>NC_134104.1:30157500-32657500 GCF_040939455.1 Microcebus murinus
CACTTAGACTTAGAACTTACTACTATATATGCTCAATAGTGGTTAGAAGATTGTTATTACTATATTATTATTGGCCTAGGAAAACCCTTGAGACATTTTTGGCCTATGCTAGGTGTCATTCCATGAAGCCAATTAGACTATTCAGCATAGTGTAATTATTATCCCATTTTCATTTATTTTATATTTTCTCTTGATACTATATTCCAAAGTTAAATGATTTTCATCATCAATACATTTCTATAATCTGGATATAATAAATAAAGTATTTTGACAAATTGAAAATTGGGACATGCTTGAAGCTCTGACTCGGGTGGGGCAAAGGCAAAATATGTAACCTAAACATTTGTACCCCTGTAATATGCTGAAATTTAAAAAAATAAATAAAAATTAAAAAAAAAAGAATTTCATCCTCAGTAGAGATTTAGAAGAGCTGATCAATTTTGTGAATGGCCTCTGAAGGATTATTTTGAAGCAGATCTGTGTCCCATCTTGAAAGCAAAATAATTTTAATTCCTTTAATTTCTCCTCATGAACAGAGTAATAATTTTTCAGCTCTTTCCTTCATATGATTCTCCAATGAATGCTACACAAAGTTCATTAAACTCCTTAAGGAATCTCAAATTGGACACTGTCTTCTAATAACAATAAAATGTTGAGTATAGCAAGAAGATACTGAAATTGCTATATACTAATTTGCCATTCTAGTAAAGCACTTTCTTGTGTATGTTCAGTATCATGCATGATTTGTTACTTTGTATGGAAATAAACATAGCTCCTGTCTCCTAGGAGTTCATAATAAAAAAATACAGACTTCTTCGGGTTGTTAAGATCTTTACTGTGGTATAGATACTGGATGGAGAGCTCTACAACGACTGAGACCATGTTTGATTTTTATTGCTGCTGTATAACATGCTCCTAGCAGAGGGCTTGGCACATCATAGGCTGCTAGCAAATATTTGCTGAATAAATGAATGAAAAGATGAACCAATGATTAAATGAACACAGACACAGATGAGAGACGAAAGACCAAATGATGTATTAATACGAAATCATATATTCAAGTTATGTACAAATAAAAATCCCAGATACTAACATCTATTAATCCATTTACTCAAGAAATATTTGGTGAACACTTCTCCTGCTAAACACCAAAAATATAAAATAAACTTAAGATATAGTCATTGCTTAATTATAAACAGAGAAAAATATTATAGATTAGATCAAATAATATAAACAATCTCAATATACACTAAAATAATAATATAACATGAGCAATAAAGTTCATTCCATTAAATGCAAAGATGATTTATGAGGGAGAAAAATTAATTTTTAGGCAGTTATATTGCTAATTAAAAATTAAAAATCATATAATCATGGGATTATTTGACCAAAAGTCTTTTGATAATATCCAATTATTTCTGGTATTTGTGTTAGCAAAATGAAAATGGAAGAAAATATTCTTAACCACAAAGTTTAAATTAGAAGTAATTATAAATATTATTCTAAAGGGGTAAATCACTATAGGAAGTTCTACTGAAGTCAGAAACAAATCCCCTAGATTGCACTGTGATTCAACTGTCCAGACTGTAAAAAAACAAACAAACAAACAAATGTATAGATACCAAAAAGGAAGGAATACAATGATTAGTAGCACACATGCGTGTGTATGTGTGTGACAAAAACTATACAAAGCTATTTATCAATTACATCTTGATAATTACATCTTGAAGGAGGTGCAATTGCAGGATCTTTGTCATTTTTTCTGTTTTCACTTTTGTATTTGGGATGGTGGAGGCCTTTATAGCTTTGTATTACACACACACACACATATACATACATATATATATATATATATATGCCATTACCTGCCCTCATGACTGCACTGAGGAACAGAAACATAATTTTAACCAAATCATCACACTGGAATACCTAACACGATAGGAGCCCTTACAAAAACAACAAAGAAGTAAGTGAACAACAGAGTGTTAGGGAAGACATTGGAGAGCAAAGAAATGATTTCAAGGCAGTAAAAATAATGAGTGTGAAATTAAGAAATATAAAACATAATTTATCCTGCAAGAGCAAATAATTCTATATGGCTAAAAGTATAAGGTATGGAGGAAGAAAAGAAGTAAGAGGAGAGTAGCATATTTGGAAAGAGGTATTTGGCCAGAATGTAAAACTTGCCTATGATGCCAAACACATTAGGTTTAATTTCATACCTGTGGTAATTATATGTTTTCTTTCATTTATGTCTAAATGAATTATTAAAAACCATACCTTATAATATGTATATTTTTGCTATACACAATATACTCTATATAAATATATATTATGTTGTTGAAAAACTATATGTGTATCTTATATTTCTAAGTTGACATCTAAATAATTTTATCATAATTTTAAATAGTTTCATAGAATAATTTCTGGTACTTACTTTTGTTATATTTACAAATCTTTGAGCTTTAGAGTAGCTTAATTAATTTAAGGAAAATATCCTTCATGTAAGCTAAATGACAAAAGCTATCTTCTCCTTAAAACCCATCATCCATAACAGAATTTCTCTTGGAGAATGTCTGGCTTAGTTTTCAATTCACATAAACATACTCACTTCTGAGTGAGTAAGCTAAGTAGATATTTAGACAGATAGGTAGGTATGGCAGTAAAGAGATAAACAGACAAACAGATGGATTAGAAAATAGAGCCTTGACAAAAATGTATTTCCTCCTTGAAATGAGGTACTGCCTCTTTGAAATTTCTTAGTGAAGGAAGCTCTTTTTGTTTTGCTTTCATCCAGGGAACTCACTCTCAGAAGCTATAAATCTTCAAATGTCCGTTTGTTTATGACCCTGGAGATTTTTATTCCCAGGAAATGTACAAAATGTCCAAGATGGATATGAAAATGGACAAGGATAATTATGAAAATGTGGGGAAAAGATAATGGTAGAAAGCATTATTGTGCTGGGAAGATTTATGTTAGGAGAAATATATAGGAAAATAGAATATTTGGAAATATTATCAATATATTTCATTTAAAAATCTATGAATTTATACTGTATACCCTAGAAAGTCCTCCTAAAGACAAGAGGTCCAAGTGTTAGTTTATAGACTACTTACGTTGACAAGAAAATGCCACTATGTATTTTTAAATGTGGAAATGACCCGATGATATTTGTTTTATAGAAAGATATCTGACTATTTTATCACTATTTCATCCCAAGTCCCCAAAACTAAGCCAGAGACAAAGTCATGAATAAATATCTATGAGTATCAATAAAATAATCAATAAATAAACTAATAAGCAAGTGAGTAAATTAAGCAGCATAGAGGAGAGGAAAGATGTGTTTCCAATTCTTGGAACTCCCCCACCCACTATCTTACTTGTTTGTCTAGTTCTATCTTCCTGTGAAGTTTTACCTTTTTTGAAAAAAATTCCCCTCAAATTATGCTGCTTCTGCCAGTATTCTCTGTGAGCCTGCTGTGCCATGTGAATATCACTATGCTATTAATTATCATATTGAATTCTAATTGTTAACCTCCATGTCTGTTTTTCTCTCTAGCCTCGGATAACATGAACACTCTGGCCAAAGTGTCCTCAGTGCCTGGCATATAGTGGGTGCTCAATAAAAATCCAATTAATGAATATTATAAATATATGAGGATTGTATATTTGGATCCCTAGTGTTTCCCCTGAAAAGACTATTTCCTGGGTCCTATCTTGTGGAGAGACATGGGTATACTTAACAATTGCATTTTCCAGAGTCTTAATTTGAGGATCTGTAGGAAAAGTTTCTTCTCATTGCCACACACAGTTTAGTTAGTCTTCTTCAGAGCTACCAGTTTGCTTTCATCTCTGAAAATTTTGAACCATATAAATGTTTGTATTTTCCTCTTTGTAATGAATAACAAATTATTCATCGCTACAAAAACAATACATGCCTATTTTATGTAACTATATTGCTGGCTTTATCTTACCTTCTTGTCCTCATTTTATATACTTTAGTCCTCATTTTTCAAACATGAATTTGTAGCAGTGAAAAAATATTTGGTATAAAAATAATTTACATAGGTAAATAAAAATAAAACTATAAAAAATAAAAAAGTTAGTTTTTTTTTTTTTACTCTTGTCTCACATACCCCCACCCAGAGGCAACCACTCTCATCCGTGACATGGGTACCTTATGCATTGCTTTCAAAGGTAATCTAGAAGTATATAATTGCATAAGCATATTGTACACTTTACATAAATTATTGTGCAACATAACTGTTCTACATCTTTATTTTTTCCACTTTGACAACAGGTATTATATATTTGTGTATTTCTAAACTCTCTTACTATAACATGTGCTTGGCTTATTTTGAATCTTTTTATTTCATTTTCTGACTCTTTTTTTTTTTTTTTGAGACAGGGTCTCACTTTGTTGCCCAAGCTAGAGTGAGTGCCTAGCTCACAGCACCCTCAAACTCCTGGGCTCAAGCGATCCTCCTGCCTCAGCCTCCCAAGTAGCTGGGACTACAGGCATGTGCCACCATGCCCGGCTAATTTTTCTATATTTATTAGTTGGCCAATTAATTTCTTTCTATTTCTAATAGAGACAGGGTCTTGCTCTTGCTCAGGCTGGTTTCGAGCTCCTGACCTCGAGCAATCCACCCACCTCGACCTCCCAGAGTGCTAGGATTACAGGTGTGAGCCACTGCGCCTGGCCCATTTTCTGACTCTTAACCTCTTTGCCACATTAACCATCTGATTATCACTTTTTACTGCCTTCTAGAAAATTCTCTCAGCTCTATCTTTTATCAGTGGTCCCTAACCTGTTTTTCAATGGAAGACAATTTTTCCACCGATGGCCAGTGTGGAGCTCAGGCCGTGTTGTGAGCATTTAGGAGGGGCTGCAAGTACAGATTTGAACTAATGAGTTTGAGTATTCACGATCTTCTGTTTAGTTGCAGGAGCTAATCTGCCTTTCTAGTGATTATTTACTGGAATAAATAATAATAGCATATTATAACAAAAAAATAATTTACACTAAATTCTGTGTGTCAACAATTAATATGTTACCAAGGAAAAGTCATAAAGTTGTATTCATAAGGAGACTCACCAGAGACCAGTCATCACTGTGTGAATTTACTGGGGGTCAGTATCTGTGATAACTAGAGCTCTAATTTTAAAGATTGCTAGCACAGAATGACAGCTTGGATGATGTATTTGGATGCAGATACTTATTAGTAAAACACATTGTTTCCAAGATGTCTTTAGGTAAATAAAAATGGTAGGTAATTTAAATTCAAGAGTCATGGTTGATAAATATATTTTTCCACATCTCCAATTTCTAAATGTACCCATAGTTGCCCCTTCATAGTATTGATTAAAGTAAATTCTGTTAGAATTAGCCACAGAACACAACCCAGAGGTTCTATATTCATGACACCTTAACTTCAGGAGTATTAAGTTAGAAAGGTCAATGTTTAGGTGTTGTACATATCTGTGTGGATTACCTGGACAGCTTTTGAAAATCTGAGACAGATGAGATCCATCAGGAAAAATTTCCTGAATCACTTCTAAACACCTGAAAAGTTCTTTTTTCTAATATATCCAACATGTTTGAGAAAGAATTTGTTTAACAAAAACGTCTGGATGAGTGATAATTCTCTCTGTATATAACTCAGATGGGAGTCAGCAGTGCACTCCAGCATTCTTTCCTGGCATTCCTTTCAAGTGAATCCAAGGTCTTTTTCTACTTTCAGGAACTTTAATGAATGTAACTTTCCCAGTGAGTCTCATATACAATCATACAGAGGACTTCTTGAGATGCAGATTGCTGGGCCCCACTCTTAGAATTTCAGATTCTGTAAATTTGTGTTGGGGCCTGAAGAATTTGCTTTTCCAATGAGTCCCCAAGTAGTGCTCTGCTCATGGTCCTTGTGCCACACTTTGAGAACCACTGGTCTACCATATTTTTGCCTTTATATATATATTTATGAATCTCCCCAATTAACATTTTTATAGTGCTAAATTTTTTATTTGAGTATAATATCTAAGACTCTATTATTCAAAGTTTAGCACTTTTATCCAAGTTGCTACAAAAGACATTTTTTCTTTCTTTTTATGGCTGAGTAAAATGGTATGTGTATATATGTATACCACATTTTGTTAATCCACTCATGAATTGATGGGCACTTAGGTTGAGTCCACATCTCTGCAATTGTGAATGGTGTGGCAATAAACATTTGAGCGCGGGTGCCTTTTTGATATTTAATAAAATGACTTCTTCTTTGGGTAGATCCTCAGTAGGGGGATTGCTGGGTCAAATGGTAAGTCCACATTTATTTATTTGAGTAATCTCCATACTGTTTTCCATATAAATTGTGCTAATTTGCAATCTCACCAACAATGCATAAACATCCCTTTCTCTCTGCAACCATGCCAGCATCTACTGTTTTTGACATTTTAGTAATGGCCATTCTGACAAAGGTAAGGTGATATCCTATTGTGATTTTAATTTGTATGTCCCTGATGATTAGTCATGTTGAGCATTTTTTCATATGTTTATTGGCCATTTGTCTATCTTCTTTTGAAAAACTTCTGTTTATGTCTTTTGCCCACATTTTTAATGGGGTTATTTGGGGGTTTTTTCCTTGCTGATTTGTTTAAGTTCTTTGTAGATTCTGGATATTAGCCCTTTATTGGATATATGCTTTACAAATATTTTCTCCCGTTGTGTAGGTTGTCTACTTACTCTGTTGGTTATTTCCTTTGCTGTGCAGAAGTTTTTAATTTAATTATGTCCCATTTATTGATTTTTATTGTTGCTGTATTTGCCTTGAGAGTCTTAGTCATAAATTCTTTGTCTAGGCTGATGTCTAAAATAGTTTTTCCTACGCTTAATTATCTAACTATATGTTTGCACCCAATAACATCCCCACTTTATCCCCCTTCCCTCCCCACTACCCATCCCAGCCTCTGGTAACCATTATTCTACCCTCTGTTTCCATGAGATCAATTGTTTTTAAAATTTAGTTCCTACATCTGAGTGAGAACATGTGAGATTTGCCTTTCTGTGCTTGGCTGATTTCACTTAATATAATGTTCTCCAGTTCCATCCACGTTGTTACAAATGATAGGATTTCATTCTTTTTGTGGCTATATAATATTCCATTGTGTATATGTGCCACAATTTCTTTATCCTGTTGATGGACACTTAGGTTGATTCCAAATCTTATCTATTGTGAATAGTGCTACAATAAACACGGGAGTGCAGATATATTTTGATATACTAATTCCCCTCCTTTGGATTAATAACCCAGTAACGGCATTGCTGGGTTATATGGTAGTTCTATTTTTAGTTTTCTGAGGAAGCTCCATAGTGTTCTCCATAGTGATTGCACTAATTTACATTCCCACCAACAGTGTATGAGAATTTCCCTTTTTTTCAAATGTTTGTCAACATACATTATTGCCTGTCTTTTTTATAAAAGATATTTTAACTGGGGTGAGATGGTGTCTCATTGTAGTTTTGATTTGTATTTCTCTGATGACTAATGATGTTGAGCATTTTTTCATATACCTCTTGGCCATTTGTATGTCTTCTTTTGAGAAATATCTATTCAGATCCTTTGCCCATTTTTAATAGGATTATTTGATTTTTTCCTATCAGCTTTTTGGAGCTTCTTATAGTTTGCAAATATCTTCTCCCATTTTGTGAGTTATCTCTTCCTTTTGTTGATTGTTTACTTTGCTGTGCAGAATCTTTGAAGATTGATGTGATTCCATTTGTCCAATTTTGCTTGGGTTGCCTGTGCTTTAGGGATATTATTCAAGAAGTCCTTGCTTAGACCAATGTCCTGAATCATTTACCCAATGTTTTCTTTTAGTAGTTTAATTGTTTCAGGTCTTAGTTTTAAGTCTTTAGTCCATTTTGATTTGATTTTTGTATATGGTGAGAAATAAGGGTTTAGTTTCACTTTTTTTTCTACAAATAACCAGTTTTCCTAGCGCCATTTAATGAAGAGACTGTCCTTTCCCTGCTGCATGCTCTTGGCACCTTTGTTAGAGATAAATTCTCTATAGATGTGTGGACTTTATTCAGTTATTTCTTTGTTCCCCAACTTGCTCCAAAAGGATTTGAGACAGATAAATCAAGCAAAGTAAATAAACCACAGAGTCATCAAAACTTGGGGACCTGATTTCCCCAATCTCTTATTCCTTTTTTTTTTTTTTTTTTTAAGACAGTCTTACTCTGTCATCTAGGCTGGAGTGCAGTGGCATCATTGTAGCTCATTATACCCTCAAACTACTGGGCTCAAGAGATCCTCCTAACTCAGCCTCCCATGTAGTTGGGACTACATGGGCATACCAACATGCCTGGCTAATTTTTTCTATTTTTAGTAGAGATGAGGTCTCGCTGTTGCTCAGGCTGGTCTCAAACTCCTGTCCTCAAGCCATCCTCCTGCCTTGGGCTCCCAGAGTGCTAGGATTATAGGTGTGAGCCACTGCACCCAGCTCCCCCATCCTCTTATTCTAAACTGAGTCATTCGGTCCTAATTACCTTACCACAACTCAAGAAACCACAGTAGGCAAGAGAAGAATCATGATAATAATGGTGAGATGATCCCAAACTGTAGTCTCACTTATTAACAAATTCCAAATACTTCCTCCACTGAGTGCCTGATTTTACTACATTGCACTCAGTAAGAAAGTCACCTTAATACCTCCATCTATCTGCTGCCTGCCATAAAGCAGCTGCAATGTATTTACCGTCAACTGAGAAAGAAATCTATATTTATCTGGATGTGGAAGATGCTGAATTTACCGACAATTGACAAATTAATCTGGAATGAGAATGCATATAGAAATAGCCTACAGTATGCCATTATGTTATGACATAAATATATGGTCTCTTCCCTCAATTTATGCCAGAAGCTAATGAACAATGTTTCTGCAACATGAGTAATTTCTCATCTATATTAGCCTGCTTTTTTTCCCTTTTATCTCTCTGAGCTCTCAACAGTGATAAGGAAAAATTATAATAGCCCTAGTGAAAAATCTGTTCTATGAAATCCATATAAGCAATTAGTAAAATCTCCAAATGCTGTGTCAAATTACTAATTTAACAAAAAATTAAATTTGAATTTACTCTTTCTTCTCATCTCTGTATATTTATGTACACATATAAATATATGTATACACACATAGTTTTATGCTAGTAATATACTGTATATATTAATTTAAACTGAGTAGGCTTTTCATAATATAGTCAGACAGATTTTCACTCTTGGCTATAAATGCATGATCTGACTTCTCTGGCCCCAAATCAAATCAAATTATTTTCAATGAGGCAATATAGGCTCACAATTAAGAATATAAATCAAAAGTCCTTGTATTAAAACCCAACTTTGCTTCTTATTCCCTGTGTGATATTGGATGAAGTTAACTATATTCTCACAAGCTCATTTCCTTATCTTTGAAGCAGATATCAACCACATGACTTTATTTTAGACATTAAGTCCATGTTACATACAAAGCCCATAGTTGAATGCATTGCATTTAATATTATTGAAATATTGATAGTACTATTAGTAGTAGTTATTGAGTCATAGAAAAAATATGGCCTTATTCAGTATACCTAGTCAATTATCGTGGCCACTTGTCCCCAATATAGTACTGAAACATTTTTAGTTTATTTTCTTTAAAGATCAGCTATGTGTAATATCTCATAAAGCCATCATATGAGCCAGAAATTCATATACTTTGCTCTTTTATATCTACAGAGCTTTACTCAATATATATATAAGTCTAGTTAACTCAGTAACAGCCAATTCCTACTGAAGCCAGTGTGACAAATCCATCCTACTTCCCTCTTCAATGATCACACACCTCACTCTTATTATTCATCACCTACATCTCAAATAAATTCTAGCATTTGCAGGAAGTACTGAAGATTATAGAGACTAGCCCAGTGGGTGTGCATTAAACACTTGTTGAATAATAAAAGAAAGACAAGATCAGCACAAATCCACTAGGTATGGAAAAGATCACATATTTTAGTGTGTATGTATGTGTGTGTATAAATTATTATGGATAATTGTCATTTCACACATTTTGAAAAAGTATTTTTAACATACTATGGTAGTCAATGTTAAGCCAAAATTTTTTTCTGTGTCTATACAGTTATGTAATCTCAGATGTGTTTGAAAATAGAAATGAGACATTCTTTACAGAGATAATTTATCTAAACCTCGGTAGGATTATGCCTGTATTTTGACCCGCTTTTAGAGTGCTTCTACATCTCCTTGCCTGATTCATGGAGTGGACAGAAAATATAAAAGAAGAACCTAGAGACAAATCTCTCATTCAGAAGAATTCCAAATAATTTATGTAGATACTCCACCCTTGAGGAGGTGGAGCACAACTCCTCACTCCTTAAGTGTAGGCTACACATGTAAATTTCTTCCAATGAGTAGAATATATAAAGGAAGAAAAAAAAGAAGAAGAAGAACTTTATGGTGGAGAAATCTGACAAACTATCCCAACCAGGTGACGAAAGTTAACATTCACTTCCATATATTGACTCTATGACACACAGATATTTAACAAATTATTTGAGTGTGGTATAATTGAACAGAAATAGTGGGAGGATGCAATTTTAAGTTTTACAAATACAATTGCAATTGATTTCCAGTAATTCTTCCTCTGAGCAGAACTGGTTTTATATTTAAAAACTGTTCAGTGAAAAAACTAAAGCCACAAACCTGACACATTATCACTGATATTTTAAGGGAGAAGTACAACCCTCACATCACAAATAATTGAATTTTGTTTCTCCCCTAGTTATTTCCTCAATTACATTGAAGGTAAATGTTAAGAGTATACACAGCCCTATGGGTAGATTCTTTAAGAAAACAATCTATAATAATTCTCTTAACAACAAGAATCCTTTTCTACATTATTCATTTTCCTGGAGCAATTTATCTCCTTATTTGGTTATACAATTAACTAAAATGATAGTGAATGTTATGCCTTTAAAACAAAACTAAATTAAATAGTAATGCAGCAATCCATCAATTACCATGGTCCTGCTGATGGATCCAAATGGCTTAATATGAAAACACTTTCTTGGATTAATACTATATTTAATGCTATATACTCACCATTACAGCAGGGAATAAAAGATTATTTTAGTTAATATCTTACTGTCAATGCCTAGAAAATTTTATAATCAAAAGAATTATTCTTTACCTATACATGAAGATGGACAACACTATTTGACAGCTCCTTTTAAAATATTTGAAATTCCAGGTTCTCGGCAATAGTAAATGGGAGAAAAATAATAATATGACATTTAAACCTAATATCAGTCACCAAAACAATTATTTACAATCAAGTATATTACACTAATATGTTCATGCTCTTTTTTTTCCACTGAGGTTCTTATAAAAAGTGCTTTCAACAGTTTTATATTTATGTATGCATGTAATAAAATTCTAATATTTAAATATAGTTCTGTAAACACACTGTATGAGTTTTAACCTAACACCATCCCAAAACACCTATTCATCCATAAGTGATATTTCATCCATAGGTAAGATAGTTTTATTAATTTTCCCCACCTCAATAGTCCAAACAATAGTTATTTTTATATAAATTGTTTTTAATAATTCTAAAAACAACATATCCCCTGGAGTTTAGAATTCCTGGGAATCTTCAAGACCATAAGTTATCTTTAAAATATCTTTAGCCCAGAACTTTAACACCTCAGGCCACATTTTATTAGTTGTGTTACGTTTCCTGCAAAATTCAAATGGGGATACTTCAAATAGCAAAACATATGGTCTGTTCCACATTTAGAAATACTCTTTTTCCATTTCTAGAGTAATTTCTCTACATCAAAAATGTGCAGAAAGATTTGAATGTATTTACTGTACAAGGAAAAGGCAAACTTGAATTCTTCACCCCTCCTTAGCAATAAGACTGTAGTGCACAGATAGAGAGTTAGGAGCAGATGAATCAACTTACCCAATTTTTCTCATGGTCCACAACTAACCTTGCAGAGTCCTCTCACCCAAAAGAAGAGACGTGCTTTGAATAGCATAGTCATATTTTTTTCTTAGTGAACCCTAGTCATGGGTCACTTACAGTGAAATAAAAGAAAGGCTTTTTTTCCTCCTTAATTAAAGAACACCAAAGGAAGAAAAAAGACAGAAGAAAAATGACCACCATGAAAAGGAAGTTAAAATAATTTTATTGAACTGGCTGCATTCCTAGCCACCTAGTATATGAAGTAATAACAATCAGTCACATTACTACATATGATTAATACTTATGGCTGATCCTTACATCCCTCACCATCTATCCATCAGTATCTCAAAGAGGTGTTAATCATATTGCTTCTCGGCATGGCACTCTTCTGTTGCAACATTGTCAGTTCACCCTCTTTATATCAAACACTGCAAAATGCAGCATTTAAGTCAGTTAAGAATGGTAAAAAGTGGAGCAATTTTTAAATGGCATGCATAACTTTTTAAAAGAGAGTGGTGTAATCAAATCAATTGTGAATTCAAATTATTTTATTTTGAGGTATATCTGAATACTTACACATGGCTGTAATTTATCAAAAAAATATATCTTGAAGAACAAAACTTTAAATCTAAATTCTCTCTTCTTTTTTCTATAGAATATTCTTGCCCTTACTGTAATAACTTCCCATTTCTAGTGAAGTAGGAATTTAGGAATTTAGTTTTACAGTAGCCCTCTAACTTCAGGTTGTAGCATCCTTCATGAGATAGCATTTAACAATGGGGGAAAATAATATCCCATAAATTATGAGAGTAGCAATTGTAGATTTCATGTGTAGGATGCTTAAAGATTCACAGTTTTTAGGCATATATCATTTGGTCTTAATAGTAGGTTTCATTTTCCCCATTTTAATTATAAAGAAACTGAAGTTGAAAGATCACACAACTAAAAAAGACTGAGGTTAAACTTGGTCCTAGATAGTGACTATAAATTATGTGTTATTTTCATTCATGATTTTCTATGCACTGATGGAAGTATGGCATTAATTTTAATTCTGTAAATTATCTTCATTCAACATAAAAGCAGTTATCATAGAAGAAAACTTAGTAAATCCTGAGTGTGCAGTATTTTCATGATGAACTAATTGAGGTACAACCCAATCATTCTTTAAGAAACACCATATTCCATGGTTAGAAATATAGTTATGCCAGTAGATAATTAAGAGATGTCATCAAGGTGGCTGACTAGAAGCACCCAAAACTTGCTTCCTCTGCAAAGAAGAACATAAACAGCAAGTAGATAACCATGTGCCAAATAGAGCATCAAAAGAAAACACTTGAATTCGCCAAGGAAGTGACAAAGGTCCTAAGAGATATAGAAAATTTAGATGGTAGCATAGAAAGGGGGAGAAAAGCAGCTTACCAGCATAAACTCAAAGCCAAGAGACTCCCTATTGTGAGGAAAAGGTAAACAGGAGATCTTCAGCAGTCCACATTCCCACACAGATACCTGCAATCATAGCTACAGGAGAGCCTCTCAGCCAGAACAGTCCCTTAACCTAGTATGGGGATCTGCTTGGAATCCACAAGACTACATTGTTCTAGAGAGAAAATTCAAGCCAAGTCCTCTTCACCCACCAGGACCCAAGCTGCTGCAACACAGTGACATTTTAAGAGTGGAGACTCCACCATACTGCTTCCTGCTCTGGAACATAATAGCTTCTGTACCTCCACATGTCTGGGGCCCTGCCAACATCTTCCAACACCCACCTAGTAAGCTGAAGCATCGCAACACCAGCTGGACAATGTGGTGCAGCCACATCTCTGGCACCCAAACCCATGTGGCACCATATACCCTAGAGAACATGCAGACCAGCACATCAGGAAGGCTGCCCCTAGGACACAGGTAGCCAAAGTACACATTCCTCAGAACCCAAGAACCACGTGCCTAGGCCTACCACTACAGCAACGTCACTTCCTCTAGGATTGGGGTTGCTATGCACACTGTTCAGTGATTCGAAGACTGACCTGTCCCATATGCCACAGCTAGCACTGATGCCTATGCATGCCATGCAGGGGCCAAAGGATTGACCATTGTGGGGTCCACCATCACCAGTGCTAGTACCCATGAACACATTCAATTACCTGACCCAATTACCAGATCCCCTAGGGTCCACATAAGCTGCCCGGGGGCCCAGGACCAGCCTGAGAGTCAGCCTGTTCAGGGCCTATGTGCACTGCCCAGTGCTCTAAGGACTGGAATATCTAGGGTCCATCACTATCACCACTGGCACTCATATTCATTATCTGAGGTCTCAGTAATTGGCCTACATGAAACCTGCCACTACTATCACCTGACAAACCATGCCCTTCATCAATGGAGCTGCCATGTACCTTCACATGCTGAGCAGGAAGCTGAGTACTGGTCCACCAGAGCCCTCCCCTACCACTTCTGGTGCTTGTGCATTCCCTGAGGGGACCCAGGACCAGGCCAGCCAGAATCCATGACCCCAGCAAAGCTGCACCCTAGCTTTACAGACAAGTGTAGCCTACCCAACTGAGGAACTCACAGACACTACTGATGTTAATTACAGGCAAATAAATCATATGGAGACTATACTACTTCACCTGCCCAGAACCAAAGCCAAAGCAACCTACCCAACTGTACACCATAGATACATCTACAGAAAAAAAAAAAAAAAGTTTTTCCCTATGAAAGTTACTCCATAAAACTGGAAGAAGCAATCATTACACAAGATGTTCAGATATCAACTTAAGGACACAAGTTACATGAGAAAAACAACCAAGTAAACATTATACCTCCAAAGGAACACAATTATTCTCCAGTAACAGATGCCAAAGTAAAGGACGTCTATAAGATGTCTGAAAAGGAATTCAAAATAATAATCTTAAAGAATTCAGCAAGCAACTGAGGAACTAAGCAACTGAGGAACTCACAGACACTACTGATGTTAATTATAGGCAAAGAAATCATATGGAGATTACACTACTTCACCTGCCCAAGTGAAAAGAGAACATAAATAGACAATATAAAGAAATTAGGAAAACAATGTTATGAATGAGAAATTCAACAAAAAGATAAATATCATAAAAAAGAACTAAATAGATATCCTGGATTGAAGAATTCAATGAATAAAATTTAAAATGCAATGGAATGATTCAATAGACTAGCTCAAGTAGGAGAAAGAATCCTAGACTTGAAGAAGATCTTTTCAAATAACCTTGCCAGAGAATAAAATAATAATAATAAAAATAATTTGAAAAGCCTATGTGACATATAAGACATAATTAAGTGAACAGATATTCACATTTTGGGAGTTCTAGGAGAATAAAACAGACAAAGGCCAAGGAAACCTATTTTACAAAATAATAGTTGAAAACCTCCCAAATCCTGAGAGCAACATAGATATCAGATAAAAAAGAAAAGCTCAAAGATTACCAAAATAGATTCAACCCAAAAAGTTTCTCTCTGTGACACATCAAACTGACAAAAGTCAAAGACAAAGAGAGAATTCTAAAAACAGCAAGAGAAAAGTGTCAAGCCACATACAAGGAAAACACCAACAGACTAATAACATATTTCTCAGCAGAAGCCCTATAAACCAGGAGAGAATGGGATGATATAGTCAAAATTCTGAAAGAAAAATACTATCTGGCAAGAATTCTATACCCAGTAAAGCTATCCTTCAGAAACCAAATAGAAATAGAGTATATCCCCTCCGCCCAAAAGCAAAACCTGAAAGAATTCATCATCATTGGTCCAGCCCTATAAGAAATACTTAAGGTGGTTCTAAATCTGAAAGCAAAATGATAATAACTACCATCATATAAAAACATAAAAATATAAAACTCATTGGTAGAGCAGATATACAAATGAGAAAAATGAAAAAAAAATTTTTTTTAATTTTATTTTTTATTAATTTATCTTTAGTAATAAAGATATTACTACAGAAAACCACCAGACTGCAAAGAAAAGCAATAAGAGACAAAGAAAGTGACAAAGGATATACAAAACAACCAGAAATCAATTAACAAAATGATAGGAATAAGTCCTCACCTATCAATAACAACCTTCAAAGTAAGCAGTTTAAATTAAAAGATATACAGTGACTAAATGGACAGAGACAAACAAACAAAAACCAAACAAATAAAACTCAAAATACAATTGTATGCTGCCTATAAAAAGCTCACTTCACCTATAAAGACATACATAGGCTGAAAGTCAAAGGATGAAAAAACATATTCCACACAAATAGAAACCAAAAGCCTGCAGAAGTAGCTATACTTAAATTAGACAAGAGAAACCTTAGTTCAAAAAACAAGAGGATAAAGGAATCAATTCAGCAAACATAAATATGTAAACATAAATATGTATATACCTAGCACCAAAGCAACCAGACATATAAAGTAAATATTATTAGAGCTAAAGAAAGAGTAGAGCTCTATACAATAGGAGTTAGGGACTACAACACCCACTTCCTGCATTGAACAGATCATCTAGATAGAAAATCAACAAAGAAATATCAGATTTAAACTTTTCATCAGTACATGGAACATTTTCCAGGATTGACCATATATTAGTACACAAAACAAGCAAGTCTCAACAAATATTAAAAAATCAAAATCATATCAAATATCTTTTTTGATTATAATGAAATAAAACTTGACATTAATAGCATGATGAATATTCAAAACTATATAAATATATAAAAATTAAACATGATGATTCTGAACAAACAATGGGTGAATGACAAAATTAAGAATTAATTAAAAAATTCCTTGAAAAAAATAGATACACAACCTACCAAAACCTATGGGACACAGTAAAATCAATATTAAGGTACACACTTATAGTGATAAATGCTTATATCAAAAAACTAAAAAGATTTTAAATAACCAACAAAGCATCTCAAACAACTAGAAAAGCAAGAGCAAACCAAACCAAACTTTGTATAAAGAAAGAAATAACATAGATTAGAGCAGAGATAAATGAAATGGAGATTTAAAAAATAAAATAAACATCAACAAAACAAAAATTTAGTTTTTTGAAAAAATAAACTATAGAGACTATTAGCTAAACTAACTTAGGAAAAAAAGGATGATACAAATAAATAAAATGAGAAACAAACAAGGAGACATCACAACGGCTACCACAGATACAAGGATCATTAGAGACTATTATAAACTACATGCTAATAAATTCAAATACCTAAAGGAAATGGATAAATTCCTGGATATGCACAACTCACCAAGATTGATCCAAGAAGAAATAGAAAACCCAAACACATCAGTAGCAAGGAATAAGATTGAATCAGTAATAAAAAAATTTCCCAACAAAAAATTCCAGGACCGAATGGCTTCATTGCTGAATTCTATCAAATATTTAAGAAGCATTAATGACAATTTCAAAAATGTGATAAGGATGGAACTTTTCCTAACACATTGTGTAAGATCAGCATAACCCTGATACCAAAAACTAGACAAAGACAGAAGAAAAAGAAGAAAACTACAAGCCAAAATCCATGATGACCACAGATGCAAAATTCCTCCACAAAATACCAGCAAACTAAATCCAATAATACATCAATAAGACCATACATCACGATTAAGTAGGATTTATCACATCAACAGAATGAAGAACATAAATCATATAATCATCTCTATAGATGCAGAAAAAACACTTGATAGAATTTAATATGCCTTCATGAAAAAAATCTCTCAATAAATTAGATATAGAAGAAAGTACCTCATCACAATAAAGGCCACATATGACAAACCAACAGCTAACATCATATTCAACAGGGAAAGACTGAAGGTTTTTTCTGTGAGAACTGGAACAAGATAAGGATGCATACTGTCACCATTCTTATTCAAAATAGTACTGAAGTCCTAGCCAGAACAATTAAGTAACAAAAAGAAATAAAAAGTATCCACATTGGAAAAGAGAAAGTCAAATTGTTCCTCTTTGGAGATGACATCATCTTATATATAGAAAAACCTAAAGATTACACCAGAAAACCCTTAGAACTGATAACCAAATTCAGAAAAGTTGAAGGATATCACCAAATAAACATACAAAAATCAGTTACATTTCTATATACAAATAATGAATTAGCTGAAAAAGAAATGAAGACAATTCCATTTACAATATCTACTAAAAATAAAATATCTAGGAATAAATTTAATCAATAAGGTGAAATACTGCTAAAAGGAAAACTACAAAACATTGATCAAAGAAATTGAAGAGTATACAAACAAATGGAAAGACATCTCATGCCCATGACCAGAAGAAGTAATACTGTTAAAATGACCACCCAAAGCAATATACATAGTCAATGCAATCTCTATAAAAAATGACATTCTTCACTGAAATAAAGTAAAATTTAAATTTTTATGGAACCACAAAAGACCCTGAATAACCAAAGCCATTTTGAGCAAAAAAAAGCAAAGTTGGAGGCATTATAGTACCAGACTTCAAAATGTACTACAAAGCTATAATAACCAAAACAGTATGGCACTGGCATAAACACAGACACATAAATAAATAGAACAGAATAGAGAATCCAGAAATTAATCCACATAACTACAGCCAACTGATCTTTGATACAGACGTCAAAAACATTTATTGGGAAAATAACAAACTTTAATTAATGGTGCTAGGAAATCTAGATATCCATTTGCAGAAGGATGAAACTAGACCTCCACATTTCACCCTATACAATAATAAATTCAAAATTGATCAAAGACCTAAATGTAAGACCTGAAACTAAACATAGGGAAAAATCTCTAGGACATTGGTCTGGAAAAAGATTTTATAAATAAGACCTCAAAAACACAGGCAACAAAAGCGATAATCAACAAGTAGAATTATATTCAACTAAAAAGCTTCTGCACAGCAAAGGAAACAATTATCAGAGTGAGAAAACAACTTACAGAATGGAAGAAAATATTTGTAAACTATTCATCTGACACAATTAACATATAAGGAACTCAAACATCTTAACAACAACCAAAAAATCCAATTAAAAATGAGCAAATGATCTGAATAGATATTTCTCAAAAGAAGACATATGAATAGGCAACAAGTATATGAAAAATGCTCAGCATCATTAATCATTAGGGAAATGTAAGTGAAAACCACAATGAGAGATCGTTTTTACCCCATTTAGTATGGCTATTATAAAAAAGACAAAAAATACAAATGTTGGTGAGGATGTGAAGAAAAGGAACTATTATACACTGTGGTACAGCCACTGTGGTGAAGAGTATGGACCTTCCTTAAAGACCTACAATTAGAACTAACATAGGATCCAGCATTCCCATTACTGGTCATTTATCCAAAGGAAAAGAAATCAGTATATAGAGGAGACAACCACACTCCCATGTTTATTGTGACACCATTCATAATAGCCAATATAAGGTATCAATCTTTGTGTTCAGCAACAGATGAATGGATACAGTAACTGTGGTATATACACCCAATGGTACACTATTCAGCCATAAAACAAGAATGTACTGCCCTTTTTGGTAACATGGATGGAACTGGAGGAAATTATGTTAAATTAAATAAGATAGGAACAGCAAGTTAAACACTATATGTTCTCACTCATATTTGGAAAGTTAAAAAAGTTGATCTCGTAAAAGTAAAATGTAGAACATTGGATACCAGAGGCTGCAAAGGGTAGGAGAAAGTGGGAGTTAGGGAGAGATTTTTTTAAAGACACAAAATTACAGCTAAATAGGAGAAATAAATTCTAGTGTTCTATGGCCTTGTAGGATGACTATAGTTAATAATATATAGTTTCAAACAGCTAGGAGGAGGATATTGAATGTTCTCAACACACAAAAAGAATACATGTTTGAGCTAATGGGTATGCTAATTACACTGATCTGATTACTATGTACTACATGTATTAAAGCATACTGGGCACTCCCTAAATATATATAATGATTACTTGTCAATTACAAAATAAAATAAAATAGAAAATATTTTCATGTTGTGAGATGTTGATCTGCACAGCAGATTGGGTTGATAGGCAACCCAATCTATAGCAAAAAATTTATTGAATAGAACTTTCAAACAAGAAACATTAGTAGATTTCTCTTGATTATGCTGAGATTTAGCATTTATATTGACTATAAAAGAAGTATTTTTAAAGTAGATTCATTTTTATATGACATTGAATATAAATTAGATATAAATTTACTCTAAGCAAGTATTTGAACTGCTTACTTCTTAGTAAATTGAAGAATTGGTGGGTTTTGTCCTGAAATATTACTTAATTTCATAATTTTATACTTTTTCTTGAACATATATATTTATATCTAATATACAAATATATTCTCAAAATATGTATTTGCATATGTAAATATATACTTAAAATTCAAATGAAAAGTTTATCCTTGAGAAAAAATAATCATGATTATATTTTTATTTTGCATTTCAGATTATCACTAATGTTTTGGCAAAGAGTAAATATTTTTAGTTAAGTAATAATCTATTACTGAAAAAAATACTTTTTATGTTTAATGAAAGTATCTAAATGACTTACTTTCCAAACTAATAGCAATGATAAGAAAATCACATTTTTAGACATTGAACTGTCATTTTTGGATGCTCTCTTGTATATGAGATTACCAAGTAATTATAACATTTTTAGGTATCATCATTATTTTAAACAAGTCCAGCTCTTCTACTTTTTAAAATGCGATCACTGTCATAGGGTATCGAAATGCTTTTCCTCAGGGAAAAGCTATAATATAATATTCTGACTTAAAGAGCCAAAGGTTACAGTGAATTTACATGCATGTTATAGGAAAAATGCATGCATTTATTCTTCATAAAAGCAACTATCAGGAGTTTGCGACATCCCCAATAAAGATAGGCAGACTGTGTTGCAAGAGATGAGAGAAACAAAGATACAGACACAGAAATAATATTTAAGAAAGTGTGAAGGTCAGGGGACCACCAGCACTCTGGTGCCAAGGTGAGAACCCAGCACTTGCTTTTTATTCTCTTTGTCATGTTGCAAAATACAATGATCTCATGTAAAATATCACGGGATACAATGATCAAAGGTTTCAGGGTTCCCCCCAAATCACAAGATATCCTGGCTTATTTCTTTGTCCTTTCTAGAAGTGAAAATCACATAATTCTTCAGTAGGGACAACCCTTTTGACCAAGGTAAGCTGATTTTAGCCCACGCTCAATGGGGGATATGTACATGGATATCAATCTTCAACTTGAGTAGCTGCAACCCATTTGATCAAGGAACAAGGAAACTACATGCTTTCCACTGGGAGACTGGTTTTACATTAGCCAAGACATTGTTGAGAGAAAAAGAGAGAAGGAACTTGGCCCAGTCTTCAAACACTATAGAAACCTTGAGATTCTTTCTCCAGGGCTGACATGTTGCAATCTACCTCTACAGCCGTGAGAAGTTTTCATGTCAGGCCGCTCGCGGTTTTTCATGCATGACACCTGTTAGGTTCTGAAGTTGGAGCATGCTTTGCTGTGCTCCCAGATCACTGATATATGTCCCCCAGCTAGGCAGTTAACATCTGCATTTATTTCAGGCTTCTGCTCAGGCAATTCCTTCACTTCCTATCCTCTCACAGCTTCAGATATAGCATCCCTAAGTCCCAGTGGACTTAATCCCATCAGCAATCAATAGAAAGAAGTTTTCTTTTATACCCTATTTTATTTCATTGATTAATTAGGTGGACAATGAATGTAATATGATAAATTATACCTTCTCCAATTAAGTATAATTCTTGCAAAGTAAAATGTTACAGTTGTTTTTTTAAACAAAAGATTAAGCAAGAAAGTAAACCTGTTTCAGCCATTGTAATTTAAAAATTTTCTAGAATGCAAACTCTTCGTGTGGTAGATTCATAAGTATGTTTCTATTTCATAATCCATCCCTCCCCTCCTCTAACTGGCTTCAACTACACTGAGAATTGTTTCCCTACCCCAGCAATGTGGCCTTGACTGCCTAGGCTATACAAATGACCTTGAGAAGCAGAAATAGGTCAGAAGTTGGAAAACTTTGCAGAAAATTTTCAATATGCTTTGTGAAGAGATGGAAAGAAAGCTAAATAGAGAATTACTACAGTATTGTGTGCTTTGAAGAGGGCCTGGTTGACATTATTGACAATAAATTTCCAGTTGACCCATTGTGTGATTTTTTTTTCAGCAGAATTTATCTCATCAGGACAAGCACAGAGAAGACAGATACTTGATTTGAGGTTTGAGTTCTGGCTGTACTTCTCAGTGGGTGTGGGCTTCTTGCCTTTAGTGCTACTAGCACTTTATAGGTGTCTGTAAAAAATCAAATGAGATATTTGTGACAGGACAATGACACCATGAAGAACAGTTTAGAAAGCTTATGGCCGGTTATAACTCAGTGTAGGAACCCTACAGCTAGGTGGAATGGAATTTGAAAGCCACAGATAAGGTGAGCTAGCAAAATTATAACCATTCTTTAAAATTTGAAATATTTATTAATAAAACATGAAAATTTGGTGGTCTACAAGCAATACAGTCTTGCAAATAAAAAATAGTTCCAAAGAAATCAAAGAAGATGATATATCTACATTTTAATAGATCCATTAATCACAAAATTTACCCTTGTGTCTCCCATTTCATTCTCTTGTACACACACATGTGCATGTGTGCGCACACACACTCACAGAGAAATGTGAATACTTATTATTTATCGTATTTATATGGTGCCAAAAGTGGCCTGCTCTACTAAGGCAAAAAACAAGAGGCAGCCTATTGTAATTGCGACATAATATCCTTGAGACATTATTTTCATAGGTCTTTATAAATAGTCATGAGAGACTGCACAAGCAAGCCTGACTTGCAGAGGTGCTATGAGCTGCTTAAGTGCCTCTTTTGTTTCCTAATGTGTGTATCTATTGTGTATAGTGTGTTGTACCATCTTAGCCTTGAGGCAAGATTCCCATAACTCATCAGGTGACAGCTTCAGGTTCATGTCAGCTAGTCTTGCTCTTCTCACAAGTGAAATCTGTGAAGCATTCTTGAAAGAAATAGGATCACCAGAGTGTTGAAACACTGCTTTGACTGTCTTCTGTTTATTTTCCACATTGATATGTATTCTTATATTCTTAGAGATTTGCTTTCCTGACAGACACTTTAAAATAAATTGTTTTCTGATTCATGCTAGCAATGGTATAATACAAGAGTATTGCAACTATTTTTATGGCATCTCACATTATTATCATTACTATTACCACAGATATCAATGTTGAACTAAATATCTGCCCCCTTGTTTGCCATTCATTCCTTTTTCTTAGTCTTAGTAACTTGTTAGCTAGATAGCAAGGGATTCCATGTCTCCTAGGGATGAAAGTGGGTGCTGTGACCCTCCGTCTTAGTCCTGCCTCACCCTAATCCTCTTCATACCTGGGGGAGGAGGAAATATCTTATGAATCTGCCAATCATAACTTAGCATGCCAGATGCAAAAGAATGCAGAGGACTTTCTAGCACATGGGCCAAGCAGCATAGAGTCCAGAAATTGACCTACAATAATGTGCATGCATAGCTAAGACTCATATCATGTGACTCCCAACTGTCCAATCAAAGTGATTCCATGGTGACTTCTGAGCCACTAGGGAAGTCTCAATTTACTATAAAACAAGATGTAGATCATAAACCAGGCCCTTTTTATTCCCTTCCTTTTGCTCTCCCTTTGCTGCAATAATGGATCTGGTCATCATCTGTGGTGTATGTATCATGCTCTGTAAACCTATATCTTGCTCTTGCCCTATAATCCTATCTTTTTCTCTTCAATAAACCTCATTTCCATGCTTGCCTTACTTTGGTGTGTCTGGTCATTCTTCGGCCATGAGCAAACCAAGAACCAACATTTCAGACTGAAACCTGACAACTTTGTTTCAGACAATTCACTCTGGCTCTGATCTGGCTGTCTCTTAAAACACAGAGGCTGATGTGGTCCCTCAGTGAAACATTTTCACCGTGTTCTGGAATATTGTACACTCTCCTTCCTGGGGTCAGAGTAGGATTTAGCCTTCTATATCAAAGCAATGGTATTCAACTTCTCAGTACTGCTTTAGACCTTTCAAAGTACATTTTAAAAAGAAAATTTTGTTGGGGGAAATAAACAAATATCTAGAAACACAAATATTTTCATATTTCCAGATACAAATGTATACATGAGTAATTATGCATACTCTATTATATTCCTGTAAATGTATGCATTTTAATAATGGAGAATAATCTGTTTGCCAATTCTATTAAATACTAGATATATAGCAAAGAGGACATGGAGGCATATATCTGAAAGTCAGAAAAATGTAGTGGTGCTACTGATTTAGAATGACACATATAGTGTTAATTAATATTTAGTTCCAGATTAATATTTATGATGACCAAAATGTCTCCAGACATTACCAAATGTCTCCTGGGGGCAAAAACCACACATACATGAGAATTACTACCCTAAGGTTATGGGATTATATTTTTGTGAACTGAGATAAAATTATAGTGAGAGTGTGAAAATAGGCAATTCAAAATCTAAGTTGTTGGAACTTTAAATTATTTTGAGCTTTAAAGGAATGTGATTATGACAAGTATCTTTGTAAATTTTGTATCTCTGGTTATAGATTAGCCTTCTTTGTCCCTACATTGTTTGGTAAAAGTGTTATAATTGACTAAAGGGTGCCAGAAAAGACTCCTTCCTCCTTCACTGTTGAACTTCATTACAGATTAACTTCTCACTTTCCTCTCTCACACAAAGACGTCATGACTGTCACATAGTCTTAAGGTGGAATGTTAAATATACTCTTAAATAGGAAAGGAAATGAAAATAAGCTGTACAGAGAAGAAAAGAAATTATAACTAACTAAATTGTTACAACTCATAAACCAGCATTCTATAGGAAATGTTATAATACTTCTAAATTTCTTTGCTTTCTACTAATAAAAAGCAAGACCTCAACTTTTAACTTCAGAGAACTTATTCCATTCATTTATACTGTGTTTTATTGAATGGCCATTTTCAGCTTTGGTCTCAAATAAACTCTTTAAAATTGGATTCTGATCCTTTCAATTATTTTAGGTTGATGAATGTATGAAGGTGTTGTATCTCCATCAACTCAGATTGTAGTATATCTGACATGTTCCAGAAAGTGACTAGTGGGGTCTAGAGAAGACATGGATACTGAGATGCATGAGGAAATGCTGGTAAAACTATTTCATAAAATATTATATTAGTAAAAAAGTAATATTTTCCATTAATATATTATTTTTTGACATGTAATTTAAATGCGTGGAAACTAAATTGATAACTTATCTATCAAAGGAGATGTTTGACTTTTATTAATATCCCTAAATGCGAAAGCAAAAGGAAAATAATCAATTTATATTTTGGTTTCCCCTTTATTGAGCAATATAGTAGTTTTCTGATGCCTTGAAGCCATGGAATCTAAGCATTTAGAGCTGCATCATCTAAAAAGAGTAAGCCACTAGCTACATATGGCTATGCACAAGTCCAAATTCAGATATAGTATAAATATAAAATATAAGACAGATTTTAAAGATTTAGTATGAATAAAAATTATCTCATTTACATTGCTTGTAAATGTTGAAATTATAATATTTTGCATATATTAGTTTAAATCAAGTATACCATCAAAATGAATTTTACCTGTTTCTTTTTACTTTGTAAATATATCTATTAGAAAATTTAAAATCACACATGCGGTTTACATTATATTTCTATTAGACATCACTGACATAGAACATAGTTATACAAGTGTTAGTAAATATGGATCATTTGATAAAATGTAGACATTTTGGATTTTGTTGGTAAAAAGATTTAAAAGTTTGTTACATGCTACAAGGGTGAAACTTGAGGAATGTTATTGATAGAAGCCAATCACAAAATGTCAAATATTGTATGATTCCACTTATATGAGATATCTAGAGTAGTCAAACTCATAGAAACAGAAAGTAGATTGGTGTTTGCCAGAAGCTACAGGGAGGGAAAAATGGGATGGTCTTGTTTGATGAGTATAGAACTTCAGTTTTGCAAGATGCAAAAGTTCTAGAGATGTAACATACAACAAGGTGACTATAGTTAACATCATCAAACATACACTTAAAAATTAACAGGGTAAATTTTTTATAAGTTTATATTATGTGTTTTTTAACAAAATTTAAAAAGTCAAATAAATAAATGAAAGGAATGTGAAGACCAAATAAAACTTTATTTTCCTGTATTTCAAAAATAAGGCAAATTCCCTAGAATCATTTTTTTAATTATTTAAGACTACTATGGTAGTGGTGGGCAGATACTTCGGACCCATTGGCTTAATAGCAACAGTAGCTAATATGCATTGAAACTATACACTAAGCTAAGTACCAAATATTCACTAGCATATTTAATCCTCGCAACAAACATATGAAAGGAAAAGGAAACTGAGCTTTAGAGAGGCTGATTTTTAAGGTACAATATTTTCTGTTCATGTGTTTAAGTTATTATGGTGCTAACTTATTCTAGCTTAAAGTCTCAAATACAGTACAACTCAGCATTGGTTGAACAACATAGATTGGATATCTGTGGTTTAGAGATGACATAAGAGAATTCAAAAGTCAGATATCCACATCATCAACAGCAGAAAAATAGAGACGATTAGAAATGTCAAGTTTTTAGAGTGTGTTTTTTTTTTTTTAGGTAGACAGCCAGAGACCTCCATCCCCTCCTAGAGAGGAAGCCAAACGCGCTGAGCAATTGCTACTTCTCAAGGAGGATAGAACACCCTATGAATCTGCCAATCAGAACTTAGCACACCAATTGCGAAAGAATGTAGAGCATTCTCTAGCCCACAGGCCAAGCAGTGCAGGTACAATGGGGTCCGGCACTGCACAATGGGGAATGTGACCGGGACAACCTAAAGCTAATTATTATGTCATTAGCTTAAATCTACATTGCGGTTCACATCCCAATTGGCTTTCAGAGAAGCTCCTGGGAGATTTGCATGTGCAGGAAGACTCAGGTTATGTAACTCCCAACTGTCTATCAAAGTGGTTTCATGGTGACATCTGAACCATGAGGAGGGCCCAATCTAAACACTATAAAACAAGACCCCAGACCATGATCAAAACCTTTTTGTTACAGCAAGGGATCCATTTGTTTTCTGTGGCGAATACAGCTTGTTCTTGCTCTGTAAACCTATATCTTCCTCTTGCGCTCTAATTCTGTCTTTCTCTACTCAATAAACCTTGTTTTGTGCTTACCTTGCTTTCAGTGTGTATGCTCATTCTTTGGACAATAGCACACCCAGAACTGACATTTCAGATTGCTGACCCAACATTTTCATTCAAGATTCATAAACCTAAAATTTTGGCATATGATTTGAAGGAGTTTGAAGGATTGCATAATATTTATATAACTAAACTGCTTCTATTTCCACCTACTTATTTAGGTGAAGAAGAACTTAAGTATAAATACCATTAAAAATAAAAATATAAAAATAAGGTAGAATGTATGCATCACCTTGACTCATTCAAGAAGTAAGCATTTTCTATCCATATATAAATAATCAATAATTGGGGAGGAGGCCTATTGATATCATTAAGATTTACATCTCCAATAAAATGTATATATTGTATATTCAGTAACTATTATAATTCTTTATATATTTGTGTTGTTTTTATATATTTTGTGCTACTAATAATTATGATGCTAACTCAATCCTGGAGAAATGTTTTAATACTTAGAGTTTTATGAGCACAGAAGAAAAAATATTTTCAATTTACATATATTTTTATTAAAAAGATATATATACAATAGTGATTAATAAAGAACTTTCAAGTATAAAAATATATGACAGTATGCATTTGTATTTCTCTAATTATTTCAAGAAGAAATTATATTAAAATGTCTCACTGTTATAGAAAAGCTGGCCTAATGAATGATGAGGCATATCAAATTTGTATGTTGGATTATTTTAGCTACAGTTGAAAGAATGATATAATCGTTTTATTTGAAAATGGCTATGCTTACTATGCATCAAAAATCTAAACTTATGAGAACAAATCTTATCAATTTATAATTTTTGAGAATATATAAATTCTTTTAAATATTCTTTTAAAGGATACATGAACAAAAAATTATTTTTTGAAAGAACACAGCTATACATAATAGAGCCACTGAATGCAGAAAAGGTAATGTCATAGTCCTTGAATTTCATTTATGAACTTGAAGTTCATGTCATGTCATGAACTTTGAGAATATCTATCCAACTGTATGTGGAGGTCAGAGAAAGTCAAGTTAGATGGAGGAGAAACAATCTGGAGCAAGATCTGAAGGCTACAATAACATAGGAAGACATAATGGAAGAATAAATAATGATGGCAGCATGAGAATGGCAAACACATTAGTGGATTTGACATTTTTAATGTGTTAGATAAACCAAGGTGATTCTACGATTTGAGACCTACATGACTACAGGAATTGAGGTTTCATTTTTAAAAGGATGGAGGTGAAAGACTGAAATATGTTAGAAGAAACTGAATGTTTTCGGACATGTGTTGATGTACACCCTGGTAAGAATATCCAGAAGTTAGGCATCAGAACCTATGGTAAATGTCATTCACATTTCCCACAAGTCTTTCTTTTAATATTCTAATTTATATAATATATTTTTTAGTATTCATCTGTCAGAACAAGAATATAAATGACATATTTTAGTCACTTCTTACTTAATATACTTTTGGAGTCATGACAATTTTAGAAGTCTGAGTATCAAAAATTGTATATAAGAACCCTCTCATCTAGTCTCTTGTAAGAGGAAGCATCAGTGATTTTTCACAAGGATTACCCAAAAGTTGGCATAAATTCCTCAGTATAGTGATTTTTGGGGGGGGATGTTTGCAATGTGGGTAAAGTCAAGTACAAAATTATTCTGTAGGATTTGTGACTTTTGTCCAAAGACCATTTTATTCACCATATATGAGTTATGTGTAAGAAATAAAAAATTAATTGTCACCAATAAACACTTCAAATTTAACATTTAGATGAACTCCCTATTTTGCTAAAGATCTAGCTCCAGAACTATTAAATGGACCCTTGAGCATTACAATAAGCCACTTAATTCCCTAGAAGGTTAACAAATATTAATTTATTAAAACAAATTAAACAAAATGCCCTTCTTTTCCAGTGAAATATTCCACTACAGTGTACTTTTTTTATCTATTATAATTTCAAGGTGAAAATAAGTCCCCCCTGCCATACCAATCCTTACATTATGACTAATGATCACAACTTTTTATAGAAATAATTATAATCACTGTTTATAAGGGCCTGGAAAATAATGTCTTTGCAGTGAACACCAACAAAATATATATTATACAAAGAAAAATCACACTCTTCATGAAAAAATGTAATTGAAGCCTCCTCTGAATCTATTACTATAATTTATATACTCTCTTTTCAAACATGAATTACAATTTGAAATATTGAGAGAATTCTGGATCAATAGACATAATATCCTCAGTATTATAACTGTAAAAGACTAAACAGAAATGCATATAAACAAGTAAGTATGTCATTGATTGGACAACTGTGAAATATATATATATATATATATATAAAAATCTTCCCCATAAAATGAGATAACCCATTAGTCACTAACTAAGATCTAACTCTTTTGTTCTTGTAGTTTATGAGCACAGACATAAAAAAAAACACACTTACTAAGGCCTATACAGCAAAGATATGGCTGGCAAAAGATAAAATGCAAGTAGAAAAAAAGAATCTTAATGCCAATTATATCAAGTGGTATTTTTAAAATGCTTAATGCTTTTAAACTAAGACATTAGAAAGCAAATATGAGCGCAATTTAAGGAATAAAATTAACTCCAAGAGGCCTGGAATCTCAAAATTCTATGAAATCTTAACATTGTGTCAATTGTGTTCATGCTTTGATAAAATGTATTAATATAATATATAGCAAATTACATAATGTTGCGTACAAGTCAGATTTTACTTAGACATTACTCTGCCATTCCCCATTCTAGTCAGATTAACCAATTGTCATTTCTGTAAAGTAGTTACTTATGTCAATTTATAGGTTTGGGGTTGATTGTTCCACGAAATTGGCCAACTACCTAGCAGAAAATAAAACTCTCCTGAGTGACACAGGTATTTGGCTTCATTGAAGGGTAATTTCTTTCTTTATTTCTCACATCTACTGCCTGGGCTTTTTTTCTGAATTCTTCTGATTTGCTGTTTTCTAGATTACAAAATCAGATTCCAAATCCTTTGTTGTAGACCCGGCTAGTGGCCTAACATGTCTTCCTCTTTTTGCCTTTTTTCCACGCTAATTTTTTTTGAAGTTGCAAGACTACAGCTAAAATATTCTATCTCCCATCCTCCCTTGATGCCAGGGTACCTATTAGCAAAATTCTGCTCAGGAAGATGTAATTGGATATCTTCAGGGAAGGCCTAAGATCTTTCACTTTTTCTTTCTAAGAGAAAGTCCTTTGGCTTTTTGTTCTTGGCCCTTTGCTCTTAAGCTGTGTTCCTTTCCTCCCTTCCAAAATGTTAATGCAATGCCTAGAAATATAGCAGACAGCTTGCAATCGTAAGGATAAGAGCCAAATGTTAGGATGAGGGAGAAAGATTCTGAATCCTTGTGAAACCTTCAACAGTTGCACCAGTTCTGGTCTGTCTATGGCAGATTCTTTGTTATGTGAGGAAAATCACCCCAGAACTGTTTATACCTCTACATTTTTTTTTTTAATCCATAACACAGTTAATACAGTCCCTAACTGGTACACAATTCATTGTGGTGATTTCTGCTTTCCTGTGCTGTAACTTAACACTGGGCCTACTCAGTAAGGCATGTAAGTGTCTCCTGTCCTGGGAACCACCATTGTTGTACACCATTTCCCTGTAATGCCACATCTGTTGCCACATGTGGAGCATCCAACACTAGCTTCTCTACAATTATCTGACTTTATACACATTGAATATTTCTCCTTCAAGCACCCGAAGCTGGGCCAGCTTCCCTAATAGTTGCCCCATACAAGTGACCAGGGTCAGGTTTCTTGTCCACAGTCTATTCCATCTAAGCCACGACTAATAACACATCCTGAGAGATATTAGCCCCTGACTGAGTCACTTAGTTGCCCCAGTTGCTCTCCTTTAGAACTCTAGTTTCATTTTAAAAATCCATTTCATCTGACTGTTCTAGCTGTAGAGCAGCAGTGCTCAAGTGGGGGTGACAAAGGATGCTGTTAAACATCCTGCAATGCACGGAAAGGACAACCTCCCACAAGAATCATGCAGCACCAGGTGTTCATAGTGGCAAGACTGCAAAAATCTTCTCCTGAGCAATGATTTTTTTACCCTAGCAGTGCTTTAGAATGAAACGGGGAATTTTTAAATAGTCCCTATACCTGGCATCCATCTCAGAAATGCTGATGCAAAAGTTCTGGAGTGGAGGCCACACATATTTGAAACTATCTCAAAAGATTCAAAATATACCCAAAGTTGAGAATGACAGAGATGAGCCCAACCCTTGATTCCGTAGAACAGGGTGAGTCAGAAGTGGTGAAAAGAAAGGTTAGGCCCACAGAGACGTGGACTGAGAATCAGAACCAAAGGGAAGGCTTTTCGTAAGAGAATTAATCCCAAGGTGAAAAGTGAAGAAGGCTAGGAAAGGTTGTTGAAGAAACTATGAGGTGTTTTAGAAAAAGAAGTTCAATATAGAGAATGAATAATTTGAAGTTGTTGTAGATCCTTTTTATACTATTATTATACATACATAGATGTACTTTTATATGTCTGATTATGTATCTATATTTGTGGGTTTATGATTATATCTATAACTATCTAGTTGCCCTTTATCCCTGTTTGTAAGAGCATTGATTCAGATGGAAAAATGAAAGCAATTGTATGCCAGGGTAGAATTTTTGCTAATCTCTTTTGTTATTAAAAAAGTAATATGATGGTATTAACATTAATAATTCTATTAATAAGTTAAAAGCCAAAATAAAAACATGACTTTAATGTTAAAATTTTGAAAAGCAAAAACTAATTAATGAAAAATACAAATTATATCAAATACCATTTTATAGAAACAATATCAGTTTTTTAGGTGTTTTTGTTTGTTTGTGTTTGCTTTTGTCTTTTTGCTGATAAGAGGTATGACCTAAGGGTTTAATGATACTGAACAGGAACCAAAATGTCTTCTTTAGTTCCAGTTTTCCATCCTGGCAGTAAACAATTCTGCCACAAATGCCGCCCCCCCCCCCGCCCCGCCCCAGTACTTGACATTTTTAGTTGAAATTGGTACAGTTGTTTCTACCAGTTTATCATCACCTCACAAAAATTCTGAGCTCAGTGTCACATTCTTTTAGTATAGTTATAGTATCTAATTTGAGTATAATATTTTTCACTGATAAATCCATGTTCTGAGTCTCTCTGTCCTCAAGGATTTTTTTTTTTTTTCAAATTTATAAGAAGCTAGTGACTAGTTTAGTTAAGTATGGTGATTGCTTTGCTGGTCTGTTATATATGGCTATACCTATCTTAATTTTTCAGCATCTACAGCATGTATTACATCTTTGACTTCTGTTTAGTTTCATAATTCATTTGAAATATGGTTATGAAATGAAAATATGTGCCTGTAATATTCCAATGCTAATTAAGTAATAGCCAGCTTCTTCTCTTGAGGATGTTTTTCACCGACAATTGATACATAGATCTCTGACAGTAAAATGATTAAGTCTAACACTTCATTTTTCATCCTTGTAGGTGATTCATCAACCATCAGTGAACTCTTGATTGCAACAGTGAAAGTGGGCCACTTGATCATATTCATTGTGTTGAGGCTCAGAAAATGACGCCCCAAAGTAATAGCCTAAGAAGCAGCCTCATATGCAAAGTATCTCTCTGACCTTCTCTTGCTGTTCTGTCTCTCACCCCTTATTCTCCTCAGAGGCAAGACATAGAAACTAGAATCCCTCTTCCCCAAGGTGGGTCATAGAAATGAAAAGCATTTTCCACACAGCCAGCTATAAAACTCAAAAATATTATTCTGACTGGCCCTTCCCCACCCTACTTTTCTGTGTAATGGCTAGCCATATAGAAATTAAGTCCCTCATTCCTGAGAAATTCTACCCCATACCTAAAAGGAAGAACTGCTGCACAGAGAGGCCAAAAAAAGAGAAAAATCTAAACAGCCAGGCCTTGTTGAATTTCCCCACTCAGTCTATTAGCATTAGATCATACACTTTTTATTAGTGCCAAGAAGGATGTTTATAGAATTAAACACCTACATCAAAAATTTAAAAAGATCACAAATTAACAAGTTAAGATTACACCTGAAGGAATGCCTGAAGAAAACAAATAATAAAGATCATAGCAGAAACAAATAAAACAGAGACCCACCCTTAAAATAAATACAAAGGATCAATAAAATGAAAAGTTGGTTCTTTGAAAAGATAAACAAAGTTGATAAACCACTAGCTAGACTAACCAAGAAAAGAAGAGAGAAGATCCAAATGAACACAAACAAAAATGAAAAAGGAGACATTACAACTGATAACCACAGAAATACAGAAGATCTTCAGAGACTATTATGAACAACTATACTAATGCAAGCTAGGAAACCTAGAGGAAATCAATGAATTCCTGAAAACATACAACCCCCTGAGATTAAAGGAGGAAGAAACTGAACTCCTGAACAGACCAATAACAAGTAGCAAGATTGAAACTGTAATTAAGAAAATTTCCCAACAAACAAAAGCTCAAGACCAGATGGATTTACAGCTGAATTCTACCAGAAGTACAAAAAAATAACTGGTGGCAATCTTACTAAACTGTTCCAAAATATTGAGAAGGAGGAAATCCTCTGTAAGTCATTTTATAAAGCCAGTGTCTCCCAGTTACCAAAGCCAAGAAAGAATGCAATGAAAAAAGAAAACTACAGATCAATATTTATTATGAACATATAATAAAAAATCCTCAAAAAAATACCAGCAAACTAAATCCAATAGCACATCAAAAGGATAATTCACCATAATCAAGTGTGTTTCATCCCAGGGATGCAAGGATGGTTAATAAACACACATGTCAATAAATGTGATTCACCACATAAACAGTATTAAAAACAAAAACCATGTGATCATCTTAGTAGACACAGAAAATCTTTCAATAAAATCTAGCACCACTTCATGAAAAACCATTCAAAATCTCTGCATACAATGAATATACCTCAAAATAATAAAAGCCATATATGAGAAACCCCATATGGGGAAATGGGGAAAGGTTTAAAGCATTCTCCCTAAAAACTGGAACAAAGCAAGGATGCCAACTTTGCAACTGTTATGCAACATAGTACTGGAAGTCTTAGCCAGAGCAATCAGGCAAGACAAAAAATAAAGGGCATCCAAATTGTAAAAGAAGAAGCCAAATTATCTCAGCTTGTTGATGATATGATGTTATACCTAGAAAACCTTTAGGACTACTCCAAAAGACTCCTAGATTTAATAAATGAATTCAGCAAAGTCTCAATTTATAAAATCAATAGGATATCTATATACCAACAATGACCAAGTTGAGAACTAAATCAAGAGCCCAATCCCATTATAGCTGCAAAATATGTCTAAAATACTTATGAATAAATTTAATCAAGGAGGTGAAAGATCTCTAGAAAGAGAACTACAAATCACTGATGCAAGAAATTGTGGATGACAAATACAAATGGAACAATATTCCATGTTCATGGATCAGAAGAATCAATATTGCTAAAATGACCATATTGCCCAGAACAATCTACAGGTGCAATGCAATTCCCATCAAAAATATCAATGTCATTTTTCACAGAATTAGAGAAAAACAATTCTACAATTCATATGGAAGCAAAAAAGAGCCTGAATAGCCAAAGCAATCCTAAGCAAAATATTACTGACTGATCCTTCCCCATCCTACTTTTCTGTGTAAAAAAGCAAAAGAACAAAACTGGAGGCATCATATTACCTGACTTCAGATTATACTGCAAGGCTATAGTGACCGAAACGGCAAGGGAATGGCATAAAAGTAGATACATAGATCAATGGAACAGAACAGCGAACCCAGAATTAAAGTCATATGTCAAAAACCAACTGATCTTTTACAAAGCAGACCAAAATATATACTGGAGAAAGGACACGACGCACTGTTCTATAAATGATATTTGGGAAGTTGGGTAGCCATATGCTATCTGAGTCCTTATCTCTCACCATACACAAAAATTAACCAACATGGATTAAAGATTTAAAAGCAAAACCTGAAACCATAAAAATCCTAGAAAAAACCTTAGGAAAAACTCTTCTGGACATTGGTCTAAACAAAGAATTTATGACTAAGACCTCCAAAACAAAAGTAGACAAATGAGACTTGTTTGAACTAAAAATTGTCTACATAGCAGAAGAAATAATCAGAGGAGTAAATAGAGAACCTATAGAATGGGAGAAAATATTCACAAACTATGTATCTGACAATGGACTAATAACAAAAATCTACAAGGAACTCAAACAACTCATCAGGAATAAAACAAACAACCTCATTAAAAAGTTCACAAATAATATGAACAGGCATTTTTTAAAAGAAGATATACAAATGGCCAAGAAGCATATGAAAAAATGCTCAACATCACTAATTATCAGAGAAATGCAAATTAAAACCAATACATTACCATCTTACTTCAATTAGAATTGCTATTATTAAAAAGTCAAAAAACAATAGAGGTTGGCACGGGTGCAGTGAAAAAGGAACACTTGTACACTGTTGGTGGGAATGTAAATTAGTACAACTGCTATGGAAATTACTATGGAGATTTCTCAAAAAACTAAAAGTAGATCTACCATTCAATTTCGCAATACCACTACTGGGTATCTACTCTAAGTAAAATAAATCATTATATCAAAAAGACATCTGCACTCATATGTTTATCACGGCACAATTCACAATTGCAAAGATATGGAATCAACTTAAGTGCCTATTAACTGATTAGTGGGTAAAGAAAATAGGCCATGTATATACTATGGATTATTACTTAGGGATAAGAAAGAATGAAATAATGTCTTTTACAGCAACTTGGATGAAACTGGAAGCCATTGTTCCAAGTGAATTAACTCAGAACAGAAAAATAAATACTGTATGTTCTCACTTATAAGTGAGAGCTAAAGTATGGCTACACAAGTGTCACTGGTCCAAAAGTTCTTGCTAATATTGTAGAAAGGAATTTCAGGATAACACACAAATGAATAATAGTGGCAAGTGTATTGAGTGAAAGCAGACAGGCTTAGGAAAGGCTTGTGCATAAGCAAAAGTAGATCCCCAAGAAAGGGAGTGGGCAGGCTTAAAAAGAGCAACTGTACTGAACCCTGACTGGTTACTGTTTTTATTTGTTGAAGTCAAAGAAGGCTGGGTGGTCAGTGTTTATTCTGTTCTTACTCATAGTTTCCCTGTTTTTCCCACAAAGGAGGTCAAAATCACAATGTTAACTTATTATAATTGAGATATAATGGGAGAAAGGTCACTTTGTACCTGTGCAATGCTGGGAAATTAATGACTCTTTTCTTCTGTTCAGGTCTGTTTGTTTGAGCTGGTTGATTAACTTTTTCATTCCCTCTTCTCTTGCTCATACCTAACTGACTACCTACTCTAACACAAGGACACACAGAGTGGTAAAATGCACATTAGTGACTCACAAGTGGGGAGGGTGTGAGGGATAAAAATTATATATTGGGTACAATGTACACTATTTGAGCAATGGGTACACTAAAAGCCCAGACTTTACCATTATACAATATATAATGTAATAAAATTCAACTTGTACTCCTAAATCTACTTTTAATTTTTTTAAATGAAAAAAGCAGCCAAGAATACTTTCTGAAATATGATGAGAGATTTGAAAGAATTTTTTTAAAGAGTTCTATCATTAAAAGTTGGCTTAATTAAAAGCTGATATTCAGGTCATAATTTTTTTAAAAGACCTTTGTTCTCTCTGTTGAATCCTGCTTCTTCCATGGAACCATCAGAGTTCTGTCTACCACATGAAGGGATCGAAAGGAGACTTCTAGCAAACCTGTCACCCCTTGAGGAACATAGAAAATGGTGTCCACTGACCGCTCCCTTTTGGGGCTCCCTGTCTTGGTTATGGAAGAATCATGGATGGATTCCTTTCAAGTCTAAAGCTCTGTTCTTTTACATTGAGATCCCCTCTATCTTTGGCTTTGGAAAGTATTAAGGGTTACTTTATTCTGTGAAAGGACATTTGACCTTTGGGTTTATAACTAATGAGTCACTGGGAAGAGCTGTAATTGTTAGGCAACTGACAACAGTTGCAATGATTGGTTATTAAGTGGTTGAACTCTGGCTTTTTTTCCTTTATGTCTCTTTGTGTCTTCAGGCAAGAAAAGCCTCAGATTTCTGACACAGTCAAAAATAAAATGATAGTAAATGTCAATTTGGTGTAAGAAAAATCTCTGGCTAAATTAGTCAAGTAGTTCTCATTGCCAACGCCACAATTTGATGATGGACATCAAGGTTTAGCACTTGGTGGCTGTTGGAGGGCTCACCAGCAAGAGTAGGGCTCCCATGGGAAATGAGCTAGTCAATAAGTGGGCTGATTGGTGTTAGATAGCGCCAGCAGCCCCCGCCTCGCCCCCCAGCCTCAGAGGTGATATTCTTTCAGTAAGGTGCACGGTGAGAGCATTACATGGTCCAGCCCCTGTTGTTTTTCTCTGGGGCTTTTGCCTTGGCTCTGGGATACCTGGGATTCAACATAAAAACAGAATACTTGATTTCTGGAGATCTAGTGATTCACCTTCCAGCTGTGCCAACCTCTTATATGTATTAAGTATTACTACCTAGAAGCTACCAATGCTTTGTCAGCCCTGTTCATTAATAGGCTCTACCCTAAACTCAGTAATCCAGTTAAGAAACAAAAACTAAATTAAAAGACCACTCATCTAACTGGATTTGTCTCCAAGATATGACTTTCTGGCATTCAGCTAGCTATTTTGAATAAATTTCTGAATTTTCTGTTAGGCTCATCTGTATGTTTTCTTATAAAATCCTATAATAAATTCCTGTAATTTTATGTTGTCTGGGCAACCATTTTTTTTTTTTTTTATCTTTCTCTGTGTCTAATTTAACTGATACACCTAAACCTAATGTACCATTCCCTCATCAGGGCTTTCCTAGAGAATGACTATCTTGATAAACCTGTCAGGCTACAGTTTATAGCCACTTTCCAAAGAAAAGCCTCAAGAACAAATTAGAAAAAATGCAAAAAGTCCAATGTTAACACAAAATTACTATTTTTGTACACTCAGATGAGTTTTGGAAACATTCAGACCTAAAATTTAGTCTACAAGTTTCCATCAAATTTCTGGAGACTCTTAATCTCTGATAATAGAAAATAGGCCCTGAGCTCTTTCTCAGAGAAAATAATACATAGAATAAAATAAGATAAAAACAAACTCAAATACTTTTTAGTTCATGTGATCTGAGTTAATCTTTGGAAAATTAAGCTAGTTTTAAAATTGTTGGTAAAATAAAAATAGAAATAACTTCAGAACTGTCTACACACCTTTTTGCCTGGGATTTCTGATCAGACAGTTTTGTGCTGTCTTTGATAGATGCTTTGAGATCATAAAACTACAAATGCAACCTAAGAACAGAATACATGGTAACAGTAAATTGCTTAATTACTCAATACACACTGATCATAAAAGTAAAAAAAAAAAAAAGTTTAACTTTTAACTCCTTTTGCTTCTGTCATATTTTGATACTTGACTGATTTTTCTGTGAGCTAAAACTGTTAGTACTGGCTGCTGGACTCCCCTGAAGCATTGCACACATCTTGCTATGAGTTTATTTCTTTAATTTTAAGACTCTAGATTCTTGGATCTGTACAGGTAGCCATGATAAAGCTTGGGAACATATGTATGTACACAGCATCTGGGCTACTAGCAATAGGACAGGGCAAAGCCTATGTTCAGTGTCTCAGAGGCCTTGGTTAGAACAAAGTTGGATGATAAAATGTTAGTTTGGTTTTGCTTTTTCAAAAATAATTTAAATGGCTAACTTTGTTTTCCATGAGCATTTCAAATATAATTGTTAAGAATGAATAAATTAGGTAAATTTAAATGGTATAAACATTTATAAATAAACTTGTCATAGTTTCAAAAATCTTTTCAGTAATTTAAAATACTAATGTCATGTTGTGTTAGGTTAAGTAATAAGTAATTATAAAATGTGCAAGTCATTTCTAAGTAAGTTAAATTACTGAAACATTAAACATAACTATTAGTTTATATACTTTGACATCTTGTTTTATCTGGTATTAAAATACTAAATATGTCTAAATTTGTTAATAAACATAAAAATTGAGGAAACATATCTTTCTAAAAATTATAAAATGGTGTTGTCTACAAAATGTTGATTTATAACTTCTAAGGATTAAAATTCTAATCAATATATGTGACTAAAACAGATGGATATAAGAGAAACAATTCTGTATACAGAGCATACATTAATAATAGCCAAGCTGAAAATAAATCAAGAACTCAATGCCATTTACAATAGGTGCAAAAAAAATAATTAAACACCTAGAAACATACTAGGATCTCTGCAAAGAGAACTACAAACACTGATAAAAGAAATCATTTATGACATAAACAAATGGAAAAACATCCATTCTCATGGATTAGAAGAATTAATATTTTCATGATGTTAATTCCACCCAAAGTGATTTATAGATTCAATGTAATTCCCATAAAAATACCAACATCATTTTTCACATAATTGTAAAAGAAATTCTAAATGTCATATGGAACTTTTTAAAAAGCCTGAATAACAAAGGCAATCCTAAGGAAAAAAAGAACAGAAAGTACAAATCTGGAGGCATCACATTTCCCAACTTCAAATTATACTATAACACTATGGTAATCAGAAGTGCATGATACAGGTATAAAAGTAAACATATAGAACAGAGTAGAGAGCCCAGAAATAAAACCATATACCTAAAACCAACTGATCTTGAACAAGGCATACAAAAACATACATTGGGGAAAGTACATGCTATTCAATAAATGATGCTGGGAAAATTGGAGAGCCACATGCAGAAGAATAAAACTGGATTCCTATCTTTTACCATAGACAAAAATTAACTCAAGATGGATTAAATACTTAAATGTAAGACCTGATACCATAAAATTCTTGAAGAACCTTCAGAAAAACTCTTCTAGACATTGGCCTAGGCTAAAAGTTTATGACTAGGACCCCAAAAACAAATATTAAAGAAATAAAAATAGACAAATGAGACTTACTTCACATCTAAAAAGTTTCTGTACAGCAAAAGAAATAACCAACAGAGTAAATACACAAACTACAGAGTGGGAGAAAATATTCACAGACTATATGTCTGACAAAGGAATGATATCCAGAATATATGAGAAACTCAAACAAATCAGCAAGAAATAAACTAATAATCTCATTAAAAAGTGGCAAAAGATATGAACAGATGTTTTTCAAAAGAAGATAAACTAATGGCCAACAAACATATGAAAAAATGCTCAAAATCACTTATCATCAGAGAACTGCAAAATGCAAATTAAAACTACAGTGAGATACCACCGTATCCCTGTCAGAATGGTCATTATTAAAAAGTCAAAAAACAATAGATGTTGGTGTATATGTAGCGAAAAGGGAAATCTCATGCACTGTCGGTGGAAATGTAAATCAATAAAACCTATATGGAAAACAGTGCAGAGATTCCTCAAAGAACTAAAAGTAAACCTACCATTTGATCCGGCAATCCCACAACTGGGTATCTACCCATAGGAAAAGTCATTATATCGATAAGACACATGCACTAATGTTTATTGCATTACTATATATATATACACACACACACACACACACACCATGGAACACTACTCAACCATAAAAAAGAATGAAATAATGTCTTTCACAGCAACTTGGATGGAACTGGAAGTCATTATCCTAAGGGAAATATCTCAGGAATAGAAAAACAAATACCACATGTAGTCACTTATAAGTGGGTGCTAAACGATGGATATACAAGGTCATACAGAATGATATACTAGACTTTAGAGACTTAGAAGTGGGGAGGGATAAAAATTACCCATTGGGTACAATGTGTACTATTTGGATGGCAGGTAAACCAAAAGCCTTGACTTCATCACTATGTAGCCCATCCTTGTATTAAAAAGTTACTTGTATCCCCTAGGTCTATTGAAATAAGAATAAAAGAAATTTAAGAATAGGTTTCCCTTAAGCTAAGAATTTAATTAAAGTAAGATAAAGGATTTGAATGTAGACTAATTTCTTAACAGAGAATATGTTTCAAGATATGTACAAGAACAAAAAGAAAACACTTAGTATTCAAAAGAAACATCATCTATTTGGCACAGCACTGTGAACTTCCAGAAAATATGCCGATATTCTATGATATATGCTTATAGATACTGAAGGAAGCCAAACTATTTTACCTCAAAATATGGCTTTCTAGTATCATGGACATTTGGAATTAAAGGCCCTTAAAGATCAACAGACAATGGAAGAGATTTTCCCTCTATCTCCATAAAGATCATGTAGACCAACCAAGAAGAATAATTATTTTTTCTTTGCCTTTCTGTTAGCTCATTATATATTGCAGAAAAGAAGACTGAAGAATGTAACCACATCTAAAGAGACCGTCTCAAAAGATAATATCTATCTCAGACTTATTCAGTTTCCAAGGAGAATCATTTACAAGTTATTCTCTGTTCCCTGATCCATTTAATTCTCCATAGAATTTATTTGCCCCTCAACAGAATTAACTATATTTCCCATCTCTCTCTTCCCCTATGAAAAAAAAAAGTTATGTATGTATCTGGGTTTCATTGGGATATTTGAAGTAATCACTCTGTGGTTCTCCCCATGCACATTAATAAATTTGTATACCTTCTCTCTTGTTACTTTTATGAATTGATTTTTTTAGTGAACCTAAAAGGGCTGAAGTGAAGTTTTTCTTAGCCCCTATGACACTTAAATATATTTTGTATATTTTTAAAGATACTTGTATGCATATGTTAATAATACAAACACATATTTATGCTTTTGAATGTGTACATACAAATATACATATATTTTTATTAGCCTTCTATATTTTGTTTCTGAAAGAATAATTGCCTGCTAGTTAATAAATTGCAGGTGTTTTCATACTTCAAAATATATACTTAAGTGTGCTAAAGGTAAAAACTGATAACCAAGGTATAAGTTCCACTGGGCCTTAGAAGTAATAAGTGTTGGCCTTTATATAACCTATTCTCAACACTTCCACATACGCAAGCACATTGAGCCAACCTCTGTCATCAGTTTCTCACTCACAACTCCAAAGCTGAATTTGGGCCTCAGAAGCTCAAACTGAGATTCCCCAGGGAGTCAATTAGAATTACATAGCAACTGCAGAGGGCAACATCTGGACTTGGCATTTTACCTAAGTCAGTGACAACTAACTTTGCCCTAGCATGTCCATATTGCTCTTGCCACTCTGACAAACGGTGAGTTAAGGTATTCAAGCAATTAAAGACTAGTGTTTGAAGCTGACATTTAGTACTGACATTGAAGGTGTTCTTCAGCATTTGAAAAACAGAGATGCTATTTTAAACTGTACCACAAATTTCATTTTATGATGTTTACCCTATAGTAAATCATATGGACAAACCAATTTCAAAACTGTTTTAAATGAAAACTATTGAATTTAGTTAGAGAAAAAATATTGCCTTGTCCATATCAAATCATACAGTTTAATAGCCCAGCAGGGACTAACTTGCATTCCACAGAAACAATTGTGGCCAACTCAATTTAGTTTTACACATAATCAAAATTACTTTTGTCTGATTTAAGTTTACAATAAATCTGTTTGACAAATAACCTTAATTATTTAATGACTTATTTAATAAAGTCTCTACATTTTATATATTTATTTACTCAGAAATAATTTATACAAAAAGATAAAACATCCACCATTGAGACAACTAAAACTTTCAGTGGGAGAGATAATTATATATAATATGTACAAATCTCCTCAACTTCATCTGTTTCAAATCCAGTTATCAAAGATGATGATCATAATGTGCACAATCTAGTACTAATCTCTTCTTGTCTTCAAATATCCCCTTCTCAGTGATAATTTCCTTTGTAATCCTTTTAAACATTGTATGTCATAGTTCTTCTTGTAACTGAGCCTGTGTTGTCACACAACAACCACTAAGTTGAGAGACAAGGTGTTGGGACAAGGAAAGCAACTTCTATTCAGGAAGCCAACAAACCGAGAAGATGGCAGATTAATGTCCTAAATAACCATCTTAAATTAGCATGAGCTTTAGTTTCCTTTTTATGTTAAGGGAAGGGAGAAGAGGAGGGAAGTTGAAATAGACATCTGGGTGTCAGCAAGGGTCTGAAGAGTTGTGAAATGTCCTCATTTTTGGTCAGTTAACATTGAATGACCTAGGTCAGGCACGATGTTCTTATAAATCTTTAACATAACCTTGTTAATTGTGTGTATATTTTTCCTTATTTTCCTGGGAGTTAGTTCTGGGAAAGTGACCTGCACCTGATTGTTATCAATTTTTTTCTAACATTGAACTGCTAACTAAATTCCTCCTATAATTAGCTGGCCTATGTACAGAGCTAAGCAGAAACTTTTAATTTAAGGGATATTGCCATTGAGGGTCAGAATCAAAAAGTGCAGTTAGACATGCTAAGCTTCCCTTCCACTGTTACATTCTTACAGCACTTTAAATCACCTGCTTTCACCTTATTTTTTTATTGCACCTATCATCAACCATCTGACATGTTATGTATTTTTAATTGTATGTTTCTATCTCCTCCCATTAGAATGTAAACTCAATGTGGGCAAGGATCTTTTTAGTGTGATGTGACCTTAATGCCTAGAACGGTGCCAGTACATAGTAGGTGGTAAATAAATATTCATGAATGAATAAATTTTATAATAGACTGCTTTCTGCAAACAAGGAATTTTACCCAAAATGAGACATGCATGATTTCAAAAGTGGTGCAACTGATAATAACAATTTAGCTCAATAACATTCCTTTTAAGATATTCTAGTTTCTTACAGGGTAAGATGGAATTAAGTACCTACCCAGTCACTCCCACTAAATACAGCTAAAAAATCTGGAAAGAATGCATGCAGCAGCTATTTAAGGACTCTGAAAAGTAAATATGGCAGGTAAATTATAGTAGACCAGAATTAAAGTACCAATAAACTAGTAAAGAATTTGCCTTTTTTTTCACTTTCAGTATCTTCCAGCTTCTACTCAAGAGTGCTAGAAGCCCTCCAGTGCTAGCTTGATGCATGGAAAATACACATTATTTTTCAGTGAACCTAGAACATTCACCATAATGATAGACCATATTGTGGGTCATAAAAGAAACTTTAACAAATTTAAAAGAACTGATATTATGCAAAGTATGCTTTTAAATCATAATGGCATTAAACTTTAAATCAATAACAAAAGATGAAAAATATTAGAATTTAAAAAAAACAACCCACTCTTAAATAACCTATTGGTCAAAGAGGAAGTCTCAAGGAAAATTAGAAAATTTAGAAAATTAAAAGAAAACTGAAATTATAACACATGAGAATGTGTAGGATGTAGCCAAAGCAGTGCTTATAGGATATATATATATATATATTTATATTTAAATACTTATATTAGAAAAGAAGGAATGTCTCAAATTAATAACATAAGCTTTCCCTTTAAGAAACCAGAAAAAGAATAAAATAAACTCAAGAAAGCAGAAGAAAAGAAATAATAAACATAGAGCCAAAACAAATGGAGTGGATATGTGTATGATTGCATTTACATGACATTCTCAAAAGAAAAAATAATAGTGATTTTGAATAGATCAGTGGTTGTCATTGGTTAAGGAGGAGGAGGGTGGAACTACAAAGGGATAGTGTAAGGGAGTTTTGGAGGGTAATGGAAATCTTCTGCACCTGATTGTAGTGAAGTTATAGAAATCTATAAATGTACTAAAATTCATAGAACCATATACCAAAAATATTAGTTTTGCCATATGTTAATTTTAGAATAATATTCTTTTTAAAATCTTTGTTAATATATCATTCTGCTTAAGAGGAAGCATGTAAATTTCAGACATGTAAAAATATATTATTTCTATGTTCAAATTCTGGCTTTCCATTTACTAACTTTAGAAACTTTTTGAAATCCCATCCTTCTTCTGAGATTTGCATCCTCAATCCTTAAGGATGGTATAGTGCAATTTCCACATAGGGGTGTGGTGAACAATCCTGATCTAACAACCCTGTTGAATGAGATTGTAACTCACTCTACTACTCAGGAAACTAAATTTAATCTTCCCAATTTATTATAAAAACCTTGTGTTTAAGTCATAGCCAAGCAAAACTCATCTACATTTGCTTTAGAGAACATGTTGTTGTAATACTTCAAAACAAAGTTAAGAATGTTTCACCAAATGGATATTGATAAATTTAAGAGGGAACTGAGCAACTTGAAGTCATATAGCCACAGGTGTAATGTAGACCAATAACATATGTTCCTGTTCTAGGAAGAAACATAATCTATAATGAATATTTTCATCCAGATCCAGAATTTTTTTTTCTGAGACATTATTCTGAATCATGATTACAGTATAATAAATGTGTGTTTGGTAAAAGAGTTTCCATTGCAATAGGTTAACTGCACCTGATGTTTGATGATTTCTCTTTTTCAGTAGTTTCAATATATAGATAAATGCCTATTTTCATCTACTACTACAAAGATTTCTTTCCTTAGCCCTGGAAAGTTCTTTATCTTTATTATTTTTCATCATAAATAGAAGTATCCTCTAATCTTGAGGCAAAGGCAATTATTTTTTTCAGATTTCAATAAACTTCAGGGTTTAACTGTGACTTGCAGAGTTGAAAGTTATTATAAACAATCCAATAAACTTCAAAAGTTAACATGAGAATTGAATAGTCAATTTCTAAATAGTCAGTTTTCTACTGTTTTAAACTACTATTTTTAATCACATTGGAATTAAATATAATACATACCTTACTATAAGCAGGTAAAATTACAATTTCAACTTTTATATCTTCTAAAAGAGTGTTCCCAACCTTTTTGGCACCAGGGACCAGTTTCATGGAAGACAATTTTTCCACAGACTGGGGATGGGGGGCATGGTTTTGGGGTGATTGAAGCACATTACACTTATTACATTTGCAGCCTCTACCCAGCGCTAGCACTGCTGCCTCAGCTGCACCTCAGATCATCAAGCATTAGATTCTCATATAAAGCATGCAACCCAGCCCCCCCCACCCCCAACACACACACACACACACACACACACACACACACACACACACAAACGAGTTTACAGTAGGGTTCACACTCCTATAAGAATCTAATGCTGCAGCTGATCTAACCAGAGGCAGAGCTCAGGTGGTAATACGAACAATGGGGAGCAGCTGTAAATACAGAGGAAGCTTTCTTCCTTAGACCCCCTTGTTAGGCTTAAAGAATTCACCCTCCCCAAACTTCCATCCAAACCTCCTATAAAACCCACTGCTCTCCCATTCCTAGGTGTATATTAGGCAGTAGCCTTTGCCAGACCGCTAGGGAGATAAAAGAACGAAATGCAAAAGGGGAACTTACTTTCCTTATCCCTCCTGATAAGGACCATGCTTATCCCTCCCAGTTGTTCCCTAGGGAGATAAAGGAATGGAATACAAGAGGGGAACTTATTTTCCTCCCAGTTGTTTGAAAAGAATTTGTTTACTTCTCTCAGAAAAACCCTCTATAAAACCTAAGGCTCTCCCCTTGTCTCCTTTGGACACCTTTTTCAGCTTCCACCCATCTGTACCCAGATGCTCAAAATAAACAGCTTTGTGCCAACACATCTGTGGCACAGGCCACATACTGATACTGATCCATAGCTGTGGGCTGGTGGCCTGCGGGTTGATGACTGTAGTTCTAAAACAAATAGCCCAACATTTAATTATATTAACAATTACAAATTTCTACAGGTGAATTTTGAAGCAGTCCACCAGAAAATGAAAGCCAAAGGATAGCTTCAAACAAAAACAATAAATCTAAATAATTACCTCTGAATTCCTTGTTTGTGTGTGTGGATTATATTTTTTGAGATATTATAAAAGATTACATTTGGTGAAAGAAAGGAAAGCAATTTTTCATTGTATCATTTAGTACTTTTCATGTTACAAGGACAGAAAACCTAACCTGAACTAGATTTTTATTTACTTAAACATGAGTAAAATTTTAGAGGTAGCACAAGCCTTTCATTATGACCTCATAGCTGAACAATATTACCGTAAACCAAATTCCTTGTGATTGCTCATCTTGCTTTTAATGGGTTTTGCCTTATTCTTGGGCTATATAAGCTGCCTCTCCCCCAGTGCTCTAGGCACATCCTTGATTTGAATTAAAATGACTATAATGATGCCATACTTCATATCTTCATTCCATACTATCCTACCCCATGGAAACGGGGAGAAAAAACTCTTCTATTAACTTCATTTTTTAAAAAAGTAAAATATTTCTCTTTCCCAGAGTTCCTGTAAAGTTCTTGCTTCTCACTGCCCTAGTTGAGTTATAAGCCCATGTCTGGGGGAAAAATTACTTTGCCAGAATCTGGCATTTCTCAATGGCTGGAGTCAATAACCATGTGTAGTACTATGAGTAGCCTTAACCTATTAAAATACTATGCTGGTTTAAGAATAATAATGGTTTAAATATTTTTAATTTAAATTTTAGAAGACAAAAATTGGAATACTCACATGCTATATCAGTGCTTGGTAATATTTTACATTCAATTTTACTTGTCTCTAGAATTTATGATCATTATAAATATATGACAAGATCAAGTGTTACTCAGGAGCAATACAAAATTTTTGTCAAGTATCTTTTTTCCAAAATATTTTATTGTATATATGCCAATATAAAAGTCTTAATTACATATTTTGACTGAACTTTTAAGCTGATGTAGTTAAATAAAATATTTTAAATTTTTCTTCAAAAAACTGAAATCATTAATTCGTTTATTGAATATTTATTGAGTCCATCTGTGTCACTCACTATTATGAGTGCTACAAATATAGTGATGAACAAAACAAAGTATTCCTGTCCTTACAGATCTTACATCCTTCTGGCAAGGCTTATAGCCTCGTTAATGTATTATATTGATATGATTATCATTTACATAAAAATCTAAAATTATGATAAACTTATTAAAGAAGACCCCAATCATTTAACACATATTCTAATTTTGTTAGTAAATTTTTTCCTGTTGAAACTCTGAATTTCATTTATTTATCTACTCTTAACAAATATTTTTTTTTTATTTCAGAATATTATGGGGGTACAAATGTTTTGGTTACATGGATTGCTTTTGTACTGCTTGAGTCAAAGTCACAAATGTGCCCATCGCCCAGATAGTATATATATTGTAACCGTTAGATATGATTTTCTAAGAAGGAGAAATTTTTGTTGATACAATAATGTAAAGTCAGAAAGCCAGATTTTTATGTTTATACAGGACTTTGAAACTGTAAACAAGAAATATTTTCCATTTCAGGCCCAGTACTTGACACAGTGTTCATGAAGCCAAAAGAATGGAAACTTTATGAAGCCCCTATTTGCACAAACTGTAAGTTTCAAATAAAATATATTCCTAGGTCAGGAAAAAGCCATAATGGTTCCATATGGATTAAAAACTTACATCATAATTCAACCAATTATATTCTCTTCCAGGAAATAAAATCCAGCCATTAAAAAGAAATAGATTTCTATATATGCTGAGATATGAACACCTATAGGATATGTTAGTAAATAAAAAAAGACAAGCTGAAAAACAATATATATAAATTATATCTCTGGCTTTAAAAAAAGAGAGATGAACAAGAGAATTTTGCCTTTACTACGTAGACATATTTCCTGGAAGAATGGGGTGTGAGGCTAGAAAGCAGGCAGGAGCTTACTATGCAAGTTTCTGCAGTCATTAACAAGGAGTTTAGATTTATGTTAAGGACAAAACAGTACACAGAGGCTTTTAAGAGGAGATTCATATAACCTGATTTTACTTTTTCATGAAAAATTGTATGAGTTTCACTTCTGGCCAGGTTGGAAAAACAGGAATTAGATGTAGCCTCTTGTTTGAAAAAAAAAAAGGCCAGAATATGTGAATCCACAGATTCCAAGTAACTGACATCAAGCAATGAAGGACAGTGATCCCCGAGAAACAAGAAACAATCAAGCTCCTTCTGACTGCCCTAGCATACTGCCTTGAGAGAGATTCTAGGCTGCAATGAAGGAACAGGGAAGGGAGTAGAGCCTTGAGTTGAGGAAATTAAGCTGTATGATCAGGGAGGATAATCAAAATCCTTAAGCACATAGTCCCAAACACTATAATCCCAAATGTTAAAATCCTGAAAGATCAAAATCACTTAAAGCCTCAAATACTCAAAATTACAATCTCAAAATCTCAAAATCCCAAAAATGTAATTCTAGAAAAAAATAATTTTTTAAAAGAGATTTATGTACATTTTTAAAAGGGGATTTGAGAAACATAAAAACATGACAGAGCACTTCCTAGGCCACTTTACACAATAAAGATGGATACAAATGGTCAATAAAAATATGAAAAACTGCTCCACTTTATTAGTTATAAAAATACATATTAAGAAAACTGTGAAACAACTTCTTTCATCTATCAGATTGTCAAAGACTGAAAAATTGATTTCTTCCAGAAACAGTCCATATGCTGGTGAAAGTGTAAAAGATACAGATGTCTAAAGACAATCTGAACTATTATATTAGAATTTTAAATAAATGCATCAACAAATCAATTTCACATTCAGGAATTATAGAAAATACAATAATAATACATAGAGAGATACTCATTGAGTATTGTGTAAAATAACAATAAAATTTAAACAATTCATATATTCATCAACATGACTTCATTAAATAAAACACAATATCCTTCTATCAGTAATGTGGAATACTAAAGACTATTACAAAAAAGGGGAAGGGATCAACTAGATCTAGATCTGTACCCAAAATATGTTATTTAGTGAATCATTTTTGAAATAGCATATATTTCACGATCCCATTTATGAAAATGTATGTGTATGTTCATGTATAGATATACCCTTCAACATTCAGATTATATATTTTTTTCCAGCCCTAACTATAGCTATTTCTTAGTGGTAGAGAGGGTCAGTGGATGGGAGGGTAGGTAACATGACAAGGATATTTTCACTTTTTACATATATCTCAATAGTTAATTTTTGCAATGGGCAGATACAATAAGGATTTAAAGATATTTCTCATTTTGAAAAAATAAAAATCATTAGCCTAACGAAAACTCAGAATAAGATCATTCTTTTGGGAGAATGCATGCACTTGGCCTTTGCAAAAATAGAACGGGATTTAGAATCACATATTGAGTTAGAACCTTCCCTCTACTACATACTGTCTGTGTGAACTTGGACATTTATTTAAGTTCTCTGACACTGAGAGTCTTGATCTGTACAGAGGAATAGTACTACCTACCTCAGAGAGTTAATTGAGAAGAATACGTAAGTCAGCAGCTGTAAAGTATATATCACAGATTGTTCAAAAGATGCTAATTTCCTTACTTTTAATGAAATACAATTCAATGTACTCATTATCTTCCAATAATCAGGGCATTTCCCAAATCTCTGAAGTATACCCAAGAAATGTCTGAATAATGCACCTGATCTTTCTTAGCATGCCATACTTTAGGGGCTAGACAAGGAAATCATCTTACAGTGTAGCATTTTGAAACTTCACAACCTACATCTAAAAAGTGGAATCCAAGAAAGGTAGCCTTACGCTGAAATTTTTCTAGACAAATGTATTAGACAGGGTCCTGAAAGGAGGAAAAATGTTATTAAATTTTCACAAACGGAATACAAATAAAGCTGGAGTTGAAACTATAAAAATATATAACAAAGAGTAAAACGGTTTATCTTTTACTTGGACACATGCCCTCTCCTGCTGTGGTCCATAAGCAGGTGGCTCAGGCTGGTACAGGTGGTCCTTTATGATTGTGTGCATAAAATAACTGAGTCATTTTCTGATTGGTAAATAATATGCAATGTCAGACTCTCCACACCATCTGTGTCACTCACCACCACAGTTTTCTGCAAAACTGCCAGCAGCACAAGCCCAGCGACTCATTGTCGGAGAAGTCGCAGGAAGAAGTACTTGGCATCCTTGGCAAAACTTAAATCTGTTCACAGTATTGAACCTGACATATGCCCCAAAGCAGAGCGTGTATGCTACCCTAATGATCTCTCCTGCTGTTTTATAATCAGAGACATAGATGGAGGGAGTGATGCCATTTTTTCATTTGGCATAGGTCAGCCTCCTGGGCCAAAAAAAAAAAAAAACAACCTCTCATATTTAGGAGAATTAATATGCAGATTACTAAACACAACCATTTTACTATTTCCCACTCTTTACTAGATGCAAAGATTTGTGTTTATTTTTAAATCTTTGTTCTAGCTTTCTTCACTTTGGGGGATTCTTTTTCCATGTCACTTGAAGGAAGTGGTGCTAACTGCCAATCATCTTGACAATTTAGATAGACTCCTTGAAGTTTGGGAGAGCCTAGGTGGTACTTGCCTTGTCAACTTCTCTTTTCATCGAAGGAAAGGAGCACCGAGTTGGGGGCATATGTTGGCTTCAATCTCAAGGCGTCTGGTATTGACAGAAGCTAAAAGTCGTAGCCTCAGCATGCATCATGCAGGGAACGTCCTGGAAAGACTTCTCCTTCCATCCCTCTTTTTTGTTGTTTCCTTTCATATTATTCACAATGAGCCATATCCATATGGTGGCAGTGCCAGATCCAGGAGTTATCATGTTTTGCCAACTCTCTTCTAGACTAGGGCTTTCACATTATCCTTGGCTATTAAAATTAGCTAAAAAAGAAAATTAACATGCCTTCAAGGACTCCATGATTTCTGTGAAAAAAGCTCCACACAAAATTTCATTCAATAGAGAAACAGAGAATTTGATCATGATTTTTAAAAATAATCCAAACAAAATTAATATAGTTCTAAATTATAGATAAATTACACAAGTAAACCCAATGACTAAATACAACTGATGATCTAGCTTCAAGAAAATAAAAAAAAAAAAACAGACAATAGACATATATATTAGTGTAACAAATCTGATATAAACACACTTGCTTGGGGATCCCTAGGCATTCTATTTTTGTAATGTGTTAAGAGTAAATGTCATGATTATTATTTTAATCCATCTAGTGCTCAATATTATTTTAAGCCTGTTTTACTAAAGATAGCTACAAAAATATGATATCTAGAGAAGAAACCATCATGATATCACTGTACAAAACCCCACGTTTCTTATCAGTAAAATGTAGACCAATCTAAGCACAGGTAAGAAAATAAAAGTCACAATTATAAACTTAAAATAAAAGTTATAGCTTTCTGAGAAAGATTTATAAATATAAACTTAATATCGTACTAGTTACTTCACATTTTAATTTTGTCCACTTTATTACCACATTATTTTCCTACAAATCAGTAAGAGATGATCTACAGAAAGTATACACTCTAAAGACAAATTATTAAGCTCACTCTGATCTCTATCAGGCTATGGGATTATGTCCTTAAATATATTTTTATGAATATTTAGCATCTATATGCTCATTCTTTCATTTGGTTACTAGAATTTTGTTGTTGCTATTATTTTGCGCCTGGGTGTTTGTGAGGTAGTTCTCCCCAGTGCATCTTATTTAATGATTTTACACAATGATTCATTGAGTGTCAAGCACTAATTTGGTCCAGGTTCTGCACTGTCCACCTCCCTATTGGAGCTGGTTATAGTGCCTTTACTCCAGTTTATGATCTCCTGCTACTCCTGTCCTGCAGGCAAGTATCTGGGGGTGAGGGTTGTGGAGTCTGTGTTATTAATAAGTTGCAATAGGAATGTAGTAACCTCAATGTTTTATTGCATGTAGAAACAGCTCTCACAGTAAACTGGCCTGCAACCAAAAAATCTTTGAGTAAGCCAACATTTAGGAGCCTGTATGTAAACCCTGCATGATACAGAGAGGTTAAGAAGAGCCATCAACAGAAAAGAACATTGGGAAAGGAATCGGCTCCTCTGATCACTTATAATAGCAGGTGAGGTCATTAGCCCCCACAGTACTTGTTTGAAACCTAAACAGGTACAGCAACTCACCATTAGGATCAATCCATTACTGAATTAGAAATACGACTGAATTTAGCAACAAATTTGTGCCAACATTACTTCTAGCAGCAGTAGGTTTTCAGCAGCAGATTGGCACCGTGACAGAGTCCATAATTTTCACAGTATGTGTTTCATAATTTGTCATGCACACTCTGATTGCTTGGCATATTGGCAGAGTCCACAGTGCTCTCTAAATGTCACCAAATGCATTTGAGGATTTGTCATGCACGGTCTGAGCAAGTGACACAACACAGCAGAGTGGCCAGGTTCAGAGCTGATTTTTGCACTCCCTGTGAGTGCTCTCAAGCTCAGCCACCAGTGACAAGGGCCTGGTGGGGGCTGCACAGCCCTTCTCTTGAAGCTGCTGATTTTTAATTCTATGTCAAGTGATCATATGGATGCTGCCAGGAGAAAATACTATTACACTGCAGGTGTGACACACACAGTGCAGAATTTCTTGCTTGATAATATTCTTTTCAAATCATTCCTTGTAGCGTACTTAACATTTTCTCGTACAAGTACAAAGAGCATTTCACAAATTAGGAGTAAGAAGTAGGAGAGTAATAAATATGAATACAGGGTAGAGAAAGCTGTATTATAAGAAATTACTCAGTTAAGAGATCAAAAGATGAGATGTCTCTGCTGATTTTAACAGAGAGGTAAAGCTGTGTTGGGATCAGAGAATCCTGGGCTTGTTGTCATAACACCTGGTTTCTGTAGAAACAGCATCTGAGTTTAAGCAAACCATCCATCCTTTTTTGGCCTCAGTTAATGAGGAAGTTGGATGAGAGCACCTCTAAGCATGCTTTCATGTTATACATTCCATTGTTCTAAGATAGGCACATGCGTTTATTAATATCTTTCAGTCATCTGACCCGTTTGCCTGAAATGATTGCATAATGCTTTTCCAGTCTTTAGTAAAAGCTTCAAGAGCTACATCTGCTGGAAGCTTTTCGTTGTCTAGGATTCCAGTCATTATCTTATCACTTTTAGTCACTGTCTTTTAGAAGGAGAAAGAAAATTAGTCTTTTTTGTACATTTGGGTCCCGTGGATGCACCTGTTACTATGAAATCTGTTTGATGATAAATAACTCACATATGCTCGAGAGTGCTGTCTTGACATGTGCAGGGAGAGACCTTCACAGACATATGTTGTAAAAAGCAATAGCTGTGACTTTGTACTTGCTTGTGGATCAGTGAAAGGAGACGAGGACCTCGAGGCTAACAAAGACTGTTTAGGCAGGGAGGGAAGCTGAGTCTTTTATAGGAGATTTTGAAAGATCTACCCTCAGATCCACTCTTACATGCAATGCACAAAAAATACAGATATAAAAGTGTACACACATACAGTACTCACAAACACATACCTATTTGTTCAAAGCTGTAATATATAAAAAGTATTGTGAAACATATGAAAGTTTTCATTTAAAAAATACAAAAATCTAGGGTCACTTTGTTAAGAGCTATAGCATTACTGGAAAAGAAATACTCCCTCTTCTGAAAAGGCTGCCAAGAATTAGCCTTTATTGAAAATATTATTTATTTCAATTTTCCCATGATCAACTTTTATTGGACAAGGAGAATCATCATCACACTTCTCTGATTTCTAGGGGAAAAACAGGTTTTCCACAAACCTTTTTGTGTGGGCAATTTCTCTCCATTTACACACACAGCCAACTCCCTGCTATAAACCAGGTGGTAATTGAACCTCATATACTCAAATCTCAACATAACACACATAAGCAAGTGAGGATTCACTTAGGTCCTACTATTTTTACCCCTAGTGTCTGATAAACATTGGGTATTTTACTTTTCAAATTCTATAAGATTGATTTGTATAACTGATTCTGTACCTTTTATTAGTCAACTTTTATAATTGATTTGTTCTGATCATTAAAGGTTCAATTTTGGTATTCTAGAATATACCTCTTTCTGTTCTCCAAATAACCTTTTAAAATTATGTCCCAAAGTTGAAAACTATATACCTTTCATATATAGATGTTTTTCATATGCTGGTAGTGAACTACATATAAATAATACTGACCTGAGTGTACTAAGAAAAATAGGTTTAATACTTTTTATACAACAAATATCTAACCTAATCTTTTCTCTGAGGTGCCATCCTCATAAAATGTTTGTGAAGGTACATAAATCAATCTGTAGTTTCTGCACACTTAGCCACCTATAGCCCTCATACCCATAAAGAACTTTCTGCTTTTTAACAGCTTTACTGAAATATCATAAAGATCTTTTCATATGCACCTATGAAAGATTGTCCATCTTCAGTTATACCTTAAATACGCACATATACACACACATAAACATGCCTGTCTAAAATTATTTGATCAATAAATTGATAAGTTGAAGTATTTGCTCCATTTGAAATATTTGCTTTCAACTTCTTATCATTTCTTCTATTCAAGTTGTTAGAACCATGAGCAGATACAAAGCAAAAAGCAAAAAGTTAGTAATGAACACACACTGAACCAAAATGAAGCAAAATATTTCATGTTTTAAGTTGTCAATCTAATTAATTTTGAAGAAGATGTGAGTCTATAGCCCTTATTAAGAATATGTTAACTTTGGAGGCTTGGTTGTTTTGTTTTGATTTTTGGAAAACTCAATAAAAGTCTGTATTAGTCTTATCTTCTATCTTAGTTATCCCTGTCCCATCCACAGTTGTTCTTTTACCTTCTATGAACATTTGGTGTTTACATGCAAACACATGCACAGTTTTTCTCCTGTTCTATTTTCCTGTGATTCCTCACTTGCATTAAAGGACGTATGATGAGTAGAGCTTATTTATTTGTTACTGTTTCCTTAACCAGAATTGTATTAGCTCATCTTTTGCATTAGCTTCAGTGACCTAAGTTTCTGTTTAAATTTTATCCATAACTCATTCCCTGATAAAATGGCTAATAAAAATATTTTTGTTAGAGGCATGCTACCTGCATCACTAAAGAAATAAAAATAAAAATGATTAGCTTCTAGAAAGATGATCAAGTATTCTCTGTGTATTAAGAAGCAGAAAGTGTATCTCTTCCCCAAACCTCCCAGCAATAATCATAAAATCACTTTTGCTTCTACTTCAAGTGCCTTTATAGTATAACGTCCTGAGTTTTCAAGTGGCGCTTAGCCTACCAAGATAGATTTTCTCAGAGCAGAGTATTAGCTTTTGTCAACTTTTCACACAGACCGCAGTTGCACCATCCCATTACAATCATGAGTCTTTCTATTGTGAGTGATACATTAAAGTCACATTATACATTTGAAGAAGTCATCATGAAATAATACACCTTTTCTTATGCAAATTACCAGAGCAGCTTAGAAGAAAAAACTGATTAAAGATAAATTTTAAAGATTTTCTGCACCTATTTAGCCAATAATTGCTAGTCTTCTTTTACTTTGCAATGTAAATATAAATGAAGTTCTTGCCGTCATGGAGTTTATATGCTCCTGGGGGAGAGAAACAATAAAATAAATTATCAGTTTATGTGTTGTGAACATAAATGTGCATATGCATACATATATACCATATAATACATGTGCATACACACCTCATATGTATGTATATGCATAGACAGATGTATACATATCCATCAATTCATATCACATGTATGTATACATATTGTGCGTGTGCACGGAGGTGTGTACCAGATAACAGTAAATGACTTACAAAGAAATTTAAAGTGGACAGCAGAAAATGAACTGTTCCTGATGTTCTCAGAAAGCTCTTGTCACACACTATGTGGACAGTGGTGAGAAACTATGGGGAGGGAAGAGGGTATCCTCTGCTCCACCTAGTTGGCCTCCTATGTTTATATATGTGGCAAGATGCATATTGGAGATCAACAGAAAGATGCCCTCACTCTCCTTTTTTTATTATTCTACCTCCAAAGAGCAGAAATTGTTGTGCTCTTCTTCATAACCGAAGATCCAATATTCCTAGCATTTTATGATGCTACCACACCCCATATCCGTCTTTTATGACAATTTCAATGGTAAACTGGAGGAAGGTGAATCAGACACTACTAGCCAGCCACCCTCTTAATTAAATGTTCCAATATTCCTTTTAATATTCTGAGAGAAACCATTCAAGCAAATGAGAAAATGTGAAGATGGCCTGTGTATTTAGTTTGAAAACAATTATACATTATCACAAACCATGTTCAATGTCAAATGTCTACTAGGCTACTGTAATTAGTGATACTTGCATGTAACCAAGGCAAGCACTTTTGGTCTCAGTAGAGAGCAAATGTTGTACTAGAAAGGTAAGCACTATTCCTGATTGTTTTAACATTTAATTCCTGCTCCTGTCAAAAGAAAGAATCTTACTATGCAACTTTCCTCTTCCCATTTTAAATTAATATTAGAAAGAAGACCCTATCTTAAACTAAACCATCTTCAGTGCCACATTTTGTGCTGCCCCAAATTCCAGTAGAGAGTGCAGAGGAACCTCTCCCAGCTGCAAAAACCTTCACACAAACTTCCCTGGATTTCCAAGGGCCTACTGGAAATTTCCACCCACTTCCTTCCTTTCCCACAGGTATCTTCAACTCAATGTGACTAAAACAAATCATTATTATTTCCCCCAAAACTATCCCTTTTCTACATTTTCTTTCTCAGTGAATAGGACCAGCATCTACCGAGTTTCCCAAGCCAGAAACCTTATTGTCATGCTAAACTTGTTCCTCTTTCTCACCTCTCTCCATCCATCCTCCCCAATACCTGCTGCTTCAGCCCCCAAAGTCAGCTCACATGTTTTCCGTGTTCTCTCATTCCATGACATTTGGTACAGTGTTAGTGTCTCACCTAATACTTATTCCTTCATCCCTTTTGCTGTTCTAACACAACCATGATTTTATTCAGGTGGAAGGTCATATGCTTCAAGGAAGGCTGGGTCTCTCCTGGCCTTAGTGTATGAGTCTTGATTTATCCCAACCAGCACTGTGCAATGGAACTTGCAGTGATGGAAATGATTTATAATCTGTGCTGTTCAACATGGTAGCCACTGACTATGTGGTTTGGATTGCAACTAGAGCAAATGGTGCACAGAATTTTTAATTGTATGCAATTTTATTTAATTTAAATTTAAATAGTCACATGTGACAAATGACTACATTATTAGGCAGTGCAGATAACAATCAGGGCGTTTCCTTATCACTCACTGATGATTTGTGCAGGAATGGACGTTTGACAGAATTTTGGCTAAGTTAGATATGAGAAGGAGTCTGCCAGAGAACGTCTGGCAAACTTCCCCCTCTTAAAAAGAGATAAAAGAAAGAGACATTCTTCTGTACTCTGGATGTTGTATAAAGATACTTAAAGCTTTTACAGCCATCTTAAATCCATGAGGGACCAGCCTCAGGACAAATGCCTACCTCCAGAGGAGGTCCAAGAAAAAGATGGAAATCTGAGTGCTCAATCACATCTAAAGTAAGCTGCTACATTAAAAGCATTGGAATTTCTCTTCTTCTGAAATTATTTGTGTGAGATAATAAACCTATTTATTTTAAAACCTGTTGACTTGGTATTTCTAAATCTTTAGGTAAAAAACACCCTCAGTATTGAGACATATTTTTTTTAATTCAGTACTTCACCATTTTTTTACTCTATTGATGCAATTGCCTCCTTCCTGCTCTTAATTCCTTCAATTCTATCATTTGAACATCTTTTATTTTTTTTTCCTTGTGAAGTATTTTTCCTCACAAGATCTCACATGGTTTATAACCACATACTTAATGGTGTAGTTGTGTGTTCTTTGCTTGTCTATCTCCACACCAGCTTTTAGCCTCTGGCCAACAGACATCATGTATGTTTGTCTCATGATTGTATACTATCATTGCTTTAGCACACATATTGGCAATGTGTGGGTACTTAGCAAATAGATGTGGAATCAATTAATTAGTTAAGAAATTAATACAAATTACAGTTCTGATCATAATTCTGCTTTTTAAAAAATGCTTCAATTTTTCCACACATAGGACGCATTCCAAATTTCCTAATCAAATATACAAAGACATTCACACTCTGGCTGGGCCTAACTTTTTAGCATCTTCTCCTATCACTATGCCTACCCATAGCCTCATGTTCAGATTCAGAAGTAATCACTACTCACCCTTCTCAGATTGTCCAAGAATAGCTTAGAGACATTTAGTGAGTGATTCTGCAGGCTGCTTAGGCAATTTCCATGCAACTAATTTATTCATATGTTAGGAAATCAGCTGGTAGACTGAATCAAGGAAAAAAAGACAAAAATAGGATTTATAGGAGGGGGGAAAAAGGGAGATTGCATATAGCCTAGGAATAGTGAACCTCATTCACACATTTTTTTTTAAAATTAAGCTGATTGTTTGGTGGCTAACAGAGAGGACAATGTGGACTAGTCAAGGACTAAGGTTATAAAGAAAACATTTTCACTTGCTGATGATTATCTAGGAAACTTTGATAGTTTGGTTGTGGAAAAAATGTGACAGGCTAACTCCATGTAGTATTAGCTAAGATCCTCTCAATGGCATCTTAACCTAAGTAAATCCAAGTTTCTACAATTTCTGTAATCAGAATTTCTCAAAATACATTTTTAATCTCTTTCATATGGAGAAGGTACATCTCTCCTTCTAATTCTAGTTATTTTCACTTGTAGATTTTGGATATTAGATACTTGATTTCTAAATCTCTATGTCATCCTTCACATATTTCTTCTTAGAACATGCAACATTGTTACAAACTTTTTTTGAGCAATGCTATATGTCAAGAATTCTACTTGGTGCTGTGGGATACAATGGTAAACTAGGTAGATACAGCCACTTACAACTTATTGGTGGATACATCCAATTTAAAGACAATTAGGAGTTAAAAAAAAAAAGCTATAATCTTGCACTGGCACAATCTATTAGTAGCATTGTAATTGTAGTTAAACGCTGAGAAATAGCAATTAGTAAAAAAATTTCAGTCTGATCAAAAGAAAATACTGAACTGCTAGTCATCAAAAAACAAAAAAAAAGGAGAAGAAAAAGAATAAAATCTAATGACAGGGGCTTATGAAGTAGTTGAGTCTCCTCCAGCTAAGTTTTTCTTAACCTGAATTCCTGAGTTCCATGTACAAACAGCATCCACGGACAGCTCCATGAAGTTCATAAACTAGCCCAAAGCCTGGTTCTTAATAAATGACGAGTAAATGAGCATTATTATTTTCCAAATTGTTCTTTACTACAAGTTCTGGTAAGTGTTGGGCAAAGGTATCTAACAGGTGCTGCCAAATCCCCCATCAAGTGTTTCTTAATCAATCCAACACCATCTAGGGAGCACTAGTCTTTCTTAGAATTTATAAAACTAGATACACCTTACTCAAAGCCATCCCACATATGTTGTCATCATATTTTATTTCATTATTTTATTTGTAAAATTGAATTTTTTGTTATTTTTAAGTGTTTTGTTATGATAGGTAGTATTATTTGTTCGTAATCATTTGTTCCATCCCCAACTTTTTCAAACTTTCTTATAGTCAGAATATGATTTTCTTCTGTCCTTCCCTCCTTCCTTCCTTCCATTCTTTTCTTTCTCTCTCTTTCTTTCTTTCTTTCTTTCTTTCTTTCTTTCTTTCTTTCTTTCTTTCTTTCTTTCTTTCTTTCTTTCTTTCTCTCTCTCTCTCTCTCTTTTGTTCTATTTTATTTTTTAGAGATAGGGTCTCACTCTGTTGCCCAGGCTGGAGTGCAGTGGCACGATAATAATTCACTGTAATCTTAAACTTCTAGGCTCAAGGAATCCTCCCACTTCAGTTTCCCAAGCAGCTAGGACTACAATTCACCATGCCCAGCTAATATTTTTATTTTTATTTTTGTAGAGACTGGGGTCTTACTATGTCATCTAGGCTGGTCTCAAACTCTGGGCCGCAAGCAACCTTGGCTCCCAAAATCCTGGGATTACAGGTATGAGCCACTGCATCTGGCTTTTCTACTCACTGGCTTTGGCTTTGGCCATGTAACTAACCTTAGCTAATGGAACAGGAACAGATGAGACTCATATCATTTTTGAGCAGAAATTTTAAATGTACTTTTCTGGTTTGGTTTTGTCCCTTGAGCCTCTGCTTTCTAAAAGAAGACCATACTGAAAAAGATCATGACCCAGATATAGCTATTCCTTCACTCTTAGACTTGTAAGAAAAGCCATGTGGAGCAAAGGCCAGCCAAGGGCAGTGAAACTCAGCAGGGTCATAGCTGACCAATGACTCTCATGAAACTTGAGTGAGAAATAAATATAAATATTTGTTGTCATAACCACTGATATTTTGGAGCTTTTTGTTGCTACAGGAAAAACTAACAAAATCTTCCACTTAACACATTAACTGCCACATGAGTTGTATTTAACTCATGTTAGTTTAAGCCTCATGAAGCATATATAACTCACACATCTCTTCACTTTGGGAGCTGCATGAACTATTTTTCAAGTTGCATATAACTCAAGCACAGATAACAATAAAAAATAACAAATTTTTCATTAAATTAGGATTATTTTATTTTCAAAGTTATTCTATTTTTGTAATAAAACACTGTGGCCCCAAGGGAAAAAAAATTGTCTAGTGTGGCAGTCAATGTGTTAAAAAATTTGGTAATAAAATTAGATAAGTGTTATGCTTCATTAAAAATCATTTTCTTCACACAAAGTTTATACATAATTTGGGTTGGTTAGCAGTGCAACAATTCTTTGTAAGCAGACCGAATACAGCACCCCCCCTTTTTAACAATCTAGTGTTCAAGGAGAAAAATTTGATTTATGAGCCTTTGAGACAGTGTTAAATTCCAGGAATATAATATTTTGAGTTATTTAGCACAATCAAGATAAAACAACCACATTGCATTCTTAAGGTATATGCTTTCTACCCACTTCCTCCAAATAAGCATCTTCTAATGCCTAATAAACCTTTCCCTTGGCCTAGTCTTAATCCTTCAAATCTTGAGATCAGTCATCTCCCTCCTAAACCTTCTTAGTTTCTCTCTAGGAAATCATGAAATTGACCGTATGAACATTTTCCGTTTCCTTATCTTTCTGAACCCACAGAGAAAGGTAATATCTTTTAAGTGTTGACAAAGGGTTGAAGTATTGAAGTATTTCAGTAAGGTGATAGCTCTGCAAAAGCCACCTATCAAAATACCCATGAAACACAAACCTCCCTATAATTAGTCATCAGAAATAATAAATCATCATCACATCAGCCTTTATAGTCTCCGGCAGCACTGACCTGAAACATCCCCTCCTCTCTTACTCCCTCACTCCCCATCTCCTGTGACTGCCAATCAAAGGGAGACAGCCCTGTCAGAAAGCTGTACTGACTCAGCAGGCATGGAAACAAGACCTGCAGCTACTTAATATTTAGTCACATAAAATGCCCCAGAAAAGCAAAAACAAAACATGGCAAAAGTTAGCCCCAAACCAATAGATATGGGAACCTCTAAACCTCTAAATACACATTGATACTGCTTTTAGGATCTGGGAAACTGGTCAAAATACTGACTGCTTAGGAACCTGGGCATTTTTTATTCTTCCTTCAAATTCCCTTTCATCTGCCTTTATAAAACTTTCATGGGATTGCTAGTGAGTGACTTAAGAAACTAAGTTCTCCAGTTATAAACAAATACACACAATGCGAATGCAAATTTATTCCCTTCTAGTGGGTCTTTAGGGGGCCATTGCCCCCAGGCCATTCTGTCCTGCTGGACTGGAGCCTGCAGTGGGAGGTTGAAATGTACTTTGAAGTCTGACACACCGCCTCAAAAGTCTCTTCCAGGGCCCACTACCTGAGGACAATCTGAAGTGTATATGAACACTATGAAATACACACTCTTTTGTTGTGATTATCATGGTAATTTTAAATGGAAAGATGTTCACAGCAGGGATCTTTAGTGTTGGATATTTTAATGATTCCTTTGAGGAACTCAGATAAGATTTAAAAGAAGCTAGATCTAAAACTGACACTCCTGAGAGTGCATCTATTTTTGACCTTGACTTATTTTGCAACCTAAGGCTAGTGACAAAACCTCTCCATGTCCGTAAGGAAGCTATAAAATTTTGATGAGATGCTATTTTACAGAAATTCCGAAAAAATTAACCCTTACGTAATTTTTGCCTTTGTCTTTCCCAGATATTAAGCAATTAATTACACGAAGGTCCAGCCCTCGTCCCTGCCCTCTGACTTTCACACACTCACACATACACACTTGCGCACATACACACACACACACACACACTCAAAGGTTCAGTACTGTCTTGGTTTCAAAACAGTAGACATGTATGAACAATCTCCACACTGCAATCTATTATAAAAAGAATGGACTTCAGCCAGTCGCACAGACGTGAGGGCCAGTGTAAACTGATGAGGTTTTCACATCAATTCTGATGGGGTTCAGGACACAAAACCCCACAATAATTTAAGATGAAAGAATTTAAGAAAGCCAAGGAAACCAGAAGGTCACTATCACCTTTTCAGGCCTTCTCCCCTGAAGCAGTTCACAAAACTCTGCTCTAAGAGTTTCCTCCCTATACCTGGAGGAAAAGAGCATCCTTATCGCTGAAGACACAGGGACTCAGAGAAGAATCTGCACAAACAGGACTTGCTAAGTTCCCTCAGTTTATTACCATTAGATCATATGTTTTATCCAATCATAATTCTTCACAACTATCCACTTTTTCATCGAACCTAGCATAAAAACGCACAGGTTTACCCATTTCTTCACGTCTACTCTCCCGATTTACCTTAACCCTTTGCTCCTCGGCATTTCATCCACTGGCCGACAGCATTGGGATTACATAGAAGCTTGTGAAAAATGCAGATTCTCAGGCCCCATCCCAAACTATCAAGCCAGAATCTGCAGTTTAAAGTGCACCCAGGTAATTCAGGTGCACGTTAGTGTGGCAAACACTGCTAATGCTTATTTCCTAATGCAGATCTCCACTATGAAATTCCAAAGATGCAATACATAATTCGTAACGAATAACACAGTAACAAACTTTGCAAATAATCATGAGGAAATAATTAAGTTTAAAATAATAAAGTCATTTCTACAATTTGGTCAGTCTCTGATATAAATTTTCTTGAGCAAATGGGAAAGAAAGAAGTAGAAAAATAACTGGCATACTAGGGACTGAGTATTAAGTCCCAGGTCATGAAGGATAGTTTGTCAGCAGTGAAGGCCGTCCAATCTGTGCAAGGTAATAGACGATTTGAGAGGCACTGCCCTAATAGACAAATATCAGAATTATTTCCAAACCCTCTCAGAAACAAATCATTATGCCTCTTACCCAAGTTAACTTCCAGATGTAACAAAGAGTATTATATAAATTCCTGGGCATAAAAAACAGCACACTATTCATTTCTAAATGACATTTTCTACTCCCACAATGGTTTCCCCCTTAAAAAATATTGCACATGGTTTACACATCCATTTTTTATTTATTTATTTATTTATTTATTTATTTATTTATTTATTTATTTTTGAGACAGAGTCTCACTTTTGTTGCCCAGGCTAGAGTGAGTGCCATGGCGTCAGCCTAGCTCACAGCAACCTCAAACTCCTGGGCTCAAACGATCCTCCTGCCTCAGCCTCCCAAGTAGCTGGGACTACAGGCATGTGCCACCATGCCCGGCTAGTTTTTTGTATATATATTTTTAGTTGGTCAATTAATTTCTTTCTATTTTTAGTAGAGACGGGGTCTCGCTCAGGATGGTTTCGAACTCCCAACCTCGAGCAATCCGCCCGCCTCGGCCTCCCAGAGTGCTAGGATTACAGGCGTGAGACACCGCGCCCGGCCTACACATCCATTTTTTAATGTTCGAAGAATAAATATAAGCATGAAGAACATGAAATAATCACTTATATCAATGTTCAGGTATAACTTGCATTAATACAATTATTTTGATATACATAATCTATTATATATTGAATGACATAAAATTATGCTATCTTTTTGTAACCTATTTTAACTATTAAACAGTGATAATTTTAAAAAATATTTACATAAAAACAAAATATTAATTTTATAAGCTACACTTTAATTATAAAACCTAAAGTGACCAAATGAAGTATTTGAGAAAAGAAAAAACTTAAAATGCACATTAAAATACCTGCCTATTGCCGGGCGTGGTGGCTCACGCCTGTAATCCTAGCACTTTGGGAGGCCGAGGCGGGCGGATTGCTCAAGGTTAGGAGTTCGAAGCCAGCCTGAGCGAGACCCCGTCTCTACCAAAAATAAAAAATAAATTAATTGACCAACTAAAAATATATATACAAAAAATTAGCCGGGCATGGTGGTGCATGCCTGTAGTCCCAGCTACTCGGGAGGCTGAGGCAGTAGGATCGCTGAGCCCCGGAGATTGAGGTTGCTGTGAGCCAGGCTGACGCCACGGCACTCACTCTAGCCTGGGCAACAAAGTGAGACTCTGTCTCAAAAAAAAAAAAAAAAAATACCTGCCTATTAAAGAGGATTATTTCAACATTTCATTACTTTGTAATTCATCATCCTCAATTTAACATTATACAAGGGAATTGCAGTTACTGCTTAATATCAAATTAATAGGAAGTTTGATCACAGAAAACAAAATGCACCTAAATTAATAAATGGCACAACTAATTGTATTAGGCTCCAAGGACTGTCATAACAAAATACTACAGACTGGGTGGCTTAAACAACAGAGTTTTATTTCCTTACGGTTCTGGAGGACAGAAGTCCAAGATCAAGGTGCCGATATATAAGTCCCTCCTGAGGCCTCTCTCCTTGACCTGGAGATGGCCACCTCCTCACTGTGGTCCTCTCCTGATCTTTCCTCTGTGTGTGCTCATCTCTGATGTCTCTTTCTCTTTTTATAAGGACTCCAGTCTTATGAGATTGGGGCTCTATTCTTATGACCTTATTTAACCTTAAATTACCTCCTTAAAGGCCCTATTTCCCTATGCAGTCAGATTAGGATTAGGGTTTCAACATATGAATTTGGGGAAGAGGGAGCACAATTCAGTCTATAACACTAATTTGATTCTAATTTCTAGTAAAATAAATAAATGCACATTTGAAGGGGTGCAACTTTGTATTCTATATTCTAAATTTTTTCCTGGAGAAATGGTTGTTGTTGACTCAATAGAAAATAAAAGGCAGCATTTATTTAAGAAATGATTACAGAGCTGATATTATAGTTTTAATACAGTTACCTCAATAGCTTCTTGCCAGGAACCTAATAATTCCTTGTAGTGACATGAAAACCTCTTGGCTGATTGACAGGTCTTTCTTCTTTGGTTCATGGTATTGTTAATTGCTAATAATGATTTTTCCTGCAAGGTACCAAAAAAAAGAAAAAACACCCTTAGACTCAATGTAAACAACCAAGGAATATTTGTATTTGCCTATAAGTAGAAGTCCTAAAAATCATTTTTCAGATTGTACAATTCAGAAGATCAACAACATTTCATTAGGAAAGAGTTTCAATTATTAGTTAAGCTGAATTGAACATGTTGGCTCCTTTCTGGTTGCAAAATGGCTGCTTTATTATCAGGTTATCTTGTGCAAATACAGCAATGTCCAGGAAAGAGGAAGAAAGTGTTACAGGTTTATACCCAAACCCATCCCTAGGGAAGGGAATGGGACAGTCATGACTGGTTTATTCTAATTATGTCTCACTTACTGCCCGAGGTTGGGATTGGTGCCCCAGCTTCCAGTCCACTGTAGCAGGTAGCTCTGCTGAGGAGGGAAGGTAATTAAACAAGAGAAGATGTCTGTTAGAAAGCAGGAAATGGGGGTGGTTGACAGAAAGGCAAGCCATGGTGTCTGCTATGGTGTCTGCTGCATCCAACAACTTTATGTTGCTCCCTAGATACCCAGCACCCGATATGGGAGCACAACCCACACCAACCACCCCCACCCCCAATATCTCATCTTATATACTACAAAGGTTTTCATTTCTGAAGACAGGATCTGAGTCAGACTCTATGAGGTATTGTTCTAGGCATGCAAAGGGAGGGACCACATAACCCTCACTTATTCATTTAACAATCACACATGAAATAATTGTAGTGACACGTTTTATAATAATGCCGAAGTCATTGACTTCATGTATTTTATGAACTATTGGGGAGGATAGGCATAGAAACTGCCTTAGTCTGTTCTAGCTGTTAGAGAACAAAATACCATAAACGAGGTGGCTTATAAACAGCAGAGAGTCTTTCTCTTACACTTCCAGAGGTTGGAAATCCAAGATCAGGTCCCTGCCAGATTCTGTGTCTGGTGAGGGCCTGCTTTTTGGTTCACAGATGAAGCACTCCAGCTGTGTCCTCACATGGTGCAAGGAGTTAATGAGCCCCCCTGGAAAATTCTAAAATGGCACTAATCTCATTCACGAAGGCTCCAGCCTCATGACATAATCACCTCACAAAGGTCCCATCCCCTAATACAGTCACCTTAGATATTAGGATTTCAGCATATGAATTTGGTGGGGACATAAACATTCAGACCATAGCAGAAACAAATAATGTTTGTTTTTTCAGCTTTTGATAAAATAATATCATAATAAATTACTTGCAAAATAATAATAATCAATGCTTATATAATGTTTTCAACATACCAAGAACTATTATCCTAAGTACTTTATATAAAATAAGAATTTAATCCTTACAACTCTATGAGATAGAGACTATTATTATCTCCATTTTACAGAGGAGAAAACTGAGGCTTAGAAAGGCATAATCACTTGGCCAAAGAAACATAATAACTCACCTAACATATACTATTTGTGAGTAAAAGAGCTAGATGATCTCAACTGGAGTGGTTTGGCTCCAAAGACCATGGTATTAACTACTACAGTTTAATCTTTCTCTGTGCATAGCAAGGTTTATGTGAAATAAAGGTGGTGGCATAAAAGATAAGATATTGAGGAATTGAAGTACATAAAGTTGAGCAGTGTCTGGTTCATGGAGGGTATTAGTCTGCTTTCCTGAGGATGTAGAAATATCGTTCTTCGTGCAAAAGTCCATATTTGTAGGAAATGATATTTTGAAACCTGGGGTCAAATATCCCCAGTGGCATCATACAGTCACTCTTCTCTTGGATCTTGACATGTCTACAGGTCAATTCTAGGATGACAGGCTCAGCTCTTTATCATCTTGGAACCCCTAGTCTCTCTTCCTTCTCCTCTTGCACCCTGGAAAGTCTTCCTACTCTGAGAAAAGAGCTCCATTCTCAATCTGGCTTTTCTAAGACACTCTGGTTATACTTTCAAATTCCTTTCTTTATTTGAAAATGATTTGAAATTGCCTGAAAGACTCAACGTTTCACAAACAAATCCAGGAATACACGCAAACTACCCATGTTTTCACCCATGCCAAGTGCCTTCCCTGGAGCAGCGGAGTACAGAGCAGCTCTGCCCACTGAATTCAGGGAAAAGACTGGGAGAATTAAGAGGAAAACAACATAAGTCAAAGCCACAAGGAGTTTATAGTTTTTCTTGCAGAAATGGAGAGCTATCGAAAGGATTTAAGCTGACGACTATGATCACAGTGGGGTTAGGGAGATAAATCTAAGGCTAGTGTGGAGAAGATCTACATAGAGGCAGAAAGACCACCAGTGAGGAAGCCGTTAGAATAATTCAGGACAGAAGTAACTCAGAGAATGCTGGTAAAGACTGAGAAGCAAGGGTGCTTAAGGAAGACATTAAGGGAGCAGAAACTAACTTTCACAAAGCTTACAATTTATTTAGGGAGACTATAATAATAGTTAGATTTATTAAGCTATTATTACACTCCAGGTTCTCTGCAAAGTGCTTTACAAGCAATAATTTTTAAAATCATATTACTTTCATATGAATTACATAATATATCGAGATGGGAATATTTTACATACATGGGTTAAACTATATTATCAGAATTAATTTCACTGCTTCTATTTATTTTTCCTGTGGCTACTATAAATTTAAAATTGCATACGAGGCTTGCATTTGTGTCTTCCATTTTCTTTCTATTAAACAGCACTAATCCAGAATATGTAGTTCAGTCTTTCTTCTGTATGTCCTTTGGTTCATTCTCTTGACCACAAAGAAGACTTTTCATCTTTGGAAAAAATAAAAAAATCTTGTCCTCAGTCCTATCTCTCTCACCAAGCAATTGCCTGATATGTTTTTTTTATTTCTTTATTGGCTAATTTGTGAATAAGTTAATAAAATAATGTTTTTCTTTCTTGAGAGCCTCCTATGTTTTAGTGTTAGGGCTAGACATCTCATATGCTTTAATAATTCTCATAACAATTGGATAATATCTGTTAATCACTCAAATTTACATATGAGGAAATTGAGGCTCCAAAAATTAATTATTTTAAACAGGCTTATGAGATAATATTGCAAAAATTCCTGAAGGTATATATGACTCTGAAATCCATGCAAAACCTTTCAGATCCATAATGCTACTTTTTGGCAAAAAAAAAAAAAAATCCTATGTTTTCTCCCTTAAATTATTACAAATTATTCAATTTGCAAAGTAAAAATTTTATCTTTCATCTTTACTATTTTAATAATGTAAAATTTTAGACTTCATATCACTTAAGCTGTTATGCTTTTGCCAGAGTTGATCAGGCTCCTAATTTTTCTCCTCCTTTGACTTCAAAAACGTTCCTATCATTTGTGGAGGCAGTTATTGACTTGCTACCTATGTAACTATATGTTCTTTTACCTTGTATTAAAGCATTGATTACATTATACTATAAGTTGTTTGAAATATACTTTTAACATTCATCTTTTTATGAATATACATTGTGTTTTAATCTTATTATTATCCTAAGAATCTAATCTAATATTTGCAAATAAAGCAAGCATTTGATAGATCTATCATTTCAATTAGGATGGAAAGACATTCCTATTTAATCTTATTTATGGCTTCCAAAATATAAAGGAAAAAGATTAGTCAAAAATAGTCTATAGTTTTAAATCTGCAGTATTAGAAGAGTAGCAGAGTCTTTTACAGGCAGAGAATTTGACAAGGATATTTTTATTCAAGAAAAAAGAGAATATTTTGCCTTTAATGCATTGCACCTGAAGTAGTAATGAGATTATACAAATAAGCGAACAAGTCGGCTACAGTCTGGATTCAGAAGTTTCTGTGACATACATATTTGGATGGGTGTCAGGGTGCCTACTACAGGTCTGGATCAGAAAGAAAAACATTACTGATTTCTTTTTCATGCAATGCTCACAGAAAGTCTATGAAATAGGTGTTGCTATCATTTTACCAACAGGGACAGTTTGAGTTGTTCAAGGCTACACAACTGTAAGTGACAGAGCCAGGATTTAAATCCAATCATGTTCTTTAAACTGTCCCAATTCACTTCAGACCTGATTAAGAATTGAGAAACTTTGTTTTGATCAATACATTTATGTAGTCACATTTTTGACCACTCTTATTTATTAGAATTGTAGGGTAAAAATATTTTATAAAGCTCCCCATTGTTGTTCACTTCTAATCACACTTGCTGGAAGTAACCTCTTCATCATTTTGCTGAATATCTTTCCAGAGGTTTAGCAACTTGCTTTTCTTATTTATTTAAAAATGTGAATTGAAATGTTTACTTTATCAGTACATATTTATCTGCCTCATTGGTTTCAGTAAATGCCTAACATTTCCTAGTAAATGTAAAAATTTAAGACCAGGCATGGTGGTTCGTGCCTGCAATCTTAGCACTTTGGGAGGGCAAGGCAGGAAGATCACTTGAGCCCAGGAGTTTGAGACTATCCAGGGCAATATAGCAAGATGCTGACTCTACAAAATTTTTTTTAAAAATTAGCTGAAAGTGGTGCCACATACTTGTAGTCTCACCTACTTGGGAGGCTGAGGCAGGAAGATCACTTGAGCCCAGGAGTTTGAGGCTGCAGTGAACTAAGATAGTGCCACTACATTTCAACATGGATGACAGAGCAAGACCCTATCTCAAATATATATATATGTGACCTTTTCAACTTTATGCAATTGTAATTAATACTACAATAATCATTCATGTACATAAATCTTTACACACTTATGTGTCTCTAAGATAAATTCTTAGAAGTTGTATTTCCAGACCTATTGATGTGAATTTGAAATCATGGCAAATACTACCAATTTACCTTCCCATAACATCTGAATCACTATATGTTCCTGCAAACAGTAGATGAAAATGCTCATTTCTGTAGACATACTTTTAAAGAACCAATCTTATTCTTTCAAGACCATCTTGAAGGTCATTATATGCAGGGCCCCCTCTTGGTAAAGATTTTTTAGGGGGATCCCTATATAAACATTTTTAGTCACCAAAACTCAGCATGTTATCCCTATTCTGATGGCCCAATCTCACACTATCTTGGGAAGAAATATCTTGTAGGCCAGTAGAAACAATCTGCTCACTAAGCAATTTTTTTGAGCCAGAGCCCTGGATAATCCCCATAGACTCAACCTGTAGTTCCTAGGGACATCTAAATCACCATTAAAAGTAAAGGGTCAGAAAACACTCTGATGAGAAGAAACAGGGACCAAAGCATCCATGAGTCCCGTCCCAGCTCAGAGTACCTTGTACAGAAGGCACTATAGCTTTCCAGCTACACTCATTCCTAGGAATGAATTCAATCTCTGAAAAAAAAAATTGAAATAAATGCTCTAAAGGTTGGATAATGGGAAATGTTTACAGATAGATGAAATAATCTGATAGAGAATTGCAGATTGATGTGTTAGGGATAAAGAGATCTAAAGAAGTGATTTAAGGGCCTAGTCTACTTCTTCCAGAAAAGCACATATATTTCAAAAACACCTTTTTAGAAATAAATCTTCCCACTAGTATTTCTATTTATGACAGAAATTTTGATCTAGTAGGGAGGATAGAAAAATGCCACGGAAGTTTGATTTTACAGAGGTAAAGCTTTTATTATTAATTGGTATATGACATATGATACCTTATTAATAGTTTATCTATTTTATCCCCAGATGGCATCAAATTTATGAAATTCATTCCCTTCAAACCATAATCCTTTCATTCAGACTCCCATGATTAAGGACAAAGGCTCTGACAGGGGGAACACAGGCTTAGGTCTGGGTCCTCTCTGGTAAATCCATCTTACTTTTTTTCCTATTGTATCATTAAGTTTGAGATTATATACTGATAATAATGATGTGGTGGTGACTTAGCTCAGACTACCATAACCAAATATCGTGGACTGGGTAGCTTAAACAAGCGTTTATTTCTCATAGTTCTGGAAACTGGAAGTCCACAATCAAAGTGTCAGCAGGCTTAGTATCTGGTGAATATCTTCATCTTATATTGTAGATGGCTGCCTTCTCATTGTGTCCTCACATAATCTTTTGTCTCTCTCTTCCTCTTCTTATAAAGCTACTGATCCCCTCATGAGGGCCTTATCCTCATGACCTCATCTAACCCTAATTACCTCCCCAAAAGACCTGTCTCCAAATACCATCTCACTGGTTGTTAGGCCTTCAACACAAATTTTAAGGGGACACACATCTTCAGTCCATAACAGATGGTTAATTTTCTATGTCAAATTGCTAACCCATGGTTCCCAGATATGCCAAGCGTTGTTCTGGATATTTCTGTTAAGATATTTTTCATGTGAGAGTAACATTTAAAACAGTGAACTTTGTGTAAAGTAGATTTCCCTCCATAATGTGGGTGGGCCTTATCCAACCTATCGAAGGTCTTACTAGGACAAAGACTGACTCCTGCAAGCAAGAAGGAATTCTATCAGCCAACTGCCTTCAAACTCCTACTGTAGTTCCTCCTTAAGTCTACAGCCTGCAGGCCTACCCTGAAGATTTTGGGCTTACCAAGTCTCTGTAATCATGTGAGCCAACTCCTTGAAATAAATCTCTCTCTCTGTACACATATACACACACACACACCCATTGGTTCTGTTTCTCTTGAGAATGCTGACTAATACAAATGGCTAGCATTTATTATCTAGTATGTGACAAGTACTTTTCCAAGTACTCCCTCATATAATTCTCACAAAAACTAAGAGTATGGTTAGTTAGGTGGTAGATAATGCTAGCTCCACCTTACAGAAGAAGAAAAGGAGGCACTTTCAGATTAATTGGCCAAAATTGCACTGATTGTGGGAATTTGGTTTATAAACTCAGGAGATCTGATACCAGAGAGCCTGCATGTAATCACTGTTTCGTCATTTGCAAAAATATAGAGTATTAAAGGAGACATATTATCAAATCCTTCAAAAATGGACACTGGTCAAGGAGAGCAATTTTCTTGTTGCAATTAGGAAATTTCAATTTGGGAAAATATATGTTTATGTTGTTAATTAAGTAATAGGAAAAGGAGGTTTTGTGCTGAGACTGCAATCAGCCCCATTCAAGACTTGAAAGTTCAGCGTCTGAATGGAGTTGATTGCAGGCAAGACTCACAACGCTCATCAGACAATCACATCACTCTGTTTCTCATAGATGTTTTCTTATTTGACTGAGCCATAAGTGACATCTTCAGGGAAATGATGTTTTACATTATTTTTTCTCTTAGTTATGCCCGCATGAGGCATTGCTGTGGGCCAGCAAATGAGTCTCTACAACATTGAAAAAGTAAGTGACCGTACTTTTAGCTTTGACCTTGCCTACAGTGTCTTCCCTGTTGATTTGTTAGCTGTGAGCATAGTGTATTGTTTCAGTAGAGCAAGGCCTTTGAAGCTCCATTTTTTGCCACCCCTCCCTCCCTAATGATTTCAAGGTGTTCAAAAAACTGCTCTAAAACACACACAGGAGCCAAATGTTTTATAGTGAAACTGACTTAAAACAAGCCCCAAATCATGCTTCCTTTTGGAAGACTAGGAAAGCTATGGATAAATGAGCAGTGCATGCTCTTTCAAAATCTACCTACTGCTTGATCACTCAAAAATGGGTTTATCTTTCATCATGTGTAGCAAGAAAACAATATAGACTTCAGAAATTTATAACAAAGCAATAGAAGTAATATTTGCTTTACAAGGATTTAAAAGTAGAGCAAATGAGATTTTATAGTATGCAAACACTTTCAGTACAAACTGTGATACCAGGAAAGGAATTAAATTGTTTATTTGTATTGATTTTTCTTCTAATATAGGGAAGCCTAGAAGGCAATATATTTGTTTCTTTAACAGATGGAATGAGATCACATTTTAATTTGTATAGACAGTCCTAAACAAATTGGGGCAATAGGGATATCATTGTCATATTACTTTAATACTTACTAAATAACAACTATGTCTAACAAATGCCTTCAAAGCAGATGTCCCAGTGCCTAGATTTTGCTTATTAGAACCCACAAATCAGGTTCATATGTTACAGGAGGATGACTTTCCTATCAGTTCTACAATCTAGACACTATTTCTTATTCGGGAATCTATAGCAACACAAAACATTATGCCCTCCACATAGTGAGTGCTCAATAAATATTTCCTGAATGAATGATATTATGTACTATCAAGAACACATTTTTAAAACCAAGAACAGAAGGCATTCACACTAAAGATATGGAAAATTGGAAGCAAAAAAAGAATGAAACAGACATGTTTATAATACCTAATATTCGGCATTAATTTCTAAATGAAATATGTACAATTATTATTTGTCAATTAAAACAATTTTTTAAAAAGTAAAAAAAAAAATTTAAATGAAGTATCTAGGCTTAGTAAGAATTTCTTTCCCTTAGGATCACAAACTCAGTGTAGGAAAGGGCAGGGTAGAATTATCGTGGGTAAATCATCTTGGGGAAAAATCTTTTCCATGAGAGAGATAAGAAAAAGGTATAAGGAAGATATAAGAGAGAAGAAGGCATGAATTAGAGATACATATGCTGCCAGAAATAGTAGCACAAAAGGAGGGTATTAGTTTCCTATTGCTCCTGTAACAAATTACCACAACTTTGGGTTTAAAACAAAATAAAATTTGTCATTTTACAGTTTTGTAGATCACAAGTCTGAAGTGAGTACTACTGGTATTACTGGGCTAAAATCAAGGGCCCAGCAAGGCTCTAGGGGAGAATATTTCTTTACTTTTTTCAGGTTTGGAGGCTGTCCACAGTTTAGGCACATGGTTCCCTTCTATGTCTAATGGCTTGGGGATTGTAACAGAAGAAATAAAAGACAAGTAATGCTTCTTAATTGGCAGGACTCTCAAAGATTATCTGATGTAGCCTGAAGTTATATTTTGAGAAAGGAAAAGGAGATTAGAGCACAAAGTTATAGCTATCTGTTTTATTTGTTTATTTGCTGCCCATTTGAGGTAGAATGTAATCTTCATAAGAGGTCTGGCACATAATAGGTATGCAATAAATAATTTCAGAATCAGTCAGTGGAATCTCATCTGCGGAAGCCTTGATCTTTGCACTTTCCAACCTCCCAATTGTGATCAATAAATTTCTGTTGTTTATAAATTACCCAGTTTAAAGTATTTTGTTATGGTAGCTTAAATGGCCCAAGACTTTGGATCTAAGCCTCTCTGAAGTCACCAGTTTCTGAACTACCAAATTAAATGTACCGATAAATTACATTTTATGCCTAAGGTTGTTGAGTTGAGTTTCTGTCTTCTATAACAGAAAGAGTCCTGGTAATACACCCACCATTGCCCTATGTATTCTCTTTCCCTTTCTTGAAATTAGCTCTAGTTTTCTGTTTCACTAATTTAAGAATACATAGACCCTTGCAATGTAGAAATAAACTCAGCTTTTCCCTCCCTCTCACAGTACACTGAATATATTAACAAAAATTAAATATAAGAAAAAGAAAAGGTGAAATCCATTCCATTTTATTTTATCCTCACAGGCTCTGTCGAGTGCCCTAAACATGTAGGAAAGCGCTAATTTGCATGGCTGCTACTGCAATATATAATAGTGATTTAAAATGAGACAGGGAAAAACCTGGATGGGATCCAAGTTCAAATTTCAAAAGAGGGACTGCTTGGAATTAAATCCCCAAGCCTAAGTGTCTCTTAGACTTTAATTATGTTTCTTGGTGAAAAGCACCTGAATGTGTTTTCAGATCCTAATCAATCCTATCCTAGTTGTGACAATGCAAAAAAAAAAAAATTAAATAAATCAAATTAAATGTTGTTCTTGGTAATAGTGTTCAATAAACTTTATACACTTTCTAAATCCCTCTGTAAATATGTCAGCACTTCAGCTTCTACTCTTTTTTTTTTCATCACTCCCAAGCACCAAGGTCAATAAAACATTTGGTAGAAATGAATATGCTGTGTATATCCAAAGATATACTGTATGCATCTGAACAAAAGACTTGTAGTACACCATTTCACTGAACTCTTATTTCATTTCAAAAGCTAAGAGGAAAAGAGAACCACTACAGATCTATCAAGTATGTGGGATTTAATATTTACTTTAGCCATAAAGAGCAAGTGACATGATGAGGGCTTACTACCATGGTAGAAACTCAGGTTGTCAGTACCAGAAAATGAAATTTTTATTTATGGAAGTTGTAAGCTCTAGGAATGATATGTATTATTTTTCTGTTCTTTCTGATTTATAGATTTCGATGAATTAGTAGTCACTAAGTTGCAGCTTCATATTTTTTCATCTTAGAAACCAAGATTTTAAAGAGATTTAGGTAAAAAGTTTTTAAGAGATGAGATAAACTGATTAAAATGCCTAAACTTTCTTTAGAAAAAAATGACAGAATTACTAAGATTGCAGATTTACTGAGATGTGCTGCTATTATGTTTTGGTTTCCAAAAGATGGATAACATTAAATAGCCTTTTTTTTTTTTTCATATATAGTGTATGACATAAATGTATTTTCTTTGTAGAAATACAAGATATGCATCTATTTTATGAGTCTCTTGAGTTCAAAACAATGTTCCTAGGTTACAATGCCTATATTATCTCCATTTTTAAACATACAATTTAAAATTTAAATTATTATACAACTTGTTCAAATAAGAGAATAAAAGACAAAGACAAAACATACTCCTGCTTTCTGTTTTGAAGTTCTTTTATTAACCCATTCCGGTTCAATACCTTATTTGTACAAAATAAACATCTAAAACCACTTTATCACCAAATATACATGCTGTGGAAAAACACTAGGGTAAATTAAGTCCATACTTATTCAAGTTGTTAATTTTAGCATAAGTATTTGTGAGTTTCCTTATCTAATGTGTCTCAACAATGCAATTTAAGAATGATACATTTTCTCTTTCACTTAATATCTTATTGGGACAATGGAGTAGGGAGCTGCTTCTATATACTAGGCATTGTTAAAAGAATTAGAGATCCAGTGCTGAGTAAACAAAGCAGATTTATTTTTCATAGAGTGTATAGACTAGAAGAGGTAGTGATAAATAAGTAAACAAATAAACAATTTGGCGATCAATGACAATAAGAATCATGGAATAAATGACATGGAAAATGCAACCAAAAGTAATTAAGGAGTGGACAATATTATTAATAAATTAAATGGTATTGTAAGAAAAATTCTCTCTAACGAGATGACATTGAAGCTCATCCATGAAGAATGAAAAAGGGCCAGCCATGTGAAAAAAAGAAGAAAATATTTAAAGTAGAAGAAACAGCATGTGCAAAGGCTCTAAGGTGGTGCAAAGCTTGACAAATTGACAGAGATGAAAGACTAGTTCAAATTAGTATAATATATACAGAAGGTGTGATGAGAGGTGGTCTATAGCCAGGTAATATCTGCCCTATAGGCATGATGATGTGTTTGGATCTTATTCGTTTTTGTTTTTGTTTTCTTATGGATGGTATCTTATTCTGAGGACAGAAAAAGTAAAGTCAGTACGGACTCAAAATTATTGCACATAAAAATAAAAAAATATTAAGTATAAGAACAAATAATACCTGTGTTACAATTTAAAAGTCACTCTAAATATCTGTTTTACAACAATGAATATGCTTTACTGAACTGTACAGATAAAAAATGATTAAGATGCTAAAAACATATATAATTTTGCCCTTGTTTGGGAATTCTACCTAAATACAGAAGATATTACACCATTTTTTTTAAAAAAGTCACTCTGTCTATTGCTTGGAGAATGGACTCTGTGGCAGAATGAGTGGAAGTAGGGAAAAATATTATTGCTGTGATCCAGAAAAGAGTGTCAGTGACTTAGATTAGAGTGGTGGCAATAGGAATGGACAGAGTGAATAGAACTATTTTGGGAAAAAAAATAACCGAAAAGGTATTTGACGAATGGAGTGATGAGGAAAAGGGGGGAATTGAAATTAACCTCTATCCAAAATTTCAATATCATAAAGGATAAAACGTGCTGGGATGGTGAAGTTACTGCTATAAATCAAAGAGGAGTAAAGAGATATGACAAGCAAAGGCATCCTTAATTGGATACTAGATCAAAAGCAAAATAAGTGGGATTTCCAGCATTGGCAAGAAGTTGGCAAATCTTCTCTCACGGAAAGTTTATAAAACTTGATTCAGTTGTCAAAGCAACCATTTCAGGCTATGAAAACCAGCCAAAAACCAAACAATTAGTCGAGACACACTTATTCATGAAAAATTGCTAACCTTGGGAAGGAACAGAGAGTCTGTGACTTTCTTGCCTGGGGTTGCCGTCATCCTCCTCCCAACCCAGTTAGTGCCTATAGTACCAGTAGGGTGTGGCTCAATATAAAAACCAGCAGCTGCACTGCTGGAGAGGGCTAATTTGATTTGGACTAGAAGGAGAAAAAAATCATATTCTTGTGTAAAAGGAGAAATTTTGCAAAAAAAAAAAAAAATCAGGAAAAACCACAGCTCTGCAAACCAGAGGTTTTGGACTTGGTTGAAGTCATTAAAAGATGAGTATGTACGCAGAAATTGAACAGGGAGACCCTAAAAATGGCAAAAGCATAGAGGAGTTTGATAGGCTGTCTACATATTGCTGGCTGACTGTGTGCATGTTCAGAGCAGACCTGAGAAGGCCCACAGTCTCCACACTCTGGCTGACCAGGAATCTGCTCACATGCATAGGGAAGATATAAGAGGTTCCAGAAAAATGTGCTCTCCAACCCACATACAGATTTGTTGGCAGAAGTTGAAAGGATAACTGGCTCAAAGTGTTTGAGCACAACCTCTGACCAAATATTAGCTAACTATTAATATTAAGACATGCAGATATAGAGGCTACTCCTAAGAATCCAAGCTAAAATATAAAATTAAGAAAAAGTAAAGCTAAGTAGAGGCATTATCACCCACCACACTGTAGGTAGAAAGATTGTTCAGATTAAATCCTGGTAAATTAGTAAAACAACAACAAGAAAGCACAGCAACTAAATAATCCTTAAAGAAGGGGGAAAAAAAAACACCTTGAATCTAAGTTGGCCAAATATATTAAATAAAATGTTCATTTTTCAACAATAAAATTACAAGATATGCAAAGAAACAGGAAAACATATCCCATACAAGAGGAAAAATAGCTTCTCTCAGTGGACCCAGATATTGAATTTAGCTAACAAAGATTTCAGATAAGCTATTATAAATAAATGCAAAGAAGGAAAGAGAACTATGTTTAAAGAGTTAGAAGAAAATATGGTGAGAATGAGTTACCAGATGGGGAGTCTCAATTTAAAACGCAGAAATTATGTAAAAGAAACAAGTGGAAATTCTAGAGTTGAAAAGTTCAATAACCAAAACAGAAAATTCACCACATGGACTCAAGAGTAGATTTGAGATGGCAAAAAAAAAAGAATTAGTTAACTCAAAAATAGATCAGTAGAACCAGCAGATAAGGGCCACATAACAGAACAGTACAGCTGGACGTGACCAAAGGCACATAGCGTAGATAGCTCAATCATCTGATCATGCCAGATGGATTGTGGGGAAGGTGATGGGGACAGCAATACAAAAAACTGCTACAGTGAGAGTGACCAGACTTGTTCTGGATTCCTGTTTATTAAGATATTTTAATAAGTGAAAAAACTACTTTGTTCACAGCGCTCTTCAACAGTGCACAGTTGAAGATACAGCACTTCTCAAAGCTTTACCTGTTTAATGAATGAAGAATGTAAAACATGAATTAGATGAAATAACTTTCAAAATTGGAAAAATCATAAATCTAGTGACAGAAAAACCCTGTGCAAGAACTACCAACCTGGAGAGTTCAGTTACTTTGGGAAAGACCCAATTAACCAAAAATTTGGAAGAACTCAAAATTTATTCAACACAGTGAAAACGGATGAGAAGAAAAAGAAACAAAAGGAAAAATTTTTGTATTTGCTCTATAAAAAATAAATATTCTTTTTCTTTATATATAGCATTTTATTTTCAATTGACACATAGTAATTGTACATATTTGTAAAATACAGCATGATGTTTTGATACATAGATTATATAAAGATGATCAAATCAGGTAAATTAGCATATCTATTAACTCAAACATTTATCAGTTCTTTGTGGTGAAAACATCCAAATTCCTCTCTTCTAGCTTTTTTGAAATATACAACACATTATTGATAATTATATTCACCCTACTGTGCATTAGATGATCAAATAGATTCTCCTATCTAATTGTAACATTGTACTCATTGCCCAACTTCTTCCCATTCCCATTCCTTTCTCCTCTCCCCATCCTCCACTGACTTCTACTCTCTACTTCTACGAGCTCAACATCTTAAAATTCCAAGTATGAGTGATATCATGCAGTATTTGCTTTTCTGTGCCTGACCTATTTCATTTAACATAATACCCTCCAGGTTCATCTGTATTGTTGCAAATGACAGGATTTTATTCTTTTTTATGGCTGAATGGTAGTCCATTGTGTATATACACGGCATTTTCTTTATGCATTCATTTGTTGATGAGCACTGCCGTTGATCTCGTATCTTGGCTATTGTGAACAGTGCTACAATAAACATGGGAATGTTGATATCTCTTCAACATACTGATTTCATTTTATTTGGGTATATATCCAGAGGCAGAATTGTTGCATCACATGGTAGTTTTATTTTTAATTTTTTAAGGAATCTCCATACTGTTTTCCACAATGATTATAATAATTTACATTCCCACCAATAGTGTGTAAGTGTTCCCTTTTCTCTACATCCATACCAATTACATTGTCCTTTAACTTGTTTTCTAATGGCGATTCTAACTGGAGTGATGTGATATCTCATTGTGGTTTTGATTTGCAATTTCCCGGAAAAATTAATTTTTCTAAGTTTTAACACAAACTGTTTCTAATATCTCTTCTGGTATTCACGAAATAGCTAAAAATAAATGAAGGATAAGTGCTTATTTTTCATAAAAGTTTATGATCTTGTTTCAAATTTCCTTTTCAGTAAACATACTTTCCTGCTACACTAAGTGTGCCTAGCAATCTGTCACATTATTTTGTAAGCTCACTAGTTTAGAAGGTATATGTTATTTTCATTCAAAGGGATCTTGAATTTATGTTAGAACCTTTGGTTTGGAAGAAGAAAATCTTTTGATATCATAAACACATAAGACCGCATTGAGTATTTATTTTCAATAGTACATATTCATTCTTTTTTTTTTCTTTTCTTTCTTTCTTTCTTTCTTTTTTTTTTTTTTGAGACAGAGTTTCTCTTTGTTGCCCAGGCTAGAGTGAGTGCCGTGGAGTCAGCCTCGCTCACAGCAACCTCCAACTCCTAGGCTCAAGTGATCCTACTGCCTCAGCCTCCTGAGTAGCTGGGACTACAAGCATGCACGACCATGCCTGGCTAATTTTTTCTATATATATTAGTTGGCCAATTAATTTCTTTCTATTTATAGTAGAGACAGGGTCTCGCTCTTGCTCAGGCTGGTTTTGAACTCCTGACCTCGATCAATCCACCTGTCTCGGCCTCCCAGAGTACTAGGATTACAGGAGTGAGCCACCGTGACCGGCCAATAGTACATATTTAAACTTAATCAATTCTTTTTCTCTGATATCACCAACACTAAAAGGAAATATTCAACATGTTTTGGATCAAACTTTATCAGATTTAGCTGTATCAATAAAAATGTTAATGTAGAAAATAAAATTTAAAAATTCCCTTTTTAAAATCACTTTTCTTATGTCCTAATTTCTTATGTCCTTTTAGATCCTAGGCTAAATTAAATAGGCATTAGTTCTTAAAACCCAACATAGTGATGAAGTTGTAGGGATTCTCACATGTTCGTTTGAGTTGGAGAGTTTCAGAGTTTTGTTGCTATTCATTAAGGAAAAATTGAGCTATATGTTCCTGTTTTCTTCCTCCTAGATAGATACTTGGAGCATAATTCAACCTCAACCAATGTGTGTACTGTAGAAGCTCAGGTTTCAATTATGACCACAGGTACTGCCCATCCTCTCAGGACTTACAATCTAGTGGAGAATGTATGCACAGGTGCTTTCATAGCAAACAGAGGAGCACATGGGTGAGGGAAAGATTAGGGTAGCATTTCAGGAGAGATGAGATGGCGCTAGAACTGAATCATAACAGAGAAGTATCTAAGCTAGTAGGTGAAAGGAATGGAAAGGGTGTTTCAGGCAGAGTAAAGGCAGTGTAAAGTCCTCAAAATGCAAGATAAAGGAGCATAACCAGGGGTTCTAGAAGCAGGTGAGGACTGTGGAACAGCTGGAACAGAAGTGGAACTCAAGTAGAGAAATAAACAAGCATTGTATTGTAAGCGGTGGGGAATCATTTAAAGTTTTTAAAGAAAATAGTATAATTAGATTTGTGTTTCAATAAAACTAATAGCATCAGAGTGGAGAATGAACTGGAAGAGGCCATATTAGAAGTAGGCAGACAATGACCTGGTCAAAGAGTGGTCCTAAGAGCTGAATTGAACAGAAAAGACAAAGAGAGATTGGATAGATGATGTTTCAAAGTACAATTCTCAGGGCTTGGTGAGCAAAATAGAAGCACCTGAAAGAAAGTCTAGATCTTTGGTAGGTAGCAGTAGGCAGTACCAGTCAGAATGGAAGGGTTCATGTAGAGCATTTTAGAGGCTTCCCCAAATGGTGTACCCAGCAAAGCATGTCACCTGTATTGCCAGTTCTGGAATAGAATCCAAGTCATCTCTAAAAGCTCAAATATTCTAAATGTTTACATACACTCTACTGCATCATTTTTATTTTAATAAAAAAAGTCATGAAAAAGTAGATCAAGAGAAATGATCAAATCTAAAAAAGAGAGAGGAAAAGGAAAACAGAGCCTCAGAGACATCAAACATACCAACATAAGTATAGTGGGAGTCAGGAAGAAAATGAGAAAGGAGCTGAAAATTATTTGAAGAAACAATGGGCTGAGTACAGTGGCTCATGCCTGTAATCCCAGCACTTTAGGAGTCTGAGACAAAAGGATCGCTTGGAGCCAGGAATTTGAGTTTGGCCTGGGCAACAGTCAGACCCATCTCTACAAAAAATAAGAAAAATTTGGACTGGGTATAGTGGCTCATGCCTGTAATCCTAGCCCCCTGGGAGGCTGAGACAGGAGGATAGCTCCAGGTCATGAGTTTGAGACCAGTCTGAGCAAGAGTGAGACCCTGTCTCTACAAAAAAAATGAAAAAATTAGTCAAATGTGGTGGTGCCTATAGTCCCAGATACTTGGGAGGTTGAGGCAGGAGAATCATGTGAGCCCAGAGTTTGAGGTTGCAGTGAAGTATGGTGATGCCACTGCACTCTAGCCAGACTGACAGAGTGAGACTCAATCTCAGAAAGAAAAAGAAAGAAGGAAGGAAGGAAGGAAGGAAGGAAGGAAGGAAGGAAGGAAGGAAGGAAGGAAGGGAGGGAGGGAGGGAGGGAGGGAGGGAGGGAGGGAGGGAGGGAGGGAGGGAGGGAGGGAGGGAGGGAGGGAGGGAGAGAAAGAGAGAAAGAGAAAGAAAGAAAGAAGAAATTAGTCTGGTTCCAGAGCAGTGGTGTTTACAACTAATTGATCACAACCAGTTACAGATTCCTTTGTTCCTTCTCTACTCTCACTGCTTCACTTGATCTGGCTTAAAAAAAAAATAAGAAAAAAAGAATAAGAAAAATTAGCTGGTTATAGTGGTATGCACCTGTAGTCTCATCTGCTTGGGAAGCTGAGGCAGGAGAATCACTTGAGTCCAGGAGTTCAATGATACAGTGAGCTATGATCACTCCACTGTTTTCCAAACAGCAACAGAATAATTATGGTTTTCAAGTATAGATGAAACATTCTCTGACAGATTATATGCTGCACTATAAAAAAATATATAAATACACTTAAAGAATTAAAATTGTTAAATGTATGCTTTTAACCACACTTCTAAATTTAAAATTAATAATGAAAATTAATTTTGAAAACCACCAAATATCTTGAAATTAAACAACACACTTCAAAATAACCCATGGCTATGAAGAAATCAACAAAGAAATTAGAAAATATTTTGAACTAAATGAAAATATGTCACATCAAAATGACAAAGCCAAAGCAGTGTGGAGGAAAATGTATAGATTTAAACACCCATATTAGAAAAAGGAAAATTAAAAGCAATAAAATAGAAAAAAGAAAAGCAATAGGAAAAATCAAGAAAACCAAAGGCGATTCTTTGAAATGATAAAATTGGTAAACCTTTAGCTAGAAAGGAAAAGGTTATAATTTGCCAGAATCAGAAATAAAAGAGCACTAACAATTATAATGATTACAGGGACTATTACAAGCCACGCTATGCCACACATTTAAACACCACAGAGGAAATGGGCAAATTATCAAAAAACTGACTCAAAAAGAAGTGGAAAATCTTAACAGACTTATAACAACTAAAGAAATTAAAATTTTCTCACAAATGAAGCTCAGCTGCCTTCCCCGATAAATTTTATCAAATATTTAAAGAATGAATAATTCTAATCATATTCAAATTCTTTCAGAAAAGAGGAAGGAAACTTTCCAAGTCATTCTTTGAAGACAATATTACCTTCATAACAAGTCAAAAGAAGACGTCACAAGAAAAGAAAACTATAGTTTATAACCTCATAAATACAGGTCAAAAAAATCCTTAACAAAATATTAGCCAAAAAATTTCAGTAACATAAAAAGAATTTATATGCAGTAGTCTCCTCTTACTGACAAGGGATACACTCCAAGACACCCCATCTCTACTGTGTGGATGCCTGAACCTATATATTTTAACTTATATATTTTAAGTTTTTTCCTATACATGTATATTTATGATAAAATTTAATCTGTAAGTTAGGCACAGTAAGAGATTAACAACAATAACAAAATAAAACAATTATAATAATGTACTGTAATGAAAGTTATGTGAATGTGATATCTCTCTCTCAAAATATCTTATTGCACTATACTCACCTATTTTTAAATGGCAGTTAACCATGGATAACTGACACCATAGAAAGCAAAATCCTTAATAAGGGAAGACTATTGTACTATAAGCACATGAAATTTATACTGAAAATGTAAGATTTGTTTAATATCCAAAAATGATTTATGAAAACCCAATCATGATAAAATCTCTTGATAAAATAAGCACAGAAGGAAACTTTTTCTATCTTTATAAAGGGCATGTGCATCTATAATAAAGTGAGAGCTAACATTACATTTGATGTTAAGAACGGCATATTTCCCCTAAGATTGTGAATAAGGAAAGAAAGCCTGCTCTTAATGCTTGTAGTCATTATCATCAAGGGTTATAGTCAGTGCAATACTGCAAGAAAAAAACAAAATAATTTACTCATTGGAAAGAAAGAATAAACTGTCTTTATTCATAGATGACATCGTTCTATATGTGGAAAACTATAGGAAATACTAGTAAATAACAAATTTTTATTTAGCAAGGTCATAAAATATAAAATCTTTATAAAATTAATTTATATTTCTATATAATATAAAAATGAAGTTAAGAAAATAATTCCATTATAATAGCATCAAAAATAATAAATTTAACAAAAAATATAAGATTTGTGCACTGAAAACTATAAAATATTGCTGAGAGAAATTATGAAAGACTTAAATAAATGGAGAGATTTTTAGGTTCATAGATTAGAAGATTCAGTATTGTTAAGATGGAAATCCTCACCAAATTAATTAATATGTTCAATGCAATTGTTATCAAAATTTCAAGACATTTTCTTTTTAAAAATTGACTAACTGATTTTAAAATGTATATGGAAATGCATGCAATTTTAGAAGAAACAATTTTGAAAAAGCACAAATTCTAAGTTCATACACTATCCACTTTTAAAACTCACTATAGGCTGGGCATGGTGGCTCATGCCTGTAATCCTAGCACTCTGGGAGTCCAAGGTAGGAGAATCACTCAAGGTCAGGAGTTTGAGACCAGCCTGAGCAAGAGCAAGACCCCATCTCTACTAAAAATAGAAATAAATTAGCTGGACAACTAAAAATATATAGAAAAAATTAGCCGGGCATGGTGGCGCATGCCTGTAGTCCCAGCTACTCGGAAGGCTGAGGCAGGAGGATGGCTTGAGCCCAGGAGTTTGAGGTTGCTGTGAGCTAGGCTGACGCCATGGCACTCTAGCCTGGGCAACAGAGCCAGACAATGTCTCAAAAAAAAAGAAAAAAAACCTCACTATAAAGCTACATGAATCAAGACTGTGATATATTGGCATAAGAGCAGACATACATATTGATGGAACACAATTTAGAGACCAGTAATAATATATTTTTGGTCAACTGACTTCAACCAAGCTCATTTCAATGCAGAAAGTATAGCCTATTCAGGACACTTAATTCTCCCAATGTCATTTTTGTTCTTCAAATTTCTTCTTTCTCAAAATAGTTTTACATTTGTGCATAATGTGAGGTAAGAGTCTAAGTTTATTATTCTGCCTTATCTCACACCATATATAAATATAAATACTAACTTAAAGTGTATAATTGACTTACATTTAGTACTTAAAACTATAAAACTTCTGGAAGTTAGTTTAGGAGAAAATTTGGTGACTTTCTGTTAGACAACAATTTCCTATATATGATACTATAAATGTGATATATAAAAAAATAGAAAATATGGACTCCATTAAAATTAAGAAAATAAAAACAGGCTGAGAGAAAACATTTGCAAATCACATATCTGGTAAAGGACTTGTATACAGAATATATAAAGAACTCTTAAAATTAAATAATAGGAATCCATAAAAATCAATTTTAAAATGGGAAAAATATTTGAATATACATTTCACCAAAAGATATATATATATATATATATACACATATGAATGACTGATAGATAATCATATGAAAAGAAGCCCAATATAATTAGACAATAGAATACCAGTACATACCCACTAGAATTGCTACATTCAAAAAGACCAAGCATTGGTGAGATCGTGGAGAAACTGGATCCCTAGTGAGATTATATATCCATGCAATCCATTATTACTCAGGGATAAAAATGGATAAACTCAAGAGGGGAAGAAGGATGAAGAGAAATAGATTAATGAGTATGAATATAAAGTTAGAAGGAATAAATTCTAATATTTGTTATACAACAGGAAAATTTTAGTTAACAGTAATTTGCTGTGTATTTCAAAATAGCTAAAAGAGAATTGTAATGTTCCCAACACGCACACAAAGAAAGGTAAATGTTTGAGGTGATAGATAACCTTATTGTCTTTATTTGATCATTACACATTGTATACATGTATCCAAATATCATGTATACTTCCAAACATGTACAACTATGACATATCAATAAAAATACAAAAAAGAATGAATTCATGACTCATGTAACAACATGGATGTAATTTGAAAGCATTATGCTATGTGAAAGAAACCAGACACAAAATATTACATATTTTTATGATCCCATTTACACAAATTTTATGAAAAGGCAAACACACAGAGAGTGAAATCAGATGAATGGCTGTCTGAGGTATGAGAGCAGTAATTGACTAAAAAATAGCTATGAGGGAACTTTTTATTGTAATGAAAATATTCTAAAACTGCAATGTGGTGATGATTGCACATTCCATAAATTTACTAAAAAGCATTGGATTGTCCACTTACAATGGGTGATTGTTACAGTATAAATTATAACTCAGTTTTTAAAAAAGAAGAAATCCCTACAAAGGACAGTTTGGGAACACTGGAAGAAATTTGAATATGAACTTTGCATTAGTTAATGTTAGTGTATCCATGGTAAATTCCTTGTATTTTTGCGGACAAACGTTCTTATGCTTGTTGATAGTATATACTATTGCAACTTACTTTCAAATAGTTCAGTCAAAATAAAAAGGAATATAAATAGAAAGCAAAGTATATATTAACATTCAAGCATTTATTGTATTATTGTTTGAATATTTCTGTAGGATTGAAACTTTTCAAAATAAAAAAGTGGCAGATAAAGGAATTAAGTTTAAGGTTAAGTTGTTGTTTGTACATACACTGAGATAGGAAAGACTGGTGGAGGAAGAGGATCAGTTTTGAGCAGAGGAGAAAGTGTCTTCTTTTGGACAATTTTCAGAAGCTGTGAATCATCCAAGAGTTCAGGGATGAGACAGCGAGAATGAATTTTAAATTCTTGAAGTGGCAGCTTTGGTACTGTGGGGAACACTTAACTTGGGAGTATACAGTAGATAAACACAGGGTGGGAGTAGCTAACTGTGCCAGATGCCACTGAGAAACTGCATGGGATGAAGCCAGAAGAGCTTTGGATTTGACAACATGAAGGTTGTTAGTGACATTAATTAGAGCTATTGCTGTGGGATGATTATGACAGGAGCCAGAAAGGAGTGGATTTAACAGTGTTAAGTGAATAGGAGGTGAGACTGCGGATACGCAACTCTTTAGAGAAGCACCAATCTGAAAAAGAACATATGCATAAGGTGTTGGTAGAAGGAAAATTTGAAGTAAAGGATATATAAATTTTATGTTGGTTTGTGAATTTGTTTTTAATGTGAAGTATTAGAGCATGTTTTCTTAGAGGATTATGAGGACAGAAAGAAGGGAGTGAGAGAGGGGGAAAGAGAGAGAAAAATAGATACAGAAAGAGATGGTGATATGAAGGACTGGAGCAGAATTGTCCCATTGCTCCAGGTTGCTCTTAGTAAGAATTTTTTTTAAATTTTGTATGTACTTTAAATAATAGCTGAAGAAAAGTGGCCAATTAGAATCCAAATAAAATTTCTTTCAATGTAATCTCACATTCAATGAAAATCTCTGAGTACCTCTTAAGATCTCCTGGAGGATGGGAATATTGTGGGAAAGGAAAATTAACTTTTTTCCCCCTAGTTATAGCTTTTCCTGCATTTAAGCTTAACAGGTTTGGTATATTAGTCATCTCCCCTTCCTGAACCCATCATATTGCTTAAGTCAAGAAGCTCAGAGTTCATTTTTGTGATTTACATACACTTGCCCACACCGTTTAACGAATAAACAAAAAATTCATTTGGATTTGCAATTGACTTTATGGAAAAATCGACAATGATAGAATATTCAAACAACTTAAAATTGGCATCACTATTTTTAATGCTTCTTTAGGTTGAGTGCAGTGCCTCATGCCTATAATCCCAACACTTTGGGAGGTTGAGGTGGGATATCACTTGAGGTCAGAATTTCGAGACCAGCCTAGGAAACACAGCAAGACCCTGTCTCTACAAAAAATAATAGTAATAATAAAATTAGCCAGAAATGGTGGTGCACACCAGTAGACCCAGATATTTGGAAGACTGAGGTGGGAGGATCACTTGAGCCCAGGAGGTGAAGGTTACAGTGTGCTATAATCAGGCCACAGCACTCTAGCCTGGGTAACAGAGCAAGACCCTATCCCTTAAAAAAATGCTTCTTTACTTTCTTTTCTGGTTCTTTCTTTTCTGCTCTTCATCATTATAGATAACAGCAGCACGGCTAATTTTTTATTTTATGCATTTTGTTATCTCTTGCTAGCCAATGCTCACAGGTACTGATTTTCCAATTCCAATTGATGTGCTATGATGTTTTACTAAATACAATACTTTCTTCCATAATGAAGTTATGATATTCTTTGTAAAGGTAATTTTTCAGCCCTAAACAAAAATTGTTATTACTTTTCTCACTACAGCCAGCATATCTTCTGACCCTCAAGTAATTAATGCCAACTATTAGGTTATGAAGCATGGAATGTCCAATTTCCTGAAGTACTAACTCTTTCCTTAAGTACTAACTCTCTGACACTTCACTTTCACACTTATGGTTTTGTTTTGTTATATTGTGAAAGTGCATCCTTATTCTTTCAAATACATGTTTTGGTCTATGATTATCTTTCAAATGTTTTTAGAGCGATTTTTGTGAAATCATGGGTAAATCAAAAATTTGTGATATATTTGAATATGAGTTCTGTGGTGGAACCAATGCAGTGCGGACAGCTCAAAATGTCAATGAAGTACTTGGGGAAGATGTGGCTAATGAATGCACAGTATATCAATGGTTCTGAAGTTCCATTCTGGTGATTTTAATCTCAAATATGAACCATGTGGGTGAACTAAGACCAAGGTGGATAATGATGAGCTGAAACCTCTAGTGGAAGCAAATCTATCTCAACCTACACATGAATTAGCAGCAAGGTTTCACATTACTAGTCCAACAACATTGAACCAATTGAAATAATAAAGCAAGTTAAAAAGGATAGATAGATGGGTACCACATGAATTAAATGAGCATCAGAAGAGATATCATGTCCAAGCTTGCCTTTCCTTGCTGTCACAACATAAAGGTGAACCATTTCTACACCGTGTTGTTATGTGTGATGAAAAATGGATTCTTTTTGATAATCACAAGCATTTGGCACAATGGTTGGGTAAAAACAAACTGCTGAAACATAATCCAAAACTGAATATTCATCAAAAAAGATAGTGACGTCTGTTTGATGATCCGATGCTGGTATTATCCATTACAGCTTCATGAAAACTGGTCAGTCAATTACAGTGGATACCTACTGCAACCAGTTTGACAAAATGATGAGGATGCTTATGATTAAGCTGCTGAGATTGGTCAATAGATACAGGCCAATCCTCTTGCAAGACTGCATGTCACAAAAAAATGCTGCTCAAACTACAGAAGCTAGACTTAAAAACTCTCTGTCATCTACCATATTCACCAGAGTTTGCAGCAACTGACTACCACTTCTTCCAGGCTTTGGACCACTTTCAAGAATATTATGGGGATACACATGTTTTAGTTACATAATTTGCTTTTGTACAGTTTGACTCAGAGTTATAAATGTGCCCTTCACCCAGATAGTGTGTACTATACCTGTTAGGTGTGAATTTACCCATCCCCTCCTCAACCCTCTACCTACTTAATTTCTGCTCAGTTTTACTCTCATATGTGCACCTAAGTGGTGATTAATTAGTTCCAATTTAGTATTGAGTATAATGTGGTGCATGTTTTTCCATTCTTATGATACTTCACTTAGAAGGATGATCTCCATTTCCATCTATGTTTTTATAAAACATACTACATCACCATTTCTTATGGCTGAGCAGTACTCCATGATATACACATATCACACTTTATTAATTCACTCATGTATTGATGGACGCTTGGGTTGTTTCCAAATTTTTGCAATTGTGAATTGTGCTGCTATAAATAATCGAGCGCAAGTGTCTTTTTTATAAAATGATTTTCCCCCCTTTGGGTAAATACTTATTAGTGGGATTTCTGGATCAAATTTTAGGTCTAATTTTAGTTCTTTCATATAACTCCATATGACTTAACATAGAGGTTGTACTAGTTTGCAGTCCCACCAAGAGTGTGTCAGTGTTCCTTTCTCTCCATATCCATGCCTGCATCTGCTGCCTTCAGATGTTTTGCAAAGTCTCTGTGTATTTGTGCGAGTTGGGGGGCACTGCCAGGTGCGCCAACCCCACCAATGCCCTGCCCCGCCCTCCCACGTCTGCAAGCTATCAGTCCAGCGAGTGAGAAGAGCTGCCTTGTCACAGTCACTGTCCCTGAGAGTGGCATGTGGTCCACTTCCTCTCCTTCACTTCTTCCCTAGCCTGGCTGGCTCTGCATCACTTTTTGAAAGGAAAAATATCAACAAGCTGTGAAAAACACCTTTTACAATTTCATCACCACTCACTCTTCCAGGCTTTTTTGCTGCTGTCATAAGCAATCTGCCTTTAAGATTGCAAAACTGTGTCAGTAGTTTAGGCACATACTTTGATTAATTGTACTGCTTCTTGTTTGAGATATAATAAACTAAACTCTTGATTCAAAATGGGACATTTCATATTTAATGATCTAATATATTTGGTCTTGGTAAACCACTATAGTTTTCTCTGTAAGAGGGACTTTTGAAGACTAGCCAAAATCTTCAGTCTGTGTAAAAATGCAGGTGCATGTTAACAGCCATTATTATAAATTGGAACACCTGTTAAGTCTGTATTCCAGCTTTCTCTTCAATTCCAGATGCAATTCAACGTCTTCACTTACCCACCTAATAATGCCAGAAAACATTAAATGAAAGGACAAGCCAACATTCTCATCTGTTTCTCAGCAGAATTCTCAGAAACTGTGACTTCCTCCAATTTTGGTTTTATGGAAGGACTTCCAGGACACTAAGTGATTTTTGAGGATTTGATCAAGAAAGCATATGGTAGTTTAATATTTCTGGGTATTATTTTTTAATGCTTTTTTTCCTTCATATTGACATATCTCACAAATTTCATTCTTGAAATGCAAGTTTATACATACAATTGAGATATGTATTGTTGAGCATAAACATATTATTTAGGTATATATTATTTTTAGTTGTTTTAGGTTTCATAAGAAATTCTTATTTTTTTCTATTTTTCCTATAAAATCTATATGTCTTTGGAGAAATAAATTCCAACTTAAATACTTTATTATGTACTTTTGTTGGACTCACATTTTGCTTAAAATTAGAGTAATTCATATCTTAATAAGGTAATTAAAAGAAAAATGATTTGAAGTTTCCTTAAAGAAAATTGAACATAAAACTAGTGAAAAAATATTCTTGAATGAAGATGCTCTTGTTAGTAGAAAATAAAAATATGCAACACTGTTATTTATGTAAATATAATTTTCTGTCTATATATCTATTTAACATAGCACACATCAAAAAATAATATGAAGCTTTTTCCCTAAAATGAATGGCATGTTTTGGGTAGTTGCCTTAATATATCAGCACTGAAACAGAAAGAACTCACATTAGGAGTCCCTAGTTGACTTCACAAGTTTTTTCCCCCTACAGAATATAGTGACATATTATTTAAAAGATGTAAATAAAATAAATAAATAAATAAATAAAAGATGTAAATAAGCTGAAGTTTGAAATATACATTTATTTTAATTTTTTTCTAATTTTATGGTAACATTTCCAAATATTTAATTATTTCAAAGCAATCTATTATATTTTTTACTGTACCTGTTTATACCCTGAGAACAAATATGTACAGTTATATAAGCTAAAAGTTTTTAAATAATAATTTTAAGATCCCAGAGAGAGTCTAAAAGAGAATTGAAAGGCTCAATTAAGGGCAAAGGAAAATTATGTACAATATGAGGACAACTTGGCAGCCAATAGTTAAAGGAAAACATTCTTGAAGATAACCAGGATTGCCTGAAAAATGTCAAGAATGATTGGTAGTTCAGGATGTCAGGCAGGGCAAAACACAGCACTTAGAGGAAACTGAAACCTAACTACAGTATAAAGGATGCCAGGATGCTGATCATGCAAAACATGCCACAGGTATAAGGTGCCATGAACAGACAGAAAACAATGGGGTTCAAATATGAACTCGGCCTCATATTGCCTATAGAATTTAACATCAGCTTAGCATCTGAAATTTTCCCTTTTCACTTTTTCTTGAAGTAGAAATAGGTATATAAATCAAGAGTCAGTAAATGTTTTCTGTAGAGGGCCAGATAGTAAATACTTCTGCATTTGTAGGACATACAACCTCTGTTGAATCTCCTAATCTCTAACATTGTAGCTTGAAAACAGCCATATTCTAATGGTAAAGATTGGGCATGGTATTCCATCCCAATTTATTGGTATTCCATCCAATAAAATGTTATTGATACATGTAACCAAAAACATTTATACCCCTGGAAATTTTGAAATAATAAAAAATAAAATAAAATAAAAAATGTTATTAATGATTCTAAAATTTGAATTACATGTTTTTCACAATTACTGAAATATTCTTATTTGGACTTTTTAAAAGCATTTCAGAATGTAAAAACCATTCTTATTTATAACCATATAACAACCAGAGGTGGGCTAGCTTTAACTTGTAAACTGTAGTTCTCTTATGCCTGGCATAAAGATATATATTGCTATCATAAAAAGTTTATATTGGGTCTAGCAATTGAGTGTATCAGTTAGTTTTGTTATATCGCAACCCACCACAGAACTTTAATGACTAAAACAACTACCATTTATTGTTCCTGGTTTTAAGGATGAGTAATTTGTATTTGGCTAAATTACATAGCTCTGATCATGGCCAGACATGGCTATTCTTGATTGGGCTCACTGTATGTCGAAGACCTCATCTAGGAATAGTGGTTTATGATGGACTTGCCTAGGACAGCTGTGACTATGAGAGTTTTTCTATACATGGCCACTCATTTTCCAGCAGTCTCCCTGGGGTTGTTCACAGAGAAGTCAAAGGGTTCTAGTAGCATGAAAGCAAAAACTTTAAGGCCTCTGAGCCTAGACTTAGAAAATGCACAATGTCATTTTTCTTGCATTCTGTTGGTTAAAAGCAAGTCTCAAAGCCAGCCCCAATTCAAGAAGTGAGAAAAGAGACTATCTCTTGCAGGGAGGAACTGCAAAGAATTGTGGTTATTTTTACAACCTGCCGCACTGAGCCCCCAAAGGCATTTAAATAGTTGTTATCGAAGGTACATTTGAAATTGAGACATTTAAAGTAATGTATTAGGGTCTATCACAGCAGATTTCAATGGGATGTAATAAAGAGGATTCACATTTAACCCCCCACACACACACACACCTCAGTCAAAAGTATATTTATGGTGCTGCAACAGAATACATGTGCCTGGCTAATTTATAATGAATAGAAATTTATTCCTTGCAGTTCTGGGGGCTGGGAAATCCAATATCTGGTGCCCACATCTGGTGAAAGACTTCTTGCAGCTCCATCCCATGGTGGAAAGGCAAAGGGCAAAAGAGGGTAACAGAGAAACAAGAGGAGGCCAAACTCATCCCTCTATAATAAATGCACCCCAGCAATAATAACAGCATTAATCCATTCATGAGCGCTCCCTCATGGCCCAATCACCTCTTAACGGTCCCATCTCATTGTCAATACTGTAAGAATGACAATTAAATTTTAACATGAGTTTGAGAGGGGACAAAATTCAAACCACAGCATCTCCAAAAACCTACACAATGGGGTCCTTGAAATTACCCATTTGCTGCTTTTTAAAACAGCTTGTAAATATAATTAAGTTTCTGTCTATATATCTATTTAACATAGCACACATCAAAAAATAATATGAAGCTTTTTCCCTAAAATGAATGGCATGTTTTGGGTAGTTGCCTTAATATATCAGCACTGAAACAGAAAGAACTCACATTAGGAGTCCCTAGTTGACTTCACAAGTTTTTTCCCCCTACAGAATATAGTGACATATTGTTTAAAAGATGTAAATAAAATAAATAAATAAATAAATAAATAAAAGATGTAAATAAGCTGAAGTTTGAAATATACATTTATTTTAATTTTTTTCTAATTTTATGGTAACATTTCCAAATATTTAATTATTTCAAAGCAATCTATTATATTTTTTACTGTACCTGTTTATACCCTGAAAACAAATATGTACAGTTATATAAGCTAAAAGTTTTTAAATAATAATTTTAAGATCCCAGAGAGACTCTATAGAGGTACAATTAATATACAATGAATTGTATATATCTAATATGTACATTTTGATGAGTTTGGACATATTCCAACACCATTATACCATCACCACAATCAAGACAATAGACTTATCCAACACTTCCCAATGTTTCTTTGTGTTTCGTTGATTTTTTTTTTTGTAAGAAAATTTAACATGATATCTACCATCTCAACAAATCTTGAAGTATGCAATACCATATTGTTAACTATAGGCATTAATTATATAGCAGATCTCTTGAACTTATTCTCCCAGCATAACTGAAATTTTATACCCATTTGCTTCACCCCATTCCCAAACTCTGGCAACCACTATTTTGTTTTCTGCTTCTATGGCTTTTACAATTAAATACTCATATATGTAGACTGATGTAGTATTTATCTTTCTGTGCCTGGTTTATTTTACTTAGCATAATGTTCTCCAGTTTCATCCATGTTATCACAGATAACAGGATTTTCTTCTTTTTTAAGGCTGAAAAATATTCTGTTGTGTGTGTGTGTGTATATCACATTTTCTTTTTTAATTTTTTTTAAATTTCAGCATATTATGGGGGTACAAATGATCTTGACTTTGCCCCACTTAAGTCAGAGCTTCAAGCATGTCCATCGCTCAGAGAGTGAGCAACATACCCATTAGGTGTGAATATACCCATCCCCTCCTCCACACTCCCATCTGCCCAACTCCAATGAATGTTATTACTATATGTGCATTTAAGTGTTGATCAGTTAAAACCAATTTGAGGACAAGTACATGTGGTGCTTGTTTTTCCATTCTTGTGAGACTTCACTTAGTAGAATGGGTTCCAGTTCTATACAGGATAATACAAGAGGTGCTAGGTCACCATTGTTTTTTGTGGCTGAGTAGAACTCCATGGTATACATATAACACATTTTAATAATCCATTCCTGGGTTTATGGGAACTCAGGTTGTTTCCACATCTTTGCAATTGTGAATTGTGCTGCTGTAAACATTCTAGTACAGATTTTTTTTAAATGAATGTCCTTTGATCTTTTGGGTAGATGTCCAGTATTGGGATTGCTGGATCAAATGGTAGATCTACCTGTAGCACTTTGAGGTATCTCCTTATTACTTTCCACAGAGGCTGTACTAGTTTGTAGTCCCACTAGCAGTATATTAGTGTTCCTATCTCTCCACATCCATGCTAACATTTATTGTTTTGGGACTTTTTGATAAAGACCATTCTCACTGGAGAGAAGTGATATCTCATTGTGGTTTTGAGTTGTACTTCCCTGATGATTAGAGATGTTGAGCATTTTTTCACATGAACAGACACTTTTTAAAAGAAGATAGACTAATGGCCAACAAACATATGAAAAATTCTCAACATCTCTAATCATCAGGGAAATGTATATCACATTTTCATTATTCATATATCCGATAATGGTTAATTTCTAAATAAAGAAGGAATGTCTACAACTCAACAGCAAAAACTAAAATAAAATATTAATAAAATAAAATAACCCTATTTAAAAATGGGCAAAGAACTTGAACAGACATTTCTCCACAGAAGGTATATAAATTATCAACATATATTTGAAAAGATGTTCAAGATCATTAATTATCAGAGAAATGCAAATTAAAACTAAAGTGAGATATCATTTCATACTTATAATGATGGATATTATAAAAAATAGATAAAAGTTGGTGAGGATGTGGAGAAATTGGAACCCTTATACTGTTGGTGGGAATGTCAAATGGTATATACCTGTAGAAAACAGTGTGAAAGTTTCCCCAAAAATAAAAAATATAATTACCATACGATCTAGCAATCTAACTTCTGGGTATATATCTAAGAGGGTTCAAATCAGGATCTCAAAGAAATATCTATTCTCCCATGTTTTGTGCAGCATTATTCACAATAGTGCAGATATTAGGAACAAAGGAAGTGTCCATCAAAGGATGAGTGGAAAAAGAAAATGTAGTGTGTGTGTTCAGTGCACACACATGCATAGTGGGATTTTTTCAGCCATTGGTTTTACATGTCTTTCACTGTGAGCTTCATTTTTGCTATGTCCCTTGATACACCATAAGCTTGGTTCTACAAATTACAGTTGTTGATTTGTACTTGATCTGTTTCTCTTATAGGCAACTCTGCATTAAATGCTTTAGAGTAACTAGCGGCAGATTTTTTTTATTAACCCAGATAGTAGAATAACAAAATTTTATTAAGGAGTGCTATTAAAAATTATAACAACCCTATATTAATTATGAAATTTATATAAAACCATTAGAATACCAACCTTCATCTTTAGCATTTTTATTAGATTTACCCAAATAACAACAGGTATTTATAGCTAGATTTTTTGTTTGCTTAGCTAAAAAATTATTAATATAAGTCCTTCACATTCAAAAGAATTTTTCTTCATGTGTATGCAATTTAGACATAAGAATCCTGGAGTTCAGTGATATCAATATAATATGCAGGTTTTTCTTCCTTGTATTTTGAATTTGCATATGAATGCCAAATGTTTGGAACCATACCTATATAGAAAATTAATTTTCTCATACTAAGGAAATAATTAAAATACTTTCTCCCCATTGGGCTGTCACCTGTTACTGGGTTTGGCATGCGCTGTTGTCATTAATATCTTTGCTAAAAATTCCTTCACTAAAACCATCAAAGTTAATGTAGTTTGTTTTAAGTAACTAACAAATTCTTGAAAACCCATGAGTTTCCTCTGAGGAATCATCATAAAGAAAGCTATAAAATTAGAGCCTAAGAATTATTTATTTAGAGACAGAGTCTCACTCTGTTGCCCAGGGTAGAGTGCCATGGGATCAGCCTAGCTCACAACAACCTCAAACTCCTGGGGTCTAGCAATCCTACTACTTCAGCCTCCCAAGTAGCTGGGACTACAGGCATGCGCCATTATGCCCGGCTAATTTTTTCTATATATTTTTAGTTGTCCAGCTAATTTCTTTCTATTTTTAGTAGAAACAAAGTCTCACTCTTGCTCAGGCTGGTCTCGAATGCCTGAGCTCGAATGATCCTCCTACCTCAGCCTCCAGAGTGCTAGGATTACAGGCATGAGCCACCACACCAGGCCCTAAGAATTGTTTTTTACTATAAATTAAACTTAGAGGGTCAAATGATAAAATTATATCCCATCAAGCATTTATGAACAGTTTTAATTGTGTTTGGGGATCAAATTGCCAGGAAAAAAATTATATTCTTAGAATGATTTTATTAAAGTTACTTTTATTTCATTATGGATATTTAGGCATTTTAAATGATGCAAATTTACTTGTACATATTATTACTAAGTAGTATTTCAGTAATCTATTATGGTGCTACACACAATCCCTCAAAATTAGTGGTATTTATTTTATCCATGAATCTACAATTTGAGCAGGGATTAGCAGTGACAGATTATCTGTTCAATTTGGCATCAAGTTGGGTGGTTTATAGACTGAGTCTAGAATCAGCTGAAGGTTGGTTCACTCATGTAGCTGGTGGTTGTTGCTGGCTGTTGACTATGATACTTAATATGGCCCCCAAAGATATCCACATCCCATTCCCCAGAACCTGTAAATACATTGGGTTCCATGACAAAAGGAAATTCCTGTTACAGATGCAAATATGGTGGCTAATCAACTGACCATGAGATGGAGAGATTGTCCTGGATTATTCAGGTGAGCTGAATCTATTAATAATCACGAATCTTTCAAAGTAAAAGAAAAGACAGAAGATTTAGAATGATGTGAAAAGAACTTGACCCCCTATTAATGGCTTTGAAGGTGGAGAAAACAAACAAAGAGACAAGAAATGAGCAGCTTCTACATGTTGGAAAATCAAGAAAACAAATTATGGATATAGCCCTGCTAATACATTGATCTTAACACCTGAATTGCATTTTAGATTTCTGACCTACAGAACTATCAGATAATAAATATATATTCTTTTAAGCCACTAATTTTGTGGTAATTTGTCAAAGCAGGAGTGGAAAAAGTATAGCTACACAGAGCCATTCTACGTGACCTTGGCTTCCTTCTGATATAGTGGATGAGTTCCAAAGATAAGATTTCTGAAGGATAGGAACAAGTGGAGGTTATATCGCCTTTTATGCCCTAGCTTCTAAAACCATGCCACTTCTCTTCTGCCAATATTCATTAAGGCAGGCAGAATGTCCCACTGTCTTTGTCCATTTTGGCTGCTGTAAAATAAAACATATACCTTAGACTGAGTAATTTATAAATAATAGAAATTTATTGTGCACAGTACTGGAGACTGGGAAGTCTAAGATCAAGTTATCAGCAAATTTGGTGTCTGGTGACTCTGATTAATAGATGGTGCTTTGTTGCCACAGCCTTACATGTGGAAGGGGCAAATGTCCCTCAAGTCTTTTTCAAAAGGGCACTAAATCTATTCATGAGGTTCATGACCTAATCACCTCCTAAAGACCCCACCTCTTAATACTATCACACTGGGTATTAGTTTCCAACATATGAATTTTGAGGCGACACTAAAATTCAGATCATAGCACTTACCAAGATTCAGTAAGAGGGCATTAGAATCTTCCTATTGATAGGGAAGTGGGAATGTTTTTGAAGGGAATATGGAGCTGCAAATATTGTTTTCACCATTTTTGAAGTATTAATACAATATATATAAAACAGTTCTGCTACCCACGCTCATCAACTAGCTTCTAAAATCCAAGTGACCTCAAGGAGCATTATCTTTATTTGTAGTCAAATAAAAAGTCTAATCCATTTTACAATCTGAAGTCCTCCCTATCCCCAAATTTCTTTCTTTTATACCAAGTGGCATCAGCCTGAAAACTTTTGCCATGATAAATTAATCCTGTGAAGAAATGTGTGGGGTGTGTGCTAAGCTAAATGATAAGGTGGCATAAGCCCACCTCATCAGCAGTTACAGACTTCATCACCACACTCATAGTTTTGTTTCAAGGGAAACCCCTTGTGCAGCACAGGGGACTTGTGAGCTCCCGAATCCTAATTCCAGCACCTCTCACCTATTTTTATTATCTACACACTCAATGTAGTTCTCAGCCCTTTGGAAGGTGACTTGATAGCCCCAAACCTTTTCTCCACCTTGCTCCTGCCCTGAAATTTCCGGTATCTTCTTTAATTCTGAGTCCTTCTCTCCCTTCTGGAAGCCATTGTGCTACCGCATTTTTGAACCTTTTTTTCTTATCATCCACTAGTTTCCTTGCATTATAAATATTTCAAAGCTATAGAAATGTACAGATATAATAAGCATCTTTGTACCACCGCCTTGATGTAAAACATGAAATCTCATTCTTCTCTCAAATCACTTAAAAATAAATAAAATGAATATACTCAGCTAAAGCTTCTCACTCCTTCTCTACCTTCCTTGTCCACTATCCTGAAGTTGATTCGCATCATTCCCATGCAAGGTTATTATACTTTTGCATATTAAAAGATAGATAGATAGATAGATAGATAGATAGATAGATAGATAGATAGATAGATAGATAGATAGATAGATAGATAGAGTCTTAGTCCATTCAGGCTAGTATACAAAAATACCATAAACTGGGTAGCTTGTAAATAATAGAAGTTAATTTTTCACAGTTCTGAAGCCTGGGAATTCCAAGATTAAAAAATTAGCAGCTTTGGTGTCTCATGGGTGTCTTTTTGTTCATAAATTGCACCTTCTCGTTGCATCCTTGCATTGTGGAGGGGCGAGATGCCTCTTTCAGAACTCTCTTGTAAGGATCCCATTCATGAGGGATCTATTTCCATGAATTAATCACTTCCCAAAGGTTCCACTTCCTAATACTACTGCATTGTGAATTAGGTTTCAACATTTGAATTTGGGGAGAATACAACCATTCAAACCATAGCATATCTCCATTATTTTCTGCTTAATACATTTGTTTAAAATACAAAAGATTATTATTAGGTAAATAAAAGTATACATGGTATTTGAAGATTGCAAAGATAATGAAAGTGTTATATGAATAAATGAAGTTTGGAAAACTTTTTCTTTAATATCACTATCATCAGGAGATTATAGGAAAATAAGGCATAGTCAGCTATCATCTTAACAGTCAGACTGTCTTTGTTTTGTCCCTTTCTCGTGAGCATACTGGTCACTCAGATCATCGAATTCTTTTCTGATAATCCTAAACACAGTTTTCCTCCAACATTTGCTCCATTAAACCACTATTAATATGTGATATTTGATGCGAAATCAAAATCTATTTGCCACCCTTACCATGAACTTGTTTTTCAGAACCATAGCTGAGAAGAGATTTAACAGGAGGATGTGGGGATTGAAGGCACAGCAGGAGAATGGATGACAGAATAGAGTCTGCATTTATCAGCTACAGGCAGCTGGAAGGCACGGTGAGGGTGTTGGGCATACAAGGCAAAAGACTAGAAAAGGGAGGCAAGTCTGACAGAAATCTGACAACATAGCTTTCCTGCATAGAAACACCTAGAGGCTTGCTGTTTTTTGTAAGATGAAGTCCAAACTATTTAGATTGAGGTTCAAGGCCTGCATGATCTGGCCATGGGCCACCTATCCATCCATTTGTCTTCAGTAGCCACCAATGTACCTTTTCTCCCACATGCTATCTGCCTTCCCATCAATGGGCTGCTGGATTGTTCCATATGTCTGTGAGAATTAGAAACCCTGTCCCTATATCCTACCCCTACTCGTTCTATTCTCTACCTTTCTTTTAGTCTACTAATTATTTAAGGCACAGCCCAGATATTAGCCCCACAGCATAAAATCTCCACAGCATATGTCTGCTCCTCTGCTTTTCCATTGTAATTTGCTCATTCCTCTGTTTTGACAAGTCTCATGTTGTGTGATGTCACCCATGTGTTGGTCCCTAGAGCAGGGATCATAACTAGCTCTGAATCCCTAGAACCTAGCATTGCACATAGCACTACATATGTATTTGAATCAAAAAATTGTCACAGTTTCATCCAGGCAAGACTCTGTAATGATAGTTCCAAATGCTTTATCAATGATAAATAAAGATTTGAATTTTAGTATTCTAAGTGGACAGTCCCGCTTCCTGCACAGGCTGTGCTTTCTTAGTGTAGTTGCAGAATAAAAACTAATCTTTCCACTTGGGGTGTGTTGTAAGAATTCACAAGTGAGCATGTTAATTTTTACAAATAATGAAATCATACATAGCAAAGATATCTGAAATATGGCAGTGAATAGAGCAGATAGTTTTCCATTTTAAGATAGAAGAACCATTGATCTCAGAAAGAAATGAGGTAATCATTCAATGAGGTGAATTTTCCTAGTGCAGGCAGACATCAAGTAACAATTTAAGAGGTTAACTTTTATATTTGATTTGGGTTTATGTTTTTTGGGTTTAAATTTGATTTGATTTATGTTTTTTTTCCAATGACTCAGAATGGTTGCTTAGGGTTAGAACCTATTTTGTGCTCTAAAGTTTTATACTTTCTCAATCTGAATCATAGCATCATAATATCTTGTATATAATAATCACCTAGCATTTGTTATAGAAGTGGATAAATAAATAAATGCTTTCATTTACCTAGGTGTAGTCTTTCAAAAAATCACAATATAGTGTTCTTTAGAACTTATCTATCCTGACAAGAATTTCAGAATGTAGCTATGCACTCAACATAAAATTTCTAATGTTATTTTCATAGACACATAGTCATTAATTGTTCTAAACTATATTAAGTAGGTCAAATCACAAAACACATTTACGTACTTTTATTTATCTTTTTTTCCCTCAGGAATTACTCTTAGTTATAATACATGTATATCATGATTCATTACCCATTAATTTTATATTTTCAATGTCATTTCCTTTGGTAAAAATACACTTATTTACCTTAAGATATTTATAGTCTACAATATTGAAGATGCCTGTGTCTTAGTTTGTTCAGACTGATATAAGAAAATACCATAAACTGAGTGGCTTATAAACATAATTATTTCTCACAATTCTGGAAACTGGGAAATTCAAGATGAAGGGACCAGCAGATTCTGTGTCTGGTGAGGGCCTGCTTTCTGGTTAATAGATGGAGGCTTTTAGCTGCTCCTCACAAGGGGCCAGCTGGCTCTCTGGGTCTCTTTTGTAAAGGCACTAATCACATATATCAGAACTCCACACTCCTGACCTAATCATCTCCCAAAGATCCCATCTTCTAATTACAGTCAGTTCTCCATATCCTTAAGGGATCCCCATGAATATCAAATCTGCAAATGCTCAAGTCCTTTATATAAATGGTGGCAGTACAGTCAGCCCTCTCTTAGCCACAGGTTTTGATCCAAGGATGTGAAACCTGTGGATATGGAGAACCAACTGTAACCCTGACCTTGGGGATTAGGATTTCAATGTATAAATTTGGAGAAGACACAAGCATGCAGACCATTGCACCCTGACTCTGAGTTGAGGATTGGACTCAGTTCAGATAGATACAGGCACAAATATCTGACAAGAATAAAAATAAATGAATTAGAAAAAACATGTATATGACTAAAGGGAAATATGTTAAAATGTTAACAGTTGTCATTGAGTTATAAAATTAAGGTCAATTTTTTTCTTCATCTTTCATTTTTTTCTTCTTTCTAAATGTTCTAGAATGAACATGTATTAATTTTGTAATCACAAAACATTAATATTGTGACATTAATTAATTTTAACTTACTCAGAGCAAGTCTATCCCAAGATGAATTCTATATGATGGTGGCAGTAAAATGAGTAATTTCTGTTACCCTTCATGGTAGAGTTTTCCCACCAAAGTGATTTCCAGAATCATTCACTGCCTCATGTGGGATTCCGATAATCTCCTACAATTTGTATCACTATTGGGACGTGACTCAGCTGTCACATAGACCATTGTAAAGTTCAGGCTAAATTTTTGTTTTAGATTTTACTAATCTAGGATTATCCTTATTAAAGACCATTTGGAAACATCATTTGGTCTCATAATTAACTGCTCCCTTTCCTAAAATCAGGCAGATTGGACATAATCTGTACTACAATCTGCACTGGCTAACCACTTGCTCCCATGTGCATTTTTGAAAGTGATACTCTAATTCATGTAACCGTATGCTATGAGAATGATATTTTACTCTTCTGTAAGTTGCTACTGCAATTTTTCGGAAAAAAAAGAAAAGAGTAATTTCCAAAAAGGGTTTATGTCAAAGATTCCTACCACCTCTACCCAAATAAGGCATTGTTTCTTCCTTCCCTAATTATGATACATCCTCTAGGGAATCTTATCACCTTAAAATATCAGAAAATATGTTGTCTTTTGTAATTGTCTAAATAAATTTAAAATTCATTTTGCACCTAACTGAATAAGGTAACAAAGGAACAACACTATCACTTATCTTTCCTGCCAGCCTTGTGCCAGGTAAATCACAAAAATGCTGCCAAATGTGAGAATATTACAAGGTACACAGAATGGAAATAGAAATTCTAAAATATACTTCTGAGACTTGATTTTAGCATTTATTAAGAGACTTGGAAAATCTTCTTCTATACAATAAAATTATTTAAAGAGAGCCATATCTGATTAGATACCTTTGGGAGTTTCTTAACTTAAAAAATACTGATTCTGTATTGTTCTGCTATTTTTTTTTACCTAGAATAATCACTTCATAAGAGCTAAAATTTCACAAAACCAGAGATGATATTTGTTCTTAACTAGTGTGCGTTTGAGACTGTTAATTCAGATTTGATTGTGTGGAATATTCAAGAACCTGTAGCATGCCCTCTTCCTTTTTTCCCTGATGATAGAATGCATTAACAGATTTCATTTCCATGACTACAGATCAGAAAGAAGTACTCACATTTGTTTTCATTTTATCAATCAAACACATCTTGGAAGGTCAAGACCAAACAATGTTATTATGAGTTACCAGGATGACTAAGATCAGGAGGTGGCCATCTGTAGCTTGTAAACCAAATTCAGTCACCAACTTTTTTTTACATGATCCGCAAACTGGTACTGGTTTTTACATTTTCAAATGGTTGAAATAAACTCAAAATAATAATACTTTGTGATGCATGAAAATTGCATTCAAATTCCAGTGTTTATAAAGGATGTCTTATTTGAATATAGCCATGCACATTTATTTATAATTAGCTATGGCATTTATTTATATATTAGCTACAGTTCACTATAATAGAAGGATTGAGCGCTTATGACAGAGACCTTGTGGCCCCCAAGCCTAAAATTGTTATTATCTGGCCTGATATGGACTGAATTTTGTCCCTTCTTAATTCATATGTCAAACCCTTAATGCTCAATGTGACTGTATTTCAATATATGATCTCTAAGGAGGTAACTCAGGTTAAAAAAGGTCATAAGGTGAGTTCTTAATCCAAAATAGCTGGTGTTTTTAAAAGACAAAGAAGAGGACCTAGAGTGCACACCCACAGAGGAAAGGCCAGTGAGGACACAGTGAGAAGGTGGCCATCCACAAGCAAACAGGAAGGAACCAAACCTGTAAGCACCTTGATCCTGGACTTCCTGCCTCCAGAACTGTAAGAAAATTAATTTCTGCTATTCAAGCCACCCAGTTTGTAGTATTTTGTTATGGCAGCCCTAGCAGACTAAAACATGGCCCTGTACAAAATGTTTGCCAACCTCTGACCAAGATGAAAGGCTCAAAACTTCTTAAATTACAAAAACAATTTAAAAATTGTGAGGAACTCATGGTATTTATTTGGTACTATACAACCCAAAGAAGGAAAACTATTCAACTCAAGCAGAGAAAAAGTTATAAATTCAAGGAAAGCACCTTTCTGCTGGCACTCTCTTAAGGAAATAACAACAAACTTGGGTGGGGAGTAGTTCTGTAATTAAGAAGTTACACTGCATCTCAAGTCTAGGTTAATCCTTTCCCCTGTGTCCCCATTGTTCTTGCCCTGAAAAACTGTATATGTTTCTCTGTGTGTGTGTTTCTGCTAACTATAGGTTTTTGTGTTCGTTTTTAACTAAAATGATAAGTAGATTTATATTGCTTTCTCTATTATGTTGCTGCTACTCATCTAAAAAAAAAACTTCATATTTATTTTTGAATTATTTTGGTTCTTCTGAATTTTTTAAATTTATGTTTTAAAAAAAATCAAATTTCAGATGGTTTCATTTTGTTGTGTACCCACTTGTAATATTTTACTTTTTCTACTTTCTTCAGGACACATTCATCTGAGCCAGAAGGACATAGAAATGTAGCCCAGAGCTGGCTGATAACAAATCAAATCAAACCTAAGCAGCTCACTTTTTAGATAGAGTACTCACAAGAAGTAGAAACCTCATGATATTTCAGGATGGCAAAGAAACCAAAAACTCTGCTTGTGGGTTCTGTGTGCGTGTGTGTGTGCCTGTGTGTGGGAGTGTGTGTTTAAAGTAAGCTTCAAATTAATTCTACTATATTGTCCATGGGTGACTAGATTTTTCAGATTCTTCATATAGAAAAGATGGAATTATCTACTTTTTTATGCATAGATTCATATAGAATATGAGGAGGTGGAAACAACTTTGATAATTATCCAGTCTAGTTCATTCTCATAACTTTATAGATGAAAAAGGATTTTGAATAATTTGATCTATGCCATTATCAGTCAGCCGAGGGTACATTATGCTGCAATAAAAACAAAATCACAAATCTCAGTATTAACAAAACAAAAAAGTTATTTTTCCCTCATTTTCCATGCTCAAGTGGGTGGGGGGTGCTTTGTTCATAGCATGTTCTTGGGACTGGGGCTGTCTCTCTCAGCACAAGCTTCCATGAGCACTAAGCCAGAGAAAACACAGCATTGTCGTGTACTACTATTCAAATGATTTTTCCCAAGAGTGACATGCCACTTCTGCTCTCATGTCAGTAGTCAGAGCAAGGTACAAGACTATATGACAACCGCAAAGGGAACAGAGACATGTCATCCATTGTGCCCAGAAAAACAACTAGAATATTTGTGAATATTCAGAGGAGGAGGAGGATGAAGAGAACCAATCCAATATGATTGAAATCTAATATATCTGCTTCTGAGTCCTGAGTTCTTTTTTGATGTGGACTTGTGAAAATGATTGAAACAAAAAGAAATGGCTAAAAAGCCCCTAATAAGAAGTAGATGGTAAGAACCTGCAGCGTGTTGACTTGGGGCATATAGTTTATATAAAGAAGAAAATGTACAATTTTAGGATGATACTTTGCATGAATACTGAATATGCGGAAGGGCTATAAAATTTCTCTCTTTCTCTTCAGGATTTCTAAGGAAGAAAGATCCTCCTACTTTGATGGTATTATTATTAGAATTGACACTAAAATTGAATCACTCTTTCCATAGAAATGTGTAAGAGCTCAGAGCAAAATTTTAAATTCTGAATGGATTACCTATAAGACTCATTTCCTCTTAGTCAAGCCTCAATTTGCCATTTGCAGTATGGAGATAATATAACAATAATATTAACAACAACAATGGTGACAATGCCAGATGCCCACTTTTTAAAACCTACATGAGATAATTGCTGCTTATTTGTCTTGTGTTAACAAAAAAATGTTTAATAACTTTTTGTTATCATCATCATCATAACTGTGACACATATATGTAAAAATACATTTTACCAAATGATTTGACAAATTATGAAGTTAAGAACTATTAGATACCATACAAGAACTCAAATTTTTAAGGCCCTATCTGGAAATTCTTTAGCTATACTTCACTATTCACAAATGTTTTAGTGGCTTAAAGCATGCAACTAGTATACCTAAATTATATCTTATAATCGTTAAGTCTCTAACAAGTGAAATGTAACAATGAGGCATTCAGAAAATATCAGAAAAGTATTTTTCACTATACATTTCCAGTCATTCCCACCTAACTGTAGTTATTCAATAAAGACCTAATGTATAAACAGGTTGATTATATCTGAAAGCATTTAATTCAACAAGGCTTGAGGAGAGAGAAGCCCTTTAGTAAGAAACCATAAATCAGTAAAGTCAAATGCAATAAGCCATAATATGATGAAACTAAAAGAATAATTGTAAACACATTTAATAAGCAGATTAAACACACGGAGGAAATTGTTAAGGAATTCTTAATGATTCATGTTGATGGAATGCCTAAATAACAAAGCAGATAATTAATCAAAGACAAGGGGATTAATGTTTGTGATTTGTGGCCTGGAGTTAGAGGTCTAGTAAGAAAGAAAGATGGGACGGCCCCATAAAGGAGAGAATGATAGGGAAAAAAAATGATATAGAATAAATATTGTTGTTTTTCTTAAAACAAAGAGGTCTGTAGACCGCAGAAAATCTTTAGGTCAAAATAACTCATTACTAGCTAATAAAACCAGGACAATTATTTAAAATTATCTAGTTGCTGAAACAACTCAATGCAAGGCAGGAAAATCTTCATACAATGTCAGCAATTGCATTGTAACACTCGTAACTTTCATCTGGCCCCTATTGGGTTGAGGCTTGCATGGGCTGAAAGTTCTGCCCAGATCCTGGAAAGAATAGCTGTGATCTGCTTCAAAGACTTTCTCTATGTCTTAATTTATTATTTTTTTAATTTCCTCTCCTAAAATGATGTATTTTATATACAAATATTTTGTGTCAACACTCTTTTTCTACTGAGATATATTTAAATAAAAAATTAAGAATTCTCACAGAAATAATAAAATAATACATAAATTCCATCATTTCTTCAAAAACCAAACGAAGTCTTTTGAATTCTCAGAGCAATTTTCCAGCTAAATAATTAGGCTTTATCACATATCTTGTATAAATCTCTAGCTTTAAAAAAAATAACAAATAAAACATAGGGGAAAAAAAGTTAAATTTACATGAGGAATTATGGTTAAAAAAATTCATATAAAGTACAAATAAACACTTCACACTTAATTAAATGACATAATGCAAAAGTTATGAGAAAACTCCTCACTATAATTTGTCAGCTTAGGGTCTTTGATCTCTCTCTTGTTTGTACAGATTGACTCTTTTTCAGATAGTGCACCTCCTTACTGTCGAGCTCCAACTCATTAAATGAAAAAACCTGTACCACATTTCTGCAGCAACTCCTTCCCCTAGATTAGAAGTTCTAGGGTCAAGCTGTACTGGAAGTGGCAAGAGCTATCCTTGCTTCCCTTGATGTTTCTTTTCTTTTTGTTCCAGACATGTTTGTGGGAAGGAACTAATTAATGCTTTCCATTCCCTTACCAAACCGGCTAGTTAAGAGATTGGTACATGACCCAAACAGGAACAATAAGATCAAAAAGAGCCAATATTGAGACTTTTGTTTGAACAATCACAGAAGCGGACTCCCCTTTGATGAATTGCATTTTAAAATGAGGTGAAATTAAAGCTGACAGGTACTACTATAAGAAGGCTTATTATTGGGCTAACCTAGAGAAAGTAGAACTAAAAATGGTGATATCTTTGAAGATTTGGATTAAAAAACTCAAAACATACATAAATTTATACTATTTGATTATATAAATCTGCTATTTATTATTATTAATATTAAGGCAGGGCTATATTTTATGAAAGTTTAAATTTAAACTATCTAATTGCTATGCCTTGAGATAAAAGCATTCCTCCAGAATTGTGTCTTGGTACAGATGGACAAATTAAAACATGAGGGAAACAGATAGACATGATATCTAAATTTTTGCATTACAGAAAACATGTATAAAAAGAATCTCAAGGTTGTGCTAGTAATAAGTCTCAGGCTTCTAACAATAAGCGTTTAATAAGTGTTAGTTATCTTCTGTCCTTTGAAATATGTCTCCTTAATGAACTAGAAGTACTTAGTGATGAAGTAAAAGAAGGGTCTTCCCCCACACTCCTACTGTATTCATTTATTTAATGAATTACCTGGGAAATCTCAGGCAGAGTTTTCCAACTAAGACACACCATTTGCTGTGTATAGGTTACAGGTAAGGTGAAATATTGATCATCTCAGTCTTTGAGGTATGTTTTAATTAACATAATGAGAAAAGCTGTAAGAAGCCCTAACAATTTAATGATATAACACAGTAGTAGTTTATTTCTTGCTTATGAAAGAGTCAAAAGATAATGTTTCTGGTCAGAAAGTAGTTTTCCTCCATGGGATGATTTAGCCACCAAGGCTCTCCTCACCTTGGGCTCTGCCACCTGCTTTTTTTAACTCCCTTCACTCAAATGTGCCACATATTATTTCTATTCACATCCTGTTGGTGACAACTAGTCTCACATAGCTACACTTAGAAACAAAGAACACTGGGATATATAGTACATAGCTGAGCATCGACTTTCCAGAAACAACTATTCTATGCAAGAGAAATGCATGGTTTAAGTTAGCCAGCTTTGCTACAACAGCTTGAGCCATTGGTCTATTATTTTCAGCCATGAGCAAGAACATCCATTTACCCAACTGGATGATTTAGATATGATTTTCTATGTCTGTCATGATGTTAAGAGGGTTAAGAAGCATCAATCTAAGCCAACATTCCACTGGTACCCATGGACTTAAAATGTTTCTGTTTGGCAAGCTTTAATTCTCTAAATCTTCAAGTAACCAATAATTATTGATTAGGTCTACCTTAATTTCTGACACTTCATTTTGACCCTTTTACAATTTGGGTTAGCATGTGTAGGGGGGAAAATGTCTTTTCTTCCCATCTTAGGTTCATGCCTGAGGCCCTTATGATGAAAGATTAATAAGAGAAAAAGCACACAAATTTATTTAATATAATTTTTACATGACTCTTGAGCCTTCATAAAAAAATGAAGACCCGAAGAAACAGATAAGCTTGTGTATTTTTAATGCAACATTTGATGGAGAAGTGGACAGTCAAGCCAAGTTCTCAGGACACAAAACAAGACAAACAGGAAAATAATAGCTGTCCTTGGGGTGAAAAGAATCAATAACTAATAAACACCCCAAAACCAAATTTAACCAGAGTCACAATTCAAACAGACGTTTTTCTCCTGCTATGCTGAATTTGGAAAAGGAGAAACAAAGAGAAGTTTTTTACCTTCTCTTGAGCGAGTACTATAAACAGAGTTCCAGGAGAGCTGACCTTGGTAAGAACTCTTAACTTTCCCTGGCTTTCTGTCAGTTGTCCCTGGATCTCACCTGCGGGCTTTGGATGGAGCAAGTGAGGTGTCTCCGTCATCCCCTCCCTGAGTGCCAGAAACTGTAGGGAAAAAGAAATATCTTTCCTTCCCCTCTTAGGTTTGCAGTTGAGGCTCCTGTAACAAAAGACAAATTAAGAAGAGAAAAGCACATAAATGTAATAAGAAAGTTTTACATAGCATAGGAGCCTTCAGAAATGAAGATCCAAAGAAACATTATACAATGTATTTTTTATGCTAGGTTTGATAAAGGAGCATATAGTTGCGGAGAAGTACGATTGGATAGAAAAATATGATATAGTGGTAGTAAACTGGGGGAAACTTAGCAAGGCCTGTTCAGATTATTCTTCCCATCCCTGTGTCTTCAGAGAGAAGATTGTTCCTTTCCTCATCCTCTCTGTCAAAGTGCATTGTCATTCATCTCATTATGGGAAATCACAGCCTCCTAACAGGGATATGTTAGGAGGGATATGTTATGTAATGATTGTAATGTAGTTATATAGGGAAAAAATAGAGAAATTACCACTGCAAGTTGTTAATGTCAAAATCTATTCATCTCTTAGGGAAAGTGGACCCCACAGAGCCCCGTTCTTGCCCCATCGCGGATGCCTTTGGCCTAGTTACCATTACATACCGGGAGGAGCCGCAGCTGCTGCAGCCGGCCCCAGTCCCCGTCACCACCACCATGAGCAGCCGCCCACCGCCCCTGCCCTCAGCGCTGCCTACACCAAGCCCAGCACCACGGGCAGCCATGCATGGAGTGGTGGCCCTGGTGGCCTCACATCGGCCATGCCTGAGGGGGGGCGGGGGGACAAAAAAGGTAATTGCAACAACAAAGGTTTGGGGGACAGTAAAATGGTTCAATGTAAGAAACAGATATGGTTTCATCAACCGGAAATGACACCAAGGGAGATGTATTTGTACACCAGACTGCCATAAAGAAGATAACCCCAGGAAGCACCTTCTCAGTGTAGGAGATGGAGAGACTGTGCAGTTTGATGGTGTTGAAGGAGAAAAGGGTGCGGAGGCAGCAAATGTCACAGGCCCTGGTGGAATTCCAGTTCAAGGCAGTAAATGTGCAGCAGACTGTAACCATTATAGACGCTATCCACGTTGCAGGGGTCCTTCCGCAATTACTAGCAGAATTACCAGAATAGTGAGAGTGGGGAAAAGATGCAGGTATGGGAGAGTGATCCTGAAGGCCAGGCGTTATCGCAGGTGAAGGTTCCCACCTCACTACATGCGGAGACCCTGTGGGCCCCGACCACAGTGTGCCATCCGTCCTGTGCAGGGAGAAGTGAGGGAGCTTTTTATTATTTTTACGTAAAAACATCTTTTTTGGAAATAAGAAACGTGTGTTTTTAAAAAAAAAAAACACCTGTTTTTTTTCTCAATACGCATTTAAAGGTTTTTGAATTGTTTCATATCTGGTCAAGTTGAGATTTTTAAGAACTTCATTTTTAATTTGTAATAAAAGTTTACAACTTAATTTTTTCAAAAACATCAACAAACTGCAAATACTTCTTAATAAAGGTCTTAAATAATTTTTAAAAATCTATTCATCTTTTAATGTCAGTTGTTACATTAGAAGAGGTAGATGAGGACATGTAAATGCTTTTAGAGAAGGATTTTCTATGATATAAAATTAATTTCTAAAAATCTATTTCTTTCTGTTTATCATCATCATATCATACTCCTAAATATTTATCTTATGCAAAAGAATAAAAATATAATGTTTTCTATTGTGTGTATTAGCTAAATTAGCTAGTTCCTATAGCAAATAAACCCTTAATTTCTGTAGCTAAGAAGAATACTTTTTGCAAAAGCAATTTATGTAACCAAAACATTTGTACCCCTGTAGTATTCTGAAATTTTAAAAAAGCAAGGGCATAGGTTAGAGACTAGTTGTGTGAATATAAGCAGAAAGTGAATAAAACTTTTAGTTCTTTGAGAAATCTCCATACTGTTTTCCATAAGGGTTACACTAATTTGCAGTTCTACCAACACACAAGTCGTCTTTAAATACAAGTATGTAGGCAAAATTCCCCATCAAATTGGATTTCCTGACATAAATCCTGTGCCCCAAATCTGTCACCTCGAAGTCAAACACCATGTTCATCGCTTCTTATTAAAGTAAATGACTGTTTTTATTTTTCTTGCATAAGTGTATAAGTGTCCCTTTCTCTGTACATCTGGGGAAGCATCTATTGTTTTTGGACTTTTTAATAGAAGCCATTCTAACAGGAGTATAGGGATATCCCCTTGTGGTTCTAATTTGCATTTTCCTGCTGATTAGTGATGTTGAGAATTTTTTATGTGTTTTGGGCATTTGTCTATCTCCTTTTGAGAAACTTCTATTTATGTCTTTTGCCCACCTTTTAATGGTATATGTATACCATGGAGTACTATTCAACCATAAAAAGAATGAATTAATGCCTTTTGCAGCAATCTGAAAGGAATTGGAGACCATAATCCTAAGTGAAATATCTCAAGAATGGAAACACAAACATCACATGTACTTTCTGATAAATTGGAATCAACCAATGGGCACACAAGTGCACAGAGGGAAGTCCAAATCATTGGAAATCAAGCAGGGGGCAGGGGGATGGAGTGGGAGGCCAAAAACCCACATAGCAGGTACCATGAACACTATTCAGCTGATGGGTACATTTATAGCCCTGACTCAAGCCATATGACAAAAACATTTGTACCCCCTTAATATTTTGAAATAAAAAAAGAAAGTAAATAAAACATAAAGATGATACTTAGGAAAAAACAAAAGTGAAATATGCTGGAATACTAAAATTGAAGTCTACCAATGCAACTAACTGCTTCAAGAGACTACAAGGTGTTTTGTGGAGTTCATTATAATTTTCTCTCTTCAAATTGATGTAGAAATATTTTCACTATTATACATATGAAATAAAGGTACTCTTTTTCCAATACAGCAATACACAAGTCTTCTTTAAATACAAGTATGTAGGCAAAATTCCCCATCAAATTAGATTTCCTGACATAAATCCTGTGTCCCAAATCTGTCACCTCAAAGTCAAACACCATGTTTATCGCTTCTTATTAAAGTAAATGACTGTTTTAATTTTTCTTGCATGGATGTTCTGGAGCTCAAATGTTTTGGCAGAGAGTGGACAGGTGCTTTTGCTTAGATAGTTAGGGAAGGACACAGCACCCACTGCAGCTAAGAGCAGCTGGCTTCTGGCCATGAAACCAGGTCTTAAACTGTGCCTGTGCTAAACAAGTTTTTATTTTTCCTTTCTTTTTCCCATGAGTGATTCTCAATCCTGTTTCCCATTAGAATCATCAGGGAAGTATTTAAAATGCTTATTACCAGGCTACTCTTTAGCCCAATTGCCCAATTATATGCAATCTCCCCATCTGGTGGCCTCACTGAGATCCTCACAGGTATTAACTAAACATACTAAAATAACTTTTCTGTCTGTGCCCTGAAGCAGGGCACTCTCAAAACTCAGTTGAGTTCATTTCTTCTCAAAGCCTTTTAGCCTAAAAGGAGGCAGAACTGAAAAGTAATTTTCTTAAGTCATCCCTAAAACTTGTTTTCTTTTTAATGTTCTAAAAGCGACTCTAGAAAATGGAAAAGCAAATGTTCTTTTTTAAAAAGTCAGCTTCCTGAGATTAAAAAAAAAGTTATTTATCAAATTGTTCATTTGCTTTAATTTTAGGAAATTCATTTTGAATGCTCTAATATAGATATTTCCCTAATGGTGGGAGTAAGAGTGTTTTCTAGGAAATAGACCACATTTCCACCTTTGAATGAAATAATTTACTGGTATTTATGGATCACCTAGAAAGTGATAAAAATTCTCTGCTTGACCAAAATTTAGTCAGGCTTCAGAACCTCCTCCTCGGTCCATCTGTGCATTTTTTTTATAAAATCCAATTTTAGCAAAGAACCCTGCTAAATCAATTTGACAAGAAGCCCCTGTCCTTATTATCTGATCACCTATTATATCTGTTCAGGTTTCTCATCTTATCCCAGATGATATCTGATCACTCTTGTCTGTAGCTAGAATCCTGTTGGGTTAGGTTAGCCAGAATCCCTTATACCTCTGATATTTCCTCTTAGTAATATTCCATTCTTTGACCCCACCCTGCTCTTCAGCTATATATTGCAGTGTTCCCTCTACCTATGTCATGATAGCCCTGAATAAAGTCTTCCTTACCATGTTTTCACAAGTATCCTCAAGTTATTTTTTTCTTTAACACAAAAATTATTCTTTTCTTTTTTCTTTGTATTATGCTTTGTGGGAAATGGAATAAAAATTGAAACTAGACCTAATTCTTATATTTTTTAAAAAAGGTAGATAAAACTATATAAGATATATAGTATAAGATAATAGTACAGATAATAGTACATATAAGATAATAGTACAGAACAATGTATTTGTAAGTACTAAAAAATAATTGTCATAAAATAAGTGACTAAGAGTTCTGAGAAAGGAGATATTAAGTGGCTAAGAGTAGTGAGAAAAAGCAGGGGAGACATCTTGCTAAAATGTAACTATGGTATGTCCACTGATCTTAAGGAACCTAGATTTCTGCTTGAGAAGGAGTTGAAGACAAAACTGGATGATTAGAACTGGGCCATTGTTGAAGATATTTATATGCAAAACTGAGGAATTTAGACTTTATTCAGTAGAAAATAGCAAAATTGGTTAAAAGAGAGGCAGTTACTGGTGTGTAGTCCCTATGATTAAAATAACAATAGCTTAACATTATGCATTGCGTTTTATAGAGTAGCTAGGAATATGCAAGTGGTGGGAGGGGTGTGAACAAGTACCTGAACATAAGTTATCTAGGGAGGATTAGACTTTAAAAGTAATTCAAAGCATCTGAGCAGATATATGCAAAGTAACCATAAATATGCAAAATGGCTCAAGTAGTCTAATAGATTCATTAACATTTCTAAAGGAAAGAAGTTCTTCTCCACCAACAGCTTGGTAAATAAAGGAAAGAGAGAATTGGCAGAACTTTCTCAATCATTGCCTGGGGCCAGGTGACGCCAGCTAGACCTATCTTTGTGTGGAAATTGATGTTTCTAATTGAGCTGTTGGAGCTCAGAACACTATATCCCAAAGAATGGCCCCTGGGCATGCTGAGTACTTTAAATTGAAAGACATTGGAAATAGAACCAAGGTCTCTCTGACTTTCTCCTACCCTTCAGTCTCCTTCCTTTTTTTCTCCCCCTAATTGAGTAATAGAAACCAGAATTCCTCTTCCTCAAAGCAGGCCATAGACTCCTTTTTGCTATCGCAAGCTGTAAACCTAGAAAGGTCATTCTCCCCCTTCTCCTTTGAAGATTCTCATTCTAGAGGGGTACCATCCCATACCCAGGAGAAAGAAGGAAGCTGAACAAACAGGCATTGCTTGGTTTCCCCCTCAGTCTATGTGTTACCCTTAGATCATACCCTTTTGTACAACCACATCTCTACACAACTGTCCATTCTTCATCAAACCTAAGCACAAAAATAGATCATTTTCCCTGGGTTTTTAGGCCTTCATTTCTGAAGTTTCCCATATCATATAAACTTTTAATTAAATACATTTGTTATGGTTTTCTTTTGTTAACCTGCTATAGGTGTACTGGCTATGATCCTTATTATGGGTGAGGAAAGATAACACAGTTTTCCAACACTACACAGCCTTGTTGACATTTGATTCACAGAACTAACTCTCTTATCTTTTAAACTACTTTCACAAGCAACCTTGTGATTACAATTCCCATGAGATTTTCCCTATGGGAAAGAATGGTAGGCTAAAGGTTCACCAATTATTTCCAAAGATACGTTAACAAATCTATTATGATGTATAGACTATCTCTTAGGAGATTAGTTATTGTGAATCTACCCCTAAATAATTAAACTGTCATGGATAGGGCTCTTTGGGGATATAAGCCTTGTGCTAAGGACTTTACAGATACTAATTTATTCAATCTTCCTTTATTCTATAAAGTAGATACTATTATCCCCATTATCCAGATTAAAAAAATTCTGAGAGGTAGTCTCGGTCATAGTCCTATAGTTCTTTAGATAGTAGGCTATGGTTTTAGGGCTTTGAAGTCTCATCTTCCTGATTCCAATATCTGTGCCCTTAGCCAATCAATGCATTGACAAAGTTAAGCTTCTGGAACTGCAAGGGTGGGTAACATGACTGACAGGGATAAATTTGCCCTAGTACTTGACACTATTAGCAACTTCTTGGCAGATTAAGGCATTTTCTCATGGCATCCCAACTATGCAGTGCATCTTCTCATTTCAAAACTGTCTTTTCCATCAGCCTCTTCAGAAACCAGTCTCTCTACCAATCTCCATGCCTGAGCCACTTGTGCCATTCAGTTCTTGGACAAAGTTCAATTCCCTCCTACCTGAGGACCTGAACACAATTCCCTGATTCTACAAAGTTCACTCATATTACCTAAATTACTAAAATTTCATATCACATTAGATCCTTTTTTTTCTACCATCTCATTTATCTCCACTTCTCTTCCAGTTTCCAAATACTACATTGGCTGAACTCCATCCTGATTCTTTATTTTTTATTTATTATTATTATTATTTTATGTCAAAATATTAAAGGGGCACAAATAAATGTTTTTAGTTACATAGATCACTTTTGTAATGATTGAGTCATGGCCATAAGTATGCCCATAACCCACATAGTGTTCATTGTATCTGTTAAGTGGGTTTTCACCTCTCCCTGGTTGATTTTCACTGAGTTTTACTTTCCTCTGTGCGCATATGTGCTCATCAGTTAGTTCCAATTTAATAGCAAGTACAAGTGATGTTTCCCTTTCTTTAGATAACTTCACTTAGGATAATGATAGTAGTTCCATCCATATTGTTGCAAAAGACATTAATTCATCCTTTTTATGGCTGAGTAGTACTCCATGGTATGCATATACCATATTTTCTTAATCCACTCATGAATTGATGAGCACTTGGGTTGATTCCACATCTTTGCAATTATGAATTGTTCTGCAATAAACAATTGAATGCAAGTGTCTTTTTGATACCCAATAGTGGGATGGCTGGATCAAATGGTAGGTCTACTTTTAGTTCTCTGAGGAATCTCTGTACTCTTTTCCATAGAGGTTGTACTAATTGGCAATCCCACCAACAGTGTATGAACATTCCTTTCTCTCTGCATCCATGCCAGCATCTATTGTTTTTGAACTTTTTAGTAAAAGCCATTCTAACAGGGGTAAGGTAATGTATCATCGTGGTTTTAATTTGCATTTCCCTGATGACTAGTGATGTTGAGCATTTTTTCATATCATTAATGGCCATCCTATTTCTTATCACATAGTGAAGATAAGCAACAAAACTTCCATGCCTTATAAAAAAAGAGCATGAGTCCAATGAGGTTCTTCCACTTTCACTTCCTCCTCTTTCTCTCTCCTTCTCTCTTCTACTCCAAGTTAGAGAACTTAGGACTCACATCTTTCCTAGGGCAATGGTAATAAATGTTTAATGCTTTGTTTTTTGAAGGAGGACCTATAAAATTTATCCTCCTACTCTTGCTAAGCCCCAGGCAACAATTCAATTAGAGTTAAAAAAAATAAATTAAAAAAATATGTGAACCAATCCTTGAAACACAGGATATAGTAAAGTCACAAAAATGTTAAAAATTAGATTTCACTAATGTAAAAAATTACCTCTTGATCTCTTGCTAACATATAGCTGTCTGCAATCAGGCTGATGTGATACAAATGCACCTTTTAAAAAAATGCTGCAGCTATGATTCATTGGTTAATTGTTGAGAGAATAAAAATTTGATTTTAGATAAAAACACATATTATTTTAGTGTCTACCTTCTAGCTGATTTCAATCCTAAGGTTATCCACTTCAACATTAAGTTAAACAAGACCAGTCACAGGATGTTTTAGACATGTCCACACAAACAACTCAAGATAACCTCCTCAACCCTAAAGGTAAAGTATATAATAATTCACAAGAAGAGGTTTGTGAGTTAATATGAATGTCAATACTCTCATAGCCTCTGAATGTGTTTTATTCTTTCAACATTTAACAGAAGACTTGCTATGGCCTGAAGGTGAAATATCCCTGAATCAAACCTAAATGTACTGAAAGAAGGAGACAAGAGAAGGAAGAACAAGTGAAGAACAGAGAAAGTCATTGAAACAAATACAGGAGGTCTTCATACTACAATATAGAATGTGAACAAAAATATGTAGAATTACATCTATTTATTCCTTTCCAATAGTTCCTCTTCATCTGGGATTAGTAGTTTCATTGTACATAATTTGGGTGTGAATGTAAGTAAAGCACTTTTTTTTTTTCCTTTCGTTTTGGTACCTGGAAATGGGCCCAGTTGGCACTATCTCCCATAGAATACAGACAGGACTTAACAGGCTTTCTAGATGCTTTTGGCAAAGTACTGGGTATGCAACACGAGTTGCTTGCAAGTTTGAAAGTTTAATGATTAACATTTGGCTTCTTGTTTTTTCATTTACTACTGGGACTTTTTAGCCTTTGATCACCTTTCTACTTTAACCATTGCTCTTTAGTTTCACAAATTATTCACACACACTACATTTGGTTTTCCCTTTCATCTTTCTCATTCATGTTTCTTTTTATCCACTAGCTAATGTTTATTGAATTATTGAATCATTTAGGAAGACTCCCTAAGGTGTAATGTTATCCCAATCCCATTTTTCTTCACTAAAGGCCATAAAGAAAACACTAAAATTTGCCCCAAAATACCTGGTACTAGCTATTATTTTTAGGTCTATGGTGCTCCAGAGTTAGTATTTTAATATTAAAACTATGAGGAACTCATTATTGTTATATGAAGTATTTTGAGGTCAAGAGAAATGGATTTTTTTTAAATGTTAAGGACATTAAATATTGTGATCAATGTCTATAAAGAATAACAGATGAAAAATTTGGTTAAACAACAGGAATATCATGACTATTTGCCTTAATGGAGACAGTGTTATGTTTGAAAAATTATGCTTGGAAAATTAATTCCAGGGATTGACTCTAAAAACTTGAACTAGCCAGACTGTCAGGTTGTAGTTGTCTCTTCTTGGTTCTTGGTATGCTCTTGGCCAAAGAATAACTAGACACACCAAAAGCAAGGCAAACATGAAATGAAGTTTATTGAGGAAGGACAAGATAGGTTTATAGGGCAAGAGCAAGATATAGGTTTACATAGCAAGAGCAAGCAAGATAAGGATGAACCAGACCCCTTATCATAACAAGAGGTCAAGCCCCTGATTATGGTCTCAGATCCTGTTTTATAGTGTCTGGATTAGGCTCCTCTCTTGATTTAGATTTCACCACTGAACCACTTTGATGGACAGTTAATGACATGATAATGAGCCTTAGGTTATTCTAGGTCACTTTCCAGATCCTACTGTGCCAGGGATGCTGAATTCCCTGCATTCTTTTGCAGATTGCTAGGGTGTTCCTCCTACCAAAACAGGGCCCCACCCTTGTCCTTCTTCTCTGGCAGGGCAATTGCTTGAGGCAGCACCAAGGTAAGGCATCCACCATTGTCCCTACCATAGCCAAAGTCCCTCACTGTCTACCTAACAAGAGCATGAATTATTTTAAAAATATTTTGTACATTTTAAGCCTCAAACAAGATACCAGATACTGTGTTAAATATTTTACTATGATGACATTGATACTCTACAACTGTACATGGTAGATTTTATCATTTTCTACTTTATACAATAGGAAACTGATAATCAGAGTAGTCAAATAAAAAACCCAATTGGCACAGCTCAGGAGAAGCACCCACTTTGAAATCTATGTATTGTGGATTGCATAAGCCATATATGTCATTCATATCATGGTGTTTCCCTCAGCTAGATGAACCTGTATCAAAAAAAAGGGCCACATTGGGTAGCCAATCCTTTTCCTTTCTCCCTTCTATAACCTATCTTGCCATTAAAACCTGTTTTGCCACAATCCAAGCTCCTATTCTTTATAAACTTCTGTACCTCTTTGGAGTGTTCAGTCTTCATTCTGAGGGCTCTCATGTGTACATATTAAATAAATTTGTGTGTACTCTTTTCCTATGAGTCAATATACATCATATTAGTGATTTTTCAGGGAACCTTTAGGGGACCAAGGGCATTGGTCCCTATATTGGTTTCTCTTGAGATCATATAACTTTCATATTTCTCAGATCAAAACAATCAGCCATCATCTGAAAAGTCTGCTTTACATGTTTACAGAATTGCTTCAGATCTATAATTACAGACCTCCAGGGCTCCTGTTTTCTTTGCCCTTATAGAGATATAAATAGATAGTTATAAATTTTATTTTAGTGGAGTTTTAAAGATAAGTTAGGATAAAAGTGTTTTCAATCAGTTGTGTTTGATCACAACTCTAGTATACCCTGAATTGTCTTTAGCACATAATTTAGCTCTCATCATAGGAGCATGTCATGTTGTTTTGCATAATAATGTCTTACCATTTTTTGGACATTTATAATATGGAGCAGAGAATTTATTTATTTTATATTATTTTCTTTGAGTCTACATTTGTGCTGAGCACATCACATTTTGCAGAGCAGTCACTTTATAATTCTTATTGTTGGCAATCAATGCAGCAGTCAATTGATTCTCTGGCCATTCATTAAAATAGAAATATGAGAAATAAGATGGTAGAGCCTTTGTTACTAGGATAAGTGTAATCTAAAAATAAAGCTTTTTATTTAAAAATTATATTTGTTTCAAATATTTACATTTTTATATTTTAAAGATAAATTTGGGAATTTTAAATGCTTCATGACAAATTATATGGAAAAAGGAACTTTCTAATATTCTAACATAAAAGAAGTAGGCTAATTTGATATTTAGGCAATTTGCCATTGAACTGACTTTCACCAGAATAAATTATTCTGCTGTTCAGTAAAATCTCTGGCAATCCAGTTAAAGGCGAAGAGAGACGATTAAATAAAAATTTCTTTACAATTTTTCTTTTGAAGTAGGGTGTAGGAGTGAGAAATTAACATATTTTTCTCTCCCATAGCAAGGTTCATGTCTGAGGCTCCTATAACAAAAGATAGATTAACAAGAGAAAGGCATACAAATTTCTTTAACACAAGTTTTATTGGACAAGGGAGCCTTCAGAAGTGAAGAGCCAAAGAGACAAGGAAATCTAAGTATTTTTATGGACAGTTGTGCCTAAGAATCATGGGAGAACAATAGCTTATGATCTAATAGTAGTAAGCCAGAGGGAATTTATCAAGACTTGCTTGTTCAGATTTTTCTTGGCTTCTTTGTTTCATATTCCATCTCTGAGTATAGGGCAAGGATGTGTTTCATGAGAGTATTCAAGAGAGAAAGGAAGAAGGACAGAGAGTGACCTTCCTAGGTTTTATGGCCCGCTTTATAAAAGAAGGGTGAGGGGAAGGTGACAGTGACCTTCTTTTTTCTGCTCCTCAAATGCCAAGGTGCCATGTCTTGGAGTGGCATGTACTAAAACCCCATCAAGGACTAGTCTTTATTAAAAAAAAAAAAAAAACATGGAAGAATTTCTTTTCATATCAATTCGTGAAGCTAAAATTCTAACCTGTTTATAAAGCTTCATATTCATGTTTGGAAGAAAATATTTTCTCTTTGAATACAAAAATAATTTAAGTTTAAAAAGAAAAGTATTAGGAATGATTTACTTCATGAAGTTTCTATATTTATTTTTTGGTAGAAATACAGGTTTCCAATCAATTGCTTATTTCATTTATTCTATGATATTCTGGCTCCAGTTAAAAGAATTTTAGAATATGAAGATGCAAGAAAATTAAAATGTCAATAAAATACTGTTGTGTATTTTTCCATCTTTTAATCTGTCAAGATTATTTTATAAACTGATTTTGTTTTCCATGGTTTTAGATTCAATACCCAAAAATGTTTTAGTAGAAAACCTACTAAACTGTCTTCTTAGAGTACTTCTTATAAGCAACTTGAGAAGCTTGACACACCGAATAAAAGGTGAATCGTTTTCTTTGTATGGATTTTCTAACCTAAGAAACATTGCCAATAACAGGAAGATCCATTTTTAGAGATAGAGACAGAGAGGTAGAGACAGTGCTGCAGATCACAGGTTCAGCTGCCCACCATCCAAGAGTCAGACAGGAGAAGCGAGTGTTGGCGAAGGAAAGGTGATTTTTTTCAAATACCAGCAGCCTGAGGAGACAGTGGACTTCTGTCGCAAAGGCCATCTCATCTCCTCCGCTTACTGAGCTACAGAGTCTCACTCTGTTGCCCGGGCTAGAGTGCTGTGGCATCAGCCTAGCTCATAGCAACCTCAAACTTCAGGGCTCAAGCAATCCTTCTGTCTCAACCTCCCAAGTAGCTGGGACTACAGGCATGTGCCACCATGCCTGGCTAATTTTTTCTCTATATATTTTTAGTTTGCCAATTAATTTCTTTCTGTTTATAGTAGAGACGGGGCTCACTCTTGCTCAGGCTGGTTTCAAACTCCTTCCTGACCTTGAGCGATTCACCTGCCTCAGCCTCCCAGAGTGCTCAGATTACAGGTGTGAGCCATCACTCCTGGCCTCTAACATGTTTTTAAGCTAATTTTCCTATGGAAAAAAATAATGAAGAGGAGAGAAGACAACAATTGCTGGACTGGAGACCTTGAGTACGTGAGAGGACAGGGGTTCTAGTGGACAAGTCAAGGGACTGATGTTAAGTTGAAGCATGAAGAGTCCATCCATCTTTGTAGGACTGAAAGCAGAGTTAATGAGGACTGATGTGGGTATCCTGGTAGTTGGCAGAAGATGTGGGAGAAATGCTCTTCTGTTGTTTTCCTTAAGGAAATAAAAAGCAAGATCATTAGCTGAAACATTGGTCTCTACCTTGAGGAGGCTGAATTGAAGGTTTGGGAAATGAGAAAAAGAAGAGTTAAAGCACAATGGAAATACAGTAGGATGGCCAAGAGTGATTAGAATGAGAGCTTATAGAATCTAAACATGTAATGAGAGGAACAAAGATGTGAAATGGTGAGGGTATTAATGTCTTCTTGTTTGAAGGAGCAGAGACTGTGTCTCTGTTTTTTCCTCCCCATAGGATGTTTGGGCTTTTAAAATATTGTCTCTTCTTTTTCCAAGTCTCCTCAGGAGACATAACTTTCCGTATGCCCCACAGAAACAAAAGACTCCCTAACCCTTCACTTAGGACAATGGGTTTCTACTTACTCTGCACTGGCATAGTTAGGAGACCCACTGCAGGGATCAGTCCTAGGATAAAGATTTTTCTCCTAGATAACCTTTTGTTATGGTCTATACATAGTACAGCTGCCTTCTCCACGCAACTTATACAGTGTACAATTTATTTTTTTGAGTACCTATTTTATACCAGTCTTTGTTCTAGGCACTGTGAACAAGACACAAGAATTCCTACCCTCAAGGAGCCTTGTTTTTGCTGTGGAGCAGATGATTAACAAGGAAAATGCCAAAAGGACTATTACTATGGGAAAAATTTGGCATGGAAAGAAAAAAGGATTATGGCAGGTGAGGTACAATTTAAGATAGGGTGTTCATAGAAAATCTTATTTAGAAAGCAAAGATGACATAAGGGGGTGAACTGGGGGGATACCTAGAGGAAGAGTGTATCAATCTCAGGGAATATCAAAGGCAAATACCCAGAGGCCAGAGCTAACCAGATTTATTCTTGGAGCAGCAAAGAGGCCATGGGACTGGCAACTAATTGTAAGTAAGGGGACGGAGGGCTCATGTTGCATTGCCTTTTTACCATGAGTGAGACAAGAAGTCGGGAGAGCTTTGAAAGGGAGAAATGATGACAAAAAAATACATTTTGAAAGAATATGTCTGGTTGCTGTGCTGAAAATGCATTTGCCTTGCATTATAAGGTTGTGAGATATCTTTGTATCAGGGTAGCTCCAGACAAAAGTCAAACAACAAAGGAAAACAAGACCTTGAGATTATGGGAAATCTCGGCTGGAGATGTTGGTTCAACTACTTAAGGTTCTTGGGAGAGAGCTGTTTGTGACTCACTCCCAAGATGTTACTCATTCCGGAAGCTCCAGGAAACCAAGTCAAAAATATGCTCTCTTTCCTTGACAATGAACATTAGAATGTACTGATGTTTTGGTGGATTCCTAGAAGGTAGCAACACCTGGTAGTTTATAAACAACTGTGTGTGCAGCACTAGTTGTAGTGCTGAAACCATATGCCAAGAATGAATGGTGATATCAAACTCTTCAGTTCTCTATTCTTTCACTTAGAATTTCTTGTTGTAGTAAATCCCCGTTGGATTTAGTGATCTCCAGTAACTCCTGGAAAATTTTAGGTGGGGAAAGACTAGCAATACAGCATGTACAAGAAGATGGGGTTCTTGAGAGATTAATTGGGAAATACATTAAAATATACATGTTCTCTAAATTGGTTATACAGCAAATTCAGGTGATACACCATGATGTGTTTCATCACTCCATCATAATTCTATTTTTTGTATGTACTAAACATTAACAGAAGACTATTAAAATATACATTATAAATAGACAAATGCAGAGGTTTGGTATAAAATTTATTGTAGTCCAGTCTAGAACAATGGACTTTTTGCTTGTGTTTGAGTCCTAGCCTACTTGTATGACCAGGGCAAGACATACGGCCTCCTCAAGCCTCCATTATCTCACAAGCAGACTAATATATTTAAGGTTATAGTGAAGATTATATTTTAAAACATGCTTGAAAATATTTTTTAAACTGCAAAATTCCAGAAATATGATAAAGAAGCAAGGGTATACTCTACAAGTTTTTAGTTTTGTATTTTCTCTATTAAGCCTTTATCCCTACTATGGCAAATTAAAAATTAGAATATTTCCTGTTCCTATTTTTATTCATCTTCCTTACCTTGATGAATTTATCAATAAGAAATAAACAAGAAGATTAGAGGTAGGGAGATGAAGTGAGAACAATTATTTCATTATTATCATCTAAGTGAATTATTTAGGTCCTGGTTATTAGCAGAATTGTTGCCTGAACTTCAGATTTCTCTCAAAATTCTCCGTAGCTTCTGTGGCACATAACAGTCCAGGGGAAGGAACATCACATTTCTGGTTTATAAAGTAAAACTTGAGAACCAGTGACTTGAGGCACATGTTAAGGGCAGTAGATTCTTTACAGCTGGACAAGGTACTACGTGGATCATTAAGGGTGATACTAGATATGTAGTACAGGGTTTCGTTTTTATCATCCTATTTCAAAAACATCATCCTCCCGTCTCAAAACATATGCTGTTGCTTAAATGCCTGGCAACTCCTTTTAATTTCAGATCTTTTTTCTTCCTGTTTTCAAGTTTATGGATTTTCTATTTACTAGAGACATTTAAGCAATTCTGGTTTTTGCTGTGTAACAAACCACCCCAAACACAGTGTCATAAAGTATCATTAATTTTATGCTCGTGGATTCTGTGGGTCAGGAATTCAAAGCACAGATGGAATAGCTTATCTTGGGATGTCTTTATGGCTGCCCCAGGATGTCTGGGCCCCAGCTGGGAAGTTGTGAATGACTGGGGTGACTCAAATGGCTCAGGTTTGGAATCATCAAACTCCCATGACAGGCACTAAAGCTGGACTTGGTTGAGACTGTTGACCTACACAAGATCTTTCTAGGATAGGCTTTTTACAGCATAGCAACTGGATCCAAGAGCAAGCTTCTGGAGAGCAAATGTGGAAAGGACCAGGTGGAAGTTCCATGGACTTTAATGACCTAAACTCAGAAGTCAATAATTTTTCTTTATTGGTGAACCAGTCACAATCTTACCATTATTCAAGGGGATAGGCTGTAGACCTTGCCTCTGAGTAAGAGAAGCGTCAAAAAATTTATAACCATTAAAAAAAATTACCACATAAACTCTGTATAAGAGCTGAACATAAAGCACAGACTAACTGCTAAATGTGTAAGTGAATATGTGTTTTTTATTCACTGTTGGGTGCTTACCCATCATCTATTTTCCTCAACAAACAGTCCATATGCTTCAAGGATAAAAATCATTACATTCCAGTAGGGGACCTAATGGGTCTAAAAGAACCCAGGCTTAGCCAAATAGCACACAGTATTTCTCTGGATGCAAAGTTAGTCCTGGGAAGAGCATGTGTAACAATTTAGATCACTGGGATGGATTTTCAGAGACTTTTGAGAAGTTATCTTGCTTTTATCTCTTGCCTTTTGCATGTTATCACATGTGAGTCAAGATTTGGTCTGTTGCAGCCATCTTGATTGCAGCTTGAGAAAGCAACATGTGGAACTAAGTGGAACAAAGAGATTCACAGACAAATGAAGTCAGAGCATTGATTGAACCATGTTTGCTCAGAGCCCCTTTGTTGTACCTTTTAGCTCCATTACACCATAAATTGCTTTCATTGCTTAGCTACACTGAGTGGGATTTTATGTGTTTTGTGTCTGTAAACTGTGTTCAGAAGCATCATTATTGACATAGTATATATAAAAAGAGAAATTAAGTATAAAAGAAATCAATTTAATCCCCAATCCTCTTAATATGTTTTATCATTTGTGCTTTTATTGGTGAATTCTTTAAATGTATGTGATTCTAAAATTGTTAGTTGAAGAATGATGGAAACTGACCAGTAAAAAGAAACAAATAACTCAAATCACATTTCTCAAGCAATTTATAATTGATTTTTTGGTTCATCTGAATCTACTTTAATTTTAAAATGTATTCTCTCTATATATATATTTTGAAATAGGATTTCACTCTGTCACCCAGGCTAGGAGGCAGTGGCCTCATCATAACTCACTGCAACCTCAAACTCTTGGGCTTAAGTGATCCTCCTGCCTCAGCCTCCCCAGCAACTGAGACCACAGGTATGCACCACCACACCTAGATAATTTTTCTATTTTTTTATAGAGACAGGGTCTCACTTCTGCTCAGGCTGATCTTGAACACCTGGCCTCCTCCCACCTCAGCTCTCCAAAGTGCTAGGATTACAGGCGTGAGCTGTAATGGCATACATGCTTTTTTTAAGTAGAAGGGAGTACAATTTTGAGACAACAAAGCTTTATGTGTTATAAATGAAATAGATGAATCAATGACTTCCTTTTCAGCTTTCATGATCCGGACAGAACATGTCTTTAATTCCTGTTTAGAATTTCCACAAGCTCCTTTGTTTCTGTGGAAATACTTCTGTTTCATGGTTCACACTGTTGTGTGTTTGTCTGACTCCCACTACATTGTGAGCACTTCGGTGTTTATCTTTGTTCCTAGCATACAGTAGATGCTGAACAGACTGCTGAATCAATGAATGATGCCTATATTGAAATCAGAATAAGGAGTATGAGTGAAAGTTGAGGAGTAACTTAATCAAACTGTTTGATTAACTTGCAGAGAGTGACTAGTGTTTTAGGATAGTTCAGCAGTCATTTTTGGCACCATATTATATGGTAGGATAAGAAACAGAGTTTATTCAAAATGATTGATTATGCACACTTGAAACATGTGAAGCATAATTAAAAATTGTTGATATTAAATAATCCAGGTAAAATATATTAGCTTCCTAGTATATGCTAATCCTATGCATAAGTACATTATTAGTCTAAGCAATTTATTATTTTTCTTGGCTTATTTTTCCTCAAAGTATCTCAAGCATTCAAATGGTAAAGTATTATCATAAAGGTCTTAGATCGGTTTCAAAAGATACATTTTTAAAAATGCTAAAACCTCTCCAAAATATTTTACTTTCCCATAGAGAGAGGCATAAGTGGGAGCAATGGGATTGCTGAGTCAGGAAAAGCAATTAAAAATTCTGACTTAAGAAAAAATATTCTATGACCTTGAACAACTTCTCAAGTCCTTTTCTGATAAAATGAAGGTATGTATACTTGGAAAGTTAAGTTACTTTTAAGTCAAATTGATAAAATCATTTAATATTTAATATTGGGAATGTTAATAAGGGGTTCTGTATCTTATATGTATATACATGCACAGTTATAATGCTTAGAAATATTTATTTATAATTTTTATTATTTATAATTTATAAATATCATTATTTTTTTAAAAGTGGCTTTTGGAAGTATAAGTAATATTTTAAGATTTACATGTTAATTAAATAATGACATTTCATCAATTCCACTGCTGGGTATATATTTAAAGGATGGGAATTCAGTATACTGAAAAGATATCTGGGCCGGGCGCGGTGGCTCATGCCTGTAATCCTAGCACTCTGGGAGGCCCAGGCGGGTGGATCGTTTGAGCTAGGAGTTCCAGACGAGCCTGAGCAAGAGTGAGACCCTGTCTCTACCAAAAATAGAAAAAATTAGCCAGGTATGGTGGCCCATGACTGTAGTTCCAGCTACTCGGAAGGCTGAGGCAGAAGGATCACTTGAGCCCAGGAGTTTGAGGTTGCTGCTGTGAGCTAGGATGATGCCAGGGCACTCTAGCCGGGGCAACAGAGTGAGACTCTGTCAAAAAAAAAAAAAAAAGAAAGAAAGGAAGGAAGGAAGGAAGGAAGGAAGGAAGGAAGGAAGGAAGGAAGGAAGGAAGGAAGGAAGGAAGAAAGAAAGAAAGAAAGAAAGAAAGAAAGAAAGAAAGAAAGAAAGAAAGAAAGAAAGAAAGAAAGAAAGAAAGAAAAAGATATCTGTACTCCTATGTTTATTGCAGCACTATTTATAATAGCCAAGATATGGAATCAATCTGTGTTTATCAACAGAATGGATAAAGAAACTGTGGTATGTATACACAATGGAATATTATATAGCCACAAAAAGAATAAAATCCTGCAATTTGCAACAACATGGTGGAACTCGAGAACATTGTGTTAAGTAAAATAAGCCCAGTACAGAAAGACAAATTTCGAATGTTCTCACTCATATGTGGGAGATAAATGTTAAAAACAATTGATCTCATGGAGACAGAGAGTAAAATGATGGTTACCAGAGGATGGTAAGGGTAGCAGGGAGCAGGGGATAAAGTGAGGATAGTTAGTGGGTACAAAAATAGAATTAGAGAGTTATATAAAAGGAACAATATTTGATAGCACAACAAAGTGACCATAGTCAAGAATAAGTTAGACTTTAAAATAACTGAAAGAGTCGAACTGGAATGTTCCTAACACAAAGAAATGTTAAATACCTGAGGTGCTAGATACCCCAATTATCCCGATTTGATTAATTCATATTGTATGCCTGTATAAAAACATCACATGTATGATATAAAGATATATAACTATTATGTACCCATAATAATTTAAAATAAAAAGTAAAAAACAATAAAAATATAATGGCACTTTTAAATATTTGGCAAGAGCACCTTTAGTATCTATCCCTCTCCCTACTCCATACATAGGCACCATTTTTTTCATATTTAAGTTATAATTAATTTAAGAATGAAAGTTGGTTATCGTTTTAATGTTTATTAACTTGGTTCTCACTCCTGAGACTAGACTTGAAGCTGGATTCATAACCATATTCTATTTAGATATCCCTATTGTGAATTTCAGCAAATTTCCTGGTCTTTCAAAATATTTGTTTCCTCATCTGTCAAAAGAGATTAAGACTAGACATTCCGTACCAATTCTGGCTAAAATTCAATTTGATTATATGTTGAAATTATGGCAAGTACACAAGTAATGGCTCATTTTTCCCAGTAATCTATTTATTCATAATTTATTTCCTATGGTATTCCCCACAGTGGCTATTCCAAATGCCTTCTCTTTCCAAGCCCTGACTGACATGTTATGTAATTTTGTCTTACAGGTTTGAAAACAAAAGTTATTTAAAAAAACATTAACTTAATTTATTCTATTATTGCCTCCCCTCTAAAATTATAGACACACACATAAACACTCACTCTTACACACAAAAGGAAGAGGCATTTTTAGAGATGATTTGTACATAGCTTTTATAGAGAACAGGTAGATAAAGCATTGAATATATAATCCCTTATTATGGAAAACATAAGGTAGACTGTAAAATAGGCATTCCATATAAAAACTCAGGTTTTTATTATGCTGGTTTAAAAGCTTGCCACTTCCCTATGTTCAGAGTTCCTGTAGCCTCTGGTGTCCAGGACAAATATTTCTTCAGGGCCATTGTTTATATTAACAATTAAATCATCCCAAATCAGGCATGTCAGCACCATTCTGGCAGCATAAACTCACTCAATCTTATGAAAGAAACGTCAGCCAGTGTGAACAGTCCACTAACAAGACCACACTCTGGCACCAGCAAGCCAGCTACAGTGCCCCAGAAGGATCCCATAGCCACTAATTCTGAATTCTGAAGCTCTTCAGTTATCATCACCCCCCCCCTATGTAAGAGACTTGAGTCCACATTGATCACTGTTAGAGCTCCTGTACCTGGTCCTGTTGGCACTACCTGCCCAGGCCAGTCTCAGGCGTTAGAGAGGATTTAAAATTTTAAAGGAAAGCACTTCAAAGCGCAGGAGGCCCCTGAGGTGTAGGGCAGGGAACGAAGCCGTACTGGCCCAGGTTACTATTGTCAGTCCCTGAAACTCAGCATGCTATAGAAGTCACTTGAGCCAGGGATATTAAAAGCTCTGTTGTTATACTCAAAGATGAAGAGCTTAGAGCATTTCCCAAATGGAGGGAGAATTTCTAAAAGATCAAAGATTAATTGATATGGGAGTCAGAGATTATGCCAAAGATCTGGAATTTTAAAAAGTTACCTTAGCCAGTTCAAGCTGCTCTAACAAAGTATCATAGACCAGGTGGTTTATAAACAACAGAAATTTATTTCTCACAGTTCTGGAGGCTGGAAGTTGGAGATGGAGGTGTCAGCATGGTTGGGTTCTGACGAGGGCCCTCTTCCATATTGCAGACATCTTGTTGTATCATGGCAAAAGATGCAAAGAACTCTCTGGGGTTCTTTTTATAAGGGCACTAATCCCATTCATGGGGGCTCCGCCACCATGACTTAATTACTTTCCAAAGTCTCCACCCCCTAATACCATCTCATTGGGGATTATTCCAACACACAAACTGGGAGAGGATATAAACATTCAGTACTCAATTCATGTAACTATTATAAACCTAGTTTAAGGCAATGGGATTGTATAAATGTTATAATATTTCATCAGATGTATGACTCTATTGAATTTAAGAGCATTATCTTATGTGTCACTGTGAAAATGCTACCAATTTTTATTATGAACTAATGCCTCAGTGATAGTCTTGTGCAACACATAAATTGGTTACATCATCCTCAACTTTGCTTGAATTTTCTTTCCTGTAATTCTGTAGTATTTGGTTATTTTGCCTATCTTCATTTGCATTTTGTGTGGTGCATGTGTGTACAAGAAGGCACATTTTTAATTATTGTGGATGTTTTCATTTCTTAGGTACTGTAAACTTTGTTGCTTTGCCAGAAAATGCACAATTGTGGTTATTTATTCTAAGCAGCAGTCCCTAACCTTTTTGGCACCAGTGACCTATTGAATGGCTGTTAAATTCAATACTTATAGTACTAGCAATCAATAACTGATAAGAACTCCATCAATGTGAAAATAATTTCAATACATATGACTAATTTCATAGGTGCACATTATGAAAGAAAATTTATCTGAAATTTGAAAAAAGGTAAATTGATGATTTCTTAATTTTTGATACCATACTAAAACATTTTCCAATAATCCTGCTAGTAGTAAGTGCCTTTGTTGGGCTCACTCTGGCCAACAGTTCCCTTTGAGCTCAGACTCACCTCATCTTGGCACTTTCCCACCTCAAAATCCTGCCATACTCACGCGCATGTTTTCTTTCTGCCTCAGGGTCTTCCATTCCCACATGGGCCTCTCGCTAGTGCTTGGGAGTTAAATCCCCAACCCACCATCAATGTGCAGTCAGTGGGGAACTGATAATGTTCCGAGCTCCTTTCTTTCAATGAAAGGTTCTGGCAGGCATTCTGTACGCATCTCAGAAGAACCAGGGGAGTCCCTGGCCATGGCACCTTCAACTACTTTAAAGCATCTATATTGGCTTTTTCTCTTTTATTCCCCTCCCACTCCCACTTCTGGGATTATATCCCCAATAAACTTGCATCCAAGTCTTTGTTTCAGACTCTGCTTCTGGGGAAATAGACAAGACTATGTCACTGTTTGGCCCTTATCCGATTCTCCTGGGTGAATGTAAATTATCAGGGTATATTTTTGACTAATAATTTGCAAATGATAAAGGTGCAGGCTTCATGCAGTCCTACAGGTTAGTGGTTAGTTAGTGTAAAGGAAAAAATAGATGTTATGATTCTCTAGCCACTAAGGATATTAATGTCATGTTTATATTGCCCTAAAGAAAGTTTACTTACTAAGCAATCATATTTAAGTTCCTTCCACAGCTGTTCTTTGTCTTACCACTGTTTCCCTTATTAATGAGGTAAATAAAAGTTTGACACATACTCACTACTGTTTGTATGAGACTTTTTTTTTTTAACAGTAAGCAATGAAAACTACATTATGATTGTTGCCTGGCTGAAAGTAATTGTAAGACACTGCTGACTGTAAGATTCATTCCAGTTTCAGATATATTACAATAAAATTTATACTTAAGTTGTTGGGGTAGTGGCTCCCAAACTATTTTTAATTAGAAATGGGACTGTCACCAAAATGCAAATTTTTAGGTTCCTTTCTTCAAAACTACAGAAGTAGCTCTCACCTCCTCCCCCAACCAATACACAGTCCAAATGTGGTGAGCAGTTCAAGAGACACAGTGTATCTTGTGAGTTCCTGAGAAAGTCCCAAGTCTCTAGAGCCCCAGCATGGCACAGAAGAGCACACAAAATTCTCATTTCCTATTCCCTATACCTGCCCTACATCAAAGGACTTAGAAGTATCAGGAGAGAGTCAATGGATAATAAACAGCATCAAGGTTGGGAAGAAGAGAATACAGAGGAAGGGTCTGACACACAGAGACCATCAGAAACCTGGACAACAGCAATGCCAGAAATCAATCTCTTCAACATTTTTATACATGGAGACAGACTGGAATTTAGATGTCACCCTGTGGAGAGAGAAAGAAGGAGAAAATCCAGATGATGTCTAAAATGATTAAGAATGCCAGATATGACCAAGTTCACTTGGAACTAAGATTATACTTTTTGTCACTAGGCAGATAACTCAAGTGACAGGTTTGTACCCCTGAGTTGTGAGATATGTGCTGAAAACACCATACCACCACCCATCGTGTGACCCTTGAATTCAAAAGCAACAAAGCAAACTAAAACACCAAGAATTTATTCCATGATTAGGTATTTCACAGTGAATTTTACTCACCGGAAATGAAAACACCCTCATTCTTGTATCACACTTATTCTTTGACTTTCATGCAAGTATCAGGAACAAACTATGTATGAAAAATGGGGCTTGCATGTGTAATGAATTTCAGTCCATAAATATAACAATATCTTGTATTGTTTTTGGAGTTTACAAAGTCCATATCATATACATTAACTCACTAAATCATGACAATAGCTCCATGAGGTAGGTATTACTGAATTTACAGGTGAAGTACCTGAGACTTAGAGGTTAAGTAACATGTCCAAGGAAACATAGCCATGACAAAACTAGGATTCAAACCCAGGCCCTCTGATACAAATAATTTGTGTATATCACATACTATAAATAAGGAGCGAGAGTAACTTATTTATAATCAATCCACCAAGGGAAATGGAAAAAATTAGATCATTAAACATGTCCCTTCAGTTTTTCTTAAAATAGCCTTTGAAAACTCACTTCTTGACCTGTGGACTTGTTCATGTCTAAGTAGATGCCAGTGATTACTTTCTTTTTATAAAATTGAATTTCAAATTACACCCACTTTTTCAATTGCTTTTCTCAGATTTTCAAAATTTTGATAAACACAAAACTTAGGTAGAAGAACAATACATACATCATAGGAAAAAACCTTCCTTAGATTCTATTGCTCTTAGTACTTCTACAACATGATGACCACCTTGTGCCTCCAAACCTGAATACTTGAATATGCTGACTTTAATCAATAATAATGTGCAACCTGGTATATGATAGGTATTGTTAAAATTTCTTAGGAATTTATAACAAGAAAGTAGATTTTTACTGATAAGCATTTTGGATTTATATAATTTTCTTGTTGACAGAATATAGGAGGCTCAAACTGCAAATCAGATTTATCATAGTTAAATCCTGATTATTCTAGAAATAGATTAACTGAAATTCAGATACATATAAACAAAAATAGTATATTTTTAATGTTAAAGGGTTACTCTCTGATCAAATGACTTCTAGATTTTAATTCATCCTACATCTTTAATTTCAGAGGAGTTAAATGAGAATTTTTCCTTACAAGTAAAACCTGGTTGTTCATAAAACTGAGAATTTTTACTCATCTGATAATATAGTGGTGAGATGTTAAGACAGAACAACTTTGTGATTAAATGGAATAAATTTGATTAGCACACATGAAAAAGGAAATCAACACAAGAAAGAATGATGTATTTGAGAACATTTTTAATAAATAATGTGACAAAATTACTTTTCTGATTATTGGATTTTCAGTATGCAAAATTATGGCTAAAAATAAGAGGCTTCTTACATGAACATAATGAAAACATTAATCACATGGATTGTTCCCTTAGCACTGCACACCCTTTCTATGGAACTTTTTCGAATTATCTAAATGAACACATTTAGTTTTTGGTGAACACCAGCATTTTTTGTGGTTCAGTTTTGTTTGGCTTTGCTTTCCAGTGGGGCCAGGCCTGATATCTATATAAGAATAAATGTACATTTTTTTCTTTAAATAGCACCAATTATTAAGTCAAAGAAATTTATATGATGACAAAAAAGGATCATAAAAATCTGGTCAGAGGGGCATCATTTGGCAATTCAAAGCAAGTAATGCCTCCATGTGAGCTTATAAGGAAATTTTGTAAGTTTCAACATTGGCCACAACAAACTTAAACCTTTTTTTTTAAGTCCAGGAAAAGCAAGAACCATCTGGTTCATGGCCCACAATAAAGTATGCACATTACTTCACCATCTGTCATCATTCAAATATTCCAAATACAAACATAGAGCATTAACAAAACAGGTTAAAAACGATTCTCAACATTTTTTTTCAATAAGACAAAAAAGGTTAATAGTTACAATGGTTTACAAATAAAGTTTAGTGATTGTGCTTTTAAAACCAAAAAAAAAAAAAAAAAGATTAAAAACAGTGCATTACAAAAACAAAAATCAAATTTCCTTAAGTGGCACTTCAGAAAGTTGAACTGACACTACCAGAAGAAATTTAGGCCAGTTAAGATAGGGATGTCTTTACTCAATTGGTCATTAAAAACATCCATTTGTTTGTAATATGCATTTATAATTGTTTTTTGATTGAAAAATAGAACAAGGTTTTGCTAGGCTTACTTATGACAATGACTAGACAACCAGAGATCCAACTGGCTTAGCCCTACTTATCCAAAAGTATATTTCCAATAAGAAATGATTGAAATGATTGAAATGAAGACAAAATAAAGTACCACCAGGGATTGCAAAGAGTATATATTTACAATGCTTCTACTCCATTCAAATTGTTTGTAGTTCTGCATTGGCTATATTTTTAGTTCCTCCCAGCAACGGGTAGTATGAAACACTGATTTTAAAATCATGTTAAAATGAAGTATGTTTTAATTTGCATTAGCAGTTTGTTATAGAAAGATTATACTTTCAGAGCCCTTGGCGTGAGGTTGAATAATCAACTTTGCATCTCTGATCAATATTTTGCTATAAATTAGCTTGGCATATAAGCAGTGCAATGCCATATCTCAGGGGCAAAATGCAAAAGAACTGTTTTGTTCTCTCCTGCTGGCTGATGACTGAAGCAAGAAGTCAATACACTTTTTTTGCTGGAAGTAAGGTGTAATGGTTTGTTCCCACAGCGAGGGGAATAAGGAGGTTCTTCGTAGGGTTAGAAATCAAAGAACAACAATAAAAACCCAATAAAGTTTTAAAAATGATACCCCAATAAGAGGAATAAAAACGACAATTTGTACAGTCTGATTGCACTGAACATTTTATCTGGCGTCATGTGTCATCAGACATGAGGCATCTTGAGTGATGATTTTCACATTAGATCTCACAAGCCTCTCTGGTTGTCTTCAGCTTTCAGTTTCCTGTAAAAGATGCATTATTTACTGTCAAATTTCAAAAAAAAATCTTAAAAGTATTGTCTTTAAATGCATTTATTATTACAATGTAATGTGTTTTCCATTTATGCACTGGCATACTTTGAAAGTTGGTATACATTGGAAAATGCTTGTGGCAACTAATTAATTTGTCGACTTTAGTTGGTCTTGATAGCAAATTGATACGTTCTCCAAGAAGTCCAAATCCTGTTCTGCACTGAGCCTCAGTGTCATGGGGTGGGACACAGGGCTCTCAGAGAGGAATGCTGAGTTTCATGCTTCCCTCAGCCTCAACTCAACCTTAAAGCTCTGCTTTTATTGAATTTAAATATTGGAGTTAACAGTAATGACTGTTCCCCATAAATATTCTTCTACTTAAAAAACTAAAAGCACTTGAAAGATAATTTCTGTAACATTTTCAAGAGGGAAGTCTTTCTTATTCCAAACCCCAAAATCAAAATACATTGGGCTTATAGAACATTAATTTAGATATAATTACTTATAATTTTTTATCTTCTACTATAAGAAGTTATAATTTAATCCTCATTTATCTACATGAGGTTAAATATATTTATCAAAAATTATCCTCAACTTATTTTTTATTAAATGGAGAAAACACAATCTTTTAATAAAAGGGGGCAGATTTTATGATATAACTTACTGCCAACTATATCTTTTCCTATTATTTATAGATTCTAACAAGGGAGTATGTCTTTGACTCAAGAAGTGTTCTCCATCTGGGAAGGTCAATGTCATACACATTTTCAGAGAGTGAAGGTGAAATATAGTCAAATCAGACAAGCTGCCCTGGTGATCACTAGGGTGATAGATAACAGGCTGAACATCCTCACATCATTCCACTCTGTCACCTTACCAGATTTTCATAGCCTATTACAACACTGCGAATTATAATTTAGATTACCAGTTCTTATTTCCTAACAACGTGTTTTCCATATATATTTCTTATCTGAAAAGCAGCAAATGCATGTGAGCCCTAGATCTACAAAGAAACTCCAATTAAAATTTAAAACTTTGGAACACATTCCAGGAAAATTCTTAAATTCTCAAAACTTCAGTTTCTGGTATTGTAGGAATCAGGGTACTGAAAAGTTTGTGATAAAATAGTAACATTTCCATAAATTTATGGGTGCTTCTAACTTTGAGGCTGATTTAACAACTAGAGTCTAATGCTGGTAACCTTGGGGAAAAATTATAAATACCTCTAATTCTTCATTATTATCTTCTCCTCTTTCATATCCTCCAAGTACTTGCATTTCTGCAATATTTCTTCGACCTACATTTGCTTGTTCTCTTTGTCTGCTTCCTGATCCTCTTGATGACATTGAGCTTGAGGAACTGGGATCTCTCGGATTATTTGATGTTGGAAAAGTAGGTCTACAGTAAGGTAGAATATCCTCTGTGTAATGAAATATAATGAAAACGTGTGAACACCATCATAAACTTTCACTGTAGAAAAGCACCACTCAGATCTAACTGTAATTCTGAATAAGGAAGCATCAGTGATTCTGAGGTATAAATAAAGACACTTTATGAGCATAATGAACAATGCAGCACTGTCTTTTGAAAATGAAAATTACAAGCCTGTTGTTTTCCTAGGAGTAGTCAGGGATTTGGATCGATTCCACTCATATGCCTTTGTCCATCTCAAACCCACTTGAGACCAATATCACTTAAGGAGGTAAACCAAACCTGGTGTCAGACTCGGCTTCCAATTCTGTCATTCACAATACCATCTGAGATTATTTTAGACTTTAGTTGCCACCTTTCCAAAAAAGTGAGAATGGTATCTATACGTAGACGACCTCCTAGTGGTGATATGAAAACAGATAAGATAGCAAAATCTCTATGTAACCTATACAGTGTTATTGTAAGGAATTAGTAGAAAGCAAGCCCAGACTTCTAGAACTACCAAAACATAGCCAACTTTGCAGAAATAAAAAAAAAAGAACAAAAATAAAAAATCAACTTCCATTTCTACCTCCTATTTATATTGTAGAACTTTGAATCTCAGAAGCCTACCATTATTTCTAATTTAAAAAAACAAGCCATTCCAGTCAATTGCTGTCTCTTGAATTTCTACCTCTATATTGCTTTAAATTTGGTGCTACTTCTATTGATGAATCATCAAACTGAACACTTCTTTCCAAAGTCTGTCCACTCTGCTCTTTGGATACCAAACACAGGAAAAACTAACTCTTTGACTTACTTTTTTCCACCTCCCCTAAATGCTTCCTCTGCTATCCACATTGCCTGAATGAAAACTGATTTCTCCTGAAATTTCCACTGATGTTCTCTCCAGTGGAAGGGTGAGGAGGAAGGCTTGGCTATGACCACCATCACAGTTCTAAATCATTGCTCCTTCATCCTTGCACAAAACATTCTCCTCCATGAGGACCGCATCATCTTTATGAAGCCAGTAGAATCCTTCTTGATGGCACCTTGTTTTTTCATCAAACTCATCCCAATTTACACTCCCAACCCACAGGATCGTAACTGATTCTGTAACCTCTCTTCACAGCACTAGATCTCCTGTGACTATCACTTTCTGTCCCCGTTTCATCAACTTTTTTTTCTCTACTGACTTTTGTTTTGTCAAATGACAATATGATAAAATCTCTCTCTTGCTAAAACTCTCCTCTTAAGCCTGTGCTCTAACCAATCAATACCTTCGCTGTCTCCTCACTACTCAGCAATGCCTCTTGAAAAGCAATTTGGATTCAATATTGGTAGTCACAACTCCCATTTACTCTGTATCCCACTGAAATCTATTTATGCTCACATTACTACTATGAAACTAAGAAAATTGGTAATGCTAACCATGTTTCCATCCTTATGCCTCTGGACTTCTCACTGTCTTTAATCAATTTAAACATTTTTATTTTCTTAGCTTCTAGTTCTCCTTTCTCCCTGGCAATTTCTGTGAACTCTTTTTTATGATACAAGTGTCTTTTGCATGTTAATGATCTACAGGTTTCTATTTTCAGCTCTCTCTCTCTACATATATATACATATATATATTTTTTTTCCCTACTCACTGTATGTGATTTCATCCACTTTCAGAGATTATAACCTTTTCTAGAATATAACTGTCATAAGGGCAGGTATTTTCATCTATTTTGTGTGCTGTATACTCCTACCTTAATATATGTAGGTCATTAATAAATACTTTTGAGGGAATGGATGAGTGGCTCTAACTACTATTTGCATCATCCTGAATCATTAGTTTATATTTTCCACTCCTGAACTATGCCCTGAATCTTAGGCTCCAATAGACAGCCTAGTTGAACAACTCTTCAAGCATTCCTGAAACTCAACATGTCAAACATTGACCTCATTGACTGACTTCCCTGAGATTTCTTCCCTCTCTGTTTTTTTTAGTAAAGCTAATGATATCACTGTTCATTAAGACATGCAAGATAGGAAAATGAAATTATTTCACATTCTTCCCTTCCTTTCAAACACTTTCACATACACCTTAAGTGTACCCTTCCACATATTCAAACATATAAAAAGTAAGACTGATTTTGACTTTAAAAACTTTCTTAAATTTTCCCAGTCACCCATCCCTGCTCCTATAGCTTGGTTCATATTCTCGATCTCTCTTGTCTGGGGTTTGCACACATATTTGAACAAGTCTTTGCTTCTTGAGCTATTCCCCTCTAAACTGTCTTCACTCAGCCACCTTCCTCTTACATAATTCACAGGTTCTTTAAGCATCACCTTTGACTACCTTTATTAATGAAGTACTGAATTTCTTACAGTTCCTCAATGAACCTTCAATCTTTTAGTGGTGACTTCTACACCTGAACAATCCACTTTTCTCACCCAAGCTAAACTCCATCTATCCTTAAACACTCAGTTTATGTGTCAGTTCTCCCAGGAAGGATCAAGAAATATTTCCTTGTACCCATTAGAGATGAATTTACCCATCCCCTCTGTGTGAAGGGCACAATCATAACTTTGATTCAAACTGTACAAAAGCAAATTATATAACCAAAATGTGTACCCCCATAATATTCTGAAATTAAAAAGAGAGAGAGATATTTCTTAACATTGCATCTTCCACAAACCTGGGCAAATTGTCCCTCTTCTGGACTCTTAAGTAGTATGGCACCATGAGAGTTATGCTGAATATGAAAATGTCTGTGAATTAATACCTTATCTGCCTCTCTCTCTCTCTCTCTGACTACAAACCTTTTGAGGTCAAGGTTCATGCTTGCACATAAATCTCAGGACTTAGTACAATGCTTAATAATATAGTAGATGTTTGATATATATAAAAATAAATTGAACTAACTGAGGTAAATGTCAGCAGAAAAATCAGACATTTAAGTCTAGAAGACTACTCTCCTTAATTAAAAATAATAATTCACCATATATGTAAATCATGGTGCCTCTTTCGTTACAATTACTGTAAATTGAGTTATGAAGGAGAAAATTATAGCGATGCATAAAAATGATCATTTAATGGCATATACACAGAAGGTTATGATTCAAATAAGAATTTGGAAGAGCAGGACATATAAAATAATAACTGGTCAGTGTATCTCATTGCTTTCCATGTAATAGCGTTCCTTGTTTCTAGACTAATGGTCTAATCTTAGTTCTTTAGGAGTTAGAAATACTTTCATAACACAAAATACAACTTATTAAATTTCTGAAGATTGATTTTTAAAAATTTCATCTCTTTGTTCTAATTCTTCATACAAGATCTTTCCAGGTTTGTAAAATTGTCTTCTGAAGAATCCCACCTACTTTAGATGAAGCCTACTTATGAGTAGGAAATTGGTCAATACTTTCTGGCTAAGAAAATAAAAATGTTTAAATTGATTAAAGGCAGTGAGAAGTCCAGAGGCATAAGGATGGAAACATGGTTAGCATTACCAATTTTCTTAGTTTCATAGTAGTAATGTGAGCATAAATAGATTTCAGTGGGATACAGAGTAAATGGGAGTTGTGACTACCAATATTGAGATATTGAGATATTTCTCAATATTGAGATATAAATCTCATAATTTACATCATCACATTCTATTTATGAATCACTACTTATAGCATAGTCGCCATGAGTCAAAAGTTCAGAGCCTGATCAACTTTGGCTTAACTGATAAAAATAAGCTATGAAGTCTTTCAAACTTTGGATAGTGGTGATATCACCAGAGACTTTGTGGTCACAAAATAGAGGTACTCTGTCTGAAATGCACAGCTTTACTTATTACTTATACTGTCCAATCCTGGATGGGTTCAGGCTGAAGTCACAGCACAAAGTGAAACTGCCTCCATGTTGAAAGGAAGTTAGCTAATGACCAGATGTCCATAATAAATAAAGCAATACATTGATGTCAAACCTTTCTAAAATATCTCTCTTACAATATAAAGTGTCCTATAGCTTTCTAGGTCATATTTCCCTATCATTCTCCCCTGACTCCTCCATCAACCATCTTCCTTTCTTTGTATCTCTTCCTCTTAAATGGTTTCCTCTCCTTAGTTTATAATAATGTTCAAATATTTATCTTAAAACATTTATCCTAAAGCATTTCCACTGATTTGGCCTTCCTGTCAAACTATCCCAACCTCTCCTCCAGATCCCAAACCTTTTGAAAAGAGCTTATATTCATCACCTCCCTCCCAAAATGTCCATTCATTTTCTCATCCGCTACAAGCCTAGCTTCTATTTTGATTACTGTACTAAAAACAGTTCATTGGAATACCACCCACAGACAACATACTGAAAAATCCTTTTTTGCTCCTGGGTTTATATCCACCTTTCCACTGTTGTGGCATTTTATATATCTTCCTATCTAAAAATTTCCCACTCCATTCTTTTTAAGATACTAGTTTCAATAGCTTGGATATCTTGATTATTACATCTCTGGGCCAGACAATCTCAGTTTCCTTGATAGAATGTTGACTGTTTACCTGTCTCTAAGTATAATCTTCCCTGACTAGTGGTATGTTAGAGCAGGCTCAACATTTTACAAGAACTCATCTCTTCCTAACTCTTCATTCACTGACTTCACATTAGTAGCTGGAAATTAGCCATTTGGGGAGTATTTATACAACAGAAGTAAGCATATGGCCACAAGTTAGGGTTTTGTTTTGTTTTCCTCCCAGATAACTTATTGCTAAACATTTACCAGCATACCACTGCTGATATTTAGCATTTGTAATTCACACCAGCTCTGTGTTGTGCGTTCTAAAATCCACTCTGTACTCACATTCTTTCTTCTGATTTTTAAACCTAATTTTCTAAATTCTTATTGATTTTCTTTATATCCATGTTCTTGTCAGCATCTTAATCCATCTTAACATTATTTCCCCCTGAAATTTATTTTTTTTCTCTGTTTTTTCTACATAGGTTAATATAATTGTGTTTCACTAGACATATATGATCACCTAATCAATATTTGGATATTATTTTATTCTATTATTTCAATCTACTTTGTTATATTCAATTAGTCACCAAGCCCTATTGGGCCTATCTCTGAAATACCCATTTACGCTGTTCTCTCCTTTTTATTTGCACTATTTTAATTCAGTGCTTTCATATTTTATACCTAGATTGTTATTGCAATGTTCTGATACCTTCATCAACCCAATTCCAGTCTCTTCCTCCCCTGTGCAGTACTGCCAGTTATTTTTCTAAAACACAAACCTCATCATGTCATTTCGCACTCAAAATATTTTGCTGGCTCACCACTGCCTATATCATAAATTCCAATGTACTGGAATGAATGAATGGTTTTAAAATTATTTGGATACATGCCTGTCTCTTCCCTCAGAGAGCAAACTTCTTAATCTGACCACTTTTCCTTTGATGCTATAGGGTCTGTGTGCCTTGGCAAACATATGTTCATCTATGTTTATTTGCTGCTTGAATAAATTAGTACCTTGGATGAGATGAGTCTTTGCTGGTGGAAGGTCTCGTTTTGCTGCCTTGTTTCCTCGTCCTTTCCCATCATTTTGCTGTTCCTGTGCTTCTCTGGGATCACCTAGATTTGTTCGCATTTCAGCAACTTGTCTTCCATCCAGTACTTCTCTCCCCTTGTAACTGCCTCCTTTTCTATCTGATGATCTATCTGTTCTCGCTTCTACAGAAGGGAGTTTTGGCACCATCACAGGTCGTACCTCCAGCTGTGCCTTCGATTGAACAGTGGGTGACTTTATAGCAGGCGGTGGCACCGGAGGAGGCGGAAGATCTACAAAAAAAATATTTAAAAGACTGTAAAAGTCTGCCTCTTATAAAATCATCAAATATTAGGATTATTATTGGAGTCACATTCAACTGTAATATACTGTACCTTAAAGAACTAGAACAATTGAAGGCAATCAAGGAAGAAGAAAACCAACAATTTGAAGTACTCTCTTATGTAGCACAGAACCACTAAATGGTAGAGTTAGGACTTAAGTGATTGTCCCACAGCTGGGACAGCTAATACTGGGCATATGTACTTTAACTTCCACTCTCCCAACCACGGAAGATCTTCCAATTGATTTCAGCATAATATCGTTGGTCCCAGATGTGTATCTTTCCTCCTTCAGGCAATCACTTCAAATTGATTGAGATTAGCACTTGAGTTGAGACCTATTTGCCATCTCTAATTTAACCTAACCCCCTTTTCATTTTGTAGATAAGGAAACTCAAACACAGAAACCTTAAACTATTGTCCAATCTCAAAGATAGATATAATCAGAACCTGGGCTAAGGCCTTTAGATTCATAATTTCTGGTTCAGTGTTCTTCATGATACTCAATTCAATCAAATATTTATTAATATAATCTATCATTCATTGATAAGATCTCTCCACTCTATATGTGTAGCTGCAGGTTTTAAATCAGATAATCACTAGTATAAATATAGGTCAATTTCTTATTTATATATTTATAGATAGATATGTACAGTTGTAGTTATATATTAAGTAATATACATTATATGTAATATAACATATATAATAAGTTTCTTATATCATAGATATACTTAAGGATGAAAGTAATTAGAAAATTTGATATCTGGAAAATCTATTTTCTTTAATCAGTGTTGTCTTTTAAAATGATTCCAAATATACTCCAAAGAGAAAAAATACATATCCTAATAATATTTGGTAAGTTTGTAGGAGAATATGAATAGATGCTAGGTTTAGGTTGTTATGACTTTACTATGTAAGATGTACTAAAAAGAAAAGCTTCACTACAGGAGGTGAAGAGGTTGTTATGATAGCTTACATAATTAATGACAGGACATTCAATGGTATTGATGCCTATCAGATGGGTAGTAGAAGATCTGTTTGAGAGAGATTAAGGAAGAAACAGTCAATATTATTTCATGATCAATGGAATATAGTACAGAGGTGGGAGGAAAGAATCAAAGATGACTTTTAAGATTTTGGTCATTGTTTACTAGGTGAATGAGAGAAACACCATTGAAAGTATGAAGGGTAGGAATGAAGAAGAGGTATTGGTAAAGGAAAGATGTAAGTTCAGTTTCAGAAAAGTGACTAGGGAGAGATTTTGGAGTATCTAGATAGAGACATACAACAGGTAGTTGTATATAAAATCTGAATTTCAAGAGAGGCCAAAAGCAGAGACACAGAGGTACAGGAATTATCAGCATAGCTACATTTTTAGTCATGTCTTTAGAAATGGTAATGTATTCACACTTAGAAAGCAATGTCTAGAATAAATCAACTAAAAATCATTTATGAAACATCTATTAAATGCTTAGTATTATAAAATTAGCCTTATGATTTTAAATTAAAAATATGTTAATATGGTAAAAAATTCAAAAGTACACGGGGTTTAAACATGAAAGGGCAACCTCTTGTATCTCCCCACCTCCATTTCAAATTCTCAATATTGATTATGCAGAGGTAATTGGTTTGAATAGTTTCATATAGATCATTCCCAAAATTATTTATATACATAAAGCAGGGCTTCCAAGTCTCATAATGCCAGGGAACACCACTCATGTTAAGGACTATGCAAAACACACACATCTGGGGTTGTATGTGGTGCCTGTCTGCCCATCTGTATGTGGTGGACTGATTAAAAAGTGCCATACACAAATATATAGCCTTTTTTCTTTATTAACATGAATGCAGTTTCACTTTTTCACTTAACTGGGTGGTTGTATACATTTCCAGGTGTGTACATAGAGCTTTCTCTCTTTTTTTGAAAAGCTTGCATAATGTTTTGTTATATGACTAAATCATTATTTATGATGGTCATCCCTATTGAGGAATATTTAGGTTGTTTACAGATATTTTGCTATAATTGACAATGAGCTGTCATTTACAAATACCAGAATAAGAAACTCTTAAATAGTATATTAATAATTGTGTTTTGAAGATTCTTACAATAATAGCCAATTAAAGGTTCTAGGAAGCGTCATAAAATGTCTGGGTTAATCATATATCAGGGCTGATAATTACTACTATCATAAGATTATACAAAGTCTTGTATAATCTTTTTTTTTTTTTTTTGAGACAAAGTCTCATTCTGTTGCCCCGGCTAACGTGCGATGGCGTTAGCCTAGCTCACAGCAACCTCAAACTCCTGAGCTCAAGCGACATTTCTGCCTCAGCCTCCCAAGTAGCTAGGACTAACAGGCATGCGCCACCATGTCCGGCTAATTTTTTCTATTTTTGGTAGAGACTGGGTCTCGCTCTTGCTCAGGTTGTTCTCTAACTCCTGAGCTCAAACTCCGCCTGCTTGGGCCTCCCAGAGTGCTAGGATTACAGGCATGAGCCACCGGGCCTGGCCAGGAATATGTGATTCTTGAGACAAAATCTATTAACAGGTATTCTAGATAGGTGAGGTGATATCTACAACACAGACACAAAAGAAAAGAAAATACATTGTAATTTTAAGAATTCTAACTTCCTGTATATAACTGTCACTGTATCTAATTGACAATTAGAGGGAAATGTTGGCAGGTTTGATTTCTTATATACACAGATTGCCAAGTAAATTTTTTCTTAGGTGTTGTAAAATGATTACCAAGCCAAACCAGAGATTATCATAGTATAAACAATTCTGTATTTCATATAGTGATAAATGGTGCTTTCACCCAATTCATAACACAAGTAGTACAAATTAGATTTAACAAATGGGATTGTGGACCTGTTTTTTATAGAGAGACTTTATATAATCATATAAACACTTGTTCTTTATATAAGACTTTCCAAATAACAATATAATGCATGTAAAGTAACACATAAGAACATATGCATTCAGGCAATTCTGCCCGCATCAACTCGATACAGAGATCTAGCACTCTATTTACTTAACTGCTTAGAGCCCCCAAACTGTGTGATTAGTGATAAATCAAGTCAAAATAACATCATTCCAAAGAGGGGGGTGAATTCGTAATTTATGAAAAGTGGAGCTGGAGAAATAATATAGATTTGGTTTTTAAATCAACTATGTAAATGCATCAGAAAGGTGGAAAAGAGGGGTTGGGAAGAATCTATTAGAAGGTCCTAGAAATGCACTTATGCTTGGCTTTAACTCGGTAAGAGTTCTGACTAATAAATATTCATATATTTTAATTATGTCCTTCATCTGGGTTAAATATGTAAGAGACAAATATGAAATAAATAAAGAATTAGATACTGCCTGTCATTGTGACTACAGCATGCAGCACTGCTTTGCATCAAGGACTCCCTGGCTGTCTATGAGGCCTTGTATGGGACTACATACAGAGCAAGGTCTGGCCACAATGCCATGCATTAGGGGCCGGTGGGCTCTTATGGTCTAAATTATGTCCCCTCAAAATTCATATGTTGAAGTCCTAAGCCCACTACCTCAGAATGTGACTGTATTTGGAGCCATTAAAGAGGTAATCAAGTTAAAATGAGCCCACTAGGGTGGGCCCTAATCCAATATGACTAGAGTCATTATAAGAAGAGGAGATCAGAACAGAACACATTCATACATGAGGGAAGATCATGTGAAGACACAGGGAGAAAATGGCCATCTCCAAGCCAAGGAGAGAGGCCCAGAAGAAACCAATACTGCCATGATGAAATCCATTTCTGTTATTTAAGCCACCTAGTCTGTGGCATGTTTTATGGCAGCCCTAGCACACTAATATAGGGGCTGACTAATAAATACCATCAAAATTATTCTTTATCAGTTCAGACATAACCACTTTTTATTCTTATTTATATAGTTTACAAAAATTCTGCAAAGGAAATTCATAATTTGAACAAAATTTACAAAGCAAAGATGCTACAAACTCAACATTGATATGCTATATTCTGAACACAGTTCACAAAAGTCTATTGACAATAATCAGACTCATCCATCATAGTCAATACATTTTACTCATTAAAATGTCATTTTACTCAGAAAAAAATGTCCACAAAATCCTTCGTGTCTTACTAATATGTTTAATTCACACTGTAATGATTTGGAGCTCTTTAAATTCTTTCTCCCTCTTCTTTTTCTTTTTTTAACAAATTGTACAAATCGTGTCTATCACTGAGCTTCTCTATGAATTGGTCTGTGAATAGTTTTTCAAAAAATGCACTGTAGTAATTTCAGAAAATAATTTCTGTGAAATAAGTTAGGGTATACTTTAAAATAATCAGGCCAGGTGTGGTGGCTTACGCCTGTAATCCTAGTACTCTGGGAGCCTGAGGTGGGAGGACTGCTTGAGCTCAGGAGTTCGAGACTAGTCTGAGCAAGGGTGAGACCCCAACCCTACCAAAAAGAAAGAAAGTAAGAAAAAAAACCCAGCTGGGCAGTGCAACAGTGTGTGCCTGTAGTCCCAGCTACCCAGGAGTCTGAGGCAGGAGGATCCCTTAGAGCCCAGGAGTTGGAGGTTGCAGTGAGCAACAATGATGCCACTGCACTATACTCAAGACAAAAAAATAAATAAATAAAAATAAAATAAAATAACTAAGAGAGTGGAATTGGAATGTTCCTAACACAAAAAAATGTTAAATGCCTGAGGTGATAGATTCCCCAACTACCCTGATTAATTCACATTGTAGGCCTATGTCAAAATACCATATGTACCCTATAAAGACATACAACTATTATGTACTCACAATAATTAAAAATAAAATTTTTTAAAAAATAATTTCTGTGAAAATGGCTTTTGTATCTGTCATAACCACTGCTTTCAAGTATGTATGCATGTCTTGTATTTGGTGCATTAAGAAGTTTCTGCATTTATGATTTCAATTAATCAAATGCATTATGGGATATGTATAAAATAACACATAGTCTTGTTGTTTTTTCTTTTATCAAACAGTAAGCATCCATTGTGAAATTCAAGACTTGTCAGTATAATAACATAACTTAAAGGTGGATGGCTATCAAAATGCTGAAAGGAAATGAATGCTATAATTTAAAAATAGCTTTAGTCATTTTCCACTTTATTTTTATTACTTAGAGAAAATAATTACTGGCTTTTATATTGCAGTATGCACTGTGATAACTTTGCATAATCACTTTTGTGAAATGAGCAATTAGAAATCCAAATAATAATTCAGAGTAACTTTTGGCTTTGCAAATATTTCAATATATTTACTTGGTTATTTCTGAAATTAACTTAAAATAATAACTAGGGTGTTTCATCATTCAATTTAATAGTTATTATTCAAGGATTAGTTAGAATTTATATTTAATTATTAAACACACTGAAATAAGTACTGTAGAATGTGGAACAATAAATATAGATAACAATTTTCAAGCATAGTGTAATTTATAACTGTAATACAATACTCTTTATCTTGGCATGTTTACATTATTTACAACATTTTTTAAAAGCATCAGTCAATGCCAGAATCCCATCCAAACAAGTACAAATAAGAGATGGAAAGATCCACACAAAGCTTTAGGCCAGATTTTCTCCCTTATGTATTCAATTTGGATGTGTTTACATCCAGGCTTGATGTTTGGTCAGTTTTCTAGTTAGAAGCACTCTCTTCTAGATAATAAAAATTGATAAAACAGCTATAAAACTTGAAAAATGCCATTATAGGGGTACCATAAATGTAAAATTGCCAGTAGACTTTGGGGATTTACACCTAGTGTTTGTCTTTTCACAGAGGCAAACATGCACAAAGCCACTGTAATAACCCTTCAAAATCAGATAATATTCTGACAGCTCAGTTTCACTGACAAAAGAGTCCTGGGCAGAAGCCAGGAGGCCCAGGTGCGCTGTGTCATGCCAGTATTTAATGTAGTCTAATATCAGATAGATGCTAGTAAGAGAAAATACTCAGAATAAAGTACAGATAATAGCACGGACAGCCACTCACTGCAAAATTACTCTTGCTCATCACGCTGTGAGCTTTGTATTAAATTTTTCTGTCAAGTGGCAGGAATCACAGGGAGAAGTACCTCGAAAACCTTCCTTGCAACCTTGGATAAGGATCTATAATATTAGGCTTTCATATGATAATGGAAAATGATGCCCTTTTTGAAAAATTGCTGACTGGTAATGAAAGTCCTAATCAGATTGCAGTTGCAGAGGACCAGGAGGTGGGGAAACTACGCCTGTGACGCCCCTCTTCCTCCACCCCTTTAGCAAATTTACCAAACTTGACAAGATGGGCGAGTCTTAGAGAATTTATCTTACATGAATTTCCAACAAAGCCTGTGGGGTTGTTTTATAAAATGAGAAGGTGGCGGTTTAATAAATGCTGGGCCACCTGAGGCACTTTCATTAAAGGGCTTCTCTAGAAAACATCACGATGTTTGCATTACCCTCCCCAGTTCCCTTGAGAATTCGAGTGTTACCTCTTCAGTGAGAGTCGATACTGTATGTGAAGGCATGAAAGAAGATGATTCGATTTGCCTTTTGGTGTCCAAAATAACTGTTTGTAACACTACTATAGTTAAAATTAATATTCAAACATGTTTATTATCTTCTATTTGAATGCAGAATTGTTAAAAAAAAAAAGAAAATGAAGACACTCTGGAGGATTTATCAGTGAATCTGAGGAAGGTTAATCCTATACCATTATTTCAACTATAGTGATGTCCATTTGTTTGAAACTATAAAATAACCTTTCAAAAATATTACAGGTGGGGAGGGGATGGATACACACATACATAATGAGTGTGATGCTCACCAACTGGGGGATGGACACGCTTGAGGTCTAACTCAAGGTGGGCGGGGGATGGGGGGAAGGGTAAAATACGTAACCTTAACATTTGTACCCACATCATATGCTAAAAAAATAAATAAAAATAAATAACCAAGTGATAATAAAAAATTACAGGTGTAAATTCTTTTAATGATGTAAATAACCAGCTTATTTAGAAAACTGCAAGGAATAGAGGTGCCTGATGAGATGTGGAAGAGGATCACTTCTATAAGTAATATGAAGCTGACTGTTAATGAATTTTTAATGTAATGTCTAATGTCAGTGAATGCATTTTCTAGTCCTAGAGAGGCAGGTTAAATAGGCAAGATTCATAGACGTTTTCATCCGTTTCAATGGACTTACCATCTGTGTAGGCTTCTCTGCGCAGATGTCCTGGCTGGTGTTTTTGTTTCTTGGCTGGTCTGGTTTTCTGCATCACAGCAGCACTCATGTTGCTGTCTGTAGACACAGGACTTGTGGGCCTAGGGCACTGAGATGCATGGAAATGTCGGCGGCCTGAGGGGGAGAGAAAAAAAAAAAAAAAAAACCAGAGCCAAACACATCAATGAATTTTAATTACCACAATAACAACAAAAACAAAACATTAAAAACATTAAAGCTAGAAATAGCCCTGATTTTTTTTTTAATAAAAAGCTCAAATAAACTCTTCCAACAAATAATAGGCTTTTTGTCACACTGCTTGTGCTAGCCACTGGAGAAAACAGCCTAAAAGCATTCTCTGGTTTTTCTGTATTTTTTTCCCCTAACCACAGTGCTTTTAATCTGTTAAAATTCATTATACCTACTTATTAAAGAAAAATAGTCCAATTATTTTGCAACTAGCTTCCCTCCAATGTTATTCTTGAACAAAAATAGTAATTAATTTTTGCATGATATATTCAATGTTTGTTGCTTTCTCAAGAGGAAGAGCCAGAGTTCTTAAGAAATTCACGTCCTAAGAATGAACAGTTCTAATTACATCCTTATTTTAATTAAATATATATTTATGGTACTCTTTGAAGGCAGACTCCTAATGTCTTAATACATTCTCAGGTGTTTTCTCTTCAGGTGGTTGGAAATTGATTTAGCTCACATAGTAAGGCCTATCAAAAATTACTTACACCCCATGTCTAGCTCAAGATATTTGCCTGTTCTGGATACTTAAGGTGACCCCTCAAGACATGTTTTTTGCTGGTGGCAGAGGTAGTTTTGATTGTTTGTTTTGGTAGGAACAATATTCCCAGGATGCAGTGGGAACTGAATTGACTAATCAGATATGGTGCATTTTATGGCTTTCAAATTATCTGGCTATCTTAGATAGATGATGTATTATAACAGGTTTGACATATTTAATCCATAATGGCAATGAGAGCTATTGGCACTATGCTTGACCTCCACTGTTTTGGTGAAAAATTCCAGTCACAAATCCGGAACTTTCTATTCTGTGACAAGAAACTTCAAACAGACCTAGACAACATGTCTTTTGGCTTGGGCAGATATAAGAATGTGTGTAGTGTGCATAAATTTTCAAGCATAAATGTTCCATACTTAAATGGAACTTCCATGGTATTAAAAGGAAAAGCCACATATAGTGAAATCAATACACTTAAAGATGCCAACCAAAGCATATTTTTTTTTCTCTTTTTTTTGAGACAGAGTCTCGCTCTGTTGCCGTGGCATCAGCCTAGCTCACAGCAACCTCAAACTCCTGGGCTCTAGCAATCCTACTGCCACAGCCTCCTGAGTAGCTGGGACTACAGGCATGCACCACCATGCCCAGCTAATTTTTTCTATATATTTTTAGCTGGCCAATTAATTTCTTTCTATTTTTAGTAGAGATGGGGTCTTGCTTTTGCTCAGGCTGGTCTCGAACTCCTGAGCTCAAGCAATTCTCCCGTCTCGGCCTCCCAGAGTGCTAGGATTACAGGCGTGAGCCACCGCGCAAAGCATATTAAATAATAAATATTACTGCAGACAAATGAGAAGCAAGGTGATTGTATTATTCTTTGATTTTTTTAACTTCAAGTCACATGATAAGCACCACCATTTCCTGAAAAGACCAAAGTAACAGGCAGAGGCCAATGCATGCTTAGCTCATTAGAATTGTGAGACAAATGAAAACAAAGAGTGTCACTAAGTTACAACACAATAAAATATTAAACCAAACTCTCTTTAGCTATGATGGAGACTATTACAATTAAAGTTACATATCCGTGAAAACAGAGAAATAGGGCTGAAACTGAATCCATTATTCATTCTATTGTGTAAGGCTATCTACTGCTCATGGACCCTGAGGCATAAGGTAGTTTACAGATGAATTTTCAACATAATTTTGTGTTTTGTTGATTTAATGAACTGAAACACACTCTAAATGAATTCTGAAAGCAGTGGTTTGAGATGCTTAATTTCACTTATTTTTTTATAGAAGATTAAAAAATAAGGAGAAACAAAGCTACATATAAAGTTATTTATTTATTAAAAAAGATAATTAGGTTTGCATAGTTTATTACATTCAGAAGCTACTGGGGAAATAAAAAGGACATTTGGTTGAATTTTATGAAACATAGGCCTGGCTAAAATAAATATAACTTCTACAATAATAAGATGAGACATAGTAGACAATTTTTTCCACAACACATTCTTGATAAATAATACATAGAGAGGATTTTATAATGATTTAAATTTTGTCTGAACATATTCTATGCTGATGAAAAATAATGACTAATCCAATATCTGCAGAGAAAATGGAAAACTAACAATCGGTATTACTAAACTAAAAAATATAAAGCAACAAAATACCAATTATCAATTTGTTGTGATAGTCTTTTCTTTCTGTGACATGTATCTCTTTCTTGCTAACCATATTATTTTACTGTACTATTTGTATTTTCTTGGCTATCAGAAATAAACACACACACACAAACACAGACCACACCACACCACACACACATGCACAATGCATATATGAATATATATAGATATATATTTGCCCTACAGAAATGAAAATTATGTAACAAATATGTTTTAAATTTAAATTCTTTTCTTTCTTATACTATTTGCTTTCTAAACAGGGTTGGGAAGAGGAGATAAGTAAAAATGTGTTAAAATATAAGAATGGCTATATGGTAATTAAAATTAGGCTACATAATGAAAAGAGAAAATAGAAAAAATATAAGCCTTTGGATTAACTTGCTCTCCCAATTATTACATTAAAAATGTTTACTTTAAGTATGGAACATTTATGCTTGAAAATTTATGCACACTACACACATTCTTATATCTGCCCAATTAAACTAATACTCTAATTTGAAAGGACATGAAGAGAATAGGGATTAAGGAAAAATAGCCCATTTTCCAATGGTTGAGTGTCACATTTGGGTATTTACTTATTTCTCCTAGAGAATTTCTAATTAAGTAGGATAAGGGCACTGTAACAATAAGTTTTATCTTGGTGACTTTCTACATTAAAGAATTATAGCATACATTCAAAAATACAAACTTCATTTAACTATTTATAGTTTAAAGAAATTATATCGATTTGTGTGTGTGTGTGTGTGTGTGTGTGTGTGTGTATATATATGGCAATGACTATCCTAAAAATGAGGACTCCCAGGTAGCTTCCTATCACTCAAATTATATAAGATTCATTAAATAAAAATGAAATAGAAAATTGAAAAAGTCTTATCGAAACAAAAGAGAATAATCCAACTAAGTCATATTCTTGGACCTTGGTTTCCTTATGCAGCAGTAAAAAAAAAGACTAAGTAGTAATAGTTGTGTTTCATATGGGACACGAGATCATAGGAGAGAATCAGCAACTAACATAAACACATCAAGTTTTCCTTTCCAGCTTGGAGAGGGTGCATGACTTACCAGCAGCATCCTGCATTTGACGTCGTGCCACTTTCAGACCAGCATACTCTGCTGCTGCTGCGACTGCCTGGGCAAAATCAGCATCAGTGAAAAAGGAGCCGTCAGAAGAACTAACACTGGAGCGTCCACTGGAAATGTTGTCCTCCTCTGAGGCTGAGCCCCAGCCATTGATCATGGACCCCGTGACAGAGCTCTCGAGGTCCCCGACACTTGAGGCAGGGGTCTGCTCAAGCCCGCGTAACAAAAGCCTTCTGGTTTGCATCTTGGCTACTTCCATGTCAGCTTCATCCTCTTCCTCTTCTGGTGCATCTGTATCCATATCTGAGACAAGGGGTCCTGAAATGTAGCCATAGGTGTGTGGCGGGGAAATCGGCCGTGGTGGCGGAGGAGGACTCACAGGCTGCCGTCTGAGTGAAGATAAAGGAATAAGTCTGGCTCAACTCATTATTTAAGACAGAAAATGGCAAATTGACCAAGAAAGTCACAAGTACGCTCATTTGATTTTTGCTTCTATTGAGCTAAATTGTTCAGAAAAAACAACTGGAAATCAAAGTATGACTAAGTTTGATTGTGTTTAGAGTTGCACCTCATAACCAAAGGCTCTCCTTAGGCTACCTTTTGATTCAGGTTTAATAAAAATACACTCAGCTATCTGTAAGTCTTCTTATGTTTTATCATTTGGATTATGTTCTATTAAAAGGGAGAAGTAATACTTATTTTGGGAGTACAGGCCGAAACACTTTTTCCTAAAGCATTTCCAACATTATCAATAGTTTATTATTTAAAAAAGACAATAGACATTGGTCCTGAAACAGTTTGGTCCATAAACATCTGTCTCTTTCCCTTTCCTTCATTGCCACTCCTACTATTCCATGCAAATGAAGTCATTTATCTTGACTATAAAGGATAGAGTTTCATAGGATTAAAAAATATTACACATTTAGCATATGACATAATTTCCTTTAGATTTTACTCTATTAAAAATAAAAGGTTATGGTAGCCAAGAACAATTTCTCTTCGGTTTACTCACTTATGAGTTCCACTAAATGTGATTACCTATTTTAAACTCTATTGTGTTTATTGCTATTCTGTTTAGCTGTTTAACACAATGCTCAAATGTCCTGGTATTAGTTAAGAACCAAAGCTGAGGACAAAATGAAGTAGTTTCCACAATCTAAGTTCACAGAGTTACTGATAACTGATTTCAACCATCTGTTCACAGACTTGAAAGACACCACCATTAAAAAGTAGTCCTTCCACTCACACCACCCAAAATCATGATCCACAGGGAATATAAGATGACTGAGAAGGTAGACAGCATTTGGACTCTAGTGCAAAGCAAGGTATGTAGAGTTACTCCCAAGGGAGAAGAATGCCAAGAGATAATTCCTAAATGAGGAGAGTGCCTGCAAAAAAGGAAGACACATGGTGATTTCTGGTTGGAGGCCAGCTAGGTCAGGGACTTGCAATAGTCCCAGTGCTCTTTAAGCAAGGTTAGAAAGGCAGCATGACAGGGAACCATGAGGCAGAAGAGTCATGACAACACCTCATCAAATTCTGTACTCCTGAGAAGGAAAGAAGATGGATCCCACACAAGCCTGCCAACCTGAGCACTAGTGCTGGAGGGTAGCTGAAATTAAGGTCTAATGCCATTTGATGACCTCCATGGCTTGGGGAATTAGAAGAGATATGGCATGAATGCCAGCAACTGGTAGTCAACCTGAAGCTATGTCTGAATCACTCCAAAACTACAAATGCCTAGAGATGTTGCCCAGGATTGAGGCCTTCATATGTGGGGTAAGTGAATCCTTGTGCCCCTCACTTACCAACTTTCTAATACTCATAGATGAAGATGAGAGAGAATAGTTATTAGTGCTAACCAAAATGAAGATTGGATATTCATCCAGTTTGCCCCTTTCTTGTTCCATTTTCCCTGCCTTAGCACCTAGGAGAATGTACCTGCAAGGGGCAGGAGCAGATAGGTGGTTAAAAGCAGAGTATGCCCCCTTACTCCATGCCACTATAGCCACAGACAGTTGCATTCTGCCTGGGAATACACGATTAAGGTTTTAAAATTAACAAAACTGGGTCTTAAATTAAAAGCAAGCAAGCAAACAAACAAAATAACTCACTCATTTAGGATCTGTTCAAGATTCAACTAAGGTCAAAACCATAAAGGATTTGGTAAAGATCTACTTGAGGCCAAAACCAGGCAGGATCTGGTCAAAATCACCACTATAGTGGGGGAAAAGTAAGTTCAACATAGCATAGTTGTTAGGGTGGCATGGCAGTTTTTGAATAAAAATGTTTTCTGCTTTTTATTCCAATGAATTGAGACACTTTAATAAACCTGTTTTATTAATGTAAATGGAAAACATTAAAAATAAATGATTATGAAAATACTACAATTAACTCATTTAATGAGCACTTACTTTTTAGCTAAGCACATTTTACAATGTTAACTCATTTAATACCCACAACAACTTTCTGAATTACTTTTTAAATTATCATTTTACAGAAGAGGATATTGAAATTCAGAGCAATCAAAAACCTTGCCAAAGTTGCCACAGCTAGTATAAGTCAAATGCAGGATTTAAAACTAAATTTTACTTCCAAGGTCATGAGCTTCCCTCCAGCAATGGTATTGTTACACACATATATGTATAAATGTAAATATATATTATATATATATATACACACTCACAAATGTGTATGTGTGTGTCTGTGTATAAAGGCTAGTAGAGATATTTGCTATATACAGATGCATTTAAGACCCAAGAAATGAAAAATATCACATTACATAGAAAAACTATGTGTACATACAGACAAAAATGTGTGTAAATATATATTATTATGTATGTGTACATATTTATAATATATATATACACACAACATTATTTAATATGATGTGTTATTTTTTATTTCTGGGTGGTATTTAATGTGTCTGTGTGTGGCACTAGCAGAAATATGAAAAATGTGTCAAAGCTAAAGTTATTTAAAAGATTAAAATGGATAATTGTTTCAATATGGAGTGTATTATACACATAGGAGAAAAACCATTGTTTAATTTGGAATGCACTAAAATACCACACTTAAAAGTTAATTTACAGTCTTTGTCAGCATATGCATTCAAAATACCACAAGAAATGTCTTTTTTTAAAAAACATGTAAGACTTTTTAGCACAAAGGGAACAATTTTGACCATCAATAAAAAGATGTAGAATAGCCAACCTCACTATGAAAGGATGCCAGCATTGTTGTGTTTGGATAATTCATGTTCTGTAGAGCAAAAATATCTTCATATTAAACAAGGGCTGGCTTTTAACTACAACCACCCTGTACAAATGTTGAGGGAAGACAGAAAAATTTATTCAAACCATCTGTAAATAAGGCAAGCCCAGGGAATGTGTGATAAACATGTACAGTTTGAAATATGTAATATATTCTATTTGAAAACAAAAAGCTATTTCAAGATGCTACACTCAAGTGGGACTTGTAGCAAATGAACCTCAACCCTCTAGATTTCTCCCCCTGAGGGGTTTCAATGTCTTCTAAAATAATGTACAAGTATGTGACTGCGAATCACAACACTCTAGGCTCTTGCAAAAATGATGCCTTCATAAACATGTTCAAGAGAAAAGCAGAATGATGTCATTAATTTATGAAAGCAGGTGTTTATACAGTTCACCACATTGCATTTACCAGGCAAAAGACAAAAGGAGGAAAATGCATACCTTTGAGATTTTTTTTCTAACACTGGTACGTAGCTTCAAGGCTTTGTGTAAATATTAATAACTATTACCTCAATTTGTCTATATTAATAAAATATCAGTAAATTTCTATTACATACATCAAAATGCTTTTTATTTTTAAAGAGATTTTTACCAAATATTGACTACATTAAACTTAATTGTACTAGGTACTTGGAAACAATATATGTGAATAAGTTTAATTATATTACCTTCATAGTTATTGTCTAAAAAAAAGAGAAGATTGATTTCTATTATATGGGTAACCTAGTTTATCCTGTTTGGACAAAAATGGAATAACCCAGAAGTTCATTAGAATGCCAAAGTTGTAATATCCATGATACAGATCATTAATATTTATTTAATTAATATTTTAGTGTTATAATGGTTTTAGTTCAGTAATTTTTATTAATATGTATTGCACGATTTATATATGCCACTAATCAATAAATTTAAACATAATAAATGAATTTATCCTTTAAATATTTACTGTTTGCCTACTATGATAAAGACTGCTAGATTTTTAGACCAAAGAGATCACATGCAATAAAAGCTTAGGTAAAGTATAAAATGTTTTATACTTTAAAATATATAAAGATTCAATTTTAAGGCATACACACTTAATACAAGCTAACTGTGTACCTGGCCATGGCAGACTATATTTTGCAAAATGTCCGTAACAGTATCTTCCATTCCAAATGCTCTTCTGAAATCAGAACCTGCCACTCCCCCATCAAGAGACGAAGTTAAGTTCTACAGTCTTGAATCTAGAAGGACCCTGTGCTTTGACCAGTAGAATATGGCACAAGTAAGGCTATATCCTGGGTCAGAGTGTCATTCTTAACTGGCCTGGAAACTTCTTCTTCCAGCCTTCTTGGATGCCAGCTGCCACATAAGTAGTGCCATTACTCTGAGACCCTATGTTTTGAGAAGCCTGGGCTATTTGGTGAGACCATGAAGGGTGAGACTCCATCCAGGTGGAAACAGAGATGATCATCAGACACATGAGGGACATCATGTGTATGAGGGACATGAGGCACATAACTGACATCTGACATGTGAGGGACTTCAGATGTCCGAGCGAAAAAACTAACTTAGAAGTAGACTTTCCAGCCCAGCAATGCCACTAAAACCCACTGATAGAAGATGAATTGCCCAGCGGAATCCTTTCAGAACTCCTGACCCATAGGATTGTGAATAAAATGAAATGGTTGTGTTAAGCCACAATGTTTTAGAATAGTGTGTTAGACAGCAATAGAAACAGAAACTCAGGCATTATGTTAGGAATTCAGCTAAATAAAATAGATATGATCCTTGTCTGATGGGACTTGTAATCCAGTGGAGATCAACATTGATTAAATATGCAATGATAATGCAGTATTATGTAAGTGTCATGACAGAGGAAGCATAGGGTGTTGTGAGAATACATAGAATTGGCTCCTATCCCAAAGTTGGGACATTGGGGAAAGATTCTGTGAGGAGGATCAGCCATTTACTCTTGGATCTAAAGGATTCATAGGGGTTAATTCCCAAAAGAGAGGGGATGATAGCATTCCAGAAGGATGGTGGCACAGCATGTGCAGATATCTCGAGGTGAGTGAGAGCTGTGCTCAGTGTAGGAACTAGAAGAAACTTAGAGTGGAGACAACACAGTGACTGCATGGGTGAGGATGGGAGGCCACACAGGGGTCAGGTCACCAAGGGCCTCAATTGCTACATTAAGGAATCTTGACTTTGTCTTAAGGAAAATGGGAAGCCATTGAGAGATTTTAAGCAGGGGAGAGACTTGATCAATGTCACATTTTAGGAAGGGACTAGATTGAAGCAGTGGGAAGGTTAAAGGCCACAGGACCACTCAGTAGAACATTACTGTAATGCAGGTGAGAGAAAATGCCTGTTGAAACTAGGAAAGTGCATTTATGGATGGAGATATGTGTATCACTGAGAATGATGTTAATATTTAGGCAGTAAAATATGCAGGAAGAAGCACTTGGATATATGCATCTGAAGCTCTAGAATGAGATTTGTAGAGAAATAGCTATCAATGAGTGTACCATTAGAGAAGTGGCAAGTTGATACGAATGATAAGTCATCTACTGATGGGGCAGGTATTCGAATAGGGCAAGGGATTGAGAGAAGGCTTCATTAAAAGACAATTAAAGATGGGAGTCACAACGCTGTAAATAGTAACAAAAAGGCAGACATAATCTAAATGCCTAATTTTAGGAAATTGATAAAGTAAATTATAGGACACATTTTATAAGTGTCTAAATAAAAAATTATCCACATAGAAAAATACACTTTTCAGTGTAAAGAGTAGCTTATAATATAATCTCAGCATTTCATAAATTCAAAGCAAGTGTGAGCATATATAGAGATGAAAGATTGAAAGGATCTTTACTGAGGTCTTCACAGTGACTGTTTTTGACTACATAGATCATCGCCACCTTTATATTCTCATTTTGTTCATCTGTATTTTCAAAATTTTCCATAGTAAACATATAGAATACACATGCATCATAAAAAAGCACTGAGTTTTTTTAATGGGCTTTCATCTACTTTTTATTATACCTTTATAAACCAAAAATCATACCTTTTGAAAAGGTTGAATATAGTCAAATTGATAAGTTCAGATACTTAATGTATTTCGAAATTATATATATCCACCTCAAGTTCATACAAGTCTTCATCAGCCTAAAAGAGTAGAAAGTCAACCCCAAATTCTTCTGTAGTATCAGATTCCATTCATTAAATACTTACTGAAGAAAGTTCTGTGTTACTCAACAAAATGAGTATGACATAATCTGCCCTCAAAAAAGCTGTTAATTTAAATAGAGAAATAGAAAAACAAACAGCAAATGCTAATGCAACATGAAAACTGGTTATCGTGGTAAGAGAGATGTGAACAGACCCTTGTGAAGAGTACGGAGAAGAGCAGCTGACTTTTGCCAGGCAACCAGAGGAAAGCTTCATGGAAGGAGTGTCATTTGAGCTGGGCTTGGAAAGATGAGATGAGCTTGCCACGCAATAAAAAAAAAAAAACAGCATGTGCAAAACCTGGATGTTGGGGAGTTTAAGACAAATTAGGTTCACCACCCCTGTGGGAGGAACATAATTAGACTCGTTGTGTGCAAAGAAAGATAATGTGAGAGTGGACAGAAAAAGAGAGAGAGAAGAAAAGTGGAGATTGGTTCAAATGATATAGCCATATTTTAAGAGATAGGGACTGAAGGTATGCCCTAGCAGCTATAGGAATAAAAACAGGAATGAAATCAAAGGTTAGTTTGGAGTTAGAATTAAAGGGACTTGAATGATTTCATTTGTGGAATGATAGAAATTAAACAGGATAATTAAGGTGATTTCAAAATGACAAAGGTATCTTTATGATTTTGCCTATTCCCTTGGCTTTTTTTACATTGGTGAATAAATAATAGTTGATAATTCTAAACAAGACATCCATCAAAGTAGGAGAAGCAACAAGTTTGAAAAGTCAAGCCCATGGATGAAGAACATGGATTTGGCCATGTGGGAAGGTCCAAATGGAAATACCATGTGGCACTCAGCAAAAAGGTCTGGGCTGGCTAAATAGATTTGACAGCCATCAGAATATAAGTCACAGTTGAATCAAGTGATGGGATGATAGCATAAGGGTGAGCATCATCGTAGGGAATTCATATTTGTTGAATACTTACTCTGCCTCAGACACTTTACATACATTATCTCATTGATTCTCTCAACAATACAGAAAGCTTTACTGTGATAAAGACTGAGAAGCCTTTGGATTTGACCATTAGCAGGTTACTTTCAGCAGGCTGATGGAAGCAAAACATTATAAGCCAGGATTATAAGCCAGAATTCAGCAGGCAGAGTTGTGAACAGGAATTGGGAAGGCAGAGGAGTTAAACAATACCATTTGGTAGGAGAGCGTGGAAATAGAAAGGAGGCCAAGGAAAGGGAAAATGTAAAAGGAGTAGAGTGAACAGTGAAGAGAAGCAAGAACTGAATGAAGGTGAAGAGGCTGTAAAGTCAAGCTAGGTAAAGGTAAAACTACTTCTGCTTATGAGGAAGGTACAAAGGATACCATAAGGAAGGCAAGAAAAGAGCCAGCCAGGAAGAAAATATTGGATATCACTAGTAACACAGACAGGAATGGTGAGGAAATGGGTAATATAAAACAATAAGAAAGGAAAACTAAGGTATTTCAGAGCTAAATAGTCTCTTTTAGGCTCTCATTTACTTCTAATAAGCATAGCAGAGATGATCTTTAACCTTAGTAGGGAAAAAGAGATGCCTTATTTGTTTTCAATCTTCATGAAGTTCCATGGGTTAATAATATTACTTTTAAATGTATGGCAATCCAGACTCCCTCTTGTCACATAGAAGAAGGTTTAACTACTTCCTTCTTTTTAGAGAGTATATTATTTAAATTTGATGATAACCCCTTAATGATATAATAAGTTAATAAACATAACAAAATTCTGTTTTAACCTACAGAGTAAATTCAAGCAGCATAAACCAGAATTTGTCATTCATTCAAGAAGATTGAAGGAAAATCTTCTGAGGCAAATAATATACTCAGTTTCAAATGATATTAGGAATACTGAAAGTAATATATATATAATATAATGTGTCAAGAGCAATAAAATAGTACAAACAAAATCATCAACAATGAGAGAAGAGCTAACATGATGCAGTAATAGCTTTTATGTAGTAGAAATGACAAGTGAAATCACTGTATATAACAAAAATGTATTGGTTAAGGATGTTCAATATATAGGTTTTTAAAAGTCTAAGCGTGCACATACACACATATATTATTTAGTAAGCTGACAAAAGAACTCCAACCTAATATCTAAACCAAAATAAAAGTATCTGAGGTCAACCAAAAATGAATATACCAAGCTCATTCTTCTGGGACATTATAGCTATGAGGGAGCAAATCATTATGTAGACTTAATTTAAAGGAACAGGAGAAAATCTGTTTTCTGCCAACCAATGAAGTGACTTACTCATGCATAAAGAAAACTAAAGTACAAAAATATCCACCATCAATAACATGTCACAGGATTAGCAAACCATATACATGATCTCCATGTGTTTATGAATGCCGTCATCATTAGTGGGTGAGATTAATGCACATTATTTTATGATTGCCAATTCACTAGGATCAGTTAATGCAGTGGTCAACAATATTATACGATATGTTAATTACCTAGGCTTACTGTGGGATGACACTGCAAGAAAAGACTGACGTGACATAAAAATTACTTCATGGGATAGTATTCAATAACTGCCACTGAAGAGTGGAAATTATCTGATCGTCAGCAAAGAAGAAGGCTAGTGACAACGTACCTCCTATCGGGTTGGTGCTGCAGGTGGCCAATCTCCTCTGGGCAATCCTGTAACATGGGCTGGAGCTCTTCCTGTGGGGAGGGAGTCAGAGTGGCAGTGGACTGATGGCTGTAGGACACAGCAGCTGGAGAAGAAGCTGCTCCCCGCACAGGGGGAGTAGGGCCTCGTTCATCTTCCTCCTCTTCTAATTCATCTTGTTGCAAATACATCCTTGCTGGTGGTACCGGACATGGCATTTCTTGGTCATAGCTAAAATAAATTATCAGGACATGTAGATGCGTATTTCAGGTTATTCAAGTTTTGTATAGTAAGTGAAATATCAGCTTTGATTTTTTTTTTTTTCAAATCTGAATGTTCTGGGTCACAGTAGGGAGGTTTTGTTAAAAAAATAAATAGTTCACTAGCACATATTACTACATATTCTATTTTTTTTCCTGAGAGGCTGCAATGCACATGAGGTTATTATAGGGTCTGGGAAGTTGTGCAATACGAAAATCCACTTAACACAGGTTAACTTAGCACAGCCCAAATGTATTTGGTACATTCTGTCCCTCCGATTCTACACGTTCTCTAAAATAAGACACAAAGATGGTATTATAGATGATCCAAAGATGAGGTTCTAATCTCCCAGAAAAATTACTCTTGAAAGTCGTTTCAGAGGAAGATATATTTATATATATCTTCAACTCATTTAGTTCAATATCACCCATTTCTCCTCTGAAATTATAATAAATCACTATTTCTTCAGTAGAGCACAACATGAAGTAGTTGGCTTGCATTTAGCTTGGTGAGTGAAAAATACAATACCATTAAACAATGAAATGTCCCTCTAATCCTCTGCTAGAGCTGTGTGGAAACCAAGATGAATGAGGGGAACATTCATGTCTTTCTCTTTTCTCTTACCCCAGGGTATATGTTTCTCGATTAGAAGGGCAGTGATATATCACATTTTATAAATTGTGTTTTCATTATCCATCTCTCATGTTCATTTTCTACCACCTGCATTGTTTACCTGAACTCAGGAAAGTTCATGTTCAAATAACATGATTTCTTTGTATCTTCCTTCACTTCCCTAATCCCACCACCTCCCCCTTTATTAACAAACAGCATAGCAATTTGCTCACTCGTCCAAACTAGAAATCTTGTGGTCACCTTCGACTTCTCTCTCTTCTCCCTCAAACTATTCCCCCAATTCAATTCTATTATATCTATAAAAACTCTCTAGAATCTATTCCCTTATATTTGTCTGTTGTATGTGCTACTATAACAATCTTTTAATTGATCTCTTAGCCTCCAGTCACTCCATTGCTTCCAAAATTACTTTGCTATTATACACATCACTTGCAGGCTATTCATTTGCTCTTCAAAGTAAGAAATGACTCGCTAACTGCATAGAGAATAAAATATAAAAGCCTAAGTAAGACATTCAAGTATCTGCATAGCCTGGCTTCCATGTGCCTTCCCTGTGGCCTCGCACTCCCTGGCATATGTTTCATGTTAGTTTTCCAGGAGTTCACATTTCTGTGTGGTCCCACGTCCATAAAATCCCTCCTCTTAATTGAGAACCTATTCATTTGTCCCGAACAAGAATAAATACCAGTAGATCAGGAAACCTTCATTCTTTTCAATTAGAATCAGTTTTTCTCTTTGAGGCACAGCTATATCTCCTGTATTTTTTTTTTAAATTTTTTAGCTATAGCCACTTATTTCATTTTAGTCCTCTTTTGTGAATAAAAATAGCAATAAATGTTAAAATTACCTGGAAAATGAATTTTTTAAAAATCTATAGTCTATCTCCATTGCTTGCAGATTCCATATTTGTAAATTCACTGAACTGGTAAAATTTATTTTTAAGCCTACAAACCTTGTGGCACTTACATAGTCATTTCATACATGCACAATGAGGACCAAAATTTGAGCTAGCTGATGTGCATGTTCCCAGCTGAGGTAAACAAGGTGGCACTTTGCTTTCTTGTGTTAGCTCTCAAGTTGTAAATAAGTGTCCTTTTCATGGTTTATGCAGTGCCATTATTTTAAAAATATTTTTACTTTAATTGGTGATTTCTCGGCTTAAATGAACCCCAAAAGAAGTGCTGAAATGATATCTAGTGTTCTTAAATGCTAAAAGGCTACTGTAATGTGCCTTACAAAGAAAATACATCCAGTTAGATAAGCTTCATGCAGGAATGACTTAGTGTGATACTGGCTGTGAATTCCATGTTAACGAATCAACAATACATATTAAATAAGGCATCTTCAAACAAAACGCAAATAAAACAAATTATGCAATGGTCAGTTGACGAAACTGTTGTGACCAGAGGTTCAAAGGAACCTAACCCTGTATTTCCCCTAGAAGCAATGGTTCAATATTTGCTAATTCAGTGTTCACAGTAATTTCATAGAACATAACTACTGCAGATAATGAAAATCCCCTGTAAATATTTTTTTGTATAAGAATTTTACTTGAAAATGCATTTTATAAGATGATTGGAAAATAGAAGCACAGAGGTATCGTTTCTGGGTACAGTTGAAACTCTAAAACTGTGGAGAATGAATGAATGTGTTTTACTTTTTAGAATGGTCATAAAAAAGACTGTATTTTCAGGTAAGTTTTTGTGGTTGTTAATTCTCTATGTCAAATGAGTTCTGCACCTTTGATCGTAATAGTAAAGCAGCTGTTTTGTTTTGTTTGGAGGCACCACGTCCAGTTCTACAGACTCTGGAATAAGAAATAAAAGCACACTGGCTGGACATGGTAGCTAACAACTATAATCCTAGCACTTTGAGAGGCTGAGGTGGGATCATCGCTTGCAATCAGAAGTTTGAGGTTGCAGTGAGCTATGATGAGGCCACTGCACTCCAGTGAGGGAAACTCTGTCTCAAAAAAAAAAAAAAAAAAAGGAAAAAGAACAAAAGGGCACTCACCTCCCCTCCTAATTGCTGTCATGTGAATTATTTACACTTGTTAAATCCTTGTGAGAAAAAAATCAGTAAATCTAACTCTTCTGGTGGGGATAAAAAATATTCAATAAAGTTTAAATTTCTGCAGTTTTCAGCATAATGTGATAATATCTAAAATTAAATAGTTTTCTGGATATAACTGTGGTATAAATCCACACAATCATTTTATGAAAACTTGGAAATGTGCCACAGAAGTTCTAATACTGTATTTGAAAATCACAAAGTCATGTATATATAAAATTATATATACTTATATATGATATATACAGGAGAGCATTATATTTTTGTGATTATACATATGTGAAATATATATATATGTATTTATGTATGCATGTATGTGGAATATATATATACATTTCTTAGGTCCAAAAGAAACTTCAAAAGCACAAATTCCTTTTTTTGGTATCATTGAGGAGGGTTTTCAATTCCTGTTGACCAACACTGTTTTATTTAGAGACCTTTTGTGGACCTTCGGAATCAGTCTCCTAATAAGTACTTAATATGAGTTTAAGCAATCATATTACACCACTTACATCTGTTCTAAAGTTCTTCTTACCTTTCATCTACAGAAATACTGTACTCTTCACTATTGCTATGGGGAGGAGGATGTGCTGGGGGAGGAGGAAGCAGGTCTGCCCAGTTCATGCCGCCCTGTTTTGGTACCTTAGGTGTTCGTGCCCCTTTCTTGTGCCCTTGACTCCCTAGAAAGGAAATAAAATACAAGCCTTTTTATTTGTGGCTTTTAAATTTTGTCTATTATTCACAAGTTAATTATTTTCTGTAAATATGATATTATAATTTATATGCTTCTAGAGAGATAAACACACTTTTCTTCATTAATTTTAAACAGAACTTTACACAATAGAAGCAAAGTACTGCCACGCTTAACCACAAAATAAATAGCAAAAAAAGCAATTAAACCATAAATGAATTTTATAAGTCATATCATTAATAGTGATTTTCCTATAGCAATTAGTTGCATTATGGATTATCATCTCAAACAAATGAGCTGTAGACATATTTTCTGGAGTGCCTTTCTATTATTTAATTGCTGGAACCTAAAATACAATATGATACAGATACGATCTATTAGAGTTTCACTGTTGCATTAAATCACTGAATATATATAATTTGTACTTGTCCATTGAAATGTTTTAGGCACAATGAAATTACTAGTTTTTTTCAGAAAGGCAGGAGCAGATGAAAATAATTGCTGGAATAGCTAATATAACTAATGACAAAAGAAGTAGGAAAATTATTTTTAAAAAGGGATAGAAGTATTTTCAGACACTATTTCTATAAAATTATGGCAGATAGTAAAATGATGTTGTTTGAACATTCTTAATAGTTTAAAATAGTCCAATTATTCAAGTGCTCCAGCGTTCTGATTTTAGATTTGGCATAGTCTTTAAACAGTGGTAGCTGTACATTTTATAGCATTCATTTTAGAAAAACTTTGGGTCAAAAGGTATTTAAGAATAAAATATTCCCCCTTCCAAATACGACACATTTCTGATTCATATGTGAATTATAGACAATGAGTCTATAATTATTTTTGTCATATGATTCCTTAATATCAGTGAACTATCTTGGTCTTATTCTTTTTAACCCTATCTGAAACAGCTCCAAGTCACATGATGCATGAAACAGGTCTTAACATATTCAAGGAGCTGCCTTTTTTCTTTTTAAGTCACCTGGGAATTTTCAGTTAAATGGCAGTGTTTGCTGAGCCACATGTTCTTGCACTGGTATGTTACTGCACCAAGTGTGGACTAAGGAATAGGCTATTATTAATAAACTATGATTGTCAGTCCAATGCCAACGCATCTCTACTTTATTCCACCACTCAGTTGTCCTATATTGGGATGGCTGTGCATGTGTTGTGGAGTTGACATTAACTAGCACCTTCCTTTTTATTTCCTGACATACATCCTCTGTAACAACTCCACCAGTCCTGAAAGACCTAACAACACAAAGCTCTCCTATGTCTTATTTACTGGCTTTGTTCTCTTCCCTAATTATCACCAGATTTCACATCTTTATATCACTTTTTAATATACCAAATGGTAAATAGCAGCAGAACAATAAAATCTAGGTATCTAAGCTGAAGGATGGAGAATGTCAATTGAAGATTAATAACTTTGAATCATAATTTTTCCCAATAAGATATACTTTTCTCCATAAGTGACTAAGAATTAAAAGATAAAATGATATGAGATAATCAAATATTAAAATATTTTATATGGTTTTCCTAAAAGTAGAGCCTTGCAATTTTTCTCTTAACTCAGGGTTGACTTAATTTAAAAAAAAGAAAATAAATCATTTAATAAGATTTAAGTTGTTAAGAAAAATCCCAAACAACATATAATAGAATCAGAGTAGATCTAGAAAGGTAAAGGGCCATTTCTAAGCTCATTTAATTCAAATAGGAACCATTTCAACACATCTAGAAAATGCCAAACCAGCATGCCTTGGTTAATTGTAAAACATAAATGCCATATTCATTACAAAAGAGGGGTAGAGACTCTTGGCTAAAAGCCCCTAGCATCAACTTCAGTCTAGTTGCTGGGAGGTGTGCCATTTCTATCCTTTTCTGGAGGAACATGCTAGAATCAAGATCAACAGTTTTTGTTCTCATTGTGGTGTGACTGGTCACATGTTAGCTCTAATAATGAATCGCCTTTAATTAGAAAAACAGAACTTAAAGTACTAGGAAGTTCCCATCTGCAGCTCCTACCAGGAAAACAGCTGGCAAACAGCTGCAGCAGCATGCAGACCACAGGGAAAAGAGCTCAATGTGGCAGTCGCTTTATGAGGTTTTCGAGCAAGAACTGAGGGATGGTAGAGAGATTATAAACTGAGACAGGTTCCTATTGTACCAGGATCCCATGTTATTGTCTCTTAGGCTTTTGATTCTGCTCAAGTGTACTCAAATGTTATGTGCTTTTATAGACTAGATTCAAATGGCAACATATTTAGCAAATGAACTATATGTGTGACAATTTTAATTATATTTTGTCCAAGAGGGAAAAAAAAAGTTTCAATGGCCCTTAAAGCTTAGATTGCTAAAGCTTATTAACAGGGAGGAAAATAGGAAACTTACGACTTTGGCCACCAAATAGAACATAAAATGGTTCAGTTAGGGCACAGTCCCTCAAATTTCAGGACAAGACCCATGCTTAGAATTCAAATTACATAAAGTGATTAGACATGGTACCTGCATACATTGGACCATTAGCACTCAATTCATAATCTTGGAATGTATCATCCTAAAAAGGAGAGGTTGACTTTTTCTTTGGTTCTCCTTACTTACCGGATGTACTACTGCCCCGGTCTGAACTATTATAGGATCCTCCTGTATTCTGGTCATATGATTGGTTGTACGGGATAGTTGGAGGAATTGTGTCATTTGCTCGATAATCTAGACATTTCAGGTGGAAAAAAATTAAACAATTATTTTCTCTTTGTGAGTTATTCACATCTATTTGCTTTGTCTATATTTCTGAGTCAAGAAACTAATTGAATCATTTGTTTGCCTTGTTTTTTCTTTCATTTTTATATTCAGATTGTCAGAATATAAAAGGGTTTACAGGCTGAGCACAGTGGCTGAGGCGTATAATCCTAGCATTTGGGGAGGCTGAGGCAGGAGGATTGCCTGAGGCCAGGAGTTCAAAGCCAGCAAGGCAACATAGAAAGACCACATCTCTACAAGAAATAAAATTTTAAAAATTCATCAGGCATGGTGTTGTGTGCCTGTAGTTCCAGCTACTTGGTAAGCTGAGGCAGGAGGATCACTTGAGTTTAAGAATTTGACGTTATTGTGAGCCATGATTGGGTCACTACACTCCTGCCTGGATGACAGAGTAAGACCCTATCTTTAAAAATAAATAAATAAATAAATAAGAATATATTACACACACATGCACACACACATAACTTTAATAATATAGTAACAGTAACAAAATAATTTTAAAAATAAGAAATCATGAAAATGTTAAGTCTGCAAATCATAAAAAATAAATTATAAGAAAATAAAAAAATAAAACTGAAGCTTGTCAGCAAGATTATATCTAATGAACAAATATATCCATGATAAGAAAACAAAATATCTTAATTTGCCCCAGAAATGCTTCTGTTTACTTGGGCAAAGGTGAAAATCCAAAAGAAAAGCTTGCCACTGGAATGTAGTCAGTAATAATCTGTCATCTAGTTGCATTCCAGGTTCTTTATTATAGCCTGACATACCAAATCTGCTTACAAGCAGTATAAACAATAAATCAGAGTTCTGAAATATTTGTATGGAGGCTGTCAAAGCTTTCTGAAGTCCACAGTAAAACCATACACTGTGGAGGAATAATGTGACAATAGTTTGAATCACCATAGCAAACTCCATGATTGCAGAAACTATCCTATTTATCTTTGTCAGACATTGTCATGAACTTATGCAGGAGTCTTAATAAATATTTATTAAACTGGGATAGTACACCAATCAAGTGCTTTCTTAAACTTGAAAAAAGGCTAGATGGACTATATTATCAAATTAAAATACATAACATTACCTTAATTAAATGAAATGTTTAAGTTACATTTTTGTTTTCTCTAAGTGCAATAAGTTTTATTTTTAAAGAAAATGATGCCAACTCAAGCCTAAAGAAAATAAATCTATGTCTCTAATTATCTACCAAAAAAAAAGTATTCTTTACCGGGACACTTGCACAGCATTACTCCATCTATTCAAGTGAAAACAATCCCTTTTTTTTCCTAGAGGTATAACTTTGCAAACCATGCTATGAAAGCCATAGACTGAAGGACTACATAGAAATCAAATATCTATCTTTCAAACTCACACATATTACAATCGAGAAACATTCCCCTCAGGCCATAGAATACTATTCTGCCTCTTCAGGATAATACTAAACTCAATTTACTTTAAGTTCTATACTGACAGACTTCAATCAGGTCAACCAAAGAAATTTAGGTTCTAAAATTATACATCGAAGCAGTCTTATTAACCACATGAGGTAGGAGAAATACAAGAAATTGAACCACTTCTCCAGTTCAAGTATAATTTAATTATTTTTCTTCAGGTTGATATAAAAATGCCATTCGTTTATAGGACCATGTAGAAGCAATTATCTTCCATCCTCAAGTGGAAAGAATGGGATAGTCTATTTATTGAAAATGTGAGGTATTGTGACGGTTGTACATCTGCCTTATGAATAAAAGATTGACTGTCCTAAGCAATCCCTCACCTACTATTAAATTTAAATTAATCTCAAAACCGTTTGAAAATACTTATATATTATGATGAAATGAATTTTCCAAGGTCATTGTTGTGCTAATTAACTCTTTGACACTGGAAATTTCAAAACCAAAGAAATAAGAAAAATCTTAGTAACAAAAGAAAAGATTTTACTTGCTACTCTCAGACAAGTTTCAGCATCTAGTGCCGAAGCCTTAAGAGTGTCAGTACAGAAAAAGATGGGAAGACAGGCGAAGCTCCTCACCTTTGTTCAGTTTGTTTTGTTCCATGATGTTGTACTGAATTGGTGCCACTTCTTGTTTCTGCTGTCCCGGTGGTTTCCAGTGCTTCTCGCTGGAGTCCCCGCTGCCGTTGTTCATGTTGTTGCTGAGGTTGGACTGGATGAGCTGAGTGGTGGCGTAAGGAGTAGGCTGCCCTGATGGATTGACAAAACGCCCATCCTTCAGATTTGGGCTATTGAAGGTTTTCATCTCATTGATTTTGTTACTAAGGTCCACATCACCATAAACAGTTGACTCAGGGAGCATCAGATTTGTTTGTTTGTTATCCAGTTGGTTGTTATAATTTGCTATACAATCAGCTATGTGCAATGGAGAGGAAAAGGAAAAAGTCATTCTGCATGGTTATTCGTTTTACGTTTCTTCCTAAGAAGCTTTGCGAGTCACAAGAAAATTGTTGTGTAAAGTATAAATAAGTTCTAATAAGATGAATAAGGTGAAAAAAAAAGGGCCAAATATCTATATGGATGCCCTAAATGAAACAATTAAAGTTGAGAGAGTAAGAGAGGATATACAGAATTTGTATAGAGATAATAATTTTGAATTTTTGCTAGTCCTGAAGTAAATAATTCATCCGATTTAACATAATTTTCCTTTAACAACCCCATTAATAGAACTTCCTAAAATAATATATATGTGAATATCTTTATGTGTCAACCATAGATTTTTCTAGTCTTTGGTTACTGTATTGATTGAAGCTACTAGTTAGCTGCTGAAGCAACAAAGCATATGAGTTAAGAATTCAGAAAAAGGGAAAAAACTCTATCCACAGAACAAAAACTTGAGAATTCAATATTTTATAAAGTACTTCTACTCAAAAGATATGGAGAACAAAGATAAATAATGGTAAATAGCACTCAGGAAAATTTTGTTAGTTCTTATCTTTGTCATGTAGGATAATCATTATCAGGGAAAGATACTGTATAATCAATTCCTGATGGTTTCATAATGACACCCCAAAAAATATAGAATGACAATGATGTTGACAAAATGAATCATAGTATCTTGGATTATTGAATCAAATAAAGCCTAAAATCATATCCAATATATCTAACATCGCATTTCTTCTCTAATTTTCCCTTCATTGAAATATTTGGACATAAGGACATATTTTATGTCTGCAGTTGAAAATATTAAAACAGTAGGAAAAACTAAAATCATATTTTAAAATTAAAATATTTTTAAATAAAAAATTGGTCAAGTTACAATGGTAAAAATACCATTATTTTATTCATGGAGTTCAAAAGTGGCACCAATATTGATAGGACACCTTAGTGTTAGTTTTTAACTGGATATCTTTTAAAAACGATAGATTAATATGCTAACTCTGCATTAACATGTGGCTATTGAACACTTGAAATGTGGCTAGTGCAATAAGGAACTGAATTTTGAATTTTATATTATTTAATTAATTTCAATAGCCATCTGTGGCCAGTGGCTACCATATTAGACCATGTAGTTCTACATATTAATTTAAATGGATATGACCATTTTTTTTCTCCTATGGGTCTCAGCACAGTCTTTCTTTTATTTATAGTTACTCCCTCTGTCTAGATAACCAGAATATGGAGCTCTGGAGGACATAGACTTGGTCACATGGATATGTCACATCCATATCCAATGGAAACTCAGGATTTACTTTAAGGATAGACATACATATTACTCTCTGATTTGTTCCTTACAGTGTATATCTTTACTTAAATGCCACGCACTCTTTCTCTTTTCTTTAATTTCATGTATTATTTTTCTTTGATTATCATATAGATTCTTTATAATTCTTTTAATGGTCCCTATATTGTGAATACTTGGGTTGTTTTGTGAGAAATCATTTGTGATTTTTATTTCTTTAAATCTTGAATATTCCACATCCATTTTTTTACTGTTATGTTTTAACATGAGATTAATTACTCATTTTTGTGAACCAAAAATACACAATAGAAAATGTATATATACACACATGAGAAAGATAAATATATATATGTATATATATTTATATGTATCTTGTGTCCTCAGGATTTATTTCTATACTACAAAATCTGATTTAAAATTTCAGTTAATTTTCATTTAAATTTTTTTGTTATTGTATGATTATAATTGTTGGTGCTATTAAAGTATTTGGTTCACTATAACTATGGATTTATTGACCTTTTGATCTGTTACTACCCCTAAAAAATCTTGAAAATAATTATTATAGGTAATAATAATTATTAATAATTAATTAATTAATAATAATTATTAATAATAAAAATCTTGAAAATAATCATTATAGTTAATTAGTTTCAAGATTTCATTTTAAAAATTATAATTCAATACATTCTTATAAAGATAGACACTTTTACATTATTCATTTTTTTCTTATTTGCTATCTATCCTATAATTTATATTCTTAATTCTCTGGGAAAATTTTTCTTGCTGGAGGGTGAGAAATGGAGGTTTAAGGATGGAAAAAATACTTGAATCAAGTTAGTTTGCTCAACAATGGTCAATTTTTCATCCAAATGTTCATCAAATTTTCTCTTTCCATGTAGAGAGAGGAAAAAGAAAACGTATCCCCTTCTGGATGAAAACTTTTTTAAAGTTTTGTATTTTTAATTATTATGGATAAGCATATACATGTCAAGCTCTCTCTGTGTCCCTAACCTGGGCGACTGTAGGTAGTCAGGTTGCTGTCGCTATTCCCATTGCCAGCCGTGCAGCAGTTGATGGAGCAGTCGTTGTGGTTGTTGCCAGTGTTTGGCCACGTGTCTGCCAACCACGGCTGTGTGGCAGGCTCACTGATGTTGAGGAGTCCTGGCCTAAAGGACAAAATATACAAAAGCAAATATTATATGAACAGAAAATATTTTCTACTTAAAATCCCAAAAAATTTCTCATCTCATTATTCTCACAAATGATTTGTTGAACTATGCTGAATGATAGTATTATCCCTTTTATTTTATAGACAAGGCAACTATAATCTAAGGTTCTGGGATGCACTCCAGTTTCCATGGCCATAACTCTATAAACTGGCAGATCTAAAATCAATGTTCTACTCTTCTTTTAGTCTTAATGGTTAAAAATCAAACATAGAATCTGAAAATATGGATAGATATATTTTTGAGTCTTTTAGTAGCTTAAAAATACCCTAGTTAGGACCGTTCGTATTTCTTCATTTTTGATCCATTCGAAAAGTATGACCCTTACAACATCATTAAAAAATGGAACAAGCTCCTTTACTTAGACAATGTGTCCCTCAAATGAAACATATTTACATATTTTTCTTCAAAACCATGTTTCAGAAATAGTGAGTTTGAGGCTCAGTGACATTTTGAACAGAGCCTCATCAATGTTTCAGTGCACAGTTCTGTAAGCTTGTCAACATTTTCTGATGGTGACAATGTAAAATGTCATAAGTCCCTACATAAACAAAGAAATGTTAATGAATTAAGTCTGGTAAAACAAAGATGTCCACTAAAAGGAATATTAGTGTTCATGTTTTTTTGGCACAACAGATGTTAATCCTCTTTCACTGTGCATTGGGATTGCAAAGTACATTAGCAATTATTAATGGGAGCCCTGAACCCAGTGCCAGGGACTCAGACTGGAATCCAAGAGTGGCATTCCTCATGTCCTTTTTGAACATTGACTCCATATGATAATTCAGCAAAAGAGATGATGATGTGGGCTGTGCTGTCTGATCCACAATAAATGGACTGGCACTACAGACTCTGCAAAGATTTTCTTTGTGCTTTCATTTCCTATGGTAAAGTGCACTGCTATACTTCCCATTTACTTGGGAAGCAAGAACCTGACATTTTACTCTCCATGGTTCCTATTCTGCCACATAGGTAGTCAACTGAGGAAACTTATTATGCAAATGATGGTTATTTGAGGAATAATAATTCAATTCAAATGAAGAGTATGAATTTATGATTTCTATATTTATATAACATATGTGTATATATTGATGTAAAAATAAATATTTGCTCTTCGCTTACAATGTGCAAAGCATTGTTCTGAGTTCTTTACATGTATGAACTCATTTAATTATCACAATAATTTTACAAGGTGGGTACTGTTATTATTCACATTTTAACAATGGGGAAACAGGGATATCTAACAGAGTTTATGAAACTTGTGCACAGTTATATAAAGTGAGTCAGTGGCACAGCGGGGAGTCAACCTCAAGCAGTCTGGCCCTAGAGTCCATATTCTGATCTAAGATGCTACAAGCACATATACTGGAGAATACTGAAATTTCCTAAAGTCCCCAAATATTCTCAATAAAAGAAAGAATGGAGAAAATGTCTAAAGTCTTGAAATTCACAATAAAGCTGTCAAAACTGAACCAATTGACTATTGAAATTGTTGATGAAAACATGTTTTGAAGAGCAACGGTGAACTGTTGAAATTTTAAACATTTAAATGCAAGCTGTACCACAGATATCTGAAGCCTTTGAAATAGATGTTAGTTATAGGAATCCTGCATCTAGTAATCTTTAGTTTCCTATTTTATTTCCCTTGAACTTCAACCATGAATGTTATCATTGTGGAAGTTATTAAAAATCAAATCCATATTTGATACTGTAAAGATGTTATGGGATGTTTGAAGCATGGGTCAAGAGGAAATTTTTCACAGTCTGACATACATGTTTCAAAAGGAATAAACAATATTTTTATACTACTATGACTCCTTCTGAAAAATATTTTTTCAGTGAAAGCTTTGATATCATCATAGACTGAGAGAACTTTTCATACATATGGGTGATTTCCAAAAGGAAGTAGTAGGAACAATTTAAATCCCAGTTTTCTGTTTAGACTTGAGTTTGGAATGCCAATTATTTAAGGAAGAAGTTAAGCCATGATTACTAGTCCATAATGAACCTTAAAATACCATGTATGTACTTCGGGGCTTTTGAGGAAGTCAAGATCAATCTGCAGGTACTCTGATAAGGACGTTAGGATCTTTTTAAACTAACAATTTCACAGGCTGTGTTGATACATTTAAGCTTAAGATATGAAACAGAAGCAAAAATACATGGTTATTACAGTGATTAACATGTGCCTAAGATATTATTATATTAATAATGTCATATAATGTATTAAGAGTACATATCTGAGTCTTGAAGGAAAAGAAGGCAAATGCACCTTAATAATTATGTGGCAATTACCTTCAATTCCTCCTCTTCATATATTTTAATCACTCACCCCAAGAAAGCCTATTTGAACTGGAAAAAATCACAAAATAAAACACTGCAGGGTCCAGGAGTTGGTAAAAATGGTGAAGGAGCTTAGCACTAAGGGTTATCAGCCTACAGGCTGTCTCCTTTTTCCATGGATAGGCTGAATGAGTTTTAAAGCCCGGAGACAGGTCTAAGAATTGCCAATAATTTAGAGAAGCAAGGGTTGAGCTCTATGTCTTTCTCACCTCCCACTGACAAGAAATGTGGTATTGTCATATTGTCATTCCCTACCAAGTTGGCCTGACTTTCCCACCCACTTTTTCAGGTTTTCTCTGCTTTTTACTGGTTTATGCTGTTGTTTGGATTTTAAGTAGGTTTTTGGATTTTGAGTAGGGTTTTTGGACGAGGTGACTAGAGTGTTTCAGGTACAGAAACAAATGAACACAAACAGCTGCTTAATATTTCTGAGATCCTCCCCTGGATTACCACACTAGCTCCTTACCCTTTTCAAATTGGGTAAAGGTTTCTTTGCTTATCACAATCCTCCTTCTCTCCTTTCTTGGAATAAATTTACAATTTTGAGAACTAGAAGAATTCTAGATAGCCTTTTTTTTATTAGATGAAATAATCCAACCCAATATATTTTCATCAAGGACTGAACTCAGGTCTTCTGACATTCATTTATTCAATAACTCATTCAGTCCTTTCTTAGATACTTGTTAATGACATCTTTCAAAGATAAAATTCATGTAATTTATTAAAAATATTAAATGTAATTCAATAAATTACATTTATTACATTACACAATTTTCACTAATTGAGAAATAAACCAAGTAATCTCTATATTCCTGGATCTCACATTCTATTGTCAGAGGCAATCATATACACCAGGAGTTGACAAGCTTTTTCTGTAAAGGACCAGATTGTAATTATTTAAGGCTTTGCAAGCCATAGTTTTTGTGGTAACTATTCAACTCTGCCATTGTAGCTCAAAAGCAGTCACAGACAATGTATAAACAAATTCTCATGGGCGTATTCTTATAAAACTTTATTTACAAAAACAAGTGGCAAGCTGAGTTTGGCCCAAGAGCCATAATTTGCTAATTTTGATATAAACAGATCACTGCAGTACCTCATGTTAGGTACTTAATTGTGGTAGTTCCACAGTACAGAGCTGATGGAGGACACCACACATAAAATTCAGTACATTGACCAGGGGCAGTGGATGGGGAGATACTCCAAGCTGATGCAATACACGTGCAATGTGGCGAGAACATATAAGAAAATGCAATATTAGCGAATGGCAGGTGGGTTGACAGAGTAGATTGTAGGGTATGGTACATAGAGGCTTTTTTATTTGAGACACGGTTTTGCTTTGGCCCCCAGGATGGAGTACAGTGGCATGATCATAGCTCACTATAACCTTGAACTATTGGGCTCAAGCAATCCGCCTGCCTCACCCTTCCAAGTAGCTAGGATAAGTAAGTATGCATCATCATGCTTGGGTAATATTTTTATTTTTGTAGAGACAGGGATCTTGCTATGTTGCCTAGGCTAGTCTCAAACTCCTGGCCTCAGGCAATCCTCCTGCATCAGCCTGCCAAAGCTCAGGCTTAAGCCACCACACCCTGCTGGCACATAGAGTTTCAAAATGAGTCTACAAAGCTCCAGAGTTTGTAGGCTTTATATCCTATGCTGAGTTTGGATCTGATATTCTATACATGGTGGATCCTGTTGAAATGGGATTTCAGCAGCTCAGAGACATGATCCACAAGCATTTCAAAAGATCATTCTGTCTCTAGTGGGCAAAGGGAATTAGCAGGAAATCGTGCTAATGAAGGCAGATGAAGGGAGGGCTGCTGGGAGCTTTTGTGGGAGATTAGGCAAAGGAGAGCAAGTGCTTGAAATGAAACAGTATTAGTGAAAGTGAAAGGGGCAAGAGAGGACAAACAAATGCAGTAATGGATGCAGGAGGTGAAAGAGGATGACTAAAAGGTTTTGGCTTAGGAGTCATCAACCTAGGGAGGTGGGAGGTCCAGTGAGGACTCAGAGAGTCTGAGATGCTTGGGGGAAACCAGTGCTTACGGAATGGATACAAGAGAAGTTAGTATGGGAGTTTGGTTCGCTATTCATTCTTTTACTCCACTGGATTACAAAACACAGACACACACACCTTCTCACACCTTCTCACAGAAGGCTTAGAATGAGGCCTCCCATACTAAGGCATCCCTAATATTTATTTATTTATTTATTTATTTTGAGACAGAGTCTCACTTTGTTGCTCAGGCTAGAGTGAGTGCTGTGCATCAGCCTAGTTCACAGCAACCTCAAACTCCTGGGCTCAAGCAATTCTACTGCCTCAGCCTCCCGAGTAGCTGAGACTACAAGCATGTGCCACTATGCCCAGCTAATTTTTTCTATATATTTTTAGTTGTCCAGCTAATTTCTTTCTATTTATTTTTTTTAGTAGAGATGGGGTCTCGTTCCTGCTTAGGCTGGTCTCAAACTCCTAAGCGCAAACGATCAGCCCGCCTCAGCCTCCCAGAGTGCTAGGATTGCAGGCGTGAGTCACTGTGCCCGGCCATCCCTAATTTTTTTATCCTGCTTTATTTTTTCCATAGCAGTTGTCAACTGCTGATACTGTACAGTTGACTTTTTAAAAACAAGTTTAGTATTCATCTTGTATCTTTTGCAGTATAACGTAAAGTCCACAAGGGCAGGAATTTTTATGCAGTTTGGTCACTGATGCAAAAGGAAGGCTATGTCTGTACAGTGCTATAAAGAGTTTTCCAAATACATAGTTCAGGAACTTTGTAATTTTTCAGTCCTACTGTAGAAACTAGCATTTGCTACCTATGCATCCCTGATATTGTTTCCCATGTGATAATTTGGTCTAAAGGGTAAATTCCTTTATAGTAGGACCCACACATGCCCATGCGCAGAGGCTAATGCAGAACATATAGAGGATGCTCAGGAAGCACTTTCATATGTTTTGATTAATGACAAAGTTGAGTCTACAGTCATGAATAGACACATGTAACAAGGTAGATATATAATTGAGCATTCCAGATTCACTCAAGAGAAAATGTTCTTTCATGAATGTCTGCCAGGACTGTTATTTAGATGGAATTTCCCTGAATGCAAAAACATGCCTTTGTTTAATTTCTGAATCAAGTGGTTTTATTCCCTATGAAGACCTCCCTAGTTTTGGGGTCTTTCAGTGGCTGGTTTTATATCGCAGGTATGAAAACAAGAAGTTAGCAGTAGTCAGGAAAGAAAAGGCCAGTGCTTGTTGCCGAAATTGGATAAAGGTGGTCAACATTTTTTTAATTGCTCTTTGTTACAAACTAAATTATTGGACAGTATGTTCTTTGGATTGAGGAATAACATCTTAACACATTTTTGTCATTCCAGGAACAATCATATTATCCAACTGCAGAAAGAAGGGAATTTAATAAGTTCATTGATTTGAATTACAAAATGGTTTTGGTTGTAAGTTTTTTTGTCTTTTTTCTTTTAAACCTTAAGCTAAATGTTACTTTGGTTTTTTTAAATCATATTGTGGAAAATCCTGATGCTTGGTTCATGTAACTTATACCTTATTTCAGCCCCTTTAAGCTGCCTGTCACATCAATTTGTGATTTCTCTGTGAATATATTAAAGTTCACTGAATAATAATTACCAAAATATCATAACTATCGGATTGAGGCTCATTTTAATTAGAGGGGAAGAAAAACCTCTTTGTTAACAAGCTACTAAGATTTTTTCTTTTAGTTCAACATATTTCCCTGCAAATGGAGATGTGAAGTTGAATTTATAACAAAAACAAACAAACATAACCTACAACAACTTATGAGCAATTGCTGTGTTCAGCAGGTTTTCAAATGAACACTTTTTTCTTTGATAGTATCTGTTAACTAGCTATATTTCTTAATCTTCATAAATGCCACAGCTTAATCACTTTAACTCCTTTTAATCATCTGCTAAATCAGCAAGTCTGTCTTTCTCGGTTAAAGTCCTCCCTCTGGTGGTCATTGACAAAGATGCAACCACTCCAATCAACTGCATTTGTGCTCAATAGCTTGGTTCAACAGCACAGCTGAATGGAATCTTTCTAAAGGATTTAAACACATTTCACCTTTAAGTTAAACCTTGTAAGCAAAGAAAGTGGTGTCACGGAGGAAGACAAGAAGAAACATTTGGAATTCCCTTTAGGATCTACAAAATAAGCAAGATAATTACCTCCCTCCACTGCTCACAGCTTCGCCTCCTCTCTGGTAAGTTACTACAATGTTACAAAAAAAACAAACAAACACAATTAACAGGTGCATTTATATATCAAAAGCAACATATCCATGAACATCTTTCTAAAATGAAATTATTTCTCTCTTCCTACCTAAAAGCATTACAAAAATCATCACAAGATGTATCAGATTTCTGATACAACTAGTAATTTTTTAAAAGATTATATAGGATTAAATATATATCACTCTTATTTTCTTAATGTTTCTTATTTTCTTAATGTTCTACAAGGTAGAGAATCAAGCAAAAGCAAAACATCAGTGCACTTTTATTAAATGTAACTATTACCCGTTTGTACATTAGCATTCCCATATATTTCTATTTTAAATTTATTATAGCATAGAATTTCATGATTTCATACAAGTATAATCTTAAATTCAGAGGAAAAAAACCCATACTAGAATATTCTTCCAGAAATATGAGTACCAGTAAGGCAAAGATAGATGTTAAAATAAACCTTCTTTCCACACACAAAGATACATGCCAACTTGTGACTATTAATTAATGCAACCTATTTTTTATTGTGGCTTCTGGAAACCCTTTCTCATTATATTTTCATCAGACATGTACATGTGATAAAAATATATTTTAATGCTCTTGAAAGCCTTCTCAGCTTAATAAATTTGGGGTATAAAAATTTAGCCATAACAAAAACAGATTTGCACATAGTTAGGCAAGAGGTTAAGAAGATTAGCCTTTCTGTAAATACAGACACATTTTCTAAGAAGAAATATGTTTTTTAAAGCTGCCAAATTCTGCTACTTAGAAGAACTCCAAACTGGGAGTCTGTTAGACAGAGATAACTGTTCCCAGTGATTACAATAACTGGATTAAGACTGAGGAGGCATAACTACAGGTACATCTTTTACTAGAGGTGAGGTGACAGAAGAGGACCCACTTTGAAACAAACTGAATAGAACAGAACATTAGGATTCTGACTTAGGGAAAATGAAAAGTTTTATCTTTCCCATGTGCTAGATATTTTGGTTACCTTTAACAACATTGATTCTATAAACAAGGAATTAGGATGGAGAGAGATTTTTGTTGGAAAACTTGAAAGCTTAAGTTAAGGGAAAAAATGCACTGCCAAGTATGAAATAATTAATGAGATCATTAGCATGTTAAATCATGTCGAGGGTAGAAACAGTGTGTCTATTTAATGAAACACATGCAAACATGGCTAAGATGCAATGTGGAGTTATGAATAAATAACACCAACCATTTCTACTTCACATACATGCCTGGCGTTACGTAAATGAAGTATTATATTCTGTTTTAAGTCCTTTGCCCCAACTTACTGAAGAAAATGAAATAAAAACAGAAACAGTACAACCCATGCCAAACTAACAAAGGAAAGGAGGAGGGTAAGTGCAAATATATACCTGTTGGTGTGAAGGTAAAAGACGGGACTGAAAAATCAAAACAAAATATAAACCAGTTATTAAGCTGAAGAGAGAAAGGGAACATATCACATTAGTATAAATCAAGCAGACAGCTGAACATAAAACAAATGTAAATAACTAAGCCAGTAGTTCTGACACTCTGATATATGAATAAAACCAAATCTGAGGTTAAGAAAAAGAAGCTTGTCTCTACAGGTCCCATTCTGAAGTGTCTGACATTCTAGTACACTCAGGAGGGAAATTGTGCTAGGTTAGCCTGTGAATGACCCTGCATTTAGTAACACAGACTTAGCTCACGGCTTTAGCACAAACAGGAATCCTCCACTATTAATCATTTCCAAACACTGGATGATGGATTTTTAAACAAGTATTATCAGGGTCTTGCTGGAATCCTATCTAGAAATCTGAAAGTAAATGCTTATTGAAGTGGACTACTAGGTGCATTTAAGTATTTATCATTGAGAGAGAAAGAAAGAAAGAAGCAAGGAAAAGAAAAAAGAATAAAAAAGAGAGACAGGAAAAAAGGAGAGGAAAGGAAAGAACACACTGAAACAAAGAGGACCATAAAATTAAACTGTTTCACTGAGCAGAAATGCCTGATATCATAAACTACACTCTTAACATCATAAAAATTTGTGAACGTACAGAAAAAATGTAGAGTTTTAAGCTTTAATTTCCCTTTTAGAGTTTACATTCAGAAGCTTTCTAGGAGTGGGCTGAACTGAACATTTTTTTAATGCCACAGTAGAAGCTAAACAATAGAACAATAACATCGCTCTGAAAACCTTCACTCTCTCTGCAGTTATAAATCTTAATCTAATCAATAATGCCTGAAATTGAACTGCAGGCCTCAAAAGTAGCAGCTTTGCCTCCCCCACTTTTCCTATCTTCTCCCATTCCTAGATGTTGGATAACACCAGAGCAATTTCCATGTCATTTCATAGAGGGAGGAGATTGGCTTATTTTTCCAATCTCTTCACGTTAATTTAAACTAAACGCTGCCCTAGTAAAGAAGGCAAGGAAATCTACGTTATCCCCTCTAAGATTAAAGTTTGCTTTAAAAAAAAAAAAATCTTTCATACAAACAAACTGGAATATTGATTGCTTATCATGTATCAAAAAACTGCCAAAATGTATTTTCTATATCACATCTGAACACTGTTCAAGAAATTTACTGTAGTATCAGCGACTTGGGGTGGCAAACTAGAACGCTATAGCATCCCCTACAACTGTCATCTCTTACCAAGCTACTCTATCTCTGAGCATACTAGAAAGAACAAAAGCATAAAATTCAATCTGTGTCCCTAATTTATACCCTGGCCTTCGTTTGCAGCACAGCAGTCCCTGTCTTAAGAATTCTATTGTGTTTTCTTTCAGACAGGTCTTTTCAGAGAGTCAATGTAATTTAGCTACATTCAAAAATTCAGAGCCATAGTAACAAGTCTTTATTAAAAAAAAAAAAAAAAAAAAAAAACAACAAAAAAAGAAAGGTACATTTGAAACTAAAGCTATTCAGGCAAGAATGGAGTGCCTGAACATTAATTTGTAATCACAAGGACACCAGGAAAATATGAAAGGTCCCTGTCATTATTTCTCCTGGCTAACTGCTAACCCCACTTTGAGGAATTGAAGAAGAGATGAAAAGAGGTCAGTCTAAATGAAATTTTCACTGCTAGCACACCAAAGAACAACTTAATTCTCAAAGCTTCCAATAATATAATAAACTCTCTGTGTACCCAAGTGATGCTGATGCAATATGTGAATCTATGTGGACAGGGGTACTGAGTGAACTAGTAGATGTCACACTGATAGCTAAATGTAAGGGGGAAATATTAAAAATGATCACTATTTTCCAAAGTGACACTCTCTGGCTTGATGTGTTATAAGTCAATAAGCTCTTTTACATTTATTTATTTATATATTTATTTATGTATGTATTTATTTTTACAATATTTCACTTCCTTTTTTCTTAAAATTACTGGCACTGTTTTTTGGCACAGAAAATTTAAGATCCCCAAACACACTTTTTAAAATGAATTGCATAGAAACAGAATTATGAAAAAGTGCCAACAGGACAAAGTGAGGAAAGCAGAATCAAATGCCCATCAAATTACATTTGTAATTATGTTCTATGATTTCTGCTTAAACACAAGCTAGTTGAAAGGACAATGATATTAGTTTAATAGGTTTTGCAGAAAGAGCACATAGGCATTTGTCAGCATGCTCAAAGTATATTAGTAAAGGAAAAGGAACATTTCAGAAAGGAAGAATAGTTGTTTCATGTCACATTTTTATATTTTAAGACAATGTCGAGCATTAAATTGCTGTAATCACACAGGTATGGCACTTTGTCATCCTAAGAAACACAGGATTCCACTGACTCACGTTTACAAAATGGAGTTGATGATGGAGGTCTTTCGATTGGAGAATTCAAGAGACTCCACATCTATATGTTAATTAGTCACTTTTCTTCATTCAAATCAGATTTCAAAACAAAGTCAACCTCCCTATTCTTTCCCCACTTCACCACATACAGACACGCACAAACCCGTCTCTGCATTGATTTTTTTAGTCAAAGGTTTTATACAGTAACACATGTGCCTGACATTGTTCTACTTTGTATATATAATGAGCACCAGTTCTCTTTGCAGTAACCTCCAAGCCCTCATTTTCCATTTCACAGGCAGGGATATTGACATATTGCTTCATCTCTAGATAGGACACATATCTGAAAAAAACATATTTAAGGATGATAATGCTAAGGCAAATGTATGTACATGAAAAGATTGCTGCTCAGCCACAGGCAGGAGGCACAGAAATTTATTTGTATAGTATTAGTGATGAATTTGTGCTGACTCTTTCATGCCAAGACTCTTTGTGACTGAGAGGTCCAGTATTTCTGCTGTCCTAGACTATTTTATAAATGTACAAGGACATTCAAGTTCTAGCTAGCATTAAAAATTCTACATTTTCCATATAATGGGTAAAAGAATTTTCCTGGCCAAGATGTATAGGAAATGCTCATTTGTACTGACAATTAGATTAAAAAAAAAAAAAGGTTGTGATGTTGGGAGAAATGATGATTTTATTGGTGATCCTCTTTAAATTTGGTTTTCAGCAAAGCAAAACTTGTATTAGACTGAAGTATAGACCCTATAATTTGTATAATTTGTCATCTAAACCAGGACAATTCTGAGAGCAAAAAGGAGGATCAGAAATAATCTTACTGGATAAAGACACAAACTGAACCGTCCCCTGAAAACTGGGACTTACAGCCACCCAACCTATAGCTTAGATCTGAGGCCCAGAGTTGATGAATATATCTGGGGGTCAGGAGGGATTATCTATCTGACACTGCTAACAATCCCCTCAGAGAATAAAAAGTACAAATCATTATCTTTTATGATATGTAGCAAAGGTGTCTCTGAAAAACCTTGGCATATTTAATTCATCCTTAAAATTATAAATAACAGCAGCCAAGTAAACTTTCTTTTCTAAAATGGTAAACTTATCTGTAAAAAAATCACCATCACTAATTAACAACATACACATATTCAATTCTGCAACTTTTAAAAATCACAATAAAAAGGTACTGGACCTTTGTAAGCAAAAGTGCATCACTCAGTCATACATTCCATATTCACCAAGAAAGGACTATTTTATAAGTAATCAAATGGTAGTAGTCTCTTTTTTGCTTCACAAAGGGCAACAATGCCCCCACCCCCCCCAAAAAAACTGTGTGAAACAGTTCAAGGCATGTATTTATAATTTCAGTAACAAAGAAATACAAAATTTCCTTCAAGAATAGAAAGTAATAAATGAATTCCCTAACAGAACAGGGCCAAGCCTAGACCTACCTTGGTAAAATATATTTTAAAGGAGTGGGGCCCTAAGAAACTGGTAAGCTCTATTTGTGGTACTGCTACATAAGAGAAGTTAATATGTAGATACCACAATAAAATCAAAGTATTTTTGAAAATCTTTATATACAAAAATAATTTAAGATAGGATGTATATAATCATGAATAATTTGGAATAAAACATTAAAATCAAGAGTTCTATAAACATTAAAATATGAAAAACTTAGGAAAGTGAATACCTTTTCTGATACCCGCATAAGTACTAGTAAGTCCATTCCTTTTCTTCCGATGTCGATACAGCCAGATGCTGAAGACCATGAGGATGATCCAACAGGCTGCCCCGATCCCTGCTATGAATGCGGGCTGCTTCACCACATCTGAAATCTGCTGAGCAAGGCTCACTTGGTCCTCAGGTGACACTGGATTTCCATGAGAATCTGAAAAACCATCCTCTGATTAATTTGGATTTAAAACTTACTATAATAATGCAAGCATACTTTTGTGACATAAACTGGGTGTCATTATTTTATTAATCTGGTGATAATGATTTCTGTTTTTCATTCTGTACCACCAGCCGTCATTAAATAAAACATTTCATGAGGTTTTCAGCAAAATTATATTTATTTTGTTTATTTCCATTCAAAACAAGTATGGCATAATTTAATGGGATCATACTTATCATGATTATCTCATCCAACTGATATAAACACAAAAGTATGAAGCTAAAAAATGAAATACCTGAATGCATGTACAAATAACACATGTTAATAATAAATAAGGGGTACTGAATAAGATATAATAAGGGGTATAGAAAAGATACAAACTTCCTCAGACTTCTATAGGAAGCTTTAGATATACATTCTAAAAAAGGGAAGAAATACAATTTTATGTCCTCTATAAAGGAAATATTGAAAAAATAGCTGTCTTTGTGTGTGTATGTGTATCCCCTACCAAGACTATATTGTAAGACCCTCAACTGTCTTGGAAACACATTCAGAATGGCCTATAAACTCAGGATCATTAAAACACAATGAGAAATTAAGATAATATTACCACTGAAAGGACTATGAATGATCTTTCTTTTAAAATAATAACCATAGCCAGCAATAGATATAAGAAAAGAACATTAAATATGCATAAGAATTATCAAGTGTTATGAATAGTCAAAAAGGCTTATATTTTCTGTTAGCCATTTTGATTCAAGAATTAAAAATTAATGGGATATATAGCTAATAAAATTTACTTATTTTACATTTACACTTTAAGCCTACTAAGACTTTTTAAAGCCCACCATGACGTCAAGTCACACAAAGCAGTCAGTAAAGTCTTTGTAGAAAACTGGAAACTGTTGTTCTATCATCAAAGCAATATCCCATTTTGGTGGCACTGAGTGATGCTAACCCCGGAAATGTCCAATGTGTAGAATTCTCACTACTTTCTGCAGCTTTAATGTTCTTCTCCCACAACATCTCAGCATGCATTTTGAATTTAAGTTTAACTTTCTCATACCAGAGGCTGGATCTCCTCACCTTGACAGTTTCCAGTTCTCCGTCTCCTTCCCAGTTCCTCAATGTGGCCAATCCAGATATCTGTCTTAGACAACTGGTGACCACCTCCCTATGAGGTATATAGATACCACCTACTTGGCTTACCCACTGACCCTGCACCCCATATGGACTGTGCAGATATGCCCCAGTGACCATTCTCAGTCATGCATGACCCCATGGAACTTGAGCCATTTGCTGTACAAACCCACCAATTAAAACTCCCCAAAGCAAACCTACTTGGGAACTGCCATGAATACCGAAAAGACCACAGCCCCAAAGTCCTTTCTCTCTGGCTTCCCACTTGCTGGTTGAGCACATTGCCCCTGTGGCCTTCTCATTGGCCCTTGCTGGCACAACACTCCCTCTTCTCTAATGGATGTGTGAGCAATATGCTGTTCTGTTATTTCATGTGTTTTTGTCATCTTGCATCCTCTGTGTCTCATCTGACTAATACACCTGACCCTAACTTTCCTCCCAGTTAAGGCTCTTCTAGAGAGGGGCCATATTGGCAGGAATAAACTGGACACAGGGCAGATAAGGATCATAAGGGCATCTACCAGCATAAACAAGATTCCTGTGACAGGGAAATCTGGTCATGGGTTTGACCCTTAGGCATTATGCTGTCTGCAATGATAAAGAAAGATCCTGTGAAAGGCACAATGTAACCACCTACAACCAAATCCCCTGAAGCCCTGTCAGGGCAGGACTAGAGTTTATAGCCACTTTGCAAAGAGAGACCTCACGAACAAATTAGAGAGAAATACAACAATTCTGCTAATACAATCTGCTTTAAGATAGAAACATTTTCCAGTACAAATATACATTTTTTACAGAAAAATAATTGGTATAGTTCATCATATATGAATAATATTTCTTGAACAGAAAAAAATACCCACAAAATATTTTTTCATATTAAATGATATTGTATCTTGATAAGACAAAACTGGCAGGAAACATTAGCAGCATTCAATGGCTAAGGAAACAGCCTTTGTGAAAACAGCACCTTTTCCAGTACAAAATGGCTAAATTCCTTCTCATGTTGCGTGCGTGAGCACGCGCGTTGTGTGTGTGTGTGTGTGTGTGTGTGTGTGTGTGTGTGTGGTTTTTCAATTTGACTTTTTTTTTTTTTAACAGAATTTCAGATTTCATTCTATGGAGGGTCAAGCCTGAAAAACCTATTTTCACAAGCAGTCTCCTGCCTTCAACTGTTTGTTGACTGAAAGTTGTATTTCATGTTCCAGACTCTTTTATCTCTGGTTATCCTAAGAGCACTTCATCCACTGAAAGTTCACCAAGCAGACCTATTCTTTTTATTCCGAATACACCCTTTGTATCTGTTAGGTTTATAGATTTCATGGCTATTTGTGCAAGGTTACGTTGAGTAGCTTCAGATTTTATGGAAACAGCCAAGAGAGGTTCCATGCAAGCAGCCAGATGGGCTTAACGGAATAAAGTGCAGTGTGACTAATGAATTAAAACAGCTACTCTTTATCTCAGTCTTTGTCTCATTGCAGCTGAGGCTATATTAAGATAGGGAGAAACGAACACATTTATAATCCCAAGAACACCAATTTGACCCTTAAATCCCATGATTTAAATCTTAAATAAATAAAATCACACATTGTCCTTTTTCCAATTTATCTTCCAAAAATCAGAACTAAAAATCATGTTATATAAAATAGGGAAACAATATCAACAGTTTATAGGGTCATCACAATGTAACTTATAATTTCAATTTTAATGAAGTGGGCAAATATTTGAATATCAACAGATTTCCTCAATATATACTTTATATCTTCCTTTGTATCTTGTATAACATTGTAACAAATGCATCAGGCAACTTTTTATAGTTTCCTGTATTGTTTCAAATAAACCATGAAGTTATTTTTGTACAAAAGTTGTGTGTATAATCATCACTTTACAATGTGGTAAATGTAAAAGATAAATCCAAAAGTCAAATTTTGACCCATGGCTTTGAAGAGACAGCAACCTCTCCCCTAAAGGTTTCACTGGGACTCTCATAGAATGGAGTTGTTGGGAAGTAGCTTCCTCGTCACTGACTTGGTTTCGTGGTGACCCCATTCATCTATTTGCAGTCACATTGGGCAGGAGTAACATGCACCATTTCCAGACATGTACCATTTAAACCCTCCTATAGACTATGTCTCTCCTTTCTTCCTTTCTGCAGGTCCAAGGTCAACCTTGGAAGCCTCCTGTTAAAGAGGCCAAGAGTTGTCAGCCTATAATCCTCAATGTCTGCATGAAACAAGTCCCACCCACAGTTGGACTTTTGGTAGAATTTATTACGTTACATGACAGATATTCTGCAAGTGTATCTGTTAAAGTAGCTGGCGTTGTATTAACAATGGAAAAGCAATAATACTTTACTAAATAAATGTGAAGTTCTTTAAGTATTGCAACAAAGTTTATCAAAGCCAAATGTTCCTTAATTTTGTTTCCAAATAATTTCTAGGATGTCATCAATATTATTACAATGCAAAGATAGTATGGAACTACTTGTGAAGTATAATGATCCATACATCTAGTACTTTTTCATAATTTAGCAACTGATATAAACTAATATTTAACTTCTGATCTAGAATGCACAGATATAAAGTTGACTATATACTTCTTGGCACCATTGATAATTTAAATGTCACTTATTAATATCTGACCCTTTCTCTCTACTTTTAAGTTGCAATAGAATTTTGTTGCTGGTTTTGTTGTTTGTTTTAGATTTTACTAGTAATTACTTACTAATTTATATTTTATGTTCATGCCATATTACCTAAAGTGAATTGTGGTGATGAAGGTTTCTATGCCAGGTTTATTTTTTTTAAGTTCCTCTAACCACTTTTGAAACATATATTGTATTCAACTTTCTAAGTAATTAGCAAATAAACATATTTCAATGCTCTTGGACATCTCAATCTATCTTTTGTTATAAAAAGAGATTGTCATTTTAAATAGATACTAAACATAAATATAAATTCCATATTGTTATAAACTTATAATACCTAATTTAAGTTTTGCATGCAAGTTTATTTGTTTTTTAAACCCAAACAACTGCATGTTCCATGAGACTGCAGACTGTGTCTATTTTCTTCATTGTAGTAACATTGGAACTTAATTAATGGTACTTGTTGAATAGACAAAACAAATATTCTACAGGACAGGATTAGGAAACACTGAATACTGATAGCCTTTTGTTTGAAATATCATCTAAAACATGTGCTTGGATAAGTTGAAGTTTAGTTAAGATATCTATATCTAGTCTATTTATCTATGTTTTAAATAAAGCTAATATCTTGTTGCAGCTCTAAGCCACATTCCATATTTTATTAAACTTTGCAACAGTGGCTCAGCCACATACCAAAAAAGCAAAGCAGGACACAGGATACAATGATAGACTGTCAGGGTGGATCTGTACTGACACTTACCTAACTGGATGAACTGAGGGTCACTCTTCACTCCGGCCCCGGCACCCGTGCTGGCTGCCACTTCCACACTGTATCGAATCCCAGGAACAAGAGAGGGAATGACCACAGAAAAGGTGGAGCCATCTACTGTCTTATTTATATGGTATCGAGTTTCATTGCCCAGACACCAAACCTGTAAGAAGTACGCAAGGAATGTCAAGCTGGCAAATTATCTAAGTTAATTCGAAGGTCCACAGAGGATTGTGGCTTTAAGGCCAGACAGAGTTCAGACCGAATGTGAACCAACCATAAGAAGTTTCCAGAGTCATTTTCCCCTAAGATCTTGTTCTAAGACTCTTCTAGTTAAACCTAGTGTTAGTAGTAGCATCGAGACTCCTTTATACTTTCTCACATACTTTTAAAGGATTATTTCTATCAGGTAAGTCTATAAATTTTTGATTGAAGACCATGGTTCCTATCAGGTCACATCATTAGGTTCTATATCAGCCTATATCATTAGGTGTTTGTTCTTTTCTTCTTAAAACCAAGAAATTGCTAGAAAAAAGGATCTTGAAGAAAGCCATGTATTTCCAGATAAAGAACAGTAACTTTTCTATCATCATTCAACATTTGCATTCTAGGTGTCATGCAAGATGACCAGATATCATAAAGCAAAAGAAGTAGGAAACTCTTGAGTCTACTCCCTTACTTCAACAGTTCGTGGGGATGAAACTACCTGGCACTGTCACTGTCACCTTACATTTTATAAGAAGTACCTTCACAAGAAGGAGGGAGAGCTTTTGAATAAACAAAAGTAATTTGCACAAATATGCTTATTAAAAACAAAACTACATACATGGAGTAAGAATCATCCTAGGATTTTAGTCAGCCTATGGTATGTTAAACTATTATCAATAAGAGAAAATCAGCACTCAGATTTAAATGGAAATATTAATTCATTTTTCATTATATGAGATCATAAAAAATAACAATACATATTTTATGTGAAAGAAGGACATTCTTCTTATAAGAAAGTCATTGTATGCCTCATTAAATTTGATTATATTTGATAATGATATTTGTGATAAGAAACTATTTTTAAGAAATTAAGATTTCTACACTACACTCTAACCCTTATTTTAAATTTCATTAAGGGATTCCCCATAGAGTGATCCCTGCAATATTCGAGAATTTGGATAGGTTGCATGACAATATTCAAACTCAGTTTCCACAAGAAAATGATCCATAGAGTAGTAAAACATGCTCTATATTCTTTGTGATGTCCTCAAGCATTATGTAGGATTAGTTTCAAGTAGGCTATTGTCTAACCCGTAATAGGAAAAGGGATTTAAAATAAATCTAAGAATATCAGTGTCCTCTATCATTTGGGCAATAACCTCTAATTGTTTTCTTTGAAAGTTAATATTATTTTAATAGAATTTCAATATGTAACACCAACAAATGGTCAGACACTATATCAGAATCTGATCATTTGGAAATAAAGACTCCGTTGTGAATTTTTTCCCCCCAATTACATTACGCAGCTGTACCAAAGCCACAAACTGATTTTGTACCAGTCAATCAGGTTCTGAAAGGCATTTTATTATTTTAAATTGACCGTGAAGTTAAGTGAAATCCACCCTTTTGCATTTCTTCTGGAGAGAAATGAGTTTTGACTCTTAGGGGAAAATGCCTATATTACACAATTCTGCTTGAGAGCTGAGATATCACCTCACTTTAAATCCTTAAAAATCTTCTATAATAGTCTATTTTTCTGGACTGAAACATGGTATCCTGTCACTCCCAGTATTGAAATAACCTTGAAACTTGTAACAAAGCGCTTAAAAGTATAGAGACTTTTACCTTTTAATGACTCAATTACTCTAGAAAATCTTATTTGAAATACCTTAAAGGCTGAAAGCATCCATAATACATATATGGGAGTATTTTAAATACTTTTAAAAAAATGTACTGTTAATGTATGCAAATTTCACAAAGAGGTTTTCAATTTGTTTTAAAAATTATTTTAAAATAAAGTATTATATTTAAAATTAAGCTCAGGATTCCTGGTTATTGTACAAGTTAATTTGCTATACAAGAGAACATTTTAGTCTTTATTTGGGCCTTAACTAAGGATGTACATCAGAATCACCCAGACAGATTTATCAAAATATACGTCCGAAGACTCCTGTCAGACCAACTTGATCAGAATCTCTGAGGGTGGTGGCCAGGCATCTGTATTTGGAAAATAATTCCACAAGTGATTCTGATGTCAGCATGTAATTAAAAATAACTGATCTAACCGGAGAAGGTGCCCGCCTTCCTAACAGCATTTTCATATCAATGAGCTCAGTTTAAAGTACTTGCACCTAAGAGATAATCTGCTGAATATTATAATTTAGCTAGTAGCTAGAAAAATACTCAGGCATTAACAAAAATATAAATCAATGTCTAGAGAAGCATAAGCATTGTAGTTAAAATTTTTCTAGTATGTGGTATGCTTATACAACTGTTGAAAAAAATACAAATGAGGCCAGGTGTAGTGGCTCACGTCTGTAATGCCAGCACTTTGGGAGTATAAGGCAGGAGATCGCTTGCTTGAGGCCAGGAGTTCAAGACCAGCCTGGGCAACATAGCAAGACCCCTGTCCCTACAAAAATGAAAAATTTAGTTGGCTGTGGTTGCACTGGCCTATAGTTCTAGCTATTCAGGAGGCTAAGGTAGAAGTGTTGCTTGAGTCCAAAAGCTTGAGACTGCAATGAGCTACGATTGCATCATTGCACTCCAGCCTGGGTGACAGAGTGAGACCCTGTCTCTAAAATAAAACAAAATGAAAGCCGAGAGAGAGAGAGAGAGAATACACATGAAATCTATTTTCTACTGAGGATTTCCTGATTCAACTTATCAATTATTCATTTACCATAGTTCATTAAGACTATCCTATAATACAGATTCATTAATAAGATAAGGTCAAATACATTCTTTTGACAAAGTCTCATTTCTCATAAGTAGGTTTTGATGCAGCATGGCATGCCTGAAAATATTTGCTTAAAATAAATCTAGGTGTGACTGTCTCTAGTCATTGAATAGAGCTGATAATTTCACGGGTAAAAATAATTATTCAGAATCATTAGATTAAATCACTTGAAAACACATTACATATTTTAAAAATTCACACTAACATACAGACATGTATAATTGAATTTCCTCTGAGACATGAAATTTTATTTAGGGACTAAAGGTTTATAGAAAAAATGATTTTCATACATACTGAAATAATTTTTCCAACTCAGCTCTAAAGTTTCATAATTTCAAATATGTAAAAAAATAAAGTAAATCATTTCTGACACAATGTGACTCATAGCCAATTCTATAGGGCAATCCAATCCTGCAAAATAAATTTAAGCTATTTTTAGGGAGACAAAGATTTTTTATTACTATTTAAATTTGCTGTTTGTGTGAATTAGAAAGAGCTATATATTTTGTGACCAGTTAGATTTTATATGTTTTAAATTAATTTTTTTTCAAATAATTTTCAAGTAATTTTCTAGCACAAAAAATTACTAGACTACCACTGAATAGTGTTTTAGAAATAATTTTACATGTTGATATTACGACCAGCAGATGGCGCCAAATATCCATAAACAATTTAACCAGTTTTCTTTTACTTTGTGGATGGAGGGGGTATTCACCTGTAAATTAATATGCATGTATTACCTTGTATTCTTGGACCATTCCATTTTGAGTGTCTTCTGGAGGTGGCTGCCAGCTAACAAGAATTGCAGTTCCATTTCCATCATTCTTGGATACAGTTACACTTTGGGGTGGGGCACTGGGTGCTATTAAATTGTTTTAAAAAGTAGATTATATTAGAGTGTGCAAAAGAACATTGAAAGCAGGTTGTTAATATTTAAAACCCAAAAAATAACTATATTAATATTATATCAATATATGCATGTGTTTTAAAGATGTATCTTATCCAAGTCTAAATAGTCGCAAACTACTAAGGTTTTTCCACAATATTGCTAACCTAGTGGTATTATGAATTTTCCATAAACAAAGTTATATATATTATTTCCATGTATATATGAGAATAATTTCTATGTCTCTGACTTTGTAACCCCAGTCTCATGTACTCTCTAAAATTGTTCAAAACTGTGAAGATGAATGCTAATCTTTCATGATAATCATTTATATAGTCAAAGTGACAAAGACACATTAGGAAAAATTCTGTTTTTTTAAGAGTATAGTTGTGACACCTAACCTTTTACCTTAACATATATATTAATGTTTAATTTCCAGTTGTAGGGTGGCCTGCCATACTGGTTTGCCTAAAATTAAAGGATTTCCAAAGACATGAGTCATAAGGAGAAACTGCTAACCCCAGAAAGTCCTGAGCAAACCAAAATATTATTCACGTTATTTATAAATCATGGATCAAAATAGCATTCCAAAATAAATGGGAAATGATGAATTGAAAGCAAATTGAAAACAATTCCATCTTTAAATGTGAATTTTAGTTACAAATAATTAAATATTCTCTGTATATGCCACTAAGTAATATAATGTTCACATTTGCAGTGTTATGTAGGCCACTACTGAAGCAAGTCAACTGTCACTGCATTTTGTTTTTTCTAGTTCTAATCAAACAAATTTTCTTAGCAAAATATATGTTCAACATTAAGACAGCTGATAATTCCACTATTAATATTTTAGCAATTTCAATTAAGTTAATAAAAGTCTAACAGATATACTGCAATGCATAGAAATCACCCAATTCATCATACTTGCCTTCTTCTAGGGTTTTGGCAAACTTGATTTCACTATCTGCTCCTTGAAATTCATTAAAAAAAGGGCGAGCCTTAATTTCATAGTTGACTCCCTTTTTGAGATCAGGGATAACCACACTGTTTTTGGTTGGGGTCCTCACTTCAAAAACTAACCACTCCGATTCACCATAGTTGGCTCCAGATGGTCGATAAAGAATCTTATATCCTTGAATATACTGAGATTGTTGGTCCACCTATTAAAATGACAAATAAAGATGCAATCACTTATATCTTTTGATTGGTTCATTGGAAAATAATGAAAATTCAAAATGATAAAATGCAAAAAAGACTATCTGGCTTCACCCATGTTTTTCTCGTTCATATAAATAGAATACTAAAAAATAATCCACTATCTTTTGTAAGATGATATCAATTTCTATGACATTAATTTCTATGCTTCATGCAGAAATGTGAGGCATCATGGCAGCTCTGAGACACATCTAGAGGCATGCCACAGTCAAGGGGATGAGGAAGCACAATGTGTTTGTATTATTTTCTAATTTTAAAAGCCTACCTCATACTACTTGAGAATATGTCTAAGTTTCAAAAAATCCATGTGATAATGGTCCTATCATAAGTTACATACTCATAGTTAATAGCGGGTGTTTCTTCGCCCTGAGAATGGTAAAGTTCACTATTGCAGTGTGATAGAAAAAAAATACTCACATGATGGAACTTTTGTCTGTTTAAAGCCAGACCACTGCTACCATAACAAACAGTACTCACATTATAAAGTTATCATTACTGTAGAAGGAGGAAACAGTTAAACTACATATATATGATTGTTTATATATATAATGACCTCACAGAAGTCACTTTCATTATAAGTGAGCTCAAATATTGCAACGACAACTCACTGTCCAGTGCACTTCGATTGAAGAGGAAGAAAGGATGGTGGGGTTGTGGAGGTGCAGGACAACGTTTCCCAGTTCTCTCTGGACCTGCTTGTGGTCTACTCCCTGACTTGTTGGTGGAACATCTGCAACAATTCAAGAAGACTGTGTCAGATCCTACACAAAGTTACTAAATGGAATGAAAGCATGGTGAAACAATCCTTTCATTCACTGCAACTCTCAGAGAAGGAGAAGCCAGTCTGTGACACAGAATAAAATAGGAACAAGTTAACCTTTTTATTAGGATGAGAGAGGGAGAGAGAGCGCGTGAGGGCCCATGAACACACAGAAAGCCAAAAAGAGTAGGAAGCAAAGATAACAATGGCAAATAGGAACGTTTAACGGCTCCTCCTACCATGTAATGATCACTTTCTTGCAAAGAATGAGGACACTAGTGCAATGCCCTCTGAGTTTGCTGTAACTTTCTGTAGTGATCCTAACTACACAAAAAAGAAAAGAGCCGTAAATTACAGCAGAGTGTCTGGGCAGTTGAAAAACTGGAGAAATGCTAAGTGAAAAGCAAGCATAAAAAGAAGTCAGACATCGCACATCATATAAAATAAACATGGATTATCTTCTCAAATATGATACATGATAAGTTAGTGTCTTTGATGGGACATATACAAGCCATCAGTTAAGTAAAATAAAATAAATTTAATTAGATCCATGAAAAAAGAGCACTTAATTGATGATGGTTTGGTTTAGTTATTGTATCACAGTAAAGAAGTTTTAATAAAGATTTTTTAATCTCAAAAACCCCAAAATTTTAGAAAGGAGACTAAGAACACAGTAACAATTAAACTGTTACTGGGGTTAATTTACATAGCACTATTTTTCCCCTGACAATAAGTGGTTTTGTTAAACTTACTGAAGTCTGTACTCAACAAAAATTCCCCATTCTTCAAGAAGTTTTCTAAATACAGATGTTTTGCTTTGTTTAAAATAGTAAAAGATAATACAGAATGAAGAAGAGAAGAAAATGAAAATTTTTGCCTCGAGATTTCTCCTTCTCTGAGTATTATACTTTTGCACATATTCTAGCTTATTTACCATTCCATAAAAAATGAAAATGAGAAGTTAGTTTTCTGAATGATTAAACACTTTCATGGACAGAAAGCAAAACCATGAATATTAAAAATGAGATTGGCAAGTATCTCTGATAGAATCCAGAGAACCCAGGCAAGTAGAAGAGATGACAGATCAAAGGTGACATTAAACACTCTTACATAGCAGTCACCAACCATTTTGGCAGTAGAGACCAGTTTCATGGAAGACAATTTTTCCATGGGCTGGGGCTGGGGGGATGGTTTTTGGATGATTCAAGCACATTACATTTATTGAGCAATCAAACCTCTCTGATAATGACAATCTGTATTTGCAGCCGCTCCCCAGTGCTAGATCACCACCTCAGCTCCGTCTCAGACCATCAGGCATTAGATTCGCATAAGGAGTGCACAGCCTAGATCCCTTGCATGCACAGTTTACAGTACGGTCTGTGCTCCTATGAGAATCTAATGCCACAGCTGATCTGAGAGGAAGTGGAGCTTATGTAGTGATGTGAGTTTGGGGAGCAGCTGTAAATACAGATAAAGGTTCGCTTACCTCCTGCTATGTACCCAGTTCCTAACAGGCACAGACCAGTGGGAACTGCAGCCCTTGAATATTATTTGATTGTATATATATATATATATATACACACACACACACATCTATATGTACATACATATGTATGTATGTACATATACATATATATATGACCCATAAATTAAGCTTATAAATAAGCACAATGAGAAAAACAACTGAGATAATTCAGACATCTCATCCTCTATTATACCTTTCCAATACTGTAGGCTATTATAGGCCCTCAGGTTAACTATCATCTCAGCCTATAGCTAGAAAACACTTGACTGTCATCTTTCCAACTCTACCTTACTTACTGGTTTCAATAGCTCCTATGACAAGCTACCATTTATCTCTAGTGTAAGAGTGAAGTCCTTGGAATAAAACAGATGAGGGTTGGTACCCCACCTTGGCCAGTGACTTAAAAACCAGTGACACTGAGAAGATTTCTTAACCTCAGTATTCTTCAGTTTCCCAACGGTGACAGAACATGCAGTTATTCCTGAGAACTATTGCAAGAACTGCCTTGTGGTAAGGAATAAAAAGCCTTTTTCTTTTCTTTTTTTTTTTTTTCTTTTTCGCTGTTGACTAATTTTTCCCATACATCTATTATCATGATAGAAGTATAGGCTAGAATTGTTACCACATTAACTTCTGTCCAATGCTTCACATTGAAGTAATAATATCACAGACTCATAAATAAAAATTATTATATAAATCTCTGGTATCCCAAGAAACAACTTAGCTTTAAGTTAATGCAGCTTTGCAAATGACAAGCACATTCAACAGGCACTGATTCCAAGTAACTGTGTCTATCCAAACAGTTCTCTGCACATGGTAATTCTAATCCCTATAATTTATTCATCTCAGGATACACTCCAAATAGTGCCTTTCTTGAGGGCAGGGGTCGAGTCAATTTTTATTAAGCCATAGTACCTAGCACAGTGCCATATATGGAGGACATACTTAATAAACATAGGTTGAATTTAAATGTATCAGGGTATGGAAAGCACACATTGTGTCAGCTTCCAAACATTTCCCTCATATGTAAACTCTCATCCTTAGGGAATCATCTGCCTTTTAGGAAGCATCTTCAAATGCAGAAATAACAATTTTATAGGTAGTTATCATAATTACCATCTTAACCCCTAATTTATCTGGTTTGGGAGTAACCTGCTAGTCAATCTCTTCATGAAAATTGCTAGATTCCCACACCAGTGTAGTCATTTTGGCAATAGCAGTCTATAACATTATTTTAGAAAATTTTACATTGGAGAGAATAACGGAAGGCATTTATGAATGTATTCATTTATTGTTCTTGTTCTCCTCCTCCTTCTGAAAAAAAAATTATTATAATATACAAGGTCTTTCCCAACATTTAGACTTAGATTTAAAGGAAACCTTAGATATTGCTCTATACAAATGCTTCCCCAATACTAAAACTCCCTATACACAGGCTCTGAGGGGAGATTATTTAGGCCCTGCTCATTTACTTATACATATGGCATACATCCTGTTACATTTTATGTGTACACATATTCTTTAAAAAATAGAGCTCAGGAATGCTGCATGGATAGGATACATGGGTGAATAATAGTAACAATGGCAGCAGCCACGACATCCCTTACCTGCCAGCTACTAGTCTCATCTTCCTTGCATTATCAAAGCTTACCTTTGGGAAAGCACATCTTGATTATCCTGTGACATGGCTCCAATTCCAACTATGCACCTTTAACTTTTGACCCCAGCACTTTCACAGTTATGTCTACTTGAAGAAGACTCTTTTGTAACAATGTTTCAGAGATGGTTATAGAAATTATGCCTGCTCCCTTATGAATTAATTTCCAACAAGTCTTTCCTGAATTTCCTCCTCGCCCTGGGCTTTTCTCCTTACTGCTTATGCATTTTGTACCCTCCAATGAGATTTTTTGCAGGTTCTTCCCAGGTTCCTATTATGCCTGCCATCTCAGGCTTACAGTGCCTCATAAAAAGTCCAAGAATTAAACAATATAATCTGCCTCAGTGTTACTTCTACTCACTGGTCCTTTTCTGTTGCCTGGAGCTAGAAGAAGTATACTTGACATGGCAGTCTCTTAAAATGTTAAGAAAAGAATATCATGCTTGCTCTGGCTTTATTATTTTCTGAACTAACCACATGACCTTGAATTTCTTCTCCTATGATGTGATTTTTAGCTTTTCATGCAGCCTCACTACCTATCTGCATTGTCTTCCTTTTAAAAGTATTAAAAAGTCCATCTGAAAATGTAGTGCTTAGAACACATTACTACATTCATGATCTGACCACTTCTGAGTAAAGGGGCAAGGGGGTGGGGCGGAAGGTTACAAGATCCAAACATAATTCTGCTAATGCCAGCTAAGACCACATTTGTTCATTTGGCAACTACATCTCTCAGTTGGTTCAGATAGGTGATTAATTGACTTCACACTGCCCACCCCCGAAGCCCTGACACATGCTCACATATATTCCCTTTAAGCCTGGTGTCTTCAGTCTATCCTTTCACAACTAATTTTTTAAACCTAAATCAAGTACCAGACTTTTTAATTTGCTCTATTAATTTTAATCTTGTTAGCTCCGGCCCATCATTTCAGTCTGTTGAGACATATTAAATTCTGATTTTCTCACTTGGCACCCTAGCTGTCTTTCTCAGTTTTATGATATTCAGAAATTTTATGAACTTCCTTTATTTTTAGTCCAGACATTGAAAGAAATATAAGCCCGATAACAGAATCTTATGGCATAAAATAGGAAAAATAACTGAATCTTGTATACTTATATATTGCTTAGTTAATTTAATCTTTGTGCAATCCTGAGGAGTGGGTCTATACTGAAGCTCAGAAACACTGACTAACTTGCTCTAGGCCACATAGTTAGATTGAGGAGCTGAGATGATAATTTCTTTGGATTTCAAAATTATACACCTGTTTCCCTATATTTCCAGTCTTGTAGTTAACACAGATTCATTTCACTTAGGTTGTTCCATGAGCTATGGATATATGAAGGCAAGTTGTTTAAAATTCTTAAAAGACTCAAAATAATGTTCAGGTAAGATGCTAACTACCTCCTCACTTACAAATGAGCATATGTATTACAAAAATCATCCATAAGAGCATATGACAGAATAGCATTAAGCAAACGTCAATCAAAAACTTCCAGTTAGAGTCTATTAGATAGAGACCACTGTACTGGGGACAAAAGTTTAAATTCATTTTACAGCTGTCATAGTTTCTGCATTCTTTTCAAATACATATCTAATACTGAAAACCTCAAATTGCCTCCAGGCAGGCTCTAAGTAGAATAAAGCTCTTGGTGAGGTGACTCATAATAGCAAATATAGGCATTCGGGTGCATTAAATTCACACAACAAGAGACAGACATGGGCATGTCCTACAACTTGGTTTGCTTTCTCTGTGATTTCTGAAACAAAATTCCTTCCAAAAAGATTGTTTACCTACACACCAGAAAAGATAAAACATGTAACATGGCTGGCAGACCCACTTCCAAACTAGGAAAAAAGTTGTTTAAGTCTTTCACTCATCTTATGTATAACTTGTTTCTATTATTAAAACAAAGTTACAATTTTTCCTTTGGAAATGTATACCTCAAGATAGAGACATGATATCTCTGGATGTTGAGAAAAGAAGTTTGTATTTCTAATCACTCTCCTCTAAAATTATCTTCCTTTACTTACGTAAAAACAAGTACATTTTAATTGCAATTATGTTACTTTTTTTTTTAGAAAAGGTAAAGGTTGATTCAAATTCATCTCTTTTTTTCCCCAATGTATCACTTTTACTCCTATTAGAGAATTGAAATAATAGGATGAGCAAGAGGGCAGACAGGAGGAAATAATCTGTCTATTGAAAGCTAAAAATAATTTGTATTCACAAAAGATAAAAAGCAGTATATTTAAAATGTGGTCTGAATGAGCGAAATCTCTAGTTTCAGATGTTTTAAAAGCAGCTTTAAAAATGCCTGTCTTTTAATCTGTTTCTTTAACTCAGCTTTGACCAAAATATAGGTGTTTTCCATTTAAAAATTTCATATATCATGGCTCATGTAATTGACAATGGAATAAAAGCCAAATAACATAAAGACCTAAAGTATGTTTTCCATGCATGGTAGGAGATTGACTAGACCTAGAGATTAAGAACTAATTTCCAAATATCTGTTACATCTGTGTGATTTCAAGAGAGCTTTTATTTGATTAGGGTTGCAATTCCAAAAATTCATCCAGAAGGTTATGAGTACTGAATTTTAACATAAATAAAATGTATTCAATTTTCAATGCAATGACAATATGATTAAAAGTTTATACCCACATGTAGCTATATTTAAATGTCAAGAAATCAAATAGAATACACAAATATTTTTATATTAGTGGATTTGTATTTTTATGAGAAACAGTTCTCATCAATCTTATCTTGGTATGCTTAGTCCAGAAAATAATAAAGTTTGTAGATACTGTGTTTGTGTATTAAATATTAAATAACTGGGACAAGAGATTATATACAATCTTAGCATGTAATATAAATGATTTGCCAGTACAATTATAACATGTAAGGATAAGTATGTGTCACAAGGTTAAGTAAATCAATATTTACCTTGTGTTTTCACTGGATCTGATATTTGGCTTGGATCACTAATTCCATATGCATTAGCTGCCCTCACAAGGAAGAGGTAAATTGCATTAGGTTTGAGTCCTTTAATGGCAAATGTTTCTGTTTTCACATTCTCCGCTACGGTCTGCCAGCTGCTACCAGAAGCATGGCTAAGGATAGACACACAAGTTAGAACATGCATATTTAATGATAAATTAAAAAAAAAAAAAAAAAACAACTAGGAGACATTCTCTTCACTCTACCTGAAGGCTTCTATGATATAAGATGTTGGAGTTGCTCCCGAATTCAAATTTGGTTGCCATGATAATGTTACCGTATTTCTGCTGACATCTGTAACTTCAGGTTTTGAGGGGGCACTAGGGATTAAATTTGGGTCAGTGGGTCTTGGAGGTTGGACTGGAACTCCAAATTCTAACAAGTGAGAGAAAGATAAAAGAAAGATGTTTACACAAATACAGATAAACATATAAATGTAGATGATATATCCATACATAGACCTACTCCGGGACCAGGACATTTAATTCATCAGTTTACCAGTAAGTAAACAATTGTATTTTAAGCTTTCTTTTAAGGCAGAAATACTATCTGATTTACCTTGGACTTCAATGTAAGCGCTCCATGTCGCTTCACCACTGGGGGTTGATGCAATGCAGGTGTACCGACCAGTGTCGCCCAGCTGAGAAGGCAGACAGAAAATAAATATTTGGAACAATCAAGAGCTCACTGGGCTGGAAAAGCAATTACAGTTTTGTATATGGTCCATGAATATGGATAACTGCATTAAAATGTGCTAACCAGAAACTTCCTCTTAATTGAATATATTTCTATGGAATGTGAAGGAAAATATTGCATGAAGACAGAAAAAAAGAGATCTTATGTGATTATTCTAATTATATAATAAACACATAATTCTTAGTTGCATTAACATATTTTTATTATCAGTGTCAGAAACAATAAGTAATAACTAAGGTATATAATTTCAAAGGGTTAATATTTATTGCAAAATAATGTCTTTTATGTTTTGATAAGTCACATAATAAGTCTGATAAGGTTTAGCCAGTGACTGTTCTTGCTTTTTCTTATTTTATTGAAGACATACCTATATGGATATATGAGACAAACAGATATTTATAGAAGCAGGATAGGCAAAAAAGGATTTTCTCTTAAAGTATTCAAGTCCTTTTGTTTCTCCCCAATTTTTTTAACCTTTAACTTAAGGCAGTTTAAGGAGTATAAAGCCAAACTCTAGCTAGAATGAACATTCTATCTTTCTTCTGAAGACTGAATGACAGAAAACAAACACTGGTCACATGATTAATTTCAAAATCAGCACCAGCATAATAAACCCATATACCTATGCTTAAGCTAATAACTCTATCTTCAAGTAACATTTGATAAAGCAAGAATGCTGTCATCTTGCTCTGGCAATTGCAACAACTACGTCACAATGGTTGTCACAAATAAGTTCAACATGTTAACATTTGTGGCACATAAAGTGAACTGGGATGCTGATCCAAGACTCCAAAGGAGCCACCTTCAACAGGCAATAAAGTAATTGAAAGTTATTTTTATTGCTATCAAGATTATTCTTTCATATGCCTCGGGAACTTGTCTGATCTTGACCTAAAAAGAAAAAGGAAAATCAAAACAAAACAACACAGTCCTGAAATAATAGGCATGGGATGTGACGTCCTGGGGAAGGCAAATCCCTAAATTGTTCCCACAAACCTGTAGGCTTTCCATCATGCAATATTCTGATTTGAAATGTACACTCAGAGTGTACATTGCTTTATAGTTTTTGTTTGCATGTATAGTATTTGTACTTGCAAAATGCTGATCCAATTGCTTACAACAGAACTGTTTAAGTACATTGCACATAAAATGATACTGGAAAATATCTTGAAAAATACTTTCTGGAATGATTGCACCATACCACTACTTGGAAGGTATTTATTCTCCCACAAATCCCTATCTACTTTCCTCAGTTGGTTCTCAGGAATCTTTTTTTTTTTCTCATCCAAATCATCTTAAATTACTTGTTGTGGGCTAAATTATGATTCAAATAATCTCAAATATACACAATGAAATGTCAGCAAAAATAAAGGATCAAATTTAAAATATATTAATACTTTTAATTTAGCATTTTATCACATCCAAAATTTGAAATTTCAACACAAATTATTGGAGGCAAAAACAAAGCGGAACAAAACAGGAAGCACAGGGTCTCATTCCAAGTTACCTTAGCATATCTGATCTGCAGCACTCCGTTTTCCAGCTGTTTGATTCGAGAATCCTGGGTTGAAACAAGGACTCCATCCTTTCTCCACAGAATTGTGGGCAGTGGACTGCCTGTGGCCACACAGCTGAGGACTAAAGTACCATCTACTGCTACAGTCTGATTCACAGGACCCTGTCGAATAACTGGGGGAGGCCGGTCTGCAATCACTGCCAGAAGAAACAGCAGAAAATAGATTTCTACAACTGGAAGAAATTTTCTAATCATTCAAGCAACAGCAGTTGCTCTAGGCTTTGAAACAAACTAAAGATAATTAAAGAAGTAATTAAAGTACGAGACATGCATTAATCAGAATGCATTTATATGATGCACTGATTCAGAATATAAAAATGAGATACAATGTACTCCTTTCAAATGACCAACCCACTGACTGAGTTTGTTGCATTGTCAACAAACTGTTCCTGTTTAATTTAAGAGCTCAGGAACTAAATTAGGATTGTGAATGGTGAAGTAGATGCATAGTTGTGAAAACGGAATGCTGTAGTTTTTAAACTTTAAAATTAAAAAAATATGCCTTGGTCTAACCAATGGAGCTAGCCATCCATCCACTAAAACAGTGGAATTGGAATGTTCCTAACACAAAGAAGTGTTAAATGCTTGAGCTGATGGATACTCCAATTACCCTGATTGGATTAAGTCACATTGTATGCCTGTATCATAACATCATATGTTCCCTATAAAGATATACAACAATTACATACCCATAATAATTAAAAATAAAAAAATGTTTAAAAAATTAAAAAAACAAAACACAACAAAAACCCCACTTATACTAAGGAAACTATGAGACAAACTTTAATAAATTAAACAAAGCCAACTTGACATTTCATAACTATTTTGCATCTAACAGAAAAAATATGATGGTGCCATACCAGCATGTTTGACAATTTTGGAATCAGAAACGTGCTTTAGATTTTCATAATTTACAAATAAATATGATTGAGGTCCCTGTGGTTTTTTAATCTTATAATTCTTTCTGTTAAAATACACATGGGTGAAAATTACCCAACAATAATGAATTCAATTAAAGTGAAAAATTGCTCAAATACATTGTTGGTAGGCTGATCCAAAAAGACAAATCAAGATAATGTCCAAACTTGGCAAATATAATACTATACTTCCCTATTGAGATTAATAGGAATGGGAAAATACTTCTATTAATTCTGTTACCTTAAATAATAGTTTTAATATACTATGGACAGCGACAATGACACACAATTTATTATTCCTATTATTATGTGAAAAATTTAAAAGCTAAAAACTGGGATAAATTCATTTTTTAACGGAAAAATCTAAAAAAATCTGTCATGGAAGTAGGATAAATCCTGCATCAGAGAGATATTCCATTCCCTGACTTAGGCAATTTATGTGAAACTCTATAGATATATTTTAATATTAATAATATAATAAAAAGAAAAAAGAAAATTTCATAATTTTTATTTAATTATTAAGATTTAAAATTCTGTATATTAATTAAAGTTTTAAAAAAAGGACATAGAGAAGATTCTAAGAAGTTGCCTGATTAAAGGAACTAGTTGCCAGAGTAACTAAATTTTGGATGCAATAATTTTCAAAGATAGATGTGTCATGTTCAAAGTTTTATGCACCAGAGATTTTCATAAGATAGAGTCACACTTCAATTTGTTCCTCATTTATCATGCAATAATTGTTAGTTTCGTGCATTAAAAAAAAAAAAAAAACAGGAAAGCAATGGAGTGAAGTCAGCAACTGTGCCTTTCCATTCTACCCTTCCAATTCTCTTCTATGCCTTACTAGTGTGAAATTTTCTAATACCAGGGGGTATATTAGAATGCTGGAGTTTGTAACTTGGCAGGAGTGTTTTAGATACTCCATGGTTGAAAAATCTAGGCCAATGATGCCTTTGCTCAAAATTTAAAAGTCTTTTGTGCATAATCTATTGAGGTTGGCTAAAATAAAATTAGAGGTCCCTCCTGATAAGTATGATAAAAAAGAATGAAAGTATTTTACTGCATTGGGGTTTTTATAAGACCACCTGTATTCCCTTGATTATAAGAATGAATGAATATGTATTTCCAGACATTAAATAAATTGGTCACAGAGTGTTTCTCTATAACCGATTATCATTAAGTCCAGTAAAAGCATGGACACAAATAATATAGTATCTGTGGATTTATTCAATTTTCTATATCTTTATGGTTCTTTGATATTTTCATCACATTTAGCATCATTCCATCTCTCCAATCCATATCAACCCAGTTGATATTTTTTTCTGCCATTTATTTCTGCATAATATACAATTTATAGATTAACAAAAATAAAGCAGAAAAAGGATCAGGTCCATCATTTGCCATATGTCTTTGGGTAAGTTCCTTAAAGTTTCTAAGTCTCAGTTTTTATCTGTAAAATGAGGATAATAACAGCTCAGGGGATTGCTATGAAGATTTAAATGGAATACTAGACATGAGATTGCTTTGATAATTGCAAAAGGTTCGACGTGTGTGTGTGTGTGTGTGTGTGTGTGTGTGTGTATACATATATGTACTGTGATATTACCACTTATCTCTTTTGGTAAAAAACTAATATATAAATCAGAGATGAAAGATTTAAAAGTTCATTAACACAATTCCATATTTTTAGGTTAAAAAAATTAAACCTTTTGCTGTTGTCACAGATTAGAATAAAATACTGATGGAATGTTTAAACTTACACACACCAAAGAATATAGTACATTTATGAAACAAACGTCAAATTAAGGTCTAGAATCTTACATTGGAATTATTAGAATGAATTATCAAATAATAAAATAGAAAGTTTAAGATACAGAAATGTTTAACAATGTGAGTAAGTACATGGACCATGAAGTCAGAAAGATGAAGCAGAAATGTTCCATATCTATTCTATGCAATACACTAGCCAATACCTACAAGTGGCCACTGAACACTTGAGGGTGGCTAGTGTGATTGAGGAAGTAGATGTGTAATTTTATTTAATTTTAATTAATTTAAATTCAAATTTAAATAGTCATATGTGGTATGTAGATATCAAACTGGACAGTGAAGACTTATGTTATAAATCTCAGTTGTGGTACTTATTATCAGTGTGATTTGGCTATAGCTCTTCACTATCCACTGCCTCAGTTTCTTTGTCAGTAAAATGAGGTGTAGTTAGATTTGAAATTGTTCATGTGTGAAAAGTTCTTAGCACATAATGTCTAGTACTAAGTAAGCACTGAATAACTGTAGCTTATTATTAAGTATTAGTCTAATAGTAATATTGGTGTTAGTAGTGATAGTATGACAGGTGTAACAGGTGGTGTTACTGTATCACAGTAAGGCTTATAAAAGTTTGCCTGTCTTTTCCTCAAATTCAATGAAAGATTTCAAGACTCCTCAAATCAGGATATATATCAGAATGTAATATTTTGGCTCCTCATAAATAATAATCATGAAGGCTGTTAATACGTATAAATATATTAATGAAATACTTTTAAGTGAAAAAGAACACAAAATAACATAGACATGCTGGTTCATGCATGAAAAATTTACACATATACCAACAAATATCACAGTTATAGATCACAATTATCATCCATTTACAAAGTGTTTTCAAACATCATATCTTGGAAATCTATGAGTTAGGCTGAGAAATATTATTATCACAGGAAACTGAAACTCTGAAAGCGCAAGTGACTTGTCCAAATCAAATAGTGAGTAACTGGCAATTCTCCCTTTTCTAAATGTAAGATAGCATACTTTGAGATGTCATCTATACCTTTTATGAGATGAATATAAGTGATTTAAAATTTTATATAGCATATAATAATCATTAAAGTACTTTTTACATTTTAATAAAGAGGAGAAGAATTTTCAATTAAATAGGAGACATGAATTTGTATCTTCCTAAGTCAAATGCGATTAGGGATATGTCACAGCTATAGAGAAGCACCATTTCAAAGACAGCTACTATTCAACACTTCCATGCCTCATGTTTTATTATGCTATTGCCTTTGTTCAGTTTGCAAACAATAAAAAGATTAAGAAGCTAAAGTCATAGTCTCCAGAAAGTACTCTGACTACTAGCCATCGTCTTGACCTAACTTAATAATGTATAAATATTGATATTGCCAACACTCACAATAATTGTAGTTTTACCTATGAAGAATGATTCTATGGTTTCAGGTTGTTTGTATAATATCAATAAACTCCAAAATAAAGAAACACAACTTAAAAAAAAGAATACCAAAAGAGCAAACACAAAACTACCTTAATGTCTCTCCCCCAAAGTGGTAGAGTGAACCAGGACATTTAGTGTTGGGAGTGAATTGGCTACTAGGAAGGAATTCCAAATTCACAAATTTAGGATTTGTTTGGTTTTTTAAAAAGTTTAGTAAGAATTTCATGAAAGATCTAGTCTTACAGATTAAGCAATCCATGATGTCACGTCAGCTGGCACACAGAAATCTGTGCTTTTAATTCTATGAATAGGAGATACTTCAGAATATTTTAGAGTAGTTTTTTGGGGTCTTTTTCACGTATGACTATATACAAATTGCCTACAAAGTTACAATCATAAATGTATGTGCACTTCTATGTTCTACTTTTTCTACATATTGGTTATACTAATCATAATCAAACTCATTACATGGTGTTCACAATCATGATTTAATAGCTATACTGTACTTAAGACACTGTAGAAACACTGTAAGTCATTCAAATTTATTGGCACCAGTACATGTATATGAATCACAGACAGAAACAAGAATTTGAGCTTTTTTTCTATTTCAGAATATTATGGGGGTACAAATGTTTTGGTTACTTGAATTGCTTTTGTACTGCCTGAGTCAAGTTATAAGTGTGACCCTGATAATGTACACTGTACACATTAGGTATGATTTCACCATCTTCCTCTTCCACCTGCATGATTTCCTTTGAGTTTTATTTTAACTGTGGACATGAGTGTTGAGTGGTTAGTTTTGATTTGATAGTGAGTACATATGGTGTTTGTTTTTCCATTCTTGCAATACCACACTTAGGAGGATGGTCTCCAATTCGATCCACATTGTTGCAAAAGGTATTAATTCATTTTTTTATGGCTGAGTAGTACTACATGGTATACATATACCACATTTTATTAATCCACTCATGAATTGATGGCTACTTGGGTTGAATCCATATCTTTGTGATTGTGAATTGGGCTCCAATAAACATTCTGGTACCTTTATGATAAAATGACCTTTTTTCTTTTGGGTAAATACCCAGTAGTGGGATTGCTGTATCAAATGGTAGGTCCATCTTAAGTTCTTTGAGGAATCTCCATACTATTTTCCATAGAAGTTGCACTAGTTTGCAGTCCCACCAACAGTGTATAAGTGTTACTTTCTTTCCACATTTATGCCAGCATCTATTGTTTTGGGACTTTTTTTTTTTGAGACAGAGTCTCACTTTGTTGCCCAGGCTAGAGTGAGTGCCATGGCGTCAGCCTGGCTCACAGCAACCTCAATCTCCGGGGCTCATCAATCCTACTGCCTCAGCCTCCCGAGTAGCTGGGACTACAGGCATGCACCACCATGCCCGGCTAATTTTTTTTTTGTATATATATTTTTAGTTGGTCAATTAATTTATTTCTATTTTTGGTAGAGACAGGGTCTCGCTCAGGCTGGTTTCGAACTCCTGACCTTGAGCAATCCCCCCGCCTCGGCCTCCCAAAGTGCTAGGATTACAGGCGTGAGCCACCACGCCCGGCCTGTTTTGGGACTTTTTGATAAAAGCCATTCTTAATGGGGTCACGTGATATCGCACTGTGATTTTGATTTACATTTATCTGATCAGTGATGTTGGACATTTTTTTCATATGTTTTTTGGCCATTAGTCTGTCTTATTTAGGAAAGCTTCTGTTCATGCGTTTTGCCCATTTTTAGTGGTTTTTTGGATTTTTTCTTGCCGATTTGCTTGAGTTCTTTGCAGATCCTTGTTATTCGCTCTTTATCAGATTTATGACATGAAAATATTTTATCCCATTCTGTAGGTTTTCTATTTGCTCTGTAGATTGTTTCCTTGGATGTTTAGAAGATTTTTAATTTAATGAAGTCCCATTTATTTGTTTTTGTTGTTGCTGTGATTGTCCTTGGGACCTTCTTCATAAATTCTTTGCCTAGGCCAATATCTTGAATTTTTATAACATTTTCTTTTAGAATTCTTATAGTTTCATGTCTTATATTTAAGACTGTTATCCATCTTGCATTAATTTTTGTGAGTGGTGAGAGATATGGATCCTGTTTCAATCTTCTACATGTGGCTATCCAATTTCCCCAGCACCATTTACTGAATGGGAATTCTTTTCCTCTGTGTATATTGCTGTCTATGTTGTTGAAGATCAGATGGCAATATGTGGATGCTTTCATATCTGGTTTTCTTTTTGTTTCATTCATTGGTCTAGGTCTCTATTTTTGTGCCAGTCTAATGCTGTTTTGGTTACTATATAGCTTTATAGTATAGTTTAAAGTCTAATGATGCCTCCAGAATTGTTTCTTTTACTTAAGATTGATTTGGCTATGTAGCTCTTTTCTGGTTCCAAACAGAGAATTGTTTTTTCTAGATATGCAAAAAATGATGTTGGTATTTTGATTGGGATTGCATTAAATCTATAAATAATTGTGGGTAGTATGGATATTTTAACAATGTTGATTCTGCTGATCCATGACCATGATATGTTTTTCCATTTGTTTACATCATCTACAATTTCCTTCCATAACGAATCTTAGTTCTCTTTGTAGAGACCTTTCACCTCCTTGGTTAAATATATTCCTAGGTATTTCTTTGTAGCTATTTTGAAAGGTATTGAGTCTTTGGTTTGATTCTCAGCTTGACTGTTATTAGTACATAGGAATGCTACTGATTTGTGTACATTGATTTTGTAACCTGAGACATTGCTGAATTTATTTCTTAATTTCAGAAGTCTCTTGGCAGAATCTTTGGTGTTTTCTAGATATAAGATCATTTCATCAGCAAAGAGTGATAGTTTGACCTCCTCTTTCCCCATTTGGATACCCTCAATTTCCTTTTTTTGCCTGATTACTCTGGGTAGAAATTCCAGCAGTATGTTGAATAGAAGTGGAGACACTGGGCATCCTTGTCTTGTTCCTATTCTGAGTGGGAATGCTTTCAACTTTTCTTCATTCAGTATGATGTTGGCTGCGGATATGTTCTATATGGCTTTTATAATTTTGAGAACGTTCCATGTATGCCTATTTTGTTAAGAGTTTTTATCATAAAAGTATGCTAAATTTTGTTGAATACTCTTTTTGCATCTACTGAGATGATCATTGATCTCCCAGATGTTTATTGAGCTTCTTGTACCTTGATATCTACATTTCTAGTAAGACCAAAGAAGTTTTCCTCAATTATTCCTTCAAATCAGTTTTACAACCCTTGTGTGTTTTCTTCCTCACCCTCAGGGATGCCTATAATTCATTTGTTTGGCGTCTTTACATAATCCCATATTTCTTGTAGGCTTTGTTCCTTCCTTTTAATTCTCTGTTCTTTATCTTTGACTGACTTGTTTGATTTGAAAATATTGTCTTCAAACTCTGACAGTCTTTCTTCTGCCTGACCTATTCTATTCTTAGGACTTTCCACTGTGATTTGTGTTTCCTTGAATTAATTTTTCATGTCCAGAATTTCTACTTGTTTCTTTAAATAATTCGATTTCCTTAGTGAATTTTTCACTCATTTCCTGAAGTCTTTCTTTCTTTCTTTCTTTCTTTCTTTCTTTCTTTCTTTCTTTCTTTCTTTCTTTCTTTCTTTCTTTCTTTCTTTCTTTCTTTCTTGTGGTTTCTTTGTATTGGTTTTCCATTTTGTCTTGTATTTCACTGAGCTTACTTATAATCCATGTTTGCAATTCTTGATCTGTCATTTCAATATTCTGATTTTGGTTGATATCTATTGATAGAGAGCTAGTGTTCCGAGGTGGTCTTTCATGGTGATTCTTCATACTTTCAGAGTTCTTTCACTGATTCCTTTTCATCTGGGGCAGCTATTGCTTCATATTTTTGGATTTTCTTTTGTTTAGATAGGGCCTTTTTGCTTCCCCTCACTCATACATGTAAGTTTGTAGCATACATTGGGTAAGAACTTTTGGCTTTGCTTGTGGGTTCTTTGATGGAAATCTAGGTTTTGGGTGGATGCTTTGGTTATAGATATCTTTGGTGTGGCAGTTATCTCAGTTGCTAGTTGTAGGAGTGGTGAGCTATGTAATTGGGCAGGTTTCCTATCTCCCTTTGGTGAGGAAGGATGGAGGTCTTTGAAATCCTTTTGTTTTCCCCATCCCTCTGGTAGTCTTAAAAGTATTAATTGTAATGGCATGCCCAGTGTAATCTCTTAGACAGTAGATAGTGCTTGTGGGTAAGAATCAACCACACTCTGTATAATTGACTCATTAAATGCTATAAAGGGCATGCAAATGTACCTCCCTGTCAGTAGGTGGTGCTTGCCAGAAGGAACAAGCTATGATATTATTTTTAGGTCCTGTGACTGGCTCTATTCTCTCTGGAGAGGCACTCAAATCCTCCAGGTGGTGGGTGGGGCCCTGGAACTTCAGGTGAGTTCTTATTCCTTACCACAGCAGAGCTGGGTGGGGAAGTATGGCTGGGTGAAGCTAGGTTGGGTGAGCTTGTCCTTGGGCTCCACAAAAGCTGGCAAGGTATCTGTTTCAGCAGGGGTCAAAGGTCTGCTCCCACTTTCTGAGCTAAGCTGCTAGGAAGGAGATGAACTGGTTCCACCTGACCAGAAATTCTGCTTGTGGGGGAAGAGCCATCTGAGATTCACACTCTAGCAATCTGGAGTGGGCCTTGCTCCTCTCTGTCCACCCGTGATCTGCATTTTCCTCCTGGCAATTTGCTGGCTGGCAAAAGCTCAAGCCAGCCAAACTCTCCCATGACTACGATATGGGTTGGGAGGTTCCCTGCCCAGGCTCCCAGCTGAGCTGAGAGAGTAGCCCTCCTGTTGCGGGAGGCCCCCCACCCCAAGAGCACACTGCAGCTAGGACCCACATTGTACTCTCCCTCCTGATCTGCCTATGTGGGCTCCCTTGCCTCCTAAGACTAATTCACAAATGTTTCCTCTGTGCCTGCATTCAACATGATCAAGACTTGGGAGTACAGAATCTGGCCTGTGGGCTAGTTCCTGGGCCCCCAGGATCAATCCCTGACCATGCCATGGAGAAGCACACTGGTACTGAGTTGCCCACAGGGTGCCTAAGCAGGTTTGTTGTCCCTCTGCTTTGGGGAGTGTACCACTCTGATGAAGTCACAGAGCAAGCAGCACCAGAGTGGGCCAGCAGTCAGGGAGCTCACAGTCTGAGCATTTCTCACTTCACTGCAGGGCTCCAAGAGGTAAGGTCTGAGCCCCACTCTCTGTGGAAGCCTTGGTGTTGTAGATCAATTATCTCTCTTGGCATCCACAGCTCGGGGGGGGCAAGATGAGTCTGGAAGGAAGAAAGCTAGCACTCTGGTCATGTCTGTCCCTCTCTCTGGGAAGCCACTCACCCAGAATGTCTAGGCACTGGAGTCACACAAATCACTCAGCTACCCACTGAACCCCTGTGGCTCCTGTCATCTGGGCCAGAGTTGGGAAATGTCTGTGTGGGAATGAGTAAGACAAAACCTGAGGAGTTGAAGCCCCTTGGAGAGGACAAATGCACATGGTGGGAAGAGAAACAATATGGTGCCTACTGTCCTAGTTCATGTCTGTGAAGACAGGAGGCACCCCAAGGGGCTGGGAGCCTGGTGCCCTGTCTACAAGAAGCTCCAGGTCACTGGCAGCAGCATACTCTAGGTTCATGTAGGAGCTAGATGCTCTTCCCTTCCTTCTTTGTATCATCCTCTCATTCAAAAAATAACTATTGAGCATGTAGCACATATCTGATCCTGGGTAGATACTGGGGATATATTTGATTTGACTAGACAGACAAACATCTTGCTCTCATGGAACTTAATATCTAATGAAGAATATAGGAAAATGAACAGAGAAGATAAAAATGTATATGGTGCAATCTATGAATATATGGCAGAGATGAGGGTATAGAACCTGTATTTGAAGAATTAGTGAATGCTTTTTAAAGGAAATGGAATTTCAAGTTAATGGAAACAATATGTGCAGATGTTTTAAGACAAATGAAAAACATGGCAAGCATTAATTACATTGAGGGCAGGTGAGCAACAATGTGTTCAGAGCTGAGCTCGTAGGGGGTCAGATAATAAACTGTAAAGCACATTAATAAATACAAACTTTATCCTGAGAACACTAGGAAACCTAATAATGAAGTCAATATTTTAAAAAAATTCTTCCAGAATTACTTGAAATTCAAAAGTATTTATAAAAATCCTGGCAAATATCACACTTGGTAGTGAAATATTAAAGGCTTTCTCCCTGAAGTTAGGATTAAGAAAAAATATGTCCACTATCACTAGTTCCACTCATTATATCAGAGGTCACAGACAATGCAGAACAAATTAAAGAAATAAAATGTACAAATATTGAGAAGAAGAAGCAACACCACCTTTTTTGCATTTGACATATTATGTACATAAAAACTTCAAACTATCTACAAACTATTGAAAATAATAAGTGGATTTAGCAAAGTTTCTAGACACAAGATTAATATACAAAAGTCAATTGTACAAGTAGGCACTTGTCTTTTACAATTCTAATGAAATTTAAAATGTATACATATAGTCAAAACAAAAAATTATAAAATACATTAGATATATATCTACCAACATATATGCAAGACCTCTACCCTGAAAAGAAAATATTATTGAAAGAATTTAAAGAAGACCAAAATACTTAAGAGATATATGTGGGGTATATACTATATTCCTGAATTAAAAGACTCAGATTGTTAAGATGTTAATTGTCCTAAATTAGTCTAAAATTTAAATAAAATCAAAATTAAAAACTCAGATATTTTTCTTTGTTTAAGGGGTTGGTTTTTGTGTGTATCAAATTTTGACAAGTTTATTTTAAAATTCATAAGACAATGCAAAGGATCTTTAATAACATACCTAAAACAAGAAAAACAAAGTTGGAGACCTACACTACCAGTTTTTAAGGCTTACTATAAAGCTACAATAATGAACACTATATATATATATATATATACATATATATATATATATGTATATATATATATATCGCCATAAAGAGATAACAGGAACAGGTTAGAAAGACCAGAAATAGACCCACATATGTATATTTACTTGAATTGTAATAAAATGCCACTGTGATTCAGAGGAGAAAGGACAGTCTTTTCAATAAATGATACTACAACAATTAGTTTCTATATAGGGGAAATAAAAATAATTTTGATCCCTAACTCACACCATACACCCAAATTAATTCAAGGTGGATTGAAAATGTGAATATCAGAGGTATAAATAATAAAGCTTCTAGAATAAGACATAGAAGAACATCTTCATGGCTTTGAGGTAAGACTAAAAGTAACCATAAAATCAAAAATAATACATTGATCCTCATTAAAATTAATTACTTAATCCTTAAAATCATCACTAAGAGAATGACCAGGAAGGAATATTAATATTTACAATACATAGACTTGTATCTCAAATATATGAGAAATGAAAAGAAGATAAATTAGTCTACCATATATATGTACACCATAAGGTAAATCAAGATAATTTGATTTCACATGCCAACCAACAGACATATACAGAAACATTTAGCTTTATTAAAAAAATCCTAAACTGGAAACAATCCATTAATAGGAGATTAGATAAATAAATTGCATTCTATTTATGCAATAGAATACAACACAGAAATAAAAAAGAATTAACTACTGTTAAAAACACAGTGAATTTTACTGACACTATTTTGAACTAAAGTTGTCATACATAAAAGATTTTCTCCTGTCTGAGTTCATTTAGCTAAGTTTCAAGAACAGACAAAACTAATCAATGGTTATCAAAGTCAGAAAAGTGATGATCTCTGAGAGAGAAAGGCTTATCGACTAGAAAGGAGTCAATAGAAGCCTTCTGTGGTCCTGGCAATGTTCCACATCTTGACTTGAGTGGTCATTTCATAAATAAATTTATCAAGCTGTGTTAGTTTACTCTACTTACTTTATAGTATGTCAATGTACACAGTCTGGAAGAAAAGAGGGGTCTTGGGAAAAAATTCACAACAATAAGGAAATGTAATTTGGGGGAAAGACAAGAAACAGGCATGAAGTTAGCAGACTGTTCCAGTTTCAGATTACAACTGACTAAGACTAGATGTTAAAACTGAGATAAAGACAACTTGATGGATTCAAAGATTACTAAATGGATATAGAGATGAGAATAAATGAGGACTCAAAGATGACTTCACAGTGTCTTATTTTATTTTATTTTATTTTTGAGACACAGACTCGCTTTGTTGCCCAGGCTAGAGTGAGTGCCATGGTGTCAGCCTAACTCACAGCAACCTCAAACTCCTGGGATCAAGCGATCCTGCTGCCTCAGCCTCCTGAGTAGCTGGGACTATGGGCATGCACCACCATGCCCAGCTAATTTTTTCTATATATATTAGTTGGCCAATTAATTTCTTTCTATTTATAGTAGAGACAGGGTCTTGCTCTTGCTCAGGGTGGTTTTGAACTCCTGACATCAAGCAATCCGCCTGCCTCGGCCTCCCAGAGTGCTAGGATTACAGACGTGAACCACTGCGCCCGGCCCACAGTTTCTAATTAAAGAAGAAACTGCCATTACATTGAATGTTTAAGTCATTATCTGAAGTTTAAAAAAAATTAAGCAGGATGAATGCATACAGTATGCATCTTTTATTCCTGTTTCTCTTCTTTTATTCCTGTTCCATTTTTCTCATTGAGAGAGGATGTTTCTTTATAGGCTCTTTCACCTACTTTTTGTAATTGAAAGTAAAAAAATAATTCTGATTGCTCCAGTGAATTTAGTTTTAGAAACAACAAGCCTCTTACCACTATAATGATTTTAGTTTTATTTTTAATTTGGAAGAATTCTTTACTTGTAAAACTTTTTTGATTATATGCACACACACTAATATATATATAATGTATATATACACATGCAAAAATAAAGAAAAATACATAAAATATATTTCATGTATTTACATTTTTAAAAATTTTTCTTCTTTGTCAACTTCTCAAATTACCATTACTCTTCATCTTATGATCTGGAGATTTTCTCTATCACTGTGACTTTACAGTATGTTTGGCATTAATTGATCATATTTAAGGGAATTGTTACAATAAAATCACATTAAGAAAAACTTATTCATTATCGTAAGTTATAAGTTGTTAGATTTTTCAATTTATAACCAATTCATCTTATCTCCTTAATTTAGAGGCTAAAGAAGAGAAGATAATTTACACTAAAAGATTATACAATAACTTTTAGTTTTCTGAAACATGGAAACATTCCTATGTATATCTAGCTATTCAATATAAACTTCTCTTTGGATAATTATTATACTCTTACGAATCTGATTTGATGCTAGAAATTTACAGTATATTTAAATTAAAATAAGAATAACTTTGAACTCATTGTACCCACCTTTGGTTTTATACCAAAATAGCTGTAAGAAAAGTTATAAAGAAAGTTGCAAATAATTATATCCACTGGCACTCTCTTTAGATCCTAAGCCAAACTTGTACATTTTAAAATAAAATGCTTTACTTTACCATCTGTGACTTCCAAATATGCCTTTGTGATGATACTTCCAGCAACATTTAAGGTCTGGCAGATATAATAACCAACATCAGATCGCTGGACATTAGTGATAGTGAGGTCACCAGTCTGGGAGACCGAAAATCGGCTGGATGACTGTGGTGGCTGATAGGAGAAAAGCAGATTCTAGAACCCAGAATTTGGAGAAGGGGGGAGAACAAAAGTAAGTTAATTGCTAGGTTTCAATATTTTGGCATATACAAATATACATTAAAAATATATATATTATATATAAGTATACACATATACATATATATGAACACAAGTTAAATATTCTTTCATCACATACCCACATAATATAGATATGTATGCACATAAATATCTACATATACATATACACACAGAGTTTAATAATATAACATCAAATAGAGTCATTTAAGATTTAAATAATTCTCAATATTGATATATATTTTTATAATCATCAGTTTTCAAACAATACTAGATATATAAGGATATTAGGTCCCATTAGAGTAAAAGCATATTTAACAAAACAAAGATAAAAGCATTGTTTTACATATATATGACTATTAAGGATATAAATATTAAAACTTTTCACATATAAAAAAACTAAAAGTTAAGCAAATTCTGACAAATTAAATTCAAGGATACCATTTTGGCATGACAACAAGCATCTCTGTTAACCAGATATTATAAATATTCACTAACCTATACCACACTTTTAACATTTCCATATCTTGTTTCTCCTTTTAAATGGTAAGAATATTTGTTAAGGGTTTTTTAAAAATTTATATATTGAATTTAATCAAAAGACTGTGCTTGTTAGAGGAAGTGTATATTTCACACAAAATAATACATCATGTCATTGAATTTTATGAAATAAAGAATATCAACTATTTTTTCATAACCAAAAAAGTTACTTTTTAAAAAAAGTTTTGGTGCCTTTTAACATATACCATTTTGTAAAGATTTAATTACTGTTGTATATATATATATTCCCAATGTCAAAATTTTACAAAAAAATGAGTTGAATTATTAATTTAAACCAAAATTCCTTGAAAATTGTTTAAATAACTTTGATGAATCATCTAAATATTACTCTATTAATATGATCCAGTGGATTTACTCTTATTGCTACATAGATTTTCGGACATAATGTACAGACAATTATTCCTGCTCTATTTAAATATTTTGTTTTTTCTTGTCTTTAACTTGTTTTTAGTAAACTTAGTTCTTTGAGGCCAAATGGAACGTGTTAGACCCCACCAAGATACTAAAACAAATGAGGGTCTATCTACCATAAGCAAGGCACTGTTTGGCTACCAAAGTGCAAACAAAATCATACTTATAGCCATGATTCAAGCATTATAAGTGATCCATGTAACAAAACACATTTGTACCCCACTAATACTTTGAAATTTTAAAAACGTGACCTTGATGGCATTGCCTAAGAAAGATTATTGAGTGCAGTCAGTTAACTACCTGTTTGTTACTCATAAGAGCGCATTAAAAGCAAGACCATGAAACAAAAGACCTAAAATTGATTTAAAAAAAGTAAAAGAGGTCAGAAATAACTATGTTAAAAATTAATAAAATCATCTTTTACAAATATCAGAAACAAGTAAAGTGAAATGTTTCGCGAAAAAGTGAAAGTCATTAAGAGATAAAATACATTTTAAACTATTTAAAAATATCCTGTTTATTAAACGGAAGTCCAATAGTGAACTTAGAGATTGAAAGAGTATAAATCTTTATATTCTAATTTCAATGTATTTAGACAATTCTGGTTTATAAAGTGCTTAGAGAGTAGGATTTGATAGCAAATGGTGATCATCTAGGATAGTTTTCAAAGAATTAGAACAGACTGAACTATATTGAACATGATATCTATGTTAAAAGACAATTTCATATAGTTTAATGATTCAGAAGGCTCTTCATCTTATACTTTAGACTCTCTGGATGCTTTCAAAGAAATCATACTGTATAATTATCATCTCTGTTTTAAACGTATGTAAATCTCTTTTAATATGTAATTCCAGATACTTTAATAATAGAAATGATAATTAATTAAATTATGCTGAGAAAAAAGGTGTAGTTTTTATTTAATGTGGCTGAATTAGAAATAAAGGTAAAATTTATGGGATAAAATAAAGACTGTTCTATATCTCACTTTAAGAAATAAAACAATGAAGACAATTTTGTCTTCTATCTCATTGCTCAAATTTTCTGGGTCACACAGAGTTTTCTAAGGTTTCTTAATGTGACAGCTATATGAGTAAGTAATACATTGACTTTTCTTATCATATATCTCACACCCACCTTTGCTGATTAAAATATTAGAAAAAGGTTGTACCTGACTCCCCTCTCTCCTCCAGAAAATAGCTGGTTGTGGGTTTCCAGTTGCTTCACATTGAAACGTTACAGTTCGTCCCAAAGCAACAACCTGGTCACGGGGTTTCACAACAAAATGTGGAGGTTCTAAAGGAGATGAAACAAATTACTCTAAATCAAAAGCATGTGGTTATTGTCTTACTTGAGACAATTTCCTGATATTCTAAGTACTGCCTTTATTTTATGCATATTATGTACAATAGTAACAATGTACCGATTCCATCCCTAATTTGACACTAAATTGTTAAATACATATTTATAGAATGAAATAGAGTTGTTTTATGAAGAAGTTTTTTATTTTCTGACCTTCTAAGATTAACCTCCATATTAAAAAGAATTCTCGAGCTACAATTTGACCCTTTGTGTCCAAAGTATACCTGAAATTTGTATGAATAAATTATTTTTTCTCATTTAGATCTGCTTAAAGGTGAATGAACTTTAATCATACACACAAGGACCTCCTGATGTAAGCAGGTCCCAAAATGACTTTAACTCAAAAGCTCCTGAAATGGTACCATGCAAATTATAATCATTTAATATCTTCAGTCCAATTACTTGAATAGAAATGAATTTAAAGCAATAGTGGAGTCAAATGCCTCCTTCATTTACATAGGCAAGGGCATGATCAAACAGAATATATATGGAAATGAGGGCAAATTTGAAACATCTGCTCATCCTGACATTATAAATACTGCCAGCTTTGTCCAAACTGTTTGATTTATACAGACTTAAATGGCCATTTCACCCAGCAATAAATAGAGTGTCAGAAAATTGTGTCAGTTACATTGAGTGCAATGGCAGCTGAAAACATTAGGTGTGCTGATGGAGTCACCCCTGAAAAAAAAGATGCTTGTTTTTGGGCTGCGACGTGTGCTTGGAAAAATGTACACTGAGCTTAAGTCTTTTTACCTAATGTTTACATGGTACAAATTCATTTCTTATCAGCTGTTGAAACACCTAATTATTCTCTTCTCTTGTCTCAGTTCAAATTGAAGTAAAAGAATGTTTCAAGCCAGACATTTTAACAGTTTATAAAGGACAGTATTCTTCTACTCCATTTTTAAGACTTTTCCATTAATTCTAACCCTTTGTTTCAAAGCATTTTCAGTTATTTATATCAGTCACTCAGGGTAACTCCTTAAAGAGAATATGAATCAAAAATTATATTCAGATTATGTCTACAAATATCACTACTCTGCTCACAAGAATATGGGATTTTCTTTGTTATAGAAGGTCAGTATTTGAAAGGATACTTTTCTCTTAGTTAAGATTTTTCTGGTCAAACATATTAAATATATATGTATATTATATATCACATAATATATAAATGTATAGATTTTTTGAAATTTATAAATTTTAATAAAAATACCTGAAATGTACTTTAATCCAGGTACTTGAATATATAGGTCATAAAGGAACATTAAAGGTTTTTTAATATGTACATTAGTTATATATATATATATATATATAACTATATATAAACTTATTACACACACACACACACACACACACACACATACATAAAACCTATAAAACCTCTTAAGAAGTATACATAAAATGAATTGTGGATGATTGCTTGGTGGCAAAACCAAAGAAAGTAATTAGATCTCCTAACTTCCAGATTAGTATTCTTTCTTCTATACCCTTTTTTTTTTTAAATTGAGGTTTAGTAGAAATTATACCATTTGACTACAAAATTATAGGAGACCTGAAAAATCAGGTCAAATGCTTTCAAATGTGCTCTAACTTATAGGGAAGAAAATACGAAGTTAGGAAATATAGTTTAAGTTTAATTTGGTAACGCTGGAGTTCTAGGTTATAATTTTTTTTAGAAAAACTGTGATTGTAATTGAGTGCCTTACTCATGAATTTAGCAAACACTATCATTACCCAGGTATAATAATAGTCATGTCCATCATTGCTTGGGGATTTTCTTCCAGTACAAATGCATACAGAAGCATTCTATTCTTTAAGGGTTGGAATAATTTTGATGTAGAAATCAGACCAAGAAATTGAAAGGATTGACTTGATAAACTAAATCCAGACTAGAGTTTGGTTTGTTTCAATGAAAGAAATCCAAATGATTAATTAGATAAGTGGGAGAATATGACTTTCCAATATGCAGGGAATTTGAGTAGGAAAATATAAATGTTCAAACAACTTAGTTAAGTAAAAACTTCGGGTGGTCTCTTTCCTAAATCTCAGAAGCATGTCTAAGAATGCGTGCCAGAATCTATGTTTCTTTTATAAAGTGCCAGTTCTCCTTAAACCTCAAAGACTTATTGGGAACAAGGAATACAAACCCTTATGCTAACTACATTTATCCTGAAGCAATCCTTCCACACAGGATATTTGCCTGGAAATGAATTTGCTGTATTTTGTAGGCATATTCTCAAGCCAACATCAACAGTGACATCAGCCACAAGATATGTCTTAGAAATATAAGTTTAAAAATTCCCCTTGAACATGTATGTTAAATATCAGATGTAGATATATCTCAAAGAAAAGAATTTTAATGGAATAAATATGCTTCTATCAATTGATCACCATTACATATCTATTGTGATTGAAAAGGCCATTAATCATATATACCTACTTTATGGTTATAATGAAATATTGAAATTTTTTGAAGCTACATATTTAAACTTGATATTATCAAAAATATATAACCATGTTACCGATATTATTCATATTCAGTATTGAAAATTTGGAAAATTGGATAAAGAGTAAAAAAAAGAAAAGCTATCCATAAGTCTACCATGCAAATTAGATTTTAGCAGAGAATGACGGGACCTTCCCCTAAGGTAAATTCTTAGAAACCTGATGGCTCATTATTTATATGGGAACAAATGTTTTTCAAAGCAAATTTTGATACACTTTGGACATATCATGTGGTTATTTCTTACACAGAATGAAATGAATCTAACACATAGAAATGAAAATGAATGCAAACATTCTTAAGTATGAGGCTATCAACCAACAGAATTTTTAAAAACTATTATTGAAAAATAGTTATAAAAACTCAGATAGACATGAATTTATAAACATATTTTGAACCAGAAGAACCCCAAATCATTCTCTCAGCACATATTTTTATTTACTCTTATGACATGTGAATTAAAATAGTATTTAACCAAGATACTATAACTTATGTTATTATTTATTTCAGGAAAGAAGAACAGGATGCAGATCATATATCATTTAACAAGACATAAAGTTAGCAACCCCATTACCTTCACTCTTTGTCACAGTTACCCATACTTCCTGCAGACTTTATTCTGTGCAGTCTGTCTTTGTGGCCAATGACAAGTAAAACATGGAGGCTGATTGGTTGAAGGACATGGAAGGGTATGGATGGAAAGGGGAAGAGAAGTTCCAGTCACAGTGACACGGTGATTAGAAGATGGCCAATAAAATGTCAACTTACCAGACCCAACTAAAACAAAACAAAAAAGAAAACATGGAATAAATTAAAATAAGGAAACAGAAAATGAAACAGAAAAAGTAATAAGATTTGACTCAACAATGATCTTTCTTTTAACATGAAGAACACATTAATATTTGGATATATGGCTCACACTACCCATGCATGAATATTTGTTAGCATTTTAAGTATAATCATGAATAATTTAAGAAAAATAAAAATGAATCTTAAAATCTCTACTATGATTAAATGGGAGAACTACAATGGATGATAGCTATATAATTATAAAACATTTTTCAATGACTTTACATTTTGATACCAGATGACAGGTTAGATAACTACATAAGTAATGGGGTTAAAAACATTATAAATCTTAACTGCAATGACCATATAGAAATCAAAATTAGCATCTTAATTCACAATAAAAAAGTGTTAAATCTCATAAATCCATCATCAGTTTAACTTTTAAAAGGTTTCTGCCACCAATGATATTCTATTAGACCCATGCTTCTCATACATTGATAAGCTTATGAATCACCCTAGATCTGGTTAAAACACAGATTTTATAGGTAAAAGGTATGACCTCAGATTTTACATTTCTAACATGCACCCAGGTGCTGCTGGTTCATGACCATAAGTTAAGTAGTAAGGCTATTAAAAGGTGTCACATTTAAATTTTTGCATATTTTATTTGAGAAGACGCATAGAAAAGTGTGAATATATTATGAGAATAGAGAAAATTTTATAACCCTATCTATAAGTCATAATCATAGTACCTGTTTTCAGTGCTGAAAAATTGGTTATTTTAATATAAAAAGCTTAAGTGATATACATTTAAAGTACTAGAAAACAATTATTTTGTTTATTTTAGAAGCAAATGTAATTACTATTATACTAGAAACCCACAACACATTTTACTCAAACAAATAACTCCTGTATATCTTTCAGCAAGTCAAAATTGATTAGACTTGATACCCACTCCTATAGATTAAATAAATGCTAAAGACTATTCCTGGTGCAGTTATAAATTAGAGAGAAAAGTTCTCTTGCATATTTTGCCATGCATGCAAAATTTAAAGATAATTAATGGTATATGTATACCATGGAGTACTATTCAGCTCTAAGAAACAACGGTGATATAGCACATCTTATATTTTCCTGGTTAGAGCTGGAACCCATACTACTAAGTGAAGTATCCCAAGAATGGAAAAGCAAGCACCAGATATATTCTCCAGCAAACTGGTATTAACTGAGTAACACCTAAGTGGACACATAGGTACTACAGTAATAGGGTATTGGGCAAGTGGGAGGGGGGAGGGGGGGAGGTATATACATACATAATGAGTGAGATGTGCACCATCTGGGGGATGGTCATGATGGAGACTTAGACTTTTGGGGGGAGGGGGGGAAATGAGCATTTATTGAAACTTTAAAATCTGTACCCTCATAATATGCCGAAATAAAAAAAAAACAAATAGAAAAAAAAAAACAAAACACATTTTAACTCACATGTTCCCTTCAACATGAGTAAAATAATTTGCCTTTAGTTTTCATTTTACAAAAAAAAAATAAGAATGATTTTCACTCACTCAAGTTATGAAATTAAAAAAAGAAAACTTCTAATTTACAAAGATTTAATGCTTATTATAGCATCATCAGCTCTGCTATCCAGATTCAAAAACACAGAGTGGATAGTAGGTAGTTACATTTTTTGGTACCTTAAAGATGATCTCTTTTAAATCATAAGAAGAAATATTTAGGAACTACAAAAGAGATAACCTGAAAAATGATAGCAATAGAATTTTGTTTTGAAACAACAAAAAGTTGTGGAATTGTTGTTTAGATTAATCTGTGAAGATAAATTTGATCTTATGAGATGGAAGCAGTTAAAATAAAGCCTTATTTAAAGTCAGGAGAGTATAGAAAGGATTCCTAAATATTTTCATGTATTTTCAAAATTCCTTAAATATTTCAAAAATATGCAATATATTAAAAACAAGAGAATCACTGGGAAGCAGCTCATTTAAAATTTTAAAAACATCTTTTTGATTATAATTTTATCATGCCATAGGAGTAGAATCCTTTTATCAATATGTTAAGTTTATGTTTATGTTAATCCTTTATCCAATATGTTTAAGAACTTCAGACTAAAGCATTTGCATATCACATGGCTGACAAATGATAATTGAAAAAATATCTTATAGTCCTTTAAGGATCTTAAAAATTTTCTAAGAACATCATCTAAGATAGAAGCTCCTAAAACATCTGAGGTTTTTGAGAAGACTGCATCTTGAATGATCATCCAAACTTTTAAAAACCATGATTATCAGGAAAGATTCCTCTTATCTAAATGAAAATATGTGTGTTCACAACTTAAACCCTGCCCTTTTATTTGTTCTAGTTTCACTAAGCAAATAAAAACAGTAATATTGTACACATAAAATCTTTTTACTCGCTTAAAGAAAATTTCCATCCCTAACTTTCTGTGCTAAAGAACAAATTATAGAAATTTCTTTAAGTTTTCCCCATATTTCCCCTTTCCCTACATTTCTGCAGCTTTAAAAGTCAGGAGCAACTCTATCCCAAGTACTTTTTCTTGCTAAAAAGAGGAAAAGCCTGTCTCTGTGTCCCATAAAACTATAAAATGTTGCTGGAAGTGACCTTAGAACTTATCAGTGTAACCTTTTGCACAAGAAAATAGAGAACCTAAATAGTTAAATAACGTTCTCAGGGTCACAGACGTTAACCAAAGACTGGCTTGCAAGCCTCCTGACTAAATCCAGGTCTCTGTACAAATTTTCTATGGTTAATCACTTAGTGGAGAGCTATAAGCAACAGGATACAAAGTATATTTGATTTTACATTTAAATTATCATAAACAGTTGTGTAATCTAAAATCATTACTAACAAAATCATTACTATATACATATATGAAAACAATTTAAAGAATTCCTTGTGATGTTATAAATCTTTTAAGGATATTTAGCTATAGTTTTAAAAAGGTTTAAAAACTAACAGGTGACAACAAAGCAGACTTAAAGCTGTTAGAAGTTTAATTGTTGCAGTAAAGAGTACTGCAATCATTTTTTAAGGGTGAACCAATTTTCATCATTTCATCACTTGAAATCATTAAAATATGTATAAAATACTCATCTTTTTGAAACATGAAAACAATGTATTTTGACAATATTTTTTACAGTAAATACAGGAAATAGGAAAATAAAACAACTTTTATAAGTGAATATATTTTTAAGAGATTTTCTATTTTATTTAGCTAACATAGCAACATTAGCAGTATCTCCAGTAACAGCTCTAATTTTTTTTTTTTTTTTATATCGGAGAAATTTTGGAAAGGCATGAGGAATGAGAAAACTTGATATAAGGCTGAGTTTGTACAGAAAGCAACTGTTTTTACCAGTTTATATTTTGGGTGGATGAAGGGGAATGATGCAAAGTTTAAAAAAAGAACTATATATATATACACACATATATATATATATATATATATATATATATATACACACACACACACACACACACATATATATATATATATATATATATATATAGTTTTTTGGGTTTTTTTTGAGACAGAGTCTCACTTTGTTGCCCAGGCTAGAGTGAGTGCTGTGGCATCAGCCTAGCTCACAGCAACCTCAATCTTCTGGGCTCAGGCGATCCTACTGCCTCAGCCTTCCGAGTAGCTGGGACTACAGGCATGTGCTACCATGCTCAGCTAATTTTTTCTATATATATTTTTAGCCGGTCAATTCATTTCTTTCTATTTTTAGTAGAGACAGGGTCTCACTCAGGCTGGTTTCAAACTCCTGACCTAGAGCAATCTGCCCATCTCGGCCTCCCAGAATGCTAGGATTACAGGCGTAAGCCACTAAAATATATATTTTATATATATATATATATAAATTCATATAATACATATAAATTTCATAATTATAAAACTTCCTAGTGCCTTTTGAGTCTAAAAGACAAAAAGGACAGATGTCTTTAAAAATATAGGAAGGAACAGCAATTAAAAATCTCCCTAAAAAGAAAAGTCCCGGTCCAGATGGCTTCACACCTGAATTTTACCATACTTACAAAGAAGAACTAGTACCTATCTTGCAGAAACTATTCCACAACATCGAGAAGAACGGAAACCTCCCCGACACCTTTTATGAAGCGAATATTACTCTGATACCAAAACCAGGAAAGGATGCAACAAAAAAAGAAAACTACAGACCAATATCCCTAATGAATATAGATGCAAAAATTTTCAACAAAATCTTAGCTAACCGAATCCAGACACTTATCAAAAAAATAATCCACCACGACCAAGTGGGCTTCATCCCAGGGATGCAGGGATGGTTCAACATACGTAAATCTATAAATGCAATTCACCACATCAACAGAAGCAAAAACAAAGACCACATGATCCTTTCAATAGATGCAGAAAAAGCTTTTGACAAAATTCAACACCCTTTCATGATACGAACACTTAAGAAAATAGGCATAGAAGGGACATACCTAAAAATGATACAAGCCATATATGACAGACCCATAGCCAACATCATACTGAATGGGGAAAGATTGAAATCATTCCCACTTAGAACTGGAACCAGACAAGGCTGCCCACTATCTCCACTTCTGTTCAACATAGTGCTGGAAGTCTTGGCTACAGCAATCAGACAGGAAAATGGAATCAAAGGTATCCAAATAGGGGCAGAAGAGATCAAACTTTCACTGTTTGCTGATGATATGATATTGTATCTAGAAAACCCCAAGGATTCAACCAAGAAACTCCTGGAACTGATCAATGAATTTAGTAAAGTCTCAGGATACAAAATCAATACACAGAAATCAGAGGCATTCATATACGCCAACAACAATCTAATTGAGAACCAAATCAAAGACTCAATTCCCTTCACAATAGCAACAAAGAAATTAAAGTACCTAGGAATATATTTAACCAAAGAGGTAAAAGACCTCTACAGGGAGAACTATGAAACCCTGAGGAAGGAAATAGCAGAGGATGTAAACAGATGGAAATCCATACCATGCTCGTGGATCGGCAGACTCAATATCATCAAAATGTCTATACTACCCAAACTGATCTACAGATTCAATGCAATACCTATTAAAATCCCATCAGCATTCTTCACAGATATAGAAAAAATAATTTTACGCTTCGTATGGAACCAAAGAAGACCCCGAATATCAAGAGCAATTCTAGGCAACAAAAACAAAATGGGAGGCATTAATATGCCAGATATCAAACTATACTACAAAGCTGTAGTAATTAAAACAATATGGTATTGGCACAAAAACAGGAATATTGACCAGTGGAACAGATGTGAGAACCCTGATATAAAACCATCCTCATATAGCCATCTCATCTTTGACAAAGCAGACAAAAACATACGCTGGGGAAAAGAATCTCTCTTCAATAAATGGTGCTGGGAAAACTGGATAGCCACCTGTAGAAGGCTAAAACAGGACCCACACCTTTCACCTCTCACAAAAACCAACTCACGCTGGATAACAGACTTAAACCTAAGATATGAAACTATTAGAACTCTAGAGGAAAAAGTTGGAAACACTCTCCTAGACATCGGCCTGGGCAAAGAGTTTATGAAGAAGTCCCCAAAGGCAATCACAGCAGCAACAAAAATAAATAAATGGGACATGATCAAACTACAAAGCTTCTGCACAGCCAAAGAAATAGTCATGAAAGTAAACAGACAACCTACAGAATGGGAGAAAATTTTTGCATCCTATGCATCCGATAAGGGACTGATAACTAGAATATACTTAGAACTCACGAAAACTAGGAAGAAAAAAATCAAATAACCCCATTAAAAAGTGGGCAAAGGACTTGAACAGAAATTTTTCTAAAGAAGACAGAAGAATGGCCAACAAACATATGAAGAAATGCTCAACATCTCTAATCATCAGGGAAATGCAAATCAAAACCACAATGAGCTATCACTTAACCCCAGTGAGAATGGCCTTTATCAAAAAATCTCCAAACAATAAATGCTGGCGTGGTTGCGGAGAGAGAGGAACACTCCTACACTGCTGGTGGGACTGCAAACTAGTTCAACCTCTGTGGAAAGCAATATGGAGATACCTTAAAGCGATACAAGTGAATCTACCATTTGATCCAGCAATCCCATTGCTGGGCATCTACCCAAATGATCCAGTGACACTCTACAAAAAAGACACCTGCACTCGAATGTTTATAGCAGCACAATTCATAATTGCAAGGCTGTGGAAACAGCCCAAGTGCCCATCAATCCAAGAATGGATTAATAAAATGTGGTATATGTATACCATGGAGTACTATTCAGCTCTAAGAAACAACAGTGATATAGCACATCTTATATTTTCCTGGTTAGAGCTGGAACCCATACTAAGTGAAGTATCCCAAGAATGGAAAAACAAGCACCAGATATATTCTCCAGCAAACTGGTATTAACTGAGTAGCACCTAAGTGGACACATAGGTGCTACAGTAATAGGGTATTGGGCAGGTGGGAGGGGGGAGGGGGGCGGGTATATACATACATAATGAGTGAGATGTGCACCATCTGGGGGATGGTCATGATGGAGACTCAGACTTTTGGGGGGAGGGGGGAAAATGGGCATTTATTGAAACCTTAAAATCTGTACCCCCATAATATGCCAAAAAAAAAATTAAAAAAAAATATAGGAAGGTATAAAAAATTACATAATTGAGAAAAAAAAATTTTTTTTTTTTTGAGACAGAGTCTCACTTTCTTGCCTAGGCTAGAGTGAGTGCCGTGGCATCAGCCTAGCTCACAGCAACCTCAAACTCCTGGGCTCAAGCAATCTCCTGCCTCAGCATCCCGAGTAGCTGGGACTACAGGCACGAGCCACCATGCCCGGATGATTTTTATATTATATATATTAGTTGGCCAATTAATTTCTTTCTATTTTTATGGTAGAGACGGGGTCTCGCTCAGGCTGGTTTTGAACTCCTGACCTTGAGCAATCCGCCCGCCTCGGCCTCCCAGAGTGCTAGGATTACAGGCGTGAGCCACCGCGCCTGGCTAAATAGTTTTTTAAAAGAAAAATTGTTTAAAAATGTTTTAGAATTTAGCCTCTTTCTCTCTCTCCCTCCCTCTCTCTCTCTCTTTCTCTCTCACTCACACACACATACACATACACACACAAACAGCCACTATCACTTAGGAAAAAAGATATCCTTCTTTTTTGGAATGTGACATCAAAGTCCTCCAGATTATTTATTCATTTTAAAATCTTCTGTATTCTAAGAGTGTACATTGCTCAGACAATAGTCTTTGAGTATAAATAAGATAAGAAGCTAAGAGAGAAAGGAAAGGAAGGAAGGAAGGAAGGAAGGAAGGAAGGAAGGAAGGAAGGAAGGAAGGAAGGAAGGAAGGAAGGAAGGAAGGAAGGAAGGAAGGAAGGAAGGAAGGATGGAAGGAAGGAAGGAAGGGAGAGAGGGAGGGAGGGAGGGAAAGTGGGAGGGAGAAAGAAGATTCCTTTTATTTCTTTTGTCTGCTTATCACATCAGGAGACATGCATGAGTCAGAAGAACAATAAATGTTCTTCTGTTGAAAAAAAAACTATATGGAAGCTGGAGGAAAAGCCTTTGTTGGTCTAAAGAAAATAAGTTAGCTGAACAGACACTTAAGAAGTCTTCAGATTGGGTCTAATAAATACAGAGACTAGCCAATCTTGATAACTACTTAGGCCAGAAGAGAAGATGATAATGGGTCTAAATAATAGCATGAACAGCTTAAATTGTAGAAAAGAAGCAGTTAACAGTAAAGGTCACTGAACCATGAATTGGTTGCCAACTGTGATGTCTTCAGAGGTCTTTAAAAATGGGTCTTTATTTCCTTTTGGCCACAACAGTTTAGATTTAAGCCTGTTTGGCAAAGGAAGAGAGAAGTTGAATCTTAAAGTGCTTTCTCTACCATAATTTTAAGACTATGTACATTCAGAGGCATTTAATATTTACCAAATGTAATGACAGAATGCCACAGTATTTCTGTCTAAAATAATTTAAGTATTCTAAACTTCTAGAATGACTCTATAGATGCTTAGTTAAACAAATTTATCTGTGATAGGACCAATCTATTAACAAATATCAGAGAAAAGCAGCTTTCTTGATGGGCTAAAATGAAATAATTTTGACTATGAAATCTTTATGCTAATTCATAGATATTAGTTTTCATTGTAAGTAGCTAAATTCTAATGAATTCTTAAATTGATGTGATTTTTTTATTCTCATCTATAATGCCTTTTGAATGTAGAGCCCAATTAACAAATCTGACAGACTAGAATTGTAAATACCACATTCCAGAAGAATATGAATGGAGTGAGTTCCAATTTTTTTGGAATAAATACATTTTTATCATTTTTCTTAAAACAGAAAAAATTAAATTCTCAACCTATATTTGAACTGACAAAACCCAGTCACTAGTATGCTGGAAAAATTATATGCATAGATACTCATGAATGATAATATCTCTAACATTTAAAAAACTCTTAGGATATTTTAATACTAGGTTTGATTTCTTTTTGGGAAAAAGACTAAGTTTAATATAAAAGCCTGTCATTATGTCTTTCAATTTTTCAGACATAAAGATAGGGAGATGGGGGCAGGAGTGCATTTTTAGAATATACTTAATGGATACATAAAATACTATGAACTTTTGGCCTCCACTCAAATATCTCACATTATTCTGTAGAACAATGATTCTGAAGACATTTTGTTTGCTACCACTGGAGTAGGAAGAAAGGTGGAGGGAGGGAGCTACTGGCATCTAGTAGACAGAGGCCAGGGATACTGACAAACATCCTACAATACACAAGACAGCCCACTAAGGTAAAAAATTAACTGGCCCAAAATGTCAATAGTGCCAGGACTGAGAAATCTTGCTGTAGATTATCTATTCAATTTAAAGCTTATCAGAATATTAACAAATATTTATCCTCCCAATATATACGAAGTATTAATACCTTGCACAATGCCTGACATATTGTAGGTACACAGAAAAGGTTAGTACCCTTCCTCCTTTTCTTCCTCTTTTAAAAATGTCCCAATTTTACCCAAAAGCACAGTTATTAAATGTTGCTATTTACTTATTTGCCTTATTATTCCCATCAAGCAATCTGTGACAATGTGTATGCCACCACACGCAGGTGATCTCAGGATCATAATTTTGATGGTGATATTTTCTAGGTCAGTTTAGGGAATAGTCAGATACCTAGATCTTTCCTCTTCCTCCTTCTTAAAATACACAATACACTACCAAATTTCATAGTTTTTATTAATATTCTATAATTATTTCTCCATTCCATCCACCTCTTTCACCTCTATTGCCACCACTCTGTTCCAAGATATCCAACAGTGCTCACCTGAGCTACTATCTTACTTTATGCCATTTCGTATCTCACAATGAAGCCAGTTTTATTACAATAAAACTAATCTCATTATAGTATGTTTTTGCTTAAACTCCTTCAATATGGTCACATTGCTCTTAAAATAGAGAGTTAAATCCTTAACATGGTCTTGCTGTGTAATACTTAATGTCTTCTCTTACTCCCTCTTCTCTTCTATCTTCCTAGCTTAGCCCCATCAGTCATTTTTTGGTCCTTGAGTACACCATGCACCGTCTTATCTTCAGGTCTATTTATGCTGTACTCCAGGATCTTCCTTCACCTATTTAATTCCTACACACCCTTTAGATCTCAGCTCAAAAAAAAAAAAAATACTTCTACAAGAAGCTACCTCTAGAAACCAAATCATATCAGAATGCTACATATTCTCATAGCAACCTTAACTTTCCTCCTAGAGTACTTGTTATAGTTTAAAATTATACATTTGTGTGATTATTTTATAAATGTCTGTCTACCAAACTAGCCTCCATGTTCCATGACAGCAATTATTTTAACCATTTTATTTGCCATTATTTCTCCAGAACTTATCAAGGTAAGGATGTTAGTCATATTGAAAGGTTGAATAAATGACAGTGATGTTCCTATAGCTCAGTTGAAAGCACTTGCTCCTATAACTTTATGAATCCATCTTTCATATTCTACTGATACTGTGTAGATATTTGTGTATCTCTCTCTTCTTCACTAGGCTATAACAAGCTCTGTAAAGACAGGATCCATGTCTTATACATCTGTGCATTCTTCATAGTACCCACCATACAGTTTTGTAATTAGAAAGTATGCAAGAATTTGTTTATTTGAAAACTGGAATGCCTATTTCTAAATGGTATATTTCATGGAGACTCTAGAGTTTAGGCACATGATGGTTATAATGATAACATTACTCAACTGAAAGTTAAACAACTTTGGATCAAGATCCTCTCCAAAAGTAATCAAGTCTGTGATCCTGCATAAATTACATTAACTTCCTACATCTCAGTTTAATAACAAAAAGTCACTGATGTTAGGTAACTGTGTGTCAGATCATATATTAGAAATCTCCTCAGCAACTCTGTAAGGAAGAATTCAATGACCTGGTTTTGCAAGGGGAGGAAATCAAAGATGAAGTAACTCTCTTAAAGTCATCTGTCAGGTAAGAAAAGGAGGATTGGATTCAGGTCTCTCCAGCTCTTTGTTCTTTTTACTACAGCACATGACTTTTTTTGTTATTTTTAAGAGAAAGAGAGAGAGAAAAAAGAGTTAAATCTTAGTCTAACGTAATTTTGGTTCTGAAGTGTTTTGGTTCCATGATCTAAACAAAATAACTTTCAATAAGAAATGATTTATATGCACAATGGATATATTAGCATATTAAATAAACACAGATACATAATTATTCTTCTCATATATGGGCACATTTCATATAAAAAGGTTTTGGGGGGAAGGAAATGACTTATGCTATACTTGGTTTTCCCATAGAAACAATGCTAAAATATTCAATTCCATCTCTGAAAGTGATGTGATGCAACATTTTAGGACAATCACCGTAAATGTCAAGGGTAGTGTCAAAGTAAATGATTTGTAAGCCCTATTTATGTCTAACATTCAAAGTTTCAACAATCCAGCACAGAGCTATATGTTTATTCCCAAGAAACCTAAATTAGGCCAAAATTATTTATTATCAATTGTATTTAGTGATTAATTATATTTTGGGAGAGGAAAAAGCTTTAGAAAAAACACAAAAGCACGTCTCATCTCTTTACTAATGACCTAAAAAGTGCTTTTTGAAATGACTATTCCATCATCCACAAAACAACTTTTTAAAAGCAGCTTTGTAAAATGGGTTATCTATCAAGTTTAATTGTGCAATGGTCTAAATTTTCTCCTAATAACATTGACCACATAAAATAAATGTCCTAAAGCTAACTTTAACAACCATTTATAGATTTTCCTACCCTTATGAATCTGTTATAAAGCAATTACTCAGCTATATTTTGTCTTATATTTATTTTAGTATTTTCTGCAGGTGTGTTTATACTGGCACATTATTTATCAAGTCATAAGAGTAACAGTTTAAAAGCAAATTAAAATGCTCATGGTATTTTTTAAACCATTTTGCAAACTTTAGGTATGATATTATAAAATGTTAACTTCCAATTTATACAGAATCTTTTAAAAAAACTAAAATAGAAAGAATTACCTTATATTTTTAAATTATCAAAATAAGGCCAGCTGCTACACAATTGTAAAGTGTAACTATTTTAATGATGACCCTGATGTTTGTAATTTGCTGAAATGATTTGTGTATCTAAAACCCATGAATGCTGTTTAGCCTAATTATGAATGCTGTGTATATGTATCAAAATATTTAAAATAATGGCAAGCAAGTAATAAAAAGAATCAATATATATAGATGCATAAAAAGTCAAATTCTTAAATATCCTGCATATTTATTCTGTGTTTATCATAAGAAAAATGTATCCTTAGTGTACTTGGTCTACAATTATCCTCTTTACCATTATTCTCTTTTAAACAATAAAATATCTCAATCATTTTATGTTCAAACAGGTCTGGATAAAATACAGCATGTCAATGTGAATTAACTTAGAATTATTTTATATTGAATGATATGCGATTTGACAAAATCATTCTAAATCTTAAAATTATATGAGAGTGTTAGCAATAAACATTTTTAAATGAGCTATCTATCAATGACCCGGGCAAAAAGTAGTTTATTTCTCCAAGTTTCATTCAGAGGCTGAGTAATTTCAATTTTATAGATCCACACAACTCAATTATATATTTCTATGCTGATGCCATTATTTCAGAACGTTGGTTGCTAAACACAATTTTTCAGTTATACATCTAGATGACTGGCCTATGAGAAAACCTTACCTACTGTTATGTAGATAAATAAGTCGAAGTAAAGCTCAAACCATAATGGAAGGCTTATGATGTGCTACTTACTAGCATGGTGCTGTGTCATTATTTGCCACAGAATCATCTCATGTACCAATTATTTCTCGTACCAGACTGCTCTACTTATTTCATTTAATATTTGCCTAGTGCACACATTAAGAGAGTGTTTCAGATTCTCTGTAGGAAGGCCATGTCGTGAATGCTTTTCCTTTTGATTAATTTTTATGATTTATATCAGTTTGTTGGAAATAACTGAAAGCAACCCAAAACCTTTATGCGGGAATGAAAGAAATCTAAGAGAATGTCACATCTTTAGCAATCGCTAGGGTTAGAATGGCTATTTCTTTAAGCTTCAAGAACACAAGAAGTCCTTTACTTTAAGCCTCCTGGAAAAAAAAAAAGGCAAAGAAACATAGGCCAAAATTCTGCTGGGTCTCAATCAAATCAAATAGCATAAAAAACCAGCAGGCGTGGTGCTCAGCATCCTGTTTACACCACTGGATCAGAGCAGTTAGGAGAGGGAGCTATTCTCACAAATCATTCTCTTGTTAAATTCTGCAGTGGGACTTCATTAAACCTCTTGTCTTGGCTGATGGCATTTTACTTTCAGCCTGCTAACAAAGAGCTCAGTTGGCAATACTGATTCTTTAAAAGTTTCTGTAAACATATTGTCTTTTTTAGGTTTTCTTTTTACAATCACAAATCTTTTATCCTCATCAGCCTCTGTAGTCTTCAGTTGAATTTTTTCTTTTTCTTTTTTTTTTTTCTTTCTTTCTTTCTTTCTTTTTTTTTTTTTTTTCGAGACAGAGTCTCACTTTGTTGCCCAGGCTAGAGTGAGTGCCATGGCGTCAGTCTACCTCACAGCAACCTCAAACTCCTGGGCTCAAGCAATCCTGCTGCCTCAGCCTCCCGAGTAGCTGGAACTACAGACATGCACCACAATGCCCGGCTAATTTTTTCTATATATATTAGTTGGCCAATTAATTTCTTTCTATTTATAGTAGAGACGGGGGTCTTGCTCTTGCTCAGGCTGGTTTTGAACTCCTGACCTTCAGCAATCGCCCGCCTCGGCCTCCCAGAGAGCTAGGATTACAGGCGTGAGCCACTGTGCCTGGCCAGTTGAATTTTTTCAAATCATTATTTTACCTACAAATAAAAACAGGAAGAGGAAGAAGAAGAGAAGGAGGAGGAGGAAAAGTAAGAGGAGGATGAAGAGGAAGAGGAGAAGCAGCAGCAGCAGCAACACTTGCAAAAAACAACAAATTTTGTAAGGGTAGCATTTTTAATAAGACTCTTGAGTTCAGTATTAAGAGCAGCCATATATACAGAAGGTGGTAAATATACATTCTCCCCAACCCCTGCAGCACTATTTACTGTGGCACTGTTGACTTTACTGGGCTTCTGTGGATTACTGCCACACGCCATTAAAAATCATTCCCCAAAGAATCAGTCTACTATGTCTTGTCAGAGCCTGGCAAATGCGTCACACACATATCAAGGTTCTTAAAGCCATCAAGTTAAGCTTTGGAGGTCTCATAATATGTGTTTCATCAAAATGTTGATGAACTCACAGTTCTTGACCAGGATCTTGGATTATAGTAAACCTAACTTGAACCTGCAAAAAGGCCTCTTGACACTATTAATTTTGGCTTTGACTCAAATAACAACGTTAATGGTCAGAAACAATGCACTATTATGCCACCAGCTTTTCTCAAATCAGCAATTTAAGAAAACTGTTCCACCAAATGATTTAAATGAAGTCTACATCAAAGAAAGGAAATTCAGAACTGAAGGGCCCAGTTTTTTCTCTCATTACTTCTTTTATGCCTGGCTATCATATGAGCTCAAAAAAGTCATATGATTCTTACACGAAGATCTCATATGCTGATAGAAAGTTAAACATAGTGAGCCCTATTGATGGAAACAACGAATTTAAAAAGTAGGCCTTCTTCCTCTACTGTTTGTTTTTAAATGCATGTTTTAAAAGTTTATCCCCTACCCCTGGCAATAAAATCTGCCATAAGCTATATTGTTTTAGTTTTACCTAAAATTTTAATGTTACATTCTGAAATAATTATATAATGGTCCATTAAAAAAGCCACACATGCACACATCATGTTACATTAATACAATTAACATGTATCTCGATTATTTTCAAAGTTATTATTTTACATGTTAGAAAATGGTCAAATGCACTGATGTACATTTCTTTGAATAGATTATGCCTTCTGATCTATCTTTATCTTTTCAAGACTAAATTATATTGAAGTTATTGCTGAAGACAATCTATCCCAATGAAGTTTTATTTTCAGTTAATTAAATTGTTTCAATGTATGGACTATATTTATGGAATAAGCAGTGAAGAGATTCAATATTATTCATGCTATCAGGAAATTTAGCAGCATGGAACATACCAATAAGGATAATAATTATGTTAAAGCCAAGAGGAATTATGTTAATGATGAATCTGTTTAATCAAAAAAGTGAATTTATTATTTGAGTCTCAAATGCATATTACGTGCACAAAATTGACACAAGCAAAAATATTTTTAAGTAAATGCACAATTTTTATTATACTTTACTTATTCACTGTTATCCAAAGCAACTAAAATAAATATTAACATTTTTAGAGCTTTGATACTATTTATTGAAAAATATTTCTTGTATATCTATGTAAAGCATTTTGGTAGATGCACACAACTCATACCTTAATCTTTTCATACAGCTAATGACAGGTAGTTAAGCATACCAAAGATACATGAAATAATGATTCTGACACATGGAAGACACATCACTAAAATGATTATTTAAATGATTCACGCAATGTGCTAAGCATTTCATGTTCATCAACTCATAAATATCGACAACAATTCTATGAAACAAGCATTTTCACCTCTATTTTACTGATGAGAAATCTGAGACTGAGAAATTTAATAACTTGCATATTCAGTATTTAAATCCAAGTGTGTCTGTCAGAAAAGGCTGTGCTAATTAACTTCTGCCCTGTAGAATGTTTCCTAACAGCAGGGGGAAAAAGATGTCTTCTAAACCACTTTCCAAAAATTTTAAATCTCTATGGACAAAATAACAATTACCACAATTTGATGGATTTTAAATTCTGTTTTGAAAGAAGCTTACAAGAAAAACAACCATAACAACAATGACAATTGTGTCTACATAAGCACTCCATAATCCACAACCCACTTTTATGGAAATTTAATAATTTTATTAATTATCTTAATTTATCTTCCCATCAGCTCATTGATATTTATATTACATGTACACTGATTTTTTTTTAACAGGTAATAACAATGAATCTCAGAGAAGTTAGGTGACTTGCCCAGGATCCCACAACTGGTATATCTCAGGGCCAGTAATTAATTCATTCACATAGAAAGTGTTACACAGAGTATGAAGGTTGTTGTGATGGTTACTTGTATGTGTAAACTTGACTGGGCTAAAGGATACCCAGATAACTGGTACAGTATTATTTCTGGGTGTGTCTATGAGGGTGTTTCCAGGAGAGATTAGCATTTGGTTCAGTGGTGAAGAAAATCTGCCCTCACCAATGTGGGGAGACATCAACCTATTGAGGGTCTAGATAGAAGAAGAGGCAGAAGAAGGGCAAATATGCTCTTTACTCTGGAGCTGGGACTTCCATCTTCTCCTGCCCTCAGACGTCAGTACTCCAGCTTCTCAGGCCTTTCCACTTGGACTGAGTCATACCACCTCCTTTCCTGTTTCTCCAGCTTGCAGATGGCAGATGGTGGGACTTCTCAGCCCTCATAATCGAGTAAGCCAATTCCCACAATAAATTCCCTCTTGTGTCCCTATACATAGCCTATTGGGTCGGTTTCTCTGGAGGACTCTGACTAAAATGGATGCCTCCAAGACTGCAGTAAACGAGACTCAGAAGGCAAAGTAAACAAAGGGTGCACCCGAGGAACTCATAGTCAAGCAGTACAGATGTCGAAGTGCCATAAGGGCATGAAGATCATGTAAAATGGGTACACAAATAGGTGATACCTAACCCACACTGAGATGGGGAGTGTCTGGAAAGCTTGCTGGAGGATGCTTATCTGAGCTGAGACTGAGGATAAGAGTAATTAGCAAGCAGAAGAGGGGGCAAGTAGGGGTGGAGTATTTTAGACCAAGGAGCCAACATAATGAAAAGCTACGAGCTAAGCTACATGGTGGTACATGCATGTAAAAACATAGAAATACAGCACACAAGACTGAAGTGAGTAGCAAGACAGGAGGCAAACATCAACAAAAATATTTTGCATTTTGTCCTGGAGAGATGAGAAGCATGACAACATTTTATGGAAGAAATTAATATAATTAGAATTGTGTTTTAGGTAGATGGATCTGTTGTATGGAGAATGAATTCTATGGGACAAGATGGAGGTGAGGAAACTCATTAGAGGTTAACAGTTTCACTGAGAGATGATAAAGGCTGAATTAGCACAATGGTAAGAAGGTAAGAGAGGTAAGAGTTGAGGACTATTTAAAAGGCAAAGTAAGTAGGATTTTGTTGGGATTGATTAGGAGTAAGGCATGAAAAAAATAGGCGAGTAAAGGATAGTTAATCTGTCTACTAGCTGTGTCTCTGCAGGTTGCATTACCAACCACTGACATGGAGAATAAGAGAGAATTCAGCTTCTGACACCTAGTCTACTCTTATTTTCACTTCATCACTATTATTAGTATGTGAATTAATACTTACAGTCTGGGTTAGTAGAAACTCAAAAAGCTTAGATAAACCTCTGACAGCTGCTTCTTGTTTTACTGAAAGTTATAATTGCTTTTCAATTCTTAGTTCATCGGGACACTAAATAGGGGTCAATCATAAACTGTAGCACCCTAGATATTTCAGCATAATTTCTGAAGTATGGAGTTTACTAGCAAAAAGGAGAGATCCTCTAAGAAACATCCCATTAGTAGCAATTAAGTCAGCCAAAAGACAGCACAGGTCTTTTTTTCTACATCTGTGTCTCCCTTGTTTCATGTCAATCTTATACTTTAAGGCTCAGCCTTCAAGAAGCTGTCACTGGCTAATCAATCCTAATGAGAAAAGTGTTATGCTCCTTCATTGCATAGTTGGCATAAATACTTATGGGAAGCATCAGACAAAATAACAATTCTACAGAATAAGATAATAGAATGTGCATCCCTTTGATATTTCATTTTAATATTCCTATTGTATATCAACAATAAATCTAAAGAGATAGCAACATAATTCATGATATACTATTTTACAGTTACAAAAAAAAACAGGTGATGAAATTGAGAGACAGGAGTAATTTCCTGCCAAGGGAAGAAAAATGTACAAAAATATACTTATGGGAGAAGACCTGGTATCTCACTGATATCCCATTCATCTGATAACAGAACATCACCTGATTTGGCAACATTTGGCACCTGCCTTCTTTTAACAGAGCTGTGGCAGAAAGGGCAGAAAATCAACTGTTTCTTGAGTTTCAAAGAATGACTAGTAGTGGAGTATGAACTGAGATCTAGATGTATAGCTTCCTGTGTCTCACCAGCCCAGCGCTCAGGCCTCAAGGGAAATGAGGACTAAATGTCTTTTAGTTCCTATTGTAAGAGAGAAACAAAAATGGGATTGGATTTTCCTAATGGTTCAACTCAGGGAGATAAAAGGTGATTGCTTGGGAAATGGCTGGTGTATAGAAATCAGTTTTCAGTTCAGTTACCTGTGACTGATGGGACACAGTGATGGGAACACGATCGCACTGGTGATAGTCACAAATATACGTTGGAAATGAAATTGTGACAGTAAGAGGAGCTGGTTTATCTCTGAAGTCGCAAGGGGAGTGGAAAGATTAATAATGCCATCTAGTTTGCCCTGTTTAAGCAATGAGTATCACTGAAGCAAAGAATCATATGAAATCTAAGAAGTCGAGGACAAATTCAGAAATTAGAAAAACTATTATATTCTGTGAATTAATACTTACAGTCTGGGTTAGTAGAAACTTAAAAGCTTACACAAACCTCTGACAGCTGCTTCTTGTTTTACTGAAAGTTATAATTGCTTTTCAATTCTTAGTTCATCGGGACACTAAATAGGGGTCACTAAATATTAAAGACTAAACTATTAAACTAAATATTACTAAATATTAAACTAAATATTAAAGTTTAAACTATATTCTATATGGCTTTATTGTCTTCCTTCTGGGCTAGTGTTTCTCAAATATGGAATGACTTTAAAAGCCATCGCATGATTGTGTTAAAAAATAATTTATACATTTCATAGGGTTTGTTAATATTACAATATTTAATAAATAAAATTATTTCTCTTTATTTTTTCAAGTATTTTGAAGCTGCATCCACCATGCTTTTTCTAAAGTCTACCTTCAACCAAAGGAAAAAACCACTCTGTTCTTTAATTAACCATGAATTATTTCAAAAATAAAACCAGGTAAAATAAGTTGACTAGCGTCTGATTCTAAGAAGAACCTCAAGGCCCACCTGGTAAGCATCTAATAAAGTCTTAATGGGTTTAGAATAAGATAGTAAAATAACATGAAAACAAACGTGCGACCACTCTCAAACACCAAGGGGAGGCATAAATTTTAGCAGTTTCAATGACACACTGTTTAAAAACTTGGCAGGGAGCCTCTATGCATCTATTTTGTTCTGGTTAGATTTTATATTTTATAGGTATGTCACAACCTATAAAATTGTTATAAATACCACAATATATATCCTTTTCCTTAAAAGATGGGGGTCATTATACAATATGAAACACCAGTTCAGAGAATAATCCACTCCTATTAAGACAGAGCCAGCAATCCTAATGCTTGTCCAACTAAGACATTAACATTCAAATATAACTACGTAATAAATCAAAATTAAGGTGACATGTCTTTTAAAAGATGATTTTTGTTTGTGTAGTTTAGATTCACAAAGAGAATTTTTGAGAAGGTGTGTAGATGTTATACATATGGGGGAAAATAGTAATGCAGACAAATACTAAGTATAAATTATAACAACAGTGATGGTTTAAATTTATAGACAATTAAACTTTGATTAGTCCAGAAAATGATTTAATATCAGGTTCAGGTTAACTGAATTTTCTGGCTAACTGGAAATTTAGCAAAAAAACCTTTCTTCTGTAATTACTCCAAAATAGCATTTTTTATTGGTCATGTAATAAACATTAATTATTCTTCAATAGATCAAATTACTGCAGAGCCTTTGAATCTGACAATTACTTATTCTAACAATTAATTTCAATGATAAACCAAAATTGACATGCAAATTAAAAGAAATCAAGATACTCTTTTTTCATTGCCTAAATATTTGTAGAGCTTAGAAGACATGTATTTTTAATTCAAAACTTTCTAATGTCACCAAATTTTATTACAAGTTACCTTTTTTCCAAGTAAAATAAAATCTTTTAAATTTTAAATAATTAATATCTTGATTTAAAATTATTATTAGTTTTTTGAGACAGGGTCTTGCTCTGCTACTGAGGATAAGGTGCAGTGGTGTCATCATAGCTCTGCAACATCAAGCTCCTGGACTCAAAAATCCTCCTGCCTCAGCCTTCCATGTAGCTGGGACTACAGGCACACACCACCACCATGATGCTAATTTTTCTAATTTATTTTTTGGATAGAGACAGAGTGTCACTCTTGCTCAGGCTGTTCTTGAACACCTGGTCTCAAGCCATCCTCCTGCATAGGCCTCCCAAAGTGCTAGAATTAAAAGATGTGATCCTTGTCCAGCCTCTGATTCAAAATTCTGATTTGACTTCAACACTCTGCTGCCCAACACTGGTTGGATTACTCAATCCAACCAGGTGTGGTATGGGGTTTAGTGGTACAATGACTTGCTGTTAACAGAGTATGACTTTGTATTTCACTCGTGTTTTGAAGAGGTTAATTGCAGCTTCCAAGTGGTCATGAAGGAGATTAAGCAGCCTTTGAGGATATTTGCTTATGGATAGTATTACTAGTTTCAGTATGAATTGTGAGAAAACACTGCTATTTTATAAAGAGATAAACTGAGGTACTGAGAATCTTAAAAAATGGAAGATAATCATTCTTAGAGGTAATGGAATGAGAATTGTGGTCAAATACCCCCTTCTAAATATTTTCCTGTAATGATAACACTCCATTGCACATGAAATACAATCTTTTTGAATAATCTTTATTCCCAAATGGTCATAACTTTCATTCATTTATCTAGTTATTTTATAAAACTTCAACATTTATCTAGCATTAGTTTGATGGCACTGGCACATCCAATACAGATTTTTTAAAATGAAAATGTAATGTTTTATATTTGAGAAAAGTTTTTAATAATTTGTTACATAATACTTTGTTACAACTATATTAGTACTTTAGATTTCTCATTTACAATAGCAGAAGAAGAGTTATGTCTCTGGAATTATCTAAAAACTACTATACTTCTTACTAAATAATTAACATTAAAATTAAGCAATAAAGCTATCAATAATAATACTCATGAGTATAGTGCTCCTTATTTACAAACCATTTACTCTGTAACAGACAATATGTTAAATATTTTATAACTATATATAATTTAATCCTTATAAAAATGCTGTGAGGTTGGCATTACTATATACATTTTACATGTTGGGCAACTGAACCTTAGGAAGCTTAAATAAACTCTTCTAGGTTGTATAATGGTAAAAACAGAAGAAGGATTCATCTAAATTCTGTCTGACTTTTATGTCCATGCTCTTAGCAACACCATTCTTTGTAGCACACTTCTAGCTCTTATAAGTCACAAACTATAAAGAAACTTTTTAAAGCTCTTTGTTCTTTCAATCAGTTATTCATCAAATAATTCCTCATTCTTGACATTCATGAACTTGATTGTCTAAAAACAAAAATAAAAACAGATTTCTATGCCCCAATCAGATCTCCTAAATTGGATTCTCTAGAAGTCATGCTTGATAATCTGTATATTTAACAAGTAAGAAGGTCAGTTTAAGAAGCTCTGTTTAGCCCCAGGTTTTACTCTGCTCCTTTTTTTTTCACTGTAAGTACATTTTATTGTATTTATTTAAGGTATACAACATGATGTTGAGAGATACAAGTAGATAGTAAAATGGTTACTACTTTGTTCCCATTGCAAACATAGATCCTCAGGTACCATCAGTCACGCATGGCAATCTCTTCAAATTTGATACGAAGGAGCTTACTGTTAGCACCCAGGATCAAAGCCACCAAAAGCTGGGCTTAAGTTTCCCCTCAGATGTACCTGTGCTCTTTCTACCACTGAAATAGAAGTTTGGAATGCATATTCATATTTCAAAATTTAATAAGCATTTATTAGTTAAAGTGCCTATTAAATGTCCAGTACCATGCTAAGCACTGTGAATAGTACACAAGTAGAAAAATCTAAGGAAAACTCTAGAGTCAAGAGAGGAATATTTGAGTAGAGTCTACAAAGTAGGGTCTACGAAGGAACAAAATGTGGGATTTCAAGAAGAAAATAAAAATAAATAAATAAATAATTTCCCAATCAGCATTCTTTTTAAGATGTTAGAATTAATAACATCTGTAACGGGGATGAACATCAAATAGTCACCCTTATCTAAAGTAATTTTTTCCTCATAACTTCTACCTGCAGTACAGGGTTTGGTTGCCTTAACATTAAGACAAATTAAATACCTCCAAATTAAATACCCATTCATTGTATGAGGGGTGAGGGAGAGGAAGATTATTTTTAAGCTCATACTGACTCCCACAGTGTCTTTTAAAAATGAACTACCATAAATCAAAGAAAGAAAAAAACAATTACACTACTGAATTTCTTATTGCAATTGTTTCCTGATACCAAGTGGATTCATTTCTTATTAGTTTCCTTTGTAGTAAGTAGTATTCAGTCTCAAAGGAAGAAAAAAGACATAACTTCTCAGGTTTCCTTTGAGTGTTTTTTTCTTAGTAATCTTTTGCAGTTGGGAATCATGTTACTCTCTTTAACATACTGTGTTTATTATTTTAGCATGTTAAAGATGTTTTAACAGTGATGTTAATAAGTATATTTTGTTTTAATATTGAAAAAAAAATATATTCTCAACCATACACAGATCTTTCATAAGTTTATAGAAAACTCAATGCAATTGAAATGAGAACTTCTAAATTCATCGCGTATTTTCTGGATTTGATCATTTGTACCCAATTTCCATTGAAATTCAGCCTTAGGGAGAAAGAATTCCATATGGAAAACTTAAGGACTGAATGAGGTTTGGAACCGAGTTTAAAATTGCGGGAAGACTCCCACTGCTTCATTTGACTAGCTTAAAAAAAAAAAGAAAAGGAAAAGAAAAAAATGTAGGAAGAAACTCTATTTTTATTTCAATGTCTACTGTATACACAGCAGAATGGCTATTATTTATAAAAAGCATCAGGCTGCTGAGGTAAAACACTTTTGAAACATAAAGCGAAACACATTTCCCTGACTAATGTGATAGGCAATCACCCTCTCTGTCATGATTGCCCGGAGATAGACACACCTTTTCATGTCTTTGTATTCATCCTGGCAACTTTCACTCCCTCCGGAGGGCTTTTGAACTTGGATTTGACACCTCTTAAATTTATGCTTTCTCTAAATGTGAAGAGGTTTTCTTTTCTTACTGTTTTAGCCTTCCTTGGAGTTCAAGTCTAACTTAGATTAAAGAGAAGTAGTCTTGGCCCTTAGAAATTCAATGTTTGTTCTTGATCTTTTTTTTTTCCTTTTGTTTTTATGAGGTTGAGCTAAAAACCCCAAAGTGGGACATAATGGCTTTAGAGACAGGAAGGAAATATTCTTTATTCTTTTTTACTAGTGTAAAAAGCCCACAAGGCTCTTTTGTAGAAAGCCCACAGTAGAAGTACTCCTTCAAAAGCCATCTTTTTTTTCTTAATAGCCTTAGAAGAGACAGTGTTCAGAAAAGATGACAGCATCAAGTGTTGCTAATGTTAGACCCAGAAACAAGCTAAGTGATTTATGGCTAAAACCCCTATTTACTATTTATACTTGTCAAAATAGAGATTTTTTTTCCCACCAATAAAATGTTTTTTAAAGGTCATTGCCTGTGAAATTCCACAATAAACAATTTGTCTCCCAAAATGAAAAAAAATAGGAGAAAGTTCTGAGACAGGATATAGTTAGAAATAATCAGGGTGACATCATGAAGAAAGGAAAAATGGGATTATGAGAATGAAAAACATTTGGATTACAGATACAAAGATAGGAAAGAACCATTTCTGCATATCAGCTTAAGACTAACTTTCAAAAACCTTGTAGCCATAGAACATGGTGTCCACTTGGGCTCCTATAATACTGAATAATAAATCTTTATCAAAATTATCCAAGTATAAATGCAGTTCATTCATTCAGCAAGCATTTATTGAGTATCTGTTATGTTACAGGCACTGTGCGCAAAGAAAAAAAAATTGCAAAGTCCCTACTCTATGGATAGATCTCACATTCTAGAAGGGAACAGAATCTTCCCAGTTTTGTGTTATAAATTGTACAGACCCTTGAAAGTGAATAATATAAAGTAATGAAGGATGTGTTTTCCTTCAAAAATAAAGTTTTTAGGGCAAAAGTTGTCATTTAATCAAAAGATTAGAAGGGCTCTATGTTTGAAGACCCAGAGATTAAAGCACATTCTCTTCTTTTTCTTGACCAAGATAGAACTCTCCATACTTTTGAAAATTTAATTCAGTTTCCTGTAACAAACACAAAGCTCTCACAGGAAAACTGATACGTTTTCTTTAAATATATTTGAAATAAATTACGTAGAGCAATGTTTAAAGTCTATATTTAATATAAGCTAATAAATAATGTTTTCCTCAAATATCATTATATTTCATATAATAAAACAACCACAACAAAGAGTTCTCCAATGCCTACCTTGAACAGTCAGAGTGGCAGAAGCTTCAGCTTTTCCAACCATATTTTCTGCAACACAAGTATATGATCCCATGTCACCAGCCATCACCTTCCGAATTTTCAAGGTATGATCATCTCGGATTTCATATCTAATAAGATAACAAAAGAAAGCATATTTAAGCAACTTTCTAACTGAAAGATCTCATCATTACAGACATGATGCTTCTAGGGTTCAAATCACATGCAACATTCTCTTCAGAAAATTTAAAACAGTGTAAAATGTGGCATTCCTCTAAGTCAGCAAGCAAAACAAAAAGACTTATTTTGCGTTTACATGAGCTAACATGTTAAACCACTTTCTAAAAGAACATTTTTGGATAAAGTTGCCACTTATCACATATTTCCTCAAGCTACTGTGCTCACACTAAAATTCAAAGATAGTGACCATTAATTAAATTCTTATTATATGCCAGACTTTTAAATGTTTTATAAATTTTATCTTTTTAATTCTCATAATGATTGTATGAAGTAAACATTAAGCTTGCATCCATTTTGTAGATGAGAAAACTGAGGCATAGGAAGGTCAGGTAACTTGGCCTTGGTCCTCAGCTAGTGTAGTGGCAGAGTCAAAATTTGAACCCAGTCTCATTCTAGAGTTCACCTTCCTTGTTTCATCCTCCCTACCCTACCTAAATGTTGGGTCTCTCCTAAAGTTTATCTTTAATTCTCTTTTCCTCTACATGATCTCCCTGAGTTTTGTTATCTATTATAGTTTATATATTGATCTACCACACAAACATTTTTAACCCTTATTTCACCTAAGTTATAAATTCAGATTCCTAATAATTAGCCATTGCATCCCATAGGCACCTACTATTTATTATGTTAAATTAACCTTTCTTTTCTTACCCTAACAAAAACCAACTCCTTTTCCTAAAACAACCTACCCATTTTCCTTCACCAGTTCTCTGTATCTAATATGCCATCCAATTTGTCAATTTAGTCTCAGGAATTTCTCTCAACTATAGAGCTCTGTCTCCAGTTCATCTCCCATCTCTTATCTGGACAAGCACAAAAATAATATCCCCTGCCCCTAGCCTCTCCCTACCATAATGTATCATCCAGAGTGCTAATAAAATTATGTTTTCTAAAGAGTAATCCTTTTCATACTAACCCCTCTTGACTCATCAACATGCATGCAATATGATTTGAAATTCTTTATTACATAACGGCCCAAGTAATTCAGCCTCAGTATTTCCAACCTGATATCCCATAACTCCTCACCACATACCTTATGTGATAGCCTTGATAACCTTTCCATTATTTAATATATATGATGTTCTTTCTTATATTTATGCCTATGGTGTGATGTCCCTTTTCCTGGAATACTCTTCTTTCTTGTTTATGAAATTGATACATATTTTTCAAGACATTGCCTATGTGTTATGTTCCTTTGAGAACTCTCTCCCAATTTTCTTTCCCTGTGCTGTCACAAGTGTACCTTTATGTGACAAAAGGACTTGATAATGTTATTCTGTATCTGTCAATATATATTCCTTTTGTGAGCTCCCAGAGAGCAAAAACTATGTCTAAGCCACTGCTGTAATCCTAACACCTAGCAGAAGCTCAACACATATTTGCTGAATGAATGAAAACACTAGATAAGACAGACCTCTGACAATACCTGAAGGCTTTACTTTATTGCCTCATTCCCTAAGGCTCCCTAATTCCAGTGTCTCTGCTCCTGGACAATTTAAGGACTTGACAGATATCAAGAAACTCTGACCTCTTCTACTTTTCCCTGGTGATATTGTAGCTAAGGAAAAGGAAGCCCAAATTTTAATTGGCTCACACTCATGTCTTTAATGCTGTAACTTTCTTCTCTTTCCTATCTACTGCTATACAAAAAATTGGTATTAACTATGATATGGCTGAACAGAAGAGAAACCTGCTTAAGAAATACCACATTTTATAAGAGTTCCTTGTATAGGCCAGGGTCATGAATGTATAGCTTTTATCTGAAAACCTCAGAGAAAGCATGACAACCTCCTGGTTCAAATTATCTCTAGTATTATAACTGGACCCTGATGAAGGAGTCTAGAGTAGACTATTCTAATGGCACACATGGGAATAGTGATCAGATGAGAAGTGTAGAAATGAGGAGTTGATGAATTATAACACATCGTTACATTCTGATCTGTACCTGGATTTGGGCAGCTCTCCATCATCTTTCCTCCATCGTACTGTAGGCACAGGGTCACCTCGGGCCTCACATTTGAATTCTGCACTGTCGTCCACAGTTACTGCCAAGTTACTGGGTCTCTTCACAAATGATGGTCTCTCTAAAATTAGAAGGAGCAGTCTCAAGATAAAATAAATGATGAACAAACTGGAAGACATGTTCAGTAAGAGTAGATCTATAATTTAAAATATGACTGAGAAAATTATTCCACACCGTTCCTTACTTCTAGGAGCTTCTCACTAGGTTTGGTACTTCCTCCAAATCCTCCTCCCACATCTTTGGCTACTTTTTATCAGGTTGCTTTACTGATTCCTTCTCTCCTCTTTGTACTCCCCCAAATATTGGTTTACCAATATTTCTTTTGCCTTGTATAAGGCTCATTTGAACTTGGTATGAAGGTCATTTCTTTCTCCCTTGTATAAACAAACAAAATAATGAGATATATTTTACAGTAAGCAGACTAAAGAAAATTGCACTTACCTAAAACAGTTAGTTCTGCTACTTCACTTTCACGTTCCCCAACCATGTTGGTACCAACACAAACATATTTGCCAGCATCACTTTTACGGGTGTAAGTAATCATGAGCTTTCCTCCTCGTATCTTAAAGAAAAAATTCACATGAACACTATTAAAATTGCTTTAGTTGTGTTTATATGACAGACATCTTCATAAGTGAAGATTACATTCTAAGTATATATGAAAAAGCTGATGTGTAGTATTTGCTATATTTTTAGGTAGTAATATTAAACAGAATTAACTCCAAGGGTACAATATAAAAGAAAAAAAACATTACTTATATTTCTTGTAAAGTTATTATATTGTGTATAACTAGATATTTGTGTTTCCAAATAAGCCAAGTTCTTTGACATTATTTAGTTAAATGAAAACCACAAAAATTGCTTGAATAAGTTAGTTAAGAAGTGGAAAAAAGAAAAAGAAAGTCTTAATACCATATAATTAATATATAAATACATATCAGATATAAGTGATTTCAAGAAAATGTAATCTACATTATGAGATATGAAAATAAAAATTTCTCTAATTACTTAATTCCAGAATTGCTCTACAGGAATGTATCGTAAATGCCAAAACATAGTATAACTTGCCATTTCCTAAAAAACATAGATGTTGCTGCCTCCCAAGCAGATTCTTAGAGCCTTAGGAGGGAGAAACTGAACAGATCCCAATAAATCATCTGGAAAGTCACATTCAAATACATACTTAAACATTTAATTAATTGAATGAATTAATTACAAATGTAAACAGACATACAGTGTAAGAAGTAGACTGAAAGTAAACATAAATTAACATGGATGTGGAAATTGGACTATCCTTACTTAATTTAATATATTTTTGGTTGAGAGTTGAGTTCAGTTATCCATGAATATCTATAAAGTCCTGAACTTAGAGAGGGCTTGTCAGGAAAAACTTCTAGAATGTTTATTCATGGAGGTTTTGAACTCCCAGTCATTTTGCACAGCATACTAATCAGACAAAGAGGAAAAAAGGAAGGAAGGAAGGAAGGAAGGAAGGAAGGAAGGAAGGAAGGAAGGAAGGAAGGAAGGAAGGAAGGAAGGAAGGAAGGAAGGGAGGGAGGGAGGGAGGGAGGGAGGGAGGGAGGGAGGGAGGGAGGGAGGGAGGGAGGGAGGGAGGGAGGGAAGATTCAAACAAAATTAGACACTATGGAGTTCATTGAAACTACTACTTTATAAAGGTGGGGGTCACACTGTTTCAGAATGCCTAAATTGCTTTACTTCAACCCACACTAGATGCCCACACTAGATATTCCAGCCAAGTTTTTTTCTTTTTCTTTCAGAGACAAGTTCTGGAATCAGTGGTGCTATCACAGCTCACAACAGCCTCAAATTCTTGCACTCAAGCAATCGTTCTGCCTCAGCCTCCCAAGTAGCTGGGACTATAGGCCCTCACCACCACACTTGGTTAATTTTTAATTTTTTTGTAGAAATGAGGGTCTCACTGCATTGCCCAGGCTGTTCTCAAACTTCTTCAGCCAAGTAGTATGTGTTAAAACAAAACAAAACAAAACAAATATTAACATAGAGTTTGAAATTTTTGTGGGTTTACAACTTGACTTTTTAAAATGGTTTTATAAACAAATGACCATGCTCTAGGTCCTACTATAAATACCATCTAGAGCTTTTTTATGCGAGTTGTACAAATGATGATAAATGCACAGCCAGCAACCCTATTATTGTAATTACTCTTTAATTAACTTCAGTTTAATAACTTGAGTTCTTGAGATCCTGAACAATTTGAGTATCATCAAATCAAGCTCTTCCTAAGAAGAACCATTATAAGCTTTCATCATGTATTTATTTTTAAACACTCACATAAGCATTTCCGAAAATTTTGAGGAAACAAAAGCATTACAGTAAAAAGGAAGGTGAAAAATTCAATCTCTGAAATGGAAGTTAAGTGATCTGAGATGTGGTCCTAGATGTCCCTTTATTGGTTCTATAAAGGACATTACATTACATTGGGCCTCGTCCTGTGCCACAGAATCTAACTTGAATGACTTTGCATTTTAGGAGACCAGTTCATTTCTGAAAGAATTATACATTATTAGATAAAAGTTATATCATCATAAGAAACATTCTTATTTTTTTAAAAGTAAGTCAATCTATAAAAAACGTAAGGCTTTATAAATAATTTTAAAACATATTCAAATATGTAGAAAAATGAGAGTCAAAGATAACGTATAAATAATATCCAACAGCACAGATTTATTTCTGCAGCTTCAGTATAATATAGTACTAATTTAGTTTTACAAATCTTAAACACTGAGGAATGTAAAGTTTTAAATCAACTTGCTTATGAACACGTGGGACACCAATTAACATTATATATTACAGCCCAGTGCTATTATATTTTGAAAAAAGTCCATACCAATGGAGAAGAAGGGGATTTAGTTAACAAGAGTTATGAGGGGACCGCCAAGAGATTCTCAGACATGGAAAAATTCCAACTTTGAGATAAATGGGAGGAAACAATAGCTGAAGTAAACAAAAATTCAAAGAGAGTTTTAAAGTTCTAATGAGTTTGTAGTACACACCCAATTACTATAGATCCAAATATATATTAAACTTGGCTCAATCTTAGATAAATTTTTAAACTCAATCTACCAGGAAATCTATGCTATGGAAGGAGATATCTGTGTTTTTAGTATTGAACATAAATAGAAAACCTATTTCTGTTTTATAAAAATTTATTTTTCAGTCATCTTTTACAACTACATCACATATACTATGTAAATTAAAAGTAATACACAAGGCATTTTACAAATATTTTCTCTAGCCTTTGTAAGTAAACAAACACTAATGATATGTACCACTTTGACAAATTTTTCTGCAGGAAATGTTTTTTGATGAATCAAGTATGTTAAGAAGCTTTTTCATTAGTATCTCGATATGACTAAAAGCATACATTTATCAAAGCATACATTTATCATGCACATATCATTTCTTTATCAACATAAAAAATTAAAACTAAACAAAAATATTAAACTTATAAAATCTATTTTAATCAGAACAATGCATTTTTTTCTTGTAACAAGAGCAAAGATATTTATCACCAATAATCAAATAAAGGCAACTAAATTGTACCTTTGTTTTTCTATTCAAGGTATTCTTTATCAACATTACCTAGGTCAGAACCAAAAATCAAAGAATACACAATTAAAAAAAAAATCTACAAAGATTTCTAAATCTCAAATCATTTTTCAGATATGTATACATAGAGAAGTGAGCACAGGCCCTCGACTCTAACTACCTCTTACTATATATGTATAACTTTAGATAAGATACTAATTCCTCTGCACTTCTATTTTTCATCTCTAAAATGGGGATCTTATTAATACCTACCTCCAAGGATGTTATGAGGATTATATGAGATAAATCACATAAAGCACTTAGAAAAATGCCTGCACATTATTATAATTATATATGATACTATCCATTTAATAATTTAAGAGATATTTGGCTAATCAAAAACAATCTTCCTATCTCTCCACATCCATGCCAACATTTATTGTTTCTAGTTGAACCTCTGTGGAAAGCAATATGGAGAAAACTTAAAATGATACAAGTATATCTACCATTTGATCCAGCAATCCCATTACGGGGCATCTACCCAAAAGAACAAAAGATACTCTATGAAAAAGACACCTGCACTCAAATGTTTATCGCAGCACAATTCACAATTGCAAAGCTGTGGAAACAACTCAAGTGACCATCAATACATGTGCGGATTAATAAAATGTGGTATGCATATACCATGGAGTACTATTCAGCTATAAGAAAACAATGGTGATATAGCACCTCTTGTATTTTCCTGGATAGAGCTGGAACCCATTCTACTAAGTGAAGTATCCCTCAAATGGATAAATAAGCACCACGTGTACTCACCAGCAAATTGGTTTCACTGATCAACACCTAAGTACACATTTAAGAATAATATTTATTGGGCATCGGGCAGATGGGAGAGGGGAAGAGGGGATGGGTATATACATACATAATGAGTGTAATGCGCACTGTCTGGGGGATGGACACGCTTGAAGCTCTGACTGGGAGGGAAAGAGGGGAAAGGCAACACACATAACCTAAACATTTGTACACCCATAATATGCTGAAATAAAAAAAAATCTTCCTTTGTCAGGCTAAATCCAGAGCTTTTAATTAAAATCACAGTTATGCACCCAATATCAACCTTTTAGTCAAGGAGATATCTCATAATGCAGTGGTCCCAGAAGATTAAAATTGAGCTGAAAATTCCTATTGCCTAGCGATGTGGCAGCCCACATAATGTTGTAACCCAATGCATTATCTTTTCTAAGTTTAGACAGATTTAGATAACAAATATTTACCACTCTGTTAGAATTTCCTACAGCATTGACTACAGTGACATGCTGTAGAGGTTTGTAGCCTAGAAGTAATAGGCTATACCCTATATAGCCTAGGTGTGCAGTAGGCTATACGATATAGGTTTGTGTAAGTACACTCTATGATGTTCACACAGAAACGACCATTTCTCAGAATGTGACCCTGTTGTTAGGTGATGCACGACTGTAATTACTAATACAACTTCTACTGGTTTTGTCAGGAAAATGTGTATTTGTACCAACACAGTAAAACCTTAAAATCAAATAATTTTCAGGCTTTATAAGCTATTGTTATTCTGTAGAACAGTGATTCTTAATGGAGGTAATGACCTCCTCTCTCTCAAGAGCTATTTGGCAGTGGCTAGAGACATATTTGCTTGTCACAACTCAGCACAGGAGCCAGTAATATGGATATTTAATGGGTAGGGGCCAGAGATACACATCGAATAATTGTTTGACTAAAACTGTGAATAGTGCTGAGGTTGAGAAACTTTATTTTAAAGACCCAGTTCTGGACTAAGGATAAATGCTGGGTTAAAATAATAAAAGAAACAGGGGATAAAATTAGATAATACAAGAAATATTTATTCTATTTGGGAAATATTTCTGGGACTTCCCAGATTGGTATAAATAACCTCTCCCACAAATCCCACACCCCAGCAATAACACAGTTCCATTATAAAATAATAACATTTCACTCAATGGCAGTAATTGTTAAGGTTCCCTGAGTAGTTGTTACAACTTAAATGAAAGACTAAGCAATCCTCGCCAAACCTGAGAGAAACTTCCTCAGAGTTGAAAGACAGAAATTGATAAAAGTGAAAGAACAAACAATACAATAGGGCAAATGGAGAATAAAAAATGGCAGATGAAAAATGATAGTCTTCAATTTCTATAAATTTAAGTTGATTTTTGCATTACACCAATGGCTGAATTGAAATGGAACTACCCAAAAGCCACACTTCTATTTCCTATGGTCACAAGTATGGAATACATAGTAGCCTATTTGTTTCAATAAAGCAAAGAAAAGAGAAGTAAAAACATAGTACTATAATCAAATAGTATATTTGATTAATATATGATCAAATATATTATATATTAGTATATGATCAAATATAACATACCAGCTTTCAAGCAGTATCTTCTATTAACAATCACCATTTTATGATGAGTCATCTAAAGATATTGATTGTAAATTTAGGGTGACTTTATAAATTCTAAATCTTGGTGCCCCCTTGTAAAAAACAATTGACATTTCCTCTGTCTACATAGAGCAGAAAAAATATGGCTAAAACATACAAAACACTATAAATGTGAAAACAGCACTATTTAAAACAAGCTAAAATATTTCTTGGCAGGTCTCTTCCTGCAGCTGGATTTGACAGTCAAATTGTAAACCTATCAAAAAGTGGTTTGTATAATGCACAGACACAATGTTAAACAGTGAACTGCAGCAGCACAACTTCAATTAACATAATCCGGGCAGTGGAGAAGCAGAACGTGTTAAACTTTCAGACAATATGCTGGCATCTAGCCTATGTCAAAAATTCAAGGCAGAGGTCTTACTTCCTCATCTCCATATACCTTACCAGCCCCCAATGGGAACCACATTAGAAGCCCACATTACCATAAGCTCTAGACAGTGCTTAAAAAGGGGCCTCAGCTATATACATACTTGATGAAAGCAAAACAAAAAAAGGTCCCAGTGGTCTTGCTCCTTTTTGGGAAGGAGACAGAGGCAAGATGAGAATAAGGTGGTAAAGAATTTTAAAGTATCAGATGTCTTTAAATGTTATATTTTTCTTTGCAACAGTCTTAAATTTAAAAAAAATGTTTTAGAGATATTAAGATATGGAAATCCTCAATCTACTTACTATATATGATTTTTATATAGCAGGAATTTTCCCTATATAAAACTAGAAATCATTATTTTCCTTAGAGGTAAAAAAAAAAATACTCTTCTCTCTTCTCACTTGGAGGCTTCCCTAATACAGTAGGAAATCCTAACTTCATCTCCTTTACTGAATTGTTTACTGAGCAGTAATACAGAAAAATGTAGCTTCTCTACCCAAAGTGAAGAGAACCATTTTATATCTCTGGTTAGCATGAAAAAACTAGTATCAGTACTCTTATTTCCAGAATATAAAAAGAAAACCTTCTTATTGTCTTTGTTCACATAAAAGCATGCTCCCCCCAGTAAACTCGGTAAGTGTTTTTTGTATGATCATTCTACGGGGTATACAGATTACCCTGCAATCAGTGCTCACAATCAGAAATAAAGATGAACTTCAAATGAACTCTTCGGTATGTCTTCATTTTCTACCCTAAAGCAAGTCAGATGATTTGCAGTATCTGTTACACAGGAATTTTTTTCAGACATCACCCCCACAATGTTATCCATACACCTCTAGGTTAAAATACTAAACCAACTGGGGCTAATTAACTAGTTTGGCTACACAAAATCTTTTCTGCTTTTAATTACATTAACTTAATGTGACTTGAATTCAACAGACCAAAAACAAAACCGCTAATTATATTAAGGGCTTCAAAGATGATTTCAAATTGCTAACCACCAAACTGTCATATAATTTATCTCATTTCCTTTAATATATTTTACATTCGAAATCTGTGTTCTTTACTAGAAATGCTATTTAAAAATACATCAAAACAATGATTAATAGAATACTGATTTAGAATGCTAAAAGAGAAGTATGTTTCAAATAACACAAATAAGATACACATTGGCAACTTCATTCCAATGAGAAATTGTGGAGTACTTAATTTTTACAATTTCCTAAAAGATTAAAGGCTTGAAAATATTCATTTAGGGCTTGACAAGCAATATCGACACAAAGAGTGAAGTTTCTTGGTTTTAGAAATTATTTTTTCTGAAAAAACTTGATTCCTTATCGCTATCATGTTTTCAAACTATTTTGCAAAGTAAGTGAGATGAGACGTTTTGAATTATAGTCTAGTGTATCATCATTAAACAATTCATGACTAACTCTCCTTGGGCAGAATAATCTCATCATAGGAATGCTGTCAATTCTGCCTGGCTCTTTGACCTAAAGAATAGATAGCAAGCTGTTGTGGACTAGAGAAGTGCCTTGCATGGCTTCTTAATGACAATGACATGCAGGTAACCCAGATGGCCAGTCATAGCCTCCAGACATTCTCCTTGGTGAAATCAGCTGCAGGACAGTTTTGGATGGTCCTTAAGGACTCCTTTCAACAGAAACATATGAAGAAGAAAAGCCACAACAATAACAGCATTTATTTCTTTAAAATTTTGAGTTAATTCAATAATAAGAAGCAGAACAACAAATAATAGTAATACAAAACCAGAAAAGATACCTTGTTAGAGCAGTGAGCAGAGAAAGTCAGGAGGAGGAATAATACCCACTACTTTCCAATCCGGCTACAAGAATGATATCAATTTATATGTTAGGCAATTCAGATTAAAGCATCCATATCTTCTAATGCATACTATCATATCTGTCAAAAACAATCATGATTTATTGCATTTTAAATTAAGCAAAAACACTGATGGTAGCATAATTATATTATACAAATGATAGACAAAGGATTGGATAAGCAATCCAAAAAATCTCACAGCCACCTAAAAAATATATAACCAAGTAAAAATAATTCATATGAATCAGATCTTATACAATATAAAAGAAAATACAATATTGCTTATTTGGTAATATTTCTTACTCATACCCCCAGGTAGGTAGTACAATAAGAACAGTGGGTTTTTTTTAAAGCCACATCTAGTATTAAATGATTTACTTATTATGGTTTAATATCATATGCAGGTACTTCATATTTCTAAACATACACATAAATGATTTTTTTATTTTTCTCTTTATGACCTAATTTGTTTTTTTTCTTTTTGAGACAGAGTCTCGCTCTGTTGCCCAGGCTAGAATGCTGTGAAGTCAGCCTAGCTCACAGCAACCTCAAACTCTTGGGCTCAAGCAATCCTTCTGTCTCAGCTTCCTGAGTAGCTGGGTCTACAGGCATGTACCACCATGCCTGGCTAATTTTTCTATATATTTTTAGTTGTCCAGCTAATTTCTTTCTATTTTTAGCAGAGATGCTGTCTCCCCCTTGCTGGTCTCGAACTCCTGACCTCGAGTGATCCTCTCTCCTTGGCCTCCCAGAGTGCTAAGATTATAGGCTAAATTTTAATGTAGTTAGTTTTCAGATAAAACTTTAAATATTTGATAAATTTCCATCTTCAAAAATCATTGATATAAAACACTTCATATCTACTACTCTAGTTACCATCAATACTTCTCTTAAGTATGATTACAAATTTCAAGAAATTAATTTTTATATATTGTATTTATTTTTACTAATCTTGTCATACAATACAGTGTTTCTAAAAATGATACCATACGTTTATGACAAAATGATTTTATATTTAACTTTCAAAGCACAAGTTTTATTTTAGATTAAATAAATAGTAAACCTGGGTCAGCCAAATCATGGTTCTTTTTCCTGGCTAACAACACTTATTAAAATTTATTTAATCTTCTATTTCTCATAAAAGCTATTGACTCTTAATTCATTTTCCAAAATTTTTTCACCTTTCCTTATTATAATGTCATTCTGGCTCACAGGGACCTAAAGGACAGAGAGAAAGGAATGGAGGAGAAAGGAAGAGGAACAGGAGATGCAGGAAAAAGAAATGCATTTTCAATTATTTCCCACTCAAGACTCTTGACTAGATATGATCTGGTTTTATGCTGTTTGTCCAAAAACTGTCAGATAAAGTTGTCATGTACTCATGACCAATCCAGTATGGACTCATGACACAAAATAAGAGTATTGTACTCCAGAGATAGATCAAACTAAGAAAAACAGACCACATGCTAAGATTTACAAGATGTTTTTTTACTATAGGCTATTAAGAAAAAATAGATCCAGTCAGATTTCAAGCACATTGGAGACCGTATTTACCTTGATTTTTCTAATCTATTCACTGGTCGATTCTTAAGCAAAGGCTATTTCATCTTCTGCAGCCTACATAAAGTGTAAGTAATGTTCCTGGGATTTGCACAAAAAAATCTTACAAAACAAATGGATGCTGAGGCAAGTACATATGCATTCTAAAGAAAATATGGGAATGACAAATTGAAAGTAATCAGATGACTATTCTACAATTTTCCTGGTGACATTAAAGGGAGAAAAACCACACCTTGTTTTAGGTCTTTCAATTGTTCTCTTAGGAGTGGAATTGAGAGGAAGAATAGGCAATTAGAATTTCTCCAGTGGCGTCCCATATTTGCCAGGGCTACATACATGCAAGAGAACATGATCCAATTTCATTTGTTTGCTGGTACAATTTACAATACCATTTGAAACCCAACATGAATTTAGCCAAGAGTTTAAACACATTCGATCATCAGAAAGAAGCAACAAGAGACTCATGCAGAAAAACCAATTATCCCAGTGGGAACACGTGGCTCTCTGTACAGCTTGGTGAGCTGCCAGCTGAGAACACAGGCCTGGGAGAGTCACTGCCTAGGACTATGGCAGCTGCATTTCTCTGCTATTTCTATTTCTCCTATTAAACTTCTCATTTCTTCCTCATAGCAATTTATAAATTGGTAGTTGGCTGTTTGCTGTTGCAGAAACGCACCTATGATAATTTGATTACAGCCTACATCAGAAAGAACTGTATTGCTAATTGCAGGCACTGGGAGCCACCCTGCAGAGAGACATAGTGAAGTTCAAGGGAGAGGATGATTTTCTTTGTGAAGTTATAAATGAGTACCTGGCTTTCTATCTAGTGTATATCACCAAAGGACCTATTTCATGAATCCTAATTTTAACAAGGAATAATAAGAAACACAGCCTTCTTAAAGTGCATCTATTTTGCCTGCTTAAGTGTAGCTCAAAGCCAGCATGAAGTCTTGGGTTTGGTATTTTCTCTTGGACATCCATTTTTTTGACAAGTCAGAGGTATAGAGCCTAAAGCAATCAGCCAAGAAGGCCCCCCCCCCTAATTTATAGTATTAACTGGGGACAGACAACTGCAGAATGCTGATGAAATGGAGAGCACATGAAACAATGAAGACTTTTAGTAGATTCCCCAGGTGTCTGGTTCCCAAGTCATTTAGACCAGAATCCAAAAGTGAATCCTATAAAAAGGAGGCAATATAAAGAGTAATTTGGGAATGAAATAGCCTTTGCTAGCTATCTCCTAAAAGTAAGAAAGCTGATTGATTTTTATGTCTTTGAAAAGTCTAGGTAGATTACATGGTAGTATTCAGTATGAATATGAAAAATTAATTTAGCTTATAGCTATTAAAGTTAATGTATTATTTCCTTCACAGGTCTCTTGAAACAATGTCCTGCTGTTTTAAAGGTAAAAACAAAGTCTTATGGGCAATTTTCACTTTCCCACAAAACCAGGTTTGCTTTTTATCACCTCACCCAACCATCTGGCTATAATTCGGAATTTACATATAGTCACTGCTAAGACAGCCTGAAAAAGAAATCTATGAAGGAATTATGACTATTCTCTAGAAATAAAGATGACAAACGTTCATAGTATTTGAGGGTAGAAAAGCTCACTTTCAAACTCTTGGCTCCTTCAACTTACAAGTACACCAGCTGAAAATACTTTCCAACAGTAAATCTCTTTTTCTCTCTATGGGTTCTTACACCTTAGTCTCTGTAAGAGTTTTGTCCAGTGTGAGAGTTGCCTTCACCACCAAATGCCTTGCCAAGATAAAGCCTTTTCCAGAGACCTTGTATAATTTATTATTCTTGAAATTTAAATTGATTCATATTCTAAAAAAGACACACAACCATAGACAGCAGTCCCCAATCTTTTTGGCACCAGGGACCATTTTCATGGAAGACAATTTTTCCATGGACCAGGGAAGAGGGAGAATGGTTTCAGGATGATTCAAGTGCATTATATTTATTGTGCACTTTATTTATATTATTATTACATTGTAACATAGAATAAAATAATTATACAACTCACCATAGGTTGGGGACCTTGCATAGCAGCAGAGTAAAATCAAGTTTGATTATACAAGGGATTCTTGGATTCAGAAAGTCAGAATGACCAATTTGACTCTACTGACACATATTTTTAATTTGCAAATATAAAAAAGCAATAAAAGCATTTGATACTGTTAATTAAGATTATATCTAAGAATAAATATCCCTAAAATAGCTACAAATTGAAGCAAACATTCACATCCTGTGGCATTTTAATCCCAAAGAGTCAAGGAAGAGCAAGAAAAGCTTGCAAGTGACAAGCTTATTTGATTAATCAGAAGTTAGGGCTCATCAGGGTAGGGTTAGAGGTTCAATACCCAAATGGCCAGTTGCTTCACCCTCCTTTATTGATCACAAGAGCATGCCAGAATGTAGCCCACTTATTTGGCAAATTTACACCTCATTTCATATGGAACACATGTTCAGAAGATAACTAGCTCCTATATCTCCCAACACTACACACGTTAAAATAAATAAAAATACTTCTATATGCTTCCTAAGAGGAAGTAAGAAGGCTAATTTATCCATGTGAGAAAGAAAATACAATCTTGGGAAGAAAGGTTACATTAAACTTCAGAATTATCTACACGTACTTCTCAGTATTTCCTGAGAGCTAATAACTAACTCATGGACAAATTAGAAATAAAAATAAATGACCATTTCTATTTCTATAGTTATCTGTGAAAACAAAACAAAAGAGAAAACGATCTAACTAAAAAGTGTTTAAAAAATTGTTTGGAGTGGTATTTGGAATGATCTTTCTTAATCATAATGGTTCAGTTCCATAGCCAAGACAACATACTGAACAGAAATGTAGGCAAATGTATTATTAATAATGTTAAGGGATATTGTTATTTTGTTTTGGATTGCTCCTAGCCTAAGTTATATTGTTGAAACATTGAGCTGAAAAATGAGAATTTTGTGAATCGTGGGTTGCTTCCACACAAACCTATCTATCTTAGGAGTTCGAGCATTATGGGATGAGAAAGTTTCTGGTAGAGATTATATCAGTCAGTGGGAAGATTAAAGATCAAGGAAAAATCAATTTAAAAAACTTGTTTTGACATTTCTTGCCTCTCTCCTGCAGGAAATATGTGTTCAATGGTAGAAAAAACTTTAAAAAGCCTATTTTTAGCATTTAAAATGCACAGCACCTACATAGAAAGCACATTACCCTCACAATCTGAGAGATGGAACATACAGAATTCTTATGATTTCAATCATCTCTTCAGAAAAAGGCTTAATATTTTAGAATTTGTTAAAAGCACACTATTTTATATTGTATTATGGAAGACAAGTTCAAATTCTGACCACTTAATACAGAAACAATAAATGCATTTAAATTCTCTGATGTTTCTATCGAAGTTTTAAAGAACTTACAATTGCAAATGTCTAACAGCTGAAAAAAATGATGTCCCATGTGTAAAACCCCTTTGATGGTTTTCTCTGTAAACCCACAAAAACTGCATCAGTGAATCTGTGGTAAATTTAAGAAACGTGACAATGTATTTAAACAACAATCTGCATTATTGCTATTGTAATTAATGAGAACTGTGATGTACCAACACCTGCTATATGGTACTGTTACATGCATTATCTTTAATTTGTACAACATTCTCACAAGGTAGGTATTGCACTTTCCTGTTTTTTGGATGAGAACACTAAGACTCAGAGAATATCAAAACTTGCTCCATATCATTTAGTAAGCACATTGGAGCTCATTCTACAAACATCCAAAGTAAAGCTTCTATAGAGGGATTTCTTTGGGATAGAGGACAAGATCTCATATTTTCTTCACTTCCTATGCCACAAACTGCAAATTAGCAATATCTTGATAAATGTATAGATTCCCAGACCAAATGGCTGGAGGAACTAATAGGTGCTATCAGTGGACCTCACTGAGTTTGTTAAATTGAGAGCCCTCCTTCCGTCACACTCCTTATTTAAGCCTGATGGATCTGGCTATCTAACCTAATTGTCATTAATCCATCTAGCTGTCAGCAGAAAAAAATATGCATGCTTACATTTTGCATATGTACGCATTGTTTGTAGGAGAAATACAGTTAGGTAAATATCTCACATAAGTTCCTCCACAGAAGAATGGCTCTCTGGTTCCCATGTAAACATGTGCTTATAGTCATGGCGTGTTTGAAGTTTAAACAGAATATTTGTAAGCTTCCCTAATATAGATGGGAAAATCTGACATGATCTTTTGTAAGCATGATGCATGGAGCAATACGGTGATGTGATATATTGAGGTGAGAGAAGAGTGACACCATGAATGTGAAAAGGTGAAGAAATAAGAAATAATGGCTTCCTTGTTAAATTATACTTTTCTACTCAAGGAGAAAAATTTCCATTAATTTCAACCACTATGATACAGATTAATCTCAACTGCTCTTGAAATTTTTCCATACAAGATGATGCTCTTAAAGGTGACTTAAACATGAGCCTATTTCTAATGTGATAGGTCTTAAAAGCTTGATCACCTAGATTTGTAAGATTTAAGAAAAGTAACCTGTACCATCTGGTAGTAATTTTGTTAATGCACACCAGATTATTTTAAAAGTGTACTATTTATCATATTATCAAATTCTCTGCTCTTGAGGAGATAAAAACTGAAGTGGTCAGATGTTATCAATAGCTATTTGGTTAAAGCTACGATCCTTTAAGCAAAAGAATTGTGGAATCAGCATTTGATTAAAGCAGTGGTCCCAAACCTTTTTGGCACCAGGGATCTGTTTCATGGAAGACAATGTTTCCATGGACTGGGGGTGGGGTGGGGTTCAGGATGATTCAAGTGCATTACATTTATTGTGCAGCCAAACCTCTCTGCTAATGATAATGTGTATTTGCAGCTGCTCCCCAGCAATAGCATCACTGCCTCAGCTTCATCTCAGATCATCAGTCATTAGATTCACATAAGGAGAGTGCAACCTAGATCCCTCACGTGTGCAGTTTACAGTAGGGTTCATACTCTCATGAGAATCTAATGCCATAACTGATCTAAGAGAAAGTGGAGCTTATACAGTGATGGAAGAGATGGGGAGAGACTGTAAATAGAGATGAAGCTTCCTTTGCTAGCCCACTGCTCACCTCCTACTGTCTGGCCTGGTTCCTAATAGGCCACTGATGGGTACCAGACCATAGCCTGGGGCCCAGGGCTGCAGGATTAGAAGGGATAACAGCCATGGCATAAAATTTGGAATTATTCTTTGAGAGAGAATCTTTAAATAAAAGTGATAATGTGGACAAGATGGAGAAAAAAATTAACTTTAGCTATTTCTAAATAATGAGAAGGAAATCCCAACTTCCATTAAAGTTGGGATTAAAAATCGCTTCAAATTTAAAGGTTTAAAAATTTCTTTGATTTCTGCATTTGAGACCTTGTTTTAAGGAAAGAATGCCTTGTACAATCAAGTGTCCTTTTGAATGTACCGCTTTAATTTTTTTTTTAAGATTACAGTTCATTTTGCTTGATGTAAACAGAAAGAAACAAAATGTTGTCTGGACCCTCATGAGCAATTACAAAGATTACAAGCAATTATAAAAGTCAATTTTTTAAAAACAAAATTTACCAAAAAGTATTCATTCTGGTATCATTTAATAATTTTGAAATTAAAGAAAGCTTTATAAGCAATTCTTTAAGATAAATTTTAAATATGTATTTTTAGAGAAATATTTCATCTGTGATTAATAGAACACTGAAAATAAACTGATTAGAACACCATTTTTGAACCCACAAAGATTGTGCCTTTAATTTGGCAAACTACTTTAACCTGTAATTAAACAAAGTGCTCCCAGACAGTAGTAAAATTCCACTGGTCTTTGGCTATTTGGAGAAATTAAATGGCCTGATCAGATATATCAAAGTGCTGGGGAACTGAAGAAACTCAGCTGCTTGAGTGAGTATCTATTATAAGGAGAAAAAAAAAAAAAAAAAAAAGGAAAATAAGATTTGCATGTCAGCATGTTGGGATAGCAAGCTAATCTGAAGTTCCAACTGCAGGTTTTGCCATTTGAGTGTGTGTGTCCTTTCATAGTCATAACACAGTCCTTACCCTTAGTATCCTGTATTGATAATTGCTTCGAATTATGAGGTACAGCTTTTTTTCTTTTTGGCTGATTACTAGAATTTCTGAGACACTTTATGCTTTTTGGAGGGTCCACTCTGACTGAAGGGTTGTGAATGCTGACCAGCAGTGTGTATCCCTGTCAGGTTGTGGCCTAGTGACTTTCAGGAGTTGGCAGAATTTCACATGGAAGGCAGCTTGGGCGGATTTGTTAGGCAGTTCTCTATGCCAGCTAATATTACTTTGACTGAAACTAACATGTGGGTAGGACTAGCTTTTGGAAAGACATTCAAAATTGTTTTTGAGGAAACCTATTTGGGGAAAGAATTCCAGAATGATCTCAAGAGATTTAGTAGAATACTGATAATCAACATGCAACAAATCAAAATAGGATAAAACATCAACATTATATAGTATCAAAACTGTTTGATATTCAGGTTTTTCACATAGGTGAGGATTTTAACCCATATGGAAGTTCATTGCACTACTTAAAGGAAACTTGAAAAATATACAGTATATTGTTTTCCAAAGTCACCAAAGATTATTTGGTGGATTGGAAAATATGTTATCTAGCAATCTTTGTCCTCTTCTACTTTATCTCTGCATCTAAACACACTTGCAAACTCCCTATGGTTCTTGAGTCAGTTTACATGAGTTTATACAAACATAAGAGATTATAACTACATGTCTCAAAGGACCTGAACCAAAAAGGGCATGCGAATTATATATTGTGGAGCCCACTAAAGGCATATGTCATACATAAGGAGATCCATATATTTGATGTATGCTTATAAATTCATTGAAACAGTCTATCATACAGTTTTACAAGGGTCTGATTTTCTTTTGTCCACTCAATATCACATTCAAAAGGGTTGTTTGAAATTTCCAAAGTTAAACATCTCTACTCTCTCACCTCTCCAAATTATTAATATGAATGCAGAAAGAAGATGAACTGAAAATCAAGACAGGAATACTCAAGATAACACCTTATAATAAAACTGTCATCCATAGTCCTCAAAATACTTTCAACTACTATGACTTGACTTTCACAATTATCCTACTAAATAGGCAGGGCATATATCATTATTTTAATATATCATTGTCAACAATTAAAAGACTTTACCAAGTCTGGCTGTTAGTATAGTTTTAAAAAAAGGAGCTTCAGACATAAGAGAGCTTTTCCAAGATGGTCATAAATTAAATTTAACTTACTATTAAAATTGCTGAATTGCATTTTCCTATTTTGAATGAATTTATGAGATAAAACTTCAGATATTCATTCACTTAAGATAAATTTAGATATATTCTTATATATATTCTTTAATAACATATAGAATGTACAGAATACAAAAGGCCATGTTTGTGCCCAATGGATAAATAAGCAGAGAAAGCCCTGTATATTTAAAATGCTACTTTCAATACTGGTACCAAGGTAGGAAATACTCAATTTAAAACACAAAACACGTGGCAAAATTGCATGAAATGAACCCATTAAGACATTTGTGGATTTTTTGGTTAAGATATATTCCAATCAAATTTATTGTTTTAGACAGGTTGATCAGGTCTAGTTTGTTATGGGAAGAGTCAGAACAGGAAGAACTCTGGTGTTGAGAGGTCTGGCTCCTATTCCTGACTCAACACTAATCCATTATGCAACTCAGGGTAAATCAATTTCCCTGGCTTCCCTGTTGTTCCTAAAAACAAAGCAGCTTGCCAATTCACAGTCTCACAAGTAAGCTCCATCTCTAACACTCTGAATGTCTGTAATCATGCAGCAATATATTTACTCACATAATTAACTTGTGTAATATCTCCTATTGTTAAGCCAATAAAAAACCTTGCTTTAGAAAAAAGAAATCGTGTGAACAATACCCTCTTTCCATATTATAGGATAATAAGAAGAGAAATACATAGTTATATATGGAAATAAGATTAACAAAATCAAATGTGTTCAAATTAGTGACTTTTCTGTTTTGGGTATGCAAGAAGACATTATTTCTGACTTATATTTCATTCATTTAATATTTTTCAACAAATATATATTGAGCTTCTACCATAAGACAGACACAAGGAATATGGATGGTTATTTATGTGTCTTACATATATTAGAAAAGTCACATTAAATCATGATTTATAACAGAGTGTAAGATAAATACTTGGTAAGAGGAGAAAGAACAGATAATAGGAAGAAGAAATCTAGTATTGGTTTTAGGGCTGAAATTTTGCTGAAGGCTCCTCTGAAGAAGTTGACTTTAAATTGAGACCTAAAAAATGAATGAGTTGGACAAAGGGGATACCGGTACATTACAGGCAGATAAAATAGCATATGGAAAGACTCTGATAAATTGGTATGTCAAGCTCTTGGTATCAAGCTCTTAAATGCCTACCTGCAATAAGAATAATGAAAAGCTAAAGCAACAGCCAAATATTCACTGGAATTATGTTTGTAATTGTATTGTCATCTAAAGTAATTTGTGTGCTAGTACTGAGAATGCCTTAGTTTATTACAATCATTTCAAAAGAGTGCTTGGGCTTCACAAGTAGATCTGAAATGCTTGGCTTTCTTTTTCTAGTTTCAAAGTCCAAACATGATGAGTATATCTGTAATTAATTTAAATAGAATTACAAGTTTGTGGAAAGGTTCAGTATGTTCATTGGGAAGATACGCCAGTCTTTGTCAACCAGCATTTTATATATAAATCACAGAATTTCTCAATTCCTCTAATGATGGTGCATAACTAGAACTGTTCTAGATGTGTGGGAAAAAAGTTGATTCATTACTCATTACATACGGTGGATGCCTCAGGGCATCCACTTAATTCTCTTGTGGAATCTGAAGTTGACTACTGCATTGCTCAATAATGATGTACATGGAACTTTAATCTGTTTCTTAATTTCAGTATTAGTCTAAATACTTTACTTACTCATAAGTAATTCTGTGGAAATACTCATGCTAATTTTGTGGAAACTGGAAATTCTCTCACAGTTGTGAATCAGATATAGATGGAAATATAGGCAGAGGAGACATAAAGGTAGCTCTCCCTTCATACATATTTATATGATATTCTTGCTTATTCAAGAAAATTGGAATTGTTATGGCACAAACAGTTTCCTATTTTCCTTTTCCCTCAAGTTTTTGCTGACTAAATATTAATATATGCAGAGTTCGGGCAGGTACACTAACAACAATATTACACAGAACACTCATTACTAATATGTATAGAGTGTGTCAACACTTACAATGACATTTAACATGTATTTTCTCACTGGATTCCCACAATGACACTGTGAACTAATGTAGGTATTATTAGACAATTCATTTCACAAATGTAAACAATGAAATTTATAGAGACCAAGTGTCTTTCATAAGGTCATGAATTTAATAAATGTTGAAACCTGAAATTATAATGTGGTTTTATAATACCCAAGCCTATGTTTTATTTTACTAATCCACAATGTTTCAATTATCAAATTAGAAAATTAAGATGGTAGGATAGGACATAAATTTATTTTGTAACTCATTTCCTTAATCTCACAATCAATATAATGAAATTAGAGTGATTTAACTTATATTTAAATCCTGAATTAAAAATAGTTTTTTAAAGAAATAAAATACATAATGTGGATTGACTCTTTATGTAAGATGAACAGGGAAAAAATCTATTTCTGGTTTACTACCCCAGTTTCCTTTGACCTTCACACAATACAACTACTTATTTATTTTGCAGGAACACAAAATTTAACTTCTCAGGGAAAAGGGGCTTTATGACATCAGCGGCATTAAGTATGTTGATTTCCTCTAGGGGAGAGAAGGGGGAAAGGAAGCAACGGACACTGAACAATGAAAGAAATTGGAAGACCAGAGGAAAGCACTAATAGAAGGAAGGGAGGAAGAGCAGATGGTGTAGGAAGGAGACACGCGGGAGTTGGAGGGAAAGGAAGCAATTGGCAAGGAGTAGGCTGAATGCCAAATTTGTGAAGGATCTGAAGGGCACTGGGGATTTGGATGGGATGTGAGTCAGCTGCTTTTTACCAAAATATCATACCAACAAGGGAAATCAAAGAAACCTACAAAGACATACAGGAAGCAGAAAAGGACTGGAAAAAGAACTGATGACATACTCCATTCTAACAATTCTGCCTCTTCAGCATGGGAATGGGAAGTGTGAAATCATTTTTGTAATGCATAACTGTTCTCCTAACTTCATTACTGATTTTCAGATCTTTAATTTGCTCATGAAGGAAATGATAAGACCCTTCTATTTCTTTTTAACTATTTTTTAACTTACCTCCTTTGAATATGATTTGTCATTAATTGTCGTTCATATAAAAGAATTCATTTCAACCATCTAGGATTAGGGTGACCAACTATTCTCGTTTTCCCTCACATGAGGGGTTTTCTGGGACTAGAATTTTCAGTGCTAACACCAGGACAGTGCTGGGCAAAGCAAAATGGTTGGTCATCCTATTTGAGGCAAAAACCTTTCTTTAAAAAAGTTTATAAATATGCTTTTTCATCAGGTTAAAACACAGTGATGCTGTGAATTTTTTTCCACATTTTCCAAAGAAAAATGGATAAAATCCTAATTCAGTTATATAAGTAGATGAAATTGAAAAAAAAAAAAAAAGGTTTCTGTTTGGATTATGGCTATGATGAAAATAAATAACTTATAAGAAAATGATTTCCTCACCATCTAAATTATTTTTCAATCAATTTTAAAAAATAGAAGACATGTAGAATATTTGTAACATGCTACTTATTTTGAGGACAAGAAAGAAGAAGAATAAAAAATTCAAGGCACAGCTTATCTCAAAGAATAATACCAATCATTCAAAAGTACTCATGTCACAAAGGCTCATAGCAGCTAAGAATTTCAAACATAAAAAGATGAATGCTATTTAAACTCTTCTTTTTAAGTACTAAAATGAAATAATTTAGGATAAATGACAGATAAAAGTTATTATGAAGAAAGTAATTTTGAAATTTCAGAATTGGGTCTAGATAGAGCTCATTATTTACACTGTCTTGTTAATGTATTATCTTTTACTATATTTTATTTTGTCTATACAAAGTTACCAAACCACTACATCAATAATATTTTCTTTAACTCAATTTCCTAATCATTATATAATTTCTCATAATTGCTTAATTTTTTCAACAATAACTTTTAAAGTGTGTATAGCTGATGATATTAGAACCTGGCTAATCCACAATTTGGACTATAAACTATAGCACATTCCATTGAATCATTCATTGATTCATAGTTTAATTTTTAGTATAAATCTTTCTTTTTCTAAATACCAAGTGGTGAATAGTTAATTATCATCCTCTTTAGATATTCTCAAATATCTTTTTAAGGAAGACTTCTAGTCTTCAGAATAAATAATTTCAGGTTATCTGAGCTATAATCTTTGGCCAAACTTGATCATTCCTGTGCCATCTTTTGTGAAACTATCAAACCTTTCAAATTTTACAGATCTTTGTTATGTTATAGATTTCAATGCTAGACATAATATGCACTAATTCTTGAATGTACCAAGCCCCGTTTCAAGAGCACCGTAACTTCCATTGTGCAAACTAACTCTGTAGACACTTGCAAATTAAAGACAATATTTCATAGTGGAAACTAAGAGATAATGTCATCCTGAGTCAAAATTTATACTGATAGTGTATCTGGGTTGTTATATATGTAGCAAAATATATAGCACCCTATAAAAAATGTTATCAGCCAATTTGGAGTTAGGTACTGCATTAGCAAAATTTTTAGTATTTATCTGACAGGGTTGTTGTCAAGATTAAATGAGTCAATGTACATAAAGTGCTTAGAACAGGGCCTGGCACATAGTAAATGCTACATTAAGTGTTTACTATCATCATCACCATCATTTTCTTCTTCTTCTTCTCCTAGAGAATCAATTGACAGGTAAAAATATGCCCTATGGAAAGACAATAGCTTCTTCACTGAGTTTTCAAGTGGATAAAATGAGATAATAAAAAGCATTGAATACATAGCAGGTTCTCAATACACAATAGCCATTGCTATTACCTTGGTAGATTAATAAATTGTTAGTGTTCCTACAATAACCATCTCTAAAACTTGATATGTTTACTTGAAAATTTTCAGATTTAAAAATTGTACTTTTTTTTTTCAAATCATCTTCATGACAGACAAGAAGAGCTGAATACAAGGCATTAAATGCTAACTTGCAATATTCATTAAACATTGATTTCATATTTACTATGTACCAGATATTAAGAATTTACTTTGATTTCTGTAGTATTCACTTATTGACCTAAAACAAAAGTTTAATTTCTACTCACCAATTAGCATATCTCATACACAAATGTACACAACCATTTTGTTAATATAACAGTATCAATTAGCTATTTCATTTTATAATATATTAAAGTAAACCATATAGATGCTCTTGTTTCATTAGTTATTACCTAGGTATTACTCAATACCTAATAGTTTATAAACACATTTGTTCTTATGCTAATAATAATCAATTAGATAAGTTTTACTATTTTCTATTTATAAACCATCCTCTATGAGAGATTGGCTATTTCCCTCCATCTTTAGCTACCACCAAGAGAATATCCATTTCATAGAAACCCAAGACAGGATATGAGAAACTGATGCCTGGGACATTGTACAATTGTCTGTGATCCTCCCTCCAAAACTTTGCTGATTAATAACAAACTCAACTTTTCACTAAGATAATACTTTTTTTTTTTTTTTTTTTGAGACAGAGTCTCACTTTGTTGTCCAGGCTAGAGTGAGTGCTGTGGCTCTAGCCTAGCTCACAGCAACCTCAAACTCCTGGGCTCAAGCAATCCTCCTGCCTCAGTCTCCCAAGTAGCTGGGACTACAGGCATCTGCCACCATGCCCAGCTAATTTTTTCTGTATATGTTAGTTGGCCAATTAATTTCTCTCTATTTATAGTAGAGACGGGGTCTCGCTCTTGCTCAGGGTGGTTACGAACTCCTGACCTCAAGCAATCCTCTTGCTCATTCTATCTAACAATCTAACTATAGTTTTGCACGCATTAATTATTCCTAGTTTATCGAACCCTCCCTACTACCCTCCCCAGCCTCTATTACCCATCATTCAACTCTCTGTCTCCATGAGATCAATTGTTTTAATATTTAGCTTTTTGACTGAACATAATTTTTTTTTAACATTTGGCATTAGTTTTTTTCCTCAATCTTAACATTTTCTTTTTTCCATCCTTATGAAATATCTTAGACATAAATGCAATATTTCCAAAATATAATGAAATAAGATAAATATATTACTTTTTGTCAGGTATGTATAAATGTTGTGATACATCAAAAGGAAGACTTCAGTCTTCTGATTCATTTTTATGAGAAAATTTTGTTTATTACTAAAGATAGTTATGACTAACTCTCAAACACGTGAATTAAATCAGTTTAATCCAGTCTATTTCTAACTCTAAATACTCATGTCTGGGGGAAAAAAAACACCAGAGACAAACATCATCTAAGGTCTCTTTCAAATGATTCTGAGAAATATGTGCCAAAAAAGTTCTAAAAGATTCTCCTATCATGTAGGAGAATAAGAAAATGTTATTTATATATACCTGGTTTATAATCATCATGGATCTAAAATTTGGCTCAGAATCCAGGTCAGTGTCAGAAGAAATGACTTAAGAACATCAAAAAATACAGGTGCAGCTACAATTCAATTACATATTTCCCCTTTTCGTAGGGTGTGTCTTTGTTCTCACAGCTGGGAAAGGTGTACTTTAAATTTTCAACAAAGAAAACCACCACATTAAAGAACTCTAGAAATTCCTATAACCAAAACTGTAGCAATAACCATGTGATCTTCAATTGCCTTTCATAAAGATATTATGTGCTTTAATCTCCTGTTCATCTGCACTCAACACATTTGGCAAAGTACATTAACATTAGAAATGAAAACAAATCATTTGAATACAAAGCTTAGGAAAGAAGAATCACATTAAAATATCTAAAAACCAACATCTTTTAAGAATTTATTTTCATTTTTGAATAAAGGAATTTGAAATAATGTCATGTATTCTGTTTATATTCTAAGTTTCTGTTTTAATTATTCAATTTTAGTTTTGCCGAAAGGAAGAAAATAAAACAAAAACAATTATGATCTAAATGAAAACAGTGATTTTTCAAACTAAACTGCTAATTTTAAATCTATTCATTTTCCCAAATGTATAAATGTGCTTTTTACCTCCAGTGTTTTATCAGTACCACAGTCATAATTTATACAAAACACACAGATGGTCGTAGAAATAGTAAAAGTTTCAGATGTTACAGCTTCCTAGCATATGGAATCCTATCGTGGATCATCACTTTGGCAGCATTTAAATGATTTAAATGTTATTTATATATTAACATCTTGCCATAATTTCATAGTCATAGGTTTTTACAACTTTAAATTGTTTGATTCCTGATTGGAGGGAGTTCTTACATTGACTAGGAGCTGCTGATGTGCAGAGGACTGGTACTCTTTAATCAGAGGGTAGTGTCCTACTAGATATAGCACAAGTAAATGAAAACTCTATAATGCATTAAACATTTTGGCATAAATGACAAAATTCCATCTAATTCAATATATGATACAACAGTGAGTTCCAAGAACTTTTTAAATATCAAATTTACTATAGTGATTTTAAACTGTGAATGTCACACAATAATAACACACACACACGGGCACATGCAGAAAACATAATCTTTAAAATTAACTAATACCTTTCCAAATGCAAAACTAAAATTACCTGTGTTTTTTTTATCTACCATGTGAGATACAACATAAAAAGAGTTGTCTATGATCTGTGTCTAATTCCCATCTTTCCAGTCTGTCTTGAACCAGTTGAGTGAGATCTTGACCTCCTCCACTGCACTGAAATGGCTCTTGTCAAGATAAATCTGTTTGACCATCAAGTTGTTAAATCCAGTGGTCAATTCTCAATCCCCTTATAACTTGATCAACCAACTATAACTGCGTCAGTCACTGGCACCTCCTTAAAACACTGACTTGATTTGGCTACCCTTTTAATTTTCCTCCTTTCTCACTGACTGCTCCCTCTCAGTTTCCACTGCTCTTTCTGTCTCTTCTCCCTGAAAACTAAGCATTGCACCTCATTTCCTTTCTACCTAGAATCATCTCCTTGGTGATTTCAGTCTCCTGTTTTCAAATAACATGCACACCCTGATGACTCCCACATTCATCAGGATAGGCTATGTTATGCTGTGGTAAGAAATTCTCTGTGACTTAATACAACACAAATTTATTTCTCATTCATTCTACCCATCCATCATAGGAAGAGAGAGGTGTAGGGTAGAAAGTCCTGCTACACATAACTCAGGGACTCGGGCTCTCAGGGTGTCCTTTATATTTTAAGGGCACTGCCTAGAACATGTGGCTTCCTTGATTGAATAGTGGTAACAAAAGAGTACTGAATGCTCACTCCAATACTAGTAATTAATTTCTTTAATTTCCACTCACAGCCCATGAAGCTGAAACAGTCAAACAGGTCTGCCCAACAGCAAGGAAGCTGGGAAGCAGAGTCTTTCATCTGCCCAAAGAATGAAAGGAGGAAGGATTACATAACGAGGACTTGTATGTCTACCACAACTTTTTTCTCTAACCTCAACCTCAACTCTGAATTTCTGACTCATGTATCCAACTGCCTATTTGCCATTTAAACTTGGATATCTAATAAGCATTTCAAAATTACCATGTCTAAAGCTGAGTTCTTCATACGTCCCACTTCAAATCTTCCCTTACCATCTACAGCATTTCAATTGATGTCATCCTTACCTTTTCAATTGCTCAGGCCAATCAAATAAGGTGATCCCTGACTCTTCTTTTTTCTCACAAGCCACATCCAATCTGTTGGCAAATTTTGTTGGCTATTGCTTTATAGTACATCCAGAATGTAACCACTCCTCAATGCCTCCCATCCTAGCAGATTGGTTCAAACTATCATTTATCTCTTTCCTGGATTGTTGCAAAGGCTTGCAACTGGTCTCCCTGCTTCTGCTGAGAAGCCCCTGATGCTTCTCACCTTACTTAGAAGAAAAGCCAAACTATTTACAACATTTGTAAGATCCTACACAATCTGGCTATCTTTCACCCCAACTCTGCAACACTATCTCCTACAAATCTCTCCTTCACTTAACTCTATTCAGCCTATGCTGACTCTTTGCTTTTTGCTGAATATGTTAGGTATACCCCAACTTAGGGTCTTTGAATTTACTGTGTTGTGTGTCTAAAGCACCCTTTTTCCAGAGACTTGTATAGTTCCCTCCCTCAATTTTTTCATGTCTTTCTGTGAGGCATTCTCTGATCAGCCTCTATAAAATTTCAATCCTACCTGAACACTAATTAATCCCTGTACCCCTTCATGGTTTTTATAGGACTTCTTATAGTTTAACATAGTATATATTATACTTATTTATTTCGGTTTTGTCTGTACATACACTCATAGAATGTACCAGAAGGGTACTCACTGAGTTTTGTTTAAGCTATATTTCCAGTGGTAAGAATTTTGTCAGTAATTCATATTAAACACAAATAGGTAATCAGGAAAGGCATGAGGGGAATCAGCGATAATACTGGTTTAAATATGTTTGAATCATTAAGGTTGGGAAATAGGTTTACCGATAATGGTTCTTAAATCACTTAGAATATATTTTTAAGGGCAAAATATTCTTAATTGTGCATAAATTCAAAAGGCATCTGTTATCACTAGCGAGAGAAACATTTGTTCCTTTACTTTCCATTCCCCTGTGCTCTTGGCTTCATTTTCCAAAACCACTGTTCCCACATATAGTTTATGTCGCCATGTGACTTTTCAGCACCACTTAAAGACAAAACCAGGTCATTCTCACCCCAATCCCTAGAATTACAAAACTCCTTTGAAAGACTCATTCTAACTTAGATCAGTGCAGGAAAATGTTTGATTTTACTTCGAAGTCACTAAAAGTTTGCCTAACACAACCTTCTTTACTTTTCTCACTACTCAGTCATCATGCTAATCTGCTGACTGGTTGGTCAGAAATAGTGTAAGCACTTATTAGGTTTAGGTGGTCTGTGTTATAACTTTGTTCTCCTACACCTTCAACAATGACCTTTTCCTCACACATATGTCCTCCTTTAAATCTTGGCCAATTAATTCACAATAGACAGACATCAGTACATGCTGAACAAAGAAAATTGTAAAGGGGAATGTTGAACAATCATAGAATCAGTGAGAGCTTGGTGAATGAAGTGCTTTAATAACATCTTACAAGACAGAATAAGCAAAGAAGTCACATAGAATCACTACTGTCAAGAAGGAAATACATCATGACCTCCTACAGATCACATAATTCTCTCTTATATGAGAGCAGGAATCTGAAATCCAATAATCTAATCACACAAATTGTATTTTGTAATGAGATAAATTCATCCTTAACCATCATTCTGAATGAGATTTTATTTCTCAGAAATAATATTGAACTCTATAGAACAGAAAAGCAATTTAAAAAGGAGAAAAAACATAAAAAATCTTAAAGTAGTTTAAGAGGACTTCTGGAAACATATATAGATATAACTGATTTTTTAAAATAAATAATTTATATTGTAACACATGGAAATTTTATAGGTTTAGTTATTATAATAGTAAAATCATACATAAAAGCATTAACTCTAAGACATTCAAATAGAAATTATAGTTTTCTTTTACTGATCTCTAAACACCACACATTTTCTTCATTTATTTTCATGTCAACACAGGGAGAATTGAAATATATTCATTTTAAAAGAAGAACTGAAAATGGGAGCTAATACAAGCCTTATTTTAAAGAATCTACTTCATTTTTCTCTTTTTCTTTGTGAAGATGTGTAGTTAAACCTACAAATGTTCCCTGCTGTTGATTAAATACTCACAGTTATTCTTTCATCTTTATCATCCAGTGGAGAGCCGTCTTTCTTCCATGAAATCGTGGGTTCAGGATGGCCTCGTGGAGGTTGGCATTCCATTACTGCTGGCTCTCCTACTGCCACCATGACATCAGAAGGGTTTTGTCTGAAGTCATCCCGTAGTACTGCAGAAACAAGATTAAATCATTATACTCAATAGTGACATATACATTCCTTATCTCTGAAGTTCAGCAAGGAACATTTATTATAATAAACTACTATAATAGCTATTGCCATACAGCTTTAATAATCTATATCTACTTACAGACATCTGCAATTGAATAAAGATATTTGGCCTTAAGCATGCACAGGGGGGATAATTTGATATTCTTCATAGGCCAGCAGGCAAGCATATTCTGTGCTTAGTGACCTCACAGTTAGTGTTTGGCTTATCTTTCACATGTACTTCTTTTCTGCCTACTGCCTACATTTTTCTCATCCATGTGCTAATGATGGTAACCAAATCCTCCTTAAAAGAAAAATCAAAGATGCTTTCAAACATGCATTTAATTGAGTGATATTTTATAGATACTTAAAATTAATGAATCAGATTGTATAGTCATTGTAATTCAACTGTGTTCATTGTAAAAACTTTACACATATCTACAAAGAGACTACATTCAAAATCATTGTCCATGTTTTTCCATTATCACTGAGAATGTTAGAAGACAAGAGTAATCATAACAGCACTGGTACCAATAGCATTGTGTTTTATGTTCTAAGTTACTGTGGGCTTTTTTCTTTTTTTGGTATATACTATCTAATCCTTAAATCTATTCAGAATGAGAGATATTATTTATCCCATTTATACTATTAATCCTATATTTTAGAGGAGAGAGCAATTTATTATTACAATCTCAAGTGGATACTAATATATTAGGTTGTTAAGTAAAGAATGCCTGATTTTAGTAAGTGCAAAGTTTGATAGATGATATCTCATTTCATTTTGACGCTTCTTTTTTATATATTATTGTGAAGGTACATCCTCATTCTTTCAAATACACATCTTGTTTTGTAATTTTCTTTCAAATTTTTTAGAGCAATTTTTGTGAAACCATGGATAAGTCAAAAATTCATGTTATTTTTGAATATGAGTTCTGTCATGGAACCAATGCAGCACAGACAGTGCAAAATATCAACGAAGTGTTTGGCAAGCATGTGGCTAATGAATGCACAGTACGTTGGTGGTTTGAAAAGATCCATTCTGGGTGATTTTAATCTTAAAAATGAGCCATGTGGGAGACCTGAGACCAAGATGGATAACGATGAGCTGAAAGCTATAGTGGAAGCAAATGCTTCTCAATCTATGCATGAATTAGCAGAAAGCTTTGACATTACTATTCCAATAATATTGGACCATTTGAAAACAATGGGCAAGGTATGAATTAAATGAGCATCAGAAGAGAAATCCTCTTGAAGCTTGCCTTTCTTTGCTATCACGACATAAAGGGAAAACAAGCAGTATTATACACTTTGTAACTGTTGGAATAAAATGTGGAAAATAATCCAATTATATATTCCAAAAATAGTTCATATAGTAAAATTGTCCTCACTATCTTGATAACATCAAAAGAACATAAATTATTTGGCATCAGTTAGTCTTAAATCACAACTTTGCTATTTACTACACATGTAATCTTGAACACATTACTTAATACTTTTGTTTCCCTATTTACAAAACAAGGATGGAGATTACATACTTCAGTACGAAGTCCAATAAATAGTTATCTTTTCCTTGATCCAGTATGTAATAAAATGTGAACCATTTTAGTAACCTGATTTAAGATAGTACTTAAAATGTTTATTGTTGTTGTATGTTAAGAGCATTAATTTGGAGTGATAAACATTATTTGTATGTTAAAATCTATTGAATTTAATATTTGTTACTATAATTTTGGACTTGGAAGGATGTTCTTCTACTCCAATGGCATTAAAAGTGCTTTCATAGATGAAGTACTGCAATGTAAAAAACTTATGCTCAAACTGTTATTTCAAAAATCAATCTTCAACCTTGGTTTCAAAACCTCAAACAAGTTTACAGACTTACAAAAACCTGTATTTTTCTCTTTCAATTCTTTACTTTTCCTTCCTCAATACCAACTGAGTAGGTACATACATCTGAGTAAGGTATAACATCCACTCAAAGAATACCCCATTTTTTAATCTGTGTACTAAGACACAATGTGACAGTGTTAACACTTGGAAAATACTGCTTCAAAGAGGAGGTTTCTTTCTTATCTTTCCAAAGAGCAGTCAAGGAAAAAGCAAAGGAAATCTGATTGCATCAAACTGTTGTAATTCTAACTTCAATACTCTTCACTATTAATAAAATATGTAGACACTGAAAACTCCAGCTACTGTTCCTGCATACTAAAAGAACAAAATATGAAGACTTTCACCATTTATAAACTTATATTATTAGGTGTTAAGAATGTGCCACAAATAAAATGTAAGCCTTATAGAAAAAGCAAATGAATGGACCTTAACAAGCAGTAAGTCCCTTTGCTGGTTCACATTATTAATCTATGATAACACATCTGAAAAGTTTTAACACCCTTGAAACACCCCAAAATAAAATACTTTTCAAATAAAAATAATTTGAACAATTTTTCTATGTGATAACCTTAAAACCAGCTTTGTAACACTATATCTTATTTACAAGTTGAGATCATGTCTCAAATAAATCAATGAATAATAAAATTTCTTGCAAAAATATCAAAGGTCTAAATCAGATAAGTTAAGTTTTTTTTCCCCATTTACTATGTTATTTGGCTTTTTACGGTATATAATGAAAAGCTAACAAAATGTAATCCATTAAAAATTGTTGCTTAGATAATGCTCATGCAATTATTTTTGCAGCTGTAAGGCATAAAACTCTAGTACTGCCTATGGCTATGGGCAATTCTGCATAAAGTTATGAATTTAAGATTTTTTCCTCCCTTCTATAAAAGTAATTTTTCCTTCTTTTACCTGCCCTGAACATTTCCTTTTGGGGAAAAATAGTATGTGTCACATGATAAAATGATGTAAACTTTTAGTTAAATTGTTCAATTTTCTTAATTCATGTGTTTATTTAAGCCATTACAATAAAAATCAAATTCATATGATTGGTGGCATTTTGGCAGAAAAACCAATGGCATCCATAAATATTCCCAAATGCAGATCTTTTGAAAAACTTCTCCTTTCCCCCTCTAACATGTCTATAAATCAATATGTATATTTTAAAATATTTCTTGACTTAAATAATATAAAATGTTTAAATTTGGAACTAAATTTTCAAAAAGAAGGTTTAATATTAATTTGAAAAAAACAAATTTCATATATAGGGTACCCAAGTAGATATCACCTAAAAAGCTAATAAACCAGAATTCACCCTAATATTACAACACTGTCATATTTCTTCTATATTTTTGTAGTTTTATTTTATAATATGTGTACAGGTTGATTCATATAATTTGACTCAACAGCTTTTCATTTTTTGCACTCTGTTAAATGAGACAAAACATAAATTTCATTGACTTTTTAACTCTTGCCAGTTTTTTGTCTTAAAAAAATGGTTAACTATTTAATAAAATTAATCTTTTAAAACAAAAAATATATAATCTTTTTTTTCTGAAAAGCTTCATATCAATTTTAATATAATTCTCAAAATAAGTAAACATGTTTTCAAAAAAGAATTCTAAAATTCTTTGCAACTTCTCTGGGTAATGTTAAGATAGAGGGCAAGCCCAGCGTGGTGGTTCACACCTGCAATCCTATTCATAAATTAGGCTCCTCAGAAGCAGAGAGGCAAACCGCATAAAGTATAATATAATATAATATAATATAATATAATATAATAATATAGTTAGCAATGGCTAATGTTTATTAAACTCTTACTGGGTAAAGAAACATATTAAGAACAACTCTTTTAATCCTTGTAACAATCCTATGATAAAGTAAATTTATTAGTTTCATTTCACAAATGAGGAATTTATAAGGGCTTAGTAACCACACTAGAACACAGATATCCTGTCCATAAAGGAATCTGTTCTATCCACATTGCTCCCCCCCCAATCTGGTCTTAACAGAGAATTCACAATTCTAAATACATATGTATCATGACTCTTTCCATTGTAACAGAATTGAAATGAGAAACTTCCATCCTGACGGTCACATGGCTATCTTTGAATATATTCTGCATTCTGTATTTTTTCAGATATGTTTCATGTTTGGAAGAGGACACTTCAGCAGAATATTGAGAAATAGATTGCATGATTCATAATGCATATGCCATACTTCCTATCAATAATTTTTTTTATTCCCTTTCAAGAAAAACTTGTAATTCTTCTATTGTTTCAACCACAACATGACTGAAAAAGCTGTAACATAATAAGCATTTTAATTAAATATGGGCATTAATTAGAAGTGGGTACCATGGGAAAAACAGGGGAAGATAATATGAGGTCCTGGGATTTTTTTTTTTTTTTTTTTACTTAAAAGACTACTTTATCAATGAAAACTTGCAGGAAATAGTAAACTCTTGTCAACTGGGAGAAAGAAAAAAATCAATGAAACCCTTAAAAAATAGGTTATATTGGAAGACGAAATAAATGAGGAATTATATTCCTAAAGACAGCAACTCTATAGATGCTCAGTAACAATGCGCCTCTGTTGCAATGTACCACCATTTTAATTGTTTTCAAAATTACTAATCACTTACCTAGTCTTCAATTTTAAACAGAGAATATATTACTCACTTTAATGATACTTCTAGTTCTCCATCTGAATGCCAACTTAAATGCTGAGGTAAATACATGTTATTTAATTTCAAAGTAACTATAATTCTTTCATTTAACACATCTGTACTGAGCATATACTTTGTGCCTGGCAGCTCTGCTATCACTCTTATCTTTTCCTTGCAGTGAAGTACATATAAAATGTTTATGTCTACAAGAAACAATGTTAATATTCATCTTGTTGGGAAAAGGTAATACAATAGGGTTTTGTTGCAGGTTATTTTGAATTAAGAGATAGATTTTTCAGAGCTGGATAAGAAAGCATACATAATAAAGGCTTCTGTAATTATTTGCATTCCTACATTTTAGCTAACCAGATTACTAAGAAGAGCAAGGTGTTACTCTTTATACAAATGTGTTCAGAACCCCATAGTATTTTTAAAAATAAATTAATAATTCCAAAACTTTAAAAAATATTCACATGAAAAGGATGAATGTACGAAAAATAACTCAACCCATTGAAGAAGAAAACTAAATGATAACATGTAAAATCACATTCCCATGAAGTATTAGCCTCATCTTACACCACCATCTTCTAAAGCCAAGGAATTTGTCTTTTTAAATTATACATGCAAACATCAATTCTGTATAAAGTTGTGATTTAATCATGATTTAACCAAGATTTAACATGACTGTTTCCTAAAGATATGCATTTACTTTTAAAAATCTGACACTGAATATATCTATAATTACTCTTCAATAATTATGTCATCTACTTGTGTTTTTTTATATCACACAACTTTATTTTTAAACCTTCAATTATGCTTTGGTTAAGACCCAGGAAGAAAATATGCTGGTAGAAGCACTTATTTTCTTAACTAGTAGAGCTTTTGAAGGTTTCACAAACCTCTTACTCTCTATCCTAGAAAGAAGTACTTTTTTTCTCCCCAAATTGTATATTCTGAAAAACTTTTATAGTACAGAGGGATGTCAAGCATCATTCAACCTTAATTAACAATGAATACAAGCCATTACAAATACAATGAGAAGCTATTACCAGAATAAAAGCAATTAGTGGCAATTTATTTGTTTCTTTAGACAGTATATGATGGAGGAGCAAGATAAATTAAACACAGTTTTATGTTTCTGTATCCTCCTGGGCTGTAGAAATGGACAAGTCATCCCCGGTCTTTTAATGGTTAGAGTTACTTCTCGATTGGGTCCAAGCTTAAACCACATTGGCATTTGCAGAAATAGACACCATAAAGACATTTCCTATATCCGCAGTACAGATATTCCCTAGTGTTTATTACAACGGCACTAAGTCATCAAGACAAACGAAATGTAAGTTTGGCATATTAGATTTAAGTTAAAATCTGCAATGTATTATTCCAGAGACAGGATCAACATTTAAATAGTTAATATTCAGCAGACTTGAATGTCTGGGAGATTATTAAAAAATGTACCTCCAAGTAAGTCACAGTGCCAAAATTGTATGTTCTAACTCAAAGTCAGCAGCTTACTAGATGTTTGCATTTTATAAACTTTAAAATACAAACAAAATGGATTTATTAATGAAAACTTCTGTATGTATAGAACACTATTTTATATGTTATTATGTTTAGATACATTGATTTATGAGTCAGAAAACAGAAGTCAAGAATTTCAGAATCACAACACATAATCTTCCACTATTCTGTGATTTTAATAGGTATATTCATAATGACTCAGTTATTTCCATACAAAACAGAGAGTTTTACACTCTATCTTGATAGGCTTATTATGAAAGCTAATTATTTAATGTTTATACAGGACTTGCCATTTATATGGTACATTACATCTGCAAAGAAGTATTGCTATTAGTCACTATGTAAGGAATTGCCAAATTTCTCAGCTGCCAGTACAAATGGAAAGGAGGACAAAGAATGCCATTGATGAGGGTTTTTGAGTGCCAGAGCAAAAGTCACACTCAGGACTAGCCTGGCAGGGTTAGAAAAACACAGACAAAATGAGGACATCTGAGCTACGGGACCATGATTAGGGCAAGATAGGCATGCATTCTTTATTTCGTAAAATCCAATTTTCTATTTAGTGCCTTGTACTGAGAGTCCTCAATCAAAGAAATATACTTCTGTATTTATTGCCTAGCTCTTTGTATCTAAAGTTCAGCTCCACAAAAATAGGGAATTTGCCTTTATCACCACTGTATCTCCAGTGCCCAGAACAATGCCTAAGATAATAGAAAGCATTCAGCAAATGTTTACTATATTTTCTATGCACTAGGTAGTAGATATCAAATGGTTGATTAAATTGGCATGAGGCCTACACGCATGGTGCTTGAGGTTTAGGGTGAGTAGACAGACAATATTCAAATGAACACATTTATAATTGTGATACATGACATGAGGGAAAAGGCTAAGATGCTGTGTGAGAGAATAATGAAAAACATAATTTAGATTGGAGGTGAAGGAACATCGAGACAGTAACAGTTAAGCTGATGCCAGAAAAATGATAAAACAACCTGGAGAATTGTAATACAGGCTGAGGAGATAACCCAGGTTGAGGAAAAAAACATGGTACACTAAAGGATCTTAGACCCTATGTGGTGGGACCAGTGGACAAGCTTGGTTCAGAAGGCAGGGCCAGATTTTCTGGTCATAGCACCCATGATAAAGGATCAGCTTTTATTTTAATTCCCATAAGAAGCCACTGGAGTCTTAAGCAAAGTAGTCTTATAATGAAATTCTCCTATTTAAAAGTTCATTCTAACCACTCTGTGAATAAAATGGGGATGGAAATAATGGAAGTGGAGGGACCAATTAGAAGGCTATTGCAGTAATTAAGGGGGAAATAATGATGGTTTTATACCATTATGATGACACTAGATTTGACACAACAGGGACAGATTAGAGGTGTGTTTTGTTGGTAAAAATCAAAATCCCCTCTTGAGAGAATGAACTTGACAGAGGGAAAGATATCAATAATAACATCCAGGTTTCTAATAACTGAACATGCCATTTTAAAGGTATAGGAGAATAGACAGATGATAGATTTAGGTTATTAAGTATGAAACGTCTGATATCCTTAAATATTAAGGTTTAACAGTTGATATCTCTGGTATATTACTTTGACACTTGTTTTATTTTCATTGTGAAGGTACATCCTCAGTCTTTCCAACACACTTTCAGCTTGTGACTATTTTTCAAATGTTTTTTAGGGCAACTTTTGTGAAAAGTCAAAAATTCATGTTACTTTCAAATATGAGTTCCATGGTGGAACCAATGCAACACACACAGCTTGAAACATCAACACAGCATTTGGAAAGGAGGTGGCTAATGAATACACAGTACATCAATGGTTTGAAAAGCTCAGTTCTGGTGATTTTAGTCTTCAAAATGTGCCACATGGGTGGCCTGAGACCAAAGTGGATAATGATGAACTGAAAGCTGTAGTGAAAGTGAATCCATCTCAACCTACACGTGAATTAGCAGCAAAGTTTGACATTATTATTCCAACGATATTGAACCATTTGAAACAAATTGGCAAGCTAAAGAACCTGGATAGAAGGGTTCCCTATGAATTAAGTGAGTGTCAGGAGAGAAGTCGTCTCAAAGTTTGCCTTTCTTTTCTGTCACGACATAAAGGAAAACCATTTCTACACTGTATTGTTACCTGTGATAAAAAAAATGGATTCTTTTTAACAATCACAAGCATTTGGCCCAATGGTTGGATAACGATGAAGTGCCAAAGCACAGTCCAAAACTGAATATTCATCAAACAATAAAAAGCTAATGGTGTCTGTCTGGTGGACCAGCACTGGTATTATCTACTACAGCTTCATGAAACCTGGTCAATCTATGACAGCAAAGTCTACTGTAACCAATTGGATGAAATGATGAGAATGCTTGTGATTAGGCAGCCAAGATGGGTCAATAGAGATAGGCCAATTCTCTTGTAAGACAGCACACCACCACATGTCACATAAACAATGCTGTTCAAACTACAGAGGCTGGACTTGGAAACTCTCTGTCATCCACTGTATTCACCAGACTTTGCACCAACTGACTACCACTTCTTCCAGGCTTTGGACCACTTCTTGCAAGGAAAAATATTCACTTCTCAACAAGCTGTGGAAAATGCCTTTCATGTTTTCATCACCACTCACTCTCCAGGTTTCTTCGCTGCTGACATAAACAAGTTACCGTTAAGATGGCAAAACCATGTCGGTAGTTTAGGCACATGCTTTGATTAATTGTACTGCTTCTTGTTTACGATATAATACTATACTTTTGATTCAAAATTGGACATTTCATATTTAATGACCTAAGTAAATCTTCCCATGAGGAGGAATGGGAAACATAAGAAATCCTTATTTTTCTAAAAACTATTAACCATGGTTTGAGAGTATATAGGCTAATATGATATTTTTTTCATTGATTAAAATATTATGGTTTTAAATTCTGCTCCTTAGTATTTAACAGAAGATCAATTTTGACCTATTTGGACTTTTATACTACTATATTCCAAATCTGACTGCTAATTGATAACATTTCTTGATCAATTAATCTATGTTGTAATTTTTAGGATGGCAAATTTTAGTTTAGTTTGATGCATATCATGTATTTTTAACTTACTGAAAAACTCAAAGACTACTGATCCATTTTAATTTTATATATGCATGTAGACAACATATATGGATTATATATGTAAATGTATTTTATAACCACTAATATGTTGCGATGGCATCCATGCTTAGCATCAAATTATGGTAAAAACTCAGTTATTTTGTTTGGAGAATGAATACAACTCAAAACATTATGGGGCATTCCTCAGGACTGCCATAAATTAAGCTTAAATTAAGGGATAAGAGAACCAATAATATATTAAAAAGGATGTGGGATATCAGTATTTAAGGCTAAGAGAATCAATAGCATATTAAATATTATTACATAATTAGAATAATCAGAAATTTCACTGCATTTTATGTGCCCCAGTATTATGCTGAAACCCCAAATTTTTATAGATTTTATTTATGATTTGTTTATTCATTCATTCAAAAAAGTACAGTGCATCATATTTGGTGGTGGTTGCTAATAAGATAAACAAGACAAGTTCTCTGCTTTTAGGGCATTTATTTCAAAGGGCTCTTTTGTTTGTTTCTCTCTCCTTTATGTGTGTCACAGGATGCTTTGTTCAATTGAAACTTTAGGCAAAGGTGTGATATGCAAAACAGCTAAAGGGACATGGGGATGGTCTGCAGGAGAATACAGGTCTAGAGGTCTCACAGAAAAGGCTTGAAAGTGACTAGTTAGGAACAATGACAACATAACATGAACCGCAGCTCAAATTCATTGCAATAATACCAAGTGTCAACACTATTCTAAGGGCTTTATATGTACAAATTCATTTAATGCTGACAGTGAACTTACAAGTGGGTACTATTATCATCCTCATTTAAAAGGTAAAATGTACAAGAGGTTAAATAATTTTCTCTGGTTCTTATAGAGGTATATATTAATAGCATACAGCTAGTAAGTGATAAATTTGGGATTTGGACCTAGATTCTGTTGGCTACCATGGCCTGCACGTTTGGCACTAAACTCTTTTGGCCTTCTAGGAGATACTCAGACCTGGGTTTGTCTCTTTGGGGGTTTATATGAAAACTCTCCTTTTGTGCCATTTCAAAATACATCCAGCTAAGGAAGCACAGTCACTTTAAACTGAAATGTGGAGGAGTATCATTGCTAGCATTTCAAATAATGCCTTAAAATAAGCCTATATTGGGCCGGGCGTGGTGGCTCACGCCTGTAATCCTAGCACTTTGGGAGGCCGAGGCAAGCGGATTGCTCAAGGTAAGGAGTTCGAAACCAGCCTGAGCGAGACCCCGTCTCTACCAAAAATAGAAAGAAATTAATTGACCGACTAAAAATATATATACAAAAAAAAATTGGCCGGGCATGGTGGCGCATGCCTGTAGTCCCAGCTACTCGGGAGGCTGAGGCAGGAGGATCGCTTGAGCCCAGGAGATTGAGGTTGCTGTGAGCGAGGCTGATGCCATGGCACTCACTCTAGCCTGGGCAACAAAGTGAGACTCTGTCTCAAAAAAAAAAAAAATAAGCCTATATTACTAGAGCTTATAAAATCATAACTTTATATAACCTAAGTATAACTTCACCCATATTTGCTCCCACCCTCAATCACAAAAGAGAACACACAGTCTATGGGAGGACTCAAAGTTGTACTATGAGTTACTGAACATACGAGTACAAAATATTAGATCCCACAACTGTTTTCATCCTTTATTTTCATAAAGACACATATTTTTTCAAGCGCCTGAAAAAGACTCAGATTCTTTCTAATTAAAATATTTCCTGGGAAACAGAAGGGGTTGTAAAAAATAATAATAATAAAACATATACACAAGTGCTTCTGAACCCTCGTAAGCCCACAATACCAGCAGCTAAACAGGAGAAAGGCTAAAAGGAAGTTTGAAATTTTATGAAAGGGGGAGTCTAAAGGTAACAGTCTCAAGGGGGGAGGAATCCTCACAGTTTACAATGATTTCATTAAAACCTCTCTAGTAATTGGGAAGAACTATAGAAAATAACTACTGAATTTAAAAACAACAAACTCTTCTTACCAATGTAGCTTTGTACAGCATAATTAGGGTTGCCAATTATAACTTCCCCCCAACCCAAAGGAATATTCCAGTGATAGGAAAAACAAAGTCTAAATAGCACACACAGAAACACATGAACTAAACAAAGGGGTCTTTAATTGGTGACAATCTGCCTTAAATCACTATTACTATTCCTAAACATAATAACTTTCAGATCTGTTAATTCCTTGTATTTCCCCTATCACAGGCTGTCTGGGGCTTCAGAATAATAATGCCAAGTACCTAACAGGGCTTTCAATCTCCAAGGACATAACAAGCATGTGATTGTGTAGCTGCATGAGCTGCCTTTTCCTAACAAACTACACAGCCCTTGGGAGAGTTCACTCAGCCTTCAGCTCTTTGGCAGGCAAAGTTTAAGACCTCCTTTTGCTGATAGCTGGAATCATGCTAACAAGCCCTGACTAAAAGTACTTGGGATTAAATTAGTAGCAAAGCAAATCATTTTATAACTCTTATAAACAATACTATCTTTTCCAATAACAGTGTTTCATGTTATACAAAATTTATTCCTCCTCAGGAAGGATTAGAAGCCAAAGGAAAAGATATTAAATATGATAAAAGAAGTCAACAAAAAAAAATACTCTATCAAAGTGTATTATCTGGAATTATGAATCATTACTCAATGTTATTTGTGTGTGTGTGTCTATTTTTATCAGATAACAGAAATGGAATGCTTACAATGGAGGAAAATTCCATGCTAAAAAAGCACACCTTCAACAACTCTTCACCTGAACCTCACTGTGAGCTTCAGGTGAGTTTACTACATGCAAAACACCTATAATCAACACCTGAGAAGGTTCATGCATGACCTGGGAAGCGATCATTGCCTGTGAGGCAAAGATAAGAAACTCTGGTTCTTTCCCCGATGCCTGCAACTCACTCAGAGGCAGAGGTTCAGGTGTTATGATGTTTTTGCTCTACCAGTAACCCACCTACACAGCCCTAGAAGGCATGGTTGTATAATGTGTGATGGATTTTAATGCTGCTTTAAAAGAGGTGCTGAAGACCACCCTCATCTGCAGTGTCTTGACACATAGGATTTGAGATGCTGCCAAAGCCTTATATGGGGACAAAGTCTACCTTCATGTGCTTGCATGCAAAAGTAATGAGCCTATGTATGTCAAGTTGGTGGAGGGTCTTTGTGCTGAACACCAAAGCAATCTAATTAAGGTTGATAGCAACAAGATATTGGAGGAATTGGTAGGCCTTTGTAAAATTGACAGATGGGAAAATCTGTAAAGTGGTCAGTTGCAGTTGTGTGACAGCTGAGGACTATGGTAAATAATCACAGGCCAAGGAAGTCATCCAGGACTACTTCAAATGCAAGAAATGAACAAATAGAACACATGGCTTTCAAAAAATAAGAGAGAGAGAGAGAGAAAATAAACTATGGTCAACTTTGCTACCCCCCCCAAAGGTTCTAGTTCATAGCATATCATAAACATTTAATTCAAAAATAAAACCATTCTGTGCTTTTTTAAAGTGCATCAGATGAACTACAAAGACCATCATTATTTGATGTCCACTATTGTCCATTTAAATATATGTATAAATTGCTCTTTCTTAAGTTTTATATTTTACATTACTCATTTCTCTCTCTGAACTTTTATTTTTTTTTAAATTTCCATTCCAAATCCCAATCAATTGTATTCCCATGCAGTATGCTTTTATTTCTGAAAGATTTGTTGTTGTTTTTTAATTACTCTAACACAGCTTTCTGTTTTGAAATAAGGAACTGTGGAACATTTTCTATGTTTGTTGCCCTGGAGGTTTTTATCCCTCTGAAAATGCACCATAGAAAGATCTAGACATCTGAACCCTATGTGCTTCACTTTGCATTTATTTCACATAGGTGAAATAAATGCAAATGTGAAAGTTGAGATGACAAAGGGGAAATTCTTCAATAAGGCATTTTCAGGCACATCAGTTTCAGCAATGATATTTATGGATAGTGAGAATCTGGAAAACTTAAAACTACCGTGCCCATACACCTTTGAAATCTGTAAATACTTTGGTAAAGACCACTACACTAAATAAAGCCCCACTCTCACTAATTTAGTCATTAGCTTTCAAGAAGTTGCCAACTCATCTCCATTAAAATCAGAGCCACAACCTAAAGGCTTGGAGTGTACAGGTCCTCATAAATAAATATTAATTATGTTTTGTGAACTAAACTTCGGTTAAATTTCATAAATTTGAGCTGGTGCTTCTATATTCTTAATTGTAAAATGTAAAGAAAAATAATCCAAAACCAAATGTAATTAATATTGAGTTTGGTGAATTATCAAGGGCCCTATCAATCAAAGCACAAATCTTATATGATCAATAGTCAAAAGGGAAGCAAATAAGTAAAAACTCAGTCTAATGGGTGGAGGAGGGCCAAATGCTTTCTCAGGAAATTTTAAAACCTACACTTATAATGAAGAACAAATACTTCCTAGGACCAGGTTAGCTGACCAATTTTTGAAAATACCCTCCAACTGATTTAAAGAGCTATAAAACCATTAGCAACTTCATAAAACTAAAACAAAACAAAACAAAACAGAACAAAGAAACCTCAGTTTCTTTGCAATACTGGCAAGTTTGGGATTACTTTTCTCTTTAACAGACCCCAGTTGGAACAGAAACATTTCTTGTAAATTAAGTAAATGTATAAGGTTTTGTTTTCCTGCAAAAAGCAGTTGTAACTTCTGCTTTTTTAGTGAAAAAAGTAAAAAAAATTAAATCTTTTTGTTTTCTAAGTTCTGAAAGTTTTTTCTATTTCTATGGAACCAAATAATTCTACTGAATCAAGTTATATCTAGGCAATAAAATTCCTGATTATTATAAAACTTTTGTCTGTATTTTAAATATGTTGATAAACTCATTTGCTAAGTAGTTGCTATGGTTATTTGACATATATGTGATACAAGTTCCCTCTCAACATCAGCATCTCTTTGAGTAGAAATTGCAATAAAAACTAAATTAAAAATGATCATATTAGCTATCAGTTTTTAATCTTGCATATTTGATCAACTATTAGAGGTAAATGTAAAACAATTGGTTATTGATAGTGTATCATCTTCTTTGCTAAAATTACTGATAATTTATTTTGGCAAAAGAAGGCACACTTAGTGACATTATACTTTAAGATACTCATTAAAGTTTGATTCCTAAAATCAATGTTATAATTTCCTAGAAACAAAATAAATACTTTTTTCACATTGTAAAACTTAGGTCTTTAAAAGTAAATGTTAATCTTGTGTTTACAGCCTTACTAATGTGTATTTGATCTCAAACAGTTCAGTTTCATTAACAATCTGTGTAACTGAAACCCATATTTATTTTTAAAATGTGAAGATTTACTTTGTCAATAATGATGTATGATTACATTTTCCTGCTAAAGAAATTATAAAACAATTTTTCTGGGTTTAAATAGATTTTCTTGATTTTTTAACAGATATCTTTATGCAAGTAAATAAAAACCCCACTTTAAATGCATGATAAGTTTTAATTGACAATGACCTATGATTTAATAGACATGAAGGTCTGGATTTACAGACATCATGGAGCAATCCCATGGTCTTAATGAGCAAAACATTGAGTCATTTAAAGGATTATTTATTAGCTTTTAAAAATGGCAAGCATAGAATGCCTCCTTGACCTAAATACTAAAAGCCAGGAAACAATAAAATTAAAAACACATTGTTGTTCCTACTTTCAATTATGTTTTTATTTGTTATTTCTGTTTGTTTTAACTTTACTGTTACAAAAGGGAAGTTTATCTGAAAATATAATAAGCTAGGATACATATTTAATGTAATTATATCACTAAACAAATGAAGCAGCATTTTTTAAACACATTTTTTTTCAAATTTCTTAAATTAATTTTTCTTTTGTTCTCAAGGTCAGAACTGGAGAAAAGTTTTACTTGAGATATGCATAATGATATCCTCTTTAATTTCCAAAAAATAAAATATGACTGACATTTTATGAGAAAATTGGTTATGCTTAATTTTTATAATTGAAAGTATAACATGTTAATGATTAATAATTTTGTTGTCTTTACTAATCAAACTATTTATGACATTTAATCAACTAAATATTGAAAATGACACTATTTTTATTTAGAAAGAGAAGAAAAAAATTTTAAAAAGGCATTTTAAAGGATCATGACTAGTACACAAAAAGCCACAACCAGTAATTATACAATGTTCTAGGATTTGAGAGGATCATAGACATGTTGAAAAAGGCAATTAAGTATGGAAGAAGAAGCACAATACCACATGATAAGTGATACAAGAGACAAGCATGTATTAATATTTTATTCCCAAACACTACAAATAATTGATAACTCCAACAACCATAATTAATTGATCAAAGTAATACTTAAAAGAAACATACTATCAGATTTATAACAGGGATAAGAGAAAGTTATCAGTCTAGACTAGCAATTAAAATATCCTATCCAGCATTATATGGTTATATAAGTTCAATGCTGGTATCAAAGTAACAATTACACAAAGGTAAAGACATAAGAAAAATGAAATTAATAAATGAATTTCTAGTAGGTTTTTTTGGAGGTACCCTAATGGCTAGGAAAAAGAAAACAACTACTGAACACATTTACAGAAAATGCATAGATGTTCTGAATTTAGAAGCTGTTTTTAATATTTTAATCTATGAACACTGTCTCCAACTTAAGTAATATATGTGGTATTTTCTCATCTTGACCATTAAAAATACATCATACCTTAATCTCCCATGTTATAATCAAAATAGAAATATGTTTTGAAGCAACTATAACTTTCAGCTAACTACATTCACTTCATTATGAAGCTTGATAATACATGCCCATAACCAGATTTTACAATAAATAAATAAATAAACACAGAAAAAATGATTTTCTCTGTTCCAAACCCCACACCATTTGATCCCTCCTTTTTCATTTATTCACCTTTTATTTTATTCAGTAAACAAATATTTGAGTTCTTACTATGTGGTGGTCTTTGATAAACCAAGTCTCCATCTTTGATTCTTCCAGTCTTGAAATCATCTAAGAAGACTGTACTGCATAGGAGCTCTTCAACCAACCCTCCACCATCCCTTCCACTCCACCCCCTACTGCATTTTCCACTTGCAACCATTTCCACCTCTTACCCATTTTCCACCTCTTCCCTTATGCCTCAAAGTCTGGCTGTCTCTACATACAGGAATTTAAAGCCCATATAGAGAGTGTGAGCAGTTTAATCGGGTAAAGCTAGTGCGTGAAATAAAAGTTTTATAGGGTGGAAATGTAATAGATGTGATTATGTGTTAAAAGATTTAATTTTAGTTAGGAGGAGGGCTGCAAATAGAAGCTGACTGTTTTGGATGTGTATTTTTCAATAGATAACTGTGCTGTATCTTAGAAGCAAAATAATTTTTTACATAGATTTTCAGTTTAATTCAGCAGAGAAGGATTTGTTCATATATCCTAAAGTTTTAAACTTTGGAACATGAGAGAGAGCAATGATAAGCTACTTAATCTATATTTTATCATATTATTTTATATATTTATTATTGTGAATCATAGAATGTTTTAGCTGAAAGGAATTTAGAGGTCTTATTAGTCCAAGTCTTCATGGTGTAGATAGAAAGACTGAATTCAACAAGGTTAAGTAATGGGTTTAATGTTATAATAACTCAAACAACTTAAGAAAGCCCATTGAATTCCAATGAGGTTATTATTACCCACTGACAACTTGAACAGATTCTAAAGATAACAAAGAGCTTTTAATTTTTTTAAAAAAATATATTTTGAGATGGAATTGAGACTATTTCTGAAGCAGCTCTAAGTAGGGCATTAATGGAAAATTCTTGACAGCCACAAAATTTGACCAAGGTGGTTCATTGGCGAGGATTGCTTATTTCATAGTTTTCCCCCTAGATCAGCCCCAGAAAGCCAGCACTTAGAAGAGAATTATGTTAATATAGTAAGTAATATCATTGTATTAAGTCTTAACCACATGAGGAAATTAACTAAACCCATTCCCGTAACAACCATTTAAATTTGATAGTATATCTGTTAGTTTACTTTCAGTTTTGAACGTGTTTCAAGTTTAGGAATTTCATTCTCAAGCTCATGAATTTAGGTTGACATCAATGTCATCATAATCTCTACCTGTCACAGAGACATAAGACTTCTACTGATAAAATAAATGGTTCATTCTGTCATCATGATGGCTTTAACAAGTGACAGCTCTCCTAACACTGAATATTTAGTTTAATAGCAAAAGGTATGAAAATAATTTTATGGTTTATATGTGTTTTTTTAAGTAAAAGACTTAATGTATTAGGAAAGTAGAGTTGTAATTTTGATTCAACATAGCACCTCATCAATGAATAAATGTACATTTTAGATTTTTTTCAAATGTGTATTTTACACCTCTGGTTTTATGGTTGTTACCATATTTTTTTTAAAGGTACTGCACGGTTAAGAAGAACACTTCCCCATTAATACTCATATGATAATTTCAGGCCTTCCTTCAAAGTCTATATACGGATCATGATGGGATATTTTTGTTACCTGACCCAAGTCTTGCAAGGAAGGTAACTGGGTAACTGACTCTTTCATTTGAAGCTGGGTCCAACCCCAAGTTTTGATTACATGTAGAAGATAGGACAGACCAATTTTAAATATTAGTTCATTTGTAAGTCAAATTTCACAGATGAAAATTATTATTTAAACATTTTAGAAACAATACATCTATTGTTAAAAATAAATTTGCATTCAATAAAATATTTTGATTTTACATATACAGCAATCTCACTTGTTTCACTAAGAAATTGTATTAAACTAAACTAAAAAAAAAAAAAAAGTTTTAAACTTAGAAAAAGACCCTTCATGAAGATGATCTTTTTACTAAGGGAAAGAGTAGGAAAAAAATCTTCCCACATAAAGGCAAAGAGAAAATAAAGTATATTTTTAAATTATTATAGTAAGCATTAATGTCCGACAGGCTAGCACACCAATAAAGTGGTCATTCAAAATTGTTGTGCAGTATAAGATAAATATTTGAGCAAGCCAAGGGGACCCAGTCATTTTGTCATGTAGTAGAGTGTAAAGCTAGTTAAACAGATGGCACTCAGGATTTCTCAATGAATTCAGCATCTGTGTGTACATGTTGCATAAATGCCAATTAAAATGTGTCCAAGTAAATTTACATCCCTTGCTGATAGATAGTAAGCCAATCTTGCTGGCTCAGGATCAAGGTTAAACTTAATCATCTGCTGAACTTGCAGCAAGTTGCTCTCAAATTGTACAGAAATTCCCAGTGAAATAATAAAAACAGAACTCCTATTGATTTGTATTTATTTATATTCATAACTCATTTCTACAGCCTTGGGCTAGAGCTCAAAGGGAAAAAAAAAGTTACTATTTGTATAACTTGGCCAAGTATACTTTTGACCACATTTCCAACAAATACCTCTTTGATTAAAATGCCTGCCTGAATACATTTTCCTAACCTCCTCCTTGCAACTTCCTAGTTGAAATAATTTTGTTTAAAAATGATCCTTTCAAAATGATCTTGAACAAAGGAAAAAGGCATGTAGCAGTAGGTCTATCATTTATACAGGAAGGAATAGAGCATCTGCCTCAGATTGACAGGCAGCCATGAAATTATTAGAAGCAATTCCTCCTAGGGGAACATAAGAATGGCTTCTGCTGACATTTTTACATGTTTTTTTTTACACAGTACTTTGCTTTTAGTATGCCATTCACACCCCCACTTCATTTGCACCCATATAAAGCTTTGGTAGGCCATTTTAGGCTTTGTCTTTTTTAATTTCAAGCTTTCAATACCCATATGACTCATTCTGAAATAAAGTTTCACCTTGTGATTAAAATAGGAACTTCACTGAAAGGGAATAGTATGCAGGCATTAAATATGATGTTCTTTTTAAAATAAACTATAAAATACTCTAAATAAAATGTTAACTGATAAAAAGCACATAAACATGGACACAATAAAGTTTCTGAAATGATGTTCCATAAAATACTAGTGCAAAATGACCTTAAACATATACATTCTAAAACAAAATCATTTATGTTTGGAAAATTTTCTATGTTGTAGTCTCCCTTTGGAGAATTACCATAGTTATTACCTTGTTAAAAATGTTTTGAAGTCCTGCAATAAAGAAACTCATTTGACTTTATTGCTTTTGTATTTCCCAAACCCATTTGACCATATCGAGTTTATTAATTTTTCTAAATTATTTGAGGAACATCATTGACATCTTTCTAAAATAAAACCTCTCATAATTACACTTTGGGAAGGGCCAATGTAAAATATATTTCTATTAATAATTTTGTAAAAGCATATAACTAAATATATATATATATGCATATATATATCTGTAGAAAGCAGAGGCATGAAGAAACGATAAACTGATATCTTTTCTGAGTAGTGAGATTATGGATGATTTAAGTTTTCTCCTTGGTATATTTCTAAGTTTCTGATTTTTTATAAGTGAACCCATGTTGTTACTATATGAGTGAAGAGCTTACATTATACTAAATATCATCCTATTTTTATACAGCACATAACTCTACATGTGATCGCTCTCATACCTCAGCTCAAATAGCTAAAAATCTGACATTTAGTATGTAGAAGGTTTTGTGTTAAGAACTGAATCTCATTTAATCCTCAAAAGTTGGTGAAGAATTTTTACTATTTTACAAATAAAGAAAGTGATATTTTGGGAGGTTAAGTCACTTGCTTTTATATGAGGGAACAAGGAACTATACCCTAGGTCTGTCTGACATCAAATTCCACAATCTTAACCACTGTGCTCTGTTAAAACCCTGATGGCAAGAATTATGTTTCATATTAGATATTCCCAAAGCACATCATAATAGTACCATATAATACTAACCAAACAAAACTAATACTTAATACTTATTCCTTGGCCATTAGGTGCAAGGTGTATATGTTTTGAATATTAACATTAGAATTTAATATTTTATGTTGTGCTAGGGACAGAGTTAAGGATTTGTTTTATGTTCATCTCATTAATTCTCACCAGAACCATATAAATTTAATGCTACTATTATCCCAGTTTATTGGTGAGAAAACAAAGTGATATGCAGGTACAAAAATCAAGATACAAATTATATCAGCTTAATTCCAAAATCAGTGCACTTACTCATTAAATGAGTATAACACCACAAAAGGGATGAATTGTTATCTTAATAGGCAGTTTTTAAATTGAGCTCTTTCTTTAAAAGAAAAAAGACTTAGACATTAATTTATTGAACTTTCTTACATCAGCATATAAAAATGTGGTTATTCTATTCATTTGTTTCTTCAAATGATTAAACTGTTATCTAAAAGAGATGAAAAACCCGTATCATAAATCAGTTCAGACTTTTTAAAAAAATTTCAATATATTATGGGGGTACAAATGTATAGGTTATGGTCTCACTCTCTAGCCAGGGCTAGAGTACAGTGGTGTCATAAAAGCTCACTGAAACCTCAAATGCCCAGGGCTCAAGTGATCCTCCTACCTTAGCCTCCTGAGTAGCTGGAACTACAGGAACACACCATCACACCTGGCTATTTTTTAAAAAAATTTTGTAGAGATGGGAGTCTCACGATTGCCCAGGCTGGTCTCAAACTCTAGACCTCAAGTTAAACTCCTGCCTTGGCCTCCCTAAGTGCTAGGATTACAGGCTTGAACCACCATGCCCTGTCTGTTTTAGGTTTTGGTGATATTTAAAACATCACCTTAAAGGAACATATGTTTCCAGAATAAAAATGATGATAAATTATCTCTTATAACATTAATATTCTATAATTTTCTGACTGATGTATTTGGACATGAAAGAAAAAAAAACATGTTAGGTAGCCTTACTCTATATACACTCAGTGTGGTGTGCTAGACAACCTCCGATACTCATCCTTTTTCATTAGTTATTAATACATCTTCCTGCCTCTATTCACCCATAGAAAGCTGTATCTGGCTCACGGCACATGCACAAAAATGCTGGATATCTTTATTACACATTAGTTTAAAAACTGAATTTCTTTAATATCATGTCTTATTTCCATCTTAGTGTCTCCACTAAGCTCCAATGTCTTATTTATTAATATCTCTGGATACCTCGGATCTGGCACTGTTTCTTTCAAAGTAAAGAGTTCAATAGATACTTTTTGAATAAACAAATAATCCCATTTAATCCCTAAAACAATCATGGGTGGTGTACTCACTTTCTTACTCATTTTCTAATTTAAGAATTTTGCACAAAGAATAGTTGCTAATACATGGCAGATGAGGACCCAAGCAAGGTATATGAAATTCCACAGCCATATCCTTTCTGTTTATTCATTTACTAGTCATTTCGTTCAGCTCTATAATTACATATGGGCACAAAAACTGTAACAATATAAAAAAAACTGCACAATTTAATTGTTCCCACCATCTTTAATGTTTTTCAGGGTCATGATTCTTTAAGCTATGCTTAAATTAAAAACTCCTTTAAATGTTTTATTTTTTATTGCAAGAAAGATACTTACTAAAACATTTTTAAATTAAAAAATAATCTATCACTTGAAAGAATCAGAGGAAGCTCACTTGAACTTTCATATCCTGGTAAACGTTAATTTTTATAAAACAAACAACAAAAGGAATAAGCTGTTTAAATTGTGTCCCCTGCTCAACAAATGCTTGACATCAGTAGTCTCTAAAGTGACTTTGTTTACTCTGTATAAATAAAAACATTCAGAAATGATCTTCTATTCACCTTCCTAAGGTTAAATACTTGAAAATATATTCAGTATTTCCCATTTAATAGGCTTCTACCAATTCTATAAGTCAATGTCCACTGGTAAATTGATAATACTCTTCAAAAACTAGTCATGAAACTTAAATTTTACTTGTAATTTTAATTAATTGAAAAATGAACTTTTTCCAATTTTACTACAGACTCTTATAATTAGTAGATTTGACATTTCTGATTTTTGCATATCATACACTTTATAGAAATGCATCAAGTGTACATATTCCTTTGCATAAGATGTGAATGTGTACCCATCATAAAATAAAGCTGATTAACTGGTAAACCATCCAGTGAAATTCTATCTTTTGGCCAGCTTAATCTAATACGAGTTTTTCCACTAAATTACCCAGATGAACACAAACCTTAAACAATTATATCCTACTAGCTCATGTGTGTAATTGCTAAGGTGGAAAATTACAGTAAATACGAAGGTACAGATGTTCATTTTCAGATGACCAAACAAAATAGGGGAAAAAAATTCTTTTCCACACTGATTTCTATTTATATAATGCATTATTTTCCATTAAATACAACTCTGATGTATTTAATTAAAAATAAGTAAAATAATAAAAATAAGACTGGTAAGACTTTTAAAGTATGCACTACCGTGGAAACTGCAACCTCAAGGTCATGTGGGGCTCTCTACATCCCCAAGTGCGGCTCCTTGACCGAATTCGAACTTCACAGAATAAATCCCTTTATTAAAAGGATTTGTTCTGTAAAATTTGGATTCAGTCAAAAGGCCGCACTCAAGGACCCAGAAAGCTACATGTGGCCCCAAGGCTGCAGGTTCCCCAACCCTGGGAGGATTGCATTATTTACTTTGCAATAGCACTTCACTCAACATCCAGCAATTTAGTCACTATGCTGTACAAAGAGGCAAAGTTACAGAAAAAGGAGCAATAACACCTGTCTTTAAATATGTGCAAACATCTTTCTTCAAGTTGCTGAGAAAAAAAAAAAAACACAAAAAAACCCCCACAAACTACTAAAGCATTCAGAACCTTTCTCTTTAATAAGCTTGTCTTGTTTTCTTTCGTGATTTTTCATGGTACTTCACTGTACTTTAGTCTTCTAGACCAAGTTATGCTCTATTGTTTACAGCAAAATTATTGTCCAGGAATCATTTTTGGCCTTCCATTGAAAAGTGCTTTTTTTTCTCATTTGCCTTAGTTATTGCTTTAGCCAGTTTCTGCTGAGGTTTGTGGACTGACTGACTCTACCCACCAGCATATTATTTCACAGGACTGAGGGAGCAGGCAAGCACAGAAAGCGGTACTTCTATAAGCTTTCCATTTATGCACAATTCTACCCTTCTAAATTTAAAGTGCACTTATGGGACCAGAATTATATCTTATGGTTATATGTTATGCTTAGCATGTTATATCTGTATGTTTTTTATTGTCTCTTTCCCCCACTCTTCTATTGGTTCAAAGAAATCTTTTGTCTATAGCACACAGACTAGTGTTGAGGACCTCACAATCAGTAAGCATTGTTCAATGAATGACTGAATGAAGGATTCTACATCCCAATCAGACACTATGTCATCTGGTACCACATCATTCTTCTTATTACTATTATTGCTGAAATGGATAGATGTAATTTAATTCCACATTATATTTGTAGTTGAAACTTCTGTGGAATGGTGGTAAATAAATCAAAAATACATTCACGGAATTAATCACTATTGGAGCACATACCTAATCCTCATTAGTGAGTATTTTTGTTAACAGTGCTTAATTTAAAAGAAAAATCAAAATAAAAACTTTGGTTTACTTTCTATTAAAAAATTGTTTTCATGTGTTATTGACTTATTAACTGAGATTGAATGCCACAGCTACATGTTAAGGCAATATAGTAAAACAATATACAATTCCCAAAATGTAAAATACTTTCACTGTTAAAAAAAAATGAACTTGTATAAAATAATCTGGGCTCAGTTAGAGCAAGGTACACATTCGATTTTCCATGGTTCCATTTTTGGCTTCCTACTATTTTTTTTCCATTGCCTATACTAGTATGCCCGTATCTTTCCCATCATATAAACACATCCCCTGGAACTTTCCCTCATGGTACTTTTGTTAGTATCTTACTCCTAAACTGCCAAAATTTTTTAAAGTTGAGACACATTGGCTCAATTTATCTTCTCACCCTATTGAAGCGCTTTATAATTCAGGTTTCAAAAATCTTTTGGTTGTTCTATTCAGAAAGCCTATTTTCAGGGTCTGCAGGACTTGATTGTTGAGCAGAATTCATTATTCTTAGCCTCCTTCTTCTTCTTGGTACTCTAGTCTCCAAACCACATTCATTTCTGATGCTTCTACTTCTGAGTCTCTGACTGTTCCTTCTCCACCTTCTTGACTACATTTTTCTCCATATGTCTTCCTTTTGATTATGATTTTTGGAGAGTCTCTAATTGTCCCCCCCCCCTCCATGCTAAATTTTCTTCCTGACCGAATGGTACTAATCAACCCCAAGATGTTGGCTATTGTCATTATGTGGGAGGCTCCAGTATCTCCTACTCTAACCCAAATTTTTCTTCTAAGTCCTAAATCAATAGTTCTCACTTCTTTGGTACATAAACACTTGGATGCCTCACAGGATTGAACCCTAAACACACACAGACCTCACCAATACCACTATTCCTCTTTAAAAAAAAAAAAAACTAAACTAAATAACAATAATCTTTTTAGTCCTTGTGTATTTCTTATCTCTGTATACGAGTAAACCAAGAAACCCTACAGTCAACCTGGAATTCTTCCTTTGTATTATCCCCATATCTAAATAATCAAATTTATCACAAAAGTTTCTCCCAAACTAGTTGTCTTCTCTCCAAGCCCAATTTCACATGTTAAGTTAGATTCTAGCCAACTTCTCTGTCTAGATTAACTCTAAGCATTTAATTTCATCTAGATAGGCTCAAATCATATACTATAACCCAAAGAGTATATAAAAAATCTCCAGAAATGTGAAGCAGTGGGGGTAGTTTGAAATCATTTTCTATGTGATTCTAACATAACATACCACTCCTCTCCCATGTTTTCTCTGTGCTCGGGGTTGAAATCACTTTTCTAATCCCTTTAAGTGGTTCTTATCCTTGACTGCACATTGAAATCCCCTGGAGAGATAGAAAAATTCAGATGTCTGGGTCTCACACCCAGAAATTCAGAAATAATTGTCTGGGATGGACCGTGGTGATTCTGACTTATAGTTAAGGTTCAGAACCACTGTTCTAGACTAATAATATCTGAAATGAGTGAACAACATTCCAGGGCTACAGAAAACAATCCATTCCATTGAAATAGGATATTCATAAAAGGTATATTTTTTAATTTAATGCTTAAAATTTTAATAAAATTTTGTATGTTTAAAATATACATAATGTATTAGCATTGGTAGGCAGTAGTACATAGTAAATAAAATATTTACAAAAATTTTAGTGTACATGCAAATAAGTAGGCATAAAGCAACCAAAAGTTTGGGACTCTTTGCTCTAAACTCATTTTTTTTTTTTTTTTTTTTTTTTGAGACAGAGTGTCACTCTGTTGCCCAGGCTACAGTGCCTTGGCATCAGCCTAGCTCACAGCAACTTCAAACTCCTGGGCTCAGGCAAAATCCTCTTGCCTCAGCCTCCCAAGTAGCTGGGACTATAGGTGTGCACCACCGTGCCCGGCTAATATTTTTTTCCTATATATTTTTAGTTGTCCAGCTAATTTCTCTGCATTTTTAGTAGAGACAGTGTCTCACTCTTGCTTGGGCTGGTCTCGAACTCCTGAGCTAAAATGATCCACCCGCCTCGGCCTCCCACAGTGCTAGGATTATAGGCGTGAGCCAACACACCTGGCCTATAGCTCATTATCTACCAGTGCAACTGTTTATATACAGGTCTTTCATCTGGCATGCCTGTTTGCTGGGTCAAGTAATTATTCCACTGTAGTTACCTCCAGAAAACCAAATATGAACCTGTCACACCCTTGCTTTAAATATTCAATTCCAAGTTGTCTTGTTTAATTCCAAGTAGATTAACTAAATAACCTATAGAAAATTAAGTAGAAATTCTGAATGTGGCTTGCAAGCACATTCACAGTTTCTCTTCAAATCTTCAAAATTTACAGCCTTCTTTCTACCCTTCCATCCTCATAACCTATGCTGAAATATTGTCCCACTTATCTGAATTCACCAGGTCCCTGTTCACAGTGGCTTTTCTCAGTCTACAAGGGTCTTGGTCTTCTTTTCTACTTGGTAACCCTCCATTAAATTTACAAAAGACAATTAAAACAGAGCTCTTCTCCCAAATATTCTACAATTATTAATTAAATACGTACTAGAGCACTCATCACATTTTACTGCAATTATTATCTTACACGTTTGTTCTTCCTTATTAAAATTTGAGACCCTGAAAAACTAAAATTGACTTTTTCATATTACATTTTTCCAATACCTGGCACTGAGCTAAGTATACAATAGTAGCTTAATATATGTTTGCTGCCTAAATTCAGTTTTTCCGTAAATACATCAAACATAACAATGAAAAAAGTTAATTCTTAACTAAATAATCAAGGAATAATAAATTTTTAAAAAGTGAATGGGTATTGTTTGTTACAAGGAAAATCAAAACAAAACAACCCATTTCTAAAACAAACATAGAAGCTCAACATTTACTACAGACCAAGGACTTTACCTGCACATATATTATCAATTATGTTTTCTTTCTATTAATAGAAACACACTATTAATAGAAACACTGATTACTGCAGATTGATAAATTATTTTCATAATGGCAATACTATGGAAATTCAAGATTCTAAAATGCTATTTTAATCAAAAATTATATTAAAAATTACTATACTCAGGTTGTAACATCTAACTGCATGAAAATTTCATTCTTATGGAATAATAGTGCTAGAAGAGATAAATTCTTCATTTTACAGATGGGAAAACAGACTCATAGAAGTAAGGTGTCTTGCCTTAGGTCACACAACTAGCTAATAACTGAACCACTGGCATAAATCACATTTCCTAAGATTGCTTTTTTAGCACTCCTTAGACCATACCAAACTGAGTTCTCTGTTGGTGAACGAGGCTATCAGATCCCAGGCTAAATAATGCTGAATTATACTTCACTGTCCAAGGAACAGAATGTTATTATGAATAAAACATTGCTTCTCAATGTTTTTAAATGTAGTGAAACAAGAGATATAAAACATTATTATGGCTCTATGAAATATTAAGTGGCTTTGAACTTACAGGTTTTTATGCATCTAAAGCAAAAGTGATTGTTAGGGAATGGTACATAAATAATCAGAAAAAAGACATTTTAAATAGTTGGTTTATAATTCCTTAAAAATGTTAATTTATGTAGAAATATCAACATTAACAGTTATAAGCAAAACATAATAATTAGTCATACAATGATAAAAGTTTTCATGTAGGTTAAAGTTGAGAATGGATTCACAGTCAAACCACCCACTTACTACTCAGTGCTTCAACTTCCTCATCTGTGGAATAGGGATAATAACAGGGATTATTAAGTGTTATAATTAAATAAGATTACTGATAAAAAGTCCAAATATCATGCCTTGCACATTCTAAAACACTTAATGAAGGGTTAGCCCTAACTATTATTATATAATGCATAAGAAGACAATATTGACATATAGTTAAGAACACAGGTGTTAAGTTCAAATAGACATCAATTCAACTTCTGGTTCAGAATGTTTGGTTGTATGGCCTAAAGAAACATAATACAATCTAGATATAGAATGCATGATTACCACATACCTGTGAATTACTAAGTGATAATGACAATGCATATAATCTCAGAACATTTAACAATAAACTTAAAAATAAATTGGAAAAAGAGACATGTTCTTCAATGAATATCGAAGTTCTTGTGGCTCAAGGAATAAATACATTTTGAATTTGTCCCAAAAAAAGTAGAACAAAAATCTTACAAAACTTATTTTACACAGGCCAAATTGGTCCTGGATTTTATATTACTTTTATGCCTTAATTCCTTATAGATTAATCTTAAATACTATTAGCTATTTGCAATTATCAGGGTTACTTAACCACTTAGAAAAGGTTTTCTTGTCCCTGGGCTTCATTTTCTCATCTATAATATGAACATTTTCATCTAGATAATTACTAAGTTCTCCTCCCATTCTATAATATGAAAATCAATAAAGCAGCACCGCCATATACAGTTGCACGGGTTATTCATTGCACAAGTATATCCAATAAAATGTGCACTATGTACATTTTCACAGGTTATTCATCGCACAAGTGCAAGTAGGTCTGAAATGTAGTTTGACCTCCACTTGCCAAGAAGTGCTCAGGGATGTGACCACCTAGAGAAGGAATGCTTTTACATAAATTGCAAAGATATGAAGTCTAAATTTATAATCCTATATTAAAGTGAGGTGCATTATGAACAAGTTGCAATATACTCACTCATAGGTATATTACTCATTCCTTTAACCTATAAGTAAAACAAACTCTTCTAAGTCTTTTTTTTTAATTCATGTACTTACTCCCTTTTATTTAAAAAACTTAGTGCAGCGGGGATCTTCACCACCAAAAAGTGCACAGCCTCTCTTTGTGAGCCTCCAACTCTCATTCATTTACTACCTTCCCCTAAAAATGGCTATTATTATTTTACTACTTCACTGCCTTCAAAACACTTAACTGTGTGTTTATTTGATTTTTTTACTGTCTGTTTCTTTTATTCCTCCTATTCCTCATACAGACCTGTCTTGTATACTTGAAATTAGACAAATCTCCTTACAAATTCTGCCTATGATTCAATTCATTCCTACTCGAAGATAAATAAAGGCATCTTCTTCATTTATTAGTTCCTTCCCTCTTACAATCTGGTTTGAGATTAACCTGATTCCAATTATTGCTACAATGTCTCATTCCTAGCAACTCCTACATCTGTTCACCTTACGTTTTCATGATAGAGTAAAATAAAAGTGCCTATTTATCCTCTGTTTATTTGCATTCATTTAGCGTTGTTTTGCAAGTTATAATGAGTATATCAATTCTCGTTCCAAATTATGGATATTTTATTCAGCTTCCATTTTAGCTCACCACAGTTCACAACAGGCAATGAAGTGGTTGGTTTTCAACAGGTAAATTTGCTAAATCAGAATCAGAATTGATATGTTTTAAAGGTGCCAGTGCAAACATCTGGTTCTCATAAAACTCTCAATCCTTCAAAGATCCATAAATTAAATTAATGTGAACTACATTTATCCTGAAAAAACACAAAATCAGTAGAGCCAATACATAGATCAGAAGTCCTATAGTCAAACTTCTGGGTTTGAAATTGACTTGATGACTTACTATTTCTTTTCTCAGCTACCCTTATGCTCGTTTGAAAAGTAAGGATAATAATAGTTTCTATCACATAAGTTTGAGGTGCATGTGTCTTAAAACGTGACTTACTATTACTATGGCTACTTATATGATGTAGCCATGTTTAATATGAAAAATAAATGCCAGGAAAATACATTTATCAAATAGTGTTTTATAAAAATAAGTTTGAGTGAATTTCAATAATTATTTCTTGATAGTCTTCTTAAAATCATCATTAATTGAGTGCTTACTGTGTGTCAGGATGATGCTACACATTTCAAATTATCATTTAATTTAATCCTCACGATACCCCTATGATTCAGGTGTTATTGTTTTCCAAATGTTAGAGAAGTTTAGCAACTCATCCAAAATCACACAGTTAATAAGTGAACAAGTCAGGATTTGAACTTAGTTGTATGTAACTTCAGGGCTGAAGCTTCCAAAACTAGTGGTTCTCCAACTTCAGTTCATATCAGTCACCTAGACAGCTTCGATAAAATACAGATTGCTGGAATTCACTCCAAGTTTTGATTCAGTTACTCTAGTATAAGATCTGAGAACTTGATTTTTAACAAGTTCCCAGGTGATCTGATGCTGTACAGCAAAGGAACCATACTTTGAGCATCACTGGACTATTAAATATATTGTTTTGAATGTTATTTAAGTAACCTATAATAGGACCAGGCACAGGGGCTCATGTCAGTAATCTCAGTATTTTAAAGGCAGGAGGATCCATGAGGCCAGGACAATATAGCAAGACCACATCTCTAAAACAACAACCACCACCACCACCACCACCACCAAATAAATTAGCCACGCTTAAAAAAAGTAACCTATAGTAAAACAAATTAGTATTATGTAGGCATAGATTGTTGTAATATGACTAGTGACAATGTTATAATCTGTATGTGATTTAGGACTTTAAATGCAGTATTTATTCATTTAGAAACAGGATCTCACTGTATTGTCCAGGCTAGAATGCAGTAGCATCATCATAGCTCACTGCAACCTCAAAATACCTGGGTTCAAGAGATCCTCCTCCCTCAGCCTACTGGGTAGCTGGGACAACAGACACGTGCCACTGTGCCCAGCTAATTTCTTTCCTTTTTTATTTATAGAAATGGCATCTTGCTATGTTGCTCAGTCTGGTCTTGAACTCCTGATCTCAAGCAATGCTCCTGCCTCAGCCTTCCAAAGTGCTAGGATTATAGGCATGAGCCATCACACCTGGACAAAAAGCCATATATGATACAGTCAAAACTAAGTACTGTTATTTAGTTGAAGCAAATCAGAACTTTTTTTATAATGCCATAAGATGTTACTGATGTATTCAAGAGAATGAGTTTATAAGGTACATAATAAACATAACTACTTTCACTTTGATGGGGTTTATCTTATGTCTGTTGATCCACATTGTTGTAAGTAAAAATCTCATATAAAACAAACTATCACCTATGCATGGTTTTCACCTATTAGGCTCATGTATACTAATCTTAGAACAAATTAAAGAATTAGAATTCAAAAGATCATTGTTAAAACCTAGAGCATCCAGTATTGGCAAATAAAATAACTAAGCCTCTGATGTTAAAATGCAGCTCCCACTTTGAGACCAATTATATTGCTTACTTTCTAAAAGGCATTTTAACACATTCATTCCTTTGAAAACAGCCCTATCACTCTTATAATTTGAAATAATTACAAATAATCTAATAGTTTACCATATATCTTGGTGGTATTTTGTTTTGTTTTGCTTAAAAAAGTAATTGAAGTCCCCAGCACATTCGCCTCTACAATTACAAAATATTAGAGCTTCTTACTCAAATTGGCAAAACTGACATATAGCTAAAATCAAATTCTAAATGTATAAGATGTCAAAATTGAGAGATTAGAGAAAATACAACTCTAACGTACTCTATAATTTCAGAATTCTATAAATATATCATAGTGGGAATTAGATAAGTTTGCACACTAATAAAAAATTTTAGTAATGTCAGAACTAGCTGTAGTATTCAGGAAAGTACATAAATACCTCCACAACTTAGGGGAAGATAATTATGAATTGACTCATTTCACTAATCTAATATGGGCCAGGCCAAACACTAAGATATGAAAGATCAGAATTGTCATCCTAAATAATAAACCTACTTAGTAAGTCTGAATAAAGTGCTGAAATATATTTCTAATAAGTGTTGACTGATCTTGGCAAATCTAGAGAAATAGACCACACATAACTAAAATTCAACAAGTCATCACTGGTTTTGTGTCTTATGGGAACAGAATAAATAAGAGATAGATTATCACTTTTAACTATGAAAATAAGAAAAAAAACTAAACCTGAGATATTGATAATAGCATTCTCATTTCAAAAGCATTAATTTGCACCTAACTTCAAATTTTGGCTCAAATTTACAAATGAAATTATGGTTCAAGTATGAAACAATCTTTTAATGAGTAGGAATAAGGATTTTCCATAATCCCTCCGCACACTGGAATAAAGAAGCAATAGATATATTACTCTCAGTTTGTCACTGACATTTTGAGCAGCATGGATTACATGTTGCATACCAATAAAAATAAATCATGCCTTTAAAATGTAAATGATAGGTATCATTGTATGGTCTCAGAAATTCCTTATCTTCTGTTTTTCCTACATTTTGGGAGAAATTATAAATGATCTGCCCTTTACCTTAATCTCTTTTGCATTCTTAATATCCTTTGTAATCCTGTTATCCTGAGAAAATACTGGGCAACACTTGCTTCCTCATTTTTTCAGTGATAGGAAGGCATGATCACACTTTCTTCTCTAGCTCATGGGGACTTTTAGTTCGTTGATCTATAATCTTGAAAAAGTCCCTCTTCTTCCTAGCTGAAGCCATTCATACATACAGTTGATTATCCCATTTTATCCCTTTCAGCCAACACCTTTGCCAATTCAGAATTTGAACAATTCAGTCTCATATAACTGCCCCACAACCTCCCAGTATGTACCAATGTTAGGCTAGGTCAACACCTATACAGATGACTCCTGCAAAATTCTTGCTGTTTAAAAAATATTTTATAACAAATTTAACCTCTGTTCCATTGCAGCCTTGTCTTCCATTACCCACAAACCATGAACCCTGATGAAAACTGGGGTCTGGGATATCTAAAAGATAACCTCTGAAATCTCTCTCAGATCTCAGACACCCTAGTTTGTCTAGTTTTCTTGTTCTTATTATACTTGGGATCAGAACACTAAAACTTATCAGAACATTCAGGTCTTAGATCCCACACTCCACCCCCATCTTTCTTTTTATCATTTCTCTCCTGGACTTGGAGTTTCTCCTGTGCAGCTTAGAACTTTTGGTTCATTGCTTTCCATATTTATATCAGTAAAGACACCCTGTTCCAGATTGCCAACATTCCCTACTCAATTGGATTAATCAACAGGAAAAGATATTATCTTGCTAAACAAAATGGCCCAACTACATGAAGCTCCAGAACTTATCTATTCTCCAGGTAAGCAATGTCCTTAAGGATCCAGGTTCCTTTACCTTTCCATGCTACAGTATTCATTGACCTTTTGCATTTGCTTCTGAATGTGGTTGAAAGATGTAATTCTAGGTTGCAGACGTAGAAAAAATCCCAAGGGATGGGGTCGGGGAAGGAAAATGCCACCTCAACCTTTTGAAGTAGCCCCTATCAGACTTGTCTTTATATCTCATTGGCAAGGAAGTGGTAAAATGCCACTTTCAAAACCCATTACTGTTAAGGAAATGGAATAACACAAATAGATTTACCCTGGAGCTGGTGGGAAGGTGGCTCTTCCTTGAGTCTTGTGGAGGAGAGATGCACACACCAGATCAAAAGTGAGGCTTTGCCAGAGAGAATGAAGAGGAAAAAGGCTGGCAGAGAGACAACCAGAAGGGTCTGCTTCTCTATTGTCTTGTCAGTATCCATTCCCTGTTGCCATTTATTCTTCCTACATTCCTGTGCTATAGGCACACTATTGGATTAGGAGAGAATCAGTGTTATTATACTATTACTACTTTCTAGAATTCTACCCTCACCTGTAGATTAATATAAGAATTCATGCCAATTTGCCAAATTATCTAATAAAAACAGCAGTATGGCAAGGCAAAAGGAGTCATTTGCTTCAAATAAAACAAAACATCACAGTCTTCACTCTCACAATTAAAGCTCTGAAACTGCTACTTCTGCCCTTGGGAAAGATGCCAAGTTTAAAAGTCAATATGCAGAGGAGGCTTTATTGTGAATCTACCAGGTTATTGAATATGAAATATCTAATTTTGAATCAAAAGTATGGTTTATTACATTTCGAACAAGAAGCAGTTCAATTAATCAAAGTATGAGCCTAAACCATCATCACAGTTTTGCCATCTTAATGGTAGCTTGTTTATGCCAGCAGTGAAGAAGCCTGGAGAGTGAGTGGTGATGAAATCATGAAAGGCAATTTCCACAGCTTGTTGAGAATTTAATATTTTTCCTTGCAAGAAGTGGTTCAAAGCCTGGAAGAAGTGGTAGTCAGTTGGTGCAAGGTCTATTGAATACAGTAGATGACAGTTTCCCGGTCCAGCCTCTGTAGTTTATGCAACATGTGGTTAAGTGTTGTCTTGAAAGAAGATTGGCCTGTCTCTATTGACCTACTTGGGCTGCCTAATTGCAAGCATCTTCATCATTTCATCCAATTGGTTGCAGTAGACATCTGCTGTTATTGATTGACCGGGTTTCATGAAGCTGTAGTGGATAATACCAGCACTGAGCCACCAAACAGACACAATTAGCTTTTTTTTTTTTTTTTTGATGAATATTTGGTTTTTGACAGTGTTTCAGCATTTCATCGTTATCCAACCATTGTGCCAAACACTTGCAATTGTCAAAAAGAATCCATTTTTCATCACATATAATACGGTGTGGAAATGGTTGCCTTTATGTGGTGACAGCAAAGAAAGGCAACCTTCGGGACAATTTCTCTTCTGATTCTGGTTCAGTTCATGCAGAACCCATCTATCCAGCTTCTTTACCTTTTGCCCATTTGTTTCAAATGCTCCAATAATGTTGGGATAGTAACATCAAATTTTGCTGCTAATTCACATAGGATGAGATGGATTCACTTCCACTACAGTGTTCAGTTCATCATTATCCACCTGAATCTCAGGTCACCCACGTGGCTCATTTTCAAGATTCAAACCACCAGAATGGAACTTCTCAAACCATGGACGTATTGTGCACTCATTAGCCACATCCTTCGCAAACACATTGTTGATATTTTAAGCTGTTTGTGCTACATTGTTTCCACAATGGAACTCATATTCCAATATAACATGAATTTGTAGATTCTGGTTATTAGCCCTTTATCAGATGTATAGCATAGAAATATTTTCCCCCATTCTGTAGGGTGGCTATTTGCTCTGTTGATTCTTTCCTCAGTTGTGTGGAAGCTTTCTTTTTTTTTTTTTTTTTTTTTTGAGACAGAGTCTCGCTTTGTTGTCCAGGCTAGAGTGAGTGCCGTGGCGTCAGCCTAGCTCACAGCAACCTCAAATGGAAGCTTTTTTAATTTAATAAAGTCCCATTTATTTATTTCCATGGTTGCTGTGATTGCCTTTGGGGTCTTCCTCATAAATTCTTTGTCTAGACTGATATCTAGAAGTGTTTTTCCAACATTTTCTTCAGGATTCTTATAGTTTCATGTCTTAGATTTAAGTCTGTTATTCATCTTGAATTCATTTTTGTGAATGGTGAGAGATATGGATCCTGTTTCTATCTCCTACCTGTGGCTGTCCAATTTGCCCAATGCCATTTATTGAATAGGGATTCTTTTCCCCAGTGTACACTGTTGTCTGCTTTGTCAAAGATCAGATGGCAATATGTGGATGGTTTATATATGGATTCTCTGTCTGCAAAGAACTAAAGCAAATGAGCAAGAAAATATCAAACAACCCCATTAAAAAGTGGAAAAAGACATGAACAGAAGCTTTTCTAAAGAAGATCAACTAATGGTCAATAAACATATGAAAAAATGCTCAATGTCACTAATCATCAGAGAAATACAAATGAAAACCACAATGAGATATCACCTAACCCCACTGAGGATGGTTTTTATCAAAAAGTCCCAAAACAACAAATGCCAGTATGGATGCAGAGAGAAAGGGACACTCATACACTCTTGGTGCAACTGTAAACTAATGCAACCTCTATGAAAAATAGTATGGAGATTATTCAAATAAGTTAAAGTAGACCTACCATTTGATCCAGCAATTCCACTACTAGGTCAAAGGAAAAAAGACAATTTTATCAAGAAAACACTTGCACTAGAATGTTTATTACAACACAATTCACAATCACAAAGCAGAAGAATCAACCCAAGTGTCCATCAATTCATGAGTGGATTAATAAAATGTGGTAATTAATTAATTAATTAATGGAGTACTACTTAGCCATAAGAAATGAATTAGTATCTTTTGGAACAATCTGGGTGGAACTGGAGACCACTCTCTTAAGTGAAGTATTGCAAGAATGGAAAAACAAACACACATGTATTCATTATTAAATTGGAACTAACTGATCAGCACTCATGTGCATAGATGGAAGTAAAAGTCAACAGAAATAATACAGGTGGGAGGGAAAAGGAGGAGATGGGTGAAATCATATCTAATGGGTATAATATACACTATCTGGGTGATACACTTATAACTTTGACTCAAGCAGTACAAAAGCAATCCCTGTAATCAAAACATGTGTACTCCTCTTAATATTCTGAAATTTAAAAACATGTATTTGTATAGGAAAAAAAAGAACAGGGATTTTTGACTTATCCATGGTTTCACAAAATTGCTCTAAAATGATTTTTGAAAGACAATCACAAGCCAAACACTATGTTTGAAAGAATGAGGGTATACCTTCACAAAATAAAACAAGAAGTGTCAAAGTGAAATGTCAGAAATATCAATAGTCTAACATAGTGCTTAAGGAAATCGGACATTTCATACTTAATAATCTAGTAATAAAGTTTAAGCTTTAAGGCCCTTCAGTGATAGAAGCGTCTTCAACACACCTGATAATGCATCTTGTGTTTTACGTTATTTTTCTTAAAAAAAGACTGAAATTCTTATGAGCTTCACACCCTTACAAATGTGTTTCTGCCTCTGATGATACGCTAATCTTTCCTATCTGCGTGCCACTGAACATGTCACTTCTCTATCCATCCATTTCTTTATCCTAAACATTAGTTTAATAAAAGGAACACTGCCTTTCTTGCAAAACTGTGATGAGGATCAGAAATGAAAGTGCCATGTAGCAATGTTCTGTGTAATTATTATAATCATCAATATACAGTGTTCTTTTGTGGCTGCTATTTTCCTAGGAGAGGCTGCTGCCGCATCTGCTCCTGCCAGTTCATCTCCAGGATATGACAAGAGCAAAACCTAAATGAGCTGAGCCATCCCTGATTGCTGTCCAGAATACCCACTCAGCTGCAGGTGTTTTCCAGCTATCTGCTGTGATGTTACATTGCTTCAGGCTGTGCTACAGGGGACCCTCATAGGGTTTCATCTGCCTGCCATGTGCTCAACTCCCTTTCAGCCCTGGGGAGTAGACTTTCATGTAGGACGGTTTCAACTTCTCAGGATTGCATGAGTCTTGGGACCTCATTGTGGGAAACTATACCCTACCATCTGGTGGGAAGTGTGGTACTAAGAGATGCTGATAGAATTTGTCTCGTAATTGAATGTGGTGATGGTAGGTGTCATTTCCATAAACAAGACTAGACAGCACAATAGCTTCGTAGACTTTAATTTTGGTCTGGAATGTGTTTCTTTGTTTTCATCATCCTGTCATTCTTGCAAATGTTGTGAATTCTAAAATATGATTTATTACTTTACCTACTAATGTGCCATTATTAGATACTGAGCTGCTGAAGTAGCAGAATTCGGTAACAAGCAATTTCACAAGTAATTATGCAGTCCTGGGTTGAGTGCATTCAAGTGCTACAAGGTTGGGTGGACAACAGCAAGTAGAAAGCTATCAAGGGGCACAAGGGATGAGCAGCCTGTGTTTCAAAAGGATAGGAATATTTTTGCCCTGGCCATAATCATAACATTGCTAAGAACAATCAGGTAAAGTGGGGACTCCACCAGGGCAAATCCCATGGTGGCCTCTATTCCCTTTTCTCAACATTTTATATCAATTAAAAAAATTTTTCATCAGTATTTCCTACACTCTATTGAGCATTTACAATTTCTCTTCTTGAATATTTAATCCTATCATAATCTCATGAACTAAATATATAATAATACCAATATTCTGTATAAGAAAAAGAGTCTTAAAGTTGCTAGGTTAACTAATTAATTAATACTTGTAACTTGTGGAGTTAGAATACAAATATGAGTCCATTAGCTTCCAAAGACTTATAGCTAAAAAACAAACAAACAAACAAACAAAAACAATAAATAAGATACCAATGCCTGTCACATTCATGAATTTGGGTTTGTAATCTGGCTTCCAGTATTTTAAAATTATACTACAGGTAATTCTGATACACACTTTTAATTGGACCCTTCTGATTATTCTTAGCCTTCCAAGAATCATCATAAAATGCTACCTAAAGTGATAAGGAGAAAAGAAATTTGCTAAACATGTGATCTAATTGCAGATTCATGATCCAACAATAATTTTTTTTCTGTTAAAACATGGCAAAGAAGGTTCTTCTCCCTGCCTTGAGTGACAAATAAACTATTAATAGCAATTGGGCTAATTACTGGGTAGGGACTCAAATAGAGTCTAACACACTAATAAATTATAAGGATATATTACACTTTAGATTGGGAGGTGGATGGGAAGTAAAAACTTAAAATAAAAGATAGGTTTTTGAAAATGTTAAGATACTCAGTCTGATCCATATAAATGTGTCAACTGATATCATATATAAAAGATTCTTTTTCATAAACACAGTCAATTCACTAGGACCAAAAATGTAAAGTATATTAACAATAGAATTATTTTTTTTTTATTAAGCAGCTCCTCTTCTACAAAATGAGACTCATATTAACTATCTTTGTGCTTTTTAAAAAGTTAATATTTGGCCAAATCATCTACATATAATAAAAAACCTGTACTTCATTCTTAATCCTAAATTCTCAAAAACACAGAAAATAAAAATACAATGGGAGGTAGCATAGTGAATTGCTTAAGAGCTTGGACTATGGAACCCACCTGTCTGGACTAGAACCCTGGCTCCTGCCTGAGCTGGATGTGTCACCCTGTGCCAGTCACTTAACATCTCTTTACTTCAGTATCCTTGTCAACAAAATGGAAATAATAATCATAATGCTTATTTCATTGGATTATTGAGAATTATATAATATTAAATTATGTAAAATAAACAGTGCCGAACACATGGTAAGCACTATATGCAGGTTTACTATCATCACCGTTACCATTTTAAATTTTTAAAAGTCCAATTTCTAATATAGGAGTATGGGAGTTTATAAGGGCCCCTTATTTTACAAGCAAGGAAAGAAATGTCTAAGTTACTTTTTAAAGCAAGTTATAAGGCATAGTAATGACTAGGATATACTGTGCTGAACAGAAGAGAACTATAGCTCTGTAGCAATCACAGTCTTTACCAGTGACTACATTCTGAGAATTTAAAAAACGGAATTAACTTCATATCACTCATTAGAAGTATTTTTCAGAAATATATCTTATAAGCAACCTACTACTTGTAATTAGATTGAACAGAAAATAATCCATACTGAAAATGATTTAACTGAAATTATGCCATGTGTTCAAACTATTGATATACCATCACTGTTATTTTCTTTGCAGAAAAAAAAAAATTTGGCCTGTAAAAAGATAACATTTCCTCCTAATCTCTACCCTAGATACCACAGTACTGATCTGACCTTATTCTCCAACTACAAAGTTGGTCAATTTCACAAGAAATATAATGAAACACAATAAAAGTCAGAGCACCAACTCATACTCCAGACATCCATTTAATTATCTCCATTAGGAAATATGAAGCTATTTCTCTAAGGAAATAACAGACTCTTTCTTGCTATAATGCGATGAACCAAAATTACAGCCTTACCTGTCCCATAACAGAAAATGTGTAACATTCTGATTTATGAACCACATTTTTTGATAGAAAACTTTTCAAAACTTCACAGCTGTAATCAGCAGCTTTGCATACAGAAGTGACACTAAGACAGGGAACCACACATCACCTTTATTGAGATCCCAAAGAACAAGATATTGTAGGAATATATAGAAGAAACTGCTAAAGTCACTTCCTGAAGTAGTGCAACATTTTTGGTGGGAGACACAAATATAAACATGAAAATGAGCTATAAAAGGGAGTTAGAATACAGTAGTTCAATCCTGAACCAAAAAGCAGGAAAAGTCAATCTATAGCTGCCAAGGCGAGTTTAAAATGCCACACAGAATATTTTTTAGAGTCTATATTTTTTCAAATAGGAGAGGATTTTTCAACTCAGGTACATATGGAAGATACACTTAATCACCAAAGGCAATAGTGGGGCAGGTACCAAGACCTAAACCAAGGGGCTAGGGAAGAGATATTTGGGCAAAGAGAACTTTAACCCTACAGAAAAGGCAGGAAAATCCATTCCCAGAGAATAACCACCTTTAATGTTTTAATGGAGCCAAATTTAATCTGAACTTCAAGTTCTTAAGATAAACTTTGACCCACCAGACTGTCTAGGTTTGAGTTCCAGATCTACCACTTATTAGCAATGTGGTCTTGGGCAAGTTATCCTATGTCCCTCTATGTTTTCATCATTATGAAATGCGGATGATAATAATAGTACCTATAATACACCACGTGGTAGTCATGAAGATCAAATAAAATAATTTAGGTACAGTGTTTGAAATAAGTCTTGCTACCTAGCAGATAGCACTAAGTGTTGGCAATTATATATCTCTGATTATTAGAGCAGAGTACACCAATATAACAAGACATATTTTCCTACAATTGAAGAGACATTTCCCTTAGTCACATCTGGCTAAAAACATTGACCAATAAAAGACTGAAATTCCATATCAGAACCCCATACAGTAGTGGTGTTGCCACACACATGCATACACATTCCTTGCTTAGATTTACATTGCAACAAATTACCACCAAACATAGCATTTAGATATTTCCAAACCAACTTATTTAGGAGCCAGCTGAAAATCCTCATTTCAATGTTCCACAAGTATCTTAAACTCATTCTATCCAAAACTGAACTAATCTTTTCCACCCTCCTCTACTTCTATTTCCCCTAACTTCTACTAATTCTATTGTACCAAATCCTGCTCCTCTGCCAATTTACTTTCAAGTCCCTTCGCTCTACTATCAGGTCCTGTCAATTTAATTTTATTCTATAATAGCTCTCAATTCTGCTCACTTTGCTAAAACTCTACCATCCTTTCTCTTAATTGGGTTCATACCAACTATCTCTATGTGTTTCCAAACTTTCACCTCTTTAATTTCTCCTCCCCTCTGCATCATGAGTATTCTATCTAAATGAATCTTTGAAAAATGTTACTACCTTTGTTAAAATCCAAATGGCTTTTCATTTCCTTCAAAAGAAAGTTGAAAGTCTTTAGCATAACTATAATTCATAATTTGATCCTTTTTATTCCAACCTCATTTCTCATCTTTCCATCCCTTATACTCTATTCTCTCTACCATCTGAATTACTTTTCATCTCATGTGGTTTTATTTATTTATTTATTTTCGCTTAGCTAGCTCTTACTTAGTCTTTGGCTACAGCTTCGATATCTTTTTCTCTTGAAGATTTCCCTAACTCTCTAAAAGTCTGGTCCCCTTCTGTGTGCTCTGGCAGCAGCCTTTATTTCCTTTCCTCAATTTATATGTGAACATCATAGTTGCATGTTCAAATGAGTCTCCCACAAAACAGAAAGCTTTCAGAGGTTAGGGACCTTGTCATTACTCACTGTTCATTGGTTTATTCCTAACTCCTAGCCCAGTGCGAGTCACACAGTAAATGCAAAACAAATATGAATGGGATTGCACTTTAGAGTGTTCACATTCCATGGTTCAGGTATTTTTAACTAATACCTTTATTTTCTTTATTTTAAAACTCCATATTGCTATAAATGCATATATGGCATGGGAAGGCTTTACTGTCAACTGCAGTGAAGGCTCTGGTACCCATAATGGGTGTAACAGAGGAGTAGAACCCCGTATGGCTGTACTTTAGCCAGCTACCTTCCAGCCTGTTTCTGAGATATTATTACTCAAATACAAAATTATGTCCCAAAAGGACATGTAATTAATTAGGAATAACTAGTGATAATTCTTTAACCACTTTTCAAAAAGCAGAGAGGTTTTCTTGGGGGGGAGGGGTAAGGTAATGATTACAGTAATTATGTAACCTTTGGTCTGTAATAAAATGTTTAAGTCTACACCCAAATGGAACAGTTTTCAGTTTTTCCCAAAGACCACTATCATGACAAATTTTGACCACATAGCTTGGAAACATGGTAATGAAATAAACCTGAAAATCACATATTTATTTTCAAATCATGGAACACCTGGGGTGAGATTAAAAAACAAAACAAAAGGTGATGCCTGTTTGCATATATAATAACTGTTCTTCATGATATGAGGAAACAGGGAATAATAATGCAATATGCTACCAGGTATTAAGATGTTTTACTTTTTCTTTCTCTAAAAAGGCATTAAATAATCCAAATCAACCACAACTATTAAGAAGTGTTATTTTCCTCACATTTTACATACAAAATTTAGTATAAAGAAGGTACATATTATTTAGAAAACATATTATAAAATTCAGATGAACATAGTAGAATGCAGGATTTTTCAAGTATATTATCATTTCAGTAACTGTTATGCTTAAATAAAATGACTTTTCTTTAGCAAAACATACTGTTGTAAAAAAAGTTATTTTTTGAGCGGCTTATTAATAAGCACTGCATATGATATTTTCACTGAAGTGTCAAATAAACATGTTGGAGCAGATGCACAAAATACATAAAATTACTAGGTAGTACGGGTAGATGCTATCAAAAATTTTGAGTGACTCATACTTTATTTACTCTGCGTTTACTTCCAAAGCCACAAGCTTAATAGTTCTGTTTATAAAACCAAAGTTAGGCAAGCTGAATGCAAAGAACAAATATAAGTGAACTCATTTCTAACTTGTGGATGCATGCATGCACACACATCTTTTTATTATCAGCATGATCCCAAATTAAAATTGTTACCACATGCTAAGTAAACTTTTTCAGATGTTCAACAAAGGAGATCAAAAGAGATTTCCTCATATATTTTTAGATCTCTGACCAGGCAAACATATAGGAACACAGACATGTCAAAACATCAACTAATCCAAAGGTACAGCAATTTGGAAATTTTCAGTTCAGTGAAACGTCCATGAAGAGTAAAAGTGTACTTTCATACTTTCCTAACTGACGTCTTACAGGTGAGGCTATTCAAGGGAATTTATTTAGTCATTATTTGGAGGTAAGAAGTGAGAGAGGACTAAAGGAAGAATAGAATATCGATTAGGTGGGAAGAGAGGTTTAGCTTTCCAGGCTGATAGAAAATTACAAAACAAAGCATGCAGGTGGATAAGAACGTATTATATATTGGGCCATAAGAAAACCAGCTTGGATGATTTTCTATTGGAGTTGTGAGAGTGATGATGTGTATCCCACAGTGGAAAATAGTGATGTTTCTGGAATTCTTCTTTCTGCTTGCTACGAATGCTCAGTTTTTCTTAAATCCCTTTTGTAGGCAGGGGAAACATAAATGATGTGCGGAATTTATTCTTTCATGAACAAAACCAAATCAATTTTATTATGTGTTCCTTTCTTACCTTAAACATCCAGAACCATAACTGAGTTGTGGCCTGTGTTTATATCCAAGTCTATTTCCTACTTCAGTTTTAGAAACTGGGTTTTCCTGTTCTACTTTTTTTTGAATACTTCCGCTTGTTTCTCTGCCTAGGAGCTGAGTTCTGGTCTTCTTTCTCTAATCTTCTGTATTTCCTCTACACTCTGCATCTATGATTGCCTGATCATTTCCTTCACTCAAGCTTCTCTAACTCTTTACCTTCCTGGCCCCCTCAGGCAGACTCTCCTGGCGCCATGCACCTCCTGCCTTCAGGACACGGCTTTGAGTTATTCATTCAGACTCAGTCTTACTTTCTGCTCAAAGATTCACCCTGATCATACCATTTTCCCCTGATAAGCCTGTCTTGGTTCCAAGTCATGATTACCCTAACCTAAAAGTAGGGGAAACAACTCACTCCAGTACTTTCTTAGAGGGCCACATCAAACGTTGTAATTGGTTTTAAAGTAGGCACTCTGCACAGATGTTTTCTTAACAGTACAAGTGTGCTGTTCGTTTTCCAAAAGGATTTTATAACGGCATCCTAGCGGCTGTCATTTATGCTATTCTAGCAGTTCTCATTTATCCTCATAGTTGAGTGCAATTTATTTATTTTTCCAATAAAATACATTTTAAAATCCTGCAACATTCTGGGGACAAAAGTAGATTTAGAAAGCAATCCAGAAACAAATAACAATGGTAAGAAAAATAAGGCATTTAACAAGATCTAATCAGTGATAATCAAGGAAATCATAATAATTCTCTGATCCCTTATTATTTCTAAAGATATTTGCCTAAGTATGAAATAAAAGAATGGTAAAGAAAATTTTAATGGGTATGCCCAGGAAAAGGGGACCCTTAATACCAACAGCCCTCAATTTCAGAATAGGATGATTTACCCTAACCTGTAATACTAAAAATAATATTAACCTTACTTGCAAAGATGGCGAAAGGAAGGCTTTTAGAAATTGGCTTCAACACAGATAATAAAAGTTGAGGGCTTCTAACCAAGGAAATATGAAACAGTTCATGAATAGAATAAATACTAATCATCCTATTATCTTTACTCTTTCACAGACTGAATGTCACACTCCTAATGTACATAGAGTACGTTATTTTACTCAGTTGAACACAAATTAGAGCACTTATTATTGTGAGACATGGTTGGCTAACAATAGACAATTCACAGGGGGTTTAGGGCTCATAAATTGTAGATCGGAAGATATTGTTAAAGGAAGTTAGGGACTATTCTGATCCATTTGTCAAAAAAGTTCATTAATGTATTACCATGGAAAGGATTCTGATAGGATGAATCAGTGCTCAACATTTCTGTTATTTTTGCTGAAAATCTGATCAGCACATACTCATTTATGAAATAATTCAATTAGAAATACCCCAAGATTAAAATGTAAGATACTCTCTTCATCTTTTTAATCCTGAACTTATTATAACATCAGATATATTCAATGTTTCCATATATGAAAGTTTATATAAAAAAATATTGATATCAAAGTTTAAAATTTCAATTCTATCTTATCTATTAATTCTCTTTTCAGTTCTATTCTAATTCTGCCACTAACAAAATGCATGCACACAAAATGAAAATACCATATTTGGGCTACAAATATTTAAACAGAAAAAAATATAATTGCTATAAATGCTCTATATAAATTAACATAAGACAAGGGCTAGTTGCAGATATTTAAGTAATAAATCTAAAACTAATTTAGAGTTGTAAATATAATATGGGATACTTTCTATAAGTCATTTGTTTAACAAATGAATATTTTAACCAATTTATGTTTCTTCATACAATTATATTACAAAGGAATGAAACTGGTTTGAAAATGAAATGTCTCTATGTAAGTTAAGAACTGGAATATTCTGAAAACATTTGATAGTACATTTACACATGTGATATATATGACATGACAAAAACAGGAAAAGGAAACACTTCCTGTGAGTTTGTGATACATTTTTTATGTTTGATGTCACTGTAGTAATCAATGTATTCACTTTTTAGTGTGATTTTATTAAACCACATTTAAAAGATTTTTCACATAGTGTTCTTTTACTCTAAAGAGGTCTCATAAATGCCAAGTCCTTCTGAACAGAAGGCAGTTTTCTGGTCATTATTTCCATTATTTTGCAATTAAGATCAGATGATTCAATAGGCTAAGAAGTTACACCAGGAAGAGATTTTCATGAGAAGCAAAGTAGTTTTACAGGCAGTGAGGGATGTTATCAGCTGGATCCAAAAGAATTTATTTATTAGATAACTTCTTTAGTTAAGTTGTCACAAAAAGTATGCTTTCTATATCAAATTAATTCTATTATCTCTTTCTGAAGAATGCACAGTTTATGGGAGAACATTCCCACAGTGATTTAAGGTATTACCATTTTGATACTAGTTGAAAGAGCATAAAGACAAAGGGCTTTTCAAGATTTAACCATTCAAATTTTAAAAATAAACACAAACTAGACATCAAATACTTCAGTACATGAAGACACATGTTGTACTGTCCTTCCTAATCACCGGAAGACAACACAAAACTGAAATAGTCTTTACTAAATTATAGCAAGAATACCCCAAATATGTAACTAAGATATCTAACAAGTTGAACAGGCTCATCAAACTACCTGGTTCAAAAACAAAACAAAACAAAAACAAAGTAAAATTCAGAGATATATCTGATTGTTCTTTATTGATCTACTTAGTTAATTTTATTTCTAAAAATATATGATTTCAATCCTACAGAAGTCTTTTATGGAAAGGATGCTATGGAAAGAAACTGTGCACTATCATCATCATCATCATCAATAGCATTATCAACAATACAACTCTGCATTTTTTCTTTTAATGTTTTTATTAATTATGGTCAGAAAACACAAACATATAACTTCATTTTAAAGCAATCTACAAAGTTCTTTCAAATTTATGCTTTTTAAGTTATAACATCTCTGTAAGTAGGCAGATCATATGTATGTTCTTATTTTGTGGCTATACAAACTGAACTATAGAAAAGGTATATAAACTTTTTATGGTGACTTAACCAAAGAAACATAGCTAGTAAGTATTCTGCATAAACACTGTCTTCAATAAGGGCTATTTTGACTTTGTTTTAAGAAGTATTTATATTGTACCTTTTACTGAAAAGAAACAAGTAATCTCTGGTTTATGCAATCATCTAAGTCTAATAGGAGAAAATCTGCCATTGTAGATAAAACATGAACTTATGTGCATCAGATTGACTTGGGTTCAAATTCCCACTTCTCCACTTACTAGCTGTGTATCTTTGGTAGGCTAATTACCTGCCTGATCTTAAGCTTCTTCATCTGCAAACTGGAAACAATCCCTCTCGCCCCTTTCAATCCCTTTCTCCCCCTCATAGGGTTCCAGTGAAGATTAAATGAAATATACATGACGAGGGCTCAGTGCAATGTCCAGAATATCCTATGTGCACACACATTTAAAAAGTTTGTTCCCTTTCCTCCTAACATTATTACATCTATGTCATGTACTTAACCTTATATGTAAGGGGAAAAATAATATGGTCCTTTTTCATCAGTGAGAAGAAAATTTTTTTGTAATAGAGAAAAATATAATGAAAATATGTCAGATTAGAAAAATGTGAGGCACCAATAACTCTTCTTGTGTGATGTCAAATTAGATAGAAAATAAAGTGGCTCATGTTAGTCATTTTCTGCTAATTATATCCTACTAATAATTCTAGTTTCTGCTAGTAAATGGTTTTTTAATCTCCTATACATCATTTTTAAAAGACCACTGTATCTTGCTTCCTTTCTGAGATAGTCCCATGAAATAATAAATTTCTGATAACTTTTCCCTTGTAAACTAAGAATGGGCTGCTATTGGCAGGATTGAGAATGCCAGCACAGGTAAAAGTCAGCCAGTGAACTCAACTATGGTTGAGGAAACTGGCAGCACAAGGTTCAGGTTATTTTGCATAAAACTGAAGGGGATGAGGAAGAAGAAAGTTATCGGGTCTGTGGAGTCACGAAAAATCTTGAGGCTGGGGCGGTTGCTCACACCTATAATCCTAGCACTCTGGGAGGCCAAGGTGGGTGGATTGCTCAAGGTCAGGAATTCTTGAAAATTCAGAAAAATCTTGGTACTATATCTTTTTTTTTTTTTTTTTTGAGACAGGGTCTCCCTCTGTCCCCCAGGCTAGAGGGGCCCAATTATAGCTCACTGCAGCCCCAAACTCCTGGGCTTAATCTGTCCTGCTGCCTCAGCCTCCAGAGTAGCTGGGACTACAGGCATGTGTCATTATGCCTGGCTGACTTTTCTTATTTTTTTGTAGAGACAGGGTCTCACTATCTTGCCCAGGCTGGTCTCACACTCCTGGGCTCAAGTGGTCCTCCTGCCTCAGCCTTCCAAAGTGCTGTGATTACAGCTGTGAGCCACCATGACTGGCCTTAATACTATATCTTGAGAGTGATCACCCCTTAAATGAATATGTATATTTCAAAAGATTTGAAATGTACACAGTGACACTGTGTGTTGCAAGGTGTACTTAGAAGATTTTCCCTCTGTATCAAAACCATATGCACCCAAACCCTGTGTGTCTCTTGGGTCATAAAGTATGACGTATGCCAGAGCATCCTAACCATTCTTCTTCAAAGTTTATATTTTTCATATTTAATTGAAGCTAACAAACCTCCACCATCAGCACTTTGAAATACTCTTTCAAAAATAATGCCAATAATACATCTTTCCACACAAATGTTTACATTTAAATTTGGTAAATGTGTTGGATGATGATTTGGAGGCTTTTGTCTGTTTATTTTCCAGGATTTCTACCATGAACTCTGTTCTAAAACAGAGAATTAACAGAAATGGAATATTAACAAAAACTCTGATTTTTCCCTTCAGACATATAAGAGATTTTATATTTAAAATGAAGTTAAGCTACTCTTATTTCTCAGGCATTTTCACTTAGGTTTCTTCTTTCTTCCACTAAAACATCTCTGTGTACACAACATAATTAAGGAAAACCACAACAGTTGTTTTTTGCCAGTGGGAATGTTTCAAAAACTATTACTTCAAAGTGGCTTCCCTTTTCTTCCTCCTTTTTTTTTTTTTAATTTTTTTTGGCAAAGGAATCTTTTACTAACCCGCTGCACCCATCAGTCATTCTGGTTTTTTTTTTCTTCCCACCCTGAAAAAATAGTGCTGAGGCGGGAAAAAAAAGTTATTGTGAAGACATCTTTTTTTTTTTTTTTCATTGACAAATGGTCTGGAATCTACCAATTGGATAAAAATTGGGTATCTGTTCCCTGAATCAATTCACTGGAGCAAAAGGAAAAAAAAAAAAGAAGAAGAAGAAGAAGAAGAAAAAAACCCGGGAGGTTTGGCAAACAACTTTTCCTCTGGACATATTCCACTGGCTTGCGGCAATACTGCTGTACATCTATTAAGAGTTCCAACATCTATTGGTTAGATTCCTCCGTTTCAGGAATTTCCCTTTTAAGCTCAGCACTTCTTGGGCTTGAAGAGCTCCTGGAAGGTTCAATTTCAAAACCTCTTTTGGTCACAAGGGCTCCTTCTGCTTCTTCTTCTATACAGCTTCCTGTTTGTGTCTATTTATTAATATTAATGCTCCTTTCCAAATAACCATTGACTGTTGGAACTTTTACAAGATTCATTATGATTCATTCAATCTTCAAATGCTTGGAAAGAATCAGTGTTGGTCCTATCCTCTTTCTACCACTTGAATGTCTGTCAGCTCAATTAACACATTTTCATTTATGTACTACTTTTTCTGTGGGAAAGTTTCTACCAAATTAAGAGAAATTTAGAATTTATGAACCTTTTTGCTTTTTAATTATTTACACTTGCAAATGTTGGGAACTATATTGGACAGAAGGTTTCTTGTGACTTATCTAATTTCATTCCCTCTTTTGTTTCTTAATGACACCAAACTACATGAGAATGTTACTACAAATGTAGAATCATGAATTCCTTTTTAAAGCTTATTTTAATTACTTGTACATAAATAATTGTCAATTAAGCATATTTAAAACTATTTAAATAATTCTCTGATCTACTATTAATTTACATAAATGTATTTTTTTCTAACTCTAAACTTTGTCTTAAAATTTTAAATTCTCAATTACCTGGTTCTTTTTATATTCATAATAGTATCCAAATATAAGTAACATTTAGGGTTTGAAAATAAAATATTTTGAATGATATTCATTACAGCATTTTTCTTTTAAAGAGTAACTGATTAGGTCTATTGGGGAAATATATATCTATTATTAGATGATAATGAGTAAACTTCCATGATATTATTTAATGTTATCATATTTTTAACTCATACTATGTTTAAACTAGAGCTTGGGCACTGTGTACGTTGAAAATCCCACAGATATAACATATTTTTATCTATCAATTAGTATATAATATAAATTAAGTAATAAAGTAGATATTAATAATATATAGTATAGTATAAGCACACTTTATTTTAGCCAGTGGTACATTTGTGCTAAAATTATAATTATCATATTGCTTGATAATATACTTATAAAGGATTTAAGATAGAATTCTAAAAAAATTTAATTTGCTATTTCTAATTTTGAATTATTTGTAGCTGGCTCTAATCCTAACCAACACAGTAAGTAGCTGATTTAGACTTGCGGTATCAGTGATAGCTCCTGGTAGGAAGTAATGTCTAAATGGAGAACTGACAGGTGAGGGGAAAGGGCTGGGATGAGAGTTGGTAAAAGTGCTTCATGATGGGGTAGCAGTCCTTGCAAAAATGGAGAGTAGACCATGAGAAGCTTAGTAAGAAAGTATGTTTGGAAAAGTAATGAGTGTTTGTGGATATAGGAAGTAGGTTTCAAAAGATGAGACTGCACACATAAATAGGGCCAGAGGAAGCAGAACTCAGAAGCCATCTAAAGGAGTTTGAACTTTATATTTTAGGAATTGGGAAACCTGTGAAGTATTTTACTATGTTTTGTTTTAAGTAGGGGAGTTACATAACCAGATTTTCATTATAGTGCGATTATTTTAGCAGAAGATATCTAAAAATCCATTCCAATGACACTGATACTCTTATACAGTGAAGAACTTATGTGACCCCACAACATGAAAGGATGAGTTTAAACAAATGCTTTTATACTAAAAAAATATGGACTTGATATTATAAATCTCTGTGTGAATCAGTTCTATGATGAGATTTCTGTATAGGTAATTTTATAGACTGAAATAATATTAATTGCTAATTTATGTAGTGCTTTATAATTACTAAGGTTTTTCTCATATTCATTTAATGATTCAGATCTTCTAGAATAGAACAATGTAATATTCTACTATATCTTAGTCTATATAGAAAAATCTTTTTAAAATTATCCTTTAATCAGGCAATTTATAGGGACATTGCATTTCTTTTCTAAGAGTTCCTAACAGAGCAAACTACAAAAAAGGAGTGTACAATGAGTGGTAGGATCAAGAATTCTGGAAAGTTAAAGAGAAGGAAATTGTGTTCATTTTGGTTATTATTTTTCTCTTCAAAAAATAATCATTTTATAGTTTAAACAATTTCAGAGAGAAGCCAAGCAACATTGTCCCTATCTTTGGACTTTTGGTCCTTGTTATAACCTAACATATTTATCAAAGAGACTAAAAAGCTATAGGTAATGAGGAATGACAGGAAACTGGCTTTCAGGGCAAAAGGAATTTTCCTCACATAGGCAAAATGAGGCTTTGTTATTTTTTTCTCCTTTTAGTGAAAAATGTTACCATGTTTCATGGAACCTACAATGCCATCAACTGCAAGACTTACCTTGATTTCAGAATTTTTAAATGTGAATAAAAAGAACAGTATTCCAAGTAATATAAAAAACACTAAAGCTATGGAAAAGATGAAGTTACTATGCAACTTTCTTACATTTCTGTCAGAACCAAAGCAATAATGAAGAGTTTATTGTATAAAACAAAAGCTTATGAGAACATATGGTTGTATACTCTTAAGCTTTAATTTAAGCATTTGTATGCATACATACAGTATATGCATGTGTGTGTTTGTGTGTAAAGCTCTAAGGCGAAAAAGTTGAACAAAGTAATAGAAAAAACAGTACAGGGTACTAGATAACTGGTGTGCTATATTGCAAAATGAAGATGAGCTATATATAGCATTCTTATTTTTTTTAATTTTTAATTTTTATTTATTTATTTATTTATTTGTATTTCAGCATATTACAGGGGCACAAATGTTTAGGTTATGTATATTGCTCTTGTTCCACCTCAGTCAGAGCTTCAAGCATGTCCACCCCCCAGACAGTGCACACTGCACCCATTAGCTGTGTATATACCCATCCCCTCCTCCCCACTCCCACCTACGTGATACCTGATGAATATTATTACTATATGTGCACATAAATATTGATCAGTTAGTACCAATTTGATGGTGCATATGTGTAGTGCTTGTTTTTCCATTTTGGTGGTACTTCACTTAGTAGAATGGGCTCCAGCTTTATCCAGGATAATATAAGAGGTGCTAGATCACCATTGTTTTTTGTGGTTGAGTAGAACTCCGTGGTCTACATATACCATATTTTATTAATCCACTCATTTATTGATGAGGACTTGGGTTGTTTCAACATTTTTGCATTTGTGAACTGTGCTCTATAAACATTCTAGTACAGATGTCTTTTTTATTAGTATTAATATTCAACAAACATTTGTTAAAACTCTGTTGAACACATTAGCAAGATTGTCCTTACAGTTCTCTATCACATAACAGTGACATAACAGCAATAAATAATGATGCCTTCATGATGTAGAAACTAAAACATGTCCATTTTCCTCATGAGGGTTTTATGAGAGTTACGTAAATTTGGGTAAAAATATAATAAGAGGATTTGTTGTACAAAATAATTTATTTCATAGGCTATTATATAGCTTTCATCTCCACAAAAATCAGAAGTCCTTTTACTAACCCATCATTGGGTTCAAAACATCCAACATTAATGCTACAGTGTGTATTTTAAATGTTATGCCTAGCCAAAGCTGACATCATTCAAATAATGATGGGTAAAAATAAAGTACAAAGATTTTCAAATTAAATTATAATAATAAAGCAGAGAGATGCAAATGCCATAGCTTCAATGACTTAAAATATACTGTGAAAAGAATCCTGATTTTAAAACTGGGTTTCATAATTCAACACTCATGTTACAAGCAACTGTCCCAGGTTGGAGTGAAATGCAGGAAAATTTGGACCTAAAAATGTAAGACATATGGTCTTGATTGCCTTTCGCAGCTACATTAAGAGTTCAGTGTAAAGAAAAGCGTTCCAAACGCCAGCTTGCAAACTAGGTTTTTATGTGAAACTCTAATAAAACAGCAGCAGATGTTTCTATGCTATTAATTTGTTTGGTACATTTTTGGCTAGTTCATTCCAAATCAACTGTTATCCCTTGTCCAACAACTGCAGCATTCATTTCTTTTTTACACAGGGAGAAAGAGAGAAGCAAAGCTTTTCCTTTGGAATAGATATTGCACCAATTTGCTGTATGCATGGGAAAGTGCATGCCGGCACTTATACTTTTTCTTTTTTTAAATTCCTCCAAAACTGATAAAAGGTTTTGGTTTTTTTTCTCCCTCACTATTGAAGGAAAAAAATCATTCAGCCAAATTGCTCAAGCAAAAATGAAATATACTATTGGTCGGTAAACATAGAGTATCACAGCAATAGCATTCTATTTTAAAGACTAATAATTTGACCCAACCCTTATTTATTTGACTTCTAAACCTGCTTATATTGATGTAGATTATTGACAGATTTATTCTGGTGACTATTTACATGAGAAAAAGGTAAATCACCTTGTAAAATTTTCACACTGTCAGTCAATTCACTTCCATTGTTCCTCTCTCATCTTTGTAATCCATTTTTGCTGCTCTAAAGATCTTAAGAGATCACCTATCACTGGGTATAAATGTATCTCCTATAGATGTTAATTAAAACTGAATGTTTTAATTTCAGAAAGAAAATAAGCAGGATTTTTAAAACTAAAGCCTTTCCTTAACTAAATTATGTTCCTACTTCCAATCAACCTTCCCAATAAAAAGGCAAAACTGGGAAGAAACAAAAGCACTACTTGACTCTTTCCAGAGAGGCCAAATGTATTCACTCCTAACCAGTTTCCCTTTGTAACTGGGCATTTTGCTTTATATGAAGTTATGCTCTCTGTCTGGTACTACTGTGAATTCATTTTTAATGACTCTTCTCAGTGCATACAGTTTATTAATATCTTTCAAGATTACACAGAAATCCTTAATGGGATTCAAATGGAAACCCTAAAACCTATTACTCTATGAAATTACTCAGGCTGCTGGCTAAAGCGCCAAAATGATTTGGATTTCAGTTTTGTTTCTAAAACAAATGTAATAAAGTATCATTAACAAATTCAACTAAAGTTGGTTCAAGTTCAAAAAGTCTGCACATTCTACTGTAATTAGAGACAAGAAAGTTTTAAAGCCCTAATGGAATTTTCTATAATTCACTCTTTAATTGGAAAACGTCTGCTGCTTGGAAGTGTTTCCATGATATAAGGGCCAACTAACAAAGCATAGTAACCTTGTAAGCCTATTTCTCTGTATGCATCTACTTTGATCTTTTGACATTGTAGCTGCTCTTCCAGGCCTGTGAAAACAGCTAAATCCTATAACACCTCTCAAATGCCCTGAGAATAGAATTTAGGTTTTGGTTTGATGAGCACCTTCATGATCTCGCTTCTCTTCTGCTCACCTCTCCATTCCAACTCTGGACCTCCCATGACACTCTGTATTCCAGTCAGACTGCACTAATTTCAGTTTCATAAACTAGTCACTATCCCTATAGCCACTGATTAGATACTAGTATATTATTTCCTACATCCCAGAGTTTTAACTCGTTAACTTCTATTCTATCAGTCTCAAATTAGATCTCTTTCCCCACAATAAGTTTTCTCTAACTCCATTCTTCCCACAGCAGGTAACTCCCGTTATTGCCTCCCCAATATAAGGTGGAGCAAATCTCATTTTTATGGCTCCTATAAAACACAACCCTGACCTCTGCTAGAGAATAACACAACGCACCTGTCAGTTCACCCAAGCTCCTTCACAGTAGGAACTATTTAATGTTACCACAAATTTTTTTTTCCTAGCAGAGCGCCTGAATTTTAGGAATCTTTGCTTATATGCTTGGAGTTGAACACTCTTTAGTTCCTCTGCAATGCCAGCACAGATTTTGTTATGGAGAAGGCATGCATCTAAATCAAGAATGGGTTTCCTGAACTTAACTTTTCCCAAAGTCTCTGTTCTGAATCCTCCTACCAAATCATGTTTCTCTCACACTCTTCCTTAACTCAGAAACTCTCCAATTCTCTCTCCCACTTCAGAGTAAAAACCAAATGTGGTCTACATGACTCTGTCTCTATCATTTGTTCACCCCATTACCTCTCTCACTTCCACCTAACTCACTCAGTCCTAGCCCAGCTGGGGTCCTGGACATTTCCTGAATACGTCACGCACACTTCTTCCCTTAGGGGTCTTCTGGTTACTACTCCCTCTGTTTGGATAATGGCTATTCACAAGGCTCCCTCCCTCCTTCAGATTTTTACTGAAATGTCACATACTCACTGAGGCTTATCCTGATCCTATTATTTACAAGTGAACCTCTAACCTTTGCTAGGGAGAGGCAAAGATATAAAATGCAACCAAAATGTTTATACTCTCATATTTTCTTAAAATAAAAAAAAAATTAAAAAAGTGCAAATGAATATCCTGGCACTTGGAATTTCCTATTGCCTCTTCCTGCTTTATGTTGTTGCTTCTGCACCATCTCACAAACCGTGCATTTGACTTGTTTATTTGCTCTATGCTCCCCTTCTGTCCTGTAAACTTCACGGGAATAGGGGCTTGTAACTATTTCATTTTTGGGGTTTTTTTTGGTCACCTCAGCACCTGAAATAGTGACTGTGATTAAGGAGAAATTAAATTAATGTTTAATTGAATAGTATATGATAAATATAGAAAAAGTAAACTATTTTTTAATTTCTAAGCATGGTGTAGAACTATGATAAGGTAAACTGAAATCCTGACCTTAACCATTATTTTAATTACCTTATTGCAATGAAATTAATTTCAATTGGAAGAACTTAAAAACTGACAAGAATAAAATATTAAAATCTTATACCTAAACTTCTAAAAATGTATTTACCTACTTTTGTAGTTTTATAAAAATTGATAGAAGACTTTCAATGTAAAGTTTTCTTTAGATCTTAGAAAAATATACACTATGAACTATTTCAGACATGACTATTTTAATTGAGTCTAAGAAAACTAAAACACATATACATATATTTTGTTAATTATTATATGCTCTAATCTTTGGGAAAAACCCAAACCACAATGTAGCCAATATTCAAACAATTGGGAAGAAAATAGTTTTTATACCAAATATTAGAAGTTTAAACACACACACCATACTTTGATAACAAAATAGTCATAAAAACCATAAAGCTTGAAATTCACATAGTGCCTGAGCTGAAAGTCCATGTTTGTAAAATGCCTGTCAAATTGAAAATCATTTCTTGATTCTGTTTGATTTTATAGATAAATACATGAATGAAGATATAAAATTGATGCGTCTTATTCACCTGGACCAAAAATGAATATCTATATATTGTCCTAACATAGAATTAGTTTACTTTATTTTTATAGTGAAACAATATTCTTACTGCCAGTTAATCAGAATCACTTAAAGAGAATTCTCAGAATTATTCTACATAACCAAAATATATTTTTGTCAACCATGTTAAGAAAAAAAAAGCAATATATTAATTATATCACACCCACCTGTACCTTCATTCTCAATGTTGCATAGTTGATGGATCAGAGATCTCAACCTGGGAAATCTGATTCTAGAGCCTATTCTCAATCACTCCTCTACATCGCCTCCCTGTAGCACTGGCCCCAGGGTAATGTCATTCATTTCAACTCCCACCTCTTTTCATAACAATAGGTATCATTCATTGAAAGTGCACTACAAGGAAAGCTTACTTAAGTCCTACCACTAAGCCTTAACAACTTATTAATTGCATAGGTGTTTTCTTAGGCTAGATCCAGAGTAAAGATATTCATTCATTCATTCAAGTAAATGATCTAAGCCTCCCAAATTCTAGACTTATTAGTTTGCCAAGCTGTTCACTTAAGTATTAATATGTCAGTTTTCTTCTAGGGAAATTGCAGGTGTGGGTTTCTGACGCTAATATTTTAAATAGGGTGCAGGGTATTCTAGTTATAGCTAGTCTACTACTGATTGGCATTTTCTAAACTTTGCCAGCTTGTGGAAAATGTACCTTTAATGACATTTTTTTACCTTTGATTCTGAGAACAGAAATAATTTCTTGTCTAAGTCAATATTGCCCAATAGTGATATAATGTAAGCCACATATGAATTTAAAAGTTTATTAGTTATCACATAAAAATAAAAAAGTGAAATTAATTTTAATACATTTTAACTCAGTGTATCAATATTATTTCAACATATACTCAACATTAAAAACTGTTAATAGGATTTCATATTTCATATTTTTTAAAACTAGTCTTTGAAATCTAGTATTAATCTATACTCTCCCCATTTCAAGGGCCCAAGAGATTATCCCATGTGGCCAGAGGTTATCTTATATCTTACTGATGGAATAGTTCTAGACAATAAAAAAGGATAAAATAATTTCAACCTCATTTTATGTATATCAAATAGCTTTGAAATCAAAATTAAATAAGGCCAGTAAGATTAGAATAACTTGCAGGCCAATGAATTCATGAACAGTCATGTAAAAAAAAATACTAGGCAAAATTTTGGTAAATTGAATTCAGGCAGTACACATATGAGGGATCATGTCAAACTGTTATATTCCAGAAATTCAAGGTTGATTTAACATTAGAAAAAATATATAAGCATACTTCATTTTATTGTGCTTCATATATATTATTTGTTTTACAAAGTGAAGGTTGGTGGCAACCTTCAAACCACCAGAAAGTTTGTTGGTACTTTATATTAAAAAACATTGCTCAATTTGTGTCTCTGTGTCACATTTTGATAATTTGCACAATATTTCAAACTTTTTCATTATTATTCTATCTGTTATAGTGATCTGTGATCAGTGATCTTTGACGTTATTATTGTAATTGTTTTGGTGCGCCATGAACCGTGTCTATTTAAGACGGCAAACTTAATCAATAAATGTTGTGTGTGGTCTAAATGCTCCACCAATTGATCATTTCCCCATCTCTCTCCCTCTCCTCCAGCCTATTTATTCCCTGGGACATAACAATATTGAAATTAGGCCAATTAATGATCCTACAATGGCATCTAAGTGTTAAAGTGAAAGGAAAAGTTGCACATCTCTCACTTTAAATCAAAACTTAGAAATAAGCTTAGTAAGAAAGGCCTGCCAAAAGCAGAAATAGGCTGAAATCTAAGCCACCTTTGCCAAACAGTTACCAAAGTTGTGAATGCAAAGGAAAAGTTCTTGAGAGAAATTAAAAGTGCTACTCCAGTGAACACATAAATGATAAAGTAAAACAGCCTAATTGCTGATATGGAGAAAGTTTTAATGATCTGCATTAAAGATCAAACCAGCCACAACATTCCACAACATTAAGACAAAACCTAATCTAGGGCAAGGTCCCAACTCTCTTTGATTTTACAAAGGCCGAGAACAATTGGGAAATGCAGAAGAAAAGTTGAGAGATAGCAGCAGTTGTTTCATGAGGTTTAAGAATAAAAGTAGTCTCCATAACATAAAAGTGCAATGGAAAATCAGCAAGTATAGATGTAGAAGTTACAGCAAGTTATCCAGAAGATTTAGCTAAGAAGATTGTTAAAGGTAGCTTCACTAAACAACAGATTTTCAATGTAGATGAAAAAGCCTTCTACTGGAAGACAATATCTAAGACTTTCATAGCTAGAGAAGAGAAGTCAATGACTGACTTCAAAGAACGGACTGACTCTCTTGTTAGGGGCTAATGCGGCTGGCGACTTTAAGTAGAAGCCAATGTTTGTTTACCATTCTAAAAATCCTAGGACTCTTATGAGTTATGCTAAGTCCATGTGTTCTATAAATGGAACAACAAAGCCTGGGTTACAGCATATCTGTTTATAGCACGATTTACTATGTACTTTTAGTCCAGTGTTGAGATCTGCAACTCTGAAAAAAAGGATTTTTTTCTATATACTACTGCTCCTTTACAATACACCCAGTCTCCCAAGAGCTCTGATGGAGATGCATAAGATGATTAATGTTGCTTTCATACTTGCTAACATGACATCAGTTTTGTAGCTCATGAATCAATGAGTCATTTTCACTTTCAAGTTTTATTATTCAAGAAATACATTTTGTAAGGTCATAGCTGCCAAAAATAGTGATTCCTCTGATGAATGTAAGCAAATTGAACTGAAAACCATATGGAAAGGATTCACCATTTTAGATGTCATTAATAACATGTTTGATTCATGGGAGGTGATCCAAATATCAACATTCACAGGAGTTTAGAAGAAGTTGATTCCAACCCTCATGGATGACTTTGAAGGATTCAAGACTTCAGGGAAGCAAGTAACTGCTGATGTGATAGAAATAGAACAAGAACAAGAATTAGAAGGGGAGCTTGATGATGTGACTGAATTGCTGCATGAAACTTAATAGATGAAGAGATGCTTCTAATAGATGAGCAAAGAAAGGGATTTCTTGAGATGGACACTATTCCCAGTGAAGATGCTGTGAACATTGTTGAAATGACCACAAAGGATTTAGAATATTATTAAACTTAGATGATAAAACAGTGACAAGATTTGAGAGGATTGACTCCAATTTTGAAAGATATTCTGCTGTTGGTAAAAATGCTATCAAACAGCATCACATACCACAGAAAAATCTTTCATGAAAAAGAATCAATATGGCAAGGTTCATTTTTGTCTCTTATTTTAAGAAATTGCCACATTCACATACCTTTTCTTATAGTACATTCTTATAATTGTTCTATTTTATTAGCTATTATTAATTCTTACTGTGCCTAATTTATGAATTAAACTTTATCATAGTACATGTACATAGAGAAAGCATAGTGTATGTAGGGTTTGTACCCTGTGAGGTTCCTGGCATCCACTGGGGATCTTGGGGCACATCCTCATGAATAATGAATTCCAAGGTATTACTGTATCTTTAGTATAGTCTGGATGATAATTTTTTCTTTTGTCACAAGTGTTGTGAACATCCTTTGATTCTTATCTTGTGTTTTTCCTCTCTTCTTAGGTTTTTTGTTGTTGGGTTTTTGTTTTTGTTTTTCTTTTGGAGACAGGGTCTCACTCTGTTGCCTGGGCTATAGTGCAGTTGGCATCATCACAGCTCACTGTAACCTCAAACTCCTGGGCTCAAGCAACCCTCCTGCTTCAAGTTCCCAAGTAGCTGGGGCTACAGGCATTTACCACCATGCCTGGCTATTTTTTTTTTTCTATTTTTTGTAGAGATGGGGTCTTGCTATGTTGCTCAGGTTGATCTCAAACTCCTCCCAAAGTGGTAGGATGACAGCCATGAGCCACCATGCCTGGCTCTTTATAGTGTCTTTTTGATACAATGAAGATCTTAATTTTAACATCCAATTTAGTGATCTTTTTCTTTATAATTAGTACTTTCTGAATCTTGTTTAATTACCCCAACGTTCTAAAACTTTATTTCTATATTATCTTCTAAATATTTTATAGTTTTTTTTTTTCACATTTAGGACTTTAATCTATCTGGGACTAATTTCTTTGTAGAATATGAAATGTATGTCCACCTTTTTTTCTTTTCCCTGTATAGATAACCTGTTGTTCTAATACTTTTTACTAAGAAGATCATCTTTTTTCTCCAGCCTTTAACATTGGCTCTCTCATAAATCAAGTTTCATATGTCTGATTCTGGGCTTGCAATTTTGTCCAATAATCTATTTGTCTAATTCTATTCCAATATCAAATATCTTCATTACTACATCCTTATAGTACATTTTTATATTCAAAAAGGCAAGTCCTCCCAGAAAATTCTTATTCTTATGCCTGTTTTGGTTACTTCTGGTTTCTTGCCCTTACATAAAAATTTTATGTCTGTTTGTCAGCACACCACCCCTCCCCCATTCTCTCTCACACACAAGCCTGTTCATATTTTTCTTGGGATTGAAGGAAAAGAAGTAAAATAGAACAAAACCCTCATTCTCAATTAATGGAGGAAAATGACTCCCAGCTAAGATCCACCATAGCTATTTATTGCTTAATAGGATAGGACTTTGAAAACTTTTGATTCAGTCCATTCTTCCATTTCTATAAACAGGTCTTTATAATAGACGCAGATTGCTGGAACAGAATTGAAAGAGAACAATCTAATGAAAATATAAGTGATCCAATTTGAAAGTTAAGGAATTTCATTGTTAGCCCACACTCAGCAATTTTTCTATCTTCTGTCAGGTGAGGTCTATGAATGTATTATTTTAGTATATGGGTTATCTTTCTGATTAGCGGTAAAGTTCTTGAAAACAGAGAACAATTTGCTCACTCTAATGAAACTCTTCAGTGCTTATATTTTGTACTGTTGTGTTTGATGCTTTTCAATTTTTTGAGTATCTATGTAGGAAGTGCATAGCGATGAATTAAGTATTTTATATTTAGTCATTTTATGCCTACAAATAATCCTATCAAATGGATACTATTATCTCCATTTTATAGCTTCAAAAACTGAATCCTAAAGAAGTTAAGTAACTTGCCCAAGCACAGCTAGGAAATGGCAAGACCTGGATTCAAACCCAAGTTTTTCTAACTTTAAATTAAGTTGAATAAATGTTTGTTAAATGTATAAAAAATGGTGATAGAACTCATATTTGAAAAAGACCAAAATGGAATACAGTATAAGTGATTAAAGATGTATAATATTAATTGATATTTTATTTATTTAAATCATTCATTGTTGATAGCTTGAGTCTACACCAGATTTTGCGTTCCTACTCTGGAATTGTTCCATTCAGCTGTGGCTAGATCTATGTATTGTTTCCCCTGCCAAGAACCTAAGCTAGGCCAAGGAGCCTCACATACTGCTCTATAACTACACTGAAACTGCTACAAATAACTGCTGAACAGACTGACTCTTATATCATTCAAACCAGAAGTTCAGTGGCAACGTGCCACCATAATTTCTTTCTGATTTGAAAGCTATAAAATTTGCTCTAGCATCCTTTCCTTTTGAAAAATGATCTCTCTCTCCATCCCTCTCTCTCTCTCTCTCTCTCTGTAACACACCCACATGCACACACTTACATATAGTCTAAACTGCTTTGTGATCTTTCTTGACTTAAAATATGATTCTAATTATAGTGAAACTTCATCTACCTGGCCCACTAAGAAAATAATTCAGACTAGTTAGCTCATTTTCCCCTTTTTCATACAAATTATATAAAGCAAAAATTTAATCTTTTAATCTGAAAAGGCAATTCATATATGATAGAAACTTCAAATTATATGAATGTAGAGATAACTGTTTATATGCTCATTGTATTGTGCTAACGTTTTATCCTATGACATCCCATCTCTAAAGTCACTTCTACCTGCTTGGATGTGCCTATTCTTAACACTTCATTTTCTCCTCTAAATTGGTAGCTTTTCATATGCAAAAGGTTTTAATACCAGCTTACAAACTAGTTAAGATTGTTTATAAATTAATTGTCAACAGAAGGATAATAATAACATGTCCCACCCCTTCCTCCCTAACTCCCATAACAGCACATAATGAGTTTTTGGACTTGTCCCAAAGAGATGAGGTTGCAGGATAATTTATTTTAATTCAATTAAGTTTCTCATAATTCAATTCCTTTCAACAAACTTTTATAGACATCTGTGCCTAATCCCATACTCCAGGAACCTAGGTCTCTGAATCAACCGAATATTCTTTAAGCACCTTCTGTACATGAAATCTATATTTGGCATTCTGGGAGAGATGAAGATATTGAAGTCATAAACACAGTCCCTGCCCATCAAATGGACTAAGGGATGAGTTTTTATGATTCTATAATCTGGTGGATGAGTTCTACATGGATTCTCTAAACTTAAGAAAGCAAGATTATGGATACTGCAAAAGGACCACATGCAGATCCCATATTATATATTCCATACTACATATCACAATATATGTTTTCTCCTGAAGAATCAACATTTCTGTGAGTTAAAAATTATTTTGCCATCTTCATTCTGGTTCAATTTAATGTCTAGCCACAATTAAAATTGAAGACAAACAAAAAGGGGAGGGTTTTGTTTATACTCTAAAAAATTATGCAAATATTTTCCAATGATTAAAAATTAATATTTACAAATTTAATAGAATACACTTTGTTCATGTACAATAGTGCATTTATTAACAGTGACATATTTATCTGGCCTTTTCCAGTCCTAGGAAAAAATTATGTCAATTTTCCCTCAGACTGCCTTCCTATTCTGTCACACAAATTATTTCATGAAACATGAATCCAAATGTTCTGTTCTTTTTCAATTTCCTTTCACCACAAATTCCAGAGTTTTGCCCTCCATGGCTTTTCAATAACAATTCAGTCTTTTTATACTAATGGCAAAAACGAAATACTGCTGTCTTTAATCAAGCTATTTTTGACATATCTTCAATAGTGAAGATTCAGCCTTTTGTGTTAAAGGGAAACTTTAAAAATAATTGTAATAATTTAAAATGAATTTTTTTCTGAGGCATTTTCAGCTCTTGAGATGAGCATTGCTGCATTTTCCCATCAGTTTCTGCAATGTTCTTGTTCCTTAGTTTTTAATGATAGTCAATTACTATAACTAGAAAAAATGTCATACTTTAAAGATCTCTCATTGGACAAGCAAATTTTTATAATATACATAGAGTACATAGAAACTTAAGTTAACTTACTATCTTATTTCTTTGATACCAGGTCAAAGATCTAAGAAAAAAATAAGTAGAGGAAAAAAATACCAAACAAATATACTCATCATGTAATTCAAAGCAAACAGCCTAACTCCAATAATTTGTTAACACACTGTAAAGATCATGCATATATAAGTAAGAGGCAGAAAGACTGTGTCCAGGCAAAACAAACCTGCAAAAGGATCTGTCTTCATTTCTTCCCACAGCTCATACTATGTTCCCCTATTGTCCTTGAACATGCATACGCCTTTTCTGCCTCCAAACTTTTAAACATTTAACCTCACACACTCTTATCTCCAGCTATTCACCTGCCTAATCCATACTCATCCCTTTTTGTCTCAGATATGTGTCACCTCCTTACAGATTCTTCCTCCCTGACTACCACATTTAAAGAAGATTCCTCTCGGCATTCTTCCTAAGAGTACTGTATTCTTTCTTTTTTCTCATAAACTTTGTCTCAATTTGCAGTGTGTGTGCATGCACACAGGGGCATGTGCAAGTGTGTATTTTATGAATAAATGAAGATCATATAATTTTTATTCAGAACTTTGGGATAGAGATCTATATAGCTATTATTCATTGACATTAACGAGACATGACCTGCTGAATTCCTTGAAGCTGTATTAAATTAGCTTCTCAAGAGTGTGAACTGGGAATTGTTTTTGTTTCCTTATTCCTAGAACAGTGTCTGGCATATTGTAGGAACATTTAAAAAGTGTGTTGAATTAAGTAAATGAATGGGTATGATATGAGAGTTCCCAAAGTTTTACATTTGTCACTGTCAAGAGTATATTAATCTGTGACAAGAGATTTATTATAGATGTTCTTCATCTTCTACTCTCTAAAAACAATTATATTTGTTCTTGAGATGTCTTTTACCCTATTTGATTAAAGTCATCATGAAAAATCTAGTTAGAAAGGATTCATTGTTGTAATTTTTGCATTATTCAAAGCTGATTGTAAAATTTTTCCTTTTTTTGAACAAAATATATTTGTAATGCTAAATGGTAAATATTGGCTTAAGACTTTATATGAAATTGCAGTTTATAATGATGGAAGTTAATATGTAATAGAAGTCATGATATAATAGATGTTATGAAAAAACAAGTTTTGGAATCAAATAAACCTAGAATCAAGTCCTGATTTAACTATGTTATAAAGATAGATAGCTTTGGGCAAATTATTTAGACTCTATAAAAGAAGACTCCTATTCCTCATCCATTTAATAGGGATAATAATAACATTCATATTTGTGTAAGGATTGGGAGGCCTAAATTAAGCAAATAACATAATTGTTACATGCTCATAATAACCTCTTAATAAAGAACAGTTATAGTAATACTCATTACTTTTTATTATTTTATTAGGCAACATATTTAAATTTCCTAATTTATCATTTTCTTCCCTTTATCTTTCCTTCTATACCTATTGCCTGATACTTTTCTTCCATCTCAGAAGTAAGTCTTCCTTCATAAAGCCATTTTCCACCTAAATTCTGTATCTCACTTCTGTCACCCTCTCTTAAAATTTCTTCTTTAAACAACCCCTTTTTCTATAAAACCCAATTTAAATTTCATGTAAGGCTATTATTTTAACAAGATGTGATCTCCAAATATATATGAAATGAATTAGGTACAAATAATTGTCTTTGAATACAGGTAAATATTTTATCGTTTAAAAATACCAGATTCATATAGTTTCCATTTATAGAGACATTTCTAAAACTTAAGAACAGTTAGGCTAATAGTAAGGAAATGTGTATACAATAAAAGCCAAATCAGTTTGGTTTCAATAGAAAATACGCCTTGTAGTAAACGGTCTCTAGCCAGATGATATTACTCATGAAATGAGTCATGATTTAGAATAGCAAAACTCAAAAAGGAAAGGAAGAGTCCTGGGACAAAACATGTAAACTAGAGTACTTAATTACAAGTTAACCAAAATCTTTCTAAGGAGAGGAGTTATAAATGTCCTAGTCCCAACAGAAATCTACTCTAAGACTAATGTTTGGTTGTCTTTCTTCAAAGAGACAGTATTCACCAGAAATAAATCCATGCATCTATAGTGAACTCATCTTTAATAAAGTTGCCAAGAACATACAGTGGGGAAATGACAGTCTCTTCAATAAATGGTGCTGGGAAAACTGGGAAAACTTCATAAGTTGAAGACTGAAACTTGACCCTTATCTCTTTCATATACAAAAATCAAATTAAAATGAATTAAAGACTTAAATCTAAGATCTGAAACTACGATACTACTAAAAGAAAATATTGGGAAAGTGCCTTGGGACTTGGTCTGGTCAAGGACTTCGTGAATAATGCCCCCAAAGCATGGACAACCAAGCAAAATTGGACAAGTGGAACCATATCAAGCTAAAAAGTTTTTGCACAGCAAAGGAAACAATCAAAGTGAAGAGATAACCCATAGAATGGGAAAAAATATTTGCAAAGTGCCCATCTGACAAGGAATTAAAAACTGGATTATATAAGGTACCCCAAGACCTCAAGAGAAAAAAATCAAATAATCTGATTTAAAAATGTGCAAAAGGTTTGAATAAACATTTTCAAAAGAGGACACACAAATGGCCAATGGATATATGAAAAAATTCTCACTATTGTTAGTCAGCAGACAAATGTAAATCAAAACTGCAATGAGATATTATCTAACCCCAGTTAAAATGGCTTTTATCACAAAGTCAGCCAATAACAAATGCTGGCGAGGATATGGAGAAAAGGGGACCCTTCATACATTGCTAGTAGGAATATAAATTAATGCAACCACTATGGAGAACAGCATGGGGGCTCCTCAAAAAATTAAAAATATAACTACTATATGACCCAGCCATCTCATTGCTAGGTAGATATCCAAAATAAGGGAATTCAGTATATCAATAAGATATCTGTAGTCCTGTGTTTATTGCAGCCCTATTCTCAATAGTTAAGATTTGGAATCAACTTAAGTGTAAATCAACAGATGAATGGATAAAGAAATTGTGGTACAAATACATAATAGAATATTATATAGCCATAAAAAGAATGGAATCCTGCCATTTGTAACAACATAGATGACACTGGAGAACATTATGTTAAGTGAGATAAGCCAAGCACAAAAAGACAAATATTGCATGTTCTCACTCGTGTGTGGGAGCTAAATATTAAAAACAATTGATTTCATAGAGACTGGGAGTAGGACGGTTACCAGAGGCTGGGAAGTGTAGCAAGAAGGAGGGGATAAAGGGACGGTTAATAGGTGAAAAAATATAGTTAGAGAGATAAATAGAATGAACAATATTTGATAGCACAACAAAGTGATTCTAATTCACAAGTTAGGGCATGCTTTAACATAACTAAAAGATGAAATTGGAATGTTTCCTCAACAAAGAAACAATAAATTCCTGAGGTGATGGATACCTCAATACCCTGATTTGATTAATTCACATTGTATGCTTGCATTAAAACATCACATTTAATCTACAATGCAACTATTATATACCCATAATGATAAAAAATTTTAAAAAGAGACAGCACTTATAAAGGCTTGGGCCACACATTCTGAAGAAAGCAAGGACAAAGCAAAATCCATTTTGTAATTTGAACTTTTTTCTGTCCCCATTTCATCTTGATAAGGAAGACTGGGTACATGCACCTATAGAAGGCATCATAAAATGCTTAACAGTTCCTACCTGAAAACACGTATTACCTTTATGTCAGCCCTGTTTCAAATTCAAGAGACTGTAAAGTCATATAAATCTGATTTGGATATAAACTGCAAAAGTGATATTCTCTCTGGAACAATCATCTCATATAAAATGTGCTGATACTGTTCAATCTCAGTGCCTTAATTAAATATGTCATATTCCGAGGATTTTTATTAAATAAAAGGAATGATGGCTGGGCACAGTGGCTCATGCCTGTAATCCTAACACTTTGGGAGGCCAAGGTGGGAGGATTACTTGGGTCCTGGAGTTTGAGAGCAGCCTGAGCAAGGTCAAGACCTTATCACTATTAGAAATAGAAAAACTACCTGGGCATGGTGCTACACACCTGTAGTCTCAGATACTCAGGAGGCTGAGGCAAGAGGATCACCTAAGCCCAGAAAGGTAAAGTTGCAGTAAGTTATGATAATGCCACAGGAGACAGAGCAAGACTCTATCTCAAAAACCAAAGAACAAAAACAACAAAAAAAGGAATGATAACTCCTGCTAAGATTTTTAAAGACTTGACATATCCACAAACATCACTTTGCTGTGGTTCCTATTAAATAAAACGTTCTGTATTCAAAAAATAATGCCTACCATCTCAGATATCCAAAAATCTCTGAATCATCATACCCATATGCCATCTTGTAGTATGGCTACAGAGCTGTAACATTTTTTTAATTTTCCCTGATAAGTCCTACATCAGCTGTAACTTACAGAGGAAGTAGTTCTAGCTGAATTAAATATTCTAACAATGCATCATCTGACATAAAGGAACTGTGTCTCAGTAATAGATTCAGAAACAACTAGCTAGTTCTTAAGCATTAGTTTTTTAATCTCATGTAAGCCTGTAATAAATATAAAATACACATTATATTCTGAAGAATAATTAGCATGTACCAGCACATTATTGTTTAAATGAACTTTTTGTTTATTGAACCATTACAGAATCATCGTTCTCAAAAATGGTTTTAGCTCCGTAATTTGCCTCATTTTGAAGCCATAACATGTCATGATTTTAAACCAAAATTAATAGTTCATGAGGAAAGGTGATTCTTTTTGTAGTATTTCAACATCTGTGGAAAAACCTGATGTTGCTAGAGATCAATCAGAGAGGCATAAACATATGCTCAATGTAAAAGGTGAGAGATGGTTGTAGAAGAAGCACTTACTTCACCAACAACTGTACTAGAGCCAATGTAAGGGCCTATTTAGAATCTACACTTCTTGGACATCAAAATGTTCTACCTAATTGCTTCAAACATTCTATGGAAGAAGAAGGTAAAGGAATAGAGATACGTGGGGTGGACTCTAGTTCCTCAACCCTGGCTTCAACCACAGCATTTCATTATAGTCACCAATTGTGCTACATTTGTCTCTCATACAACATACATATTCATAGATTATGTACCAAAACCATCAAATTATTCTTCATATTTTGAATTCAAACTTTGGGACCCCAGCTAAAGTAACTGTATGAAAACACAGACTGGCAGTTGACATTTCAAATTTGGTAGTTGCCATCTTTTTCTGGATAGTAATGTTTATTTAGTCATTTTAACATATGATTTTGCATATACATATGTATATATACCTAAATTTTTCTCTTAATGTATAAAAATCAAGAGGAAATAGAAAATTTGATGCCGATACTAGTAATAGGCATAGTCCTCAAACATAATTATAAATCTACAATAGTGCAAAGAAATAATCCATGATAAGTGGGCCTTATCCCAGAGATGCAAACATATGCAGATCTATGAATGTGATTCACCATATAAAAGAAGCAAAAACAAAGACCACAGGATTCTTGAAATAGATGCAGAAGAAGCATTTCACAAAATTCAGCGCCCTTTTATGATAACAACTCTTAACAAAACAGCCATAAACAGAATATACCTCAATAGTGTAAAAGCCATATACAACAAACCCATAGCCAACATCATACTAAATGGGGAAAAGTTGAAAGCATTCCTGCTTAGAAATAGAACCAGACAAGGTTAGGAACTGTCACCACTTCTGTTTAACATAGTGCTGGAAGTACTAACCAGAGCAAATAGGCAAAAGAAGGAAATCAAGGGTATCCAAATGAGGAAAGAAGTTAAACTACTGCCCTTTGCTGACAATATGATCTTATACCTAGAAAAACTCAAAGATTCTGCCAAGAAACTCTGGAATTGATAAATAAGTCCTAGCCAGAGTGATCAGGCAAAAGAAGGAAATCAGGGTGTACAAATGGGGAAAGAAGTAGTCAATCTGTCACTCTTTGCTGATGATATGATCTTATATCTAGAAAACCCCAAAGATTCTGCCAAGAGACTTCTAGAATTGATAAACAAATTCAGCAAATTCTCAGGTTACAAAATCAATGTGCACAAAGCAGTAGCATTCCTATACACCAACAGTCAACCTGAAAATCAAATCATCAAATCAAAGACTCAATACCTTTCAAAATAGCAACAAAGATAATAAAATACCTAGAAATATATTTAACCAAGGAGGCAAAATACCTCTACAAGGAGAACTACAAAACACTGAGGTAGGAAATTACAGAGGATGTAAACAAATGAAAAAAACATATCATCCTCATGGAATGGCAGAATCAACATTGTTAAAATATCTATACTGCCCAAAGTGATTTATAGATTCAATGCAATCTCCATTAAAATACCAACTTCATTTTTTGCAGATCAGGACAAATAATTATATGCTTCATATGGAACCAGAAAAGACCCTGAATAGTCAAATTAATCTTAAGCAAAAAGAACAAATTGGGAGGCATCACTTTACTAGACTTCAAGCTATACTATTAGGGCTATAGTAACCCAAACAGTATGATAATAGCGTAAGAAAATAGACCCAGACCACTGGATCAGAACAGAGAACCATTTTATAGAACCATGTTCATATTGCCATCTGATCTTTGACGAAGCAGAAAACAAATATATAATGGGGAAAAGAATAGTGATTGAATAAATGGTGTTGAGAAAATCAGATAGCTACATGTACAAGACTGAAACAGGATCCACACATCTCACCACTCACAAAAATTAATTCACGATGTAAATCAGACTTAAACCTAAGTCATGAAACTATAAGAATTCTAGAAGAAGAGTTTGGAAAGACTCTTATAGATACTGGCCTAGGAAAAGAATTTATGAAGACGACCCCACAGGCAATCACAGCAACAACAACAACAAAATGGGATCTGATTAAATTAAAAAGCTTCTGCACAGCCAAGGAAACAATCAATAGAACGAATAGAAAACCTGTAGAATGGGAGAAAATATTTTCATGCAATATATCTGCTAAAGGGATAATAACCAGAATCTAAACAGAACTCAAGCAAATTAGCAAGAAAACATCCAACAACCCCATTAACAAGTGAGCAAAAGACAGAAACTGAAGCTTTTCAAAAGAAGATAGACTAATGGCCAATAAACATATGAAAAAATGCTCAGTGTCTTTAATGATCAGGGAAATGCAAATCAAAACCACAATGAGTTATCACCTAACCCTAGTTTATCAAAAAGGCCCAAACTAACAAATGCTGAGGTGGATGAAGAGGCAAATGAACTATTATACACTCTTGGTGGGACTGCACACTAGTACAATCTCTATGGAAAGTAGTGTGGAGTTATATCAAAGAATTAAAAGTAGACCTATCATTTCATCCGGCAATCCTACTACTGGGTATTTATCCAAAGGGAAAAAAAGATATTTCATAAAAATGACACTTGCACTCAAATGTTTATAGCAGCACAATTCACAATCGCAAAAATATGGAAACAACCAAGTGCCCATCAAGACATGAGTGGATTAATAAAATGTGGTATATGTATGACATTAGAGTCTTATTCAGCCATAAAAGAAATGATGGACTAATATCATTTTTTTGTTTCAGCATATTATGGGAGTATAAATGTTTAGGTTACATATATTGCCTTTGCCCAACCTGAGTCAGAGCTTCAAGCATGTCTATCCCCCAGACTGCTTGCACTGCATTCATTAGGTGGGAATATACCCATCCCCTCTGCCCACCTTTCACCTGCCCAACACCCGATAAATGTTACTACTATATGTGCACATAAGTGTTGATCAGTTAATACCAATTTGATGGTGAGTACATGTGGTACTTCTTTTTCCATTCTTGCGATACTTTACCTGGGGAAATGGGCTCCAGTTCTATCCAGGATAATACAAGAAGTACTAGATCACCACTGTTTTTTGTGGCTAAGTAGGACTCCATTGTAATATACCACATTTTATTAATCCACTCATGTATTGATGGGAACTTGGGTTGTTTCCACGTCTTTGCAATTGTGAATAGTGCTGCTGTAAACATTCTAGTGCAGATGTCTTTTTTTATAGAATAATTTTTGTTCCTTTGTGTAGATGCCCAGTAATGGGATTGGTGGATCAAATGGTAGTTCTACTTGTAGTTCTTTGAAGTATCTCCATGTTACTTTCCATAGAGGTTGTACTAGTTTGCAGTCCCACCAGCAGTGTATGAGTGTTCCTATCTCTCTGCATCCATGATAACATTTATTGTTTTGGGACTTTTGGATAAAGTTCATTCTTACCAGAGATAAGTGATATCTCATTGTGGTTTTGATTTGCATTTCCCTGATGATTAGAGATGTTAAACATTTTTGCATATGTTTGTTGGCCCTTAGTATATTTTCTTTTGAAAAGTTTCTGTTCATGTCTTTTGCCCACTTTTTAATAGGGTTGATTTTTTCTTGCTTATTTTCTTGATTTCTCTATAGATTCTAGTTATCAGCCCTTTATCGGATGTGTAACATACGAATATTTTCTCCCATTCTATTGGCTGTCTATGTGTTCTCATGATAGTTTCCTTGACTATGCAGAAGCATTTTAATTTGATCAGGTCCCATTTAGTTATTTTTGTTGTTGCTGTGATTGTCTTGGGATCTTCTTCATAAATTCTTTCCCTAGGCCAATGTCTATAAGAGGTTTTCCAATACTTTTTTTCTAGAATTGTTATAGTTTCATGCCTTAGTTTTAAGTTTATTATCCACCATGAGGTAATTTTTGTGATAGCTGAAAGGTACAGATCCTGTTTCAGTCTTCTACATGTGGCTATCCAATTTTCCCAGAACAATTTATTGAATAAAGATTCTTTTCCCCACTAATCCCTTTTAAACAACCTAAATGGTTTTGCTTTTCTTTTCTTTTTTTTTTTTTTTTTTTTTGAGACAGAGTCTCACTTTGTTGCCCAGGCTAGAGTGAGTGCCGTAGTGAGTGCCGTGGCGTCAGCCTAGCTCACAGCAACCTCAAACTCCTGGGCTCAAGCGATCCTTCTGTCTCAGCCTCCCAAGTAGCTGGGACTACAGGCATAAGCCACCATGCCCGGCTAATTTTTTCTATATATATTAGTTGGCCAATTAGTTTCTTTCTATTTATAGTAGAGACGGGGTCTCGCTCTTGCTCAGGCTGGTTTCGAACTCCTGACCTTGAGCAATCCGCCCGCCTCGGCCTCCCAGAGAGCTAGGATTACAGGCGTGAGCCACCGCGCCCGGCCTTAAACAACCTAAATGGAACTGGAGATCATCCTCCTAAGTGAAGTATCACAAGAATGGAAAAAGATACACCACATGTACTCACTACTAAATTAGAACTAAATGACTAACACTCATGTGTGCATATGGTAGTAAAATTAAATGGAAATCAAGCAGGTGCAAAGAGGGAGGAGGATATGGGTAAATTTTCACCTAATGGGTACAATGCACACTGTCTGGGCAATGGACACAACTTATAACTCTGAAGTAAACTGCACAAAAGTAATTCATTTAACCAAAACATTTGTACCCTTGTAATATTCTGAATTTAAAAATTTTAAATAAAATATAAATAACATAATGATAAAATAGACATGTACAAAGAGTTAACTTTAATTTCAACCATCTATTCCAACAGATGTGTTTCAATTGGATAGAAAAAAAAAAGAAAAGAAAAGAACATACATGAAATTGTGAGAAAATATTGCTGAATACTGTGTCTAAACAGTAAGATATAAATGGATATGATGGGTTTTAGTCTTCTTGGAAGGGAAGTTCTTGTATTGCTACTTGTAAATCTATTATTTTTTTTTTCCTTTGAGAGTAAGAGTTGTGTATAGAGGTTGTCTATTGTGCTATATCATAATATTTTCTTTCTAAGATTTTAAAAAATTAAAAATGACAGATGTAATCCAATCTCCTGAATTAATAAATACCAAATCTGAAGCCCCAAAAGTTAAAGAGACTAACTCAGTTGAGTTAACAATAGTATCAGTGGTCCTTCTAATACTTCACAATCTTTATTCATAGAATCATATATTTCTAGTGTGTACCAGTTAGGGTTCCCCAAGGAAAGAGAACGAGATGTGAGTGTGTGTATCTGTGTGTATCTATCTATCTGCCTATACATCCATCTATCTATCTATAGAGAGTTTCATTTTAGGAAACTGGCTAACACAATTGAATCTGCAGGGCAGTCCAGTGGCCTAGAAACCCAGGGAAGAGCGAATGTTGCAGCTAATATCTGAAGGCAGAATATCTTCTTCTTGGGCAGACTTCAGTCTTTTCCTCTTAAGGCCTTTAACTAATGGGATGAGGCCCATCCACATCATGGAAGGTAATGTATTTCATTTAAAGTCTACTAATTGAAATTTTAATCTAATCTAAAAATACCTTTGCAATGATTTCTACAGTCGTGCTTGACCAAATATCTGGGTTTCATGGCAGAGCCAAGTGAGAAAATAATATTAACCATCAAATGGTGTTGACTCAATTTAGGAACAAAATAAAACTAGATACTATTAGCATTTTTATATGCAACGATCCAAAGTTTAAATTAAATCTATACTTTGTAAGTAAGTTCTATAGTTTTGCATAGTCAAAGAAGGTTCAGCATGGAAAAGTGGAAGGTAGGTTAGCTTATCCAATAGCTAAAACAAATCTGACTAAAGTATTAATTTTACTTATTTTTCTTCTCAGCATAAAATTCACTTACTGCAAGTTGATTTTCACTGATGTTGCATTTTTTATTTCCATTTTATGCATATTTAGTCTTCCAGAATATAGTTTTATCTTGTCTAAAAGGCCAATTTCCTAACAAGCTCCAGAGAATTTCCAATAGGGCAAAAAGTGGTCAGTGGAACAGATTGTACTGCTAGAATACATTAATTTATTACTTGGCTTCATTTGAATATGTGTGCTTAATGACCTAGGAAAATGTTGCATGTATCCAAGCATAAGAACAATAATTTACTGGCAGGCAATTTTCATGCTATCACACTAACTCTAAAACAAATGGTTCCATCATGCAAACAGAAAAAAAAATGATAGGTGCATAACTTTAATTACAAAGAACTTAAAATTGTTATTTTGCATCCCAAAGTACACTACTTCATGGTTTGATCATGTGGCTGTGTAGGAATCATGGAGTACTGTAACTTTAAAAGGTTCTCAGAATATTTCTGTTTGGGTTTTTTTTTTTTTTTTTTTTTTGAGACAGAGTCTCACTTTGTTGCCCAGGCTAGAGTGAGTGCCATGGCGTCAGCCTGGCTCACAGCAACCTCAATCTCTTGGGCTCAAGCGATCCTCCTGCCTCAGCCTCCCGAGTAGCTGGGACTACAGGCATGTACCACCATGCCCGGCTAATTTTTTGTATATATATTTTTAGTTGGTCAATTAATATCTTTCTATTTTTGGTAGAGACGGGGTCTCGCTCAGGCTGGTTTCGAACTCCTGACCTTGAGCAATCCGCCCGCCTCAGCCTCCCAAAGTGCTGGGATTACAGGCGTGAGCCACCGCGCCCGGCTTCAGAATATTTCTAATCTCTGCTCCTTGTATTTTAGATGAGCAAACTGTTGCCCTTAACAAAGGTTAAATAGCTTGTTAGGCATAGAACCATGTCAGAAATCTTGGTGTCTTCTGTTTTTTCCACTATAATGGGTGGCTTCCCCATGGAGAAAGTTCTTGATTCAAGATTACATCAAATCAAGTGTATATTATCTAGTATAAATCATGCAATTTGGCAGTTTACTAACTAAACAACTGTAGGAAAAGAACTTTCATGTATCTCACCACAAATGATTTTATGATGGAAGTGGTATGGAGTGTTTCTTAGGGAACCATTCAGCATATCAGGGAGTAGCATTAAGCCAAGTTCAATAATATAAGAACACAGTGGCTTGCAAACAAGTAAAGTATGAGGGATCATTCACTGGGAAAGACACTAATATTCTAGTGTTTTTAGGACTATAATAAAAACATAATATTTAGATTTCATTTAAAATATGCTGATTATAAATTTGTAATTGTATTGCCTAAATTCCCTTTAAGAAAAAACTAGAAATGTCTGAAAGAGAGTGAGTCCGTGACAAATACTTGATGGAGGCTGGGCATGGTGGCTCACGCCTGTAATCCTAGCACTTTGGGAGGCTGAGGTGGGAGGATTGCTTGAGCTCAGGAGTTCGAGACCAGCCTAAGCAAAAGCGAGACCCCCAATTCTACAAGAAAGAAAGAAAGAAAGAAAGAAAGAAAGAAAGAAAGAAAGAAAGAAAGAGAGAGAGAGAGAGAGAGAGAGAGAGAGAGAGAGAGAGAGAGAGAGAGAGAGAGAGAGAGAGAGAGAGAGAGAGAGAGAGAGAGAGAGAGAGAGAGAGAGAGAGAGAGAGAGAGGGAGGGAGGGAGGAAGGGAAGAGGAGAAGAGAAGAGGAGAGGAGAGGAGAGGAGAGGAGAGGAGAGGAGAGGAGAGGAGAGGAGAGGAGAGGAGAGGAGAGGAGAGGAGAGGAGAGGAGAGGAGAGGAGAGGAGAGGAGAGAAGAGAAGAGAAGAGAAGAGAAGAGAAGAGAAGAGAAGAGAAGAGAAGAGAAGAGAAGAGAAGAGAAGAGAAGAGAAGAGAAGAGAAGAGAAGAGAAGAACAATTAGTTAGGCATAGTGCTGTGTGCCTGTAGTCCTAGGTGCTCAGGAAGCTGAGGCAGGAGGATCTCTTGAGCCCTGGAGTGGGAGGTTGCAGTGAGCTATGATGATTATGGTGGGAGGTTGCAGTGAGCTATGATGATTGTGCCACTTTATTCTAGCCTGAGCAATAGAGCAAGACCCTGTCTTAAAAAAAAATACTTAATGGAGTGAAAAACATTTATTTCCCTTTATCTAAGAAGAATTATAGAGTTATGTTAAGGCTTTGTCATTATCAAAAAGCAAGTGTAATTTTTAATATATCTGGAAAATCAAATAGATTAAAAAATGCTTGTTAAATTTAATTTTTTTTTTTTAGTGGCATCATTCACAATCAATGTGGGATAGCTCAAGATGGACTCTGTACTTGGTCTTACACCTCTTTGCTTCTAGTCCATTTTTCCACTCAAAAATCATCTGTGTAGTAGGTAATAAGAGCTAGAACTAGACAATGTGTTTACATCCTCCCCCCAATATATAACATGAGGAGAGATTGGTGATAACATGAATATGGGTAAGTCATCAAAGGTTGATGATTTTACCCTCTACTGTTTTCCCTAGGGTGGCCCTTAGATTTGTGTCTGTTCTCCTCCTAAAGAGGACCATAAAGCTCCCTCTTGAGATAAGAGGAGGCTTGTAGATAAGAAGAGTACAAATCCCCCCCCCCTTAGAAAGGGAGATCCTATTTAGAAGTTGGCTGTGTGACTTGTTTCTATATGTTCTAATAAGGGCCAAGTTGTACAAACACATTTCATGATAGAAATACAGAAATATTAGATATCATTAACAGAACATTTGAATAGCGTCCTTTTCTTATGGCTCTAGAACATAAGAACATAAGAACAAAGGAAATGGGCAGCATGAATAAACACAAAGTTATGCGTAAGTTTTACAGTTTTACCACTCAGTTTACTTAGGGTAAGAGGTAGCTGTATACAATAAAGGTGACACAAATCCAAGTGTGGACTTGTTTAATCATCCAGTTTTCATTAAAATTCTGAAAAACAAATCCACCCATGGTGGCTACAGACAAAAGCTCAGTTGTGCATCCAGTTCTGTTTTTCTTTCTATGTATCTCATCTACCTCTTGGTCCTTGTTAAATTGATAAAAGGTTTGATGCTGCACTTCTCAGCATCAGATCATAACAGAACAAAGGCCCACTACCATTACCAAGAGACTCTTTCCTAATGTTGCCATCATTACTGACCTTGTGATGTTGTTGACCATATTTCTTTATCACTTGAACACAGATACATGTTGCATGCTACAGTACTGGAATAATCCTTAGAGATCATAATCCATAATTTCAGATTTAAAAAGGAGGCCCAAATGGAATGGCTCATTAGATCATTCTGTTAATAAATAAAAAGGACCAACAGGTATTGAACTTAGTTTTCATGAATTTCTGAAAGAAATTTTCCAGAATATAAAGCCAGAAATAGCTTTAGAATATAGCTAGGATATTTTCTGATGAGCCACCACCCCACAACTCCTTCTTTAGTAACCCTGGATCCTCATTTTAAAGTCACATTCAGTAACTGTTTCCCAGATACATGTGATAATCTGAGTATAAACAATAGCAATTACTTTTACAGCTTTGGCAACACAAATACCAAATCTGACCGGTCTAAAAAAATGATATAAAAGTTCTTCCATAAATATATAAATAGATATATAGATAGATAGATAAAAACATCCTGCAAATAGAAGTTTATTTTTTTGATATTTATTTTAGATGTAAACAGCATGTCACAGACATTAAATGAATTTATCGCCATTTTGCTCTGTTTCCTACTGCATTTGTTAAAAAGCTAATAAAATACACATCACAAATGTTCATTTGCACAAAATACAGATGAGATATCAGATTATCCAACTCATCAGAAAATGACTATAAGGTAGTATTCTACATTCTACTAACTCATCACTCCAAACTACTCACCAGAAGTGTATGTATGGTGTATGTGAGAGTGGTAAGGGGGAAGAGATGATAAATGAAACAACTTTGGTGAAATACTGGTGTGTGTTAAGCTTACCAGTGGATTCATGGGAGTTAATTTCACTATTTTTTCTACCTGTGAGGTGGTTTTAAATTTTCAAAAGAAAAAAAAAATCACTCACTGACCCTCATCCATCTTTCTATTCATCTGAAACAGATTTCTTTCCTTAATTCAACAGTTCTTAAATGCTAATTCAATGTTAGATACATCTTAGATTTCTAGTCCTTCTCACTAACCTTTCTCCACAGTCTGTTTCCTTTCTAAACTAAAAATATTTTCATTGATTCATCCTTTGTTCTTTTGTGTAAACACAGATATTTATGCAGGTGCATAAGCTCCACCTTTAAAGCAGATCTCAGCCAAAATCACTAAGCGACAGAAATAGTTTAACTCATTCCTTCTTTTCCTTTACTTAGAAGAGGATTAACCTCATGAGCTACTTGACATCTGTCTCTCACTGGTAAATAGTGATGCTTGAGGATAACTCATTCACCCAGCGTTTCATTTTTTCACTTACTCAATGAATACTTGTAGAGTATGAACTAAATACTAGTATTGTGCTAAGAGTCAAGTACTCAAAGAAAAATAGGATACAATCTCTATCTTTACCACACAAAACTGGGTAGCAAGCCAATAACAGGGGTGTTTCTTTAGTATTCTTAAAGCAGAGACCAGGGATATCTAAGCTATTTAGGTTAACTAGAATGTTAGGTAGGAAAAATACCTTGGAGGAAGTTCTTTCTGGGAAGAGTAGTTTTTTAAAAAGTGAATACAAAGGTGAGAATGAAAGTAGGCACTCTGAGTATAAAGCTACAGAGCACAACCCAAGGAGAAGCATAGAGCAGAGAAACAAGGTGGTGTAGTCAAGGAACCATAAACAGTTCAGTTTTAATATAGCAAAAAGTAGGAGGTATAGGATGACTGGGGAGGAGGCCTTGACCTAGCAGGGGCAAGGTAACAGAGGGCCTCACATCCATAGTAAGGATATTGGACTTTATCCTGTAGGTAATTAGAAGCCAAATGTTTAAACAGTAAAGGATGTGGTCAGATTTCCATTTCAGATAGATCATGGTGGCCACTCTATGCAGTGTTGATTTCAAAGGAATATCAGTTAAGGCACTGTTTCAATAGTCCAAATGAGAGATCATAAGGGCTTAATGTAGGGCAGTGAAAAATCAGAATGAAGAAAAGGGTAGAAATTGTTTATAAAATTAGTTCATAAATTAAACAGTGTTTAAGATTTAATTAGATGTGGAGAATATGATAGGTGTGCAGTAAGGAAAAAGGTTTTTAGCTTAGTTGACCGGAGAGATGGTCACACTAACAACTGATAAAAAGACATTTAATTGTACAGATGAGTTCAGTTTGGCATATTTTCTTAGGTTTGTCATGTGTAATCAATGAAGTAACATATAAGGTACTTAGTACTGAGCCTGGCATACAGTAGCTGTTCCAGACATGCTACCTATGATTTAGGCACTTACGGCCAATAAAGGTCGAGATGACCAATACGCAGTTGGGTGCAAAATTTCTAAGACAACATAAAAAGGTCTGAGGGAAAAAAAATCAAGTACTCATCATTATATTTGACATTATGATCCTGAACAAGCCAAAACAAGATGAGTATGCAGAATAAAAGCATAGACAAAAGTTAGTAAAACAATAGCCTGACATTGAACTACATTTGGATCTTTGGCAAACACCAGTTCTGGGGTAAGCAGAGAGAAGAGTGCAGGAAGCTTATATAAGAGAATAAAATTTCATAGCATATAAGGAAATAATATTATGAAAGTACAGAATAGAGTAGAGAGATCCAGTAAATAGGAACTGAAAAATGACTGGTTATATACTACAAAGGGAAGGATAATAATGATATAATTAAGAAGGGCTGCAATAAAGTGATGGGGACTAAAACTAGATTATTGCAGCTTTCACAGAGAAAGGAAGGACAATAACTAAAAATAATTAGGCTATACCAAATTTTCCAATGTCCTAATAAAGAGGAGAGGAAGAAAAGGAGCAGGGAGAAAGAGAATCCAGGAGCATATTTCGTTGTTGAAGTAGTTACTATGGTTGGGAAAAGCTCGAGTCTATTTACAGAAGAAAGATAATAGGAAGCAGATAAAATCATGAGGGCAGGAAACTGGACATAGAAGAAAACACAACAGTAACATGACTTTTTCACATTTGATTATTAGAGACACATCTCCAGCACACCCAGAGTTGCATCACACTACCAATTTGTGTTCATATCATCATTAAGGTTCTTAAGCTATATAGTGATCAAAGCTATTATTAACATGGAGACAAGCTAATTTCTTTGCAAAAATATAAACCAAGTTTTAAAAGGCAAATATTACTAAATCTATTCACAAACTTCCTTATCTAGCCTTGAATGACTATCTATGCACAGGCAAACCAAGCTGACCTAAGGGGTTGACCTGGTTTTCAACTGAAGTAGCTAAATTCTTTGAAGTCAATTTTGGACTTGATTTTTTAAAAGCAAGCCCTGGAAATTCTTAATTAAAGGATTATATTTCTAGACTATTATAATCACTTTGTAATGAACTGTTAGTGCAGATTAAGTTTTCTTTCTTCCATATTGATTATGGAAATAAGTATTTTTTTCTAAAATACAAACTTAGTTTATATACTGACATGAAATTAAAGTCTAGAGAAAAACTTTTGTCCCCAACTAAACCTTTAAAAATAATACATTAAATTTGTTTTACTAGTGGGGTTTTTCACTTTTCAGATGGTCTGTTGTAACAGAGGGAAGCCAAAAGATGAATCAATGTCTATTCTATATTAAAACAGATGTTTTTGTCATCTAGTTTTTTCATTACTCATAGAACAGAAGGCTCCATTAGAATGGACTCCCTCAAGCCCCACATTTCAAGGAACTGAAATATTTTTTCCTCTGTGAGTAATGTCATCACAAATTATGTATTTAATAATATTCTCCAAATGTTATCTTATTTTGCTTTCTAGATGGAACAAAGGGCAATCAATAGAAAAGTAAATTATCCCAAGGAAACACCAAGATAAGCATTTGCTAGTAAAGACACAGAAAAGCACTCAGAGATGAGATTTATAACTTGGCAGACAAGACACCTGAACATGACATTTTTAAAAGACAGTGATTCAGTGCCACGAGTTTATGAGCAACATTATTAATGCCTCCAAACGAAAATAAGTAAGACACTGCTATGACACAGTAGCCTATATTCTTCACATTACAACACTGTCTGCTAAATTTCCTACAGGGAGTGCTTAAGATTGAATTACGAAACAGTAATTTCTAGGTAAAAATCCAACTAGGAAATGATACACCCATAGTTTTATGCAGACAATATGTCTAAAAATTATATCAACTTACAAATTATGAATTTCCCCACATTTAATCAACTGGGAGATACACATTCATTGTATTTTTTAACTGCTATATTAATCTTCTATATCTCTATGAAGTAAGACAGCCAAATTAAACATTTTTAAAGCCATAGTCATATATTTAGTTTTAAACTAAAATTATTCCTATCTTAGAAAAGCAAAAGTCTAATTAATTATAATTTTAGGGTTGACATTTTCCATACAGTGCCTTAATACTTTTTTAAGAACTAAAAAGGAAATTTTATACTACTTCACCTTCTTCTGTCATGGAATTGAATCATTCCCATTGGGTTAGACCAAATTCACTGTACAGAAACTAGTGATGTGGGATTTTAGTAAGATCCAAAGATAAAATACATAATTGAAGAATGTTGCTTAAACCAGTTGTTCTCTTTTATTCTTTCAAATATTGACAGAATATGTTTTATGGTAGATATTTGTAAACTAATACTTAGAAACGCCTTGATTTCTCTATTTCAGTTGTAAGAGAGAAGTTTGGTTATCTTTCAGAGCTTTCCCCAAATCCCTTTCTGAATCTTACCATTTAGGAATTCCATCAGAAAACATAAAGAACACTCATATTGAACAGTTTCCATTGAAAACTATATTGCCAAAAAATAAATGACTATGATAAATACTACTACTACTAATAATAATAACTTTTCTGCTAGGGCAAAACCAAAAAGAAAACAGTAAAATAACCACTTGCTTATTAAAATTGTATATTAAATTTTACAAGTGGGTGAATTAACCTACATGATAATAAAAGAAAGCATCACATTCCTTCAAAATGTTCCTTCTGTTCTATAAAATTGAGTTGTAAATAATATCTCTTTTTGACACTGACAGTAAAACAGAAACATCATAACAATTTTAAGTTTCAGTTGCTCAAATCTAATGATTTCTAGCATCTTTTTTTTAATACCAAAAGAAAAGGGAAGCACATAAACATCTGTTGTGACCCACAGAGCAACAACACAAAAAGAGGTCACTATGGCATCCATACAACTTTCTGTCCACTTATTAAATAATATATTCATCACATTAGGAACTAAACCTAAACACTTCATAATTACATTATAAAAAATTTGAAACGAAAAAATACAAAATATAAGATATAAGGAAATTATAATTACAAATTATATTACATTTGCATGTACACACCTATGAACACATGCACACCATTAAAAAGCAATATCAAATACCAGATGAATAGATGGAAAAACTCACACCATTTTGCATAATGATGTAACTTCTGATTATAAATGAGGTGAATCTCTTTACCCCATTAACATAATGTTAATATCCAATTAAATCCTCACATTTGTAAAATAATATTTTCAGTATTTTACTTTTATTTTTTAAAAATATATTAAAATTCTTAGTGGCCTCAAGATTATTAATAGTGATGAACACATTTATCCATATAAGGAAGCCTACTGTGAACATAAATTTAGATAATATGCTAACATCTTGGGTTTTTATATTTTTTAAAGTTTAATTCAGATTGATAAGAACTTACAAGTTAACCTTTCTATGCCCCCTTTTCATTGATTCCATAAATGACCATTATGAAAGAAACCGCAAAAACGAAAAAGCTGTCCATCATAATTAAAGGTCATATTGACAGTTATCACTATCTATGTGTATTTAAGAATCAATACATGACCAACAATCTTGTCTGGCTCTCCTCTTTGTGGATTGTTATTTGATTCAACTACTCACAAGGCCTACGTCTTAGTCCATTCTGTGTTACTATAAAGGAATACCTGAGACAGGTTCATTTATAAAGGAAAAAAGGTTTATTTGACTCACAATCCTGATGTCTAGAAAAGTTCAAGATTGGGCATCTGGTGAGAGCCTCAGGCTACTTCTGCTCATGGTGGAAGGTGAAGGGGAGTGATGTGCACAGAGATCATATGGTGAGAAAGGGAGTGGGGGAGGTGCCAGGCTCTTTTCAATAACCAGCACTTATGGGGCCAATAGAGGGAGAACTCACTCAGCCCTGAGGGTGGGCATCAAATGTATTCATGAGGTATCTACCTTCCTGACCCAAACACCTCACCTCTCATTAGACCCAACCTCCAACACTGGGATCAAATTCCAACATGAGGTTTGGGGGACAAATATCCAAACCATAACAGTCTACCACTATTTTTAATTGTTCACTTAGACATGTTTTTGATAGAAAAACAAAAATATGGCCAAAAAGAGAAGAGGATTCTTACCCTTATTCCCTGTTCCACATTCCCCATCATGGACATTTCTGGCAGTCCTATATCAAACCTGCACTCTTTGAATAAACCTAGATTTTAAACATTATTTACTATAGGCTACTACCATGTTATTCGAGTACTTTTAACTGTGACTTTGTTTGATAAACAGCAAAAACATTCATCTAGATGTCCAGAGAGATGCTTTTTGTGGATGCATCTTTTTCTCACCCTTAGCTAGAAGTAACAGTTTTAAGATGGATCTTGCCTAAGGCTTATCATTCTGAGCTGCTGAATTCTCCAGAAGGCATTAAAGAGTAAAAATCTAAGATTCATTTTATTGCATTATAGTTGTGCAATATTCAAAACAAATTCTGGTTGCTAGCATTTTTGCTCACCTGATCCTATCTATATTAATTTTTAAAAATATTATTATCATTTTATTTATCATATATATATATATATATATATATATATATTACTATTGGCCTTTCCTAGTCCAGGAACTTGTGCTAGTTTGCACTAGATAATCTTTTTTAAGTAACACTTGTTGGTAACATTAGTGGAGCATCACTAAATCAATTAAACAAATATTTATTAGGATAGAAAAAGATAAACACTAATATTTGTTATATAATTATTTTCTGAAATGAAGTCTTTTAAAATGTTAATACATCTCTTTCATTAGTAACAAATTCACATTTCTTCTGGCAACAGCATAATTTAACAACTTTAATCATATCCAATTCAAACTAAATTTTTATACACTGAAAATCCTAGACTTGTCGTTTCTTTCCCTGAACCACCTCAGTTTTCTCTCCTTTAAACTATCCCCGTCCCTTAGATCATAACCATCAGCAACAAAAGCACAAAAATGACACTTCCTCTGCTGTGTCTCTGGCCATCTGCAGTTAAAATGGTGTGAATGAATCATCTCTATGAATCATCTGTTTACATTTATTAAGATAACAGAGAACAAATGATAACAAAAAGTGTATTAGCTAAATGATAAATATGCTACCAGAAGCTGCATAAGATATCAATGAAATGTCAGTAAGGCAATATGGGGCTATGTCTTACCTGTCAAAAGTTATTTCCAGAATAAATGGACCTTAGGCAGCATGGCCAATGCTTTCATTTTGGCTGTCTTAATGATCAAAGGAAATCATTGCATGATGGATTCAGCTGTTTCAATCACAACGAGGACAAAATGAATGGATTAGATGTTCAGCTGTCCTGACCATCCAAAGGAAATAGATATGGTCTCACAGTTAAAAAAAATTGCTGTGATCTGGTGATATCTGAAAGTGACTAAAATTGTATCTCCATATGGAACAGCTCACCCTCTATCAAATTATCTGAATCTGGATTTCATAATTGGAACAACAGTAATGATATATTTTTAAAAATCACTAATGTTCACTGAAGCTTCAATAAGTCCCATGCATTAGTTTAAGTGCTTCATAGGTTTTCATTCTTTCATTCATCACAACAATCATCTGAGATGAGTTCTGTTATTAACCAAATTTTAAAGATGAGGAAACCAAAGTAAGAGATCACATTTGCAGAAGGTCATATACCTAATAATTGTGCAAGGTTGCATAGCTCAATACTCTACTTTCAAACCTCAATCCCTTCATAGTAATATGATTAAAGAACTTAGTTGAAATAAATATTACACCACAAATGAACATAGGAAGTCAATTTCTACTTATGTTGATCCAAAATAATAAGAATAAGCCTTTTAATTCTAAATTATTAAATTATTAAAAGTAAATTGCATATCATAGTTCATTATTGATAAAGCCAATAAGGCAATGTTGTATATTAATAAAATAATACACACTAACAACACACAGTCAGCTTCAAATTATCTAAGATAATGAGGAATAAGAATAATGGATAAACCCAAATCACAGGTAAAACTAAATTATATTTAGCTCTCGTTTATCAGAGCAAACATAAACTACAAAGAAGACATAGGAGAAACCTGGTATTTATTCATTTCCCCAGAAGTCCTTGAAATTAGACAGCTTGTTATTGCTGGGTCCTTTGGGCTTAAAGGAGGTTCAGTCAAGTGTTGGGGCTGGGTCCCTTGGGAAGCATAAAGGAACTCCTCTCTTCCTCAATCAGAACAAGTACAAGGTCTCTGCAGTGTGCTGGCCATGATTAATCAGCAAAGCAGTTACAATGCCCAGAATATTGACCGTTGACTCGACCCAATTACCTGATTTTGACCATAAATGAAGTAGAAGTAATGATGGGAGAATAATTTATGCCCTTGATGTAGGGAAGGCCTTTCTAACAATGTCACAAAAGCCAGACTCATAAAAGAAAAAAAAAAATCAATAAAGTTAATTACTTAAACCTTAATTTTCTGTACTATAAAAAACACCATAACCAAAATGAAAAGACAGATGAAAAACTGAAAATATTTGTAATTCCTATGACATATTGTAGATAACAGTCACTTTTCGTAATATATAAAGAATTTATATGAATAAATAAGAAAAAGTCTAACAAAACAAATATGGAAATATAACCAAGTTGTTCACACACACATACACACACACACAACATAAATGGCTCCTAAACCCATTAATTAATACTCCATATTACCCATAATAAGGGCAGTGTAAATTTAAACTATACTGATATATCAGATAGGCAAAAGTTGAACAAAATTTTTTTTAATGTTACACACTTGGTGAAAGTTTCAGAAAAATGGGAACTAACTTGTCTTGCTGGTAAGACAATAATTCTTATAACTGCTAGGAAGAAAAAATTAGGAGTATCTAACAAAATTACAGGTCCATATATTTCTTGATTCAGTGATTTGACTCTAGAAATTTATCTTACTGATAATACTTACAAATGACATTTGTACTGGATTATTCGCTGTAGAACTGTTGGCCACATTAAAGCAATTGGAAATCGTATAAATGTATATTAAGAAGGAAATGGACAAAGTATACTTTATTCACACAACTGGATACTACCCATCTACAATAAAGAACGAGAAAATTTCTTATATACTAATATTAGTATGAATAATAGGCTACCATTTATATGATAAGCATGAAATTTGCTTTCACATCCTTAAAATTATCTCTGGAAGTGTTTTTAAAAACTAGTAATTTGAGGTTTTCTTGTGGAGAACTAGGAGGCAGGGACATTTTTACAGTACATGCTTTTCAAAGTTTTTTATTATTAAATTATGTGAATGTTTTAACTATTTAAAATTTTAATTAAAAATAATAATCTGACCACATGTACTCTCTGTTAAATTGGGACTAATTGAGGGGCACACATTTACAAAGAGGGAAGTAAAACTCAGTGAAAATCAAGCAGAGGGGAAGAAGGAAGAGAAAAAGGACAAATCTTCCCTAATGGGCATAATGAACACTATTTGGATGATGGGCACAGTTACAGCCATGACTCAAGCATTACAAAAGCAATCCATATAACCAAAAACATTTGTACAACCTTAATATTTTGAAATAAAAGCAATAATAATAATAATCTGGGTTTCAAACCAAAAATCAATGCCTCATTCTTTCATTGTTTATGGAATTGAGGCTCACTTTCCATGAAGCTGGATTTAAATTCATAATTCTCTCTCACTGTTGTAGATCTTAGCAAAAAACCATGAAAGAGGAATGGAGCATTTGACCCAATATTCTTTTTTATATACTTCAATCTTCAAAAACTCTTTGATGTTCCATTATTTAGTTATACTTGCATAAAAACCAGCATTTTAGCATCACCTGGGACAAACAGGCACTCAGAGAAAGTATCCTTCAACAATAATATATTCCACTAAAAGTTTTAACAAGGGATATGTCATGATCTGTAAACAAATTATCCAATATAAAATACAAAACTAACTTTCATTCTTTTTCATAGACAAAATCTTTGGCAAAAAGTAATCCAAGAAACTAAACTTCAAGAAGAATCCCTTTGCAGGGAATAAAATATATATGTAGCAAAGGAATTATCAAGTGGTAGCCCTGTATGATAAGTTGAACTCTCAATAAGGTGAATGGAAAGAATGTGAAATAAGCTGAACAAAAGTGGAAATCCTGATTTCGCATTTATTTCATTAAGATTCGGGCTATTAAACTGAAATTTGGCTTATCTGTAAATCAGCATTTGTAGTGCAAATAGCACAGAGAAGTACTCCACTGAAATCACATTACCCCAATACAAGTATTTTGGGAAATAATGTGCAGATCATTCCATTTAGATGCATTTCACTTGTTTAAATGGCTGTGTTTGTGTCTCCTTTACATTGCTTAGGAGTCACATTTTAAAATTCACTTCATCCCCCACCACGCTACTATGAATGAAATGCATATTTGACATGCTTTACTAAGAAACTCCAAGAGAATGTAGTTAGGCTTAAACTAAACTCAGGCCTTTTCCTTCTCAGTCCTTTCCTCATAACAGAATTTGTTTTTGTTTTTGGACTCAATAAGGATTTTTCTGACCTTTAGCTGTCTGCAATTATTTTTTTTTAAACCTCTTTTTTCTGGATTATCCAACTGTTTAATATATTCCCACAGAGTCTCTTGGCCTTTAAAGTTTAAAGGACCTATTAGAAAAGAAGTTTGTGATACACCATAATTTTACAGGAACAAATAAAAGGTCAAAGGACCTGAGCCCAGAGATGACAAGATGGTTCACTGCTAAATCAATACTAGGCTTTGTGTTGACCATGGCAAAAGATTTATGAGCAAAGGGCAAATCATTTAGAGGGTTCAGGGAAACCTTGTGCTTGGGCAAGATCGCCCTCCCTGCTCTTTTACCTACTTGTTCCTCAATATAAATATAACAAAATACAAGTTTAAAATCAGGTTCCAACACTTTAAATATTTTAAATGCAGTTTTTCCATATATTTTCAATTAAATCAAGAAAATATGCATTCAATGAATAATATGGAAGTGGGATGGCCTCACAGCTTAATAATTAATGAATCCAGCTTCTACTTGGGTATAGGTAACACCTTGAAATTCCTGTAAAGCATTCTCTGGAAAATAGAGGATACAGTGTTAAATAAGCATATGTCTTAGCTTAGCAGCTCAATGCTATTTGAAAAGATATGCCTACAACTAAAGTAATTTTGTTAAACTAAAAGATCAGTTTATTAAATATAAGGTGTAGTTAAAGAGATTGAAGGAAAATGCTCAAAATGTGGGTTAGAATTCCTGAGACTCTACCTAAATACTTACTTTAAAATAAATCTTTACTATACATGTGTCATTGTGCTAATAAAGTAGTCACTAATGCCATGTGGATATTAAGAATTAAGATGTGCTATAAGTATAAAATTTAATCAGATTTTGAAGACTGAATATAAAAAAGTAGATCTCATTAATAATTTTTATATTGGTTACACCTTAAAATGCTGGCATTTTAGATATGAGTTAAGTGACAAATATTATTTAAATGATTTTACCTTTTTATTTTTATTCTTGCTACTGTAAAATTTAAAATCATACATGCGGTTCACATTTGTAGCTTACATTATAATTCCATTGTGTTTTATGTGTATACATGTTAGTGGATGAGATATACACATGTGTAGTACAAGCATGCACATATATATATTTCCTAATGAAAATAAAAACAGTGTTTTTTGGAAAGAAATTGAATAAATCATAGAAAATACTTTCAGGAAGCATGCAGCAAGAAAAAAAAAAAGAGGCCACTCTAAATACTACACAAACAAATGCTGCCTTTGAATGGCACAGGTTCAAAACTAGGTCAGTAGAAGCTAAGCATAATGCCCATAATGTCTGGGGAGCCCCCAGAGGGGAAAGTGATAGCATGTCTACCTGTTTTAATCCCCTGGTAGCACAGGCAGTTGCTCTGGAGAAGTACAATAAGCTGCCTTTCCAGATAAGGTAATACAAGTGATTATGAAGGAAAGCTTTAAAATCCATGCAGTAAATCATTTAAAAAAACAATGTGTTCAGAGTTCTGGAGGCCAGTAAATTATTTTTCCTGTACTCTAGTAGTGTTCTCTACTTTCCTGCTTTGTAAAGGTGGCCCTTGGAGACTCTGAAATGTTGAAATCTGGCCTATTTTTATCTAACATCAACCAGACACTTAAATTAGCCCCAAAGTTTTTTTTTGTTTGTTTTTTCCCCTCTGCCAAATGCCCTAGAATGAGGCTTCTTCCTGCCACTAAACACTAGGGAGATGGTAGGAAAGATATAAATGTAAAATCTAATTTGTAATCTTTTTTGTAATTACAAACAAAACTACAACATGCAGCACTCCTTTAGTTAAGTCACCACGTAGTCAGAAGTTCCAATGTCAGTTTCCTTTGTGAAGCCAAGAAAAACATAAAAATCAAAAACTTTCATTCTTGTCCAGACTTGGAGGTAAATGTTACATTTCACTCAAATAACCTTTAATCATATAAATCACCAATCATGTTTCATTTCATTGATAATTTGATAACACCAATTGTTATGAAAATGCATGCAAAACCCCAACTAAACTAAGGACATTTCCTGCGAGTCCAAGCCTTCTTATCAATTAAGGCAATCAATTTCATTTTTATTTTCATTTTTGCTGTTAGTATCTTTTCACATGATCTTTTATATAGGAAAAAGTCTTTAAGCCTATTCAAAAGGTTACTTTATAAATAGAAGTTTTGAAAATATAATCTTTGATTCAGAGATTTCACAACTAATGAGATCATTTAAAAGATATCAACTCATAGCTTTGGTGTTTCTTTTTCTTTCCATTTTTTAAATTGGTCTACATAGACATGTCTACACTATGCTCATAGTCTAGTTAAATACAATCCATTGACTCCCAACATTATGCTGTTACTACCTTAAAATGGAAACATTCATTTAAAGTATATAAGTGGTATACTTTTAAAGAACCTTTCTGTGGTTTTCCAAAAGCATTCCAAAGAGGTTACTTACGTTGCTTTGAAACTGGTTTGAGTTATGGGAAGGCCATAGCCTCAGACCAGCAGCTGAGACAGCAAAGTAGATGAAAGTTTTTAGCTTTGAGATCCAAGGAGAAACACAGCTGCTACAGCTGGCCTGCTCAGATCTCAACACTTAGTACAATGATGGAGAAGGCGATAATGCTGTGTCTCAGTTTGAAAAGTGCATTAATAAAAACAATCCTTAAATAGAACAGGAAAATCGATTAATCAAATCTAGGCTCCAGGCTGCAAAATGAAATGATTTTTTTTTTAAAAAAGAAAAGAAAGGGAAGGGGAAATCCTCGTAGATTCTTAAAGATAGCCACTCCTGAGACATTATCTTGACTAAAAGAAATCACGCAGACGATGGAATATAACTTCTTAAGAAAGCAGTTTACCTTGGACAGGTACTTCTAAAGAGTTTCAAATTACTGTAACAGAAAATGGGAGTGTGGCAAATGGGTATCTTGCACAATAGATGCCAGAAATGTCTCAGGACACAGTTTGTTTCTTTTTAATAGTTACACTGCAGAACACATGTGCAAAGCTGGTAGATCGTAGAGATTAACTGTGTCAACACGTACAGTACCTGAAGTTGTACCTCCAAAGATTTGTCTAAGGAGGTCAAACATGCCTTCATGAATCTGTCAGGGAAGCTATGAAAAAAAATCTGGATAGGGAACTTCTCTAAAATAATTATAAATATTAGAAAAATGTAAGACTCTTTTCTCAAATAATAACACCTTCTTTCCAAGGACTTCAAAGTTCTAAACAGTCATTATCTTATTAACCTTAACAACCTAGTCAGTTAGCTAAGAGAGTGGTGTTATTATACCTAATATTATACTTATTTTAAAGATAAGGGCCTTGCTTATTAAGGCCAGGCAATTACTTCAAGGCCACACAGGATGTTAAAGGGAGGAATAAATCAGGCCAACTCATCTTGGTACAGAAATTCTTTACCATCCATTTGCAGTGAGTTCTGCTTTCAGGTAAGAAGAAAAGTTAAGATAATTAAATGTATGACACTTTATATTCATTTGTTTTTGTTTGTGTAGCAACATCATTTTTAAAAAAGGGAAAACTGTCTATAGATTATAAAATTATCAGGTAGCTAATCCTCCTTCTGACCTTTTTTCCTCATTTATTCCTATGAAAAAAATAACATAAAACCAACCTGTGTACCTTGAATGCTAAGAACACTGTTACTTTTCTGAAAACAAACTGTAATAGCACAGAGAACACAGGAAATATTTTTTTTATGGTTTCTCAATAACCAAAGATATGTGTTAGTTCAAAATGGCCTATTACCTGTTTTAAAAGACAAAGGAGAGAATTGTTGATTTTACTTCTTTATCTTACCTATAAAAGTAGAAATTTTTTAAAGAGTTATATCACAACTTCAATAAGAAATGTTTTCACTCAATCAATCATTCATTCACCTAAATTTGTTCTGGGTCCTAAGGATAAAGCAGTGAACAAAGGAGCCCCTGCTCTCATGGTGATAAGTGCTAAGTAGAAAAATTAAAACAGGGTAAAGGGGTTAGAGAGTATAGGTTAAGGTTCAGGTTGCTCTGTTGCATAAGTGGTCAAGGAATTTCTGTCTTAGTGACTTTTGTGCAGCATAGACCTTAGGTAAGGGAGGGACCATGTGGATATCTGGGGATAGAACTGTCTAGGCAAAAGGTGTTCAGCAAGACAGGAGAGAAGTGAGTCTCTTTGAGGAAAATGAGATCAGAGAGGTTTGGGGCAGAAGTAGGGGAAGAAGGATAGAGATCATATCAGTTTTGTAGTCCTTATAGAGACCTTGGGTTTGACACAAAGTGATACTGAAATTCTCCAAGAGTTTAGAGCAAAACAGGACCTGACCTACATTTTAGAGTCATCCCTCTAGCTTGAGAAATGTGTTGCATCTGGGAAACTGAGGAAGCCTGTCATGAGCCCACTTAGGCGGTTACTGTAGTCATTCAGTTAAAAATATGGTCAATCTGCCATACTAATGGTGGTAGAAAACTACAATTATTGGGTGAGAGACTGGATATATGTTCAAAGTAGAGATGGAAGAATTTGCTGATGGATTAGATGAGGAATATAAAAGGAGACTTCATAGCATTTAAGTTGAACAATCAGAAGATGGAATTTCTATTTATTGAGCTGGAGAAGCCTGTGAGTGGAGCAGTCTTCAGATATTTGTTTTGGCCACAGTAAGCTTGAGGTGCCTTTTAGATCTTCCAGCGGACGTGTTGGGTGGCCAATTCAGTGGAGCAATGCTTTGAAATTATAGAAGTTTAAGGGATCTTAACCAACTCTTTTCACTTACTTGTAGGGAAACATAGGAAATGTTCTCATAAACACATGTTTATTAGAGAGCTTTTGGCAGGAATCATGGTCTTTTGAATCCCAGTTTATCTTTCACTTCATTATATCATGTTATGACTACATCTGAAAAACTGGTCAAAATTTTACAAGACCTTTAAGTACCTCACTTTCACATTTTTGACTCAGTGAAAGTGATTTCACTTATCTTTCCTTCAAAGCAAAAGTTAGCCTCTTTTTGATGATATGGAGTTATTATAGGAATATCAACTAGTATATAAGGTTGAAAACAAATATTCTAGAGTGCTGTTTTGTGTGCTTTTACATATAACTATAGCCTTTAAATAAGTTCTATATATTATATTATGTTCCTTTTCTAGCTATTGTCAGTATGCTTCCAGGAGCAGAAGATGTAAGAGTAAAAGGAATGGATAACAGGTTTAAATCACACTTCTATGAGTAATACCTAACCTTTACTGTTTAATTCATGCTTTTCAACTATCTTTCAGACAGATAAGGCCACAATAGGCCCTTCATGTTCTTGTTTTCAGTCAATCTTTATTTTTTTTCTCTCTTATAGATAATACATATGCACATGCATACTTATATGTGTATACATACAGTTAGTTATGCATCACATAGCAACATTATAGTCAATGAAGAATCGCATGTACAATAGTGATCCCAAAATATTATAATGCCATATTTTTACTGTGCCTTTTCTATGTTTAGATATACAAATCCTTACCACTGTGTTATAATTGCCTACAGTATTCAGTACAGTAACATGCTTTATAGGTTCATAGCCTAGGAGCAATAGGCTATACCATACAGACTAGATATATCCTGGGCTGTATGTACCAGCTAGGTTTGTGCAAGTATACTTTATCATGTTCATACAACAACAATATTGCCTGAAGACACATGTCTCAGAATATGTCCCCATCATTGACACATGACTGTAGAAATTTCTCTTTTGGGATGACATTGTGCATTCTTTTTGGCTGCAGAACAATATTTTCAAATATGGGCTAATAAGCTTTAATTCAGAGTAGCTAAATCAAGGCAATGTCATTTGAATAAAAGAAAATAGCAATATCAATATATGTTTAAAACTTCTTAGCAAATATTAATATTAAATTTAAAACCAGATAACAAGATTAATAAGAATGAAGCAGTCATACTGAAAATAATGGTTTCAAAGTAAGAAAAAAAATAACAAAGTAGTAGCTCTTTTATGTCATCCCTTTCTGCTGCACAGTAATGAAAGTCATAGGTAGAATATTGGAGTAAATATGTGATACAGAATAAAATATAATTTTTCATGGATTTTAGGAACCAAAAGCTCTTTAGGAAGTTTTATATGAAGAGGACTATGAAAATAAGAAAAGTCCACACAATTAGAAAACCGCAAGATAGGAAGCAATGGTGGTAGCAGAAATGTGCCTTCTTAGATCTGGCTACCATTCAATGCAATATATTATATCTGTCATTTTCTCAGTGTAATTCTTACTTTTTTGTCCTGATTATTGGCCCACGTAGACTATTAGATAGTGAACACAATTGCAAAATATCCTACAAGATAAACAGGATTTTTCTTTCTTTGAAAAAATCCATTTCTTGTCTGGGAAATACCTCATTGAAGGATAACAATGTTTATTACCTTTTACTGTTTAGTAGACATCTTTTAAATAATTCTAAACATATTAGATTACATTTAAAAATACATGTTCCTGGTTTATGTATGAATATTGTTAAGAAAATCTAATTGCTGTCTTCTTTATTAAAAAGAGAATAGGTGCGTGCTTCGGCAGCACATATACTAAAATTGAAATGATACAGAGAAGATTAGCATAGCCCCTGCGCAAGGATGACACGCAAATTCGTGAAGTGTTCCATATTCTGACTCAATAAACAGCACTGACAAGGCCAAAGTGAGAGAGAGAGAGAGAGAGAGAGAGAGAGAGAGAGAGAGAGAGAGAGAAGAGAGAGAGAGAGAATAGGAGGTCTACTGGTCCTTATAGCATTTGGGTAAGAAGTCAGGGATTTAACCACTTCTCACTTTCCTCATGAGAGTAGTTGGGGAGGTCAAATATACTTCATGCAAAGCACTCAGCACAGTTCCTGGGATACCAGAAAAAATACAGTCATTGTTAGTTGTTTTTTTACTATATGGTTCTCTATAAAATGTGGCTAATAATAATGACAGATAAAGTATAAGAATTTATTCAGAAAGGGCACCTGAAAGCATTTGAGAATATAAGTCAGTTTTACAAAATGATGTACATCAGCATTGTAATCCATTATTAAATGATCCTCATTAATGTAAGGCATGAAAAATATAAAGATACAATATTTAAAACATAACAACAAAAAGCATGGATAACTTATTTAATAAGGAAGGTAGCCTTTGCTGTTGAGATTTTGATATCTTTAGATTAATTCTCTTCATTTAATACAAAATAATGTATAGACTATCTCAACCAAGACATTGCTTTTCCTATTTAAAGAACTACCAAAAACTTAGTGATTTTCTGAGCATGATATATTACAAATATATAAGCAAACACTTATGAGGCATTTATACTACTTATCAATAAGTTTATGAATAATAAACTCTTCATATATTATATATTTAAGAAAGCAACACATGAAATAATGTGTGCAGCTATTCCCAGAAATTTAATCCATGTTTTAATTTAGAATCAGTTCCTAGGAAATGAAACATAACTTCTAGTATGCATTCATTTTTAATGGTTTTTATCAATCCCTTAAGCCATTTAAGGATCTCATTTAGGATTATAGGATATTTATAATTAAGCAAAGCAATTTAATATGTGTTAAGTGGAAGTGTAAAGATGATTTGTGGTTAGAGTGTTTTAAACCTCTGAAACATATCTGACTCCAATTAAGCGAGAATCCTTATCATTATAACAACTCTCTCTTCGCATGATAATGTCAATTCTACTTCCTATCATATATTATAAAAACTCTTATTAAATATACTTCCAGTGACAAAACTCTTTCACAGAAGACAAGCAATTCAGAATATTATTAACAACTCGCCAACCAAAAATTAGGAAAAATTGTGATCCACATTGTATTTTAATTCCTTCTTAATGTAATTTTTCTTTAGACACATCTAATGCTTGCCCACTGTTCAATTCTTTGTCATCACTATTCTATGCCTTGTTATTTTAGCAACAAGAAAGAAGATTCCTATAAATGAGACAAGGGAGTTAGGCAAGGATCAAATCACAAAAGTAATATGTTAAGGAATTTGCATTTTATCATGAAGGTAATAAGGACTCTTTGAGAGACTTTAAGGAAGGAAATCATAAAAATCGGATTCACAAATCAAGTAGATTTTTATAATGGCTGTGTGATCAACAGTTTCAAAGGAATGAAGACTATAGGCAGAGGTACCAGTTAAGAAATGGCAAATGATAGTGATGGGTTGTGAGCTTTTTGGTCAATAGAATTTATTCACGGTGGCCACTGGATGGAAATACGATGGTTAATATGTTAATTGGGGGGAAAAGTAACATTAAAAATGGCCTGGACCAATTATATTCATTGAGACAAGAAAAAAAGAAGAAACAGATTTGAAGAGATGATAAGCTCAGTTTCAGATATTTTCTTTTTGAGGTGCTTATAGGATGTTCAAGTGGAGATAACTAAACATTTAGCACTTATGTGTCTGCAGTTTAGAAGAGAGTTCTGGAAGTCATCAGTTAAATGAGAGCAGGGAGGAGAAAGAAGAAGGATGGGAGGGAAGAAGCAGAGGGGAGATTATGGTGTATATACAGATGGTGTATATATAATGCATTTTATATTACATATAAATATAGCATATATATGTATATCCTGTGATTGTTAATTTTATGTGTTATCTTGGCTAGGCTATGGTACCTAGTCATTTGGTCAAACAGCAGTCTAGATGTGCTCTAAAGATATTTTTTAGATGTCATTAACATTTAAGTCATTATACTTTGAGTAAAATAATTCACCCTCCAGAATGTGGCTGAACCTCATTCAATTAGTTGATGGCCTTAAGACAAAAGGCCAAAGTAGGAATTCTGCCTCCAGACTGCCTTTGGACTCAAGATTGGAATAGCACCCCTTCCCTGGATCTCTGACCTGTGGGCAAACTCTGTAAATTTCAGACTTGCCTGCTCCCACAGTCACCCAATCATATGAGCCAATTCCCTAAAATAAATTCATGCGCGCGCACACACACACACATACACAGAAAGAGAGAGAGAGATCCTACTGGTTATGTTCTCTAAAGAACCCTGACTAACATAATCACTTAATAGTCAAATAATATGTGTTAAAATTTATATATAGCAAAATATTAAGAGAGGCTTTCTCTGTGTGACAGGATTATAGATGAATTTCACTTTCTTCTTTCTTCATTTCTGTATTCTATGCACGTGTTAGTTTTATTTTTATAACCAGTAACAAGCAACAAACTTTTAACTAGAAATAAGATACAGCTCCCAAATAAACATTAAAAGTTTTCCAAGGTGATATACATGTTGGCAATTTTATATAATTTTAACACAAAGGTTTGTCTAATAAAAACGCAATGTAGATTATAGGTCCCTTTCACATATTTCAACTTCTATACTTTGCCAAAATATTAAACATTAAAGCAAGCACCACATGTACTCACCATCAAATTGGTATTAACCGACCAACACTTAAGTGCAAATATACTAGTAACGTTCATTAACGTGGGGCAGATGGGAGGGGGAATGGGTAAATACACACCTAATGGGTGTGGTGTGCAACATCTGAGGGATGGACACGCTTGAAGCTCTGACTCAGGTGGGGAAAAGGCAATATATGCAACCTAAACATTTGTACCCCTATAATACCCTGAAATTAAAAAAAAAAAAAGAATTAAAAAATAAAAAGGACATAGGACAAATGGAAAGGTGTTTCCCTGGGAACCAAAATTTGTTTATACCATGATAGAATAAGCCAGGCGTCCTCAAATTACAGCCCACCAAGGACATTTATCCAGCCCACCAGGTGTTTTTGCGGCCGCTGCCTGTCCTGCTTAGCAGCTGACCAGTCCCGGCCCCACAGTGTGCATGTGTGGAATGTGCGGCGCACTCTCCAACCGTCTGAGGGACAGTGAACTGGCCCCCTGTTTAAAAAGTTTGAGGACCCCTGGATAAGCTATCTAAAAAAGAAGTTTTCAGCTAGAAAATATGTGAGTTGGCCAGCAAAAGAACATACAAAAGCAGGTCATAAAACAGAAGTTTGGCTGGGAGTCACCTCTAACCATTGTCCATTAAAGAGAGTGCCTATATACAAAAATGTGATTCATCTGGTCCTGGGGACACATAGAGCTCCTGATTTGAAGAAGATATTATTAGGATCACTAAGCCTTTGATAGCACTAGACATTTGAATCATACCTTGATCACTTATTCTGCTTTCATGTTTAACCAGCAGCAATCCAAAGGGAGTTTGCCTTTGTAATACCGCCATACAAAGAAAATCTGGTGTGTAGAAAACCTAAGTGTCCCAGTTAGCATTCTGGTTTATACAGTAGTAAGTGTCTCTGAGCTTGATTAATGTGAGTCTACTCTGAGAAACAGATCCAGTCTTGGAGTGCTGACAAACCAGGCTTCCATGCCTGCGATGTCAGGCAGAAGCTGGGCTACTGCAAATTCACCAAGGCAAATGCACCAATGCTGCCCTGTGAGAAATACCTGGAGAGATAATTTGCCTTAAACAAGTAGAACACTTCTACACTTCCAGGCAATATAACTTTCTTTATTAATTCTTACATCATAATTATTACAATTAGATGATCCTGGAAAGTTAAAATGTCTCAGACGACCTCAGTAAACTATGCTAAACTAAGCTATTAAACTTTTCTGCTCAGATTTCATGCAGTACCCTGACAAAATCGATAGAACTAGCATTACTTTAAGCTTAACTTTTATTTATTTTTATTTTTTTCCCTCCTCTACTCTGAAGGAATAAGCTTAACTTTTAAAACCAGGTCACAGACAAGAGTTTAATAAGGAAGAAAATTGTTTGTTAAATATCATTAAACAAAAAAAAATGTTTTGCTATAAACAAATACCCTAATATGAACAAAGAACTGCAAAAGAAACTCAAAAGTACCACAAATGGCTCACTTACTCAACATAAAATGATGAAAACTTAGCAGAATCTTTTTCCCCCCTTTAAATACTAAGGGAAATGAAACAAGGAAACTTCATCAGGATCAAAAATTACTTTTACATGTTGTTTTTATTATACAAAGAAGAGAAAACATTTTAAAGCTAAAGTATGGTTACTTCCAAGAGAATATTCAGAAATGATACAGTACCAGAACTTTCCATTTTTTTTAAAGCTTCAGGGGTAACAAATTACATTCTAAAAGGAAGATCTATTTCCAAAGTAATCTACATAATGGTTGTAATTCCTCTACGGTTTTGAGCATAAGAAATCGGTTTTGAACAGGAAATCTGTATTACTGTTTCTAGGTCTCATTATAAACTTTTCATATGAAACACAACAACTTGAACTGAACTTGAGAAGTATATTTAACCTACAGTAAATATTGTACCCCAGCAAAAAAAAAAAAAGTATAAAAAAATGCAGGGGAAAAGGCCAAGAACAAGCACATAAACAAAGTGAATAAACATGTCACTAGAAGACTATAGAAAGCTATCTGAAGCCAAATAACTTTCCTATGCTTACTACAAGGATGTCATCTTGGGAGATAAAATATAGTATCATAAATTTAAAGGTCATTGAATTTTTCAAGGTAACCCAAACATTGTAAGGACATACAATTAATTCTCCCAACAGTTAGAGTATAACCAATAATTGCAAGAGCCCCAGCTTTGTCACATAGAGACTATAACTACTTATGTGCCCTGACCTTTAGGTACAATCCAACTTCATAACAATAAACAAAACTATCTTACCTCCATTGATAAATTTTATGCTTAGTGCACAATGAAAGAAAAAAAAATCCTTATTTTTTAAAAGTACATTTCATGTAATTCAGAGAATAATCTATCTGCATTTTATTAAAATATATGTCACATTCTGGACAGTCAATATATAAAAGACAAGCATTTGAAAAGTATCCTCATTGTTTTCTCTAATCCGAAAGAATTCTTCCTATGTCGATCTTTAATCTTTTAACATTTCCACTCCAAATTATGATTTTGACTTTTTCCAACAGTGTTTATAGCATCAATTAAAGGCTAATTATCTTTAACAAGTGAATTTTTAAAACAATTTTCTTCGTATGTATTCATTCCAAAAAAAATCACAAATTAGAGCTCTGTTGATAAATATTATTTATGACAATTATTCACACAATATTCATCCTTTTAAAAGTTGTTTTTAAAGCCTCAAAGAGATAGCATATCACTAGGTAGCAAATTTGTAGAAACAAATAAATATGGAAAGTAATCAGAATATGTACATAAAAAGAGGTGATAACCTCATAGGGTAGCTGCATTTTTTATCCATTAGACATAGATGCATATTATATGAGGAAATGTGTTTTTGTAATTGTATTAATAAGATTATCAGCAGACTTAAAAACTTGACATTTTGAAAATTTAAATTTTTTATGCTTGCAGCAAGGGGAACAAAAGGATTAACTGAAGAGTTAGCATCCGCTGAGTCCTGATTATGAGTGTGATGTTTTCAAGTATGCCCTATTCTCAATGGCCCCAAAGAAGTCAGCTCTAGATATTCCTATTTTAGATAGGAGAACACAAACTTAACGAGGTTACAGCAGTGGTTCCCAAAGGGTTGTCCCTCTACCCATTGCATCGGCATCATATTGGAACATTTTAGAAATGCAAACCCTTGGACCCCACCCCAAGCCTGCTGAATTAGGAACTCTGGGGGTGTAGCCAGCAATTTCTGCTTTACCAAGCCCTCCAGGTGATGCTGATGCACAATAAAATTTAGAACCACAGGGCTGAGGTAATTTGCCAGAGGTTACGAATCTAATACTTGGTAGAACTAGATTAGAATTTAGGTTGGCCTTTCTTTCTGGAAGCCCAGGCTTTAAGCCAGTACCTTATATGGCCTTCAGTTAAAGGCGGCCCTTTTTATTTCAAATCAGTATTGCTTTCTTAACAGGATTACTTTGGTAGCGAGAGTGCACTGAACATAATGGAAACTTTGATGTTACAGTATCTTACAATGCCTCAAGGTCATCATTCTGACAAATGTTCGACTGTCATGTAGAACACAGGAAACATTCTTTATATATTGTCAAGATTTGAGATTGAAATATCGGTTGCCTCCAGCTCCCTGCTAACTCTCCACTCCACCTTTCTCAGCCTACAAACAGGCCTTCATTATTAAACAAGAGGATGAAGAGGGACAGGATTTTAAGAATGGCTCTCTGATAAGGAGAGGGTTACGTAAAATCAGAAAGCCAGCAGAACCGGAGATATTCATTCTCTTCCAGGACACACCAGAGGAAATCAAGAGCAACATATTATTCCCTAAACCTCTAAAACTGCTCTCATTCATCTCTTCAGTCATCGGAAACCCCTCCTTCACTAGGACCAAAATCAGACTGTTGATGATGAACTATGTTGTCATCTAAGCTGTTGTCACAGACCTAACAATGTGACTAATCAGTGCCAGCCAGACTGTCAGCAGCTGCAGATCCTTAGAAAGTGGAAACCTGGAATGAGAGTAGGTAAGTGTCCAAAGCACTTTGTTTAAAGGAATAAATACATATTACCAAGTCTGGGAGTCAGCTCTTCTGTAGCTTAAATACTAATGAAGGCAGTGTCAAAGACTGACCAGTATTACCTTAGGACATATTTTGAAAAATGCTTTGAAAAATCCCAAATTTCCTTTTTCCTCAACATGCATAAAACATGTATTCTACAACTGTCTGTTGAACCCTTGTTCTATGCCTTGCAGGGTTCTTGAAGTGAATTATTGGAAGGCAGTTAAACCAAAAACAGACCCCTGAAGTAGTGCAGGAGAAAGTCAGTCATGCCGGGGTGTGGTAGTGGAGATGGAGAGTGTTAATGATGGAGTTGGGGTGTATTTGGAAGTTAGAGTCCTGTCAATAGATTAAATGTAAGAAAAGAGAGTTTGAAGTTTAGATTTTGGAGAAATTATAATTATTGTTGCAGGTTGAGTATCCTTTATCCTAAATGCTTGGGGCCAAAAGTTTCAGATTTGGATTTTGGAATATCTGCATTACCCTTACCAGTTAGAAAACCCAAACCTGAAATGCCCAAATTTGAAATGTTCCAATGAGCATTTCCTTTGAATGTCATGTCGGCACTCAAAAAGTTTCAAATTTTGGAGCATTTGGGATTTTAGATTTTTGGACTTGGGATGTTCAGCCTATAGTGATAGGACCAAAGAAATATGGAAGAAAATATTTTTGTAGATAAGGAGGTCAGGAAACTGAAAGACAAAAGTGTTGAAGAGATCATCCAATGTTTAAATCTCCAAGATGGTGACAGACATTGAATTAGAAAGGAAAACAATAAATAAGGTGTACAAGTTATTACAACCTGAAAGAGAGGAACTTGGGCATGTCAGTAAATGACAACAATGAGAAAGGGTATTGAGGATAAAGTCTGCTTAATAAAAAATAAGTATTTTTGGAAAAGAAGGAAAAAGAAATAATACTTTTGTTATCTCGTGAAGTGTTTTGAATGGGAAAAATGTTGAAAACAACTACTTTAAGAATATAATGATGTCTCTAGTTATTCCAGTCTAACTGTGGTTGAAGACTTTCTCGGTTCAGAGAAACCATAGGATGTTTTCCCCCCAAATGATCTTGGCCAGGAAACCAAGGGAGATGAACAAGACAAAATAATAAAAGTAATAAAAGCATAGAAATAAATGAACTAAAAGAAGAAAGATTCCTCAATATAAATAATTGTCATGGCTGGAACCAGTACTGGGCAGTCAGCCCTAATTCATTTTCCTTGTCCACATCCCATGTAGCTTGCATGGCAATTCAGAGGCCTTCAACTCAAGCAGAAATACATTTCTAGCCCCTACCAGAACCTTCCAGAACCCTTGAGAGAAACGACTTAATGAACTTGCCCTGTGTCTGACACCTAGTAAGTGGTACAGGCCATAGTTAATCTAGAGACAAATATTGTCAATATCTGATCCATTTGGAACAATAAAAACATGTAAATTCCACTAAACTCTCTTTGGCAGTCCTATTACTTGCAGTTTCCCTCACTCCAGCAAATATGCTACTTCTCCCTAGAGAACTCATTTCCCCACCTTGCCTTAAACTTATACCTTTAGTTATGAAGCCTCTAAGCTAGATGTTTTCCTCAAGTATCCCAGATGATTGCCTCTGAACTGCCCTTGCCAATTAAATTCCTTCTACTTCCTCTTCAAAGGTAGATTAACTTTAATGTCAATAAAGAGTTTGTGGGTTTTTTCACTGAATCACCTTACCCATTCTGCTGCCTTGACTATCACATTTATCCCTAAAACTCTCCTAATTCCTTCTCAAATTTTTACTCTTGGAAATTCCATGAGCATACACATTAAATATACAAATCCAAACTCCTTATCTACTTACTCAGAAAATCTATTTTTTACATCTTCTTATCTTAGAAAAATGGAATCACCTTCCCCAGTTTCCAAGGCTAGAAAGCATCCTATCTGGACTCTAATTGATCATTCTGAAAGTGTGTCATGGCATTATTTTATCCTTCCATTTCTACCACCACATTCTTAGCTTCTGATTCCCTTTCTGCACAACAGCCTTCCAATTGCTTCTGCCTACAATGCATCCTCCACACTGACACCAGACTTTAATTTTCTAAGACATGACTTTAGTCTATTATTTTCCGGTATCTAAAAGCTTCAGCGAAGCCTATTATAAAATTCTAACTCCTTAGCATGATAATACAAAGTCTCATTTTCATTACATACTGCCATGAATCCTAGGCTGCTGCCACATCCCGAATACAGCATATGTCTTTGCTCTTATGTTATATTGTTCATAAAACAAAAAATACCTTTCCCTTACTCATCCTTCAGGACATACTTCAAAAGCTACCTATTCAAGGGAGTTTTCTTTGATCTTTTCTCCCCATCAGAAGTAACTGCAATTTCCTTTGTGTCCTCAGACATCTTGTTTGTACCTCTTAAATCCCTTATATCTAGAAGTATAGGGATTTTATTTCCCAACTAGACTGTAAGTTTCATAGACACCCCAGGATATTTAATACAAGCTGCTTGAACAAGTAAAAGGAGAGAACAAGAAAGGTTGCCTCTGGCTTATATTTAGAAAGTTTAGATTTAAAACAACCTAAGTTCAGTACACAGGCTAGATGTCCATGCTCACATCACTAGAACCTTCTTCAATTATGTTACCTTGCATGGCAGAGGGAACTTTGCAGATGTAATTAAGGTTACTGAACTTAAGATCAGGAGGGTGGGCTCTATCTAATCCTGGGAGCCCTTAAAAGAAGAACACTTTCTCTGCTTGAGTCAGAGAAATGTAGGAAGTCAGAGGTGCTCTAAGACTGACAGGGACTCAATCCACCTTTGCTGCATGGGGCTACCTGGAAAACAAGAGAAGGAATAAAGGCAATCTCTAAGAGCAGAGACCTGTTTCTGATTGAAAAGAAACAAGCAAACAAACAAAAACCAGAGATCTCATTTTTCCAACCATAATTACTAGGAATCAAATGGATAACAATGTGAATGAGTTTGGGAGTAGGTTCTTTTCTCTGGCTTCCAGCAAGGAATGCAGCCCTGTCAATGTCTTATTTCCAGCCTTATGAGAACCTAAGCAAATGACCCAGCCGAGCTTATTCAGACATCTGACCTACAGACATTGTAAGATAGTAAGTCTGTGTTGTTTTAAATTGCTGAACTTGTGGTAATTTGTGAAGGCAGCAATAGAAAACACACAACAAATTTAAGGCAGCAGTTTCTGTCAAGGATCTGAGAGTGTTTGAGAGTAGCCATAAGATTAATCCTCGAAAAGTTACCTGTACACATGCAAAACCTCAGTAAATTTAAATAAGTGAAAAAATGGTTTATAAACATGGTCCTCAGCTTCTTTTCTACCCTGAAACACTTGAGACATATGATATAAACTTCCCAGCAATTAGCAGAGGGTATTGCTCTGGTGAGGGATGATTATATCAGAATTTTTGCAGGGCATTCTGTTGTTTTGGCAATTCTGATACACCCCTTTCCCAAATCCCTTTCCACACTTCCTCTCTTCCAGCTACTTGAGAAATATTGGCTTGAAATATCATGGGCTAACCGTGCATTCAGAAGACATTGTTTCATGAAGCTTAAGTGAATGCTACCCTATACAATCCAATTTTCAGAAGAAGTAAATGACCATGTCTACACCAGGTCAATATCAAGAAAAAGGACTACAGTGATTATGGAAAGTCCTTATTGAATCCTTACTCTCAGCCAGGTGATGTTCTGTACAGCATATCTCATTTAATTCTTTCAATGAACTTATAGGATAGTCTCTGTAAGTCTCTATTGTTCAGATGAGGAAACAGATGGAAAATGAATTAACTTACTTGCCCTGTGTCTCACACTTACTAAGTGTTATAGGCCACAGTCAATATAGAGACAAATATTGTCAACATCTGATCCACTTGGAATTGTAAAAGCAACTAACATCCACCGAAACCCTCTCGTATTTTATATAGACCATACTTGCATTTTTAACTATAAACCTTCATATTTTTAGGACTAAGTGCAAGAAGGAGCAGCCAATCAGGAAATATGCAAACTATGTTTGAAGAAATGGCATGAATGCAGAAAGCTAGCCAGTGGTAAGCCAGCACATTGGGGGTGAGGGGAGGGGACTGGGCATTGCAAGAGGGACTGTCAATTGCATGCATGGGGTTGAGGGAAGGTAATCTCCCTACCACTGAGCCAACAGTTCCTCCCAGTAACTGCAGGAATAAGGCCAAAAATTACACTTGTTTTATAGTTTCTTCATTTCAAGGGATTCTTTGAATCTGAAATTTCATATACTTGGTTTCAATCCACCATGTTCTTTCAGTTAAATTTCAGCTGCTTTTAGTTAGTAGGCTAGGGAAATATGCCAAAATATACCCAACAAATGCAGTCAGCGTTGCACTGCGAGCTATTTCTGATCCAACTACCGGGAGTTGAAAGAGTGAAGGATGGGAGGGTCTCTCCACCATCAAGATCATTTTTTGGCAAATGCTAGATAGACAAATGTCTCATCTGGGAAAGTATGGAAGAATTTATGGCAAACCGATTCAGTTGAGAATAACATAACTTTTTATGTTCTGCAATTAAAATTTATTGTTACAGTAACCTGTTGCCTGTATGGTACTGAGGGATTATTGCCATCTTAACAGTATAAGGTCCCTCAGATAGTTTGCTTGCTGCATTCTATACCACCTCTGTAGTTCACAAAATCATTGACTACCTCTTTCCCCTCTTATTAGAAATATAATTAGATTTACCCCTTCCTCATCAGGAGGAAAATGCTAACTTATTTTCTTTCAAGTTATGCTAATCAATCTTCATCCCTCTCCTTCCCCACAAAAAAACCAAGCAAACAAAACAAATAAACAATTGGCTTCATGGCTTATAAAGGAATGTCATTTACCTTTTCCTGAACTCTTTTCTTTGCCTTGGATTTTAGCTCTGAGCCAAAAAAAAAAAAAAATAATAATGTCTGGCATCCACAATATTTATTAAAGTGAAAACAAATTAATCGCCTAGTGTAAGCAATATAATTGGAGAAAACTTACATATAAATTGATATAGCATATCTCCTGGGAAGCCTATTCAGAAGGAGCCTATACTTTAGTAATTTTAATAAAATTTATTTTATAAAATGGCATACATACAAGAAGATTTTTCAGGCACAGAAAAGGGAATGGGAAGGTATTACTTTTTACAAAGTGATGCATAATGGTTTGAAAGTTGATTAATTTCATAATTACTAAATCAAAGCTAAATTAACCTTGAAATACTGTTTCAACATTGGCTGAAGTAAATAGATGTATTATAAATTAAATGAAACCATTTTAGTATCTAATGATATTAGGAGGAGGATCTGATACCTCTCATCTTAACTTTAAAAATATATGTATGTAGAAAATCCCTGTTCCTTTGTAGATCTTTTGTTTGTTTGAAATCACCTCTCTAGTTTAACCAACTCTGAGTAAACAACCACAGAAAGATTTTCCCTACAGGGGAGAAGAGGAGAAAAAGACAAGAGAGGTAAAGGAAAAAAGTCACTACCACATGATGTTGTTTAAACGTCTTTGTGATTACAAATGGTTAAAAAATTGACTGACTTTTGCTTTGTTTGATCTGTTAAATTTTCACATTTGAACACTCCTTTTTGTAATAAATGGCAATAGCTTTATTAAAACAGACTTCTATTTTTTGCAGTCAGTCATTTTTGAATGTGACATATTACCTGAAGTGTACTGGTGCCACTGTTTTTCCTGGCTTATGGGAAATTGTTTAGATCAAGATATGTGTCTACACATTTTATGTATTAATTTGAACTGGACTACTGGAGTGCAGTTCCCTTTGTGCAGTACTTAGGAGAAAAACAAATAATTGGAACAAAATGTACAAACAATGCCAAATAAATAATAACAAATTACTGTCAAAATTGCCATAAATGTCATCACAACACTTCTATGGTGAAAATGCCGTATTGTTTTGATTTTTATCACAACTATCAACTATAATACCAAAATGGAAAAATATTTTCTCGCCACCACATGTTATACTCATTTAGGATTAAATAAATCTGTTGTTCCATTTTTAACCTAAGAATGTCACACAAAACCTTAATTGCTTGATCAACTATATTTTTTGGTGTACATATCACGTATCGTCTTATATAATATACAGTTATACATTTGCTAACTCAATAGATTTGCATTGCTAACTGACCAATATAAAACTCCTTGGATGACAAGCCAATATTCTAATACAAAATATATTTAGCTTTATCTTCAAATATTGGACATAATTCTCAAATAGAAGGTATATATATCTCTCTCTCCTAATATCTATATCTCTATCAGTATCTACAGATATCACAGATTGCTTCAGCCAAATTCAACTGTAACAAAAATTCTTAGTGGATAATTTGTCTCATGCTCACCAAGCAAACACAAAATATTGCACATTTTGGAGAATAAACATTTATCTTCCTTGCATTATATTCATATGAATATTATTTGTATACTCATTGTAATTATCATTCAGATTGTAATTAAATTTAGAACCAGGTAAAGAATAAAAGTATTATAAAATTATAATAGATGAATACAAACAGTTGCTGACCTAAAGCAATAGAACATTTAGAAAATTATTTTATGTTTAGTAATAACAATAAATTTGTATGTGGGAGTGGAAAAGAAAAATTTGTAGAGAACAGCATTTTCCACTGGTGTTCCTTAGACTCTCAGTCCCCAAAAGAGATGCATTGTCTAAAATAAGATAGAGAAGATGGGGAAGTCTAAATCCTACCATAAAGAAACCTGTTTTGCTTCTGTTTATCAAATTTATGGACTGTAGAACCCTGCTTTCCATCCCCACCTTTCCATGCCATTTCCTTAGACATACACATATTTTCCTAAATAAAGACACTACTATGGAGCAAGAAGATATATTTTGTAATAATGCATTGCTGTGGCCTAAACCCACACAGTAATCTAGGTGATTAAAATAAAATCTATTTGGAAATCTGAAAACTCATTGTGTACTAAGTGTTCATTCACATAATCTGGGTTTTGCATTGGTGAATGTAGACACACCTTAACTTGCATGGTTTTAAAATGCAAACATATAATAATAGTTCATATAGGGCTTTGTCTATACTGCATTTATCTCTTGAGAATAGAGGGGCCAGAGTGGGATAATGGGAGAAGAAAAGAAACAGAGTTTATAAAACTAGGCCATGCAACATCTCTACTGTTGTCACACTGTGATACCACACACAGCATCAATTTACACAGGAGAGTTTTAGACTGTAATAGAATCTTTTTTGCTTCAGTTACCACCAACCTAGAATGTGATTAGAAGACAAAATGTCCACTAGTTTTGCTGTTCTTATTTGAAAGATTTGGTCCATTATTAATCTTGACAAATTGGGACATTATTTCCATTGAAGTTTCTGTTTATCCTGGAGAACAATCCACTAGCTCATTAAGAAAATTCCTTTGCTCTTAACTTGAATATTTCAAAGGATGGTTCCTTTACCACAAACCCAAGCAATCAGTTCCATTCCTGTGCATTCTTTTCTTCAGATTATTGTTCCATGAAGCTACCTAGTCAGGAAACTGGAAAATTGCCTTCTTCATTTATATTACCTTAGAAGTATTTGTAGTCTTATGATTATATCTCTTTTCATTCCCATGGGATAAGAGTAAAATGCTAGCAGTCCAAGGATACAGGAAATTGAAATTTTGTCACCTGCAGAGGACTCAAAAAGTGTGTGATTTTTTTTTTCTTCCATGTTAAAAAAGGATCTCTTGTGCGTGAAAGAAAATTACCTTCCCTTCAGTAAGACACATCTGGAAATATTCTTAAGTATACTCTCGCAGAATGACTAAGAAAGCTGATACCAGTGTTTTTGTGATTTATTACAAGAATGCAGTAGAGTCTTTAAGGGATGTTTTCTTTTACTCAGCTATTTGCTTGGGAATCGTGATGCAACTGATAGCCAGAAACAGAATTTTCTTCACTGAGGGGCATTTTGCTCTGGATATCTATACACTGCATCAAAATGGAGTTGAAACCAAATAGCCCAGTGGGTTTTTCAGACTTCCAGAAATGCCTTCTAGCTTGTTTTAAAAGCCATATCGGCTACAAATTTTCTTCAAGTGGCCCACAATAGAACCCTCATCTTGTTATTCATCAAACCCTCAACAGAAGATTTTTCTGCCATCTCCTAAGATCTCACACTGTGCAGGCAGAAAATGTGACTACAGCAGAGTAACACAATTTGCCTTAGAATTGAGACTAATAGCAGAACCTCTCTGTCTATTCTTGTCTTAAAGGCTTGTTAGAGTCTCGATGGGGAGGAAAGTTTCCCTGCTGATTGAGTTGTAGCATATCAAAAATGAATCATGAGTACAAAGAAAGATTATTTTGTTCAATGAGACATTTCTTACTCCCTTACTCAGGCGACAGCATTTCTAGCTAATTACCCAATTACCACTGATATAAGGTATGTGGAGAGAATTAAGGGCATGAGGGAAGGGAACACATGGAGCCATCAAAACTTGATAATACTATATTCCTATTTCAGCAATGTATTAGGAAGACCACAGCACTGAAGAAAATGAATGTAATAAACATTGCAACATACTCAGTAATACGATTATCACTAAATTCAATAGATAATGTGAATGTAAACCAAGGAGCTCTTAAAGAAAAAAAAGTCAAGGTCTGAATTGGAATTGGAAACAAACAAACAAAGAAACCCAAATACCAAAAAAGTTGACAACATTATCCCACATAATACTTAAATAGAAATAGGAGTGGATTTAATATGTTTAAAAATTTTTTGTCTTTTCTTTAAATCATGGCATAATTTCTTAGATACACAGAACAATTACTACTTTCCCTAACAAAATGGTCTAGTATTAGAAATCTTACACTTTAATCCATAATTTAAGGCACTATGCAAAGGTAGGAACAAAACTATAATTGATTTTGATTGTTAAAATCCTCACACTAAAATTTCAGGATAAAATAAACATAGGAAAATTAAGCCTTAGTAACACCGAAGCAGGAAGGGAATTATGCACTCAAGCACAAGATAAAAAGGGAAAAATACACTTGGTACATCACAGCTGTCTTCCATTACATATAATTATCCATTCTCAGCCTGAGCTAGGGAACAAAAGCTTAGAAAGAACAATGGGTATGTAGATGTCAAAAGCCAATACTTCCCTTTAACTATGTAGCCTTTTATTTTTTAAAGAAGTGTAGGTAGAACAAGAACAACCTGTTTCTGTGTTACAAACTTTGCCTTATTTTGCAAGCTTGCATAAGGTGACCTTAAATCTATTGATCAAGAATGGGTTTGGGCTATTAAACAGTAAATTATAAAGTTATTTCTGCTTTAGAGTATGAATAATGAAAAATTTAAATTTTTAAGTTGAAAATCAACCACAAATAAGCATCATAGTTTTTGTGAGGAAACTTTTCTATTGCTATAAATGAGTAAATGAAATTGAAGTTTAGCTATATATCCTATTCAAAGGATAAAATTTTTAAATCAAAAGCTATAATCTTGATAATTTTAGGGTTAAGAAGTTTGAATTGATCTGCCTCTTTATTTTTTATTTTTTTTTTTGAGACAGAGTCTCACTTTGTTGCCCAGGCTAGAGTGAGTGCCGTGGCGTCAGTCTAGCTCACAGCAACCTCAAACTCCTGGGCTCGAGCGATCCTTCTGTCTCAGCCTCCCAATAGCTGGGACTACAGGCATGCGCCACCATGCCCGGCTAATTTTTTATATATATATCAGTTGGCCAATTAGTTTCTTTCTATTTATAGTAGAGACGGGGTCTCGCTCTTGCTCAGGCTGGTTTTGAACTCCTGACCTTGAGCAATCCGCCCGCCTCGGCCTCCCAGAGGGCTAGGATTACAGGCGTGAGCCACCGCGCCCGGCCTGATCTGCCTCTTTAATTGTTCAACTTAACTCACTAATTAAACCTATCTGTAATATTATATGGGTTAGATCTCTCTATTTCAACCAACATTTTTAAAGGTTTGAAAAAATTTATATTTTCTTTCTCCCCACAATTAGTAAGTTTTAAACAAGAAAGTTGGTGTTTCATATATGCTACAGTTAAACAATGTAATGAGCAGTAACCTCTGATCAGTCTTTCAAAAATTAAGATGTTTTCTATAGCTATTTATTATAAAATAAGTTGATACCATGACAACAGAAAATGAAACTTTATTAAAAATATGGGTCATAAACTTAAAGAAAAGAACAATTTTATTGTTAAAGGGTATTTTTGTCTTTCATTTGTATTCACAGTTTAGTTCTTATTTTTCCTCCACACCAACTTTGTGTGCCACCTTTGCCTCGGTCACAGTTGGCTCACTTGATTAGTCTTCCAGGGCCTAGCCAACCCCATCCATTTGCCTGCAAGTGGCAGATTATTACAATTAAGTAAATTAGCAATAATGCCAGAGGTTGCTGATATCAGAGTTTGCTCTGATGCTCAGTGGTATCTTTAAGTTCCCAGACCCTCATTTATTAGTTCTATGGGTAAGTGTTCTTGCCATGTTTCCTCTTGTGGTCAAAAGATGACTCCTACAGGTCCAAGCATCTCATTCTCACACAACAACGTCATCAAAAGGACAGAAGAAGTTAGGAGCAAAAAGGCTTTCCCTGGCACTGCCTCATCAGGAAGAAATGATTCTCATAAAAGAATGTCCTCAAAAGGATAGAAATGGGGAGGAATATAAAGGCTTTCTCTCTTGTACTGCCGTACAGGAAGGAAATGTTTCCTGGTGGCACCACCCATGGCAAGGGGTAAAAGGATTGCCTAAGTGGCTGAGAAGATCAGGATTCATCCTCTTGTGCTGACCACAAGCCTTTTCAAGTAGCATCAAGACAAGAGAAGCCACAGAGCAGAGACTGAGAAGTTTCACAAGCCAACAGTGTCCCAATCTTGGGATCTGGTTCTCCACTTTACTAGCTACGTGACCTCGGGGAAATTTTCTTTCCTTTCAGACCTGTTTCCACACATGTAAAACAGGAATAAAAATACTAGCACATGCCTCATAAGATTATTTTAAAGGTTAAGTGACAAAATTATTATCCTCATTTTCGTCCAAGAGTACCCTTTGAAAGGAAATTTTTTAAAAAGTCATGTGAAAGTACTGGTGCCCATGTGAATGTGAATGTGTGGAGAGGGATGGAGTGCAGCATGTGAAAGTGACATAAAGCCTGGTTTACTTTTGTGACATTAGATATGAGCTCAAATCTTTGAGCGTCGATGATTAGAAATGTTGGTGTTTTTCATGTGAGTCAGTTTCACTTTTACTACGTAATTTAAAATACACTGAGCTTTATATTTTTATATTTTCTTATGCTTCAGGTTTTCATCTTATAGTTTATTAAATTCTTTTTAAGAGATAAAAAGGAGCTATCCAGTCTTAGTTCTAATCTCATATGGCATCATTTGATTTCACTAAAGTATGATTTTGTATGTATGAGTATGTATGTGTGTTCATTCACAGTGCTACTTAATTCAAATAAAATTACACATATTTCGCTATTGATCTGATTTTAAAAAGTTGCTATTTTCCTCCTTTGTGGTAGTATTTTTATTTCCTAATTCTTTTTTTACCATGTGTGGAAAAAAGCAAGTTAAATTTAAGAAACTACTGTTCTTTTACAGAGCTGACTACTGGAAAAAGACATTCTCTGTGTTTATAAGATTTTACAGAAGAAAGGAATTTGTAAAGGTAGGGTTTTAGTTTAAAAAAAAAAGTAACTGACTATTTAAAAATTTGAGTCTGACACAGATCTATTTAAGAATTTCTATATCCATCAACGTGAAAAGTGGAATTAATCCATCTGTTAGTGTAATACCATGCTCCTGATTCTTAGCTTTATTAAAAGCACAGTAAGAATGAAAGAAAGTCATCTCCTCTTGTGTTACATTCATGACCCATCAATTTTGGACATAAGAGCTCTCCCTGTGTCACTTGCTATGTTATCAACAATATAAGACTTTATGTTGAGTCTAGGTCTCTCTGGACCTTATTTTACTGCAACTATTTTATAATATGTGAACATAAGTTGCCTAACATCCTCATTGTTTTCTGAGGCTCATGATTACATATATTCTAGCCTGGGGAATTTTCTGACTTTTGACAAATACTCTTTTCTAAGACTCCTTCTTCTGACCATCCCCCCACCTCCCCAACCAAACCTGACTGATATTACAGTAAGTAGAACCACTCCTGAGGGAACACAGACAACCTTCTCAGAGCCGCCTGTGTGCTTTGATAAGGAAGTGACTCCCAACTACGCTGAATTTGGGGGAAGGCACAATGTCTGGTTTGATAAATCTTGTCTGGACTTTCCAACTCTGCTCTTGTTTCAACTTCCTCTGCTGCAATCTGAATCTATTCTGGAATCCTAGAGGGCCGCAGAAGGACAAAAGAAATTTCTTTTATTGTTATAAGGTTTATGACCTTCCGTTTGATGTCTGACAGTAGGAAGGATTATTTTCTTTTCCTAGCAAACAGTAACTGCCTTTGAGACCCCAACATTGTATTAAACAAACACTGAAGAACACATTCTGCTTAGTTAAAAATCCAAAATTAAATACAGCTTGTGGGGGTGAGGGTGGGGAGTGTCTTGGCATTTAAAAGCAGGCACATTTCCCGGTTGTAACACTCACATTATCAGTAAGCTCCCTGGACAAATCAAGGCATTTGTCCTTTCAAAGTCTTCTTTAATTTAACAGCCCAGCATATGAGTTTCAGAAATTCCCATGATATTGGTAATTCCCCAAATACTGTTTTTCACTTTAGAAACTCTTAAGTGAAGAAATATTTAGAATCTGAAGTAGTGGGGAATGTTTCAAAAGAATGTGTCTTTATAAGATTTACGAATATTAATTTAGGATTCACTTCAAAATTAGAAAAATAACATAAGAAATCTGTTTATTATATTTCTCACCTGAAAAGAAATAGATCTTTTGTGTGTGTGTGTGTGTGTGTGTGTGTGTAAGAGCAAGAACAAGCCTGGATTGAACAAGACTTACATGATGATTTTCTCTTCTTTTCTTTTTTTCTTTGTAGAATAAATATCATGAATATTCTATTGAATTTATTTAAATACTTTTCCCAAAACAGTGTAAGGGAAAATATTGATCACTCACCTCTATATATTAAAGGACTATATTTAAGAACCTGAACCAGTCAGCCTCACTGGCCTTCCTCTTTTTCCCCCCTCCCTCAGCTCTCCAAGGAAGCTCAGGTAGTTCTGTCAGTGAAAAGGGGATTTATTGTGCCACTGTACTTAGCTCTCCCTCTGGAGATATCCAATTTTGCCCTATCTCTTCCTTCGAAAAGAAAATAGATGAGCTGGCTAAACCGTTAGATCTCACTTCTGGATTCTCCACAGATTTCTGTCCATGAATTGAAACCCTAGCTGAAATAACATCAAAGACAAGAATTCTATTTTTTTTTCCAAGGCGATAGTATATGAAAGTGTTTTATTACTTGTCATATGCTTGAGACAAAGGAAATCTCTCCTTACATATGAATAAATTAAAAATAGGAAACCGATTTGGAAAATATTCCTACAAATAGATATTTCTAATATTTGAGCCATATGAAGAGTCTGATATAAAATTAAACTACACATGAATATTTCTTTAAAAATCTATACTTACTATCATATGTATTCCTAGAGAGCTTAGGAAAGTTTTCATAATTGCTCTCAGGGAAGAAATGTTGAAAGGTTAATAAATATCTGTTTTGTGTGTTCATTTGTTTGCTTTCAGGTGATTTCTATGAGACATACTTTATGCTGGATAATTTATACTTCAATGGTTTCATAGAATGTATACATCAACATTCTGACTAATATAGATATTTTTGTTTCAGTTTTACCCATGAGGAAACTAAGCTTTTGGAAATCAAGTGACTTGTTTAAGATACCATAGCTTAGATTCAAAACCCATTCCCAATTGGTCTCTGTAACCCATATTCCATTTACCATATACCCCCTTGAAAATTTAGAGAAGGAATATTCTTTATGATGTATGGCTTCAGTTCCTAAACTTATAGTACTAGCAACAGGTGTAAGCAAAGTTTTCATCTTACATTTGCAAAAAAATGTAGACTAGATATCATAAAATATACTTAATCACTATATCAAATTGCAGCACTTTTTTAAAAAGTTACTTATAGCTTCTATAAATACATTTAGCAAGTACCAAGCATATAGTAGGCACTAAAAAATGTTTACTGGGTCATTGCTTATTAAAATACTTCTGTTTTTTCTCATTTATATACTGTATATATTATATCCATAAAAATCCATAATGAGAAAGATGGTTAGGTAATTAAAATAATTTTCTCTCAAAACTTAGAAGCCTGTAATAACATTTTTAACTTTTTTTTTTCTAGAGAAGACAGACTAATGGCCAATAAACACAAGAAAAAATGTTCAACATCACTAATCATCAGAGAAATGCAAATCAAAACGACAATGACATATCACCTAACCCCATTGAGAATGGCTTTTAACAAAAAGTCCCAAAATGACAGATTCTGGTGTGGATGCAGAGAGAAAGGAACACTCAGACAGACTGCAAAGTAGTGCAACCTCTACAGAAAATAGTATGGAGATTTCTCAAAGAACTAAGAGTAGACCTACCATTTGATCCAGCAATCCCACTACTGGGTATTTACCCGAAGGAAAAAAGGTCATTTTATCAAAAAGACACTTGCACTAGAATATTTATTGCAGCAAGATTCATAATTGCAAAGAAGTGCAATCAACCCAAGCACTCACCAATTCATGAGTGGATTAATAAAATGTGGTATATGTACACCATGGATTACTACTCAACCATAAAAAATCCATAAAAAATGAATTAATATCTTTTGCAACAATGTGGATGGAATTGGAGACCATCCTCCTAAGTGAAATATCACAAGAATGGAAAAACAAACACCACTTGTAGTCACTATTAAATTGAATGAACTCATGCAGGTGGGAGGGAGGAGAAGGCAATGGGTGAAATCATACCAAACAGGTACAATGTACACTATCTGGGTGATGGACACACTTATAACATTGACTCAAGCAGTACAAAAGCAATTCATGTAACCAAAACATTTGTACCCCCATAATATTCTGAAATAAAAATAAATAAATAAGTAAATACATAAATAAAATTTAAAAATAAATAGAAAAAAATAAAATTTATCTTTGTCATTCAGACAACAGATAGGACAAAAAAACCTACTTAAGACAAATTTTAAAATATTATGCTACAAAACTTTATTTCATAATTTGCATTATAATATATAGTACATATGCATTATAATTGATATTAATATTAATGTACTACAATAATATATAATGTAATAAATTTCATGTATTATATATATTACAATAGGAGATATTAACAACTAATCCTGCAGAAACTAACAGTATAAGGGTAAAGAAATCTTTGAAAACCTTCTGTCATATACTTTCAAATATTCAACATCTTCTAGTTTATTTTTTATTTATACTAATTATTAACTCAATAAAAATTTATTCAGGAAAATATTGAACTATAATTTTGCCTGTAATCCTAGCACTTTGGACAGTGAGGTGGGAGGATCACTTAAGCCTAGGAGTTAAAGACAAGCCTGGGTAACATAGCAAGACCCACCTCTACAAAAAACAGAAAAACTAGCTATGTGTGATGGTGCTTGAACACCTGTAGTCCTAGCTTCTCGAGAGGTTAAGACAGGAAGATTGCTTTGAACCAAGGAGTTTAAGGTTGCATTGAGCTATGATGATGCCACAGCACTTTAGCCCAGGCAACAGAGTGAGATCCAATCTCAAAAGGAAAAAAATTTAAATGAACAAATTAACTAGTTACTATTAGCATCAACCACTATAAGGAATTTTATCATATAATAGATCAAAACCTTACTCAAACTTCATAAACTACAATAGTTGTCTCAAATTATTTGTTGTCAAAATAACAATAGAGACTATTATTAACTCTACTACAGGTATCTCAAACTAAATACCTCTATTCTATATATTTCACTTAAATCTAAAGAAATAATTCTACATCCCAATTTAACACCACCTGCTTCACTTTCTGAATCCACAAATTAATGAGTCTAACAAGAAATTAGAGCTTCAACATATTTAAAAATAGAAATCTAAAAATGTACAAGGTGTGTAGAACTGCACTGCAGTGCTAAACAAAAGCATCATAAACCCCCAAAAAAGTCACAGGAAAAGGAAAGAATGAAAAACTTGGAAATGAAAATTTTTATTTCAAAGTTTGAAAAACAAAAAGATGAGTCTTCAGTATGCATATAAAGTAAATGATTTATTTTTAAAATAGATGGATTATGAATGATGAGAAAGGAAAAAGGTAATCATGAGGAATCAGTGTGGGTTCACTAAAAATAAGTCATGTCATCTTTCATGTTTTCTGCACTGGTAAATCAGGAAAATGTTATAGAAATCAAATGACAGAGAAAAAGACTGAGGCCGGCCGGGCGCGGTGGCTCAAGCCTGTAATCCTAGCACTCTGGGAGGCCGAGGCGGGCGGATTGCTCGAGGTCAGGAGTTCGAAACCAGCCTGAGCAAGAGCGAGACCCCGTCTCTACTATAAATAGAAAGAAATTAATTGGCCAACTAATATATATATAAAAAAAAAAAAATTAGCCGGGCGTGGTGGCGCATGCCTGTAGTCCCAGCTACTCGGGAGGCTGAGGCAGAAGGATTGCTTGAGCCCAGGAGTTTGAGGTTGCTGTGAGCTAGGCTGACACCACGGCACTCACTCTAGCCTGTGCAACAAAGCGAGACTCTGTCTCAAAAAAAAAAAAAAAAAAAAAAAAAAAGACTGAGGCCGAAAATTAGTAAGCTTGAAAGTAGAAGCAAACTCAACACAGTTAAAAGATAAACCATAAAGGCACTGGAATTGTGATTTAATATAAATGACATATATAAAAGATAAGCTGAAAAAAATGAAACCTAATAGTTAACGCAACTTGGTTTCACTGATTACTAACCTATGTTTAGGATATAATCCTATGTTTAGGATATAAAAAAAAAAATCTAAATGCATGCACTCAAAATAGCTTATGGAAATATTTGCAAAACGTCTATCAGTCCAAAAAAACTAAAGAGGAGGGTATGTTACCAATTGAAAAACTATTAGAATTCAGGCCAAGTATTCTGGCAGCCTCCAAATATCAGAACATTCAGACAATTTGGTTTTAGGAATACAAAAAGTTACAGAGAGAGTCATGAAAATCTGTCCCACATGGAGATTAAAAGAGTAATCATAGTGAAAAACATCAAGCTCTTACCTGTTAAATGTTAGAAACTAACAACTCAGAGCAGAAAGAAGAACTATTAATAAATCCATCCCATATATAATCTTTACAATTTAAAATCTACTTTTCTTTAGTACAGATTTTGTTACCTGAAATCAATCACCATTTATCAAAAGAACAATATATCAGTATACTAAATATAGACCAGGGCATCCTTAATGAAGATTCACCAATAAAAAATTCAATATTGGCATGCAAGACTTATTCACATTGTTTAGAACAGTAAAATGAAGAGAGAACATAAAGTACCAGAAATAAAAACGAATGGTTACTTGAAATTGAATAGTCAATAAAAAATAATTTCCAAGGATGAGTGATAATATGAGAGTCCAAGACTCAGTATTTCCATATTTTGAAAAGTCTCATCAAGTAAGTTAGATGGGAACATACTCAAAATTTTCAATAAGAAAGATATATATTTTTAGCACTCAAAATAGGTCTGTAAAATGTAACCAAATACAAAATAGTTCCAGAAGTCCAAGACAACTCTACTTGAAGAAATAAAAGCTAAAGAAACTATAGCAGCTTAGCCATGATTATATCTTATCTTGATGAGGACCAGTTTACTTGATGATATTATAGAGTTTGCTGTGCTTATTCAGATTTTTATATAGTCTATTGATAAGTTCAGATAAGTATATGAAATAGGCATAGAGTAGTAAGGAATTAGCATCTGGCTTTCAAATATTTGTGTTACACATGTAATGTATTCCAATTCACACAATCAATGATTTTTGGAATAATAAGCTCATTTGATCCAATGTGGGAAAAAGTAAAACCACACACACACACACAAACATAAAAATTTGACATTTAAACCAAACGGAAGTCAAGATACTCGTAAACAAACCAATCACTAATACCAATGTTTGATGAACTCCACTTAAAGTCAACATGGGAAACAATAAAGAATCTACCGGAGTATACAATGTAGGAACACACATTGGAAAATTCTTCTGTTACATGGGTCAAATCAAAAAATTACAAGAATAGATGCATGAAGATAATGAACTAAAGGACTACCTTTAAAATTCCACTACTTTTTAATATTTGAACTATTAAGAAATTTTATTCATAGTGTACATGATATCATTTGGGATTCATTTGGTGTTACTGCATAATTTTTTTACAAATCCACTTAATTACATAACATGGTGCCAATGCCACTCTGCATTGAGGCAAGGATTTTTTTTTTTTTTTTTTGAGACAGAGTCTCGCTTTGTTGTCCAGGCTAGAGTGAGTGCCGTGGCGTCAGTCTAGCTCACAGCAACCTCAAACTCCTGGGCTCGAGTGATCCTTCTGCCTCAGCCTCCCGGGTAGCTGGGACTACAGGCATGCGCCACCATGCCTGGCTAATTTTTTTTTTTTATATATATATCAGTTGGCCAATTAATTTCTTTCTATTTATAGTAGAGACTACGTCTCGCTCTTGCTCAGGCTGGTTTCGAACTCCTGACCTTGAGCAATCCGCCCGCCTCGGCCTCCCAAGAGCTAGGATTACAGGCGTGAGCCACAGCGCCCGGCCGAGGCAAGGATTTTTATCACTACTGGATCCAAGGACTTAAAACAGTGCCTGGCACATGGAAGCCACTGAAAATTCATTTATTAAATGAATAAATGAAAATGATAAACATGAAGCAATTAATGTCACTGACATTTTATAATACTAGACTTAATAATTTAGTTTAGACATATATTATCTACATTTTAAAGTATAATAAATATAAAGTAATAAAGAAAAATTTTTGTGGAGAATTTTAAGACCTCCAAGAACACAACTATTGAGAATCAGAAACATTGATGTAAAGCTAAAATTTCCATATGAAAGAGATTGATAAAGACAACAGAATAACAACAGAAAGTTAATGAACACTGTCTTATTCATTAGAAGAATTCACTAATGTGAAATACTAACAAGAATAAAAACATCACTAAAATAAATCTAATTTAACCAAAAAATTAAATAGAACATTAGCTTAGGCTAAATTGGAAAAATAAAAAACATGAAATAGAGATTAATATTTCTCATTAAAGACAAGAAAAATCTGGTTTATTATAAAAAATAACTTAGGTCAAACTTTTTAAATAGTTTAAGGTAAAGTGAACATTCCTGCACACTTCCAAGTAGATTCTTAATTTTGTGTCCCTCAGACAATTCATAAACTATCTCTGTAAACAGAGTAATAAATTATCTGTGAATACAAGGTAAGGCTACCTGCTTTGCATTCATACAATAGAATATTATGCAGCCATTAAAACTAATGTATTCATGAAGAAACCTCCAGTGCATGCTATGTTTTTTAAAAAAGGTGAAAATAGGTGTATGAAAAGGTAAAATTAATATAAAATTGTCTGAATACTTCTTTTTGATAGGGTCTTGCTATGCTACCATGCTGGGCTCAAACTCCTAGACTCAGGTCATCCTTCTGCTTCTGCCTCAGCCTCATGAGTAGCTGCAACTACCTGAATGTTTTTTAAATTTTGTACCACATTGAAAACTTTACACCTGTTCAAATTAAACATGCATTTCAATGAGGATCTCCAAGAATTGGGAATACACTATATATTTGTCCAGACCTCTGGCTTCTGACAGACTCTTCTAACTGTTGGATGACAGGTTTCCTATGAATATCCTCACACCACCTTATCAACTTTTATTAAACATTTCTTTTTCTTGAGAACCATTGCTCTCAATTAAAAATATTATTACTTTAGAAATGCTCTTGTTTAAAATATCAAAGAGCAAACAATAACTCTAATGCTTGGTAACTCAGGCTGAGTCACAATCCAAACAATTTACTCCCAAACCCATCTTCCAGCTCAAACTCAAGCCTCAGCAAAATTGCAGTGTCTAAATGCCATAGACCTTGGAAGAAAAGAGTTGTGAAATGTGTAATTTAATTTGTTGCATAGTGAGTACCTGTATTTTTAACTAGTTTGGAAATAACCAGCTAAAATAAAATGGAAAAATTACTTTCTCAAAGATAAAATAGAAGACAAAATAGTAACAGTGTCATAGTTAAGCTAAATAGACTATATGGAGCCAAATTTTACCCATCTATAACACACATATATTTATTTTCAAAAATTATGAAGAATGCAATAGAAAACTCATATGGGGTTCTGTAGACCAAAAGTTGAGTATTACCTTTTACAATACAGGTGGAATATCTGCTTTCCTACATAGTTAGCAGATGACAAATATAATAAAAATACAGCAATTATAAAAACAAAAGTTTTAAAGATGATAGTTAGATATTTTGTGGTGAATATTATCTTTTAAAGATGGAGAAAAATGAGTCACTGTGTTTTCATCGAAAAAGAATTGCTGCTGCTATTTGAAGTTATTCATTGTTCTGCCCCTACACTTGTTTCTTCTTCCCTTAAATCACTCTGCTCTCCTATAGTTCCCCCTACAATATTTTAAACTACACTAAACAGCATACAGAACAAATTTTCTCTTTATGTTAAGTTAGACTTAATAAAATTAGTAAAGAATTTTATATAACTATATAATTTTATATAACTAAAGAATTTTATGCCTACATGTATAATACCTCGCGATATTACAGGCAGGGTAAAAGACTTAAGAGAAAAATGCTCATTTCCCCACCAAAATATCTCACATTTTAAATGGCATAGATTTGATCTGTATTGGTATAGGTGTGACAGGGAGTGTGTGCATGTCTACACATATATCATGCCTACAAGCTGGTTGGATAAAATGGCATCAGCTATTTATATTAAATTTCACATATCTTTCCACTCATGGTTTGACCTATATAGGAGGTTAGGCAAATATAAGCAAATCTCAAGTAGCATTTTTTTTTATCTTATAAAAATTCATGAACATCATTACCACATGCTTTCATTCATTTAAAAAAAAAAGAACTAAATACCATCTGTGCATGATAGTCTAATTAGGGGATTAAAACCACAGACGCTTTGCTGGCTCATATGTTCAAGCACATGCCCCCTTGACCATTTTAGAAAAAAAAAAAAGAACAATAAAAACGTAGTCAGAAGCACCCCTTTGGATTCAGCATTGACTACTAGAGTTAACTAACCCCACAGAATGTAGCTGTCTGCACTCCCCTTGAGAATTGGTTCTTCTTTTTCCTTGCTGTGCATCCCTGCCCTGGCACAAGCCTTAGGATAAACTTGGCATCACATGAATCAGGTTTCAATAAGTTCAAACAATATTTTACAGAATACTGGTATTTGTAGTCTACAACGTACTATAGGGACCAATTTTCTGGATTTCGTATTCACAATAGAAAAATCAAATAATACTAAATTTGTCTGAAAGAAAATAAATGAGTTATAATCATGACTCAAGTACATGACCCTGTATAATGTGTAAAGTAGAATCAATCTATAAGAATTATTAAAGCTTCATGTTAATTTGGGAACTATTTATTATAGAAGCTCAGTTGATAAAACCGAGTTCATATAGAAAAGTCAAGATACATCATATTCATTATTAGTTTAGGATTGCTTTTCTTATCTTAAATTTTAGTAAAATTATCACACTAAAATCACTTTAAGCTATAAAGATCGTGCAATCTAATTATGATATAAATCCTACGAGCCCTACCAGTTAGGATCAGGAGACTTAATCCTAGATAGTTATTTAAGACGTCAAAAATTAAATATGTCTACAAAACAAGATCAGTGAAATTCTGTTGTATTTCATAAACAGAAAGAAATGTATGCTTTGTAGATTAAAAAGGTTTTCATCTTAGAAAATGAGGGTAATAGATAAACACAAACCCCTTTATCTCTTATTGGAAAGAGTACCTTTTTGTCCTCTCCACCTAATACAAGGTAAAAAGAGAAAAAGAAAAACATGGCAAAAATAATAATACCAATAATAATCACAAACTCACTAATTGAAAGAAAGGAGCAATTCAGTTAAGCCATCTAAATAGTTACAAACATAAATAAGAAAATTGTTTTACATTTAAAGTATAATATCAAAAAAATGCAAATTATATGACACTACTTCAAGGCCACTGTTCTTTCCACCGTCTTGGCAACTTGAGACACACATCTTTATGTATTTTTCTATTCCGATTTCAATCATCATGTTCCACAATAGGAGTGAACAGTCTACTACAGAGCAGCTACTTATGTCATGGTTTCATAAGACAGGTCCATATCCAGCTGGAAGTAACTTTAGGCATTTTTCAGCCCAAACCATCTATATAACTAGGTCTCTTCAAGTAAAATTAGGTCTACACAGAATCTCCACATTCTGATCCAAGGAGAAGAAAGCTCTCATTTAAATACAGCTTCTAAAATCTGGAATTATATGCTATTCTTTCAGTGGTCAGACTCTGATAGTTACGGACTAGTGCATTCTCTTTGGATTCTGGAGGCCATTTCTTATGAATATTGGCCGCTGCAACAATTTCATATTGTCAACAGATGCTGGGATGCTGCTTATTCAGCTCAGTAGTGGTTGCCAGTGGAGGCTCATTGCTTCAGGCTGCAGCAAATTAATCCCAGCAGAGATGAGTTTTATTTGTTTCTCTAATAGTGGGAAGAAATATTGATGAGAGTATTCTGAGCTGTATGAAGGACAAGAAACTGCTGGAAATTTCACCAACTCATTTTAGCATCTCCAAATTGGTGGTAATGTATGTTAGAGAGCCCCTCTTAGTCTCTATTTCCCTTAAGACATTCACCTTATAGATTCCTCTTTCACAACAAACAACAGCTCCTTGTTCTTTTTTATTTACAGTGGAAAGGGTTAATCTTATGTATGGCATTATTTATATCTGATGCCAAAAGATTTGAAGAAAATAAAAATGCCACTAACAAATAGTAAACACCACCAACTAAAAGCATTTTTCTTTCATTGTCTAATTTTGAAGAGTATGGTTATTTTTAGACACTCAGCATCTTATATAAGTATTTTGTTTTCCTAAATTTAACCATGATGAGCTAATTTCCCAACTGAAGCCACAATTTTCCATATTCTTCTTTTACTTTGTATTGAGAATTCTTCCTCCCCAGGAATAAAAACTGACAGATCTTATTAAGGACTGCATCAAGTCTGTGGCTTGGTACACCAAACACTCAAAGTAAAGGGAGGGGCGAGGATGGAAAGAGAAATATTTTCCAGTTGTTTAACTAGAAATTCCTTTTAAATTAGCTTATAGGCATCCAATAAGAATAGTGTTATTCATTTTTTTAATAAAAGTGAACAATTTAGTATTATACTTTTAATGGGCATGGTCTTAACAGATCAAATGGAAATAAAATAAACATACAAACAGGGGTTATGAATTGTAACTCTTCAATTACTGTTAGACGAATAGTAATAAGTAACACATGGATTTGGAGGTAAATTTTATGCTATTAGATTTGATGTTTATGTGCCTTTGAGCCTTGTTTTTCCATCTTTCTATAAGTAATAGTATGTAAAAAAGATTTTAGACAGATTTTCTTATCCTTGATTTTAAACTTCCCAAATCCTACATATCACAAACTTAGGACAATTTGTATTTATCTAAACATATTATAGAAATTGGACTACATTTGGAGAGGTATGTGCAACAAAGGTGGTCGATTGAGTCTAGTGTGAGTGATAAATTTTATGCCCAATTTCCTTCATTACAAAGGTGAAAAGGGTAGAGAAATGAACATGTGAAAAAAAAGTCACTGCAAAACTAAAAAATGGTAAATACTTTTTGAATGAAACAATAGAAGCTAGATCCTGCATTCATCTGTTTTACAAAGACCATGTGAACATCCTGCACAGTCACAACCCCATTGTGTGCTGTCGTCCCTTATGCTTCTGTTCCAATCTTCGAGATCACACCCTTTCTTACTTCAAAACACAACAAGCTGTTTTGAGCTGACATTTCGAGCATACGGCCATCATGCTGAAATAGCTGCCAAATGTTTCTTCTCCACTGCATCTTTCTGTTACCTCAGGGAATGTACATATTATCCTCTTTCCACATTTCCCAGTTTCTACCACTCAATGTCAATGTATCCATCCTCAATTTCTCTCTATCTTTCTCTACCCAGGTATCCCTTTATCTATCCCTACGCTTTATGCATCCAATTCATTCTTTCATTTTTACCAAAGACTAGGAGGAAATATTTCTTAGTCTCTTTATCCTGTGAGGTTAACACTTTTACTCTTCCCAACCTTTTCTCTCACCTGTTCTTCTCTATGGCGGAAGCATTGACACAAGCCATTGCGTTTCATTCCAATAGATTTTTTTCTTGGACATTGGTGCTCAAGATTTTAATTCTCTACTTTCTTCTAGTAAAAAGAAAGTATGTAGATGACAATGTAATATAGTATAGCTAGCCATAAATGTATTGATAATTTTCCATGATTTCCAGGTGCTCCCTTACAATAATAATCTCTACTCTGATTACACCTATTTGTCTTCACTCATATGATATTTAAATAACTACAATTCTATCCGATTCTACTATATTGTTAATGATTTATTATATAGCATATTTAAATTATGGTTATTTGCGGATTTACTCAAGAGTCCAACAACCACCTAAAACTTTATCTCCTACCTACTATCTAAAGTTTTTAGATGCATAAAGTTTTCCTCTGGAAGAAATTTCAGAGTACAAGCCTTTTATTTTGTGAATGGGGAGGCTGAAACCCAGAGGAAAAAAAGGGTTAGCCCAGAGTTTCACAGCAAAGCGAGGACAGGGAGATCACACTGCGCTTACAGAGTCAGACAGCCTGATGCAGCCCTGGTCGATGGCCAGAGTGTGCCCGGTAGTTTTCAACTACAAGTGTAGAGAGGAAGAAGAATGAAGATAAAAAGGCAGGCAAGGGTGAGCTCATAAAGGCCTTTTCCTGTGTATTGCTGGCATATGGTAGTCACGCAAAATGTGTTTTTTTTTTTAAATGAACACTTAGATATCAAGCAAAGGAACATGAATTTTATTATATATAGCTGATGGGAAGTCACTGTAAGATTATAATAAGGGGAATGGCAATAAAAAACCTGCATTTAGAAATTAGTTATACAAGCAATACAGTGGAAGATGGATTTCTGTGGGATGTTACTAAAGGCAAGAAAGCCAGTTAAGAAAATGCAATAATACAGATAAGAGAAATTAAGTCCCTGGATTAAGACAATGACAAAAGGAAAAATAAGAAATAGACTTTGTGTGTGTGTGTTTGTTTATGTGTGTGTGTGTTTCTCTTCTGTAGGATCCCATCATAGAACTCAAGTGTATTTCTTTTTTAGGGGATGGGGACAGAGTCTCACCCTGTCCCTCTGGGTAGAGTGCAGTGGCATCATCATAGCTCACTACAACTTCAAACTCCTGGGGTCAGCGATCCTCCTGCCTCAGCCTTCCAAGTGGCTGGGACTACAGGCGTGCATCATGATGACCGGCTAAGTTTTCTATTTTTAGTAGAGACAGGGTCTCACTATTGCTCAGACTGGTCTTGAACTCCTGAGCTCAGGTGATCCTCCTGCCTTGGCCTCCCAGAGTGCTAGGATTACAAGAATGAGCCACCGCACCTGGCCTCAAGTGTATTTCTTTGTACAAAGGCTGTATCTTGGGGCCCTTGACTTAACATCAGTCTCTAACCGGATCTAATATACAAAATGTCCTGTGAGGTAATCCACATAGAGATCAAATAATGTCATGAAAATTCTGAGCATTCTCAAAAATGCTTTTCTTAAAATAAAAGTTCTCCAAATTCCGTTTGCCAAGGTAAAGATTTTCCATCTACGCAAACCAAAGCAAAGAAATAGTTATGTTGTTAAAATAATAACAATAACACCTAACACAGGATATATTTGTGCCAGGCAATATTCCAAATTCTTTTTGTGCATTAACTCATTTAATCTTCACAACAGCTTTATGAGGTAGATAGTATTATTACACGTTTTATAGATTAGTACAATGAGAGACATAGAGGTTTACTCATGTGTCCAATAGCAGACATCTACAAAGAGGTGAGGAATGGATTTGAACTTTGTCAGTCTGGCTATAGATCCTACACTGACTCTTTACTTATAGAAAAGTAATGATCACATAACACCTCCCATTTTACAGATTAATAAAATAAAGTAAAATGACATGTTCAAGGCTATACTACTAACAGCAAAATAACATATGTCATTATAGATTACATATTAGTTATAGTAATATATCATATATAAATATATATATTTAAAGTAATTCAATATTCATTTGAAGCATAATATTGCCTGGGTATGAACAAGAGTTTATATTTTTGTAAAATGTCTTTCAACATTTGATATACAAGACTTTTCCTCTGAGTTTTTTTTTTTTTAAAAAAACTTCAAGTACACAAATATTTAATTAGTTATGCTTTTTCTACAAAGAAGCTTTACACTTTACTAATCAAAATTGCAGAACTTCAGTTAATGTATTTCTTCAGGGGAAAATAGACAATAAATAAAAAAAATAAGCTGATTATAAGAACATTATTTAATACTTATACTTAAAGGCTTCCTAATTTCACATATTGCCAACATATTCAATCAGTTTCATTCAAAAGAAAATTATTCTATGACACTTTCAAATTATGTCACTTAAGTAAAGAAAGAAGATGTCTTTCAAAAACCATTCATTCAACAAATTACTATTGCTATGTACACCCATAATCATGAATCTCTAAAAGATAATGTGGAATATAACAACCTGCATACAAAATAATAAAATACATGATTCTATTTATACAAAGGTCAATACTGATATAACTAATATATAATGTTAGAAGTCAAGATATTGGGACTTTGGGAGAGAAGGGAGAGGATAATGATTAAGAAGAGCTCCACCACTGGGTGAGAAACCCATCTCTAAAAAGAAAAAAAACAATAAAATAAAAAATTAACCAGGGATGGTGGTGAACACCTGTAGTCCTAGCTTCTTGGGAGGCTGAGGTGGCAGGATTGCTTAAGCTTGTAAGTCCAAGGTTGCAATGAGCTATGTTCGCACTACTGCAGTCCAGCCTGGGCAACAAAGTGAGACCCTGTCTCAAAAAAATTTTCTTTAAAATAAGAATGTTAAAAAAAAAAAAGGAAAAAAAAAGAAGAGCTCAAAGGGTAGCTGGTAATATCCAATTTACCGCATAGCGGTTACATAAATGCACTTAATTTGCTATAATCATATAGCAAATATATAGCATATATATTTATCTATATGTTTTTAATTTTTGTGTTTTCTATATGTGTATATGAATTAAATTTATATTTATATTTTATAAAATATTCATTAATAATTAATTCAGCAAGTATTTTAACCACCTTATTAGGTTAATAATATTGTTCTTAGTATTGAAGTAAAAGTTAATACAGATGCATAAAAGTATTATAAAATTAGAACTCAGAGAGTAAGGGAAAGGGGAGGAACATGAAAAAATACAGTGTGACATGGTGGTAGGAGGTTGGCTTAGGAATGCTGTGAGTCAAACAGGCCTCGGTTGAAAAATTTGCTCCATCACTTCTTAGTTTGGGGCTCATCTATTAAAAGGGGCTGTTGAGAAGACTAAATGAAATTCATTACTGGTCTTCCATCTACATTAATTCCCTGCCCCTGTAACGCTCTATAAAGTTGCAAGCAAACACAAATGAACGATAAGCTCCAAGGATAGAGAACAGTTACAAAATTTAAGAAGACTTCCCAGAAATAATAACTAAGCTGGCAGTTGAAGCCTGAGCAGAATCTGACCAAGTTGATTTCAGGGAGCAGAACACATTTCAGAGAAACAAAAGAGCAAAGACAGAGATATAGAGCCATTCAAGTCCAAGAGTACTAAATAGTTCTTTTTGGGTATGTGTGGAGGAGCCATCCAGCAGAAGGGGAAGGCGGATAGGTATGTTTGAACCAGATGGTGAAGGGCCTCATATGTTAACGCAGACTGTTTTGCTGGGTTTGTTTCTGTCTTGTAGCTAGGTGGTTTCTGTCCTGCAGTTGTCAGTTAGGCTCACCTGGTTGCTTGGGATCTGAATAAAATCAGTGCATACCTCCTTTCCAAGTCCTGAGAGGTTCAAATCCTTCTGAAAGTTTGGGCCAAATCACTGAATGCTGCTTCTGCAATTGTGGTTTCTGTTTCATATTGTGTCACCAAATATGAGACTAAGGCTCTTCCTAGATTTTTACAAGAACCAGTCTTCAAAAAGAATCCTTTCCAAAAAGCATTTGTGACTTCAATCCTCTTGTTTAAAGAGGGGGAAAATCATGAGGAAATGGCATTCCACAAATGCATACAACTTCAAATTAAACATTAAATATTTTGTTCCTTAAAACACTGCCTCACACCCAATGGAATCTGAGGCCAGAAGATTCACTACTGTTATCAGTTCATCCTTTTGAGATTACAGTTTTGACCAATTAAGTTTTCAATAAATTCAATCATTGAAAAAGTATTTCTCTAGATAACCTTATATTTGCTTAATCAAAATGTCCCAATGCTGAGATTAAAGTAAAATGAATTTTAATGTTAACAACTTCTTACTAGTGAACCAATGATTTACAAAATTGGAATTTTTACAAGCATGAGGGTTTTCAATATCTCGTCTGATCAGGAGGAGGTAGAGTTTAAACTAAAATAGCTACTACAGCAAAATTGCAATTGCTAGTTTTTCATGCTAACAGATTTGAAATATCTAATGCTAACATTATCAAAACAAATCTGACTTCAAAAATTCCATTTCTTGCTCCAAACACACACACACACCCCAAAAAACCTAAATTTTAGAATGTCAGCCTAGTTAAAATTAAGTAACCATTTCAATCTTAAAATTAATGTTGTCAGCAAACAAACATGATTATAGAAGCCCTTTCTCCACCTTGAAACAGTAGTTCTTTACATTTCATAAGGCCCTCTGGGTCACTTTCTTGTCTTGACTTCAAAGAGACATATAAGCTTAGATCAATTTTGCAGTGGCATACTACATGATGAGAAAGGAGCCCTGTCTCTATTTCAGGTCATGGTGAACCAACCTCACAAAATACTAAAAACTGTACAGGTCTTATAAAAATTCTTTCTAGTAGCTGTAAAGCAACGAGCTATTACATTAAGATTGATTTAAGACCCATGAGTCATTTGAAAAAATAACTGTTTGGTTTGATGTTTCTTGGGTGTCATACAAGATATAACCAGAATGTAAACAATGAGTCCTCTAAAAAGTACAATATTACAGTCCTCTGTTAGACAAGATGATGCATTCTGTTTAAAAAAGACGCACCCTTTCAAAGGCAAAACAGAGAGCAGGTTTCAAAGAAAATTACCTAGCCCTGATAGATGCTGCAATTTCAAGAGTTAAACTATTGAGAAGGTTTTAGACGTGATTATAAATTAATTCAATATGAAAATTAAAAATGTTAATACTTTGGTTAAATAGTGGTTTTGCTTTCCTTGTTCTATATTTACAGCATATTTTTTTTAAAAAAACGTGCCAGATTGTTTATGTTTCATCAATTTTTTAAAAAAATTAAGGAGGAGCCAGGGCAGCACATTTTTTTCACATATTAGAGGAATGCCAGAGGCTATAGGCATTACTTCTTTCCAACTTAAATTACATTTCCAAGTTTACTGTACATAGAACCCTAAAATTAAACTAAGTCCACCAACTTGACTTCTTTAGAGAGCCATAACTAAGAAGAAAGCACACCTGTGTATAAGTGTACAAACATAGAAACATGATTCTCATTAGTGTAAAGACACAGTTGAACAGTGATTGATGCACACATGATGTTTCTTCCTAGTTAGGCAGAAATGTTAAAAGTCAGCAATTTGGTGGGAACAGAGACGGCTGTGTATACTGCCAGTTGGGCCATTTGACAATATGGGGTTTTGATTCCTGCTTGGGAACTGTGTGTTCATAATAGCGCAAGCCTCATTTAGATTGAAGGAGCATAGAAAATGTCTCCAAGGGAAAAAAAAGAGTGGGGAGAGTCAGTCAGTTAAAAAAAAAAAAAAAAAAAAAAAAAAGATATATTTAGAAGTGCACGAAGCTTAAAAATTAACAAGTACAATACTGGATTTAAAAGACTAGATTTGAAGAAATAAGACTGTTAATAAAAATACAATTTTCCAAGTTAATGATACTAAGGCATTATTCGCTTGTCTTTGCTCTGCCTTCTGTCTCTCTGGCTCCCTCACTACTGTCAAATTGTAGACAAATGTCACTCTCTCAGTGAAGCCTGGCCTTACTATTCTAAAGTGAACCATCTCCATCCTTGCTATATTCCTTATAACCCTGTACTCCTTTCTCTCCATAGAGCTCATTAACATCTAACATACCATATATTTTGCTTATTATGCTCTTAATATCCATCTTTTCCCACTAGAATATAAAATCTATAAGGATAGGAATGCATTCAATTTGTTCACTGTTATATATGTACCCATGACCCAGAAATTTCTTGGCTAGCATAGGTGCTTAATAACTATGAGTAAATAAACCAAGAATTCTGCTATAGACTGAATGTTTGTGTTCCTCCAAAATTCATATGTTGAAACCCTAATGTTCCATGTGATGGTATTTGGACGCGAGGCCTTTGGGAGATAATTAGGTTTAGATGAGGTCATGAGGTTAGGGTCCCATGATGGGATTAATGCCCTTAAAAAAGAGGAAGAGAAGTGATTTCTCTCTTTGCATGCATGCACCAAGGAAAGGTCATGTGAGGAGATAACCAGGAATAGGGCCTTCACCAAGAATCCAACCATGTTGGTACCCTGATCTCAGACCTCCACACTCCAGAACCCTGAGAAGTAAATGTTTATTGTTTAAGCTACTCATGGTAGCTTTGTTATAGCAGCACAAACTGACTCGTGCAAATTCCCACCAGTGTAATTGGTAAATTGGGGGATAGCAGCAGGATATTTGTTGTCCATTAAGATATATGCTGAACTTATTTTTTCAGCTTGATTTTTAATTATCAGAATATTTTGCATGTTGAATACATTTATATTAAAAATGCACTTTTTTCTGTGCAATCTAAATAAGTGGTTTCATTTAATTTTTTTCATTACCTTTTACATGAAACAATAATTTCCACCCTGAGAAATAAAGTCTTACAACACAAGAATATTGGGAGAAAACGAGGCAGTGACAGGTTGAGACAATTATAAAAAATGAGTTAAAGATATGTGATTACAGTTCCAACTTCAGTAATGCCTGAGTACCTTAAATTGAACTAACCAAACTACAGGTAACTATTATATACCCCAGACTAAATTAAAAAAAAAAAACAAAAAACAACTTTTTGAATGCACTGAAGAGTGACTATAAATAAGCAAAAAAAAAGAGGAAAGAATGCAATCTTGAGAGAAAGGAATTGCAGTGGAGAAATGCACACTAATACAGCTTTTGCACTGAAGGGACTATCCGGGCCATAGAGAAATAATGAGTTAGAGCTCTGCCATAGAACTAAAGCAGAAAGCTGCAGTTGCATGAATCTGCAATATAAGAGAATGGAGATTAACTGCCAAAGTGGCTAGAAATTAAAGAAGAAAAAAAATCCCAGAAAATGAGAGTGTCACATATGAGGGAACTCTAAAAATCTGCATTTCTCCCCTCAAATGCTTGAATGACCCATGAATTTCATAAATGCAGTGAAGATGCCAGAGATTTCCCCAAGGGGAACCAATAGCTAAAAGGCCAAACAAGCTGATGTCAACCAAGAGAAAGAAAAATTGAGGTTATATCAAGTTAAAAGGGCCACATCTTATGAATAAAACCCGAATCTTTGGAATAAATGATTTTTCTTGAACTAAGGCCCAAAGCAAAACAGATCCATAATAACAAAAAGTAATACCAAACCACCACAAATTTTAAAGTAATAAGAATGTAATTTAATTGCCTACTGGAGGGAAACTAAGCCCTTTTCAAGGGAAAATAAGAGGATTCAGAGCCTTTCCCATGTCTAATCCAAAAATGTCCAGGACAAAACTAAACTTTCTATACAGGTTACTACTATACGAATATCCTGAGGAGGGAAAAAAAAGTCTGTAAAACATAGCCCAATATATCCCCAATATTGGAATTAGCAGACAATGACTTTAAAACAGCAAATAAAAATATTTAATAAGTACAATTAGTTAAAGGAAAAGATGGGCATAATAATTGAACAGATGAAGATATTCAGTAAACATACATTCAGTAACTATAAAAAAGAATGAAAAGAAAATGCTTAAACTGAAAAGAAATAAAAATTTGAAATGAAATTCACTACATGAGCTTAGTAGTGAATTTATAATAGTAGATTTGAAATAGTAAGAGGAACAGTGGTTGGACCTAAAAATTGGTTTATAGAAATTTCCCAAACTGAAAAATAGAAAGAAAAAATATGGAAATAAAATGTGCAGAATCTCATGGACAGGACAGACAATACTGAATGACCTACCCAGCATGCAGTTAAAATCCCAAAAGGAGAAATGAATGAAAATAGACAGAAATGTATCTGATGGAATAATTGCAAACTGTTTCTAAAGTAGGAAAAAATGTAAATTTAGAGCTAATGTTGCATTTCAACAGGATAAATAAAAAGGAAACTACACCTAAATATATAATAGTCAAACTCATGGAAACCAAAATTAAAAAGAAACCAAAGAAAAAGAGAGGCATAAATTATACCTAATTTCTCCTCAGAATCAACAAAATCTAGGAGATAATGAGATCATTAAAGCACTACAAGATTAAACATACAAACAAACAAACAACACCTTCCCACCCCTGAATTCCATATCCAGTGAATATATCCTTCAAAAATGAAAATTAAGTAAAGCTATATTTAAACAAATAACAGATGAGAGAATTTACTGCCAAGAGAACAACACCACAAGGAATGCTAAATGAACTTCTTTAGACTGCAGAGAAATAATACCAGAGAGAAACCTTGAACTACAGGAAGGAACGAAAACAGCAGTAATATCAGATATGGGGATGAACTAAAGAATTTTGTTGTCTTAATTTCTTTTAAACAACTAGATTTGAAAGCAAAATTATAACATTGTAGTGTAGGATTTATAATTTGTGTCAATATAAATATTAATGTAAAACAGAATTGAACAGAAAAATGCTCTTCCTATTATTGATTTGCCCAAATGGGCAAAAGGCTTGGACAGATATTTCATAGAAGCTATATGAATGGCCAATAAACTCATAAATGGTTCAACATCATAAGTCATCAGGGAAATACAAATTACAGTGAGAGATATATCATACCCACTAAAATTCCTAAAATAAAAAGACTGATGGCACTGTAGATGGTGAGGATGTAGAGCAGCACTTACACTGCTGATAGGAGTACACAACGGTACAATCACTTTGGAAAACTGGCTTTCTTTATATAAAGTTAAATATACACTTAAAACTCAACACAGCAATTCCACTCCAAACTATTTTCCCAAAAGAAATGAAAACATATGACATTCATAATAGCCCAAACTGAAAACAACCCAAGCATCCATTCATACATGAATTGTGTATACACTCATACAAATAGAATTCTACTCAGCAACACAAAATAGAATGAACTTATGTGTGTAAACTCATGTTTGTGGGTTAACAAACATGTTAAGTGAAAGAGCGCACCAAAGAAGCATACTCCAAATGATTTCATTTATATGAAATTAAAGAATAGGCAAAACTAATCTATTTTAACATTTGAAATGTAAATTTTTTAATGTAAATTTACCAAACACTAAGTATGAAACAATTAATATGATATCAACTAATTTGAAATATCAAACAAATGATATGAGAGCTGGTATTTCAGAGTCAACAGGCATTACAATCAGCATTAAAGTAATTAAAGTATTCCTATCTCTTTTAGCTTTGGTGTTCACAACAAACCACATTCAAAAGTTCATCTCTGGTTTTAGAATGGCCCTTTTAATGTTTCTGAAACTAAAGGAAAATGGTTCTTCAGTCTTCAGCAGTTTTCTATAATTTATTCTTTTTCAACATTGTAGAAAGTGTTTTGGCTTTTTTGTGGAACATAGTGTGGGAAAATATCCTTAAAAATATTGCTGTTGCTACTTTTTACAAATATATTTAATTTTGGGGGTGTTTTTCCTTCATTTTATTAGCATTATATTTATATGAGATTACAATATAGAATGCTTCCAGGCACTTTTTATAATTATTACCAGAGACATTCACAGTGATTACTTTTTCATAGGTAATTAGGAGTGGCATGAAACTAAATTGGGTACAACTCTCACAGATATAACTTCTACAGAGCCAGAAACTGGTGGAACATGGCTGGTGGCTGGGAATCAAAGATCTCCCATTCAGGGCATAGTTTCAATTGTGCGTAGTAGTACAATATGGACAGAATCTGGTTACAGGTGAACTTGAGTTTGAATCCTGGCTCTGCTGTTGACTAGCTGTACAAGCTTTGACAACCTCTACTCCATTCTTCCATCATCAGCTTGAAGGGTTACAATCTCTAAGACACCATCTCTGATACCACAAACTGTATCAGATCTCCTATTTACCAAGTTCATAATCCCTTAAAATTTTTATTCGTAATATGTATCACTGTTTGTAATTTTATATTTTTATGTGTGTTGATTTGCTTAATTTTATTATATTTCTTCATTCTAAGCTCAGAGAAAGCTGGGACCACATCTCTTTCACTCACCATTTGTCCCTGGGACTAGCATGTAGCGTATACCCAATAAAGAGTCGAGAAATAAAAATAAATAAATAAATAATAAATAAATTTAGGTGTGAAACCCAAAGTTATAGAAAAGAAAATCTCAACAATCACCAGTAATTATAATTTCAGTTTTGATACAAAGACAATTTTAAGTCTAAGCCTAAATGATTGGTAAGGTTTCTAATTCTTTTCAAAAAAAAAAATAGTAATGTTGAACTGTTTGGAGAAAGCACATGATCCCTAATCTGTGTGCTACAATTTCATTGTAGAAGTAAAGTTAAATTTTATTTAGATTTAAAGTATATCCATGTACTGTTTTACAATATTTTTGAGCCACAAAGGTGATAAAGACATGAAGAGAAGGCGTTGCTTGCCTTTAAAATATATGAACACTGCATATCTATCAAATTTTATTCCATTAATGCCACCTCTATGCTTAGCCTGCTGCGTCTTCATTGAATGAGAATAAAATGAGTGACATATCAGACAATATAGGAGGAATAAATATAATGAAAACAGATTGCTGGAGCTATGGACAGAGTGATTATCTCAGGAAATAAGAGCATACAAGATCAAACTAAGAGAATAAATATAGCACTTGATATTAAAGAAATGCTACCATGTGAAGTAAGTTTATTCTGTTTTGTATTACATGGAATGTATTCACTATAACTTAAGGCTTGTGAAAATGGAAATTTGAGAATGTAAACCGAAAAAATATGAGGCAAATCTCAAATTTCAAATAAGGGACAAGGATAGGGATGCTCCACTGAAACTACTTCATTGTACTGACATGAAACTCAAATTTGGTCACCTTAGGAAAGATCTATTCTAGGCATAGATCAGTTATAGGAAAAAAATGGTCAGAGGCTCTCATTAAAAATCAATATAGTTGAGTCTTTCTAACAACTGCAAAACATAACTATAATACAAGGGCAGAAAGTATAGACTTTTAATTATCCAATCCACTTGACAAATAGTAGAATGCCTGGCACATATAGGAGTTCAACAAATATGGATGAATAAATAAAACTAAGAAAAAAATGTTTTCATTTGAGATGGTGAATAATCAATTTATTACTGATTCTTATGAAGGTTGATACCTCTAACTAGGTGTGACACAAATCACAGCTAGATTAAAAAGTAAGTTTTGTTATTTACATGTGGTTGAGAGAGAGTAATGGTTAGAGCTTGGACTCTGGAAGAAAGACAGATCTGGTTTGAAAAAACTGGCCCTGACATTGGCCAGATAATCATTTTGGGCAAGTTATGTAATGTTTCTAAGCCTCATCTAAAATGGGGAAAATATATGCTACAACATGATGTGTGGAATAATTGTAGGAATCTATATAAAGTGTTTGGCACCATGAGTGGTAACAGTAATCACTCAAGAAATATTTATCATCATCATCATCATTGTTATTCAAAGTACCCTATGAAAGACTAAAGAGTCTCACTTTAAATCAATTGAATTAGATGGCTGTGATATTTTGGGTAGGTGGATCAGTGGAGAAAGTACTAGTTCAAGCTTTTAAATAGTTTAGTTCTCTTAATTTTTATGCCTAAATGAACCATCTAGACACCTCAGGCCATTCCTAGATTATACATCCTTAACTTTTTTATATATCACTTATAGAAAATTAGCTACCTAGTTACAGAAATCCCTTTTCCCACTTAACTCTCAGGAGAGAGATATCATCTCCCTGCTTCATTAGGCCCAGTCCCTCTAGTGTTCTACTCCGTCAGGTAACCACTATTGACATTTTTCTTTCCACTACCTGAGTCCCCTGGATTCTCTGAAGGGGCAACTGTATACTGGCAGGAACAAAGACTTCTCTCTTCCCCCATGCCATTCTTGACCATTGCCGTCACACTGTGATAAACATACAGCTCACTGGGAGATGTGTTCTTTACATTTCAAGTTAAAATTCTGAATGCTTTTTTAATAGTATCACTGCTAGGTCTCATGTATAGTGCTATGGTTTGAATGTGTTCTCTTCAAAAGTCAGGTGTTGAAACTTAATGGATAGTGTGAAAGTATTAACAGATAGGACCTTTAAAAGGAGGTTAGGCCATAAGGGCTTCTCCCTAATGAATAGGGTAAGACCCTTATAAAAGAGGTTTCATGCAATTCTCAGGTGGCTTGCTCTTCTGCCTTCTGCCATGTGAGGAAACAGTATTCCTCCCCTCTGGAAGATGAAGCAATGAGGCTCCATCTTGAAAGCAGAGAGCAGCCCTTTCCAGACAACCTAAGCAGCTAGCACCTTGGACTTGGACTTCTCAGTCTTCAGAACCATGAAATAAATTTCTGTTCCTTATTAATGACTCAGTTTCAGGTATTTTGTTGTAGCAGCATGAGCAGACTAAGACATATAAGCTGTTGATTAAAATTAATCCCTATGCCTCATGTATAAATATTACCTAAATGATTTTTTTTCTTTTTTTTTTATTTCGGCATATTATGGGGGTACAGATTTTAAGGTTTCAATAAATGCCCATTTTCCCCCCTCCCCCCACAAGTCTGAGTCTCCAGCATGACCATCCCCCAGATGGTGCACATCTCACTCATTATATATGTATATACCCACCCCCCCTCCCCCCTGCCCAATACCCTATTACTGTAGTACCTATGGGTCCACTTAGGTGCTACTCAGTTAATACCAGTTTGCTGGTGAGTATATGTGGTGCTTGTTTTTCCATTCTTGGGATACTTCACTTAGTAGTATGGGTTCCAGCTCTAACCAGGAAAATATAAGATGTGCTATGTCACCATTGTTTCTTAGAGCTGAATAGTACTCCATGGTATACATATACCACATTTTATTAATCCATTCTTGGATTGATGGGCACTTGGGCTGTTTCCACAGCCTTGCAATTATGAATTGTGCTGCTATAAACATTCGAGTGCAGGTGTCTTTTTTGTAGAGTGTCATTGGATCTTTTGGGTAGATGCCCAGCAATGGGCTTGCTGGATCAAATGGTAGATTCACTTGTATCGCTTTAAGTTATCTCCATATTGCTTTCCACAGAGGTTGAACTAGTTTGCAGTCCCACCAGCAGTGTAGGAGTGTTCCTCTCTCTCTGCAACCACGACAGCATTTATTGTTTGGAAACTTTTTGATAAAACCTAAATAATTTTTAAGCCAATTTAAGAATAAATCATAAGATATAATGAGAAAATAACTTCAAGGTTAAAACAATGTACTTATATAACACTTTAGGCATAAACTTTTCCTTTATAAATGAAAAAATTATGTATTTTTTCCTATTTCATAGAAGTAGACTCTTTTCTACAATAAAAAAATTGACTTCTGTAAAAACATTATTTTTATGACAGATTTTCCTCTAGGATCTGGTACTAGAAACTTCTTTCTTTTGAAAAGAGAGAAACCTAGAGACCATGAATTAGTATATGAAAGACCACAAAAAGCTGTTGTTCTTTTCTTCACTATTTTCCAACTCTGAACTTTGGTGTATTTGATTTCCTTAGCTTTCCTATTCATAAAATTGGAAGAATAGATCCACAAAACTTCTAATAACATTTCTGAAACACTCAGAGGTAAGGTTTTACCAGAAAAAATTTTTCATATTTTTAAAACTTAGTTGAATCTCAATTTCTTTGGCTGTAAACAGAGTTCATTTTATTTATAAAATGCAAAGTTTAAATTAAAAGAATATATGCATCAAGCTGTGAAAAGAAAGACTGAAAAGAAACTTACATTAATATTTCCCTCAGCCAACATATCGTTCATTTTCAAAGATCATCTGACAACCACAAAATTCAAAGCTATGAAAAATAATTGAAAATGGCAATTAATGTGTCCCTTTTATTGCTATTATACATATGCTTAATTTTTTAATTTAAATAAATGAAATAACAGTGATTTATATTTATGAAATAACAGTGATTTATATTTTTAAAATAATACTGACTACTCTTCAATATTTACTTAATATTTGTTCACTTTCTGACAAATTATAAAAATTTACTCAGATATTAAACTGAGCTGCATTTTGTGATCACCTTTTTATTTTGAACTGCCCATGCATATTCAGTATTTATGAACAACTGTTAAAATAGAAAATGTACTGCCTAGCACATCTAATGAAAAGACTGATAACATGGAATAAAAAGGAAGGGGGGATCTAGTATGATTTCTTTTTTGTTTTTAAATATCTATCAATTACAGAATAACCAGTTGGGTTAAAGAAAAAGAGGAAACAATAAAGCAGAAACAAATTATCATTGAAATCCACCCAAACTTCCCAAAATAAGAATCCTTGCTGTTCTGCCCATTGTGGCTGCCATATGTGGCTGCAGGAATCCCTGAAGACAAGAATAGAGTCTTTCAAAACCTCTGATCACATCTCTGGTTTAGGCCCACCTCAGGCAGCCTAAAGATGCTGTTAATCAATTAGCCGAGGTCCCTGCTTAGTCCAGGAAGAGACCAGTATAAGGGGGGAGGCTGGAGCACATGGAACAAAGCTATCTATTGCAGTGGATGAGCTTTTCTTGTGCATATGCACACTGGCCATTGTTCCATTCTTGAAGAATCACATTAATCAATGTTCAGAGGCTGCACCTCTGAAATAGAGTGTTGGCTGTTCATCAGTGATTTATTACAGAGCCCAAACATGCATTTGACATGAAACAAGTTGGGTGTTTGGAAGCTGCCACTGAAGGGGGAAGGGAAAGTATGTTTTGGAGTGTGAAGGGTGCTAATGCTGATAGCTCCCTTCAGAGTGAAAAAATACTACTCTGACAATTATGATTATAGATATCCAGGCTTTCCTTGAAAATGTAATTTGATTAGCAGAATTAGAGAAATGCTCTGACTTTAAACTTGAAAAGAAAAGGGAAGAAACGAGAAGAGAAAGAGAAGAAAAATAAAAAAGAAAAAAAAATCCAAGGGGAAAGAGGTTGTAATCAACTTTAAAAGGCCTCCTTATTTTTCAGAATTCTTTAAGCTTTTAAATTGAATCCTTGCTTATGGAATATATTTTAAAATGCTTTCATTAGAAAGAAAACTATATCTACCCAATACCTTGTTAGGTGATGCAAATTATCAAGTCCAATATAAAATGAAGTGTAAATTTAAAAATCAGTTGTATTAATTGAATATTCTCTCGTTTAACTGGATGGCCAAACATATGCATATCAGTTGGAAGGCAACATTTGGAAGAAAAATCATTTGTGCTTTGGCAGGATTTGGCATTGCCATCACAGAAATTGATCAAGTAAAATTCATTTGAGCAGGAAACAGAGGTTATGTTGTGGTTGTCGTTTTAATTCTCAACATAATTTCTTTTGAAGCAACAGGCATTTTTAGAAATAATGATCACATATTTTAAAACAAAAATCTGGACACATTTGATGTGTTTCAGATGACCTACTTGGCAACAGGAGTGAATTTTACTGAATTGAGATTTTCCTAGAAAATAAGGATCATACGTTTGTCATACACTTTGGAGCAATCCTCAAAATTTGAAAGATCGCAAGAATGGATGTTTAATTAATCTAGATAGATAAAAGTAATTATTCATCACCATTCACATATCTTCAACTACTCAAGACATCAAAATCTTCAGAGACTTAAGACTATAAGAAACAGCTGCTTTTGGCCAATTATGCTCTGGGCTGTCAAGATTTATAATACTCAAACAATTCCTTCTCCCTATTAAAACAGGGGAAATTATTCTAATAGGAATGGTGGTGATTGTACCAGGAATTTTCACTGGATTTAAAATAAGAGAATGTACTCACTCAAAGAGAATTGTATTCTCCTTTCTTTGCCTTAGTTTATTCAGCTGTAAAATGGAGAGTTTTTCTGATAAATGAGAAAGTTTTTCTGATAAATGCCCAATAAATGTTACCATTTGCCTTAATTTTAAAATATTGATAGATGTCTAATAATTTCATCGGGGGTTTAAAAATGCTTTCTTAGTAAATTTCTTGTATTTTTTTGACCTTGTGTTCACATAGTGTAAAAGGGGGAGTGGTAAACGAAAGGAATTCCTAGGGCTATCAAATACCTATTAGGTACACCTCTAATCCTAACAATGAACATATCTGCCTACACAAAAATTATTCTTAGTTCACAGTGTTTGAACCCCAATAGCAAAGGTGAGAAAACGTAGCAGTGCTCTATGATTTACTCTTATCAGATGTGTGTGGACATGTGTGCATGCATATTTTCCCCCACATACACACTAGGTTCTGCCGTCTATCTATAGCTTTGTTTTTATAAGGAAATGATTTGGTGTCATTGTGAAAGTAGGCAGTATCTCACCCTTCTTATTCTGTAGCTTGACGGTCTAGACTAGTGATTCAAAAACGTGGCTGAGCAACACAATCACCTGGGATCTTTTAAAAATTTCAAAGCTCAGGCCACACCTCCATCCAATTAATTCATAGTCCCTGGGAGAGGGAGCATCAGTATTTTTAGAAGCCCCCAGGTGATTCCAGTGGTGCAGACAAATCTGGAAACCATAACTGTATCAAAGGCAATTTCCAGGCTGGTAACACGTTTAGAAGTCAGGACTTGGAATAGCCTTTATGTATCTCTTTTTTCTCAAATAGTTAGCATATTTGTCATTTGGTTTATGCGTTCTTCAGATGATTTTACAGAATTTTTGAAAAATATTTAATTAGAATTTTAAATTAATGAGATATTTGAGAGAGCTTGTATTTTCAACTTCATTTCCAAGTTTAAATATATGTCTCTCAGAAGTGATTTGTCTACCTTTTCATACATGTTATGCCCGTTTTCAGTTACTTTGTAAACAGAAAGAAGAAACCAAAGGCTGAAGTGGGTATGGTCTGGCTGCTGGCAAAGAGAGAACAGAAAGCCCAGAGCCACCAAGAGTGTAGCACATCCCGCCACCCATAAAAAACCTAGGCATCAGCCATGAGCCAGTGCATTTGTTCTTTCCTCTGACTTACAATTTGATTTATTTCCAATGCTCTCTGCCAGGACTAGTACCCCAGTGTTCATCAAATTCTGGAGTCATTAACTGGCTCAATGTTAAAATTGTGAGTATTTTTTTTTAATCTATACTGATGTAGAATAAACATTATTTTTTTTCCTGTTTTGAAAGGTAAAGCAATTAGAGGTTGATGGTCAGCTTACATAGGTGAGTGCATTTTCCGAAGATGGAAACCCCAGCTCTTATGAAGAATGTTATGTCATATGATTTTCATGTATCTGCCAGCTATTAAAAATGTGGGTACCTTTCATGGCAAAGAAAGCAAACTATAATAATCTGATTAGGTTTAGAAGAAGATTGCCATTAAATAGTAACATGTAAAATCATAATAAATGGTTATTTCTGTGCAATTCAATATTCCATCAAAGGATGCATGGGTATGCCACACTAAAGGTAGCTCATTTTAGTTCTAGTTTATATACTCTTGTTTTTTTGTTAAAAATACCTAGGAATTGAGAAAAGTGAGGATGTTTACTCTTTGAACATAAATTTTTAAACTGCTATAAGTATGACATTGATATTAAAAAACAACAGAAAAATGCTTTGAAAATAAAGATTTTATATTTGAAATCTAATATTAAACATTGTACTTCTGTTTAAATGGTAGGAGAAATGCAAGTGACAGCATATATTTACAGATTTTTAATCATTTCTTGCCTTTTTTGCCATTTATTACAAAACAGTGATTGTTTCTTTAAAATTAACATCATCTAAAAAAGTACACATCCTATAGAATAAAACCAACCTGTAAGAATTTGTCAATATGGTATGTTAGCAGTTGGAATTTACAAAATGAGATAAATGTGGATAATTATGAATTATATAATGAAATGAAATTGCTTTAAAAATATCACTGATGCTTTAGGACTTCTTGTCTACAGTCTGAAGCGCTGCAGTTGCTGTCTGGGTACTAGGCAGAAAGGCCTTTGGGACTATGGATGTGTGAGGCTATTATTTCTGGGCTTTGGCAGTAAGAAATATGATCTGTGCCCCAGGAAAAACGCTGAAAGCAGAAGACATGGTAATTCGAGCTACAGCCACAAGAAAACAGAAAGTTCAGTTACACACAATTGTACTTTTCTAATATAGAATCAATATCAACATATTAACAAGTAGTTGTCAAATTAATATTTAATTTGGTTTACCAGTGAGATTCTTAAATTCAGGATTATTTCATAATTTCTATATTCTTCAATGCCTATATATGCATAGAATGTACAAAAGAAAATCATTGCTAAATATTTAATTCAAAAAAGAACAGATGTATAGATTTATAGGTCTTAAAAATATTGCATTGAACATTTCAGAATATTTTAGTAGGCCTAAGAATATAAACTTTTAGAGTTCTTAAACTGTAGACCTCAGGGGAGAACTTGCCTTATGTTCTTAATGAAAATATTAGCTGCCAAATTAACTAAAATATTTAACTTAACAAATACATTGATGTTTTAAAATTAAATCTTGTTGAACATTTAAAAATTGGTCTTAGATGTAGCCACACAAAAACAGTTTCAAGGATGACAATCATCCCATTCCTTTAATCTTCACCTACATACTGACTTAAAAAATGAGTATATATGGAGAAATGCATTCAGCATGCAGATGTTCAGCTATGATTTTTGAGTGCTGAGAATTAAATGTTTCCAAATTTATTTTTAATGGTATCAAATTTCCGATTTAAAAATGTTATTTTTTTCTGCAAAATAAATATGTTTTATAAAGGAAAAATGGAAATTGGAAACAAATAATTTTATAGCATTGATTTGACAAAAGTTATATAAAAGATAAAATAGAAAATGAAATATAATACCTTTATTCATCTCATCTGTCTCTTTCTCATTATCCATGCATCAAGACATTAACAGCCTCACTACTGAAAGAGAAATTGCTTGTTCATTTATTGGGAGAATCTTTTCCAGATAAGTGGCAATTTGCATCCACATGAGCAATGTATGACAATGTCTCATCTGGCCCAGTGCAGTGTGCAATTTTGCACACAATGTCATGCTGACCTGCAGTAACTAGGATATATTGCTTGCTTAAGAAATATAATGGGTAAGGGAAATATTGCATTCATGTCTTTCAGCCCACAATTTTATTATGCCATGACAATCAAGAACACAGCAGATGCCACACCTGCAAATATTAGGAAGTTAATTGACCAATGAAATATCATCAGCAAATTTCCTTCAGCCAACAAAAATAAATTTAAAGTTTACTTAGATTAGAGACAGCAAAAGTTTTATACAACTCTTCAACATTTACAAAGAAAGAAATATTTAATTATGGATGGGAGTATGTCTTGAAGAAATTTTAGTTTAAAATATAGTAAATATAAAAGAGAAGGATATAAAATATTAAAACTTACTACTAATTGTAGATAATTTCTGATATCCAGCATGGATTTTTAAAATAATGCCATTTATTTTAGAATGCTCTTTTCAATTGTCAGAAAGCTTTTAAAATTATTTTTGACTGGAATCAAGAGAGAAATTTGATTGCAATGGGAGTAATGTGTCTTTCCCTCACAGGAGTGATTTAAATCTGTGAAAAGTGAGGCCTGACAGGCATAAATTGGCTCCTGTCTTTTGATATTTAGAAGATGCATTAGCTCTCTTTTCTTGACAGAATACAGTATTCCATAGGTAGATTAGACCCCATCAAATGTCTACACTAATAACTTTTGTGATTGCCCATCTTTCCATTAGAGTGGCCACTTTTTCCATTGTTTTCTTTCTGTCATTGAGTACTGGGGTGCAGGGAGGAGGTTAGTTTGATGAAATATAAATATCCTTCATAGTTGTTTTCCAGAAAATTACATTTTTTAAAAAAATTTTATTTTCTTTCCAAGAAATTACATTTGATTTTCATATACTCTACATCCATCTCAAAGTCTAGAGTCCTTGATAAATACCAGTCCAGAAAGCAATGGAAATCAGACCATCACTGAGTGCCACAAATCCATGACTACTTCATATTGCGGCATCTTTGATGACTTGCAAAGCTATTGTAGAGGTAAAATATATTCTAGGCTCTACAAAATAAATATTTAGAATTTCATAGAAAGCCCTAAATAAATAAGTGCAATAAAATGTATGCTGACATTTTTCATATGTGGTAAAGCCGAGGTATATTTTCATATGCAAATCACATTTGAAATTCAAGAATAATTTGAAGCTCCATTTTAGTTCAAAAATTCTCTTTTCCACATTACCATCTCCATAGACATAAATTTCTTGTTTGGTTTGCAAAGTTTAGGTGATAAAGAGAAATTTTTAATTCAAAACTGATTTTTTTTAATATACCTTACCCTTTGTTAGCTTCAGTATGCAATGAATACCCTTAACTATGCTTTAAACTGCAAATTTTAATTTACATATATAAGAATATTTTCATTTTGTCTCCTTAAGAGGGCATATTAATATAAAACTTCCATTGAAAAAATATTAAACATATTTGTTGGTACTGACACATGCTCTAGTATTGTCCTAAAATTCCAAGCCATAGAGTTTCATTTTTCCTTTAGTGAATTTTTTTTTAACTACTAAACCACAGAAAGATGTCATTATGGTCAAGAAGAAAAAGATTTTGAGCCTGGCACAGTGGCTCACGCCTGTAATCCCTGCTACTCAGAAGGCTGAGGCAGGAGGATCAATTGAGCCCAAGGGTTTGAGGTTGCAGTGAGCTATGATGATGCCACTGCATTCTAGCTTGGGCAACAGAGCAAGATTCTGTCTCAAAAAAAAAAAAAATTCTAAAAAATTGCATATTTATAAATATGGGGTTTTGAGAAGTACTCTCATGGGAAGAGGCAGCCACAACTTAATGCAACAAACAGAAACATAACTCTCTTCAAATATATATCAATACATACGTAAAAATTATTTTATAATTAATGTTTGCCACTTTTTCTTAATATAATTTTCAAAAGTATACATTCTTTTGGATCCTCTTCTACAACTTCAAATGCCACATACATCATATACTATAAATACTATTATTATTATTTTTAATTTGGCAAAAAGAAAGTGCTAACTTCTAAAGAATTAAATACCTTCTCCATATTTGTTCTATTTTACTTTTGGAAGTTTCATCCTGCAACACACCCATACCCAACACCTGCCTTCCAGCTTAACTTCAAAGGGATATTTCACATAAAAGCATGTGAAAAGAGGAAAAAAATCTGACAGCATACTTGTTTTAATCTTCACTTTTTAAAAAAAAAGTATAGAAAGAGGATATTTAGATTTGCCTTAAAAGAACACTGATGCAATAAAAAGAAGTTTAGAAGTATGTCTTGTAACGAGATATTTAAATGCTTAATTATTTTAGAGAGGCCACATAATAAAAGAATTGAGTAAAAGAGAACAAGCCACAGTGTCTTGGGTGAAATTCAGGCTTTGCCATTTACCAATTAAGTGATTTGGGGAAAACTAATCATCTGAGGGTACTTTCTAATCTACAAAATGGGAGCAATGATTTTTTTTTTTTTTACCTCAGATCATTGTTGTATGAAATAACATAATGATTCCATATGAAGTATTTATAACAGTGCCCTGACACAGAGTATTCAATAAATATTAGATGATATGAATATAATTCTATTTGTTAGATGACTATGACTGTTATTATCAGTGTGTGTATATATACACACATATGTGTGTGTATATCTCATACCCAAAGCATGTGAATCAGTTCGGTAAGTTATGTTCACTTGCTAGAAATTCATAAATGCTTGTATTATTAATTAAATAACAATACTGAAAGGAACATATAATCCATTTGACAAACTTTTCAGCACTGGGCCACTAATCCATTGTAAATATTCATGACAGCTAGCATATCAGGCAGTTTATTATACTGAGACCAAATTTCAATTCTTTCTTCTGGCTGTTAAGACTCTATCCCTGGCCAAGCTGTAACCACGGGGAAAAAGTCCCCAAACACCAATAATCTCATTCCCTCCCCAAACTGTGTTTATATACACTAGGAATTGGGATTAGATAAATAATCTAGTTTTTTAGTTAAAGCTCTCAAAGTAGTTCAGAATTTTGTGTTCTCAATAAATGTTGAAAAAAAAAATTTAAAAATAATTTAATCATCTACCATATGAGTTTTTGCATGTACATATACAGACACAAGCTCACAGACCTCAGAAGTGCATATGCATGCACACACACACACACACACACACAGGTTGATTGTTCACTAATATTAGAATTCAGCAAAACAAGGGACCACAGCAATTAATAAATAATTTCTATTTTTGTGTGTATTTGTGTTTATTTATTCAATAATTCATTCTCTCAATAATTAAACTAATAAAATTATCCCCTATTATACCAACATCTGTGTCTCAAATTTGCTTTCAAATAAACCCAATCCATTCTTTTCAATTGGTAGATCACTTACTATTCTAAAAGTCATATTTACTGGGGGTCATTGTTCTATATAATTCCCTAAGTTGCTTCTGCCATAGTTAAAAGGAATTAAAGTATAAGAATGCTGCAGGAAGAATAAGAGTTCTGTTTAAACTAAAAATATTAAATTATGAGAGATTAAACTTAAATTTTTTCATTAATTATGAATTGAACTGGCTGGAGTACTTTTTCCTAAGAGGCTATTATTATTTCACCTAAAAATAATTAGATAACCATTATAAGAATATTTGGTTTCTGCCTTCACACCACACCTTTGGAATCTAAGGCAACACTGAGACAGAGGGGGAGAAAGAAAGAGAGAGAGGGAGAGAAGGAAGAGAGAAAGAGACAGAATCTTCCAACATTAAAACTGATATTAAACCCGAAACAAACTTATAGACGAGTACACCTGGAAAAATATATGTGTAAACACACATACACATATACTATAATTAATCAATCACTATGAACAAGGTACTATACTTCATACTTAAATGTGTTTTATTATAATATTCACAGCAAATCTTTAAGAGAAACAGTATCACTCATTTTTTGAAGAAGGGACCAACCCTCAGTGAAGTAAAGTAACTTGCTCACACTAACAGTCTGTGGCAGAGGCAGTGTGAGGGTCTAAGTATGTCTGAATGACTTCAAAGCCAGTGTTTTAACCACTGTAATAGACTGCCTTCTACAGCTCACAGCATGACTGTCAAACGAGGTGCGATGGTAGAGCATACAGATCAACATAACTCTAATCAAAGTTTAAGAATTTTACAAATGTGGGTACGTTTTCTGTTTAGTTTTGTTTGTTTCATATATATTGTTATCACTAACAAGAACATTCTTATTTCAGAATCCTGACATCTTCCCTGCCATATTAGGGTTTCTCTGACATTTATTATCAACAGACCAGCTGTCCACCATCTCGCCTAACAGTTCCTAATTCACACAGAGTTGTTTGCCCCAAACTCTTCACTCCTATCTTCTTTAAAAAGCATATGTCACAGCTGCATTTCAACTAATCTCAAGTAGTGCCTCATCTGTGAGCCATCTCGATGGACAACTAATATTTTGAAGTGCACACAAAAATGGGACCAATGGTGCCTTACTGTTAATTAAAACCATCCTGACAGCCACTAACGTGGCCTTTATGATGCGGCTTCTCCCCATGTTTGCCCAGTTGAGTCAACACATCTGCACCTGTAGGCTGGCTCAGGATGAATCAAATGTGAAAACTGAAGTGATCCCTGAATAACAGGAGGTTTGGACTTCTTTTTCCTAAGATAAATAACTCTCCTGGACCAAATGTATATGTGTCTGATACTTGGAAAATCACTATTCATTCTAACAAAGGAATGTCAGATGTTCTGATACCTTGAAGCAGATGTTCGCAAATGGTTTTGAGTCAAGAGAATTTTGCACACTTAAAATTGTGAGGACTCCAAAATGCTTTTATTTATGTTAATTATATCTATTGATATCTGGCATGTTAGAAATTTAAATGGAGAAAAATTTAAATATTTATTAATTTACTTTAAAATAAAGGTAACCCCATTACATGTTAACAGAAATAATATTTTCATGAAAAATAACTATATTTTCCAAGACAAATTTAGTGAAAAGAATGGCATTATTTTATATTTTTGCAGAATTTTTAAATATCTGATTTAATGAGTAGACAGGTAGATTCTTCTACTCATGCAGTCTGTTGCATTTTTGTTGTTGTTGAAATATATGAAGAACATTCATCTTCACAAAGATATTTAGTTGGAAGAAGTATTGGATATTCTTCTTTCATACTACACCAACACTCAACATGTGGCAGTTTCCTAAAGGCTAGTGGCAATGCAGAATCTGAAACCACATCACTGCAATCTAATGTTCTATCTTGAACTTCGAATGGATCTTTTATCCATACACGATTTTGACCTTGTGGACCCCCCAAAATGCATGATTATGATCTCTGGACCACATTTTGAGAATCACTGAAAACAGTATGAATAAATGAATCTACCATAGTGATCAAGAAAGATGTAGGGATTATATAAAGAATCTTACAGAAAGGTTCAAGATTTGGGCTAGTTCACACTAGCATTGTGCAAATTAGAAAAGAGGCCCATCCTTGAGATTCAGGATTGCAAACCTGGGTTAGGCAATGCACCATCAGTTGGACTATAACCTCCATTTGAACCCTTGGCCAAATGACCTTTTTCAGTGAACTGCACAACTTTATGTGGTAGTCCTGGTTACCTTGACACACAAGGGATGGTAATACATACATAGAGAAAACAGAGTGAAAAAAATTCCATTTGTGAGTCATAACAGTCTGACATAATTCACATTATTCTCCAACTTTATTCCTTCACTTCTGGAGTATATTCACAAAAGGTTTAATAATTAAAAATTCATGGTGAATACAAATTATCATCATGTCCCAGAAGAGTACTTTTACTTCAAAAATATGTGAATTATAAAGAAAAAAAGAAGGCACATAAGCATTAAAAGAAAAAAATCAATTTTTTAAATCTTAAGACATATTTTTTAAAAAGTGAACAACTCCCTTCAGTTAAAAGAAATAATAATAAAATTTCTAAGCATTTTGACTTTATTTCGTAATGGAAAGAAGCTACATGCCACCCAATGAAAGTGTCATTTAATGGGAATGCAATGAAACATGAGATTCTAAAATAGAAACTATCAAAACTGAGATAGTTAAAAATTATACTACTATGCATTCTGTTAAAATATGAAGTCACTAGTCACTAATATTAGCTGGCTTGCATCCACTAAAGAGCATATCAGTGAAGTGAAGAAAGATATTTGTAACTGAATTAATATCAAGCAAATGTTAGTTTCTATATTATTCCTCTTTTAATTATTACACAATTCTGCAACCATTTCCAGATTCAGAACGCTCCCTTGTTCAATTAATTTTATTTAGTAATAATGTAAACATGAATTTTGCCAACATAACCTACCATCAAGAAAACTGTATCCAGTGACCAGAGGGCAAAATTTCAAAATTAAGGAATTGCTAAACATTAATGTCTTTCAGAGATTTGTGCTATGTGGTAAATACGCAATTTTGCAAAACGCAGAGCTCATAAATGATGACTCACATGTAATGGAGATTACCAATAAGTCTGAGTAGCCATTTAAAATGAATATATTAGAAGCTTGTTACAAGAAGAAAAATTACTATGTTTGGCACTAATTGAGGCTATTTTTCTTTTACCACTTTCTGAGCTCATTCGAATCACATGCTGTGCCAATCCCTTCCTTTTGGAGAGATGGACACTACTGTATCCCTTACCTTAGCTTTCCACTAAATTAAGCTGCTACAGGCATTGAAAAGTAATACTGTAGCAGTGGTAAGGACTTTTACTCCACAGATGAAAAGCATAGATGGGCTCTATGGAACATTACAATAAACTGCATTCTAGAGCTTGCTAACAATCCTCTTAATAGATTTTTTTGTCAGCCTTTCAATATAAGTATAAATGAAAACTAAAATGCATACTATACTCTAAGGGGAGAGGGGGATGGGCATATACACACATAATGAGTGCAATGCGCACCGTCTGGGGGCTGGACACGCTTGAAGCTCTGACTCCGGGGAGCAAGGGGGTAAAAGGCAACACATGTAACCCAAACATGTACCCTCATAATATGCTGAAATTTTTAAAAAGTCAATTTTAGAGTTATACTGAAAATGAGTATTAAAAACAAGTAGAATAAGCCAAAAATATGGACAGTAAGTATAAAAATCAATTTATTAATAACTATTTCTTTTAATTATAAAAACCATTTAAATTACAGGTATATAAACAGCAAAGGAGAAAGAAAATATGATTATAATTTATGTTCCTCCTAACAATGGTGACTAATGGAACTCTGCATTGCAGGACAAGAAAATGGTGGTTAGCATGAGAATGTCTGTTTATCCAGAGTTCACTAATGCCCTGTGAGAGCCAAAACTCCAGTGGCCCACGTATGTTAGAAATACTGAACATTCTTATTTAACAGAAAATATTTCACATTAACTTAAGAACTGATAGAAAATCGAAACAAAAATGCTATATATACAAAATCATTTCCATGTTCACAAGAAGTATTATTCTAATTTTCATGTTGCTCAGAAATAAATCAAGTAAATCTATTTACTTGCTTCAGAAAGGAAAAGGTAGCCAACATGAGTCCTCTACTGTTAAAAGGATGAGAGTCTTGCCCAAGAGTTGTAGACATAAAGATTATTTTTCTAGGGATAACAGGTAGATAAATTAAGGCAGTGTCTTAATAACAATAAACACCTTTTCTCTAATTACATGTTTCCAAGAATCCTTCTGATTATAATTTGAATTTTTAGCAACAAAATGATTTATTTGTGGTTGTGAATATTCTGGTCTCCAAGTAAATTAAATAAATCATAAAACTAAACTCTAAAAATTGCTATTCTCATTTCCTTTTTCTTTTGAAAAAAGTTTTTATTTGATATTTATATCAATGATGCATCAAGGATAAAAGAACAATTCCAAGAGAACAATCTTAGGAAAAAAGTCTTTAAACCAGCAGTATATTTTGGTAAAACAGTTTATGATCATGCTATGACTGAAATGATATAAAATGTAATTTTAATAACTATCAATATTTCTTACTAACTACTAAACATGTGGTATCCTAAATTGATTCTAATACTTACAACTATAAAAATCAATGGTGCCACAATAAAAGAATAAAATTATTTGACCCTGAAATTCCTCAAATTTTAATTAATGTAAAGTCAGACTTCAATAGAGACATTTTATAAAGGCATTAAGAAGAAAAATATGTGTATTCAAATACTCCCTGAATCTTAATATAATACTATTTTAGAATAAATGACTTCTTTACTTTGAATAAGAGAAGAAATGCAGCTCAAAATGAATAATCTTCAATTTCTAAAACAATCAACAGTGTGTGTATATTTATTAAGGATTCAGCATGGTCCTATAAAATAAAGTCCTTGTTAAATTCAAATTTCAAGCCAATTTATATATTTCAAGGTGCTGTATATTTATCTTTTATACACATAATATATGCAAATGTCAAGAGTGTTTTTTTTTTTAATTTTAGTAACTTTCTTTTTACTCCTCCACAGAAAATTACTTCAAATCATAACTAGGCTCACCTAGAAATTGGCAAAGTTGAGGAAGCATGGGAATATTTACAGAGAGAAATGGGGAAAGAAGAGAAATGGCAAGGGAATAGAAGAAAATGACAGTGATTTCCTTCCATAAGTGCCCCTCCCAAATCTACTAAGCAAAAGTATTTGCAATGATTTTCTTATATGCTTAGAAAATATTCAATGTATTACTCTGGGTACAACAGTTTCCTCATTACCTTAGAGAACATAATTTTGAAAGGTATTATGTAATTGAAATATGCAAAAAGCAATGTTAAGAATACTTTCTAGAGCACAGGTTCTCTGAAGCAGGTACATCAGCAATGCCTGAGAATTTGCTAGGAATACAATTTCTCAGGCCCCATCCCAGATCTGTCAACTCATAAGATCTGGGGTTGGTACTTAGCAACCCACAATTTAAGAAACCACACAGGTGATTCTGAAGCACGGCAAAGTTTGACTACTGCTGTTCTGGGCTTGGGAGTAATTACACCCTGAGGAGAAACTTTGGTCAAAGAGATCAGTTTGTCACTGCACTAGATAATGCCAACTATGCCAATAATGTGCAAGTAAAAGAAGTTTACAATTAGAAAACATGGAACCACAGACATGAAAGAACTTAGAGTAATAGATAATTAGATCCATACTTTTAGATGCTCCAAAATCCAATCTATGGCAAATAATTGTTGAATTCACATCTGTAGCTTTTCAATTACTTTTGTAGAGCATAGTTACATAAATATTTTTATGGAATACATGAGAGCTCAAGCCATGAAATTTATTAAGATAAAATTAAGTAGTTAAGTAAAAGGCAAAGCATTTGCTTCTTTGATAAACAAGAATTTAATGCACATGCTGAACCTCCTAGCCTATTTCATTCAGTTACTTTGTGACTAGCCCTACCTTTTTTTCATAGATACGGACTGTACTGATGATATTATCTGTGTAATACTTAGACAGGAGAGATAGAAACAACGTCCAGCATGCTGTTGGAAACTGCCGATCCTGATCTTAGTGAGTAAGGGTGTCATGCACTAGTAACCTGACCTTTAACCTGAACTTGCCTTTAAGGAATTTTGAGACAGACTAAATCAACTGATATGGTCATTGCAATTGAAGGTCCTGTCAAGATTTTTACAGTTTTGAAGGGTGTAATTGAAATCTAAAATGGCCTGTAAACTATAGGAACTACAGCTTTCGATATACCCACGATCCAACATGTTTTACTTCTTTATACTGTATAACATATAGCAAGCAAAAATGTTAAACACCACTTTCCAAGCAGATACTAAGATATTCTGCTATTTTGATTCCAATATATGTCTAATGAGTCCTTCATTAGTATAAAAATATAAAATATTGCATTTTAAGTGAGAGATAAGAGATAATTTTTAAAATGAATTTAACAAATATATTTTGATGGAGCAGACTAATAATTTTCCAAAATAATTTCATCATTTTGGAGAATATGGAACACAGGGAAGAGAGGTCTCTTATCCAGTTCAAAGGAAGAATGTTTTATAGAAGAGCCTAAAGTCAATCTTTGTTTTACAATTAAAAACAATTAAATTGCAACTGAATATTTTCAATTTCAAAAACTAGAAAAAATATATATATTTCCCCCTGTTTATGCTGTGCCATGAGGTACTTTTTATACTGGATAGAAAAATAGAACGGTTTTTAACATCAATGTATGTTTTAAATTATACTAATAAGCAACATATCAGCTGTGAGGTGAGAGTACATTGAAAAAGACTGCTTCAGCTTACAGAAAATACCAGCTGTCTCCACTCTGTGAAGACGGATTACCACCTGTGCTGTTATCTTCCATACACAATACAAGGCACGTTGGCCATTTTAACCAGGATAACTGTACCCATATGTTCTTTAATTCTGGTCTGCATGCTGCCTACCATTAAATATTCCTAATGGATCATTGTAAACAGGAGATTAGCATAGAAGACAATGTGTTTAAGCAGAGTCTAAGCCTCTGTTTTAAATTATCTTCCTTGTTCTTGAAACCTTGCACAAGCTACAATAATTGTGATAATATATCAATTTTTGCTAAATAGTGAAGCATACAAGTGCAAATAGAAAACAGTTGTTTTTATAAGATACAAGTTCAGAATGCATGTCACAATAAATTAAAAATTAGGTGATTTAGGGTAACATTAACTTTTTAAATAATCACATACATATTTTGTTTTTTAAAAGAGCAAATGTTTAACAAAAAGAATGTCATCTTTAGTTTGAAGAATAAAAATTTAGAATTGTTTACGAGTTGCAGGAATGGTGGTTACTGTACTCTTAATTGAACATCCAATTTTCTCCTCGTTATTTACAAAAACATGACATTACTGAACGCATTCAACACAAAATAGTACATGAAAAGAGGCACAGATTTTTAAACATGATAGCTGAAAAAAGTTACCTTTATATGAAAAATAAAATGTATGTTTACCATTACATCAGTTCTTTACGAAATTTCTAACCAACGAATCTTGATGGTTAAATAAATGTGCATTTCTAAAATGGAATATCTGGAGTAGAAATAACATGCATCATTATCAAATGCATTTATGTGCTTGGCCAGCCTAATATGCAACCAATAGCATGTGAAATATGGATGATGAGATATTGAATTCAGTTTTGGTGAGTGCAGGACTAACCCAGCCATACAGAAATCAAACCCAATATTGTGACCCTTTTATGTTTATGTTATATGCTGGAGCCAACTAAGCAACAGCCCTCACAGGTTTAGTAGCAGCTGTTTTGCATTGTTTTCAATATTTAAAACATCATGTCAATATGAATTAATCCAAAAGATTAATAACCTAAAGTAATGAGAAATAACTTATAAAACCCAGTAAAATATATATTTAAAATTCCATTGCTTCATCTTAGATTAACTAGAACGATAAAATAATTTCAAATATAATCTCTCCATTGTAAATAGTCATAAATCCCAGTCCTCTTGGAGGAAAATAATAGACGGATACTTGCAGATGATTTTTGTCTTATGTTATTTAGTTCCAAATTATATTAGTCAAACATTTTCTTTCTTTCCAACTTGTGAAATGCTAGAATTCCTGATTAAACTCTGAAATAAAAAGAATAGAGAGAAGCAAGTAGAGATGAAAGGACCACATTACAAAAGCTTTCTTGATTTACAAAACTTTTCTTAAAGGAAAGCAGAAAGCTATTGTAATGGTTAAAAACAGAGCCCTTTTATGTGTACAGATGGGAAGTACTTCTAGAGAGGGTCATATTTCCTTAGGCTAAAGACCAAGAAAACTTAACTGCCCCAGGCCTTGAGTTTTGTGGGTGAGAACAATTCATTCATTGAATACTAAGATTCAGTAATCAAAGTATGGGGAGAAGGGTGTGATTTTCATCTTATCTGAGGACAAGGGAGTTCCAATTCAAAAGAGAAAAATGGCAGAGAAAAAATGGAATCTTCCACATTTTTTATGTGTGGTCCCTTATATTGTCACTTTTAAGTTTCATTTAACTGTCACATTTAACTTTGTATAAATCATTGACTATATAATGAGCCATAAACATATACTGTTTGACAGTTTGCAACAATAAATTCTTATTATATTAAAATCTCTTCAAAAATCACAAAGGATACAAACTATATTGCATCAAAAATTGAAAAAAAAATACAGTATGGAAATTTAATAAATATTTAATATCAACAACCCATAAAAAAGAAAACTTGTACAAATTCAAAGGTAATAGTTACATTTAGTTTCAAATACCTGTCCACTCAGTGCACATAATAAATTTTATTGGAAAAGATTAATGTTGGAATGCCCTTAAGAACTAGATGAAAGACCTATGCATATTTAGATATACATCCTACATTCAATCAACATTCTTTTGGGGGTCCAATGGCCCCAACTTTAAGTATTTCCCTAACACTACTCCAAACCTCAATGAATGGCCAGAATAATCAATAATATGAAGCAATGTCTTTATTAGATGTAATTTTCTCAGTTTCTGAACAGGAGCCCTGAAAGTAGCTATAATGGCTTATAATACTTCATGTAATTATACCTATTTAAACTTAATTAAACCTTAAGTAAAAAAATTAAAATAAATGCATACATGCAGAAAATACATTTTTGGGCTAAGATGTAAAAATATGTCAATTTTTATCATAAATTTCATATTAATTATCTGTTCTGTACATAAAAGTATTTTCTCTTAAATAATCAACACAGAAAACTTACAAATGTGCCTGTGCCCATTTTCATTATTGGGTGTTTGATTAAAACAAAAATACAAACAAAAACAGTGGCAAACTGAGAGGCTCCAGAAGGAATATGAAAATACAGGACCATGGCACCATTATTCTGTCACAGCATATGGCATGACAAAGAAATGAAAAACTATCATCTACTATGACACAGTCAAATTTAATGTCTGTGCTTTGGGCTTCTATTAATAGTTATTTAATAGCATAGTTTTCATAAGTAGTTATTATCCAGCTTAGTTCACATGGGTTAGAGCTTGGATAGATATTACTGAATGGGTTCAGGTATTTTATTTTTGTGAGAAAAAAAGAAGCCCAAATGGTACAAATAAGAATTTATAAAATAAAAGTTTATAACCATCTTCTTCAAACTAGTCAGACCAAGAAAGCTTCCACTGATAACTTTATTATATGAGTATGCCTTAATTAAGGAATGAATTAAGTGTTAGCAAACCAGGTAAGTTTGATATCAAAATTTTCATCATGAGTTCTCAAGTTATATTATTAAATTCTTACTCCCATTTGATAATGATTAATATCAATATAGTTATAATTTCTTTTATAAATGTCTACTTATTTTAAAAATAAAGCTGAAGTATTCTGTATTAAAAGAGATGCCATATTTTAGAAAAATAACAAGTATTTTTAAAATAATTAGAAAAAAATTAACATTAAGTATACAAATTTAGGCTGCTTATTTTGCCTGTGACTCCATTACATTTAAATATAAATGTAATTTGTTAAGGGTGGCAAATTCACTCATTTTACATCTAGAAATATGACTCATTTTGTAATATCTGAATTTCTATCATCATTCTTTTGCTATAATAAAGAAAAAGAAGGCATGTTTAAGGAAAAACTAAAACTCTAGTGTCAAAAATTCTTTAGCCATCCTGAACCTTTAGGCAAGCCTTGGAATAAACCCAGAGCATGTCCCAGTAAGATAATTTCTCTGGGGACGTATCGTTCACTTGGCTTTGAAGGATTTATCATAGACAGATTCATTTAGCCTATCAACAATTCTAATCCAAAGAATCTAAACAAGAAAGCAAACAAGAAGGAAATAATTTGGTTTTTTTCAGCTTCCATTCAGAAAATTTCTTTCTTCTTTTTATGCCTTCCTATGTGAATTATTATAAATATTTAAAAATGCAAGCTACTACAAGACAAAACCTACCTTGTTATGAGATTGTTATATTTCTTTCAATGCACAGAAATGCACGTAGAAATGCCATCCAAATGCTTTCAGCACACTTTAAATGATATTAAATAATACTTGTAATAAATTAAATACAAAAGCATGATATTGTGAGCATCAAAGCCTGTAGTAGTGGATTTTTAGTCAACTATTAAAAGAATATATATATATATGTAAATAATTTATGGAAAATTATAAAATAATTCTAATTTATTTCTTCTCCTGTGACATGAGGTTAAATTGTGTTGATGACATTTACATCTATAAAAGTAAAATAAATCAGAGTGGACATACCATTTTATAAAGAGAAATATATAAAAATTTTGGAATGCCTATGGTCCATAAAAGAGGCAGAGTGTTCAATGTGATGAGAGAAATGTATGAAAACTGACCATGATGGAAAAACAGCTTGGAAAAGTTATTAACCCAGGAGAGGTTCTAACATATTATAGTTACTTTTATTCAAATAAAATTAGTTATACATTTTGGGGAACTATTTGATGCTTGTAACAATTATCAATAAATCATTATCCCTTATTTGGCAATTTTTAGATATGTTTCACATTAGGTTTACATCAGTCTTTCCTAACTTAGTGTTTACTCAGTATTGTATATTTTTTAGGGCATAAATAATCACTAGTCAGTCTGTCATGGGGCAGCCAAAAAAAATAAAAGACTGGCTAAATTAGACTCTGGCTTGCTTTCTTGAGCTTTCCAAGTTTGAACTGTCACCTGAGCTTTTCTTTAATTTTCTCAGCTGCCTTCTAAGGTGCCAGAGGTATGACAGTGACATTGAATACAAAAACGCATACATCCTACATACTTTCAGGAAATCTCACGTAGAACACAATGTTCACAGATGCTGGTAGCCCACCACTATAAAACACTCTGATATGAAAAAATAAAGCATCTGGCAGTTGTTGTAACCTGGGTACCCTAATTCTTCACCACATTTTTCTGAACGAATTTATTGATCTTTTCTTGTGGTTCTTTTACAGCAAAGGAACACTACCACATTGACATGATTTTACATATGCTTACAAATACTTTACCCATTTTGTAAAAAAGGTCAATGATATAATGATATATTGGCATGTTGTTTCTAGAATTGCCATATCAAAGTAAATTGTGCATTGTACTCAATAGGTAGGTCTATCCATGTATCAAAAAACATTTGTACCCCTTACATTTTTTTGAAATAAGAAAAGTGTTTCAAAGTTTAAAAAAAGAAGCAAATTGTGACTATCACCCTCAGACATATGTCATTTAATACTATCGATTTTTATTTGATTTTCTCAGTGGCTATTACATCTGACCATTAGGAGATCATTGGCACCTGAACTTCAAACAGGCCCGAATGAGTCCTCAGAAATGGACTCAGTGGGTCTTCTGCACAGGGGAATTCACACGTCTTCTAGATCAGACAGTGCAAGGCCAGATGGAAACACTGGGACATTCATATCACTGAAACTTACTGTCCAGAGATGAGTAATCTTGAATTTTAAGTTAGAGAATAATATAGTGACTTCAACAACATAAAACAACAAGGTTGAGGGTAAACTAAGTAGAATCAAAGTAGATGAAACTAACAGAATACTGGACATGGCACAAGAACAGCCTCATCAATGCAAGAGAAGGGAAAGAGTGTGTGCTCACAATGTTAGGTCAATTGAAGCTTTACTGCTTCCCAGCTATTTACTTGGTAGATCTTCTTGTCAATATCTAGGCTTTAAAAGATTACCTATTCCATGTCAAAATATCCCAGTATTGATCTCCCCTGGACATGGTCTCCCTGGTCATGTTCTTTTAAGGGGTCTTATTAGGTAATGGTTTCTTTACCTGAAGCTACTCTGTCTTTACAACACAGAATAGGTTGAGGAAGGCAAATTTATATAGATTAAAATTATAGACCTTAATAAAGGACAATAAAGGCAAAAAGAAGAAATGGTAATCAACTATCAGTTTACCTTCTCATTTTAGTCCATCTCAAATTTTATTGGGGGAGTCTATATTTTAGTATACCAGTCCTGTGATAAGTTGATTTGTCAATAATGCATAGATATCAAGGGCAGAAATTAATACTACATGCAAAATGTACAGGTCTGGAACCAATTAACGGTGGCAGGATAAAAATGTAAGAGTTTCATGTATAATAAAGAATTTCATGTAAAACAATATTAAAATTTCACTGATTCTTGTCTGAGTGAGTGAGAATTTTACATTCATGATTAAGAATCCTCCATGATTAAGGAAACACTCACTGTAAGTGTTAGAGGCCAAATAACACTGGGATTATGGGCATGAGAAAATTCGTTTAAACTGCTAGAGCCTTGATTTCATCATCTGAAAGTGAGGATATTATCAATACCTACTTCACTGGGTTGTTGTGAAGATTTAGTAAATTAGTAAATGTAAACCAGTGCCTGACACATAGTAAACACTAGAAAGTATTAGTTATTATTACAATTAACATGACCTGTCATCTCAAATTCTTCCTCAGCTTTAAAAAACTTAGACTGTATTATGTAATATGGTTTTACTAAGAAACAATCTATCCCACTAAATCAAATACAAAATAGATATAAATTAATTATGTTAGCTTGAATATTTAAAACTCAATATTCTTCTTCCTTTGGGTCTGTTCAGAATTTCAGCCACAATTATGCACATATATAAACTCAATTTCCATAGCATAAGTACTCTCTACATGGTGCTTAAAAAGCTTCCAAACATCCAGGAATGTACTCAAGCAGTTTGATTAGCCCCTTATGTCAAATAAATGACCAGTTTTTGTAAACATTAGGTGCAATACAGGTCATTTTGAAATGAGAGATTCCCTATAGTATAATAAACGTCCCAAATGGAATGCATCTGAAATAATATGATTTTGTTCTCAAAATAAGTCAACCTTTTAAAAAATCAGAATTCTAGGAAAGTAACAAGCATGTTTAAAAACTTTTAAGTGACAATACAAATAGGTATGTTTGTATATAAAATATGTAAGTTTACTGGCACATAAATACACATTTAAACGGGGAATAAAATCTGGCATGAACAGTTAAATTTGTCAAACAACTATTATGTACAAGGAAAACACAACACATACAAAAGAGCAGAAGAGAGCTCTAGCCTTCTAAGAAATCAAATATAGAAAAGATAAACTAGGTTTGCATGGGATTCAAGGCATGTAAAGCCAGTCAACAGAATAATTGGTGTGAGAATATAATGCAAATCTAAGGTTAAAGTTGCTCTTCAAAAAATAAAGACCAAAAAACTAATGTCTTATAAGAATGGATTACCCATCACACACCATCAACCAAAAATACCTAGGAAAATCATGGAGGAACGTGCCTTTTAAAAACAGGCTTCATGCCTGCCAAAAATGATCATAGCCTACTCTCACAAATAAATTTGCCCTGGAAAGAAACTCAAGTCCCTATTGCTAGGCTAAAAGTCTAAAAAGCATCAACAAAAAATATACACATTCTCATGAAAAAGCATAATTTTAAAGAAAAGATCATTGGCATGTAAGTTGGAGCTAATTAAACTTAAAGTCCTTTCCCTTTCCCTATCCTTCTTCTTTTTCTCTCTCTTTTTCATAAAACTATTGCTTGATTTTCTTTCAGTACTAAGATTGTACAGTTTTCCAAAACCATAGAAATAGCACATGTTCTAAAAACATCATTGACTATTCAATAAAAATAACTGTCTCTTATCTGCATAATGCCTATCTCTAATCATTCCAAATTATGTTCCATTAGTTATCCAATTATGCAACTATTCTGTAGGGTAACGCAATAGAATTGCCTATTTATAGATAAGAAAATGTAGTCACAGAGGTCCAGAGACATTATCAGGTCCTTACTTTTCAGCCCCAGAAAATCAATTTCAAGAGTTACACTCATAGAATATTCATTTACCAAACATTTCTGAGATTTTTTGTGTGTGTATGCCAGGTAGTGTTCTAGATCAGCAGTGATCGGGAGTAACCAGGTCCTTATTCTCATGTAACTGATATTCCAGGAAGGGAAATCAATGGTAAACTTATATTATTCACATGATTCCATCCTGGTTTGTTTGTTTTGCTTATAGCGAGTCATTTACTACTAACATAGAAAGGGATTGATTAATATCCCCCCTTTCCCTGGGGCCACAGTGACTGTCCAGAGAATCGTAGATTGCTATTGGACAGATTCCAGAGACTTTAGCTGAGTCAGAGAACAAGCTGTGAGTGGTGTGTGAAATGCTACTGCAGTAGCATTAACTACATAAGACAGGAGTAGTCCCTGTCTTTTTTAAGAATCAAAATGCCTATTAGGGAAGGAAAATGATGTGACTGTGAAGAAGAGGAAAAGGCAGTACCCCTTGTTCCACAGGAAGTAACTCTTCTTTCATGCCTCCTCTCCAACTCATCAACTCAAGATGCCAAGAAATCCGTCCCCAAAGGAATTCCTGTGGTCTCTACACTCCCATGATCTTCAATGGAGCAACAGCTTTCATAGTGAACTGATTACCCAAGTGTCTCCAAGACGTGTGAACAAAATGATGCAAACAGTCCCTTAACATTGAGACATGGCCTATTATAATATGTGGAATTAATGACTCATTTTAACATTGGTTAATACTTTCATTTACAACAGTTACATGTTATATATATAATATTATAGGAATATGACCTGAGCTCTTTGGGAGATGGGGTGGGGGTAGGAGAAAAGGTGATGCCTAAATCTAGTCAATTCTATTAGTGAGGGGGAAAAAATTCCACATATATATATAAATACACATACATATATGCATCTATACACATTATAAAATATATATAGCTCTGAGAATGGTTCTTTTGAATAATGAACAAGCAAGTGATTATAAAGACATGTATATCAAGTTTTCTAATGTACATCTAGCATCCTAAAATGGGACATAGTTATATCTAAACTTGCAGCTGTAAAATAATTTCAAATTAAATATTAATCAAAGGTACAATTATACCTAATCAATTTCATACATTGCCATTTTAAAGGATGAAAGCAAACTGAAGTATAAATTATTTATAAGAAAAAATAATCTATAATAACATTGAGCTAATTATCACAGTAATTGTAGCATTTCAGGGCAAGGTTAGAAGGAGAGAGATTCTTTTGTTCACATTTTCCCCATCTAAAATTTCATGAATAAATCATAGACTTCAATGCTATATTTAAAAAAACTAAAGATATTTGGATCTGACCTTCTTAAAACACGGAAAAACAAAACGGAGCTGTAACTGAATGTATAACAGGCATGTAAAAATATTTCTTCAATTTGTGTGTGTGTGTGTGTGTGTGTGTGTGTGTGTGTGTGTGTGTGTGTATGTCCTTTCTGGGTTCAATAAAATCTCGTTAAAAGTGGAACTACTTTGGTAAAATTAACGTTCTTTCCTACTTCTCTTAAGTAGCCCTAACTGTTGTATCTTCAAAAATGGTTATTATCAGTACAACTGAGTCAGTCAAATGAAGTAGGCACCAACACCAAGGACTATGATGTTCTATTTTCTGGATTTTTTGTCTTACTGTAAGCAAAAGCAGAAAGAATGTTCCAAAAATTTTTATATATTTAAAATATTTAATATACTTAAATTATTTTACATTGACATGAAAATATTTATATTTAAAATATTAACATTTTATTATTAAAAATAAAGTAGCAATTGCTTTTAATCTATTAAGTTTTAAGTATTATTATAAGAAAAATATGAATTCTAAAGATTTTTAAGGTTCTATGTTATTATGTCTTTTAGTTGATGTTCAACTAATTCATGTTAGATTATTAGAGCAAACATGGAAATAAACTTTTACACTAGTTTTTGTCTGCACAAGTAAGTTAACAACTTAAGGAAAAAAATAATGCTTATATCTATTGATGTACATCAATACACATTTGTTTTTAAATACCTATACATAGTATCTGCTTTTTAGTATAAATTCTAAAACACAATTTCATTCTACATAAGGTATTTTAAATTTTATAATCTGAGCTAATGACCAGAATATGTGCTAAATAAATTAATGTTGTACTTGAAGCTCTTTTGAAAAAGTTTAGCTGAGTTGTACAATCATAGATCTGACTTCTAATTAGAGTTGATTCCAGAAAAAAAATTATTTGTTTCTAAATGGGGAAAAAATGAGGGATAAGACAGAACAGGTACAAAATTTGTGTGCCATCTCTCATTTCTACCGAGGAACAAAATGTAAACTATATACCACCACCTTCAAATAGAAAGAAAATCACTTTTTTTTCATTGTTGTTGGTTGAAGGGGATCATTGCATAGAATCTTTTACTAACAAAGATTCAGTAAAAGTACATCCTCGAGACCTGTGCTAGATACTTGAAGGTATACAACACAGTGGTTAAAATTAAGTGGGAAATACAGACAAGATTTAATTACCATACAGGAGTGACATACTGTGATAAAGGAATAGGGGGTGGTATGAGTAAGGTTAACCTTGACTTGTGGTGTGGGGAAGACTGGTGACATATAGAAAAAGAGCTTGGAGGAAGTGATGTCTCTACTGAGCTCTGAAGCAATAAGTAGAATTTTTTTTTCCAGATCAAAGGGATGGGGGTTGGCCACAATGCCACAATGCCAGGGTCACACAGATCCTTGCAAGTCATTTTAAATAATTAAGACTTTATAAGCTCTTGAGAGTCTCCTCCGAGTGGGCAATCTAAATAGACAGATGAGATTTTTATTTGTAAAGAAGCATTACAGTTATCAAGGTGAGAAATGATGATGATTCTAATTAAGAAACTTGCAAACGGGATGCAGATAAGTAGAATGATTCTAAAGCCATTTAGCCAAAAACGTGGGAACAGCTGATGCTCAATTGATACAGAAAGCAAGAGGGAAGAATCAATTTCAGGTTTCTGGTTTGGAGGGCTAGATGGATAGTGGTATAATTTTCATAGTTAGGAAACAATAGAGGAAAAGCAGGGATGAGAAGGAAGATGGTAAGTCTCATTTTGGACATTTGAGTTGGAGGTACCACCAGGACCTCTAAATAGAGCTAAGTAGTCCAGGGCAGAGATAAGGGACCAGAGAGTGAATCAAGAGAAATTTAGTAGGTGTATGCAAAGAGGTAGGTGTGGTCATCTGGGGTACATCACAGAGCAGAAAAGAAAAAAGGGCCCATAGCATATCCTTAAAAAACTTGAACATGCCAGCTATAGGCTAAGAAAGAGTCGGCCAGATAAACAAGAGGAAAATCATACAGAAACACTATACTTATACTCTGTATAGCCCATTTCCAGCATCAAATTTAAACCTATTTAGTTAAATGTCCTGACTTTGGTTACATGAAGTAGGATGCAATCCTGACAAAGCTGTGTGCCATGGAATTATGGGAAAAAGAATATTTCCCAAAGAAGGTCAGCCATGTCAATTGCTTGCAAGAGGTGAATTATATCCATTATAAAAGGCAAAGTTTAGAAAGCTGAGATCAAGGCTATGAAAAGTAACAGGATATTAGTGAGAAAGAAGGGTAAGGCCACACATGGTACTAAGTATCTCTTCGCAAAGTTTTGATAAAGCATCATATTTGAATTACTTGTGTCTGTAATCTTGAATGGACCCCTGTTATGGCCTTCAATATGCTAATAGAGAAGAGAAAATCCCTGGAAGACAAAATAGAAACAGAGATAGTATATTCTATTCTTACTCTTATAGTCTTGAAACAAAGGAACCATGAAGATAAACACAGACCCAACTCTAAAAAACACAGGCACTTCTGAAAACATATTTTATCCCACAAAGTATAAAATATTAATGTTTATCTAAAATGTTGTCAGACTATTCATACCAAATATTTTTGCAGTTCATATAAGGGTGGGAATTACAAAAATTGAAATTCTTTACATATGTTTTATGTGATTTGTTGATATTATTATAAAGACCCTAAAGTTTTATAGAAAATAGATTTTTAAAAGTTTGCTTAAAGATGTATTTTCCAAATTATTTTTAACAGTGCAAAGAAATAATTCACTGGAACATATTTTGAGAAAGGCCACAATGAAATACATAAATGCTAGCCATACCAGTAACAACAGCTTTACAAACCCTCAAAAATATATTTATCATAAAAGACAGACCATGCACTGATGTATTAGGCACACATATCTTTTCACCAATATTTATGTGGATTTTAAGTCAACTGTATATGAGAAGATGACTGACCCAGGCAACAGAAAGATTGTTTTAAATGGGATTTGTTTTTCAGCATTTGCCTTCCTGAAATGAAAAGATACATTCTTTGGGACCATATACATGGAAAGAATCAACTTTATAATGTGCCTAGCACAGTAAATAGCAGATGGTGCAATAGCTACTAATTATTTACAGTGATTCCTAACTGGCCATACACAGCTCAAAGCTCTTTATATGCATCAACTTATTGAATCATTTCCAAAACTCCATAGGGTAAATAAAATTAAATCCCCATTTTATAGGTGAGAGAATTAAAATATAGAAAGGCTAAATCATTTCAGCAAGGTCATAGAGCTGTGCACTAAATGAACATTTATTGAGTTTGTTACAAAATTGTTTTACCTTAATGACAGAATTAATTGTATCCAACTATGAAGAGTTTTTACAATGTCCTCCATAGATGAAAGCAATTGTATAGGGTTAAAAGAACCCATTGTATTAAAACAAAACTCTTAGAATAGATCATAAGAAATGTTGACCTAGAGTTCATGATTAAAACTCTGGGGGAGGCTTTAAGAATTATAACCAACATAGTCCAGAAAGATCCATTTCATGTGAGACAATACAGAGACCTAAGTGGTAATTACTTTATTAAAAAGAAAATAAAAATGTTAAGAAATTGACTTTATTGGTTACCAATGACACAGAGTCTGAAAATAAGAATTATAAAACTAATTTTTGGTGATTTAAGCAAAAGAAAGGAGAGAAGAGAAAGGCAATTGTCCACAAGTTCTCAATCCATCTCTCCTCTCCCATCGGATTTTGGCTCATCATTTCTTTCTTTCCAGAGGTGATCTCAAAGGAAAATCCTATTTTCCAAGAATTCCTTTAAGAAGATTCAATACAATTGCAAATTGTACTGCATTTCTACTTGAGAACGCTTGGGGAAGCTATGACAAGTGCTAGGTTACATGATCAAAATGCTCGGAATGTCCTTCTACATAAAATGGTGGCTCCTATTCCATTTTTCTAGTGTCTGAGATAAGAATCAGATAGAAGAATAACTTAATGTGACTAAATCTAGCTACAGTACAGTATTACCTGGTAAGACATACAGGGTAGTGGAGAGGAAGAGGTTGAAGCTATCTAAATTCTTTTGTTGAGGTACTCTTTTGCCATTTTCTTCTTAACTTTCTGGCTTTTATTCTAAATTTGCTCCATCATTTACTGGATATGATTTAAAATGCCCTCATCCAGGCATACTAAATAACTTGATCATAAACTTTTATTTCTCCTGACAAGTGGAAAATGTCATACGAGCTATTAAAATTTCAATTTAAACCTCAGGTTAAATATGACACAACTTAAAATGTGACTAAAGCTACAACTTCCACCTTAAACACTAAGAGACTGAGATTAAAAACTGCCTTATTATACTCAAAAACTTAAATTAAAATCAGATATACTTTGTTAAAAATTAGGTCCCACTTAGCAACGATCTTCAAACATATGAGCTGCTATATAAAAAAATGCTTTTCTCTGTTATCACTTAGCATGTAAAATGAAAGAATTAGATTGTAGCATAGGATTTAAGTAAATTAAAGTAATAACTTTGTGTTAACATATGCTGATACATATAAGTTATATTGATTATGGAGGCTGGATGATCTTTTGCCTGAACATATTTTACTACAACAAATTATCTTCAGACAATTTAAACTAAAAGTCGGAGGGACAGATTAAATGACTTCCAAATGACCCTTCCAGGATGATTCCATGCTTATTAATAAGACCTACTTTTCTACAGTTCGCATTCTAGTAAATATAAGGTAAATTTAAAGATCTAGCATTTCACTTTGGGATTATGTTAAGTAAACATAAGCTTTCATGAATTTACTCGAAAACACCTAAGATAATTTTCATGTATTCTTTCCATGATAAACAGTGGTATGGATGGATGTAAATAAAGGTTTGAGTATCCTATCCTCTGCTTAACATCCCACTAGCTGTAAATATTTCAAGCTTATTTATAAGTACTCATGTATAGAAAATATTTTTTTTTCCTTCTCCACCCAGGCAAATATATTTTTTCCACTCTTCCAAGCTTAATTCCTACCCTATCAGCATGCCACTGCCCACCCTGTGTCTTGCTCTCTTTTTGCTTATTTTTCTCTTCCTGTATCTCTCTCTGCTACTCCTAATGTCTTCGTCTTATGTCCCTCTTGTACTTTTCTTTTTTATCTCTCTCCACTTCTGCCTCTATTTTGCTGTCTTTACCAGTCTCTTACATGTCCCATCCCACACTCCCTTCAACTCTTCACTACTTTAGAAACTCAGGATAATTCACCTACAATCATGTTTTATTTGCTTCTCTTAAAAAATCAAGCACATTGTGCTTGCATGCCCAAAGGCCATGTTAAGCTCTGCAGGAAGAGCAGGGGTCTATGCACTCCAGTTTAAGACTGCAGATTGATTTTCCTAAAACTTTGCTTAACTTTCCTCAATGTCCTGTTAAAGCTGACACCAGTGCTGCTCAAACTTGAATTTGCATATGAAGTTGCATAATTCCAATAACATTGGAAAAGTATTACAATACAGGGTCTGATTCAATTGATCCAGAATGAGACCCAACATTCCAACATCCATCTATACCACTGTTTATCATGGAAAGAATACATGAAAATTATCTTAGGTGTTTTTGAGTAAATTCATAAAGCCTGTGTTTACTTAACATTATCCAAAAGTGAAATGCTAGATCTTTAAATTTATCTTATATTTACTAGAATGCTTCCAGGTGATGCCAATGCTGCTGGTCCATAGACCAGCTTTGATTAGCTGGTCTTTGATTAGCGAGCTTCACTCGCTGCCTGTCAGGGACCACATCCTTCCCACACCTGAGTTTGCCTCCCATGCACTGCTGGACACATTACCAGCCACATGAGACTCTTCTATTTTTTATCCTTATGTTGATTCATTATTGCATTATCTAGATTTCCATTGACTTTTTATATCTTAATTAAGTTTTTGTTTGGTTTTGGTTTTTTAGTTTCTATTTCATATACCACAAACCATACCTTAAGATTGTAATGAGTAATTTAAAGCATTGCTATGCTGGAATTTCTCTTTGATTTCTCATCAAGTTTGTTTCATTAAATATAAATGTATCTGACTATGATAATAGCCTTCTGTATAATAAATTATTGGCAAAGCACAAGAGTGCAAAAATACTGCTTTACAGAATAATCATTGTATGTATTTTATTAACTATCCAGAAAAAGAAAAAGTAAAGTTTGCTAGGTCCTATTTTGCATATGTAAAGTGTCTCAAGCAGCCCTAAAAAGCCCCTTCAGGCATTGTCAATATAGAAATTGTTTCCTTATCAGTTAGGAAGAGTTTAATACTCTTTATTTTCTATTAGCCAGCCATTGGGGTTAAACACAGGTTGATGTTGCCCAGAAGGGATTATTACACTTAAAGAAGAGCTCCAGATTTATTACAGCCTAAAAATAATTCAGAAAATGACCAAAAATAAATAAATAAAAAATAATTGGCTTTTTCTACTAGTGGAAGGTAACTAAATTCCCTGAGTAATGTTATCCAAAGAAGTGATACTTAAATATTCTAGAAATTTGAATGAAGGAAAAAACTAAAAACAAAAACCTCCCAGGGAAATAGATGATGACTGCATTCTAAATACTGTGCTTTCAAAAGAGTGCCTGAGATCATGTGAACAGCTTAACTTTACAAAGAAGTTGGCTGGGAAGTCAGTGAAAAAAGTAGATAAGCCTGCTCCTTGAAGTGGCATTCTGATGATTTATGGAGTTCATCACACATTTCTGAGTTCCCTGGTAGATCACTTCATTTATGATGTACCATGAATGGTGCTGGGCACTTGGCATGGAAAGATAAATGTAATCTGAGGCAGTGTGCTGGGTGCCATGTGGGCACAGGCAGCAAGGGGCTGAACCCAGCAAGACAAACAGGGGCATGGGATGCAGGCACATTGGTCACAGCACGATCCCAGAGGAGGGGACCCTTGAGCTGACTGTAAAAGAGTGAGTGACCAGTGCAATAGGAAGAGAAGCACATTCCAGGTGAGGGAACAACAGAAAGTACAATTTATTGGGGCCATGATGGGGTAGAACATATTGAACCACTGGAAGCCATTCCAAGGTCACAAATCCCAATTCAAACGCAAATCCTAATCCATGCTCCCAGTTCCACTTGCACAATCATAGATTTGACCTTGACTTGTCCTCGATTGCATCTCTTGCAAAACCTCAACCTCTGACTCACCCTTCAAAATTAAGCCAAATTTTTCATCCCCAAATCTAATCCTCTCTTTTCTCCTCACTTCCACTACTACCATCAGCTTCTAACTATCAACATTTCTTGCCTGGAATCCTGTAATAGCCACCTAATTGAGCTCCTTCAATCATTATGCAACTCATTGTCTACACATGTGACACTCAGTTATTACATGGGCAGTGTTTTAAAATTTAAATCAGATCATGTTACCTCCACTATCATAACACTGAAGATACAATTCAACATTTCCTCTCTAGCCATCTCCTTTACTCATATGCCATACTTTCATTTCCTCAAATATACCCAAGTTTATAATACTCTCATGGCCTTTTAAGATGTACTGTTCTTTCAGCCTGAAATGCTTTTCTTTTTACTCTTCATCTTGGTAATATCCACCTGTCATTTAGCTCTCAGTTCTGACCCCATCCCTTTCTGACACTTGACACAATTAAGCATAAGGTCATTTATTTGTATGGTTAGTTGCTCATTTTCTGTCTCCTTCTCTCCTCCCCCCACCATCCTATAATTTTCACTAAGGCAAGAATCATCTTTTTTGTTAACCACTGAATAGCTAGAGATAAACAGAATGCCTAGAAATGCCTAGAAAGAATTAGTTAGGAAACAGAATGCCTAGAAAGAATTAGTTAGGAAAAATTAATTCTAATACTATATTTTTTAATAAACTATATTTTGGTATTTTCCATATTTTTACATAATTTCTGACTTTTTAAAAACATTGTTCATATCCATATTGTGAAACAAAGAGACAGAAGAAATTTTATCTACCAAAGATATTCAATAGTACTTTATTCTAACCTGAAAATTTATGGTAAAGTGAGTATGGCTTTAAAAAGTTTAAATTGATAAGTAATGACAGCTTCAGTTAAATTACATTGTGCTAATTTAAGTGAATTATAATAAGGAGATTTAAGTGTGTTTATATTAAATAAAGTTGTCACTGAAACAAAGTTTTAAAGTAAATACAAATGATTTTCAAGTTGTGCATGTGAGAATAACTTATCATAAATAAATTAGAAGGATTAAAAGGAGGCATGATCTGATGATAAGATTTTGAGAGATAACCAGATCCACTCTTTCATTTTAAAGACAGTACTGTTATTTTAAAGTATACCCTAACTTACTGTTGATTAGAGTCACTTTGATACAAGGAGACACTGCCAAGAATTTCCCATAAATAACCAAATACTCAATTGATTTTCTGGAAGCCTCAAGGGGCTGTATATCTAAGTATCAACTAGTGTTGAAATAATCATCTCAATACTTTTCAGCATGTATGAATATCATGTGCTTTTTGAAAAAAATTAAAAGAGTGGCTCATGAGACTAGTAATGAAATATGTCACCTTTAACCCCGAGATTACTGGATTGAATGTGTTCCAGGATAGCGTATCTAGTAATACTCAGCAGACAGCAGCTGTTTTGTAGTATCCAATCTAGATAGCTAAACTTTTCCATTTAGACTTTATGACATAGCTGATTGTGTATTCTAACACATCCAGTGCCTTTTGTGGCCATCTAAGAAAATATCCAATATTAATTGAATAGTAAATAGTTTTCCATAGAAAATATCTGCTTATAGGATCCTTCTGTGCATAATATATGAGGAGAAAAAGACTAGAAGGATATACATCAACATTTCCTTTTTATTTAATATCAGAATTTTACAGAGGTATGTACGTTTTGGTTACATAATTTGCTTTAGTGCAGTTTGAGTCAAAGTTATAAGTGTGTCCTTCACTCAGTAAGTATACATTGTACGCATTAGGTATACACCAAAATTTCAACAGTAGTTACCTCTGGGTAGCATTTTTTCCATAATGAACATTACCTCTATATATAATTACCTCTCTATATAAATACCTCTATATATAATTACCTCTATATTCAGTATATACATTATTATTTTAAAATTTATTTATAAAAATTATCTTGCTTATTAATCTAAGCTTATTTATCTAAGCTTATTAATTATTTTATAATTATCTAAGCTTATTAATCATTGATTTTAACCAGTGATCAGAAGTAAAAAAAAATGGATAAACTGTCCCCACTCTAAGATCTTTCTAGAAATTTGCTAAAGATTAATATGCAATTATGTGAGATGGAGAAAAAATAAGTTTGCCTAAGAAGGCAACTGAACACATATGTAAGCCTATAATCTAATTGTTTAACTAAGAGTAGTTTTTAAGATAGAATATAAGCTGATGGTTATTTATTGCCAGAATGAATAGTACATTCTGTGACACAGCAATCTCCTCTAACATTCATATTGAAATATTCAGTAAACTCTGTCCTCCTCTGTTGAGGTACCCATTGAAAAGCAAACTTTCTCTTTATGTCCATCGCTACTGTTATCTCTCAGATGGATTATGGAATATGGGCTTTTACTGTGATATTTTACGTTAACTGTCTTTTCCAAGGCAAACATATGAAATAATTTTTGTGTGCTTTCAAAAGAAAATGACAGCTACCTTTTCTCTTAATGTAATATTCAAAGAATGCTGCTCTTGCTTTCCCCAGAAAATACAGAACACACTATATTTACTTAAAGGGATAATGTGTGTATACTTTACTTATGATATTAATTTAAACCTAATAATTGGATGCAAACAATAGTCTAATGGACTACTTAATGATATCATTGAGATTTCATGATTTTCCCCTGAGTTTTTCAATTTTTATTTCTCAGTCATTATATATGATAAAATAACTAACATAAACTTAATAAAAATCCAAAAATGTTGTTGTTATAAAACAGCAACAAAAGAATGCATTCTGATTGATAGTAAAAACTCAAGTCCTTTATACATATAATCACATTATAGAACCTAACAATATTGCTTCTTCACTTAAAATAAGCCAATATATAAATTTGTATATTATCCTAACTGTAAAAGTTATAAAACTGAATTTGCTCAGTTGTCCCTGAAAGAAAAATAACTTGATTCAATAATACTTACATGTCTTACATCATCAATGAGAATCCAAAGATAAGGGTAAATTTCTCATACCATCAACTTTAATTGGAGATGGAATTTAGTATATTCAACACACTCTTTATTTAATGAGAAATTAATTTAAGGAAAATTAATTATTGAAGTATTTTATTTAAATTTTGGTATCTTAGCAAACTTATCTTCAAATTCAAAATGGAGTAAGATGAGAGGACTAGAAGATCAAGGTAATACAAAATGGAGTAAGAACTGATCCCATTTTTGAAGTCAGAAGTATCTAGACCCCCTTCAGATAAGATATTTTATATAAATAATCTTTCAAAAAGTAGTTGAAAACAACAGCAACAATAATTTAGGCTTTGAAAACAGCACCAACAATTATTTAGACTATGTGTCAGTCACTGTGCTACATACTTTACATGCATTATTTCATTCAATCGTGAAGCAATTTTGGAATAAAGAGCCAGTACATTTAAAAATGTACGTGTACAAGAAAGTGAAAAGATATTTTAAAATCAAGCCAGGCGCACTGGCTCATGGCTATCATCCTAGCACTCTGGGAGGCTGAGGCCAGAGGATCACTTGAGGTCTGGTGTTCGAGACCAGCCTGAGCAAGACGAAATCCTGTCTGTACTAAAAATAGAAAACATTAGCCAGGTGTGGTGGTGCACACCTGTAGTCCCAGCTACTTGGGAGGCTGAGGCAGGAGGATCACTTGAGCCCAGGAGTTTGAGGTTAGTGTGAGCTAGGCTGATGCCACAGCACTCTAGCCCAGGTGACAAAGAGAGTCTGTCTCAAAAAAAAAAAAAAAAAAAAAAAAGAAAAGAAAAAAGAAATTTAAAGCCATTAAACTAAATGATCCTTTACCAGTCTTTTTTTGAACACTGAAAAGAAAAAGATATAACTTATAAAACCGTTTTAGAATCTGGTCAAAGTATTTTAAAATAGCAAGTATTTTTAAAGATAAAAGTAGAGGAAATAAGGAATATGTTTAAAGATGCAATATAAAGCTAGTTCAAATTCAAAGATAAAAAGTCTATCTTTGGGAACACACACACACACACACACATATATATATATGTATATGGCTTTGCTGCCTCACCAAAGACCACCTAGTTTCACCAAAAAGTTAGTTCTAAGCTTTGGAGCTGACATCACAGAACTCAGGGATTATTCATCCATTCCAAATTCAAAACGAGGAGCACTCAAATTTCAGTCTTTACTCATCACTAATCTGCTGTGTGATATTGAACAAATCTCTTCTCTGATTCTTCCTGATGATTCTCTCTCTCTCTCTGTAAATCAATCCATGTTTTTTTTAATACAATAGCATATTCTATTTCCACTTTATCTCATCTAAATGATTTCATGCCAAAGAGTAATGTTTCCATTTTCTATGTGCTAGATTTTGGAAATCCATTCTATTGTATCTAGGTAAACATGTGACTACTCAGCATACATTGTCAATTGACTTTCTTATTTTACCTAAATGAGGAATATTATAAAATTCAAATTCTGCATCTATTTAAGAGGCATCATTTAATAATAGCAAAAGATCATAATGTGTAAATGCAGTGGGAAAATATTCTTTCAAAATACAAACATTTTACTTCAAAGTAACAACTACTAAAAAGCATCCCTGTTAAAAAAAAATCTAAAAAGACTTAATCTTTGATTAATTAAAAATATGATCTTTTTCTTAAGGAAAGATATACAAGTTATACAGTTTTGCTCCTAATATAGTCAGCAGATGTGTGCCTTGTCTGAAGGGAATTTCTCTTCCTCAGGAGAAAACAGCATAAATAAGAAACAAATAGTCATATGCTGACTGTATACTACTTAGCAAATGATGTAGAGAGCCATGTTCTATAATGGAAAGCATGAGGGTCAATTTTCCTTAAAATTCAATATAATTATCCAAGATCAAATTACTTATTAAATATAAGTTGTGTCAAAGAACTATGCTGTCAATTTGTGCCAGGCACAGCATGGAGTTCTAAATTTAATAATCAGTGATATTGAGTATAGGAAAATAGACTCATAAAATATTTAGGGAAATATTTTACCTAAATGAGGGATATTGTAAAATTCAAATTCTGCATCTATTTAAGAGGCATCATTTAATAATAACAAAAGATCATAATGTGTAAAAGCAGTGTAAAAACAGTCTATAAAATAGCCTTTCAAATAAATCTAATCCAAAATAAGCAGGAAAATACTGCTTGCAAGATCTTTTAAGAAAGTTAGGTTTGAAAGTGTATTAGACAAATAGTGAGTTTTCATTAGAAACAGCAATGTATTCTAAATTATATAATTTAATATCCCCATTAATACATCATTCTTGGTTTGCAGACAAAAATAAAAGTTGAAAAATAAAGTTTAAAAATTTGTCTGTGATTAAAAATTATTTTCTTTTACAAATACAAACTTGAAAAAAATTCCAGGTGAAAACTTTAAAAATAAGGACTGCTATATATTTCTTAGCATTCCCAATTTTTAGACTTTATAATCATGTGAGATAAGTTTAACCACATCAAAACTGAGTTTCTGAGAACAAGGAATAGTTTTTACTACATGGCAAGGGCAGCACTAAAAGGTATGCTAATAACTGTACTAAAGTCTACCCCTGTTATAGTTGGGATATAAACAAAAATGAAAATAAATACTCCTAAAGATAAATAATAAATACAATCATTTTAATTAAAATAAATATTGATGGTATAATAGACAAGAATATCATCATTTCTATACAGAAATAAAGATTTTTAAATGGCATTCCATGTCATTTTTTTTCCCAATGTTTGAGAGATTGACAATTGTTAGGAACCAATACAGCTGTTGTTACAGCTGTAAAACTTTGTTTAAAGGCAATAAAAACAGATAAATGTTTATAAAGCATTACCAACAACTGCACTGTGTTGCCCCAAGACACTTTTGTTAATGCTATTACTTGGGGCTACAGTTTCAGTAAGAAACTAGATGCAATCTTTGTCTTCCTGTGTCTAAGCCTTGGGGTCAATAAGAATAGCTCTTATTGAACTTCTGGTATCTAAACTAAGGAAATGTTAAAAAAAAAAAAAAAAAAAAAGTAGTAATACTCTCCAGGAAAAAATAAAACTCAAACTATAATAGTACTTTATATGTTTAATTTACAGCAAATATGGACCAAGTTTCCTCCTCACCTCTACCCTGTTTATTTACGTAACATACAAAGGGCTAGTTTTGGCTTTAGGACACAAACCTCTTAAAAATGTTAAACGTTCAGTACCTATTGCCAAAAATAAATAACTGAAATGCAGTAAACTGAATTAGTACATATTCATTATTAGTGCAGTGAAGCATAAGTTTACCAAATAATTGTTTCCAAACACACAAAATCCTTGGTAACTGCAGAGTACTTAATTTTTCCCATAAACTTCTGTGTCAAAATCATACAATTTATTCAAATAAAAATGTTTTAATCATTGCAATTAAACTACTATAGAAATTATTTAAATGTTACCTAAACTTTTTTTAGGATTTCAAATAATTATTATTATCACTAATAAGCATATTATCACTAATAAGCATTATCATTAATAATTATTATTATCACTAATAAGCATAATCATTATCACTAATAATTATTATCCAATTATCTTTATTAATATCAAAGTATATTTAATATTCATCTATATCTATAAGTTTCATATATAAATTGTCACTGAATATTAATATATACTATTTTTAGAAGTATTTATATTAAATTTTATTTAGTAAATTATAATCTTTTTTCTTTGGTGCTTGAAAACATTTTGGAAACAATGATGTGCATCATGATCAAATGTATGAATCATGCATTAAGGGGATCTATATTTGAACATATTGCTGGTGAATTTGATGGATTGATCTTATGTCTGGTTTCAATTCCATGATTGTGTATTTGATGACTAAGACTGGAAAGCTTTTCCCAAAATGGCTCTCAAGGTAATGGGATATCTAGCTAAGAAAGAGAACTTAACTGGAAACTAATAATATCTTTAAAATATCTACACAAAAGCCAGATTAGCAAAGACAGCTCTCTAAATCCCAGTGCATTAAGGTGTCTTGATCATCTGGGGTAAAACTAAAGGTGTTTTGAAAAAGAAGCTCTAGAAGGTAAGCATTTAGACATACTCAAGTCTATAACTGCTTTTAAAAAAAATTCTGGCAATGATAAGAATGCATGTAGCGTAGGAAATAACACAAAACCAAGAGATTATCTTTGCTATTTCTAATTATCAAATTTGAGATATACTTCATTTATAAGAAATTATAATTTCAGAGTACAAATAATCACTCTGTTTTTCCCCTCTGATCTTCAAATTCTTACCTACCAAAAATAGGAGCTGGCCTAGATTATCTATATAATTTTTGATTCTCTACATTTGTTTTCAAATGCTAACCTAATTTTGTCCCCACAGGGAATAAGTACTCTTAAATATAAATGTGTCAAATTTAAAAAGATGCTAATATCCTAACTTTGAAAGATGACTTTATCAAAACTTTATAAAGATATACAGTTGGTCCTCCCTATACATGGGTTTTATATCTGTGGATTCAACCAATTGTGGACTGAAAATATTAGGAAAAATATAGATGGTAGTGTCTATACTAAACATGTACAGACTTTTTTTCCTTGCCATTATTCCCTAAACAATACAGCATAACAACTATTTACAGAGATTTACATTGTATTACTTATTATAAGTAATCTAGAGATGATTTAAAGTATTCAGGAAAACACATGTAACTTATATGTTTATACAATGCCATTTTATATAAGGTACTTAAGCATCTGTGAATTTTGGTATCCACAGGTGTCATAGAACCAATCCCCCATGAATACTGAGGGATGATTGATTGTACATTCTTTTATAAATAGGTTGAACATTTAAATTTTTTTTTGCTTCAGCTATATTTAAAGTGTGCTTAAAACAAAACAAAACAAACAAAAGCAAAATAGCTTTCATACATATCATTGATTTAATTCTAAGACCTTCACTGAGAATCATGCCAATAAGAGACATCATTATAATAATGAGCAATGAATAGAGAAATATAAATTCAGATTTCAGGCAAACGTTTAAGATATGTGAATAGCTAGTTTTGACATAGTTTAAAATGGTTACTTTAATTTTTATTCTATCTTACATTTTATACTCATATCAGACATTTTTGGCATTCTATCTCAACTTAAGTGCTGCATGGCTCTGTGAGGGTGATCAAAACACTTAAATTATCTGGGACTGATTCCACATTAGTAATATGTGTAAATAAACTGAACCATCAATTACTTGAGGATTATATACATATTTAGAGACAGAGGAATAATCTGTCTCAAAGGTTCTTTCCACATCTATAATTTTATAATTATTTATGGTTCTAAGTATTCAAGTTCTAGTTAATCTTGGAGACTCTGAAAACTGATTATTTAATTAAAATTTTGGATATAAATTATATAAATTATCCAAAAATTTGGATATAAATAAATTAAAATATCAATCAACTTGGAAAAACATCAAATATAGATAATATGCAGAGTTATACATATAGTTTCATGTATAATTATATATAGTTAAAATGAATTAGATGTAAATTTCATGTCTCTTTAATCCCTATGTAATTGTTAATTTCTGTCATATACAGAAAGATTCTTTCAAGGAATGAAACTGCTTGGCTACCTCTTGAATGTGGATAAAAAATAAGTGAAGTCCAATTCTTATCCAAATACAAATAAATCCAGATGCTATAATAGATATAACAATTTAATCATTACTCAATCATTAACTTTTTCTTTAGGTAATTTCAAATGAGCTGCATTTGGTATTTGTGTAAATAAACGGAATCATAAACTACTTGAGGATTACATATACCTGTTTTCCTCCTGGGGTGCACCACAGTAGCCAAAAAAGCAAAGTATGAAGTATATATATATATATATATATATATATATATATATTTCTCCAGATATAGTTCTAATGGAAATATAATATATTTCTAAGAATTAGAAACAGTTTTAAATCATACCTGGTAATATCAGTTGAAAGTATTTCTCTTAATGAGGACAAATTAAAAATATCTCACACTATCTTATTTACAGATAAATTTTTATAATTTTATAGACATATTTTTACATATTTTTATGAAACAAGGCGTTGCTATGTTGCCCAGGCTGGAGTCTAATTGCTATTCACAGGTACCATCCCACTACTGGTCAACAGAGGGGTTTTAACCTGCTCCATTTCCAACTTGGGCTAGTTTACCCAACCTAAGGCAACTTGGTGGTCCTTGGCTTTCATAAGGTCACCATACTGATGACAACTTAGTGCAGACACCCGATTGACATAGCGCACTATCACCCACAACTCTTGGGCTCAGGCGGTCCTGCCTCAGCCTTCCCAGGAGCTGGGCCTACAGGTGGGCACCATCGCACCTGGCTATTCGATGTATTTAAAAGCAACTAAGGAAGGGAATGAAACACATTTAATGAAAATGTTCAACAAAAACCAACTCCAAGTCAAAAGACAAATAGTTTAACAACTATGTATAAATCCCAATTTAACTTGAATAACCAGCCAGGATGAGAAATATAGGAAATTCAAATAGTAGATTCACATATGAAACTAGAGATTGTTGTCAGGGAAAGCTTGTGATACAAATTCGACTTTTTATTGCCATTATCAAGACAAATGATCCCACTCTGTCACTCCCCCTGCCAAACGCAGACAGCCCGTTTTACTTACTAGCTACCTCCAGCGATGCGTTGTGGCTCACAGCCTCCCCAAGGTAATTCCTTGCTACACAGACGTAGACCCCTTCATCGGGTCTACTTTTCCGCCCATGTACTATACGTAAGAAAAATAGAGATCCACTCGGCAGCAACATTCGGTGTGAGCGAGGGTCATCTTTGTCCGTCTCCACTCTCTCCCCCCCTTTGTACCATTCAATAGTGGGTGTGGGGCGGCCTTCAGCTTTACAGTTCAAAGTTGCAGGTTCTCCTTTAGAGACAATTAGGTCTGAAGGGTGTTCAACAATACGAGGTGGAAAATCTTCCTGACGAAGACGGGAGCCTGCAGAAGAATTGACAAAATATCTTCATGTATCACTTGAAAACAATTAAAAGTCTTATTTCGAAAGCACAGGCTTTACCACTACTATTTAAACACTGCATAATATGGACCTACCCTTTTTAGCCTATTTACTAACTAATCCCTCTGGTGTCTACCTTGACTACACCTTCCAATTCCTGCATCCTTTTGACCCTCCACTTAGAAAGTTCTCTTGCTTAAACATGGCCTGTACAAATCTTGTCTGCTCCTCAAATCCCTTATCCACGAATCCTTGCAGAACCCATTACATTGTCTGTTTATGCCATGCATGTGCCTGTTTTTGCAAAGGAATGTGTTAGAGAACTATTGCATAGCTTCCTGAGTTATTACAAATAATGGCATGGCTTTCTGGAATCTCCCTTTTAACTAACATCAATCAACACTTTAACAAAACATATGCTATCTATGGATGAACATTTACATTCAAATATGTAATGCAACTGTTCTTTTGTGGGTTTTTTCCTATTGTTTTTCTGACATCTTGGGGATACTCAGTGGACAAGGGAGACTCTAGATGGAATGATAAAGACTTCAAAAAATGTGTCATGAGGCTCTCCCCTTCAGGTAAACAATTCCCCCTCTGAACACGTCCCCTCCCCAATTTCTGCACTCATGTTTTTCCTCAAGCTTTACACCAGACTACAGATGAAGTGAGTGGTGGTGAAAACAGGGAGGGCTTCCACGGTGCTGTGGTGCAGGGTCACAAAGAGTGGCCGGGAGTTTGCCCTGTAGGAAAGAATTCAGGCTTTTCAAAGCTCCAGTGCCACACAAGGCAGCACCTTCAGGGACACAGCACAGATCATTGGGCAAAGACATGGAAGAAGGAAAGAAGAGCACACCAAGACCATGAAAACAGGGCAGCCTCTGCCTGGGATACTTAACTGCAGCTCAAAGTCAAGTGTAAGAGGCGATAGGAATTCAGAGTCAAGTGTGTAAAAAAGCAATTCCTTGCTGGGTAGCATGAGGGCTACTGACAGAAACAAGAACAAGCCCTGAGAGTTGGGTGGAGCTTTGCCCTTTACAGAGCTCGTTACTGTCACTGGGCTTGTTACCATCTTTCTCTCCTGTGAAAAATCGGGAAAGCACTTGGCACTGCAGTTGGTCAGCGGGAGCACTAAACAGGCTGTGTGAATTTGGAGAAACCACCTCTGAGACTCAGATGTTACATATGTAAAAAAGATCTAATGATGGTAGCTCCCAGGACTACTGTGAGGATTACTGATACTGTGTGTAAAATATCCATCCACCAATATAACAATTTTAGATGCCAAACAGTAGCTATCACCCAAATCACTGACTACAGTGGTTCTCAAGCCTGCTCCACATTGGAATCACCTGCAGAACTTAAATACAAATGCCATTGCCCAGGCCCCACCTAGAATCTTCAATGGTATCAGACATGGGGTGTTGTTCTCCTGCCCCTTCTCTTCTTAGGGGATTTGTGATGCCAGGGATGCAAGCCATTTATTTAGTTTAAGCCACTAGTTGTTAGAAGCTGGGGATGAGGTGGAACAATGGGCTAAAGGTCATACATTCCCATGAGCAGGTGAAATCCCAGGTTCCCTGCCAGAAACCTTCCGTCCTTCAGTTGAGGATGTTTGCACCATCCTTTATTATTATGCCTAACACATAAGAAATGCACAGCAGGAATCCAATGCAAACTCCTGAGCCTACTACAGTGCAGCAGCAACCATGGGAGCTTGGCAGCACAGTGGGAATCGCCCTGACTCCAGCTCCCAGAAACCTGAGCTCCTGGCCAGGGCCTCCCTCTCTCTGGGAGGGCTCTACCATCAGCACTGCCCAGGCCCTGTGGACCTCAGAGCAGACTGAGGACCCTTACAGCCCACACACTGTGGCTTTTCCAGGCCCTATGGATGATTCCACCATGCCAGAAATTCCTGGGAACTTACTCTTGCTTGGATTCCAAAACAAATGTTTTCTGAAACTGTTCTTTATATAGACTTTTATGTCTTACTAAACAATAAAATAATGTATATACTATCCCCAGAGATTTTGCTAACTTTATTAGTAGTAACAATTATGTGAATATTTTAATAGACTTCAAAGATAAAATGCTAAATAATTGAGTTTAAATAGTTAAATATAATATTAAATGGAAAAGGCTATTGGGTGAGGGGCTAAATTCTAGACCTTATGTATTACTTAATAAATGAGGCCCTGAGTATATATCATTTAAATATTTTCTGTGTCTATACCTTACTTTTTCTAATGAAAATAGAATCTCAAAAACGGGGATGATGTTTTATATTTTTTAATATTCCTATCTTATTACTGTTATATAGATAGTACCTATGTAAATTTCTCAAAGATTTCTCAAATTCAATAACCAAAGGTTTCACTGAATTGAGCCCCAAACTTTGCTTTCATCTCAATGAATAAGGCAGAGTAGAAACACATCTTCCTTAAAGTCTCCCTTTCTGTCCCCCAGTCCTTCTTAAAATCCCCCTGCAGAATTTCTCATATTAATCTACTCATCCTCATCTGTACAGGCAGCTACCACCTGAAGTCCAACTACCATCCCATCCCACCAAGATTTAGGAAAGCCTCTTAAATATTAATAGTTCCACTTTGATGTCACAAGATGAAGCCTGTGAAATAGTCTGGGTCCTCCTCTACTTCAGATGCTCTTAAAATAAACTCATTGTTCTTTTTTTTTTTTTTTTTTTTTATTTTATTTTTTTTAAACTCATTGTTCTTAAGATAAACTCCTTTAAGACCTACCAGAGCCAGTATGTCCATTGGAGCTAGTCCCCAGACTCTTCCTATTTCACTCCTTTCTCTGCTCTCTGCAGCCCAGCCTTCTGCTAACTCCATAAACATCTTGTGCTTCCTCCTGCAACATGGCCTGTACCTGCCCACAGGGCCTGGGCTCAAAATAATCTTATCGTAGTTTGCCAACACTCCTCTTTCAAATCTCTGTTCTCTTTGATCTCTACAAGAAAATTAAATGCCACTTTCACAAACCTAAATAGTACTATATTTCTACCCTTGGTAAAAATGATCAGAATTATAATTTAAATCCACTTGTGTGATACTTTGAATATCTGTTTTTCCCACCATTCTGTAAGATCTGTGGGTCTGATTTTGCTCACAGTTGTTTCCCTTATGCCTGGCAGAGTGCTGAGTATATTTGAGTACTCAGTAAATATGTGTTGAATAAATGAAAAAAATGAATTAAGTGCTGTCAAGAAAGACTTAACTGAGCAGAATGAGCTGTAGCTTAAGAATCATGCATTCTATAAAGAGACTTAAAAAATTTATTTTTTCAAATGTAACCAATATGCATACCATTCAACCTTATAGAGACTGTAAGCCCTGTATGGGGCTTATTTATATTTTTGTCTAAATTGTAACTACTGCAATTAACATTTTTTTCTTAGTGAAATGACTAAGTCAACGAGGAAACTAAAAGATCTATTATTTGCTTATATCCATCATGAAACAAAAATTTATAAGCTGAAACATTAAATAAGAGTTTTATAATCTGAAATATTGCTTGAGTTTAGTGCATGGCATACAACATGCTGTAAGTTCTTTAAGTGAAAATAGGGTCTAAAACGGGGAAATAAACCAGCAACATAAGAATAACACAGGAATCATTTGAAAATTCATACTCTCTAAGACTATATTGAAGTAAAGTGAAATTTAGAGTGCATTATAAATTATTCCTATTTGTCAGTGCTGTAAAACTTCAGAAAAGAAAGTATTTTAAGAAGTATTGACATTTGCTTTGGCTATACTTATCAATGGTAGATGCTAATGAGTCTCAACTGCTGAAGTAATACCTATTTAATTAGGGCAAATTTTACTTTGACTTGTGAAAATCCATTTCAGATAAGAAATAGGGATGCATAGATGCTGTGAGGACACAAAGGGCATCTAGGACTGCCTAAGCAAGTCAGAAAAGGCATCCTGAGACATGAAACTTGAGATAAGGCTTGAAGAATGAGTCAGAAAGAAGAGAAAGGAGATGATTTCACCCAGAGGCACAGCCTCAAGAGTATATAGCACACGTGTGGGACCTACAGGTTAGTTAGTATGGCATGGAAACAAGGTGTATGTCAGAGACCGGGAAGTATGAGCCTGAAGAAATAGTTAAAAGAGTCTAGATGCAGCGGCTCATGCCTGCAATCCCAGTGCTTTGGGAGACCAAGGTGGGAGGGTTGCTTGAGCCCAGAAGTTCAAGACCAGCCTGGGCAACATAGAAACCCCTGTCTTAAAAAGAAAGGAAAGGGAAGGGGAGAGGAGGGGTGGGTAAGGGAGAGGAGAAGGGAAGGGAGGGGGAGAAGGGGAAGGAGGGAAAGGAGCAGAAGAAGGGGAAGAAGGGGAAGGGGAGGAAAGGAAGAAGAAAGGAAAGGGAAAAGAACAGAAATAGCTAAAAAGAAATAATGTGATGGGCTTTGCACATCAAGGCAGAGTTCTGGAACCTAGTTCAAGGCAACAGGAAACCACTCAACAATTATGAGCGAGGGATTGGTATGATCAAGTTTGGTTTTAAAGAGCTCACTATTGGTAGTAAGAAACAAGGCTTAGCAGGCTAAGCTAGGAGAGAATTAATTTGGAACCTTTTGAACACTTTAAATAATCTGATAACCTGAAGTTAGACATTGACAGATAGAAGGGAAAATAGAGGGAAGAATCTAGAGATATTAAGTCATAAAATCAACAGACTCTACTCACTGGCAAAGTCTAGGATGATGGGAATAAAAATGCACAGGATGGAGGAGAAGCAGAGGATAGAAAGATCCCAAGTTTCTGGTCTTTGCAGTGTGCAAAAGGCAGTCTCAATGAAGGTAGGGAATAAAAGAATGAAATTTGATGAGAGGAAGAAGGGCAGAGGAGATGACTTATTCAGTATGAGATAGGAAGAGTTTAGAGTACTTCTAAAATATCCAAATGGAGATGACAAACTGTTAATTTGTATATCCAAGTTGACCTCAGGAAAAAATATCTCAGCTGGAGCGTCAATTAAAATAGAACTGGTGACAAAAACCATGAGGTAGAATAAAACTGTCTAGGGAAGCTGGGTGCATTGGCACTTGCCAGTAGTCCCAGCTACTCGGGAGGCTGAGGCAGGGAATCCTTTGAGCCCAGGAGTCTTGTGCCTGTGCATAGCCACTGCATTCCAGCCTGGGCAACATAGCACTCTGTCTCTGAAGAGTAGGGGGAAAAACTATCTAGAGAGAGAGTACAGAGGAAGTAATAACCAATTACAGAAACTAGCAGTTACTCAGGCTCCAACTAAAGTACTTTGTTGCTGAGGATTCTCTCTATCCTTAACCTACAGTCCCATGTAGCCAGACCACAGCCAGCAGGACTATTAGGAATGGAGAACTCAGGCCCAAATTTTTACCACGATGTTTGTACAGCAGCATTCAGTAAAAGTTCCTGCAATAAAGATGCTTTCTATATTATGAAAGTCTAAATTTGCAAACTGCTCTTTAGAACAGTCAATTCTCAAATTGTTAAATGGTATTGCTTCAGAAAAGAGCCTCAGTTTTCAAGGGTCTTTAATCTTTCTAATGTAAATTATGATGTGCCTGAAGAGAGTATAATATGCAGCATTTCCCAAACCTATTTGGTCACTAAATTCTTTTTTATTCTTTTCTGTTTTTCAGGAAAACCTACTAAACTTTGTTTCTAAGAAACATATTTCAAGAACTAATATACACTGTAGAGCATATAATAATCTGAAGAGAATGAATATCATTAGCAAATAAACAGTAATTTGACTATGGAACAGGTACCTTTGAAAATCATAACAAAATACAGAAATCTTACATTTCTCATCACGCATAACCTTAGGAAGAAGACCTTCCAATTTCTGAGTGATTTTTATAACAAGTAACTAGTTAACCTCAATTAAAAAAACATAAATGGCAATCATCATCTTCATTAGGAAACTATAATAAAATATCCTTTGTTATCAACTCTAAGCAGGAAGAAAAGGAACACAAAAGAAAACACTATTATTTATCTGCCATCTCCTTTGTCACAACAGCATCCTTATGAGGTGGGTGTTATGTCTGTGTCCACATGAAGGAACTGAGACTCTCAGCTGTCACTCAGCTGGGAGGTGGCTGTGCTGAGAATCAATCCTAGTCAAATTCAAAACACTTGCTTTTTCTAACTGTTCTATAAATACTGCTAGGATTAATTAGTTAAAATCCATAGAGAAATATACTTTTGTCTATTCTTATTTCCTGCACTGAAAGTATTTGTTTTGATTGCTTAATTTTAAAGTGTAGATGATAACAACTGCAAGAAGCCGTCAAACCTACTGACTTCTATTGTTCTTTGTCCATGTATAGAATATTTACCTGTAAACCACATGATTCCACAGTCATGTAACTCAGTAAAGACCTTGATGGTGAATGCAATGGGATATAAAGCTTTCCTTGTACTGTGTCATCTTCTCTAATATGATCTTGCATTATAGAATAAATAGCCTTAACATTATGAGTTTATAATATTTTGAGGATCTCAATGCCCACACAATTGATTGCACAAGCAAACTTCAATACCATTGGTTCCCAACTTTTTTCTACCAACATAAGGGAAAAGTCACCCAACTTGTATCTGTAACTCTAACTCACTTTCTCAATGGGGTGCTGAGGGTGTTATACCTAGATCAAATAGGGAAGAGCATACATAAATCTCAGCAAAGAGTAGATGAAAAACTCCAAGTGATTGCAATCTTTCTCCTTAGAAGTGGTGTTCACCTTCACTCTACCACAACTACATATAATACATATTTTTGTATATATAGTATATATAGAATATTCTTAATTCATTCATAAAAAGCTTTCTCTCTTCAATCATAAATCATGAGTTCCTATAAGACACCTGACAACCATCCTTGTTTTGCTAATTCACGTATATTTTATATAATTAGGTACAAGGTTTATATTACAATTGGCAAAACCAACTTCCAGGTTTCAACCGCACTCTTCACAGAAAATTTAAAAGTTACAATGAAGAGGGTAAAAGAAAAAAGGAACTGATGAAGTGAGGCTTTAACAAGGAAGTAGGATGACACTGTCAACTGCTCTCAGTAAGAATCATGGTGGAACCTTGGGAATATAACATGATTCACATCAGGCAAGACCAGCATTAGGGAAAGGGCAGGGCAGATTCCTTCAACAACTGCCCGGTTGGAAGATAAAATATAAACACTACTGACTGAAATATTTAAATATTTACACAACCACAGCTGGAAAAAGATATACACGTAAGTGCTAAGTATTTCAAGGAAATATATCAAAGTCACATGAGATTTATGATGAGGAAACCCAACTCCTAGTTGGATGTAAACTGTTTTCCCCTCTGAGACGTCACTTTTATGGAAACACAAGCAAGTAACCATTTAAGAGACTGCTCTTGTTAATATTCTATTGAGGTAAGCAAATATACATATATATAATTTTATTCCTTTTAAATATATATGATATTTTTCTAGCATGACAGTAATATTTGTCTTAAAATTTTATTTATGTTTTCAAGTCTGTTTCTGGAAACAGACTGAGAATAAAACAGTATTTATTTGATTAATAGCCTTGTTTTGATCCAATTTTTTTTTCATATTCTTTGGTGTGTAAAATTAGAAAACCTAAAATGAGTAAAATATCCATCTGCATCAAATCTCATACTAAAGCATCTTGCAGCACAAAAATGCTTATAAAATTGCAAAAAGCCCAAGAGGAACAAATTTAGTGAGCAGCTGACAGATATACAATGAATATTAATAGACAATTTGGTGACATCTGTCCAAGGTGGGAATAGGATGTATATAATTGCCTTAACAACATACCTATATTTGAAAAAAATATATCTATATTCTTAAAAGACTCTTGCCTCTTAACATTTTTATTTAAGCTCCATTTACATTTTAAGGAGCAGAACTGCCACCAATTATTAACATAAATCCTATCATGGGTACCAATCCTGTAATTTGCCTGTCAGAATTTCATCCAAGAAGGAGATATTTGTTAAAAATAAGAAGGCAGCACCAGTTAATTACTCCCTGTGCAGAGAGTAGACATAAATATCCCCTATTGAGTTATATACATTTCCCAAATACACTTACTGTTGGATTAAGAAGTATAAAAAGTCCACATTCTATAGAAAAATTAAGTGATTTCACCTGAATTTATATATAGTAAAGGAATAAAAGGAAAACAGTATGTATTAAAATAACTACATGTTAACAGATCATGCCACTTTCCTCAGTTACTTTGTTTTATCCTAAGATTATAATCTTCTACCTTCTACCTAAGAAGATTATTTAAGGGGGAAAAAAAAACCCTTTTCTAGCCAAAGTTTGGAATAATCCTAATAATTAGCTGAGTGCTAGCAGTAGAACTTATCATGTAAAATAGACCAAAATGAATTCCAGGAGTGAATGCCTGGTGTTTTTGTAATATTCCTGTAGAATTTAATATCATATGGCTGTATCCTCAGAGATAAGAAAGAGACTGACAGTAGCATAAGTTAAATTTGAAAAATAATTCTGTCTCCCCCATTCCATTTTTAATAATATACAGACAACTAAAAAGAAGAGACTTTTCTGTCATGGGACCCAAATATCATAGAAGCCAGTAGGGCATTAACTGCAAGAATTGCTTCAGCTGAGTGAATTCAGGCAGGATTCACTCTGAGCTGTAACTAAAGGATTGGAGAGTTGAAGCTGGCTAGCTGAGTTCATTTTTCCTATTTGTCCTTTACTAAAATAGAAGAATTTTATTTTCTGTAAAATACCAAACAAAAATATTTATATATCTTAAAGTCCAAATTCTCTCATTATCCCAACCAATAACCTGTCCATCAACATAAAGAAATACAAAATAAAATCCATGATTTTAACAGCCTGAAGTTGACAAAGGTTTATAGAAATATTAACAAAAATAATATTGAAAAGTAAGAGCCATACAAGATAAAACAGTAGGAGAAACCGGAATCAGAGGAAGGAATGGCGGTGGGTGGTGAGAGTGGGGGAGCCATAAACTACTGTAGCATCTGTGGGGAAGTAATCAAAGCTAGAGAAACTGGACTCACATTGCCTGGATTCAAATCTAGGCTCTTAGTTTTCTGAACTTGGATAAATAGATTAACCTGTATGAATGTTAGTTTCTTTATCTGTAAAATGAGGATAAAATAATACCTACATTTTATGTTAGCATAACTTCGAATGCATAAAATAATATTACATTGATCCATGGGTTAGAAACATTAATCTAGTATTTTGGAAGTTGGCATAAGCATAATTGTTTCATTTTATAATATTCCTCCCAACTCTTTTCTAGAATTACATTAGGATGCTTATTAATTTATACATAAATTAATTACATTTCCCCCTAGATTTGTGGGAAGCATTGCAAACTAAGCTAAGTCCCAAGATTTAGTTGAGAATTCAACTCAAAATAATTTTCCACTTACATGGTTCTTGGCAGGTTCTAGCATAATTATAGCAAAACATCTTTCAAAAGAGAAGAAAACAAAATAAAACCAAACTAGAGCACTTAGCACACAGCCAAATTATTGTTTTACTAAGAAGCATCAGAGATTGACTGACTAAAGACATCTTAAAGTATCTCTGCTTTTTGTGGAAAATATTCCAAATAAATCTATTGACTAAATGTGGTACTTTTCAAATTTAAAAAACACCCTAGTGCTTTTAAAATTACTGACTGAATAGTCATATTGTCTTTTATTTCCATTTTATTACAATATGAAAATATTACAGATAACTAGAGTACACATTAAGTTTGTAATTGTACATCCTAATGCCTAGTCTAATGGACCAAAATATTTAGATTTGAAAATATAACATAACACAATAAGTATAATACAATAAAATACAGTAGCTTATTTCAGCTGTTAGGACCAATTGAACCTTCACATTTTTCATTGACAAAATACTTTGGACAATAGTTTAAGTTGTGAAAAACAGTATTTGGGTGGTCCTATAATTCCTTTTATTGCTATGGAAATAAAGTTAATCATATTCTTGGATTTTCTACATTTTAGAACAAACTATATGGTATTGTAATCAATGTGAATCTGCAGTTCATTTCTTTCTTTATAATATGAAAATAACAGATGGTTATAAATTTGAGCCAACTATAACCTCAATATACAGAACATGAGCAAACTCCTCTATTAAAGTGGCAACTTAAAAATATATAAAACCATAAAATAAACATCGCTTAGCAAAACTCCTTTGTTCTCAATTTAAACTTCTCAGGAGAGAATCTTTATTCTGAAGTTAATCTAAATTTTGTGTTTAAAACCATGCTTGTAACTCATACATTTAAAGTATGTAAAAGCAAGTATGAATATAATACAATTCCTTAACCATAGGGAAGATTTTAAAAATTATAATGTAAAGTAATAGTCATCAATTGTTTCTCTAAAGAGTTGCATAGATTTTCATAGAATCTATGCATTATAGATACAGTTTGCTAGGATTCAATAACCGAAAATGAACCAAAGTACTAAAAATAAAGCTTTCAGCTCTGCTGATCTTACCTTTTTATTAATACTGAGTTTTTAAAATGAGTAGGTTGATTGCATTTCTATAGGGATGTCTTAGTAATCCTTAAAAAGTTATTTTGTTTTCCTAAAGTGTAATTGTTTCTAGACTTTATCCTTAAAATTACATTCCCATATTCTATCTTGCAGACATTAGTAACTCACCTAGAATCAAAGGTTCTTTAACTATGGCACAAGTATGACTACCTAATGGTTAATGGCTTGAGAAGTTCCATTTTGAGGATTTTAATCTTAAAAATGAGTCAAGTGGGTGACTGGAAACCAAGGAGAATAATGACGAGCTGAAAGCTGTAGTGGAAACAAATCCATCTCAACCTATGTTGAATTAGCAGCAAGGTTTGACATTACTATTCCAACAATATTGACCCATTTGAAACAAATGGGCAAGATAAAGAAGCTGGAGAGATAGGTACTGCATGAATTAAACAAGTGTCAGAGAAGCATTCATCTCGAAGTTTGCCTTTCTTTGCTGTCATAAAGGCAAACCATTTCTACTTGGTTGTATAAAGATGAAATGCTGAAACACAGTCCCAAACTGAATATTCACCAAAAAAAGCTAATGGTGTCTGTTTGGTGGTCCAGTGCTGGCATTATACACTACAGCTTCATTAAACCTTGTCAACTGATGTGGATGTCTTTGGCAACCAAATGGATGAAATGATGAGGATGCTTGTGATTAACTAGTCATGATTGGTCAATAGAGACAGGCCAATCCTCTTGCAAGACCACATGTCTTAAAAAACAAACCTGCTTAAACTATAGAAGCTGGACTTGGAAACTCTCTGTAACCTACCGTGTTCACCAGACCTTGCACCAACTGACTACCACTTCTTCCAGGCTTTGGACCACTTCTTGCAAGGAAAAATATTAAATTTCAACAAACTGTGGAAAAGGCCTTTCGTGATTTCATTGCCACTCACTCTCCAGGCATAAACAAGCTACTGTTAAGATGGCAAAACTATGTCCATAGTTTAGGTGCATACTTTGATTAATTGTACTGCTTCTTGTTTGAGATATAATAAAGTTTACTTTTGATTCTGAAGTCGGACATTTCATTGAAAGAGGTAATCAGAAATCCTTGTTTTCTAAAGTAGTAAATAAATAATTTACCATTCCAAAACAAATGTGTAGTGGCTCTATTAGGGAAAACCCCACCATAAATAAAATAGTAACATTTATAACTTTTAATGCAAAAGATAAGAACTGCCCCCCAAAAAAATTCTCATAATTTCAAGGGCATCTTAATTATGGGTAATATGATGTCTGTGTACATTTATCATTTTGTATTTTAATGCCACATTAAAAGAGAAATGTGATAGTTTTTGTTTTTGTTTTTGTTTTTTTTTTTTTTTGAGACAGAGTCTCGCTTTGTTTCCTAGGCTAGAATGAGTGCCGTGGCATCAGCCTAGCTCACAGCAACCTCAAACTCCTGGGCTCAAGCAATCCTGCTGCCTCAGCCTCCCAAGTGGCTGGGACTACAGGCATGCGCTACCATGCCCAGCTAATTTTTTCTATATATATTATTTGGCCAATTAATTTCTTTCTATTTATAGTAGAGACGGGGTCTCGCTCTTGCTCAGGCTGGTTTCGAACTCCTGACCTCGAGCAATCCACCCGCCTCAGCCTCCCAGAGAGCTAGGATTACAGGCGTGAGCCACCACGCCCGGCCTGAAATGTGATAGTTTTAGTCATTATTTTGAGAGTGGTTTTAATTCTTTATTATGAAGGGGAAAACCCATAACAATCAATTTTGTTTAGAAAGTATTTATAATGTGGAAATGTTTGTGTTATATTAATAAATAGATCATAACTGAAATAATTCTACAAGCCCAGTCCCTAGAACAGCACCTAGCACTCAGCAGGCACTCAATAAACATGTGTTGAATGAATGACCAATAATGGAAAAAGAAAATAACAGGTGACCCCGTACGTTATTTATGAGTAGTTCGGAACATGGCATATACAAACATCCATTCTTGGAGGCATTCAGTGCAACTCTGAGCTGAGGAGTAAATAAGGGAAACCCTTGCTTTATGCTTCTGGGAAGCATAAGTCCACAAGGGAAAGGAGCCCTTGAGCCACAATCTCCCTAAAGGCATATGGGACAGGCTTTTGGTCCATTGAAAGTTGGAAGCGCTCTTTAAAACTAATTCTGACATTGAAACCTGTACACAGTATCGTGTGTGGTGCAAATGCAAGGATTAACAGGTGTAAATTGCATAATCTTAGCTGAGGAGAGAGACTGAAAGAAAAAGGGAGACAGAGTCAGAGGGGAAAAAATCATGGAAAAAAGATATGAAAAGAATCTTTTTAAAAAAATTATTGTTTCAAAATATTATAGGGATACAAATGTTTTTGGTTACATCGATGACTTTTGTTATGCTTGAGTCAGGGTTCTAAGTGTGTCCATTACCCAGAAAATGTTCATTGTACCTGTTAGGAAGGTTTTCACGCATCCTCTCCTCCCCCTACCCCCTGCTTGATTTCCACTGAGTTTTACTTCCCTCTGTGCACAGGGAGGCTCATCGGTTAGTTCCAATTTAATAGGGAGTACATGTGGTGTTTGTTTTTCCATTCTTTAGATACCTCATTTAGGATAATGGTCTCCAGTTCCATCCAAATTGTTGCAAAAGCATTAATTAATCCTTGTTAATAGCTGAGCAGTATTCCATAGTATACATATATCACATTTTATTAATCCACACATGAATTGATGGGCACTTGAGTTGATTCCACATCTTTGTAATTGTGAATTGTGTATTAAATTGTGTAATTAACATCCAAGTGCAGCTGTCTTTTTGATAAAATTACTTCTTTTCCTTTGCATAAATATTCAGTAGTGGAATTGCTGGATCAAATGGTAGGTCTACTGTTAGTTCTTTGAGGAATCTCCATACTGTTTTCTATACTGGTTGTACTAAATTGCAGCCCCACCAACAGTGTACAAGCATTCCTTTCTCTCTGCATCCACAGCAGCTTCTGTTGTTTTTGGATTTTCTAATAAAAGCCATTGTTCCTGGGGTGAGGTGATATCTCACTTTGGTTTTAATTAGAATTTCTCTGATGATTAGTGATAATAAGCAATTTTTCATGTTTATTGGCCATTTGTCTATCTTCTTTTGAGAAACTTCTGTTCATGTCTTTTGCCCACTTTTTAATGGGGTTTGTTTTATTTTCTTTCTGATTTACTTAAGTTTTTTTGTAGATTCTGGTTATTAACCCTTTATCGGATGTATAGCTTTAAAATATTTTCTCCCATTCTGCTGGTTGTCTATTTGCTCTGTTGATTATTTCCTTAGCTCTACAGAAGCTTTTTAATTTAATGAAGTCCCACTTATTTATTTTTGTTGTTGCTGTGATTGCGATTGGAGTCTTCTTCATGAATTCTTTGCTTAGGCCAATATCTAGAAGAGTTTTTCCAACATTTTCTTCTAGCATTCTTATGCTTTCATGCCTTCCATTTAAGTCTTTTATCCATCTTGAAAAGAATCTTAATATGATTTCTTAGAGACTATCTTCCATGATGTTCTGGTATTATTTTCATACTAAAATATTCCATTTAAGAAGTTATGAAACCCAACATATATTTTTGAAAAATATGGAGAAAATAAAATTCAACTTCTGCTAACTCTTTAACATTCATTTATTCACTCAATAAATATGTTCTAAATGCCCTTGTTGCACCAAGTCTGTGCTAGATGCTGTTGGTACATGAGTGCAAAAAGGAAAACTCAGGCCGGGTATGGTGGCTCACACCTGTAATCCTAGCACTCTGGGAGGCTGAGGCAGGAGAATCGCTAAAGGTCAGGAATTCAAAACCAGCCTGAGCAAGAGTGAGGCCCTATCTCTACTAAAAATAGAAAGAAATTAATTGGCCAACTAAAACATATATAGAAAAAATTAGCCAGGCATGGTGGTGCATGCCTATAGTCCCAGCTACTCGGGAGGCTGAGACAGAAGGATTCCTTGAGCCTAGGAGTTTGAGGTTGCTGCGAGCTAGGCTGACACCATGGCATTCTAGCCAGAGCAACATAGCAAGACTCTGTCTCAAAAAAAAAAAAAAAAAAAAAAAAAAACACAACTCAAAAAAGCAAATACAGTAGTACCGTTTTTTTTAGTTATTAAAGATGCAAGGTTAATATAAATGACAGGGGTTACTGTATGCACTTAAATAATGTTCATGCACTTAGATACCTTGTAGGAAATAATAAACTTTCGTGTGGGCACGCATAAACAATCAGTAAACAAATCTGAAAAAGTTTTATATGTGAAACTGTATGCAACATAGTTAGAATGAGTGGAAGCAAACCTCTTTGACAAAAATAAGCTTTCCAGGAAGGGTGAAAAGCCTGAGTGAGATTAAATGAATAGAGGCCACAAACCCTGAGGCGCATAGCTGCTCAGTCATGCCCTGTGTGATCACTCGGAGTTAAAAGACTGGATATGGATTTAAACCGATTAACAGGTATCAATTGCCTCTTCTCTTTAGGAAGCAAATAGACCTAATTATCTTACTTATCTTCCATGAAGAAATGTTACAAGCTAATTCCTAGTCTATGCTGGCCTGGGAAAATTATTTTTCTAAACCTTAAATTATTTCTCACTTCACATTTGATTATTCTTTAGTAATTCTGAGATCCTCTAATAATAATAAATTAAACTCCAATTACATTATCAAAATATATGAATGCTTTTTTCTTACTCAGCCTGTAATAAATGACAGAATATTTCAATGTCATGGATTTTATTTTCTCTAGCTTTCTTCTAGCACAGACACTACAATTGAGATAGAAAAAGATGCAGCATAGGTTGTTGATTTTTTAAATAACTTTACTTTGTTATTAATTTTAGAACAATATTTATGTAATAAAGTCTTCTGAAAAAAGTAAAAGTAATTGTCTCTGAAGAATTATTTTGTTTACTACATATATGCATAAAACTAATGTAGGTATTATCAGAGGAAAATGTATGCTCATTAAAATAAAACCTACTGAAATATAAGGCAAAGGCATGACAAACTGGAATAATAACATATTCAGTAGATAACCTTTTAAAAAACTTTAAGTATTAAATATAAATGAAAGCAGTGTTTCTTAATATGTGAACCTTTTTGTATATCTATAAAGTTTCTTTAGTTTTTAAATATTCTATATTTTGTTTTATCTTTCTGCTTTAGAAAAACCTGGGATAAGGTTAAAGATATGGATAACTGGACCCTAATCTATTCAGCAATAATCTCTGGGTATGAAGACTTGTAATCGGCATTCTACAGGTACACAAGATGATTTTTAATGTACGTTGAAGTTTTGAGAACAACTAAACTAGAGGTTGAATCTACTGTGGTATATTATTCTCATATTATTAAATGTTCTGAAATTGTACCATTTTTTACATATCAACTAGTGTTATTACTAGTAATACTAATACCAGAAAAAAGTTATACAATGCATAGGCACTTTACTAAGTGCTTTAAATGTATTAACTCATTTAATTCTCACAAAAGGGAACCTCGGTGTTACTATCAGCTCCATTTTATAGATGAAGAAATTGAGGCACAGCAAAGATAAGTAATTGGCCTGAGATCATACAGTATATGATCTGCATCACGGTATCAGGTAATTTGACTTGAGAGCCTATATGCATAATAACTATTCCAAATTGTTTCTCTACTTAAGCATTGACAGAAATATAACACAGTATTCAAAATGATCATGTTTTTTAAAGATAGAAAAAAATATATGGTTAAATTATGCTTGCAATAATATGCTCTTCAGAAAATAGGAAATAACATTTTATTCATACATTTTCCCATTATAAAATTACTGAATCAAGAAATGAAAAGAAAATTTCAAATTTGTTTTTGGGGTAGGAAGTATAACTCAACATAATAATTTGAACTGGTATCCCAGCTTTACTAAACTGAAAAAATAACTGAAACTATAAACAAGTAATTCAAAATCAACAGAAAAAAAAGTTGTGCTTCTTTTTATAAATAAAAATTAAAAAATTAACACAAATTAAAACAAGTAATAAAAATTATATCACAGAAGATAAAGTACAGAATATAATAAATAATATTTCATCTATAATACCATTTCCTTCCAGAGAAAACCAAAGCTATTATTTTAATATTTTTCCTCCCAATGCTATTCTATTAATTTTTAAATTAATATACGAAATATTTTATAATTAATTTTTTGGCTTCTTCTAAACATTTTGTCCTTTCATAGGTTAACAAAAACATAGTTTTGATTTTATAAGTAATATAATATTTTACTAATGTGTTACAATTAGCTGAACTTCCAGGTGAGAAGTTTATTTCCAAATTTTTAGGATAATCAAAATTTTAAATGTATCTTTATTTAGGTAAAAAATATATGCATTATTATGTATTAAATTATGTATTAATTATGTATTAAATTATTTCCTTAATATAACAACCTAACATATGGTATCTGGGAACCAATGTGTTTGAAAAATTTTAATAGTTGATATATCAAAAATAAATTGTTTAAAAGTTTTCTTTAAAATAATTATAATATTTCTGAAAACATTTTGACATCTCGTTAAATATGCTAAATTCCAACTCTGTTTTCACTAACAGTGCTCTGGTATTTTGGTTGTAATATTGTCCTCCTAAAATGCTACTTTAAAATGTTCTCTAATCCTTTAATATATAGAATCCAAAATTGGGTATGAATATACTGTCAAATGTCTGATTTTCTACAATGTCACATTTCTGGTAATATTGCCTTCTAAAATATGCTTATTTGTGCCTTCAATTTGGTTCATTCTGACCAAAATCTAGTTTTGAAAATGTTTTTTAAGTTTTTAAAAATTTTTTTAGAGACAGGATCTCACTCGGTCACTCAGGCTGATTATAATTCACTGTAACCTTAACCTCTTGTGCTCAAATGATCTTCAACCCCAGCCTCCAGAGTAACTAGGATTACTAGCGACTAGTGTGCACCACCATGCACAGGTAATTTTTTAAATTTTTTTGTAGAGATAGGGTCTCATTATGTTGCCCAGGCTGGTTGTAAACTCCTGGCTTTAAGCAGTCCACCGCGTTGGTCTCCCACAGCACTGGGATTACAAGCATGAGCCACCATACTTGGCCTAAACCTACCTTTAAAAAACTGACAACTAGTCAAAACTCTATTTTCATTTTGGATTATACCCCTTAAGGGATTTTGAACTAAAACTTACATTTAAATACTTATTCTCAAGATAACTTTAAATTTTAGTCTCAAAAAATCGTTAAGTTTTAATTCTTATTTATCCATTAGCGAAACATTTCGATGGTTTAAATATAATTTGGAAACAGAAATGATTCTAAATTTGATGTGTTAGAGAATCAAATATATTGAATCATTTTAAGACCAAGTCCTGAGAAATATCTTCTAATAAGTACCCTCGGTTTGAAAATAGGAATATTTCTTCTTGACACAATTTTCAGATAAAACTATATGAAAAAAATCCATATATTTCTAGTTTATTGATGGAATTAATAGGATGCGATTAACTAATTCTTTTAAAATATAAAGATCTTCTCCTAGATCAACCAATTTGTCCTCGTTTAGCCAGGACCTTCCCATTTTAGGAATTAAAGTATTCTTTAATTAATCCCCAGTAAGCCAGGATGGTCGGTCACTCTTTCTCTTTAATAAGTCAGATGGAACACTCTGAAACAACAATATCTCACCCCAAAAAATCCATTGTGGTAACTGGTACCAAAATTCCTAATAAATAAAAATTTTAAAAGTATATTCAAAATGTCCCAAAGTATAAACTTTTTTAAGACAAAGAATGCATTACACCCTCAACTACAGCGAATATACACAGAAAGAAAAAGAAAAAAGTATTAGCAGTTCTTGGTCAATGTATTAACCAAACAAGAAAAAAGTCTACTGAAAAACAATATGTATGTAAGAAAAGAATTGCCACACTACTATCGTATTTAATGTATTGTGGTTTTCTTGCAAAAATAGAATACTTTACCCACTGTGAAAATGCAGACAGAAATCCAATGCAGAGGAAAACTATAATAAATTCTCCACTAGTCTATTTTCTTTATGTGACTTAATCTTAAAACCATAAGACTAATAATTGTTAAATGGCAGAAGTACAAAAAGAAAATAGTACAAAACAATGCATGAAAATAAAATTATTTTAATTCAACAAGTATTTATTAACTACTCTGTAACCAGCCCTGTAGAGTATAAATGGAAGCCAAAAATTTAAAGCACTTAAAGGGCCTGTAATAAGTCAGTAGCACAAAGAAAGAAAGAACAGAATCAAAGAAGTTCAGTAGAGAGCTATATTGTAGATTTACCAAAAGTTTTGTAAGTTCATCAACTATGTGATCAACTAGAGATATATAATATCTAAAAACCTCACAAGTATACTATGAAAAGCAACAGATCTGTGTCAATACTGTATTTGATGTTTAATACATAGAAAGAACATTTCGGTAAAGGTAAATTCCTAGATGGTCTTGTTAACTTAATTATTTTCAACTGACTTTGACTTGATTTTCAACTGGAGGTAGTTTTGAGATTAAAAACGTACAACCAAAGATTAAGGATTGTTAGTCAAAAGTGTATGTGTCCTTGTTAGTATAGTGGTGAGTTTAAAAAAAAATAATAAAGCCAAACAAAACAAAAAAGGATTGTGTGGATTAAATCGCAAGATTTAAAAACCAACTAGATATTTCTCCAGCAAAAATTGTCTAATCAAGCCAGGCGAGGTGACACCTTTGTAGTCCCAGGAGTTCAAGGCTTATAATGCACAATGGTTGTGCCTGTGAATAGCGCCATTGCACTCCAGCCTGGGCACCACAGCAAGACCCTGTTTCTAAAAAGAAAAAAAATTAATTAAAGTTAAAAAAATTGTTAAAGCATTTAATCAGAAGTATAGTGCTTTCAAGAAATGTCTGCATATATCTGCCAAGGCAAATACACATAATATTAATATATTATACACTAATATATTTATATAGACATTATATATAAATTTAAAATGATTATTTTAGATTTACATGATCAAATGACATTATGAAAAGAGAAAAGTAAAAGAATAAATAATGATACAGAAAATACTTAAGGAATTATGTGTTTTTACTGGCTTTTCTCTCCATAAACTTTTCACTTGGCAAAATATAAGCAGACCATTTTTTTAGTGTTTTATTTGTTTTGCTTCACCCTAATCATTACGATGCATTATATGTTCATATTCATAGCCAAAGTCAATATTATGCCAATTTCCAGAGTTACCATTCCCCTTTATAGTACTTCTGAGCCATAATGCACAAAATACTACGTTAACTGCAATATACAGCAAGTCCTCTCTCTCAGAATTATTACCACTATTCATATATATAAGTAACTCATATGTGGCCTTCAAGCTTAGAAATGTTCACTTTTCTTTGCAAAACTAACCCACAAAAAGAGTGCAAAAGCCCTACAGAACTACCATAGTTGTAGATTTTGCATACAAAATATAATTTGGAAAGGGACAGGAAAAATGTATTGAAGTTCTTATGGAAAATAAGATGCGCAGGACATCATAAAGATGACACTGCTTTCTTGCATAATCCACAAAATCAATACTCGGTTTGACTTAGTTCTACATAGTTAGTTCTATTGATGTGTTTAAGATTAGTAAAAGCAAATTGTGCTTTCTCAAAAGCACACACGTAAGACATTTTTTATAATAACCTCATTTGTCTTGAACGTCAGGTTAGAGTGATAGCTAAAATGTATTTATACTCCAATTTCATCAGCTGTTTTAAATCTCACAATCCTCACAACATTCTGAAGTTGGCACTATTATTATCCATAATTTGTAGATGAGGAAACTGTGGTACAGAAAATTAAGTAACTTGTCCAAAGTACTAGCTAGTGGAACAGAGATCCAAAGCTCTGCAGTCTGCTCCATAATTTGGTCACTTAACTACCAAACTATGCTGTAAAACAGTACAATGGTACAAGAACTCACCGTGTGTAAAAATATACTGCACAGACCCAGACTTTTGCAAATTCTCAAAATTAATTTAAATTTAAGACAAAGTACTAAACATACTTTATTTCTATGTGGTAGTTGGAAAGAGAGAAGCCCAATACTTGGGCTTTTCTTTTAGGCCCATAAATTTTTTTACTTCTCCACACTCAGTTACTGGGTCAGTTTCTTCATCCATAAAATGAGGTTAATATAGCATGTTAAAGCTGGAATAAGAACAGATAAATTTGTCAACCCTCACATTTTCCAAACAAAGGAAAAACTAATCATTGGAGTGAAAATACTTGATCAAAGCTGACAACAAATAATCCCCCCTTACTATAACCAGGGCCCTGTTCTTCTGAAATCCATAAACACAAGGTTGAGGGTAAAACTTTTTTAACTAAAGAAGAGGCATTCTTAGCCTATTCAGGATGTGCTTCTAAGTGTCTGTAAATTCTTGAAAATTGATACAAATTTCTCTGGGTATGATGGAGATATAAAGATTACAAAATCTTATAAGAGGGTTTAATCTTGTCAAGAAATACAAGAATAATTTTCTTTACTTTTTTTAGATGAATAAAGAAATGATCAGAGGAATTAAGAACTTGCACAGTATTTCCCAAATAATTTGTAGATAGCTGAGAATCAAACTCAAAGCTATGAATTCCAGAGCCTGCTGTTCTTCCATGGTGTTCCCATGCAAGGCTGTTTCTCTGCCTTCTCACTTAAACCTTTTTTCACACCTACTGTGGATTTGGTGCTGGTCTCAGCACAGGCTAAGTAAAGTAACACCTGTTGTTATTATTCCCTGCCCACGCAGGAAGCTCAAATTATTTTCTGTTGAGAAGTATTTTAGCAGAAATTAATACTGTTAAGAAAGAGAACAGCAATATGTGGCACTATGTATTAAGCACTTAGCATCTTCCAGATACATTTTGGGCATCATGTCCATGCAATCTTCTTGTACCTTATATATATTACCTTACAATGCTTATGATGGGAGGGTGGGTATAATGAACTAACCTATCCTTCAAAATCTTACAATGTAGGATATAATACTTCAAAAGATTAGTCTTCAAGTTGAGAGGTGCTTACATATGTTCAAAAGCTGAGAGTCTAAGAAGTATGTGATTAAGTACAAAAATTTCCAAGGAGAAAAGAGAATCAGAATTTAAGTGAAATGGGTAGTCTTTGTTCACAGAGATGATGTTTTGGATGGACGTAGGACTAGATATTATTTGGGTTAGTCATAAGTTCTTTTTTTTTGAGACAGAGTCTCGCTTTGTTGCCCAGGCTAGAGTGAGTGCCATGGCGTCAGCCTAGCTCACAGCAACCTCAAACTCCTGGGCTCAAGCGATCCTCCTGCCTCAGCCTCCCCAAGTAGCTGGGACTACAGGCATGCGCCACCATGCCCGGCTAATTTTTTCTATATATATTAGTTGGCCAATTAATTTCTTTGTATTTATACTAGAGACGAGGTCTTGCTCTTGCTCAGGCTGGTTTCGAACTCCTGACCTCGAGCAATCCGCCCGCCTCAGACTCCCAGAGAGCTAGAATTACAGGCGTGAGCCACCGCGCCCGGCTTAGTCATAAGTTCTTAATCTCTGAAATTTTCTAGAGAGAAGATCCATCCAGAGAAAAGGCCATCAGATTCTTAAAGAAGGTCATCAATGCAAAACAAACTAAAAAATATAAAACAAAATAGTGGGTTTATTAGTTTCCTAGTGTTGCCATAACAAAGTGCCATGGAATGGGTGGCTTATACAACAGAAACTTATTGCCACACAGATCTGGAGGTTAGAAGTCCAAGATCAAGGTGTTAGCAGGGTTGGTTGTTCTTGAGGGCAATGAATCTGCTCTAGGCCTCTCTCCTAGTTCTGGTGCTTTGCTGGCAGGTCCTTGGCATTACCCACCCCGACTTCTGTCTTTATCTTTACATGTTGTTCTCCTGATGCCTCTGCCTCAGTGTCCTTTCTCCTTTTTATAAGGTCACATTCATATTGGAATAGGGCCCGCCCTAATAAACTCATCTTGATCATCTGCAAAGACCTTATCTACAAATAAAGTCACATTCACAGGTACTGGGGGTTAGGACTTCAGCAACCATTTGGGAAACACAATTCAACCTAAAAATGTAGGATAATCAGAGATGAGTGGAAATGATGCTTTAAGTGGGGCTTAGAGGGGGGGAAACGGAATAATGTGGCAACAAGAAGCTCAGCATGATTTGTATGAAGGGTTCAGTTAAAGACTACTGAAAATAGGAGTTGAGCTTTGGTCAAACTGTAGAAATCTAAATATGTTTTAAAAGGCTTTTGGTTTTGAGCCTATTAGCAACACAGAAGTTCTAAAAAGATTTTGAGAAGCAAGTAACATGAGGAATATACTGTTTAGGGCATTGAGCTCACAGGGCTAGGTAGGATGAAATAGCGAAAGGAGACTCAAGACCTGATAGCTATCCCATAATACAGGTATGAGACAACAAAGTTAATAAATATGAAAAAGAAAGGAAAAATTCAAGAAGCATCATGGAAGGAAGAATCCATATAATTCAGTCCATTGTCTCTGAGGTTTAAGGTTAAGAGATAAGAAGAAGGCCAACTTAGAGTTTTTTTATTTGAAAATTGTTTTTGACTTTGAGAAGGTAACTAATAACTGTCAATTTCTGTTTTTTCATGCATTATATATGACTTGTAAGATTTTTTTTTGAGACAAAGTCTTGCTCTGTTGCCTGGGCTAGAGTGCAGTGGTGTCAACATAGCTTACTGCATCTTCAAACTTCTGTGCTCAAGCAATTCTCCTGCCTTATCTTCCCTTGGGACTACAGGTGCACAGCACTACACCTGGCTAATTTTTCTAATTTTTGTAGAGACAGTATCTAACTCTTGCTCAGGTTTGTCTCAAACTCCTGGCCTCAAGTAATCCTTCTGCCTCAGTCTCTCAGAGTGCTAGGATTACAGGCATGGGCTACTGTACCAGGCCTCTAAGATATTTTATAAACTACTCGAGGCTCAGCAGATTATATAAATAAAGAGTGTCAAGGTAAATTTCTTTCTTTCCCATACCCATGGGGTTTACTATTTCAAAAATTATGTTTCAAATTATAATCAATAATTATATTATATTATATACAATATACTTGCTGAAAATGCTACCAAACTAACATAGTTACTTTTAAGATTTAATGCTGAATTCCATGCACATTTTATACAGAAACTCTTTTGATGGTAATGTAGCAATCTGATGTAATGTAGCAATATTAGAACAAATCCTCAAGGTTTTTTTAGACCACTTAGTTTCATTTTTGCAGAACATTTTAAGCCTGTTTTATAAAGTGATGAAATACTGAGGCCTTTCCTACTTCGATTAGAGCAAGAAAAGTTCTTTGGGGGAAGTTTTTTAGTGGGAAAATTGTAAATACATCAAAGGAGTCTTCAAATGATTACCATTCTAAGTTATTCCAAGCCATCTAAGTAATTTGTATTCTTTAAGCATATTTATTCATTTTTTTAAAAAGAATAAAACATGAAATCTCTGTTAATAGGAAGTATTTTTAATATGAAAACCACTTTTATAGAGAAAATGTGTGCTACTACTATAAAGAAAGTAATATTTAATAATAACTTTAAAAAATAATTTCCATTAGCACAACAAACTACAATGGAGCAAAATTTCATTTTTCTTACATTCTAATCCAGTGTGCTCAAAGAGAACTTTCTGCAATGATGATTAAAATGTTCTATATGTACTTTGTCTGATACAGTAGCCACCAGTCTCATAAAGCTTTTGAGCACTTGAAACTCAATTTTTACTTCATTTTAATTAATTTTATTTAAATAGCAACATGCAACTGGTGGCTACAGTGTTAGACAAAACTGTTGTAATCTACTGTTAATTGAAAATAAATGCAAAGAGGAAAATCACAATCTAAAACAATGGCTCTTAAACATTGGTATACATCACAATGAAAATCATAATGTATATCCACAGATCTTTAATTGTTGGTTACATCAAAGTGAACTAGAGAGGTGGAAACTAGTTAATAATTCAGATGCAGGAGCACCCAATCCTGATCTATTAAACTAAATCTCTTAAGATTCAACTTTTAACAAGCACCAGAAGTAATTCCTATGCACATTAAAGTTTGAGAACACCTCATCTCTTTCTGCTTACAATCCAAAGTTGAGTCACTGCTTTTCTCTAACAGGAAATATGAATTTGTACTGTTTAACCATTGAGTTCTAATATTAAAACATATTGCTTTAATTTAAATACCATTGGCACCTCTTAATCAACATGTCTTATAGAGTCCCATCGTTTCCTTAGAAACGACTGGAAAATAAATTATTTCACATTTTAAATGCCACTAAGTATCAATTAATTTCCCTGGACAAATACTACTCTTCATCACATCTGGTCTTTCTGTAGATCCTAAAGTAAATGAATTAGCTGCTTTAATTATTGTACAAAATTCTTTTTTTATTCTGTAGCTCTAAATCCATGTCCTAATACTTGTTACATACACATCCATGTAACATTATTCATATTCTCAATTTCCTCACTAGCAAAATGAAATAAAACTGGAATGAAAACTCCTATCTTACAGGCTTGTTACGACAGCCAAATGTAAAGCACCTAACAGAGCATCTGGCACATACATAATAAATACTGGGTATCCAGTTCCCTTCCTTTTCCCAATGACTGTTTTTCTATTTATTTCCCTTTTAATCCACTCCATCTGTCAATATTGCTGATAGTTGCTCAAAACCACTTAACCACTACTTGCATGTTTAGGGCCAGAAGAGCCTTATGACACTGCTTTCCTCAATCGGGAGAAATCTAAGGACCTGTGACTCACTGGTTTCTCATCACGTCAGCCTTGTGAGGCTGCTCAGCTATGACCTAGTCACCCTTTCCCATCTCCCCACACCCACCCTATCCTTAAAGTTCAGCTATTGTTTTATTACTGCAAGCTAACCCCTGCTCCTGTAATACCAAGCCAAGCCTAATTCCTGTAACTAAAACCTTGCTTCCCTCCTCGTGACTTTATTTTGAGGTTTTGCCTTACAACTTACTCCTTCTTTCACTCCAACAGAGAAAGAAAGCTAGGCACTGAAGTCTTCCCTAATTTAGTCAGAACTTGGGAGTGAGGGTGTCCTTAAACTGGACATATGGTATTTGATATATCTTGTTAGAACCAAAAAACCAATCATGACCCTCCTTCATTAATAGTGGGTGTTATCTATTATAGCTCTAGGATCAGTCCACATTTTTTAGTAGTTTTCAATTTAAAAAATATAATACTTTGAATCAATATGAATAATCTAAAAAATACCTAAACCCAATAAAAATATTACAACATTTATAGCATTAAATGATTTCTTCATCTTCTAAGAAAAGATAGATAACTAGTCTTGAATTAGGGCAAAATTGGTATCTTAAAAGAGAGAGAGAGAAACATTTGAATTTACTCAAACTGGCCATAATTACATTCACAATTCTGAAGTTTACCTGCTCTAATCTTCTAAAGGTGAATACATCACAAACTTGCAAATCATTTCGGGGTTAGAATGGCAACCAAATGACCTTTCTTATTTAGGTTTAAGAAAGTAGGAGTGGAAGGAAATCAATATTTCATATTTAACAGTCTATTTTTAAAATTATATTACAGAAACATCAAAAGATCTTCTGCAAGATTTATTTGTTATCTCATTGCAATGATTATGTGATTTAATTTTGAAGACAAACCCACTTTGACATGTCAACTTCATAAGGACCTTGAATACTAACAAGATATTCATGTGGGAGTCACAAGAGTCATAAAATGGAAATCATGTTGCTTTATGATAACTGCACAAGCAAATTCTTAAATAAAACACAGATTTTTTTTTGTAGAGATGGGGTTCTTGGTATGTTGCCCAGGATGGTCTTGAACTCCTGGCTTCACGTGATCCTCCAACTTTAGTCTCCCAAAGTGCTGGGATTACAAGCATGAGTCACTGCATCCAGCAATATGAATTTTTAAAATGACAAAATAAACTCTTTGATGTTTTTAAAAAAGTAAGTTAGTAGGAAGAAAGAATCAAGTTTGGACAAACTTCAGTCTTCTTTCTTTTTTAGGAGTTGTTTTTAGGTTGGTTCAATAACAATACAAAAAAGTATGAGTTTTTAGATTACAGAAGGTGTAATGCATCTTTCTCATCTGACAAGTTTCATTCACATGATATATCAGTTAATTTAAGATTACATTTCATTACTGGCAGGAGTAAATAAAAATAAATTTTTAATAGGCGTAACTCAGTACCAGCGTTTTATATATTTTATCTTAATGAATCTTCACGATATTTCTGTTTTTAAATATTTAACAGTAAAAAAAAGAAAGCCAACAAAGTGAGGCTCAGAATAATTGACTACTTTCTTTGTTTGAGGTCTAATTTTTGGCAAATGACTTAAGCTGTCCCACCCTATCCAAAATCATCTGAATTTTGTAAAGCCAAAGTACACAAGAGTGGATCTCCAAACCTTATCATATTAAGGACTGTTCTATGAACTAATAACTACTCTTTTTTACACAGCATACTCTTCCTAAAATATAAGAAGATAATTGTGATTAATATAATATACATTTTCTTTAAAACAATTATTGAATTGTTTTGTGCCCCCAAGTCGAATGACTACTAAAATTATACTATTATTATGGAAGTTCAAATATTAAAATCAGGTTTCTACATTCATGAAGGCTAGAGAAGAATGTGGACAGCCTAGTGCTATAAGTCTACAAACTGAAAGAATACCTAACTTCAATTTCCTTTTCCTTGTAACTATTTTGAATCACATATTGGTTCAATTGCTAATTTCTTGGCACACAATGTTGGAAACATGATAGCAGAGTAAGATTGACCATAACATATTTTATCCTGACTCTAGATCAGGCTATTTGAAAATGCCTACAACCATAGTGGAATCAAATGAATCTATGGTGAACTGCACTTCCTGGACATTCTTAGTCAATCCACATGAGATGTACAGTATCATTTATGTATGTCTATTCAATGTGCATGTGTTACACTGAAACAGCAGCTTATTGTGACCTATTTGGGAGAGCCACATGTGGAGATTTTAAGCTCTCATATTTTCTGAAGTTTGTCTTTCAAAAAACCCAGAAGCCAAACATATGAAAATGATTATATTATATAAAAATCATATGGACACAAACTTAATTTTCCATTGCACATAAAATTTAAAATAAACAAAAACTGAAATATTTGGTGTTTGCAGACAGACTTAAATTACTATTATTAAAAGTTGCTAAATGTGCATTGAGTTATGACTGAAACATATTTCACAAAAAAACAAGAAGATAGACAAATATGCTTTTCATTTAAAACTTTTGCAGTTTTTAAATGCAATCCTTTTGGATACATAGGAGAAAGAGAATGACCTATAAATGGTTATTATGCCAGTTTATATTTTAAAGCATATTTTATTTCTCAAAATGAGTTTAGAGAGAGGAGCCAAAGGCTAACTAAGGGTAAAGGAAAAGAGAAATAGTAAGCCATACACTAACTGCCGCAATAGAATTTTTGTTCTCAATATACTCACTTAGAATATGATAAATACTGCATGAATGAATGAAATCCAGGCATCAGTGGTTTTGTGGAACTAATATCTACTTCACAAATTAAATTATTAAGAAAAAATTACTAAACCCAGTGCATGGAACATAATATTTGTTCATTTAATGATGCCTCCCTTCTGCTTTCCTTCTCTGATCTTGAATAAACAGACTAAAACGTTTTCTAACTAAAAATAACACCGCCACTGCACATAGCTCTTTTATCGTTAATGCCCAACCTTCAAACTTTGAACTATATCCACTCCTACCATTTTTAAGCCACATTAAAATGATATTTCTTTACACTTTTAAGGAACTAAAAGCATAATTGTTGTTTAACTGTCACTTCCTCAATTCTGAAAACTGACTATATGTTAAGAAGCTTAGAACTCAAATGAATTGTCCAAGGATTTTAATATTAAAATAATCTACAACATAAATAACCATAATAAGCAAATTATCTTCCAGAAATGTTATAATCCATCTCATTTCATCCCCAAGAAATGGGTGCTTTTATCTTCCCATTTATCATTAGGACACTAATGACGATAAAGTCAACAGACTCACGCATGGTTATTTAGTCAGTCAGTAACGAAGCTAGGATTTGAATCTAGGCTATTTGATTAGAAATCTCTTCTCGCCATAGTTGATACCTCTGTGTGTTTATTGTTTATTATTATTATATTTGCAAAAAAGAAACTGTATTCTCAGATTTAACAACAATGGAATTAGGACTATAAAAGCGGGTCCTAGATTTGGTGCAGAGTAGAATCACTTGGGTAGAATCACTACAAAAAAGTGTCTAGGACTTAGCCCAAAGATTCTCATTTGGTAGATCTAAAGCATAGACCAGAGACCACAAGGCTATAACACAAAAGGGAAAAAAAGATAGAGAACTGATGATGCACACAAAAAGAAGCCCTGATGCAGGTCTTAAAAGTGTTAAATCAGTAAAGAGGCCAGGCCAACAATACTGCTCCACCCAGGAATACTGTTATAACTATATAACCTGCTTAACACCAAATGAACTAAAAAGCCTAGAGATCCAATGGACAAATAGAAGAGTTTCTATGACAATAGAATGGGATAAACAGAAAAAATTTAATGCTTTGGACCAACATTTTAAAGCTTTTAAAATGTCACAAAGGCTATTAAACATGTTCCTTATAAATATTCATAACAAGGAACATGACCATTGTTCATATAAGTTAATTCTCACACAACTGCTTATAATTCATGGCATAATTTTTAAAATTCCTTTTGTTTCTTGCATCAACAAAGCCTCACTTTGAATATTGTCCAAGTAGTGTCAAAAGCATAGCTTTGAAGGTCTACTAAACAAATAGGACAGTTCTTTAAACATTTGTGCTTTGAAAACCAGGTCAATGCTACATAACATAATCATAGCGTCATCTCTTTCATGAACATGAAGAATGGATCTACAGGTTTATCTTAAAGTAGCTTAAGAATTTCATTTTGAGAATTTTCCAATGTAATAATTATAGTAATGATATTATAATTAAAAAGTAAACAACATATGTGTTTCTGGCCAGGGATGCACTAACTAAAGTTGCATTATAAGCTCACTAACATGTAAAGGAATTTCACAGTGGCTGGCATTCCTAATTTCATTCATGATCCAATATCTTTTATGGGTATATTCAAAAGATTATTAAAATCATCCATTCCCCTCAATTATTAAGTAACAAATAAAAATTTGTCTCAGCTGCATATTAACCGTTCTTGGTGGCAATTTTTTAGTGACAGTGGGAGAGTTCTTAACCAATACACTTTTTTCCTCCATTCTTCAGGTAACAGGTTTCATTCCTAGATCACAGTGAGCAGAGAGTGGTGACACAAATTAATAGTTCTGGAATATACCTGTGACTAATGTTGGGATGACTGGAATCGTTCCCTGGGATTTTCCTACCTGGAGCTGGCAGGGAATAGCTACTAGATTGTGAGATGCCAAGCATCATGTTTGCTCTTGCACAGAAAAAATCTGTCTGCAAAGTAGAAAAATGAAAACACCATGCAAGGGGAAGCAGAGGAGAGAGAATCAAAACATACTGATGGCATTTTGTCATTAGTTTCATTTGGCTCTTAAGTCTAATCCCACCAATACATTTTCTATGGTTTGAGTATATGAGTCAATGAATTTTTCTTTTGTTAACTGAATGATTTTCTTTCACTTGCAATGAAATAGTCCTAATACACTAATTTCCCTGTTAAATCCAGCTTTTCCTCTCCTGGACTGTGTCACCATGGAGACCTTTGTAGGAATTTTATACTATCTCCCTCCACTTTTCTCATGCCTTCTCTTTACCTCCTCTTCCATGAAGGCTTATAGGACCAAAAATATCTATGTCCTCTTTATTAAAAAAAAAAAAAAAAAAAAAAAAAAACTACCTGTGATGTTTTCTTCTTATCTGTAACTAATATTCAAATTGTCTATTTTATCTTTTACATATGTATATCTTCCTCTCTAACTAAATAATTAACTACTTGAAGGTAAATTTATTTGCAATTACACATTTTTACATACTCTCAATCACACATATAAAGTATAATAAAGGCAGTTGAATGAGTTCTGGCTTACTTTTCATATTTTACAGTAAAAATTAAGAAGGTAGTGCAAGCTAAAGAATTTGATTTACTCAGATAAGAGGTTACATAAATATCAGCTATTTATCATGTATAGATTCTCTGACTTGATCTAAAATATTTATTCAAAATAATGTCTGAAGCAGACATGTAGTAATACACTTATATTCACTTATAAAAATTATTTTAAAAATGTTTAGTGTCTATTGTATATTCCTCATAAAATATATAACCAGTATCGCACAACTTAGGTTTACAGAAATTTATGAGACTGATGAGCTACCAAAATCAAACTATGCATTCACCAAATAAAAATAATTTTTCTTAAAGCAAAATACTCTTCCTGTTTTAATTTCAAAGAAGCATGGGATCACTAGAGAATAATTTTTTAAAAACCAAATTACACATAATTTTTTTTTCAAACTTTACAGGAATTCTATAGTACATTTATATCATGGGCCAATATAACAATTTTTATAAGTGTATAAAGTCCACAGTATTCAACTCTCTTGAAACATAACAGTAAATGAATGCATTTCAATAATGGGAGAGACAGAGAAAGAGAGAGAAAAAAGGGGAAATTCTAATCTGATTCAGAAGTTTAGACTTAGGAAATTTTTTTAAAAAGACTTCTTTCTTGATGGAATGTATTTCTATTGAAAACTGAACCAAAACTCATGGTAACGGCTGTGGATTCTTTAGACAGATGGTGTCAACAGACCAGTCGATTAGTCAGCTTGGCAATGGAAGAAGGATAGATAGTTTTACAAAATGCCACCAAACTCAATATATGAAAAAAAAAAAAAAAAGAAAAGAAAAGGAACCATGAATTTGTACTCTGATACTTGATCCTGGTTACAGCATGGTTTGTAAAATAGGCTACTCTTGTCACCAGCAGTTTAGAGTTTCCTTGTTAGATTTTCATAGAAATGGTTCTCAGAACACAAAAGCCAAATCCCAGAAGGGACAGCTGGGTTTAACAGGTGAAGAGATCACATCTAATGGTTTTTCTATCAAAGCCCCACTGCTGATTTTCGTTTTTGTTTTTATACCTAATATAAACTAAAAACATATATTCTGATTTTTAAAAGATGTGCCACTTGAGAATGTATTCATAACCTAGGATAACAAATACTGTACAAAAAATAGAGTCCCTGTTTATAAATACAAATATGATAATTTAATTTTTGGTGGCTCAAGGTAGAATTTTATATTAGATTACACTTAGTCAAGTTAAAACTAGTGTTCAATAATTTATTCCCAAGAGCCAAAGACCATGTCTACTAATGCCACCAAATTAAATCAGAACCAGAAAGTTCAATTTGATTAGTAATTTTCCTGGTGAGTTTGGGGCCCTTCTAATGTAAATTAGAATTTTCATTAGCATGGGAATGAGACCAGGATATGGGGCCCTGCAGAGAAAATAGCAGGTTTGAGAATTAAGGAAAGTGATCCTGCTTCTAAAAGTGAGGTGTTTAAGACAAATCTCTTTAGGTTCAACTTACCCTTATATCTTTATCTCTAAGATAAAGAGATGGTAGCAATTTATGTTTAAATTAAAACCTGTTTCAAGCCAGTTCTGATAATAAAAGCTAGTAAAATGAACATTCTGGTTTGTTCGGAATATATCATGAGCATGTGAAAGATTATCTTCTATTTTCATGTCAGTGCCTGCATATAGGGGAATTTGATCAGATAAGACAATTTTGGTAAAAATTTTATCATTGGCTTCATAAAAATTCAACCACTATGACTTCCTGTACTCTTCAGAGAGAACGTTGAGGGCAAAATGGATAAAGAGAATGAGATTTGGCTCTAAGAGAGACTCCCAATTCTACCATTTAACTAGTTGTATAAACTTGGGCCATCAGTTAGTTTCCTTAACTTTAGTTTCCTGATTTTTTTTTTTTAAGGAATAACTTACTGAGAGAAAATGAAAGTATGAAAAAGACAGTAGAATATGTCACAAAGTAAGTTTTTAATAATGTTTCTTTTCAAAGATAAAATTTTTAGATCACATATTTCTAGCCAGCAAATGAAAGATGTAGGGGTCAAGGAAAAAGAAAATTGTTGAAAGTGAGATTATATAAGCACTGAAATTAATTTGTCAACCTCTTCCATAGTTCAGGGTGTTCAGCAACCAATATAAAAAGAAACAGAAAAGTCCCAGCACTTAAGAGGTAAACATAATTATGTTTCTATATTAATGTCATATTGCAGACCATTATTTCCTAACAATCAACTTTGATCTATGTTCATTAGAGATATTGGCTTATAGTTTTCTATTTGTGTTATATCTTTGTCTGGATTTAGTATCAGGGTGATACAGGCCTTGTAGAATGAGTCTCAGAGTATCCCCGACTTTGATTTTTTGGAACAGTTTAAGTAGGATTGGTATTAGTTCTTTGAGTAGAATTTAGCGGTGAAGCCATCATGTCCTGGGCTTTTCTTTGATGGGAGACTGTTTATCCCATCACTTGTTATTGGTTTGTTCAGGTTGGGACAAGAGAATAATTTTTTAAAACCAAATGACACGTAATTTTTTTTTTCAAACTTTACAGGAATTCTATAGTACATTTATATCATGGGCCTGGTTCAATCTTGGTAAGTTGTATGCATCTAGGAATTATACATTTCTTTTAGGATTGCACATAGTTGCTCATAGTAGTCTCTAATGATCCTTTTGATATCTGCAAGATTAGTTGTAATGTCTCCTTTTTTATCTCTGATTTCATTTATTTGAGTCTTCTCTCTTTTTTCTTGGTCATACTAAAGGTGTGTGTATTTTATTTACCTTTTCAAAACACCAACTTTTTGTTTAATTGATCTTTTCTATTTTTTGGTTTTAATTTCATTTATTTCTGCTCTGATCTTTATTATCTTTTCTTCTACTAATTTGAGGTTTTGTTTCTTCTTGCTTTTCCTGTTCTTTGAAATGCATTGTTAGATTGTTTATTTGAAGTTTTTCTACTTTTTTGATGTAGGCACATTGCTATAAACTTTCCTCTTATTACTGCTTTTTCTGTATTTCATAGGTTTTAATATGTTGTATTTCCATTTTTGTTTGTTTTGAGACATTTTTAAATTTCTTTCTAATCTCTTCATTGACCCACTTGTCATCTAGGAGCACATTGTTTAACTTCTATGTATTTGTATATTTCCCAATGTTCCTCTTGTTATTGATTTCTAGTTTTATTTCATTATTGTAAAGAAAATATTTGGTATGATTTTCATTTTTTTAAGAATTATTTTGTGGCCTAACATATGGTCTATCCTTGAGAATGATCCATAAGCTGAGGAGAAGAACATATATTCTGGAGCTGTTGAATGAAACATTCTGTAAATATCTATGAGGTCAATTTGGTATATAATGCAGATTAAGTCCAATGTTTCATTGTTGATTTTCTGTCTGGATGATGTGTCCAATTCTGAAAGTGGAGTGTTGAGGTCTCCACAATGATTGTATTGGGGTATATCTCTCTCTTTAACTCTAAAAATATTGCTTTATATATCTGGGTGCTCCAGTGTTGGGTGCCTATATATTTAGAATAGTTATATGCACTTGCTGGATTAATCCCTTTATTATTATATAATGACATTATTTGTCTCTTTTTAGTGTTTTTATCTTGAAATCTATTTTATATGATAGATGTATAGCTACTTCTGTTATTTTTTGGTTTCTATTTGCATGGAATATCTTTTTCTTTCAATTATTTTCAGTCAATGTGTGTCTTTATATGTGAAGTATGTTTCTTGCAGAATACATACAGTTGGCTTTTGTTTTTTAATCCATTTAGCCATTCTATGTCTTTTGATTAGAGAGTTTAGCCCATTCACATTCAATGATATTATTGATAGATATGAATTTTTTAATGCTCTATTGTTACTTGATTTGTAATTGTTTTGTGGTCCTCTCTTTCTTCCTTCCTGTCTTCCTTTGTTAAATGTGATTTTCTCTTGTGATGTATTTTAATTTCTTGATTTTTATCTATTGTGTATCTCTTATAGGTTCTTTTGATTTGAGGTTACTATGAGGCTTGAAAAAAACATTTTATAACCAATTATTTTAAACATATGACAACTTTGCTTACAAACAAAGAAATAAACAGGAGAATTTTATCAGAAATTCTACTCTTCAACTTCATCCACCCCCCACTTTATAATTTTTTGTTGTTTCTATCCATATTATCTTATACTGTCTATCTCTCAAAAAGTTGTTGTTAGTTTTGATAGGCTTGCTTTTTAGTCTTCCTACCCACTATATAAGTGGTTTATACATGATTACAGCAATAGAGTATTCTATATTTGTTTCCTTCCTGTTACCAGTGAGTTGTGTACCTTCAGATGCATTTTTATTGTTCATTAATGTCCTTTTATTTCAGACCGAAGAATTCCCTTTAGCATTGTTATATGCTAATATAACATTGTTTCTTGTAGTACAGGTCCAATGTTGATAAAATATCTCAGCTTTTGTTTGTCTGGAAAAGTATTTCTCCTTCATGTTTGAAAGGTACTTTTGCAGGATATAATATTCTAGAGTTAAGCTATTATTCCTTCATCACTTTCAATATGCCATGCTACTCTCTCCTGGCCTGTAACATGTCTGCTGAGAAGGCGGCTGCCAGATGTATTGGAGGTCCTTTATTTATTTATTTTATTTTCTCTTGCTTCTCTTAGGATCTTCTCTTTATCTGGACCATTGGGAGCTTGATTATTAAATGCTTTGAGGTAGACTTGTTTGGGTTAAATCTGCTTTGTGTTCTATGACCTTCTGAATATTGATGTCTTTCTCTAGGTTTAGAAAGTTCTCTGTCATTATTCCTTTGAATAAACTGTTTAATCTCTCTCTCTCTCTGCCTCTTCTCTAAGGCAGATAACTCCTTTGATTCGTTCTTTTGATTCGTTCTGTTTTCTAGATCTTGTAGGCATGCTTCATTCTTATATATTTTTCTCTTCTGACTGTGTATTTTAAAATAGCCTGGCTTCAAGCTCACTAATTCTGTCTTGTATTTGGCTAATTCTGTGTTGAGAGACTCTGATGCATTTCTCAGTTTGTTAACCAAATTCTTAAGCTCTGGAATTTATGCTTGATTTTTTAAAAATTTTGATCTCTTTGTTAAATTTCTCTGATAGGCTTCTGAATTCCTTCTCTGTATTGTCTTGAAGATCATTGAGTTTCTTCAGGACAGCTATTCTGAATGCTTTGAAAGGTCATCTACCTTCTTCACTCCAAGACTGGTCACTGGCATGTTATTTAGTTCATTTGGTGAGGTCATGACTTCCTGTATGTTCTTGATGCTTGCGGATATTCATTAATGTCTGGGCATTGAAGAATTAAGTATTTATTTTAATCTTCACAGTCTGGGCTTATTTGAACCTGTGCTTCTTGAAGGCTTTCCAAATACTCAAGTGGAATTGTGTTGTCAACTAAGTCTCTAGTCACTGCAGCTATACCAGCACTAGTGGTGCCCCAAGTCTAGTAATGCTGCGACTCTCAAAGACTCCTGGTGGTCCCACCTTGGTGGGCTTGGGTAAGATATAAGAGAACTCTCCAGATTGCCAGGCAAAGTGTCATAATCTCTTCTCTCACTCTGTGCAGGGCTGCTGGAGTGGGAGGAGGAGTGATATGAGCACTCTCTTGTGGTCCCCAGTGCCAGGTTGCACCTGAAACCAGCCCAATCTCACCCAAAGCCAGTGATAACTACTGCCTGGCTACCTCTGATATTTATTCAAATCCCAAGGGCTCTTTAATCAGCAGGTATTGAATCCTGCTAGGACTGGGTCCTTCCTTTGAGGGCATCATGTATTCTTCTGGCCCAGGTTCAGTCAAGATATGATATCCAGGAACTAAGGCCTGGACTCAGGTTCTTCAGGAGTCTGCTTGCTATTTTATTTTACTGTGGCTGAGCCACTAACCATGTTGCAAACAAAGTCCACTGAGCTCTTCCTTTCCTCTCCTCAAGTGGAAGAAGACTTTCCCTGAGCCTCGCTGCCTGTGGTTAGAGGACGGTTGGCATAGACAATGGCTTGGCCACAGCTGCTGGTATCTCACTGGGTCATGTGCACCCCAAGAGCACTGGCTTTGAGCCAGCACAAGGATTGTCCAAGGACTGCAGCCTTTGAGGTAGGACTGTCTTAAGAATTTAGTCCAGGTCCCAGGCTGCTTTTTGTTAGCCAGTGGTGGGCTAGTCACAACTTGCAACTCTGGTTTCAGAGTGGAGGATTTCCCCTTCGCAAGACTGGTCTAAATGCTTCCTGTGTGGGCACCAGAAGAATCCTGCCCTTTGCTGTATTCCTCTATGCCAGAGTGGCTCTGAGTTTCAATGCAAAACCCTACAATCACTTCACTCTCTCTCCCCTAGGCACATAGATTCTCTCTCCATGAGGCATACTGGAAGGCATTGGAAAGGGCATAGAGAAGGGGCAGCATAAGCAATGCAAAATTGTCCTTTTTGCCCTCTTCAGTCCCTCTTTCCTTGATATAATGTTAAAATCAGGTATATGATCATTCACCTGATTCTTGGTTCTTCTAGAGGTGCTTCCTTGTGTAAATAGTTGTTGAATTTAGTGTTCATGCACAAGGATGGTCACTAGAGGTTTCTATTCGGCCATCTTGCTTTGCTCCCTTCTTTCTAATTTATTTTTTTTTAAATCCCAAGTTTAATAAGAATTGGTTCTTCATACTAGAGTATGACATTGATTAAGTGTTACACAGAGCAGACTCAATGCAACACACACATTGGAATTGCTCCAGCAAGGTGTAGAGGCTCAAAATCAAAAGCAAAGGATTAACACAGAGTATTGAGAAATAGCAGTGGAAGGAAATTAGTGGATCTCCATGCACTATACAACTTGGACTCAGGTTGTCCTGAATCACAAAGTAGAGACAAGAAGAGCCAACTGAAGAACAGAGGAAAAAGAGAGGAAAGAGTCATTCAACAATGTATTAATAATTTCATTAGAATTATTAGTGCCCATACCTGTCTGGAACCTGACTTGAAGTTGCCTCCACTCTGCCTGTGAGTTTTTTGTGTTTCTTTGATCAGAACCCAAAAAATTGATCAATCTCTCAGTAATAAAGTCTTCTATCTGCCTAAATTTATATGCAGGCTACTTTTTTTCAATAGAGCTTCCTGCTTAAGGCACATGGTGAATCAATTTTTATCTTATGTTTTATGCTGCCCCAAACCCCTCACCAACTACAATCAAACTCTTAGCCATTATCTATCTCTCTAAATCAGCATGTGCCCAATTATAGTACTACCCAAATCATATGCTGACTCTATATTTTCATAAGCATATATTTAAACCTATATACTTTAACTAGCCTTTTTTCACTTAATATGACCAACTAAGAGTCTATTCCTACATTGGAAGAAAAGCACACAGGGTAACTCTTCATATAAGAGAACATAAACAACAGATCAATTTTCTCCAAAACTTTTCTGAAGACCACTCTGTGTGGTTACCTGTACCTTCTGTGAATTATAGCAAATTCAACATAAGATAGCCTCCATTACATTTTAACAATAAAATCAGAACTTTGCCTAACATCAAGTATTTTTTTTAATTTTTTCACATTGTTTGAAAAAGGGATTCACCTAGAGCTTTAAAACAAAAACAAAAAATTAATATAAAACCATTCCTTTTCTCTTCTAAAATAACCATGCTCATTGAAGCAGAATATTCCCAATTGTCTACAGAATAAATACCAATCCACTTAGCCTGTCAGTTAAAAACTTCCACAACCAGACCACAATCTACCTTTTAAATCCCAATTCCCACAATTTCCCCTTTGATCTAGGAAAATCACATTATTCCCTGAGATGGAAACATGCTTTGTTCTCTGTTCACCTATCTCCCTTTTCCTAAATTTTCCTTTTCTTTCCATACCCTTCTTTTTTACTCTCTCTTCTTCAAAATATATTATTACTTTAAAGTATTTATTCTAGCTTCAAATGATTTCTCCCCAAAAAGTTTTTGAATCATTTTTCTTTTTTCTCTAGAATAATTACTTAGATTTCATGTATTATTTAACTGTTTATATTTTTTCACTCATACTGTGATGTAAACTCTTTGAGACAGCAACAGAAATTTATACTTTTTCTTATTCTAACCATAGCAATTAGCAGAGGATCTTGACTTAAGTAGCCAACCTATGTATTTTTTAATACATAGGTTTAAAAGATCTTTTTAAAAGATTATTCTATAAGCTATATTGAAAAGAAATAAAGGTTTTATTAAAAAGACCAGGAAAAAAAAAAAAAACAGTGGGTGAGGATGTGGAGAAAATGGAACTCTTACACATTGTTGGTAGGAATGTAAATTAGTGCAACCTCTATGGAAACAGTATGGATATTTCTCAAAGAACTAAAAATAGAACTACCATACAACCCAGCAATCCCACGTCTTTTCAAAGGAAAAGAAATCAGTATATAAAAAAGATAAATGCACTTTTATGTTTGTCAAAGCACTATTCACAATAGTAAAGATAGGAAATCAACCGAAGTGTCCATCAATGGATGAGTGGATTAAAAAAAAAAATGGTGTGTGTATGGAATACTATACAGCTATAAAAAAGAATAAAATCATATTTTTTTGAGCAACATGGATGGAACTGGAGGGTACATTATCTTAAGTGAAACAACTCAGACACAGACAAATATCACATGTTCTCACTTATAAGTGGAAGTTAAATAATGTCTACACACAGAAGCAGAGTGTAGAATGATGGAAAACGTCGACTCTGAGGGTGGAGGAGTGGGTTGAAAGTGAGGCGGGTGATGGAAAGTTGGTTGGTGGGTATAATGTGTGCTGTTTTAGTGATATGTACACTGAAGGCCCTGACTTCACCACAATGCAATATATCAATGTAACAAAATTGCACTTGTACCCCATAAACATATACAAATAAAAAATAAATGTGAGAAAAGAAATAAAGGAAAGTATAAAAGAAACTAACTATGAGAAAATAAATATCTTTTGATATACTTAGAAACATGTGCCACAATGTTAGCATCATACTTTCAAAAGTTCCTTACTGCTACTCATTAACATATGCAACACTGCTCACACTAGGAATTGTCATTTAGGACCATACTGAAAACCTAGCCAATCCCTCTGGGCTGAAAGAAAGCACTGAATCACCTATGGATTTTTAGTATCTATATACAAAGCTTTTTTAATGTCTATACATGAATTTTAAAATAAGTATAATAGTGCCATCTAAAATGGGAAGACAAAATGCCTTCCTAATGATTTCTAAACATCGTCAATATATTAAACATAAACTGCATATATCCTAAATCCTACATATGCATCTCCAGAATCTTAAGCTATTTTTGCTGCCCTTTAATTTACAGAAGAGTCTCAATCAAGGTCCACAGATTTCAAAAATTAACATCACTTGGAATGACTGAATATGAGATTTTTATTGTAGATTTACACATCTATTTATAAATGACCTATAAATCCACATATATAAAACCAATAAAAATATATGCTTCCCTCTAGTGGTCATTTCAATTAACCAGGGTAAGGGGTGGAGAAATGAATAAAGGAAAACCACGTGTAATTCCCAATCACCTTTCAACCAAATAACCCTATGCGTGTCTCTTTGGACCAAAGTTTCTAGACTAGATGTCTCTAGTGTTTATTTCTTCCAGATACTACTGCTTTACATTTGCTTGGAAAACTGAGAAATAACAATGATGGTATTAATAATAGTAATGGTAACAGGCACTTGGGAAGTCCCTATTGAATACTAGGAGTGACACACAGCATTACACATATTATCCCAATGCTTCACAGTGACATTACAAAGTAAATAATATTATACTCAGATTGAGACTTAAATATGTGAAGTACCTTCCCTAATGTTTCATACTAGTTAGTAGCACAGAGATTCATATTCAGGTCTAGTTCTGCTGGTTTCAGAGCCTGTATTTTTCCCATAATATTCTGTATGATTAAAAAGAAGTACATAATAAAAAACATAAAGGGCTAGATGATCCCCCAAATATATCATTTTCCTCCTCAATAATTAAAATCTGACTGTCTTAAACTGAAAGAATGAATTTTAAAGTTCTGCAGACTGTATTCCTGGCCAACTCCCTCCTAGCTGAGGTCAGATACAGCTAGAATCTACTCTCCAACTATTTACAAACCTCTTTATCAACATTAGTACTCTTCAAGTTCTGACATCTCTCTTCAGGCCAGAAGTATTTATTTAATCAACAAGTACAGCTTGAGGAACATCAGGCTCTTATTCATGGTTAAGTAATTAAAAACGGAAAACACATCACCAAGTGCCTAATATATGCAAGCATTAATTGGTTCAATTGGTGAATGTTTCCCCAGACTGCATTTGTTTCTTATGGATGGGTGCTGTGTTCCTGTCCATGCCTCATGGCTTTCAGGGTTTGCTAATTAGTGCTTTCCTAATCCCATTCAGAAAACTAGAGCAATTTTTTTCCGTTCCCCTTCCATAAATGGGTGGTCACTGAGATTAGGTCAAGCCAGCTCAGCCTACAATAGCATCCTTAATCAGCCAATGTGAAATAAAAATTAGGAAAAAATCCTGGCTTTTATCTCACACTGTCTTTGGAGCTAATTAAAATGCACAGGCTCTTCCTGCCGTTATAACCCTGCTGTTCTATACACTAATAAGCCAACAAAAGGTGCTGAAAGCAATGGACTGAATAATTGTTGAAATTTACAGTTCCTTTAAGGCAACTGTTAAAAGATTTCTGTCTCCTCAGCAATGTAGATAACAATCTGATAAAGTATCACTAAGTAAGATCTCTTACATTCATATTAAGAATCACATAGATTTGGGCAGGATTAGGATCCTAAAAATTAATGACCATTTTTCTTGATGTTGTTTTACTTATTTGGCTTCAAACCGCCTTACTAACCAAAGAGTTAAAACAACACTATGCTCTTTGAAATCTGTCCCCAGAGTACAGTGGGGGCTCTGCTGTTTTAAGGGAGTCTATGAAAGCCCATGGCATAATAAACAAAGAGGGGTTGGGGGGAGTGCAAGAAGACAGGATGTGGGCAAAAGAAAGAAAACGAACACACACACACACACACACACATACACACACACCATCTACTTGGGCTCATACCCTTTCTAGTCATTTTTACGCGCCAAAAATAAATCCTTAAATTAATAATCAACCTTAATAAAACTACCTTCTAAAATAGAGTAAGCTTTTGATCTTCCTGTTCCCCTGCCTCAGGGTATTCCTTTATATTTATTAAAATGCACCTTGAGTATGTTACAAGTAAAACAATAATTTCCTACACTTGAATGCATGTACAAGCATATAATTTTAGAAAACATTTGCCAAGGAACACCATATGTTCCAAACACCTATACTGAATTAAATTCACGTTATAATTATATTTAAAAATCAATATACTAAGTAAGAATTCAGCATGTTCAAAGGGGCACATTAGCCCAAAACTGTAATTATAAGAAAGTGACCTACCTTCCTAAGATTGGGCAGGATGTAAGATGTCTGGCCAGACAGTGAGCATTATAATCAACACTCCCTGCCTCCTCTCCCACACACACCCCAAGAATATGGACACAAAACACATACTTTCATCTACGCTTGGCACTATGTTACTATGCCACTGCACTGTGCAAACTTGAGGAGGCATCAACTACTTTTCTGAAGCTACACAAAAACTCTAAGTGCTTTAAAAATAAAAAATACTATTTTCATAAGGCATTCTTTTCCAATAGGAGAACATTCTTTCTACCAAAACTTTAAATATCTTCACCACAGGTTTTTGCATGTAAAATCACTGTTTCTTTGCAGCCTGGTATTCACTTAAAACAAATAAATACCAAAACAATACCGACTAGCACAGGAAACTGGTTAAAAGAAATGCAATTAAAAAATAAAAACTTTCCTTTTTAGATGGAACTTAGTTTCTTAGATCTTTTGTTCCCCTTACTTAGGCATATGTAATTCTATAAACCACCTCAAAACACTTTGGTCCACAGGAATGTATAAAGACTATACTCTTGGTAGATATAGCTAAAAATGACTTATTGAGAGAGATAATATGAAATATGAAGAATAATTGGAAATAAGTTGTAGGTTTAAGAAATATATTAATTTAAAACTATAAACCACTACTAACATCTAAACAATTATTATATCCTAAAATTAAAGTAAGATAATAATGAAAGTCACTTATATAAAACATCATATATGTGTTGTATGTATTACTTTATCCTTTCAGCAAGATATAGAATTGATATTATTGTTTTATCCATTATAGAAATAAAGAAACTGGAGCACAAAGTGTTGAAAAAAATTAACTTTCCCAAGCTCACATAGCTTATAGTTAGGCATTGAATTTGTGCACTTAATCATTATGCCATTCTATATAATTAAATAAATTATAGTATAGTTTATTTTATTGTATTCTGTATAATAAAAATGGTTCACATTTATAAAAGCTCAGAAACTAAGTATGCTAAGGCACACATTATCTCACTTAAATCTCTCAAATATCTATTACCATCACTCTCTTACATGACTGCCAACCAGCATCTCAAATGATAAAGGATATGCCTCACATTTACTACAAAAAATTCAATAAGCAATGTCATTTATGCCTAGATTAGACACCCGAACTTTTTCTTTTAATTGTGGTAAAAACACATAACATGAAATTTACCATTGTCATCATTTTTAAGCATAAATTTCAGCAGTGTTAAGTATATTCACATTATTGTGAAACAGATCTCCAGAACTTTTTCATCTTGCAAAATGGAAACCATATAAGCAATAAACTACAACTCTTTCTTTCTCCCTCTCTCTAAAGTAGTAATGGGGCTCAGAGAAAAATACCCCAAAGTATGATGTTTTGTCATGCTGAGCACTTTTGGATTAAAGGAAACTGAAAGGCCTTAGAAGCTGCCTCAGAACCAAGGACTTTCTTCTCTCTCTTTCTCTCTCTCCCCTCCCCCCCCCCCCCACACACACACACATACACAAGCACAGGTAGGGGCTCTCTCTGGACATTCCTTAACCTGAACGAGGAAAACTTCTTCCAAAAGAAATGCAATTGTCTTAAAAAACCCCTTCATAGGAATATCATCAAATAACCAAGAAAGATTAACCACTAGTGAAGAGAAAATACTAAAAAGTTGTCACCACATCCAGACAGATTTTCATCTATTCCTCAGAGATAACCTTCAGGACTTTATCTGCATAAGACAACCTTTGTTCATGGTGAACTTCCACCCCTAATCTTCCCACAATTTGTTGCCACCTTCCCCAGAGCTCACAGGAACTTTGTCTCATGCCATTATCTGTTCTTTGGGCTCATTCACTTCCCCTAATAATCATTTATTACCCCTCTAAATTGTCTACACCCCCATTTCCCTCTCCCCTATGAAGAGGGATATGTAAGTTTCTGAATATCATTGGGTTATTGGGTAATCACTCTCCTGTAATTTTCCTCTGTTTACATTAACAAATTTGTAAGCCTGTTCTCCTGCTAATCTGTCTATCATCAATTAATTTCAGTGAAACTTCTGAGAGTGGAGGGGAAGTCGTCTCTCCCCTATAGTAGTCAAATATTGATCATTTTTGTGTCACTATACACATCCATAAACAAACATATATATACTTCCCCATACATATAGTAGTAATTATATTTCAAAATTACATTTTTCTTTAAAAAATTATACCTTAAAATTAAAGAAATATCAGAGATGCTGACTTGATATTGTTTACATGGTAAGAGTTGAGCATTTTTATCAAATTCCAAGTGTGAGCATTTTGGTTGTTCCAATAGCTGAATTTTGGTAGTTTTTATATTGTCAAACAAGAAAAACAGTTGAGGTCACTGTGAAAGGTTCAAATATGTTAATCACAATTATTAGAATTAAATGACTGATAAAGGGAAATTTGAAAATTAAGTAGTAGCAACTAAATAACAACTTTATTCCCCCCTGTTTTTTCACCTTCTCCCCCTATAAAGAGATCCACATGCTAATTTCTTAAAGTAAACACAGAGACAACTTTTAAATTAAATTACCACTTACACTATCTTTCCCTCTTAGCTGTTCAAATGCAAATACAAAGAACCCTGGAAGACATTTACATAATCTATTTCTTAATCCCAGAGGTAAGAACACTTGCTCCTAATGCTGATCAAAAAAGCATTTTGCATTTAAATTGCCATGAGATACAAATATCCAAACTCGGTATAATAAATTGGTGGAACAGTCTATCAGAACTCATAACATAGTCTCTGTTTGAGGGACTGAATCATACTTGACACTGTAGAGAATAATATAGGGAATTACAAAAAGTTAAACAGAAAACCCCACAAATCTTTAACATAAAGGAATTTACAGGCCTAATGAGGAATAAGAAAGGGATAGAGATGTGACCAGTGTCAACTATAAATGGAAATGTTTGAGTATTTAAGTAATTGCGAAGCCAGCACTCACATTAGGTTCAACTGGAGGGTAATTGGAGTGGAGAGTTGGGGTGGGGTGACACTGGGAAAGTCTATTAAAAGTAAGAAAGACAAGCTTTTTAAGAATAAAATTTTAAGTCCAATTGGCTCAAAGATGGTACAAGCAACTTGTAATCTAAAGGCGGAAAAGTCCAATAAGGTCATACATAAATATGTATAGGAGAACTGATGCTATTCATGTCCATATTATCTATGTATAACAATAAAAATATTAACAGAATAACATAAAAATTAAAATTATCCAGCCTTTATGACAGATATTGCTCTGTAGTTTATTAATATTTCACTTTATTCTTCTAATAACCTAATGAGAGAACAGTGGTGGTGGTGGTGATTACAAAGAACCCTGGAAGACATTTACAGGAAGACATGATGATGACAACAACAATGATGATTGCATAGATCAATTTTACAAAAAGCGAAACTGAGGCTTACTGGTATCAGGGAAGTAAACTGAGGCAGTCTGACTCCAGAGCTTGTGTTACTTCATGAGATTAAAAATATGGGAAATCATTGCCAAGCTTGCCTCCTCCAAACCACATCTGAAATAATTCAGAAGGTAAACGAGGAAAAGGAGAGAAGCCAGTGGAGAAGGCTATTTCAATAAACATCAGGTTCACAACAGAAGGATGTAAGAAGTATACAGACAAATAATCAGCAATAATTATGTTGGGAAAATAATTATAAATGAAGTGAAAAATGGTATAAAAGTCTTTTGGTTCCTTCCAGTCCAATTCTTTAAGTATATTTCTCTGCTTTTCTTTTTAGCTCTCAGAGCTCCTTGATGACAGAACATGATGGAAGCGTCCCTCTTCCTTCTCTGCCACAGAGGAAGCTTTCCCTTATTCACAGTTGAGTGAGGATGAGGAAAAATGGGCCATTCAGACAGCTAGCAGATTAGACTATGTAGACAACTACATCAATTTTGGTCCAAAGAAAAAGTAAAAGTGTAGCATTAAAAGGTACTATAAATGGCAGTATTTTAAAGGTGTGAAGGTTGAATGGGGGAGAGAAATATAGTTGACCTTTTTGAACAACGTGGCTTCAACTGCACAGATCCACTTATACACAGAATCTCTTCCGCCTCTGCCACCCTAGAGACAGCAAGCCCAAGACCTCCTCTTTCTCCTCCTCCTCAGCCTACTCAATGTGAAGATGATAGGGGTGAATAATTTCATGATGATTCATTTCCACTTAATAAATAGTAAAATATATTTTCTCTTCCTTATGGTTTTCTTAATATTTTTTCTCTAGCTCACTTTATGTAAGAATAGAGTATTTAATATTGTGTATAATACAAAAATATGTATTAATTGACTGTTTATGTTATTGGTAAGGCTTCTAGTCAACAATAGGCTACTAATAGTTAAGTTTTAGTGGAGTCAAAATTTATAGTCATATTTTAGACTGCAGGGCCAGGGTGTCAGCACCCCTAACCCTCACATTGTTCAAGGGTCAACTGTAATTTTATTTTATGGAAGGGTTTCTAAGACTTGGCACTATCAACATTTCAGGCCATATCATTCTTTGTTATGAAGGGCTGTCCTGTGCATTATAGGATATTTAACTGCAACCTTCTGCTCACCAGATCCTAGTTACCAAAATTACCAAATGTCCCAGGACAAACATTTTAGACATTCTTCACATTTTTATTTTGCTTTGTATATTATTATTAATTATTATTTGTCTGGAACAATCAAAAGATTTGCAGACAGCAACAAAGGTGGAATTCAAACAAAGCCTGGGAAATCCACACTGCTAAGACATCATGGAAATTCTGTCTAGTCAAATATTAGCTATACAGAGTTAAGATTCAAGTTGAGTGGATGGTGAAAATCCCAACAGTGTCAGGAAGGAGGGGCAGCAGAGTCCAGGACTACACCTTAAGTGGATAACATAAAGTTAATGATCACGCACAAGAAAAGACATCAGAAAAAAGTTGTTGAAAAAAAAAGAACAAGCTTATGGCATCCCATCTTCTCCAAAGCCATCAGGAGTTTGAAGAAGAGTGTAATCAGAGACAGAGTTCACAGAAAGGTCCAAGAAAATGAGAACCCAGATGACGCTTTTGCTTTGAGCCAAAAGGGAATGATTAGCTATCTTAGCAAAAGGGCTCTAGAAAGAGTATTTCAAGCCACCACCTCACCATTTGGTGCCCCGGAGCAGTCCTTAATTACAATAATGGAATGAGAGACTTAATGTATATTTCAACATGCTTGGGTCACTAGCAATTACTATCAGCATACGTTATACTTCTGTGGCAGCATTCAGTGAGGAAGGAAGAATAAAACCTATGCCTTCTGAGTTGTGGGCGCTAACCAGTCAACCATGCTAGCCAACTCCTGCCTCTCAAATCGCTTTGTAATATATACTATTCACCCAGCCTGGAGTCTTCAATGACAGCTATTCATGGGTCCAAAGCTGATCAAATGCAGACCATAAGTGATGGTTCAGCACTATTTGCCCTTACTGAACGAACAGAAAATGTTTCCTTCTCATCCATCTGGCACACAAACTCTGCTGCTTCTGTTAGACTTTTAATGGAGTGTCCTCCAAATGGCGCATCACAGGAAACATTTTCATCTGAAGAACAGGTATAGAAGGAAGCTACTTGTTCAGCAGTAACCCTGGCCTTTGGGGATATGTAAAGTCTTGGTGCTGAATAAAGAAGGATAAGGGGGAAAAAAAGCTTTTGCTGCTATTCTAAACACCCCTTAGTTTCCTTTGAGTCAAAGCCACTAATTATGCCAGGCAGGCTGAATGATGAGTAGTGGTTTTGTGATCCCAACTATTGTTCAGAAGGGCTGAGATCACCAATGCATTTTATTAGGTATAGAGAATTTGAAGGGAAAAGTCTGAGTACTTATTATCTCTTTGTTTTCTTAAACAGTGCCTATTTACAAACTTTTCACTAGTGAGTAAAAACATTTACTGGCAATAAAACACAGTAGTGTTTCTGAATGTTAACCTCTCCCCCTAAAACATGACAAAGTGCTCTGAGTTTTTGAGAGAAAAAAACTGTTTTTTTCTTCTTTTTTGGATTGATTTTGTTTTTATTGCTCCAAACACAGGGTGAGGTGATAGGAAGGAAAGAGGAAGAAAATTAGAAATAGTTTTTTTAAAAAATATATATTTCTTTGGAGTTTACTACAAAATTAAGCAACTACACCTTGCCTTTACAAAGTCACAATAATAATAAATAAAAACAATATATCGCAACAAGACTGAGGGAGGGCTCTTTTGCCTCATGAAATTATGTTGGTAATAGAATATAGGGTATAAGAATGAAGAAAAAAAAGTGGCCTCTACAGTAGACAAGCCATCCTTCCTTTGGGTAGATGTATATTTTCTAAGAAGTGGTATGATCTTGTTAAAACACTTACAGTTTCAAAACACTTTATCTCTAGGCCTTAGCTTCATAAAGATTTTTGAGGCAAGAACCATGCTATAAAGATATTACCTAGTTTAAGTTGCTAAATAACCTAGAATGGTACCCAAATATAAATAATAAATAATTGATAAACAAGATAACAGATGAAATTGCTCTTGTTTTCTACTCAGACTGGACATTCTCTTAATAACTTTTGGTAAGGAAATAGATATTGTAATGTCTCCTCTAGCATCAAGGGTACTGAAATTAATATTGGTGAAAAGCTGTGATTATGTAAACAACTAACTGTCCAAATGGCATTTTCCCTTGAGAGTAAAATTTTAAATCTTGCTCTCCATTCATTTTTCTTATACTTTTAGAATTTATTTCTAAGTTCCTTTTTGTGAGAGTTTTCATCGCAATTAAAAAGATCTAAGAGGCAACTTTTTACAAAGAGAAATGTGTTTATTTCACAAGACTAACAGACTCTTCTATGTGGTCTGATTTTAGGTAGGATTCATTTCAATTAGTTAAAATTGAAAGCCAAAGAGCTGTGAAAATGGAAAAATAATAATGCCTGCTCTGACTTTCATAGTGTAATTCTCAAATCTTGAGTATTTTTGTGGTCTAACATTTCCCTTATTGGACATGCTACATTATTTTATCTCCAGAGACCTTTTATCCCCACCTGCTGGAAGCATGAAACATAACTGGGTCCAAAATAATCATTGACACATTTCATGAAGAAAAAATATTTGCACAAGTTAGATTTTAAAATCACTTATTTTAAGCTATATCCTTTAGTACCTTATTTCTATCACTGCATTAATTCGCAACTCTAAAACTCTTTTGTTTTGTAATTGTTATAAGGTTTTTTCTTTTCTATTTTGTAAAATTGGCCATTATATTTCATCAAAATTGTCAAACAATTATCCTGCAAACAAAATGATGTAAATATATGATAGTTGAATAGTAGTCACATTATGGACCTTAGGAAAGACATGGATATGGAAACTTCACATATCACGTATCTTGAATTACAAGGAATGTATTATAATATACATTGTTATCATATAAAAAAATGATGCTGGATAAAAGGTATTAGTTGATCTCAGAGAAGTAAAAAGTAAAACAAAGGATACCACAGGGTGGGAAGAGTTGAGGAAAGCAAGAGATAGGAAGAGATTTGCTAAAGGATACAAAATTACAGCTAGATAGGAAGAATAAGTTCGACAGCTCTATACCACTGTAAGATGACTATAGTTAATGATATTTTATATTTTATATAGTTTATATATTTTATATTTTATTTTTAGGATGTTGATACTTTGAGACAGGAGTCTACCAACCTCCTCATTTGCTTGCAAGTTAGTAAACTCCTCTTTCTTTGTCCTCAAACCACTTGTCTGAGTGGTTTTGATGATGTCTTGAGTGGCTCTGATGTGGCCTTGGGAAAAGTGCTGAACTATTGGTAACAGAATTTGGCATCTCTGGGTGGGCCTATTGGTGGCCCAGGGGAATGGCATCCCAGGGCTGCTGAGATGCAGGAAGCAGGGAGCAGCCTCAGGTCAAAGTCATGGGTCTTCACAGGTAGGAGCAATTTCTTTTCAAGGAGAGATAGTGAGGAACAGTCCCAGCAGATGCTGGGGCCTGTTTTAGTTCCAGAGAACTTCCGTCTCTGTCTCCCCAAGGTAGACACAGCTCCCTGCAACCTGAACTGAGTTGAGGAGAAGCAAACAGATTTGGGAAGCATCATGACAGCCATGGCCATTTGTAAGTAAAGTGTCCCTGGGACACCAAGACCCTGTTTCTATACATATAGGGATGGGGGGGGGTGTTCAGACCTCCTTGTTGGAATTATTTTGAGGCACCAATTTAGGGATGGAAGTCAAGAGGTTGAATGGAACTAGGGAACCTGGTTTGGATTGAGCTCATTTGTGGTTCCTAGGGAACCAGGGTGCATTTGGAGATATTGGCGCTTTTTTTTTTTTTTTTGTAAGACAGAGTCTCGCTTTGTTGCCCAGGCGAGAATGAGTGCCGTGGTGTCAGCCTAGCTCACAGCAACCTCAAACTCCTGGGTTCAAGCAATCCTACTGCCTCAGCCTCCCGAGTAGCTGGGACTACAGGCATGTGCCACCGTGCCCAGCTAATTTTTTCTATATATATTAGTTGGCCAATTAATTTCTTTTTATTTATAGTAGAGACGGGGTCTCACTCTTGCTCAGGCTGGTTTTGAACTCCTGACCTTGAGCAATCCGCCTGCCTCGGTCTCCCAGAGAGCTAGGCTTACAGGCGTGAGCCACCGTGCCCAACCGATATTGGCTCTTACATCTGGAGAATTTGGTTCTCAGTTTGTCCCCTTTTGGATTAGGAGATGCTGATTCTCAATTGAGAATTAGATTCTTGTTTTGTGGTTCCCATTTGGTCAGCCATGGCATTTTGTGTTGGGGATTCCCTGTATTATCTGTGTTTGTTTGCTTGTAAAGTTTTGTTGCAACATGAGAAAACTCCATCTCAAAGTTCCTTGGGAAAATCTTTGGCTGAATGTTTGACTTATGGCTACGAACCTATGTGTAAAGAGAATGATGTTATTATAATCCAAAGTACATGCTGGAATGTGAGGAGAAGCAGCCATTAAATGAAAATTTCCATTGTATTTATAGGCCTTGGCATTATAGAGTGTTTGTGTTAAAAATTACCTATATTATTTGTGTTTGATTGTGAATTTTTGCCTGGTAAGGTTTTGTGCCTATGTCTAAAGATTATTATGATACCACTTGTCTGGAGTGTGAGGAAAAGTGGTGGTTGGTACTGCTTCTATGGAGTGTGAGGAAAAGTAGCGATTGATAGTCCATGGTTTATTCTGACCTGTTGGTTCTTTTAAAATTCAGAGCACAAATGGTCAACCTGCCGTGATAGTGTTAAAATGTTGAGTCTCAAGCTCTCAGCTTGAGATAAACTCATTGTTTATGGCATACAAGATGATCTGTGTTTGTATGATAAATGAGATCCTCCTGATCCCTCCGGAACCCCTACAGCCAGCCAGGGCAAGGCGCCGGGTGAGGTCACATCCCGGGACAGACCTGGCAGGAGAGAGGACCAACACAGGCAGCCCACCGCTGAGCAGCGCAGCAGCAAGGGAGAAGGAACGCCTGCTGCTGCTGCCATCTTGGCACATGGCCAGGGAGGGCACCGCCTAAACTAACTCTTCAGTCCCACATCCAGTAAACCTCAGGGTTCACAATGGTCTCTCCCAGCAGCAAACTCAATTTGGGCCAGAGGGAACCCATAGCCAGGGCAGGCAATTTGTGGCAATATCAGATAGGGGGCTTGAATGTGCAAGAACATCCAGCAGGGTCCTTTGAGACAGTCAAAAAGAATAAAGTCACCCCAGACTGACTTCTTGTAAAGAAGGACCTTGAAAGGAATATCACCCAAAAGTTGCAAAAACCCCCAGGAAACGAGAAGCCCCAAGGAGAGAAAATGATTTTTTAAGTCCAGGACTCAGACAGTGAAGGAGGTGGCCAGAGGTCCCTGCATCTAAATATCCACACAGGAGCACAGGAGAAAAATCAACAATGGGGATTCAATTGGTGCCAGCCAGCATGGACAGATACAATCTGATGCATCTGCATCTTCTGATGCATCTTCCCCCAGCTGCAGCCCTGACCCAGGCCCTAGACAAATGGCACTCAGTTACATTTAGACATCAGGATCCTGAGACTGTATTGCCTCATGGGTTTAAAAGAACTCTCCTGCTCTGTTTGATAGCTTAGCAGAGGACATGAGGAACCTGCAATTGGACAGATATGTAAACTTGTATTAGCTTTATCCTGGATTTCAAGGAATGGCGTCTAGACATGGGACTGATGGTAAAGCCATTGTATGGAAAAAAACAAGGAATGAGCCTTAGCCTCTTACTATAGATGCTGAGAGGCATGTCAAAGTCACTAAATGATAATGTGAGAGGATGGCCTCTTTGCCCCTGTGAGTTGTGTATATTCTCAATCCTGCCACCCTTTTGCCAGCCAAAGAGAATGACCCTTTACAACATGACTGTTCAGAGGTTCTGGAGGCTGTGTATTCTAGCAGGATGGATCTGTCAGATCAGATGATGCCAGGGAAAGATTAGTATCTTTTTAACTAATGGGAGTAGCTTTATGGACAACGAGGGACTGGATATGCAGTGATCCAGTGATCCCAGCAGTGGCACTGCCACCTGGGACTTGAGCCCAGGAAGCTCAGTTGCAGTTATCCAGAAGAAAAAGGTAAACATTTATATGGACTCTAAATATGCCCTTATGATTGTACTATTCATAGTGCCATTTGAAATAAAAGGGGTGTCCTGACAGCAGGAAATAAGAATATTAAGTATGCCATAATGTCCCTGATACAGGCTGTGGCTGAGCCCAAGCAGGTGGCCAGCATGGCAAAAAAAAGTCAGGCCACTGGCAGAGCTGCTAAGGAGGCCACTGGAGGTGATCTGTTCCTCAGGCCTTGATATCCCAGTTAGATTTATACCCCCTTAAAAACTAAAGACTGGGGCTCTGATTTGGGGATGGTACAGCTAAATGGAGATAGAATACTCATAGCCTCGTCTTCTACCTAAAGCTTTGACTGGCCTCTTATAAGGCACCTAACATGAATACACACATTTGGAGCATGATGTCTTGATGGATTTGATGGGACCTCATTTGAGAGGACCCTGTTTACAACTAACTAGTTTATGTGCTTGGGGTAGTCCAAGGATGGAAAGGCAACCTGCTACATAAGGAGCCCAAAATATGGGGATCCACCCTGTCAGTGATTGAGAGTTCTACTCAGATGCCTAGGCTCATACTGGTAGATACCGTTTCAGGCTGGGTAGAGGGTTGTCCTATCTGGAGGAAAGAAAGGAGCATCTAAGGTTTCCAGAGTCCTTCTGGAGGAACTCACTCTGAGATGGGCTCCTACCAGGAACTGACAGGGCCTTTGCTCAGTTCCTGCACATATACAGGAACAGGCCTCAGAAGATGATGGGATGATGAGCATCAACAGTTCAGGGAAAGAGTAAATGGAGAACAATATGCTGGTGTTGGAGCCCATGGAAAGACAGCTACAGAGTCAGCTGAGCAGCTCCTCCTTCTACAGTGAGGATGTCGACAGACACCCCATTGCCAATAGGACCCAGGAGCACACTCCATGGAGCCTTAGACATTTTGCGAGAGTGATAATAAACCATTGTTTGTAGCAGAGGTGACCCAGCAAGTAAACAAAGTCCTACACTTAGAATAGAAATTGCATGCTTCTTGGAATTGATATAGGAAATCCATCTAAAGTGGGATAAGATATTGCTGCTTGCCCTCCTCCGGATAAAGGTAGCCTTTTAGAAGCAGGCTTAAGTTAAGCCCCTAAGTAATAGTTTATGAGAGACCCTTCCTAGCACCCCAAGGTAAGTATGGTGATATAACCATGAGTAAAAGAAAACAGAGTAAAACAATATGTCAAATGAGTGGGTCAGGTGCTAACCACTATACATGAGTTTGCCTCTTTCATGTCCTGGCCCCAGTTGGAAGCAGAGAAGTGGAAGGGTCCCTATGAAGTGCCTCTAACAACTCACACCTCATTAAAATTGTCAGAAGTGAAACCTTGGGTTCATGATATCAAAGTAAAGAGGTATAACCATATAACCTCCAATGGAGGGGTCAGCCTTTAGGTGATCTAAAGTATCTGTTTGAGAAAAAGAAAAAAAAATGAAAATGTTGATATTTTCACTAAAAAATAAAAACATTTTATATAGTTTCAAATAGCTAGAAGGAGGATATTGAACATTCCCAACATAAAGAAATGATAAATGTTTGGGATGATAGATAGATATGCTAATTACCCTGATTTGATCACTAAACATTATGTATATGGAAATATCACTATGTGCCCTCTGAATCAGTATAACTATTTGTCAATTAAAAATAAAAGTAAATTTTAAAATGTAAGATATTAATTTTTAACAGAAGAATATAGCTTCCTTTGGAGGGGGGAACCCTCTCTTCTTTAGGATATAATACTGAATTGTAGCTACCTCAAGGGATACAGAAAAAAAAAACAGCTGCCTTGGGGTTGACTTTCTGTTGTATAAATTGTCACTGTTGAATATTCACTAACTTATATTTTTTTTAAAAAAAACCTACATACTTTCTAAAAAAGATATTTTCATGTTGATAAGAACACTCTTGAATTTAATATATAAATCATTGTTTTCCAAATTGTTTAAATATAATTGAATATAATAAATAATTTATTTGAAGCCTAAGAAAGCCTTTAGAAAGTCAAAATGAAAGTCTGTAATGGCTGTAAAAATAAAGTCTTTGCATTTTGGTTAAACATTTTTATACCTCAGTGGCGTTTAATGATAGCAACACAGCCACTGTAGGAGAAAAAAAGAAATTATCTGCCAACATTGGATTTTTCTTTTAAGCTAAATAGTATTTTTTTAATTTTCCTAAGAAAATATTTAACACACTAGAATCTTTTTCCTTATATACTAGATTTTTTTTCCCTTAGTACTCTTTGAATCATTGTTGGTTGGTAGTATGCCATTTTGGTCAGTCTGGATGCATAAATGAGCTCATATTTCTGAATCTTAAAATGTGAATTTCCTCCAGAATTTAAATAAGAGAGCAGTAGAAGGCTTCTGCCAAGTTTGCCACCCCACACAACATATATTTTAATAAATTTAAGGCAGGTTTCTAGCAAATAAGTCAGTTTTCTCCTTGTTATCTAATTATAAATAAGTAAAAGTAAAAATGACTTAGTCATATTATCACTAATATATAACTAATAACAAAGCAATGGGATTGTATTAATATTTTAAATACATACTTAGTGAATGGTTACTATTTATAAGTAATGTACTTGGCACAGAATAAATCATAAACAAAAAATTTCAACATCTCCTATCTCCTTCCAAATTTATATTTACTTCACTCTAGATAGAATAATGTATTTATATTATTTCTCAAAGCTCACTATCAGTTCTTTTCCTTTAATTAGGCTTTATTACATATTAAAACACAAACTATTTACATAAAACTCAAGAAATTCTATACCAGGCTATTTTCAGTAACTAGCCCTCCATACACATTCCACAGACATTTATCAAATGAATGAAAGAACAGCAAGATAAAATAATCCTATGTTTACCTATTTACAAATGAGACTGATTAAGCAAGCATGATAAAATAAAATGGCAAATATAAACTATTACACACACAGTTAAAATAAGTACACATTAAATTATCTTTGTAATAGGAATCAGTTTGTGCCTGTTCCATTTAGGGATCTAATAAATCATTGTGAAAATATTAGCAGCATGTTAATTATTACAGATAATAACAACCTATATATAAAAATCTAAATATGAATTATATTATAGATAGGATTAGCAATTGATTAAGATGGCAGATCAGTCACACAGAATGGCCTCCTCAATTTCTAAAGAATCCATTGAAATAAAAGTTTGGAAGCACTAAAGGCAAGTTCTGAAATGGAACAACACAACTGGGGGGAAATGGGCGGGGTACCACCCATGAACAAAAGCTACTAACAAATTTCTGATGGAAGAAGAAGAGTGGGAACATGTTCAAGAAATAAATAGAGTTGCAACTTAGAATCTGCTGTAAAGAAGCTCTGGAAAATGCAGATGTCTGCTAAGGCAGCCCTGGAAATCAAAATCCAAAGTCAGCAGGAACTCTGGGAGATGGATGTGAAAAGAGAACTGAAGAGAGGTATTAATTAAAGGTCTGTATAAGGAAAACTCTTTTGCTTGTCACCCCCTCCTCCCCAAGTGTGGGCAAAGATAAGGCAGCTGGCATTTACCTCCAGCAAAAACAGCTGACCCTTTCCCAGTGAAACTGAACAAACTACCAAGTGAAACCTGGTATAACCCTCGCTGTTTAATTGGAGGGATCCTGACAGCTGGCTTCCTGATTTCCTGGCTGATCCCCCTAAAGCGAAGTCTCACATTTCCTTTCCTCACACAGAACTCCAAGTGAGAATTCCAAATGGGTATCAGTTGTAGCACAAACGTAGAGGACTGTTTTATTAACTATCCAGTTCCTTTTTCTACAAGAAGGATTATCAGACACATGAGAAAAAGCAGCAGAATGATATAGAAGGACCAAAATTGAAAAACTAAAAATTGACACCAGAGGAAATGGAGCTAACGCAGGCATCCTAGAAGAAATTATGGAAGAGAACACTAACGAATAAACACAGGAATATTAAGAAGGATATTATATCTATAAAACAAGAACAAAATCCTATAAAAATGAATAATCAGAAAACAAGAGCATGCTTATAGAAATTAAAATTATGACTAAATTTTAAATTATAGTAAAATTAAAAATGAAACTGCACAGCAGGACTGCATAGAAAACAGTTCAGAAAACAATTAGAAGATATTGATAAAATGCTCTCAGCTAGTAGTTTCCACTAATAGGTGTAAAGATTGAATAACATTATTTGATAAAGAATGTGGCAGGCATACTCCTTAATGGATCTCACATTGTTCAAGTATTCACCCCTACCCAACATGTCTCAGGTGAAGATGATCCCAATGCTGAATCTAGGCATAGATATAATCTTGCTAAGCCAACCTCTGCATGTCATTTCCCTGGGACATTTATTGGTCCAAAGGTATTTATCTGAAGATGACTTATTCAAACTGATGAGAAGGACTTATATTTTTAAGCTAGAGAAGAGGTTTCCTCTTGCTTTTGGTGAAAGTGAAAAATGGATCCATATATATCCCAACAGCCATTCTGCCTAAACAAGGGGAAGCAGTACTAAGTAGTAGACCATGGAGATGGTACAGAGGCAGGAGAAACACGGCACTTAATGATATCTGTGACCAATTTATGTCACCTTGATTTCTACTTGTATGACATCATACATTTGCTATTCAAAACAGTGAAACCGTGTCAACTTTGAGCATTAAAGTCAAGAACAGAGCAAGCACAAGAGACTAATGCAATCTCAATCAAGATCTAGAAATGCAATATAATCACAAATCGTCTCAGACTAGAAGATATCCAAGAAATTCAAGCATCTCTGTGTATATCTAGTATTTTCCAGAGCAATAAAAAGCCTTGTTCAAGGAAAGCTCTGAAGAAGATCAGATTCTTCTATTTTACCAGAAACTGAAGCAGCAGTAAGGACCAAAGAACATGACAAGATTTGAATTGAAGATGAAAATACATTCATCTATTTTGCCATGGAGTAGCAGAAAAGCTGGATAATATTTTATCTATTTCACAATGCTGGGCTAGGACTTTCTCAATTCTCCTCTCATAATCCCCACCATTATATAACACAACTAAATTTAAAACCATCAAAGGAAATCAACTCTCAACACAAGAGGACTGAATTTAAGCCAAATGTGAAATTAATTCATACTCTTGAATCAGACATGTTCTAAAACAACATGTGTCGGTGTGTGTATATGATAAGATTAATTTTAAAAAGATACACATAGATGCACACATAGCCATACACACACACACACACAGTCTTTCAAAATGTTTCTAAGAAAAAAATCTATTTGGCAAGCATACTCAAATCCTGAGTAAATTGCACTTTAAGGAGACTTTTCCCTAGCATAGCTGTAAATTCCTTGAATTTGAGTCAACTTTAGGTAGCAACACAAAGGCCTAAAAGCCTGCATTTACTCACTTTAAGTTGAGGCAAGGGTGTAATATACTTATATATGTAGTTGAACCCAGTCAAATCAGTTCTTAGACTTATTAGGGCATGACGCTGTTGACACGAGGCTAAGTGCAAAGCCTTGACCTTTTGCATTTCCCCCATGACCTCAGGGACCAGACCTCTTCATCTCACCCTAACCTTTACAACTTGAATGATGTCAGATCAGCCTGCTGTGTTTTTTAAAGGACCATTGGCCCAAATGAAAGCTATTTACTTTGCCTATAATTGTTAATTCCTATGAGGTTCTGTTTTTTTGTTTTTCCAGGGCTTCCAAACAGTCAAATATATTCTACTTCTGTAAAAAACAAAATGTTCCCTAAATTCTTTAAAGTTTACATCAAAATGTGTTAAGCCATAATGTTTTCTCCCCACCAAATCCTGTCATATTTTGACAGAAATTCAAATGAGTGCAAAAGCTATATGTAAAAAGGGTGTTTAGGGAGAAGAAAAATAATGGCTAATTTATTAGATTCTAACATTATAATTATTATTATTATTATTACTATTAGAGACAGGGTTTCATTCTGTGGCACAGGCTGGAGTGCAGTGGGGCATGACCACAACTCACTGTAACCTCGAACTTCTCAGCTCTAGCGATCCTCCTGTCTTAGCCTCCCAAAGTGATGGGATCACAGGTGTGAACCATTGCACCCAGCCTATTTCATTTTACTTTTATTTTTATTTTTTTGAGACAGAGTCTCGCTCTGCTGCTTGGTTTAGAATGCAGAGACATCATCATCCCTCACTTCAACCCCAAACTCCTTGGTTCAAACATTCCTCCCATCTCAGCCTCTGGAGTATCTGGGACTACAGGCGCACACCACCACACCCTGCAAGTTGTTATTTATTTATTTATTTATTTATTTATTTAGCAGACACAGGGTCCTGCTATTGCCCAGGCTGGTCTGGAACTTCTGGCCTCAAGTAATCCTCCTGCCTCAACATCCCAAAGTACTAGGATTACAGGAGTGAGATACCACGCCTAGCCTTGGCCTATTTTTAATGACTAGAATGTTAAATTATAGTTTTCAGCATTTACCTAAAGTTCCATATGAGAGGCCTCAAAACATCTAGTCATTTCAGCAAAACTGGTCTACACAGACATCACACTTTATTTCTAATGACTAGACTTTTTGAGGCCTCTCATATGTAACTTCAGGCTTTAGCCTTTTTGATTTGATTCCTAGGTCATAATAAGCAATCTTATGCCCTCAAACACTATCCCTTGACTGAAATCCAGGCTCCAAGATTTGAATCCAACCAGTGAAAAGGAAACAGTTATATCAAATTACCCAAAGTACTTACTCAGAGAAAAGGAGAGGATGGAATCATCTGGGGGGAGCTGGATCTATTAAAAACAGTCAGTGGAGAGAAAAAGGCAATTTTCCTCTCTAAGAGCGTGCTAGTGTATTTTATTGAGGTAAATTGCCTTCTTTATGTAAAAGACAGTAAATCTGTTGATGCCATTTCTTAGGATAGTCTTATCTCAACAAAGGGCATCACACTCAGGGTCTAAAGTTTCTAAATCTCAGCAATGTTAAACAGGACTTTAAAAAGAACTTTCAATTTGAAATACTGAGTAAATGGGTTCACACAGCATGAATTTTATTGTAGACCAACCTAATTTTCACATTTTCCTCTCTATAACAAGCAAGTCATTTGTTCTCTGCACTCATAATGGAAAGAAAACAAGAGTTTCTTTGTTTGTGTACATTAACTCAATGCTGTAAAAGTCATTCAGCCAAGCTTCACTATACTTTCACCTTTAAACCTTAACCTGACTTGTAACAATATTTGTAGCCTCTAAAATTACACTGGTTGAACCCAGACGGAGTTAATCACCCTTCACTGTCTCAGTGAAAAGTATAATGACCTACCATTTAATGTGAAGCCATTAAAATGCTAGAAGGGGTAAGAATTCACATCGTGTGTTTATAAATACCTCACAGACATGAATCCATACATTCAGCCTACCAGGATACTTTTCATATGGCACTTGTTTAGAGAACCAGATGGAAAATAATGACTGCTGTACACTCAAAGCCAGAAGTGTCTATTCTGCTGTCTTACGTAGCGCACCTTACACTTTTCATGCTGACATAAATTAGTTCTAACAAATTCCATCTGGGACCGAACAAAGAAACATCCAAATCAAATTTGGGCAATTGATGATATTCTTTTCTTTCCCTAACGATGAATACCACTGCTTCCCACACAGGGAGACTTCATCGCTAAGATTCTTGATTTTTACTTGCAAAGTGTATCCCAAATCCTGCCTGCCTTCAGAACTGCCATGTTGCACAAACACAAAGGGTGATGGTCTCTTCTCATACATGTGTTCCAGGAGGTGGTCAGTCATGCCAGCATGGTGATGGATCTAAAACTGTGCAACACGGAGGCCTGAACCACTTCTCTCTACCCTCCTGGCACCATTTCTGTCTACACACCAGTAGCACCTCAGACTGACCACCATCAACCCCGTCTGCACCAGGCTTTAAAATGTTCTCCTCATTTCCACACTTGCCTCTATAAGCCCACTTTTTCACAGCATGCTAGGTAATCTTTTCTTTTTTTTAAAGCAGATCATATGCCTTTTCTGTCTAATACCTCCTTAATTCATTTGAAATAAAAAGAAAAAAACCCTTATTAGGCCCTTCAAGCCCCTAAAGTAGAGAATAAAAAGCATATATCTACAGAGCCAAGTAGTGAGTGAGAGAGCAACACAGGCCAGGCATCAGAACATGGGCACACGTGATATGAGAGAAGGGTCCCAGCTAACCAGAGTACATGTGTGCTTCCCCAAAGAGTAGCTCTGATCCAAGTCCAAGTGAAAGCTGCCACATGGGAGGGAGAATCTAATGTTATCGGACCATTTAGTTTTTTGAGAGAAGCTAGAAATTTTGATTTTTATAAGAAATTTCAAATTTTAAATGTTGCCTACATTTTTAAAAATAATTTGAAATAAACCAAATACCTCTGCAAACTGGCATAAAAGGCTGTTTAGTGACGTCTCAAAACAATGTCTCCCTTTTTCTCTCTACTTGGACAATCTACCTCTTCTTCTGTTTCTGTAATTTATCAAGCTTTTACTAACCTCAGAACCTTCATGCTTACTTTCTCCTTGGCTTTTTGCATTCATTCTTACTCCTTGGATTGGAGCTCAAATGTCTCTTCAGAACCTTTTTTTTTGACCATTCTATCTAATGTTGGCCCTTCCTCCCAATACTGGGGTATTTCCTATGTGATTTCTCTTATAGTGCATCATCCCTGTAGAAGAGTAGAAGAGGATTTCACCAGTACACACTGCTAAATTTGGTGTATAAGGAATGGTTTTACTGATGTATTAATAAAACCCATTTCAATAAAAATCAATGGAGAATATATTGACAGATATAAGACAGATTCTCACACAGACACATAAACACACACACACACACACACACACACACACACACACACACTCTTTTGGGCTTCATTACTCCATAAAAGCTTTTTGGTAGTCTAACTGATTATTGTTAGAGAAACAGCTACAATAATTTTTTGCCAGAACAGAGGAATAAAATCTGTGTGTGTGTATACACACACATACATGAATAATACATATGTTCATATGTGTATGGTTTGTATAAAAGTGAGTTAACATGTTAGTAGATATTAACCTACCTCAATGTAGTTCTGCCAGATGGACTCTTTTTGAGAAGTATCTTTGTATAGACAGAAGGCAGTGGTTCTCAACTTTTTCCCCTAAAAAGCTTATCAATGTCTGGAGACATTTTTGCCATCACAACAGGGGGTTGCTATTGGCATCTAGTGTCACAGGCCAAGGATGTCTGCTAACCATCCCACAATGCGTAGGACAGCCTCTGTAACAAAGAATCATCTGGCCCAAAGTTTGTTATTAGTGCCAAGCTTAAAAAACCCTGATATAAAGTTTTCTCTTTCTTCTAGCTTTGTCAAAAGAAGGAAGAGCCTCCCCACATTTTTATTTTTTAGGGGGCAGGGAATAATTTTAAATTAGTTCATCAACATCATTGTGAAATAAATGGTTTTGTAAAGAAGTATTGGTTGTTTCTTCAACCACAAGCACCTAAGTTCCTTGAGCAACTAGGGAAAAAAAATTTTTTTTATTTTCCTTTGATTTTGTTTGTCCGTAGTACAGTGGTAGTCCATTCTAAGCCTTCAACAAATGAATAAATGAATCAGGTACAGTGATTCACTAGTTTATGCTTCATATTTGCCATGTCATTAAATGTTTGTTCACTAAATGAAACACTCAGGTGAAGTACAAGACACTGTGTTGGGTTCTATGCACATAGAGATCAAGAAGAAATTCTCCTTACCATCCAATTATTAAAAATTTGGTAATGAAAGCAAATATACATAAAAAATATACCATAATATTACTGATACTGTCATGTAGTAAAGGCATGTAGCACTGTAGTACTGTAGTAGCACATAAAAGGGTCAACTCACCTAGACTTGAAGAATTGGGAGTTGGGGAAGAGGGGATGAAAGTCAAAACCATGCACCTGGAGATGACGCCTAACTTGCCTTATATATGCTGAGCACGAGGTAGATAGAGGGATAAGAGGAAGAAGAAGTGTTTTGAAAGATGAGACTTGAGAAGTTGCACAATGCAAGTAGTTTAGCACTGTTGGAATAAGAGGGTGGTTTCCTTTTGGGAATGAGAAAAGTAACACATTAAGGCCCTCCTAGGCAACCACAAATGAATTTCTGTATTACTATACCTTGGACCAGACTTCTTTGTTTTCTTCCTACTCTGAGACTCTGTGAGCCTCTAATTTTCTTCCAGATAATGTTACCCAGTGATTACTCAATAAATATTTATGGAATTAAGTTGTAACTTGAACCTACCCCATACCCTGTGTTTTTTCTAAATCAGTAGTGTATATTAAAACTGCAGTGTGCTTATGGAAGAGTAAACTTGCTCAAAATTGAAGTGAATATAGCTTAAAAAAGACTCAGAAATGACTATTTCCTTTAATTTTTTCTTCTTTAAGAATACATACCTTTAATTATGTTTTTATACTTGCACTTCTATTACTTTATTGTGTGTGTTTACCATATTCTAATTATCCATATACCTTCCTCAATTATGTGACCTTTGTATATTAGTGACTATAACTAGATTCATCTTCATATCACCAGTGCCCAGAAATCTCTGACCTATAGCAGATACCCAGTAAAAGTTGTTTTAAATGGAAAATATCCTATAGAATAGGAGAAAATCACACTGTACCATTTCTGCCCATCTATTTATGGTTGAGTTTATGTAAGATAACAGGCAATTTTTTAAAATTTGTTTTTTAAATTTCTTTTTTAAATAACTTGAGGTTCTTGAATTCTCTAGATATTTCTCTACAATCTCAAATATGGAACTTATCACTGTATATTCCTAAAAGAAACAATTCAATATTTAAATTTGTCTCCTTAGTAATATTCAAGGCAAAGACAAACAGTGTGAGTTCTTTATTAATACTATTACATTTATGGAAAAAAATAATATTAAGGATAGTTGAAATATTAACTAACATAGATTTATTAATCTTTCATTTGGGGGAGGATTTATTATTTTTCACTATATAAGCTTTAATTTTTAGAATGTCAAAATAATCAGTTTAGAATTTTATCCATTCAACAAATGAAAACATTTACGGAGCACCCCACTATGTGCTAGGTGTTGTAGTATCTATTGGGATACATAGTTCTGTAAAACAGCCTTGAGTGATCCCTCACAGAGACATGAGATTATTGGTATCTATAGGAGCGTCTGTGAGTAAGGAAGGCAAAGAAGGCTTCCCTGAGAAGGTGACTATGAGCACATGACAAGCAGGCATCAATGACAGGCATTCTGGGAACAATGGCCTAGGATGAAATAGAGACAATAACATAAAGGTGGATATGTCACACTTAAGCTAGCAGCAACATTGCAAAATAGGCTGCCCTTTTGACCATGGAATCTACAACTCTCTCTACCTTCTTCAAATTTCTTCTAGTGTTAGTATTACTAATTAGTACTTAATATTAAGTATCACTATTCCAATATTCTGCTCCTTTCCTGGAAATATATATTCATATGAAGAGATAAAATTAAATAATATATATATATAAGAAATATGTGTGCTGAGGTTTGCAGGTAAAAATTCAATTTAATGTATATAAATTTGTATATTGCAAGACTGAAATGATGTCTTTATTGAATAATCTAAGAAATATTTTAATATATAATTTTCCCATCAATAAGCAAGCAATTTTATTGCATCTTATTATTGATAAAACAACAACAAAAACCCCACTACATTAGGTCTCAGCACCTTAATATTGGTTTGGACTTCAAGAATTTATTTTTACATTACCTTTTTAAACCTCAAACTTCTATCATTTATTCAATAGTTATTATGAAGAAGGTATATTTAATAAGCCTCTTTTCATTTAATCTACATCCAATTTATAGATGAGGAAAGAAAGGTTTGGAAAAATTAAGCAATATAATCAAGTTCACAGCTTGTTATTCATAGTGCCAAGATAAGAGTACAGAGAGCCAGACACACAAAATGTGGTAACTATTAAATGAATGAATTACTCTAGGGGTCAAGCTGTTAACCACCATATTATTCCATAAATGACACTGAATTTCCCAGGTTTACGCCAGTGGCTCACCTAAAAATCATTTTCTTGAACCACAGTATTAATACTTCCAATTTCATCTTTGGTTTCTTGAAGGGGCAGGACTAAAGTAGTGAAAAGGAAGCTGGATACAGTGTCTCTAGATTCAAGAACATTTTCAACATGTGAAGTTTGCAGCGAGTACTTCTCTATCTCCCTTTAGAACTTCTCTCTCTCTCAGCTTGGCCCACTGTTTTTCTCCAGAATCCAAAAAGGCCTCATTTTTCTCCATCTCCCACATTTCTCAGTGTCTGTTCTCACCCCACACTCCAAATGAAAACCTCCATTCCCCAGTGCTAAAGAGCTGAGCTCCAAGGAAAAGAGGATCTATAATCTGATTAAAATAATTCACAGTAAATTGTAAATCTTTTAATCCTCTTAGAGGCATTAACATTTTTTTTAAATTGGGGGCGTGGAGAGGGAACCTGATATAGCCTCTAATTGTTGGCATTTTTGTACAGCATAAACAATATTATCTTTTCCATAATTCGGATAGAAATCACTATCTTACTAGCATGGCAATCTGCCCAGAAATCTGTTCCCAACCTGTCAAATTAACCTTGAATTTTCTCTTAACAATGTTCAAGCTTTCTCTGCTTTTTTTGTTTGTTTGTTGTTTTTAAATCTGATAGAAGGTCTTAAGTTTGAATTCTATATATGTGTATTTTTTAATTTGGAGTTTGTAAATCAGGATCTACACCCACCAATTACCACTAACTAGTTTCTTCAAAAAATAAATAAATAAATAAGTAAAAAAGCTTGGTAAAGACTATTAAGAAAATAATAATAAAACAATGTAATAATTCACACTTAAGTTGTAACATGCCAAATATTGTTTCAACACTTTATATACATTAACTTATTTAACTTTCACAGTAACCCTCTCAAGTAGGTACCCATATTATCTCCATTTGACTGAAAAGGAAATCGAAAAGTGACATAACCTTATCCAAGGTAACATGGCTAGCTGGTAAGGAAGCCGGATTTTAAATCTAGGTATTTTTACTCTGAAAGCCCATTCCCTTATAATCATTATGCTTTACTGAAAAGCACACCAATGATAAAAAATTCATTGACAAAAAATGTAGCTCACTGTGCTGTTTCTAGGTTAAAATGTACAAAACTTAGATTCTAGAAGATATCTAAATACCAACTGGTTCAATACCTGCATTTCACAGAGAAAAACACAAACTTGCCCATGGTTTTTTACCATGTCATGGTAAAAAAACTACCCAATGACAAATTTGACATGAGCTTATAACTTATTCTGAATCCAAGTCATAATTTTCCCTCACTATACCACAGTTAGTCCATAGAAAAAAATCTACAAATTCCAAGCAATGGTAGACATCCAAATTCCTATCCGATCCATTTTGTAAGAGCCAATAAATATGTAACTGTTGAACAACCCCATTCATAAATTACTTCTGAATTTGCTGCTGTACAACAGTGCTACCACAAGTTGTTCCAAGAGTTTTGATTTTTTTTTCAACATAAGATGCAAGTTTGTGATATTTGGCAATTCAAGTACTTCTTCTTTCCAATTGTTCACTTTTCTGTTTCTAAAAAGATAAAATTTTACTCAATAATCAAAGGGAGTATTAATCTCTTCTATAACTCCCATCAAAGCAAAGTCAGGAAATTCATGATTCAATTTTATTCCCTGAATCACATATTAATTCACTGAATGATATATGTGCTGGTTGTAATTAATTAATTAGACACAGATCCCTGTAGTCTAAAAGTAAACCTAGATAAATACATGCAATACAGCATGATTGCGGGCAAGGACAGTTTTGTAGAGGGTGCCAGGGAAACAAAAGTACACCAAATCTACATTGGGTTGGTGGATGGGACAGCTAAGACTTTTTGGAGGAGGGACACCTTAATCTGATTCATTAAGTCAAACTGGAATTGGGAAGGGAAATAGAGGGAAAAGGACAGACAGTAAAGGGTCTAGACAGAGCATTCCCAAATGGAGCAGCAGAGGAGAAAAGCTAGAGGAGTAAGAGAGTATTCATCTGGCTAAAATTGGTTTCCTAATTAGGTAGATGTGTAATATAAGCCAATCAATAATTTTAATACATCCAGAAAAACGGTACTCTCTCATAAGAAAATAAATGAAACATAGCATTTCTATGGTTCACCAAATTCGCTAACACATTGTTATTACATATTTTTTAAAGCCTGCAGTTATCAACCATAGAAATAATTTCCAAAGAAATGTGGATATCATGGTTGCCCTTTCAAGTGATGAATAATTCCTTATTATTGGCAAGCTATTTTGTCAAAACGTCAGATAATGCTTATATTTAAACATGCCTCCTATGGACAATGAAGGTTTCCAGCTTCGAATGAATCTGCGATCCTTGCTAAGGGCACATTACTGCTCCTGACCTCTTCCCTGCCCATGCCTTGACCTTCTCCCTCCCAGACAGTCTCCCCTGCCTCATGCCTGTGAGCAGCTCACATTATTCGTGAGCTGTAGCTCTAGAATTTAGCATGAAGAAGGCTGCCCCGATACATGTCTTACATGAGTAATGCTCCTAATAATCCCCGATGGGACTCTGCCATATTATTCCAGCAGGATGAGTCGTTCAAACACAAAAAGAAATTCCATGCACTTTACAGTGAAATATAATGAAAAATAAAAATTTCCACATTTGGGAATATTTTACTTAGATTTAGCAAGACATGACCAAGGTTTTCTTGGGAAGAAAAAAAGAGTTAACAAAAGTTTCTTCATATATTTAGCTTTGCAGTATATCTCAACCACCTAAGCAAATTACACCATTTCTATGTTTGCCTAAAGAAATCCTCCAAATGTTATTTTAGAAACATTTATGAATTATGCACAAGATTTCTCACAGAAATGCATACATGCTCTTGAAAATTATGCATAAATCAATATTTTGTAAATTAAATAACATTTTTCACTGACAAATTATTTCAGAGATGCTTTATTTTAATATCTTGTTAATATTCAATTGATAATGATTACTGACCCTTTAGATTAAGCTTCTCTCCTGATAATATTTCTGTCAAATAGCTAATGATCTATTAACAAATAATAAAACAAATAAGGGACACTAGATTTTAGAAAGAAACCTATGACAAATTCTTGCCCAAGATAAAGGTTTCTTTGCAAGTCAGCCACAGACTCAATTTGCTTTGTTTTTATTTCTTCAAATTTCCTTAATGTATTTTCTTAATGTGTAATTCATATGCAACACAGTAGTGCTATTCTTAATAGCAATCAGTAAACGTTTGGATTGTGTTGACAATTTCTCTTCTTATTCAAGAATATATTTATTTATTCGGCTCACCAGGGATTCTTAACTCATCAAAGGGCTTGTGGTTTTGTTTTCTTTGTTTGTTAGCTTTAGGACAAAAGAATAAACATAAACAGTAAAACTGATCACTTTACCTGGCTCAACAAATACAATTTGTAAAATGTAAATAGCTCCCAATAAAGGCACAAGCTTTTGGTTAAATAAATAAGCCATTATGTAAACCTTTAACTAGTAACAATACAATGAAGAAGGGCAAACACCAGAAAACTACATGTTCTAAAACACTGAAGATAATAAAAAGTGAGGAATATTGATGTAGGAATAAGCAGCAACAGATAATGTGAGTCCTGTATAGGATGTATGGTATAATAATGCAGTCCCAAAAAATGATGTCCTATGGACCATATTTGGTATGAGCACTTAATATTATTATTATTAATTTATATTACACTCCTGAATTTATCAATAGGGAGCTTGTACTTAAAAATATGGATTTATGCCTTCTCTTGAAAACTCTGAAAGTCCATATGAAAGTTTGTCTACATTGAGACCATATTTATCCCTGGCAAGAACCAGACAACTGCTCCTTGTCCCTAATACATATTTGCTATCTAATACAGGCCCTATATAGACATTTCATTTTTTAGCCATTATAAAACATTATCAGAAGAAAAACAATCTTATGAATTCTGTTTATCTTCTCTGCCAAGAATTGGAACTTTAGATGAGAAAGGACAGTTCTTAGTTTAGTGGGAAATAAAGGGGAAAAGATATGTATTTAGCTTCTTAATACATTTTCGATCTCCTCATCCAGAAAAGTATTACATTTCAGGATACTGAAAGAAATTTTAGAGAAAATGAAAGATTTATTAAAAGGCTAGAAGAAAAGTTAAACATTAACTATAAAAGAAGGTAGATTCCTCAAGCTCAATGTTATACTTTCAAAAGCACTGACAAATAGATATTAAAAACAATAATGACAAGAACAACATAACCAAAGGAAATCAGTATTTATCAAATGATGCAAATTGGACGAAAATGGGAAACTTGTGCCTGAAGAAATAGCAGGTTTAGAAAGAACATAATAACTATCTTCAAAATATAAAAATGGTTCCATATAGAAACTAGATTAAATTTATTTGAGGTAGCTTTGGAGGGTAAAATCAAGGCCAGCATGAAAGAAAGGATTTGGAGTTCATTTTCAGCTTAATATGAAGAAAATTTTTATAACAATTGTAAATATCTGTGCTAGGAGGAGATAATTCCCGACACAGAAAGTAATGAGGAAAGGATAAACACTATGTGTTCACTGTACCGCAGAGAAGGTAGAGGCATAGAGAGGTAGTTGTCATTCTGAGGTACTATCCAAATGATTCTCTGATAGTTTAAGACTACTAACACATACAACATTATATCTAAGTCTATTTATGTGTACACTGCTATCCATACCCTCAGAGAAAATGCCAAAAGTCAAATGTCTTAATCTCTAAGAATTAGGTCATCAAATTTATATTTATTGTACAGCAACTTTTCTTCATTTGGTGAAAGCATTTAAAAAAAATCCTCATTATTTTAATGGACAGATTAAAATTACTTGTATGGTGTACAACATGATGTTTTGAAATATGTATACATTGTGGAATGGCTAAATCAAGCTAATTAATATGTGTTACTTTTATGGTCTAAAATATAGGCTCACCGAGCGATCATGCAAAGCTCTATTAAATCACCTATATAGAAATCAACCATTTACCATAAATTCCTTACTCATACAAGGAATAAATACCTTTTCTTCTAATTTGTTGCCTGGCAAGTGAATGAAAGAATCAATGTGATCATTAAATAATGCCCTCGACAATATAACAGTGTCATAAGTGAAATATAATAACCAATAGTTGTAAAGTCTACCTCTTCAAACAAATTATGTCAGCTTTTCAGATCACCACTCCAGGATGTACTTCTCAAATACCTCCCCTAGCCCAACACATTATCTCCATTATTTCTCTCAACACTCTTTGGAACCCTACGAAGATTTTCCTGACTAAGTAAATCCCCTGACCTACCAGTTCCCCAAATGCAATTTCTCTGTCTTTTATCACATCAAACACATCTTTCATTCATACAGTGCCAACAATTCACTAATGTAATTCAACATTCATTTTGTGGTCTATATGTTCACAACCTGAATTTTGTATTAAAAGCTCTTACACATTATCATGTATGTCTGAAATAGTCTTTAAAGTGTCTAATAGCAATAAAAGTTAACAGCTGCTTAATAATAATTTTTTTATTATTATGATTGATAGTAGTATACTGAGGAATAAATAATGTTATTAAGCTCCATTAATAATCAACAAGTAGCATTAAATGAATGGCAAACTGCAAACCAATGGATATACTGAAATAAACTTATTATGAAGTATATTTTAAGACATAGAGTAATGTCTTACTGATAAGAACCCAGGTCTCATGTAAGGGAGGGTTAGAGATCTGATACTGTTTTGATTAGAGGTATAGAGTAAGGAACTGGGAAAAACTTCAATCATCATTTAAGTCTTAGGTAAAGTCATAAACCTATGGAAATAGAAGAATATAAATATACAATCCCATGTATGTATTTGGCAATAATTTGGAAGACCAAATTATTTGGCAATAATTTGGACGAGTTCAGCTGAGAAAATTATACCTAAGAAATTATAAAACAGTCATAGTCAGAAATATATATTTAAAAGGGTAAGAAAAGCAAAAGAATAACATTTCTAAAAGCAACTATATTACTTCTGAAAGAATGATGATTACAGTGCTATTCTTGATAGATATTACAGACTCATGCAGGTTTCATTGGCAGGAATTATGTTAACCAATGCAAAATTCTTTCTTTGTTTTCTATAAAATTTGTCATTGAAGGAGAACATAGCTTTAAAGAAATAGTAATCACAGATTCTAACCAAGCTTCTGCTGAATATGTTTTTATTATCAATAACATCTTATCACCAAGAAAGCCATTTATTTTCAAGCTCAAAAAATGAAAACTCAAAAATCAGTTCCTTGTAGACATTAGATCCCAGTGATACTATTTTCTATATAAGGAAAATTCCATTCAGCTAAAACTGAGCTATCACAAAACTTACTTGATACTTACTATCTCAAATTTATTCCACAAACTGAACAGTGCTGAATTCCACTAAACCCTGTTATAGGGTTGGACTTATGTTTCTGTGTTCTAGAATGTGTAATACCATGGTACAATCTTTTTTGTGGGTTATCATCTGACAAACAGAAGAGAGGAATAGACAATAAGATAAAAATCTACCATCTTAAAAAGAACTAAAATGGGTTAGCAGCACAATCTATTTCTCTCACAGGAAAAAAAAGCATCCTAATCTGTTCTATACACATTTTACACTATTTCATCTATATTCATTTTTCTTTAAGAGACATGCAGCATGTCTGTATAACCATGAAGAGTAAGAATTCTGGAATCAGACAGGCTGGTTTAAAATTCTCACTTCACCACACTAACTGATTGACCATAGTCAAAGAGCTTAACTTTTCTGAACCTCATTTCCCATATTGACAAATAGAGATAATATTATAGCAACTCATTCATTCCTAACATGGTTGTTTTATGTATTATGTAAGTAAGTTAAGGCATGTTAGCACTTCACCAGGCAGCTAACACTCTATAACTTTTAGGCTTTATCAATATTTCTATTATTACTAGATATATTATTATTGATGCCTAGTTTCTCAGGTTCAGTGTATACAATTGGGCCTATCCAGTATCAATCATCACTTTATTAATCACTTGGGCTTTTTTATCACGTAAAAATACACACACTCACACACATACAAAAGCTCCTAGGAAGTGATGAGCTCCTAGGATTGAATGACCCAGGTAACATAATCAATTTATTTTCCTTTTTACCACACCAAATCTACATAAAAGCCGTGCTTATGATGCTTGCATTCAATCCAAATACATGGAGATTAATATTATAGAAATGATCTTGTCAGTGAATGCCTCCCTCATTTGCATAGATATCCGAATGAAGTCTTTGTCTCGCTCCTATTTTCCTTCTACATGTTTAGATTTTGGCAATATATTACTAACTTCACTAATTTAAGCAAGTTGTAGTTCCAAATTTTATACCATATTGCTAGGAAACTTTCACTTCTCTTCAGATATGAGGGGGACAAAAAAAAGATGAGTTTTATCTTTCACAGCCTGTACAAGCGAGTTTACTTTATTCAGACAACTTGCTAATTGAACGGTCTGGAAACACCGAAATTACTTCTTAAATCAAGGAACTAGAGTAGCTTAAAGCTACCCAGAGGTGTGTAGGTAACAGGTAAATGTGCATTAATTCACTTTATGAGCAAGCACTATTTCAGTGAAGTTTCAGAGTGATAAAGACTTTCTTTTAAATAAAATCTGAGTAAACAAAATCAGCTTCAGAGTTGTGCAACTAAAAAGTATACATTTTATTTTATAGAAAAGGAATTGCAGATAGACATATTTCATTAGTTAAATTAAAAGTTAGTCTATCATTAGTGAACAAAACAGAAAATCACATGCTAAACTAGAAAATACAACAACATGCAGGTTATTTAAGTTTGCAGATCACATTATGAGAGTCTGTGTGTCTCATTAGTACCATGTTGCCAAATGATCTTGAAACAGACATTTGTAGCCTAATTCACTCATTCTTTGGCCTCCTTTTCTTTTCCTACTATACCTGGAATTGCTAATGGCATAAAAAAAAAAAAGCCTTAATCACTTTAGTGGAGAAAAGCTAACATCTGGCCTCTGTTTCCTCTTCTACTAAAATTCAGGAATGATTTTACCACGTTGATGTATTTTTTTTACTTGTCATAAATTATGACCATACACAACATGCTACAAAGACCTTTATGGTCACATGAACACTGTCTCTTGTTCTCATTGAGATTTTAAGTTGAACCAAGAGATAGTATATACCTGAAATGACTTTTAACATACTAATGGTCATATGTAAAAAAATTATTACTCTTCAAATATTACTATTTCTCACATCAAAAGATGAACCTATACAAACTGGGGCTCAGCAGAACTTTTCACAAAAAAATTTTAGGGGAAAGTTCTGAAGACTCCATGTTCCTTTTCATGGCTAACTGTGGATAAGCTGTCTCTAAGTCCCAGCTTCTGTACATCTGAGTTGAATATAGACATACTTTGAACTTGATACTTTCTGAAATCCAGTCAAGAGCATCTTGGGAAAGTGTAACCGTGAGTGAGCTATTGCCAGAGTGCTTTATAAATATGTTTTCTAGTAAATCTTGCTCTTCTTAATTGGAAAACTAACACGATTTAAAAAATAGATCCCCTAAATACATTTATTATTAGGAATGACTACATCCTAAATGCTGCATACAAGGCAATCACTTGACACAAAAAGACTACATTGCCACTTTACACAGAACCACACTCCTCTGTTGACATTTGCTTGTATCCATTGATGGTGCTTTTAACGCTTCATTTAAGTGTCAAACTAGGTGACAGGCATTAAGCCTATAGACTATTTAGCATCGAATTTGTGATCCAAGAACAGTGTCTATAATTGTTTACCTTCTATATATTTTCCCTCAAAAAATAAAATGAACTAATTAAATAAAATAAACAGATATTCTTTTCCGGCTCTAAGCCATGGACAGCTGTGAACACCACAGAGGTACTTTTCTACTTGAATAAAGCCTAAAAGATATGCACAGTCATGCTGTTCAAAATATTGTTTTATGTGTGGAACAACATTGTCATAAGATGTTTGGAAGCCAAGTAAAATCACAGAAGTAAGGGGATTTGTAGCAGTCTGTTTGGCTGAAGGGAATTGAGGCTGAGCTCTCCCATGAAGCAAGCAACATGACACCTTCCAATGTTAGAAATAGCCTTTTGGATAGTTAAAAAAGAGAGAGAGAGAGAGAGAGAGAGAGAGAGAGAGAGAGAGAGAGAGAGAGAGAGAGAGAGAGAGAGAGAGAGAGAAAGAGAGAGAGAGAAAGAGAAAGAGAAAGAGAAAGAGAAAGAGAAAGAGAAAAAAAAAACCAGGAAAAAGCACAGAACTGGAGATCAAAGCTATCTTCCTGTTCACTGCAGATAAATCTTTTTTTCTTCCTCTTCTTCAACAACAAGATTGAAGGAAAGGGCTGAAAGTAGAGAGAGAAGGAGAAAAGGAAACCATGCTAATCCAGAATTGTAAAGAATGGAGGTAGCCTTTTGATCTCCCCAGGATGGCAACTTTATTGGCTATGCATAAGCAGTTTCCAACCAGCTGATCAACCAGGTATTAAGGCTTAACCCTTCCATGATCAGTAAGCATGAAGTGAGTTATCTGTGAACAGCAGTCAAACAGAAGGCTCATCTACTATGAAATGATCACCAGCCCATACCCAACTCAGAGGGTAAGAGCAACCACAGGGGAAATGATTGTCTCTCCACAGGCTCTTCTGAATACCAATTATCTGCCTTGGGGACTCAGAGCAAAATCTTTCCCCAAGTGTGCATCAAGGAGAATGGCATTCATCTTCCAAAATACAATTTGGAATGTATGTGCATCTGCATCACCAGCAGAAAATGTTTTGAATTACATTCAGTTTCCTCTGTTAAGCATGGCAGAAAATGCTGACATGACCACCACGGCTGAATGTGAACTGGTGAGATGTAAACAATTGACTGTCTTGCCTGGCCATCTAAAAATTAGAGACTATTTTCTTAATGACAGGAAAAATAATGCCTTCCTTCCAATTTTTCAAGTGTCCAATTTTTTAAAACATAGTCTTATTTAGATATATTTTTGGATAAGTTTGAAAATAAAAATAATTGAACCATAATCTTTCTTATTTAAATTGTTCATTTTTCTCTTTCAAATAGGAAAGTGCATGGTAGTTAGAGAATTTTGGGGGCAGCTTGGTTCAAGTCCCTGCTCATCCACATCTCCTAATTTCTATATGATGTGGTTTCCACATCTATAAAGTAAAGGTAAAATAATATTTTATAAGTAACAGCACCTATGCCACAGGGTTTTTACAAGCATTAAATAAGATAATGGTGAATATTCAAGAAATGATAGTCATAGCTTCATAGCAATACTCTTTGTTATAAAGTTTCTTATTGTACCCTAGAACTTGAACTTGATCTCATCTTTTTACTTATTTCCTTCTTTCACTTTACTCATCTCCGGTAAGTAAAAGTGCTATAATATACAAGGTAACTATTTGGCTTTCCACTCCTCTATATACACTGAAGAATCAATATTCTAAAGTCTTATGAAACATAGCTTTTAAAAAACCTATTCTGTCAATTCATCAAGGATTTAAACATGTTTCAAATGGCTTTTTTGTTTTAAAAATACAAAATGTCTAGTTCTTTATATAGTTGTTAAACAGAGTATACATGGCTGACATCAAATTTTCAGAAATCTACTTTTTGGATTTGCTTCTCTCCTGCTATGTGTGGTCAGAGGGTGAACTTAGATCTGACTCTTTGTGTACTTCACTCCACCTCTGCCTGTATTTTAAAACTAGATTAATTATGAACCTTAGTTTCTACTACACTTTTTCAGATTTCTGCTCCTAGTTTCTTTCTTTCTTTCTTTCTTTCTTTCTTTCTTTCTTTCTTTCTTTCTTTCTTTTTCTTTCTTTCTTTCTTCTTTCTTTCTTTTTCTAATTTTTCTTTTCTTGCTTTTCTTTCATTTTTTTTTAATGTGCCTTTCTTATTCCCAAATATCTTAATATATTCTGTAGATTACCTTAGGCCTAATCTTAAATTAAATGGCACCTTTGCTTTCCTTATATATTCCCATAAAAAATCAAGCTTGCCATTTATATTTCTGTTTACATTTCTAAAAAGGTCATAAATTAACATAAATATCACTTTAGCATCTTTTAGTTAACACAGGTGATAACAAATGAAGACTCACTGGTTTATGATCTTCATTGAGAAACTGTTATGTTAAGTTTCTTTTCAATCTTATTTCTGTTCCACAATGGTTTTAAATTATAGATATCGCTGGGCTTGGTAGCTCACACCTGTAATCCTAGCACTCTAGGAGGCCGAGGCAGGCAGATCACTCAAGGTCAGGAGTTTGAAACCAGCCTGAGCAAGAGCCAGATCTCATCTCTACTATAAATAGAAAGAAATTAATTGGCCAACTAAAAGTATATAGAAAAAAAATTAGTGGGGCATGGTGGCACGTGCCTGTAGTCCCAGCTACTTGGGAGGCTGAGGCAGAAGGCTTGCTCAAGCCCAGGAGTTTGAGGTTGTGGTGAGCTAGGCTGATGCCATGGCACCCTAGTCCAGGCAACAAAGTGAGAATCTGTCTCCAAAAAAAAAAAAAGAAAAGAAAAGAAAAGAAATAACTGTCTTTGTTCATTTAAAATTTAGCATTTTGCAACACTTTAACTCTTTAACTCATACACAAATATTTCATTTGTCCTAGCAAAGACTAAGAAAAAACTTCAGGCAAACTTTCTGTTGTAAGACATTTTAACCATAAATATCTTATGTGGCTGGGCATAGTTGCTTATGCCTGGGAATTCAGATACTCGATAAGCTAAGGTGGGAGGATCACTTGAGGCCAACAGTTCCACACTAGCTTGAGCAACATAGAGAGACCCCATCTCAAAAAGAAAAATAAAAAAGCCCCATTTTTTAGAGGACCTATTATCAGGAAATAAAGATATTTTAAAATATATCATAGTACTCAGGTATGTATATTTAAAAAACATAAAGGTTATAAAGAAACTAGTCAGAACTTTTTGAAATTATCTTTGAATATTGCCAAAAAGAGAGATGAAAGGAAGCAAGAGGAGAGAGAAAGAGAGAGAGGGAGAGACACACCAGGAACCCAGACATACAATTGGCTCAAATAGTGAAACTTATGTAAAAAAATGTCCCTCTTCCCAAGAGAAAAAAACACTCCTCTACCCACAAAAAAAAGAGAGAGAGAGAGAAAGGACAACACTAATAAACTTCCACTTTATTTGAAATTCAGATCTCATCCTAAGTTTGAACTGAAATTCAATTGCTTTTTCACTTAATAGCAAGTTTTATCTATTTGAGAAGAGGAAGTCTATGAAAGAAAAATGCTTAGAATCAGTTCATAAGAGATCACACAGATTTTTTTCAGGGCTACCCTTTCTGGATCCTGCCCCACCCTCTGCCCCTTAACCCCACCAAAAGTCTAGCTGTCCATAGAAAAGACAGATACACAAACGAACTAAAGAAATACACCTTAAAAATGAATTTCTAAAGAAATACCTAATTTTTCCAAATCTTAGAATAAAAGTTATATATTGCAGTATTAGCTTAATAAATAAAAGGCAACAAAAAGCAAACACTCTTGAGCACAATACTCAATATTAAGTATGTCATCAACACACCAAAATGGAGTTTATAATCTGTTTAAAGAAAACTACAGGACTTTGTTGAGTTGGCAGCCAGTTAAATAAAAGAAAGAAAGACTAAGAAAAAAGAACTGACAACCAATAGATGCTTTTACAGGTTAAATCTTGTTGAAGGTACGTTGTCCCCTCTGTACACTTTGATTTATTTAAGCTCACCACATTTCTCTTAAATACACTCCATTAACAAGTGATAGGCTGTGATCTTAGGCTTGAGGCAAGACATGAAACACAATCTTTCAAGAACTTCATTCATTCCTTGACCAGGTGTCTTGAGCACATCCAAGTTACCAGTTGCTTAATTGAGTTCTGTAAAGTTTTTTCTTTTTTGAGTTCTGTAAAGTTTTATTCAAATCCATAGCATTGCTTTGGAACAGAACACTGTCATGAGATCATCCTAGCAGCCCAATAATTTTACTGGCTTCCGAAGTTCACATTCACATCATGAGTGAAAATTATCAGAGGAATAATAAAAAAAGCTTCAGGTTAAATATAAGAGAGTACTTTACATAGACATCTCTGTCCTGGAATCTGGCAAACAAAGTAGATAAGCACACCTATAGGAAAAACTTAGGTTTATATAAATCATCAATGGCATAAATGGAAAATTAAATTAGAAAAATGATGGCCAGAAATCAGTTTAGCATTAAGATTATAAATATGTCTTATATCTACTAAATTACAACCTTCAGATATTAACTGCTGATCAATTATTAAATCTGATAGGACAGTACAGTCCCAGATATTTGTCCAAGTGAAGACAGAATTTGCACACTGACAAGACCAGCTTTCAGTGATGCCCTATGAGTGTGATCCTATCTTTAATCTACAGCCATGATAAAATGTTCCAACATATACAAACTTAGCTCAAGCAGTGACTAATGACCATTAATCCCCCTATCTTCCGTAATCTGTTCTTCCAGTCATTTATCACAATGACACTTCACTTTACACACGTGAATAAACTTTAACCGAGAAGGTGAATCAACAGAAATTTCAAAGGTATCTGAAGCTGTAAATTAAACTAGGAGGAGACACAGCAAAGAGCGCCAAATAGAGAGATCAGACCTTAATGTTTTTGGTGTGCATAGATGGCTGGGGTGGGGAATTAGGGAGCCATACAACCACTCAGTTATGCAAACTTAGAGAAAAGCTGCATTACAGGAAGGAGAAGCTGAAGTGGGGAAAGACTGCCCCAAGAGTTAGTTACATCTAATCATCCATCCACTGTGATAATGCGTTACCTGAGGTTGAAATTTGTTTCTGTTTCCTTCAAAGGAATAACAATTTAATAATTATAAGAATTAGTTTAGTTGCAAATATTCCTTGTAACTTTCATCCAAGAAAGCACATCCCATAGGCTAAAATTCTTTTAGAGTTTATTTGCTATCATTTGGCTGATGTGCATCCTTTTTTTCCTTTCCTTAATTAGCTATTTGCCTTAAGTAAAATTTTTAGTAAAAACATGAACAATAACAACCATAGACCACAAAAAGCTCACACTAACCTTCAAAACGGTTTCATAATTATGCAAATTGAGTGACTCTAACTTATAGGCCCTGATGCAACTTGAAGCTCAGTATTCGACTATAAAAATTCCCTGAGGAGCACTGTGTGTGTGTGTGTGTGTGTGTGTGTGTGTGTGTGTGTGTGTGTGTGTATGTGTAAGGCCTGAAATCGGATCCGTGATTGAAACCAGAATCTACCAAAAAAAAAGAAACAAAGTTGAATCGTGGCTCAGTTCACCCATAGTATTATATAAGTTTCTTAGGGAGTGTAAGAAAACCTATTTTAAGTATAGATACAATGTGCACTCTTATGTCAGAAGTATCCCGTTGCAGCATCCTTCCAATATTTCATACAGACTTTCAGTACCATTTGATTAATCCTAAAAAATCCTAAATTCAGCTTTCTGTTTCCCTCGCCAATGAGAATTCCCAGGCAACTATGCCCTTTCAGACACTTGCAACCGTCTCTTCCTAGCTAGGCAGTGGCTAGTTTCTATCCTATTCTAAGAAAGAGTTATTTCCTTAAGTTTCTTCAGAATCCAATTTAATTACAGACTTTGGTTACATAAAACAACTACTAATAACCCCTTGTGCTCGGAAGAGGAGGGGCGAATTGGAGGACCAGGTTCAGGAATCTTGGCGAGTCTCAGGGCCACAGCCCCAGGGGCGCACATCTCCCTCCCCAAAGAACCAGCCAGTGGACATTCACTTTGGCTCATCCCGGGGCCCAATCTCACCACCAACCGCTGCCTCCTCCCACCCTAGTGCTTTGGATGTGCTTTTGCCCCGAGTAATCTGGGCGTGCCCTGAACTTGGCGAAAGGCCCAGGTCTGCGAAGAGGTTGGGGGGGGATGTGGAGGGAGGTAATGTCTTTGGGGATGCGGAAAAGGGGACAATACCAAATGCGAACTGGGAACCTTTTTGCCTGAAAGTCCTGCAGGGATCGAGCCCCTCTGGCCTTAGAAGGGAGAAGCAGCCAAAATGCAATTCGGGGTTTGATTTTCGAAAGTGGAGAGGGGGCAAACAGGGAGATCAAGGGAGAAGAAAGAAGACGCGGGGTTACCTGAACAGAGACATATTAATCCAAACAGGTAAAAGTGAGCAGGCTCCGCGATCATTGTCCTCGGGTAGATCCTGCATACAGTCTCATGCCAAGAGGAGGGAGTAGAACTGGGGTCCCCAAATTTGTGAAGCCACACACCACACACACTACACACAAAGGCTTAATATAAGCAACGTGGGTCAATCCTCCAGGAGTTTTCAGGGCAATTACTTGTCGACCTTTCCGGACGCTTGTCACTATCTCAGAGCCCTTTGCAGACAAGGAATTCCAAGGTTTGTCTTCTCCGGCCCCAGGATTTCCGAGGAGGAGGCTCAGCCACTTCCAAGAACCATCCAAAGCGAACAACAAAGAGCTGAAGCAGAAGAGCAGTTGTGCCGTTTCCTGCCTCCACAGTCTTGCAGAGCCTCCCGGCGTGCGCCCCCACAATGTGCGCCCGAGCGCCGCTGCGAGGGCAGGCGCGGCGGCTGCAAAGTTGGGGTGTGAGAACGGATGAGGGAGGGCCAAAAAGTGCTTCTCCGTCTCCGAGCGAGCCCAGTCAGCAGCTGGCCACACGCAGCGGCAACGACGGCAGCCAAGGTAGCAGCAGTAGCTCCGGACGACCGGCTCGGGGTGCCGGGGGTGTGCCTGGGTGACTCCGCGCGCAGGGGGCGAGCGAGGGGGCGGTGCGGCGACGGCGGCTGCCTGGGCGGGCCCTTGTTCCCATCACTTGGGGGATGCGGAGGGGACTGGGGACAGCAGCAGGACCGCGGACGTGCGCACGCTTTCCGGACGCCCCCAGCCCCGCGAGGCGCCCAACATCGCCCCCGGCCCCTCGCCCTGTGGGGCGTGCGCGCGAGGCACCCCAAACTACGCTGGAGCCCAAACTTCCTGGGGGTGGCTGCTCGCACCCTTGGGCTCGTGGTAGCTGCAGAGAGGCAGCTCCCGGACCTCCCCGGGGTGGCGGAGAGGAGCAGGGAGGATGCTGCTGCGGGTGGGAGACACGGCCGCCGCGGCTCACCCAAGCTCCGCCGGGATCGGCAGCGTCTGAAGTTTCTGCTCTCACGCTGCCTCCTCTCTGGCTCAATTGCTTGCGGGTTTCCCCCAACGTCCCCGCGGCTCCCAGTTTCCTCCCTCTCCTGCCTGGCCCGAGAATACTTAAAGGGGCCGCGCGGTCCTTGCTGTACTTCACTCTACACTTTCCAGGTGCTTGTCAGGCAAGTTCTGCTCCTTAATATTTCCATCCATAAGCCAGCGTTGCCCGACTACGCCCTCAGGTGAGAATCAAATTGCTCAGGATCGGAAATCCAAGCGAATAAGAACTTGTCTTGTTTCTTTCGCCACCCTTAGCTCCCCTGCACCTTTCTCCAAATGGAACCTCCCAGCCAAAGACTTCAAAAATCCTCCTGGTCCAGCTTAACCTCTTCCTTACCACTTCCAGGGACTGGAATAGACTCTTAAATAACTGTACCCTCACTCCCCACCCCATTCTCATTTTTTTTTTTAAGTCAAGTTTGAACAACAAGCCTTTAGAATAGAAGGTAGAATGAGAACTCTCTATAATAACATAAATCAACAGATGGGCACTCTAATCCAACAATCCCCTTCTTTTAAACTGAAATTGTTGAGGGTCTTGTAGAAAGGCTATCCGATTTGAGGGGCCTGGGGATGGCCTATGGGATCTTTTTACTATGTTTCATATGAAAGCCTCTCCTTCAACTTCCTAGACTCCGCATATTGGAAAGTTAACAATTGGAAATTAATTAAGGAAGAGAGACAAATGTGAAAAACATCCTTGATACCTCAGAGCTTGCAGTTTTGAGAATCTGTTCAGCATTTCAAAACCATAGGCCATAGGCTTAGAAGCCCAATATACCCGCCCAGAAATCCCAGCTTGCCAGTTATGAACCTTGTGGCCAGGTCTGTTTTCTCTTCTGAAAAATAAGGATTCTTGAGATATGTCATTGTATTAACAAATCGCACCCAAAGTAAGACAAACCTGACACATCTGATGGGCATTCATTTGTTCATTTCTCTTTTTTTCTGTTAAATAAGACAGTGTATGTAAAACACCTAGCATGCTGAGTGCTCAACAGATGGTCATATTGGTACTTACAGCTATTACTTTTATTCATACATTATTATCTACAAAGTTATGTATAATAATTTCTGAATAATTATTTGGTATCCAGTAGTATATACAAGAAGCTGCTTTCAGTGTTTGCCTCTGGAAGAGAGAATTGCACAATGGATAGGGCCTGGAAGGAAGATTTGTTCTTTTCTATATACTGTTGTGCTTTTTTATTTTTTTTTAAGTAAGAAAATTCATTACCTAATAAAAGATACAATTTTAAAAGCAAGTCCTACATTTATTTTGGTTGCAGCTGATACAACCAATGACTTTAGAGCAACATTTTGTGGAAATTCTGGTTAATAGCACCTATCTCTGAAAGTGAAAGATAGTTTAATCCTGAGAAAGCTGACTGAAAATTCAGTAAACAGGCTGGAGATAAGAATTCAAAGGCTGCAACCAAAATCTTTTCAGCAATAAAACCAAGAATGTACAAGCAAAGCTGACAAACATACATTGATTTGGTCTTTGTGAAAGGAAATTTAGTAAGAAATGGAATGAATATATCTTTTTTTCTTGGAATAAAATGTGTTATAAGGTAAGATTACCTACTAAAGGAAAATAAATAAATACTAAGTGTAGTACTTGAGAGAGCAAGAGAGTGAAAAGTCCTTTAAATCTTCATATAATTAGAGTGTACTTTAAAGATTATGAACTTCTACTTAGTAAATTATATACATTTGTAAACATGAGTAGAATATGTGCAATATTTCTATTGCAATGTTCCCCAAAGTAGATCTCCTGCTTCTGGAAATTTGCTAAGAATTTTCAAGATCTCTTTTACCATCTATCTCATTGTCATTGAGTGGAAAGACATTAATACCACCTTTTATTTCGCAACTTTAGTAAGCAATACCCACCTGATTTCTTTATTCTATCCCTAGAGATGATATTACCTGGGAGTCAGCAGTAAGTATCTTCAAGAACTAACTTTTTTGATTAGCCTTCTAATAATTATCATCACCAATTCAGATATGTTGGTCCTTTCTGTTTCTCCTGCCTCATCATTCAAAGTTGTATTTTTTTCTGTCCATTATATCAGTAAAGGTGGCATCTACAGACAAAAACTTGTATTCAGAGGGCATTAGGAATTTATTACAAATGAAACTTGAAGCACCTGAGAACTTTTGTATCTGCTTCCTTTTACTCGCTCTTTCCCATGCAAACACTTAATGAACAGCATCTGTGTACAAGAAACATTAAAATGTGCTATAGGGGAAAGATGCAAATATAATGCCATTCATCAGGTCATCAGTCCTCTTACTGTGGGGAGCTACACAAAGAACAGCCTGCAGAGTGGAATCTGTCTGGAAAAAGCAAAAACAAAGTACCATGGGGTTAAATAACAGCCCAGTACATTACTAGAGATGGATGAATCATAGCAACTTGTCATCTTTCCACTTTTGCTCCTGAACATTAAATTATCTAGAAGAATGCATGAAATGTTCAATGTGTCTGTGTGAATACATGTGCAAATGTGCACTTGTGGATAGGGAATGTCCTCACAACAGATCTTCAGGCAACTTGGAGGTATACAAGAGAACTCTGACTCATTCCATACTGGTTGGGAGACAAAGAGCAAAGCAAAGAGAAAGTGTTTTAATTTGCACTCAGGAACTCAATTCTAAACACTATGATCAGAATGAGTGGTAGTTTCAAAAGTTCCCTTTAAAGAATTCTGGTCTCCATTGGAGCCTATGAAGATCAGAATCCTTAAAATTTAGGATCTCCCTGGAGAATTTTGAAGAAACCTGCAAATAATACATTCCAGGAGTTCCATGAATAGAGGTTTTTTGATAGCCAAAATTCTAGAGCAGGAATGACTGGGTTGCTCTGATCTGATTTTATCTTTCATAGAAGTAGCCACAGGAACTCAGGAAATAACAAAACTCCCAGGGTTTCTCCAGGGATTCCAGATACCACTTATTCAGATCAGGAGGAGAACAGTAGAGTTCCTAAGGAAACTACAAACCAGAACATCTCTCTCTCCTCTCTTCTTATCAAGAAGCCTTAGAATCAGACTGAGCCTAGGATGCAAGCCAGAAGTTCCAGCAGATCTGGCAAGAAGCAGCATAATATATCCAGTACACACCAAGGCAGTGCTCAATACTCCAGGACACCATCCCTCGTGGCACAACGATTTGTTTAGCAATTTTTGCAGGAAATTGTTGAATAATCTTTGCAATCCTTGGTATCTAAATTGATAAACTAAGATGAATATTTGAATATTTTCCTAAATTGGGATAGATAAGAAAAGTACCATCTCAGAATGTAACCTAAAGTAACCTTAATGAAAGGAAAGGAAATTCACATTTGTTGAAATACCTACTATGTTTCAAGAAGCTGGATCTATTTTGTTTCTTTCCAATGTATATAGGGTGCATTTTAACAGTAGTACTTTTGTTTATTTGCTTCTCTGATATTTAGAACATGTAATTATATACTCCAAACCAGAAATCCCAGGGAGAAGAGAGTCCCTGGGTTATTTACCTTCACTTACTTAAAGACTTAAGGCAGTGTAAATGGGGCCAGTGTTTTTAACACATTGTGAAAAATATTAAGAACGGGTCAGTTAGAACCCCATTGGTCCCACCTAATCATGTACTCCAGCCTCGCTAAGCTAAGGCTCATTAAAACACAGAAATTATGCCATGCTTAAGTTTGTTGTGGAATTACTGTGACTGTGCCTTTTACCATCTCAACATCTTGTTCACATTGTAGATGTCCTAAAACTAGGTTCTGTGCTGCTAAGTTTTTTTGACAGAGCCTAGGTCCTTCAGTATTAGCAACAACAGGTCTCACTAGAATTTACTCCTTTAATGTTAACAGATGGTTGTTTTTATTTGAAGATAGAGGAGAGGCTACAGGGAAGTAGTATTAATTGAGGGCACTGTTTGGCGCCCTTTGCAAACATTATCTGATCTAATTCTCACCATGATCAAGTGAGGTAGTAGTATTATCTCAGTTTAGAGATGATGTTAAGAGAGTAAATAATTAACTCAAAGTTTAGAGGCCCAGAAGCTATGGAGCTTATATTTGAACTCAGCTTGTTTTGAACCAAAGCATATGAGAAAAAAAAGTTACATGGTAGGATAGGGTTGGAAGACTTTGAATTATTTAAGGATTCTTCAATGTCTTTAATATGGAAATAAGCATTGTGAGTCCCTAAGGAAGGATGGTTTTGAGAAGTCATTCTCTTTAGTAAACATTGCTCAGTCTATAGTATGATTCCACTGTGGTAATACCCCTAACACCACACACCTGAAAATTAAGATCTTCAGCTTTTCTGACCAAACTGCTTATGGTAGTTACTTGGGAGAAAACTTACTTGTGTTGAAATGAGCAATGCAATCCCCCTTACTGAGAAAGACCATAAATTGAAGTAACTGCATTTCTAGGTCTTTCTTCATAGAGCAGCCAGAGGGATCCTGTTAAATCTGTGACAGATCATGTCTCTTCTCTACTCAAAACCCTTCAGTGATTTCTCATCTTATTTCAAGTGAGAGCCCATGTTTTCCCAGAAGTCTACAAGGCCTAACATGAGCTGGTCCCCCATGCTTTCCTGACATCATCTCCTCCTGCATTTACCTGTCTTTGCTCACGTTGTTCCACCACAATAGCCTTTATGCTATTCCTAGAGTGAATCAGACAATGGCTAGCCTCAAGGATTTTGCACTTGCTCTGTCTAGAATAATTACCTCCATAAATCTGCAAACTTACACTCTCCCTTCTCTGAGGTTTTTATATCATCAAACCTCAGAGAGGCTTTTTCTGACCACCCACTTTAAAATTACATTCTAATACAATACTTCCCATCTCCCTTTCTTGCTTTGCTTAGTTTAATTTAGTTTTGTTTTTGTTTTTTCTTAGTCTAGAGCACTTATCCTCATATCTTCTTACTTATTTTATTGGCTGCAATCCTCCTCTTAGAATGTTACATGAGGCCAGGGATTCTTGACTGTTTTGTTTACTTTTACATTCCCAGCATCAAAAACAGCTAGTAGGCACTCAAATGTTTGTTGGATGAATGAATGAATGACTCATAATTCACTGTTAATGTATTTTTTTAAAAAATGCTTCTTTATTGAATCAATTTATATAGTTCTAAAGTTTATTTTTTCCAGTATATAGTTCAAGCATTTATCTATTTCAACTAACAGTGACTTACCACTCATCAAGCTGATGTTTCAATTGACTTCAATGACTTCAAAATTAAGGTTCTAACTAAATAAGCACACACTTATTTAGGTGAGATTATTTAGGACCAAGGAGATCGAGAAACCACTGACTGAGTTTAAAGTACATAACATTCAAGCTAGAAGCAATCTTTATAATTAACTTTCATAAATAAGAAAACTGAAGTCTAAAGAAACTGACTTTTTTCAGAACACTGTTTTGTTAGTGGTTTACTGATAATCAGAACGTAGTCCTCTACATTGTGAGAGAACATTTATTTCCACAGAATAGTTAATGTCAATGTTTGATCAAGATTCTCTACTTTTGGAATATTTACATCATTATTTATGGCACAGTATAATATGTATTTATATTGTACAGTGCATTTCACGTATTTCTGACTTATCATCAGGAATCTAGGAACTATATTTTATAATTGTTGTTATTTCTATATTTCCAGTTCCTAATAGAATAAAAATAAAAACAACCAACATTTACATGACATTATATGCTTGAGGTGCTATTCTAAGTACTTTATGTATTCTAACACATTTAATTCTCAGACAAAATTATTAGATCAATTATTGTTATTATCCCATTTTACACAAAGGCCAAGCATGGATTTGAATTTTGGCTCTTTGGATTCAGAGCATTGGCTTTTATCCTTACACTACACAGTGAGGTGCAAATAAAAGTTGTTGATGAAAGTAATGTAATTTTGACAGATTCAGGTCTACCTAGAGAAAGCTATCAATGTGTGTGTTTTGTTTTGTTTATTTAAAGATCTAGTTTCAGTTAGGGACTCACTGAAAGTAAGTGACTCTGAAGTATATGCATTTGTAGTTCTACTTTGATATGAATTTAAAAGCTTAAATCTTTTTTTTATGTCCAAAATGTTCAAAATGGTTTTATATTTCTTTTAACTCTAGTAAGATGGCATGAAAAAATATTGCACAAGTTTGTTAAAACATTCAAAGTATATTGGAAAACATAAAGATATATATATATTTATATCTTACCAAGGAATTTGCTGTCTTTTGGTTTCTTCCAGATATATCTGAAACCAAGCATACAGTATTCTAATCATGAATTAAAATTCTCTTAAATTGGAATCATAGTTACCAGCTGCACAGCTGAATGACACACTCTATAGGCTTACAACTTAAACACAAACTGACTATTTTGTAAGTAATTTACATTATGCTTAATTCTGCAGATGTGTTCTACAAAACTGTTTAGTGTTTTTGGATTTTCATTACTTTTAAAAAAATCCTTTCAAGAAATGTTTATAGGATTGAGGTACATATGTTGAGATTTATGTCTTATTTTGTACATTCATTATGTTTAGACCCACCTGCTGCTTTGTTTATTGTGAAGAATATTTTACTTAAGTTTTAGCAGTTATTTTAATCAGTTCATTAAAAAAATATTATGTTAATTTGAAAATATCTTGAAATTCTAGTTTCCTATTTAGAGGTTATTTTCTGGGTCAGTATGTAAAAAGTAGGCCTAATATTTAAAGTTACACTGGCTGAAGAAAAAGGATATCAAAGTATATCATAAATAATAATAGTAATAATAATTTATTAATTATGATATCATAGATTATTTGAAAGTTTTTTATTTCACAGCTTATTAATGTATTTCTCTCTTATGGCTTATGGAAAAATGACTTCACATTTGAGAAACTAAATTGGGACTTTAGAATTTAATAGCTGCCTGGTGTGATGGAGAACTGGGATTTTAAATATGGAGGTACTCATTCTTGTGGGTAAATACTGAATCCATGTCCTACAATTGTCACTGAGAAACAAACTGCTGTTGAAAATTGACATAGAATATAAACTTACTGTCTTAACAACAAGGATAATTATATATTTTCCCAAGAGTTTAATCACCCCTTCTCTAATATCCTGGCCACATTCCAAGAGAAATCATCCAATTCCATTATTCTAACTAAAAGTCTTTGTTGATTTGATCTAATCTCATCTTCTCAATTTCCTATCATTATATGTACTCCTTTAAAGCTTCTTTATTACAACTAGAAGGTAGAATTTCACTGTTACAGTACATATCTTATTGCATTTTTGTATCATATGAGCATCTGAAACAAAACAGATGTTTGTTGAAGCAAGTAAAACAACCTTATCACTGAAAATACCATACAAAAATTATTCTGTTTATCAAAAGATTTCTAAGTATTACTTTTTATGTGCAATGTTTTAAATGCAAAGTAAAAAATTGTTTTACTGAGTTAGCATGTTAATACTTTTATAAAAAATATTGTTAAGAGTACATACTAAAAGTAATGTGGTTAAATTTTTATATTCAGATGCTAATTGGTTTGAATGAGATTTTAATTATTTTTCTTCACAATATAGAAGTAACATAGTTTTAGAACATTTAGAACATTTGGAAAATACAAACAAAGCAAAAATTTACAATAATTCTCTCAGACATAATCACATATGCTATCAACATTTTATTATGCATTTTTAATCTGCATGGAAAGAATGTTTTTCTTATAATATACAATAATACTCCAGAAACTGCTATGAAACCTACATTTTTACTCAACAATATGTCATAAGAATTTTTTCTATGTCATAAAATATTCTTCAACACTATCATTAAAAAAGAAAAATAGAATTTGATCACATGAATGTATTAAAATATATGTAACTAGTCTCCAATTGTTAAATATTTACCTTATTTCCAATTGCCACTAAGGTGTATAGAATCTGATTTTTAAAGTCATGTTAGGATATTGTCTTGCTAGTTACATTGTTAGTAAATTTCATTTTGATTACAAGTATTCTGTTGAAGCAATACATACCACAATTTATTACATTACTCAGTTGTTTGAAGTTACTATGCAGGGTGTTTATTCAAATGATCTAGAACCAACATACACAAGAGGTAAAGATCACAGATACCAATGAAAAACTACAGACAATTCTTAACACCTAAATTTCCCTCTTTTTTCCGATACCATTATTATATGTTTGCTCAAGGGATGCCTTTTGCTTTCACTACAACTGATTAATAAATGAAAATGTTTGTTCTTCACAAGTGCGCTTGAATTTCACAGGTCTTGTGTTTCACACCAGAAAGTAAACACTTTTCTTTTGGTAAAAGCAATAAATCAAGACATAAGGGCTTTTCCTAAATAGTTATCTTTGGGGAAAAAATATAAACTTAAGCATAGTTCATTATTTCACTAATGTTTTTTTCAGCTGGGAGGGTAGATTGTTTAACATTTGGCTATCATAATTATTGACAGTGATTATAATGTGACCATATAAAAATACTAATCATCCTAGTTTATCCAAATCACATTACTTTGGCTAAGACCTATTTCTTGATTTTCTTCTAAATGCCATATGTGGCTTATCATACAATAGGAGTTTGAATAATTTAATTATACTCCTTTTTCTGGTGAACTACAAGCCAGAAAGTTAGAATAATTAAGAAAGGACATCAACTCTTACATTAGATGCTTTACTGATTGAAGAGGTAATGTCATTATTTCTTGAGGTTATTAATTTTATCACTTTTAAAAAATCAGATCTGGAAAATCCATCTGTTTTAAATAATTGTGAATATTTGTCAGTTTAGTTTAACTCATACTGAAATGTACAGAACACTTGGCAAAGTCTAATTAATAAACCAGATTATCCACTACACTAAATTTTTCTGATCTTGATCCCCTTCATGTTTCCCAAAAATAAGAACACTGTAAAAGGTGTTACTGCATATAAAGATGTTTCTTTAGACATATGTATATTTCCTACAACAGCATCAAATGTGTCTTCCAAGTGGAAGCTATGTGATTAATGTAGGAGAACCCAGATTGAAGAACTTGCCTTTTAGTTCAGACTTCCCCTGGGTAACTTCTATTCATATTTTAAGTCTCAGATCAAAGTATATAGACATGCTTGAAACTCTGATTCAGGTGGGGCAAAGGCAATATATGTAACCTAAACATTGGTACCCCCAAAATATGCCAAAATATATTTTTAAAAAATTAAAAAAAAAAAAGAAAAACCTACCTAGACTTGTCATTTCCAGCCTTCACCAATAGGTCAGATTTCTTTTGAGAGATGTTCTTAGAACAACGTTGACTAGATTTCTCCATAGCTCCACCACAGATAATTGCTATAAAAATGTATCTTTTAAGCCTGCCTCTTTTGTAAGTGTTATAAACTCCACGGTGGCAGTAATGACTTCTGACTTGTTCACCAGTGGTATTTTAGCTCTTACAAACATTGAGCACGGTTTTGTGCTTATAATTTGTTGTGATATACTGTTTTGAAAAATACTTAGCTAGACTGAAAGAAAGAAGAAGAAGAAGAGATCTATATACAGATTGCAGATGTCTGGGCATTCACACTTTTTGCATTTAATCTAACTTATTCATTTCCTAAAGGGAAATTGGGAATTGCTAAAAGATTTACTTTATTTCAGTATTTGCAACCAGGAGTGATTCTATCCTCTCTCTATGACCCCACTCCACTGACATTCGGCAATGTCTAGAGATTGGGGTTAGGGTGAAGGGAGGTGAGGAGTTGCTACTGGCATCTAGTATGTAAAAGCAAGAAATTCTGCTAAACATCTTACACTGAGCAAGGCAGCTCCTTACCCACAGCAAAGAATAATCTGGCCCAAAATGTCAATCATGTCAAGACTGAGTAACTATAAAGTTAACTATAAAGTTAAATCTAGTTTAACTTTAATATATGTTGATGGATGTTTTTTTCTTATAAGGATTATATAAAATAGTGGGCATGTAGCTTATGAGCGGGGTATAGTTTTATTCTAAAGTTATTATACAAGCCATGTTGTACGCATTGTACTAGATAGTATTATAAATATTATAAAATTCTATACAAACATCTCCAAAGCATTATTAAATGCTCATATTAATATATCTTCAAAAGCAAAATGTAACTGCATTCTTTTAATAAATTGCCATCTAGAGTTTATATAAAAATGCACCTTTTTCTGAGATATTATGTACTTTCATGAATACTTGGATTTAGCAAAGTAAGAAAGATAGTATGTGAAGTAAGGCAGAGTCCACAGTTGAGTTGGCATGGACTCTACCAGATACAAGCTATTGAAGGTTAATCAGAAAACTTTTCTTGTGGTAATTTCCAAATGCTACCAAACTTTACCTGATGGAAGGAGGACAAATAAAATTTTGCTTTTGTGTGGATGTGGCTTTGAATGAGTATATAATAAATGTAATCTGTTGGTATGTTTCAGAGTCTTGATAGTCACTATGGGTTTATATAAGTACTTTTACTTATATTTCCCTAATAAAAAACCAGATACATAACATACTACTCATCTTCCAGTAAAGTCTATGATAAAGGAAGGTCTCAGGCAACTTAGAGTATTTGGTGTTTACATAAACTTTGCTCTTTGGAGCAGGAAAAACAACAGGATTAGGTACATATGTAGAGTAATAATGCAGTGTGGTATTTGTTTCTAAATAAATATGTAGATAAGAACACAAATGGCCATCTCTGTCACTGACTGCCAGGTGACTGTGGACAAGCCTCTTAATATCTCTAAGACCTGTTATTTTCATGTTAAGTGAAAAGAATAATAGGCTTGAAACATGTAATACACATAAAGTCCTTACCATAGTGCTTGGTTTAAACAGTTAGCAAATATTAATTATTATTATTGCAACTTCATTATATAAAAGAGAGTTCTATCCTGAAAACTCAAGATAATGTTTATAGTTAGTAGAAGACTGAACACATTTTTAAGCAATAAAGGAAATTATATAAAGATAATTGGTTAAAGGATTATTCAGAAAATGGTGAATATAATTTAAAAAATATGTACATACAATAAACTTCTAAATAAGTCAAATTTGATTTTATTAAGGAGTTTGCAATTAATACAGTATATTTAGAAACTACCACTCTTTAACAATAGCATTAGTAGTGATCTATTTTTGAATATCCCAATTGGATATAGGTTAAAACTAAATTTGCCATAGTATATCTGAATGGCAGTCCAATGGCGCTGAGGTATTATTAATGTAATATTCTCAAAGTATATCCCCCTTAAATGCTGTGAGAATAAGTAATTATGACTTAAGTAGAATAAATTGATATGTAATTACATTCTTTTTCATTTTTCTAAACAAGGGGGATCGTTCCTGATTATCATCTGCGTATCAAAACAGTGATTGTATAATAGTAGATATATAAATGAGAAAAATGTTCTGATTGTTTTAAAACCAACTAAGGATCAAACTCCCTAAATTAATAATTTAGAAATTAAAAGGTGTGAAATTTTTTATTTTATTCCTCTGACAAAATGAGACAACCCATTTAAAATAGTATTTCATTACAAGTTCAGAGAAATACAACTTGGCTTATATAGGGTACAAAACCAAAAGAATGTAAAGAAATACTCAATGTGTATACTTAAGTGTCATTTCAAACTTTCTAAATGCTTATCTATTCATGGTTAGGTGAGACTTAAGGGAGGGAAACATAGCTTCTAGAATGAAAGAATCAGAGTTGTTTAAAACTGAGAGGTCCAGACATTCCCTGACCTTATAAGAGTGGTATGTATTGAATAAATTAATTTTTAAATGCACAGTAAAGAGTTCAAAATATCTTCAATACTAATTTAACATTGAGAGAAAATGTTATGTTGTTATATTTAAATTATATTTTACCAAGATTTTCCTCACATTGTATAATATATAATTAATCCTCACATACATTTTGAGAAGTAGATTTTATTAATTCATCATAAAATAATTTAAAAATGACAAATAATATAGTAAATTAAGTTTAATATAGTTAGCCTAGAATAGATATACTAAGGGATACTTAGTGTAAATACTAGTAAACCACTTATTTGCAAAAACATAAGTGAGATGAGAAGAATTCCTTTAGCTCAGATAATTCTCTCTCTTCCCTGCCACTATGAAATGGACAATAGAATCTCTCTCTATAGAATCTCTCTATATTCTTTACAAATATTGAAAATTTGTATTTTTTAACATTTCTGTCAAAGATTGGATAACATTTACCGCTAGGTTATTTCTTAGTTTTTCATTCATGTTCCATTGGATTAATTTTAGATGGTAAATTCACTATAGTTATAGTAACTTATTAAAAACATAATTCAAAACTCAAGATGCACATACAAACACATATTTTAGTGCAATAGAACTTGATTGTAGGTCTCTTTAATTTACATTTGTATCTTTGTACATAACAGAAAATCCCTCCCCTATGAAATGTTTTAATTGGCTGAGGGTGTTTAGTACACAATGCTCTATTGCCCTCTACTGGCTAGAAAATGGTAAAAATAAAAACTTCTATCTGCTCATTAACTATATGTGGACCTTAGAAAACTAAATAAGGAAGATAAAGACACAGTTCAAAATAATAAAACAACATATTAGATTGGTAGAAAATATAAAAATGAATTTCTGAAACATTATCACATGTTTCAAAACTCTTAAAATTCTATTTTAGTTTTTTAATTAGCTGAAAATTCTAATTATTTTATATAACACTAAACACTCATTAATTCAAGATAACACTTTCATAATCTTAAACTGATAATTTCAATACTCATAGTTGTTCAGGGATTCTTGGGATTTTCCAACAAGATACGTATGTATGATGCTCTATTTGTTGGCACATTCGTGGAATATTTTTATAATGATATTTTGATGTTATCTAGTGTGATTTTATTTTTTTAAGTAGTACTTCCAGTTGGAAGAGTATTCTTAGCATTTCTAGTAAATATTAAAGAATCCTTTACCAATTAAATGAGTGATTTGTTTTGCATACTTCATTCTCTTTTAAATCATTATATGCTATTCACAGCTCACTGAGGAAAAAACAACATTGTTGTATGATGCTACATAAATTCTTTAATGAAAATAACAGTGATAATGCCCCAAGGAACATAAAATAAATAGAGCGATGAACCTACTTTGTTTCATTTTAGCACTATATGTTTCTTTAATGCTTGATTACATTTATTTCAAAAAATTTCTAAAGATTAACCTTACCATCCATGGCAGACGATGCAGATTTTTATTACTAAGGTGGCCTTGCTGGCTTTTCTAAAATACACTTGGGTTAAAAGAAGTTTAAAACAAACTATCACTGTTTTTTCAAAATTTTGACTGGAATTGTGAATCTGGGATTTATTTTATATTTTCCATAGTTTCTCTCAGCTACAATATACACTGAAATAATCTGGTTTTCATTTCCCAATGTACATTTCTTTGGAACATTTATAAAACTTGGGCCATGTTTCTTTGAAATGGAATTTTCTTCCATGGACTTTACCTTCCCATTCTATCCTCAGAACTAGTGTCTATTACAAATCAGGGAGATAATTTCCCTATGGCTTCCCTGCCAAAACACCTGTCAATCCTTTTAAAATTTTCTGGAGCAAATGATGTTTTACAATTTACTCTAACAACCTCTGATCTAGATTGTATTCACATCTCAAACTTTCCAAGAGAATATTTTCAGTCCAAGAGTATATATGTAAGCCACTTGAAGTCTTTGGTTCTCCACAAACTGAGAGAAAAAAACTTCATCCTAGAAAATATTATTACTATAAGATGGATAATAACCTTTTTTTACTTCTTAATTCTCAGGTGAGCTTAAAAACAAAGATGCACTTTATAGTTTTTCACATTTAATCCTCAAAAAATATTAGAAACAATCTTTTACCATTTCTATCTTAAGACTCAGGAACACAGAAAAATGAGATTCAGAGAAATAAGGGACTTGTCCAAATTTACACAGGAGAGCCTGTTGGTTAGAAGCCAGGTCTGGCTGACTCAAAGTGCATGGTCTTTTTATGGCACTTCACAGTCTCTGGGCATGAAAGATAAAGCTGGGAATCCATTTGTATTTGGATCTTAAATTGATCATGCCATTCAATATATTGTAGTAATCCTAACACTGGGAATCTAAGGAAATATTCCCATTTATAGTGAAAGATGTTCATGACATTACTAATTTAAATAATGTGGAATAAAGGAAAAAGAACTATGCGGTCTAAATTTCCAACAAAAAATGGATAAAGAAGATAACTATGGTATGTCATCTAATGCAATATTACAGTCATTATAAATAACAGCTAGAGGTTGTGTGCAGTGGCTCATGCCTGCAATTTCAGCACTCTGGTAGGCCCAGGTGGGAGGATGACTTGATGCCAGGAGTTGGAGACCAGCCTGGGCAACATAGTGAGACTCCGTCTCTATAATTTTTTTTAAAAAATTAGCCAAGTGTGGTGGTACATGCCTGTAGTCCCAGTTAGGGAGGCTGAGGCAGGAGGATCACTTGAGCCCAGAAGTTGGATGCTCCCATCAGCTATGATCACACTACTATACTCCAGCCTGAGCAATGGAGCAAGACTCTGTCTCTAAAACAATGATAGTAATAATAATAACGATAATAGCTAGATGCTATTTCAAAAGCTTTGAGTTGCTTAGGATAAATTGGCAACCAAAAATTTAAATATTATGTAATTAAAATGGAAAAGATAAGTTTATAAGCACTGGCAAAGAAAGGTGTCCTGTATATTTTTGCAGGAGAAAATTTACGAAGCAATAATATATATTCTAACACATTTTAAAAAATAATTACATATATGCCCTTGAATATGTGGGCAAATTTTGTATAATATATTTCAACTTTTTGATCCAGGGGTGGGGAATGTGTGGCCTTGGGGCCACATGTGGCCTTCTAGAACTTTGAGTGTGGCCTTTTGACTAAATCCAAATTTTACAGAACAAATCGTTTTAATGAAGGGATTTGTTCTGTGAAGTTTGGATTGGGTCGAGAGGATACTATTACTATTTAAATTTTATATTACTTATAGAATTACAAAAATAATAAAGATGTAATATTTCAATATGATTAGAGTTGTGTTGAAATACATGAAAATAACAATAGTTGATATTTTAGTTTGTGGAATATACATTTTTCCTTAACATAAAATATTTTTAATATGTTTATACTTATTTTTATTGAAAAATATAAAACAAGTGTTATGAAAATAATTAAAGCTATTTCCAACGGTTAAGTCAAGTTCTTTCTATTTCTCTATTTTGTGGCCTTTTTGAGAAATATTGTCTCACTTTCCTGTTCTGAATTAGCGAGCAAGTTCTCTTCATAAATAAGTGCCTCAGGTAGGTACATTACTTTTATACAATTAATTTACTTTACTAGTTTCCATGGAAATGTTAATGGAAAAGCCAGTTTGACTGAGTTATTGCTGATGTCCACTAAGGAGTAATATGGAAAAGATTACCACAGTATCCTATTAATTTGAAATTTATCAATGCCCCAAACTGGTAATCTGAAATTTAGCTTTTGTTAAACAACTTTAATAGTTGTTTACCTTGAAACAAAACTACCATGATCATCAAAGCATTTAACTAAGTGATTTTACAGTTTTCAAACATTTCAAGTTCTAGATGGTGTTCTAAGTAATACTTTTTCTCAAAATCTCTTTTATGTATTTATTAAAAAATCTTCCTTAAAATTGATGAGGCAATAAGTTCTTTTCCTTGTAATAGCAGCATAATATTCAGAAATGGTGATGAAGTTTGACTTGGATTACCAAATTAATCTAACTTAATGGAAGTTTCCTTTAAGAACTGGAACAAGGTACCATTAAATTTGATTTCCATGTGACCAAGATACTTCAACTTCTAAATGTTTATCAAAAATTAAATGTTAGTCTTTTTCTCTGTCTCTCTTACCTTTACTCTTTCTCTTTTCTCTTCATTATAAGTATATAGATAAATAAACATTTACACAATTAAATATATTTTGGCTTTTATTTGGGTGAATATTGCCTTAAATAAAAAAATTATTGATATGAATTTACTCGTATTTTCCCTTCTACTTGATAACTACTCCTTATGGTTCTCTATGGCAGAAAGAACTTGCATTAATTTTAACATCATGTCAGATAGAGTTGAATATATATTGCCTTTCATATATATATATACATCTTTTAAATCTCATGTCCAAACAAATACTTTGCTTTGGGAAGGAATCTTTATGCCTATTAAAATAATAAGTATATTTTCTTTACTTCTTACATTCCTACAGTAGATGGTCTTAGACAACTTTTTAAAACCCTAAAAACTTAAAAACCTTTGACCAAAAATTAATCAGATAATGATGTCAGTATGTTATTAAAGAATACAAGTATAACAAAATTATCAGTTTCCTTTATTCTTCCTTTCTGAAAAAAATGACACTGACTGGGAGTTTTATAATGGCCCAAAGGAAAAAAGTTCTTTGTGTGCCTCAAATTCGATATTTTAAGTTGAAGTCAGCTGTTAAGAATTACTGCATTATCCAGGGCAGAATCTGGGGTATGGCTCACATTACACTATGTTGGATATGAAAAGTTGAACACAAAAGGGGTGAAAACTTTTCAGTGATTAAAAAGGCCTGTGGGATTGGCTTTTAGATTCCAGAGCAGCACATCAAGAGAAAAGTTGCAGATTCTCGAGTTCTCACAGCAAATTGTGTCTGTAAATCGATGAAGTGTTTCTGAGAAAACATATCAGGATGGCCCTAAAGAGTATATATAAAATTTCTTTCAGCTCTCGATGGGAATGAGAATTAGATCTGATAGATGAAAACAAAGACCTAACAAAGTTAAGAAACTGACCACATCAAGATTTCAAACAGGCCAGAAAGTAGAGTGGATACAGTTGCCTATTTCATGTATTTTCTACTGCAATATCTTTTGAAATAAATTGTATTGATGCTTTCAGAATTAAATTTAATTAACCTTTATCGTGTTTCTTAAATATCCTAGGCATTCTGTAGAATATAGTGACAGTCATCAAGTGCTTCTCCGTATCTATATTGCATAATTTCTTCAGCCGTTTTACTTATATTTCAGCAAATTTATCCTCTACTTCATATTTATTCTCCTCTAAACCATTCTTCCTCATAAATGCAACTGACATCTAATTAAACATAATCAGGTAGTGGATAACTTAGGACATGTGGATATTATTGATTTAAACATGGTACACCAAGATCAGTGTTATTAATACATAGGGGTCCTATTGTTGACTTAAATAAAATATTCTTCTTTAGTGTTAGAAAAAATAAATGTTGATAAATCTTGTTGCAGAATTTTTATATATTACAAAGAGATTTTATATTTCCAAGGAAATTGTTTAGAAACTCTGCTGCTAGATATAGTATGTTTTTATGTGTGAAAGTGTGCGAACAAGTATATTTGTATGTGTTTAACGCCAAGAAAAATAAATGTCTGGAGTAAAATCTTGATTTTGTTGTAAAGAATGTCACAAAACTTTGTGAAGTTATTCAAAGTAAATTGAAAATATATATTTTTACACTTCATTTTATGGTAGAACTTAGCTTTCACTTGAGAAAGTCGACTATGGGTGGGAACTAAACATCCCCCCAAATGAGTTCCTTGTGATACTTAACTATCCCTTTAATCTTTAATGCTTTCTTTCTTTCTTTCTTTCTTTCTTTCTTTCTTTCTTTCTTTCTTTCTTTCTTTCTTTCTTTCTTTCTTTCTTTCTTTCTTATTTATTTATTTATTTTTTGTCTCATTCTGTTGCCTGGGCTAGAGTGCCATGGCATCAGCCTAGCTCACAGCAACCTCAAACCCCTGGGATCAAACAATCCTTCTGCCTCAACCTCCTGAGTAGCTGGGACTACAGGCATGTGCCACCATGCTCAGCTAAATTTTTCTATATATATATATATATATTTTAGTTGTTTGGCTAATTCCTTCCTCTAATTTCTTTCTTAGTAGAGACAAGGTCTCATTCTTGCTCAAGGCTGGTCTCAAACTCCTGAGCTCAAAGGATCCTCCCATCTTGGCCTCCCAGAGTGCTAGGATTACAGCTGTGAGCCACCATGCCCAGCCAATGCTTTATTTCTTATGAGATAAAAAGTGATAGTTCTTTTAAGCACATTACTTTGCAGAAATAAAAGCAGTTAGAAGTTTAATTATCTCTCCATTATCTCTTCATTGTAACCCAAGCAAGATTTTTAAAAACTAAATCTGCTGAGATTTAAGCTCATCTGAACCAAGAGTGCCATATGATAGTGGCTTTCTTAAATTTTATACCTCTCTGCACTTTTGTAGCATATTTCTAATAAAATAATTGGAGGTAATACAATTATATATTGGAATCTAAATCAAAGCATGGGACATCTAAAACCAAGGTTAGTAGAGACTCAAAGGTTAGTACTGAGACTCATCTCTGTTTTACAGTGATTTATGGAACAGAATTGGAACAGGAACACATTTGGCATATGTTCCAGGAAGACTCATATTTACTGAATTATTGAAGGAGCATTTAACCATATGAATGGCTTCCTATACAGTTGACCCTTGTGATGGTGATGCCCTTCCCACAGCCATTGCAGAATGCTGAGCTTTTTTCCTTCAACAATCTGGTCTAAATTTGAAATCTTGCAGACAGTTAACCCTCCAATCCTCACACTGTCCTCATTATGTATCACCATTAGTACAGATTAGGAAGAGTAGCTGTTGAAGGCAAGAAGACACACCTTTGCTTTACAGAAATAAAATTTTTATATACTTCTCCCTCAAAAGGAGAGGTCAACTTTTACTTGTATATTTGATCTTGTAATGTTTTTCCTCATCTCACTACTCTTTATATTCCTCTTATCTCACTACTGTAAACTGAATATCTAGAAAAATTTTAAGATTCCATCAAAAAATCACTATAAAATATTAAAACTAGAAATAAAATCTAGTTTTAAAAAACTATCCCCGAAAAGAGTATCATCACACCTGGTACTAAATTAACTTCTAATGACTTTCCCAATATCTCATGAAGCCATGGGTCAAATCTCACATTTCCAACTCTTAGGACCAGACTTTAGCACTTCCTATGTCCAAGTAGAAAGGCTCATAAACCAATACATAGAACAAGATCAGAAAAGGCTGTATTCTCTAAGACCCAAATAAATACAGATAGCAGCCTCCACATAGAGGATGCTCTTTTCTCTCCACGCAGAAGAAAAGCATTCTTCTGTTAGCTGATAGAAAGATAACCAGGGAGCAGAGAGTTTGCTGTGTGTGAAGGTCCTACCATAGGAAGAACAATGATTGAAGAATCATCGTTAGACAATGGCTCAGAAATGACGTAGAGAAATAACTTTAGTCTGATATTCTATATATTTTGGTAAAGTTTAGGTGGAAAGAAAGGTTTTTTTTTTTAAAAAGTTGGCTTTACAAAGAAATAGTCATGAAAGTAAACAGACAACCTACAGAATGGGAGAAAATTTTTGCATCCTATGCATCCGATAAGGGACTGATAACTAGAATATACTTAGAACTCACGAAAATTAGGAAGAAAAAATCAAATAACCCCATTAAAAAGTGGGCAAAGGACTTGAACAGAAATTTTTCTAAAGAAGACAGAAGAATGGCCAACAAACATATGAAGAAATGCTCAACATCTCTAATCATCAGGGAAATGCAAATCAAAACCACAATGAGATATCACTTAACCCCAGTGAGAATGGCCTTTATCAAAAAATCTCCAAACAATAAATGCTGGCGTGGTTGCGGAGAGAGAGGAACACTCCTACACTGCTGGTGGGACTGCAAACTAGTTCAACCTCTGTGGAAAGCAATATGGAGATACCTTAAAGCGATCCAAGTGAATCTACCATTTGATCCAGCAATCCCATTGCTGGGCATCTACCCAAATGATCCAGTGACACTCTACAAAAAAGACACCTGCACTCGAATGTTTATAGCAGCACAATTCATAATTGCAAGGCTGTGGAAACAGCCCAAGTGCCCATCAATCAAAGAATGGATTAATAAAATGTGGTATATGTACACCATGGAGTACTATTCAGCTCTAAGAAACAATGGTGATATAGCACACCTTATATTTTCCTGGTTAGAGCTGGAACCCATACTACTAAGTGAAGTATCCCAAGAATGGAAAAACAAGCACCAGATATATTCTCCAGCAAACTGGTATTAACTGAGTAGCACCTAAGTGGACACATAGGTGCTACTAATAGGGTATTGGGCAGGTGGGAGGGGGGAGGGGGGCGGGTATATACATACATAGTGAGTGAGATGTGCACCATCTGGGGGATGGTCATGATGGAGACTCAGACTTTTGGGGGGAGGGGGGGAAATGGGCATTTATTGAAACCTTAAAATCTGTACCCCCATAATATGCCAAAATAAAAAAAAAATAATTAAAAAAAAAAAAAAAAAAAAAAAAAAAAAAAAGTTGGCTTTAATATATATTTCAAAAAATAGAAATAATTGCTCTACTTAGCGTAACAATGGAGGTACTTTCTTCCTTGTTTTGAAAATTTCATAATTTGGAAGCCAATTCTCTACTATTTTCCAGGGAATGTATTTCCCCTGAAAAAGCCCCTATATTTTTCCTGGGAAATTTGGCCTTGGAGCTGCAATGTTATGTAATTTTGGAATTGAATTGCCAGCCTGTGTCATCTGTGAGTCAGGAGTTCAGGGAATACTTTACTGCTTCTCAGAGAGGAAAAGCTGAGCAGTAGAAATAGTCATGGCTTTGGCGTGAGATGAACATGGGTTTAAAATTCTGCCATGGATTTAAGGACTAATGTGACCTTAGACAATTTTCTTAATTTCACTCTCAGTTTTTTCATCTGTAAAATGGGGATAATAATAGCTTCCTTTTAAGACTGCTGGAAAGATGAAATAAGGTACTTAACATTATATTTGATATATAGTAGATGCTCAATAAATAATCATAATTGCTGCTACATGATTGTCTTTATGACCTATAGGCAGTTTAAGTCAGATTGATATTAATAACAAATTATAATCAACCAAAGAAATATAAAAAATTTCTTTCTGATCTAGGCTCACAATGGACTTCCATTTAGAAAGAGACTTCCTGAGTACCCCAGGAAATGCTAATGTTGGCAAATAAAACATGACATGAGGTCAGGATTCTCCTCAATCTTTCTCTGTAATCTTTAATTAGTTTTATGCTTCTTGGTATCTCTATTAATTGGGATGTACCTCACATCAGTTGTGTGAAGTTTAAATGAGATCATAGGTCAAAATGTGCTTTGTCAGTCTTAATAGCATAAAAAATGCTAAAGCATCATTGAATTTTTAGTTATTCATGCCATTTCATGAGTCTAATGCCACAGAAGTATTAAATCATCTTTGACTTCTCATTCATACCATTTCAATGAATGTAACATATAATGGTTAAGAGCTAATAATCTTACAAATGAAAAAGAATAATTTACTAGAAAGGATGAAACTACCTATCTGTGAAATAGGTAACACCAAAGGTCTCATCATACTTTCACCTCCAAACCCAAAACACAACTCTTATTGAAGTTTTGCTTTTCCTCCAGTTGTTCTATTACTCATATTTCATAGTTTTTTCATTCTTGCCTCTCCTGATAGTTACACTAAAATTACACTAGCATTAGTTTCCATCTTGTCATTCCAATGATCAAGTACAATTCATAGCTCCTGATGGCCTGAATCAGAGTAACATCTTTCTCAACACAAAGCACTCAATTACGTGATACTTCCTTTTAAAATCTGATATCCCATAACTGCTTACAAGAAACATTCCAGGTATGTTAGAATGGCCCAAAAGGCTCTGCACAGTCCAGCTCACTCCTTAACACCTTGTCTCTCTGTCTTCCTCATGTGCCTTGGCTGAACTATCAGGTCCCTGATCTTCTCATATGCCACCCTTCATCCCGTGCTGGGGACATGTCTTTTCTTAAGGCTTCTCTCTCAATTTCTCATGGAGCATAAACACCAACTTAGATACTGCTTCTTCCAGCACTATTCTTACTCTTCGAGGGAGAATTGATCTGCTTGGTGAAGTCAGCATTTTATAGTCTAATAATCCTTTGGACATTCATTTATGTATCCTGGTCATATTTCCCTGTTGCTTTCTTCTCTGGGCATATTTCTCTATTGCTTTCTCTTCTGTTTTTGGTTATTACTTGTGTGCCTGTCTCTTCTGTTTGTAAAGTCTTGGATGACTTAGACAGTGTCTTGTCCACCTTTGTGTCCCCAAGACTTGGAAATTTCTCTTTCCAACTCCTGCCTGAATATTAAAGAGAAAAATATTTATGAGCCATTGCTTCTATCTTAAAGTTGAAACAGCAGCATCTAAAAGTAATTATTTATGCACACATGTACATCTTAGGTTGCAGAACATTCTTCTCTTTACACATCTCATAGTATGTTCTTTAGCTGTTTATGCATATCAAATTAATGGATATGTTTTTTGATTATTTGCTCTTCTCATGCCGCTGATGCTATGATAGAGAGTAGAAGACATAGGTAATAATTGTAATTAAGCTAGAATAAAAAGAAGTATAATCAATCATTTACTTGAGAATGCTGATCAGAATGTCCCATTTTCTAACAGCTTTTATGAAGCTCTTGTACCAGATGCCCATGTTAAAGTACAGCTTGGCTAAACTCTGTAAGGACAGTTCTGCTTTCTCCAAAAGGAGATGCTCTGCATGAGTTCATATGGTATCCCACACAGACAGCCTTTACTATTTTATTTTCCATGAACAGGAGGTTAGAATGCTGTCAACCTCCCTGTTGTCTCTGAGAAAATGTTACACATGCCACCAGCCACTGAACTGGGATTGGGAATGTGAAGACCTATCATGACCCAAATATTTGGCCACATATCCGTGGTTGCTGGGATGGTGGAAATGAAGAAAGGCATAATATCACTCTCAATTTTTTGTTCATATCCATAAACGGCCCTGACGAAATGGAACTATAGCATAGACATTTCCTCTTCCCTTTGGCTCTATTTGGTAACATACTAGGCAGGAAACATTCATAACACTGATACCTTGGTACACTCTGGATTCACCTTTGTATCATTTCTCAGAATCATAAAAAAAATGATAGCTACCATTTATTATTAATAAACACTTCTGTTATCCAAGCATCAGACACATACATACACACATGTATCAGGTATATATGTACTCAGACACACAAATATTCATTTAATTATTGATTCATTCATTTATTCAACAATGTTTGAGCAACTAAAATATTCTGTCTGGATACCATACTATACACACATATACCCACACTTTCACATGCATCCATTTAATATTTATAACATTCTAACATATCTTTATCCTTTTAAAGATGAAAAATTGAGAAAAGAGAGGAAACTGAGGCTCAGAAAGGTAAGTATTTTGATTGTGTCCACACAACTAATAAAGAACAGAGTCTACTTTTAAACTCACATATGGCACGAAAATCCTCATTCTTTATATGTCCTGAGATCACTAGTTGAAGAGAATAATTTTGCCTTGTAACTTCTTTTTAAAAAGGCAAATATTATAATCAGTAAATTATGGGCATTGATGTTTTGAACCTAACAACAGATAATATCAAATTTTTAAAAAGTAATTCTGCAGAGAGTTCCAAGCATTTTCTTTTACCAGTTGAATTACTGAATTTAAACTTTCTGTATGTGCAAAATCAGAAGTTTGTCATTGAATCTCATCTCGAGGCAAATATGCATCACATATTTATTATGTGATTTAGATGATAGATGATTTATAAAATGAGCAATCAACCCATATTTTAGATACCAGGAGGGTGCTACTAAAATAAAATTCTATAATGAAATCTGAATTCACAGTTACTCCTTCCTAAAGCTCCATTTTATTGCTATATCTAGATTTTTTTTTCCCACCACTGGGTTTTTCCATCCTCTTAACATACAAATTCAGACAATGAAGTTGTATTTTAAATGTATCTTTAATTTTTGCTGCATGATATAAAAGCTGCTAAATGTAATTCTCTTATTTCTTCTATCTTTTAACTTCTGGCTTTTCTTGAGACTATCATAAAAGGGGTTCAGAAACTTATTCTAATGTAACACTTTATAACAGGTAAAATAAACACAATTGCCTAATGCTCAAGACTGAAACTCAATAAGAAACTTTAGATTCAATACACTAAATGTTTTCAAGAAACCTACAATTGGAGGTTTGTGAATATTTAGCTTAATAGATTACAAAAAACAAATTACATAAAATGAAGGGACACTAATAGGTCAATTTAACATAGAATTTTATATCCCCAAGTGATGTGAAGCATTATGCTTTTATAATTTGATGTTCTCAGGCACAAAAGTCATATGTGGATCTTAATGACTATTTTTAATTTTAAAAAATTCTCTTTGGAAAATGATCCATCTGTTTCTTGAAACAATCCCTTGCAAAGCCAATGAGGTCACTGCAGGTTGAAACCCATATCTAAGTTGCTTTAAGCTTAGGGTAACCTAAATAGTGTGACAAATTGGACTACTAGATATGTAAAATGACATTATAAAAATTCTAAAAAATCTTTTCTCATATTCTACATTTCTTGTGAACGACTGGTTTTAAGGGTAGGATCTGAGGGGAAAAGAACTATTGGAATGCAAGAGCATTTAGCATTTGTTTATATTTCGCCATCATTATGCTAGATTTAAGCTGTCAAACTAGGTTGATAACAAATGTTAAGTATAGAAACGTATACAGCAACCACCTACTGTCAAACTATGGTAGGCAAACAAAGAACTCTTGGGAAAGAGTTACAAATTCCAAAGTTAAATGCAAAGTAATGTTTTCAGGGCAAGGTTTGCTTTTTATCTCTAATGGAATGATTTCTTTAAATGCCGTGTACTTGCACAAGAGAGCAGAATGCATATATCTTGCACTAGAATTCTGCACAGTGATTCACTTAAAAAAAACCTAGCTTTACAAATGTGATTATTGTATGAATGCATTCAACATTGAGAAATAGTTCTTTGGATTAAATGTAAATTTTAAAAATATGCTTAACGTTTGACTGCTTAATGTGGAGGAAGTCACTTGCATCTTTGTTCTCACTTTTGGTTAAAAAACTGAATTAAAATAAAAGATATGTGTAAAACCATCTTATTTGTAGTTCTTTTGGATATTTTTGTCATTTACTTTAATAGCCAATGATAAAGCAGTTGTATTTATTAAAGTGTATATTGCATGATCAACATTCTAAAAGATACAAAAGTATAATATCTAGTTCTTCCACAGAAAAGATTTATAATTTGGTTTGAGAGATCATTTATCAACCAATATTGCAAACATTTTTCATGAAAGTACAGTAAACTACTTGAGACAAGGGGCTTTAAATTATTATCTTCAGGTATTTAGTACCTGTCTATGGCAGTTAACGTGGAAACTGGAGGACTGGAAACAAAAAGTCTACAATGAAACAAACCCAATTTTTAATCCTTTGGGCAAATTGAGGATAGCAATACTCAAATGGTTATAGCAAGTAATAAATGAAGCAAATTATTATACATATATTACAACCCTGTCTGAAACATAAATATTTTCTACTGCCTTCACATGAATTAAGCTTTCAGTAAATAATAGCTCTTTGAAAGAACAAGAAGTGCAATGGAAAAAATGATCTGATTCTTGAAAGGAAAGAATGATGACAGAACAAAAAATAACTAAAAAAAATAAAAATAAAAGAGTTTTAAAAAAATTAGAAGCAATATAAAGCAATCCAGAAAGAGATTAAAAGTGATAGTAATCTTTAGATTTTCCTAAGTTCATCATTATAATGATAAAAAGGTGAAAGATATTAACATGAGAACAAAGAGCTGAATATTAAAGTTTTTCTTTAAAAAATGAAAGATGTGGCTTGTCTTGTTCTCTCACTTCCTTGCTCTGAGGGAAGTCAGCTACTAGTTGTGAGCTGCTCTGTAGAGAGGCTCTCTTAACAAGGCACTGATGTTTCTGGCAAACAGGCAGTCAGAGCCTGAGGTCCGCTAATAGCCTCCTGAAGGAGCTTGCAAAAGGATCGTCCCTCAGTCAAGTGTTGGGATGACGTCTGTGCTAGCAAACACTCGAATGCAGCCTTGTGAGAGATCTTGAGTCAAAGGCAGCCAGCTAAGTTATATCCAGATTTCTGACTCACAAATGTTTGTTGTTATAAGCTTTTAAGCTTTGAAGCTATTTGTTACACTGCAATTGATAACTTATACAGATTTTCTTACCTAGAAGTAGAGTGCTGCCCTAAGAAGTACTTAAGAAAAAGAAGACAGTGTGTGGAGGCAAGAAGAATGTTGAGGAGTATGACTGAGAACACCTAAATTGCCTTATAATAAAATGTGAGAGGAAGGAGATAAATTAAAGGAAGAACTGTTCTTTGTTTTGTTTTGTTTTTGAGATAGACTCTTGCTCTGTTGCCCAGGCTAGAGTGCCGTGGCATTCGCCTAGCTCACAGCAACCTCAAACTCCTGGGCTCAAGCGATCCTCCTGCCTCAGCTTCTCAAGTATTTGGGATTACAGGCGCTTACCACCACTCCTGGCTAATTTTTTGTATCTATTTTTTAGTTGCATGGTTAATTTTTCCTATTTTTTGCAGAGACGGCGTCTGGCTCTTGCTCAGGCTGGTCTCCAACTCCTGATCTCAAGTGATCCTCCTGCCTCTGCCTCGGCCTCCTAGAGTGCTAGGATTACAGGTGTGATCCACCGCACTCGGCCAGGAAGAACTATTAACAGCAACAACAACAAAAAAAGTGCCAAGACTTTTGAAAATTCTCAGCCTCTCCAGATGGCAAATGATATTAATATTAAGAAATGGCTTCCCGGCCGGGCGCGGTGGCTCACGCCTGTAATCCTAGCACTCTAGGAGGCCGAGGCGGGCCTATCATTTGAGCTCAGGAGTTCGAGACCAGTTTGTAACCTCCCAAGACATGGTTCTTGGGTAGTTGTCTTGGGTAGTTTTCCTCATGCTTTCACTTCATTCCAATTAAGCCCCTGTCTTCAATAATCAGGTCGTAAAACTATACTATTCACCATGCCATCCTGTGGCAATTATCTATTGATGACTAGTTACCCCTCCTCTTGCTTTGAAAATTTGTATTCACTTTTAAGACTAGTCCTTGCCTTTGCCAATAACTGTAACACTCACATTACCTCAACTCAGGTATTTCCTTCTATTACCACCTGTCCATCTTTCCAACTCCCTTCCTCAATTACTCTAATATTTCCTTGACTTCAGCTCGAACTACAATCTATATTTCTCCCCTAACTTCCAAATAACTTAAACTGTCCCTCTCACAACTGATATTCTTTGTCTCCTTCCTATTTCATGTTCCTTCACTATAATAATTTTCTTGCATATGTCTCAAAATCTTTATCCTCTTCCCCTTCTATTACTTCATTAAGAAGCAACCTCTGGTTAAATCACATTCTCAGCCACCAGTCAAATTTCCTGCTGCATGGAGGTAATTGACTGCTGGCCCCAGTTGTTGCCCTATAAATTTATCACTGTGTTTACAACAAGAATATCCTTTACAGGAGCTGCTCTTAGCCAGTGAGTGAGACTGGAAGAAATACTAATGCAGAACTTCTCTGATGGGTAAGTTTCATTCTGATCAAAACATTTTTCAGAACTGTGCTGCAGCCTGTGATTCCTCGTACACAATCCTCCTTTCCCTCCCTCCTTCACAGGATCAGTGAAGTCTTCTCTTTTTCTCTAACAGACATTTGCCCTAACAATTCTCTTGCACATCTAATCCTATCTTGGCATGTGCTTCTCATGGAATCCCAAACACAAGGGGGACCCATTCGGCCAAGTGTGGTTGGAGAAGTGTTTACAACCATGCTGACTGCCATTATTTTTAGTTCATGACCACTTACTTTAAGTGGCTCATTCACTCTTCTGAATAGCCAAACTGTACATTCCTCTTTTTATACTTCCATGATCTTTTCCTTCCATTCTAACACTTTGGTGATGGCTTCATTTTTACTTTACTAAGAAAATAGATGCAAATTGAAGAAAGCTTTCACTAATATCTACACATGCACACATAAACCTACCTCCATCTATGTCATATGCTCTGTTTTCTCTCCTAACCATGCATGAGTTCTCTATGTCCCCAGCTAAGGAAAAGATCTTACGTTGCCCTCTAGAATTTTCTGTAAAGGGCCAGATAGTAAACATTTTAGTCTTTCTGGACAATACAGATCCTGTTGCAATTATTCAACTGTGCCACTGAACCATGAAAATAGCCATTGAAAATACATGAACAGATAGGTGTAGCTGTTAGAGACTAAGACCCTTCACATTCCTACGACTTGCCCTATGCATGGGCCTCCTCGTCTGAGAAAATAGCACCCAGCCCCCCAGCTATAGTTCCAAGAAGAATGCATTCCATGCCATGCTTGCTCCAGGGCATGCCACCTGCAATTGTTCCCAACCCCCTGCCAGGTTGGGGTTGAGTGATCCATCACAAAGAGCTTCCGGTGCCATTGGGATGCTGATTGGGGCTAATCAGCCCACAGGAAAGCCTCATTATTCCCCCATTCTATTTTTCTGTTTCTACTTCCTTGTTTTCTGTATATAAAACCTACTAAAAATCCAAGTAAAGTAGACCTTGACAATCATTCGCTTGGTCTCGTTTCTTTCTCTCGCTCATCTCTTTCAGGCACGGTCCCCCTCGCCCCCGCGAGTAACAGAAGGTCCCGCGGGCCGGGACAGTAGCTATGTTGCAATAAAACTTTATTTACAAAGCAAGTGACGAGCCAGATTTAGCCCGTAGGCTGTAGTTTTCTGAGCCCTACTCTAGACTCCTACTCTGACCCCAACTCCCATTTTCCTTTTCCCTGATTAAGAACACATCTCCAGCAATTCATTCTCCCTCTCTCTTTCTCACTCACTCATTTTTTTTTTCAAAAGGAAGTGCATCATTCTCATCAGAATAAAAAAAAAATGCTAGTATTCTTTCATCTCATAAAGATAATGCTTTGTTTTTGAGACAAATGACTTCCTCATTTCTCTTTGCCTGTATTCTAAAGTTTCTTTTCATTTGTTCTTAATCTCACACCAATAAGCTTTAGCTTCCACTAACAAATTATTCTACTGAAATTTACCAATGACCTTCACATTGCTAAATTCAAAGGTAAATTTCAATCCTCATTTTACTTAACCTTTGATATAGTTGATCACCTTCTCATCTTTGAAATACTATTTCACTTGGTTTCTAAGATAGCCAATTGTGCCTTTGGTCCAGCTTTTACCCACTCTAGAGGGCTAATTGTAAAATATTCAGAAAATTCATGAGACAGTTATTAAACCATTTATGGCTTAAAGTCAGCTTTGATGAGAGTGTTTACTAGATAGAAATTGGCAATGTTAAAAATTCAGAGCTTTTCAAAGCACAAAAAGACATTATCTCAGTCATGTGTTGAATCTAAACAAGCTGATCTCATAGAAGTTGAGAGTTGTATAATAGATACCAGAGGCTGGGGAAGGGAGGGAGGGAGGGATGAAGGGGAGAGGTTGGTCAACTGTACAAAGTTACAGTTAGACAGGAAGAATAAATTATGGTGGTCTATTACATAGTAAGGTGACTGTGTGATGGTAGCTAGTAAAATGTATCACATATTTCAAGATAGCTTGAAGGGAGGATTTTGAATGTCATCACCACAAAGAAATGATAAATTTAAAGTTATGGATATGCTAATTACCCTGATTTGATCATTACACAATGTATACATGTATTGAAACATAACATGTACATAACTATGTATAATTATTATGTGTCAATTGTATATTTTTAAAAAATCAGAGCTCTTTAAAAATAGCAAATTTTCAGTATACCACAGAGACTTCCCTTTTATACTTATATACCCTCCTTACCAAGCATGGCCTTTTTTATCTTATACTACACTGACTGCTTCCTCTCAGTCTCATATACTTTTTCCTGCTCATTTTCCTGTTCATTTTCCTGATTGCCAATCATTGCATGTAACAATTTTGTATCTTGTCTTATTTTTGTCCTTTGCCCTGTCAGAGTCTATTCTCCACACAAACAGCCAAAGTAATCTATTTAAAAAATAAATCAAATTATGCAATTTCTCTGAACAAAGCCCCCTACTGGCTTATCATTTCATTTCAAGTTAAAGCCAAATTTCTCACAAAGCATCTGGTCCCTGATATATCTGAAGTCCTCATCTCCTCATACTTTAATGCTCAAATACTCACTTGACTATAGAAACAGTTGTCTCCATGTTTTTCCTCAAATATGTAAAATATTTCTCCACCTTAGGAGTAAAGCCATGAAGATATTGAGGGGAGCGAAAAGTAAAAGTGAAAGAAGAAGAAAAGGAAGAACACAAGTCTCAAGTATTAAGAAAGGGACAGTATCAAAGCTTTCTGTGATCAGGTGGAGCTTGTGTGACAAACTGGAAACCTGAGGAACTCCAAGTAAATAGCTGCTTTTCCCCATGGGGCATTTGCTGGATCCTGTGGGACCCAGTTGCTATATGGGAAGCTAGCATAAAAGCTTCTAAAAGGCAGAGGTAAAAAACTCATTTTTGAAAAATGTTAATCTCATAGAAGTCGAGGGTAGAATAGTGGCTACTATACTAAAATAGAAGGAACACAAAAGTGAATAAATACAACAAATAACGCATTAAGGGAAATAGAAAAAGCAGTTGTGTCTGTGTAATATGGTACAAAGCAAATGAGTATTTGTGAAATATTGTATTCAGTCATTCCCCAAGTCTTAAGAACCAAAAAACTCAGAAAGTGAGGTGACACAGTTGTAAAATAGAAGAGATTAAGCAAAACTCCTGGATGTGTCCTAGCTCTGCCCAGTGAAAAGGCCTAGAAAAAATGACCAGTCCATGAGCATCCCTAGCATCAGGCTGTTTTCTCGAAATGTAATTTCCCATTAGAGGAAACCAGGTCTTCTTGCAAAAGTGGCTGATTTTAGGTCTAGGGCATAAAATGCACAACACGAGTCTGGGACATTGCAGCATACCAGACAGCAAGAAAGTTGTCAATGTTTACCAGGGTCATGTCAAAAGGTTTTAGGAGCCAATTTGAAAAGACTGTCTACTGGCCAAAGGTAAGAGAGTCTGAGCTTCAGTGAAGACAAGATTTACAATGGGTTGATGCTCATCAAATATATTTAAATTCATAAATTCATAATTATTTAAACAGTTAATCAACCTTTTGGTATGACTGCAATGCAATTTATTTTCTTAAAAATTAGTTAGATAAATGGAAAGCATCTAGCATATATCCTATTCTCCTTATACAAATGGTAGGATAGCCAAATAATATAATAGATGATAGTAAGTCTCTCTTTTTAAAATTATTTTAATTTTATATATTTAGTATATTTAAAAATTTAAATATATTTTAAAACATGCAATTAGAATATTACCATTCTCAACCTCTAGCCAATTAACATCATAAACAATGAAAACCAAGCATTGTGTGCCTTCCATGTGCAAGACGACTGTGGACTTGGCAAATGAATATAATTTGAGTTTGATCAGTCCATTGAATCTAGGTGCCAATTTACAGAAAATAGAGTTCAGAGGAATATACTGAGCTAGGACATGGGAGAGAGTGTTGAGGTTAAATATTTTGGATTCTTTAATAGGTAACTTGTAATAAAAATAATTGGATGGAAGGGAAACATGCAGCTCAATAGATCTCTAAAAGACACATTATGTTTTAAAAAATGAAGAACACTAAGTTAAAGTGCTCAAGGATGCATAGGTGACAATGTCAGAAAGAAAAGTAGGAAAGTGATTATTGAAAAAATCAAAGTAGTGGTTATTTGTTTGGGTGGAGTGGCTCATGACTTATGAGACACATGTGGAGGGGTTTCTAAGGTGTTTAGCAACATGCTATTTCTTGACCTAGCTGACGTGGGTGTTCTTGTAATTATTTATTAAGTTATGCATTTGTTTGTTTTGGATTTCTGTATCGGCATTTTATTTTACAAAAATAGGTTAAAATGCTACTCTGGCACTTTTAATTAAATTACTGAAAAACAAGTAAAGATTAAGTTTGGAATGAGAACACTCTTGTTGCCATATTAAAAATACAAATGTGACTAGTACAAAATCGCCAAAATGTTCCTTTTTGACATAAAAATAATGTTTCTCAGAGTAAACTGTTATATGGATTCTGATTTTATCAGTGAAAAATGCAAGCAGGAGGTTCCCACTTACCATCCTTTCTCTCTTTGTTCTTTTTACCATAATAATGAGCTCTTGGAAGACACTTGAAACTTACAGTAGATCCCATTTGAAGGAATATCATTCAAGAAGATATAAAGCAGAAATGATATTTTAGAGGGAGCCCTAGCATGCCTAGAAAACCTGTAATCATTCTCAGCAGATAACTGATTATTTGGCCGGAATATGCTTAAAGGAGAAGCTTTACTCCAAAGTTGGATAAGTGAAGGTAGGATTCAAGCATGATAAAGAACAGTAAGTGGTAGAGGAACAGTAACAACTATAAAGCCTTTATGATTTCTTTAATATTGCCAGGAAGCACATAAAAGACTTCTAGAGCTGACTGGATACTATTAAAAAATAATTGTATTCTCCTTGCTGTGAATTATAAGTCTATTACACATGGAAAAATTTTGGTGGACACATAAGGCAGGAAAATAAAATTAATTTTAATTTCAAATGCTATGTGACACTATGCAGTTTTTCCAATTACAAAGATATGTCTTGTGATTTTAAGAAGTCAGCAGAGCATATAATACTTATATTAATGTAAGAAAATGTTGATATTCTTTTGCAAATAGGTACCTTAATAAGCATTAAACTCTATAGAAACTGTCTTAAGACAAATGAAACCTAGTCATTGATGTAACACAGGGTTACTTTTTTATTTGATAAATTTCCTACAGGGACATTTTAAATCTTATGACTTAATGATGCTTTTAACAAGATTATGAAATTAATTTCATAATTATTACATGGAAATTGTACTGAATTTGAAGACAGAACACCTGAAGTAAAATTCTGATTCTGTTGACTACAAACTGTGTAGTTTTGGGCAACTTATTCACCTTATCTAAATCTCAGATCACTTTCTAGAAAATGAGAGGATTGAACCATATAGATCCTAAAATTCTTATTATATATGTCCATCAGTATTCTCAAGTTAATCAATCAAGTTCAATTTGTTTTGGGGGCCAAATAAATTCTGTAAAGACTGAATGAAAAAGTCATAATGCCTGTATTAGTTATCTTTTGTCTGTGTAACAGATTAAACTAAAACTTAGCAGCTAAATTAATACAACAGACACTTCTCTACATAATTTCCAAGGATCAGAAATCTGGAAGTGGTTTAGCTGACTGGTTTTGATTAGGGTATCTCACAAAGTTGCAATCAAGTGTTGGCTAACACTGCAGTCACCCGAAGGCTGACTGTTGCTGGACAATCAATCTCCTTGTAAATTCACTTACATGACTGCTGATAGGACTCAATTCCCCACTGGCTCTTGGCCATAGGTTTTAGTTCTTTGCCTAGTAGTCCTCTCTGTAGGGTTGTTCATGACATGGCAGCCAGCTTCCCCCAGATTGAGTGACCAAGAGAAAGAGAGAGCGTGTGCGTGAGTGAAAAAGCCCCCAACATTGAAGGCGCAGTCTTTTATAAGCTCATCTATGAAGTGACTTACCGCCACTTCAACCATATGCTATTGGCCATATGGACAAGCCTTGATACAATATGGAAGAGGAATTACAAGGGTGTGAGTACCACAATGTGTAGATCTTGGGAGATAATCTTGGAGACTGGCTATCAAATTGCCTATACCGAATATAATATAGATTAAGGCCCAGCTTTCTCTCCCCACATTCTCCATCTGCCCAATTACACAAACTTCTCATGCAATGAGTAATATGTATGTTGCTATGGTTATTACAGAAACATGGGGTCTTTATCTGTATTCCTAACCATGAGCATAAGAAAACATCTTTATTTTTCAAAGTAAATGTCTTCTTTTGCAGCAAACAGCTTTACTTTAATTTACTGAAATGTGGTTGTCTAATGTGAGTATTTTCAGTTTCTCTCTTGCTATACCTTGTTATTTCACTGTACATTTATCTTTTTCTTTATAGAATTCACTGAAAAAGTCTATAATCGTACATAGTTTAATTTCATTGGTGGTCTTAAATCTATTTCCTCCTCCATGATTATGCCTCATCAAGTAAACTTTCTTTTTCTCAAATTCTCCATTTATTGTCTTCTTTCAGTTTATTTTCAGGACTTTCTGTCTGCCTTCAGGTCTCCAATTCATTGCTAAACTTTTAGTAAGAATAGGCTACACCTTTTTCTTATTGCCTTATTAACTTTTTAAGATTTTCTAATCTAACTTTCCCAATTATTATTCTGAAATGGCCAATTTGCCTAGTTCAATGGTTATGTAAATTTTCCTCAACTTCTGCTATACTAGCACTGCCAATTTTACTTTTCTTCTTAAAACTTTCTTTCTCTTCTATTATCATGCACATTCTTTCTTCTCTTTACCCTACTTTTTTAATATCTCTATGCTCTTCGCTTTTAGATCCTTTTGTTTCTCCATTGTTTTTTTCTTAAAAATCTTGTAAGGATCACCTTAATGGAACACCAATGCTTACTTTTTGACCCTTTTCAAAGTTAAAATTCTAATGATCAATTAAGTAAAGAGTATCTTTATATGAATTTACAATTAATATTCCAAATTCAATACAGATTTAAAATATACTCATGTCTCTATTTAGAAAATTAAAATAGGGTTTTTTATTTCTGTTAATAATATTTCCATGTCTCAATTTATGTGAATCGATCTTAAAGTCAGCATTTTATGTGTGTATGTATGTATTTACATTTTTTCCTTGAGGCCTGTCAATTCAGATTGTGTAGCATTTATCATTTTGATGTGCTTGAATTAATCCCGTCCCATGTTTTGTTTTAATGTATTGGAACTCAGCCCTCCAATTCTCCTGTCAATCATGCCTTTTGTGACCTACCATTCATGGTCTACAACTTCTCCACATTTTTCTCTTTGTAGTATTTACTATTTACAACTGACCGTTTACAAGACTTCCTTTTGCTCTTAGATTAGACCTACATTCTTGACATATCAACAAAGTCCTGTAAAATGTGGCCTATGCCTACCACTTAAATTTTATCTCAAGCTACTCTTTCCCTTTCCATTTGCAAACAGAAGCAGTAAATGGTTACAGAAAGATCTGAATCTAGTCTGTGCTTGGATTCAAACCTAGTTCTACAACTTTGTTCTGACTTTGACCAAGGTTCTTAGTCTTTTTGTGCCTTAGTTTTCTAATAGGTAAACAATAATCTGATACAAATGGTAGTTGCTTATTGAATTAATCAATATATTAGAACAAGTCCTGGGGAATAATTATAATATTTGTTATTGCTATTTGAACATATTCCTGCAGTCTTATATTTTGTTTTCCATTTATTTTACTTCTTAATTCTTGTTTATCCCTCCCTTCCTTGATCTTTAACTGAATTCATTGTTTCTTTAACTTATTTCCCATGATTTTCCTTAACTGGTTTTGAAGTTATTCATGCTATTTTTATTCATTTATTGTTTTTCATTTCTGTTCATTTATTGACTACTTTTTAAAGATGCATATTTGATTTTAAAAAGTCTTAAATAGTCAATATCATTGATATCCTCCTGAGAAAAAGAAGGATCTTTGAATGTGTTAACTCTATCACCAACCATTTTCCATATTACTGTTATCAAGTATGAGAGCCTCATTCTTATTTTACCAATTTGAACAAGTTGTTCAAACAATAACAATAACAAAGTTGTTGTTATTGTTATTAATATTGTATGCACTGCTTCTTTGGATATAGAATATTTACTCATTTACTTTCTTACGGCGAATTTATTCTTGCATTCTAGTCCTTCGATTTTCTTCTAAGTAAAGACCATCATTTTTATTGTAGTTCTTTCTTCAAATGTCTAGGTGGAAAGCTTAGTCTTGCCTGAAAACAGTAATTTTTTTTTTTTTTTTTTTGAGACAGAGTCTCGCTTGTTGCCCAGGCTAGAGTGAGTGCCGTGGCGTCAGCCTAGCTCACAGCAACCTCAAACTCCTGGGCTCAAGTAATCCTTCTGCCTCAGCCTCCCAAGTAGCTGGGACTACAGGCATGCGCCACCATGCCCGGCTAATTTTATATATATATATATATATATATATATATATATATATATATATATATATATATTGGCCAATTAATTTCTTTCTATTTATAGTAGAGACGGGGTCTCGCTCTTGCTCAGGCTGGTTTCGAACTCCTGACCTTGAGCAATCCGCCCGCCTCGGCCTCCCAGAGAGCTAGGATTACAGGCGTGAGCCACCGCGCCCGGCCTCAGAAAACAGTAATTTTTATCCTTACTCTTGAATAATAGGTTTCCTGGGTATGGAATTTTATGATTATGGGGGTTTTTTGGTTGGCATGTTGAAGATATTATTCTAGTATTTTGTGATATTCATTGTTGCTAATGAGAAATATATTGAAAAGATTTAATTGTCAGTTCCTATGGATTATCTTTCTTTGTTGGGGGTAAAGAAGTAATATGTAAGGTTGTTTAATTTTTGCTTGTTTATGCAAATCCATAATCTGCTAGCATTGTTTTTCTTTATTCTTTCTGGGACTCAGTGAGTATCTTTTATCTGAAGACCCATGTACTTCTTTGGCTTTGGAAAATTCTCAGCCATTATCTTTATAAAATTGTCTCTCAGGTATTTCTTTAACCCTCTTTTATGTTTTACACTCTTTCCTATTTTCATGCCATTTAATAACTCTTATGCTTGTTTTGACTCTATAGCTTTCTGTGTACAAACTAATTCTTTTTTGTATATTAACTTTTAAAATGTATTATTTATTTTTTATTATGGTATAGTTGGCAAATTAAGATTATATATACTTATGGTACACAATGTGATGTTTTGATAGATGTATACACTGTAAAATATTTAAATAAAGCTAATTATCATATCCATTACCTCATATACTTATCTTGTTGTGAGAACATTTAAGATTTACTCTCTTAGTAATTTTCAATCATACAATATATTATTATTAACTATAGTTACCATGCTGTACAATAGATCTCCTGAATTTTTAATTTCAATTTACCATTTCCATTATCTCTAATCTCCTCATTAATCTATTTATAAAATTTTTATCTTAATTACTATATTTGTCATGTCTAAAAGTTTGATTTGGTTGTTTTTTTAAATGTACTTATTCATATTTCATTCTCCCTTATTTATCATTTTGTTTTTAGTTTTTAATTTTTATATTTCTATAGAGGCTCTATATACCTCTATATATCTCTCTGGTAATTTCTTTTCCTTTAGTTTCTATGATGCTATTAAAAAAAAAATCATAGTGTTTTCCAAATTGTTTCAATAACTCCAGGACTAGGAGAGCTCTGGCTTTTTATGACTTCAAGCACTCCCAAAATATTTCATTTGATTTGTGTTATTTGCACTGTTTTTATGGAAAATTCATTTCACTGAGTGTCCTATATGCCTTTAGTTATGGAAGTTCCTTTATTGTGGGTAATTATTTTTTAATTTCAATGATTTTATGACAATTTCTCAGCCCCACCTTCTATAATGTAAATTTGTAATGCCTGCACCACACACACACACACACACACACTCCACGATTGTTTACTTTCCCATTGTTTTCTCAGCATCAGAAGTTCTAGTGCCTAATATATATTTTTGGTTTTCTTTGATGAAAGGATGCATGATTATTCCATGTACTGCTTAAATAATAGACAAATCTGCTGTAGTAAATTCAGAGCTACCTTCTATTCCAAAGAATGTCCCATGTTTTTCAATCTTCATGTCCTACTGAAAGAAAGTATTCACTCCCTTAATCTTAGCAGTCTAAAATTTCCTAAGGGTACTCTCCAGATATCTTTTTCAAGAAGGCTTTGCTAAATTTAAATAAGTTAAATATTCTTATTAATATAAATTTCCTTCAGAGATGTACTGATTTTTAATTTTGACATATTCAGATTTTAATTATTCCCTGCTTTCTGCATTTTATAAGAATACTTGGGATATACTTAGTCATAAGTTCCTTACTCTGACTCTATAACATGTTTGTCTTAGATATGCTACAGAAACTTCCATTCAGGTGTTCAATTCATTGAACAAGAAAGGAACTCAGCTGACATATATATTACTTTGGCACTCATGGTTTTAAAATTAATATTTAAAAATTCATACATTGGAAATATTAATATGTATTATTTTGGGGCTGTGCATGTGAAAATAATCAGATAATAAGATAATAGGCCTCCATTTCTTCTTTTTAATCATTGCTTAAAACTGAGTTGGAGCTGCTCTTTGTGGACAGTTTATGTTCTATCAAGTTCACCACAGTGTTCACCACTTCTTTGTGTTTTAGACTTTGTCAGTTTCACTCAGCTGTATTTTTGCCTGGCTGGTGTAAATATTTAAAGTTTGGGGATGTGGATATGAAACATTCTTCACAGCTTAGCGTTGCCAATTATTATTGACTTAGACCATGGAATAAATTTTTATGTACTGCCTCCGTTTGAAATCAGTTCATTAGAAGTGCAAGAATTAATAATATGCATTAAGTTATAAATATAACCATCTGCATTTTAACTCAATTATATTGCTTATCTTGTTTCAATTTTTCTCTCTCATGAAACATGGAGTTATTATTAAAGAACCATATGATTTCACACATACATTCAAGTTAACTCTAATACAAAATTTGCCTAAACTGCCTTGAGTATTACTAGATGTATTTGGTAACTCAATATCTATGTACTACAACCAAATATGATGAATTCCTATGGTGAGATGAGAACTGTAATGAAAACTGAATGCCTATTGACTGATTAGATTATTGCACAGTCTATTAAAAACTGACAAAAGAGTGAACCTGAAATGTTGCTACAGTAGTCATCTAAATAATGGCATTGGGCCAACTGGGCAGCGAGATAACATTTAGATTCTAAACAAGTAGTCTGACAAGGAGCTTTGCTTGTTTTAAAGGAAAAGAGCCCAACTGGTTTTAAAGTAAAGTTAAACTGATTGATGTTTATATTCTTAGTGCCTGCCATTTGATTAAAAGCAATGTTATAAAAATTAACATATAAGATATATATTATTTTTCTTATTTTTTATTTAGTTTTTATTTCTTAGTAAATTTTAAATTTCTTAGTTGCATAAGATTATAGTGTTTATACAGAGGCTAAGTGACAGAAGTGTTGCTAAGACTCAAATCTGTGGGAGGGCTCCAAATGAATATGTAAGCCATCAAGAATAATAATAAATGAAATCTTAAAACTTCAGTCTCAGGATATCTATAGTTATATCTCCCAATTATCTGAAGACAGTGCCTATTTCTTAGGAGAGTGCCACAGGGAGCCTTTCATCTACCATGCAATCTTTGATACAGGATGAGATTATGGACAGTACTGAAAGAATATAATCAATATTCAGGTCGACCATAGATTTAAAAAAAATATATGATCTCAGTTCGTGCTACCACTCAGTGGAGAGCTCTATAAAAGAGAGAACAAAGAGTGTAGTTCTTAGCATTCAAAAACATTTTTGCTTTATGTAGTATAACCCTGTCTGAACACATTTGTGCTTTTAATGCTTTGCAAAGGTAGATCATCAAAAAATAACAGAAAGACACTGAATGTGACAATATGTTTGCTCCCTGGTTAGGGCCTTGATTATACCCAACAAGGTTCTGCTGCAAGTGCTATTTTTCCATCCAGCCCTTTCTTTTCTACAGCAAGATATTAGATATACAAGAGCAATAAACATAAAGATAATGCTAATATTTCTCTTCCCTGAAATAAATGCAAAAAGGCTCTGTGGAAATGCTTCCACATAGTAATTCATAGCTATTGTTATTTAACATTTACTCTTCAAATATAGTTTCAATTGATTGTGTATTTTTTCATCTCTTAGAATAGGAAAAAAGTCCCACAGAATTATATTTCTTGAGATCCTTATAGGGTTTGGAAACAACAAAAGAATCCTACACTTTTTCTTTTCCTCAAGCCATTAATAACTTCCAAATCATGTACGTTGGATGTTAGGGAGCTCTCCATTGCTTCATCTATCTACCATCTTGATCTCTGTTTCAAATTATCCTTGTTCTCAGCACTGATATAAACAAAAATTATACATAATTAGAGAAGGTGATTTTATATACATGAATGTTTTTTGAATGAAGTGAGTTTAACAAGATAAATTAAGTACAGCTTATCAAGTTCAAACATACGTTGTTTAATTTTAAGCTAACATTGACAAAAATGTGTGCTTTTGCTCTTTACTAATTACCTATCCTATCAGTAAAAGACCACTAGTCCAAATAAAAAATAGCAATACCATATATATGTTCTACTTATGGCACATAAAATCACTCCAATAAGAATGGTGTAGGTAGTTTTCTGGTGTCACACTTAATAATGGTATGGATCCTGCCATAGTTAACATGGGTTTTATAGTGGCACTAAGAAACAGAAATGAGTGGTGCATTGTGTAGGAGTGGAAGGGGTGTACTATGAAAAATGGGCTCTATGTTTGAAGCATATTTCAAATCAACCTGAAAAACAATTTCAGAGTCCAAAATGAGTTTCCAAGGAATTCTGGAGTTATTTAGAAATATATTAGAGGAATTAATAGCTCTAACTCCATTGTGTTTCTTTAGGCATTAGAGTATTTGAAACAAAGCAATAGCAGTAATGTTTCATGGATTATTCTATAATGCGATAACATAACTTCATAATAATAGAAATGGAAAGAGGGGATTTGGACAATTGATGTTATTGGACACATCGTGTGATTTATATCTAACAAGAGGTAGCACAGTGTAAATGTTAAGAACTCAGACTTTGGAATCGGGTGGTCAGTAGCCAAGGCTGCCACTTACTAGCTATGTGAAGTAGGGCAAATAATATAACCTTTTCATGCCTTAGTTATCCATCTGTATAAATTGAATTATAACAACATCTACCCCCTAAGGTTGTTAAGAGAATAAATGAGTTTATATAATATTTATAAGAAATTTAGAATTGTGCATAAGTTGGTTAAATGTAGCACCTTATACATGCATACATATTATTTACATATAAAGTTTACTTTTATCCTTTTATTATTTAGTTCTATCATATTACATATAATTTGAGAAACTACCATTAAAGGCAAACTATTTTTCTCATGACAGAAAAAAAAAGAGATTTTAAGGTAATAAAATTTAATTGGCTTCACCAATTAAATCAGAATGGGGAAAGCCAAATTTATAATGAAAACAGTGTAAGTTGGTAAATTGCAGACATCAAAGAGTACATCAAAGAGTAGAACATTTAGAACATTTAGAATATGTGTGATAGTTTCATATCTTCTCATAGTTTGTCAAGGGATTTATCAAAAGAGTAGAAGAAAACTATATATATAACACCTTGTAGAGTGGTTTGCTGATAGTATATGTTGCACTAAATGGAAAAATGAGGGCCAAATGGTAGAATTTCTAGGGAGAAAGAGTTTGTCAAATACATGAAAGAACATTTAAACAATTAGGGATCTTTGAACTAGAATAGGCTACAATTAAGAGATAGTGACTCCCTTGTCCCAGGAGCCATACAAATAGAGGCTAGAAGATTTTTCTTAGATAATATTGTGGAGGAGAATTCAAGTTTAGCATAAAGTATTGAGATAGACAATTTTTTAATATTTTAAAATTATTTAATTAGTGAATGGATGTGGCAACCACCCTATAATGCATGCAGTGAAGTTTTAAAAAGTATTTAATTGACAAGTACAGATTGAATATATACAAGGTGTACAACCTGATGATTTGATACACATATATATTGAGTGACACTCCCGCAGTCAAATTAATTAACACATCCATCTCACCAGTGTTGTACATTAGATACCCAGAACTTGTTTATCTTATAACTGAAACTTTGCTTCCTTTGTCCAATATCTCCTCATTTCCCCCACCACCCCTTAGCCTGAGGCAACCACTGTTACATGGTCTACTTCTACAAATACCTGATTTTTAATGTTATCCCTAAATCAGGATTCCAAGAATTATATTAGGATGAAAAAAGAATTATCAAAATAAAATTTAAAAGGTAGAGGATTATCATATGATATACACGGTTAAAACAATTTTACATGTATACAGACATATACATATGTATATATATACATATATGTGTGTATTGCATAATGATATATGTATACATATATTATTAGTAACAGTGCAGTGTTATATGTCAGGAAAAATAATTTGAGTAATTGAAATATACATAGTTTGTAATACTGTTCTTTTGTAAAGAAAATTTGGAATTCTTACATTCATTATTACATTTTCAGGCAAGGAATAATTCAACTACTTTCATTAAGCGACCACCTTCAATACAAAGTGCCTCTTAAATTTCAGAAAGAAAACACAATAGGGTGCATTTTATTTGTGATGTTTCTACTAGGCTTGCAACTGAAAGGAAGAATTTAGATGACCTAAAAAAGTCATAAAAAGAGAAGTTGAAAATGTTCTTAAATGCTGAAAGCCAAATCCTTCACCTACAGTCCTAAAATCTGTGTTACTTTGTGTGATTTACTTCTCTAAGTACTCATCTTATGAGATTGCTCTAAAAGGTAGGTGAGAAGAACTAAATTCTTATAGTTTAATATTCAATGTTAGTTATTATTAATGGTGAACTTACATTATAAACACTGGGTCATGGTATATAGGTTAGTCTTAGATTTCTGTGATTAACATCAGGATTCAAAGAAGACTACTTATCTCTGTGATTCTAATGTGTATATTGTCGCCTCCTGAAATCACGAGGAAGGGACTAAAATGAAGGAAAAGTACATTTTCTAACTTTCTGCCTTGAAAAGCTTTTGCTAGAGCAACATACTATATCTAAGCATATCAACAATAAATATTAATTTCTCAACTTAAAATGTTAATTCTGGGTGCATGTGATTAAAGAATTGAGGGGCTACTGAACTATTAAAAGAACTATTCTTGAAATTAAGATAGGATTGTTCAATATACGTAGGTGGTACCCTCTAGTGGCTACAACATACACTATCTTTTAAACATAGTTAAAATATACCATGGGCATTTTTTTCTTAATTTGCACATTCTGGGGACTTTAGTGGTTGAGTTTCAAAACCTTCTTAGTTTAAAAGGTTAATAACAAAAGCCCCAGAATTCATACAATTTTTACACATTCCAACCAAAACAGAGTGATGGGACATCCCAACATACGCCTGTGCCGCTAGAGTTCCAAGGCATAACAGTTTCTGTAGTCAACAATTAAACAATACATTAAGAAACATGGAGCATGCAAAAGTACAAGTGTAAACACCATAGGAAAATATGATCTCAAAAAATAATGAATACTTGTAAAACTTGTATTAGTTTATAAAAAGCATTTCCCATGTATCATCTCATTTGATCCTAAGAGCAACCCTAGGACAATAGACAGAGCTGAAGTCATTGTCTCACAGAAGGAAACTAAGAATCAGTGAAGGGAAACTCAAGATCAATTATTTAATATAAAACATAACATGTCTAGACCTACAAGCCAGAGGTTTTAGTCCCTAGTTCAAATATCACCACCCCCATCATTGCCACATTGTCTGTCTTTATACATGGCTCTATTATATTGATGTTACATAGTCATAGAGATACAGCCTCTTTGAGAAGGAAGTAATCTTAGAAATCATAGGTATAAATATACATATATACTCAATAAAATTGTACACTCACATTATTATTTAAGTTGGAGACTATGTACACATTAAACTAATATTTAGTATAGAAAAAGGGAAAATAATATTTTAGCTGGTGATAATTAATACTCTCCTCTCAAATAATCACAATATTAAAGCATCTACTTTTAAAAAAAATCACATTTTCTTTAAAAGGCAAATATATTTGTATATATTATATAATAATCACAATATTAAAGCATCTACTTTTTAAAAAAATCACATTTTCTTTAAAAGGCAAATATATTTGTATATATTATATATATACAATATATGTAATATATATTGTATATATAATATATGCAATATATATGTAATATATATTGTATATATAATATATGCAATATATATGTAATATATATTGTATATATATTATATATATACACATACACACTCATGGTAATCCCCAAACCTAAATTCTGGAACTTAGTTATAAAAATAAAATTAATTACATGAATAGACTATGTAGAGACAAAAAATTGTTGCATTTTAAATAAGAATCACTCATTTCAGCAAAAGTATTTTCTAAAGGAAAGATGAAATATTAAAAATAATTCTAAATTTAGATCAGGTGACCAATATTAGAGAGAAAACTCATAGTGCCCAAGTTAATCTCAATGTAATTTTGTGAAGAAATTCATATTGATAAAGATTTAAAAGTACCAGAGTACTTATTTTCTTTGAAACATGACCAAAACTGTAAGTTAAAGTCTATCTTTTTAACCCAAAATGACTACATAGTTTCACAGTCAAATGTTTTAATGGAAAAATATTCAGAATCAAGGTTTCAGATTATGAGGATTTTTATTGTCATAGTCTTCTATTTCAAAAGTTTATATATTATAGAAAAATTAGAACAAGAATATCAGCAAGATGTAATGTCAGTGCTAGGCTCATAAAAGTGTTACAGGATTGACAATAAGTGCATATTTAAAAATGGAAAATTAATTACTAATTATTGATATACTTTATATGTATTATTAAAGCTGTCATGCAAATTATAATTCTGTAAGAAAATTTATTTTCAAAAGCTTTTCATTTCTTAATATTAATATTATCTTTCAGGGGTATATACAACCACAACGAGTAAGATGTGCAACGTTTGGGGGATGGACATGCTTGAAACTCTTACTCAAGGGGGGAGGGAGGCATGAGCAATATAAGTAGATTTAACAATTGTACCCCCATAATATGCTAAAATAAAAAAAATATTAACTTTCAGTTAAGTTACTTTAGTATTAGTAACTTTTTAGTAGTTTAGTAATTCCCTATTCATAGTAATGTGAAATTGGGAGTTTTCCACTACAATATGTTTCTAGCAGTTCATATGATAGAGAAATTTGCTGCATGTTCATAACTTCTAGGAAGTTTCAGTGCACTAACATACACTCTATAAAATCTCCAAACATAGAATTACGGTAGATTCTTTCAATTAAAAAAATAGACTATTTTTCAGTTTCTAATAGTTTCTAAACATTTAAAACCCTTCCTTAAATTATGAGTTTAAACATAAAAATGGACAAGATATATGAAAAATAAAACTTGCATAAAATATTATTAATATTACTGTTAATGCTTATTAAAACATGTTTGATCCTCCAATGAAATTACTAAGTAATATGTAAACTTTAGGAAAGGTCGCAGCTATGTTAATTTATGCAGCCTTCATGTTTTCAAGGCCGTGTATTAGAAAGCTTTAGATAAAACATTCTCTGACCAAAGTAAGTACAGTATCTTCCCACTTGGTTAGAGCAATTAAGGACATATGTTTATTTAAGTATTCAACTTTTTCTTAACCTTTTCTAGAGTACTGACCATAACTGGCAGTTTACCTTGGGGGATATATTTTGGTATACCAACTTCAAAGAAAAAGGCTTTCTGATACAGCAAATTAAATCAGGGGCTGCAGTTTCATTCATGTATCTAAATTTGAGAGTTGAAGAGATGTACTTCATCTTATGTGAAAACATTTTAAAACCAGTACAACTGAAAATTTCTGTAAAAGAAAATCAACTTATGGATTCCCAGAAATCTTTCATCAAAAACCCATGCATCCTTTATAATTAAATAGCTATATCATACTTAGTAATATGGCTCTTAAAGTACCTCTTTTTTTCTGATAGGAAATTTTTTTTTTTTGCTTTCCTTAATTTATATTCTTGTGAAAAAGGAGACTGCTATAAATGTTGGTGCAAACTTCTCCCATCTTAAGCTTCTATGCTGAGATGCTGCCATTGCATTAATATAATAGGTCAATCATTTGGTGGGCATGATGACTTTTAAAAAAATTCCCACACTCAGATGGCTGTCAACGGTGGTGCCAGTGAACCGTTATGCAAAGCCCCCCAAACACTTTGTAAACTCGAATCTTTGAGCACAATAGTAAAGTTCAGTTCTGGAAAAAGATAGTGTACTGAATACACAATACTGAGCTTTGTCTGTTTGGTGCTTCTGTTGAGGGAGAAGGCTACTTAATCTCCCCGTTTGCCCTGGGGATTCTAACTGTTTTAATGTGTCCTTTTTGAGAGTCTGTGAACTGTAGAATATACGCTGGTAACAACTTTCTTTGGGGCTTTCCTCGGAAAAGCCCAAAGCTGCCAACACAAGAAAGCTGACACAGTGGTGCTAACAAACACAAAGGAGACCTTTAGCTGTTTTTGCAAACTGCCTGGCTAAAGTTTCATGTCATGCCTTGATGAAGGATCTAATTCTTTGGCTCATTTCATAGGAATCTAGCTTTTGTGACAGTGTGGAAAGGATAGCTTCTTCATCAAGTTGGAAAAGAATGGGAAAATTTGATGTAACATCAAGATTTGTGGTACTTAAAATAAAAGATTAAATTATAGAAGATTAACAGAATGATATTTAATACTATATTACCAATTGCCTTTGTTGATAATTTATTCAAGTTAAGACTATTTTTAGGGTCTATTAATATTGTTTTCTTAAATGGGATGCTTTTGTAAAATGGCAATATTATTTATCTACTATCATTCAATAGTATAAGTATACAAAAGAAAATACTGCATAGAAAGCTAACTTCAATGTGTCTTTTTAAAATTCAAAGGCTTTTAAGCAATTGCATTTTAAATATTATTCAACTTTTTAGAAAATTATTTATCTCATCCAAGTGAACATACCTAGGATGCTAAAAAGAGAGAATTGTTCTACCTATTTAAACAACATTTCTACTCCCAGCTTGACTAAATTTACATGAGTCAATCCATCAATATACTGGAATTTTGCCATCCATAAAAGTCATATTGTCTACACTTAAGCATTTATGATATTCATTAAATGTTATGCAAGTCATATGTATACATGAGTACAAAGTAGAAACCTTAACAGTAAAGAAGTAAACATGCATGTTTACAAGCATAACACCTTATAAATCTCATAATATTGGATATAAGTTCAGAAAAAAATAATCACCAAAAAGATGAAAATGATTTTTTTTTTTCTTTCTTGAGACAGGGTCTTACTCTGTCACCCAGGCTGGAGTACAGTGATGGAAATCATAGCTCACTGCACTCTCAAACTTCTGGGTTCAAGTGGTCCTCCTGCCTCAACTTCCTGAGTAGTTAGGTCTACAGGTACATGCCAACACACCCAGTTAGCTTTTATTATTTTTTTGTAGAGACAGGATCTCACTATGTTGCTCAAGCTGGTCTCAAACTCCTGGGCTCAAGCAATCCTCCTGCCTCTGCCACCCAATGTGCTGGATTACAGGCATGAGTCACCATGCCTAGCCAAGGTGAATTTTCTTCAAATGGAAAAAAAAAAAATCTATAAGAGTTTTAGATTAATGGAGTGGGACAGAAGGAACCAAATATAGAAATGTTCATAATGGATAAAGGAAAAGGGTCCTGAGCCTTACAGTGTGATTCTAAATCCCAAATCCCAGTTCCTACGGGGGAGAAATCCCAGGTAGTCCTCTTTAGGCCTGGCCCACCCAAAGCCTTACTATGTTACTTTCAGATTTCCCCTCACCACCTTCTTCCTTCCATACATCTTGGCTCATTACATACTGACTTATATGGTCTGGAGAGATGTAGACTGAACTTCTTTTAAATTCTCTGGGACTGAAACTTCCCAAACTCAAGTAATAGATCATTTTGCTGTCATACAGTTGACTTCTAATGAGGCCTTTAGGAATGCCTCATATACAAAATGGGGAAATGCCACTAGCTTACTTTGTGTGATTAAAAAAATCATGATCAGGAAAGAGTTGGTAAGGGACATGAGAAAAAAAAAATGAAAGAATTTATTTAAGATAGTTGGTTTTTAGGCAGGAAATAGAAATGTTACAAAGAAAATAATACATTTTGATGTTATTTTCAAATGTGGTGGTTTGTGAAGATTTTTTGCAAACAATTTATTGTTGTGCTATCTCTTTCTTTCTCTCTCTCTGTCTGATGGTAGATTCTACATTTATCTATCTATAACTTCCATATTTTCCTACTTGGGAATTGCAAACAAACTGGCCAGACACCATTTTATGTCTGAAAGGATAACAACTCAGGGCCAAACAAAAATAAACATTCAACCACAATCTTTTTAGCACTATGCTCAAACAAGCTAATTTCATTCTTAACTGAAAAATTTCTCACTGGGAAATGGGAGAAACTGTAGCTCAATCCAAGTTAACCTCAATGCTCAAATTTCTTTTACATAGGCCAATCAGTGGCAAAGCAAGCTACTGTAAAGGAAGAGACTTCAACTGTGCAACTGAAAGACTCTAATTCAGAAGTGTTACCCAATTCTATGATAAAGGTAAATCCTCCCAGGGTTCTTACCTAGAGTGACATCTTTGGAGGGAACATTCTAACCAAAGATTTTCTTGAAGGGAATTTCAATTATGGACCTGAACCAAACTCTGGGAATTTGTTGGACTTTCACAGAAGAGCATTTTGCTACCATATATCTTCCCTTAGCTTATTCTAATGTCAACATTAGGCTGGAGAATTCCAGTATTTTTTTTAACCTTGATAGCTTGAGCTTTAAACCACTATTAATTTGATTGCATTGGCTGACTCTAGACACAAAATCTAATAACTTTAACATGTCTAGATGATTATGAGGTGGACTAGTTTATTGTCTGAAAGCACAGACGACAATTGCTGGATTAAATTTTGATTTTCCCATTTATTCCTTGTGTAACAATGAGCAAGTTATTTAATTTTTCTTCATATTTTCTTACCTGTGAAATGAGGATAATAAAATTTACCAGATTGTTGTGAAGGTTAACACTAGCTAAAATTTACTGAGTGCTTTCTATGTGTCAGGAATTTTTCTAAACGCTTTTAATATATACTTACAACAAATTTATATAGGTTCTACTATTACAATTTAGCTAAATTAAATATTTTGCCCAAAGTCACATGATTATTAACTTGCAGAGCTGAGTTTTGAGCCCAAGAATTTGTATTTCAGTATCCATACTCTTACCCACTACATGAGACTTTCTGGATAAGAAAACACATGTTAAAGTCCCAAGACAGTGTCCAGTATATAACAGGATTCAGTGAAAGTCAGCTATTGAGATTCTGATTAGAAAGGTCTGAAAAATCTGCAGTCCTCCTGAGATGAGATGGGAAATGGACATACTTATAATATTGAACACTGTAAAAATAATAATAAATTAATTTAAATCTAATATAAAATTATACTCAATATGAAAATATTAATTTATTTATAGAAAATAATATCAGTTATTAATATTTTTAATCTCTACTTAGAAGTATTATTTCAAGATATATTTTTTGCATGAAACCAGGAAGCACTGCTAGAAATGTACCCCTTGAGAGTTTTTCAATAATATAGTATTAACAAAAGCATAAACACTAGTAATTTAATAAATCCTTTCAAATTCAATATCCTAGTAGTTGTATATTTGAACAAAGTGAGCACTTAAATCATTGATATAACATAATTTGAAGGCTTAAAATGAAACAATTTCTTTACTTATCTAATTTTAGTGATTCTGAACATTTCTATTTAGAGTCTTTACCCTGATAGGATCACTGCAAGGTATCTTAATCCACAAAAATTTAGAAACACTGATACACATGATTAGAACATGATGAATCATGTTGATTTAATTTATGTTGTTTGGGCATAGTTAAGTTTTGATTTCCCCTGGCTTCATGAAAGAGACCTGATCTAAGATTCAGCTGAAAGGACTAATAGGCAAGGTTTGGTGGTGTGGAAACGATTTTTTTTTTTTCAGGCAAGCAGAATCAAAGTGAGAGAACAGGGAGAAGTTCTTCCTGATTTGATACTGCAATATGTAAGAGAGTGATAAACTTTTGAGGGCCTGTGACTGCCGCATTGTTTTTATCAATAGCTCTAAAATAGTGGACAGCACCTTTTTCTTGATTCAGAGGATGATGGCAATTGTATTTTTGAGGCTAGAACGTAGCAAAATATAATATATAGTTTAGTCTCAGGAAATAACTCCATTACTATAAGTTTCAGAACATTGATTAATTAACAGTAAATGAACGTAACATATCTTCTCTATAACCAAAGCCATGCCTAAAAGTTCAACTAATGTATGAAGAAGAGAACTTTCACGACTACTATATTATTAATGTATTTCTTACAGAAATAAATGATAAGTGCCTATTATCAGCATTGGCCAGCTAACATGCTAAACATTGGGAACACAAAGACCATAGAATGCTTCTGTAGACTTTTAATGGCTCAGAATTAGAGAATTAACAAATGTTTTTGCTCTTGTATAACTTATTATGTGGAATTTAGCCAGGTACAAAGAAAAATGATTTTAGATGCACAGAAATCCTTCAAAAGCTTCTGAGTAATAAAGAATTAAAGGTGGTAATGCTAATGTGGGCAAGCATATTGGATGATGACCGCAGTATATAGTTCTGTAGGATAAAACTTTTATCCAATTCAAAGTCCTCTTGCCATTTTCTTTCAGTGCATGCCACTGTGAAAATGAAACTCCTCATAACTTTCCCTCTTGAATGCACCAAAATACATAAAAGAAAGTTAATTTGTCCTCTGGATCCTAATAGTGATTTAGTGGCACCATTTGCTGAATTTTTCCAATGCTCTGTGAAAGGACAATGTGACTTTTGAGATTCCTAAATAGGGCTATTACTCTCTCCTCTCAATCTGACAGGAGTTTCTTTCTATTGCAAGACGTAAATACTTCTCAAAACACTTCATATACATAGTCAAGGAATAAATATTATTAAACCCATTTTTAGATGAAAGGCAAGAACACAGATTGATAAAGAACACACACTAAATTTAAAAAGCAGATTAGAGACTATAGTTTATTCTATCAACATAATGGATAGACTTTAAATGTGTTAAAGTAGACCTTTTACATAGGGATTTCCTGATAGCTATTTTCAGAGTTTTAACAATTTTAATAATCTTCTTATAATTATGTGTAAAAAATAAATATTAAATATTTAGAAGCTCCTGTCATTTAAAATATTTAAAACATTTGCATTGTGAATGTATAAGAATGTACAATTATATTAACATTAGCTGACTGATTTATTACTAGAGTACATATTTGACATTTCCACTATAGTAAAATAAATAGATTAAGCAGATCTTCCACACAGAGATTGACAAATTTGTACTGCAAGTATTATATTATATACAAGAATACTTCAGAAAAGATAAACTGCGGAGACTGCGCCAGAGAAAAACTGCTCCTTACACAGCTTTATATGCAGACTACAGGGTCGCCACTAGAGGGCGATCACTGGGAAATGCAGCGACATCTTCCCACATGCTAGTGAAAAACAATACGAGGAAACTTCATTTATATAGAATCAGGCTTCCACCCCCCTCCTTACCAACATGTTTTAATATACATGGGAAGAAGCAATCTTTTATTTTTCTACTCATATAGATCTCAAAACATTTAATTTAAGAATGAATTCTTCCTCAGGCAACAATCAACAATGTTTTGTAATGATGAATACTAAAAGGATTCCTTCATGAGGTCTTTTTTTCCCCCTACATTTTATAGGAACATTTTGGGAACTGGTGCCCTAACATATTTTGTATAGGTTTGCAAGATTTTTAAAATGGATGGGTAGAATAAGTCACTAAAATTATCAAACATTTTGCTGTGTACCTTTAATAATTTCTGTAGTTGCCAGTGACATTCTTAGAAATCACAAAATAATAGTATAATAATCATAATCATAGTTAATTACTGCATATTAATTTTTATTGAAAAGTGTAGTTAATTATTTTGAGCAACAGAAGAGTTAATGCATATTAAAGCATAGAGGGATTTCCAGGGTTTTCTGTGTGAGAACTTAGACACATTTTTTTAAAAACTGAAAAAATGAGTAAGTTAAAGAAGGCAGAGGATTTTCCTTAATTTTTAGCTTAAGACTTTCATTTTGAAATTATAGTATCTTACTACAAACCTAAAGTGTATTGATTTAATATAAATAGCACTGTTTCTGGATTATTTCCTGTTAATTATTTCAAAATTGTTAAAATTTCTTAGTAATATAGAGGCAAGTTTCCAAACTTTTAATGACGTGATTATGAAAATGTAATGACCCTAACCAATTCTCTTTTCTCTCAAATTAAGTGACAAAAATTACTTCAGTATGCTCTTTTTCTTTCTTCTTTACCCCCTTTCTTCCTTCTTTCTCTCTTCCTTTCTTTCTTCTGTCTTCCTTCCCCTGCTACTTCCCTCCTTCCTTCTCTTCTTTCCATTCCTTGTTTCTTTTCTCTAATTATCAAGTAGAAATGGGTGCTAAAATAAGCTGGTGATTTTTCAAATTTAAATCACTAATGATAAAAATAAGAGGCCAATTAAGGGACAATTTTAGAGAAAAAGTTTTTTTTCTCTAAAATTAACTTTACCTTGTTAAAGAAAAAAAGTATAATAAAGAGGGTTTGAGTAACATAACTCATTTTAATCCACCCCAGACAATATTGATAACTGTTTATCAAGTGTTGATATACTGCTGAAACAAGTCTTTCTGAAGACTTGTTAATTAAGTGGACATTTTTGTGATTTCCTGGTACCAAGGATGTCCCCATTTACATATGTTTAAAAGTTACTTACTTCAGTTGGTGGGAGTTCAACAATTTTGGAAAGGAAAAAGGTTCTTTCTGTTGCCTTCTGTCATGGTGAACAATAGCATCACAATACCAAACTCAACTAGTGTTCATGACTGTTGTGTTCAATTTCACAGTAAATTTGGTCTGTTTCTCATGGGGCAAGACTTTAATTCTGCTGATTATTTGATATGGGAAGACACTCTGTTGCTATAATATCTGCTATGTGATCCATGTATAACAGAATGACTTTTAAATTGATTTAGAATTATTATTCATTATAAGCATCTTGTTAAATTGGATGGGATTAATTTTACTTATAAAAATGATGTAAAGTTTAAGCTACTGTCTTGAGTCCACCTTGTACTATAACTTTGATCAGAGAAAATATCAGAATGTAGATTGACTTAAAGCTTGTTTTATTTAATAAGTTATTTAGAAGTTAAATTTTAGCTGAGTTTACATTTTTCAAAATATACAAACTCTTAACTAGTGTTGTAAAAATATGCAAGTTTAAATTACATATACTGGATTGTTAGATTTAATTACTTTTTAAATAAACACAGCACATTCATTGTAAAGAGAGTCACAGGAAAGATAAGAGGCATGCTTTTAACTCCAATTAACTTGATTTACTTGACAACAAAAGGATCTTTCTTTTGTCATCAGCAGAATGCTTAATATTCTGAGCAAGGTTAGTGATATCTAATGGTTATAAATTTTATTGTCATTCCTTTGTGGTGTAAAATTATCTGTCTTATGATTAATAATAAGTAATTGTTAATGAAAACTAATAATATTGCAGGCTTATTTTTAGGAAAGCTTATGATAGAAAACTAATATTTTGATTCCCTTAGATTGATGTGTGTGTGTTTGTATTTTGCAATGACATAGCTTACTCACTTAATAAACAAGTGAACAAAATTGAGAAGTCAATTTGGCAAGATTGGGAAAAATTAGAATGAAATAATTAAATATAAAATTGGATATGAACTATAGCATGACTCATTTTCTAAAATAAAATTCTTGGAAAATATTTTTTCCTCATTTTTATTGAAGTTGATTTTATTTTTAATATAATTAGTTTCTTTCATAAAAGGCAAAATGTATTAATTCCCAGTTACCAAAAGAGAACACATATCATCATGGAATTGTTATTTAAATTATGTACTCAATGTTATTTATATAGAAAATTCAATAGAGAAAAGTATAAAACATGAAGTTTTCACTTAATACTCTTAAACCCAGTGTTTTCTACTACTAGCATTAGATGAACAGCTACTTAATGTACTTTTATTTTTCCTCTAAAAAATAGAGTTTCCATGTCAATGAGTAAAAATATGTCATTTTTAAAATAGCTGACCAGTCAATTTTATTGATATACCATTATTTATTTAACCAGGTCTTCACTCATTGAAATCTAGTTTGTTTCTAGTTTTTCGCTATTATAAACAACATTCCAATGAATGATGTTGTGTAGTTTGTGAACTGAGTTATAATCTTATTGAGATTAAATTCTAGAAATGAGATGTGCGGAAGGGAACACACATTTGAAAACTTGATAATCAATACTATCTTGTTTACCTAAAAAGTATCCCCAATTCATATTCTTACTAATAGTCACTACATTCTCAACAAGATTACATAGTATATATAATTCATAGTAGCATTTGCCAACCTAGAAGATAGGTATATTCATTATTGTCTTTATTCTTACTCTTTTGGTTGTGAAAAAGATGAGTGTATTTACATTTTTGTTATATAATGTTATTTATTTTTTCATAAATTTTCTGTTCTAATCTTCTGCCTATTTTTCCAGTGGCACTGTATATTCTTTCACTAATCAATTTACAAGAGTTCTTTGCATATTAGGGAAAATAAGAGCTTGCTATACATCTTCCAGGTGTTCATTTTTTAAAGTCAAGCCACTTAATCTTTCTTTTCATAGATTTTTGCTAAGAAATCATATCCTAATTAGAAAGGCCTTTATGTCTTACATATTGTTAAAAACACATTATCCTAAATGTTCCTTCACTACTTTCAGTGTCTTAGATATTCACTATTCTTTTTCTTTTCTTTTCTTCTTTTTTTAGTGTAAGGACTGTGGCATAAATTCCAGTATAATTTTTGTTCCCCAAATGACAGTAAGTGTTTGTAGTTAAAAACACAGGCTTTGGATTCGGACGCACTTCAGTTCAAATCTTGGTTCTGTCACCTATCATCTTTGTGACGTTGAGCCTAACTTCTCCATATTTCTATTTTCTTATCTATAAAAGGCACTAATAATTATATTACCTTGTTTACATGGTTGTTGAAATCTTTGAATGAAGCATAGTTACTGACCCACTGTAAGCACTTAATGAATGATGATTCCAGCTATTAGTAGTTGTATTTGTTAGCTATTTATCTAACCAAAAATCTTTTTTTCCCATTGATTTATAATGTTAGCTTTATCATATGTGAAATTTTGATTTATATTTTCTTTTACTTCTGGATTCTAGTATGTTTTATTTTTCTATTTATTTTAAGAATAACCAGGGTTTTAAAAACTATATACTGTTTATATTTGTAAAAGGATAGTTTCTCTTTACTTTTTTTAGAAATTATCAGTAGGTTATTCTCACATTGTATTTTCATAAAATACAAAATGATTCTATCATATCTTTACTATATTCATTCATAAAGTCATTAAACATATGTAGTAAGTGCTTACTATATACCAGATAATATTCTAGGTGTAAGAAATAGGCAAGTAAATAAAACAGGAAAAAAATCCTTACTTTTATGAAGTTCAAATTGTAGTGGAGGAGACAGAAATAAACAAATAATTAGTAGTGAGCTATACAATGATAAGGACTGTGGGGAAAAATAAAGTAGTGAAGAAGTGATTTGCAATTTAATTAAACTTGACTTACAAGGTGACATTTTAGCTAAAATCTGACAAATTTGAGGGAACAAACCATGTGAATTTGTGGAAAGAACATTCTGGGAACATGGAACTGCAAAAGCTCAGGTGGGAACATTTTGGTGAGGTGAGGTCCTCAGGTGGGAGCATTTCTGGAGTGTTTGAGGCACATTAGGGATTTCGTTGTAACTAAAACTTAGGGAAAGAACAATAGCAGAAGAAGTCAGAGGGATAGAGTTGAATAGGTCAGATATACATCATCTCATAAGGCAGGTGATCTGAGAAGCCATTGGAGAATTTTGGACAAAATAATATAATCTGATTCAATATGAAAGGGGTATGTTTGTTTGCTGGGTTGAGAATAGACTGTTGGGGCAAGTATGGGGATGTTAACTAGGCAGTGGGATATACTACTGGTCTATATTTGAAGGAAGAGGTCTGGAGTAGGAATAGAAAATTGAGAATTACAAGATCAAGATGGTATTTTTAGGAATTACCTTTTATTATTTTAATAAATAAAATTTTATTTCTGAAGTACTAGAGCATTTTGCAAATAACTTACACTATGAATTTATTTTTTTAATTTAACTGAATTTTATATATTATTATTTTTAATTATTATGGGTACATAATAGTTGTATATATTTATATTTTGAATTTTTACCCTATTCTATTTTAACCTTTCTATTCTCAATTCCTTCCTTTTAAATACACAGTTACACAGCCATATGTCAAGGATAGAGAAGTTGAGAAAATATTTAGGAAGCCAGTACTATTTGGATGGGGAAGGTAGTAATGGAGAAGCAGAAATCAATAATCAGTGCCTACTCAGCATATTTGAAACCCAGAATCAATTATTTTTTAATATTATTCTCCTCTATATCACAAAATTATTTTAAGTCATAATTATGATAATTGGTAACTATCATTTTCTTGATTCATTCTTTAGCTGTAAAACAAAAATTAACAACTAAAAATAATTAATTTCATATTTATGTTAAATTCAGTAAAATATTTCATGTACAAAATAAAATTTGCTCTTATCAAACAAAATTACAGTTTGCAATTCATTCTCATTGGCTGTTTTGAATTTTAAACACATGCATTTAAATTCTAATAGATCACACAGACTTAGAATTGAGTTTACTGAAGTTCTGCTTTTTTGCCTTTTCAGTCAATATTCTATTAGTAGTATAAACCTATTCTTAAATGGAGGAATACAGGGTTCTATAGGGTCTGGTGTTACAAACCTCATTCAAAGAGTGCTTAAATGATTCTGAACTTTAATAGTTTATGCTGGCTAAGCTCATGCCTGTAATCCTAGCATTTGGGAGACCAAGACAAGAGGATCACTTGAACCCAGGAGTTTGAGATTGACCTGGACAACATCTCTAAAAATAATAGACCCCATCTCTACAAATAATAAAATAGAAAAAAAATAGCTGGGTGTGGTGGTGTGCACCTGTAGTCCTAGCTACTCAGGAGGCTGAGGCAGGAGGATCGCTTGAGTCCAGGAGTTTGAGGCTACAGTGAGCTATGATTGTGCAACTGCACTCAAGTCCGGGTAACAGAGTGAGACCTTGTCTCTGAAAAGATTGTACTCTGGAAATGAATGTGTGTGACTCCCAGTCCATATATGTCAGTATAACTGATAGCCATTTGTATGACTTAGGTGTTCTATGAATTAATTTTCATATAAAACAAATAAACATATAAAAAGTACATGATAAAAATAGAAAAAACCGACTAAATTTATATCATTTTTATCATTATTTCAAAATGTTCACTGACAATGTATCCCTTTATTGCCTGCTCTTATGGAAGTTTCTTCTACTTCTACACCCTTAATATGTGATCGCCAAGGATGACATCCATAGTTATGTTTGGGGCAATTGTCTTTGTTACAGTGCCACAAAACAAAATACTGAATATAGAAGTTGTGCCAGATGATGAAATCTGTATTTTTCATAACCCTCCAAATAAACTCTATGCATAGTGAAGGCTTGAGATACATTGAATTTAAAGGGTGGACAGAAAAGAAGAAAGCAGAGAAGGAAGGGTCAGAGAAGCTTGAGCAGAGCTAGAAGAACCCTCGGGGAATGATCATACTTCCTTACCCCATTCAAATTAGGCTTGACTCTCCAATTTGCTCTGACTAGTAAATGTAAATGAAAGTGAGATGCGTCACTTCTGGGCAGTAACTTTAAGGGTAGCATGTGTGTAACCAAATTCTCTTTTCCTCTGCCAGAATGACTGGAAGTAAAACACAAAGAGGTTGTTCCATTACCCTGGGGCATGAAGTTCAAGAATGTTGAGATGAGCCAAGATTATGTAAGTAAAACATAAACAACCTTGTTAAAAGCTACAGAGATTTGAGGGTTGTTTATTACTGCAGCATGTCCCAACATTTTCTGACTGGCGTAAATGACTTTAAGAAGAATGGAGTAAGAAAAATTTTCAACTGAACTGTTGAATAAAGATCAAATAAGGTAAGAAAGATAGAAGAATATCTAATGCATTTGTCAGTGAGAAGGTCAATGGTGCACTAACAAGAGCAGTTTCAGTAGAGTGGTGAGAGTGTAAGTCAGAAAGATTAATTAGCCTGCAAATCATTAGTACTCCATGGATATTCTTTGATGTGCAAACAGAAAAGGACCTCCAGGTCTCATCTCTTTCATTGCATGTGGCAGGTCAAATTAGAAGTCTATGAGTTTGAATTATCAAGCTACATCTTCCAAAGGAGATTAAAAAACAATGATATTGCTGAAGGCACTACTTTAACTGCCCAAGGACAGGCAGTCAGTTTTTATTTTTATCAACTTTATGAAAAATATTTAAATAGTAATGTTCTTTAAAAAAATGTTTGTCTCAGAAGTTGTTAAACTATCAAGGATTTTTTTGAGAGGGTGTAGGGGAGGGATTCCAGACTTGGAAAATACGAAAAAAAAAATGAGCATGGTTGAGGAATCTCCAAATGACTTTTTTGGGGATGAGGAGCCATAGATTAGTACACTTCATTTATTCATCCATTCACTCATTCGATCAGCAAATATGAAGTACCTACCACAAACCAGTCATTCTGAAATGCACTGAGGTGTTCAATGGAAAGTGATCATAAGTACTTCCTGTACCTTCATGGGCCTCACAGGCAAGTGGGTTTCATTGAAAATTATATTAATATTTGAAAGTTCAAAATGCAAAACTTCAAAATATCTTCTGTTTTACACATGTGATAATTTTAAAATATGTGTACAAATTATTTGATATTCATTCTTTATGAGGTGGTGTTAATTTTCTTCCCCTTGAGTGGGAGCTGGAGTAGTGACATATACAAACAAAATGTAGAGGAAAGGAGGGTATGTGACTTTAGAGAGTAGGTAGCTTAAAAGACATTGTGGCTTCTTGCTCTGTGTCTCTTAGACTACTTGCCGTACTGGGAAAGGCTGGTTGCCGTGCTATGAAATTACTCCTGCAGTCCAATGGAGAGTTCCATGTGTCCAGGAACCCAGGCTACCATCCATCAGTCACAAGCTATCAGCCACCAGCTGCTATATGAGTGAGAAAGCTCGGAAGATGATCCACCTGCCCCAGTCAAGCTTCCAGTTGACTAAAATGCCCTCCTGACATTCTGGCTGCAATCTCACGTGAAATCCTGAGCCAGAACTATGGTGCTAAGGCTTTCCTGGATTCTTTGCCTTTGGAAGCTGTGTAAGATAATTAATATTTGTTGTTTAAAGTTGCTAACTTTAGGGGTAACTTTTGCACAGCAATCAAGAGCTAGTGCACTTGTGTTGTACATCATGAGCTCTTTCTTGCATTTTCTTTCTCTCTCTTGCACATACATTGTATTAATACCCACATAGCACAATTAATACCCTGTTCTTCCAGACTTTTATATAATATACATTCTCTTCACTTTTGTATACTCTCCCAAACGGATTAAAGACTCATTTTAAAATAATTTGCACTTTAATTAAACTATAAAATAAAGAGCATTCTATCTATTGAAGCCAATGATAAGTTATTTTTAGAACTTATTCAAGGTGTTTCAAATGTATTTTATAGGGAAAGAGATCCCAGCTTAACTGAGAAAGTGTTTTTGTAGAATTTTTATTTATTTTAGAAATGGGGTTTCACTATGTTACCAGGCTGGATTCAAATTCCTAGGCTCAAGTAATTCTCCTGCCTCAGCCTCCTGAGTATCTAGGGTTAAGGCTCATGCCTGCCTATTATAGTAAAATGTTCTGTTTTTGCTTACAGAATCTTTTCATTTGAAAAATATAAAATTACAACCTTACTAATGTAATAGAAATCTTGAATTTCTGCTCTGACTTGAGAAATATGCTAGTGAAGTTTACCTCATACTAATTACATGCATTTATAATGACATTCATCTAGTATTTGTGTAGTGGCAAGAACCTAGGTCTTGGAACTAAAAAATGCTAGATTTGAATCTAGACAACTTGCCATGGTGATAGGTATCTTTTCTCTTTACACTTACCTCTTTTAAGCTTTCACCAAAAACCTAAAAAATTACATGGGCCATGTGTAAACCCTGCCTACTCACAGTCTCACAACTTCACTGAGAACCTTAAATAAAGTTCTAGTAATGACTTTGGAGGGTCTATAGGCCACTGAACTTTTATGAAAAACATTGTGGGCATGTGGCTATATATAATACGTTTTCCTAGGGTGTGTCAAGATCATTAAGTCCATTAGGTTTCAAAAGAGGTTAAATATCAGTGTGTTAGGAAGAACCTTTCTGACTTCTGCAAGTGTCACTCATGACATCCTAAGGTTTTAGGAAGACACGTCATGGTCATTCCTTCTTTAACGAGTAAAGGGAAAGACAAGAGGGAGGATGAGTAGGCAGAATCGTGTGTCTTTAGAGAAATGCTGTCTCACTTTAGTGGGTGTGTGTTTACTTCAACATATAGGGTGTCATTTAATAATTTTAGCATTTCATTGCTAAAAACAATTTAAAAAGCCACCATGTGTATCATATGACTATATAGAATTCTCTGTAGCATTTGCCTTGACATGTTGGAGAGCATAGCAGTGAAGAAACGGTACCTACGTGCCTTTTATGATTAGATCCAAAATAAAATCTGTACTATCATAGTCTGTAGGAAGCCTTTAACATTCCTTGGGAAAACAGCTGTTACATGTGTGGCCTTGGATTAAAAAAGAAAGAAAACCAACTGAAGGGGCAAAGGATTCCCTGAGATAGCAAAATTCATTGAAGTAATATTATACCTGATCCTTCATCTTGTTTTATTCAACGTCTAACTACTCAGTTTAACACTCACCACATAAATTCTGATCTCTGGTATTTCCCTGGAATTATTCTTTAGTGTTTCCTGTGTGAATGAATTTGCCTGACTATGAGGCCTGTCCCAGATACTGTCTCTTAGAGAGTGATTTTAAGCCTTACGACAATTAAACACTCTTATTTTCAACCTGATACAATTCCAGATTTCAATTCTGCTCATAACCGTGGTGCTAGGACTCAATAAGTATTATATCTTTAGCAGAAAAGACATTTTATCAAGAATAGGGAGAATAGTTGAAAGATTATTCCAATAATTAAAGAGAGAAGTGATGGTGGTTTAGATCAGGGAGCAGTAGAAGTAGTTAAAAATGGTTGAAGGCATATGTTTTGTAAGTAAATCAACATTTGTTAATTGCATTGGATGTGGGAGATGAGAAGGGGAGAGACAGTGACAGAGTCCAGGATGAATCCAAGGTTTTTGATATTTTGGTTTGTTTGTTGTCACTTTGGTTTGTATTTTGTCTTTTGTTCTGAGAAACTGGGAGACTTACTTTGCTATTTAATGAGTAGGAAAAGTTATTCTATAATTTGTTACAATCTATAGCTAACTGGTATGCATGTATGTACGTGCAGGTATTTCATCATTTATGCAAGACATAGCATACGAAAACAACATCCCAGACAAAACTTTTTTTACTTTAAGAGTATCTTGGAGTTTCCCCCTAATTAATGTATGTAGATGTATCTCATTCCTTTTAATGGTTGTCACAGTGTCAGGCATAAACTATATATACCATATTTTATTTAGTAGTTTTTAACCATTTATCTTAGATGCACTTTTTGTTTTGTTTTCAGTTTTTTACTATTACAAAAATGCTACAGTGGACATTTATTTACAGATATCTTTGCATACATGGAGAATGCATCTGTAGTATGAATCCCTCAAAGTAGAAATTTCTGGTCAAAGTTGTATTCATTTTCCATTTTAATAAATATTGCAAAGTTGTTGTCCAAAGAGGCTCTGTTAATTTACATTTCAATGTGAAAGATTTTATTTTCTCACACCTTTATCAAAATGTCATCACTTCCCTTTAAATCTATACTCTGAGCTTGATTCTGATTTATGTAGACATATGGTCTCAGATTGAGTAGGTAATCTCAAAAGATTTCTCTAAAAGGCAGAAAATATAAGCTTTACCCAAAGTAAATGAATAGAAATGACAAGTGAGAAATTGATATGCAGGGTTGATAGCTATTTGGTATAGTCTGAAGAACATATATGAATATGCATTTCAACTGTGCATATTATCATTCATAATTTTATCTAAATATGTGATTAGGGAGAATAACTCAGCATGTATCCTTACTATTTTAACAAAAGAATTACAACTCTCATTGTAGTGAGGCTCAAGGAGAAAGGCATAATGATGAATATTGAATACTTTTAAAGGTTCCACCAACTCCTTAACTTGAATATGATGTATAGCCAAAGTTTAAGTTTCTTCAAATAATTTTAGAGACATTTGTATATTTTCTGCATATATCTGCTTTATATTTTTTTAGCAATTGAAAGAATCAATTTATAATACTGTCTCTTTGGCATTGATTCATTCTCCTCTAACTATGGTGGCTTATTTTACTCCTCAGAGTGAAAGAATTTGAGAAGCTGAGATAAATTAGACACGAAGAAAGTTTTTAATAATGTAAATATGGTAATTTATATTTTTTAGGAGTGCAATATAGTTTGAAATCCTAATCATTTGCTTTATAGAAAATCAAGTCTTACTTCTAGAAATCAATGATTTCTAGTGTTAATTGTAACAAAACTATTAACAAAATGTCTGGTAAGGTGATTCAAGAGGAAAAAATGTTCTCACTTCATTTTCACTTAACTTTAAGATGTCTATTAATATTGTTTACACTTGAACTTTGGAGAGATATTTTAAGAATTTAAATCTATAATATATTTATTAAATAGAAATTGTTAAAAGTATACAAAATCAGTAATTCCCACTAAGAACAATATGAAATTTCTTTTTCTCCTAATGACTGACTACCTATATCCAGTAAAAATATACTTTTAATATTAGGTCATCACCACGAGGAAGCCTGGTGGTATTATAATTAATTATCTATGTAGACATTTATGAAGAATCTACAAATTTGTAGTATCAGATAAGGTACTCTATGTAGAAAGAAAGATACAGAAAATTTGTCTTTAATCTCAAAGACCACACATTTGTTTTGAAGATGTAAAAATTAAAATTAAGTATAGATGGAATTGATTGCTCTACTCTATAGTGTAGGTTCATGAATGGATTGGAATTCATCACTCCCTTTCCAATCCTTACTCAATAGATCTCTTTGGGGTTATCACCACTATGTTTCTCTGTTCCTACTGCCATTCTCAAGTTTGAGCTAGACTCAGTGGCTATGGAGAGATAGCCTTTGAAGACATGGCAATACCCTTCCCTTATCTACAACTTCTTATCAGCACTTATAATCTAAGCAACCTGAAGGCTTTGGGAAATGTAAACATGAACTCTGTAGGAAGACTGGACATTCTTAATATAAACATGTGTGAGTCCAAGGAACCTGGAAAATAGCAAGGGTCAGAATGGTAAAAAACATGTTTTATAGGAAAAAAGCATGAAGTTTGAGTTTGACATTATAAAATGTAAAGGACTTAGGCAGAACAATAATGTTCTGCAAGCATGGCAGAGGCATGAGATTCAGAGTGCTTAGTTCTCTTATTTCTTTAAAAAATACAATAGTTAGATATGCAAATATTCTAGTGCCAAAAATGAAAGTCAATTTTTCTTTATAGCCTTTGAAAATTGATCTTAATTAACAACTCTTATCCCAAAGAGCTGAAATACAGATATAATAGACACTAATAAGGAGATAGACATAATTAATAATAAAAGTGTGACACAATATAGGAATCTGTTGTCAGAGTCTACATATGGGAATATTTATAAACATATAGTATGTGCAAAAATATTTCATAAGAATTTTAAAAAGTGAAGCAAACTTGCAAGTAGGTTATCTGTACATTATTCATTTAATTTTAGAGACAAGCATTTCATTTCCAAAGTATGGGCATTATGTGAGTAGAAATCTGGATTCTTCATGGATCTTTAATTTCAAAAACTCTTCTTCTGATTCAGAAAATGGAACTGAAGTGCTGGATTTTTCATTGATAGGTGGACGTATTCTTTGTTTCAAGTAATATTCATGTTCTCATTAAAGACAAAGCAAAACAAGAAAGTGCTGAACACATACCAATTTGATGTACTTGTGTGATGTGTAGTGTTTGAGTATGGAAGCTAAGCCTATTTTCACTTGAAAGTTTTCTATTATATAATTAAATTGACATTGTGTCCATGCAGTTCCAAATTACATCATAGAAATAAAAGACCAGCATGATAATCCACTAATATATATATTATTTTAAAACTAATCAAAAGATCAATGAATGATTTCAGTGTTTTATAAGAAAGTATTGCCTTAAACCTATGAGATAAAGCACTATTAAACAAGAATATCCCTTTAAATCTACTTCAAAGGCATTTTAAAACATTTTCTTTCTCATATTCTTCTAAAACCTTAATATTCTATCACATATGTTATTTTATAACCACCACTTTTAGAAGAGATGAGTGACCTAAATTCAGATTTTTCTTGATCCTGTTCAATCTGTGAAAAAAGGAATAGTTCTAATCTACTGGAGATGATATAAAATAAGATTTTTTCCTGTTTTCACATATGAATTCTTAATAAAGCATGATAAACAAATGTATGCATTGTCCAGAGAGCAGAGACCAGTTTCTTCATTCACCTCAGTATACTTAGAAGAGTTATTTGCTATAGAAAGGTGAAGACAATAAAGTTAATGAAAAAAAATGGTTTGATGACTGAGAACTAAAAAAGAATGCCTGTTCATTCAGTCTCATATTCTTTTGTGTCTACACAGATGAGATTTATAGGCTGAGGAATGGCTTGTATGTCTGCTCACTTTTCAATTGTACAGGCTGCTTTAATTGTGGACAAGTCAATATGTAAATTCTTTACTTTTTGTAGTCTTTATGTTGAACTGGGTTTCTCAATGTGCCTTTATCAGAGATAGTAATCCTTGCATGGAGTTTGAATAGCTAGAGAGTATTATTGTATTCTAAGAGGAATTTTAGGAGCAATAATTCCAATACTGGGTTCTCATTGCCATTGTCTTCCTGTGACCACGCTGATGACATGATGTATTAGGCATGCTGAAAAAAGAACCATGATATTGACATATGGGAGGAATATTCTCAGGGGCTGTCTGTCTCAGTGTAGATTATTTACCCTTAAAGCAAAACACACATGTCTTGGCCTATGCCTGTTAAGCATTTACTGAATCTAGACGACAAACGTTACACCCAATGGGAATAAAATTCTAAACTATGTAGCATGACTATATATAGGAAACAGATGAAATATTTTATGTGGTCTTAAAAGTAGATTATACAATGTTCCACACAGTCATGAATACATAGTAAACCAGAATAATATTAATAGTATATTTCAAAGCATAATTTTCTTTTCAGAAGGTCATAGAAGGGGGTTCTTTTGAACTAATTAATTTTTTTCATATTTATATCCCTTTGTTTCATGCTTTTTCATATTGTCACTGTCCAAGATAGCAATTATAGTTGGATGAAGATAAAACAAAAAGTCTGGTCTCACAATTTTCTGCCTCCATAAATGTTTCCTAATAATCACTATGAAATTTCTCCTTGGTAATAGATGATAAATGTACTACATTTTCTCTCTGTAGACAATTATGCATCATAAGAAATGAAGAAATTCCCTTATACAATGTGGCTAATTTTCCTGTTTATAAGACAAAAAGAAATCTCAGACATGCAACAACTCTTGTTTCCTCTTCCAATCTCTAATCTTTCTCTTAACTGAACTTTAAAAAAGATTACTTGCCATTTTCATTAAAAATAACTTGTATGCTATGAATACTAAGAAAACACTCTTTTTTTTTTTTTGCCTCTAAATTTGTTTGCTCTTTTTGAAGTACACTTGTACTTTCTTTTTTGCTTTAAATTCTATTAAGTACATTGGAGTATTCTACACCAAACACTATGCTTTTGTGTTAGGCATGCAAAAATGGATAACATATAACTTTATCTCAGAGGTGCAAACAATCTAGGGAATGGGAAGGACACAGATAGATAAATTAAAACTTTTGTGATAAGTGCTGTAAACAAAAACTACCTAACTGCCAGCAAAGGCAAAATAAGATGCTCTTTTGGAGCATATCAGGTAAAGTGTTAGAAAAGATGACAATGAAATGGTCTTGAAGATAAAGGCAATTTTTGAGAAGAAACCAGAAGGAGAAAAAGGATAGAAGTTTGTAAATGTATAATTGAATTTTTACCTTGGTTTATAGCTTGGAAAAAAATCCACAATTTTGGATTTCTGGAGATCACCATATTATAATTATTTTTTAAAAAAATAAAATTTCCATCATTTAAAAATATGAATTCACAATTTCTATCATCAGAAATTATATGCATATTTTATACAGTGAAGTATTGAGATGTAATGGGAGATAATATTGAAATGGGAATCAGCAGACTGGAGTTTGACAAACACATATTTGTATATATTGCCTTATTTGTTTGTATAGCTATCAATTGGCCATTTATGGTCCTGAAACTCAATTACTACCCTAACTCCCAAAAGATTTTTTAAAGATCTTTTCAACTGAGTATCATGTGTTCTGAGAGGGAGAAATAACTCAGTTATCTATATTATACTCTCTGCAGAGATCAGGGAATGAATTAGAAAGAAACGAGTATAATAAATTGTACAGCAGTTGGACTAGATTCTAGATTCTGGGCTGGTGTGTTGCTGCATCAAGTCCAGAGTTAGTGTGGGAAGAAATACCATGAAATTAAAAGAATCTTAAAGGGAATATGAATATGTGGCTAAGGCAAAATGTATTCTATGTTATACAGCTTTTCTTGTTCTAATATTGAGAAATGGGTCTTAGAATTATGGAAATACAAAAATCAAATAATAATGCCACACACTATTGGACACCATCATTGTTTTTAATCTGAACATAATGGATATGCATTAATGCATACTGAATACCTATTAACTGCCAGGTGCTGTAATGGCTATTTTAAAAATATGGTCTTAGATAACAATTACACTATTCTTTTGACAGTTATTTTCTCCTTTCATAGAGAAGTTAAGCAATATTTCCAATGTCATCCATGGGTTAGTACTGTAATCCATTTAAGTGGAGATCTGCCTTACCCCAAATCTCATTCTTTTTTCTCTCAAACCACATTCCTGTTTTTCTGCCATACTGCTTTCATCAGCATGGAGAGAAGAGTAAACAGCTTAAGGAATTGAGGATCAATAAAAAAGAAAAAACTGCAAACAATGAATAAATCTCCTTCAGAAGAACCATGGTATTAATTCACATGATTCTACCTAAATTAAGCCTGACTTTTGGTCAGAAAGCTGAGATAATTTATGTTAAGTGACAAATAATAACTTTCCACTGAGTCTATAAACATCCATTTGATATCATGTTCAGGGGATTGTAGGCTTTTGTTTTTTGATTCTTATGTATTATAGGAAGGTCTATAATAAAGATATTTCCTAGATTTAAGCAGAAGGGCAGTTTGAAGGGACTATTTTTAGATAAGACTATTTGAACTCTTAATTAGCAGATGGGTCCCTTTGAAAGAAGCTTGAGGCACCACTGTTTTGTTCTTGAACAGAAGATAGATTTCTTCCAGGATAATCTATAATTTACAAGACTTTGCAGGCTGGTTGGATAAACTGAAGATTATTAGCACCTATGGCAAAGAAGAGAGGGTGATCATTTTTTTTTTTTTTTTTAATAATCAGGCACTATGCCAACCTAGCAGATGGTCAGTGGTATATATTGAAGGTGCTTGTGTATTATGCAGATAGATAGAGTAGCTTCCAGGGACAATGGAAGAAACAACTTCACTGTGATTGAAGACCAGAAATCATTTTTAAAAACACAGACATAGCTACTCTGGCACCTGAGAACGCTTTAGAGAATTGAGATCAATACAGCACATAAGACGGAAGCCTAATGACATTCATGAGTTAAAAGACAAATTTGGTGGCCAAGCCATGTTTGGGGAACAAATGTAACAACAAATGAGCTCTGCTAAATCCCATGGTGGATATTGCAAACTCTATTAGTAATCCGTGATTCAAAACCTATATTGTTAAGCAAGTCACTGTAAACATAATTTTAAATTTATAAAAATTATGCTATATAATGATAATTTCAGGAAGTTACTGAACAAGAGTATGATTATTTTTGGCTGAATTAATAATAAATCTGCCACTTGCCCAGAGTTTGCCTCTCTGCCCAGAGTCTCTGAGTTTCTCACTGTTTTTTGCCCTGGAGCTGCATGTTAACCCACTTGCTTCTGCTCAAGGCTCTGATCCCCACAGTTATTCTTTAGGGGTTTCCTCTTGCAGAGTTCTGCTAATCTTAGAATCACAAGAACCCGAAAGGAAAGAAGTAGCTTCAGCATGTATGTATTTTGAAGCTGGATATCTGTAAATATTATAATATCAAGAACAGTAATAATCTCCACATCATTGTCTAGGATGTACAAACACACACAAAAAATATGTAGGAAATTTAATTTAGCAGGATTTCAGGGTAACATTTACTTGCTTGAATCTGAACATTTTAGGGAAACACAGATAGTCATGTTAGGATTTAAGTTTTAAGGCATAATTGGACAAAATGTCAATAAATGCAAGCGAGTTTTGTAAAACAAGTTTCATGTGAACCAATATATTGCGCAGCTCACAGAGTTTGCATTTAATTGAAGCTTATCTCATTATACTCTAGGGGATGTAGTCAAGGCTTTGACCTACCTAACTTCAACACAATTATTGAATCTTGTTTTAGTACTAACATTGATCAGTATTTGTGTGTACATATGTAGATATATTTTTAGTGTGATTATCTATAAAAGTACACGTAAAATATATAATATTACAACATTTACTCTTCAAGAAATAATACCTTTTATATAATAGTACATGATGCCAATTAAAAAATAGATACCATTGTCAGATGCAAAGAGTAAACAATTCTGAAATGTAGATAATATTATTATCTTTTACTTATTTTTAAACATACCTATTTTTAGTTATTTTACCTGAAAGATTGCAGATACAAGGCTCTGGCTCTTATCATAGCACCACGATTATGTAATGTAACCAGAGCTCAAACCACCAGCAGGAAACTCTGAGAGTTCAAGATTTTCAATCATAAGCTGATTAAACATCATAAATTGCAGGCATAAGACACATGAATGAGAAGTTATCACTAGATTTCCAAAACATCCTGTTTGCCAGTTTACATGAATCATTTTTGCTTGTATCACTTTTAAGATTAAGAAACAAATTATTGAAAGTATGGCAGTTATAAATTTGTGGCAATGGTTGGTTGACAAAAATAATGAAATTTAAACAAGGAGTTGGCAAGGTCTTAGCAAAAATTTTTTTTGCTTCACTTTGCTAGGACTTTATTATGTTTGAGACTTATTACTGAACAAAAGTCACTAAAGCAGATGTGTATGTCCAAAGAGACAAGCACATAAAAGTTATTTGTGCTATTTGGCTCTTGATAAATTATTAAAAGTGTTTCATTATTTATGATGAGTATTATTTTCAGGTATCCTTGCAAGGAGCTCTTTATGATTCTTCTAATAAAAATGGTTAACTAGATCTGTGTATAAAATTAGTAGCTATGATTTCCTAGTTGTGTGGGATAAAAAATATTGTGTTTGCTGATAAAACAGAAAAATTAAAAATTAAATTATCAAAGAGGCTATTTTAACATGATTCCAAAACCAGAAAATAGAAAGTGTGAGATTCAGTCAAATAAATTATTTGACATGTAGTGAAACCAATACAAATTTGACTGAATTCAGCTTAAAGAAATCTATTTAAATCTAATTATATTAGTGTATAGTTGCATAAACTAGATAACTAGATGTAGTTTATAAGACTTACCAATGTTAAGCTTTCATATGTAAGTATGCATACTTTAACTGAATACCAAAAATAAAATGAAAATAAGATATAGCTGAAAAGTAAATAAGGGCTAATGCCCACAAACGGGAATGAGCTACTAGTACATTCATAAATAGAACTAAGATCCTGGTTTTAGGTCAAATTTGCATTATTGACTGTGGCTTAGTGACTCCTAGGAGATACAGTTCACACATACTTGAAGAATCAGGCACATTATCTTTAGTTGAAAGGCAGTAATTACTGTAATAAAGGAAGGCTGACCTTAGTTTAAACAAATGGATGCTTTCTGTTGAGTAAGCAGTTTACAAGAGCCAATAGACGTATGAATTTGCTAATGTTCTCCCATCTTCATACATTTCCATTGACATACACCAAAAAACAAATAGTGAACTCAGATTAGACATTCATTATTTCTTCTAATAGTTTGAAATTATTAAATATAAATTCTATCACCTTTATCACATCTGAAGTCTCATAACAAAGTTTGTCCAAGAAGAAAAAATACACATATATACAAACATGTATACATATAGGCAAATTACATAATTAAAAATTACATTTAGTAAATATGAACATCAAGCTTTCTGACTTTTCTATCATCAAAGCAAATTATTTATTGGTTTTATCCAAGGAATTTGGCCACAATTAAAGTCAATGAAAGACACGAATAAATAAAATTGCATTTTAATTTCACAAACATTACGTTTGGTCAGTGATTCACAATGGTTGGAAGCCTAAGGTGATGTGAGAAGGGAGGGATTATGTTTGACCACTCTGCTAAAGCAGTGGTTCTTTTTTTTTTTTTTTTAATTTTTATTTCAGGATATTATGAGGGTACAACCATTTTGGTTACATTTTATGTCTTTGCACCCAAACGAGTGGTTCTTCACTCTGCTAGCACATTAGAATCATCTGGTGGAGACTTTAAAACAAAAATTCCTGTGTTTTCTCTCCACCCCTAGGGATACTGATTTGTTGGCTAGGAGAAAGTGCTGGATATGGGAACTGGGTCAGGAATACCTCATTTGAAAAGAAGACTGATAGTAGTATAGATTTGACTTCACAACTTTATGAAATGCTGAATTATTTTACTGAGGAATTCTGAACACTTTTGTAGTCATTTTACTTGACAGATCATGTAATAGGCAATTTAAAAATGTGTTTCAAACTAGGACTGGTCAAGTTGTGAACCTGAATTAGTAGAAACCGCTTTATATGATATTAGACTGTTTTCTGAAATAATAAATAATGATAAAATAGTACTTGAAAGTTTATTTTTTCAAAGTGTTACTCAATGATAAATAAATTCAATGTTTTAATATATACTATTACAGTAAAATAGACATGTAATTATAATGCCGTATAGATGATCTCTGTTCTTTAACAAGAGCAGACACCTGGTTTAGTACCTTCTAATTATTTTCTTTTTTTATTATTAGTTCTTACTGAGTTACTCTTTATTGAACAATTAAGACGCATCAGTCACTTGTTCTAACAACAGGTCTGCATTATCCTTCTTTAATTCTCACACAGCTGTATGAGTTAGGTATTAATATTATTCTGAGCATAGAAAGGTTGCTTAGCTCAAGGCCATATTACTAGATTATTTTAATTAATATACACATGCCCCTGGATGGGAAGACTGACAGAGACAAGCATGCCCTTGCCCTACTTTATGTGAAGAGTTACTATTATACAAAGCCATATCTATGGAAACAGTGTGGTACTGGTGCAAGAACAGATACATAGATTAATGCAGCAGAACATAGAGCTTAGAGGCAGACACATACATATATGAGGATATATGATCTGTGAAAAGTGGCTACCAATGGAGAAAGGGAAGATATTTTTAATAGATGTTATGGAAAAACTGGCTTATATGAAAAAAAAATTAAAAACCAACACACACACACAAGTGTCTTCATCTGCATTAAAAACTGAAATGTGAAAGGCAAACCTATCAAGTTAATAGGAAAAAAAAGGAGACAATCTCTGTGACTAATTCAAATGAAAACCTTAAGGTAAAATATGAAGGTGTGAATTGCATGAAAATAAAGAATTTCGGTTTACTAAAGGGAAAAGATATTTACAATACGTAAAGTCAACCAAGAAGTCCTTTTTAACACGAAAAGGGCAATGACTATGAGAGAAAGATAAAGTATATTATCAACAATTCATAGAATAGAAATCCCAAAAGATTATTGAATACAAAGTGATACTCCAATTTATTAATGATTACAGAAATGAAAATTAAGTGATATGATGTGGTTGTATAGCTGTTAGGCCAACAGGCTTATGAACTACAGGTGGGAGTTTAGAGTGGGATAGCCATTCTGGAGAGCAAGCTGGCAATTTGGTAAGTCTTGGTAACCTCTAGGTGAAAAAAACAGTAAGTATTTCAAGATATAATCTGATGTCACATATTAATTCTATCTCATGAATTCCATACCTATGGCAAACAGTAATGGAGAAAGGAAGCATGACCTCTAAGTTTATATTAATATTGACATTTTCAAAATATTTGTAGTTATGCATTATTTTTTTCCAGCTTGGAAATAAGGATTGTAGAATAAAGAAGAAAGTGCATTTAAAAAAGCCTTAGTGTCATATATACATAGTAAAAAGAGTACATCACAAAGCTACATACCATTAGCCTGAAAGATGTCAATCAGTTTCAGCATAGAGGTGCTTATGACCACCAACTGATATTTATGGAGCTCATGCTGTGTTATATGGCTCTGGGAAACATTTATTTTTGTAGAATGGATTATCTCTACCAGTCGTTGGTGATCCCTAAAGATCTTAGCTTGGATTCTAATTCCTACCCATTTGGTTTCTGTTAAATTTGAAGTAAGGTAATGTATATATGAAAAGACCTTAGTTATTATGAAAACATCTAACAAATTTAGTATGGTAACAAAGTGGTTACCACATAGCTAGATACCTTGCTTAAAATTAAAGGATACTGACATTGAAAAAAATACTATTTTAATTATTTCCTTTTAAGAAAGCAGGACACACTTAAAGCTCTGACTTGAGGGGGTAGGGAGGGCATGGGCAATATACGTAACCTTAACAGTTGTACCCCCATAATACACTAAAATAAAAATAAATAGAAAAGAATTGCCATATGAATGAAAAGCTATTATCTTTGTTTTGCTAGTTAAGAGGTTTCTAAAAGCCTATAAATCAGAGATGTACCATATTTACCATTTATGATCCCCACTGGAAAACATAAAGCTGCATTTTTTATTAGAATCTATTAGTGCAGCTCATTTTAATTATTGTGATGTCACATTCTCAGGGTTTTATTAAATTAGTAACATTTTAATGAATCTTAATTGCTTCATGTAGTATTTTTTTTTCAGTACACAACATTGCCTGGCAAAACTAGACAAACAATTCTATTTTGATAATATAGAACCGTCTCTGAACTATAAGAAAGAACTAGATTTCTATTAGCATTTTACTCATATATGAATTTAAATCAACAATTGACTATGTTTGGTGCACTCATTATCTTAAGAATGAATTATTTTTGCAAAGACCTAACATTTTAAGTAAGTGCTAAATCCTAAACCCACATTCGATTTTATCCAATCGTATGTCTACTTCTGAGTTAGTGCTGGTGAGAATGGCATAATACGTATTAAAACTTTCATGATATTTAAAGCAGAAAAATTAGGTTACAGTGTGCATAGATTTTTAAAAAGTAAGTTCAAATATATGCATATAGCAAAACACAAAAATTATAATTAGCAAGTAATTATTATCCTCATATTTACTATCTGAGTACCCAAAGTGTACATAGTGAAACGTATGTGAAAGTTTATAACTGGAATATATTCACTAACAGAGTGACAAGTTAGAAATGTATTTCCCTTAAATATCCCTTCCCACTTACATCTAGAATCTATTACTACTCACTAAGTCAGTCTTTAAATATAGGTCTCAGCTAATCCAATAATCTGAAGCCAACACAAAATATATCATTTGTAATATAAAACTGAAAATTTGATTATAGATACAGAATTTCACAAAAGAAGAGATATCTATGAAACTGTTGTTGGAGAACTACTTATGTCTCTCTCTCACACACACATACACAGAAACAAAAACATTGCCAAAGGAAAATTTTCAGTTAAATGAATTAAAGTTTGAGAATGAGGAAATCTATAAGTATTACAAAATTGGTTCTGTGCAAAGAATATTTGGGTAATTTTACACACATGACCCTTTCGTGGTAATTCCAGCATTATATGAAGGGATAAATTTCATATCTTATCACACAAGGTTTGTCAGATAAATTGTTTTAAAGCATTAATGCTCAATTCATTATAAAAGTTAGAGCAGAGTTGTAAACATAAAAAATGTTATTAAACATACAAATTAACTTTTTAAGACATACGTTCATTAAAAAAATAAAATCCTAATTACTTTTTCAATTTCAATGTGATTTTGCACTCACCATTTTTTATTTATTTTTTCAGAGACAGGGTCTCACTTTGTCATCCAGGCTGGAGTGTAGTGGTGCAATCATAGCTCACTAGAATTCCTGGCCTCAAGTGATCCTCCTGCCTCAGTCTCTGTATCAGGGACTACAAGCATATGCTACCATGCCTGGCTAAGCTTTTTTTTCTTTCTTTTATTTTTGTACAGATGGAGTATCACTATATTGCCCAGGCTGGTCTTGAACTCCTGGCCTCAAGAAATCCTCCTACCAGAGCTACTGTGCTCAACATCACCTCTTTGTGTCTATAAATTCTCTTTTAGTGGACTTTGCTCATTATATTAATAATTTTAGGTGGATGATGAGGACTGCTTGCATATTAAAATGCAGGTATTACTGAGATTATTTTATTTATGTTTTTAAAATTCCTAAATTATCTGTATTGAGAGTGATTACTTATGTAATCAGTAAAACTCTCAATATAAATAATTTTTAAAAATTTGTTATATTCTTAGATTGCTTATGTAAATGAAGCTTATTAGTTGACATAGTTCTAGCACTCTGAGTAGTTTTAATATAAGTTCTTATTTAAATTATCATTGGGCTGAAATGAAGAGTTAATGCAATTTTAAAATCAAAATAAAATTTCCACTTGAAGTTGACAAAAACCAAATTGTGTTAGTTGCAGTAGAATGCAGGTGCTTAGTGTAAAAGGCACTGTAACCTATTCCTGATAAAATAATGAAATGATTCCTTACTTAACAGTAAAAATATGCCATAGGCCTTTAATTTCATGTTCAGTTTAAGTAATACCTAACATTTTATGTTTAGTTACATTGGTTGATTCTGATAATTGTCTATAAAACAAATTTAAATGAATTTATTATGAGTGATTGAAAAAATATTGATTTTGATTATCCCTTTTCTTTTTTTGACATATAGACAGTGCTCCAAGTTACATCTATATAAATGCTTAATTTATGTGAGATAGCAGAAGCAACAGAGAAATTACAGCTACTTCTATGAAAAATGCATTTCTATAATTGAAAGGTGATCTTGTTCACCTTTATAGTCACCTGTGTATGTCAATAACAAAATCCTGATGTCCATTTGACTACTTTTACAAGGTTAACACATTCATGCTAATACTGCCATTTGACCTGAGTTCTACAGAAATTTATTAGATTAAAATAATATAATAATAACAGAATTTATTTCTAGAGGTTTCTCTTTGTTTCATTTTTAGTTTAAAGACAACCATTAACTAATTATTGAGTAAAACTCTGAATTTCTTTTTGTACAACTACTGTTAGTGGAAATTTAAAATAGAAATAAATATAGGAGAAATGGGTTAAAATTAAAAGAACTACATGTACATTAAGGGCTGGGGTGAAGAAGGGGATGAATAAATAACCCTATCTCTGGTTATTTCAGAGTAATGTCTTGATTGAATTATGGAGTGAATAGTCTGACAGATTCTCTTCAGAACATTTTCACTAATGAGGATTTCTGTGGCAAGCCACTATTCTAGAAATGGTAATTTAGCTCTGTATAGTTCTTTGTGAAAGGATTTTGTATGTCTCCACGAGTTCTTTTTAAATTGAAAACATCTAAGTTGCATTTGAGAATGAATAACCTGCAAGCATATTTACTCATAAATACTATAGGCTGTATATATTTTGAAGCATACATTGAATGATGTAGCATTTTATGCATATTCTTGATGTTAAGGTATATCATAGAGCATCTTTCATTTTTTTTAAAACAAAAATCAGTTACAACCATTTGTTTCTGGACTAGAGCTTTAAAAACTGAGGTCATGTCTGACCTGAATGGACGTTAAAATCCCAACACATCAAAAGCATATTTTATAAGATTTAGGTCTTGAGCAAAAGTTCTTTTCTTTTTTCTTTTGGGTTTATTTTAACATAGCTGTGTTGATTTAGGATCCTTCTTCAAAGTTCTATTGTTGGTTTTAAAATGCAGATGCTAGCATAAAGCCTATGACATACAAAGTGTGCTGTATTACATAATGGAAACTGTTAGAACTGTGATAATTCTTAGGAATTAATGTTAATGTCTTAAAAGTCTTTAATCTCAAGTTATGAAACATTTCACATGTATAGACAATGGTACAAATGTAATAGATACTAATTTTCTATACCACATAAACAATTATTACATTTTTGCTATATTTTCATCACATCCTCTTTTCAAATATTAAAAAAATAATTACAGATATTGCTAGAGCTATTTCTCCATCCATTTCTACTCCTACTTTCCTGGAGAGAGCTAGCATTCTGAAGTTAGTATAAGTCATTCCCATGCATGTTTTTATACTTTTACTACATATGTATGGTTCTCTTATTTCATCTATAAAATTAAAGGGTTACATGTAAAAAATTGATGTATTATTATTATTACTTTAAAAAATTTTTATTAGAACTGAATAGCACTAGAATTAAAATCGACTGGGCTGCTGCTGAGACTTCAATCTTTAAAATTGATTTGGGGGGGAATAAAAAGCCCTTTATGTAATAGTTATTATGAAGTGTTCTATTTTTTTCATGACCTTTGTTTCCTACTTGTATAATCATTTATACTGAAATTCATTAGTCTGCTCCTGAAAAGAAGCACTAAAGGCTATATAAGTAACTATGGGTTAATTGGATAACTGTGGTAATTTGAAAGCTTATACATGCTGACTTTGCAATTATTAATAATACATGAAGCTTACTACAGATAACCCCTACCTTGGTTATGGGAAGCAACTGAGAATAGAGAATAGATTCCATGGATTTGATAGTGTCAAATCAAGAATATTGCTTTAATATCTTTCTGACTCAGTTTCCTCATTTACAAAATGAAGACAATAAAACCTACTTTAGTAAGCTGTCATGAGGATTATATGAGATAATGCCAAATAAGCAGTGCTGCATGTCTACTAGATGTAAGCTCTTACAGTGAATGTGAACTGGGGACATAATAAACTTTCAGAAATATGTATTAGTTGCTAATTAGTTACATTAACAGTTTAGAAGTCTCAAACTTAACTTTTCATTTCCATGTGGCCTCTTGATATTTAGTTTCTTGAGTAAGTGAGAAATGACTGCTTCTCTGATGAACTACATGGGCTACCTTATTCTATGGATTATCTTGGAATCTTAGCTTCTCCTCTCCTTCCAGTGGTTTTTAAGCACCAAGCTGACTGATTAAATCTCATTCTTATTAAAACATCTAGAGTATTTTCTGGTTCCTTCACCTATACCTTCACTGCTAAAGATTTTGGAAAGAGAGGTGTACAATGCAGCAGATACTAATTGTTGGCCACACGAACTCAAGGAAGAGAATTTGGGATTTGTTAATTCACTTGTTTGATTTGAAGTAAGTGAACTCTGAATCCAATTTGAAAATGAGACAAAGGCAGTGACACAAGAGTGCCATGATGTATCCGCTGTAATGAAGTGCCAACTGAAACAAGGATTTAGCAAACTCAGTAGTTTCTGCAAAAGGCTGTTAGGATGTTAATAAAGAATACAAAGTCTTTGTGGCTGGGGTACCTGCTTCTGATCACCCTGAATCATTTACAGAAATGATACACCCAGGTTTTAAATTCTTGTCTCAGGCATAATCAGAGGCACAATCTCTTTTATCTAACAGCTATAGGGCTATTGTAGCTGAAATTCTGATTCAGCATTACTGGATTGGGGCTGCTGAATTACTATATAAAATGACTGTACAGCTTAACTAGGCCTCTTGTGTGAAAGTTTTGAGCCTTGATCGGGGAAAGTGCAGGACTTTGAAAACTGGAATGGAATTACGTGGGTGGGTTCAGATAAATCTGAGTACCGATCTCCCACATCCACTACTTGTGAGTTGCCAGCAGGAAGAGGCCTTTCTTCTTATAGTAAGAAGCTGGACCTGCCTTGCTTGGAGACCTGAGGCAGTTATCCTGTTAAAGGATCCCCATTTGCCTTACACTTGGTTCTATCACTCCTCATTACCTCTACAGCAAAGATCAGATTAAATTCCCAAAATGTCACAGCTGTAATAAACAACCCAGGAAGACAAAGACAACTAGATTTCACTAATTTATGTCAATGAAAACCCTGAGAATATCTATGGGATATTATTCTAATTGTGCTAGATCAGGAAAACAGAAAAATAATTTTAAAGTGGCTGAATCTATTAATATTAATGTGGCTGCATTTAATAGAGATTGTGAGGCCGGGCGCTGTGGCTCACGCCTGTAATCCTAGCTCTTGGGAGGCCGAGGCGGGCGGATTGCTCAAGGTCAGGAGTTCAAAACCAGCCTGAGCAAGAGCGAGACCCCGTCTCTACTATAAAATAGAAAGAAATTAATTGGCCAACTGATATATATATATAAAATAAGCCGGGCATGGTGGCGCATGCCTGTAGTCCCAGCTACTCGGGAGGCTGAGGCAGGAGGATCGCTTGAGCCCAGGAGTTTGAGGTTGCTGTGAGCTAGGCTGACGCCACGGCACTCACTCTAGCCTGGACAACAAAGTGAGACTCTGTCTCAAAAAAAAAAAAAAAAAAAAAAAAAAAAAAAAAAAAATAGAGATTGTGGATTCAAGGGCTAGTTTGAGCAGCTGGAAATGGTTCTAACTGTGTGCTTGGTATTGATTGAAACTTAGATTCAAATGACATTTTTGATAAATAAAATTTAGATGCCATAAATTCTTTGGCATAATGGAGAGAGAGAGAAATTCATGTGGTTATCAAGCATATGACATGTGACTAGTCTGAGTCAAGATGTTTTTAAGTGTAAAATAGTGCAAAAAAATCTAAAGTGTCTCAATAATACCATTTATATTGATTACATACTGAAATAATATTTTGGCTATATTGGGTTAAATGAAATATAAGTTTTAAAAAGTTTCCCTTATTTCTTTTTACTTTGTTTCAAAATATGACTACTAGAAAGTTTGAAATTACACATATGGCTTGCATCTGCCCTGTGCATTATATTTTTATTGGGCAGTGCCGATATACAGGGATATAAGTGTTTTATCATATTTACCCATCCTCCAACTCTGTCCCCTGAAAGGTCCCAGAAGACATTTCCTTTAATAAGGCATTTAGAACTACACTCCAGAGAAGTGCTCCTGCATTTTTGAAAAGCATTGTAGTGTTTGGTCTCTGTAGGCTAGGGATGAAGTTAAAAAGTACTGCCACTGAAATTAGTCCTTGATTTCAATGGGGGTGATAAGGTCATGGAGTGGTCAAGGCAAATAGTAGCAGTTAAATACTAGAGACAAAGTGAGCATGGCTTTCACAGTAGCTGATAGATTCCCAAGGATATTTTGCTGTGGTTTAAAAATCATGACTCCCTACAACTGAAATAGCTTTGAGTTACCAAGGTCCAAATAAGTTTTAAATAAAAAAAGTTGAGTGTGGTGAATAAAGACCTAATTTAAGTCATGTACTAGAAAATCATGATTTGGTCCATCACCAAATGACCAGATCATGAGCCCTCACCCATCACACAGGCTCAGAGGAGCACCCCTGCCTCATGACTTAAAAAGAAGCCTGGTAGGTATAAAAGGGACCATGCAATACCATCAAATTTATGTACTATAATTTTCTTTTTGGACTTCCCTAAAGGCAGCCCATTTATCAGGATGTCTGATTTCAAGGAAGGGCAACATCACCTAGCTGATATTGTTACTGCCTAAACATCCAGAACACTACTGGTCCATCAGTCAAAAGAAAAAGTTTTCTAACAAGTATATCTGCCATTGTGCTTAAAATCTATCTTGTGACAATCTTGCCACATCTTGAATACATCATTAAACCAGTAACTGGCAAAACAACACATTGTCTCCCTGACCCACTGAGTGAGGGTTTTTTAAATGGTGGAAAGTCCTTAGAATTGCCACTCTATATAAAATAAAATAAAAATCAAATGAAATACCATATCTCTGAAAATATGAACTAATTAGTGCCAATTTAAAAGACATGAAATATGCAGTAGGTGTTTTTCCTTATTTGACTCCCATTAAACTTACCTCTTTGACCTGTGGAGAGGAGAGAAGGGTCTTAGAGAATGATGATTATTGCATACATAATTAGGTAGAATATAAATGTTAGACTTTTGCAGATATTGTCTCTTTAGTAGAGAAAAATCAACAGAGGTTTAATTTCATAGCACATGAAATACAGCTATTATTCTGGGGAATGCATTCTTCTTTCTCCAGTAAATGAAGAGTACTAGAATAATTTTGCTTTCACTCTGCAGGTGCAGTAGTACATATTCACTATCTTACCTAAGGGCCACATTAACTCTCTGTCTTTATTACTGTGGGATCTTGATCATCTCACATCCCCCAAGTCATAATCCTTGTCCACTAGGTTAGTGAAATTATGCTCATTGATCTTGGTGACAAGTAAACAACAGCATTTATAAGGCATCAGCATTTCAGTGGGTGGGAGAGAAATCCCACCAAAATTTAGATTTCTGCCTATTATTCCTGTGAATTTGGAGGGTCCAATCATGTTAGGATATTCTCTCCAAAGTGAAAGACCAGAGGCTGCTCCTGACCCACATTTTTCAGCAAATATATCTGTGTTTTTGGCATCTCTGGAGTTTAAAGGAAACATATACTACATTTGGGTGAGCTAGTCCTCTGGTCCTCTTTATTAACCAACTGACACATAATGCTATCACTTTCGAGTGTGATCCAGAACAAGTAAATGCTATCCTACTGATTTAGTAGTGGAAAACAGCTCTGCTATTTGGGCGATATATTCAATTTTGCAGTTGAATTCAATTGAATTCAATTCAATTGAATTGAAGAAATTCAATTTTGCAGTGTTGGGATGTGGTATGGTATTTCTAGCAAGTTCTGATAGTAAGGTCAAACCATAGACCACATAGGGCCTTAGAGAAAAGTAATTGTCTCTTTGGAAAATAATCTCCTTTTGAAACCCAGCTTCTGTTTTGCAACGTGGGTCCAAGAGTGATTGAACCTCTGATCAAGGGAACCCAAATTTTGCCCAAGTCATGCAACTACCATTAACTGGGTGATATTTGACCTCTGAGTAATAAAGTTGCATATACACTGAAGCATGCCATCATGAAGAGGAATTAGCATAAGCAAAAGATCAGGCTCAAGCAGTTACTGAAAGCATAAAAATGTTGCATGTGCAGGTAGCTCTCAGTCATGGTGCACCTGTTTCCTCATACACTGTCACCACACCTTTGATCCATACATATGGCCACCTGAGGCATTTCCTATAACCAGTTGAGAGGGGATAAAACTGAGCCTGATATATATTTAGTTCTGCATGTGTTGGCATTTATTGGAACTGGACTGCTCCTACATTATAGTCCATATAAGAGTTCCATGAAGGAGAACAGAGAAAGTAATTTCTTATTGTGGGAAGAACTTCTAGTGGTACAGTGGACATCCACTTTATCTGGAAGGAGAGATAACTAGAGGTATGCATCTAAATTGATTCAGTGATAATGGCTAAAGGGTTGGACAGAGGTTTGGGGTATTAGAAAGGGAACTTTCAAGAAGGCATAACAAAAAAATCTAGGCAAGAAGTGTGAGATGCATCCTTTGAAATGAGTTTGAAATATGAAGATATCAGTGCCCTATCTGAATGCTTACAAATAAACATGTGCTGCATAAGAGGCTTTTAGTAATTAGGTTGCAATGATGATTTAGATGTCATTCAGCTTCTCCCTTCATCATCCTACTGCTGGCACAACTGCTCATGAACAAAGTGTCCAGGGTAGCAGGGAGACAGGTTATGTACGGGCTTATGACATGATATTACGCTCAACCAAACCAAATGACCACCAATACTGCTGATAGCCCAGTCTGTCCACAGCAAAGAGTAATGTTGAGCCATCAGTATGATGCAATAGCACATGGGGTTCACCCAGCAAACTTGGCGGCAGGATTATTATATTGAACTCCTTTTATCGTGGAGGAGAGGAAAGTGACTTATGCTCTCAGTGGAATAAATATTCTGTGAATGAATGTTTTTTCCTTCTCACCATATTTCTTCCAGACCCATCATCTGTGTATTTATTGAATGCCTTGTTATATATCAGGTTATCATGTTCAACACTGTTTCTGAAGAAATAAATTATTTTTCAGCAATAAATTGAAGAAAAAGGCCTGAATATAGGTTGCTACAACAGTGCAATGGCCAACTGAATATATTTCGTTATGGCACTATCTAGGTATCTTATAAAGTTAAGGTTCTTTCCTCAAAGAAGTAGTATATGCTCTGAACCAATGACAAATTTCTCGCATCTTACATTATTAGTCTAGTAGTGATTAGTGTTGTTCACCCTGTATAGCTCCATGGTATATGTGGGAGATTGGTTCCAGGGCCCCCTGCAGACACCCAAATCCACAGAAGCTCAAGTCTCATATATAAAATGGTGTAATATTTGCTTATGACCTATGCACATCCTCCCAATAATTTAAATCATCTTTAAATTACAGCTAATGCAATGTATATGCTATGTAAATAGTTGTTACATTGTATTATTTAGGGAATAATGACAAGGAAAAAGTCTGTACATGTTCAGTACAGATGCAACTGTACATTGAATATTTTCAATCTGCAATTGGTTTAATTCATAAATAAGGAACCCTTGGATACAGGGGAGTGACTATATTTCTAGTTCGCCTTTCTCCAAGGGCCATAGCACGATTGCACTCCCTTACTCCGTTGAAGTTAAATATGCCCCTGTGACTTTCCTTGGATAAATAAAAGAGTCCAAGTTACTGAACACAAGTTACATCTGTGCAGAAGCTTCATCTGTGCAGAAGTCAGTTCATGATTATTCTACTTGTAATTATGGAAGCCTGTGTCAAGATGGCACTTCTGTTAACCTTAGTGATTTGAGTGACTATGTTGAATAGAGTCCCTCAGGCATGTGAAATCTAAGTGAGAAATAAATTTGTGCTGTGTTTCCCTGAAACACTTAATTGGTGTTGCCATGGAAATTTTGTTTTTGCTTGTTACCACAGTATACCTTACTGTTGTGCCCATCTACAGCTATAGTACCAACCTGTAGCTGATTCAATAGATTACTTTCAATAGATTACTTTCAATTCAATACATTACTTTGCAGTAATGTAAAGTAATAGTACAATAATTCATTTTTATAGAAAATGCTTATGTACTTCTTGCATAGCCCTCAAATATCAACTTTTTGAGAAAAACTGAAGTTGGACTGATGTTCATGATTGTGAAAAAAATTTTAAAGGAATGAATGTAAGGAGAAAAATGTATCATTGCCTAAAATTCTTTCTAAAAAGTAGAGATTAGGAAGGGTTAGCCAATTCTCTTTTGGTTTGCAAGAAAAACTAATGAACTGAAAATATTATTCCATGTTATATGAATTGGAAAACTAAAACAAAAAAACAGGAGAATGATTTACATAAGACCACAGCAGGAATCTAAAGAAGCACAGAGATTAGACTCCACCCGGGGCTGTGTGCCGACCTGAAGGTGAGCATCATGCTGTTGGCGTGTACTGCTTAGAAGGCTTTTGAATCTCACATGAGTCTCGCTAGTTTAGTAGGGAGGCATTTCCAAAGCCAGACCTCTGCAAGCTGAATAGGTCAGCTAAAATATTAATTTTCTTACATAAATTTCAGAATAAATGAAGACTCTTGCCGAATTGCCCAGATAATTAGCCAGCCACTTTACTGCTACCACCAAAGCATTATTTGTTTCTTAACATTTTGTTAAAGTCTCTTAATAAGACTTTTAATTTGAATTCATGTTGTTTTCTCTCTTAAGGATGTCAGCATACCTAAAGAATATCTTATGTTTTATGTTTCTGAGTGTGTTTATTTATCTGCATATTTGTAAAATTTGTGGCTTCTGGGTATATTTTAAGAATTAAAAGCAACCTTCCCCAAATTCAAAACTATTCATCAAAAGTAATTAAATGAAAATTTCCCAATCAATATCAATATTTTGCCATTTTATTTAATCTTAGACACTGTGCTTTTGTTTCTCCTACCAAAGAAACTCAAAAATGTTTAGCTGTCAAGTTTTTCACACTGAAAACATTATCAAATACTAAATAAAAATATAAGCATATATTTGTTCAGTTGGTCAATGCCATTTTGGAATTATTTAAATCTCCAAAGTTCTCATTAAAAACTCTAGAACTATAATTAGTTTTAATAATTAGAGCAATTAATAATGAGAACAATATAAAACTTACCTTTCAATTTTTGAAAAATAATTAAGATAAACTGCTTTAAACTGCTGTTAATAGACTCCCATTATTGTCAGAGTTTGATTTACTTTTTAATGCTCAAATCCACTTGAAATTTCCATGTTTTGTGTTCCTTAAGCTTCTGGAGCACAGAATTAGAGCATGTCTACTACCTATTACTAATTAGTACAAAAGAAAATGAAGCCATTTTCTTTTTCTCTCAATTCAAGGGAAAAGATTTTTTTGGAATACGAGACATGAATTTAACCCATAATTGTAATTTCTGTCTCATTTGCTTGTTTGCATATTTTTAGAGAATTTGCAGAATTGCTAAATAACGTCACCCCAAACAAGTCATAAATTTGATTGCTTTATAACTCTGGAAAAATATGTGTCTCTTTCCCTGGACTATTGATAGACTAACCTAATTGGTTAAATTGATGTGAGGTGATGATTTTATTCTCATTATGGGTCTACAGCAAGCAGAGACAGTTTAATTTATCGTCATTTTAAGAAATGTTTATTAATTTCTTATTATGCATGAATCCACAAGCCTGGAAAGAACAAGCTAATGACAGGGCCACTGAAATGATGACCCAAAGAGAAGCAATTCATGATTTTGATCTTAACAGAGTTAATGTCTTATGTATCTCCATGTATAAAGCTCTATCAGAGTAGGTACTCAATATGTGAAATTTTATTCAAGTAAATGAATAAATAATTGTCCAGTTATTTCATAGGTAATGGATTAGGCATTTTATATGAACTGGTAAATTTATTATTATTTTCTAAAGGCAAATATAATGTACTTAAAAATATGTAACCACTAAAATATAGTGCTGGTTTTATTTCTGCTGTTCTGCTGATTATTTTCCTGTATTTTCAAAATTTCCCCACAACTATGTAAGATATTATAATTTAAAGAAAATAGCACTAAAAGTTGATTTGGGAGACCTGGTTTTAGTTAAATCTTTTCTGGTAAATATCTTTGTTAAATTGTGATAACTTTAAGGGTCTTGGTTTCCTCGCCTGTAGACTCATAAATTTTGAGTAGATTTCTAGTGTTTTAACCACATATTGGAACTGCAGACATACAGTAGAACCGAGTCAGAAAAATTAACTTAAATTCTCTTCTTATGGGAGACTCACATAAGTTCTTTGGACATCATAAAAATAAGGAAGAGCTCTCAGAAGTTGCATATATGATAAACAAATACAAATTTTTGCTAAAAGTATTATATTTATAAAACAAATATAAAGGTTCTTTCCCAAAAAGTTGGAAAGAAAATAACAAAGAAGCAGTAATTAGAGAGGACAAGAGATTAATGGCTCAATCTGAGAGGCCCACTGTCTAACAGCAATTCCAGAGGAGAGCAGAGAAAATAGAGATGAAAAAAATATCAAAGAAATAATTAAGAAAATTTCCCATAACTAAAATAAATGATTCTCTAGTCTGAAAGGGCCCACGTAGTGTCCAGCATAACCAAGGAAAACAAGTAAACCATAAGCAAGCATTGACAAACCATCACAAAGCACATCCTTGTAAAACTTGTTTTTGATGTTTTCCAAGTTTTACTGGAATAAGCTTCTGCAGAATAGGCTTCTTTTAAGAAGGGGAAAAACCAGGAAAGGAGAAGAAATGATATTTAGGAAATAGAAGATCAAACAGAAAAGGGTGATATATGAAAGTCCCAGATCTATAGAGAAACCATTCAGTTTGGGACAAAAACATGGAGAGTTTAAGTGAAATGTCAGAGAAAAATCACAGACTAATGGAATACTGGACAGGATTGAGCATTTATAAAGTTGAAAAAATACAATTATTAACTCCGAAAAATTAACAAGTGTGTATGACGAAGAAAATGTAATTATAGTATTCTACTTGGCTCTGCAATAGTCTCACCTAAGGACAGTGTGCTTAGTAATACTTATGTAAACTTTGACTATTAATTTAACAAAGAATGTGATAGTGAGAGAATAGGAAAAAAGATTTACTAGGTAATGTCTAAAATTGACAAATCAAGAAGTATTTGTGAATGCCTATTATTTAAAAGTATGAAGGGAACTGTCAAAAGAAACATCTAAAAAAAGTAAGAAAAGAGGTTGTTTAAGGAAAGTTCGTTCAAGGATGGAGAGACAGAGTAGACACCTGCTTTCTTTCATTAAAGCTTTTGTCCTATTTGGTTTAAAAATGTATATTAATTATTGATACAATAATGAACCTAAATGGGAAATAGCAGAGACCTAAAATATTGGTCAACTGTACTGTGCTGCTCTGCAGAAGGAGCATGACTGATCCATTCAATTTCCCGCTGCATGTTCTACTGTAGGCTGAAGACACAACCTCATTTAAATTCAAGACCCTGTGAGACTGGAAATGTATAATTAACTAATTATCTTTTAAAATATTAAAGAAAACATCACTATTATTAATAGAATCTTCTGAAAGTGTTGTTATAAAGATAAAGTGAGTTACTGTATATAAAGTGCTTAGAAAACTGCCTTGCATGCATGAAGTAATAATAAACGCTTGTTATTAGTATCAATAAATTTTTAAAATTCACAAATCAAAATGGAGTTTTGTTTGATATTATGGTGAAGCTACAAAATTAAGACTGTAAGGAGACAGAAGAGCCAATGTTGTCATCAGTTAATAGTTGAGAATCCAGGCCAGGCATGGTGGCTCACACCTGTAATCCTAGCCCTCTGGGAGGCAGAGGCGGGCTGATTGTTTGAGCTCAGGAGTTAGAGACGAGCATGAGCAAGAGTGAGACCCCATCTCTACTAAAAATAGAAAGAAATTAATCGGCCAACTAAAAATATATAGAAAAAATTAGCCAGGCATGGTGGCGCATGCCTGTAGTCCCAGCTACTCAGGAGGCTGAGGCAGAAGTATTGTTTGAGCCTAGAAGTTGGAGGTTGCTGTGAGCTAGGCTGACGCCATGGTACTCTAGCCCCAGCAACAGAGTGAGACTGTCTCAAAAAAAAAAAAAAAAAAGGTTGAAAATCCAAAACATGAGGCAAAACATGGTTTTGATTTTGCCATTTGTGTTCAGATGGGCAAACATAACAATTTGTCAAAGATTATTTTTTGTAAGAGAGTTTATATTTTGTTTTTTTTCTAGACAGAATTATAACCAAACTTTAATTGGAGGTGGCATTGAAGGGTAGAAAACTCCAATATCCCTGTTTGAAATTACTCTGGAATTTCTGACATTGTGTGGATAGAGTTTCTTAGAATTGACATGGGTATAACTCTGATAATTTTTCAGTTTTAAGATTTTTAAATTTGCTTTAGTTTTTCTTCCAATATGCTACTCTAAAAACAGGAGACTAATCCTTAAAACAGACCTGTGGAGATAGAGAATATTATCTTACTTTTAGTATGTAAAAATGAGGACAGAGGATATATTTTAGAGATTACAAATCAAATTTACATTTTTTTGCTACTCAGAAAAAGGAATAAAGTTAAATTCCTTTCCAAATTACTGCTTTCTAAAAAGATCAAGAATGTTACTAGGATGTTGTTAGCTCTCACTTATTCCTGAAATTTTAAGTATCAATAAACTTTTCTTTTTTTTTTTTTTTTTTTGAGACAGAGTCTCGCTTTCTTGCCTAGGCTAGAGTGAGTGCCGTGGCGTCAGCCTAGCTCACAGCAACCTCAAACTCCTGGGCTCAAGCGATCCTCCTGCCTCAGCCTCCCGAGTAGCTGGGACTACAGGCACGAGCCACCATGCCCGGCTGATTTTTTTTTTATATTATATATATTAGTTGGCCAATTAATTTCTTTCTATTTTTATGGTAGAGATGGGGTCTCGCTCAGGCTGGTTTTGAACTCCTGACCTTGAGCAATCCGCCCGCCTCGGCCTCCCAGAGTGCTAGGATTACAGGCGTGAGCCACCGCTCCCGGCCCAATAAACTTTTCTTTACATTTTTTGTCCTTCACTAAAGCTTTTGCCAGAAATCTATACATGCATTATATGTGGTATTTCAGAAATTTAAATATTCTTGGATATAGTATTTAATATTTTTCATATTTTTTAAAACAACAAATGCACTTTCAGCAGTCAATAAACACTCCACTATTTTTAGAAACTCCTTAAAAAAATTATTGATTATTACATATTCAACCTCTTTGGGACATGTGTCTGATCCCATAAAGTGCTGATTTGAAACCCCTTCTTTTCTCACAACAAAGGCTATATGCTGCAAACTCTTAAATAATCCCCAATGTTTATGACATGTTTGGTTAAATAAGAAATGGTCTACTTCACTGTAAATACTGCAAAAGTCTACTTTAATCACATACCACAGTATCACCTTAGAAATTGTTTTTCACTCATTGATCAGTAAGGGTGAAAGTGAAATATTTTAAAAGTTTACATGGTTTTGTAGTATTGTATCTAGTGATGGTAAGGAGAAAAGGCATCAATATGTTTTTTCCCTGAAACGCTATATATTACCATTTTTCCTGAGTTTCTCAATTAAATCCCTAACGTGATTTAGATGAGAATGGTATATGATACAAGCAGCAACTGGTATGAAGACAGATTATCATGTGTTGACTAGATTACCAATAAAATATAAATTCATGTGTATGATATGAAATCCATGCATTCTAGCTATGTAGGTAAATTTGATAGTGATGGTCCCAAATAGTTTGAGTATCAGAGCAGCTGTTGTAGTAACAAATTATCCAGCAGTGGAAATAATACTCTTTTTAGTATTAAAAAAGAAATAGGGAGAATTAGGGGGGTATGAACGTGAATTTTAGTGAAATTGTGATCTTATTTTGGGAATGTTGCATGTTCCCCTCAAAATATGTTCAAGAATTGTATAAACTCCTTTTCTTTTTTTTATATTTATATATTTATTTTTATTTATTTATTTTTTTTGAGACAGAGTCTTGCTTTGTTACCCAGGCTAGAGTGAGTGCTATGGCATCAGCCTAGCTCACAGCAACCTCCAACTCCTAGGCTCAAAGCGATCCTGCTGCCTCAGTCTCCCGAGTAGCTGGGACTACAGGCATGCGCCACCATTACTGGCTAATTTTTTCTATATATATTAATTGGCTAATTAATTTCTTTCTATTTATAGTAGAGATGGAGTCTCACTCTTGCTCAGGCTGGTTTCGAACTCCTGACCTCGAGCAATCCGCCTGCCCCGGCCTCCCAGAGTGCTAGGATTACAGTTCTTTTTTTATATATACTAGATGTTAGGGTGCAGGAGAAAAGTCTCATATCACCTCAATGAAGTGAATCAACATGTACTAAAAAATAAACATCTGATATATACAAATTGCACAATCATTTTGATATATTGTGCAAAAACTATAGACTCCACAAACAATATCTGTTACATTTGCTTGTTAATCTTCATGGTAATTTGTCTTGGAACTAACTCATATTAATGATTTATTTGACAATTGCATTGTACATTCTCTAAGTTACTTAATTAATATGTATATTTTATTTCTTAAATATTCTTATTGCTATATATCCAGTGTTACTGATCTCTTGACATATGAAACAATACACAATTTACATTAAATATATAAAAATGTTCCTGAACAGATAGGCCATCTCACTCCTGTCTGAACTGAATTTTTTCTAATGTAAAGATTCTATCAACTCAATTATCTGTGATTCTAGTAAAGGAAATTCTCTCTTTCTCTCTCTCTTTCTCACACACAAACACATTTATATATGTGCACATGCGCACACACAGAAAAAGGAAATCTGTAAGTAATTTCAAGAAATACTTTGAGCTATTACTTCAACTTCAGAGCCAATTGAAATCTTTATAATTATTCAAGCAGCAAAAACCATATTTTTCTTACTTTATCTTCCTCATTACTTCCAGTGGAGGTTTTAATGAGTAAAAATATGGTCAATATGCATACTGAAACAAAATATACAGAATAAATTTCCTTTAGTACTAGATTGTTAAAAACAGTTTAGTTTCAGGAACAAGATTATTCAGAAGAATATCTTCCAGTCACTTAAAAATTGTACTACTTTAATTAGTTCCCTTGCAGATTATAAAGATGATTTTATAAGTTAAATATCTCATATTAATTTACCTAATTATATGTGTAATAGCAGAAATCTTACTGATAAGAAAAACTTTTAAAACTACATTTAGTCTTAAATGCATTGTTATTTAAATTCTTTTAATCCAACATTCTAACATTACTTATGTAGGGGTTATACATAATTTTCAGGAAATCCATAAAAGACAAAGAGCAAACCCTATTAGAGTATCTAAACAATGCAGTTGTTTAGACTGGGTGAGCACAAGGGAATAGAACTAAGATGCATTGGCAAATAAGGATACCCCTGAGAAAGAACACTACCTTGCATTCCTCTTTTCATAAATATAAACTTCCTTGGTATTTATGATTTTGATGTGTGATGTTTACAATTCTTTTCTAGCTAAGTTTCTGGAAAAGTATCATAGCAACTCCCTCACCATCTTATCCTAATGGACTTTGATTTGTTGGTCTTTTAATCTTTATTCTTATGTTAAAAATAGGAAGAAAACGGGAATGAGTTAACTACAGGAGTGCAATAAATATAACAAATATTAAAGTTATTTATAAAGGTATTATTAATTTTAGTACTTAATCCAAATGTTTAAAATCTGAAATTATGTAGATAGGGAATAAAATTGGAGAGTATTATTTCATGTAGACAGAATTCTTCCGAAGTAAAGTATTAGTTTCTTATTTTATTCTAAAGTGAAATGTGTTTATTGGATTATCCTTTTTTTTTTACATTTTTTTTTAAATTTTGGCATATTATGGGGGTACAGATTTTAAGGTTTCAATAAATGCCCATTTCCCCCTTATCCTTTTGAAAAAGAAACAACAGTCATCTGTATGATTGTAATGATGCAGAAGAGATCTCCATCACCTATATCTCCAAGTACCCTACCTTACACACACACAATCTATCCACAGCCCACAACCTAGCAAAGTCTATGAAGACTTTGCCCACAACCTAGCAAAGTCTATGCTAACAAGAACTGATGAAAAGGACCTAATAAATACCCGCTCTAACAAGACCACTGTTACATCATTATCTGATTCAGTGGGTTTAAGTGATAGCTTTTATTTTTTGTCCTTATTTAAAGTTTTAGTCAAATTATCTCAGAGTTATATGTGTAACTTATGCAATTATAGTTAGAACTATGCTTAAAGATTCTGCATGAAACACATTTTCCAGGGTGATCATTCTTAAACTATATATATGAATTACTTCCAACACATTCAATTCATTAATTTGTTACCTTTATGCTGGTATACACATGCATCTATTTGAGAAGTATTTGGTGGATAAGGTAACAATAAGTCATGCACACACAATCCTGAGATGTAAGTTGGTAATTATGAATTGCATCATTCGTGTTAAGAGTTTGCTTTCTGTTGTTTTTAAGATTACAAGTGTTACAAAATAAGTACAGATAATTTAGAAACCAAATTACTTGCAGGTAATCTTTTTTTTTCTGTATGATGGCAATTCAGTTGAATACTGAATCTCTAAGAAAATAGTATCCTTCTAAACATATTAACAATATGAAAGTTTCAGATTGATGAGCATTCTTTTATATGAAAAACAAACAATGAGAATGATTACAGTTTTCATGTTAAATTTCTGTTCTCAAAAGTGTTTACTTTAGCAATAGGACCTCCCAGCTATGGAATGAAGTCTGGAAAATGAGGACGCGAAGTTGTTGTGGTTGTTAGCTGGAAGCAGGGATGATTAGATAATTTTACACAGGTGGTTGATGATTGATGGAGGTGGAGGCATTGTAGGAGAAAGTTAGTATTCTGGAAAGAAACACTCTACCTGTATAGCCCAGCGAATTGTCATCGTTATCAGAGGTGGGGATTGGCGTCCCGTTGTCGTTCCCCCTCTCTAGGTCTTCAGGGTCTGTCGGAAACAACACCAGAGCTGCTGATGGGGTCACAGTAGTAACAGTAGTTGCCATTTCGATCACAGCATGTCCAGACACAAGTAAATCCACATGTGACAGAAAAACACACAAGGACAACACACAGCACACTTCATCCTTGCCCCTGCTGCGGCACACTAAGCCCCGAGAAGGTCTCTGCATCATGGTTTACAGTTTCTACTTCTTAATTTCCCTAATTCTCTGCTCTGCCTGCACCTTTCCTGCACTTCAAAGCTGGCGAAGGGCTCTGACTGCCCTCTGTGAGGCCGCCAGCACGGACTGAGGGAGCATATGGAGGAGGGAGAGGGCAGGGTGGCTGAATGCTAGCATTGCTAATTTTCTACCTTATTGTTAATCAAAGCTATTGACTGTGATCACTCCCCATCATCGCTTCATCTCCTGGCAATTACAGACTCAAGGGACAGTACCTCATATGGGGGGAGGGTGTGGGGAAAAATAGGATCGTGTCAAACAAGGAGGATGATAAAATTGTCATACTTTTTTGAGAAACAGCAAAGAAAGTGGTGCAACATCACGTCTTTCAGAAGGCAACAAATTGTCATCTTAAAGGACTGATATAAATTTACCAAAATGAACCCATGAGTAAAACAACATCTAACTTAAACATTTCAGATAGCTTAAGATTCTGTATTACACCCAGCCATATAAATATTTTATTCATTTTATTCAGTCTTATTTTTTCTCAAATAAAAAATGCTTTTTTTTCTGCTTTTGAAATTAATTGTACATTAATTTTCCTACATGAAATTTTAGAGAAGCAGCTAAGGATAATATTCAAGTTCTAATATCCAGAAGCTGAATTGCAGCATATGTATATATAGAAGCCCAATGACACCACTACTAAATTTCCCTCACGCACACTGTGTGTGTCATATCTATGTGTGTTAGATAAATATGAGCAGCGTCTATAGCTCCACTGCGATAAGCAGACACGGACACAATAAAAACCAAGAGTGTACCTCCTGTGTCGAATAATGTAGAGTCATAGGTCATTCGAGTTCTGATGTTCTGCAGGCTTTTTATCACCTTACACAGTGTCTACAGAGGATTTCTCGGTCTGAGCAGTGACGAATCACAGATGTTTACTCGGGGAAGAAAGTGTATCACTTATGAATGAGCCAGGGAGTACACACAGGTAATGTCCCTCCAGAAACATCACAGAGGTCATTAATTTTATGTCTTCACTAGTTTTCAGTGAGGTTGACACATTTTGTCTTACACACAGCTATTCAGGGTTGATTTAGACTTTTTTTTTAATAAAAGGTCTAACATAAATCTGCTTAGTGGTTTTTGCATGCAGCCTATTTGTTAATAACTACTCTAATCTCCCTGCCTTTCCTTCTCCCTATCACAAATGTCATATAATTAACCTTATGTGGCTAAAATGGAAGAAAAAAAAAGTTCAGATCTGTGTAGACAAAAGAGAAAAAATGCTCATTTTTGCTTCATTCATTCTTGCCTCTTCAGTGATGGTTGTTTTCATGTTTATCTTTAAAATCAGTGTTGGAAGTGTTAAAGAGAAAAAGTGTCCACTTTCTAGCCCTCCAGCCTGTTAACTCATTTTATACATTAAGTTGTTTATGTTAAAGTTTTGAGTCACATCAATTAGACAGAATGGGAAACAGGCATTTTTGTGTATCTTGAGGCAGTGTTCATAATGTTTTGCCATAAACTAATCTGGCTCACGCAGACTAACCAAATAAAAGAAGTTGATGTAGAAAGAGAAACAGAAGTTGTTTGGTCAAATGTATTAAAAAGCTTTTAAGAGGACCACCCCTGCTTACCCACAGCTTGTTTTAAAGGATAAAATGTGTTTAGGGTCACTTTAATTTTATGAATTAATTATTTTTAGTAAAAGATGCAAATTTTCAAGAGAAGTCCTACTTTTAATTTACAAAGGAAATTGTTTACTTAATGTGGATCCAGACATTTCCAATCAATCTGTTAAAAATAGAATAAAATTCATACAATTCTACAACATGAACTAAATCAGTTTGTCTACACAATATTACAAGACTTTCAGGATAAGGTTTTTATTACTGAATCATTCCTGAGAATGAAGATATTATTATAAAAGCAATAGAGATGAAGAAAGTAAGTTTAATATCATTTGAAACGAGATGCCTGAATCTATTTGAAGTAGATTTTTACCTGTGTCTAATTTATCTTAAGTAGTTTATAAATTTGCTTCTCTGTTCATAGGCTTTGAATTAATCAATGAATCTTACCATATCTCTAAAGCTCATTCTCTCTACCTAGTTCTGCCTTTAATTAATGATATGCTAGGCCTAAAGGAAACAAAGGTGCCATGTTTAGTAACTTTACTAGGGTTTTTTTCTTGCTTCTCCTTCCTGTTGAAAGATAACAATGACATGATATAGTTACTTGACTTACTGTGAGAGAGCTGCAGAACTAATTCAAAGAAAGCCAAAAAAGATCTTTACTTAATTTTTTTGTTAAATAGTATTGATTATGCGAGCCATGGACAAGAAGATAATGAGGCAAGAGATTATATTGTGTTTGCCACATTTGAAGGAGGTTTTCTTGTACTTCAGCTCTGGATTTAGGGTCGTCTAGGCCTGAATTGAAGTAGGTGCAGCTGCAATTGATAAAAGCCACCAACCATCACATCTAGAAATGAACTGGCACTAGACGTGGTAGTTTTTATGTGTTTGTCACTCCCAATGTACTGCAAATTTCTGAGGGTCAGGTATTCTGTCTGCTATACACCTACCCACCTTACAATGGACCTAAGACAATAAATAAATTAATGAAAAGATGATATAACCAAGAATGCAAATCTCACTTAAATGGTAGACTTTAAATCTAAACTAACTGGAAAAGATGTAAATTTTATTTCTACCCCAGTAATCATACTTGGGGGGGGAAAAACTTGACTTAAATTAAGTCAAATGCTATTGTACTCACTGCATTCCCATCATCCATAAAAACATATAAAGCATTTTTTCAATTTATAAAAGAAGGCATGAATCATAAAATCAGACATTCAGGGTTGGAAATAGGTCATTGGATCCTCATAACAATCTTCCATCAGATACACAGACTTTTGTGAATTTAGTGGCATTTGGCTTTTGCTGTTTTTCAAAGCAATCAAATCCAATGTTTTAACTAAGTCGTATCTTTTATGTTTGTTTTTAAAACTCTGTTTTCTAGATTTTTTATCCATTGACTCTAATTCTGACCTGTGGAGACATACAGAACTAATGCTTCATCTATGACAGCCTGTTTCCCTCCCCAAACTCCTTAAATGCTTGTGTTTCATAGGGCTCCAGATGTCATAATTTTTTTAACATGCTTTTCTGAAGATATATTCATGCAAGATCATGGTTTCAATTATCTTTCGTAATATGATGCAACTTCCACGTCTCTTAGTTAGATGCTCTGTTAACAACCAAATAGTATTTCCATTTCCAGGTAAATTTCATGTGAATTCCAAGAAACCTCACACTTTCTCTCACTAAATGCTGAACATATCAGTTTCTCCTTCAACCTACGCCTTTCCTATATTCTTTGTTACAGATTTTACATAAATATGTAAAATATTCTTAATACTTTACAATTCAGTAAAATGTTAGTATATTGGGTTAAAATTGAACTCTGGCCTATAGATCACTTATAAAAATTTTGCTATATGGCTTTATTTATTTTGGGAGGGTTGTATGCCATACTTAAACTTATATTATATAAAGTAATGTATCTATATATGTATAATATATGAGTGGGCCAACTTAAAACAGTTTTTCAGAAATTTAATAAGAGCAACAACTACAAAAGGGAATAAAGATCTATAAAGTAGAAATTTTGTCTTCAAGGAATCTTTATCCTTAAATATAACAATCCATTAAATTTTTAGGTTTTTAAACATTAATTAATTTTTAATTGACAAATGAAAAATAGTGTGTAACATGTTTTGAAATATGTATTCATTGTGGAATGGCTCATAACATATGCATTACCTCACACACCCATTATTTCTTGACTTAAAATTGACTTTTTTAGTGATGCTCAAGCCTACAATACATTGTTATTAACTGTTAATGTTAGTCACCATGTTGTACCCTAGAGCTCTTGAGCTTATTTCTACCATTTAACCAAAGTTTTATATCCTTTGACCAGCAATTTCTCAATCCCCTCAATCTATTAGGTGTAAAATAATTGGGAGACAGTACATTTCACAGTGCCAAAGTATCACCCCCAGAGATTATTTGCTAACTACAAAGAGAAAAATATACGTTTATAATGAATGGGTTAGGCAGTTGGCACTTTAACTCAGTAACCAAACAGTATCACCAATAGCAGGTGACTAAAAGTGGGAAGACAATTGTGTGGTATAGTTGAAAGTATCAGCTATGAGGTCTCCCTGCAAATAGTGCTTGACCTGAATTCAATCAAGACTTAAGACCCAACTTCAAGTTTACAGAAAAAAATAATAACTTTCATTTTTAGGGTACATGTATAGAACAATTAAGGAGAGAGGTTTCATGATACCTCTAACTTACTTTCAAATGGTTAAGAAAAAAATATCTTGAGGGAAGTAACTAAAGTAAACATGGTATGATAGTACCAATCACTCAACCTATTATGAAAAATATTCAAAAAATGTGAAGGATAGTAGATGATATTTGAGTGGTCTAAAGCCTTCTTTATTATGTGCAGCAGACATTCATGCAATGATGTTTCTCTTTCACTGAGGATATGATTAAAAGAGCTTCTACTATTTTTATAGTACAAAGCCTCATACTTCTACATTCAACCTATATTTCTCTAAATTGTTTATCTTACCATGGCAGCCAGTGTTGTACAGTAGAAATTTAGAAGCCTAAGAGCAAAGCCTGTGATTTAAATTAAGAGTTTTATTTATTTATTTTTAAGTCGGATTGTAATTTTTTTTTTTTTTGAGTTGGATTGTAATTCACAGCTCAAAACACGGTGTTCAACCTTATCCTTCCTTTCTGCCATATTCAGTTATGTAAATATACATTAAACATGAAAGCTTCTTCTTTTTTGCCCTACTGCAAAGTGTCAAGCTAGTTTCTTTATAGATTTGCATTATTACTGTGAGGAACTTTGGCATTAATTGACATTTTAAAGATGATCATTAATAAAAGATTAGGGAAAAGCAAATGAATATAAACTACTATCAATATGAGAATTGTGTTCTACAAATTGGATCAATTCTCATTGATTCTTTCCTACTAATCAAGAGGAATGCAGGGAATGGGTACTTTAAATGGAGTACTGAGAACATTTAATTAGAAACCTAGGCAATGAATTATAAAATTAAGTACAAAAAACTATGTTTGTGAAGCTTTAAATTTATACCAAAAATATGTATGATCAAATTAAATTCAAATTTCTGCTTTAATCATGTGTGGTTAAAATAATTGTTGAATGTACATTATTATTTGTCTCATTCTTTTGAACTGGGAATAAGGGGAGAAATATAAGTTATAGAGATAAAGAGGAAACAAATCAGTAGGTGCTTTGGGGCAGTACCTATTAATAAAAATTAGTGAAGCAATTAATAAAAATTAATGAAGCAAATAAGAAAATTTATTTACAATAGTACTGAATGACTTTGGAAGAAATCTTTATTCTATGAACCATTAAATATAATACATATCAAGTTAAAAATTGTGATACTAAATGTTGAATGTACTATTTTTTAAAGCAGCAATGTGATAACAGAAAATAATGTGTTACAACCACGTCCAGTTGTGCTATATAAGAAAAACTAAGATTTCTTCTTTATGTTTCTTTCACAGATAGAAGACTCATGATTATAATGATCCAAGCAAATAAAGATTGTTAGAAAATATGTTCAGATAAAATAAAACAAAATGTTAAAATTGATCTGAAATATGCATTCAAATAAAAATTTTAGAGACTGGCTGATTCTTTGAAAATTTGAAAGTTTTGTCTTCCAACACTCTTGAGAAGAGGAAAAAATCAGAGGGGTTTGCTATTTGGCTAAACTAATATAATCTTAATGATACAGTAGATAATTTTAACCTGTGACCTGAGATACTAGTATTGTATTAAATTAAAAAGGAGATTTCATACACTGATCTCAAAATATATGTTACTACCTTTTCTCATTTTCTAGTTTAGGTGATTAGATAACTGAATAAATCAAATATAAAGAAAAGAAAATAAAAACTGTACTGATTATAATGCTTTAATTTATTTAATATAGCATATCATTTTATATGCATATATATTCTTATGTAATTTTTGCAGTTCTATCATAGTCATAACCATCATCGTCATCACCATCATCATGCTTCTCCATGTTTCATTTTGGAGATGCTGAATCTAAAGCTAAGAGAAATTCTTTGGCCTGAGCCATACAACTAGTAAATAGTGGATTTGAAATTCGATTTCAAATGATTTCTGACTTCAAAACACTCCTCTTTTCACTGTACCCCATGGTCTCTCTTTACTCATCAATCTAATTCTAGGAACTAGGTGGAATTTCAATAGCATATAAACAATGTGACACCAGGTTAGTGATTATTTTCCAGTCACTGAACAATAAGATTAGATAATTTCACAAATCTATTTCTGAGCTGCAATAAGCATATCACCAAGGCTTCTTCACCATCTACTTTTACAGACAAGACAAAATAGAGACAAAATTATTAAAGTCGGGGTTATAAAGTATACTCTAATTGATTATTGATTATAGTCACTGTGTTGTGCTATCAAAATATTTTTCATTCTATATAACTATATTGTTGTACTCATTAACTATCGCCATTTTATCTCCTCCTCCCTGCTATCCTTCCCAATCTCTGGTAACCATCATTCTACTCTCTTTCTCCATGAGATCAATTGTTTTTAATATTGAGCTCAAAAAGCAGGATGTTTTGCTCACAATATTTTAAATATGTTGATTTGAGGAACAAACTATGGAATAAAATCAAAGTAAATTCAGATTCTTTTTTTGACTATTACCATTTTTAAAAGTATTCTTAAACAACAAAGATGCATCTTTTATCACAAGCTTAAGGGTGTTTAAGACAGGGTCATGTCTTACTCATTTTCATATTCCTTGCTCTGGCACAGTGTTTAAGAACTGAGTAGGCAATCAATACATTTTTGTTGAGTGATTGAAAGAAACATTGGGGCTTAGTTTCGCTGCAGTCACGAGTTTAAAAATTGAGTAAGAGTTAAGATGTAGATAACTTTTCATTCATTGATTCATTCAATGAATGAATACGAATTATTTCCTTATTTGGGATGTTCTTATACATTTAACTGCCTAAAATATTATAATCACTATAAATATAATTCATAACTACTTTTGACAATATTGACATTCTGTTTTTGAATTTCCAAAAAGTGCTACAATCAGAAAATAACGCTAGAGTACACAATTTTCTCAAGTACAATTTTAAGTTAATCCAGTTATCCCAGGCTAATAAAATATGACTACATAATAGACATCTAGCACATATTGAAGCAAAAATATTAATAACAAAATGTATGTATACCAATTCTATTAGCATAAAATATACTACTGAAATATTAGTAAGGTAAATGCATTAATGGAAAAGCCTGTGACTCAGAAGAATACAAATGCCACAGAAAAAACTTTTTAACTAATTTAAATTCAACTTAATTTGACAAAACAAGATAGAGTACATTCTGTATGGAAATCATTCTATTGATGGAGAAATGCTCATGATTTTAAAACCATTTGTTTCCAGATCTCTTCTGGTGGAAACACTGACAAAGCAGAGTTCTTAAAGTAAATGGGAAAATTATGCTTCAGCATGACAACATGTTTTTTCCTTTGATGTCTGAGTGTTTGGCCTCAGAAATTCATAGAGGTTTTCATGGGAATAAGTGATGACTATCCCTTATATATTTAGAAACTAAGCCAATTGTCCAGTAGAGGTCTGCATTTATTCAAAATCTTCAAATCAAATCCTCAATAATATCTGATATGACAGATACCTTGGTGGGATGGAATTTAATCTGCAGAGATTTGCTGCCTTGAACTTTATCTGTGAGAGTTAATATCCGGTCTATTTTACTAGTATTTCTGGCTCTCTCTGTGTATTGACTTTTTTTTGTTATTCTTTCCACCCACTTTGCCCTGGTATTCAAAGGCTTTTCTTTTATTGTGCTTAGCATCTGCTACTGTTCCACTCCCTTCCAGTCAAAGCATACGGTAACTTCAACACAGACTAATTAAATGGTGCTTGAAGTTAGTTAACAGGTGGTGTCCCAGCTGCCTGATATAGTAAGGACAAATACGTCTTGCATTTTAAGGTGCAGAAATAGCACAATAGTAAGACCTAAATTAATAGAGTGCTCCTTTCATAGCATTAAAATGATGATGGGGAAAAAGGAAGAAATAGGATCATTCTTACTTTGTAGAGGTAGAAATCTGAGTTTGGGGTATGGTGATCACATCTGAGATTCTGAAGAAAAACTGAGATCTCCTAATCCTTAAACCAGTGCTCTTCTTTCATCATAGAATATTACCACTTATTACCACTTTCCCCAGGTATGTTAATAAACTATGTTTACGATCACTGCTGCTAGTTGCCATGTTGAATGACATTTCACGTAAGATCCACATGATTTGTTAAAATTAGTCAAAATATGAAATTATTTATGTGGCATTTTGGAATCACTATAACTAAGTATATATTATTTATTTAGGTAATCAATATAGTATAAAGTTTAAGAGTCACTAACCCTGTGACTCTGGACAAGTTTTCTTCATCTATAAAATATAAAATATTTTAATATTCATTTTATTGATCTGTTTCTTCATCTATAAAATGTAAAATAATAGTATCTGTTTCACAGGAGTATTGTGAGGGTTAAATAAGCAAATATTTGTAAAGATTTTACACTCCTAGACACCTAGTAAGAAGTCAGTAAATGTTTGCTATTATTATAATCCAAATTAAAAGTCAATTAAAAGGATCATTTAGTAATTTTTAATGAACAAAATCCTACATATCTGCCTCTCGAAATCAGAAAAGACATACACTGTTTGTACTTTAATTTGTGCTAGTTGGAAGTTTATATAGACAAAAAATTGAATAAGGTATCAATTAAAATTCAGAAAAATGAATCTTGAAATTTTTCTGTTTCCTCACATCTTCAACATTGAATTTCTTCAGCACTCATTTACACGGAATACCCTACTGAATCATTTAGAAAGTATTTCCATATAGACAGCATGTCATCATTATGGCAGACTCCTTGAAGTGCAGAACTTAGTTTGCCTAATTGCTTGGTTGCTTTGTGCTGACACAGATGAATTCCCTGACTTACATTTCTTGAGAAGAAAAAGTACTTGATATTAAAATTACTCTACAGATTTCTTCACTGTTGGGAGAAAACATTTTTTTCCTTGCCCAGTGATATTTCAACATCTGCCCAACTTTTTTAGCTGTGTCCTTTAGAAGGAAGGATACAAACTGTGCTTGGTGTCTTGGAGGGAGGTGGGGAAATTCTGAAGCATCTGCAAGTTGGGCCCCTGGTCACAAGACAACTGCCAGTTCCTCCCCACCTGCCCTCCCTCAAGTGTCCTGTGAGTCCTGCCTGCCATCCATCTGCGACCATTAAGGGCATCTCTAAGGCTGCATTCACTCAGCTGCTAAAGGGACAAATTTCCTCTACAGTCACTTCATTGTCTGCCTTTTCTAACCACAGTCACGGTTTTGCACTCTTCATTCTAATTGTGCTTTTGATTATTGGGGTCATTTTATTCCTTCAGCTTTCCTAAAGGTCACAGGGATTAGCTGTGTCCAATTGAGGACCAGAGAGAGCGGTCCAGGCTTACACCCCATTCATCTGCTTCCATTGATTTCCCCTCAGTCTGAGAGTGGCAATGGTGGTTACATTTTTCTCTCTCTTTTTTTTTTTTTAAACTCTCATTTGATATTTTCATTCCACCCTCCCCCACTTCTCCTTGGAGGGAGGCTGTTTGTAACAGCAGTTATGGCACAAGTGGTCGCATGGAAGCAAATTCTCTCAGGTAGGACGCTGGTGATGAGATGAGCTTGCCTGTGATTCTTCTTCCCTTTGCTGTTTCAGGACACTTGGCTCACAGCCACTGGACATTTCTATTTTATGATGTCAGGCTTCATTTTAGAACAGCATTCCCTTTCCTTAAATTCAGTCTAATTAATTGCACACATATATTACCTATTTACTATTTATATACATAACATATAGGTGATATTTTTCACTCCATTTTATTTTTTCACTCTGCTGATACTCAGACTTACATTTGTGTTTTTTGGTGGGAAAATCTGCCAGCCTTAATTCTCAGAAGTACTTTTACAGTGAGATGGCATGTTTCACTTACAAACATCTTCCCAAAAGGGACATTTTTCTTGTAAATTAATGGATATCTGTGAAACTGAAGACAATAAAAATAGCTATTTCTTTTTTTATTTTAAAATCTTAAAGGAGTACAAATATTTTTGTTACACGGATAGCTTTTATAATGCTTGAGTCAGGGCTATTAGTGTGCCCATTACCCAACTAGTGTTCTTTGTATCTTTTTTTTTTTTTTATTTCGGCATATTATGGGGGTACAGATTTTAAGGTTTCAATAAATGCCCATTTCACCCCTCCCCCCAAAAGTCTGAGTCTCCATCATGACCACCCCCCAGATGGTGCACATCTCACTCATTATGTATGTATATACCCGCCCCCCTCCCCCCTCCCACCTGCCCAATACCCTATTGCTGTAGTACCTATGTGTCCACTTAGGTGCTGCTCAGTTAATACCAGTTTGCTGGAGAATATATCTGGTGCTTGTTTTTCCATTCTTGGGATACTTCACTTAGTAGTATGGGTTCCAGCTCTAACCAGGAAAATATAAGATGTGCTATATCACCATTGTTTCTTAGAGCTGAATAGTACTCCATCTTTGTATCTTTTTCTAAGAAATGTGTATACGTGTGTGCATGTGGAGGGAGTCAGGGTCCTGAACAATAAACACCCCGAATAACCCCAAATACCTTGAAACAGTGGTCCCCAACCTTTTTGGCACCAGGGAAGGGTTCATGGAAGAAAAATTTCCACGGACGATGTCGTGGGGGATAGTTTTGGGATGAATCGAGTGCATTATGTTTATTGAGCAGTCAAACATCTCTGTCAATGACACTCTATATTTTCAGCAGCTCCCTAGCGTTACATCACTGCCTCAGCTCCACCTCACATCTTTGGCATTAGTCTCTTAAGAAGCCCGTGCACCCTGGATCCCATGCATGCGCAGTTCACATCAATAGAGTTAGCGCTCCTATGAAAATGTAAATGCTGCTGCTGATCTGATAGGAGGTGGAGCTTATGCAGTGATGCCTGCCATGGGGAGTGGCTGTAAATACAGATGAAGGTGCCCTTGCACATTGCTGCTCTCCTCCTGCTTTCAGCCTGGTTTCTAACAGGCCACTGACGTGGTACAAGGCCCCAGGGGGTTGGCGACTGCACCTTTAAAAGACATTAGGTTGTTTACATAATTATTCTGAGTTAAGTGATAGTAGGGGCAGTTTATTATGTAAAGATGTTTTCTGGGCACCAATGCTTTCGGTTGATGAAGAAGTCCATTCATTACTTATGGTCAACAGTTTAAAATACAGCAGGAGGAAGTCCTCAGAAGATTTTTCTTTTTCTAGGAGTCAAGTAAGAAGTGACTTTCTAGCTGGTGAGATTATCTGTGTGGCTCAGAGGTAGTTTGTGATGACCTATTAATTGTTTATTTATTACATAAAATGGCCTCATTAGCAGAAATACATTTCAAAACCTACACTGCACATTCAGATTAGGAGATATTGTACCAACTAAATTCCTCCTTCTGCAGTTTCTTCTTTATAATTCATAATACACTTATTTTTAGTACATGTTGAAATATGCTCATTTGTAGGTTCAGTGGCCTCTGCGATATTGCTTCATTTAACCTTTTCAAATTTAATTTTTAAGACTTTCTGTAAGCGTTTAGAGTGGAAACAGCCTAGGTGACTATCGAATATAAGATTTTTATTTCCAATGATGCAGCTCATGTGTGGATACTTCTGGTCTCCATATGTATGGGAAATGGATAAAATTTTTTATATAGTAACTAACACTCTTTCCATTAGGATTTTTGACCACTTTTTACATAGAGGTCAGAATTCTTAAAAAAACACATTATCCTGCAAAATGGGAAAGGGAACTGAAGTTTATAAATATGGAATAAAAATCTGATGAGTTCAATATATTACCAGAATTATAGTAACTATGCATGAATATTTTAGGGAAATATTATAGAAATCATAAATAAATACTTTCTTTTAACTCTTGTTGAAGGAGAAAAATAACAGAGGAAAATCTCTATAATCTGTATTCTTCAACAATTAACCAATTAACATTTGAAAATGCTTTAAGACTGCAATATAAACCTTAAAATCATGATAGTGGGAGTCAGAAATGTTCATAAGATTGGCTACTGCATTTAATAAATGGCCAGTCAGATGTGCATTTGTTGTAAATTAATGTAAACAAATTGAACATAAGAATGTGTATCTTTATTCTTAGATTTTCTGGGATAAGGCTAAATTATTTGTAAATGTAGAAACTTTACTTTTGGAAAGTGTATTTGAATGCTTCAATATGATTCTAAAAATTACCTGACAACCTAACACCTGGTATCCAAAACTGCCAAAAAATATAAATCTTTCATTGGCTGCAAAACTGTTTGCTTACCTATGATTCTATAACTTCTAAGGGAAAAATAAATCTAATTGTATATAATTTTGGCAGAGACAAATAAGCATAAAACATAATAGTGAATGAGATAACAGAAAATGAAAAATGTTTCAAAGTAATTACGCAATGCAGGTAGTTGACCAATAATTATGAAAATGATAACAACATATTGTATTTCACAATAAGAGAATAAAGATATTATTGTTAAACTTCCCATTAACCACATGTGTACTTAATTTACTGTGCCATTAACTTTTGTTATACATTCTATGTGTAAATATACATGGTTTAGAAGGCAAGTAAATCATAACACAATTCATCCTGAAACATGTTGTAAAAACTTAAAGCCCTTCATGATGGAGACTCAGACTTTTGGGGGGAGGGGGGGGAAATGGGCATTTATTGAAACCTTTAAATCTGTACCCCCATAATATGCCGAAATAAAAAAAAAAAAAACAAAACAAAACTTAAAGCCCTGCTGCATTCGCTGGTTAAGTCTGAGAAGCTCGGAGGCTCCTATTTCATGTTCAGATGTTTTTTAAATTAAAATTTTAATTTTGAGATAATTTTAGGTCCATATGCATAATACAGGAATATCTATTGCACTTTTTGCCAAGTTTCCCTCCATGGTAACATCTATGAAATCTATAGTACAATAGCGTCAACAGATTATTGACATTGATATAAGCAAGATAATCAGCCTTTCCACCACTAAATGGGTCCTTCATGCTGCCCTTTTATAGTTCCATACATTTTCCATCCTTATCCTCTGGCAATTACTTATATGTTCTCCATAGCTATAATGGTGTATTTTGATAATGTTCTATAAATGAAATCATATCATATGTAACTTTTTGAGAATGATTTTTTTACTCAGCATAATTCTCTAAAGATTCTTCCAGGTCGTTGCAAATTTCAAGAGTTCATTTTTTAAATTGCTGTGTTGTATTCCATAATATGAATGTACTACAGTTTATGTAGCCATTGACCTATTGAAGTATATCTGGGTTGTGTCCAGTTTTTGCCTATTATGAAAAAAGCTGCTATAAACATTTGTGTACAGGTTTTAGTAGTAAACATATGTTTTAATTTCTCTAGGATAAATGCCCAGGACTGCAATTGCTGGGGCATATGGTAGTTAATGTTTAGTTTTTTAGGGAACTGCCAAATTGTTTTTGCAGAGTGTCTCACAATCAGCCAATCAAATTTTAAAAGGGACACATGTGTTCACATGGAAGAAACGTTTCTGTGGCATTAGGATTATGTTAAAGTTAAATCTCTGATAGCTCTTTCCTTTCCCCCTCTCCATCTCCTCCTCTCCCGTTTTCTCTCTTCCCCTTCCTCTAGATTTTTTCTTCCTTCCTTCCTTCCCTCTGTCCCTTCCTTACTTCCTTCCCTTCCTTATCCCTTCTTCCTTTACTCCATATATATTTAGGGTATTTTGATAGAAGGAATGAACTCTGTGAACCTAATATAAGGTAAAGAGAGTTAAGTAATACTATAGCTTTGTAGGTCCTTTAAAAACAATGAACTTAGTTTTATTAGTTTTATAGACTTTTTAACACTTAATATCATCTTATTCTTCTTATATAGGAGGAAAATACATAACTGATATTAAAAACAAAGAAAATGCAGAATAATCTTTTTGGTTTCCTGTCTTTATTGATAATGACAAGCTAAAACCCAAAGATAAATATCCTTTAAGCATAAAAAATCATAATACAGAAATTTATGTTGTAACTATGATCAGCAATCTATCTTATTAGAGAAAAAAGTTAATATCTTATAGGTTATTATGAAGTACAGAATAAGGTATGTTTGGAAGCATATAACACAACCAAAAGATTTGCATTCTAGGCTAGTGTGTAACTGTAGATAAAGGCCTGAACAAGACTGCCTACATAAAATTATGTTATACAAAAAAGCTTATTGCTTTTGTACATCCTAGATAGTTTCACATGCCTTAAATTTTGTTATTATATTACTTTACTACAAAAGATCAAGTTGGTTTGATTAGTTATTATGAAGCTATAACAATCAGTTGTTGATATGTTTTCAAAAATCAGTTGTTAAAAGATGCAGGCAAATTTTACATTAACAAGGACAATAACAAAACATCAGGCAATTCACCATAAAAGCAAATATAAGAGCAATAGGTAGTCTTCAAAAATAGATAAAAATAATTTATAATCTCAAACTTTTACATTTATGGAATTGATGAAAGCTGAAAGAAAATTTATGATGCCAGAAATATGTACAAAAAATATTCATCCTATGTAAAAGACTGTATTATTTTATTTTTTAATATGTGAACTAAAAGGAATATAGAATATATTCTATATAGAGAATACAGAATAACTTATCATATCAAAGGTAACCATTTGAAATGAATATATTTACTATACTTGAAAAATCTTGTTGTAAGATTTTATAACAAACATATCAACTAATAAATGAAGCTACCACCATAAAAGATGATGTAAGAAAAAAATGTTGCCCAACTGACCTGATCAATTTCTGCAAAAGAGATTGAAAGACTATTGATGGGGGTCAGACAGTGGATTGTCCTGATTTTAGACCACAACCTTTTATTCAATAAACTCTGACAGCTTGGGAGATAAAGTTCAGGTCACACTGTCATTATTTCTCTCACAGCTTGAGAAAATAAAATAAAGCACAGTGAAACAAAACAAAATAAAATAAAACGGTCACCTTCATTGTGTTTTTTGAGTGAAAGGGACCATTACTGAGATAAATGTATGTGGGTAATTCTACTGTAGATGATGTGATTAGAGATTATTTAATTGTTAAGAAACAATAGTTGGTGTGCTGTGTTGAACCTACTAAACCTTTAGGAATTCTTCAAATGTGTAAGTACATATTAAAGATAAAGAAAGGAGCAGCAGCCTAGTTAAATAAATTGCCTGAGAAACTTTCATAGACAATTTCTATTTCTAAAATAATAAACACTTATTTCAAATACCCATGAAAGCATTTGGTTTAAAAGCAGTCTTAAATGTACAAAGGCAATAATGTCACAGAGCTTGGAATTGACCCCTCCCCCACTTCTAAGGTCCACCTGTCATCAGTCACCTTTCAAAAGGGGTCCATGAAGGGATGTTTAGGGCATCAGGGTAAGTCCCAAGGGAATAAAGATGGAGAAGAATAAACCAGTGAAAACTTTTAGGAAAGGAAATGGTCCATAAAAATAGAGCCCATTAATTTTAAGAATTATATTGATTTCTTGTCATTTTTGTGAACATAATTGCAAAAAACATGTTTATTATTTGTAAACATTTGTAAAGCTAAATACAGGATGTCATATATAAGAATATAAACAATATATATCCAATGTCAAAGTATATACAAATACTTATGTGTGTCTGCACACTCATATGCATATGTATATGTATCCTGGACTTGTATGAAGAATGCAGTTATATCATCAACAAAAATATGATTTTAAGATTAATTTTTCATTGTTATTATTTTTTTTTTTTTTTGAGACAGAGTCTCGCTTTCTTGCCTAGGCTAGAGTGAGTGCCGTGGCATCAGCCTAGCTCACAGCAACCTCAAACTCCTGGGCTCAAGCAATCCTACTGCCTCAGCCTCCCAAGTTGCTGGGACTACAGGCACGAGCCACCATGCCCGGCTAATTTTTTTTTATATATATATATTAGTTGGCCAATTGATTTCTTTCTATTTTTATAGTAGAGACGGGGTCTCGCTCAGGCTGGTTTTGAACTCCTGACCTTGAGCAATCCGCCCGCCTCGGCCTCCCAGAGTGCTAGGATTACAAGCGTGAGCCACCGCGCCCGGCCATCATTGTTATTATTTTTATACTGCTATTCAGGGCTGTCCAGAATTAAATATATGCTACTTTATAGAACTACAATCAAAATTAACAACAGAAAAAAATATGAAGAGTACTGAAAGAAATAAGAGCATTGAAAGAAATAGTTGAAAATGCCTAGTGTCAAGCATCTAAAAAAGTTAACATAGATTGAAGTGGATTCTGATTATTTAAGGGTAGAAAAGGGAATGAAGAGGCCAGTTATCTTGAATTCAGGGAAAAGATAGATTGATCTAGGCAGAAGGAAATGGTGAAAATATTTTTTCAATAATTACTTTAGTTACAAATTGACATAGGGTATGGATGTTTCTAAAATGTAGGAAAAATGTAGAAATTGGTTTTATAAAGAAATGCAAATGAATATTTACATATCCATGAAAAATAGCTTAAAAGTATTTCTGATCAAACTAGATAGTTGCATAGTATAAATATTTTGACTTTCCTTTTCAAATAACAAGTAAAGATAGCACTGAAAATTTGAGTTTAAATGCTAATCTCGGGCAGGCACGGTGGCTCACGCCTGTAATCCTAGCACTCTGGGTGGCTGAGACAGGCAGATTGCTCAAGGTCAGGACTTCGAACCCAGCCTGAGCAAGAGTGAGACACCGTCTCTACTATAAATAGAAAGAAATTAATTGGCCAACTAATAATATATATTAAAAAAATTAGCCAGGCATGGTGGCACATGCCTATAGTCTCAGCAAGTCGGGAGACTGAGGCAGTAGGATTGCTTGAGCACAGGAATTTTAGGTTGCTGTGAGCTAGGCTGACACCATGGCACTCACTCTAGCCTGGGCAACAAAGCAAGACTGTGTCTCAAAAATAAAATAAAATAAAATAAAATAAAATAAAATAAAATAAAATAAATCAATGCTAATCTCTTCAATTTTAGAGGAGGTAACTCTAGACCACCTGTCCAGTAGCAACTTAAAATAAATGTAGTCGACAGATAATAACTGGTTCAACTGTTGGTCAAAGGCTTATTTTACTGTCTTGAATTTCCAGCTATGCCTGTCTGACAGATATACTTTGCCAATCACAAAATTCAGAAAATATTTTCTGTTTGGCAAAAACCAGTAAGTGTTTCCTGTGAAACTTGGCATTTTATCATTAAAAGGACACATAAATAAACTGAATAGGTGAGTTTTCTTTTCAGTAAATGAATCATTTTGAAGAGATCAAAGAGGCTGAAAATGAGACACCAATATTCAGGCGATGTTCCCGAGGCAACCATACTCCTTACACAGCTGTTGTCCCATGCTGAAATTAGTTGCCCAGAATTTGAGTTAAATAATCCCATACTTCAAGTGACTTTAGGAAATTGGGTGTTAGGGAGGCCAGCCAGCACCATTCAATTAAGTGGTCCTTGAAAAGAAAAGTACTTGCTGCTGAATGGAGGAAAAAGTTTGATCACATTTAAGCTAATCTATCATTTGTCATACCCAGTGGGTGATATAGTTAATGACTCTATTGATTCTTTTTGGTGCTTAATATCATACACAGCATTTAACCAGTGTGCAACTGAATATGCGATTTGTTTTCCATTTGTTATTGATACATCTAAATTATTTTTATTTATTCCTGTATGCATTGATTTCAAAAGGGAATTTCAAAATAGCTTTAGGTAAAACTGCATTTTAATTCTCAGATTGTCTCTTTTCTTAACTTGAGGTATTTTTCCATACCTATAGTTAGCTTCAGAGTTCCCTTTACTGAAAGGGAAAAGCGTGTTGAAAATTTGATAAAAATGTTGGGCATAGACATTTAGGTATTGCTATTTTTCTTTACTCTTTGTCTTTCCTCATCTGCCTCTGTCATATCCCCACTGTTCATTTGTATAAGTCTCTATGATTATTCTTTGATTGCTACCTATTTTCTGAAGATTATAGAGGCCATTCTAGGAGCTGTCTTTACAAAAAGACAAAGAAAGAGATAGAAACACAATAGAAGCATGAAGGTTGCAAATATGGTCAAACAGCATCATGAATGTGAAGGGGATTCTTAGTAAGAATGAGAGGAAAGACTAAAAGACTACATATAAAATGAATATTGTAACAAATAACTGCTTACAAATTAAAAGAGCCAGACACAATGGTATATGCCTGTAGTTGTAAGTACTCAAGAGAAGCAACAGTTTGTCTACATGTGTGTTTTGAAATTTTGCAGGCAAGCTGGATTTTGTTAGGTTGTTTTTCAGGTACATGTATTAAATGCCAGTAATAGTATTTCAGAGACAATATTATGGCATGTAGGAAACACATGCAGGAGTATTTTGATATTAATATTCAACAAGTAATCATTTAAGTTACAAAATTAAATATTTATCTTTGTTGTAAAGGATGTTATTAGAGTATTTAGACATTTCAAAGGAATAGGCACCCAAATTAGTTTTTAACATTAAATAGCTTCTAAGAACTTTAAAAAAAATAAAAATTAAACTATAAACATTTGCATTATATTTCGAAAAAAAAAAAACCCCTGCAGATTCACACATAAATATTTGCCATATGCACTTGGATGTCTAATTGGAGTCTCAAGCTTACACATCCAAAGAAGGAAATCTTGAGTTTTATGTCCACCATCAATACTCATACATGCTAAACCTCAGCAAAGAATGCCATCCTCTGTACCTCATCTTGCAAACAAAAAACTTAGGAGTCATTCTTATTTATTTATTTATTTATTTATTTATTTATTTATTTATTTGAGTCAGAGTCTCACTCGGTTGCCTGGGCTAGAGTGCCATGGCATCAGCCTAGGTCACAGCAACCTCAAACTCTTGGGCTCAAGCGATCCTTCTGTCTCAGCCGCCTGAGTAGCTGGGACTAGAGGAATATGCCATCATGCCCAGCTAATTCTTTCTATATATTTTTAGTTGATCAATTAATGTCTTTCTATTTTTAGTAGAGACGGGGTCTCACTCTTGCTCAGGCTGGTTTTGAACTCCTGACCTTGAGCAATCTGCCCTCCTCCGCTTCCCAGAGTGCAAGGATTACAGGCCTGAGCCACCACACCCAGCAGGAGTCATCCCTAATTTCCTGCCCCAGCCCCTGATTTCTGCATTCCACACATCCATTCAATCACCAAATCTTGTTGATTCAATCAACAAACTATATCATTATTTCTGCCACCATCTATTATCCTTCAGTCACCCCTCATCTCTCATGGGAACATTACAATAGCCTTCTAACTAGTCTCTCTGCTGCTATGCTGGTCTTCTATAATCTGTTCTCCAAAGAGCAACCAGAATGATTGCTTTACAATAAAAATTAGATTTAATTCTCTGCTTTTAACATTAAATGATTTTCCATTATATTGAAAATAAAATGAAAATTCCTTTTCATGGCCTACAACATCCTTGTCTTAAACTACAATTTGCACCAGTGTTTCCCCTTTGGTCACTACACTTCTCTTCAAATAATAGGCCAAACTCATCCTTGCTTCTGCATGTAGTTTTCCACTTGTCTAGAGCTCACTACCCGTTTCTGCTGAACTGCTCATCTTTAGGTCTCAGCGAAAATGTTGCTGCACCACATACTTCTTACCTAACACCTTTATCTAATCTCTAATGATGAAAGCCTTGGTCCCCACCTAACTTTACTCTAATTTTTTGTATTTTTTTAATCTAGCACATTTCATAATCTGAACTTGCTTTGCATATTTAATTGAATGCATATTGAGTGCTGTCTCCTTTTATTGGAATATAAGCTTCATAAGAACAGGACTTGTATACCTCATATTTTTGTAAATCCTAATGTCTGGGGCAGTGGTAAGTACATTGTTCAATGATGTTCAGTAAATGTGTTCAGTACTATACAAATGTGTTACTTGTGAAATGAATAAACAAATACACCTAAGAATGGAAATAGCATAGATGTTTATGTTGAAAGTAATATTTTCATACAATAAAGCTGTTATCATCTAGAGGACAGGAAATGAATTAACTTAAAGAACTCCAAGGGAAGAGATCAGGAAAAATCGTAATAGTTTCAGTAATATATATATATATATATATATATATATATATATATATATATATATACACACACACACACCTGTATAACTCCCAGGACTATTTGCTTCTAAAAAAATAAATTTATTCCAAGTCTTATTCCAGAGACAAACTTGAAACTTACTTGGTGGTGATAAGGAAAATAAAACATCGATTTCCATTTTCCTCAATCTTCAGTGTTCAAACCGACAATTAAGCATGTACATAAAAAGATTATTACTTTTGACTATAAATTTTTAAATTTATAAATAAGTTTTCTAATCCTATAGGCTCTGGTGTTCTCTAATTTGGTATAGAGGAAAGATTTAGAAAACTCTGAACTAATCTTCTTCCTTTAAATCCTAATTCTGCCACTTACTAGCTGTTCTTATTTTGGGCAAGTTACTTAACTTCTCTGAGGCTCAGTTTCTTCATCTATAAAATGAGGATGATGACAACATCTAACTCATAGAAATCATGTGTGGATTAAATAGGTATGTATGCTTAGAAATCAGTAAGGGCTATATATGTTTTAGGTTTTGTTTAATTCATCAGTTATATCTCTTTCTGTTTGGGGTAATAAGACACTTGATATACCATGACATCTGTTGGCACTTATTCACAAAGAACTTCTATTGGATTTAATGAGGAGGAAGAAAAAAAGTGAAAAACAACAATTCTGAGGATGCAGTAGAGGTGGCTGTGTTCCACATAACTTTCCCTGGAATCCAGAGGTCACCTCACTGAGGCAAGCTGCAGATAGATGGATAAACTGTGATTTCCAAGTCTTTTTTTTTTTTTTTTTAAACTGATGATTATTATAGGTCTTCTAGTCAAGGGCTTCTTTTAATGAAAAAAAAAAGGAAGTGAAAAGGTCACTATTTTTTTTTTACATGATAATCTTGGAACATTTCTTTCTGAAAATGGGTCAGCATCCTAACACATTGAAGAAGCCTCTAGAATGCTAGTCTTGCTTATCAGGCAGTGGTCATAAAGAGAGCTGCTATCATCACTCATAACATCCAGGCCACACTACTAACCTCGGACCTCAGACAGCAGAACCGAGGAGGTTGTAGATGTGGTAGAAGCTGTCCTCCAGCCCCTAGAGAGGACCTGTTCATCTAGAGTTAGCATAAAGTTGCAGCTGCTTTAATAGGAACGTATTTTGAAGAGGAAGAGAGCAGTTTAAACTGAGGAAATCCCAAATCCTTCCCGCTAATCCTGTAGAGAAAGGCAAGGAGCCCTTCGATTCTCCCATAATTATCTTAAAAATAGTAAAGGGAAAAATCTTTATCCAGTTATACGATTTGAAGTATAAAAGTATAGGGCAAATCACACTCAGTTTTAACATTTCCACTTTTCTACCTAATGTCATTGTCTCATTTTTTAAAACACACTCCTTTTTGTCTACTGTTAACATATAGAAATGATCCAAATTAGCCCAACCTGGAGAAATTTTTCTTAATCTGAAATTTCAGTCTTTTTGTAATTGTCTTTCATCACACTATTTGGCCTAGTGTATTGATGCAATAATTAAGACTGGTTTCTTTTCATTAAGAGCCTTGATACCTACTAATTCAAATAAAAAGTACTGAATTTTCAATAGGCATGGTGCTAAGCAATGCACTGAATAAAGATTTGAGGAAAACAAAGATTCAAACATTCAGAAACTCATAATCTTATGATGAAGGCCTCAGAGAGTCTATCACAGTGCCAAAACATGAGAGAAAGATAGGGTCAGAACTTCAAGTTGCAGTAAAAGAAAGAATACACATGAGTGTGTTTCCACCATGGTAGGAAACAGGGTAAATGAGAAAGAAAACAGAGATAAATAAAAAGGAAAAGAATGTGGAGGTAGAGCACGAGGACAGAGAAAAGGATCGATGTGGTACCAAGATATGTGTGTTGACGCTTCATTGCATTTCCACTTTAAGACAAAGAAAGCGTGCCATCATTTTTAACTTACCTGTTGAGAGAAGGAAAATAATACTGTTTGGACCATGTATTTGCCAAATGTTAGGAAAAGCATGTTTATCATATCTATATTGTGTAATAACCATTCATTCATTCATTCATTCCTGTAACAAATATTTATTGTATTCTAACTATAGGCTAGTTCCGTAGGATAAAATCACAAAAAAGAATAAGATGGTTTTTAGCCTAATGAAGCTGATAGATGGGATGATTCTGACAAGAAACCAAAGGAACAAAAAATAAAATCATTTCAGACAGTGCCAGAAGCAAACAAGTCACTTAGATAATCATGTAACAAAGAAATCATTTGGTGAGTGTGGGGGTGTAGTGTAAAGAAATAAAGGCTTTTCTGAGACTGTGATATTTAAGCTGAGATCTGAGGAATGAAGAAACAGCTGTCTGAATATTTCAGCAGAAGACACAAGATATGCAAAGGCCCTGGGTTGGAAACGACTAGGGTGTGTTCAAGGATGTAAAAAATGAAAACAATAGCCTGTTTCGAAAAGTGAATGAGGCTCAAGTCTGGCCAGGGTCAGACGTTAGAGTGCCACATAGGCACTGGAGGACATTCACTGGGACATAAACCGACTCATGTTTTTAAAATACTAGCCTGGCTGTCATGTGGGGGATGGCTGCAAGTGCATTGGAGTTGGGCCAGTGCTGGCAGTGAGGGACATTTTGTGATCCGTATCTTACAGACTTGAAAAGCAAAGTTTAGGAAAAAGTATAATTCAAGCTCAAGATTTCCATATAGCAGACCACATTACCTCAAGTAGTTTGGTTACTACTTTACCTCATCTTTATCAGGGAGCAGAGGGTTGCGTCTCTACTAATAAAAACTACAACAGTAGCAACAATTATAACAATTAATTTTACTTGGTTCTAATTTTTAGTATCAGGTTAGAGTAAGTTGAATGCAAACTCTATGTTCGAGGCTTTTAAAACAATGGAATTAAAGTAATCTTCTAACTCCTGTACAAAGAAGCTATCTAACCCAAAGATGCACAAATAGATCAGGCACAGTGGCTCACACCTGTAATCCTAGCACTCTGGGAGAACGAGGCAGGAGGATTGCTTGAGCTCAGGAGTTCGAGACCAGCCTGAGCAAGAGCGAGACTCCATGTCTATTAAAAATAGAAAAACTTAGCTGAGCATAGTGGCGTATGCCTGTAGTCCCAGTTACCTGGGAGGCTGAGGCAAGAGGATTGCTTGAGTACAAGAGTTTGAGGCTGCTGTGAGCTAGGCTGACGCCACAGCACTCTAGCCCCAGCAACACAGTGAGACTCTGTCTCAAAAAAAAAGATGCACAGATGATAATCAGCAAAGTTTTGATTTCAATCCCTATTCTCTGAATCCAGAGCTCACATTCTTAACCAAGATTAGAAAAAGGAGACTGCTATGTGAAATTTACTACATTGGTCTAAAGAATTATTTTGGAAAATGGCAAAGAACTAATAATTTGACAAATAAAATATATTTAATTCCTCCTCTACAAATGTTCTTGCTTGATTAATAATACTGTGATTTATTTCTATAGTTCTTTACATATTCATTTATTTGAATATATATTAATTACTTAGATATACCAAACTAAGCTTTAACCTGTAAATCATCATATTTTATCCTTACAAATATTCTATGTGTTATGCATTACAATTAGTATTTTGTCCAGTTTACTTCTTAAGAAGCATTCTCACTGAGTGAAGTGACAAAGTGATATATCCAAGGACATAATCAAATACCTGTTCCTTAGAGAGACTGTCCCTAAATCCCCACCCTGAGAAGCACCCACCAGTCATTCATTTTTTCACTGCATAGCATTTATCACTATCTGAAAGTATCTTGACTTCAACAATTTCTTCCTCTGCTTCCCTCATTAAAATTTAATCCCAATGAGATAAAGACAATGTCTCGTTTAGATGTCTAGCATCTAAAACTTGCCCATGCATAATAGGTTCAGAATAAATATTTGTTGAATGAATACTGTTTTAAAATGTGATATTGATCATAAATGGCAAACCTGACTAAAATTAAAATCTTTATAATCTTGCTTAATGCTCATTCCATCACACCATGCCATCATCTCAGATCACAGTCATTTGAGACATGTAATGTCACAAATAAAAAAAGGGGTATTTTGCATTTCAAAAACAATTTCAGATAGATAAATTTTATTTCAAATTGACCACAATTACATAGCTTTGTAACAAAAGGTTTTTTTTCCTTTGTTTTTCTGTGTTGCATTTCACATGAAGGAGATGAGATCAGTCAACATAGTCACTGGAGACTGATTAATGTATAAAGATTGCATAAAACAACTCACATTTAACCTTTGCAAATGAATAAGTAAAGGGAAATTCATGAATTCTTAAAATATTGTCCCTTGATGCAGATATCGGCCTCTTTCTGGTTTTGGCATTAATTCACCCGGGCATCTTTTCTATAGGCAGCTTTATTTCTCCTAAGCAACTGGTACTTCCATTGAATTTTGCAAAAAATGAAAAAAGGCAAATTTTAAAATAACATACTCCTTATCATTCCTGTAACTAGGCTGAATAACATTTAGAAAGTAAATTCCCTTTTAGCTTTTTAAAAGCAAGCTTGTAAAAGTAAATTCCTTGAACATTTATGTTAGGGCTGAAATTTGTTTTACCTATAACAATTGATACTTGTAATCAGTTTATTTATCGCAAAAGAGTGTAAGAAGAATAAAATAATAACCCCCTCCCATTTTTTATTTGTTGCCCATTTTCTGTGGTTGAATTCTGTGACAGCTGCTCCAAAGGCAAGAATGAAAATAGACTTAAGTACAGCTCTGCTTGGGTATACACATGAGTGCCTCTCAAAGGACACATCGACTCCCATTGCCAATGATGCATGCGGCTCACAAACAAAGATAGGAGACTACATCTACGTTTCAAACACTGAGTAGCACCAGGTCACTGTGCACAATCCATGAGGGAGATTTTAAAAGACTCATTTTTCTTTCAGCTTTCTTTATTGCTTGCTAAATCACATTTGACAAAGAAAAGAAAATAGGACTCCATTTGTAGAGTGTAGAGAGAGAGATAAGCAGTCTGTATAAAAGTTGATGCAGGTTATTTGGGAGGTAAAGTAACTGTTCTTGTATTGAACTGTATTTACTTCTTTGAATTAAAACAAACAACAAACAAATACAAAAGCCCTATATAAGTCAAGTGCATATTTACGAAGGAAAACTTTTTCCAAAGGTAAGACCTCTTTTTCTTTGCCTAAAAGTATTTAATGAATTAAATATTTTCTCCAAATATGGTAAGAATATGCCTATCTGGTATGATATTTTTTCTTTCCCAATTACTAGCAATACTCGAGAAAACCAGTCTCTCTTTTCTGCTTCAGTGGTTTATGTAGTACATGTGGCAAGTACTGTGCCTAGCATTTTCTCATTTACTCCTAACTATACCCTAAAAGGCATGTCCAGATGTTACTCCTGTCTTATGAGTGAAGAAACATAGGCTTCAGGAGTTAGAAAACTGCCAAGTTTGCACAGCTGGAAAGTGGCAGAGTCAGAACTTGAACCAGAATCCCAGATCTTAACCAAATTGCCTTACAAAAAATGACTTACAAAGGTAATTTTCTTTATAGCCATGAATGCAGTCAGATCTTCATTTTCAACCTTGACTACAACACTTTTACCTCAATCCATCATTCACTCTGTTTCTAGAATTAAGAAGTATTCACCAAATAACTCACTGCTGAATTTATAATCCTGAATGTCTCCAAAATTAATTTGCAGTTTCTCAGCAAGTTCTGAAAAGCTCCTGATCATCTGGCTACAGCCAACCTTTCCAGAGGGTTACTGACTCCTAAACATCCTTAGTCCTAGTCGTAACTATTTATCACACGTCAGCTATGCTATTCATACTTCACTTAATATGCCTTTCAACTTCTGTCCTTGACAGAATTCCGTTTATCCTGCCTTGCTTTGCTTAACTGTGACTTCCTTTCGTAACCCCACCATGGAGTTGATTGTTCTTTTCATAGTCAATCCAAAACATGTGGTACTTACAGCTATTGTAAAAAATAACAACACATTGGATCATAAGTTTTAGTAATGTAAATATCATTAGCTATAAAGTAAACTCAAATACAGAAATCTCTTTATTCTGGTATCCCTTTCATTTTCACGCTGTTACATAATAAGTGACCAATAAATATTTATAGAATGTATAAAATAAAAACAGCATTCTATTTGAAATATCATTTTTTGCATATTTTCACTTCAGTTAGTACATTTTAGCTATCTGGCAGCAATTCAATTTGGTTATGGGGTAGAAAACTTATGTATTAAATCAGAAAACATTTTCTAGTTGTCTTTTCAGCAATATTTTAATGGGAGATGTTCTGGACAAAAGATAAAATGATACAATGATTGAAAAACATGGGGAAAGCATGTGAATAGAGATGATATGATACTAAAAAATATACATTTAAAAATTAAATTAAAAATTTCTATATTTAAGTAGTAATATATGATAATGTTCATAGTTACATGTCACTTTCTTGATAAACAAGGAAACTAAACTATTGGGGTGAGTAAAGAGACTATTGATTAGGACATTCACAGATTCCTTTACTCTCTATGCATTTTACAATTATGTTGTTCTAACAGTACCACAATCATATACTTAGTGACAGAAGGCATCATCTGGTTATGGATTTATTCCAAGAGCACACTTTAGACTTTGGTTTATGCTGTTTACTCTCTTGGGGTGGAGAAATGCAGCAAACTGCACACAGAACCCAAAATTTTCATTTTCATTACCACCATTTAAAACAGCGTATATATTTTTATATTCATATGTAGGCTTGTTCTCTCTCTCTCCCTCTCTCTCTCTCCCTCTCTCTCTCTCTCTCTCTCTCTCTCTCTCTCTCTCTCTCTCTCTCTCTCTCTTTCTCTCCCCCTTATTTTGTTGCTGCTTTTAAGTTAGGAATAGTTCTCTGGGGAAATTGTTTTTTTGAGCTTTGTCCCTGGACTTTCTCTGTGATGATCTGGTGAACACATATAATTTTTTATTGTTTAGCATCATTGACAGGCTGGCCCCCAGGCACAGGGTTCTGTGTAGTACATCATGGTTTATTGATGAGCAGCGGGAACTGAAGCAGAGTGGTGGAAGCTGGCACACCAGTTACAGATCCTTGTTTAGAAACCAACTGGGCATTCAGTAATGAGACCATGTGGTCTTGTTTGCAGGACTCAGCTCAGGCCAGAGAACTGTCTAAGGATGTATTTGAAGGAAAAAAATCAAACACCCATAGTTTAAGTAAGTTGTGCCATCAGCAATTTAAACCTAACATCATTTCCTTATCACACTTTTAGAATTCTTCAAAGAAATGTTTAGGATAGAACTAAGAGTAAACTAGGTTCTTGGCCCAGAGTTTGATGTGTACAATATAAGGAATATGTTTTCACACAATAATTCATTTAAAAAAGTAGTTCTACTTTGTTGAAAAAGTAATATATGCATATAATAAAAAATTTTAAAAATAAAATATGAACAAATAATTTATGTAACTACATACAATAGCTGCTGCCAATTGCTTGAAACTCATTTCAGAAATATTCTATATTCACTTACTTGAAAGCTAGTAAGTACATATAAGCATATTTTCTAAATTTAATTTTTTCTTCTCTTTACCAATATGTATGGATTATGTTCCATATCAGTCCATGTATTTACTTTATTTATTTTTATAGTGGTCCATTATGTGAATTTACCAGTTTATTTAACTGATCCTTATTTTTAGTTAATATTAATAGATAATGCCAGAATGAACAACTTTGTACCTAAGTAGTTTTGTAAATATGTGAGTATATTTGTGGTTTTAATTCCAAAAAAGGAAACAGTATATGCCTTTTATATTTCTATCAAGACTTTGAGGGCTATATCTCAATACTTTTGCTGACAACACTAAAAGTTTAGTCACATAATAGTTGAAAAATGAAATCTCATTAATGTTGTAATTTTGTTGATTATAAGTTGAATGAATATCTTTTGATGTTTTTCTATGATCTGTCTGTTCATGTACTTTGTAAAATGTCCCACTGAATTTTTAGTTTTTAAATTTACTCATTTACATATTAATGTAAAAATATATACTGTTATAATATTTATATATAATAGTATGTAACACATATATTACCATTTTCTGTAATATATATTGTAAACATTTTCCTAATTTGTCTTTTGTGTTTCATTAATGCTATTTTATATAGAAATTTTCATATTATCACACATATTAGCAATTTCCTTTAATACTTCTGGGTTTTCTTTTTTTGGTCTGTCTCAGGAATACAGTCCCTACCTATTCCAAGATATTAACCATTCTCTTGTATTTCTTCTAGATATCTGTTTCCTTATTATGGTTTAAGTTTGGCACACTTGAAATGTATTTTGTCATAAGGAGTGAAGTAAAGGCCAACTTTTTTTTTAAAGATATTAAACACATTGCCCAAGACTATATGATATATATCCTTTCACCGTTTTCAAATGTCATCTTTACCATGGCTGCTCTCTTTCATTGCATTATTCTGTGTATTCATGAACCAACTCTATTTTACATTTATAGCGTTTTTACTATATGGTTTTACATTTATTTATAATATCAATGTCTTTTGATATTCTACAATATAAGGCTGCTATTTTTGGTTGCGAAGATTATAGAGAAAGCAGTCTCACTTAAAATAATTTATCCATTCCTTTTATTTAAAGATAGTTATTAAATATAGATTATGTGCCATTCATTTCTTTGGAATGAAGATAGGATATCAATTCATGACTACACTGGGATCGAAGATAAATATTTTTGGAAGAAATGTTATCCCCCTAATTACTAAACTAAAATTGGTATTATTGTGAAAGACAAAGTAGAGTATTGGCAAAAGGACTTAATTCAGTGTCATATGATGCCACTTACTGTACAAATCTAACATGTCCTAGCTACAAAATCCTAGTAAGTTATTTGGCCCCTATGAACCCTGGATTACTCTTGACCAGGAAAAATGTTCCCAGTCTAGCTCATGACATACAACACTATAATACCAATTTTATCTCCAAAGGGTAAATTCACATCAGAATAATTTCAGTCATTCTTAGAATCTTCTAAATGATATGGCCTAATCTACTGAAATTTGCATCATCTATAGTGTTGTATACTGAAATCTTTATTAAATCATTATTACCCAGGTTTAATTGTGCTCTTGAGGAATTTAGACATCAAAAGCCACTTCTATTTTGGCCAATCATTTAAAATAGTACAGGTGTCCACATGACACACTGATGTAATCAGAAATGTTTAAATTCAGATCCAGCATTTGAAGAGAACTGCCATTTAGTGACTAAAGCCGAGAGAGTAGAGTTGCCTAAGTGGCAAAATTTACTAACTTGGTAAGATTTACTATTGCACTGATTGCCAAATTGCAAATTCATATCCCTCATAGTCAATCCATGTCAGGTACTTTCACTTGGGTTGAAAACATTCCTCCTAACCTGATGGTTTGTACCACCTCAATTTGTCCTATTTATTATAATGATTCTCACATTCGAGTCCAGGGTAGGCACTTCATTCAGGTCTGGCCATCAGATTTACATTCCCTGGCCACAGTGAGAAGTTCACAGATGGATATGTCACCATTCAAAGCCAATGAAACATGATGAAGCTTTACTAAATTTTCTGGAAAAGAAACTGTTTCCTGCTGTACTTAAATATGAGTGGATGTAAAAGCTTGATCTAGTGTAACAACTCCACAGTGCCTGAGAAAAATCACACAGAAGGATGTCAAGAGATAGGAAGTAATCTATTGCTGAAGACATTTTTGTAGTTCAGATTCTAGACATATGTAATGTAAACTACTCCCTTGTTTAGCTGAAATCAAAGGCCATTTTTATTTACAGAATTCTATGAAGAATTTAAAGTTATTTAACACTATTGTACATACACCATGATAATTGGTTACTCAAGTATTCATGTTCACAACACTATTCTGTGCATTTCCTTTTGAAAATTATATATATATATATATATATATGGCAGCATGATTATCAACCAGACATTATACTTTTTTTCCAATAAAGTCTCTTAATGTTACTATTTATCAATGACAATTTTAAGTGAAGTTTCTTTAAAACTCTTCTTTTTAAATAAAGAATTTCCAGTTTTTCAAAGATTTTAATTGGGAGCCAATGATTATTAGCTCATAAATTTCTCATTAGTATGCTAGTGTCTTCATATAGACCTGCTCAGAACCTGGGTGTTAACTAAGGGCATATTGTAGATTCTATCAACATTTCAGAAACATTGTCAGGAGCAGCTTGTAAAGGGAACTGCTGTCTGACTCTAATTGTCTATGTAGTGAGATATAAACTTGTAAAATTTAAAGTTAGCACCCTAGCATCTTGCTAATTTTCACATGATTGACTGGTCTAATGTGTCATTCAACTGGTTGTCCAGATAAACTGTTGTTCATTCAGAAACCTCAGGTGATCACAGTGTGGATCCACAGGATCAGTGAGAAATATTAAAAGAATATTGAAAAGAATACTTTAAACAAATGAAAAATTAAGAGCACTTGATAATGCTAAGCTTTCTAATCATCTTCACATTTGTAATTAAAAGCTGTTCACTGAGCTTAAGCATCACATACAGCACATACATACAACCTAGTAGATATTTAGTGGTGCACTGAGTCATTTTTACTATGCATATCAAAGGAATCAATAAAAATATCCATTGAATATATTTCCTTCATGAGATAATTTTTCTAAGTTTAATAACTATGCATCATTCAGATAGATTTGCTTTCCTTTAAACCTCCTCATTAGAATGACAAAGAGTCAAAGTATTTTTTGGCAATCAAAATGGGAAAGGGGCATGAAACTATAATAAGGGAAAGGCAGCTGAGGAGCCTGCTACAAAACAATACCATGTATAATTGGTCCTTAATTATGCAGATTTAACAAATGACAGAAGGACAGTTGTATTCCTTGACCAAGGCTGCTTGCCAAGTCAACAAGCTGGCATAAATGTTGGAGGAGCCCGCTCTATGATCTTGACTGCTGCATTTCTTCCCCCATGACAAAATATTTTGGTGGAAGAAAGAAATCCATTGATTTCCTAAAACAAGTTAAATTTATGTTTTTGGTATCAGTGAATATCTCCAGTACCATCATTAACAAAGTTTTCTTAAACATATCATTCATTTTTTTTTTAATCAAAGGTTTTAAGAAAACCAGAAGAAACACAGATAATAGCCTATACATTTGTATGGAAGATAAGTTTACTGCATAGTTCTTTGCAAAAGTAATCTCTGCTATAGACAAAGGTTTTTGGAAAAAAATTAAATATGAGTAGCCTTTTAATATATCCGTTAAACAAACTGCACAAGAAGTTAATTCTTGTTGTATTTCACTTTTATACCATAACTTTGCATACACTTAAAAATATCTTAAAATGCTATTTTAAAACAAATTAGTACTTCAAAATTCATTTATATGTGCTTGCATTAGGACTGTTGCAAGCCAGAGCTAGCCTCTAGTAACATCGCTTTCCTTCTTGGCCTCAGCAAGAGCCTGAAGTCCCTCATTGCTCGTAGACCATCTTTTCCTAGCTTGGCACCCACAGGCACTTGCTGCTGTCCTGAGACATTGGAAAATACCTGGGCAGAATCCAAAAGTCCCACAACTGCAAAATGGTAGATTTGGCTTCGGGTGACCCACATTTAGATGTTTTCCAATCCATCACCATGGAGATGACATTAATGGAGGAAAAATAAATCTATTTGAATGATTTCTTTCCTTCTTTTAAGTGTATTTATTTTACTACTGTTTTGAATAAGGAAGGAAAGAGGAGTGGCATGTCTTGGCAATGTCTTGCCAGTGAAATTTACTTTTCAATGTATTCTAGTTGGTAATAGACACTACAGTCGTTTTCTCCTTCTTTAATGGTAAAATTGGAAAGGAGTTCCCTGACCATTTGCCAGAGCTTAAGATTCCACACAAGGTCCTGGTAATAATTTATTTCATTACATCAGGAAAAGTCCCTGAATAGCTTACAATAAATAGCATACAAAAAGTTGCCAAAAATGTAAGAATAGGCAAGAGGAAGAAGAATAGATAGGGATATGTTGTAGCAGTGGTTTAGAATTAGACTGAAAACTAAGGTGGAATATATGTGTAGTAGGAAATGTGGGTTGAGGGGTATTTTTGCCTTAATCGTTATGTGTTCACTGATATTCTTTACTTGAAATAGCGTTATTACATGTGAAATTAAAAAAAAATACACATCTTTCTTTTTTGAGGGGTCTTCTTAATGAATCGAATATCAATCAGTCATCGTCTCTATTACTACAAAGTCTCAGCATTCATAGTAATAACATATTAAGGCCTTTTGGATTTCTGTAGTGAAATACTTTGTTCATTCATAATGGGATTATCCCAGAATAGTTTTATTATCAGTGAAACATTGTCTTACTGAAAAGCCTATTCATATTTTGCTTATTTTAGTGTTATCCAGCATATAATACTAGAAGCAAGCATAAGATTCTAAATATTAAATAAAATAAAGAAAAAACTGCTCTGCAGGCCATGTACATAATGAATCACTGGTGAGAAATTGAATAGGACCTCAATTCCTAGAACAAACACATAAACCATATATTTAAATGGGTAATTCTAAGCCCTTTTAAAGCATTTCTGTATCAGTATCTTGCTTCTAAGGTCTCAATTTAAACTATTATATATTATACACACACACATATATATATATAGTGGTAAAATACAGCACAAAATTTACCATCTTATTCATTTTTAAGTGTACAGTTCAGTGGTAGGTAATAAATACATTCATACTGTGGAACCACTACCCTCCTTTTATCCACAGAACTCTTTTCATCATGCAAAATTGAAATTCTGTACCTATTCAACAATAACTCCCTATTCTCATCTCCCCACAGACCTGGCAACCACCATTCTCCTTTCTGTCTTTATGATTTTGACTATTTTAACTACCTCATACAAGTGGAATCCTACACTATTTGTTCTTTTGTGACTCTCTTATTCCACTTGGCATAATGTACTCAAAGTTCATTGTTGTAGTATATCAGAATTTCCTTCCTTTTTAAGGCTGAATACTATTCATGTATGTATATTTTGCCTGTTCATTTGTCTGCCGATGGACATTTGGGGTGCTTCCACATTTTACTTATTGTGAGGAATACTACTATGAACATGGGTGTACAAATATCTCTTTGAGATGCTGCTTCGACTTCTTTTGGGTATATACCCAGAAGTGGAATTTCTGCATCATATGGCAATTCTATTTTTAATTTTCTGAGGAACTGTCATACTGTTTTCCACAGTGGCTGTACCATTTTACATTCCCGCCAATAATGTACAAGGGTTCCAATTTCTTCACATCCTTGCCAACACTTGCTATTTTCTGGTAGTTTTCTTTTAATATCACCATCCTGGGGGCTCACATTTTGAGAGTCTTTCACTCATCAAACAAAGGAAAGGATCCTATACAAAAAAGAACAGTGCTAACTTGTGTGGTTCAGACTGATGAATGGATGTCACTGTAAAGCTATTCTTCCTACATTACCTGATTTTAAATCTTATAGGAATATTAAAGACACAATGTTCAGAGATTAACATTTTATAAATGGTATTAGCTTGGTAATGACATTGCTGATTCGATTGTAGAAATGTACCAGTAAGATCCTGCCCTGTAATTAAAAAAATTCTTGGAAGACACTGTCTATGATTGTTTTGTAAGAGGATATCACGATTAAATCCTCCAATGGTATCCTTTGATTATGCCAAATTTGGTATTTATAATGGTCCAAGAGTGAGGGAAATAAAACAAAGAACCAATAAGCCTTCAAACTACAAAGTATAGATTATTAAAGAAGCAGCTGCTAATAAATATGTGGTCCCATTCCTTAACATATTCAATAATCTCTCTGTGGTCTCTAATATCTGCAGTTATATCAGGCAGCAAAAATTTGCAGTACTAATTTGTGGTTTTAAAGGTACATATAGCATATTTGCTGTCTGATGAATAACATCATGATAATATGACGACAATAAAAAATCATATCACCACCATATCTATACTGTAAACAAAATCCTCACTTGTCTGCATTATTGCAGTAGCTTGAACTCCTTTTCCCATTTACACTTTTGTTTTTTATTATTCTTTCAAAACAACAGTCTCAATAGTTACATTATATTAAAATATAAGTCAGGTCATGGTACTGTTCTGCTCAAAACCATCCAATGGCTCCTCTGTTATGTCAGAATGAAAGACATAGTTCTTACAGTGGCCTACAAGGACATTCATGATCTGGACTGCTATTGCCTCTCTGATCTCATTCTTTACTCCTCTCCCCTTGCTCTTTCTGATGTGAATTAGTGGGCTTCTTACTGTTTCTAAACACACTGCCAAGTAACCTCATTTAGAGCATTCTTTCTGCAGATAATGCATGGCTTACTTCTTGAATCCTCAGAGTTTCTGCTAAAATATTACCTAGGCAAATCTAACCTCTTCATTTAAAATTGTCATAGACCCTGTCACACCCTCCTCCCCCAACCCCATTTATTATTCTCACCATTTTTTTCTATGATAGTTATCACATTCTAACACATTTTCAAATTTAATTGGTATATTTACTGTTTATGTTATGTCACTGCCTCCCTGCGTTATTGGAATGTAAACTCCATAAGGACAGGAATTCTTTTTTTTATCAGCATATTATGAGGGTACAAATGTTTAGGTTATGTATATTGCCCTTGCCCTCCCCCCCCCCACACACACACACTGAGTTAGGAATTCTTGATAATTATTTTTTCACTAATGCATTCCCGGAGGCTAGAATAGTACCTGGCAAGTAGGAAGATGCTCGATAAATATTTATCATACTAATAACAGAGAAGTTCAGTAACTTTATCATAGCTAGCATGTTTTGATCAAAAGATCTTACTCTAATGTAGTATTTGTAGCAGGAAAGCTTTCTGTACTTGTGGTTGTTAGGTGTAGATGTGGTATTATCAGCAATTAGCTGAGATGTCTCAACACACTTTTCTTATGAAACACTGCAAAGTTATTGACTTCTTTCATGGTTCAAATAATTTGTCTATTTGAGATTTTGAGGAAATATGCTGAGGGAACTCAGTATCCCCTCCAAGAGAATTCCCCATTCTTTGTCATAAGGAGATGGTCTACAAAGGCTTTGGGAAAAAGCTGATTCAAATGACTAGGAATCAGTGACAAAACATCCCTACTATTTTCCAATAATGGGAAGCTACAGCTTAACTAAGAATTTCCTCAAATTCCAAAGCCTGAGAAAATACCAATTCCTCTGGATCTATCCATTGCAACAATTCAAGTTTTACCCTAAGGAAACTGCCTACAGAATTTGGATATTTTTAATGGAACAATGTGCACCAGACGAGATAAAAACCCATATTATCTATTGTGATGGCCCTTTTGTTGTGTCAGCTAGGATAGGCTTCAGTCTCCAGTTATTTAATCAAACACTAATGTACAGATTTCTGGGAAGACATTTTTTAGATGTGATTAAAGTCCATAATCAATTGATTTTAATTAAGGGGGATTATCCTAGGTTATCTGAATGGCCCTGATTCAATCAGTTAAAAGGAGTTAAACATAGGGCTGTGGTTTCCCTGATGGAAGAATAAATTCTACCTGTGGACAGCAGCTTTAGCCCATGCAGAAGAGTTCCAGCCTCCCTCTCCTTATGGCCTATCCCATAGATTTCAGGCTCACCTAGACAAAGCCCCCAATTTGTTTTTTTTATTTCAAAATATTAAGGGAATAAAAATGTTTTAGGTTACATAGATCACTTTTGTAATGCTTGATTCCCAACTATAGTTGTGCCCGTCATCCAAATAGTGTTCATAGTATCCATTAGGTAGTTTTTCTCCGTCTCCCCTGCCTTCTCCCTTTGTTGATTTCCACTGAGTTTTACTTCCTCTGTGCACATGTGTGCTCATCAGTTAGTTCCAACTTAATAATGAGCACATGTGGTGTTTGCTTTTCCATTCTTGAGATACTTCCCAATTTCTTGCAATAAATTTCTCACTGTGTATCTTCTATTGGTTTTGCTTCATTAAACCCTGACTAATACAGCTACTAGCTGTAATAGCAGATACTTAATCGGGTACCTGTAGCCAATTTACCACTTTTAGAAATAAGTAGAAATTGGAGAATCTTTACAAACCTGCCCTTGAGTAAATTTTGGACAATTGATTATTTATGATGGTATTGCAGAGACTATTCCTTACTTATCAGATAACTTCAATTGGATTTTTTATTGTGTAGCATTATCTCTTACAGTTAAAAATTCTCTTTTCTATGATTTTAGGCCTGGTAAATAATATATATTTCAATCTGGAGATCAAAAACTTTCAAGAAATCTTCCCACTAAAATGTAAGTTGTAAAATGGAAGGTGTTTTTTTTTTTATATTTTTCTTAATTTGTTCACTAATGTATTATGAGTGCCTAAATCAGCAAATGATCAATAACATTTGTCGAATGAATAAATCATTTAACAGTTTTGCAGGTAAAGGAATAATCTTCCAGGGACATCTTTTTAGATGTCTAAATTAATTCTACTGGCATTCACTGTGCCTAAGATGATGTGCATGTGTCTGTGAGTCTCCAATGTTAAGAACAAAGACTTCGAAATTCTGGCTATTAAATTTTTAATCATGTTCTAATCATGTTTCCTAAAAGAGGCAACCATAATCTACTTCATTTTCTGCTGGTCAAAGTATTGCTGATTTTATTGACTTTCAAATAGAATAAAGTTATTTTATAAAATACCTTTAAAATAAAATCAATAGCATAGAAGCATTTCCTAATCCATGCAAAGCATCTAAACTCATGCTGGTAATTTTTTTGAAGTTAAAATTTTTGCTTCTGTTTGCTTATTCTTGACCATTTTTGTTTGCTTGTGCCAACATAATTCCAGAAAGGCAAGGCAGCAATTTCTTTCATAGCAAGTGCAAAACAGAGAAATTAGCCTTTCATCTATTTTATGAAAACTGCTATGTATACATCCAGCCGGTTTCTTTGCCATGAAATCAGTGGCACTGTTCCTCTCTTCTAAATTCCTACTCCTATTTCACAGTACCTGTCATGACTGTCGTTATTTTGGGGACACTCTCTTCATATCACTTATGAAACTGTATAGTAGACTTCTAATAGAGCATTTCACCTCTTATATGTCCTGACTAGGAACTTTCCTTCAAATCGCTGCTTTATCATTTTTTCTTAAAAAAAATAAAAATAAAAGCAAACAACCTTTCATCATCTCACAGCTTTTTCCAGATCTTACAATGCCTACTCATTTTTTATCAGTACAACCTGAGCATTCTGCTCTGGTAATCAAGAAGATTTAAAAACATAGACTCAGAAGTCAGAACACCTGTGTTTGAATTTTGGTTTTTGAGGTTGATTAGTTCTATCACTCAGGCCAGTTACTTAAATACATTGTACTTCATCATCATCTGTAAAAGGGAGATAGTAATAGCATCCACTTCATGGGAGTGGGTATAAGGAGTCAGTGGGTTAATACATGGAAAGAATTTAGAATGGTGTCTATCAGATGGTAACTGCTGAATCAATTTTAGCTATCATCATCATCAGGATTATAATTATTTTAAACTTGTACCACATATTGGTCAAGTAGTATTTGCTGTTTTGGGGAATGTGCACTTGAATATAGATTCAGGGAATTTGCACAGCTAGGAACTGAGAGACAATGGACTTAGCAGCATCTCTCCTTAGATTTGCTGGCACAACCATACTGGCTAGTGTGTGCTTTGGTCAACAGCCTTTCCAGAGGAGATCTGACAGAGGCAGTTTACTCATCACCCTGCTGAAAGAAATACTATAATAAATACTGTTTCTTCTGAGAAGATTGTTTTTATTTTCATAGGTCCTTAAGAAGGGTTTTCTTTTCAAAAGGGAAATGAGAATATCATGAATCCAAAACTGAATTCAGCAGAAACTCCTTTGCTTTCTGAAAATTAACTTCGACTGAACACAGTGAAGTACGTACCCATTTTACCTTTCTTCCAATAAGCCTTAGTACTTCTTGGGCCAGTTCATTTTACTATTTCCAAAACTCCTAGCCTAATATCTGCCTGTACTATTTTGCCTATGTTGCTCTTCCTTTGTAGAAGTCTCTCTCTGGTGCTCGGAGATTAAATTTATATTATCTGTGTAACAAATTCTTCAATATTTCCAGGCCCTGTCACCCCCTGTATTTGTGACTATTCATTTATTCATTCATTTAGCCAATATTGACTCAGTTCTCCCTGTGTTTCAGGCACTGTGCTAGGAGCTGAGGATACTGAGGATACAGAGGTAGATAAGATACCAAGAGTTGTGGTCTTCAGGAGAGCTTACATTCTGGTGAGGAAAATACATTAAGCCATTATTTATACAAATAATTAATTACATATGTTATGAAAGAATGCTAGGAGAACATTTAAGGAGAGCGTTGTTAGGGGAAGCCTCAACGAGAAAGTGATATTTAAAGATGAAGCTTCAAGAATAAAGATGAGCTAGTTGAGCAAAGTCCTAAAGATAAAGAAGAAAGAGGATATTTGCAGCAATGAGAAGAGTGATTTAGGTGGGGCCAACTAAGTGTTGAAGATCATAAGCCTAGAAGGAGAATGAAGCTTTTAAAGCACTGAAAGAAATCTAGTGTAGCTGCAGCCTACATGATCAAGGGATAACAATGCTATGGAATTGGATTATTAATGATTGGGATCACCTAAAGAGTACTTATTGGGACCAAGTATTTGGATTTAAGACCATGACATAGGACAGTAATAAATATTTATTATTTTATTATCTACATTAGTTTTATAGCTTTCCATACAGTTCATACAAAGAGTCCATACAAAGAGTCTAAGGTGGAAGTGTAGAGATCTTGTCATTTATTTCTTTTGTTTGCCCCACAGGCACATAGTGGGCAATAAATAACTCAGTAACTACTTGTTGGGATTACTCCACAAAATTCCACTTTAATCCTATTCAGTCTTATTTTGTTCATAGAAATAGACACACACATACACACACAGATTTTTTTAAAATTATTATAAGAACAAAAAAGTTTTTAAATGAAATCTAGATATCTGAATAATTACTTGAGCACCCTAATTTTAATCAATGCGATGGATAACCCTCTCCTATGACTAAATGATTGAAACCTGTAATAAAATCCTCCAATGTAGGCATTATAATCAGATACCTTAGGGTTGGTAAATTTTGTTAGTACTTAATTATAAAATAAAACGATATAATAAAAATGGTTCAGCTCTGGCTTTGCCATGTTAGGATCAGAACGAATGTTAGGAATGATTTGTGAGAAATAGATAACCTAAGTCCTTTTTGTTATCTAAATTCAAAATTTCACAAGTTTTAGAAGTCTTAATGTGAAAAGCATAAGAAGCAAAGAGGATGACCTCAATTTATGGATATGGTGTATACAAAAATAAGGATAGAGCCTACAAAACTGTGAACTTAAAAGGGAAACTTATATAGACACTTGAACATTGATATTCTTCACAGTTTTAACATACAAAAATGTAAATAAAAGGGTAAAAAATCCTAAAATGTAAATGTTTAGTCAAAGAGAGAGAGAGAGAAAACACACACACACACACACACACACACACACACACACACACACACACACACACACTTGGTCTTTAATAACAAAGGAAACAAGTAAGTGCAAGGCCAGAGTCTCAGCTATCTGCATATCCTAGAGTATAGCTCTTTCATGAAATATTCTCACTAGATTAGAGTTCAGGGCCATTGTGCCAATCAAGAGTAAAGGGGCAAATGGAACCTTCAAGCTTTCATCCCAGGGCCTCATTTACCTACTAATTACTAATGAAATCATTATAAGGCCTCCATCAGTTAACACACCACTCATTTCTGTTAACACATGAATGCTGTCAGAGGCCATGGTGTGCTATTTAGGTTGCTATTTATCAGAAAATTTAAATGTGTTTCCAGTTCAGTTAACAATCAAAGGTCACTCTTCTCTTCTTTAATCCAAGTAAACACACCCACATCAATCCATATAATCCACCAGTATGGCCCATTGTCTAGGTATTTAAGAATTTTATTTTTAAATATTTTGCGTTTAAATTTGGAAAAAATCTGAAATGTTCAGATAGTCTTGTCCCTAAATATGAGTATCCTCTTTGTACAATGACCTAAATTCAGTTTCTTTTCCATATCTAAACTAACTAAAGTAGTATAAATTTTTGTAAACTTGCTGCAATCTATTTTAAAGGTAAAAATGTTGCCTTACACATATTTTGGGTATAGATTTTTATTATCTGTGAAATTAATAAGTTGTTTTTTTCTCTCAGGAGTTTAAATACATATTACACAAGCCTACCAAAAAAGGGTCAAAGAAGGATAAAGACAAATAAGAAAGTATGAGTTGATTTTTCATCAACTTGATTTACATGTTGGACATTGCTTTAATCTGAAATTACTTATTTTTCATACTTGTATTCCTTTCTTTTTTATCAGAGTAATTTACTTTACAAATATCTTTTTGTCATTTAGAAAAAATATATATAATTTTGGTTTATATCATGTAGTTGTGCACCAGATCCAGATGTAGTAGTTCATAAGAGCCAATTAATATATTTTTCAGTGATTTTGTGAGCTAGTTATTAAAGAAATTCATTATTTAAAATTAAATCATATAAATTTATCATGAAATGTGTTAAAATCAAAGCTGATAAGTACTGAAAACTCATCATTTTCTAATTGTTTTATGATATTTTTACTATTATCTATTTCCTTGATATTATTTACACGTATTTTGTCCATATGATAGAAATACTATGTAGTAGAATGCTGCAAGAATCTCTTCTCCATTTTACATTCACTGATGTCACATTAGTAGCTATGGTACATATATTCATGCCATGAAAACTAGGGGGAAAAACCCCTATAAATCAGGGCCTGATTTATTGTTTTGTTGATTGCACAGACTTAAGAAGTGATGAAGAAAATGTTAATAATAAAGATTAAGCTTAAAATTGTGTCATGTCAGTAGCCACCACATTGTAAATAGCACAAACACACAAAAGGATATTCTTCCACTATTTAAAAACTATTAACCATTTCAGCAAAGAAGTCATTCACATTATTGACAAAGTTCTGACATACATCTTTATTGTTACACTTTTGTCTTACTCATTATTGTAAAGAAAAATATCAACTAACATTCATGTCAAAACTGGAAATGCAATCATAGGTTGGCTATACAAAAGTCAGGGAAAAATTAACAAAAATATTCTGTGAGAATTAATTGACTGTATGAAATCTATAATAAAAATTATGATATATAATACTACCACTTATAAATTATGCACCATACGTTCTTATATCAGTATTATACTAAATACACACATCTTCCCTTTGGAAAGTCCATCATTAAAACATGTCCAGCCATATCACTGCTTATATAGATATGCAAAACATGGCAAGGCAATATGTGAATTAAAACCATCTGATGAAGTAAAGCCAAAGTTGAGGCATAAAAATAGAACCAGAAAAATGGCAATGCTTGGGTTTATTTCTTCAGAATGATAACAAGTACTAAATACACTTGCTAATAACCAGATTTAAGAAAGTTTACTTGCCAATTTAGAAAAAAGCTGAGTTTTATGTAGAATTTTTTAACTGCTTATTTTTAAATGGTAGCTTCAGGTAATACCTAGATATTAATAATCAATTGATAATACTAAGGTAATAAAATGGCTATTTTCATTGCATTAAAGAAAAATATCAGGAAAAAAAACCCTGAGCATCATTTAGTTTTTTTCATTTAATCTTATAATGTTATTAATTAGTAATATTTATTTTTGTTTTAAAGAGAAAATGTGTTTCAGGTACGTTAATTTATCATTAGCTGAGTGTTTTATTTTAAGACTCTCTCTTATCCCCATTAGGAACAGCAATGGGTTTAGACATGCTTGTTTCTCAGACATATAATAAAACTAGTATAGCATTTATTGATGATTTTTATACCTTGCGGCTTTTTCACATTAATTACTATAACATCCAGTTTGAGTAATCCTGAATCAGTTATTAAATTACATAAATTATACAGTTCTGCTTAGATCAAATTCTCACCTTGCCTAGATTATTGTTCTTCCTTCTTTCCAAATACTGGAAAATTTCTCTTCAGTTTATCTCGACCACATTGCCCATAAACATAAGCTAACACTGTCTAAAATGCTTAATTCTTACAACTCTTACTGTAATATTCAGAAAACATTGTATAATAAATACAATGGAAATTGTGTTTCTTACTTTCTTTCAGATGACAGTACATTTTTCTAAGATATACTCTTCATAAGTGACCATGTGACAAGAATCATTTTCAGCCACAGTGATTAATACAATCACTAACTTTATGAACATTATTGGCACATTGTTCTTATTCCCCCCACTCTTATTTGCCTTTCAAAACAACAGATGAAATAATACAATGCTAAATATATGTTGTATGCATTGTATAACTCTACTTAAAAAAACAAAAACTACAATTTTACAAAATAACAAACAAAGGAAGGTTAGCAGTGTTCTGGTCATCTTCCACTTTCCCTTCCTCCATCTTCATACTCAGTCCCTTGAAGCCTGGGTTAATCAACCCGCTTATCTTGGGCTTGGGGTCATTCTGGTTTATATCTAAAGAACAGTGAAAAAATAGAACTGAGCCAGATCTCTAAGCCCAAGGGACCTACAGCTGCCTAAAGTTTTCCAGGCTATAGGGTTGTCAAGGAAGTTTCTGAAGTTCAAGGGTATATTCAAATGATACACTTTTGCAAGGCACACATATCTTTCGCCTTCATGTTCTTTGATGCATATTTGTCACGGCTTATATCCAAAGATAAAGCCACAGAAGATGTCTTCTCTCTGGTTAAGGTCATGACTTAAAAGAAAAATGATCCATTTTGTTCAACTTTCTAACATTAAGAAATAGCTAGTGTGCCATGCTTTGGCATCAAAACCATCCAAACTAGTGATTCCTTTCATTTATTTACTTAAAATAATTTGTAGGCTTATTCATATCTTAAAAATTATTATTTTTAACCAGCATTTTCTTCCTCCCTCTTCATACTGCCACAATATAAGTTTTGGGATTCACCTGAAAATGACATTTATTTACCACGAATATAATTTAAAATCTTGTCATTGGTAAATGTAAATTTCATATTCTCCAAAACATATTAGCTTATAGTGCCATATATTACTTATGTAGTTAGTTAATAGGTAGTGTGTCTGTTTCTTAGTATAGATTAAGGGCAAAATAATCTATATCCTTTGGAAAAAATATAGTGGAGAATTTGGAAAAGTTTGAATGAAGTATTTTATAGGATTTTTAATTTTTTTCAGAAATAGTTCTACAAAATTGTTTTTCTGCAAAGTTTTTCATTTATTGGTTGCTACCCTAGCCATTCCTAGCCACTCCTGAAGTGAAAGGAAAGCTCAGCTGCTTCTTTCAAACCAGGAGAATAATAATAAACTTGGGTCTCAGTGGCAAAGACAGTTGTGCTCACTGCCTAAAATCAGATATATATTTAACCCTTCCTGAAATGGTTAGACCTGGTACCGCTATTGATCAGCACTATTGATCTGCTGCTGAACATTTTGGAGCCAGGATTCTTAGTGCTTTGCTGACAAGTGTATTGCCTTAGGTGGAACACTCTTCCAGCACAGACCAGTTCCCTTTCTGACACTCTTCTCCTCCCTCCAAGGTCAAGGTCCTAGGGAGATATAAAATGGGCGGACCCTCCTACCCCAACCTTTCCCCAACCATCCCCTTCTCCTATCATTCACTGGGTCCCTTTCCATCCTTCCCCCACCTAAAAAGGTTATAGAGAATGATTTCCTCACATGGACTAAAGGACAACATTACAGAGCAGTCTTATCTTACATTCAAAATAAAACGAAGAGATTTGAGGAAGTAAGAATGGCTTTGATTACTGAAGTTATTTCTCTCACATAAATTGAACATGGCTTAAGAACATTCCTGACCTTACCCAGGGATTCTGTCCTCACCCTTGCCCTTCTTGCTTTTCTATAAAGAATTACTGGCTTCTGCTGCCTGGGGTTCTCCCTGAATTACTTTTTTTAATCTTTGCAATGCAATGATTATTTTTTAAGATTATATATAAACATGACAACTCTATGTACTATTTTAGTTTTGATCTCACTTATAATTTAAGAAATCTCTCTGATCTCTTTAATTTCTTTAAGAGTTTTTCTGAGAAACTGTGAAGCAAAATACACTTGTCTTATTGTACACAAGATCATGTGGCTAATTAGAAACTCTCTTTTACCTGTAAGACTGAGAAACATGTTAAAGTAGAAAAATAAATCATTACTAAAAATTGGAATGGAGGTGTCAATTTTTTCCTCAATTTTTGACAGTTTGACTTTGGTTGCCTATACATCTGTATGCCTATATATATAAAGACAAACATTGGCTTATAAAAGATTTTTACGTGGTAAAACTACATACATTATACTCTTTCCTTTCTCAAGAGCTCCAGAATATGGAAATGTAATGAATAAAACTAGTATTTAAGAGAGTAATACATTTTAGACAATCTGAAGCATGTTTGAAAAGTAGTAGTATATGAAGAAAGTATTGGTAATTTAAGAATTTATTCTGAAAAAGCATTATCAAGAAATTAATTATATACATTTCTACAAATTCCCCCAATGTGCATAAACATTCACATAATGAGATAGGAATTAGTACCCTGGGTTCTTTTTCCTCATTTGATTAACATGCCCATTTTAGAAAAAAAAAAAAAAAAAAACACTGGTGAAAGATATAGCTTTTGAATGGAAAAGAGGGGGAAAAAACCCATAGTGTCACAGATGGCTGTCAGAATAAAATGAAGCATGGGTCTGTTGAGGGACTCAAGCATCAGTGTGAAATCCGAACAGAAAGGCACAGAGCAGAAGGCAACATTTCAAAAGGCATTTGGCACCAAGTGGCATTGTGAGGGTTAATTTACTGCCAGGAGCTGCTGGGCCTTTCATTCTCCAAAGACACACAATAGACAGATCCCCAAAGTGCCCATCATAATCACAGATGCTGGGGGATTAATGCTAAGATGAAAGCCTCATGAATATTAAAAATATCAAAACTGCTAATGATGTAGCAGAGTTTGAAATAACATTCAATCTCAAAATCTAAGAGTATGGCACGCAGGCATAGTAAGACACTGTCTTTTAAAAACTGATTAAAACCTACTCAGTTTGTAACAGAAAGAGGCTTATGCATATTAGGACTTGAATTGGCTGCCAAACTTTACAAATTGCACAGACTAATTACCATAATTAAGCCTAGGATTGAAGAAGAAAATTCCATTTATCTCAGGCTGACTCAGTGGAACTTCAACAAAGAAAGCACTGACATCAGATGGGCTTTTCCCTCAAATGATGTTTCAAAGCCACTAAAAATAAACAAACAAACAAAAGAGGCACCATCCTCTTAGAAGCAGGAATAGTAACCATTCAGTTTAAAATGGAGTTGACAAAAAGAATTGTTCAATGTTATAGCGCTAGTTTAGGTCAACTTGGAGTCTACCGTAAATGAGAAGATCCATTTTTTTTTAAATGGAATTCAATTTTATAACATCTGAATTATAAATACTTATGTAATAGAAGTGATGAACATTTAAGTGGATTTAAATTTATTATATTAGTTTGACAAATAATTCTGTGACATAAATATGATTTAAAATTTTGTTGGCTTAGTTTCTGATTAGAATGAAGATAGAATAATTTGCTAAATATATTATATGTCTGCTATTGCAGATATCAATAATAATAGAAGTAAAGCAGTTTAGACCATATTATATTTTGTGGATTTTTGTACATCCTTACAACGCTTGTAAAAGGCATGTTAATGAATATAATGGTTATTTCAATGTATTGTCTAGCATAAGTCCAGTTAATTAATTTATTAGTGAATCAGTGAAATTCTTAGGGAAAAAAATTGTAATCATGAGAGCTGACATTATCTTTATGGGTAATAACTTTGCTACAATTATGAATACTTTTGAAGCTTGTTTCTGACACTGAATACAACAGAATAAAGGATTCAAAACAGTTACATCTGATTATGGGAGACACTATAAACAAACTAATTTTTAATCAGTGTAGAACATTTGGTTTATATTTAGGAATGGACTGAGCTTGAATTAGAGTAAAGCATTTAAGCTCTTAGTTTACAATAGTGTTTGCAGAGCTTGCAAAATTGTCCGTATGTTGATTATATTGATTGACATTTAGAAATGCTTTTTGGTGTGCCTTATCATATATTTCAATACTTTAAAAAAATTCTGGTAAGAAAAGTTTTATCTTGTCCCCCTTTTTTTAATCTAATAGGGTCCTCTAATTTCAAATGAGCTGCTATCCCAAATGAGTCTTGCCTCCCAATAACCTGTTCTTCAGAGTTATTTAAGACACAAATATGATCACATTGTTCACCTTCCCTTCCTCAGGGATTAGTCTTTAGGAAGAAGCCTGAACTGTTTAGCACAGCAAACAAGGCCATTGTAACTGGCCATGGTCTACCTCTCAATCTTCATTTCTTGTTAACCTTTTCTCATTCATTCATTCATTCATTCATTCTCTCTATAGATGTTTTTTGAAGAGCTTTGTTTCAGGCACTGCCAATAGCCACTGCACATCAATATCTAACAAGAAATATGACTCCTTGACTCAATAAAGATTATAGTTTACTGAAAGAATAATATATTTTTGGCTGGGCATGGTGACTCATGCCTGTAATCCTAGCACTTTGGAAGGTTGAGGTGGGAGGATCACTTGAGGCCAAAAGTTCAAGACCAGCCTAAGCAACATAGCCAGATGCCATCTCTACAAAAATTTTAAAAATCAGCTGGGTGTGATGGCACATGCCTGTAGTCCTAGCTCCTCAGGAGGCTGAGGCAGGAGATTCGCTTGAGCCCAGGAGTTTGAGGTTGCTGTGAGCTATGATAATGCCACAGCACTCTAGCCTAGGCAATAGAACGAGACTCTGTCTCAAAAAAAAAATACAATTAAAAAAATATTTCTTTTCTTTATCCACCACCATCCCACATACCATGCATGCATATATGTGCCTTTTCACTTTCCAGCTGCAAGCAGAGAGATGGTATAGCATAATGGCTAAGAACATGAATCCGGAGACTTGTTTAATCCTAGCTCTCCCATTTACCAACAGTGTGAATTTGGGCAGGTTATCCAGTATACCTATATGCTGTTTCTCAAAGATTAAGTAAGCAAATATAGTTTAAAAGTCTGAAACAGTCCAGCAGATAGAAATAAGAGTAATTATTCTTATTAGCGTAGTCAGTGCTTCAAAGAAGAGGAAGCAGTGCTATGGTGGCTTGTGACTGGGTGAGGTGCCTAGCCTTTCTGGAGAGTCAAGAGCAGCTTCTCCCAGGTAGTAACTATGGTGCTGATTTCTGAAAGATAAGCAGTTGAAGGGGTTGGAGGTGGGTGAAGCTACCAGTAAGTATTTTGCATTTAGAAACTACTTGCCTGAGAATACCCTGAGGAAACCAGCAGCCCAAGGTGTCTTGTGGTCCAAAAGAAGGCTAGTGAGCCTGTAGCACAGAGGAGTGTCTAAAATGAGGCTGCCACTTTATATTGCCTCCTTTCCCTTTGCTGGATCAGGTGCTTTTACTCTGTGTAAAGCCACAACAGAGCATCCATTGTTCTGTATTCTCCTTGTGTGCTATTTTACAGGGAAATACCTAATCACAGGGTTTTTCCTTATTTATCTGTGCATTCATACTGGCCTGGTATCCAATATTGACACTGGCCTTGCACACAACATGTGCCAACATGTAAAAGTTTGCCAAATGAGTGAATTAAAATATGTACCCTAAGAGTATATCCTAAACTTTGAGACTGCACAGCCTACATAGCATGTCAAGATTAGTTGCCTATCAATTCAAGGGCGGATGCATTGCAAGTTACTCATCCTTGTGAAATCTAAGATTTCCTTTGTGTATAGTGTTGACTCTCATTATAAACTCTTACACTAACTCTTTTATTTTTAAATGCAAGGCAGAGTTGGAATTTCTGTTATGAATTCTTTTTAATGAATTCATTTAAAAGGGTATATATACATTAAAAGGATGACATCCATACATTTAATAATTCATTAAAAGGGTATATATACATTAAAAAGGGGTAACATACATGTAAGATAAACTTAATATTTTCTCTTAATGTAAGAAATTTTCATCAGATTTATATTTCAACTCTATAATCACTCAGCCTATTCAAACAATACAAATTTAAAGATTTAAGTAATTATGTTCACTTCTTAAAAAATATAAAATTTATTATTGAAAATAAAAGTTAGTTGTATATTTTCTTCCTATATGCTAAAATATATGACATTTTTATTTGTATTTATCTTTTTCCATCTTTCATCTAGACCTAAAATTACTAAGTCACAGTTGATATTCATTACTAATATCATGTGATGATATAAGAAGATGCAACAACGAATTTAGTAACCTGGAATTGTAGTGAAAAATTGCTATTGAGCATTTGCACACTCTTCTTTCCTGGGCTTTCTTCCCATACTTTTTTTTCCGTTTAGTGTCAAGTGCCTTTTGTGTGGCCAGAGATTCCACAGCTGATTTCCACTGACTGACTGCCAAGCTCCAGAAACTGAAAATGGCTTTTCCCTTCTTAGCATCTGTTTTCTGAGCCTAAGTGCAGAGGACCATGGCAAGAAATCACATTTTTCGTTATTCCAGTATAAGCACTAGTGGAACATCTACACTCCTCTAAGCAGGGATTCACAGTTCAGTGGAAAATGTTGGGTTGTGACACATAATAACATAGATGTGCCTTTATCAGCACTGGGACACAGGTGCATGCATGTGCGAGTTTGTGTGTGTGCATGCAGGCACACATTGGAGGGAGAATGGGTACAAGACAAGGCTGAAAAGATAAATTAGGATTAGAGGTATGAGAGAGGCTAAATCCTAGAGGAGATATAAACAGAAGCAGCCTTTCTCAATATGGGTTAAGTGAGAAATTAAGTCTTAAAAGAGAAAAAGTTTCAAGCTACTATTACGTCAATTCTCCTAAGGAGAGTCAATAAGTAGTACCAGGTTAGATGCACAGAGAGAAGTTAATTCAGTACATGCAATGGTTGCCTTAGCACCTTAGTCCTAGTAAACTCTAGTTGAGAAGGGGGAGTAGGCTGTGAGGGTAACAAAGCTGGGGTACGGGGCCCCATACTTGCATAGGCCCCTGCCAAGGTCAAGGAAGGGGCCCAAACAATGTAATCACCTGGTCATAGGCTTTCTAAATTTGAAAAAGCAAGCTTTTTAACTTTTATCCTCTAACTTCCATTTTCTTCAATAAGATTCCACAAATTTTATAAGATTCATATCCATCAAATAATGGACCCACCATGAACATGTGGTGAAATAGAATACTTTTGATTTAGCAGCGTCCAGTTCTTTCTCTGAAACACAAAAGAGAGGGAATTCTGACAGCAGATAGATGAATGTGGAGTTGGAGAAGCTAAAAGTTGAGGGCAAGTTTGTCTGCAGAAAATGAGACTATCAGAAGTGGCTTAGTGGACTCAAGAAACTCTCCAGGTTTGAACAGCCTCTGCAGGAATGGCAAGTGCAGCTGAATAGAAACACATAGGTGGATTAATACAATCTAATAAGAGCCATAATGGGTAAGGAAACAAGAAACGGATTCATCTCATTGCTAAGAAATGTTCTCCAGCTTTACTGGGCAGTAGTAAAAGAGAAGAGCTGAATTGAGGTGTGGTTCTTGGGGCTGGTTGAGTTAAAATGGTAGAGGGAGAAGGGACTTGCTTTAAAATAATGCAGCTGGTTAGCAGCAGAGCCAAGATGGGATCCAATATCACTCCCAGCATATCAGGTACTGAAAGCAGACACATAGCCAAATCGATAGTGGGAAATGATTGTAGGCATGAGATTATTTTAGCTATTGGAGATATAATATTAGTGAATTTTCTAAATTTCTATGAAGGAAATATAATAACAACAAAACCCTGAGGGATTAAGTAGTAATTTAAGAACAACAAAGAAGGGTAATTTGGTTTAACTTTTCTCTCTGGTTTTCCCTCCTTGGATTTTTCATAATTTTTGACAAGGGTGGTGGTTCCATTCTTTTTTTTAATCTAGGATTAGCAAAAATGTTCTCCCCCCCAAATAAATTAATCTGTTTGAAATCTCCACGTACCTATATGATATGAATAATGGACATGTAACTTTGTCAATATTTTAGAAAACTGACTTTTGGTAAACTAAGGCAACGCCTTGCAAATCACATTATAATTAATTTTAATATCCTTTTATTGATATGGAGAGTTGTTGGATATTACACTTACATTGAATCAACTCAGCAAAACTCATATATTTGCTGAAGGCTTTTGAAAAATCACATTAGCTTTTAGATGTTGACAACTTCAATGTTACAACTTATCTCCTAAAAATTTCAAGGAATGTTATTGCCTTAAAAAATACCACTTATACTTTTTTATAATTGGCTAAGGCCTAAGCATAGGAAAGTTTAGGATTCTACCAGGATATAAACAGTAGGGAGAGGTGGGAGAGGAGGGAGAGGTGGAAGGAGAGAGAGGGAGAGAGAGAGAGAGAGAGAGAGAGAGAGAGAGAGAGAGAGAGAGAGAGAATGATACACAATCGTGTGTACAAGTACAAAATAATATTGAGAATTGCATGTATAATTTTTGAATGGGCAGGCAGAAAGTAGAGACTCTAGTGCCATTTAATTTCCTCTTTAAGATTGCATTAGCATGTCCTTTATATGCTCAAATAAATAAGAAAAGCCTGATAGTTAAAAAAAGGACATGGGCCCGGCCTTCTGTCACTTGTTAACAACACTAGGTAGAAAAGCTAGGAACCACCTGGTAATTTTTGTATCTTAAAGTCTACACCATGAATATTTGAAAATACCTGTAGCAAATATAAATGCAACAGAGAGAAAAATATAAAGCTTTATGAAAGGACAAACTCCAACACATTGAAACTTTTTATAACATTAGTGATAGGGCCAATCATAATTTTGTGGACAGTGTATGGAAATCTTTTTCAAAGGGAGTCTATGTAGCCTTTGAAAGGCTCTTTCAAGTACAATGTAACATATCGGATCTAAGAGCATAATGTGTGATTAGTAGAAAATGTTTATATGTTAAACATATTTGCATACTATAGAAATAGTTTGTCCTAGATTTATAGCAAAATAATAACCGAGGATAAATCTGGCTGGTGGCCCACAAGGTGGGATATTTTCTAGTCCATCTGGACAATACTTAAAAACTTTAAAAAATGTGAACATTCTTGCCACATAAATCTGAAATTAATGGTAGCAAGTTCACTTATAACACAATCCTAGAAAACAGTTTATATGTTCATTTAATAGTTACATATATTCTTTTGTTTTTAGTAGTAAACGTTAGCAAATCAGTGAGATTTTTTTTTTTTTTTTGCTTTTTTTTTAATGCACTTCATGGTTAAATATTTCTAAAAGATTGCTAGTCAGTTGTCATTCTGATTTGTTCCTGAGTAGGATATAATCAGATTTGTAGGAAAAACACATCAGAACCTAAGGCAGTTCCTAGAGAGGCTGACTTGATGGGATATTAAAACATCTGTTGTCAATAAATACATTGCATTTTTGGTATTCCAGCCAATGCAAACTTGCTATTCAATTATTATTAATATGACAGTAATGTTTTACCATGCTTCACGTTAAATAAAATGCGTTGTTTAATTCTGTAACCCTTTTTTTTTCCCTCCAGAGTTTGGCTCTTTTAACATGTGCTGGTCTTACCCAATCACCAGTGTTGTCAAGGATGAAAAAATATAAAAGTGTTGGCAGGATTCAGGGAACAGAGTAAACATATGACTTTTAAATGCTCCAAATGAGAAAGCTTAGGCAGCACATTATTGAAAGGATAGTCTACAGATTGTTAATGCTCTTCTGTTTGCTCACATTAGTTCCCTTAATCGGGCCTCTTTTTTAAAAGACAATAATCCTTTCAACAGAAACTTGAAATGTAGGTCTTCCTGGGCTTTGGAAAGAGCTCTGCTCTCACTTAAGACTATGTATAGATTTCCAGCGTAGCAGACAAAACCATGCTGTCAAGTGAACTGATACAGTATATTCTGGGAATTTTATAGGGAGTCATCACACAACCTGCAGTTGCTTGTGCTTTAGAGAAACAGGAAGTCACTGTTGAGAGAGAGAGAGAGAGAGAGAGAGAAAGAGAGGGAGGGAGGGAGGGAGAGAGGGAGGATGAGGGGGAGGGGGGAAAGGGGAAAGAGGAAAAGGGTGAACGGAGGGAGAGGGGAAGAGAGAGATATTACATCTAGGTGAAAAGGCTCCTATTCCTATTTCTCTTGGCCAGTGTGGACAGTGGAATGGGATCAGGGCCAGGACTTATGGTAAGGGAATCAGCTTGGGTTTTTCCTTCAAAATCACCAAGGCTGTGGCAGAGCTGAATTAATGGGAAAAGGATTTTGTCCTAAAGCTGTTGTTTTAAGGAAAAGCCTCTTTCTGGTCTTGTAAAAGTTCCCAGACAAAATCGGAGTACTGGAAAAGATCTCCGAAAAGTGGAGGGCATTTCTGGAGCCCTTAGATTCTAAGTTTTTTTCCTAAAAGTTTCCTTCTATTAAAACAATCTCCCTCAATACATGGCCTCTGAGCTCCACAGGCCAGATTTATTATCAACACAACACACAGCATCTCCCAATTTACCTAGAGCTAAAGCCAGGGTCCCTTTTCCCTCTTTCTTGTAAGAGTAGACAGACACACACATTAAAGAGTGCTAACTAGAATACTCAAGTTGTAAAAATAACTACTAGCCTGATCTAGGCAACAGTCTGAGAAAGGAAAGACCTCCTGGGGCTAAACACTTTTTTTCATCTCTATCTCTTCAGGTATCTTGAGGCTTTACGATGATAATAATAATTTATTTTTTCTAAGAACATTTACTTTTATGAGGAGATGATTGTAGAGCCAAAAGGGATTATTCTAATGGTGGGAGTCCAGGTGGTAGTCAGTGGAGGGACTTAGGACAAAATATTTTATTTCTAGTCTTTTACTTCTAAGAGTTTACCTGTTGTACTAATATAGAGAAATAACCTTCATGTTGTTTGATGCCTCTCACAACTTTTAATCGTTAGTGACACTCCCTAATCATAATCTTTACTTGTCATATTCTGAAACTTTTGTCACATATACATCCCAGATAATAACTGAGTTAAGTAGTTGAGGAGATTAGAAGTAGTCAAATGAAGATTTCTGTCTCCAGGCTACTTGTTTAAATCCCATTAGATCAGTAATGACGAGAAGTCAATACAGACCCATGTAAAATGATTGGAAAATTTGGAATTATTTTTTGCTGTCATTTGGTATCTAGTTCCACTAAAACCATCTGGCATTTTTGGTTGCACATCTTGGGGAAGCCACACACTAAATCTTGTGATGTGAGCAAAGCTTGCTTTCCTTTTCTCATATGGGCCTTATTAAAATGAATTTTAGATTATAGAAACCATAACTAAACTTTTTCTCCCTCTCTCTGTCTCTGTATATATGTGTGTATGTATCTATGAATCTATCTATATACATATATAGACATATATACATATATATAATATTCAAATTCTATGTCTTCAGATCTGCCAAATACTTTTCACCTCAGCCCCAAGTTTCATTAAACATTACATAGAATGAGATATATGTTTAACATACAGAGTTTTGAAAGATTAAGCCTAGAAAGAGATATTAGAATTTACACATCCCATGCTCTTTATTTTAATAGTGAGGAACACAAAGGCCCAAAAGATGAAATGATCTATGTTCAAGCTGACCTAGCTACTTGGTGACAGTTTTTGCATCATTATTCTTTAGCCTAAGCCTTATATTCTGTCCTAATGTAAATCTTGGCTGGAGAATGCTACCCAAGATAACTTTATTTGCTGCTGCACATGTATGAGCATATGTGATTTTTATTACATATCTATGTTCAGATGTCCTTTCCTGAATGAACCAGGTTCTTACTCTTTGCTTTTCTCTGCACTATCTTTCTAATTTTTTTTTCCTAAGCCTTCTATCCACATCCTTTTACAATTTGTCCATCCTGTCTATGGTACAATCATGCTATTTAGGTGATGGTTTTCCCATTCTAGGCCCTGCCACTTGCGTTGTTATGCACAATTTGGTAGTCATTGGGGTTGCTCACCACATATTGTTTTGGCTGCTTTTCAGATATATGATAGGATTGAACTTTCCCACCCTTCTTTTAAGTTAGATATGACTATGTGACTTGCTTTCAGTGAAATGTGAGCTAAAGATTAAAGGGCTGATCTGTGATTTGCCACCCCCTTCACACTGCTACGATGGTCATGGACACATGTCGCAATAAGATTTCTCTCATTCTGTGTTTCTGAGCAGCAACAATGAGCAACCCCCCTTTCTAATTACAAGTAAGTCAAGCATAAAATCAACTATCCTATGTAGCCTCTTATTAGACACATGATATAGCAGTAAAATGATAATAAAAGATCATAAATGTAGAAATTTCCTCTAACTGACTGCCCAAATGTGGGGCAGGGAGTGTACAACAAAACCATGGTATCTATGGGAAAGCTTCATTGCAGAAGCATATTATGATCTAAGCTCTGCCATATGGGTGAAATGGTGAAAATATAAAGCGTACAGCCTGCTGATGTGAGTGGGAAGATAAGAATACTCTTCAGCATCCTGCTACCTTGAGAACAATGCTCCCTTCAGTTTGGAAGAGCTCCAAATGTGTCCAGTTATTCTTTAAATTATCTTTTTTTCCCAGCCTCCATGAAACACTAGTGCTCACAGGGAAAGATGCAATGCGTTTCAGAGAGGTCAAAAGAAGATGTAATGTATGGAAGAACTTTCTGATCATCGGATCTGTCCACAGATGGAATTGTCTCTTTTGTAAAAGGCCAGATGACCATCTGGCAGAGAAACTGAAGAGGAATTTCTAGACTGTCTCTAAATTACCTCCAAGCACCAAGATTCTGCCATCTTCTCTCTCCACCTGCATTATTCTGGGTTTTCTCCAGAACTGTATGGATCACACCCACATGAACATTTCTTCAATGCTATTTGATGGTAAGAAATTACCCTCGAAAGCATGATCATTTTTAATTGGATATTTTTTTCCTCAATCAATTACTGTAAAATTTTAAACTGGGTGCTGAGAATAATTTTTGTCCAACACTGAATAATTTAGTCACTCGAAGACGAGCCATTGAAATGCAAAGTGTTGGCAGAACTCTTTTGAACAAAAGTTCCAAAAGCAATCCAGAAAACAGATGGTCCCAGGATTAGCTCACTCTGCCAGGATTTCTGGGACACATTTTAATCTGGCCAGTATATAATCTGATCTATAAAATAAAAATCTGGTTTCAGGCCCAGCTATAGTAAGATTCCATAAAATTAATTAAAGCTCATTCTGGCATATTCATGGAAACAAACCTGCATTTATTTTAAGCTATTCTCATGCACAATATTCTACTCAATTTAGTTCATGAAATTTAAGTAAGCTAGCAAAAAGATAACTGCCTGAGGAGACAGGAAACCTAGGTTATAACCCTGGTTTTGCCACTAATTCCCTGTGTGATCTCAGGCAAATCCTGATCCTCATCAAGCTAAAAGGTCCATTCAGATATTAACATTCTACAAGTGTGCTATTTCTTTGATAAAAGCAAAAGTTTATCTTTTTTCTATTTTAATAACTGAGTGCAGAATGCTTACAGATTGCAGTGGAAATCAGCCAGTCCTAAATTCCTGCTGTTCTATAACAAGTATGATGGATAATGGATAATAACATGTATACACAAACAAGTATTAAGAAATTGGGTTTAGCCTCGTACATTTTTACTGTTTTTATAACTGTATTCGCAAGACTTTTACATGTAAATAATTTTAAGTATATGCGAGAATTCTTAATGTAGAGAGGGAAGACCATTCCTTCTTTGATTTCCTGCATAAACACAAAAATTAGCATTAGTTACATTAAATATTTTTGGGTGCAGGATACTTTTTTTTGTTACTATAATAATAATATATATCATCATTACAGAAAAATAAGAGGCTCCAGAAAACAAACATATTTTGTTAACATCTTTGTATGTATTCAGCTGAAACCTTTAAGATATATATAATATATATATATTTTATATATATATATAATACATGTTTGAACACCTCTACTGTGTTTGGGTAAATACTTGTCATACACATACATACATGCACACACCACTTTTCTGTTTGTAAAAATGGAATTGTTCCTTTCAGCCATTTTTTTAAACTTTCATTTTTTAGAATACAAGGATGCCCCTTTATCGAACCAATACATTTCATATTTTTTGACTAATGTGCGTAAGTTCTGTCTGTGAGATCAGAGGCCTTGTCTTGTCTTGTTCTTCACTGTATCCCTCAAAGCCAGCAACAGGTTTGAGAGAGTACAACAGAGAGTATTGGTTTACTCTCTGCTATGGTCCGAACTAATCTTCAAGGTGATAATATTAAGAGATGAGGCCTTTGGGATGTAATTAGGCCAAGAAAGCAGATCCCTCATGTACGACATTAGTGCCCTTATAAAAGAGGCCCAAAAGAGCTTGTTTGCCCCCTCCACCATGTGAGAAGATGCCTTCTCTGAACCAGAAAACAAGCCCTCAACCAGACACCAAATATGCTGCATTTTGATCTTGAATTTCTCAGACTCCAGAACTAACTACATAAATTTCTGTTGATTATAAGCTACCTACTTTATGGTATTTCTTATAGCAGCCCAAATGGACTATGATACTTACTAAATATTTACTGAATAAATATAGGAAATTGATAAATTAAAAAGTGAACTTATGAAGTCACATTTGTTAAAATTAAGAATAAAATTGTACAGAGATGTTTTAGGGCTGCTTATTAGATATCTCAATTAATTTTTAATTGACAAAACTCAAATTTATTAAATACCTAACATAAATAAGAATAGATACCTACCCATAAGCCTGCCCAGAGTGAGAATTTTCTTTGAATTGAAAAAAAATGTAAATATAAAAGGGATGACTATAAGTAGGACAGAGAAAATGAGAAAATTAGCACTAAGTCCATGTTAAGTTCATGCTATCACTCCTAAGAAAAGTTAATGGGGGTGCATGTATACATGTGTGTATTTTTGCATAGCTATAAAACCAGAATATTAAAAGAGAAGTTATGATTCTTTGATTTAAAAAATATCCATGTTCCCCCCAAAAACATGTTAGGCCAATAAATCTGCATTTCTAGTGTAAATATATTATAATATGAATTGCTGTCAAAGTGGCAGTCTGATGTATTAAGCAGTTCATCACATTGCTTCAGGGGAATGATAAGAAAAGTAATATAGTACATTGGTAACATATTTGAACTTGAAATCTGAGTTTTAAGCTCAATTTGAAATCTTATTTTAAGATGAAAAGTTTAAAGATACATAAATATAGCAACTTTTTATTTCAGAAGAGCGAATATGTGATGTAGAATTTGTGAATTAAACAGGTCCATTAGACTGTTAAGGAAATATATTTAGGGAATCCACTAAAATAATTTACAGTAGTCATTTATAATTTAATAGTAATAAAGCTGAAATTAGAACCACATTTCTCTACTATAGATCCCAAATTTATAAATGAATTATGTTACAGAATCTTATATATTGATTGTTTGCTTTAATTAATGTTGTTTTTTTTTAATAAAGGAATGTTTTAAATAGTGGCTCTATTCTAAAAGCATCCATAAAGATTTCCAATGTGTCCCCAAATAGCACTACTAACAATAGAATAGATCTTAACTAAAATTACTCCCCCCGCCCCATTATACACTGTGGAGAAATACATTTTGTTCCCATATGGAATTAGAGAAATGCCTCTTTTCAGGCAAAAGATATGAGAATAATGCAATGTTGTCCAGAAGAACTTTCTATATTGACAGAAATTGGACAGTACATGAGTAGTTCGTGTTTCTAAGACTTTGTTACAAACTGAATATTGGAGAGTAGGGTATAGAGGTAGATTACTCTCACTTGTTCACTATGGTGGTAGGATAGTGTAGTACAGCTCTAGGCAGCTTAGAAACTCATTGTATGCCAATAAATCTGTGCTTTCCCTTTTCCTCTTACATTTTCCTTTTTCTGCCCCTGGAGACCTTCTTTATCTTTAAGATCCAACTTGAATGTTTCCTTTGTAAGGTCCCACTTGACTTAAATTACTATGTTCTTTGCATTCATAGAAATGAAAACTTATCTCACTGAATGTCTCACATCTGCAAGCTTTTTAAAAGGATATTTGTCCCACAAATTTTTTCTTATGCAGATTTTAATCCTCAACATTACCACTATTTCTATTGTAACTACGATTAATGTCTATGTGAAGGGATAAATAAATTAATGAATGAAAAAAACAAAGTTGGATCTTTTCCTCAAGTAGTTTATAATAGAGATAGACTTCACTGTATTTCTCTATTCTCTCTGAGATCTGTCCACTGATTTTTTTTTTAGGCCATACTTGTGGGGTCATAAAGTGAGATAGACTATGCAACTCTGTGAAGAAGGAATTAGGAAACTCCTATCTGTTGGAAATAAATAAAAATGTGTAGAAAATATTAAATATTGGTTAATTCTTGTTTTTGAGTATGAGGGACAAGTCATCTTATTTTACCTATCTGGACTGAAGATTTATCATTGTTTTTCTGAAAAAAATAGTTTGCCTTGTCATAACTTCCTTTCTTTTCTACAGTTTTGATATTAATTATGAAATTTAATATAATTTATAAATTGATTCTTATGTAAGATGTGGCATTAGATTGTATAGAATTTAAATTATCTGTGAAGTGAGAAAGACATGAATAACCTACTATTTTAATATCAGATGTACTATGGTATCTATTTTAGAGTATACACAGAAATGGAATCTTAAGGGGAAAATGTGATCACCCATTACAAGATGGTTTACAAGCTTCTAACACTCTTCATATTATTTAGATTATATTTCACCTATGAGAATAGATTTGTAGTAGGTAATTAACTATGTGAAGCCCACATTAAGGATTCAGAAAATGAAATATTAATCTAAAATATAAATTATTGATACACCATACATGTTGTGTGAGTGAATTCTGAGCATAGGGATATGTATTTACTAATTTCCCATGGAAATTAATGTGAAAGGGAACAAACTGCTCTAACCTTGCTTCACATAGGCCCACCTTATGGGAGAGATTTCATTAATGGGGGCAATTGTGAAAGGTATTATGCTTTGATTAATGTACTTTAATTTTTCTAGGTAAAATCAAAGGGCATCTTTTTTGCACATATAACAATAAAATTATTATATTTTATGGAACATTTCATTCTCTTAGTTTTGAGGTCTCTCAGTACAAGAATTTCTACAATCCAAGAGAATGATCTACATTTGAGTAAAGCTTCACTAGCTGAAAATTATTTTTAAAGGTTTCAATAATATAATATTTTATTCTGTAGAAAGACTTCTTAATGAAAATCAAAGTACAGTTTCAATATTTATACCAAGTGAACATGTGATAATTTAATATATGCCCTCTTTCCCTATTTTTATGTTAACAGCAGTACACTCTTTATAGAGTTGATTTCAGTCTTGACAAGTTATTTTTCCAGAAGATAAACTTAGAAACATGTCCCCATGGATTTTCTTCATACTTGGAGAAAATCAATTCTATTAGTAGTAACCTTTATCATGCTAAGTATGTCTTTGGAATTTCATTTTTATTCTGATCAATTAAAAATGTTTCATTGTTCACTAAGCTCATTTATTTATTTAACAGATATAAACTGAGTCCATACTACGTGCCAGAGAGTATCCTAGGTATTGGTGTACAGTGGTTCCTACTTCACTGATATTACATTCTAGAGGAAGTGACTGATATTAAATATACCTGCAGATAATGTGTAATTAATAATTATAATAAATGATAGAAGGAAAAGAAAGATGGGGTAATTTAGATTTATGAGGACTTTATCAGGAAAGGCTGCTCTAGAAAATGATATATGACCTGAGACACAAATAATTAGTAGCAGGTCTTCATAGTAAGTATCTGTGGAGGGCAAGGGTGGTGGGTGTAAAAGAACAGCAGAGGAAATGGCAAGTCTAAAAGCCCCGTGGATAAGACAAATCTCATGTTGGAGGAACTCTCAGAGGTCAGATGCTATAATATAATGAATGACAAGATGTGTTAGAAGTAGAGACCTGCTAGAACAACCAAGATTAAGTAGCACGTGGGAAAAATTTAATCTTTGACTTAACAGCAATAGAACGCCACCTAAGAGTTTTTAAATTAAGTTGTTCATACTTTGAAAAATGAGCACTCTGTTTATTTAGTGGAGGATGGATTATAGGTAGGCAAGAGTTCACCTAGAGTTCAGAATAGTACCTTATTACAGGTGAGAGATGATGGATTTTTGGACGAGGGTGGTGGTAGCAGAAATGGGAAAAAATAAATGGATTCAAAATATACATGGTTACATGTGGAGAAGGAGGAGAGAGAAGTAGTCAGAATGATCAACACTGTTCTGGCTTGCAGATGTTGGTGGTTGAAGATGACATTTATAGAAATAGGAAACACTAGGAAGTCACAGGTTTGTGGAAGTTGGTCAGATCTGAATAGCAAGAGTGTGAGACAAACTAAATTTGAGATGCCTGTGAGACACAATAGTAGATTCCTCAAGTAGACATCTGGATATAGAAATATGAAGCTCAGATGACGGTATGGTTAGATACAGAAATTTGTGGGTCTTTGAATGTGAATGATATGATGATGTTGATGGCAAACACAGAAAATACTTTCTCCAATCACCATTTGAAGCAGTTTACATATATGATCTAATGGTCAGAATGACCTTATGAAATCGTTGTTATTATTCTCATTTTAAGGGTGGAGAAACTGAGGCTCAAAAATCAACAGCTGATCAGTGCAGAGCCAGAGTCAGAATGTTGGCAGTCTAACTTCAGAGTCCATTGCTCTCATCTCCTCCACTTTGCTGTCTTTCAGGAAAGCCTAGATACGGTTACCCTGTCTTTTGTGCTAAGGATATGGCTTTGCTTTCACCTTTTTTTTTCTTTCAATTTTTGCAGTGACTTGAAATGACTTTGTTTTTCTGTCAAAGAGATGTTAAAAGTGTTCAGCAAATGATAAAAAGTTAAAATTGTCCTTACTTTCTTCCGATTTTAGAATAGAATTCTAATCCCAATCTTCATTCTCACATGTGATAATGTGGAATTGATATCAATGAGTTGCAAAGAGAAAAAAATATGACATCCCAGAACCAAGCCTTATGAAATATCAAACTACAGTTTGCTAGAAGGAAGAAGTTGACCAAGAAATTGAAAAGTTTAGCCAGGGACATAAGAAAACAACCAAGAAAGTGTGGAATTAGAGAAAGCAATAGAAAAGGGAGTTTCAAAAGAGAGGAAGAGGTCAACTGTATATACTTATGCTAAGTGGCCTAGTTAGGTTCATTAGTAAATACAAATTCCCTATAAATAGGTACTCATTTGAAGGAAAAAAGAATATTGGAATGGCTATGGGCAGTAGAGATCTAGTTGTAGTCCCAGCCTTGCCATTTTTTAAATGAGTGACATGGAGTGGTTCCCCTAATCTGTCTAAATTTTAGATTCCTAATATGGAAAATATATATGAATAAGAGAGTCTGCATGGAACCTTCTTTTTTTTGAATTCAATTTTATTTTTTATGGCCTACAATGTTTTACAGCAGTTACAAGTTGGCGTTTTTTTTTTTCTCTCTGATTAAAAATCTACTTCTCTCTGAGCAAACTTTTTATTGTTGTTCACATTCACAAGATGACTAGCAATGTGCAATACATTCCCAGTATGGAAAGTCAGTTTATTCAGCAATGTCATGCAAAAAATCTCTTTTATTGCTGATGGAAGTTACATGGGAGTTAGGTCACAATAGAATAGATTCAAATTTCTTCATGGAACTTGACTTTTTATGCTAATGCATAGTCTTTACCATCTACACAAAAAATAATTATACACAAGGGAGGTTAGAAGGTTCTCAAGTGTCTGGCTTTCACCCTTCAGAAGTTGTTAAATTTGGCAAGTTCCTCGTGTACTAGTGTGTTTGACATTGGCATGTGTATAGACATGTAAATGCTGCATTTGCTGAACAATGTGCACTCATCTGTAATTCCAAATGACATTCACATTTAATTATATCCTTCTGTCCTTATGACTCTTCACTTACTCTTTTATTAATATAGTAGACGATGAAAACAAGATTATCTTGTCCTTTACAGGTTTGTGGGGGATTAGTTGCCATTTGAGTAAATGAGGATCCAATATTTTATGAGTCAATAAAATTGGAAGTGTACCATCTTTCTTCTAATATGGACAATTGTTCAGCCTCAATAGTAAGTGGGTTTACTATGCTGAGTTATGAATAGTATGTGGGTTTGATATTTCTACTTCTGAACATTCTGGCTTAGAGGGCAATGCAGTACTAGATTAGCTGGAAATAAAGAAACAGGTAACCCTTGGAGTCTCTGTTAACATACCAAAACAGTTGCATAAATTTTACCTAAAGGTAGAGAAGACACAGTATAGTGATTATGAGTCAGATGGATTTAGGTTTAAACCTGGATCAATGAAATGCTAATTGTCTGGTCTATGGCATGTTATTTGACTTCTCCAAAGATCACTATTATCATAATTAACATGGAAATAATAGCAATACCCCCCTCACAGATCTGTTGAGAGAATAAAGCAAGATAATTGTATATAATACTCTAAATATAATGCTGGGCATATAGTAAGTAGTAGTTATTGGTGGCTGTTTTTATTATCATTTTACTATTATTGTTGCTAAAGTTACCCCTAAATTGCACAGAAATTATGAGGAATGAACATCAGAATCTGTGTGATAATAATCAAATATACTATATATTATAAATAAAAATTTGATATGGACTTATTGCAAAAGCAGAGAACCACTATTGATACCTTGCCACACTAGTATCCTATTTTTATAGGATTTTTATTTTTGAAAGTTACCATGTAAAAAGATATTAGATGAGTTTGTTCTTATATTATGAAAAATAAGTTTTATCAAATAAAACTTTAGTAAGTTACATTCTGAAATCAAAAACAATTTTGTAGATTTTATTATTAATCATTGGCAACAAAATATAAATAGAAATTCAGTTAATAAAATTTCTTGTACTTCCTACTCCTCTTGAATGATTGATTTGTATGGTATTTAGAATATGTTCTGGCCAGGCATGGTGGCTCACACCTGTAACCCCATCACTCTGGGAGGCTAATGTGGGAGGATTGCTTGAGGTCAGGAGTTAGAGAGCAGCCTGAGCAAGAGAGAGACCTTGTCCCTACTAAAACATAAAAAATTAGCTGGGCATGGTGGTGAGTGCCTATAGTCCCAACTACTTGGGAGGCTGAGGCAGAAGGATTGCTTGAGCCCAGGAGTTTGAGGTTGCTCTGAGCTAGGCTGATGACACAGCACTCCAGCTCATGTAACAGAGTGAGGGTCTGTCTCAAAAAAAATAATTTGTCCCTTTATTTTTCAGAAAACCCAAAGGTCTACTCAGAAAAGTCATACTACAAATTAGATGCTAATGTCTCTTTTATAATATATTCTGATTATCCTGATTATCTCTCATTATAGTTTATTTATTAATTCATATCTTTGCTATTTATTGTGAGCTCCAAATATCAGGGACAAGAATATTATCAAACATTTTTAATCTCTAGAATATTAAGCATGTCGATTAATTAGTAGGCATATTCATTAAATTATTCATTAAAGGAAAACTTATGGAGTGCTTAGTTCATGCTTTGAATAAAGCATAGTGAAAAAAAGATGAAAAAATCTTAGCCTCTACCTGCAGAATTTCAGTTTAATTGGAAATGTACATATAACACTATGAGCTAAACTATAATCAGTATCAGTGGGACATTATGGAAATGTATCCAAGACATTATGGAAAAAGTGACTAAACCTTTCATAGAAAAGATGGTATCTAGCACCTTATACAGGGCTAGAAAGATGAGAAAGATTTCATTCAGTTGGAGGAAAGGTAAGAAGAGGATGGGGTAAGAGGAAGGCTATTCCTGCGAGATGAGTCTACGGAACACACACACACATACATGCATGTACACACACAGATAAAAAAGAGCATGAAAACAAAGGAGTGAGTGGTTGAGAATGAAAATATTTTCACAACCTATATTGCTACAGCTAACTGTAATGAGGCCAAATAGAGTTATTCCCAAGACCTACTAGTGAATTAATATTTAATTTGCAGTGATCACAATAGCTATCCTTTTTAATAATATGGACTGTCAAGAGCAAATTGGGTGAGGGTTTTTTAAGAACAGCAGAAATACATGAGGTTGAACCTCATAGGAGAAGGGTTTGTAATTTGTAACTACTCAGGATCAACTTGCTTTGTAACTTGTCTCACTGTGGTTTTAAATCCAGCATCCTAGAAACATCCATTGGCAGCACTCATGGTAATTGATTAGTTTCTCCAAGTTAACTCTTCGTGTTTTTAGAATACAGAATATGCAAATATATTATATATATATATATATATATATGAAATATTTCCGACTATTTCTGATATTTCAGTGCTTCAGACAGTGCTTTTCTCTGAGTGTTTGAATTAACTAGAGTATACCATGATTTTAAATATCCTTAGTTTGGTGTTTTGTTTTTCAGTTGGGTGACTATCTATATAGTTTACTTCAATTATACTGTTCTTCCATATTGCCAAATGATAATCTAATAAATATATACCTATCTTTTTCATAGATATGTGACAATCAAGAAGAATGGGAATTAATGAATGAAGTTGTCCTTGAGTGGCTTATAAGAAATCCACACACAAATTCAATTGTTGTGTATCACTCGCACAGATTAGATTTGAAGCATTAGAATATTTAAACATGCCCAAATATTGATAATTTATAAATTATTGTTTTAAATATTCCTACTGAACAGAAGACTCTAGACATATCTCAGAACAGAAATGACTTAAAACTAGCTATAATTTTTAATATTGTGTCTGCTGTGATGTTTGGGAGATTGACTCTCACCCTTTAATAATGCTGACCTGGCTCAAAATCTAATTTTACAAATTGTTTCCCACATGTAAGTGTATTACTTCACCTTCTTCTGCATTTTCATGATGATTTATCTTAATATCAGTGGTTCGGTCTTTGATGTGTGTTTGGATCAAAGGTTCTATACTTTTAAAACCCAATCAGCATTTTTTGTGTGTGTTTTTTGGTTTATATTCTTTTGTCCTAGATGCCAGAGTAGTTAAAATAACATTCTCATAACATACATATTTCTTACAATATAACTGTAATTTAATGACACATTTTTCTATGGGGCTTGAGAATTCAATTGCAGGACTTTATTGTCACAATCAGTATGAAATTTTACTTACAACTTAGCTACTTGCTTAACTTATAAAAACTTTTCATGTCAAAGGAAATATTGTCCTCTGCTGCATAAAGTGAGGGTGAATGATGCAAAATTTTCTGTATTTCATTCAATTTCTAAGAACTTTTTATAAAATTTGAATGTTTAGTCTGATTGTAGGGATAGGACAAAGGGAGGTAGAAAGTGAAAACAAATATCAAAGTAGAGAGACACAAAAATAATGACCATCAAAGCTATAACTGTAGTGAGACAAAAAGCAGAGCCATTTATATGAAGCAAAGCAGAGAAATAATCATGTAAAAGGTCAAAGCAGGTGAAGTCAAGGAGTGAAAAGTATTGTAATGAGTGGAAACAGAAAAGGATTAGCCATCATTTAAATTTAAATTTAATGCAGCTTTGTGGTTAGTGATTTTGTATGTGTGTGTTGAAAAAGATGAGGAAAGGTCAGTTAAACTCACAGGACTTAGTTCTGAATTTAAGAACTGCCCTTGACATATTTTATTATGTAAAAATGCATTTACAGAAAAGAGGTATTCTACTTACTTATTTATTTAGTAGTTTAGATATTGATATAAAACAAACAGTGACATTTAGAGAACTCCATTTCAGTATTAAAAAATATTTATGCCTTCTTGGTATCCTAATTTGCTAACTCTCATTAATATTAGTCTAGCTGTATCAGTAATCAGGTAATAGTCAAAAAAGAAAAAGGTTAAATGTCATATATTTTAATAAGAGGACACAGCCTGGATGGTGTCATAGAGAAGTGCCAATTAAGTTGAAACTTTGAGAGTGGGTAGGGGTGAGCAAGGAGTTTTCTAGAAGGAACAAATGCACACAAAGCTGTGGACATATGATGCTTGACTAGGGAATGGCATGTAATCTAATGTAGCCTGAACAGTCTATTGACTGAGAGATAACCAAACAACTGTGCATCATATTCTCAAGCATGTAGAATAAAAGAAGGAAATAAATATTAGAAAAGGTTACTTTAACAATGGTTTTTATGGTTTTTAAAAAACTTTGGTAGTTACAGCTAAATCCTTAGCTCTCAGGAAAATAATAATGCTTTATATTTTACAAAGCACTTTGCCATATTTTTTTGTTGTTGTTAAATTATGCCTTTGCTATCTAACATGGTTCATGTGCCAGAGGTTACAGATAGGTGAAGTTTTCTTGTGAAGGTAAATAGCAAATTCCAAATCCTACAGGAGATACTTTGGATTGAACATTTGTCTGATTACTACCTTGTTGGTATGACCATAGAGGATATATGTAAAATAGACCCATTTGATATCAGGAAAGATATTTGACAGAATTGCATTATGTCATCATATCTGTGCTGCATGTAGTCTGTGGCAGCCAAACAAAATTCAGATGTGAGCAACTGAATGACACCATTTTCCCTGGAAAGGTAACTCGAAAATGTGTATAGGGAATATGATAAAAATTTTAAAGGCAGGTTTATTAAAAGAGAAGCTATTTTTTATTTTAATAAACTCCTTAACAGTTTTAACATTGTATTAGTAACATGCTAACACAAGTCATATATTATTATAACATTAATATTAAAAATAAAAGAATCTAATATTAGAAAAGGTGACTCTGTTACATTATGTAAAAGGTTTGGCATTCATGCAAATATGAAAATTACTGAAAAAAGCCCATTTATAACATTACTCTTGAATAAGAGAATACTCAATATAAAAGCAATGTATTTGTTAATAAAATGTGTCTTTCCCCCTAAATATTAAAATATTAATGAGAAGAAGATTGCATCCTGCAAAGGGCATTTTATCTACTATTTTAGAATAATGACCAGCATGTGCTATGAAAAAAGACAGTTATCATTAGGAAACTTGTCTTCTGTTGTAAATTATATAAGGCCAAGGAATTCTTTTGCATTCCTTTTTTTGGATTGTCTTCACAATTAAACAAACAAAGACCCTATGTACCCCACCATTATTAATTCCCTTAACCACTACAACAATCTCTTAAGTGTTCACTATGTCTTTTGTATCTCCAGGAAGATGAGGCAGTAAAAGTATAATCACTCTGATACAGGAATAAGGTTGGTGGATTGAAAAACAGAGGAAAGGCCATACTGACTGTGGAAATGAATGTGTGAATAACAGAATAATCAAATTCTAGTGTGTTGGTGTACATTTTTTAAACTCAAGGAAAACATTAAAAAATAAAATATTTCTTTCAAATTGAATTTAAAAGTCATAAAAATTGTATAATGTTTGAGCAATTTATAATCAAACTCTGCTGTCATTTTTGCACCTTAATTATATTCCCAATATTAAATATTACCTATCTGATGCACTGTCTTGGAGATGTTTTGAATCCCTATCTAATTTGTTTTCATGGAAGGATTTGATGCTTCTGATCTCTCCTTCTTTCATCAAAAATTCTCTTCCCATGATTCTGCCAATCGCAATATGGATGTCTCCTTTTTCCTCTGGCCCAGCTTTGAATTTCCTTTTTCACAGTTCATCTTGTAAATGTTGATGCTCCTTAGTGTTTCAACCTCACTTTTCTTCTCTTACCTCACACGGTCTTTCAACACACTCATATAAGCCCATGGTTCTAATTTCTCTCAATGTGTTGCTCTATAGATTACACCCAGACCATTTTCTTCAGATTCAGATACATTTATCCAATTGCCTAATGGGCAATTCCACTGAAATTGTAGAAGGCATCTCATGTTTAACATACCTCAAACTGCACACATCTATTCTCTCAATCAACTAGTTTTTCTCATGCCTTTCAGATGTTATCATTAAATCCTTTTATTCACCATTTCCCAAATCTAATTATGAATTCTTATCTTTTACCTACCAAATCTATCCTTTTATTTATTCTTTTTATCCCCATTCTTAATATCTCTGGCCGTTATTATCATAGTCCTGGATTCCTCTTAAAACCATATAACTGCTTTCTTTTTATAGCCAGAATGATATTTAAAAACACTTAATTGATTTCTCACTCTACTGTTAAAAACCTCATTGAGCTTCCACTGTCCTCATGATAAAATTTCAAGTCTTTAAAAGGGCCCTAGTCTTATCACGTGCCACTGTTACCTTTGTAGTTTATTGTTCCATTAGTAGAGACAATATGTTTGTAAGGTTTAGTATAAATAAAACAATAGCAAATCATTTTTTTTTAAATTTCAGAATATTCTGCGGGTACAAATGTTTAGGTTACATATATTGCTTTTGCCAAGCCTGAGTCAGAGCTACAGGTGTGTTCATGCACACTTGTACGTTGCACACTGCACCTATTAGGTGTGAATATACCCATCCCCTCAGTGCTTTTGTATAGTGCATATTCTATTAAGCACGTTACATGTGTTAACTCATTTAATCCTCACAACAATCCTATGAGGGAGGTGGTATTACACAGGCTATTTACTAATGGAGAAACGGAGGCATATAAATGCCAACAAACTTTTTCAAGTTCATATAGGAAGAAAGTTGTTTAGACGGTTATCTCCACATTTGTGCTCTGAACCACATCTGGGCTTTGGAGCCAGCAACACCACATATTAAATGTCAGATCTTTCTCTTTACTGGAGGGTAACAGTGGACAAGTTGTTAGTATTAATATGTCTAGTCCTCATCTTCCTAAACTGAAAAATCAGTATAATAACTTTTTTCAGAGTGCTATTGTGAGGGGAATTTGAGACAATATTTTTAAATACAAATCACAGTACTTAGCACCTGAAAATATTCATAAATACTAGGCATTATTCTTGTTATGATAACAGTAATTACTATTTCATTTGCATTTGTCTCATTGGGTGTGTTATCTAGTATTTATAAAACTTTACAAATGATACTGTGTTTACTAGTAATATTTCAACCCTCAATTTCTCTTCTTTTGCCTGGCAGCTAACTCTTGCCCTTCAGGTCTCACTTTAGATATCCATAAAATTATCCATTATTCCTCAAGTTTTGGGCAGTAGCCCTGTTAAATTAGTAGAATTTTGTAGTTTTACATATATTCTTATTTCCTATAATTATCTCTTTTCTTGCCTGAATCTTCCAAAAAATTAAAAATTCCTTGGTATTGCTTCTTATTCATTTTGGCATCTGTATTTTGTGAACATTGGTTGATATACAGTAGGTTCAGTAAATATTTATTTGTGGGATACATGAATGACTTAGAAGGTAATTAGAGATTATACATCCCTGTATTTTACAAATGAAGCCTAAAAATAATCTAATGAAATCTAGTGAAATCTAAAATGAATCTGGATCAAATATAAATTCACAGAGAACAGTCAGCAAAGAATAAAAATAATTTATTCTTTGACCTTTATATTTTCACTTCCAAAATCCATCAGGGAGCATGAACAAATTGCCTATGAACCAACAGGAAAGTTCTATTAATATACATAACAAATCAGAAATAGACTTGAGGTCAACTAAGAAATCAAAAAGATGAAACAGAAGCAAAAAGTCATCGTATTTAAAAAGAAAGAAATACTTTCAAAGAATTGGTTTTATCCCCAAACATAGATATCATCACGGCCCATCCATTTTCAAGCTATAATTCAACATCTTTGGTGTTTTCTTGTAGTCTAACTTATCAAACTTAATAAACTGGAATGTAAAATATAATATTTAAGAAGCATATTTTAAATGTCACAATTTATTTTTTCAGTTCTTTAAGCCTTAATTAATTTTGGTTTCCAAAACCTTGTTCTTCATTCACAAGCTATAAAAGTTTCTTTAAAACTTGTTTAATGCTAGTGTCAAATAAGTTCACCATTTTTATAGGACTGGCTTTTCTCCTAACTGCAAAGGACTTCCTCTACCCTCCCATCCAGCTGTCTGGCCTTGTGCAGTTCTCATTTCCACTCTTAATTGCTTTAGATCCTCAAGGGAAAAAAACATCTATCCACCTTCTCTAGGTGTTGCAAAGATTAATAAATTGCAAAGCACATTGAAAAATTTGGATAAAATATAGTCTGACAGCCTGAAGTATTACCATGACTACAAGTATCATTTCCAGATGCCTCAGCTACAAGGACAAGAGAGGGATCTGGAAATTTCATCCAAGCCTCCCACATGGAGGGTTATTGCCAGACCAAAGAGTTACATTTTGATATTTAAATATCAGTGGTTTTATATCAAAGCCATCTTGCTGAGAGAGATTTTGTCTGAATGCATAAAGTGCCTGAATTGGCACAACAAAAGGCAACAGTTCTGAATCATTAAGACTTTATAACCACAATCAACAGTATTCCCAGGATAAAGTTTATCTCAATTAGAAATCAAAGGGAACTTTCCTTTCCATTTAAACAGATAACTCAAAATTATAAATGGCCAGTGTCAGTAGACTGGCTTTTTATGGAGTCAAGTGGGTTACAAATGCCTTGAAATTTGAGAAGTCTCACTGAAAGGGATACTGAACTTAGGTTAGTGCTCCCAAGTGAATCGTAGCAGAATTTTTGTCTGGAAATTTTAATTTTCGATGTGACTACACTTATTGTTTTAAGGAATTCAATTAAACTCAAGTATAAGAATGCATGTGGTAAAAAAATTGAATATTAGTGTAACTGCTTGATTCCAAAACTGTGTTTTCCTTCTAGTTGCACCACTGTATATATAACTTCAAAATCCTTATTGTATTATTTTGTTTTTGGACCACAGGTACAGAGGGTTAGATCAATCATATACTTCATCTTTACTGACACTTCATAGTTACATAATTGGTAGCGTGAAGTCTCTTCTTCTTGGCTTATTTATTTATTTCCTTCCATTTTTCTTCTCCATTCCCCTTTGTCAATCCTATGCACCACTTAGGTATCATCCTAATTGTGTGTGATTGGTATCCTTTTATTTTAATTTTTTCTCTTAAATATTGTGATATTGGATGCATGCATTTTCCTACACTGAAAATTCTGCTTGTTTTGATAAACAGAAATATTTATTATAGATCTGTTTTTTCTTGTTCTTTTTTACTCATTATGTTTTAAAGATCTATTCCCACTGTTGGATGAATATCTAGTATGTTGCCTCTATCTCTTGTGTAGTATTTTGTAGTGTGTACTCTCCTTCTTTATTTATCTATTCCCTAAAGACAGGCACCTAGATTGCCTCCAGACCCTTGATAGCACAAATAATACCATGACAACCATGAAAAACGTTCTTTTATGTGTTCCATCATACCCTGTATGAGAATTTTTCCAGTATATGCTTTGTAGTGGGTTGTGGGGATATAGTAAGTATGTGAACGTAATTGGATTAAGACTTGCCACAGATTGCTTTTCAGGATGACTGCACAGCTCTATACTCTGTGCAGGAGGTTTTCCATTTCCAATTTGTCCTTCAAACATTTGGCATTGTCCAACTTTCTAACCTTTGTTAATCTCATGAGTGTAAAGTGATATGTTATTGTTGTTTTAATTAGCATGTCTGTAATTCCTAATGGGTTTATTATTTCATGTTTGTTAGTCTTGTGGGTTTTCTACACTGCAAATTGCCTTTTTTTATAACTTTGTCCATATTGTTCTTGTGGTTCTTGTCCTTTTTTTCTCTTTCTTCCTTTCTTTCCTTTTCTTTCTCTTCTGTGTGTCTTCTCTCTTTCTTTGACTTTATAAAAGCATTTTTATAATTTAGATATAAACCCTTTGTGAGTTTTAGACGTTTTAAGTGTGTCTTCTCACAATTTCTCATCTATCTCTTAATTTTTCTCAGTCTCCTTCCTTGAATAGGACCTTTAGGGTATAGTAATTGTTTTCCAACAATAAATACAAGCATTAGCTAAAAGAACATACGGACTAGTGTCTGCAGAGAACTCTTCTCCAGCCCATACATGCAAGAGGGAATATATTATTTAAAGAGATTAAAGGAAGCATGACAGAGTAACAATTAGCCTAAAGATGGCTGAGATTATGTTTTCCCTCATATTAGGAAATAACCTTTTTTGGTAATAAAAAAGTTAGTGCCAATTTATACTGTTATTATAGGCTAGAATACTTTATTAAAATACAAACTAACTCAAATATAAATATATTTACCATTTAGTGTGTTCCTAAAATTGGAAAATATTGACATAATTTTATTTAAATTAAATATTTTCAGTAATTAAGTAATGAAAAACTAGAATACTTTGAAAAATATTTTTAGTATGGATTCCTTTATGTACAAAATAAAAATAAACCGGGAAAAACACACATACACACAATATCAGTATGATAGTCAATAAGAGATGTCACTTGAAATTTTACATTTAGAGAACTTACAAAAATTAATGTTTTTACTCCACAAAAAAATCAGCATAAAGTTATTAATTTTATGCTATTCTTTTTTACCCCTTAACAAAGCATTTAGAGAATAAAACTCCACAGAAAGAAAAATTCTAATAGGGGTATAAAGTAATGTTTTCATGAGGAAAAATATAATTCTGTTCTCAACACTTGATGAGACTTGATGTAACCTAAAAGTCAAGATTTCTATAACACTGACATGCAGATTCAGTAGATGAATGTGTTGCTATTAATCTCTTGATAGAAAAGAAGGTGAATTTTTTTAATTGCCTACTGGCTGAAAATACTTACAATTAATGCATTTATGTAAGAAGTGATTCAGTTGGTCTCTTTGAGTTACATGATTGTAGACAAATCTAGATCATAGAAACACAGACACTTCCTTTACCAATAATTTCTGACCTGTCACACCACATACCATCTCATCAGGAACCAACATTTTGTGAAGCATTCATAAACATGGCCCAGATAAAACTGCCTTCAATTCAAACCCTATTTATACTCTCCCTCAAAGCCCTGTGTACTTCTTAATTTATACACTATCACTTGATACAACAATATACTTTCAGTTTCCTAAATACCTCTGTCTTATGTTTCCTCAAATCCAGTATAATTGGGAAAATACTAAAGGGAAAAAGCATAGAATGGCTTTTTCTTCCTTTTAGTATTTCCAAATACTTTGTTGTTGCCCCTTGGCCAAAGACTCAGTGTAGTCTGTGTTAGAATACACTGGTGAGGAGCAGATATTTTAGAAATATAAAATCCAATGTCCTTTTTACTATTTTTAAGTCAGACCTTTTACTCCTCTATTCTTTAAAAGTTTATAGGTTTCTTTTACAGCTTTCCACCTCTGTCTATTTACTCTACCCACTAGAAAAGCACTTTTGATCAATAATTTATTTGCTCTACCCCCTATATTCTGTGTATTGTGGGTAAAGGTATTTATCTGACCCTTACCCTGCCCTGGCCAGAGGAAATGCAACATTAAATTAACTAGTTCTACGACACTAATCAGTTAGCTGACACATCCAATTAGTCTGATTCTGATTCTATACTCATCTTATTGCCTTCAGGAAATTGTCATTCTAGAAATGTCACAGGGAAAGACAATGCATAAGACTCAATTATGTCATCTCGATTTTTCAGCAGTTGGAGCTCTTGTTATAAATTAAAACATCAGGGAATTTTTCCTCATGAATTTATTTAGGTAGCTTCTAAGAATCACATTTGGATTCAGTGAAGAAGTTGAAGACTTGATTTTAAAATAAGACATCAATTTACTGACACCTGTAAGCTGCACCTGTAGCTAACTGGCCTTCACATATGGCACTTTTATCATATGAGAATGGATATACCAAGGATGACTGACTATATTGAGTTTAGACATGACTGAAGTGAAAACACATAGCACATGCTTATGTCACCCAAGGTTTTTCACAATAACTGGCAAGGAATTTCCTAATGCACACCTATTTGCCAAAGTTCTTTATACCCCTTCATGTAAATGCTGATCATGCACACAGTAAGGCTTGATTTGCTTTCTCTAGGGAGTTAGGGAAGACTGCAGGGAAATATTTCATTCTTCATCTGTTCTTTGAATGACCAAAGGTAGTTGGCCAGCAAGGAAAATTTAGGGAGAATGGAAATTTCAAAGAACGTGGACAATGGAAAGTTTGGGAGATGCCAAAACATTAAATGTGAGAGTCAAGAGAAGGGGGGAACATTATGGTTGTAAATTGCAGATTGTGTTCAGATTATAGGGTTTATTTATCAAGCTAAGGAGTCTAAAGTTAATGCAAGTTGCATCAGTAAGGAGTAGAAGGCAGAGAAGAACATTATCACATGTATTATTATTCTTACACAGTATCACATAATCATGGGGAGGATGAGTTGGAGGAGAAGAGCTTGCAAACAACATGCTCAAATAAGAGGAGGTGACAAAGCCTAGGATCAAAGATGCTGGGTTCCTATTTTACAGTTTAGCAGTGGGGCTGAAAAGCATTCAAAGCCATTTCTTTGGTAAGAGCAGCTGTTAATAATTTATCATCATAGAATCATTGTATTTTCAAAATAGAAAGTTACAGATCAACAAGCCCAACCTCCTCTTTTTAGATGAGAATACCACCATCCCCAAAGAATAAAGGATTGGATTAGGGAGTTGGAGAGGTGAGATTCAAATTCTAGCAATTTCACTTATGAACTGTAAGACTTTGATAAGATAGTTAACTTCTCTATATGTCCATTTCATTGCCCAGATTACATAGAGATAATACTATCTTCATTTTGCCCATGTATGAGAAATACATAATATTGGGCCTGAATAACATGTGGCAAAATAAATACTAGTTATCAATGTTAAATAATTATATCTTTAGTAAATCCTTGTTATAGGCCTTATTTCTTTTTTCTGGTGTCAGCCCTAAATTTCTTTGAACAACTACTACTTTTGCATTCTCTTGGCATGTACTTGAAAGGGCACTACCTGCTCAGAAGTGGAGTTGATGAATTATAAACAGGAAAAATCACCAATCCCCTTGGCATAGTGATTAAATTCAAAGTTGAATATAAGACTCTCCTTAAATAACACTCATTTCTGGGACATTGGTTGGTGCCAACAGGGAAGTAGATGTAAGAATGGGATAGAGCTACCATCTTCCGACATGAAATGAGAACTTACTTGAGAAAATGGAAAAAAGGAAATTGGGTCTTTGTGACAAGTTTGAGTGTAATGCAGTCTCCAATCTGAAGCCAGCCTAAAGGATGATTTCCTAGGTAGGTGTGTGAACTAATAAATTCGCTTTTCGATTACAGCAGTTCCACTTAGTCAAGGTTTAATTTTCCTAGGTTTCAGTTACCCATGATTAACTGTGGTCTGAAAATATTAAATGAAAAATTCCAGAAATAAACAATGCCTTCGTTTTAAACCACATGCCTCTCTGAGTAGCCTGATGAGATCTCTCACTGTCCCATTCAATCCCAGCTGGGATGTGAATCATTTCTTTGTCCAGAGGGTCTGTGCTGTACACGCCACCTATCCATTAGTCCCTTGGTAGCCATATTTATTATCAGATTGTCACAGGATTGCAGTGCTTGTGTTCAATTAACCCTTATTTTACTTAATAATAGCCCAAAAACACAAGAGTAGTGATGCTGGCGATTTGATATGCCAAAGATAAGCCATAAAGTGCTTCTTTTCAGTGAAAAGGTGAAAGCTCTTGACTTCATAATAATAAAAAAATCTTATGCTGAGGTTGCCTAGATCTATGTAAGAATAAATCTTCTGTGAAATTGTAAAGAAGAAAAAGAAATTTATGCATAGTATGTACAGGGTTCAGTACTACCTATAGTTTCAGGCATCTACTGGGAATCTTGGAATATAACCCTTGATATCAAAGAAGGACTACTGTATACTCATGTAGATTGTGTTTTCTGTTTCTTGTAGCTTAAAAAGGCTTTCATGAAACACTATCAAGCAGAAAAATTTTGAAATATTTCACTGCCACTAAAAAATAATTAAAATAATTTTGATTCTCTAGGGAATAAATGACAATAGAAATAAATGACCAGGATCTTGGAAAGAAACAACAGTCTTTCCAGGAGGGTTGAATAAATAAATTAGCTTTGGGAAAATAGTTATAACTGTGTTATAAAATTATTTTAGAGATAATTCCATTAGCTGCATATTAAAGAATACTTGATTCATAAAATATGTTACAATCTGGAGCTATAAGAAATCAGGCAGTTATATTTCTCAAAATGACACTACTACATGAGCTTAATTTGTAAGACATAAAGATTTCAAATGAATTTATGTAAAGTACATTTGCATGGTGATATTCAGTAAGATTGAATTAGAGTCACTTTTAACTTTAGACTATTACATTACATTTAAACCTCATTTAAACTAAATAAACCTCAAGAAAAATATTTAAATTTGTTGTAAGTATAGAATCTTAAGCCAGAGGGTGAGAAAAACATTGACCAAACAGCTGATTTAATTGGAAGAAATAAGTTGTCTTTTGTATAGCATTTGGAAAGTAAAAAAAAAAATCTATTTTCCGAATTCATTAGTGAAAGATCATCTGCAGTTGCATAAAAACAATGCCTCTTCTTACTTGTCAACCTCTTTTGAAGGAACACAATCATGGCCAGCTAATTTATACATTCTTTCAAGTTAATTTGTCCCAGAAAAAGGTGGTTCTCAATATCCTACCATCTACTTTATGACTATAATTGATTGGATTGGAGCAGGATGCATTGCCTAAGTTGGATGGTTCACATTCTTTCTTCCAAAAATTTGGAATTTTGATAAGGGGGACCAAATCAGTCAGATAATAGTTCTTCAATTTGAATAGAGTCTACCTGTTTTTAGGCACATGGAAAGCCAATGCTATCCTTCAATTTTTTGTTTTTTTATAACCCATGTTTACTTTTGCTGCTGAATGGTTTTCTGCTCCTTGCAACCAGGAAATTCCTGTTAAAGACTTCCAACGAATCCACTTAACTTTTTTTGTAAAAAATTAAACTACGTTGACGTCAGACATAATTAATGATAGCTAATCTAATCTAAGTTTCCCTGTTTAAATCAAGTAGATATTTTTGAAATTGGAACATAGTTATCCATGATATTTAGAATAGTTTTTCCATCCTCTGCAAAACTGCCTTTGCCACCTCTCAGCTTTCTCTCTAGGATCCTGCAAGAGACTAGGTTACCTATCATCCCTACCCTTAAATTTTATTTTGATTTCTTGTCTCACCTCACAGTAAGCACCAACCAGAGTTCAGTTTCCCCTCTCTTTTTGCTTCCCTCCATCCCTTTCTTTATTGCAAAGATTGTTAATTTAAGTGCTTATTATGCCACGACATATCTGTGGACGCAATGGTGGACAAGCAGTGGGTACTGCTATCAATGGCTTATTTAGCAGAGTCAGATAAACAAAGAGACGTTTAATATGGTTGGCTAAGCCTGAAGATAAGGTAATTTGTGACTTGTTGAAAGGACATATAACTTGGGACAGAATATATGAAATCTTCCTATAAGAGGAGATGACTGCACACCTGGATCTAAAAGAGGTAGAGTGAGGGAGGGATAGCAGAGAGATGCTTCTGTACAAGGGCCCAGAAGCTAAAGTGAGCATGTAAAGAAAGGATTTGCAAGAAAGTTAATGGAGTGGTTGTGTGTGTGTGCATGCATGTATGTTGTGTGTATGTTTGGTTGAGGGAGGGGCTTGGTATTGGTTAAGGAGGGGTGAAAGGTGTGAGAAATAAGGTTTAGAGCCAAGCCATGGCTAGCTCATGAATAACTAACTCTGCAACCTTTCTGAGGAGCTGCTGCCATACTCAGATGGCAAGGGGCGACTGAGGGATTTCAATTAAGGGAGTCACAATGAAGTTCGTTCACTCTCTGGTTATGTGAGGGAGGCTTCAGATTGCCAGAATCTTTTTATATATCGTTTGTTTAAGGTACCCTTTGTGTATAGGTCTCCGAGTATGAGTAATGTGGTTGGAAGACTACAGTTTTCACAGACATGATCTCATTAGAATAATCATCTTTACATATGAGAAAAGAAAAACTCATAGATTAGGTGATATAGAGCAGATAACCCACTAAGTTAGCATGAGGAATAGGAGTAAAAACACAACCTTTTGATCCTAGGTTAGAACTAATAATATAAGACTTTAAAAAAATCAGAAAAACAGATATCATCTATTATCAATGTTTTATTGTCATAAAATGCTATTAATATATTAAATTAATTATAAATATAATTGGAAAAGAATTATATCTATGTAAGTAATCACTGGCTTGTAAATATAACCTATAATAAGATTCAGACAGCAGATCTAAATCAGACAACCTAATTTTATTTCTATTTCTAGTAACTGTGATTTCATGAAAAGGATTTCAAGCATGCTATCTGTGGAATTAAATTACACTTTATTAACTATAAAACAAGCATATGTATTGGTACGTAAATAGTAAAGTTCTATTTAAATGAAAAATATAAGAGAGAATCTGACTGTTGACAATATAAAATATGAAAAAAACATTCTGCTAAAGGAAGTCGCAATTGATATAAAAATTAATGATTACAGAATATTATTTTTTGTTATCTTTCTTTGTGCAAAAGGGCTTGTTTTTGTTGTTATTTCTGAAGAATATGAGAAAGTCAGTCACGTGAAATGGTCCTCCGGACCCATGTCGTCCTCTGTGTGGCTGTTATTTTTCAAAGTTCTGCAGTTAGTTTTCAGACTTGAATGCATTGATATCCTGTGTGGTATACCAGCTACGATATAATTGCATTCTTTATAATTTAACAAAAATTAGTTTACATTTCAAATAAACCTAATTTAAAATGTATGTTCTTCATAGACAAGCACCAAACAAACTTTTTTTTTTTTATTTTTCCTGCTCAGAGTTGTGAGAGATTGTCTCTCCACGTGACCCAGCTCTCACTGCCGGTGTAGGGAAAGGTGACTATAAACTTGAACAACAGAGAGGGTAATTTGACACATTTTCTTTCAGATTCCACTAAGAAGAAAAACGTTGTTTCCGTATAATCTGGGCATCAGCAGCTCTCTCAAGGTGGAGTGCCTGTGGGGCAGAGGTGCTGGGGAGGAAATGAGATGGGAGGACGATTTTGAAAAATAACTTTACCAAAGGCATTTTGAGTTGCTTCAGAGAGTTCCAGAGCTATCCTGTTTGGTCCTGGATTAATATCAACTGCTTCCTTTTCTTGCTTGACTGATCACAAAATACTTCACCTCTCTCAACTACATCTTGTTCATGTTTTTCACTTAAGCAAGAGTATATAGTTCTATGTGTTCATCTAAACAGATACATGACAATATAGGCTATAGTTAAGGAGCAATTTGAAAAATGCTTTTCTATAAATCTGAAATCAAACTTATTTTATTTTACTTTTTTGGTGAATAATGATGAAATATTTAAACTGTCAACTATAAAAAGTATCTAAAAATGTGGTAGAGAGAATGATAGTGGTTGTAGGTATAGAATATTTTCAGTAATAACCTGTGTATAACAGAATATGCTAAAACATAAAAACCTAATACTTTTATCTATAAAATTAGTGCTAGCAAATTCAATAAACCTGAATATTTGGACTATTAATAAATGTTACCCATGGGATTAAAATGGTTTCTAGTTAAATTTGGGTTACATAAAAAATACTTTAACAAAGTCTGTATTTCTTAAATGTCATTATTGAAGAAGACATTGTCCATAAGTGTTTAAAGCCCTTTACATAAGAATCATGGTGATACATTTATTTGTCATGGGGCTTATGGACAGTTTGTCTTTGTAGAAGAACAGATATGTTACTTTTTACCTGGTATGGATGATTATGAAATGTGCCATGTTTACTTGCATGATTTGATTACCCTTCCTTAAATTCATGTGCAGTAGACATAACCACCATATCTTACAGTTTTGACTCTCACATGTGGATTTTTGCACATCCCCATTTAAGTATCATAACTCTGTATCAGGTTGTCTATTTGTTTATGTTCCTGTTATATCTGAACGTTTTATTGTGATTCATTTCAAATTCAATTGAAAAGTAGTGGAATATAAAATAAACAGCTCCAAACAAATAGAAGTTTCAAAATATATTTCACAATATTTTAAAGATGAGGCCCCAACTATGATTCAGCACTTACACAAGTCTTTAAAATATTGTGTGTGTGTGTGTGTGTGTAATAAAACTTGATGTTGAAAAAAAGCAGGCTAGAAAAGTACTACTACTAACATGTTTTATTGAAGTAAAACTGACCTGAACAGGCCTAGTTTAAATATATTTACTAAATTTAACTTTCCCTAATAAATCTAAACCTATCTCAAAATTGACAAGCAAGTTAAGATATACACATTTGAATTACTTTTGTGTTATAAAATAAAGTTTTAAATTCACAGCACATAAAAACACAAAGGTAGGGTTTGGCTGATTTCTGCCTATATTCCTACATAATGGAGTCATAGCTAATTAGCCTACCTCATACCTACCTTCCAGGGTATTTTATTTTATATGTATGTTGGAAAGAAATATGTAATATATATATATACATACATAAATATACACTTATTAAATATTATGTTCATTGGTTCAATACATTTTCTTTCTGTGGTCTCCTAGGAACATTTTTCCTCAACTTTCCCAACTCATAATAGCAATAAGAGCTATCACGTATTCAGGATTTATTAGATGCTAAAAACTGTGCTAAATATTTTATTTTTTTATCTGTCATACTTTCAACAATACTAAAAAATTTTGAGACCAATATTCTTATCATATTCACTTTGTGGATGAATAACACAAAGTTTGGAATGATTTCATAACTTCCCTAAAATCATAACTACTATGTGTAAGAATGTAGGAGTAACCCCAGATCTTGCTAGCTAGCCCATTTTGTGTCTAGCTCTCAGTATAGACTTTGGCAAATATTTTTCTTTTTGAGATAGGGTCTCACTGTGTTTCCCAGTGAGAAACACAGTGGAGTGTAGTGGCACGATTATAACTCACTGCAGCCTTGAACACCTGGACTCAAGGCATCATCCTCATTGGGCCTCCCAATGTTCTGGGATTATAAGCATAAGCCACCACGCCCAGCTGCAAATACTTTTCTTATCTGAGGTCTGACCACCAATTTAAACCTCCCAGTCTTATTAAATCCTAAAAAAAAAAAAAATTACAAATGTATATGACAGCTAAAGATCAGCATCAGATCAAGTTATGTAATGGCATATTAGTGAACAAGTTCATACCTTATTTTATTTGAAATTAACATTGTATCTGAGTTGTAAAATATAAATATTTAGCACACATCATATTTTTTAGGCTACAATTACAACAAATTTAGTGTCAAATTCATTATCCAATTTTTTTAAAATTGAACAATTTCCTCTACTACCATTTTATCCCTAATAACACTTTTTGTTGTTTATGTTTAATTTTATATGCTGTCTCCAACCACTTTGAAGGTATAATATAAATAAATCCTCAGTAAATAAAAAAAAAATATATTAAATCAAGTCAATCAGCTGGCTGTGAAGACCTGACATGGCATCAAATAAAGTTTTACATTTTTTCTGATGTCTTGAGAAACTCAAAAGTATTCATTTCTCTGTGAGAAATTGATTTCTCCTTCTCTCTTCCTCTCTCTCTCTCTCTCTCTCTCTCTCTCTCTCTCTCTCTCTCTCTCTCTCTCTCTCTCTCTCAATGGTAGTTTCTCTGGCAATCATGTTAACCTTCCTCCACCCTTACTTATCTTCCTGGGTATAAAATATTTATAAACTTTTGCCCAGTAACATTCTAGTAAGAGGAAAAAATAGCAACCCTCTATTTGTCATATTGTTATCGGGCTTGATTTGAGTCGCTGAGTGTGTTACAGGTGAGACCATGGAAGATGGTTGTCGGTGTGGTTAAAAAAAAAAAAAATTACGGGTTCAATTTTTTTCAATTCACTCACATATCTACAATAACAGTAATAAAAATATTAACAAGGAAAAGGCAAATGTAGAAGTATGTATTCCCAGTTTGAAAAGATCCTTCTGTTTTTCACTTCCCAGTAGCCAAATATTGGACCACATAACATATGGATTAAAAGTTGGAGTGTGGATTCATTTTATCTGGCTTTCCTTCATCGTGTGATTTTGATCACATTATTTAACCTCTTTATATTAATCTGGACAATAGGCAAATGAAAGTACTGACCTTATAAAACTGTAGGGGAAAATCCTCATGCATATAAAGTATTTAATACAATATCTGGCACACAAGAAGTACTCAACAAATGTTAACTTTGGGAAAACAAACAAAAAACCCACAAACATATATGCCAGGAGGCATGAAGGTCCAATCCTGGTGCTTTTATTTCTGGTTACAGTTTCTGTTAGTAATTGGCATGTAATTATATTTTGCAGTTTTGTAGTATGGTACTTATTTTGAGATTAATAGTCTGTTCCCTAACCCAACTGCCCTCAACTCCATTTTCCATGCCCTTCTCATAAAATGCATTTGATTGGTTTTTCAATGCTGCACAAATATTTTGTTCCTGCAATACAGTGATTTTGAACTGTAATGCTCAAAATCCCATATGTAAAAAAAAAAAAATGGTGATAACATTTATAAAAAGTTTTGCCAAATACAAACTCACTTTGCTAAAATGCATGTTTATCTTTCTTCATGCCTGCCTGAGTAAGTATCTGGACTATCTATAGATGGGTCACTGAATGCTAATGGATCAGAGCAAAAATCAGTACCAAGCAATCCATGAGTCCTGCTTGGAAGAAGGACATAGCTCTCTATGTCATGTGAATTTAGGCCAAATTAGCAATAAGTCTACATGTTATATCACTTCTCTCTCATTATGTGTAGAAATAGATGACATGCAACCAGTTTCCTTTTGCTGATGCTCATTTCCCACATGTGGGAGAACAGAGATCTTCCCTCTGTAACCTTTTTCCCTCTATGGTACTCATTTGCTGAGGACATATCCCACATGAAAACAGACATCATAAAATAATTGGAGGAAGGAGTTTGTAATATATCTTTCTCTTTCTGCCCCCCTCCCTCCTGACCCAACAAACAATTTATATGTAAATACACAGAGCTAAGGCAGACATTAAGTTGCCTAAATTAAATGACAGTCAGTCCCTGAGGACCAGCAAACATTCTCCAGGACACCAAAGATTATGGTCTTTCTCCTCTACTGCCTGACAGGACAAAGGATTGTTTGGATAATAGGCATACAGTCTCAGTCCACCCATCCACATATAAAGAAATTGAAGTCTGATTGGTGAGCATATGTGTATGTGTGACTGCTATATGTACAGAGGAATTTTCTTTCTTTCTTCCTGTTGTGGCAACATTTATTAAAATATCCCCCTCTTTGAACAGCTCAATTTGCATTAACTCTGTAACTTCATAAATGGAGTCATAAGTGACAAAGACATTAATGATTCTTATATATTTATTTATGCCATATATTCACATATAAGAATATTGCATTAAAGAAATAGAATCCTCAAGTTTGTTAAGGGAGAAAGTGTTGTTTTGGATGTTCAGAGAAAAAACACATACTAATGTATCACTAGAAATTCAGGAAAAACTATTTTGTGTCAGCACACATCCTTGGAAAGTAAATAGTAATTTTAATTTTTGCTGATTTTCTCCTTCCCTATACTTCTTTTCTCCTTTCCTACAAACTCTCTTTTAGGTGTTTACTAACTTTATGATTATTTTTTTTTATTAATGAAACAAACATTGGTTTTGACATATCTGAACGTTTTTTACGGGGGAAAAACAGATTTTTAAAGGAAACTTTAAAGCTTTAGATAATTAACTCTAGAAAACTAATTGGAAAGCTAATTACCAGAATGGCAATGTCACATATCTGTTTGGGGGCAATTTAGGTCACAGATGTGCTTCAGGACCAGAAAGAGGGGAAGGATTTTTCAAGTTTTTTAAAAAATTTTCTGAGTCTATGCTTAATATTCTCTTATATTGATATGAATTATACATGCATGATTTATTCTTGGATTTCCATTAAAAAATTAGAGAGCCTTTGTTGTGTTTTGTTTAAAAAAATAATGTTGAACGGTTAAAGTTAAATTATGCACAATACCTTACTATGGGACTATTGATTCTACTGGTGGGGAATGTTACATAGAATTTTCAAACATGTTTCACCAAGGAATTCTTTTCTTTTCCTGTGTAATATCTTTAGAGAGTAATATCTTATGGAATCTGTTAATGTATCATCTACAATGTTAACTGAAATTTTGCATTCATTCAATAGGTGATTTGGCTACTTTTTTGAAGTCTCTCTAAGGGTCTCTTTTCAAGAAGTAACTGCATTCAAAATAGTTATTCACCACTCTAATAGTAAGAATTAGAAAGAAAAAAATAATTAAAAATGTAAAAATAACTCTCTATCATAATTCAGCTGGAATAAAATGAAAAATATGGGGGACGTTTTATCAGCCTTATTTTCCTTTCTGAATGGCCACTGATAGAAACCCACCTTTGAGATGAAAAAGCTACTAAAAGGACAATTTCAATGGGAGTCATATCTAATGGTTTCACCCTGTATTTTTAAAGAAATCATTAAAATAAGTCAATGCTAAGCACATTAGCCAGTAATAATCACAAATTTTAGCTAATAAATTATTAATGTAATGTAGACCATTTGTCAGCAGAAAACACTTTATCCAATCTTTTCATTCTCTTCATTACCACTCTGTGAATAGTCTGATTAACTGTCAGTTACATACATAATTCTTGTTACAGTTTGTTTATTGCTTTTCAGCAACCCAGTAATCCTTGTGGATGAAAATATTTTTCATTTGTCACAGTGACACGTGCTAAGAAGTGAAAATATGAACAGCTGCAAGATTCTCTAAGCTGATATAAGATAATACATATTTTTAAGATTCCACCCATTTTTTAAAACTTCCTATTTAACTAAAATTAACCATAGGATTAGACTTTGGTTTTAGATATTCCTTTATTGTAAGATGACTATAATTTCAGAAAAAAAGAATCAGCAAAGGCTATGACCATCACATCTCAAACTTGACATTTTAACAGATTTTTTTCTAAGTAGTTTATCCTGAAACATATTCTTAGATCAGCCTTGCCTAACTCATGACTCTTACAGAGTTTTTAGTTATTCTGTTTAGCCTACTACAGGCAGCATTTTCATCAATTTCCTATGTGCTGGCATCTTGGGTGGTAGATTGTATTGCTTTACTCATAGAATATTTCTGCATTTCTACATTCTCTCTTGAGCCATAGAAGTAGCTGAAGAGAGAAGTAGCCACTGTAGAAGTAGCCACATAGATAAAACATAACTCTATAAAATCCATTTAAAAAGAGAGGTTTTTTTTGGGGGGGGGGATGGTGGTGGTGCGGGAATCTTCTTTTTATTCTGAGAAATTTAGAGTAAAATAAATATCGTTTCTACGATTTTAAGTTTTTACTATATGCTTCAAGCAAAACTATCTCATACAAATATCTTATTAAACAATTGTATTTCATGAAATTCTAAATAAATTAATACTGAAATAATAGTAAATGATCTAAGGTTCTATTGGTAGCAAGATATACTCTGGCAATGATTAAAATTATTTAGAATCTGATCCAGAAAACTTCTTACACATTAGACAGACTTTGAAAAACTAGAGATCGGAAAGAGTAGGAAAGCTATTTTAGAAAATTATGTAAATTAAATAAGAGAAAATAGTATAAGCAAAGAAACCCACTCAATTGATACCGAAATCTTCATAGACAATTTAAGTTTCATTCTGCGAAACATTCTGAAATGGATATAAACTGGCATCTTGCATATGTTCCCCAAATATATTTATTTGTCCTACATGATGAGTGATAGAAATAATCTGCCACTTAAAATTAGAAAGTTTAAAAGTAAATCTTATATATTATTGTCCTTTCAGAACTCCAAAGCACTGGCAACAATGTGCTCAGATTCCCATATGCAAAAAATTGGCTACAGGGAACATGTGCTCCCCAAACCATCCCCACTCCTTACTATTTTCTTATATCTAGGCCATTTCATGCATGCATAGTGCCTGCTAGGACTCTGTAGGCATTGCTGGTTGAAATTCTTACTAACTACAATAAATATTATAAATTCTTTTGGATAAAACCCAAAATGCATCTCTTTTATATTGAATTTTATTTTATTGCAGAAAGGGATATGATAAATTTGTAGTAGATGATTAAGTATTCATGTTCTAACATTGCAAATAAAGTATGACACAAGAGAATTCTAGATTATCAAGATAAAACTGACTACACTATAGTAGCTTTTAAGTATTATAACTGAAAGTTTTTCTAAATAATATATATTTTTAAAATTTTTAGAATGTAACAAACCAAGGGATAGCCTTGAGTCCCTTCAAGGAAATACCTCAAAGTGGTATTTTCTATATAAAAGAAAATTATTGAGCAGTACATACTTACACAGACACTTCTGTTTATTTCTATTAGCGAAAAGGCCAAAATCTATTTCACTGGATCCTATAGATATCAGGAACAAGATGGGTAAAAGAATATTATTTGCTTATAGATCAAGAATTATCTAATTGTATACAATATTGTAAATAGAATAATTTTAGTTTCCCAAATGAAGATTAGCCCAACCTATAATCCATAAACTCTAATTAAAGTGTTCCAAAATAATAAAGAAGATATAAATTATGTTATTGACAAAAAGTATTCAGTTAAATTATTAAATAGCTCTAAGTTTCTGGAAAGTATTGCATTTCCCTTAAAGTAGTTTTCTTCAAAAATTTAAATGTTAATATAATATGCTATATTTTAGCATGCCTAGGAATTTCAGCAGTAAGGAACAAATTGATAACTATTCTTGCTTTTCAATTGCTAGGTTTTTTGGGGGGAAAATGTACTAAGTTTTACCTGCGTGATGGGTTTACAGAGTTACACCCAAATCACATGAAGTTGATGCCATCATAGACATTTAAAATATACCAGGTGAAATCTAAGATAATTCTTATATTTTAGGTGTATACCAACAAAAGTAAATAAAAGCAGGCAAGGGCTTTCTAATGGGGCCTGATAGCTTTTACCATGTAAATGTGGATCTTTAGCTATCTCTTATCCCATTGTGTATGCTAACAGGATTAGCTAGTATTAGTCCCCCATCCACAAGAAGTGTGATATGCAGTGTGACCTGTAAATCTCTCCTGGGATTCAAAAGGGCTAAGTTGAACCATGCATGATTTCAAAGCAATTCTCAGCACAATTATCTGCTTGACCTGCAAGATGAACAAGCATATCATTTAATTAATTGCCAAGCTCTTGTGAACAGTGCTGTTCATTTTTCTAGTAATTGCGTGGTGATATGCCCTTGCTGATTCTTATGGGAATGACCAAAATTGCACATTAACTGGTCTGATGGCCACTTTTCCTATTGCTATCAAACAATACTTCCATTCTTGACATAAGTGATTCCTTTTTAGGAGTACCATAAAAGCATCTAAAACACAGTGTTTTCATATGGCAGTGATAAATATTGTTGATTGCCTAAAGTCATAATACAAAAATATTTTCTTTCCCACTTATTTATGAGATACAAATGTAAGCCACATCTCTAAAATTGTAAAAGTATCTGGCAATTTAAAAGCTAGTCATATCTATGGTGTGGTGAAGACTAATCCAGAAACAACAGACTTAATGCAACAATTATATTCATTTATCCAGCCAGAATAAGGGTGAAATATTTCAATTTTATATAGGTGTGTGGTAAGAGGAGAGAAAGGGAATGTAGGCCTTTCTGCTACCAGGGGAAATAGAATATAAATCTTGCATCGAATTGTAAAAATTACAATCTATTATTGTATTTATTCTGGATATACAATTAAGAATTTATTTTATAAACTAATAAAGGAAGGAACAATAACCCAGGCAGGAGAAGAACAAAAAAATTCCCAAAATATTTGTCTACAAAATTTGTCTACTAGATGTTCTCATTCTCTCGCTCTCTTTCTCATTTTCCTAGTGTATGTCTGTTTGCCAGCTTGAGTTTCTGTTTTGTTCTCCTTAATGAGGTCAGCTTCTAGGGTATAATAAATAAACAAAAAATCAATGGGCTGAATGGCTAAAATATCCATTTCTATTTCCAATTCATTGTGATAGTCAATTATTTATCACCTGAATTTCCCAATACAGCATAAAGAGATGAAGTCAATGACAGTGTGTGGAAATATTTCTTAGCCTTTTAATCACAAGAAATACTTATAATTTCAATACTGTGTGTATGTGTGTGTGTGCGTATTCCCCCCAAGAAGGTGGTTTATAAGGGTCCAGCTTTATGTCATAGAGTGAGATTAGGCTATGATACATCTTTAGAGGAAAAAGAGAATGAATCCTTTACAAAATAAATCACGACATGGTCTGTGAACTATAAGGTGTGTAGCAACATTCCAGGCCTTTACCTATTAGATGGCAGTAGCAACTCTCTCCTCACTCCCCCAGTTGAGACAACCCAAAAATATATCCAGACATTACCAAATACTCCTGAGAAGTAAGGGCAAAATCACCCTGGTTGAGAACCACAGCTTTAGATTAATATTCTGAAATTACAAATTTGGCCTGCTTTCCCCATTCCCAACACACACCAAAATACATGTAATTACAGAAAACATGTTTTCTCTTCCAGGAACAGCAAATATGTCCTCCGGACAAAGAGGAGATAATCAGTTAAAAAAAGTAATACACAATTTCAAGTACATTATATACATCATCATTTTAAATCATTCCCAGAATTTGGGTACCTCTGGGATGGAGAAAAAGAGAGAACCTGGGTTAGTAATTGAAGAAAATATACTTTTATAGAAAATTATATGATATTTTTGACACTGATGAGAAACAGACCCAGTTCTATTTTCAAGTTTTAGCTCAGAATGAGCCCATCCAAAGGGGACATACTGTCACATTCAATGCATCTGCTTAACATGCTCGCAGAGATTACTTAACTATTTTAAATTAGTCAATTTTTGTTTTTAAATTTCCATAGCTTTCTGGATCTCAGTTCAAAGCTTAGTATCTAGGTGAATTTATCTAATTTTTTAAAGGTATAATTAAACTCAAGGTATAATCAAACTCAATGGCCTTGTCAATTCCAAATAATAATAAATAAGTTGCCACCTTGCCATGGACATCAGAAGCAGTAGACAAAAGTTTAAGGGAAGACAAGGAATGATACATTTTCACTATTTAATAATTTTAAGCATCATTATCCAAGACAGGGTAAAAAAAAAATGACTCACATTAAAAATTCAAGTAAACTCTAATAGATCTTACAATTATTCTAATTATGTTGATTTCATAATATACTTTTTGGGGAAATAATATTATAATTATCTCTCTGAGATGAGAATACTGAGTAGAAAATATCCTTATGTATGTACACATATACTGTAGAAATATACATAGTTTTTCTCATTAATTCCAGTTATAGTAAAAACATTTTTCTGATAAAATGGAAGCTGACAAAAAATTGGGGCTTTCAATAGTATGACAAGTAGTTCTTACATAGAGAGATTGCATTTATACTGAGTATACTGTGATTTCTTGCTTTCCTTATAGATTCTTTTTTTTCTTCACTATACTCATTTTTTCCTGTGATATTATCTTCTCTTCTTATTTCTTTTCTCCCATCATAATCATCATTTTATTTTTTGCCTGTTATTTTTGCCTCTATTTTCCTAGGCAAAACCAAAGAAATATTGCATGTATGATATAAATGAGAAGAATACAGTTTCTGTTGTCAGATATGTAAACTTGGCGAATTAGTTAACTTCCCGAAGTTTCCATTTTTTCATATGTAAATGAAGTTACTTCATATGATATATTTTTTGTCAAATAATAGATACCCCATAATTAGTAAATATCACTAGGCTGAAAATTTTGGAGCATTTCCCCCCCCTGGGAAAAGTGTATCATGGTACATATAAAATATTGATGAAACCTAATATAACATAAAATATCTTTCATTATAAATTTAGGGTCAGATATAATTTACTATGGGTCTTAATTTTCTCCTATCATTTTTTTCTGTCTTTTAAAATGATTACATCTGTGGATTATAGAAGACCTTAAAAACCCAGAACATATTCCCATTTTTTTATTATAAACATAATCTCTAGGCCGGGCGCTGTGGCTCACGCCTGTAATCCTAGCTCTTGGGAGGCCGAGGCGGGCGGATTGCTCAAGGTCAGGAGTTCAAAACCAGCCTGAGCAAGAGCGAGACCCCGTCTCTACTATAAACAGAAAGAAATTAATTGGCCAACTGATATATATACATAAAAAATAAGCCGGGCATAGTGGCACATGCCTGTAGTCCCAGCTACTCGGGAGGCTGAGGCAGAAGGATCACTCGAGCCCAGGAGTTTGAGGTTGCTGTGAGCTAGGCTGATGCCACGGCACTCACTCTAGCCTGGACAACAAAGTGAGACTCTGTCTCAAAAAAAAAAAACAAAAAAACATAATCTCTAGATATTTTTTAAAAAATTAAGCACTAAGATTTATGTTTCTGAATACAATATGATTAAATTTCATATCTGAATGGAGTTGTTACTCTATATATATTACAAAATACTTGGATAAGTCTGGTGAATAATTTAATATATTCATGCTACATTATTTACTTTGTCAAAAAAAAACCCAAGTAGTATTTTTAGACCAGATAAGATTTCCTAATCTGGGAGCTCTTACTATTATCCAGATTTTCCTTCTGATACTTAATATGTCACAGCTATTATCTATCAACAGGCTATTATAGGAAGTAGTGACCAAACTATTCAGGGACATTTTATACAAATGGCAAATTTAGCACATGTTCTCCTTTGGGTACCGAATGGAAGGGGGACAAAGATATTTAGAAGCAAAATTATCTGTTTCATATCTGCCTCTTGCTTTTCTGCTCAATTTTGCTCAAAATTCAAGTTTCTTTAAACTTTAAATCCAGTTCCCTTGAATAGTACACACTGAGAAACCAGGAAGCAAGGGACACAGAAGGAACAGTGAATACTACAGGATCGGAGACAATTTAACTGAACCATGGAAAAGTATATTTCTATAACATCTTAATTGTATCTCAAATATCTACATTTTTCTTATGTTTTCTTCATTTTTTTATGTTTCCTTTAACCCTGAAGTCATTATTGTTGAACAGCAATATCTATCTTATCCTATTAATAGTAAAAGCCAGAGGAAGTTGTCCAGCTGCATTCTCAGTCTCTCCATATGCAAATATAAAGAATCTGATCTATCTCCTGATACTTGAGATGCAAAGGGAGCAATAGGATTATTCTGGGGCCAATTCCTTCTCCTGAATGACTTGCAATGTATACGGAAACGCATGAACAGCAGCAAGCCAAAAGACCGATGGCAGCGGGACTCATCCATATTTATCTTCCCAGGATTGGACAGGCATCTTATTGATTTGTACAGGTCATTACACAATATGTTAACAATCCAGTACCATCCAGTTCAAAAGAAAATTTGAAATTAGTGATGGATCTTCTTGCAGGTCTGTGCCTAGGGTGCAAGATAGGTAGTCAAGCATTTCTCTATTTTGACATCACTAGACTTTCCCATCATTTAATGTCAGTCCGTCTTACAGAGACAACTCTAAAAGAATGGGAAATATAGATTGCCTAGTTAAAGACAATCTGTTAAAGATTGTAAGTCTGTTCACATACCCAATATATATCTTAAAGAAAAACATTTCTGGCAAAGCTTAAACAAATATATAGAACTTTGTTTTACTTTAGGACAAATGTTTGTATACGCGCATCTTATATATTATATGCATAAAAGGAGATCATTTACTAAGGCCATTTTAAAAAGAATACAAGCGAAACAAAATAAAGACAAAATCAAGATCCAGATGTTAAATCAATTTTAAAAAATCAGGATTAGCCACTGCGATCATCAAGTTTGAAATTCTCACTCAATAGATATAGAAAAAAGTCTTGAATAAAGCAAAAAAGTTTTATAAGCACCAAAGTATGTTCGAAATTCAGTCAGATGGAAACTTTACTTTCTAAGTGGGCTATTGAGAAGTTTATAGCACTGAATAAACCTTTGCTTTCTTTAACCATTCTCATGCTCTCAGAGTTCCTGTAGCTTAATATTTGCAGTTGCAGAAACTGGCACTTAATCTAAGTCTGGACTTTGACATGCCCAGAGGCGCTCAGCTGCAAAGTCGGGCTCTTGTAGGCTAACAGCACCACGCTTTATTTGGTTTTGAAAATTAAACCAAAAGGAGAATATTCAGTGGGCTATTTGATAGGGAATTAAGTTCTCAAATGACATTAAAATCATCCTGTAATCCGGAGGTGACTCAAATAAAGAGCCCACTTTAAAACACTCACAGCACCATTTATTCATCCACATATGTGTTGTGCCCCCTAACCCTGGAGGCCCCACATTTATTACAACAATGTATTCATTGATCCAAATATTTTTGTAACTTCTTTTTTGGAATTGTCCTCAGACCTCATTGCATTTCTCTGCCTGTTAATTCATGTATAATCTAACTCATTCATTCAGCAATTATTTCTTGAACCCTATGATATTTCAGGTGCGAATCTAGCTGCTGGTGATATGGCTGCAAATGAAAAAGATGGGTGAAAATCCTGCCCTCTAGGGTCTCCAATCCCGGTGTGAGAAGAAAGAAACAAAAATGAATTAGTAAATCAGCTGGCATGCCAGAGGACAGAAAGTACAAAAGGAGGAGGATGGGAAGGGCTTGGATGGGAATGACTTTGGGTAGAAGCTCTGCTGAAAGGGTGTCATTTGAGCAAAGATCTAAAGGTGGTGATAGAGTGAGCCGTGGAGGTAACCTAGGAAAGAACACTCCAGCTAAAAGCAACAGCATGTTCAAAATGGTCCTTTATAGTATTTCTTGAGGTAAGTGTGAATGTGGAAATAGAGACTAAATTTAGTAATTCTTTTGGGGGGCAATAATTAAAAAAAAAATCCCAGCTATACACTAAAAGTCTGAGTTTTGTTATAAGGAAATTGCCAACTGCTGTGCTTCTCTTTTTAATTCAGTGCATAAAACCTATCCTTCAAACCAGTCCTCTGATTCTCCCCACTTCCACACACTGCGCTGCATGTTTAGAACCAATATCCCGGAATGAGCAAATTCCAATTTACTGTTAATTTCTTGGCATTTCCTCTCTACCTCCTCGCCTTGCCTGAAACTTGGCTCACCTTTGGAGACTCCACTAAGCCTGCAGCATTCTCAAATGCTTTCCATTATTTTCTAGTATTCTATGTATTTCAGGGGCTGGCTAATGGGTTGGTTTTTCTACACTACTCTTTATTTTTTCCATTCCATTACTTCCATGCCCTCTTGTTAAAAAGCAAAGCAAAACAAATCAAACTAAAAACCTGGCTCCTGCTTCTAATATATCATGTTCTCCTTTTTTTATGTGCTGCCATCTCTAGCCTCTCAATTGCTGCCCTTTATTTATTAAAATCTCTGGAAATGGCTACCAGATATCCTTGAACCATCAATTACACTTCCCATCTAGGGTACTGTGGTCTCTCATGTACCTTGATGTCCTCATCAGGGGAAAATTTCTCCCATCCTATCTCTCATGAAAGCTCTCTGATAGTCACATTAACATTGCCTGCAATTATTCCATATCTAACAATCAACAATTCAAGTACACCCTCCTCTTTTTATAGTTTGCATGTAAAAAAACCAATTTTTTAACCTCATCAGAACACTGTCCACTTTATCTGGTTCATATCACCACTCCTTCATTAATTTCCCTTAATATTTACAATCATTTTTCTGACCCATCATTTTAATAATTTTATTAGAATACCTAAATTCCTTCATCTTTTTATCACAACTGCATTTTAAAAATGCTCCATAAATTGCCTACTTTCTCTAGGTTATTCAAAAACAGCCAAATAGTACTTAGAAATGTCATACAAAAAGGCAGATACACTCAAAATAAATGTATGATCTCTAACCTCAGGAGACCCAAAATACTGTCCACTCGACAGAGAAGTTCTTTCCAACTCTTTTCAGTAACACTCTTGAGTTCCTGAAAACTGCTTCATTTTGTATCCTCATTCTCATGTACAGATGATTCCAGCTACTGCTTCATAAATTGAAATTTTCCACAGGGACTTTTCAACTTTCCACTTCCTAACCCACAACTCCTTCTCTATTTGTGCCTCTCCTTTTCTTCTTCCCTCCTGTTATAACAAAAGGGCTATGTCTAAATATAAGGCCAATCATAATTCCTCTGCTTTGAACCATGATCTCTTCTCACCTCAGATAACTTTCACTTTCAATTATTTTTTTCATGTTTCTAGACATTCAAATGTATCTTCTTAACTTGATTATTGCCAATGATGGTTAAACCTACTCTAATAACAATTAAACAAAAAAAGCAGGACTTAAATCTCTTTTGACTTCACAAACCCCTCCAGCTACCACCGATCCTGTTTCTTCATGGTCACTATTTAAAACATTTATCTGTGGCTTCATTTTTCTCACTATCACTTTTTCTATGACCACGGAGCCCAGTCTAGCTTTTACATTCATTGCTCCACCATAAAAATGCTGGAAAAAGTCACCAGAGCTGTGGGATGATTCCAAATTCTAAGGTCATTTTTCAACACTTAACATCTTCACTCTCTTTACAACCTTTGACAACGGTGGTGAATATTCTATACTTTTTAATTTCTTCTATGCTTTTAATTCTATACTTTTTAAAATTCCTTTAAGCACTCTCTTTTCTAGTCTCTGTGACACTCCCTCTCTGATTTTACTTCTACCTCTCTAGCTACAGTTTTCCCCCAAGCTTTTTTGCAATCGAACCATCTTCCATCAACCACTTTAATGTGGGAGTTATTCAAGGCTCAATATTAGGCTTGCTTTCCTCCACTATCTCTGCACTCTTCCTAGGCAGTTTCTTCCACACTCAACATTTCCTCTATCACTGCTGTTCCCAACCCCCAGGTCACGGTCTGTTAGGAAACCGCATCTCTGCCCGAGCTCTGTGCCACACCCCTTCCCAACCATGACACCCCACGCCCCATCCTCAGTCCGTGGAAAAGTCGTCTTCCATATAATTGGTCCCTGGTGCCAAAAAGATTGGAGATCACTGCGCACCTATGTGTATGTGGGTGACTCCAGAATTGTTTATCCACCTCATTCTTCCTTACTGAGCCTCAGACCTGTATATCTAATGCAGTATCATTATCCAACTATCTAAGAAGAACAGATGTTCCAACTGAACTCTTGACCTTCTGTGAGTACAACCAGGTCCTCTACCCTCCTTGGCTGGCTCAGTGAATGACGTCATTGAGTCAGATGTGCAAACCTGGAGCTTAGGAGTCATCTCTGGTTCTGACCTCCAGCTGACCTCCCATGTTCAATTCATCACAGAATCTTGTCAATTTTGCTTCCCAAATTATACTCAAATTAATCCACTTTTCTCTATCTCCATTGCCAACAGCTTAGTCTAAGCTACCATTATCTTGATTAACTATTTGACCTTGCAGGTCAAAGAAACAAACAAGTCAATATAAACTTCTGGGTGGATAGTTTTAAATAATTAATTTATATATTTATTTATATACTTTATCATGTTTATTAGAGTGGTCCCAGAGATACAGGAGTTTTATTCGGCTGAGCTGGGCACTTGGACTTAATGAAAAACTGGAAATGTCATGCTCAATAATTGCTCCATTTTCTTAACATTTGCCCAGTTTTCCTTAAGATATCATAATCAATAAATATAGCCTCAACTATATTGATTAGAATATCCTTAGAATATCTAGTAAAATTTTCATAGACATTTCCTTCATGTTAAAGCTTTCTTTTGGATCTGTTTATTTTAGCGTGAGCCTCTCAATCATTAAATTTATACCAAAGACCTTAGTTCCACTGTATTCTTCAAAAATGCTGATGTCATAAAAGACAAAGACATGTGGCAATGTTCAGATTAAGGGAGACTAAAGAGACTTGAAAGGTAAATACAGGTCCTGAACCTAGACTGGATCCTGTACTAGTGTTAAAAAAAAAATGCCATAATGACCTTACTGGGCCAATTGGAAAAACTGGAATATGGATTAGATAAAAGTATTATTTCCAAGTTAAATTTATAGAAGTTGATAACTCTCCTGTGATTATATAAGAGAATATCTCTATTCGTAGGAAAGAAATATAGAAATGTTGAGAGATAAGGGGAATAGGGTGAAAGGTTCATAGGAGAGTAAGGTAAAGGGTGTTCTTTGTAATCTCCTATATATTCCACCAATTTTCTATTATTTTATACTTTTTAAAAAGTTATAAAAATTCCTCAGTCTTGAGGGGAGGGGTGGCAAGGGCAATATATGCAACCTTAACAATATTTGTACTCCCATAATTTGATGAAATAAAAAAAAATTCCTCAGTCTCATAAATAATTATATTAATTGTGCATCAGGGAAAAGAAAAAAGACACCTGGCTCTGCCACTTTCTAGCTGTATGATTTTATTGTGCTTCAATTTTCTCAAAATGAACCCTCATTCATGGAGTTGTTTTACAGATTAAATGCATTAATAGATATAGTGACATTATACAGATCCTGACATACAATAAGAATGTACAATAAATGTTAATAATGTTATCAATTACTTTTCATATATTAAATGAACTAAGAATAATAAGGTATATCAAAATTCTTTCTCAATACTACTCCATCCTTACAGGATTCCTTTAATTTGACATTACAGATTAAATTCAAAGAAAGTTTGCTACTGATGATGTTTTAAGTAAAGATCTTTAAATGTTATGTAGATAAAAATTATCATGATTGATAGTGCAAGGATGGTTTACTTAAGCTTAAAAACTCAAAATAATTTGCTGAAGAATTTTGTATTAAACTTTGCTTCTACTGAGGTGATGGAGGAAAATCAGTGTTTTTAATTCATAGGAACTCATTGCACCTTCTATGTGCTTCTATGCGCAAATGAGTATGTATGCAAGAGAGAGAGAGAAGGAAGAAAATAAGGAAAAAAGAAGAGAAGAGATTGAGGGAATATAGAAAAGGGAGAAATAGCTAAACTCAGCCACAAAGTACGTAATTTTTACATATAGTTATAGTTATTCTGTCTTGTGAAGGGTCAAGTGAGGTTCTGCAAATGCAGAAAAAGATTAAGGGCTATTCAAAACCATGTGAAACATCAATACCTTCTGATAGTTTTGTGATTAATGTAAATGTGAAGTATCCTGCACCTTGTGATAAGGACAATAAAAAAAGGAAAAGCCATTTGAGGGTATATTTAGAACATTCAGACTATGAGATCTGACTTTGATACACTTAAAATTTAGTGCAAGAGATATGTATTATTTCCAGTGGTCAGGGTGATTTTTAAAATACCTATTTATGTGTAAAGGCCAATGTTTCCATTGGCATGAATGGCTGCAAATATTTCTCCAAATTAAGATAGGGCTGATGTCTGTAGATGGATTGTAATTTATATAGTTATGTAATTCTTGCAGTTTACTAATACATACAACTCATGCTAAATATGGAAAGATTTACTGTCCTTGAATTCTTAGACCGTATATCATTTCAGAGACAAGTTTTGCCAAATAACAAAGGATACAATTTTCAAGGAACTGAGCATATGTAGCAGAGAATATACTAATTATCAATGATATCAACTAATATCATTTTCAAGAAAAAAATTAGTTAATAAAAAATATATATTCAGAGATTCACTACAGTGAACCCCACAGACAATGCAGTCCTTTAATTTCTTAAAAATTTAAATATCAATAGTCTACTAGCATTATATAAAATATATTATCCAATAATCTAATTTAAAATGAGGATAATTAAATAGTTATAAGAAAAATGTTTATAATTTACCATAATAAAATCTATATTCTCTGTGTAAAAAGTTAACATATTTCACTTCATTTCTAAAAACAGGTCTTGATTTGTTGCATTACAGGAAATTAACTATGCAATTTAAATAATTCTAAATACATTATTTTAGTATTAGGTATTTTTTTTGTTTCAGTAAATAAGAATTCTCTGTCTAAAAATCCTAAATAGATTTTAGGATCTAAATAGAATCCTGACTGACTGCTGTGGAAAAGAAGCATTAGTCATATGAGTAACATCAAGAAAGGCTAAAATTGTACTAATTGTAGAAAAAAAATCACTTGGGTTTCACAAGTGCCTTAATAAGTGAGGGTGCTGGTTTATGTTTATAGTAACCTAAATAGTTTAGTGTGCATCTTTGAAAGATATTTTGCAACATGCTAACAATGAGGTAAAACAGAAAATTAAATTTTAGCCTCTTTTATTCCCGATAAATCTGAGATTATAAAAAGTCAAAATTTCCAATATCCATATTCTCTCATCAAAGATCTTTGTGACAAATAATTGAGAGTTTTCTTTCATTTTACCTATTATTAAAATGTCATCTACCAAGAGACTTTTCTAATCAGTCTTTTGTGGCCCTCCAAGAACTCACCTTAACCTGAATATCCACCATCATTTATAGTCGTTCACAGAAGGAACCCTCAAATTGAGCAAAATGGCAGGTCCTTTTCCCCACTCCCCTCTGATCCTCCCTCCATACCCTCAGTCTATGCACATGTCTGCATGTCACTTTTTGCCCTGTCCAAATTCATCCAATATCTCTAAGAACGTGCCCAGTCTCCCTTATGAAGCTTTTCAAGGATTTTAAACGTTCTTTCACTGAATTCTTATAGCATATATCATATTGTACCATAAAAATTATGTTTACTAATTTTATATTTTTACAATGTTTCAAAATTATCTAGTCTTCTATATAAGCCATAATTTCTGGTCTTACATTTTGTCTCTGGTAGATTGCTGCAGTGATAGCTCCAGTTTTCTCATGCCTTATATCCACCCATGCCCTTGCAGAATCCCTTCCTATGCTGACTCTGGGTTTGGCCATGTGACTTGCTTTGGTCAATATGACAATAGCAAATGTGAGGTAAGTAGAGACTTGAAAAATGCTTACACTCTGGGTCTTACCTTCTAAGCAAGACCCAAACTTGGAATCCATTTCGCATTACATAAATAAGCCTAAGTCAGTCTGGTGAATGATGAAGTAAGGAGAGGAGAGAGGCTTCTGCTTTCCATACCATACAAGATGTATCAGACAAAGCTGTCAGAAAGTAGCCAGCCTCTGCCGATTTCCAGAGCTAACTGAAGAGACTTGAGTGACCTCAGCCAAAGTCAAATGAACACCCCTCAGACCATTAACACCACACAGTGCAGATTTCCAACATACAGAGAAGCATAAGTCAAGTAAAAGGTTATTGTTTGAAGTCACTAGGTAGTTAGTTAGCTATGTAGAATAGATAATTGACAGATTCTCCCAACTAAACATTTTCTCTACTAAACTCCAAAGAAGCAGAAATTACGTCTTTTTTCATTCTCTTCAATTAGAGAAGGGCAATCAGAGAACCAAAGGGATTCTAAGACATTAATAATGTGATTTTCCCTGCCTCATAGCATATAGAAAATTGATTTAAAAAAAAAGGAAGTTAAGGCAGCTTTTAGACTTTTAAGCAAAAATAAAAATAGAGGTAAAAAAGAAGATAAAGTTTAGGCAATCTTAGTTTTTAGTACAAAATATAAAGTGGAAATACAGAAGAAAACATAAAATACACACTGAATCAATCCAGGAGATCTAATATGTGACTAATAAGATTTTCTTAGAGAGAAAAAAGAAAACTTAGGCGAAAATACAAACAAACACTGGAGACTAATTTTCTAGAGCTGATGCAGAACACTAGTCTTTAAATAGATTGAAAGTGTCAATCAAGTGCATAGCAGGATTAAAGAAGAAAAGACCCAATTCCAAACATTCTAAAGAAACATAGAAAATCCTAAATGCTTCCACAGAGGGGAAAATAAAGCCCATCTACAAATAAAAGATAACTCAACTTGCCATTAGTCAACTTAATGCTGGAAGACAACAGAGCAATGTCACCAAAGTTGGGAAGGAAAATAATTTTAAGCCAGAATTTGATACACAGCCAGAGCATCAATCAAATGTGATGGAAATTTTAAGATACAGGAGAACTTGAAAAGTTTAATTCTCATTAATTGTTTTGTAAAAAGTTACTGGAAGGTACACACAGTGAAATAAAGGAATAAATCAGAAACAGGAAGATATGAATGGCACAAAAGAGGGGTAGATTTTAGTAGAGCATTGAAGTTATGTTTTGGGATGTTTAACTCTACAAGTGGTTGTCATGTCAGGAGGAACAATCTGTTGTATTTAGCAAAAAGAGGAGAGGCCTCAGACAGGAAGTTTCTATGAGTCTCTATGACTTATGACTTTCTGTTTCAATAAAATAGTACATAAGAAAAAAAAGAAAGAAAAGAAAGTAATAGAATGAAAAGGCAGTGAAGATTATAATAATTTTCTCTGAATCTTTCTTTTTATAATTAAAAAGAAAAGAAAACTAAGTAAAGAGGAAGAAAGATAAAAAGAAGAAGAGGAGGAAAAGCAGAAACTGAAATTTACAATATATGAGAAAAGGTATGCTGAAATATGAAGCATATAAAGCCTCTGGACAGGACTTGATTTCTGTCTGTGGGTGAAGTGTAAACATGACATAATAAGAGTGACACAGGAACTATGAACAAGGAAATATAATCACAGCACACCAGTAGACTTTGCTGTAAACAATATTTATCAATAATAATAATATAAATTCTACTCAATAGTTTCTAACTTTCAGATATAATCTATAGATGAAAACATATAAAAAAGGTAGGCTGGACACAGTGGCTCATGCCCTTAATCCTAGCATTTTGGGAGGCTGAGGTTGGAGGACTGCTTGAGGCCAGGTCAACAGTTCCAGATCAGCCTGGGCAACATAGTGAGACTCCATCTTTACAAAAAAAAAAAATTGTCCAGGCATGGTGACATGTGCCTGTAGTCTTAGCTACTTGGGAGGCTGAGCCGGGAGGATTGCTTGAGCCCAGGAGTTTGAGATTGCAGTGATCTATGACAGTGCCATTTAAAAAGAAAAGAAAGAATTAAAGCTAATTGAAATAAAACAAGTAAAATGGACAAATGCCATTTTAATAATTTAATAATTGTAAAATTAATTCACCATCATTTAGAAGGAGCACTACCTAGTTCAGAACAATATTGTAACATATGCGGTCATACTAATATATAAGTTGACCTTCCTTTCATTCTTAACTAGTGTCCTAGAGCATTAACTCCTCCTAATTTCCAATATTTTGACAAACCAGCTTTTTGACCTATTTTTGCTGCCACTACCCTCGTCCAAACCCTTATCCATTTAAGCCTGGACTTCTTTTGACAATGTTTTAGCTCTTCTCTTCAATATATATACTTTCTTAGAGAAATTACCTCTTTTTAAAATTTAAATTATTTATTATTCAAAAGTAGATATTCTTTCTTTGGATTATTGACCATAATGACTCAGGCTAGTTCACTCCATTTTTTTCCCATTTGCTATTTCTCATATTGTCCATTCCTCTCTAACCTCTAAATATCCCACTGCCACTACTTTATCTTACAGCTGAAGACATAGCCTTCAGTCCACAGAGAAAATAGATGGCACCCTGCCAATTTCTGACTTCAATCCTATAGACTTGACTTTTTCACATCCACTCTTTCTCTTTCTTGCCCTTATCATGGAGACATTACCATTTCCCCCAATAAGGCTAGGCTTTGGACTTCTATTTCTTAGTGTCTTTGGTCATTTGATTACCTGTAAAGGATACATATTTCTGATATATTCTATCTCTCATTCAATTCTGTATTTTTTCTAGCAGCATATGAACAATCTCAAGATATTTCCATACTTAAAAAATAAATAAGCAAATAAAAATAAAATAAAGCATATGAATCTTTTATTTGCTGACTTCTCGGTTCTAAACTAGAACCGAACCACGTGAATTACCTCTACTTGCCATCCCTTTTCATTTCCTTGTCTCTCTTACGTGCCATCAATCCAGCTACAGTCCCAACATTTTTTTTTTTTTTTTTTTTTTGAGACAGAGTCTCACTTTGTTGTCCAGGCTAGAGTGAGTGCCGTGGCGTCAGCCTAGCTCACAGCAACCTCAAACTCCTGGGCTCGAGTGATCCTTCTGCCTCAGCCTCCCAAGTAGCTGGGACTACAGGCATGCGCCACTATGCCCGGCTAATTTTTTTTTATATATATATCAGTTGGCCAATTAATTTCTTTCTGTTTATAGTAGAGACGGGGTCTCGCTCTTGCTCAGGCTGGTTTTGAACTCCTGACCTTGAGCAATCCGCCCGCCTCGGCCTCCCAAGAGCTAGGATTACAGGCGTGAGCCACAGCGCCCGGCCTAGTCCCAACATTTTTATATTACAGTGTGCCAGCTACCAATGGCTTCTTATTGTTAAATCTCCAATGAACATGAATATTTTATAGTTTTCATTTTCCTTCTGGATATACCCCTAACACTCACTGACTTCAACTGACATATGAAAATGAAGAAATTCCAAGAACAGCATTTTTTTGGACTGCCAACCATTTAAAACCCCTTTGTATAGGGAATGTTTGAATTAGTATGCCATTTTACAATTAGTCTTTGAGGTATTATTTTTAAAAAAATTCTTTAGAATCAAAATTTTAATATGTATGGTATCCTTTGAACATTTAATCACTAGTTTTATGATACCTGTAAAGAGATGTATCTAAAAGAAAAAGAAAACACAAGCTCTGTGATATGCACAAGATGAGTCTTTCTTTTAAATAGTAACAAGGAGAGAATAATATACGTTTTTCAAATTATTTGAAATTAAAGATGGTAAGCATGCAGATTTAATTTGCTGGATGATACTGCAAGTTAAATGAAAACAGATGAGGAAAGAATATTTCATAAATGTTAAACTATTACTACAGTAGAAGTGACATTCCACAACTTAAATTTGATTATTAAAAATATCATGAGTTTGAGTAGTCTCAAAAAGTGCTAGAAAAGAAAAAGAGGTTACAAACTTCCCAAAATATTAATACTATAAGTGCTGTCATGAACGAGAAGCAAAAGAGAAGCAAATAGGACAAGTGAAATATGAGGATTTTTATAAAATTCAATGATATATTGGTGATAATGTTCTTGAAAATGTACTAAAATTTCAGAAACATTCTTAAGAAAACAGAGACCATTAAGAATCAAAATACCCAGGAGTAGAGTATTATGCTTGATGAGAATGACCTTTGGTTTCTACTGCAGAAATTGCTGAAAATGCTACAATTTTTCCAGTGATCATTCTATCTGAATCATACACTTCACTTTTGTCAAATACCCTTTGCCAAATCATGCAGAAAAAGTCAACTGCTCTTGAGCAGTCTGTTGCTGTTTTAAGTCCAAAAGATATGAAAAATCTTCCTGAGAAAAATTTTATCAAAGTTCTTGGATCGAAAAAATTCCAGTAGTAGCAGCAAGACATTCCAATTTGCCTGATTATGATAAAAGAAGCACATTCAACAGCTGATATTGTAAAGATAGAACCACATGTTGTAAAACAGAGAACATGATTGAGTTTAGACCAAGAATGTAGTGTGGTCTGATGCCATGTATGACCTATATGAATTAGGTCTTGGCACAATAAACTCCCTGATTTATCGTGCTTTGCTAGGTCTTCTCTGTTCAGGAAATAAAATGTGGTCTGTGTCTAAAAGTAGCCATATCAAGTAAAGAAACAAAACAATGAAGCCATGTAAAAATAAATTTAATTAATAGATTTTTAAATTTTTTTGAGTATTACCAAATTAAAATATGTGATATAGCAATTTCTGAACTAACCAAGTAAAGTGCAATGAACTTTAATCATTAGCTAATGATATTTTAGATGTATAATATAAAGGGTACTGAAAATATTATCTATATCCCACACTGCCTCCAAAGTACTAGACTTTTAGATTGAAAAATTCATATACTCAAAATTTCTAGAAATTTAATACCCTTCATACACCCACCAAAGTAATGTTTCTGAAGTCCTGTTACCATGAGGTCTTCTGTAACCTGTCTCCCTGATCCCTTCTAAGGCAAAGTGGACAACTCTTTACAACTCTTTACATGGGGGTTCAATATTCTGCCACATTCTGGCTTTGTGACTTGGGATATCACTTAATATCTTTGAATTCTACTTTCCTCATTTATAAAGTGGGCAGAGTAATTGTTTTTGCTTTAGCATTAACTAATGTAACTAGTATGAAGAGCTCAGCTTACTGCCTGACACAATTTAAATGCTCAATACAGTAAGCTATTATAATGCTGTAGTGATGGCCGATAGAAAAAACTAGGGAGCACCCTTGACTTCTCCTGTTTTCAGGTCCTGATTGGATGTAATAGATCTCCTAGGTGTCACTGATTTTAGCTCCTTAATACCTTTCAATGTTGTTTCTTCTTTCCATGTCCAGTATCTCTGCTTTGCTTTAGATTCTGTTGTCTGGCACTTACACTATCTCAGTTGTCTCTTTAGCTCTAGTTTCAAAGCCTCTGATCTACATCTAGCATATTCTATATTGTAGTTTAGTCACATAGAATGATTTAGTCATACAGAAATCAGCTCGTATCACTTCCCTTAAAGGTAAGATGTAAAGTCCCAAACACAGCAGAAGAGTCCTTTGGTATCAAACTACTGCCTGCTTTCTAGCTTCATTTCTTGCCTATCTCTATCTAACACTACACATATAATATTGAATATGATTAGTATCGAATTATGATTCTCAATTAACAAAGAATAGGAATTAGTGGTGACATATGAGAGTATATGAGTAATAACCAAGAATCATTGCTAATACAAAAGTATCCAAAAGGTGCTACAAAGTAGATTCTACATAAATTTATTTTAAATGCTTAGGAACATTCAAACAGATTATCATGTATAAGTTATAAAACAAATAACATAAAAGCAAATAAGGGCACTGCATATCATATGAATATTTTGGTGCAAAAAATAACCAAAGCTTCACTATATGCTGAGCTCTGGTTTTGTGCTATTTCTTTACTGAGTGCTCTTTTGATGACCATTAGCTGAAGACTTAATACTTTTATTTCTAATTTCTCAATCTTCACAGCTTTCCTACAATCATAGATCACAAAGCTACAAGTGGCTTTATTCTGCTTTCTAGTAGTATCTGACTTCACAGCCCACATCCATGAATGAGTTTTTAGTGTTATCATCAGTGGACTATCCATCCATCTGCCTTACAGGCTACCTCACTGATGCTATAAATTCTCACTGAATTACTATGTAATTATAAATACTGACAAGTATCAATAAATTTCAGCCTCTTTCACATCCATATGATCTTTTCACATTCCCAATGTATTATTGTTTAGCACAGCACCTAGATTGATATTAGGTATATAGCTGATAAATGTGTAATTAAAACACAAGCGTATGTGTCCACAAAGTGCCCTTCTTCCCCATCTTTTAAATAAATTCACAAATAAAAATGGTATATAATTTGCTGTACAACACGATCTTTTGATATATGTATACATTGTGGCGTGGCTAAATCAAGCTAACATATCGATTGCTTCACACATACATCGTGTGTGTGTGTGTGTGTGTGCTGAGAACATTTAAAATCTTAGCAATTTTCAAGTATGCAAAACATTGTTATTAACTATAGTTACCATATAGCACAATACAACTTTTTAAGATTTTACATAAAAGTGAGATCATGTGGTATTTTTCTATCTATGCAGGTCTTATTTTATATCGTGTAATATCTTCCAGATTCATCCATGTTGTTGCAAGTGACAGAATTTCAGTCTTTTTAAGGCTATTCAATATTACATTATATGGCTCACTTTAAAAGGGGAAAATGGATATTAACAGTTATTAACATATTTAATAAATACACATGATTGGTTTAGCACAATTATACATTAAAACATTTAAAACTGTTTGACTATTCAGTTTATTCATGCTAAATTTTAACTTTTTTCAATTTTTTAAAAAGAACTGGAAGTGAGAAATATGAAACCAAACTTCTCAGTGCCAAAAATCTTTTTGCTTCTGAAAATATTTGTATTTCTACCATTATATGGGCTTTTAAAATTTTTTAAATGTATAAATTATTTACATTTAACCCAAATTATTACAGCTATATAAAATTAATCAGTTTATCTGCCAAATGAGACAAATTTTTTCATTAACTTATAAGAACACTTTATTTTTGACTAAAATTAGTCTCTTCTAGCTTAATTTTCCAACAGATTTTCTCTAATGACCACATTTAGAGAAACATAAAATTAAATCAAAGTCTCTCTCTAAAGATGGTATTTTTCAACATGAGATATTTCCATATGCCATAAACTCTCTGTAGACTGCTACATAAGAGGAACCTCAAGAATGTCTTGATCACTAGAAGCACCACTATAAAAAATATTTCCTTCCAAGGAGAAACAATCATTTGAATATTTATGTTCCTATATGTAGGTTTTAGATTGCCATTCATCCATTTATTCATTTATATATCCAGCACCTCATATATCAAAAAAATGCAAGTATTAACTATTCTTAGCATTTATATTCAAAAGAGAAAAATACATCTTTTACCTTTTTTTTACCTGTAAAACCAGGATAATAATAGAAACTTATCTCAAAATATGTGGTGAAATTAAATAAATTAATACATTTAATAGCCACTTCTCATATATATTTAATAACCAATTCTCATTAACTATTAGCTATTATGGCATTTTAAGTTTTGATATATGTTTTACCTGCAATATAATGGGTTATAGATACATAGTAGTAATAACTAATATTTTGTAGGATGATATGATACATGTGTGTTTTCCCTAACAATTTAGTATGATGGTCATTTGGGTTTATTAAAAAAAAGGAATTAAAGTAATGATGCAAATTTCATGTAAAATCCCTCTTGACTTAAACTCTTGTATAGCAGGCACTACTAGCTGTCCCCTAATATTTGATTTTTTCCTCCATTCTTTTGGTAAATAATCCTCTTCATTTTAGCTTTTTTTAAAAAATGAAAATATGTTCCTAGATTCCCTTGCAGCTAGCTGGGTGTAAAATGTAAATAAATTTGGGCTTTGGGAAAGGAAACAAAAGCTGTGTAAACTTTGGTCACCTTAAGGGAAGGATCCCCTTTCTTCTTTTTTTCTCTTTATGTTGCTGGAACATGAACATGATGGCAGGTACTGGAGCAGACTTTTTGGAACAAGATGTGAAAGTTCTGTGCTGTGGATGGTGGAAGAACATGATAAAAGTAGACTGTGTCTCTGACACCATGAAGCCATACCAGACCTGGATTGTATATGCTCAGATTTTTATATTGTTATATGAAAGAAATGTTATCTTTTATTTAAGACATCTATATGAAGTCTTTGCAACAGTAGCTATACCTGTATTCTCTACTTAAATTTCTAACATTTAAGGGTCTGGTCCTGCTACTCATAAAAATTTTTATCCTAGCCATATAAACATATAAAGATAGTGTTCTTGAGTTTTAATTTTGGTGTTTTAAAGTCATATTCATTAAATTTCTTTTCAATTATTTTTCATTTTAAATACATATAGCTTCAAGTGTATGTTTAATTCTTAAATGTGACATTAATTTAATCTTTAGAAAAAAATATTATTTTGACTATTGACCTCAAATCTTAAAAGGTAAACTAATTATACATGTAATTTTAAAAACATCTTAAATAGAAATAATTTTGAAAAATAATTTTAAAAAGTAAAAGAATTAAAAACCAGACCAAAAATGCAGATGTCTTAAAAAATAAAGATGCTTTTATTGTTACCTTTCCTAAGTGAGGTGCACTGGATACGTCTAAACAAGAGTTTCCAAAAGGCCTAAAATTTCACGAGTGGTAGAATGTGGATTTCCTGACTAAAAATTCACAACATTGATTTTTAGCATTTGAAAAATATAGGTGTTATTTGGCACATGCTATGAAGCAAATAGTGAGAGCATGAGAATGAATGAAGAGCACGTGTTCTTTTCATTAAGGAAATACCAGCTCAAGAAAAGTTACCACCACATGCAGAAATTTTCACATATAGGAAGGTAGGTGCTAATAATGGTGTACAAAGGGTGCTGTAGGGGTGCCACACAAGGAGTAATGGATGCTTTAAAACTCTACAAAATCCACAAACTACATCACTTATCACATTCACCATCTATAATTTTCCCTTTGCATATTCACCATCTATAATTTTCCCTTTGATCTATATTTTAGTTTTTACTGTTACCCAAAGCTGGCTGAAAAGAAATCTTTACTATCAAAAGGAAAAAAATGTTTGCTAAGTCCAGTGTTCCCATAATACTGATACTAATAGCTACTATGCATTGAGTGCTGACGTTGTCCCAGGAACTTGATACTCATTGTTGCTTTAGGTTCTACTAATAACTCTATGAGGCAGATAATATTTTTTTGATAGAGAAAGAATATATTTTTCATTTTTTACATGTTTTGAAATGTATTATTTTTATTATCCAGCTGAATATATTTTTTCTTTTTTTTGCCCATCCCCACCACCCCCTTGCTTGATTTCCACAGTGTTTTACTTCCCTCTATGCACATGTGTGTTCATCAGTTAGTTCCAAATTAATAGTGAATATATGTGGTGTTTGCTTTTCCATTCTTTAGATACTTCACTTAGGATAATAGTCTCCAGTTCCATCCAAATTGTTGCAAAAGGCACTTCATCTTTTTTCATGACTAAATGTAATAGTATTCAATGTTATACATATACCATATTTTGTTAATCCACTCATAAATTGATAGGCACTTGGGTTAATTCCATATCTTTGCAATTGTGAATTGTGCTGCAATATTTATGTACAGGTGTATTTTTGATAAAATGAATTCTTTTCCTTTGGGTTAATATCCAGTAGTGGGATTGCTGGATCAAATGGTAGGTCTACTTTTAGTTCTTTGAGGAATTTCCATACTACATTCCATAAGGTTGTACTAATTTGCAATCTCACCAACAGTGTAGAAGTATTCCTTTCTCTCCGCATCCATGCCAGCATCTATTGATTTGGGACTTTTTAATAAAAACCATTTTAACTGTAAGGTGATATCGCATCATGGTTTCAATTTGTATTTCCCTGATGATTAGAGATGTTGAGCATTTGTTCATATATTTGTTGGCCATTTGTCTATCTTCTTTTAAAAAGCTACTGTTCATGTCTTTTGCCCACTTTTTAATGGAGTAACCCAAATTAGCTCAGTCAGAAATGAAAAAAGAGATATTGATACTGCAGAAATACAAAATGTCATCTGTGAATATTATGAAAATCTCTACTCACAAAAACTCAAAAAAGTAGAGGAAATGGACAAATTTCTGGAAACACACAAGCTCACAAGACTCGGTCAGGAAGATATAGAACTCCTAAACAGACAAATGATGAGCAACAAGATTGATACCAAAGCCAGCAAAGGATACAACAAAAAAAGAAAACTATAGACCAATATCTCTTATGAATATAGATACAAAAAAACCTCAGTAAAATACTAGCAAACTGAATTCAGTAGCACATCAAAATATAATCCACCATGACCAAGTTGGCTTCATCTCATGGATGGTTCAACATATATAAATCAATAAATGTGATTCATCACATAAACAGAAGCTAAAACAAAGACTATATGATTATCTCAATGATGCAGAAGAAACATTCAACAAAATTCAACAACTTTTCATGATAAAAACCCTTAACAAACTAGGCATAGAAAGAACATATTTCAAAATATAAAAGCCATATATGACAGACCAAAGCCAACATCATGCTGAATAGGGAAAAGTTAAAAGCATTCCCACTAAGAACTGGAACAAGACAAGGGTTATCACTACCACCACTTTTATTTAACATAGTGCTGGAAGTCTTAGCCAGAACAATCAGACAAGAGAAAGAAAGAAAGAATATCCAAATCAGGGAGAGGAGGTCAAACTATGGCATTTTGCTGATGATATGATATTATATCTAGAAAATCCCAACAACTCCACCAAGAGATTATTGGAATTGATAAATAAATTCAACAAAGTCTCATGTTACTAAATCAACATACACAAATCACTAGCATTCCTATACACCAGTAATAGTCAAGTTGATAGTCAAACATTCAGTACCATTTATGATAGCCACAAAGAAAATAATATACCTAGGAACATATTTAACTAGGGAGGTGAAAGATCTCTACAAAGAGTCAGATAATATTTAAGCAAGGATTTGAACCAATGTTTCTCAGACTCCACAGCTCATGTTCTTTCTATTACATATTCTTCCTCCTTGGTTAATTTCCCTATTACAATATTGGTCATATTGTACAGTGAGAACTCATTTAGTTAACTGTTTCCCTCTCCCACTGTTAGCTCCTCAATGGTTGGAAACATATATTGGTCACATAGGCACTTAATGAATATTATGTAATAAAAAATAAGTGAAAGAATGTGCCAAATAAAATTTCACACTGACAGCCTTTGAAAGGAAATGATGCCTTAGCAAATATAATCCATTTTTAAACCATGTACTTAAACATAAATACCCCCAGGATGATTTTTACAATATTTTCTTTAGAAAACTCTTTCAGCACGCAGGAGATCTACTACCAAATTCTCCATTTGTCCCTAATATTTGTGTGCGTGTGTGTGAAAAGAGTATTCAAATATGCTTTGATAAGGTTGTGTTCTGTATTGGCATCATGTAGCTGTAGCCAAGAGCTGTATACCTGTGGTTAAAGTAGGAGGAGGCAGGCATGTTTACATCAAAGAATGAAAACAGTTTAGTGTCTATGCTCTCATTCTACATATGAAACTAAGCAATAGCAAGCTTGGGTTTTTAAATGATTCCCTTACTGTATTCTGTTTTTGAATAAAATATAACATAAAAATATATATGCATAGATATTATAGAATATGTTCAAGATAATGGGTTGTTTTCTGGGTTTTTTTTGTTATTTTTCTTTTCAATTATACCTTTTTTCTTTTTTTCTCCCCTTATTCATATTTTGAAATATATTTGAAATATTTGAAATATATTTGAAATATAAGGACATCCTGAAAGTATAATGTTAACAGCTCAAACAGTCTGGTTTCAACAAATCATAAGTAGCATGAAAGAATATAAAAAGATTTGTCCATCAAGTGAATTTTAAATTAACTACCATGCATGATTAACTGTCTGAAGTTTGGTTCACTGTTTAAATATTTGATATGTAAGAAAATTCATCTACTCATAACACTTACCTATTTTTAATACCACTAGATCTATTTAACATTGTTTCCAAAAGATCATATAGTCTGTTATTCTTCAGTAAGAAAATTTGGTTTTAAATTCATTCATCTGGACAGAATAAAAATTTTCTTTTTATTAATTCCAGATACTCTTTAGTACTGAATTTCAAACAAAATATTTTCACATGGCAAACTACTGGGAGACATCTACATATTCTTTTGACTTTATACTTCATATAGGATTTCTAATGGATCTTTAAAAATAGGGCTATGTGACATGGCTAGAATTTCTAAAGCTGACATTTGTGTCCTTCCTAGTGCTCATTCATACACTCATCCTCCCGAGTATTGGAGACTTTCAGCCAAAATGAAATCTTACTTGGTTAGGCAACCAGCTGGCTAGCTTTGAGGTCTTTCCAGATATAGGTTAGCATAGGTGGGGGAATATGAACCCTGAGAAAGATATTACACAGAAAATGCAGTTAAAAAAATGGCCATGACTCCAACAAAGAAAAGAAAAAAAATGCAAAGGGAAAAAGTCAAAAGTACAATACGGAAGGTAAATGAAAGAAAGGAAGAGTCATTAGGGACTGCCAGTTCCTTTTACTGAAGACCTTGGGGGAAGTGCTTTATCATACCTAATGACAAGTAACCTACACAGAGCCAAAACTAAATGTGAAAGATTTATCCTAAATTGATTGAAACAATAATGAAAAAAAAATCTTATATTTTATTACTAAGTAACATGTTCCCTACAGAGCACAGACTGACTCACAGAACTGTAATCCCATCAGGGATCACATCTCAAATATGTTTTTCCCTTGAGTTAGGAGCAGCTGTTTCTCTGACTCAATTGGTCCCAAGTCAAGTGTGGCCCAATAATGGGTTGACAATGAAATGTTAAATTAAACGTTCCCTCTGGTACCAGATATTTAAATACGTATACTCTTTTAAAACTGATGACTAAAGTAGCTAAAACTAATTTAAGTATATAGATGTGATATTTTATTGTAGATATTTTATAATTTCAATCTGGTAAACAAAATCCTTAGGAGCAATGACATAATGAAAACATAACTTATGATGTGCCTTTCTGTCTTCTGTGCTTCTATGTATAACAGGTCATTTAATTTCCATGACAAAGCTAGGAGGTAGTTAGTAATACTATCCCAATTTTCAGATGAGAAAACTGAGGCAAACTGAGGTTATGTGGCTCATTAATTGTGCAGCTGGTAACTGAACTTGAACAGTTGTGCTCTTATGTCTAAATAATAATAGAAACAGGTACTGTTATTGTCAATATTTGTTTTCATGTTTGATGAATATTCAAGAGCATCTCACCATTCCTGATGTATCATTCTGGCTGGAAAATTTGGTCAAAAGTATTCATTTGTACTAATGACTCCTCCACTGTCTTAATCATACAACAGTTTAATATCCACATCTTTTACTCACCATAGCCTGCATTGTGGACCACCCTGTCTATGTTCGAATCCTGGCTTTGCCCTTCATTGTTTGTGTAACCTTGAGCTATTGCTAATGTCATTTTTGCAATAGCTTGGATTTCCTGTTAAAGTATGCTCAGATTAAAGAAGTTGGTTTGAAACTCTGGCAGAAGAAAATAAGAAAACAGTATCCCATATACATCTAGAACCCACAGAGTTATCCCATATATAACTAGAACCTATAGAGTTCTACTGAGAATTAAATCAGTTAATCCATATTAAGGACTTACTTAAATTAAAGCAAAATATAAATATTTATTGGATGCCCACTGTGTGCCAGACTCCATAGAAACCCTGGAGTATAAGGGTAACGATTACAGGATTAATCCATATAAAGCCCTTCTTGCTTGGCATGAAGTAATAACTAAATAATTGCAAGTTATTATAACTGTCCTTATTATTAGGCACTCTTTAGCTCATCTTACCTCCTTTTCTCTGTGAACCTTCAATTTCTTATTATTGCATAACATTTTGGAAAAAAACAACACATTAAGCCTTCTGCTTAACTTTTGCAAGAACCAGAATAAAGAAAATGGGGAAAAAGCTATAAACATACAATTTTAAAAATACTTTAACTTTGGCATTTTTTCTCTCTAAATGAACAGTTAAATTGTTCCAAGGTGCACATACTATAAAATAGTTCACTATTAAAAACAACAACAACAACTACTACTTTCTGCTGTCTTAACTGCCAAACCCCATACCAGAATTATCAATGACAGTTTATTAACTTCATCCTTTTCAGATGGCTTGGAAGGTTTAAGCAACAGAAGAAAGGGAAACTCAGTTTATTTGGAACAAAAAAAGTTAGGGCTTGGCAGTCATTGTGCTTGGAAAGGTATCTAGAGAGTTGAGAGTTCACTTACTAAGAAAACCCTGGTTAAACAACAAAAATAAACATTTTTTTAAGGCAGTGAAAGAAGGAAAAGCAATAATGGAATCTTCCAAAGTTGCGTTGCTATTTTGAGCTTTGTTGACAACAGAAGCTTTTCAGCTGCTGATCATAAATAGCCTAAAATCTAATATCAAGCTTCAGTCTGCCATAAGAAAGATTGTTTAATACTCTGCTACAATGCTCACAGGCACCTTGAAACTTCTGTGAGCTGCAAGACATACTCCTCAAGTAATATGCCATGGCGTGGAATCAATAAGAAAATAATCTGTACACCAAATATAAGTGGACACAGTAATGAGGCAGAAGGACTTATTTAAACTGGAAAGCCCCAGACACAGAATAAATAAGCTTCTTGGCAGCAGAGACTGGGACAGACATGAGTGCATGTGGATTTGGGAATGTGCTTCCCTGCCGGAAATCATTCAATTATCAAAATTCCTTCCCCCTGAGACTTACAAACAGAAACCTTGGCCTGTGCTCAAATATTAAACATTAATGATGTTCTCCTGATGTTTAAGAAAAGAGAGAAAGCTATGGTTTACTTGAGTTGTTAAAGAAGCAGATGTGAGGGAACTTTGAATAGATTTGGGGGAAAAAAAAGATATTGCCATCAGCTTCCAGCTTTATTTTTCTAACAAGAAGGAAAACATTTCTAGCCACTCTTAATTATATTTTGAGATAAGTGATCTTTTGTTTGCCTTTTTGATGGCTAGTTAGATTTATTTATTCATTTAACAAATATTTATTGGGTGCCCACTGTGTGTCAGACACAGGAGAAAGCATGAGAGGTACAAGGGTAAGGATGACAGTGTTTATGTTTAATAGAGATAATATTCTAGAAGGGAAGAAAGACAAAAAAGAGATTAAAACAGAAAAAAAATAATGGCAATTTTCAGTTAGGAACAAGGAAAAATCAAAAGACTGATAGAAAGGATAATAAAATAATAAAAATAATGTTTTAAATAGAGTAGTCATGGAGTGTGAAGTTTAGATTTTATTCTAAGTCTGATAGAAAGTCATTGAAAGGTTTTAAAAAGAGGAATGTTGTGATCCAATATATAAAGAATATGCTTGCTACTCTGTATAGATGTACAGTAGGGCTTGAAGGGTTGGGGTGGAAGCAGGAGACCATTTAAGGTTTTGTTTTGGTAACCCAAGCAAAAAATGAGGGTGGTTTGCCCTAAGGCTGTGGCAAATAGAGTGAAATAAAACTTCAAGTTTAAGTAGCATTTTGGAGAGTTAATAGGACTTGATGAGGAATTGGGTGCAGGGATTGATGGCAAAGCATGGATCTTAGATGATTCCTAGATTTCTAGCTTGCCTAACTGGATATATAGTATTCTGGTCCGTTTACTGAGGGTACAAGATTTTAAGGGTGATGGGGTTTGAGAGAAAGGGGAAGAGAAAGAGTTCCATTTTAAACACATGCCTTTTTTCAGACTCTTATGAGACACTGTAGTGCAGAGACTATGTTTACCTGTTTATCAAGTACAATTAGAAATCTACTTGTTTTCCAGTCTTCTTTTCTATCAGAACTCTGAGTTTACTGTGATTGAAATTTGTACAACTTTCAAAAAGTGTACTTAATTAAATAAACAACTGTCACTACCTTTAAAGTGAGAGGTGGTCATCTGATACAGTTCTGACCAATGAGTTGTGTCTTGAAGCTGCTGGGTGGGCATTTTGAGAACACCCTTTGAAAAGTGAGTAACAGATGGTACTTGATCCGTCCTTTAGCACCAGGGGGACTGTATTTCCTGACTTGTCTGAGAAAGACAGAGTATATGCCTATTTCCAGACTTAATTATGAATGCCTCCCTTTTTGCTTTCAAAACTGTATCCATTTGGACAATAACTTTTGTGATCACCTCACCTGTCACTCTTTCTTCCACTTCCTATGGTACTTGGATCCAATGCTAGATCTTCAACAATTGTTTTCTGCCCAATTATAAGGAAAAGTACAGGAGAAATATATAAGGATTTCAGTTTTGTTTGATTTACTGCACCAGGCTGTATACCATGTATTTTGATACAGTTGGGAAGACTGAAATTCCTCTACTGTCAATCTATCTGAGTTTTCTCTTTTATGTGACTAAATGCAACTTCCAGAAAAGATAGAATGCAAGTTTGTAGCTCAGAAGAGAGTCCTCAAAAAGATATGTAAGTTTGAGTGTCATTAGCATAAATAATAATTGTGTTTAATTCCAGGGGCCTGGATGTACTTACTCTATGCTTATAACGTAGAAGAGAAGATTGTGTAAGGTCAAAGAACTGAGGAACATACAGACTTTGGATAGAAAAATGTAACTGGTAAATAATATAAAGAAGAAATGACTTGTAAATTAGGTAGAAATGAATAGTGACAGGTCCCAAAGAAGCAATGACAAAAGAATGTTTTAAGAAGGACTGAGTGGTAGGTTTTTAGAATAATAATGTCCAAGTAAAAAGAGACCAGCACGGTAACCACTGGTTTTAGTTGTTAGAGTGGTTGGAGCTTTTAAAAAGAACTGTTTTCAGCAGTGTGGCAGGTTGAAGCCAGAATGATGTGGACTGAAGACTGAATGATAGAATATTAGAAAATAGTAAGATAAATACCAACCTCGTCTTCAAATATTTTTTGAGTTCCTAATGCAAATAATCACTATAATAATTAAAGGAGATATAAAAGAACACAAAAATGGCCACTGCTTTTAAGGAATTATATTGTGAATTCCTTAATATATATATGTATATATATATATAAAGGAATAATTATGAATTCTATTCAAGATTTTCTAATTGTATTGCTCAGATAAATAAATAGCTTTTTATAATGAAGACATTAGACATTAAAATAGCGGTGTACCGGTCAATTTAGCCATGTTGAAAGCTGTATAAGTATTCCAACAATATGGCTGAGAATCCCTTTGAAATGCCAAAAGAACTTTTTGTACATACTTTATCTAAAGATGAAACTGATTCTAGTAGTTACCAAAAACTCTAAAGATGAAACTGATTCTTAGAAGTTGCCAAAAACATTCAGAAATTTCTAGTTTCAAGGTAATTTATTTGGTAGTATTTATGAAAATTTATAATGTGTGTGTTTGTATTTCATGTTTAAAGAATATCTTATAAAATAATCTATTTAATATATTGCAATAGTTTTGGTAATAATGGTATTGGCAAAAGAAAATTTAAAAAGATAAAGTAACCTAAATATTCATTAAAATGAATATTAAAAACTTATAAAATCTAATAGGTTGTGGTATATAAACCCTATTGAATATTTTGTAGCCATTAATAAAGAAATGAGTGAGATTTACTTGTGTCGATTAGAATTTCCATTTCTAATACATGTATGAAAAAGTGATTTGTGATCTGTATGTATATAATAAACCTATTAAAAAGAACAAATACAATTTATTTAAATGGTTTAGTACTCATAAAGAAAAATGCGAAGCAACATATCAAGCTGTCCATATTTATTATCTTAAGAGGTTAGGAAGAGAAAAAGTAGATAAGTGGGCAATTTTTAACTGTTGCTTCCATATTTCTGCATTGTCTTGTTTGTTTGCAGGAGTAAATAGTATCTTTGGAAGTATTAATCCAAAAGAATAATTTGTTGTTTATTTATTTATAAAGAAAGAAATTCAGATTCATGGCTGCTGAATTATGTAGGTCAGCAAGCTGGGTCATAACATTTTACATGAAAAATTTAGGTGACAAAAAAAATTCAGATTTTCTTGAGAGTCTTATAACTAGGAATTTGAAAGAACAAAAAGAGCAACCAGTATTTTGTGGAATGGCAACTATATTGGCTATTGTATCTCACAATGTCTACTTGAATGAACAATGACTATTTGGGTTTTATAGCTATTGGTTAACAAGTAGTTCATTAATTTATGGTCATATCTTTGAAATCATTAAATATTAAATAATTACTTAACTTAGTATGTTTACTACATTGAATAGAAACCCCACAGAATTCACATCCACCAGGAACCTGTGACTGAGACCTTATTTGGAAACAGGGTCTTGTAGATGTTATCAAGTTAAGATGAGGTCATACTGAATTAGGGTTGGTATCCTTATGACTTGTGTCTTTCTAAGAAGGTGGAAATTTGGTGCCCAGAGGGAAGAAGTTCATGTGAAGATGGAAGCAGAGATTGGACTTAAGCTGTCATAAGCCAAGGTATGCCAAAGATTGCTAGTAATTCCCAAAACCTAGAAAGGCAAGAAAAGATTCTATCTTAGAACCTTGGGAGGGAGCAAGGCCCTACTAATACCTTGATTTTGAACTTCTAGACTCCAGAACTATGAAAGAATAAATTTCTGTTGTTTAAACCATTTAGTTGTTTAAACCATTTAGTTTTACGGTAATTTGTTATGGCAGCCCCAGGAAACTAATGTAGCATGTAACAATAATTATAATAGCAACTGGCATTTATTCAGTAAACATTATGTATCAAGCATAGTGTTAAGTGTAAGTTTGGAAGAAAATTTTCTTATCCTGATTACATATGATTCAATTCATATCATAAATACAGCCCAAAATGCCTGTGTTATTTAAGACTTTTATCACCGGTTTATAAATCATAAAATACACCCAGCACAGAAGTACACAGTCACACACACTCAGGCATCTCATTAATCCACAATTTTCCACATTTGCTCCCCAGAGAGATGTCTTACATTAAATTATACTTGTGTTCTCTCAAACCTGTTGGACCATGAAACTGGCCTACAAGACTCAGCTTGACCTTACCAGCTTGACCTAACTTACATTAGGTCATTTGGAATTAAGCATAAATTGTACGCTCCTTAAATTTAAAAAAATACATTCACACATTTATATACTGTGCAAAAATATGCATATCATTTGTTTTTAGCTAAGAGGCACCACAATAACCATTGAATTCTATACGAATCAGTGTGTAGACCAAGAAGAAATTGCTTGATTAAATTCTCTAAATATTTAAATAATCTACCTTACTGTCAAAGGACACAGCCAGAGTCAGAAAGATGTTTGTATGGTAACACTGTTGATAACAGACTCCAGCTGTGCCATTAGAACACCCCAAAGAAAACTCCCAATAGCTTGAGCATTTAGAGGGACTCTGCTAAGGTAAACATCCTCTGGAATGAATGAGAGGCTATTTTCTGCTCTTCCAAGAAGATATTTTACTTCCTATAATACTCAGAAAGTATATTTTGAAAACAATGGCATTGAAGATATGTGAAAGAGCTGCTAGGCCTCTGTAACTTGCTAGATTTCACCCTGTTTTGGCTTGGTAAAGAAAATAGTGGGTGCCTACTTAGGTTCCTTTAGTTTAAGACAGCTTTCAAGGCTTGGTGGAATTATTCCATGCCATTAGATCATGGCAAGAAAAAACAACACTAAACGTTACAGGCACTAGACAACAAAAGACAAAATTGAGCTGATGTTAGGGCTGAATCTTCCTAAGACTTCAAATTCCTGCAAGTGCTAAATCTTAATGAAGAAGGGGGGAATGGGAGAAAGTAGACAATAAGTGTACCTCAGGCTCTAAGATTTAGAGCTTCTCTGTTCTACCATAATGATGAGCATTCTGACTATCACTGGGTAACTCACATGTGTAAGCCATATGGATTTATTTTAGGTGATTAAAGCAGAGTGTGACTATACAGAAATTCCAGAACTGCCACTTGTCTCATTATGTGGTTTGGGTTGCAATGTGATTTAACCTCCCTGCAATTCAATTTTCTAGTGTCTTGTGAGGAATACTTATCCACCTGGCAAAAAGGCTCTGGGGTAGCTTCTTCTTGTTTTATTTGTTTATTTTCTTCGAATGCTTTCCTTGACTCTAAATGGCATCTATTTAGAGTCATGGGAAATCATTCTAATATATGTTCAGAACAGCAATATCTGCAATGAATGTGAAATGGATTATTCTTGAAACATCTGACCATTTAACCATACCTATATTCGTAGAGTATAAGATCAATAACATTATCTCTGATATAAGAAATATTGATTTTTTTTTCATATATACACTTGCTACCAGCTCATTTTAACTCTACTTACTGCTTTGCCTAATAGGAACCTATTAGTTTCTCTCTTTGGGTTTTTCCTTTTACTTGTATTAATTATTTAGGCTTTTCAGTGTATTTTGGCATTTCTCAGTCTCTTTTGCTTCCTCCAATCCTTGATTAATATCTCTATTTTCTCAGAGAAAGGAAACACACAATCAGACTATTAACATGGCTGCTGTGACACAAATGGAGGACATGTTAAGAAAGAAACTAACAGAGATACCATTTGGTCTACTAAACTGGCAAAATTAGCAGGAGCATACACTTTTCTGACGCAAACTATAGTACCATGTTATGAAAATAGCAATGAACTAGAAGAAAGAAGAATCTGAAAGACCAGTTCTCCCATTAACTGTGTAACCTCGGGAAGTCTCCATTATAATCTCAACTCCCCTCACTGGATGTGATCTTCTCCCATTAGGAAGCAAAGCTCATAAAAACCAAGTTTTCTCTGTGATGCTCCCCTGTGCTCAGAGCTGTGCCTCACATACTAAAGTAAAAGTATAAATATTTATTGAATCAGTGAATGAATGTACTTTAGTTTCTTCATCTGCAAATGGACACTATAATGTTTATACCCAGGTGCACATAATCAAATAATAACATCAAATGACATCATAAACATATAATAGTATAACTGGCACATATTACACAAATAGAATTTCAAAAATAGAAATTGAAAAAGAAAAAAAAACTCTCCATATCTGTCAGGGAATATTATCATTTATCTTATATATCAAAATAAAGAAACCATACTACTTGAATTTGTATGTTCACCACCCATATAAAGCTGGGAGGAAAAAGGAAGTTTCTCCTCTCTCTCCACTGAACTCCATATTTCCAAATGCAGTTCAGCTTTGAGGTAAAATGGTATTGTTTTTATAGGTGATTTTACTGCTGAGCTAAGTAATTTTCTGATTCAACATGCAATGGCTACATTAGGCAATCTACTTGGATTATCAACAAAGTAATATTTATATAAGCAAAACAAAATTCTTCATTATTGTCATTGTGTTTTCCCACTTATTCGGTAAAAACAAATTACTGCTCTGGAAGTATATGTATACACACACATTCACACACAAACACACACTATTTTATAGTGGTAATATATAAAGGGAGATTTCAGTAGTCAGACTGAAAACTGCATAATGTCAGATATTAATCATTTGTCAGCCTCTCCCTCCCATCTCCCCCTGCTCGTCCCCCACACTGACAGCAGGAAGAAGTGCATTAAGAGAATTACTTCCCCATAAGTGAGGTAACATCTGCCTCAAAGCTGGGTTAGGATGGAGGCTGGACCATCTCCTTAGCAAGAGCTGTTCATGTGGAATATAAGGGAGGCATAAAGTTTAGCCTAAGGGCTCCTTCAGGTTTTGCAATGCATAATTGGTCGAAATTACAATAAAGCAAGCATCCTTTGGCATACCAGTAATCTGCATTGAACAAAAACTTCTGAGTACAAAATTCTAGACACAGTTTCCATTATAATGTTTTTTTCACTCCATGAATCATGATAATAACAAACCTTTAAGAATAGGGATTCTTCCATACACACATTTAAAAAATGACTTTCTGAATTTTCTTTGTAACTTTGTGTGAAAGTCAAACAGTATTTTCTAAGTCTCCTCCTCCTTCGTTCTAATGAGGAAGTCACCCTTTCCTCCAAGCCTGTAGACACATGGTACATATGCTCATTACCAACCACACATATTTAAGCAGTTTTAGCAGACAGGCCTTTAGAGCATAATTAATGGAAACAGCTTGACCATGTTAATCAAGTTGATTAAAACCAATGAACACTAGTTATAGGTTAGTATTAACAAACTTTGTACGTTACGTGATGGAAAGGAGTAGATTCTTAATAAGTGAGAAATGAGAAAAAATAAAAATCTTAATAACATTTTATCCACATTTGCAATGTAACTGTCACTAATAAGGCAGGAAAAACAGTAAAAATCAAGAAAATAATACTAGGATCTTAGACTCACACTAAATTTGTGAACTTATCTAAATTTTGTCATCAGGATGTCTGATGAATTCATAATACTTTAATGGTAAGGCAGATGTCAATATCCTAATTTTTAAAAGAGGAAATAGAGATGTCACAATTTTAATAAGCATTTTGGATTATTCTGATTCATAAGCTCAAGGTATACCTTTGCTGTGCACCAAAATGAATGATGAGTCTCTAAATTATTTACTTATTTTTTTAGACAGGGTCTCTCTCTGTTGTCCAGGTTAGAGTGCAAGGCATTGTCATAGCTCACTGCAACCACAAACTCACAGGCTAGAGCCGTCATCCTGTCTCAGCCTCCCTAGTAGCTGGGACTATAGGCATGAGGCTAATTTTTCTATTTTTTTTTTTACAGAGATAGGATTTTACTTTTGCTCAGGCTGGTCCCAAACTCCTGGCTTCAGGCAGTCCTCTGGCCTCAGCCTCCAAAAGTGCTAGGATTATAGGTCTGAGCCACCACACCTGGCCTAAATTATTGAATACATCTTAGTCATTTCTAACTCTCTAGATTTTAACTTGAAGCGTGATACTTGATATTCAGTAGTTTTGGTTAAATCAGTCAATGTACCTAAACACGGTCTTACTTTGTAGGCACAACTAATCTTTTCATCAATGTTACATCTTCACAAATTATAATTTCTAAGGCCTGTGAAATATACTAACTCTGTCACTTTCTGGACAATAAATTTGAAGTTGTAATCTTTTTATAATATTCCTGGGGAAAATAATGCACTAATAAACGACCAATGCTAAAAGTGAAGTGAATTAAATTGTGTATATTTAAGCATATTTTTCAACTGTTAGTCTGAGAATTTTGGTAAATGGTGAACTACGGTATAAACTTGATATTTTGCTGATGATTGATTTCTATCAAATCTAGTACATGGCAGAGAAAGAAGGAATTTATCATACTTTCAGGGAAAAAATCCTTAAAGTTCTTCTCGCTTGCTAAAAATAGCAAGTGGCACTTAAAAGTACAAATTGAAGTTGACTCTCTGGGGCAAGAATGGCGTAAATTAGCAGATCCTGAAATAATCATATAAACTGAAACTACCACTCTTTTAGCCAGCCAAATAATTGGGCCGCGATGAATCCCTTGTTTGTACCACTCCATCATGAAAGTCCCCTCATCTTCTGATCCAAGTTTTGTTAGTCTGGCATAGGATAATACCTTTCACTTATCAAATAACTTGTAGTTTACAGGTTGTTCATATTCCATTAGCTCATTTGATTCCACAATTTGGAATCATTTGAAATATGCTGGAATGGGAACTTTTACCTTCATTTTATTTAAAAAGGAGAAAACATCAGAAGGACCAAGATGACTTCTCCAAGGTCACCTGGCAAGGCAGTGGTTGAACTGACATCAGAGCAGTGGCTTTCTATGCTCTTCTTGCTACACCAGAACATGTTCAAATGTTCCTTTTCACCTTGGGATGCTACACAGAGTCATTCTCCTAAGCCAAAAATAATGACTAGAACAAGAATTCAGGGCAGAGAAATAACCGTATGAGATTCAGGCTTGTGCCTTATTTGGGTTAAAACTTCCAACTTGAATTAATTTGGTTAGCAACAAAGATATAACCAAAACTCTAGCTAGATACTAGGTGATTTTTAGCCTTTAAGCTGTGTTTCACTCCAACTAAGCTGTTTCTTTTTCTTGATCAAGATCAAAATGTGCTAGCCATCTTTAAACACTTAGCTACAACAACTTCAACCAGATGCTAAATTAAATAGAAAAATTTTGGAACTTGGTATTCCCCTTCCTTCACATATCTAATTTTACATAAAAAAGAATGAAACCTTTGGTATACTTTTAAACCTACAATTGACTTCCTTTTGTACTTTATCTTTGTTGTTGCTATTTTAGCCACTTAATGTTTTACTTCTATGCTATCAATTAAATATTTTCTCCTCAGAAAGATTATAGTGTACACATGTGAAATATGTTCTAACTCATAAACACATGAGCAAATACATAATTATATTCTAAACTAGGACAAAGGATGGAAATATGATTGCGATATTTATAGATTTACTTTGTAACTTTTCCGTTTAAAAAAAACTTGAAAATTTATTTCTTGTTCTGTTTTTTCCTTCACCCCATCCTAACCTACTTTAGACATCTTGTAAATATCTCAGTATGTTTTTAAATACCAAAGATGACGAGAACATTTTTATCTAATGTTGTCCATGCCAATATTAATATTTTGTGTGCCATGTCACAGCAGCACTGAGCTAGAAGCAGTGCTTCAGTGTGAATTTCTCCAGAAATTAATCACCACTTTGGCCTGAAGTACAGTTTGGGATTCAATTACTCAGCCACCTAGGCTAATGTTTAATCTGTTAAATATTCGATTTCTACTGAGAGATACAAACACAGATGAATATAGATTTTGTCATTTCAAAATGTCAAAGGCTGACCTCAGGACTCAAACTCTTATTCTAAAACTGTTTATGTTAAGAAATGATATTATAACGTTGGGCAACCCATAGCAAGGAGAGGATGTTGAGGATATTAGGCTACCACCTAGAAATCCATTTAAAAAATGGTATTTGTCATGGGCATTTTGCTATAACTGAGCTACTTCTTGCCAGTATGTGCCATTTTAAATATGTGATACCATATAGAGATGATGCATTTATTTGAATAATAGAGAAAGTACTACAAATATATCAACTTTGGATCTTGGCCCCTAAACTTTAATATTCACAGCACAATTTGTCTTAAAATTTCCCACTTTGTGTATTGCTTTTTTCTTCTATTAATAAGACACGACAATGTTTTGTTTTTGTTTTTTTTTCTTTCTTGAGACAGAGCTAGAGTGAGTGCCCAGGCTAGAGTGAGTGCCATGGCATCAGCCTAGCTCACAGCAACTTCAAACTCCTGGGCTCCAGCAATCCTTCTGCCTCAGCCTCCCGAGTAGCTGGGACTATAGGCATGCGCTACCATGACTGGCTAATTTTTTCTATATATATTAGTTGGCCAATTAATTTCTATCTATTTATAGTAGAGACAGGGTCTCGATCTTGCTCAGGCTGGTTTCGAACTCCTGATCTGGAGCAATCCCCCTGCCTCGGCCTCCCAGAGTGCTAGGATTACAGGCCTGAGCCACTGCCCTGGCCAAGGCATGACAATTTGGTATACCTAAGTCTCTGGTAAAGGCAACCAAATAAAAATATTCAAGAGGGCTTTTTCAATTGTAAATGCATTTGTAATTCTTGTTTCATTTGTTTAGGCATCTAAGGCCAGAGACAAATCTAATTTAACTTTCCCTTCACCAGTTTATAAAGCTTGAAAGAGATGTTAAAATATGTAATTAGAAACGTTGAACAGAAAATGTAATATATAGTAATATACTGTACTGGATACACATATGTGTGAATATCTAGATTTGTGTGTGTATATGATCTTGGAATTTTGAAAAAGTCAGCTTATTTAGTTGAAATCTAATCTAAAGCTATCCTAATTATACAGCCAAAGAACCACTGAGAATTATGTAAAAAATCACTTCACCTTTTGTATAATAAATATTATATTTTTTCAAATGTACTTTGGATATCCTTTATTGAGTATTTTATGGTGGAGCTCAAAATCATTATCCTAGATATGTGAGAACATAGAATTTGTTATTTTTAATATACATTAAATATAAATGTATGCATGTCTTTGTAGTATATCTGTGTATATGTGTGTATGCATGTTATCTGGAAACCCAAGAATTTATAGAAAAGTAATTTTCTAATAAATTTGAGTTATACAATCTCAGAATTCAAATGTTATCTGTAGAAATACATAAACTATGTTTTACAAAGAATCGTCTTCTTGTTACAAGTTTTAACTGACTTTGGTTTAGATATTACTTAAGGAAGTTTAATTATTATTGTGTCATTTTTATTCTCATCATTGCAAAGAGTTTTACAAAAAGTCTTACAACGTTGCATCAGAGAACCAAGCTTTCCAATGGGATGAGATTATCACCTGAGCAGGATGGAAACCCATGCTGCTTTCTGCTCTATTGTGAATAATGTTAGTGAAAAGTTACCGAAAATTTCAACTTCTCATAGGAGGAGTCACCATTTCACCTACACTAGCATAATGAATTATCTGGGACCTCAAATCATGATATCTGATCTTAAAACCAATGAAAATTTTGTCTTGAGTTGTAGGATAATTTTCAATATAACAATTTAATGAAAATAGTCTCATAATTACTTACATATAACCTATATTAAAAGAGAAGTCTGCTCAATTCTACATTTAATGTTTAATGTTTTCTCTTACAGTAAACAAGAGAAATAACAGAAAGTAGGCTATATTCACAATACTCATCAATCCTATCCCCTGAAATTACCATTTTTACTGCTTTTAACCATCACATACAAGTAAAATTATATTTTTCTACTGTAAAGATAAATGTTTCTCTATAGAAAAGATCCTAGTAAATTATGGACCAGATTGTTTAACTTATAGTTGATTTTAAGGATTATCTGACTTTTCAGGAACACAGTACTTTTTACATATTTTCACTTACTAATCTGGCTACATTTCAAACTAAAGAAAATAAAAATGTGAATATTTCTTTGCAGATTCCTATTTCCATATCATGTAGAAGAACAGCTGCAAAAACATTCATGCTATCTTACTTTTATTTTCAGGACCAAACAGCTAGTGGATGTAAAAACTAAATAGTATCAAACTCTGTAAAAATGGGTTGTATATATTCAGTATAATGATTTTCAAACATATTGTGAGTAAATAAAGAAAAAAATATCTTTTTCTTTGGTTATACATTTTTAAGGCTATCTTCTTGAGAGTACATATTAAATCCATTTTGTGCTAGTTTCTACCTCCCCTCGCCAAATGTATCATCAGGCTGTCTGACCTCAGTTGCTTCTGTGACTCGTTAAGCTGCCCTTATATTAAAAAAAATTTAATTTATTTGCAAAAGATGTTCATAAACCCTTTCTGTATAAGACACAAAGGATATTGGGAATTCAATACAAGTCAATTGAAATACTATATAATTTCATCATTATGTAATTGAATAAAGAAATATTCTTCTACCTAGTTTGAGAAAAATCAGGAACAAACTGGTATTTCTTAGAGTTGTTCTGCATTGTAATTGATCTACTGAGATTAATGCTATGCTTTACTCAAAACTGAAAAAGACCTTTCTGGATAAATGTGAAGTTTGTGCTTTATCTGAGGGACTCATAGGAGGCAAAATTGATTAAGGATATTCTTTCGTTATATGGGTTTGTACAGTCCTGAGAAGAATATGCTCTTGGGCAAAAAGCCAGGCCATCTCTGATCTGGAAGACAGCAAAACAACTAAAGCAAATCTAAACAAAACAAAAATACAAATGTCTTGATGGATACAAGTCCCTAGGTAACTCATTTGACATTTACCAAGTAATACGACCTTGGAAGTTTTTCTTCTAAGAGCTATCTCTTAATCACTCAGGTTCCCTTGCTTTAGAAAATGAGCAGGAAGTTGGAGACTCTTTACTCTGGCTCCACATTTTCACTGACTCTCTCTCCAAGCCCCCCTAAGCAAAGTTTGGAAAATAAAAGCTAAAAGTAAAGATATTTTTGTAGATAACTTTAATATTCACAAAATTGATGTTTGAGTCTCAATCAGCTTAAGTTCTTGAGGAATCAAAATGTTCAGAGTCACCTTGCTGATCTGCATTTGATATTTAGTGCAAGAAAAGGTAAACTTTTATTGTTCTAAGACACTTTAGGCTATTTGTTACTGTAACAACTATGCATCCTTTCTGAAAAATTAGTTTTTTTAGGTGAGAGATGAAGGAAACAAAAACTTGGATTGAAGCAATGAAAATGGAAAAGATGGGACACAGTAAGAAAATATTTAAAATAGAATAAACATAGCTTAAACCATTAAAAGCTGCTCATTTAAGAGATAAGAAATAGTTTTTTTAAAAGTTCCCTGCATAAAAAAATATTTGCCCTTTTTACTATAAGAAATAACATATTATGTATGCTTACTATATAAACTACAAAATGAAAAAGTATTGACAGATTATAAAATGTAATATTGTTGACTAAGTCAGGAATTCCATAACGTGTTCTTACAAATTTTATTTCTTTTATTTTAAAGAGGCCAAATAGCTCTTGATCCTCCCTGAAATGTTTGAGAAGGAGGAACACCTAATATAGGATTAAATTAATGATTTTCAAAGTCCAAACTTGATCTTGACCACAAATGTTCACTGATAGAAAAGATTACACAGCTTTAGTGATTGTTTTTAATTAAAACACAAGAATTCAAATAGATACTCAACATTCTCAAGCAATTGTTTTTCATTTTTCCAAAGGATTGTTTCCACACCCTTTAATTCCATATATTTCATGTCTTTCCTTTCTTCAATTTTCCTGTAACTATTTCAATCTGCGCTCTCAACTTAGGAGACAGTTTTCAACTTTTGAGAAAATAAAGCCACCAATTGCAGAACACTTTTATTTTCTTGAAACCAAATTCACTAATTTATGTACTCCAATTTCTTCACCTTTTTTCCTATTATAACAAAACAAAGAAGGCATCTCCTGAAAACGAAGTCCAATCCTTTCATACATGTGCTGACTTCCACTCTTCTGGCTTTCAAGGACTTTGCTTTTCTGGTATTTTACTGTGTCTCCTCCAAAATCAGTCTTTCTGTTTTTCATCTTGCTTCTTAGTTGCTTTGTTTCTTTTCTTCTCCCTCCTATTTTCTTCCCTTTTCTTTTTTCCTCCCACCTAAAACATTACAAATCATATACATTCTCTAAAGTTTAATGTCAAATAATAGATAATGGCATGGCATCCAGTTACTAAAGCCAAAAACCTGTTAGTCATCTTTAATTACTCCACTTCTCTATTTATAGCTATTCAACATCATGTTATTGCGTTTCTACCTTCAAAATCTATCAGAAATCCATGCACTTCTCCTCATTCTTACATATTTTCCCCAGATGACAACTAACCACTTAAATTGTCTTTAAGTTTCCATTCATGTCCTATTAGCAAGAAATTCAACAATGACACACATCAGATCATGTTAGTCCACACTTTATACTCTGGCCTTACTTGAACATATAGGATCTGCTCCCCTTGCTTTTTCAATGCACTGAGTTCTGCCCATCCTACATTAATTGGAGACAGTTTAACATGCCAAATATTTCCCACCAGAGTTCCTTTGTATGTATGTTTTTTTCCTGAGTGAAACAGTATTCTCCCTAACCTCAATCACTCACATAGCTAGTCTTTCTTAATTTAAATATATATATTTCATCAAGTAACTTTTCTCCCCCATTTAAATCAATCTTCTTATTATCATATATTATTTAATTTTCTTCATAATTATTTTTCTTTCTGTCTCATCTCTCTTTTTACCTATTCTTCCATTCAACTATCAATATATTAACTTATTATCTTTCCTTCACTACATTTTAAGGTTCCCAAAAGATAGGAACTGTGACTTTTAATTTTGTATTCTATATACATCCCTGCTGTGATGCCCGACATTTAGGTACTTACTAAAAGTTATTTGAAAGAATTACTCCTAAAAACATATTCTTCAACCCAGGAAAAGGATATTGGACTTAACTCAGAGGGCATACTGTGGCCTTCCTGCTGTGGATTCTAGAACTCTCTTTTCATTTATATATATATACATAAAACACATACACATATATATAATATATGCACATATATATATATACATACACACAAATATATGTGTGTATATGTATATATATTATTTCTGGTTAAAATTTTCTAAGAACATTTTGAGGCTTCAGATAGAAGATACTAAATAACATTACTATGTGCTGATAAGCAGGGCTGGAACAAGTAGGGACAGACATTTGTCACATGAAATATCAATCTTTAGAGATATTCAGCACTTAGCAATAATCTCAGTTGTATTATAAGACAACATGATCAGTATTTCTTTTATGTCTTTGCCAGGAAATTTTATTTTTATGTCAAGTTGATTAAGTTTATTTGAAACAGCTGGTTTCTGGATTATAGTAGTAGCAGAGTGTGGAGGAGGAAACCATCCTAGAATCAGAATCCTTCCATCTCAATGCTGTTATTTCTATTTTTTAACCAGGAGGCCTGTGAGAGTTATTTCTTATTAGAAATACTATCCAAAATCATATCAGGCCAAAATGACTTCAGAAGGTTTTTGAGATTATCCAATTAGATAATATATATTAAGTTATATTCTAAACTATGGAATAAAAACGTACATAGAATGGATACATAAAAATTATGCTCTTTTCTTCCCAAACTTTAGGATGGATTTGTGAAAGTTAATTCTATTGTAAATCAATGCATTCATTGATGAGCTATTACATGCACATGCATATAAATAAATCTTTTTTTTTCCTGGAATCTTCCCATACACATCTGTTTCTTTCCAGAGATATTCTTTAAGATGATGAATGATTTAAGTTGGATGTCAGTTTGAAGAAAATCCAGGGAAAGCTCAAATATACATAATTTCTGTTTGTAATAATTTTAATTAAGGTGTTTTAATTAAAGAATATTTATTTATATAAAGACTAAAGGAACAGCAAAATGGAAAGGGAGTTCTGATCAGAATCTGTTTGCTAATGTGAACATTATGAATGTTCAATGTTTTAAGCCTCTAAAATGTGGGAAAAAACCTGCAGGAGATAGAAAATATCCTTCTTAGACACGGAACACTGACCTGTGGATCCATTTTCTTCTCTGTGGGTGGTAGTTACTATAGTTCTTTTAGGAATCCAAAAAATTTCACAGCATATGAGAATAGAGATGATGCATTAAAGCATGGACTTCACATTTTAGCAAAAGGATCACTTTTCTATTAATGATATTGGGTACTAACAGAAATCTTAAATTTTTACCTGATTTGAAAATTGATGCCCAAACCCTGAGTACGTCTGTCTGGTCTGTCTGGTTGGTGTCCAGTGACAAAGGATGGTTACAGCTGTGTAAAATTATAATCAACTGGTCTCATTGCTTTCTACTTGAAAAGATGCCCAATCCATTTTATGTTAATCAAAGTGGATATAAACTTTGCACTTATTTGGCTCAACATTTCAACTTTAAAAAATTCTATCCAAACATTGACACAAGGAATAACTATTTAGAAGTTTGCTCTTCCATATTTTATAGAATAAATTACTTTTAATGTATTTTGACAGTTTCCCCATTATTCTCCCTTTCACTTTTGATTTTTGTTTATTTAGTTCTTTTTGGGGTTGGTAGAGAAATATGTGAACTCTATATACTCAAACAGCACTATCCAATATAGCAGCCGCTATCCATATGTGGCTATTTAAATTTATAAAAATGAAAATTGAAACTTCTGTTATTGGTCTGTTTTGCAGTCTAGGATGATGGGGGAGTGAGAGAACAATGATGTGGGTTAATCAATCAATCAGTCTTTATTTATTTATTTATTTTGCCACTCCACTGTTGAATCTACTAAAAATTTTGCTTGAAAAGACCTATCGCTGGCCAGGCATGGTGGCTCACACCTATAATCCTAGCACTCTGGGAGGCTGAGGCAGGCGGATTGCTCAAGGTCAGGAGTTTAAATCCAGACTGAGCAAGAGCGAGACACCGTCTCTACTATAAATAAAAAAAAGAAATTAATTAGCCAACTAATATATATAGAAAAAATTAGCCGGGCATGGTGGCGCATGCCTGTAGTCCCAGCTACTCGGGAGGCTGAGGCAGCAGGATTGCTTGAGCCCAGGAGTTTGAGGTTGCTGTGAGCTAGGCTGATGCCATGGCACTCACTCTAGCCTGGGCAACAAAGTGAGTCTCTGTCTCAAAAAAAAAAAGACCTATCTCATGTATGAAAATTGCAAGTAAAATTAATTTATTTGAAGCTTTCATTTTTTGCTTTTCACAGTCCTGATGCAAAACATCAAGCTAACTATACGTACCATGACCTTAGAGGGCTTCTGTTATGGGTCTGTTTTGCCGTTACCTTAAGTCTTATTCCTAACTTATGATCAGATCATCTTATCTGTCCTATAACTTCATCATCTGTCCATGACTGTTCATTATTTTGAATATAATATTCAACTTTGTCTGACTTTGAATGTTTCTTATTTGGCATGATATAAAAACACTAAAATTAGCAAAATACAGAAATCTGATGACAGTCATAAGGTCATTTAGGAATTTAAGCAAATTATTATATAAGGTTCATTCATCATGTTGGGTAAAATCAGATTTCAGGCTACATTAGGAGAATGATATATTTCTAATCATTTTCTGTCCATGAACTGAAAAGAAAAACAGTTACAAAAATGAATTGCCATGGTTTTCTCTCACAAATGATTGTGTACAAAGAACAATAATCACAGGCACATCATGACAAGGTTCCTTTCTGGGGATTTTGAGTTCTGAAAGGAATTCCCTCCTTTATTTTATTGGAAATAAGCCATAAAGCAAATGTCTTCATGCTCATCAAGATCCTGTTATTTTGGTACTTCAGGATTCATACACACCAAAATTCTGGATTTAAACCAAACAAAAACCTTACTATAACACCAAACATATATTCCATAATTTTGAAGTTGCACTGAAAATATTTAAAGACCCTCAAACGTTCTCTTTAATCTCAAAGATAAAAACATTTTTTTAAATATTTGGAAATGCTCTGTTCCTTTTTGTGTCTTTCCATCTTCCTGTGCCACTTGATGAATATATTAATAGTGTGGTTTGGCCACATCAGGCTATTTGATAATTTTGAGCTATATAGCTTCACTTCTTTCACACCATCTTAGTTTCAAATTTATTGTTTTGTCTCAAGCTCTCTCTTGACTCCAAGCCAACACACCTTCTTGTTTTGGTCCACTACATTGTGTGTCAGTAACAGTTTGCATCCTTTTGGGGGGCTTACATTATCACATAACCTGTCTCACTAATGCCTTGCTCCCTAATCTTGTGTCCCTCTGCTGGGCTGACATAACCTGCACCAGTTTTATCCTAACCATTCTTACAAGAGGAATTGGATTGATATGGGTTTTGAGTATAGATCACACAGATACTCTTCTGATTCCAAAACACCTGGATTAACTATGGTCAGCCACACAATGTCTGCTCTATTATATTTTGGCCATTTTATCTATTTAAAATTTTCATAATAAAAATATGGTACAACATTAACTGTTATCATGATAGACATGAACCATAGCATCCTCTCTAGTCCATTTTCTGGAAGACTGGCCACTTTTAAGAGGGTGACATTTATTCAGTAATTTTCTAGTCAGTGGAAGATGAATTTTTCTTTTAACTAGGTAAATCAAATGTGTGTAAAGAGACTGACATCTACAGTTAACCTCTAAATACATGTGTTTGTAGTATTTAAATTTTCTGGGCTTCATATTTACTCAAAGGAGAGTATGATATTATTAAAATATGAGAGAAAATAATGTAAGAAGTTAAAGTTTTTCCTGAAGGACAGAATCAGTGTCATATGCATCTTAGTATGTCAAGCATTTAACACAGTGTCTTTCTCAGAGTAAGCCTAATATCTTAATGAATGAATGAGACTTGTTTTATTTAATACCATACAACTAATTGTCATTTCCCTTTTAACTTCCTTTGTATAATATAGTCACACACACAAAAATGCTTAGCATAAGTTTTCACTGTTTGGAGACAAAGGGTCAAAATACATGTATACCTAGCAGCCCTAATTTAGTGAAAATTATTTCATTTATGAAATAAATGATTTCTCATTAATAAATAATTTCTCATTAATTAAGAAAATAAAATTATTTTATTAAATAATTAATTAAAAATAAATAATTTCTCATTAATTATGAGAAATTAATGGCAATAATGTAGTGGCTCTGAAAACAGTAATTCTTCATACATTTATTAGAACTTTGCACGGCTCCAGTTTACTGAGAGTGAGCTTCAAGATTTTGTTGCAAATTAAAAATGTGTCTGTAAAATCTCGAAGGAATACATAGAAGCTAAACTGTAATTAGCACTGTATTTTAACAAAATTTGAGACTGTTCTTCCCCAAGATACTGTGGAATATGAGCTACAGATGTGTTTACTCTGGCAAAAGACTCAAGATTAAAACAACTCCCATAAATAGAGACTAAAAGAGCCATTTCCACCCTAAAATCCTATATTCCAAATATCACGTCACTTTAGGAATGAATATTCCAATGCACCAACTAGGGTAGGGGCTTACAGAGTTGTTTTAAGTGATACAGATATAAATGTATCCAAATTGTTTCTTAAAAGAGGAAAATCTGAAATCATTTGTAGCAAAGATTGCTGTTGAAGAAACAAATTAATCATGATACCTAGTGTCTGATGTTGCATTATATAACATATGGTAGCTCAGTTTCTGTTTTGCCTCCCCACAGGTTAACAACCATCTACCAGGACATGAAAAGTAATGCACAAGAGCCATTGAGGTCCCTTGGGAAATTTGGATGGGTTGTAAACACAATCTCTCTTTCTCTCTTTCTCTTTTTTTGTCCTCTCTCCCGCTCCCCGCCACACAGGATTTCATAGAATTTGAAAGTTATGAAAGAGGTTTTCTCTTTAGTTTTGTTTTGTAAGAGGATTTTAGCATATAAACTATGGCATGATCTTATCTTTTTAAAACTAATAACTATGGAATCTTCAATTGGTATGCCTGGGGGAAGAAAATATTTGTCACCATTTATGACTTTAACATTAAGGCAAATGTCAAACATCCCAAAACAAACAAACAAGCAAATAAATAGTGTAGCAGCCCAGTGAAGAGTGCACATGTCCACAATCTAAAGGTAAGAAAGCAGATTTTTTCCTCACCCCATCTGAATTGTTGCCATGAAGCAAGGAAGGCCAGCATTGTCATATTGCAAGAGAATCCAGAAATCAGAATTTTAGCTTGAACCCTCCAAATTACTAATTTCTTGTTATTTTTTGCATTCATAAATGTTTCAGACAAAAATTAAGAAATTCAAACTAAAACAAACAAAAACATGTGCCAGCCATATTCAACTTCAAGACTGCCAATTTATGACCTCCGTTTAAGCCAGTTAATTTGATCCATTTACAATGTAGTATGATTGAATCTATACATATAAATCTCCCTGGGCCACAATGCTTCCAGAGAATGTTTTTTGGCTTTACAAGTGGTTTATTATGCTTTCTGAACTCTTACATAGTACAATCATATTTATCTTATATAAATATTTATCCTTTAATTTATTATAAAAGAATAATAATATTTGATAATAGCAAATAGCTACTATCTTTTACTCTAAAAGTTTTATAACTACTATTGTGATATGATTTTTTTTATATTAACATTTAAAATGGTTGGGGAAATAATGGGGTTTTAGGTTTGGTAGAAATACTATTATGTCACAGCCAATTAACTGATCAATTTTATTATTTAACAGAGATAGAAAGCAAGCTCTAAACATATGTGTTTTCAAAACAAATTACTCAGCTGTTGTGTGTCATGCATTCTTTACTTCTCATCTCTGTTTAAAGAAAAATCAACATGCATAAACAAACCATTACTAGAATGTATTATTCAGAAGCAAATATGTGACCAAATCCATCAAAGTTATTCTTAATTTTCAGGTCTCCTCAGGGTCCTTTTGATCATAACCATTGGTCCTACTTCAAGTGATCCCACACTGGGAATAGCCTCTTTATATTGTTGCTTACACAGCAGATGACACTGGTACAGAGCTGACCAAACAGTCCAACTAGTGGTTGAAAGTCTTTGCCATAATGAAGTGGTGTGCATAATTTTTATACTGGAAAATATTGGGATATTCAAAAGAAAACTGATGGTTTTCCATTACTTATTAAAAGTATATTGCTTAATTTTTCTGTCTAGAATGTTTTCTCCTTTTTTCCTGCCAGACAAATTCCTATTGATCCTTCAAGTTATTGATTGTCTCCTGTACAATGTCTTTAACTCCCTGAGAGAATTAGCCCCTCTCTCCTCAGCGAGACAGTGGTGTATATATGAATGTATACATATGTGCCTTTTACTAGTCTCTCACTCATTTCACCGGGGCCTGCCTGGAAAGTTTTATATGAGATCGCTAGAATCTATAATAACATCTGGCACATTGGACTTAGTAAGTTAATATTTGTTAAAGGAATAAATGATTGAACAACCAACAACTACAACTCGAGAACTTAATCATCAACATTTTAAAATTAATCATTTTCCAATATGTTTTAAAATATGGATTCTGGAATACATTATCAAGTAAATACAATGACTTGGAAATTTATCTAATATATAATACAGAAATATAAGTATGAAATGAGTGTGTTGGTGTATACCCCTATAATTGCTATCAAGATATTAAGCAATATAAGAGGAAATACAGAAGTATATATAGCTTTTAAAGGTCAGTGTTTCAGCATTTGAAAACATTTACTGAGCAACTCTAACATGCCAGACACTTTAATATGTGCTGGGGACAGAGATTGAAAGAAAAGGATTGAAAGAAAAGGACTGAAAGCATAGAAAAAGAAAATTTGTGATATATAACAATAAAGAACTCTTAGAATATATAGACTTTTTGCACCCAAAAGTCATTAGCTAATGAGAAAGACATTGAAACTAGTGAGCATCAGTCTGTGATTACTTTACTTAGAAATTATGCAGAATCTACATATACATGTTAAAAATCTAACACACTTAAAGTGGCACATACACACATTGGTAGAAAAGTCCTTGTTATCTACTTTCCAGACCCACAGAGCGGAGAAAGCAGATGAAATACAACTAACTACAGGTGTTTAGGCATAGGAATCATGGTTTAAACTAGGATTATTATGGAAATGGAGATTCAAGAATTCCTTGTACCTTAATATTATTCTCTCCCCTTTCTTTTCATTCTGACTTTTGAATTGCTGTCTCTTAGGCAATATTTCAAGTAGCAAGAATGATGCACCAAACAATAGATTGTAAGTAACAAATTTTCAATACAGATTCTGTTTCCTAAAATAGATCTTAAGGCCATAGGTGAATATTGAGTTTCCATATTTAACAAACTTAAATCAATGTTACTGAATAAAATGTGTGATATTGTTTTAAAGTTGTAAAGTTTAAATTGATTTAAAATATAAGAAATCTGTTTTGGGCAATATAAAAAGTTTAAGAAATTCATTAAAAGCAAAATATGCATCTGAAACTAAAAGTTTCTCTATTTTGTTGAATATTTTTTCTACTTCACATATTCTATATCAGGTAATGGGAATACTTTTTAAACCTTTTTCAGATTAGGAAAAATAAAAAATGACATAAGTGAGGTGACTACAAAAATAATGTAAGCTAGAAAAGATAAACGTTCTATAGAACATATGGAAGTTTGCATTGTAATTTTCTGTGTTCAATACTATATTATTTTAAATATAATCTAAAATTAATTAGACTGAGTTGTTCAGTCAATAACATTAGAATATTGTTAATGAATATCTTACACTGCTGTGTATTCCCTTTACATTAATAACAACAAGATTTATTCAACTTTCCACAGTTGAAAGTTATTGCAATCATTTATGTATGTAACTTTGTATAGTCATCATGGCAAACAAACTTTCTATTTTTCAGATGAGGCAACTGAGCCTTAGAAATATCAAAAACAGTCAAGAGTGGTGGCTATGCCTGTAATCCTAGCATGTTGGAAGGCTGAGGAAGGAGGATTGTTTGAAGTCAGGAGTTCAAGACAAGCCTGAGCAAGAGCAGGTCCCCACTGCTACAAAAAAGTAGAAAAATTAGCTGGGCACAGTGGCATGCACCTGTAGTCCCAAGATAGTTGGCAGGCTGAAGCAGGAGGATCCCTGGAGCCCAGGAGTTTGAGGTTGCAGTGAGCTATTATTACGCCAATGCATTCTATCCTGGACAACAAAGTGAGACCCTGTCATCTATTAAAAATAATAATAATAAAATAGAAATATCCAAAAAAGATGCCCAAAGTAATATGGCTCAAGGCCATTAAGTTAAATACTTTTGGCAGATTTTTATGTGCATGCACTGGGCATCAAAATGAATGTGCTCTTTGCAAATATTTATTCATTTGTTAATTAATTATTTATTGAAGAAATAATGGGGACTGAGTATGTGTTTGACCCTGAACTAGTGCTAGAATATGAAGGTAAATAAAAAAGAATATTTTCAAGGAGTTAGTAGTGGCCTAGAAGTAGGGATAGACACATGAAGTGATAAATCCCATTAAATGTGGTACGTGCTGGGAAAAAGTAATCACAGTGTGCATGGAAATACAGGCATTTAGACCAATTCAGAGATGAATTTCTATAGGTGATGAAATCTTAATTAAATTTTGAAGATATGGTAAAGGTAAAAAACAGAATAAAAGACATTCAAGATAAAGGGTACAGAATGAGCAAGATGTGTGTGAACTCCAAAAAAAGAACCTCCATCTTTATCTACCCAATTGTTCATTCAACCAAGATTTTTTTAAAGCATCTAATATGTACTAGTGACTGATCTAAGTGAACGACACCGATAAGACCCTGCTCTGTGGGGCTCTCATGGTGGTAAACTTAGAACAATGTTCAAGCAAGATGTGACAAGGGTGTGAACAGCAGAAATGACAGGAGAAGTGGGAGATAGGGAGTGAATTTGAAAAATATTTTCAAGGTAAAATGTGTAGACCTCTTGACTGCTTGAACCTATAGGACAAGAGAGAACGAGAAGTATAAGATTCCCAGGCTTTTGGCTTGGAGAATTAGGTGGATGTTTTACCCATAACTGAGATGTGGCATTAGAAAGATAAGGTCAATTTTAGATATACTGAGTTTTTTCTGGGCTTCAAGAGGATACAGTTAGCAGGCAAAGGGGTATTTAATTCAGCTGGTAGGGGGAAGAACCATGGCTGAAATACAGAGCTTTGGACACTATAGTCACCTTCGCATAATTTAAAACCATAAAACCAGAGTGAGTACCCCTGAGCAAAGGAGGATATTGTTGAAGAATGAGAATATTTAACCAATGATTAAAATGTTAAAAATGTAGTTACACTCATACAAGATAGTTCAGATTCGTGAGAATATTTTAGTATTATTTCTAAAGGAAAACTGATACACAGCTAAATCAGAAAGGAACAGAAATGATCTTCCAAAAATTGGAAATCTTGAACATGTGCCTATTTGTACCTATGAAAATTCAGTGTCATGTTTGAATAAAAGACAAGGTAATTCTAAACTATTCTTCATACACAATTAACAAGTACATTGCTCAATCAGGCTGTCCATAATTCCCTTTCAGACTTTGAAAATTCTCCTGTTTCCTTCCTTGGGTCTCAAGAATTTGTACTATATTTTTTGCATGTTTTTCATCTCAGAGTCCTGACAATATTGATTAAACAATACAGGTGGGTAAATTAAATGTTTTCAGGCCTGGTCCTGTTACCGTTGGGATATAAAGAAAGGTTTAGTTTTTATAAATTAAGGAAACATCAGAATTGCTCTTTTTCTCTCTCCTGTATTCTTATTCAATCTGCCAACTCTGAGTAAGCATTTTATTCACTTTCAGAGAATAGGTCTCAAGGAGGGGCCACAATTATCTATGAGTTATTATTATAAAAATGCTTTCTGTTCTGAAGTTCTGGAACACTGGTGGGGGTTTTACATATGATATACATACATGTGTGTGTGTGTATATGTATGCACACTTATAGAGAGAGCCAAATTGGGTTGTGTATATATATCAAATTTGGAATAAATGTTTCTCTTGCATTTACCAAATTTGCTGCTCTAGATATGTGAATGTTCTTTATTTTCTGATTTATGATAAACTGAGGGCCTGAGAATAGTGGAAGAGGAAGAAAACCTTAAATAAATATTCAACATATGTGTCCATTTCTTTTGGTACAAGTAATAATTTCTCAAAGGTTATATGACAACATAAGGCATTTCTTAAGTTTCTTTAACAGAACATAGGTTAATCATAGAGAAGTTATTATTTATTATTTAAAAATCTATATCTTTATAGTCAAAATACTTTGTAGAATACAATATTAACCTATCTCTCAATTATGGAAATTGTTGTAAAATAGTTTTGCTACAAAGGAGCATTGAAAAAAGAATAGTAATCCAGTTTTGAAACTGTAAGCTTGAATTAAAATCGACATAAAAATAATATCAAGCTAAGTGTAAAATTAGTAAAGCCTAGCATACAGCTTAGCTATACCTAGAAGACTTTCTATATTTTGTTGACAGGAGATTGTGTCTAAAGTAAATGTAATGATACAGTTGCTAATTAATCATCTTAATTCATAAATCTTCCCTTGTAGTAGAAATAAGGTGATGAGAAGTGAAACTATGGAGAAAGGGAATGAAATTCTACTTCTAAGTTAATTGAATTACTCGAAACATTTAGAATAGGTAAGAAAATAAGGCTGAAAGAAAGAACTCTTAGTCACATATTTTACCACATCAATTTTTTCCCATTATTGCCATTTTTTATTATTTCCCATCCCTACTTATATGGATAAACTAGTTTTAGTAGCTCATTTCATTTTTATATAATTATATTAGATACTTTTGAATAACTGAACATATTGAAAATTATATTTTAACATTCCCAGTGATTTATAAATCAACGAGTTAGTTAAAAACATTTATTCAAAAGTCTATAATGGCTAACTGATTAAAGCTATTCAAAGGTAATATTTTAGCTATTAAAAAACAGCAAGGAGGAAGAAGAGTTATTAAATCTCACACTCAGTTGACTTAAAATCTATAGCCCCCATGGAAGAACATGAAATTGTGAAAAGCAAACCAACCTTTGCAATGTTTTTCTTAACATATTGCCTGCACCTGTATATAATTGTGATTTCCCAAAGCATTACTAAATAGGTCAAAGGTTATAGAGTTATTTCACATAGAATAGTCTTTTAAACCCAGCATACTAGTGTCTCATTTTAAGCATAACACCCAATCTGTGCCTAAAATTAGCAATGCAAGGAATGTTATCTGACCCGTCATGGTCATGTCTTGCCTGGTACCCAGAGGCATGAAAGAAGTCTTGATCATGGGACCATTCAGGGAAGCTGTGCAATAAAACAGAAAGCAGGACCAAGGAGACATATCAAAGCCCTGCATTTTTCCTTAGCTCTGCAGAAGTTTTGTGAAATTCATCCTAAGGGAGAGGATACAGGAAATTGGGTAATATTTTGCAAAGACCATTAAACCGTTGTGTCTTTCAATAACCTAACACATATAAGGACTAGAATTCCAAGAAATCAGATACTGTAAACTTAATATTTTAGATCTTTCAGAGAAAGGGATAAATGCATTTAAACTTCATTATACATCATGGTTTATAATTAAATGTTAATATTTGAAAGTATTACTGCGTGAAATAAGAAACAATAAACAAAATGAAAGAAAGATAAGACACAATGACAAAGTATGACAAGAGTATGCAAAAAACACATCAATTTCATTTGCATTATTTGGGAACTATTCTGGCAAGTGAATTGAATGCCAGCTATATATACACTTGTAAGTCATTAATACTTTAGAAAAGTGCCCCAAAATATAAGCAAGGAAGAGATGAAAGAGTTGAATTAATAAACATGCCCCAAAGTAAATACTATATATTATCATAGTGAATGAATGTATCAGATGTTCACCAACACTTTTTTTCCTGAAAAATCTAACTAGCCCCTAGCTGAAAAGGAGTGAATATTTATTTCTTTATGGATGTCTAAATAGCCAATTTCAACTTTCACATGAAATCCTTTGCCAAAATTGATGTCATACTTTGTATACATTCTACACTGCAGTTCAAGAAGCATATTTATCCCATGATTTCCAGTGACACCTTCTTCTCAATGTCTAATCATTTTCTCTACTTTGTTCACATTTTGAAGAAATAGTCTGTGGAAATGCAAGCACAGTGTATTTGACTAAAACATGGCAACATTTTCCCTTGTATCAAATGCTACCCCAGAAGCTCATGAAAATCCAATTCAACAACAGAGGACAGGAAACTTATTTCTACTCATAGTAAAACCCCTTGAACCCCATATGCCCACCAACCTTAATTACTCAACTGCATAAAGACTCCTATGTTTGCTCTGATGTTGTGGATAAATAGAATGGAATAATGAGAAATAAATGGATTTTAAATTCCTATGAGGCATTTCACAAAGGTTGACCAAGAAGAAGTGTGAGATCTCAAAATGAATGTGGAATGAATATATATGTGTATATAAAATGTATATAGTATAATTGAAATAATAATACAACTCATACATCAACAGAAAATAATTATAACTGATTTTCATCTTATAAATTCAAGATAAACATAAGGATTTCATTATATGGTATATTATTTTTCAAATCCATATGATTTTTAAAGATGAGTATAAACAACTTTATACTCTGGTATGTAAAGTTCAATCACAATGAAATCAAAACACAGGTACTTTTCCAAACATCTCTCCATCATCATTAGCATGCAAGTGGTGACATCATTGTCCATATATGTCCTTTTGCATGGCAATTTTGGGAAGATTTCCAGAGCACAAAGTGTCACTGAATCCTGTAAAAATAATTATGACTATGACATCATGCAATGGTCTAAATTCTTCAGTTTGCAGAAGAGGATAGATAATAGACTAGTTCAACATCTGATTAAATGCATGCAAAGTTCTAGATTTGGAAATATTTAGGTTTCATGTAGTTTTGCTCTTTGTTTTGGGTATATCCTCTGGCCTCTGTCTAGAAGGCTGACATTCAATCTGATAGCATAACCAATCAATCTCTCTGCTTTGGCTATTGCCTCAGTAACAACCCTAGTTTGAATCACAGATGGCACAGGAGATGAAGTCCCTAGTCACTCCGAGACATATGCAAACTCTGCAATTCTCCTTTACTTTCTATCACTGTATATTCCCATGTTGGTGAAGTTATTGAAAAATGTTATCACAAACATATTGAAAGAACACGTTATTTAGTCATTTGCATTTTCATTCACAAATGTGTTTTGCAGGCGCCAGACAAATGAGAAACACAATGACTAATAGTTACCCCCATCTTCCAGATGGTTCCTCTTCTGTATTATGAGGGTGATACTACAAAATTCCACATTAACGTATCCTATTCCAGTGTTTATAGCCCATAATCCTGTTCATTTCCTTTCTTTACCTGTTTTAGTTTTCCCCAACTTCCTCATCCATGAATTTTTATTCCTGTCCTCCTTATTTCATTGGACTTGCTCAATTTCAAAAGAAAGTGAAAGTACATTAAAGATACTAATATTAGATTTTGATGTAAATGTTTCTGTGTTGTTAACTTGGGGTATAATTTGTAGATTAGTGATTTTTACATCTTTTTGTAGTTATATTTTTGTTTCTTTTTTATGTAGTCATGTTTTATACATATGGTTGATTTAAATTGAATTCAGATGGACATAAATGAGAACATATTGGTCATTCTAAATAAGACAAAAACACTCAACTCTATTTTTTATGTAGGTGTATGTAAGATGATACAACTTAATCTTAAATAGTAATTTTCTTAAAAATTCAGCTAACTCTATATGATAAAGTCAATTAATTGAATTTATTTTTAAGATTCTTAAGTACTTTACACTGAAAGTAAAACATGTTTCTCAATTTTCAAGCTTTGCACCTGATAATAATAGGAAAAAGAAACACCATTTCCTTTTCCTAGTGAAAGGTTTAAAAGTCCTGAAAGTACATTCCCCTGATACATATAATTTACAATTATTACTCCACTTCTGAAACTAAGGAAATCCTTTGTAATGATCTCAGTTTTTATTCTTTTCTGAATGACCACCTTTGATGGGATATCATAACTCCTAATGTTAAGTTAAAGACAGTACTTCCAACTTTAAAGCACAATCCACAGTTATAGTGACTAAACTAAAAAAAAAAAAAACAAAAAACAAAAAACCATTGCAACTTGATATTCAGCATTCTTACTTCAGAATATTTTAAACTTATGATTTCCTTTGATGTATGTGTATGTGTATTGCTGTATGTTTGTGTTTTCCTAATTCCAAACGAGTACAGAGTTTGCTCAGTTACAATCTTGGATAAAAATCTGGAAATGTTTGAAATCAAGGAGGCCAGATGTAGAAATGCTCTTGAACAATCAATCTTTCCTTGCATTCGAAACCTCTGTTATTGAACCAGCTTTCTTAGTGTTCTACAGCTGCCCAGTAAAATGACCTTCAGCCTCTGTGCCTATATGTTGCTATTATTAACATTGAGTATTTTATTTCTCCTCACCTGTTATTGTCCTCTTATATCTTCACATTTTTCTAATTTCTACTCATTTTAGATAGTACTCAAAGTGGGCAGAGCCCCAATAGAAAGGTTGTGTCTTACGCTTCTCATCTGTATAGTAGGACCATTATATTGTACCACAAAAATGCTTTAGTAGTCTTTTTACCCTTTGGAAAAATGAAATTAAATTTTGACAAGGACATTCAATGCTGTTATAATGAAATAACAAAAAACCTGTGCCTTTCCACGAAATGCAAATTAGGATTCCCAGTTAAGAGACAATGGAATTTGAAGAGAAAGGATAAGTTAGAAATATCTTGAATATTTAATATAAGTCCAGGTAAAATAATTTTTCTAAATAATAAAAAAATCACTGGAATGTTTCAGTGTCCCCATAGCAGAAGTGCAAAGATACATTAAAATGCTCTTCCTTATTAAAATAATAAAAATATAAATAACATTATGCTGTTTGATGGCAGCCTCACTTGTCTCAATTTCAAGAATATATCCTCAAGCAGATAAACCACAGTTTTTGTGGTTTGGTCTGAAATCTAATGAAGGCCATAATGACTAGCATTAAATCAGTAAAATAGCATACCACTAGGCAGAATGTGTGTGTGTGTATGTGTGTGTGTGTGTGTGTGTGTGTGTGTGTGTGTGTGTGTGTTGGGGTGGGGGTGAAAGAGAAAAAGAGAGAGGCAGAGAGAAAGAGAAAGATAGTTGAAATCAGACTTGCTTTGAGCATGTCATCAGTGGAGGGTAAATAAACCTTTGAACCAATGGCCACCTCTGAATATTCCATTGGGTAAAACATTTCACCACTTTCACTGTCTCCCTGGCGACATTCAGGCACAGTTGTAGCTCCTTCCACTTAGAGAGGAATAAAGCTTGGATTCTGACAGGGTGTAATGTTGGTACTGTAGATAATGCTCAACAGCTGAGCTGCCTGATTTATCTTTTATCTTTCTCTCAATTCTCCTGGTTAAAATAATATAACTTTTATGGAGGACACAAATAACACATAAGAAATAACTATTGCACCTGCAGAAAGAAAATTTCCAGACGACAACTTGAACTTTTGTTTTATGACGTGTTAGCCAAATAACATATTTTGTTAGGGTGAAAATACTTCCTATTACCAAAGGGCATTATAATAAGCAGGTCATCATTTCTCTTAGGCTGAGATTTGATTTTCTACCTACGCTCATCAATAGGAAGAGATGCAGTTGGAACAGTGAAATGGCCTGTCTGAAGGCACACATTAACAGTAGGACCAAAAGAAGGTGTCACCAAAATTCTAATGGAAAACCCAATCAATGCAATTTTCCCCTGTGTTCCTCCTTTCTATGTATAACTATTTATCTCCTTTTTGCTTGTGGTCTTGTAAGGACATCTGATATTGCTTCAAATTTGATCCCTAATATGCTTAGATCCCTCTCTTCTATTTCCCATATGCTTAGGCTGTCCTTGAATGCTATATTTATCTTACCACTACCTAAAACCTGCCTCTATTCAAAGAACAACAAATCCTATAACCTTCTTAAACAAAGAGTGCTTAATTTTCTACATTCCTTAGTTCTTGGAATTGAAAAGTATGGTTCACATTCTTTTTGTGCCATGCTTCTACTTCCAGAATATTACCTTTCTAGCTTTATTCAAAGCTATTTTTCTTTTCTGAACCACTCCTCATCTAATTATACTAATTCCCCCAATTTTATCATTTGATTCTCTCCTGGTGACTCCCCACATTCACAGAAGATATTGAACTACTCTATTTTTACCTTACACCATCTCCTACCATTATTCTAGGGGACTTCAATATCCATGCAGAAAGGCTAACTATAACCCTGGTCTCAGAGTTTCAAAAAATGGAAGCCTAAAACTACATTTGAACTGTGAGAACAGACTTAACTCCATCTCATCTAAATTCTGTTTCCTAAATATATTGGTTTTTAAAATTCTATATTGACTACTAATTTTATCCACAAAGAAAATAAAGCCCTTGACTGCTTAAGATTCTATTCTCCCAATTACTTAGTTTCAAAATACAGCTGAACCACAACACTGCTTAGCAATGCTTTAAATTTTTCTCTTGTTGCTTACTTCTGAATTTCTCACAATAGAAACTTTCACCATGTTGGCAACTTATTGGCACCTAATAATAGTATACTGATACTTTCACAATATAATTTAGTCCCTGCCTCTCTCTCCATCCCTTTCAATAATATTTTCCAGCTTCCATATTATTTATTAAATATGCTAGATACTCTTTCCTTTCTTTATGTGGTAATCTTCAAAATTATCTTTCAAGATCTGCCTTATGCTTGTCCCTATAGACAACTATGTTTCTAAGGCTCTGCCAAAGATTTAGCACTTTTTTAACAAAGTGTTATAACACTTATCAGATATGGTAATTTTTCTAATAATATATTTCCCCCTCTGGCTCCAGAAATCCATAGTGGACAATAAGGCTTCAACCAAAAGGGCTATTTCAGATAAGTTTATATCTTCAGTGCCTAGCATAGTACCAGGTTTATTGTAAGTGTAAACATATTATTGCCACATAAATGCTTTTTAATTATGGGCACTTTTGTATACACTAACATAAATGTTCAGAAAGATTATTATACTTTGAAATTGTCTGGACTTTCCATAATTATACATATTTCTGTGATAGCTTGCCACAAATGACAACAAGTATTCCACACAGAACCAAGAAATTTAATCACTTATACCAAACATGTAGAGACAGGACAAGATCCTTATTTAGCCTGCAATGCGGATTTTGGGGAATTGAGACTAGTTGATTCTTTGTTCTCATTTTCTTGGATTCAGAATTGAGAAACAAAAAATTGTGATTTTTTAAAAACTGAAATACAAAATTGCAATATAAGAAAAGAGTTCAGATAATTTTGGACTAAACATCCTTGTAATATCCTGGTATCTTGAACACACATGTCACACAAATAGTTCTTGAAAAAGAAAATTCAATCAATGAATGAATCAATCAGTAGCCAACACCATGCTTTAAAGAAATCATCCTCTTGAAATTCCTATTTTGTTGCATTGTCATATAGTTATTATTTACAACCAATAAGATAACAAACATATCAACCTATTTTAGAAGAAAAAAGAAAAACAGCCAGTTTGGTTCTTTTAATAAAGTAGAATTATTTCTCTACTACTCTCCCAAAACAATAATAAAAAAGAACATAATAGCCAAACTCTGTGGACTATGGATTTGGTGCATTTAGATAAAGGTGGAACTAAAATTGCATATTTCTAAATCGTAGGTTTTGCTTTTTAAAATTAAAATGGTTGTGGTCACATAAATATGTAGAGATAAAAATTGGAAAAGGAGATTGAGAAAAAGACACAAGCTGCTATGAAATTCATACATGCAAATTCAGTAACTATGACTGAACATCCAATCTAGTTTTTGGCAATCAAGTTGAAGAATAGAATCATAATATTTTTAAACTCATTCTATGGGGTGGAGAAAGGTCCTTCCTACCAAACGGTGTCAAAAATTTTCATAAGAAGCATTGCAAAAGGCACATGAATCCTGACACAAATACATTTCTTTATTACCTTATTTAAGAGTTAAAATGAAACTCAATAATGCATCAATACTCAATTTTCCTTAGAGTGTAGAATATATGCAAATGAACCGTCTTTTATATAACTCCACATTTAGAATGGCATAGTTGGGCCAATTACCAGATATGCAAGGCTTAAATGATTAATGACAACATTCTATGTGTAGACTCTGTAACAGAATGGCAGTGTTAAGATGCCATTTAGTTTCTAGAAGAAAAGGAAAAAAACACTGGGGTAACCTGATGGCCATCAAGTGCTGAACCAAGCCTTTAAGTTATATCTAACTTGCCCAATCTTGGACAGGTTTTGTGGGATGCTTAGGAAGCAAAAATTATATCGATTCTAATTGAAACAGATTTACCCTATTTAATTGAATTGAAGGAAACTAGCTTAGTTCCAGGCCAAATTTCCACTTAGAATTCAAGATATGCTAAAATAGACCATGGGACCTGGGGGTCAGATGAATATCTTTGAGAGAGACTTTAAATTTTAAACTGGCTCAGGAACCAGTGCTAAATACTCTTAAATTACTGACTTTATGTCAGAACCAAATCTACCACAATCTTTTGCTTGTTATCATTACTCATCTTTTGTAGATACTCCAAAAGGTGTTCAAACTGTAAAACATAAAACACTACATGTTCTCTTTGGTGCATTTAGTCTTATGAAATCTAGTTTTTAAAGCCATGAATTTACAACAAGTAACTGGAAATGTTATGTTATCATAGTTCCTGAAGGCAAATTTAATTATTAAGACTCATAAAATCCCAAAGTCTCTTTCTCAGTTCTGCTTTTTTTAAATAAGTTTTTTTTTTTTTATTTCTTTATTTTCAAACACAAGATGTGGTTGGCATTCAGAAGAAACTCTTGAATTTAATTCTCTTTCTTCTGGAAAACTAAGCAGATAGCCTAATTACACATTTTGTAGAAACTGCATAAAGTATAAACATTCAAAATAAACTGTTGGAAATATTCACTTGAACTCAATTTCCTTTTAAGTAGTGTGGTTTAGCCCAGTGCTTTCCAATGGGTCATTTGTTATGTCAACCCACTATAGAGTACATCAAAAGAGCTTGTCACTAATTGATTACATTTCTCTACCACCATGATTCACAGTGCTATAGGGACAATTACATAACTGTTTGACTTTTGCAAAACTGTGAGTTTAAGTAAACACAATTCTTTGTTATTATGATCTCTAATGGGCATATGCACAGTAAGTATCATGGTATGTAACTAGATCTTGCTACATTGTCTATCTGACTTGTGACACAAAAAACCCTCTTTTGCAGCAACTGCAGTTCTGGGGAACAGCTGCTGATCTCACACTGAAATTAAAAACATTTGAGTTGTTTTGATTTATGTTAGCTCCCATGGGAAGAAAGAAATGAAAAATGAAAGCTTCATGTAAACAAAATACCATTTTTTCCAACCTAAATAAAAAAATTGTTTTAAATACTCTGACATATTTCTTTTATTTAAATATGGTGAGATTCTGTTACTACTATATTGTTAGAAGGGAAGATGACTAACAGTATTCTAATAGGCCAACTGCTAGGACTTTCTTTTAATCAGTGGTATTTTGGGGATACAACTTGGATCATCTCATTTTGGAAATCCAAATGTTTAATATAATATTATGTTGTAATAAAATGCAACTAGCAATGAAGATCATTAAAGTGATATATTCTTTGGAAAGCCTAAGAAAATCAGTTTCTCTTTTCTAAAAAGAAAGTCCAATGTCTTGGACTTTAGAGTTTCACTGTATGTGAAATAATTTGAATAGGGATTAGTGAAATACAGAAATACTGTTCTCAACTGATAACTGTTTAAATTAAATTTACTTTTGTGATATGAATTATTTTTAATGTCAGTTTACCTTGTATATCTCTTAGCAGGGAGGGATGGGCCCGTTTATGGTTAGAATTCTCTTAGGATCTTGTGAAAACAGGCTATCAAGAGCAACCTATAACCAAGCCAGCTGGCATGATTGATTGGCAACACACGAACAAAAAGCCTTTGGGTTTAAAGGTGCATTCCCCTTCACCCCTACCTAGCTCATTCGATACTCTTTATTCCATGTTTTTAAAAAATGGTCTCTGACCCTGGTGAGATTGTGAAGGATCAAGTACATTATAGATGATAATGTGCCTCCCCTCAGGAAGCAGGGTTTAAGAAGTCAGAATTTTTCAGTAGTCCATGCTGTCTATTTCTCTATTTTATGGTCCCCTTGAAAAGACTGAAGCATTCTTTTTAGCAAATAGTAATGAAATATTACTTTAGCAAGGGGGTAGAATTTCTTTGCTTTATTTTGGGATGTTTTAAAACAGACTGCCAGCTTATCTTTAAACTTCTTCTAAAATAGTTGTAAAATCACCACTCAAAAAGTTGTTCTTGGTTTCTTTTAATGGGTTAAATCTAAGTAAACCAAGTTTTAAATAATTTAAAACTAATAGATATTGCACGTGCAAGTTCTTCACTAGAGCAGATATTCAACTATATTTCAATAAGCAGGAAAATAATTTATATTTTACTTATATTATTATAGGAATTTCATTAATTGAATAAACCATGAAAGATTTTATTAGAAAATTTTTATTTTTGACTCTTTTGAAGAAAAAAATTACAGCTGAAATCCTGTTCTTGCCAAAATATCTGAATACTACAAATATTTCAAATACTTCTAATATAATGAAAATTTAATGATTGCATAGGATATAAACAGTTACTTTGAGTTCATTGTATCAAGAATACTTCTTCATTTAAGTCAAGAAGATTTAATAAATACACACTTTCAAAGAAGCTAAACTTTTTTTTGACACAATTGAATCTTCAAATCCCATGCATTATGACAGCATGGTATGTCATTTGAAGTCACATAGCTGTAGTCTTTTCATCACCAATATATAACATCAGGTATTCTGAAGTTTAAATCAGATTAGCCAAGACCAGTCTTAATGCTCTCAAATAATTTTTTATATCTAAAAAAGTGAAATTTACAGAAAAGAGCATGAGCTTTAGAATTATAGAGACACAGTTTGAATTCTGAGTGCATCATTGACTACAGTGTGATGTTCAGTAAATTACTTAATTCTCTGGACCCCAAATTCCTCACCAGGAAAGGGGATTAATATGTGGCTTATTGGGAATTATGAAGTTATGTAAAGCACTTGGCTGAATTCCTAAAACATGTGAAGGTGGTTACTGTCATTTTCTTTTCTTATAGAAATAAATCATACATGCTACAATATAAACTTTTCCAAAGGTACAAATAAATTTTAAAAATTGATACTGTTACCATTGCTTACCTGATAAGATTTGAAAATGAAGTAGTTAAAATATAGTGTATTTGTCAACAAATATTGTCATTTTAAATGAAATATTTTACTTAAGATAAAATAATATTTAATTATGAGAATTTATGAGAAAATAAGACTTATTCTACACATGTTTACATGAATTCTTGCCAAGTCAGTGGAATCTATCCAAAAGTTTAAGAAGAATTTGGAATGAAAAATAAAAATAGTGAGATATAGTTGACCAAGGACTGAAAATGAAAAGTGCTTTAAATATCAACTCAGGAAACATTAAAATAAAATTAGAAAAATGCAACAACAATAAAAACATTGGATCAAAAGGTCTATTAAATTCCCATTAAGAAACTAAAACCTCTTCCATATACATAGCAAAAAAACAAACAAACAAAAAAGAAACTAAAACCTCAAGAATATTAATTATAAAAAAGGTAAATGGAATCAATGTAATAATTATAAGAACTAAATGAAAATTTCATTTTAAAATGAGATAAATGTCTTACAAAGAATATGTGGTGTTGCATAATGTGACTTAGTATATAGATTTTCAATTTATAAACTATCTATGTTATAGATACTTATGCTTATCCTTTCCTTCAAGTATCCTTTATACTAAAGAATGCCCCTTTTCTATAACAATTTAAAATTCTAGGCCTAAAAGTAAGTATCTATTTTCAGTTCTTTACACTCTGTAGGATTCTTACTCTGCATATTGGTACTTGTCCTTGGCATGCTTCATTAGTTCACTGAAAACAATCGTATGCATTCCAATACATGGAAACTTCTAATATATGCTCCAAAATAACACTAAAAAATAATTATTCCAATGGATGGAAATATATAGTAACAACAGTAAAAAACAATAAAGGTGTTTTCTCTCTTCCCTTTAAAAGCTGAAACCTGTTCTTTAATCATATTAAATAAAGAATGAAGAAAAGAAATGGGCACTATTAGGCTATGGAGATGGCCCTGGAAACGAACTTTGGAAAATAAAAAATTTCCACCTTCATAAAACTAATATAGCCCTAGTATAGAAGCATGCTATTTTAGAATGGGTACATAAAATGCTATCTCTTTTGACTGTAGGAGTTCAACCCACTCCCCCACCACCTACAGCATTCCCTTTATATAAGTTGCATTCCACAAGACTCCAATCAGGAGAAAAGCAAAATGGTTAATGAGAACAGACACATCATACAGGGTTTATTTTTGGCCAAAGTACAATGAAGGGACCAGACAAAATTCCAGGAACTGAAAGTCAGTACAGGAACTATACACACCATACACACGTCTGAGTAATCTAATCAACCCCTGCTCTCCATAGCACACACAACACTGCTTCCTTCTGAGCATTTCTGCATTTACACTGCTCGCCACCTGATATGGTTCAGTACTTCAAAATAATAAAATAAGAGTTGAGAATGATATTCTCTCCAATTTATACTCGACTTTTGAGCACAATCTTGAAATAAGTCAAGATTTTTTAAAGTATCAGACTACAATATTTATTTATATTTGGTTCAAGCTGATTTTTAGAGAAATACATGTCAGAAGTATATTCTTTAAAACATTTCCTTTACTAAACTGAAATATCTCCCTAATCCTCTCATTTGGGGCCCTGTTATTTTACATTTTCTGTACAGGGTAGTCTTTTTAACCAAACTGGGATTGTTCAAAAGAGTCAGTCTGGCCATTCTTATCCTTTAAATTCATTTGGACCAAAATGATGGAATGAGTAAAGTAGTATATATTTAGATACTAAAAATATTGTTTTAAGATGAGTATTATACTACCAGAAGAAGAGAAACTAAAGAATTTTCTTATATTCTTTTAAGTTTAATTTACACATACAACTTGGTGTTGTCTTGTATAATGGAACTTAAAGTAACTTACCAGAAAAAGAGAAGAAAATATATTATTTGTATCAACCATCAGTGCTTACATTGATATCATATGAAAAAAATGACAAAGAAACTTTAGAATTTGGTATGGGTAATTAAGTATGGTGTTCAATTTGATTTGCAATTTTTATATATTAACTATAGAAAAATTTTGAACCCAATCATGGGTTCAAATCCTTTCAAATACTTTACTTCATGTATATTCCCAAAGACTATAATCTCTTTTTTTCAAATGTAAACAAAACTATCCAGGAAAGTACATAGCTCAATTTTTATTTTTTAAAGGTATTTTTATTTTTTAATTGAGATAAAATTGTATGTAATTATTGTGTACAACATGATGTTTTAAAGTTTATACCCATTGTGGAATGACTAAATCTGGCTAATTAACAAGTGTATTACCTGACATAGTTATCATTTTTATGGTGAGAACACTTAATATCCACTCTTTTAGCAGTTTTCACAAATACAATAAATATACTATTACTAACTATAGTCATTATGTTGTAGAATAGATCTCTCAGACTTATTCCTCCTAACTGACTTATTGCCTCCAAAGGCAATTCTGTAGCTTTGGCCAATGAATAAAGAAAATATTGTATATATACACAATGGAATGCTATTCAACCATTAAAAGAAGGTAAGCCTATCATTTGCAACAATATGGATGAACCAACCTGGAGGACATTATGTTAAATGAAATAAGCCAGGCACAGAAAGACATATATTGCATGATCTCACTCATATGTGGAACCTAAAAACGTTGATCTTATAGAAGTAGAGAGTAGAATGGTGGTTACCTTGGGTTGGGTTTGTTGGGAGAGGGTTGGGGAGATGTTGGTCAAAGCATAGCCCAATTTAACTCTGAAAGATGAGGGCACAACAGGTAGGGGGAAAGAAGCCTTCTATAATATGTTCTTATGAGAACTTCCAAAAGGATGGTGGACAAACATCTCTTGATAGTCCTCAGAGCATTTTTTAAGTCCTATTTTTCTTAATAAAATGAAATTTTATGCTAAAAACCTCTTTGACACTTTAAAGCATTAAACAGATGCAAGGGTTTATTAGTTAATAACAAACGAAACTGGAATGATTAATCCAAGTTAACTTTTTTTGGTGAGATAATTTTATTCTATCTTGACAGCGGGGTAATATCAATTAAGTAACTAATTGCCTTAGTGACTGAATTAATTATGGGATACATTTAATTTAGAAAGAGTGATAAAGATATAAATGCATCACAGAAAAATGGCAGAACTCCATGCAGCAATCCAACCTTTCATGCATAAAATGCTATAATGAGGTATAATTGACCTACAATAAAATATACATATTTAAAGTGTATAATTTGATAAGTGAAACCTCACTATCAAGGTAATGAACATATCCACCAATTTCAAATATTTCCTTATGCCTCTTCCTTTGTATCATCCTCCACATCCTCCACCCCAAGCAATCACCCATCTTTCTGTCACTAAAGATTAGTTTGCATTTCCTATAATGTTATATAAATTAAAATATACTACATATACTCATTATGTGTCAGGCATTTTTCATTCAGCACAATAATTTTGGTAGGTTCATCCATAACATAATATGTATTTTAGAGGTTATTCCTTTTAATTTCTGTGTAGTATTCTGTTGTATGATTATACTACATTTAATCTGTTCTTATGTTGATGTACATTCGACTTGTTTCCAGATTTGGATCATTATAATTAAAACTGTGATGAGCCTTTGCATACATTTGTGAACACTCTTTATATGAACATATGCTTAATTTCTTTTGGGTAAATACCTAGACATGGAAAGACTGGATCATATAATAGTGAATATTTTGCTTATGAAACTGTCACACTATTTTCCAAAAAGTTCCATTCTCCCCAAAAATATAAGAAAGTTCTATCTGTTACACATCCCAGCCAATACCTGGTATGGTCAGTGATTTTATTAAGTTTGTCCCTACATTAATTTTTCTTCAACATTTTAAAGTCTCAATGGTAACATTCATTCACCAACAAATTCTAGCTCATACTTTGAGGCAGGTTGACATTTGATCCCTCCTTTATGTTTAAGAATTAGAAAAGAATGAGTCCTACTTTTGAAAAAAATAAAGAAATTGTAGAAAATATTTTCAGAAGTCTGATTCAACAAATAAAAATAATTTGTGTTATTGTTTTAAAATTCAGAGTCTTGCAATGAACTTTATTTCTTTTGATATATACAATAATCTCATGAGAAGAGGGTTACTATTATTGGAAGATAAGAAAGTTGTAGCAGAGAAGGGTTAAAAGTTTTAGTAGCAAGTGATAGAAGAGCACAAGCCAAACTGTTCTGTTAATGTGGACATGACCATAATAACACCTAAAGGTATGGAACAAAAATTATGTACTATTAGTTTTTAAGAAATAGAAATAATTTCCTTTATCTAATATATGCTAAAATTTTAAGGATATGAAGGTTGAGAAAAGGGAAAAACTCCTCTAGGGTAACAGCTGAAAGAAAATGTTAAAATCAGAATCCATTTTGCAAAGTATTTAATCTCCAAAAGGCTACTGAAACAGATATGCAGATGCTTAAAATTAGTAACAGGATATAAATCTGAGATAATTTTTCTCAGAGGAATAAGCAAGCTGATACTTACTGCATAAATCTTTTTAATAGCAAAATATACAAAAATAATATGGGGTGTATTTTTAACGCTTGCTTTTAATTTATTTTACTAATGCAACCTTTTTGAGTTTATAATTTTTAAATGTCTTTCATGACAGCTGTAAAAATTCTATTACATATTCTTTACAGAGTATGCTGCTGGGTGGGGAAGAAGATAGATGGCAAATACTCAAAATTAATAAAACTGACCTTAGAATTCAGAAGCTCAGATTTCAATCTCCAAGAGTCATTATTTGAGCTCTCTCCTTTGCAGGACAATCACAGCATTCAACAACATATTTAATCTATATAATAAGGTTGTTTGGAACTTTTGAATTGGGCTCCCAGAAGGGATAAAAAAAAACCAGTTAAATAGTAAAGCAATTTTCATTTACCAGAACCAATTAAAGAGTAAAGTGGGGCCTTTATTGCAAACACCATTTTAAATTACTTACAACACCCCATAAAAATGTAAGAGAAATATTTCCAGATTTGCCTAGACTGTTGGGACAGTTAGCTTGATATTTATGATGAAATTCAAGGTAAATTTGCCAAATGGTTCCGTCAACTGTTCTTTTCTCTGATGTAGAAGTGTATAGAAAAGAAAAAACCTGGAAGAAAGTCCCAAAGCAAAAGAAAGAGAATGTTTACTCTCTTAGTTCTTAATTCTTCAGGAAAAGAAGGGAGAAGGGGTCAGGGGAAGCTCAGAATTCAAGGAAGTACTTGCAAAAGTCATTCCCCTGCCTCCCCAAGACATTTCCTGCTGGAGAGATGGGGAGCATCGATCAGCCAGTGTTATCTGAGCCAATCTGTTTACCTCAGATTGTAAATCACATCTCAGTGTATCCGAGCCCTGCACCCCTCTGAGATGTCCAGTTAAACCTATAGACATTATCCATTTACAGGCTTTTTGCTTTTTTCTTTTTTTTAAGTGAAATAAAAACCGTATGAATTTCTAAAAGAAAAAAAAATGTGTTTACACAAGCAAATGACTTCACATCTGGTGAAATTCAAGCTGCCATTCTGTAAAAACAATTCTGACTGTACACTGCTCAGAAAATAGCACAATGTCTTTTAAAATATCACAGGAATATAAACTGAAATAAACTGTATATTTCAGGATTTTAATGGATAGCTTAATTCCTTAACACTTTTTGTAATTTGTTTCTCTGATTAATCTAAGCTTGTTAAAATTATATTTCTGAGATAAAATTACAGAATTGCTATAAAATACATTTATAATATTTTATAGTCTATTAAATATTGTTTTTATTATAATTTTTTATAATTATTATAATGATCTATTTGGAAAGAATGGGAATCTCTTGGTCATATGTCAAGTAAATATCTGAAAAACCAGCAAACAGTAAAAATAAAAAAAAAAGATTTGTTTGTTGGTTTGGGTTAATTCCATTAGGAAAAATCCATTTAGTGAATTGATCCTCTTTGGAAGTAATGTCTAAGTTGATATGAATGGTATCACAGTAATGATGACAAAAAAACTCCCCCAGAAAAAATAGAAATTATTTAACATATATTCATACTTACCAGAAATAACCTTATATTTAAAATTAAAAAGCCTGATTTAAATCCACTTTCTTTTATGAGTATCCTGTTCATAGGTAAAATATTTCTAGAATCTGTGGGTAATTTCACACCTATAAAGTCCCACAAGCTGGCTGTTACAGGGAAGAAACCATCACTACATGAAGTTACAAGAGTAACAAATGTTCTGTCTCCTTAAACATGTTACATTATTATATTATAGAACTTATAACAAGTTTTTTTAAATTGAGAAATGTATGCACTAATTAATTGGTAAGATAGAAATTACATAATTTTTGTTTCCAATGTAAAGAATAATTGTAGGAAAAATAAAAATTCAAAGGATAAATAAAAGCAAACACGTAAAATAACTCCACTGTTTAAAGAACTTAGGTTAGGGCTTCTCCTGGGATGAAATCAAATCATTCATGCACAGGAAACTTGCATGTTTATTATTATGTTTATAATGTAATTTTTAATCTGTAAAGCTAAAATTTAATTTCAGGATGAGCCACCAAAATGCTTTCACTTTACATTCCTTTGACTCATTTATTCAACAAATTCATCTGGATACTTACTATGTGTTTAGTACTATGTAAGTTAATTTGGAAATAGCTGTGAGCAAAACAAAGTTGCTTTGCTCATGAAAAGAAACAGTCATCAGGACAAGAGTTATTGACATATGTGTCAGAAGGTAAAAAGTTCTATAAAAAGTTAAAAAATCAGGTAAGGAAGGTATTGGAGTTGTATTTTAAATACTCTGGGCTGGGAGATCCTCGCTGAAAAAAAAATGAGACTTGAATGGAGACCAAAATGCAATGCAAAAGCAAACATGATATTTGTCTCTGAATCTGTTATTTAACATTCTGGATTTGCCTTTTGTAAGATTAAATTACAAGTTGACAAGAGGGCAAAACAACAAATTTTCATAAATATTTGATGCTATCCTGCATTTTTCACTATTCTTATCCTATTTAACAATCAAATCTATTTGTTAATAGTCAGATCTATTTCTAACCTACACTATCGGAAGTATTGAAAAATAATCAAGGCTGGCCATTAGTACTTCATTTTAGTAAGAACACTTTTTAAATCTGAAGTGATACCTCTAGAAGATATTTCCTGATGAATAGGTGGCTAAAACTTGACATAGGGACATTGTCTGAATTCTAAGTTGCTAGAGTCAATGGAAAGAAAAAAAAGAAAAAAAACAGAGTGGTTGTAAGAATCACCTCCAGGTTTCTAAAGGGGGAAATCCAGGTCCATTAGATTATTTAATGTTTGTATATGGGGCAAGGAGGGTAAGGGGGCCATATCAGAACTAAATTACTATAATAAACTCAAAATCTGAGTCATATTATAAAAATACTAAATAATATTAAAAATTAATCAATGTGAATAAGGAAGGCCTAATAGTGAAGTTTGTGGCAATGTGTATTGTACAAAGAAAACTTTTAAATGTTGTATGAGATTGTGAAATACAAGTCTTTTTTAACATATCTATTAAATAATAATTTAGATGAGCATACCACTTCCAAATGCTAGATATCAGGAACATTTAATGAAACACATGGTGCCAAGCAAATTGCCTAAACTTTTTCTTTTGATCCACAATGTAATAGTAGAAATAAAATAAAGATAATTCTAAATCTAAAATTTAGTTATAACTCTGAATTATATCTAACTAATATGAATTTATATAGTGTTCCTTTGAACCATATTTAACTGTTGTTGAACTTGCTTAATTTTTTTTTACATAACTGTCTAATTGAGCATTCACAATCTAATAAGGTGCACACCAGGACCCAAACAGGCCTTGTCTTAGGCCCTGAAGGGTAAAGGTTTTGTATCACTTCCAGATTTTCAATTAGATTCTAATTATAACATGCCTCATTTAAAGCTACAGGACTCCCAACCCTTTCAACACTACTGGACCATAACATGTCTGTCTTAATTAGATCTGATTAGTTCTGGGCCCAGCTCACATTGTGTACCCTGACTCTGTTAAAAGCTCCTCATCTGTTTGGCAGCTGCTCAAATGGAAGAACCGTATTTACCATGCAAGAAAGTGTGCTCCCTCACCTTCCTCTCCTGGGAAGCTGGGCCTTTTGATATCCCATAGCTCCATATGATCAGTCAAATGATGCACCTCACTTATCACTGGCAGTATGATAAAGTTAAGAATGGAAGACTAAGCCGCTCAGAGGCTACTCCTGGAAGTACTACAAGCTTGTCTCATCTTACCATCCAATCCAATTCTATATGGCTATTTTAAGTTTTCCAGAGATTGATTTATTCATCCCATGTATTATCTAAGTAGGGTAATTATAGTTAACAATTTATTGCATATTTCAAAATATCCAGAAGAGAAGATTTGAAATGTTTCCAACACAAAGAAATGGCAAATGTTTGAGAGGATAGATATCCTAAATACCCTGATTTGATCATTACACATTGTATGCATGTATCAAAATATTACATATGCCCCATAAATATGTATAATTATACATCAAAGAAACTTAAAAAAAGTAAGTCTATATTTCAAGAAGACTATATGAAATAGTAGTTGTCACACATTTTCTGAAAGCTATTTTCACATATGACCAGTAAGTGTTATCAACTTCATTGATACGAAAAAAGAAAGAAAGAAAAAAAAAAAAAACCACTTTAAAACATTTGACGTATGGGGACATCTGTTGGAATTTTCTCTCTTTGGCATCTGCAATTTGTTTCCAGAAGCCTCTAGATGAAAATATCAATATTGATTTTCTTTTTTCTGTATTTGATACATCAAGCTCGCTTCATGACTAATGGCTCACAAGCCATCAGGACATCCTCATTTACTTTGCTTTCTATCTTGGCAGCATTTTGATAATGGGTGAATTAATACTGGGCATTGACATCTTTATCTACAGTTAATGGAACTTCTCATTTAGTTGTGAGCAGTTGCTGAGGGATATCAGATTTACTAGGATTAGCAAGAATCGTCTTCATGTTTTATCTTCTAAGCTAGTGAACTGGGAGGTCTGAAGAGGTATTGTAGGAAAGGTTTAAGCTATTCCATAAAGTATGCAACAATATTCAATACCATAATATAAAAAGAGACATATAATGCATTGTATACCTAGGGTAATGGAAACAAAATGTGAACATTTAAATTCCACTGTATGTTTGTCACTATGAATTTCTAGCTGAAATTGTTTTATATCTAGAAAGTAAGTCTGCTTGGTAATTTTCCATTAAATGAAACTAAATTGTTTCTTTTTGTAAAAGTTATTTTTTTTTCTACCAACAATACTATGAACATGCCATCAGGTTAATCATGCAGATAAGCAGATATAGAGACCTAGGTCCTATAGATATATCATCTAATTAGCTGGGTGAGGAAGATATTCCAAATTGAACATTAAGACTCTCTTCTTTGTATGCTTTCCTTCTTAGAAATGTGGCCTTCAGTGACAATGCAAGTAAAACATAATGTAGGCTTGCTCCATGCTAGATTAACTTTAAGTGTTTTACAAGCATTAACTTAATAAGCATAGCAACTCTATAAATTATGGCCCGACTGGATATGTAAATATTGCTATACTCCAGGATTCCACAGCTGACCCATTGTTCTTTATATATACTATCTCAGTAGAAACTCTCTCTTAATCCTATGGATTTAAAAACTCTTCACAAATGTCTCCGGATCTCTATATCCATCCCAGACCTCTTACTTTCATTTTAGATACATTTATACAAATTTGAACTTATTTTCACATAGGGAAATCAAATTTCATACCTAATTCTGTCTTGCTGGCTCTTCAGCAATACTCATCCCTACACTCCAGGACCCCCAAGTTGATTTAGAAAATGTAAATGTTATCAGCATCATCTGTAAACTCTATTTCTAAAACATTTCTCAAATTTAACCACTTCTCACTATTTTCATTTATGAGATCCAGGCTCAAGCAATCATCATTGCTCACTTGGACTAATGCAATATCCTTCTCAACATTCTGCTCTGAAGTCAATTGTGACCTCCAGAATGAGATCTTCCTTGACTTCCATATCTGGTTGTAGAGCTCCATATCATTAATCTTTTAAAATTTTACATCTGTTTTATTTACTTCAAAGAAACAATCCCCACCAGAGAGTGTGTCATTTATTCCCAAAGCAATATGAATTTCTTGAGATCAATTCCTGAGCTCCGAGAAGCTGACAAAAATTATTTAAGCATTATTTGTTGGGTAAATATATGAATGTATGGATGTTATCCTCAAATTTGTAACTCTCTCTCAAGATAAGACTATACTCATACCAAGCTTGTTCATGTAAGTAGACCTATCTTGGTGGAATTTGGACCTAACCATAAATCAGTCCTTTAGATATTTTCAGGCCTCTTTGAACATGGAGCAGGAGTAATTTAGATTCATGTTGAGACACTGACAATTCAACCTAACCTGTTCCCAACTTCACCACACATATATTTGTAAAACTATAATTCACTCATTCATTTAACATGTTTATGACTGTGCTAACTGGGATTTTTTAAAAAAAGAATAACATAGAATACTCATCCTTAAGTTTTATCATCTTTGAGTCTCTAATTTCAGCAGATTAGATATTAAAGTGCATATATACACAGATATATGTAGAGAGAGATGAAAGAAAAGTCATTTAATAAGATCAATGTTGCCACTTAACCCCACTAAAATCCATTTAATTTTTAAAAATTATGATATATCATAAAAATTTTGCTGTATTCTAAATGTAATAGCTGAAGAAAATCATATAATTAGTCAAGAACATTCTAGGAAGATTAAAAGAACTGTTGGCAGAAAATAGATCCCAATCCTGTGTATGCCTTTTCATGGTATAATTTGACAAGAGCCCAAACTTAAAAGCACCATCCTATTTCACAAACTTTTATACCTACTTTTTAGTGTGCAACCCCTGGCATGATTAAGACTGATGGATTGTCTGCAGAAAAGGAATCTACTATATGAAGCCAAAAAAATTGTTTTCTTTCAGTGCTTTTGGAAATTCTCTTTTAAAACTTTAGAAATCCCTTTCTATGCAATTCAAATAGAAAATACTGCAAGATTCTAGTATTTCTTAATATCTAATCTTCCCATAAACAGAAGGATTATTTGTGGCTACTCTTTCAATTACAAAGTATGTGTAGAGAGATAGAAAGAATCCTAAAGTCATTGTGTAGATGAAGCAATCCTTTCTTTTAGCCCTGTTTAGCCAAATTCTGACAATGGGCAATCCAATTCATACATAGGTGTGAAATACGCCCCAGAGAAAACTATTTCACAGGTTGCTCAGTTACTAACCAGTTAAAGGAAACTAGATAAACAAGAAACCTTTTTAAAAGACTTTTATGCTATATCATATGCATTTATAAGTCATATAACAGTTATTTAAAGTTATCTCAGAAAATTAGACACTTGAGGGCAAGAACTGAAGATAAGTGAGAGAAAACATGAAGCCACAGAGTTCTATTAAACTCAGCAGCTTAATAAAGGTATTATTTATAAAGGCCTTCTTAGGTATTATTTATAAAGGTCTTATTCCTTTAATTTGTCTGTTTTTGACCTGAAATTAGGATCAGATACAACCCAAACGTAAGGCTTTAGCCTGACGCTATAGAAAGTTAAGAACCTTTGGTATCTCCTATAAATTTTAAGGAAGTGGATTGTCCTTCTTTGACTTCCTGATTCTATCCAACTCTCATACTCCTCCTCAAAATGTTAAAATTGGGACCATATTGTCTTTACTTGGATTTTGTTCCTTTCCCCTTCAAACTTACCTATATTTTCTCTTCTCTATTTTTAATTTTCAAAGCAAAATTAAAAATTATTAATAAAAAATCCCTGATATATGAATGAAAACTGTGCTCATTTATTTTTTCAACAAAGACTCACTATGAACCATGAGTTGTTATGTACCCTTCTGTGTCACACAGTCTTCTAGGTGCTGCAGCAGAGCAGCCAAGAAAACATAAAAATCCCAATTCTCAAGGAGCTTGCATTTCGGTGTAAGTGACAATCACAACACCAGGTAACTGAGTGAGTATATAGTAAGTTAGATAGTGATAGATGTTAAAGAGAAAAGTAAAATTAAACAGGGCAGAAGAATAGGAAATAAGTTGGAGAATGTAATTTTAGAGAGAATGGCTAAGGAAGTTCTCACTGAGATGTCTTTGAGTAAAGATGAGAAGATAAAGGTAAGGGGGGCGGAAATCATATAGGTCCTGTGGTCATTGTAACTTTGCCTTTTATTCTAGGAATTATGGAAAGGTATGGGTAAAATGCAAAAGTTTTGAACAGAAGGATGACATGTAGTGACACACATTTAAACACAGAGATTTTCCAGACTTTTGTATTGAAGATATATTTAGCAGTGAGGATGGAAGCAAGAGACCATTTAGGAGGCTGACATAATAAACCAGGCAAGAAATTAGGACTACACAAATTAGAATACCAGGAATGCAGGTAGTGAAAATATTCAAATTCTAGATATCTTCTAAAGGTCAAGCAAACAGGAGTCTGACATAAAATGTTGTATAAGAGAATAGGAGAGAAGGGAGAGAAGTACAAGGGAAAGAGAGAAATTAAGAATGATTTCTTCATATTTTTGCTTAGTACCAGGGAGAATAGAGTTTCCAGTTATGAGATGAGAAAGTACTAATACGAGGAGGGCAATTAACAGAAACTTCATTTGTGATATATTAGATTGAAATATTTATCAGACTTCAAGTACAGATATCAAGTAGATAGATGTTAAAGTCTGGGGTTTTAAAAAACTTATTTTAATAGATTTCGAGAGCACAAATTTTTTTTTGTTACATGGATGAATTGTACAGTGGTGAAGTTGGGGCTTTTATTGAACCCGTCACCCAAAGTAGGCAAGAGATATACTTTTGGCAATTGCTAGCAAACACATAGATAGCATTTCCAATTGTGAGTCTGGGTTATATCTTCAAAAGTGAAGAGAGATCTATGGAATGAACCTAAAGTACTCAAGGCTGTGGAAAAAAGAAAGAACAAAGAAGTCTGGGAAGGAGTTGTGAGAAGAGTTGGAGAAAATTAGAAGGCAAATGAAGCAAGCTTGCCATTGAAATCCACTGTATTAACTCATACTTTACACACAATGCTAACCTAAAAAGGGATGGGAGTTTTCTGATCCCACAATAATTTAAAAGCAATAAGAGCATAATCATCAACGTATTTCAAGATGATAACTGAGAAAATACTTTAGAGTCAATCTAAAATGAAGCTTGACTTAGCAATAGTGAAGCACTGACAATGACTAGAGAGAGATGTGGGTTCCACTCAGGGTTTTTGTTTGTTTAAGACATGAGAAAATATCATGATGGAAACATGTTTTTATATTAACAGGAATTATTTTTAGAGGGGAAATTTTGATGATGCAGGAGTCAGAGCAGAAAGAACTTCCAAGGTATTCCCAGATAGGGAATATGATGTGGTGTGACGGGCAGCTCTGGTGAGGAATATTGAAAATTCATCCTTAGTAATAGGGTAATCATTCAATGATGGTAGGAGACAGGTAGGCAGATCTGTGGATATTGTGATAGGAGCTTGTGAAAGTTCCTTTCTGGTTGTGTCTGTCTTCTTAGGGATAGAGGCTGAGGATGGCACAATGTAATGTAATCCGAAAGGATGAGAGATTATTAAGTAGTTGCCTAGAAGGTTGGGAGAGTGAATGGATTAAAAAAATATAATATGAATGCCAGATAGCATCATATTAATGTCCCACCTGGGGTTATTAAGTATTTTACTGATTCATTTATTTCCTACTTTCTGTGTTTTGATTATTTTTTGCAAGATAATACCATTCTGAAATTAAATGCATCAGTGGTACTAAAGATTACTAAGAAGGCATTCAGCTGTCCTCTAGATCATAGCACATTGTTGTTACTTCAGAATACTAAACAAAAAGGGGGAAGATAGTCACACACTGTTATTACATATTACAAAACCAAATGCATCCAAACATTTACTTTTTCTTAACATATATGGAAAACTTAAAACCTAAGATTCTAAAAATATGTGTTATCTCTATAATTGAATTAGAAATATTTTTCCCTATAATTTAGCTCTTGCTAGTTTATATATAACTAAACAAATAAGAATCCCTATTTTCTAATGGTCAGGTCACTTCCTATATATGTATGTATGCATTTATATTCACTTATTCTTGATAAGGATGTCACTATTCACCAATCTAAGCCAAATGTTTTTTTCTATTTTCAGATTCACACTATTTTTTAAAGTTTGTCTTCCTCAAACTGTGTAATATCAATTCTTCTTCCTATTTCCACAGCCCCCTTTCTTCTGGCCCTCATTCTCGTATTTTAAATAATTATCTCATGTAGGTTTTATAGTCGTCTCTTTGCTCATTACCCCAGCTTACACATCTGCATATTTTATTACATTTTGCTTAGCACTACTAAATTAATTACCCAAAGCTCATTAATCAAGCATAGTAATTTACAGAAAAATTTTCCAATTGCCTACAGGATAAGATGAAAATTAATTTTTCTGGCATGTAAGGCCAAATCCAATATTCCATTCATGTTCTAAACAAATTCTTTGCTTTTAGAGACCTTGACTATAACGTTTAATGTTCATTGGTCCTTGATCATAACCAACATCCTATCCTTCCTAATCCTCTTCTAACCTCACCCCATGTATCTTTGTTTTCCAACAGTCTGAGGGACAGTGAACTGGCGTCCTGTTTAAAAAGTTTGAGGACTCATGCTCTAGGCTACAAAAATTTCCAAGCTCTTGAACACTGTTTTATAGTCAAGGTTCTACAGATAAAAATATAAATGTAGATATAGATATAAAATAGATACACATATTCCCATTGATTTCATTTATATATATATATTATGTATATATTTATAAATATTACATATATAATATAAATAAAGGAATTCATTATAAAGAATGGGTTCGTGTGGGATTGTGGAGGCTGGGAAGTCCAAAATCTGCAGAGCCACTATTCCATTTTGAGTCTGAAGTCCAGCAACTTGCTATAGAACCATAAAAGCTAATGTTTCAGTTCAAAGGACAACAAACAGGGTCAGCATTTTGCTCTATTCAGGCCTTTAACCGATTGGATGAAGGCCTCCCACATTTTGGAGGGAAATCTGCTTTACTTCGTCTACTGATGTAAATATTAATGTCATCCAACTGACGTTGACACATAAAATTAATCATCACCAGTGTTTTCCTACCCCCTGATCAATATATTCTTCCCAGCTTGCCACAGTAGAATAACTTTCTTCTTTGAATTTCCATAGCTTTCATTGTCTACGTCAGTTGTTAAATATTCCCACCCATTAGTCTTGTAGGGTAACTTTCTACTGAGTATATTTTAGCTATTCAACTAGATTTAGGTTCCCTCAAAACGTACAGCATTGAGACTAATATCCTGGGCTCTGGATCTAGACTATTTAGATTTATTCTGGAGGCTGTTTCAGTTAATTCTTTAATGACCTGACATAATCTAAGCAAGTTACAAATCCCATAATACGTAGTTAACTTCTGAATACCAGTGAATTTTGAAATAGAACTCTGATTTATAAATATATGTTTTTCAATGATAGTAATGCATTTCATTGTTTTATTTAGAGTCATTATATGCATATACACATACATAAATACACACATATATATAGTTACAAAGCCTCTCCCTTGTTTAAGGAATCTTTTTAATTGAACCTCTTTGTGAAAGTCTAAGTCAGTAGACCACAAATCTAAATGACAGATATGTTTTTAAATTTTCTAGTAGCTACATTTTATTTTATTTTTTATTAGAGACTCATCTTGCTTTGTCACCCAGACTGGAGTACAGTGGTGTGATCATAGCTCACTGTAGCCTTGAATTCCTGGGCTTAAGTGATCCTCCTGCCTCAGTCTCCAGAGTAGCTGGGACTACAGGCTTGAGCCACTGAGCCCAGTTTCTAGTAGCCACATTTTAGACAGTTAAAAAGAAATGGGTAAAATTAATTTTAATTATATACAAATATACAAAATGTTATTATTTCAATGCATAATCAAAATACAATTATGATGAAATGTTTTAAAACTCTTTGAAAACTAGTGTATATTTTACATTTCTAAAACTTCCAAATTGGGAGTAGCTACACCTGAGGGCTTAATAGACTCATGTTGCTAGTGGTTACTGCATTGGACAGTATAGGTCTGAACTAACACGTGGTTTAATTCACTCTGCTTAACATTTTTGACCAACATATTTTCTTAATAGAAATAATGGGAAAAGTTGAGCTAAAAATAGTTTGGAAATGCTTCTGAAAACTTTAATTGTTCAGCTGGAAATACTGGTTTAGCCAAATATCTGAACTTAACAGTAGCTTCCATACTTATTTAAGTCAATTTATCTTGTAAGATTCTTGTGATACTGTTCAGAAATATTTGGATATAATGAATTAAAACTTAAAGGACTTAAGGAAAAAGAAAGTTTTGAACATAAGTCATATAAGGACATTTATGTAATGAGGCAAAAGGAGAGGCAATGAAATTATAGTTTTTTTTTATGTTATTTTGTGATCTTGTTAAAGATCATAGTAACATGCTGACAAATAAAGAATACAAAATTACATACATACTATAATTTTGTTTTGTAGGTGTTTTAAATATTACAATGCTCCCAAACTATAAGGTATGAATACTCTCTATTTCTATAAATATTTACTTCCTGTCATAATGGGGTTTTACACAAATTCTTTTATTTATTTACTTATTCATTAAATATTTTTGAGTTTATTATGTGTCACACTCTTTTAGGTACTGTTGATATGATGGTTATCACACAATAAACAATACACATAAATGATGCATTAAGTACTACCCCAATAGATCTTACATTCTATAGATAAACAATATTCAGTAGGATTCTGATGCCTGTCAACTTTGTACACAATGAATCACATAATTATAAAATTTAAGCTACATTGTTGAATTTGGTTAAATTTGCTGCCTTATATCTATTTGGGATTTTTGAAGCTGAGAACTGAAAATTTATATGTAAAACTATTATAGGTGGCCGGGCACGGTGGCTCACGCCTGTAATCCTAGCACTCTGGGAGGCCGAGGCAGGCGGATTGCTCGAGGTCAGGAGTTCGAAACCAGCCTGAGCAAGAGCGAGACCCAGTCTCTACTACAAATAGAAAGAAATTAATTGGCCAACTAATATATATAGAAAAAATTAGCCAAGCATGGTGCTGCATGCCTGTAGTCCCAGCTACTCGGGAGGCTGAGGCAGCAGGATTGCTTGAACCCAGGAGTTTGAGGTTGCTGTGAGCTAGGCTGACGCCATGGCACTCACTCTAACCTGGGCAACAAAGCTAGACTCTGTCTCAAAAAAAAAAAAAAAAAAAAAAAAAACTATTATAGGAATAGGAATAAAGTTGGATGAAGGGCTTGATTAAGCTAACCTTAAATATTACATTTCAATAAAGTATGTGACTACTTATTAAATTCTAGCCTCCAAAGCAAGAACAGTTAGACTCTTTTCCTTTGTCCCTGGCAGATGCAAAATAAATAATCTTCATTGCCATACTTCTGTTGCAGGTCAATTTGTAAGGTTAATTGAAGTAGTCACCGAATAAACGCAGTTGTTTTTTTCAAGTTCAGAAGTATCTAAAAGTGTAAAATATTGCTAATGAACTTTTGGTAGAGGGCTATTTGCATTTGGAAAGTTTTTATACACACCATTTCCTATAAGTGTAGATTTTCTTCTAAACATCTAAATGATCTATAGTAATAAGAGCTAACATTCATCAAACACTGTATAGCAGGCACTGTTCCAAGTATTTCATACATGCTATCTTTTTGCTGATTACTTTTCTTTTATTTGTGATAGTATCATCTTTTACTTAGAGAACTAATTTTTTTAGAGGTGTGATAGGATATTATAATATGTATACACATGTCATCAGTGGTCACTCAGTACACATTCGTTCCTTTTCCACTTACTCATTTATTCAGAGTTACAGACTGCAATTCGTCAGGAAGTGCAAGAGGATGAGGTCTGAGATTTCCTTCTTTGAAAGCAAAATACTATTGTTATAGCTTAGAATGGTATGAGCCTCATAGTAAGCAAGTTTAGAAACAAGGAAAATTGTATTTTAACCTAAAATGCAATTTTGTTTCTTCGAGTAGGACTAATTCCTGTTTCATATGTGAATCAAAACAGAGAAAGGAGAATGACTGGATATTTTGGATTGCTCTCCTTAAAAGGCATGGGTCTATGTTCATAAACAAATATCAAAAACCAAACACATGATTTGGGTATGGTTCTGTGTATTAACTATATACATTATTACTCATTGGCTGAGGCCAGCAGTTTCAAACTTTAGTAACCATTAGAATCACCTGATTTTTGAGCCCAACCTCCAGAGTTTCTGATTCAGTATGACTGGGTATGGGGGTTCAAGTATTTGTATTTTTAAAAGGTTCCGAGGTACTACTAATGCTGTTGGTCCAGAGACAACAATCTCAGAACCACAGATTAGATAATGTGCATAGCATTTGGATTAATTGCTGCTGTGGCTGTGCTTTACTTGAGCAAAATATGGTATCAGATTTAACCTAGGTGCTCAAGTGGTTTCTATATAGGCCACACACACTATGTATCAGGCACTGTGGAAAAGCAAATGATATACACACAGTTCTCCTCCTAAAAAAGCCTTCCGATTAAAGGAGGACAAAAATCTTTCTCTCTTCTTCTTCTTTTTTTTTTTTTTTGCAGAATTACATGGGAGTCAACATAAACCATAATTGGAAACCAACAAGTATAAGTAGATATGTTAAAGTTCATGAATATCCTGAACATTGTGGAAACACAAATGAGAGAGGCAAGCAGCCTGTTCTGGGAGATCAAAAAAGGCATCAGGCATGACAGAATCTTAAATGGGTTTTAAAGATTATAAGATAAGTAGGAATCCCATAGACTAGAGAAGGGCCATAGACCTTAATAGTGTTTCTGAAGAATGCCCACTCCTGCTGGCAAGGAAAACTAGGTCATAGAGTATAAATGGGATCATCAAAAAAGTCATTTCCATCACCAGAAAATACAGCTCAACATTTATTTCCTATTTATTGACAGCAGGCTTGTAATAGTGACTATTTGGCCCTATACTGGTCTGTTTGCCTGTCAGATTTTTCTGAGCACTGTGTGTCTTTTTTATTCACATACTTTCAGACAGGGATTAACATGTAATAGGTACTCAACAAATCTTTAATGGATAAAGAAATGGAAGATAGGATATGAAAAACTATACCGTTTAAGATAATTCTTATTTATACCTACTCACCATCAAATTGGTATCAACTGATCAACACTTAAGTGCATATATAGTAATAACATTCATCAGGTGTTGGGCAGATGGGGGGGAGAGGGGATGGGTATATTCACACCTAATGGGTGCAGTGTGCACCGTCTAGGGGATGGACATGCTTGAAGCTCTGACTCAGGTGGGGCGTTTAGGTTATATACATAACCTAAATATTTGTACCTCCATAATATGCTGAAATAAAAAAAATAAAAAAGCAAAGGATAATTCTTATTTTATAACAGTTCCTAAAACAAAACCCAAACAAAACAAGCACAAATAATTATATATACACTTCAAACTTGCATCAATTTCTTCTTTTACACTTATTCAAACCGGTAAATGAGATGTGTAGGAAAAAATTTTGGTCATTCTATTTTAGGGTGTTCTCCCATTATAATTTTAGAATTTTACTGTGTCTGTCAGATTTTTAATGTCCTACTATTAAAAGAATCCCTACATGCTTCAAATTATAGTATTGTAAAGGTAGTATAATGTGACATTTTTGGAGGTGTTATATCTGCACTAATTTCCAATTAAAATGACGAATTAAACATATCATTCATTTATGAAGCATTCATTTGCACAGAAAACTATCTATGCATGCATCTGTCCATGCATATATTTACTAATTATATCATCAATTCTAAAGCCAAAGCACAAATGGAGAGTGCTAAATATCATTTGTAAAGAGTGCCTTAGTAATATACACAAGGGTAAGATTACGCTACTCACAATCAATATAGAACTGAACATAGTTTGAGTTTATCAACTGCTCATACATTTTGATATGGTATACATATAGAAAATTAGAAAATTTCTTCTTTATAACTGTTTTTAGAATTAACTTTTAGGAAACCCAATCATTCCTTTTATTAGGAAAGCCCAGGTGTAACTGCAACAGCCAGTCAATGTTATATAGCAGTGGCAGTTCAAGTTCCAAATTATGTATCTTTCCTTAACCGATTAGTACAGGTGTATGCCTCACAGTAGTGTTAATCTGTTTATTGCTTTACTCTAAATCCTCAAGCATTTGTCCAACTACCATAATTCTTCTGAGAAGACAAGCTCCTACAAAGACTGCACATGTGTAACAAGTGCAGTGATCAAAAAGAAATTATTTTTTTAACTGTGAAATTTTAACAGATGCTGCCAAAGTAATCAAACCCGTAAAGAACACAAGGTGTAGTTGAATGAAAAATCTTAACTAAAAACCAGGACATCCATGCTCTCCTCTCAGGTTGGCCGCACACCGGCCATAAAGCTTTAAGTGAAGAATAATTTTGACATTTCTCCTCTCTGATAATGCCTGTTTCATAACTCATGGAAATTAATGGGGATATTTTTGAAACTGAAAAGATTCAATAGTTTAGTTCAACAAGTTATCTATTTACCACCTACTATCCATTGTGCACTGGAAAATTAACAGCAAATCAGAGAAAAGGTGCCTGATCTCATGGAGATTTAGAGACCACTCTTATGATTTTGTCGAAAAGAATCATCAGTCATTTACTCATAAATAAATTTGCTGTAGAAAGTGATTAACACTATAAGATTTATAAATCACATGCCAGGAGGCAGGGAGGGAAGAAAGGCTGTAGCTACTTTAGATGATGGAATGCCAAAGGAGTCTTTCTGAGGAATGATACTAAATTTGAAAACTGAATGACAAAAGAGAATTTGGGAGGAGATTTCCTGTCAAGAGTAACAAACACAAAGTCCTTCAGATAGATTCTAGGCATTGGAAAGAGAGAGAGAGCCACAGAGCCAAAGCATAGTGAATTCAAGAGAGAACAGACCAGGTAAGGCCAGAATGGAAATCAAGATGTACATGCAGCACCATGTAGCCGTAGTTAAAAATGAAAATTTCAATCTTTGTTCAATGGAAAACTCCAGCGGGTTTGAAGCAAGGAGTTCCATGTTCTCATTTATGCTTTGGGAAAGAGTATGCTTGGCTTCCATGCAGAGAATGTCCATCAGGGATAGAAGAATACAAACAAGGAGCTCAGAGTAGAAGGTGTCACAATCTTCAAGGTGAGAATTGGTGATGGCTTGGATTTGTGTGGTAGCAATGGACAGAGTAGAACGTGGACAGTTGGTGATGTATTTTAGAGATGGATGAGGTTGCTGTTTGAATTACTTGGATTACTCCACAGAGAACTTACATGAATGAAATGAGGATGGCTGTGTAGATTCTAGAAACTCTAAACACACCCAATTGTAGTTATAAAGTTATTATTATTACCTGGGTTTGCACAAAGGTAATTTATACTTGCATGCACAAATTTGGGCATTCTAATATTTTAAACTTTTTCTAGGCCCACAGTCCTCTCTACATTCAACTTCCTAAAATACTATTTGAAGATCCTGGTTTAAATAAATCCAATGGGTTGCCTCAAATGATCTCACATAGTATTCCCACACATTATTTCATGCTCCACCCCTCAAAAAAGACAAATGTCAGACAGTACACTTTTGGAAAGTATGATGAATCATATAAATGAATAATGATAACCCATCAACCTTTTCTAAAAGTGTAAAACAATATCTTCTTGGTGTCAGAGAGTATCTTCTGGTTTAAAATAATAATATAAATCTTGAAATAATGGAAGTGAAGTGAAAGGAGTTTCAAATGTTTGAAAAGTTATGCATAAAGGAAAATTAAGAGATAATTATATGTGATAGAACTTGAAGAGGAAAACTAGTCTGAATTGTGAGGTACGTTGAGGCCTCTCTGTAGAGGACAATGGACAATTTTTCTACTCCATGGAGAACAAAAATTATTTATTTGAAGTTCTTTAAAACTAAAAGTAAATTTTATTTGTCATTTTTGGATTATCATGTAATTTTGTGATGCTAGGAAACTATATATGATCATACTTCTCAAGGACAATTTCAACTAAATGATTCTTATATGCAGACAATATGATTTAAGGGAGAAGCATACTGATTCTATGGCTGAACTTCCTTGGTTCAAATCCCAGTTCAAATCCAGATTTACCATCTGTGCAACTACCAGGAAGTTGCTTAACTTTCTTTGAGCCTACCTTTCTTTCTCAGCAAGAGGGATGTTGTGATGCTCAAATGGTTTTATTTATGTACAATACCTAATACATAATTATCATTAAAAAATAAACTGCTATTATTTACATTACACATAATAAATGATAAGTATGAAGTTTTAAGAAAGATAATTTAGTAAACAGGAGAAGTATTTTGGGACTATTTTGCATCACTTCCTTTAGAAATACTTAAATTTCCAGGGCCTATTGTCTTGGAAAAATTGTCACATATTTTATTCTAAGGGAGATATTATGAATAAGCTCAGATAAAATAGAAACAACTGACATGGTCATTATTAAATATATGAATATAAAATATAAAGATATAAAATATATTTTGAAATTGAATAATTGAAAAGTAATCAGTAAAATATGCACTGAATATAAATTTATTTTCATTAAAAAAAGGACTTTAAGTATGGAATACATGTTAGGGAAAGCATATCAAACATTTGTTACAATGTATAATGTACTTGAGCTGTTTGATTTTGTTCTAAACTTAAATAGAGCTTCTGAGTGTCTCAGCTTTATCATCCTGCTCAAATCATGCAAACATGTACCGTCGCCATTAATCAGCATTCTATACCTGGAGATGGATTTCTCCAAATAAATTTTTAAAATATGGCTGAAGAACATGAAAATATGTAATGATGTCTTCTATCTTGCAGAAATAAATCACCATTTGCTTCTTTTTTTGTGTATGTCAAGCAATAAATTTCATAGTCAAAAGGTAATAAAGTAGAAGCCCCATGATCCATTCTCTAGTCGTCACCATTGCTTAGCTAAGGGCTCATTCTTTGGGAATGATTCATATGACAGCCAAAAACCAACAGACAAAAGTCTGCTTCTTTTCAATACCTGCCAGCAATGAACAATGGAAATAGCACAGCACTGCATGAAATAGAGCATTGTGGATTTGCTCAAATCTTCATGTGCTTTGTTGCACTACAACAATTTAAATTTTATACATAATAAAAATAGACATGAGAAAAGCCAAGCTTTGTTGCTTTATTAGATCATATGTACAAATAAGAGCCTTTAACCAAAGGCATTTAATCAAAATTTTGCAAAACATGCAAAATATGATTTATTGATTAAATATATTATCTTATTTGCAACAAAAACTGATGTGGTAATTAGCATAATCTCTTTTTATGAAGTGAAATCTACATTACAAATACCATTACAAACTATTTTGATGAAAGAGGTTAAACCTTGCACAGGTTTCACTTTAAGTGTAAATGTCTCATTAAAATAGCATCACCTGTAGTTATACACACAGGCTCCCTCTGTGACATGTTTAATTTATATCATCATCTTTAGAAAATGATATTTGAAGAGGACAGCTCTAGTAATAAAATTCATAAGGAATCGACATTGTTTTTCCTAGTTGCCAATCTTAAATATAGGAAAATTTAAATGTTTAACATGAAATACATTTTAAATCTGTTTACCATAATTTTTTAAAAATACTAGCAGGGCATTAAAGTCAAAGTAGTGCTTAGGAGTTGTATCAAGGAAGAATTTTAAAATAAAAACCCTGAAAACCATAGTGAAATTATATATATAGGAAACCAATCAATAAATAATACAGTTTTATAATCCAAGATCTTAAAAATATTCAGGATTATGGGTTTTTAGGACTAGAAGGAACAATAAAAGAAATCTAATAAAACTTTACTTCTTTTATGAAAATCTCCTCTTTAACAGGTAAATTTTATAGATTCCAGAGGAACTCACTCTCTCATGGCTAGATCATTCCATAATTATAATATTCTATTATTAGAAACCTTCCTTACATTTTGTCAAAAGCTATTTACTCATGGTCCATTTTTCTCTTCTGGGCCATAAAATAATCCATCTGTGCTCTTTTCCACATAGAGAACCTTGAAAAAAATTTAGAGTTATCCTCCCTATACTAAAGTTTTCTTATTTAGGTCAATTATCCCCAGTTCCCTCAACCATTTCTCAAGTTACCAGGCAAGAGAACATTCACTCTCTCTGTTGGACCTGTGAAAGCTGTCAATATTTCTCTCATTATGTGTGGCTCAGAATAAGCCAAATATTTAAGTGTGGTTGATTGTTTCCCTTACCAAGTGGAAGGTAAAAGACCTGGGTTGTGGAATGACATTATCATTTTCAGTTGGAAATTAATTTCTTCTTATAAAACAGAAATAGTGATTTCTTATTCTTCAAAATATGCTAGTGCTGCTAGCACACAGCATTATGTGGTATTTGTCAAATAAAAACAAATAAAACTGATGGTGCTTTGCAAATTGTAATGCACTATAAAAGTGTGAGTTAGATATGTTGCTATTTCAGCATTCTCTAAACACTTATTCAGTCATTTTCTTTATCACATCTGGTTTAATCTTCACTCCTTACTTATGAACTGTTAAGTGAGATATAATAATAGTAATTATTTATTTAATGTCTAGTAAATCTCAAGTGCCACATCAGTACTCTACCTATAATATTGTATTTAATCTACATGACCTTGTGGAGGTAGCACAATTTTAAAATTTTTTTTCCTTTCATTTTATCATATTATTTGGGTACAAATATTGTTAGGGTTACATATATTGCTCCTGCCATTCCTCCCCCTGCCCCCTGCCTTACCAAAGCATCAAGTGTGTCCTACCCCCAGGTGGTGCGCATCGGACCTATTTTGTAAGTATATATCCTTCCCCTCCTCCCCTCTCCCCTCTGCCCACCACCTGATAAAAGTTTCTTTTTCCTTTTTTTGACCTTTGAGTTACATTGTATATCTTTGCCTTCCTTACAAAGGGTTAGAGGTATTCCCTCCCCCACCCCAATGCTCATCACAACCCTAAGATGTGTATCTCCCCCTCCCCAAAACCCTGGTGAGAGCACTATCACCATTTGAGCACCATAGTTTTAATCAGTCAGTACCAATTTGATGGTGAGTAGATGTGGAGCCCATTTTCTTGATCTTGTGTCATCTCACTTTGGATAGCGGGTTTAAACTTAATCCAGGATAGCATAAATGGTGCTAGCTCACTGTCATTTCTTAGAATTGAATAAGTATTCCATTGTGAGCATATACCAAATTTTAATTATCCACTCATGAATTGGTGGACACTTGGGTTGTTTCCATGATCTTGCCATAGTGAATTGTGCTGCCATAAACATTCGGGGAGGTAGCACAATTAACTCTATTTTACATATTAAAGAATTCCCATCCTGTTCTTAAGCAAGATTGTATGCACATTTTTTTTTTACATTTTAAGAAAAATATTTATATGATATACAAATATAATTTAAATTTTTCCTTCACATCATATATAATTGTTTTAATAGAACCAAAGGTGAATCTCATGAAACAATCCTAATTAATGGATTGAATAAAGTTTTGAATACATCATAATAGATAGGCTTTTTATAATAAATACACTAAGGTATTACATTTCTCCTATTGGCTTCAGATCACTGTTTTCTGGACCAGTGGACTCCAAATTTTTTGAATATAACTCATTATCTTTTAAAAATAATTGAGCCAATTTTCAATAAATGTATATATTTTTGTTTTATATATATTTTATTTTTTTAAGTTTCAGAATATTACGGAGGTACAAACATTTTGGTTACATAAATTAATGTATTAATATGTACATTAGTAAAATTAGTAATTTAAAAGGATGATGTAAATATAAATAGAAATCCTAAAATTTTCTTATTGGGATATCCTGGGTGTCTGTGGAATATAAGCAACATGCTTTAAAGCTTCCTCACCATTGTTCTATAAAACAGGTTGGCAAACTGAAGTCCAAAGGTCAAAGCTGGCCCATAGAATATTTCTGCACAGTCCACAAACTCATTATGTTTTTTATTGTTTCAAATGGTTGAAAGCAAAAGAATACTATTTTGTGACACATGAAAATTATATGGAATTAAAATTATACCATGAAGTTTTATTGGTACACAGTTCCACTCAGTTTTTTGCCTTGTCTATGGCTACTTTCATACTATAACTACAGACCTATTGTTAGAAATTTACAACAAAGATTTATGGTTAGGGAAGCCTCAAACAATTGCTCTCTGGCACTTAGGAAAAAGCTTGCAACCCCTGTTATTGACCAGTAAAATCTTATTTTTATTAGAAGTATGAAGGCAGCTTTTAGAAATAAGACATTTGTTGTTAAGGGGACTAGCCTTAAAGTCTTAGACTTTGATTTCTATTTCTGTCTCTCACTAGCTACATATTCCTTGGAAACAATCTTTGCTTTCTGGTCCTTTGGTTCTGCATTTATAAAATGACATTAGATTATATGAGCCTTCCATGCTCCAAAGTTCCATTTTATGTTCCTGAAATGTGCCATACATATAAAAATACATCTGATTTATATATACACACACACACACACATACACACATGCACAAATACACCACAATAAGAACCAGATATGTATGGTTCAAAGAGTCTTTCTAGACTTGATGGGAAAACTAACCATAGTAATAATAAAAATAAATCTTAGCATTAGATAATATACTTGGCATCATTTGGTGTATGACTAAGAAATGCATTTTCAAAGTGCTATGCTTGAAAGAACAGAACTGTAATTTAGGAAAACGAATGCTTCAGCATAAATAAATTATGACCTCCAAGACCATAAAAATGTAAATCCAGCCAGATTTAATGAAGAATTAAATACTCTAGAATTTACCATTAGAAAACCAATTTCATCTTGAATGCTATAAAGTTTTTATCACATTTTAGAAAGTCTTACAAAACATTTCCCAAAACTCGCTGGGTTGCAAACTAGACTTATTTTACCAATTCAGTTTTCCTTTTAGTCTGAAAAATAATTAAGCTAAAATAGTTATATAAGCAAGTACGTTATCAAATATACTATTAGAAGCAACTCATATATAAGAGACTTCTGATTATTTTTAATAAATAGAAAAAAGTATTTTGTCTTTTTTAATAAGGGGGTATGCTAATTTCAACATTCTGAATTATTTTTCTGTATCAATTTATTAATAGTGGTAACAAAGATTTTAGACACTCTGGTAGAAAGCATGTAATGGTGATTAAGAAATTTTTTCACCCAGAGCAGTTATAGCTTGTAAAAGTACTACAGGAAAAGGATGCCAAATTACAGAGGTAGATTTTCCAGATGCCTAGGAAATCCCCCTTCTGTGTGAAAAAACATTTGGAATCTAAATAAACTCCCTAAGGACAATAGGTTACCAATTCCTCTCCTGTCTTATAGTCACTATATAACTAAAGTTTGTTGATGATAATGAAGGAACATAACATTTTCAGACATTGATATTGTGGTTTTATTTCAGAAGATAATTATTGATGACCTAATTTCAGAAAAAAAAAATTAGTATTCATGTTCTAACAAGCACTAAGATATTTTAAAACACACAGAATTATATAGATGACTGTCTTTAAACATTGCATTTAATTTTCTTTTGCCCTTGTCAAACAGAAATAGTCATGTTTTAAGAATAGATTTACTTACTCTCAAGAATAATTCTCAAAAAATTGCTAACTTCATTCATGAAACTGCCCATTTGCCTAGCATACATTACTTTACCACACTCAGTATGATCACCTTGCATAAAATATTTGCCCATTTTTAAGCCTTTTGCCAGAATATTATAGAATGTAATTAATTACAAGGTTCAGAGTCAACCATACAGTTTGAAAGTGTGGTTTAGTTTTTAGTTTAGTCTAATTCAATTATGAGCTGAGGATCTTTCGCAGGTGAAGCATTAAGGCAGGCATTGTGCAAATACAAAATTGAGAGAACAAAGCCTGTTTTTGTGCCAAGGGAACCTACTCTCTTACTCTGTTTTGTTAGTTAGATCATATTAGCTTTATACAAAATGCTATTGCCTATAATATTCTAGAATAGGTTTCCCTTAAAGTGATGATGGTAACAATTATGTGGAGCTGCAAATGACAAAATTAATATTAATTTTTTTGGTTCTTAGTGACATTCAATAAATAGTCATTTTTTAATGATATTCAGAAGAAACTAAAAATATACTGGTGGTCAAGATTAAATATTTCAGAAAATTCTACAAAACAGTGAGATAATATTTAAAGAAATAGCTTATCTTAAATTGGTTATTTTAGGAGGCAATAAATAAATTTCAAATATATCATTGTTCACACAGTTTGAACAGTTACTCTTTTGGAGTTATCTCCTTTATCAGGATAAGCATGAAAAAAAAACAGTCTTATCACTATAGGCACACATTATTTTTTGCCAACAAATGGGGTTATTCTGCATATTCACCTTCTTTATCTCTTAGATTTGGGCAAAAATAATTTTCACTATCAACAAAACTCCAAGGTCACCAATAACTTTCATGTTGTTAAATCCACTGCTCAATTTTTGGTCCTTACATCCTTCCCTCCCCTTGATGGTTTTCCTTCACTTGGATGCTAGGACATTTATCTCTCTTGGTTTCCTCCCTATATCTCTGCTCTTTTGCAGTCTCAGTTGCTGGTAACTTTTTAGCTTCTTAATTTCTAAACAGCCTTTGGGGCTCTTTACTTTTCTATCTCTATACTTACTAGCTTGAGTATTTCCTCCAGTCTCATAAATTTAAATACCACGTATTTAAATGGTTCTCAAATTTATAGCTTTATTTATACCTCTTACCTGAATCCCACATTCTGATACACAACTGTCAATTTGACATATCCATTTGTACAGCTAATAAACATCTCAATCCAGCATATTCAAAAGTTGAACTCTGAATTTATATCTCTGCTTCCTTTCTCTTTTCAATAAATAACAACTCCATTCTTCATGTTGTTCAGGTCCCAAACTTTGAAATTTACCTTGACTCATCTCTTTCTCTCACCCAACATACAATTCTCCAAGTCAGAAAATACTATTGATTATAGCTATCAACACTTCTCACTCTTTCTACTGCTAGTCCCCAGATCTAGTCATCACTTTACCATTGTGTTTTGTTTTGTTTTGCAATAGCCCACTGACTATTTCTTCTCCTTCCATCCTTGCTGTATATCAATCTCTTCTCAACACAGCAGAAAGAGAGATCAGGTTTACATGTAAGTGAGCTCATAATATTCTTCTGCTTGAAATATATTTCATTGTAAATAAAAACTAAAATCTTTGCAATGGAATATGAGGCGCTGCTTGATCTTCTTCATCCCTCTTAAATCTTTAACTTCATATGCTCTTTTCTCCCCCTCACTCATTCTCTCAACTACTTTGGCCTCATTACTTTCCTACAAACACATCAGGAACACACTTGCACTTGCTCTTCTGACTAGAATGCATGGCTTTCTCCCTCTCTACCTGCATGCATTCACTCAGCTGTCATCTTCCTCCTCAACCTATATGGATTTACAACCTAATCTCACTCTCCCTGCAGATCCTGCCTGGTTCTCTTTCCTACTTAATTTTTTCCCTTAGCACAGATCAGTATCTTATGTACTGTATATGTTATTTACTTCTTTTTGCATTGTTCACCTTCTCCCACTAACATGTTAAGCTCCATGAGGGCCAAGGTTTTTGTCTATTTACTGCCATTTCTTCAATCAATACTGGTGCCCAAACTTAAGGAGAAACTCAAAAATATTTGTTATCAGTGAATAAAAGAGACACTCAAAACATATTTGTTTTCAGTGAATAAATAGCAAAAGTTTACAAGTTGTGTAGTTATTTAACAAAATATATCTAGATTCCTGTTTTGTGTCTTTACCACTCCTGTTTCTCTAGGTCTGGAATATTTCTTATTCTTGGCTGGCTTTAAACTCCACTCTAGTGACTTTGATCTTTTAATTTAATGACAGGCCCATCAAATTCCAACTGTATATAGATTCTAGTTTCTAGATTTCCTGCATCTTGGTCCCGCCCACTTGCCAGGTGAGACAGTCTATTTGCTCTGCTAGCCTTGTCTAGCAGAAGTCACTTGCTGTACCACCACCCAGTGTCTGTCACTCATTTCTCAACACCAAGTCATGCCAGTCTGGCTGTGCTTTTTTACATCACCTTTTATGGATTTGTGTGTCTTGCATTTGGATGCACCCAAAAGATAGCACCTGCCTCACTTCAAAAGGCATGTCTAATTCCATTCTCTGCCTTCCTTAGCCTGCTTCATACCATTGCAATCTTCCCCAGCCATGTCACAAGATAGGGCAAGTACTTAAGAGGGCCTGACTCCTGCTGTTACGATCTTTTGCTTTCTCAGGTATAAGCTATTTCAGGTTAAGCCATTTCTTGGCCAGAATGGGGAAAGGGTGAACTTCTGGTGTACAAAAATATCCAGTCCATGTTACCAGGAAAAAGAAAGTGTGAGGCCTCTGGGGTGGCGGTGGCTGTGACTAGACTGTTCTAAGAGTCTGGTAGTCCCCCATGAGAAGACCCCTAATGATACTATGTCTCTCCCTCCTCACCTTAGGAGGGAGAGAAAAGTTTTCCCTCTTAGGATGGTAAGAAGAAAATGTCACTAGGGGATGTACCTTGGTACTACCATTTACCATGTATCTTTATTTCTTAGGAGTCAGAAATGAAAAGGTTTTTGTTTTTTTTTGCTTTGTAAAGACCAGGTCTTATGAGAAAAACATAGATATAAACAATTTTCATTAAGTCTGTAGAGTGCTATAATAGAACTGAGCACAAGAAATATATTGTACATTAACATGTGCAAAGCTAGGGAGACTAGCAAAAACCCTGTACTTCTGGGATCAACATGTGTGATATAGAGTAAATATGGGGAATTGATTAGGGATAATACAAAAGAGGCAGATCTGATTAGGGAATTCTTAGAGTAGCCAAAATGACTCCTATGTATATCATGGAATGTAGACATTTCTTGATAATTCTACAAATGCAAGTAAAATCACAACATGATATCATATAGCACCCATTCAATTAACAGAGCTTGGAAGGTGAGTCAGTCCAAGTGTTGGTGATGGCATGGAAAACCAGGAACCCTCCCGAATTCCTAATCCATGGAGCCATCTGCACATAAATTCGGCTATAGTGAATGAACTAGGTATGCATGTCACATGTCATTAGAATGGAATTTCTGGTAGAGTGTTTTTGCTTCACAGGCTCAGGAAATGACAACAGTTGGTTGGATGTGTGAGCTATGGCTATAAAACAATAAAACTAGTGTCTGTATATCACCGAAACTACTTCTGGGAAGGATTTAAAAGATCTACTTGCATAGGCAACTGAGGCTTCGCTTTCTTATCTCATTTCCATTTGATACTGTGCCTTGCTACCACATTCATTTCACATCTTAGCAGTCCCTATCTTATTTTTTCCACTTACTTATTTCCCCCCTTGGTTCTTTATGTGTTATTGTTTCACTGTAGTGTTTACTCTAACTACCATACTTACATTAAACTTTTAGACCATCAATTTTAGTAGTTTATTTCATATAGTTTTTTCCATTATAATTCTGATTAATATTATTATTACAGTAATTCTTTATTTTCAAAAGTCAATTGGAAAAATAATATACCATTCCTACATTATGATAGGCTTCTTTTGTGACTTCTACCCATCTGAATTACAGTCCAGAGGGTAATTTTGATTCAATCAGCACAATGAGTAGGTAGAGAATTTGAATCAGGAAAATTTTTCTGAGAGAGGTGAGTTAGGAACAAATGTTTATGAAAGGGGAGAAAGGGGAGAGCCTTCCAATTGATGGGAAACTAAAAGGCACGCAAATAAGTAGCATGGAAGAGTGGAAAGTTGGCTGGATTTAGCTAGAGGAGAGAGTCAGTCTGTAGTGGGAAAAGATAAAATTGGAGAGGTACAAAAGTGCTAGTTGACAGAGGACCTTGAATTGTAGGCCAAGAGTTTAGACTTGATATGGTAGGAGTAGCTGATTCCAGGACAGGAAGGTGATGTGATAAAAATGGCATTTGCAGAAGATTATGTTAGCAGTTTATAAAAGAATAATTTTAGCAAAAAGAGACTGGAATTACGATAACCAGCAAAGAAGTTATTGTAATCCCTGTGTAAATAGACTAGGCCTAAAGTAATAGAAAAAGGGAGAAGGTGATAAATGTGTCAGACATCATAAAGCAAAAGAGTTTCAAAGCTCAGTTCCTAGACTGCCTATTTAAGAATTACCTGGGATTCTTGTTTAAAATTCGTATTCTTGTACCACAGCCAAAACTTTTCAATGTGATTCTTTCAGACTGAGGACTAGGAGTGAGCATTATAACAAGCTTTCTATGTGATTAATTTTCACGTAAAAGTTTGAGAATTTCTACTCTAGAGGAATACTTTAGAGAGTGTAGTGACTTCACTTTAGAGGGAAGGAGAGAGAAAAGAGTACAATGATCATATGTCAGCCAATCTAGGGCTGAGGAAAGAAGATAGAGTGATTAATAAAACATTTTAAGTAGATTTTATTTTTAGAACAGTTTTAGGTTCACAAAAAGTATTGAGCAGAAGGTACAGAGATTTTCCATTTCCCCTCCACACATGCATCGCCTCCCCCACTATCAGCATCTCCCACCAGAGTGGAACATTTGTCACAACTGATGAACCTACATTGCATATTATTTTCACCCAGAGTCAATAGTTTCCCTTAGAATTCAGTGTTGGTGTTGTACATTGTCTGGGTTTGGACACGTGTATATAATATGCATCTTCCACTATAATACAGAGTAGTTTCACTGTCCTAAAACTTGTCTGGGTTCCACCTATTTCTCCCTCCTCCTTCTCACTCCCTAGCAACCCCTGCTCTTTTCACTGTCTCCATAGTGTCACCTTTTCCAGAATGTCATATAGTTAGAATCATATGGTATGTAGCCTTTACAGATTGGCTTCTTTCACTTAGTAAAACGTATTTATGTTTCCTCCATGTCTTTTCATAGCTCATTTCTTTTCAGTGATTAATAATATTCTATCGACTTCTTTTATTTTTCCATTGATATTCATCCACTCACTGAATGATATCTAGGTTGCTTTCAAGTTTTGGCACTTATGAATAAAGCTGCTGCAGACATCTGTGCACAGGTCTTTGTATAACACAAGTTTTAAACTTCTTTGAGTAAACACCAAAGAGTGTGATTGCTGAATCACATAGCAAGAGTTCTGTGAAGAAACTGCCAAACTGTACTCCAAAATAGTTGCAACCATTTTGCATGCCCACCAACAATGAATGACAATTAGTAGGAATTTGAAATATAGAATCTGAACAATTGTGGCAGAAAAGATGCCAGATTATGTAGTTAACATGTTAGGATTAAAAGAAAGAGAACATTTTCACAGAAATGTATTTGAGACATTGAGAGGGTAAGTGGAAAGTATTTTGTTAAACACAAACGTGGAAAACATTGTGCTATTGATGACACATGCAACCATAAAACCTGAATGTTACTTTAAACAGAAAAGTAGAATCCAAGACATAGATATCCCAAAATTTAAGTGGTAGAAAGAACTAAATTCAGCAGAGAAGGGAAGAGCAAACAAAGATGTGGAAAAGAATCTGACTGCCCTTTGAGGAATGTCTGGGAAGGAGAAACATTTAAAATAACTAAAAAGGTAGTTCTACTTGTAGCTCTTTGAGGTATCTCCATATTACTTTCCCTTAATATGCTGAAATAAAAAAATTTTAAAAAATAACTAAAAAGTACAGAAGGGTTTTCTCAGATGTACCCTTTCCACAATCTTTGGATTTCATATCTTAAGACCTATGTGTTTGTTTCCCAAACTTGACTTTGGACAAGGATCACTTTGTGTATTTTTAAAAGACTCAGACTCCCAGGCCCCAGTCCAGAACTAAGTCAGAATATCCAGGTGGAAAAAAGCCCAGGAAATCAGAATTTGGCAAGTTTCTCAGATGATTTTAGGATTGCTCAAAGGCTAATTATTTCTTATTCAGATTAGCAATTCTCAAACCATCCATAGAAGGAAGGTGTTGTATGTTATGATAATTTAGGTATAAAATATGGACTTGTTTCCCCGGCATGGCTAACTACAATTACATAAGGTGCAGATGGCAGTACTCTTCCAGATTAAAATAGAGCAGTGGTTCTTAATCCAAGGTGATTTTTGTCTCTCTGGGATATTTTGTAACATCTGGAGACAATTTTGATTGGCGCAAATTAGGGGTGGGGAGTGCTACTGGCGTCCGGAAAGTACAGACTCATGACAATACTAAACATCCTACAATGCAACAAGGAGGCCCTCATCTCTCTCCACAGTGAAGAATTATTGACCCAACATGTCAATATTGCTAAGACTGAGAAACCATAAAAAGAGGAATAATGATTAAATACAATATATTAATCAGGTTTGGATTATAGTTTAAATTTTAAAAAAGCAAAAACAGCTAGAAAAGATATTCTCAGAATACTTTTGAGAAATTAGTGCAAGAGATAACTCATATATCACAAAGAATTATTGTTATTTTCCGAAGGTATGATGTTATTTGAATGTTACAAAAATGAATGCTTTTATTAGGATAGGCATGTTGAATTCTGCAAGTTAATTTTGAATAATAGAGCAAAGAAAAAATGTCTAGACATATGCATATATATCTATATGGAGAGGCAACATATATGTGATAAAATATTAACAACTTTTAAGATATCCTGTAGTCCCAGCTCCTTGAGGTGAGTGGGTGGCTCTTTGGAGCCCAGAAGTTTGAGGGCAGCTTGGATAACATAGCAAGACATCCCCCATCTCTAAAAAAATAAAAATTAAAAAGGAAAAATTATATTACTGTGTATAAACATGCTGTTAGATAGAAAGAATAAGTTCTAATGTTTGATAGCAGAGTAGGGTGACTATAGCTGACAGCAATGTATTGTATTTTTCAAAACAGCTAGAAGAGAGGACTTGAAATGTACCCAACACATAGAAATGATACTCAGATGATGGATACCCTAAATACCCTGACTTGATCATTATGTTTTCTATGAATGCAACAAAATTCACATGTACCCCATAAATATGTACAAATATAATGTATCAAAAAATTAGGAAGAGGTATACAAATGTTAATTTATTCTTTCAATTTTTTTTGTACATTTCAGTATGTTTGAAATTTGTACATTAAAATGTTGTGGAAAGTACCATTATAGGTATTTTAACAATACTGGTTTGGATTTGGACAGATTGGTTTCCTATGCTTGGTTTAATTTTGAAATTGATTTTGACTTTCATCTTTATTGTGCTTTAGGCCATTCCCATGACTTCTTGGTCTTTACAGACTCTGAGATGTGTTTCCTGACAGGACCAGAATTGTAGGCAATTGACACATGACTCAGTGAAGAATCTGACAGCTTTGGCCAGTCTCCCTCCTTTATTTCACTTCTCCTTCCTCTGTCTTTTATCTAGATGGCTTTTGCTCTCTGGGGGCAAAACATTCCAGACTGCATCATTCTCCTTCACTTCTTACTGCTGGGTCTAATTACCTATGTGATACCTGTGAATGGGAAACTACCCAGTGGCTTTCAAAAACTGTCCCTTCAGGCACACAAAATAGGAAAAGAGATAAAAAAAAAAACACACACTATTTCGCTTTCGTTCAAACTATCTAAACCCTACCAAAGCCACTTTCTAATCATGATATGATAGCTAGAGTGACTGAATTCCTACTGTGGCAAAGTCGTAATCTTTTGCACTCTCTCCTTACCCTACCGTACATTCCAGGGTAATGAAAGATTTTGCTAAAGCACACCTTTCCTCTTTGGACAGTTTATAAGCCATTGCTACTTTTATTAAAAACAAGATTGTGTTTTTTCTTTTTCTAAAAATTTAAAAATTTATTTTCTCTGTTTCATAGTGCTTTGTATGCTGGCGAGTTCTGTAGATACACGAATTATTGAAGCACAGGTTTTAAATATGGCATTTTTGACAACTGGTCAACATATTCAAATATTATCGAGAGATTAATACAGGAGGAGGAGTCCATAGGTCAAGAGTAATTTTGAGATGAATCTAATTAAAGTCAGTTTCATACACTAAATCATAGGTAAATAGAGACAGTGATATATGTTTATTGAATTTACTTTCTTGACTTTGATGTGGGTGGTATATGTTGGTTATTATTTATAGTCATGGAGAAATACTGTCATCTGATTTTTGAGTTAAAATAAGATACATTTCTACAAAATAGGGCTGGTGGTGACTTAACAAAAATGGTTCTAATGATGGCAAGATTATGGCTGTATTGTATTTTTCTGACCAGAACTAAGGGCTTTGCAAATGCTATTTTTGATACCCAAGTGGAATGAATAGAAGTGTTCTTGGACTGATTTTTAATTCAGTAATTATGATGTCATAGAAAACTATCTTAAACACACAGGCTAACTCTTGATCTTATTTCAAATGAGTTTTAGTAGAACCTGAAGCACTTTATTATCACTTTTAAAAAGGCCATGATTTTTTTCTTATGCCTGTACACATATACTTTTAGAATAGCCATATAAGTGAAAACTTAGTATCTAAGTGAATATTTCTGAAATTTATTTTTTTTCCTGTGTACAGATCAAACTACTTCTCAATTTTTACAATGATATAATAACACCAACTTTTCAAATGAATATTGATTCTGCCAATAAAAATTTCCTAGTTCTAGTATGAAGATCTATTTCCCTCCTTTAAGAGAGCTTCCCAAATATGTTCACCATCTTAGATCATAAAGGCATATCATTTTTAAACATTTTCTTGAATAATATATATGCATTATACTAATAATTTTCTGAATAATTTTTTCAAAACCCCCTGGGATATAGTTTACACTTAGTATTGAAATATTTTTCTAATCAATGTTTTCTTTTTATACTATGGTAAACATCACAATTTAAACTATACACATTATTACAGAACACGTTCTTACAAAAAAAAATAAATAAAAAAATAAACTATACACAGTCAAAATATTCAGTTCAATGATAACCTTTTGGAGTTCATAATGCTGTGATAAGTTAAAAAATGTTTTTACAAGTAGTATATAGCTATTTATAACAAAAGTGTTTGTGTACATATAGCTTTATAGATAAGCAGATAGATACATGGAAAAATGGAAGCCTGAGAAGTAACATATCCACAATTTTAACAGTATTTATATCTGGGGGTTGACAATACAAAGGGGTTGTGGGAAGAGGGAATTGTAAGTTTTTCTTATGTTTAGCTATATTTTCTAAATATTTCAATAACTTATATTAAATAGCATTATAACCTTTTCCCCTTAATATGTGTGTATATGCACCTTTAAAATCCAATGAACAAGTGGTATGCTTAATATTAGGGTTTTGTAGAAAATCTAAACTTCTGTAAAATGTCAGCATATTTGTTAGACTGAAAATATTTCTGATGACAGTCAAGGTCCTGTATTAACCTGCATGCAGCACAGTCTAAATTATCCTCTGAAGGCACTGCACCAAAAAATGATGACATTACAGGTAAATAAATAACTATTTGCCACTAAATTAAGGAATTTAATTTGTAACCTGGCTATGAGACTCAGGATTATGACAAAGTGTGACATCTGACATATTAAGGAATTTCAATATTTTCAATTATAGACCATAATTGGCAACACATTGTTATTGGTAATAATATCCTAGAACCCTTGTAGAGGAGATAGGATCAGAGAATACTTGGCAAGCAGGTAAGTTAATAGTGAGCCACCATAAGGAGGAGCAGAACAATCACTTTAAAGACTTGTTAAGGTATAACAACAAATGCAGCATATAACATTCAAACATGAAGGAAGAAAACTAGATTCCCCACTCACATGATGCACATCAATTAGGAATAAACAGGTTAATTTTGAACAAAGGCATAGAATGAACTGTGAGCCTTAAAACCAAATGTTGTGCTACAGTATGAATTGTTAAGATGCTGTAGAAGCAGAGATGCTTAGAAGCAGAATTGTTAAGATGCTGTAAGTGGGAGAGCACACACGTGCATTCAGGTGGAATACAGTACTGGCTCTATTATTTTTGTTACACTGAGACACATATAGATAACACAAATATCAGAAACATCTTTGATCATAGCTATAGTAACAATAAATTGTGTTAATATTAAAATGCAGATATTTATTTAGCTTCTTTTACATGTGAAGTTTTATCTTATGGCTATGTGCAGAAATGATGCCAAGTTTCCCTTCAAAATATTCACAGTATTTTTTTGGAGGAGGCAAACAAGGAAATATGACAGTGGAATAGGGTCATAATAAAGGTGTGTATAAGTGATTTGGAGGCAGAGGACTAACGAACAAATTCTAAGTGGAATATGGAGAATGTAGCCCACTGGAGGTGATGCTGGTGCTGGACTTTGAATTATAAATGGTTTTCTCTCTCCATTGAAAACTCTCGCTAGCAGTCATTTGGCTGATGTTACATGGTACAATTCTTAGCAACAGTTATTAGTGAGGTACTAGTTTATATTTTTTTATGTATATGGCAAAGCTAATGTTTCTATCCTTCTTCTCATTTCTAAAGAGACAGAACCTAGGAGGCTTAGAAGCAGAATTCTAAATTTCCTCTCCAAAGTAGCCTAGTTATGACTAAATAATAACACATTTAAACCACAAAAGTTTAATTGGAAAAACAATACCAGTTGCATATAAATATTAATATGTCACTGCTTTAAGAACACTCAAACAGCATACTATAGCATAATATTTGGCCAATAATCTTGTCCAATCTCTGTGAATGTCTTGTTTCTAAGGTTTTATATTCTGAGGATATTTCAGAAGTTAACCTTAAAAAGTTCTTTTCAAAAGATAGTAAAAGTCTGATATTTTAGTATAAGCATTCATGAATTATGAACTTATTTATTATATATATCTAATAAAGGTGACAAAAATCACAGAGTGAGAAGAAGCCTATGAAGATCAACTGGGAGTAAATGCTTGTTCGGACTCATAAGAACATTAAGACCCAGAAAGAATTTCAATAAATTGTTCACTAGACATAGCATTATGTACATATTCATTCTGGTTCAGCACTTCAACAACAGTTGGATACTTCAATATCCCACTTTCAATAATAGATAGAACAACTAGTCAGAAAATCAATAAGGAAATAAAAGATGTGAAAGTACTATACAGCCATAAGACCTAATAGACATCTATAGAACACTACACTCAGCAACAGCAGAATATATATTCTTAAGTGCACATGGAACATTCTGTAGAATAGACCATATGTTAGAGACATAAAACAACTTTAAAAAGATAGAAATAATACAAGGTATGTCTATCAACCATAATGGAATAAAATTTAAAATGATAACAGAAAAGACTTTGAGAAGCTCACAAGTATGTGAAAATTATACAGCATATTCCTAAATAACCAATGGATAAAAGAAGAAACCACAAGGAAAATCAGAAAATACTTTGAGAGAAATAAAAATGAAGATATAACATATCAAAATTTTGGAGATGCAGCTAAAGGAATGCTCAGAGGAAATTTTTAGCTATAAATGCTTATATTAAGAAGAAACATCTCCAATCAATGACCTAAACTTCTACCTAGACACAGAAAAAAGTAAACTTAAAGTAAGCAGAAGAAATAAAATAACAAAGATTAAACTGTTTGAGAAATCAAAACATATGTCCACATAAAAACTTGTGCACAAATGTTCATAGTATCTATATCCATAACAGACAAAAGGTAGAAACAACCCAAATGTCTATCAACTGATGAATAAACAAAATTTGGTACATCCATACAGTGGAATGTAATTTGACCATACAAGGGAATAAAGTAAGGATATGTGCTACAACATGAATAAACCTTGAAAACATTATGCTACATTAAAGAGGGTAGTCATAAAAAACCTACATATTATATGATTACATTTATATGAAGTGTTCAGAATAGGCAAACCCATAGAGACAAAGTCAGGGTGTCTCAAAAGTCACCATATAGGGAAAACAGGAAATTATAACTAAATGTACCTTTATTATAAAATATTCATATTTTGTAAATAGAGTCTCACTATGTTGCCAACTGCTGTAGTGCAGGGGCTATTCACAGCAGCAATATGGTACACTACAGCCCTGAACTCCTGGCTTCAAGCCACACTTCTGCTTTAGCTGCCAAGGGAGCTGGGGCTACAGGTGCACAACTGTATCCAGAAGAATTTCTTTTCGAAATGATGAAAATGTTCTAAAATTGACTGTGGTGAAAGTTGTACATAGCTATGAGTATATTCAAACCATTTAATCATATACTTCTAACAGGCGAATTACAAGGAATGTGAATTATGTATCAAGAAAGCTAATGTAAATGGATTTGAGACAGAAATTATGATTAAATAATTTTGCTTTACAGTTTTATATTGCTTCATTCATTGCAAATATATTATCTGTTTTGATCTCAGAGACAAACATGAGGGGGAAAAAAAACAACATAAACTCCATAAAGTAGTTTAGATGGCTACAGTGATAGCTCAATTTTGTGCTGAGCTTTACTTTACATAATCAATGATATAAATTGATATTCTTTTAAATCTCAAGGGCTCATTCAGATTTAATTTGCCTATGTAGCTGACAGTAATTAAGTAGCCCACACGTTTCTGGCTATGTTTCTCAGATTAGCAAAGTCTCTCTTTGTTTTTATGTTTATTTGTTTTAAAATAAGGAAGACCAAAAAGAAATTTTTACTTCTACAAAATTAAATTTTTGGTTCCTGTAAGTTTCTAACCATTTTAGGGCAACACTTTCTGTAGTTCTTTACCTATAAAATTTTTAGTATTATTCATTTCATTTCTGTTCAATTTTATTATGTGAATAGGATGTCTACTTTTACTATCAAGTTTTGCCTTTTTTTATCTTAATGAAAGACAAAGCAATAGAAAACCTAGTGATTATTTCTAATGAAAGATATCTGATTTAAAAGAATAAACTTCTGGAAAATTAAAAGAAAAGCACGATGTGTCCTTTGGGCACATGCCTATACTAGTTCCCATAGCTGGGAAGATGATTTAAAGTGCAACCTGTTTTTCCAGTAATTATAAATCAAGGCATATGTCTGTGCAAAAGGAAGAATCTAACTGCCATTTTAAGTGTTCCTCTGGCCTTGCTGAATTAATTCAAAAAATTACACAAAAAATCCCAACAAAGCTAATTTTGATCAGAACATCCTGTTATTAGATCTTCTTTTTACTGAGTTTCTTTCCTTTGAACTGCAAAACTACTAATGAGAAGTTGTAGTATCCCATCAAACTTTTCAGCTTTTAGGACTGCATAATACTCTATTCTTACCAGAAAGTCATGAAATAGGAAAAGAAGAAATAAATTTCTGCGCACCATCTAGGCAAATTTATTTTACCGTTCTGTTCTCCCACCTTTCTGTATTATTTATCAACTAAAAACGATTTATAGGGGCTTATTGTTTATAAATGTGGCAGATTAATTTCATATACACAAATGTTTTAAATTCTCATACACAGAATATAACTATAATGTTACACACACATTGAAGAAAAATGAAGTTACTTTTAAATTTGTGATTCTATTGATAATTATAGTGTCTAGAATGAATTAAGGAGTGATATTAACTTTTAAAAGTTGTACAATTATATAACACTAACTCTTTAGTGATTAATGGGCAATTTCTTGTTGACAAACTATTTTTTAAAAGTGTCTATCATAATCTAAAACTGTGAGACCACAGCAAAAGTGCACTGAGATAATGTAGTTAATGAGATGAATTTTTATTTTTTTTTCCTTTTTTTTATTTCAGCATATTATAGGGGTATAAATGTTAAGGTCATTCATTTTTTCATTCTCCAAATATTTAGTTAGTGAATATTAGATGTGATGTATTGTTCTGAGTCCTTGAGACAAATTGTTAAGGATTTAGTGAGAGAGAGAGACAAATTACTACAATTGCAGGACATGCTATAATAGATTTATGACTAAATTAGAAGAAGAAGAAAATTAATGCTGATTAGTCAAATCAAAAAATTAATTTCACAAAGGAAAATATACACACAGACACACCCACACACACACATACACCATTTTCCAGTATGGAAAACCAAACTTGGAGTAGTCATGAGAATGTTTGCTATATTATAAAAAGATAGGACACTAAGTATGGTCGTATACAGTAGTGTTTTTCCTACTCAATTCCTGATTCCAAGAATGTGGACATGGAGGTGCTGGTGCTAAATTCAGAGAGTCTTGTTATCCAGCTAAATAATTTTTATTTATTCTATAGTCAATATGAAGCTAATAGAAGTTTAATCAGAAGGCTGTGGTGACAGTATGGAGGATGTACTAGAAGCTAGAAGTACTATGGAGGACAGTATGGAGGATGTATGGACAGTATGGAGGAGGACAGTATGGATAGTATGGAGGATGTACTAGAAGTTTCTGAAGGAATGGACAAGGAGTTATTGCAAGTCAAGGAAAGGCACTAAACTACTACTACTGTGGCTGCCATTTCTACCACTACTATTACTACAACTAGCTAGAATTTGTTGAGTACTTACCATGTACCAGGATCTCTTCTAAACTTTTTACCATGTTCTGTGAGACTTAATCATCAGCACAACCCAATATGGCAAGGAGAATGACAAGAAAGAGAACTTTTTATTTTCCCCACAGTTTTCTACATTCTGTACTTGCCACTTGATCTCATCAGGATGTCCAGGCCCTTGCCTTCTTCATATTATCTCAATCAACTTCCTCCTGACCTTTTCTGCTTCTCTGCTTTCTAAAAGCTTGATTTACCATCTGAACTTCTCTCCCACCAGTATCCTTGATTACTTTGCATCCCAATCCCATTCCACTGGGATTGCCCAGCAGAATTCCAATCCTGGATCAGTTCCATAACCCACATCGTCTTTGTTCTGCTGTTACACAGCTGATTACCTCTGGACTATATCACTCCAATATGTTGAGTGACACAATAACAATTCAAGCATAGCAGGGCTCTCAGCACCATTGATGAATCTTTTAAAAATTTGTCATCAGCTCTGCCTTTTGCTTTCTTGTGCGTCTGTTTTGACACATTTGCCACAATCCACAAGTCATCTACTCCAACAAGCAGTGGGCACCCCTGCAATAGAATGAAATTACGAATCTAATCACGTTGCTCTCACTACTTAAAGATTTTGGAAATAATATTAAGATGTCAAGTTTAGAGGTGTCGATTTTGGAGTCCTTAGCATATAGATCATAGAAACCATGTGAGTGAAATTATCATTTCAATTTTTGTAAATACTACTAATTATCAGAGGTTCATCTTTAATTTTTAATTTTTATTTGTAATTGAGACATAATAATAACACATATGTATGAGGTACAATATTTTTTGATATATATATATATATATATAGCATAATGATTAAATCAGAATAATTAGTAAATTTATCACCTTAAACATTTATGATTATTTTGTGATGAGGACATTAAAAAACCTCTCTTCTATTTTGAAATGTACATTATTGTTAACTTTAGTCATCCTAATATACAACAGAACACCAGAACTTATTCTTCCTGTCTAACTGTAGCTTTGCACCCATTGACTAATCTCTCATCCTCACCCCTCTTCCCTTCCCATCCTCTGTAAACACTACTTTCGTCTCTAATTACGTGAGGAAAACATTTTAGATCCCACATATTGGTGAAATCATGTGTTTGTCTTTCTGTGCCTGCCTTATTTCACTTAACATGATGTCTTCCAGGTTCATCCATGTTGCCCCAAATGACAGGATTTCATTCTTTTGTGTGGCTGAATATTACTCCATTGTGTATAGGTACCACATTTTCTTCATCCGTTAATGGACATTTAGGTTGATTCCATATCTTGGCTATTGTGAATAGTGTTGCAATAAACATAGGAGTGCAGATATCTCTTCAGCATACTGATTTCATTTCCTTTTTGGATATAAATGCAGTAGTAGGATTGCTGGATCATATGGAAGTTCTATTTTTAATTTTCTTGGGGGGGGGAAGTGGTCCATTTTTATACCTTAAAACTAAGAACTCAAAAATTTGGCTTTCCTTCCATACACCATCCCACAGTATTACAATTTTTATTTTAATAAAGAGGAAATATTATTTCAGAGGAAGTGCTCACAAAATCAATATTTTGACCTCAGTTTACAGCATTGTTAAGCACAATTCATCAATAGAATAGATCTCAACATGTAAATCTAACACTTTTTCTAAGTAAGTAAGATGTTCTGATTAAATACAAACATCCCTCTCAGAATTCGCCTCATTTTTAGCATAGGGCCTTTCTGTGATAAATGTATTCTTGGACTTTAATCCTTTTCAGGAACATAAGTTAACAAAATGTTGACATGATAAAACTTTTTTCCAAAATGAATAATATATCTGAATGCTAAATATGTAAGGAAGCTCATGTGTTAGCATTGCTCAAACTTTGATGTAACATTCCACTGTTCTGGCTTCTCCATTTATGTCCCTACATATCTCAATATCTGAATTTGTTTCCACTTTTGCAATTCTGACATTTGTTAGCAAATGTGCTAGTCTGTAGTTTGTGTTTCCATTTGTAAAGGAGATCAACGACCAGAAGAGATTCACAGGGCATTCAAGGCAGGTTTATCATAGCAACTAAGAAACTAGAATTCCTGTGAGTTAATAGAATTTTTCAAGACTACTCAAGTTGTGCTACAGCTTCAGGTCATTTATTGTTTGAAATAATGTCAAGGTTCTCTGTTCCTGGAAACTTAAATTTTGGTCAAAAAGAATGGATTTCAATTGATTTCATTTGAATTGGGTGATTCAGGACAGCTTGATATATTAGGCCAGCCAAACTTTTAGATTCATTAGTTTTTATCTTTATTTCTGTTTCTGGAGGAGTTCCTTTCCATAATCATTGGTATGAGGCCCAAATGCTACATAAAAAGAATGAGAAATTTTATCCTAGAATTTTTCACTACAAAATAATTATGAACATGTTCTACTACTGTATTCCTTTCCCGCCTCAAACAGACAGTGAATGCACACGCTTGAATGATGCTAACTTTGGATTTACAAAGATGGTAAGGATAACCTCTCAGAGCCCATCCTGTTTTTAAGTCAAGAGGTTTCTGTATATACTTAAGGAGCAAAAAGCCTGTTAGACTTACATCCCATGAGCAATTGCAATATGTGTTTCATGTCAAAGAGTTAATGGAAATGCCTCAGGTATTAAGCTAAAAAGTGAATCATTATGTCAATTAAAAACATTAATTGGGGTAATTACAAGGAGGTCATAGTTTATATAGAATTTGGTTATAATTTATACAATTATCCTCATTTACACAGGAAAAAAATAATGAAGCTGTTATTTGAATTATTTACCTAACTGAAAATTGCAACTACAGAGAGGCTACATATACATGTTCAAAATACTAAATTGAACTAGATCTGCCACAAGTCTAGTTCTAAGCTAAAGAATTTCCCTGAGGACAGGGTGGTTTTGAGAGAACATAAGACTTCTAAAACACAACCTATTGCCAAATCAGATTCCTTAATTTTGACTTTGTTTTACGTGAGTCTCAGTTAAGTATAATTGCTAACCTCAAGCACTAACCTTCTCCAGTTGTGGAGGCAGAATTTCTGTACATATACAATTTGAAATCTGTCTCCTGGCTTTCTTAAGCTGAATAAGTAAAATTAAATTTCATCTCCAGATGAGTACAAGCAAGAAATAAAACATGAAATTAAAGAGAAGATAGCATTCTATATAATAACTTCATAGTTTCTTTGTGGCATTCCTTGAAAAAAGTATAAGACTAGAATCTGTTTGATGGTGTGTTTTTAGGTGGGTTAGAACATTGGTTAAAGGCATGATTTCTGGAGCAGACTTCTTTGGTTTGAATTCTAGCTTTATCACTTACACAGCTGTGTGACCTTGGTCATGTAAGCAATCTACTGCCTCAGTTTCTTAATCTGTAAAATGACATTGTGAAAATCATACTACTTACCCCATAGGGATGTTACAGGGATTAAATGTCTTGATACCTATAATACACTAAGAATAGTGTTTGGTATAACATAAACACTATATAAATGGCAGCTATTATTATTGGTACAGAGAAATGGAATATGATCCAGGTTTAAGTGCTGAGTCATCAGGGATCCAAACGAATGAGTAAAAGTCAGAAAGATCTACCTGAGTACAGTCTCTGTCTTCTCTTTAGATTTGGTTTAGGAAGACTGATTGATATCCCAAGAGATCTTAACTAGTTTTACATCCCAGAAGCAGTTTAAAGTTAATAGCGGTTTATGATTAGGGAAGCTCTCGTTTGTTTGATGATTTATCAGATAACACTTTTTGTTCTTGTAAATCTGTTTTGAGATTTCAACATATGTATGGGAATCCAAGGCGTGCCTAGATGTGCTTTGATTTTATTTTCCCATGCAAGATGTCTCCCTATACATTTAACAGTATTTGTAGATTTGAGACCTATTTGCCATTTCAATAAAAGGAGACTTAAATTCCAGAAATGTAAAAATTCAAGCATTTCTCCTCTCAAGTTTGATCTGTACTTTAAAAGAGTGGAATAGTAGTGTTCCTGTACAAATGATTATATAAGATTATAACCATCCACATATTTTGCCATTACAAGTCAGTAATGTACTGCACTATTTAAAAGTTATTTTACTTTCCTGAGCATTTTTTTTTTGCCACATAAATTTAAAATTACTGCCAAGTTTGGACAACATATCATGGTTTAACATCAAGTGCGAGGACTGTTTTTTTCTACAAATGTCCATCTATAAATCAATGAATTGCTATTTAAAATGTGTTTTTTCAGAGACCAGTCATATCATGTCCTCTGTGCTACTATAAGATTACCTCTTTATTTATCTCTGCTGCTAAGTTAATTATAAAAATGCTTGCAGCGAGTGATCATTTGCTTGCCTAGTCAGCATCTTAAACCAGATTAATCTTCTAGCAACACTTAATGGAAACTAAATCACACATCAACATGCTATAACAATATAATGATGAAACAGCAAATGAATCACTCAATTAACTTCTTGATAAATATAGAAAACATAACTTGCTCCTATAATTTACAAAGTAAAAAAAAAAAAGGCTTTCTACTTACTTTCTGTCTGCTTTAAAAATGCCTAATTCTGGACAACAAACATCATGAAACACATTTTGCATACATGGTCAAAAGAAAAACAAAATTAAAAAAGCAGTTTGATTCAATTATTGAAAGAACTTTCAAACAAAGAGGAACCATACTTGATATTATATGTCATCTGTATGTGATTACTTCCAAAAGCATTCCTCATTAACTAGATTGTTAGGTCAATGTTGACATTGGTTTAAGGGTTTTAATTACCAAGTTGCCATGTCCCTGATGAGTCATATTTTCTGGTCATTCTAAGTGCTAAATTTTACTCACCCTTTGCCCAATCTGTCCAGTAAACTGTGAAACCAAGCATCCAAGTCTCAGTCATTTGGCATTTAATCTAGAAGCTGTCAGTTTCACTAACATGAACATTTCTGGGATTATAAAAATACCCTAAAAAAAACCCCATAATTATCAAAATAATAAATTTCTGATTAAAAGACACCATGATATTAGGGTTAGATACACCAAGAAGTCAAAGAGGCAATGGAAGTACTTCAGAGTAAATGGATTGAGGGCCTAAAGTGAGCATTTCTAGAGCTGGTGATACTTGGGCTAAATTTGAAGGAAGAAGAAAACTTTAATCACAAGATAAAAAGAGAAAGATAATTTCAGGCAGAGAAAATTATAGAATACACTTTGAACTCTATTTCTGGCAGTGGCACTCAAGACAATGGGATGAGAGATTATAGTATATGTGCTCTGAAAACGTTTTGGATGTAGTTCAAACATGCCCAACTTCAAATTTTAGTAAGGTTTAATTACTAAATGCTTCTTCTAAGAAGAGTATAGTTATAGTCTTAATTGCATGATATTTTCTCAATGTCTTGGTGATATCAGAATGTAAATCTCTTATATATAAAATATATTCAATTTTCTAACTTTTATAAATGGAAGTTCTGAACAAATCTCAAATGACAATAGAAAAAAGAAAGAGATATGAAATCAAGTCTTAAGTGTCCATGAATGAAATTTCTGTGTGATTGATTTCCTGTTGATTCCTGAAGTTTATAAAATTATTTTTAAAGATTTTGTGTATCGTTTAAATGTTTATCTTGTTTCCTCATCTTTCTTTTCTTTCTTTTTTAAGAGGTGGTTATTTTAATTATAGGGGGATTCATGTTAGAGTATCTTCTATTATCAACATCCCTTAATAAACTCTAAGACCCATCTTTCTTTTTATAAAATAAAAGTACAAATAAATAAAATAAATGTAGTAAAAATAATATAGTACAAATGTATAGCTTATCTATATACAGAACAGCTACATTTTTGCACAGCAAAAATAACAGTGATGTTGATGATGATGATAGCTCTCTCCTCCTTGGGAGTAACTGCATCTGGGCACTTTACATGGATTCATCCTTTTATTTCTTACAACCACCTCATATAAGATGGATGCTCTTATGGTCATCATTATATAGTTAGGAAAGCTGAAGCATAGTGACATAAGTAACTTGACTTAAGTCATGGAAGAGCTGAGAGCAAACCCACAAAGCTGGCTCCAGGTTCCAGAGTGTTGAGTCAGGGTGTAAAATGTTTAAGTAAGATTAAGATGATGCTCTTGAATAAAACTTCCTCTTTGTGGACTGGAAGTTCTTATCCCTGACTACACAGGAGAATTACCTTTAAAACTTTCAAACACTACAGACGGACTGCTCAGCCCAATAGTTTCTGATTCGATAAATAAATCTGGGATGGAGCCTTGGTTTCTACAGCTTTAACATCTGCACAGGTGATTCTGATTCACAAATCTGAGGTTAAGAACCTGGACGAAGGTTCTTTGTTTAGTGTGAAGCATTGTAGCATCTAACGGACATGTGAAATCACAAACTAAATTACTGTAGTGTATTTACCACCCTTCAAGAGTCCACATGAAGACAAATTAGAGTTGAATAATCTGAGACAAATATTTTTAATACTTCTTTTGATAAACTTTATGATGAATTTTAATTTGCAGATTATAAAATGTCTTTTTTTATTATAAAATTTCCAATCATGCATTAGATAAAACTTAATTTCCTATCTAAAAAGGAATCCAGATAGAATTAAAAAGTCAGGTAAACACAGTATGGGAAAATAGTCATATTTTACTATGAGGTTTGTTAGACATAGGTAAAGGAGAAAAGGCAACACATATTTTCCTCCCAAAAAGTTGATAGCCAAATTTGCATAACTAGAGCCTACTAAGTAACTCAGAATTTTAACTCTAGGATCAATATCCATTTAATACCAGAAAAAGGAATGAACAAATTTTGTAGGAGGTATTAATGAAGACTGGCAAGGCTAAAGATTTTAAACTCAGTGTTGAACTCTTAATTTCCTACATATACTACGATGGACAGATTAAAATATCAGTACAAAAAAGAGCAGTACTCAATGGTTGTTTGATCTCTTAACCTTTTATTATGGCTCTAAACAACAAATATTTACATATATTAAAAACTAACTGCACACTTAAAAGTTTATTGGTTAAGATGATTCATATATTTCGTTATTTAAAAAAATAAATATTTTTTCCCAATTAAGCAACTATCCCCCAAGGTAGCAATTTACAAAGGCAGATTAGTGCCATCTAGTGGCAAAATTAGTTAATGGCTTATCCTTTCTGATTAAGTTCAGCACAGAGTGCCTTTGATATTCAGGGGTCCTCAAACTATGGCCTGCGGGCCACATGTAGTCCGGAGGACATAGGACATATATCCGCCCACAGGGTGTTTTTGCCGCCACTGCCTGTCCTGCTTAGCAGCCTACTCGTCCCGGGCCCACAGTGTGCATGTGTGGAATGTGGGGTCGCACTCTCCAATGGCCCTCCAACGGTCTGAGGGACAGTGAACTGGCCCCCTGTTTAAAAAGTTTGAGGACCCCTGAATCATACATGCAATTGGTATGCATTTTAAGATTTAAAAATATTTAATTCAATGTATAATGAGAGAAACATATGATAATTCTAACAAAATAGAAGCTTAACATTTAACAATTTATTAAGTAATGTGGAATTATATGTACCTAGGACATAGACAACAAATAAAAGATTCAAGATGGCAGCTTTAAAGGCTAAATAACACCTCCTATGAGGAAGGGATAATTAGAAAGTTTTTTAGAAGATAGTAGATAGAAGTGTCTGTTTAGTGTCAAGATGTACTTAAGGTTATTATTATGAGTAACTATTTAGAATAAAAGAGGAATATTTGTTCCTTGGTTTCCTTGCAGGAGCAACTAGACAATAATTGGATAAAATCTTAGAACATTATATTTAAGCTAGAAGAGAGGAGAGCTTACTGGGGGAAATACTTGATAACCATGACATTATAAAAGGCTGTTTAATTACTCTCACTGTATATCCTGAATAATAAAATAAAAAGTTATCCTTCTAGAAATGCTTGTGAACTATCTTTCCTTGAAGGGAATGGAGTGGACTAGATGAAATTAAGTTTCCTTTCAGGCTTTAATTGTATTAAAAGCCAAGTATACTCCCTCATAATTCATCTTTTAGGTTTTGAGATAATATGCCTGTTTGACCCAGCGGAAGTTCTGCCTTTTGTTAGTCCTTTTCCTGAGACTCCAATTAACTTCACAAAATTTCTCTTCAGGAAAAAAATATCTAGGCAAAAAGATTAATTTAGCTAACAATGCTGCAGTATAAAAATCTCTGTAGGAGCCTTTTCTGACCTATTCCAGGGACTCTGCCAACTCAAATGCTGGGATGATAAAAGAGCTCTTCATAGCTCAGAAGATAAGGAAAAAAAACCCTCGCATCTAGACCAAATTGCTCTTTGAGGAATTCTAAACAATGCAAAATACTCTTTTTTTTTTTTTTTTTTTTTTTTTTTTTTTTTTTTTTTTGAGACAGAGTCTCACTTTGTTGCCCAGGCTAGAGTGAGTGCCGTGGCATCAGCCTAGCTCACAGCAACCTCAAACTCCTGGGCTCGAGTGATCCTTCTGCCTCAGCCTCCTGGGTAGCTGGGACTACAGGCATGCGCCACCATGCCCGGCTAATTTTATATATATATATCAGTTGGCCAATTAATTTCTTTCTATTTATAGTAGAGACGGGGTCTCGCTCTTGCTCAGGCTGGTTTTGAACTCCTGACCTTGAGCAATCCGCCTGCCTCGGCCTCCCAAGAGCTAGGATTACAGGCGTGAGCCACAGCGCCCGGCCGCAAAATACTCTTAATGTCTAAAAATGCCATACTTTCTACCAAGAGTATAGGATCAAAAAGGGTACGTAAGATTGATTTGTCAGTGATGTAATTTTCTCAACCTGATGAGGAAAGCCTTTTTATGTTCTAAGTGAGCTATCAGAAAATGAGAGAGCCATTCTTTTTCTCAGTCATTCAGAGGAAACAATTTAGTTTTATGAAACACAGAGCTATGAATAAGAATGGTCACATAGCTTCTCTTGTCCCTAATCTTAGCCATGATGAGTTTTCTTGGTTTGCTTCTGAAACACAGAAGGAGTGGTGATTTCTTTCCTTTTCTGTATATTACTTAAAACACTCTCTTTCCAATTAGGCACTTTCTTTCTTATCTCTTATTCAACATGATCATAAAACATAAAGAAAAGAAAATCAAAGAGAGGAAGGGAGGGAACTCTGAGAGTGATGTCTATTTCAGTATAGATTATTTTTGATTTTCTCATTTATGATACTAAGTGTCTTATAACTTTTAGCAAGCCTTTTTTACACAGACTACCCTTGGGTTACACATCATGATTTAGGTACAAATATGAATTACATGCATGCATACCTGTTGAATATGTATTTCTTGTTTCTTTCCTAAGGAATTGACTAAGGATACACTGAGGTATCTAATACAACCCTCAAAGCCATGAGACGAAATTTTCTGAGAAATGGTACCCTTTTGGGGGAGCTATCTTCTCTTCTAACATCTGGGGGCAACTTCCATTTTGGCTGAGTTCTAAAATGGTATGTTCCATCATTCTTCACTCTAACTTCAGCCTCTTTGTATTTCAGTTCTCTCACTCAATTACCAAACATATCTGTATATAGATTGCATCAGAATTTCCTGTCCTCAGAATCTTCTACTTCTAGCTTATCTATTATCTCCCTCTTAGTTTCACTTCCTTTCTTCTGGTGGTTAGACTCCAAGTTTCATCCATGATTACAGCCTCCATCCGTAGTATTCTTGATATCTATGTGCCATTAATCTCCTTTCTCAGCAAGCAAAGCCACAACTGTGCGGCAGTCTAGTTCTTGCTCTTTACACCTGCACAACCATACCCAATTCACATCCATACTAACTTCACTGTCAGCAAGCTTACCTTGGCCCTGAATGTAGACAAGCCCATGCACTTCTGTAATAGCTCCCTCTCCTATTCCGCATGATTGAAATATTGTACCATTTGCTACTTAGTCTGAAATCTTGGCCCCTTCATCCCTCTGCTTTATCACCAGAGGACCCCTAACTTTATGAAGAAATAAAAGTCATCACACAAAAGTCCTACCTACCTCTTCAGTCATCTTGCATCTGCATTTTTACTTTTATTTATCCCTTCTGTTAAAATGGTACTATTTTCTCTGAGGCTTCTCCCTCCACTTCTCCATTGGGTTACACTCCAGACTTCTTAGGACCTAGAGCCTTTGGTTATACACTCTCATTCTCACATATCTTGTTCTACCTACAGAGAGGCTGCTTATGCTGATTTCAGTCATACCTGGAGTTCTTCACCAGTTTTACAACTTACTAACCAAGCAATCAGGACAAGAACATCTCTAAACCTCAGTTTTCTTATATGTACAATGGAACGAATAGTATCAGACCCCTCACAGGATTAGGGTGATGAATAAATGAGAATAATGAATAATTCTAAAACCTGCTTGGCATGAAAGCTTTTGATAAAGTTTTGCTATCATTATACTTGGCATCAGGATTCAAATAAGCCTGTTCCATTGGGCATACAGGAGGACAGCTGTTTCCCTTTAGCTCAATAGCTCCTTTTCTATCCGTATCTGAGTTCATTCTGCTACTTCTCTACAAAACTACTTAAAAGAAATGCTCTCTCTACTTCCTCTCTGACTTACTTCTGAGCCTCTCCCTCTGACTTTGACATTCACCACTCCACTGCAAGTCCTCATGAAATTTGCCAACATCGGCTCTCTGGTGAAAGTCCCTCATTTTGTTTGCTTTCTTGGCAAGATGGCAATGTTGGACATGCTCTCTACTCATCCCCTCTCTTTTCTTGGCTCCCCTTGGAACCTACTCAACAGAATGTCCAGTACTTGGCCGGCACAAAACATAGCACATAATGACCACCAATAAATATTTGTTCAATAAATTAACACATGAATGAAAGCTCTAGGGTCAGAGTTGCCATTGATGCCTCTTAGTGATCATTTCACTCATGAAATAGCTGCAGTTGTGAACTCCTTCTAAGGCAGTTGATTTCATATTAGATTCATGGAAAGAAGATAAAACCACATGAGAAGATGTCCTAGAAACAGAGTGAAGCTCTTTAGTTTACATTATATAGCTTTCATATCTATTGCACTTGGTCAGAAATAGGAGACAGAAATAGTGAGGCACATTTCCACGAAGGCTCAGATTACACTATTTTGCAAAGTTTTAAATTTGCCCATCATTATCCATAAATTATAGCTATACATTATAATTATTTAATCTACATTTCTTGTTAAACATCTAAATTATGTCACTTCACCAATTTACAGGAATTATGTGATTAGGTATAATTATCCTAAATAGCTGAACACAATTAAAACATCTTACATGCAGGAAGTGTCATATATGGTATGTTGATTTTTTTTTTTCTCTTGATTCACTGTCCTCGGTCTCTATCACAAGGAGATAGAAGCTGGCTTAGTTGAATGGGATAAGGGAATTTTCAACTTTTGGGTACCTCTGGCTCAGGGGCCATTGTTTACTAAAATATGTGACTTGGGTAGTCAGGCAATCTCTGGACAATCTTGTTTCCCCATCTATAAAATATGGATGATGATAATAAACAATAGGTGTGGATAATAATATTACTTTGCTATTGCAATAAGTATGTATTACTCTTCAGATCTCAGATTAAATATTGCTACCTTAGAGGCCCCGATCAACATGTTTCACTCTTCTCACAATTTGTAATGAGTATTGTGAGTTTATTCGTTTAGTATAATTCTCCTTTATTAGGTAATGCATTTTGTGAAGGTAGACAGGGATCATGCTTACTTTGTACCTAGTACACTGCCTGGCACATAGAGCGTGTTCAGTGGATGAATGAATGATGAATGGATGCTAAATGCTTCCTTTCTTTTTTGTGCTATTTCTTTTGCCTTTCATTTGCCAAAACCAAATAGTGAGTGTTTATCATAGTTATCTGATAGATTCATTCATACTGAAGTCCTAGAGGCTCTTTGTTAGCATCATTAGAGAGACAGAATGGAAAAGACCTTTCTAAAAATATCTGCAAAGTATTATGTAAGTGATAGATGCTATTACTACCAACTGCACATTAAAAGAAGGTAGATTGTCCCTGTAATTCAAAGAAACAGATACTCATTGAGCTCAATGATTGGCCCAAGAGTTGGTGAGGAAGTTTTCTGGGGGCTTAGAGCTTGAACAAACTAACCTCCTAAAATTCTGCCAGGTGTGAAGTTACTATACCTAAGAACAAGACTTGCTCTAACCACAGGAACTTGTTCTCTTGCTGCAAACATCCACTTCTCTTTCTTGCCCCAGGCACCCTCTTCAGCTTGTCTCACCCTGCTATCACTCCTCCCTCCCCTGCATTCCACTTTAATTTCAGGGTGTGGTTTAAACTACCTGTTCTGACTGCAGCTCCTTCAATCCACTTCCACCATTTTTTTCTTCTCTCACCCAGAAAGAAATTAAATACAGACAGGACCTGCTTTTAGGTACTTAGATACCCCCAACAGACTTAAATATAATAATATTTTACATTACAAAAGGTTTATTTTTTTTCAAGAAGATTCACAGCAGCAATCCCTTAATGCCTCCTCTTTGGGGTATTTTAAATCTGATTCAAATAATAAAGGTTTAAGGTGCACACAACTTTGCCAGAAACACCTATCGTGCATAACCAATACCTTCAAATGCCCTGTGAATTCATATATCATCATTGACAACAGTGAGATTTTTCCAGCCTATGGGGCAATCTAAATAGTGGAAAACAAATTAGAAAATCTTGTATACATCATACAAATGAACAGTCTTAAACCAATGGTACTGGTTAATTTAAAGACACAGCCACAAAACTCAATTCAGAAATGTCCTGTCTTTTTCTTCTTCCTTCTTTAAAATTCGACAAGCTGCAGACAATCTGCTAATCACATAGAAATCTAAATCCTGCATGTAGAAAAAATAAAATATGGGAACAACCCAAATAAGTTCCATATGTGAAATCCCTTGGCTCACTTACACAAGCAACTCCCCTTACACATTTTGGGCAAACCCAGCTATCGTATTTACTGAATACCAAGCTTCCAGTCTGAGTATAATTTTCAATATTTTCCAACACAGAGGACATCCCTGAATCCAGCCTACCAAAATCTGCAGAAAAGGAAGAAAAGTAACCAGTAGTGGCTTCTTCCAATTCCTGACTATCTTTGCTCTGATGTCACATAATTCTCATAAAGATGACCTAGAAAAGCCTTTGCTTTGATTTTAGCAAGTATTAATATGATGAAAACACTCCTATCTTCTATGTGCTATGTAGTCCTGCCATCTGTGGGTCAGAGAGCAAACTTCTCAGAAAGACTTTTATTGCAACTGTTAGATCTTGTTAAACAAATATGTGAATGTTTCATAGCCCCTTTACTTGTAAATTTTAAAGAGCTTCTTTTTGTTTGTTGTTGTTTTGTTTTGTTTTTTGTCTTAAATGAATTCACATATTGTTGGTCTAACATTAGGTTAAAAAATAATAAGCCAATAAATTGGCAGTCTAAAACTCTTTGCAAGTAGTTGCTAAACTTGAAAGTTGGGGGAAAATATAGGTAAAATGTAAGGTAAAGATATGAGGAAATTTTCAAGACCTGATAGAAGTGGGAGAGAATCCTGCTATGCCTAATTTTTTGAAGACATAGAAATTTGTGTTCTATATTTTGTATGTTTGTATTTCTTTTGAAGAAAAGGGAAAAAAACATTATAAGACCTGTTTGTATGCTTAATTATTTCTTTGAATAACAGTTAACTTTTACATGGTATTTTTCATATATATTTTCTCACTTTAGCTTTACAAAACCCTACACATGGGCAAGATAATTTTCATATAACATCCAAATTTTTCTTATGTGCAAACAGAAACTCAGTGGGCTCAATGAGCAGCTCAAGGTCATATATCCACAAAGTGGCAACCACAGGACTGACATTCAGATCTTTTCCAACATACTACCCTGATTGTTTTAGGTAGATAGTAAGGGATTCTGGGTCTCCTAGGGACAAAAGTAGGTGCTGTTAAATTTGGTAAAATGGCCCCAGCTGGGAGGAAGGTTTCCATCTGGTCCTGCATTACCTTAATCTCCTGAGCAATTGCCATACCTGAGGAGAAGGACATACCCTCCAACTCTGCCAATCAACTTAGCACATCAGCTGCAAAAGAATGCAGAGGACCCTTGCCCATGGGTCAAGCAGCATAGGTACCACAGGGTCTGGAAATTGACCTAGAACAACCTATATACAAAGTAATGCAACTCCTGACCATCCAATCAAAGTGGTTCCATGGTGACATCTGAACCACTAGGGAAGTCCCAATCTGGGCACTATAAAACAAGACACAGCCCATAACCAAGTCCCTTTCTGTGCCCATCTTTTGTTCTCCCTTTGCTGTGACAATGAGTCCAGTCATCATCTGTGGCATATGTATCATGCTCTGTAAACCTGTATCTTGCTCTTGCCCTATAATCCTATCTTTCTCCCTTCACTAAACCTCATTTTCATACTTGTCTTACTTTGGTGCGTCTGGTCATTCTTTTGCCATGAGCCCGTCAAGAACTGACACTTCAGACTGAAACTTGACAATTCCTTCTCACCTTCTCTACTACTTCAACAGAGTGTTGTGACATATATTCAATAGAAATAAATATTTAATCAGCCTACAAGATACAACTTCCAAAAACATTTTTGAATACCTATTTCTAGAAGATGGAATTTTTGAAGTTTCAAATTAATATAAGCTAATGGACTCTTTAGGAAATTTAGAGACATGTAAAAGAAATTAAAATACTGTGTAAATATAGTCTGTTTATATTTCGTAGAAGACAGAAAATGATGCACAAGAGAAACAAAGTAGATAAAGCCAGATTATTTATAGTAAATATAAATCTGGCTTAGGGAATTTTGAATTCATGTAAAAATACAGAACACCAAAATTCACATGCACACATATAAACAAATATGTTGGCTTTTGAAAGAGTTTGAATTGTAGCAGGTAATACATAAACGCTGAGAATGGAAAAAGTATATGAGAACAAAATAATGTATGTTGAGACTGTTATGGACTTAAGGTGTGTCTTCTACAAATTAATATATAGGAGCCTTAATCCCCAGTATGGCTGTATTTAGAAATGGAGCCTCTAAGGAAATAATTAAGGGTAAATGAAGTCATGAGGGTGGATCCCTGATTTGATAAGATTAGTGTTCTAATATCCTTATAAGAAGAGTCACTAGGCAAGGTGCAGTGGTTCACAACTATAATCCTAACACTTTGAGTGGCTGAGGCAAGAGGATTGTCAGGATTTCAAGACCAGCCTGGGTAACATAGTGAGACCCCATCTCTAATATGCCAAAATAAAGAATAAAATAAAATAAAATAATTAGCCGGGTGTGGTGGTACACTTGTAGTCCTATCTACTTGGAAGGCTGAGGCAGGAGGATTGCTTGAGCCCAGGAGTTCTAGGTTGCAGTGAGCTATGATCATAACACTGCACTCCAGTGTGGGCAACAGAATGAGACCCTGTCTCTAAAAGAAATATAATTTCAAAAATTAAAAAGGAAGAGAAGAAACACCAGAGCATGTGCTTGCATGCACCCTGACCTATCTGTCTCTGTCTCTCCCTCCCTCTCTCTCTCTCTCTCACACACACACACACACACACACATGTGTGTGCAAGAGGTCATGTGAGCACGTAGTCAGAAGGCGGCCATCTGCAAGGTAGGAAGAGAGCCTTCACCAGAAACCGAATTTGCCAACATCTTGATCTTGAACTCAGAACTGTGAGAAAATAAATTTGTTTATTTATGAGTTATTTTGTATTTAAGCCACCCAGTCTGTGACATTTTTTACAGGAGCCAGAGTAGACTAAGATAGAGGTGGATGATGTGTTTAATACTAAGTTTTAGGTTTTATTAAAAGACAAGTAAATTCTGACTTCATCATTTTGTCCAAAAACACCTGTTCAATATTTGTAACTTGCAAGAAACAAGGTGAATGATATCTATTTAAATTTGTTTCCTTCTTTAAATAACTCATTTCATTGTTAAAATATAAAATATGTTTTTGTTTCTATATGTAAGTTATGTGTTTCTTGAAGGGGTCTCCTGTCTTCTCTTTTTTCCTTTATTTTGTCTTACTTCAGACCCAAAGGATATATAGCAGACAAACTGTGGCGTATGGTCTCTTTTACAACACTTGGAAGACTGCTTTATTACTTCTGAACAGCTTAAATAAAATAAGGATAACACTGCACAAATGTTTCTCCACTGTCATACCTAGCAAGTAGCTGGTCAGGAAGTTGTATCATCTTGCAGTCTACAGATACACACAGGACTGAAATTCTACAGAGAATAATACATTTTCAAATATTGAGCTACTGAAATTCTGTTATTTCCCCAATTTTCTGGCTTTGTATCTTATCTTTACTATTTGTAACAGGATAGCCTTCAGTTTATTAGATAAAGATTTTCTGAAGTGAACTTATTATGTACAATTTATTCTAGACCCTGAATGAATTGACTTACTTTTGGGCCTTCTTTGGATATGAAGCTAAGAGGGAACATAGCCTTCTAAGGATCTTTTAGTTCAATAAAAGCTCCCAAATGCAAAATTCAGCATTCTGGGGCACTATGTGGATTTAAAACATTCCCTGGGGGGACTTTAGATCGATAAACCAATCAACTGATTACCCTTATCCATTTATATTATTTAATCTCATGTACAGTGTCCACTTGGTGTTTTAATTGGCTTTTTATCTCATATTGACTATTTAATAGCACTATCATTCTTATTTTTTATTTAGTAATATTATAAGTTTATATTAAAAGCAAAACAAATCTCAGTTAACTGTTGCAGAACTACACAGAAAAGTGATGGGAATGGAAATGGCTTTTTAAAAAATGGAACAAAAGAACTAGTCACAAAGCCTTTTAGGGTGAGCTTTGGAGCTCTTTCCTTCAGCATATAAAGGCTGATCTTTCAGCTGATTTATTACCCAATTCCAATGACAGTTTCAAATATATTAGTCCCTTGTGAAATATGTAAATGAGTATATAGTTAAAATTCTGAAAATAATTTCACAGACATCTGGATAAAAAATATAATAAAATAAATATTCTTACAGCTCAGACATCCTTTCATAGGGGTATGTTTAAAAATAGAAATGATAGGTATGTATCTTAAAATATAGACTTTAACTTTCACTTCTTTAGAAAGAAGAAATCTATCCCCAAGCTACTTAATGACATTGATCAATTAATAGAAGAAAGAAGAAAAGCATGAAATCTAGATCTTATTTTTTAGGGGAAGTGGCAGTCATTAAAATACTGTAGGTTGGTAACTCAACAGTTTGAGGAGAAAATGGCAGACAGGTTTGGAGAATGGAGGTAAGGCAAGCAGGTGGCGCAAGAAATACTAGCTCTACTGTGGGATGGACTCCAAGAAAACGAGCAGCTGCCCAAGCAGATGGGCTGAAACTGGTACTTCTTAATCTATGATGGGATTGTTAGTATTTATTAACCAGAATGACAGAATTCATTAACCAGAATTGACATCCAAGCCAGTTCCAGGGCAATAGCAAAAGGCCCAGTAATGCAAATACCTATGCTTTAATTCTGGGCCTTAGAGTTGAAATAGTCACCAGCCAGTGGCCTTGAAGATAGTGACATAGTCTATTTTCTTCAGAGAAATTTTATGCTTCTTAGCATCCCAGCCAAGCCTGCAATTTAGCTGCAGCCCAGGACCAGAAGTTTCTAAGGGGAACTCAGTGTACTAAGCATACCATTGGAAGAAATGGGAAAGCTGCGTGGGATACATGTGGTAAATGGAATAGCATTGGCCTCAGTTAGTCCTCACAGTACTAACAGTGTTAATATTTTGCAGAGCAGGAAACTAGAGCTGGGAGAAGCTAAGTTAATTGGTCAATATCACAAAACCAGCAGTGATAGAACTACTCCTTAAACCTGTTTTGGGAAACAGAAGGCTTCTGTTTAAAATCTAGTTCCGTTACTTCCTAGTCGTGTGATATTGAGCAAATAACTTAGACCAGGTTTGGGCCTGACTACCAAGACCATTCCCAGACATTAGCAGCCAGGTGACTTTTGGAGGTCTGGAAAGTTCTCTTTGCTGTGGTGGTCAGTATTTATATTGCACATCATTTCAATCCATGTAACCTATTTTAAGTTTAAATAATTAAAAGGTGTGCTAGTTTAATATATTGCAGCATTCCTTAAAATACTTAAAAAACACTTTTAAAGCCTCTTAATCTTCTTTGAGTTTAACAATTCATTTGTTGAATTCATTCATTGAATTCTTTCATTGAATTTATTCATTCAATTTTGAGGCATTCAACGCACTGGAAATCATATAAAAATTACACAGTCCTTAGTTCCCAAAACCGTGCACCTTATATAACACTACTCACAGCTCCTTACTAATGAAGGGTCAGGTAGAGGCCAGCGTTATGACTAGGCATCTGCAATGCTTGTTCTCAGAATCTTTGTCCCTAAAGCTCTTTCTTTGATGTTTTTCATGTATTTCATGTTTTTGCAGGTTCTAAGGTAATCTTTTCCTACCACTGCAACCTTAACTTATATAATGATAGAAACACATACGAGCAAGCACAGCACTGTTTGGGGAAAAATATGTAATTAGGTAATTAAGCAAAATATATAGCAGAGCTCTAAAACAGTAAGATAACAAAGAAGTCAACCTGCTGAGAAAGGCAAGTTTTTCAACGCACTGAGCAGACTTGACACCTGCTTATTGTATTTGTGGCCTTTAAAAAAATATATTATTTTTATCTTTCTGTGATGACAGCCATAATTTAAGAAAAAGAGAAAAAAATATACAAATCTTTCAAATAAATGTCAAGCTATAGTTAAAGATGTTATTTAATCTGTTGCCAGAGTATTAAAAAGTTTGTTTTTCTGACACCTAAAGTGTTCTGGCAGAAATTAAAAATTTAGCAGCTTTTCTCCAATAATTCCTTGACAGAATATAACATTGTACAAATAACCTAATCCTGCCAAATATCTTCGAGGAAACAGCGAGGGTATTTAAATAATGTTTCTACACACACAGTTATTTGAATACAAAATGATTTTTAGTAGTAGTTGGGGATCTAATTGAGCAATGAACAGAAAAGCCATTGCAGAAGCACTTTCCATTAGAATTGCACCTCCTTTATTATAAAATATTACCATCTACTTTATTTCTAATTAATCTATTAGATGTAGTTTTTCCCAATATTTATGTTTATCCTCTTCATTATACCCGGCGTCATATATTATTTTGACCGTAGTTTCACTTTGTAATTCATCAGACTTTGCATTAATGAAGAAAGGTGGCCATTAGGGACAGCTGAGAAATACTCACTTGGTAATATGCTGCATCTCTCTACTTAGAGCCTGCCTCCTCCTTTTGTGTGTTCCAGCCACCCTTTACTGTCCTCTTAGTTTCATACTGAGAGATATGTCCTTGCTAGCACATCAGAAAAGATAAACCTAAAAAAACATTTTGAATGTTTAAGATTTGATAATCCAAATATCAATATATAAACATAGGCTTGACTATTTCAATAAAGCAGATGAGCAGGGTTTATACGACAAGGTAAAATACTGATTGGATGGGTGGTTCTGATGTTCTGGCTCATGCAAATCCCCGAGCATCTCTCCAATCCCTCCCCATGGTACCTTCCTATATGTACTTACAGTTTTGATTAAAGAGAAAGTAAATATTTGTTGTAATTTTAAGTTAAATTATGTATTTGTTTAAAGCACATACTAAATCTCTCTCTTCCTCCCCTCTATTTCTCCCTTTCTCTTTCTGTCTCCCTCTCACAGTCACAAAAATCATGACACTCTGTCTGCCTTAAGCAGGGCTTGCCTATAACCATTCAGGAGTGAATGACTGGTCTGGGAAACTATCTTTTCCCACACTTATAGCCCTGTCCAAGGGCTCATTTTCTGTGTACTGTGTGGCACTGCCTCTAGCAGGCTTGTCTTCCTTGCAGCACTTTCTACTCAGTGTTTTCCCTAACCCCATCAAAACGTACTGTTCCTGTGCTTTAATCCCTCAAGATTTTGTTCTTTGTTCATCTTATCCATAAATTCATATGATGGGGTAAAGAATGCATGACTTCCTCTTCTAGAAAAACCATTCTTATTTTCACAAGATCACTCCAAGTTTTATCCTAAAACACTAATTAATAAAATAATTCATCTAGCTCTTCTAATCTCCTTTTTTGCAAAACTCTGTTACTTATTACAACTAATTATATGCTGCCTTGGGAGAGATCTTCCATTATTTTCCTATTTTTAAATTCCGTGCATTGTTTAATATTTGTATGCCTTTATACCTTATATGCTCAGAAAAGAAGTAAACTTTTCAAAGAAACAACTATTTATAATAGTCTTTTGCATCTCCCACCCCTTACAGCATGGTGCTCTGGTGCATAAGATAGTGGAAGAGCAATGGAGCAGAGAAAGCCCTGACCTCTAGTTCCAGCTCTGACTCTTCCTGTATCAACTTGAACCAGAAATTTGACTCATATCCCCACAGCCATATTTTCTCATGCTTCACAATCATTTTCCAATCCTTAATTTATGTCTTATATTTACTTAGATATATTTCATCTCCATTTCTACTTCTACCAGCCAAGTCCTATTTGTATTCCTTCATATCTGAATCACTACATCTTTCATCAGGTATGAAGATAGAGAAAGCATGATCATCAAATCAGATATTTCGTTAAGTTGGAGAAATAGGTAGCATTTTGAATGACATAATCAGGATGCTATGCTTCATTCTCTTTGCCAAAACACTGAAAAGTTAAAGTAGTGGACTGAAACTATTAAGAATAAACTCTATCAAGAATATGTTTTTTAAAAACTTCACTTAATTTTAATAAACTCACTACACAACTTACAATTGAAAAAATATAGCAAAAAGAAACAAAGAAGTAGAGATACTGATAAAGTTATATCTAAGGAAAAGCCAATACCTTTATTTGGCTAAGATAGAGGATTTGTATAGGGAAGGATTTGAAATATAATTTCGTATAGAGATGACATGACAAGATATTCAAGGGTCTTGAATGCTAGACTGAAGATGTTGGACAATTACAATAAATGCTGTTAATGAAATAATTTTCTTGTGAAATGATTTGGGAATGTTGAATAAAGCTTTGGGTCTATCCCAAGGAGGAATCTAATGCTTCCTAGGTTAAATGTTATTAAAAATTAAGGTGAAAATATAATTCTTAATAAGGGTGGTACTTTCCATAACACTTTCTCTTAGATGCTTGGCCATTGAACTAAGTCTCATTGCAGTCTCAATTTTTCAACACCCTTAAATTTCTTGGCCAATAACTGCTGCTTCTTGATGCATTATGCCTATTTCCCTAAAGCAATGATACTTAATTTCTGTTTTTACCTCCTATCCTCAATTCCTTGTAATTAGCTCTTGGTTAATATAGAGCATAGGTGATGAGATATGTATTTAGATGGTAGTATTTTCCAGCAGGGCTTGGTGCTTCACTGGTTTTCTTTTATAAAGAATCTATCTACTGAGAAATAGCAAGGGGAAACAGCTCTGTGGAGGACTTAGACACCAAGGACACCAAGGACAGTTGAAAGGAGTTGAAAGAGTTGATGCTAATAAAGTATGGAAGATATAGTTCACATTGAAAAAGAGAAGTCTTCAATGGGCGGCTGGGGAAAAAAAGGAGTTACCTATTAGCAATTCAAAAAGAGCTTCCTATTATACAAATCTTTATATGTAGGTTAATTGCCTGCCAAGATTTCCTTTTAAATCAAAGTTAAAGTATGCAAGATCAATGCCATACAATGAAATGTCATTATTTTTGACTACCTGAAATGCTGCATAAAGCTTTTGTACTGATTTTATTCCACTGGGAAGTTGTAAGTATTCTTTTATTTTTATTGATTATTACTATTATTACTATTTTAATCTTGAAAGGTTGATAATAAAGTGAGAAAAAATTCCCATAAGATTTTCCATGTTTAAAAATGTCAGAATAAATTATTTTATCAACTTTTTTCTAACTGAAATATAATAAGTGGTTTTGAACAGTTGAAAACTAAGTAAAACAATAGACCTGGATATTCTATTTTATTGTGATTGTTAATTTTAGGATGGCATATTGCAAACATACCTGAAGCAGTTAGTTGCCTCTCTTTGTTCCTTTTTTTTTTTTTTTAAGAGCTAGAATGAAGCCACATTTTTTTTTTCCTGTACTTTCTTGGCCAAACACACCCAGAAAGTAACATTTTTTTCTCACTATTAATCTACCTGGATAAAAAAAGCAGGCATAACACTTTTCATATCCCTTTCAAAGTTGTATACTCTGTCAGTCCATGTCTCACTTGGCTTTAATAACTGTAGTTTTCCCTTTTGTCATTTATTAAGTTTCATTAGATAAATGGCCAGTATAGATAACTGGACAGGTCAGTTAACTGTGCCTTCCTTATTTAGTTGGTTATTTACTTTGATATTTAACTATTGGTTTTGTTTAGAGATAATTTCACTTGTTTTTAAACAAATGGCCTGGGTATATCACATATACAGTGTGTCAGAATTATCTTTTCCATTTGAAAACAAGCTATTCAGAACAATAAACTGATACCAAGAAGAAATATTTGGGGGTTAACTTGAAATTTAATGATATTCCAGAGATACAGAAAATATCTTATATTTTTACTATTTTGCTTTTTGAAAAAGTTGCTGCTATATTCTATGACTAATGAGTAGTTAGAATGCGTCATTCTTCAATTTTGTCAGATTGTGTCCACTAAGTTAAAATTTTACTTTTTGAATTCCCTATCCGAATAGAAAATACAATGATCAAAATTGCTTTCTGGAATTTTATGTCTTAAAAGACATAGGAAAAGTAAACATAAGCTATACATAAATCCAAATATAAGAAGAGATGGAATAACATGTAAATAGCCATATATCTGCTAAATGTTTATGTCATGGAGTCAAGAGAAATTATATAAGACTGGAAAAATTAAGAAATTAGAAGAAAGAGCACATATAATCCTGAGAAACTCCAATAAGGCACTGAACAGACAAGAGTTTTAAAATTTATATCATGAGATAAATGACGGTTTATCATTAAACAATAAACTTGAGTTTGATTTTGAATGTTTACTTTTAATTTTTACTTGTCTAATCCCTTTTTGCAAGTTAAATTATGATATCAAGTCCTAGATGTTGCATTAAGATCTATTTATGTTGGAGTTATAGGAAGTTAGACAGATATGCACACAAACACACACATTTTTCAAAGTATCTCTGGTCAGATTTATGATTAGATAGAGTTACACACTATGGATCTGTTAAACTAAGAATAAGTGTTCTCAAAATACTCTACCTTAACAAGAGAATGCATGAAGCTTAGTCATCACTTAGGAAACCCTATTCCATACAGGAAAGTTATACATCTCCTTTTGCTTTCTTACACAGGAAGGGTGAAACAGAAGTTGCTGTAAGAAATTTCACTAATAGAATATTTTCAATTTGATAATGTTGCACAAATTATAATAACGTGTGAAAATTAAAGTTAGCTACTCTGAATTTATGGGTAGCATAAAAAAGCCTGCTTGCCCCTATTGATATATTCACAAAGATGTATCCTAAATATGAATGAGACCAATTTTTATTCTTTAGGGCTTTCACTATTTGTATCTCTTAAGTTTTGGCACTTGAAGTTGAGTTTGAAATTTTAAAAATGTAAGCCAATGTATACTATCAATATTAAATTGAAGCTTTCTGTGTATATCTAATCCTAAATCCTATTTCTCTTTATATATAAATGTTATCACAAATGTTTGGAAATAGCTTTTTTTAGGAGTGCAAATTCATGAAGTTTATGATCATGGTGCCTGGAGCTGAAGAGTGTAGTGGTTGGTATGTTGGTGAAGATGTACTCATGCTAAACAGGATTTTTTAAATATGTAACTTACTATCATCATTGTAATGTTATACTGCAACACAAAATATCTTCAAGCCTTTATGGGTTATCTTTCCACAAGACCAGCTAATCCTAAAGGCGACATAAAGCTTGCTGGATAAAAATGTGCAACATGAGACTCTCATGCAATAATCACTTGTGATCTTATAACTTCTTGCTAACACCCCCCAGCTGAATGCTAGATTTCTGTAAAAGAAAGGAACTTGCTTAGTCTTTATGAATCAGTTGCTACCTGGGAGAACATGGAATAAACAAAAATGACAACTGACAGAATCACTCTTAGTGGAAGGAAACAAACAAACATTTGATTAAAATGTCTTGGGAAGAAATAGAAAATCTCAGTGGAAGTAGCTTCTAGAAATATAAATCTTCAAGTAGTACAGGCTATAATGAGTCAATTTTCATGCTGAAGATTTACAAAAAACAATTCAAATGGTTTTTACATTTTTTTAGTTATTCTTTTTTGTAAAAATATCAAACAGGTTAAGACATTAAATCCAATCTGAATGTTTTGCCTGTGATAGTCTTTGGGAAATAATTTAAAATTGTGAAGTCATCTTTATATTAGTCCTAAGTATCCTAAGAAAAATATCCCAGTATCAAAATGCCTGGATGCCATAATATTACAATAATAGATTGTACCCAATATTGCTTTTACATGAACTACCTGAAGGTATTTTAATTAGAAACAGAGTACATCACAATATATGATTTAAACTAGAAAATATATGAAAAAAAACTACTGTGACTATCAGTTTAGATAGAATTCTAAAGAGTTTTATTCATCTACACATTTATTTATATAAACAATTTTGCATTTTATATAAACTCACTGAATATGTAATGGAGATTTTAAAAACAGAGAAGAGAAAATAAAATAAAATTTATGGATATCCTAGTAATATTGAGGTTATTCTATTCATGAATGGAAGAAGGAATATAAAATTTGAAATTATAGCGGTTTTACTATCAACATATACAGTAAAATTAAGCAATATCATATAATATGTTCTCATTAGACCCATATGTTTGATCCGTTATTGTGCTAGATGTAAGGCAACGAACGATGACGTAGAGATGCTGTTGTTCTCGGGCCTTAACATGGATGAAAGCACAGATACCGAAGAGGGCGGTCTGGCCAGGAGATGGTAACATGCCCAGTGCAGCTTGATGCACAGGGTATGGGACGGGGAACAATACTTCAAATAAGTATTGCCTGTACTTAGATGAATAGATGAGAGTCACATTATAGAGAATTTTGAAACCAAACAAAGGACTTTAGGCTTAAGCACAGTCGAATATCCGCACCTTACAGAGTATGAAAGGTAATGTGTTGGGGTGCTAAAATAAAATAATAAATCTATTTTATTCTTATTTTATATCAGAAAAGACAAGAAAAAATAGGCTTTACTCTTATTACACAGATTTCCACCAACTTCTTTAGCCAGGCGTATGTCAGAATGGTTATCATATATGAGAAGGTGCAGCTCAGTGAAAGGAGAGTCACAACTGTGCAATGTAGATGGGACAACAAGTGAGTGACAAGTGGGCTCCTCCTTCATATATTTGCTTTCAGCACTTTGAGAACCATCATAATTCAGATGCACCCAGAGAAGAAAATTTGGGATTACCATATTTAGTTTTAACTAAATTAGACCTCATAAAATGGGCAAGTGCACGGAAAGATCCCTGCAAAAAAAAGATTGATGAAAATGCAAATAATGCAAGTTGCAAGTATAAGTAAACCAGAACATGGCAGTATAAAAAAATAGTAGCAGTAATGGTTATTACTACTAGACCGAGTTTTTTGTTAACAATATTATTGGGTAAAAAGATGACTATCTAAAAATAAAATCAGATTGTGTCTAGACTGCTATTTAAAACTTAAACTGCATGTATAATAACTACATAAGTATTTGTACATATATGCATATATTATATATAAACTATATTGCATATTAAAATGTATATTTTTGAAATATTAGCTAATGATAGTAAAATTCCATCATGGTTAGCAAGACATTTTTTAAATGGCTTGTTTCATGTTGATCTCATTAATTTTTAAATTCTGTATTATTTATTTTTGTACATATTACCATGTCCATCAGTGCAATAATACATTCATATATTTTGTAAATAAACCCAAAGCAATATGAAATGAAAAGTATTCAATTTTTTAAAAAAAAATTAAAAAATTTTAAAAATTATTTATAAGGGTAGGTAATGAAAACAATTGTTCAAGACTCTATCTAGAAAATGGAAAGCCATTAGAGTAAAAGAACCAAATATATTCATAACTTCACAATAGCAATATTATTCTGGTTATATGTGCAGGGTAAATTAGAATAGGATAATGGCTTTTCAAGATGCTGCTAAAGCAGAGTCAATGTGACCTGTCATACAGATAATCTCACAAGCCCCTTGCAAGCAAATGCTGTGTTCTTAATATTTGTATGCCCAGCAATTCCCACAGTGGTATATATACTCTGTGATATAGGCATACGGGAGGTACCTAATGCATATTTGTTGAATTGAATGGAATTTTCTTAAAGTCATTTTTTTTTGCTAAGCTACTGAAAGAATATCATTAATGTCATCTTTTGATGGATCCTTTATACTGATATTAAAATCTTAAATCTCTTTTCCCAGACTACACTACTGTTATAATAACCCTTGTACCCTTTTGCTATAATCATCTATGTAACACATGACATATACTTTAGGTAAATTTAGAATGTAAGCTCTTTGAAAGGGGAACATACAATATTTATTCAACTATATAAATGAAAAAAATTGTTTTCATATAATCAATCAGGGAAAAGATATTTTCAGAGATGAATAGAGACAGGGACTCTAGTATACTGGTATCTCTTTCTTCTTCCCACCTCCCCTAATTATCTTCTCTGGGGGTAGGTGTGAGAAGGGTAGGTAGAGAAGACAATAAGTTTGCCAGAACATTGCTAACAACACGACACTTCTGTAACAGAGGAAAAAGAGATCACCTTCAAAGATTGCAATTTGGAAAAATATATTTTAAGGTTATGAATGAATTAGAACTTCTGGAAAAATCACTCTAGTCAGGAGAACAATTAGCCATATAGTGAACTCTATTAGGCAGGTACTATTAAGACCAATTTAATTGACCTAAATGATATACATAGGCACAGATTATACAGGGAAAAATAGGGCCCTAGTCTAGAGTTTTGAACTTCTAGTTTGCTGTATATTATATATACTGATACAAAATCTATTATGTGGAATAACTAATATTCCTCTACATCTAGACTAATCCCTACCTATCAATTATAATTACAGTTATTTGATACAGTGCAACAATAAATAACAAAAACTCACAAATAATGGAAGTATATTTTATCTCATAGTTAGAAACAAAATCAGAGAAATGTTTAAAAAATTTTTAAAGACCCATATTTTTTAATGCCAGTATGATTTTAAAGAGAGCGAGAGAAAAAAAGAAATTTCCTAAAAGTCCAACAATAGGAAAATGGGTAAGTTTATAACTTATTAATAAAGATTAAGAATTATATATTTAATATGATTTCAAGTATATTCAAATTTGTATAGGAGCAAGATTTCTTTGAGCATAACTTTTGACTTTTGAACTGTGAAAATCTTTTCCATATTTAGAACTAATATTTAATAAAAAAGAATGAATGAAAAGCTAACCCTGAACTTGAATTTAAGTATCAATAAATGAAACTGACTGTACATCTGATAAATGTAACCACAAAGAAAAAAAATTATGTAACTTATAAGAACAGAATTCTGACTGTACACCTTTAGCAGTACAATCTCCATAAACAAAAAGAAAGAAATTTTGAACTTTTCTTGGTAGGTTTCTTTTTGTTAGCAGTATCTGTGTGTGTGTGTTTATTGCAAGGTAGAACAAATAAATACACATGGTCGGGAACCAAGATTCTCACTATAAGAAAGAGAGCTACACATATGGAATTGAGGTTAGGGGAAATAGAAAATAAACAGGAAAACACAGAAATAAATAATCTGATTTCTAATAGTGGTAAGATCGAAAAAGAAAACAAAACAGATTCACATAAATAACACATACAATATTAAGCATCGGGGTAGGTCCCTTTGAAGAGGCAATTCTGGAAGTGAGTCCTGAATATCTAAAGTAAAGTATTCCATGATCCAATTTTGGAGAACAGCATTCTGGACAGAGGAAACAGCACGTTTAAAGACCCTGAGATGGGAACAAACTTGTCATGTGTGAAGCTCATATGCCATTAGTTTGTCAGAAAGATAGTGGTAGAGCTAAGTTTGGAGATATAGGTATGGTCTAAGGTAGAAAGAGTCTAGTGTCCAAAAGAGGAATTTAGATTTTCATTTGAGTGAAACAGGATGCTGTTGGGAAGATTTAAGTAGGGAAGTAATATGATTTATTTATGTTTTATAAGAATCATTTTGATTTCTGTGTGGAGAATGGACAAGAAAATTCCAAGTGTGGAGTAGGATGATAATAATGGAGCTGTAAAGAGATTAATTAATTTAGAATATACTTTAAAGAAAGAGTCAAACAGTACATACTGATAGATTAGATGGGAGAGAATAAGAAATATCAAGAAAAATCCTATATTTTTAATTTAAGCCATCAGGTGGATGGAAGTGCTGAATATTGGGATGAGAAAGAGGAGAAATTGGTTGGAATGGAGTGGTAGAAAAATCAATCAAATTTTATTTTGACCACATATGGCTTGAGATGACTATTTTATATTTAATTGTGATTAAATACTTGGATATAGGATTCTGGAGCTCGAACAAAGAAAGAAAAAAATCCAGAGCTAAAGTTATAAAATTGGGAGTTACAGATACCTTGATGGTATCTATAAACGAGTGACTATGATAGACAATTTAGAGAAAGATTGTAGAGGAGATAAAACAAGCTCTAATGAGCACTCTAATGAGCACTTCCAGAAAAAGGGAAGAAATATGGAAAGGGGATTGAGAGAAAATAGTTGGCAAGGTAGGAGGAAAACTAGGTGTGTGTGGTGTGATACCTTAGAAGCCATGAGAATAATACATTTTAAGGAGTGGACAATTGTTCAATATGGTAAGAAGCTATATCAAGATGAAAAGAAAGAAGTGACTTGCATTTGACAATATATAGATGGCTAATGCTATACTGGTACATACATACCTAAGGTCAGAGAAGATGGTGTAAGGAGGTGCTAGAGGCCTGAGGAGAGAGAAAAGAATGTGAATGTGGGAAATCAAACTTAGGAGGGAAGTGCAATAGGATTGGCAGTAATCACAAAGCAATATTTTCAGTTTGCGTGTGAATGTGGGATGGATGCTAGCATGATGACATCTATGCAATGAAGACCAAAAATAGTACATATTCAAAAATGGAGAAACAGTAAGAATGCTTAAAGGATACCTAAAAGCACTGCTTTAACAATTAGCATATACTTAATAAGCTGTTAAAAATATCATAAACCAAATCCCATGTTAGTCCTAACATAGGATGAATAACTCTAAGCATATTACTATTATTAACACCATTATTTTTTTAAAGTCCATGTTGAATTTCTTTTGTAGTCCAATAAGTAGTGCATACCATGACAGGCTCAGAAGATGGAGGCTCCTAATTCAATTATAAAGTAAAGAATAGTATACTTTTTGGCCACACAGTAATCCTTTCTGTCAACTACTCTCTCAAATTTCCCACCCCAACATGGCCTTTCATTTTAATAGCTCAAGCTAGGAATGCAAATATCTGAATTTTTAATATAACATGCAGAGATATTTATTTATATGAACTACATACGGTATGCCTGCCAAATTAATTTAAGTTATTCACTTTTTTTTGAGAAGTTATGCACTTTTGATGAGTGGATTATAGTGTTGATGGAATCACTAGTAGATAAAAGAAACATAAATACAGCATCAAAATATTTTATCCCATTCTGTAGTTGTTCATTCATTCTCTTTGTTGTTTCCTTGGCCATACAAAAGCTTTTTAATTTAATCAAGTCATATTTATTTATTTTCATTGTTGCTGTGATTGCCATTGGGGTCTTCATAAATTTTTTGCCTAGGCCAATATCTAGAAGAGTTTTTCCAACACTTTCTTCTAGAATTCTTATGGTTTCATGTGTTAGGTTTAAGTCTGTTAACCATCTTGAATTAATTTTAGTGAATGGTGAGAGATATGGATCTTGTTTCAATTGTCTACATGTGGCTATCTAATTCTCCCAGCACCAATTATTTTTCCCAGAGTAAATTGTTGTTTGCTTTGTCAAAGATCAGATGGCAATATATGGATGGTTTTATGTCTGGGTTCTCTGTTCTGTACCATTGGTCCAGGTTTCTATTTTTGTATCATCATCATGCTATTCAATTACTATAACCCAATAGTATACCTTAAAGTCAAGTAAATCAGCAATAAAAAAAAATCAAAAACTCCATTAAAATGCGCAAAAGACACGAACAGAAGCCTTTCAAAAGAAGATAGACAAATGGCTAATAAACATAGGAAAAAAAATGCTCAACATTTCTAATCATCAAGGAAATGCAAATTAAAACTGCATTGAGATATCACTGAACCCCAGTGAGAATGGCTTTTATCAAAAAGTCCCAAAGCCATGGATGCTTGTGTGCATGAAGAGAAGAAAGAACACTTATGTACTGTTGGTGGGACTGCAAACTAGTACAACATCTATGGAAAATAGTACAGAAATTCCTCAAAGAACTAAAAGTAGACCCCCCCATTTGATCCAGTAATCCTGCTACTGGGTATTTATGCAAAGGAAAAATAGTCATTTTAACAAAAAGACACTTGTTCAAATTGCAGCACAATTTACAATCACAAAGATGTGGAATCAACCCAATTGTCCATCAATTCATGAATGGATTAATAAAATGTGTTATAAATATATCATGGAGTACTACTCAGTCATAAAAAATGAATTAATACCTTTTCTAACAATTAGGATGGAACTGGAGATCATTCTCCTAAGAGAAGTAGCACAAGAATGGAGAAACAAGCACCACATGTACCCACTCTTAAATTGGAACTAACCAAACAACACTCAATGTGTACAACAGGAAGTAAAAGTCAACAGAAAACAAACAGGTTGGGGGGTGTGAAATCATACGTAATGGATACAACATACACTATCTGTGGGTTGGGCACACTTATAATATTGACTCAAGCAGTACAAAAGCAATCTATATAACCAAAACATTTATATCCCCATAATATTCTGAAATAAAGAAATTAAAATTAAGAAAAGAAACAAAAGTACATTGTATGATCATCAGATGCAAGTAAAAAATCACTTGGTGAGAATTATTATAATTGCTTTTGTGTACTTTATCATTTTTTGTTATTGTTGCTGTTGCCTGGGCTAGTGTGTAGTTGCATCATCATATCTCACAGCAACCTCAAACTCCTGGGTTCAAGCAATTCTCTTGCCTCAGCCTCCCAAGTAGCTGGGACTACAGGTGCACACAAACATGCCTGGCTAACTTTTCTATTTTTTTGTACAGATAGGTCTCATTATGTTGGCCAGGCTGATCTCAAACTCCTTGCCTAAGTGAATCTCAGTCTCTCAAAGTACTAAGGTTACAGACATGAGCCACTACACCTGGCCCTTTATTTTCAAATCAGTGTTTCAGTATGGGTTCAAACAAAGCAGTTTTGATAAGATGAAATTAAAATTCAAGTAAAAGTATGGTTTCCACACGATAAATCTACAAGTATCATTTCTCCCTTAATCTGTATTTCAAATTACTAAAACTCTCCAATTTATATGTCCAGATATGAAGCTATGTCACTTTCTATTTTAAGACTGAATTATTATAAAGCAATCAAAAACACTGGTCCAGAAGTCCACATTTTTTTTCAGCTTTGGTGCTCAAAGCTTTTTTCTTATTTTTAATTATTATGAGTACATAATAGTTGTATATATTTATAGGGTACCTATGATGCTTGGATGCAGGCATACAATGTGAATTGCTCAAATCAGGGTAATCAGGGTACCCATCACCTCAGGCACTGATCATTTTTTGTGTTAGGAACATTCTAATTCTACTCTTTTAGTTATTTTAAAGTATACTCTAAGTTGTTGATTATAGTCATTTTGTTGTGCTATCAAATATTGTTCGTTTTATCCTACCTAACAATCTAACTGTAGATTTTTGTTGTTGTTGTTGTTCAAAATTCCCCTTGCAAGGGGAAAATCAAAGTGGAGGCAAAGGAAGTGGTCTATTTCTCATTTATCCCTCAAGAAATTGATCCTTTGAGACTGTGTCAGAGAAGGAATCACAGAAGGAACATACAAAACAACTGAAATGGGCAACCCTGATCTGTCCATCATTGCTTTACCAAAATAAGTTGGACAAACAGATAAAACAGATCTTCTCAGTCAAGAAAACATTTTGTGTATGTGTTTTACTTGAAGAATAAAGCTTGCAGAGTAAGTTACTTTTAGTAAAAAATAACTACCTATTTTTGATAGAATGTGATATGCCAAGGAATTACAGGGTCATATGAATCTGTTTCTGTTGAAAAATTCTCTTGACAGCATTCCAAGAGAAAGATGTTAAAGCAGGAATGATAGGAAGGATATATAGGCTTCACGCAACTCAATTATTTGAATGGGTTTTAACTTTAGGGAGAATGATATTGCAAAAGTGGGGAACATTATTTTACAACAGATAACGTATTAATAACATTTCAGGTTATTAAATGCAAAAATAAACTTGTACAGTGTGACTAAATAAAAGGTCTCATGTGAAACCTCAACCACTAGAACCCAGTATACCACTCAACTAATATATTCATGTGGTTTTCCTGTAAGGCAATAAAAGAGCCTTTGTTTTTGAAAGAGATAGTATATCATCAAATAAAACAATAAACAGCCTAAGCAAATATTTAAGATTATTTTAAAAAAGCCACAACTGGAAGAAACATTAGAGATCACTTAGCCAAAACCACTTATTTTCCAAACAAGAATACTGAGACTTTGAAAAATTAAAGGACTTGCACAAGGTCACAAATCACGAGCAGCTGTCAGCATCAGGCCTAACCTAGTCAAATCTGAAAAAGTCTCTTCCTTTCCTTTTGAAACATAATCCACTCCACTCTTCCAAATGCACTCTCTTTCTTCCCTTTCAGTGTCTACCTATGACAAATCACTCAAGACCTTTCTTCTCTGTCCAAGAATCCTCAAGCCACTACCAAATTGGGCTTACCTTCCGTACTTGTCCCATACAGCGTTTGATCATAGATAGGATTAATATGCCTTTCCAATGTCATTGAGCCTACCTGATACACTAAATCGAAAATTGAAGAATGCTGGTATAGAACAATATAGCTTTTATACTTTGAGACGTGCATGAGTATTAGAAGAATATCAATTTTAGTAATCACTTGCTGAAGACATTATCATTCTTTAATAACTCAAAAGAGCATTAGGAGCTTTGAGTCCAGGATCTTAAACACTGCATGTTGGTTATTCTTCATGGTTGCAAAAATAGCCAGTACTCAGTGGTTAAAACAATAGACTCTACAAGAATTTATGTGGCTTGAACCTAGGTTCTACTTTTTATTAGCAGTGATCTTGGGAAAGTTGTTCAACCACTTTGTGTTTCAGTTTACACTTCCAAAAAACAATGAAGATTAATAATAGTACTTCTTTCATCAGGATTGCTTGAGGATTACATGAAAACACCTATGTAAAGTGCGTAGAATAAAAATGAGCACATAGTAAAAGCAAAAATGTTAGGTTATGATTATATCTAGTTGGTATTATTCAACTTCTCAATCTTTTGTTATCCTGTTAAAATCTGGCTTCTTCTGTGCCATTGCACTGAAACAGCTCTTGCAAAGGTCTCTATTGACAGCCTAAATGCCAAATTAAGTGGCCCATAATAGTTTCTGTTCTGTACCAACCTTCCCTAACACTTGGCATTGTTTACCTCTTTGAGCTTCTGTAAATTCTCTTCTTTTTTGTCTTCTGCTTATCCCTACTCTCCCCGGCACTTTTTATCTTAGACCATTACTTTTTTCTCTCTCTATCCTTTTTCCTGCTGATTTCATTGTCTTCAAAGCTTGCAACTATCCCCAGTATGCCAGAGGCTCTGAAATGTATATTTCTAGCATTTATCTAACTCCAGAGATATAAACCTAATTTCAAACTTCCTGCTGAATATTTTTATCTTTATGCATAGGATCAGAAAACATAACTCATTAAATTTTTCCGCAACTAACTTCCCCTGAATTCCCTACCTTTACAAATTGCATTCTCCATCATTGCAATCCTCAAAGGTTTCTTTGATTCTTCTTTCTAGCATGCCTTGAATGACAATTCACCCCTGTTTTCTTGGGACAGTTCCAGTTTATACCTGTCATTTCATCTTCATTATTAATAGAAATCCCTTTTACTCTCAAAAGTGTATTGGTGCAGATGATAAATTATATGATTATCTTAATCACATTAGCCATCTAATATATTTCACAATCATTATCAGAATTTTGATATTCTTTTCTATCCTCTGTAGCATAGGCTTCTATTTTTTTTCTATCTGGATTCAATCAATAGCCTCTTTAAAGGCCACTGTTGCCAATATATTTCTGATTATTACATTCTCTGTATGACTGTTAAAGTGATCTTCCTAAATACAAGCCTAGTATTGTTAGTTCCCTTCATTATGATTTTCTTTCTCTCTCTCTCTCAGTTGCCTACACATAAAGTCCAACACCCTTTTCTATCTATATTCCATTTGTTTGTTTTCCTTCCTTGCCACTTTCAGACTGAAAGACAAGTACTGTGCCAGAGTTGTGCTTCTTCTTTTTTTTTTTTTTTCTTTTTCACAGAGTCCCACTCTGCACCCTAGATAGAGTACAGTGGTGTCATCATAGTTCACTGCAATCTCAAACTCCTGGGCTCAAGGTATCGTCCTGCCTCAGCCTCCGTAGTAGCTGGGACTACAGGCATATAACATGATGTCTGGCTAATTGTTCTATTTTTAGTAGAGATGGGGTCTCACTTTTGTTCAGGCTGGTCTCAAAGTCCTGAGCTCAAGTAATCCTCCTTCCAGAGTTGTGGTTTTATATTAGAATGTATAAGTTAAAGAGTAGATATGTAGTAATATCTTTCTATGATAATACTTGTGAAACAAATGCTAGCAAACTGGTAAATTACTATATTGGTCATGAAGAAGGAGTAAAATACATCCCCTTCTTGACTTACAGGGATATAAAATTTAAATGTGGTAATGTAATCATGTTTAAAATCACCATATAAACTACATGACTGTTGTTGTTATTGTTATTATTTTTCTCTCTTCTACCTAATCCTAATGCATTTATTATTAGTAGATGCTTTTGTAAAGCCTAGAAATATCCAAATGAATTTCTCTGCTACCCAATGAGAAAAAACAAAAATCCTGTCTCTGAAAAGTAAATTTTATAATATTCCATTACCAAAATTTTCTTTAATATAAAATTACATGTATATATTGAGTATCTTTTATTTCCCCATTTTTAATAGCAGTTGGAATCATAGAATATAAAATTTTCATAGATTTTTTTTAAGATTTTACATTTAACAGACTTATAGTCAAATTAATTTCTTGATATTTAAAAATATATTTGGGCATGCTGCCAAAATATGATAATGATAAAATTTATTTTATCATAAATTTGTCCAAATTTCTTCACCATTATCTCTAGAGAGCAATGTACTATGGGATATATTAAGTACTGTCCTCACTTTCTAACACTGACAACCCTGGACTGGGGATACATATAAACAGAAAATATCAAGGTTGATAAAAATACTAACAATTCAGAATCAGTAAAGCATATGTGTGTGTGTCTATGTATGTGTGTGTATATCTAAATTGAATACTCAAAATAATGTGAATAGTTTTCTTATTCTTACCCTTTTTTATTTCTATATTTATGTGTATGTATGTATGTATGTATGTATGTATTGGTTTTGTTATTGGTTTTTTGTGTGTGTGTTTTCCATATGTTAAGGGCATTCACATACCTATAAACTCTCTTTTGGGGTACTTTTCAGGAACTTGTTCATGAATTAGCTTGAACCACAGGCAAGTGTTAAAAATGATTGAACTCCAGTGGTTTCCTATGGTTTATCCTAACAGCAAATAGGAACTGGAAAGGAAAATTTATATAATTTTATTCACAACTTAGAACAACTTGTGCATGCTTCAAAATGAAAACATATGAGAATTTCATTTTAAGGATAAAAAAGCTAACATAAATATTTAACTGGGCATACATAATTGGAGAATATAAAAGAGTGTTTATGATTTCATTAGGATATGATGGTAAAATTGCTGTTCATTTTATCTATGATACATACATTGGCTAATCTTTGGACATATTGTCATATATGGCCATTTACTCATGAATAATTTTTTAATTCAAAATATTATTTAGCATTGGTGGTATAGTGGTGAGTATAGCTGACTTCCAAAATATTATTTAAATTATAATTAATTGGGAATTCATCTTATGTTCATTTTTAACCCACTTTGGGTAATCACTAGTTGATCAAGTCTTAAGTGTATTAAAATATTAGTTGGGAAGACAGCTAAACAGTAAACAAGTGGTCTAAACTCTTCATTTTATAGATGGAGGAACTGTAGAAATGAAATGACTTAAAACAGTAATTTGCTTATTTGGTGTACATTATTAAGAACTTGAAGAAAAAAAATAAAAGTTAATTTAACTGATCTCCATAAACAAAGACATATTTGCCATAGGATCTAGTGATACTTTTAGAATAGAATCTATTGACAGTAACGTGATTTTGTAGGCCATTTGCTATGTACAAAACTGGACAGACACAGGGAATGCTGCAACGAACAATACCACTGTCTTGAAAGGACAATGGGTAGGATGATGATATATAGATATAGATCGATATGTCAAAGTAACAGAATAATCCATTAAGTTAAATCAAAAATTCTGATGACAGGTTTTACATTTAAACTGATTGTATTGGTCTGATGTAGGTATGACACTTTCCATGTCTAGCTTAAAGAATTTGTTGTTTTATTTATATGTATATTTTGAACATTTTAGATAACATAATACAGACACACAAGTTGATATCACATTAGACCTAATATTGTTGGGGTTTTTTTGTTTGTTTTGTTTTGCATCTTTTAGAGAGTAGCATTATCTCACAGAGACCTTCATGGCAAGAGGGTATCCTGACTAGAAAAGGAGTGTTTGCTATCACCGTGAGTGTCTACTGCAAATACTTTATTTCCCTGCCAGGGCCTGGGAAAGTAGGCTGATTTTTAAGGATGGAAACACAGAGATTATAGAGTAAGATCATAGAACATTCTATAATAATATCCTGATTCTCAGGATGTTTTTCTTATTTCAAAGAATATATTTAATTGGCAACATTTTAAAAATAGCTCTTTCTGTATGATTTTTACTTATATGATAATTCCACTTTTGGAATCAAGCTGTTTCTCTATTGAAGTCTCTAAAACATGCAACTTTTGTAGCTTACTACTAGGTCATAGCAATTATCATGAGATGTAGTTACATGCACTTTTAAGATTGAGTTCTAGAGAAAAGAATGTGAAATTCGAAATTAGGGGACATGAGTTTAAGTTCAAGTTCAATTAATTACTGTAGGCAAATACAGTGTGTGATTGTAGACAATGTAAATTTTCACAACTAAATGTCCTTATATGAAAATTGAGATAATAATGACACATACTCACAAGGTTATTATGTTAAAAAATGAAGTACATATGAGAACAGCCCTTTATAAATTATAACGTAAACCCTAATGGTTCTTTGAGGAAATAGTTACATTAACATTGACAGTTTGACAATTTAAACTTATTTTGAAAAATATTTTCATGTAACTCACAGTTAGCTAGCATTTCATGTGATTATATATGTCTATTAAAAGGAAAAATGAACAAGGATCAGGTCTTTCTAGATAGAATTCATAACTCTGTATATGACAAATTTGAACAAAAATTAAAGAATGAACAAACATAAAAATAAAAGATTTTGGTTTTCAGATCATTATACCAACATACACAGTGCCATCCCAAGGCAATGATTTGTTGCACTAAACTTTTATCTAAAGTGTGAAAATTTCACTATGGGTCTTACTGAATTAATTATTTATCATGGAACAAAGAGTTGCATTTAAATAAATTTCATTTCGTTCACATTTTGTGAGAATGTCAAATCTTCAAAAGAATTGAATCATTGCAGTTTTAGCAATTAAAAATCATTTTGTTTTAACAATTCAATGAATTCTTAATGAAGTTCAAAATTTCCGTCCATGAAGAATTTATTAATCAGAATTTCTCTAATATTTCACTATATATAGCTATTTAAAATTTTATAGTAATGCTAAAATATTATATGAAATGTTCCAAAATAGTAGTTATAAGACAGGTCAAAAATACATTTTATTTATCTTCTCTCTATTTTCCTCTTAAAAGATAAAGGGTAAAAAATCTTAATATTATTTGAGAACACTATTTGAATCGATGTAGGGTTTTCTAGAGGACACAACAGTCAAAAGATCAAATGAAACCACCCAAAAATTGCAGTGGATCATTTTACTTGACTGCAGCAAATGTATCAGAGGATTGGATATGTCAGTGGTGAGAGATGAGAGGAACAAGAAAGGTTGTAGCGAACTGTTGGGAAGCTTGGAAAAATCCATGAAATCTGCATCTGTATATGATTAGAGGACATTTAAGAGAGAATAAGATGTTATAGCTAAGGAAATGATGGATGACAGGACAATGTTTTCAAGAAAAGGGGAACAAAAGACAGAAAGGGAGATGAGAAGAGTTTGTAGATAGGTCAAATGAAGAATGTTTAAAATCCACAAACCTAAAAGAAAGAACAAAGAAACAATGTCTAAAGTACAATTTAATGCAAATGTTATTCAATTGAGTTAAAGCTACTTGACATGGGGGAGAGATACTTAAAGGAAAATAAAAAATAAGCACACTATGGTTCTAAAAAGTACTCGCTTGTTATTATATAAAAATTAAGACTAAAAATACACAAATCTTGGAATCTGCAGAAGAGAGAATGTAGGAAACATTCTAGGAATGATTGAAAACCTCTGTGGTATGGATACAAACTAAGGAAAATGACTGGCACAATGACCTGCTAAGTCAGCCTTCACAAATGGCCCAAATAGAAGGAGAACTGATAAGAAATGAATTGACATAAAGGGGGCTGCAATTAAGCAGTCTTATTATGAAAGAATGTCTTTTCAACAGGTAATAGAAGTATCTGATAAAATATTACATATTTAATAAGAAAAGAAAGGAAAAGTACTAAAGCCAGTTTTGATGGGAAAGATAATTTTAGTTGTAGTAAGAAGGTCAATAAAACCTGGACATCTAAATAAAGTGGTGGTCTCTGTGAAGATGCCCCTACACTTCTGATAGAAACTTATGTGAACAGAAAAAAAAAAGCTGAAGCTTGTACTAAACTGAGTGCTCCAGGATTTTGCAGGGGAAAGAAATGACATGAAAATAGGTGATGAATTTGATGAATTTAAATCTCTCTTAGTATCACAGAAAGAGACTAGAGGACTGGGAATATTTAATGATGCACATCAGGAGAAGTTAGATGGCAAGAAGAAGCCACCTGCTTTGGTATAGGACCTAGCACACATCTTCTAAAAAATTGAAGATTTTGAAAGGGACCTATCATGTGAGTAAAATTTTCAGGTCAGAAAAGAGTAGAATAGTTTGTATGTAAGAAGGAGCTAAAGATGTATATATATCCAGTTAAGATGCTTTCACATTTTCATCTTCACTTATTCACTTAAAAAAACACAGTAAAGCAAATTAGTTTTCACAGAAAGCAGAAAGAAACTAAACTTTAACAAGCCACTTAAATATCTTCAAAATAGCTACTTGTTATTACAGGGCTCTTTAAAAGAATTAAGTGAATCAAATGAAAAGAATCAAAGAAAATAATGTATAGGAAATTAATTATAAACTTTCTAAAAATGAATAGGAAAGTGGAAAACAATAGCATTATGTAGAGATATAGATACATATATCCTTGACATAAGTAATTCTTAAAAATAAGAAAACTACATAAAAATGGATATAATTATGGTATTTCTATTCATTATTCGTTTTTAACATCATTGATAAGAACATAATTTAGTAATCTAAACACCATTCCTTAATGGAATGGAGTGAATTGTTATTGGACTTCCTGATAGAAATGCCATCTTTAAAAATTTTCTTTTTTATAATTTATTATATTTAGTAGGTATAAGTGCAGTTTTGTTATATGGACATACTGCACAGTGGTCAGGTCTGGGCTTTTAGTGTACCTATCACCTGAATAATGTGCATTGTACCCAATAGGTAATTTTTCACCCTTCGGCCCCTCCTAGCCTCCCACCTTTGGAGTCTTCACTTTCTATTATTTCACTCTGTATGTCCATTCATACTCATAGTCTAGCTCCCACTTATAAGTGAGAACACGTAGTATTTGATTTTCTGTTCCCGAGTTACCTCACTTAGGATAATGGCCTCCATCCAGTTCCATCCAAGCTGCTGCAAAAGACATTATTTTATTCTTTTATAAGGCTGGGTCATCTGTGAAAATTAAACCTATCATCACCTTTTACGATGTACATAGGCAGGTACTAGTGAATGTCAAAACAAAATAGAACATTTTAAAATTGGAATCACAGTCATATTCAGTTAATTTAGTTGATCTTCTAATATGCATGTTCTGATACATAAATTGTATTTTATCAGCACAATGCACACAAAATGCAATGCTATGGTGACACAAAATGCAATTTTACTTATATTAATTATTCCTAGAAGAAGTTATGGGACCTAGGGTAGTAGAATATATATTTTTAAAAATAATTAAAATAATAAGAATATTTTGATGTCTTGTATTATATTTTAAAAACAGAACTGTTTGAACTTTTTGTTTCCCAGATCTCCATTTTCTTTTTAGCACCTCATAGAATATAAAATTTTCCTGTCTAATGAATTAGCTGGTAAAAATAATTCATATGCAGAAATCCCTGAAAAGCACTTAAAATTTTTTTCAATGTAATATTTACCATGATTATTGTAAAAAGTCTAAAGATATGAAGAGAGAACTAAAAATTTCTTATAATTTCAACTGCTGTTATTAGCATCTACATGCATTTCCTTTCAATATTTGTATCCTATTCATAGGCATATATTTCTATAATTTTTTGTGGAGTTTGTACTAAATATAATTTTTTACATTCTACTCTATGTTTTGCTGTAGGACACTATCTTGGAGTTATATTCTAATTTATTTAACTAACCATCTGTCATTGGACATTTAATTTGCTCTTGATTTTTCATTATTATAAATGATACCAGGATTAGCATATTAAAAGTTAAAGTTTAGCTCTGGAACCCATTCTATTAAGTGAAGTATCCCAAGAATGGAAAAATAAGCACCACATGTACTCACCAGCAAATTGGTATTAACTGATCAACACCTAAGTGGACATATAGGAATAACATCTATCGGGTGTCGGGCAGGTGGGGAGGAGGGGATAGGTATATATATACATAATAAGTGCGATATGCACCAACTAGGGGATGGACATGCCTGAAGCTCTAACCTGGGGGGAGCAAGGGCAATATATGTAACCTAACATTTGTACTACCATAATATGCTGAAAATAAATAAATAAATAAAATTTAAAAAGTTAAAATTTATACATAACTTTCGATTGGAAATGTTATAATATTTCAGTTGTCAATTTCTAGGGAGGGATATGGAGGGAGTCAGTTATGGTCTAAGTAAACTAAAGAATGTGCAAAGTTGCTTTGAGATAACATTTTGGTATAATGTGTATAAAATCACAGTCATCTCAGTAGCCCTTGTAATTTTGTACAAAAGCTCCCAGGTATTTTTGTCATTAACTTCAGGAAAGACAATATTTTTTATGAATGCAGTAGCTGTAAAGTGAAGCCAAGGAACAGCAGCATGATGTTTAAGAGATGATCTTTGAATATCTTTTAATAGAATTGGAGGAATATTTTAAGTAGAAAGAATAAAGAGCTTATATTACACATATTTGAGGGTTTAGATAATAAGTAAAAGTCTGAATAATTATAGGGTGTATTTTCACCTTCTGAAGAAAAATTTCCCTGTATTTTAACATCTTTTGATATTTTCTATACTAGAGTGATGTGGGAAAGTATGAATTATTAGTATAAACGACTTAATAAAAATATTATATGTAAAAAATTATTATCATAAAATAAACATTTTAATTACCAAAAATATTTGCTTTGTAAAATATGTGCCTCAGTCCCTATTTGTAAAATGAAGGTTTGGTCAAGATTTAGTATTCTCATTATCTTGTTCAAAAGATTACCAGATATTCTGTAAGGAAAAAGAGTCATAATTAATTATTTAATGACAGTTATCCTATTGCACAGATTAAATGGGATTATGTGCATAAAATAAAGATAGAATATCTGGCACATTTTAAGTTTTCTGTAAATGTTAGCTGAGTGCAACTGTGAAATGAGTCAAAAATTTATTTAATCTACATGTTTCATGTACTTTGTCGTTATGTATATATTTCACCATGGTAAACCATTTAGCTTTATGCCACTACTTGAAACAAAGAGTAAGTTACAAAGATGATTGACAGGTAACTTTGACTTTCTACAATTTAAATTGCTTTTTCAAAACTTCTAAAATTATTTTCCATAACCACACCTCACGTACACATTCAAAATATAAGTACTCAACAATGTTCCTCAAGTAAAAAACAAATAAAAGCTCACAGTGAATTTATTTAAGAGAAAAAATATCCCATTATATTCAGTTTATCTGTTATTCATTGAAAATATTTACTGCTTATCAAAGTGAGGAAAATAAATTCTCTATGAAAAATAGACTAAAAATCTATTTAATGAAATAATTTATTCAAATTAGTTGTGCAAAAGTATTTTGAGTTTAGAAAACTTTTAGAAGAATTTTGGAAGCCTTATGGCATAAGCACATTTGTTGTGTTTCTTATAATTATTAGTCAATAGATTCCAAAGACTACAGCTAAATTTGCTGTTCAGAAGCCAAACACATTCTTTAGATGTCTTGCTGCAATGATCGATACTTTCTTCAGTCAGTAAACATTTCAGCACCTGTAATATTAGACAGAGCTTTTCTAGGATGCTGTAGTTCTGGCAAAGCAGCTGAAAAGAATCAGCATATTGGACAAACAAGGTTCACTAAGAATAATGTTAATAAGTGATCAGACACAGCCTATTCGACAAAAAAGATCTTCACTTATTCAAAAATAAAAATTAGTAATTTCACCTTAAATTCAAAACAAGTAACGAAACAAATAAGCAGGCAATGAAATAATCATACAAATTAACCATGACCTATGCAATCAATAAGCTTGGGATATAGTACACCTGAATAATCGATAAAAACAACAAACATTCAGAGAGTAGAAAAGCCTAATTGCAGTCAAAGAATGATAAAGCTTTGACCAAAGGCTTGCTAGTTAAATCTCAGCTCTACTGTAATACTTCTTAACAACATATCTTTAAACTATGTTACTTAACTTCTCTGTGACTCATATTCTTCATCTGCAAAATGTGAAAAAACTGCAGGATTTACTGAGAAATTTAAATAAACTGAAAATAGATTATTAAGTATTTACAACAGAGCCTGGTTCAGAATGGGCACTTAATGTATTTTTTTTTAAATCATACATACCTAGCTAATAGCTGTTAGAAAAGAAACATTTTTATTTCTCTTTATAAGATTAACTTTTAATTATTATTAATTATCCATTGCCAAATTGCTACCTGATAGTGCTAGAATAAGATTTTTTTAAAAATTTTTCTTTAATCATATCATTTAATTTATGCAATTTGAAGAATCAAGAGATGTCTCCCCTGTTCTGTTTCTTCTTTCCTCAGCACATCCTTTCTATTACACCCTTTTTATTAGCCTGAAAATAAAATCCAAATGTAATAAGCCAACATATAACTAAATAAGCATATATACATGATAATCTATATAACTAGAAAATTAAAAGAAAAGTGAATTTATTAAAATCATGTGTATTTCACGATATAATTTGTGGACATTTATATATTGAAGACATAATGAAATAGATGTTTGGACCCATATTTAGAATCACTGTGAATGTGACAGCTACAGAGGGAGACTGACACCAATTTACGTGTGTGTGCTGGGTCCACCCCAAAAACTACACTTTTGTCTATATGATTTCTGAGCAAAATAAAGTGCCTTCCTCCCTTCTTTCACAAGGTAGGTGTGTAGTAAGAATAACTATGAAAGGCAGAACAATAATAGCTCTAGGCTCAGTTAAAGACAGAATTTTTACCTACACAAATTCTCAGTGAGATATTTGAAAGTTTTTCATCCATGGGCAGCACTCTAAGTATTGCAGCATATATAACTTCCTTGGCCTTGGCAAATGACATGCTGGTGGAAATATTTCTTTGATAATTATGATAACCAAATGGCCCTGCAGGTTTCTAAAATATCCCTAAGAGCAGTGATTCTCAACCCTTTTATTATTTAGTGTCCCCTCCAATGAGCCTTTTAGACATTTTTATCCAAGTCATACTCTCTCAAATATAATTTTAATAGAACAGATACACTGTTTTAGGTATACAAAAGTACAATTTTTTCACCCCACATGATTGATTTTCTCCCCTCTGGGTACAAAATTTCCCCTGAAGAGAATGAATTCCTGACTTACGAGGACTAGACTGCCTTTGCCCTGTTGAGAACCAAAGTTTGTGTTGAGAAATAGAACAGGTCGTGGTGCCAAAGTCCTGTCTGGTCTGCACGGCTAGGGGCTTGTGATCAATAACAGATTTGGCAAGTCTGTGGTTATGCATGAGGAGTTGCAAGTCTGTGCAGATACAAAGCTAGAATGATCCTGTAAAAGATTTAGTCAGGTCATTTCATTCTTCTGCTCAACCCCCTCCAAGTGGCTTCTAGATTAAAATCTCAAATCCACATATTGGCCTAGAAGGCCCTGAATGTTCTGTTACTACCCAGCCTCCCACTGACCTCTGGACATGCTGACTTCTGGGCACGCTCCCAGGACCATACCAACACATTCGTAATATCCAACCCTTCACATTTACTGTGGTATTTTCTTAGGACGCTCTTGCCTCTGATAAGAGCATAGTCTACTCCCTCGCTCCTTTCAGATTTACTAATTTGTTCAATGAATAAATATATACTGATTAAACTTATATTTTAAAATCAAAGGTGATCATGCACACTCTGGCATAAACATATTTACTTATAAGGTCTGCCAGAATATTTTAAATTACTTATGAACTGAAAAATGACCACATATCTAACACTCTATAAAATTGCCTTAAAACAGTAAAATTGTTTTCAATAGGAAAGAAAAAAAAAAAATCTGACGCTTTCAGCTTGACAGAGAGCATGGGCTCATTGCGTTTAGCACAAATGAAAGGTGTTTCATATTTTCCTACTTGTAGACATTTTCATTATACATTATATATGTATATGTGTGTATATATATATATATATAATAACAGTGCATAAATGTGTAACTAAGAAATACACTAACATTGGTCCTTAATTTTTTAAATTTGTGATAGAATTTTTGCGGTGATTTCCAAACATGATCCAAAAATGGTATTAAAGACCAACATTGCTGATTCACTCACACTAGACCCTTGTGTAGCAAAGCATAATTCATAATACTTAGGTTTATTGCGCACACATTTACCCCTGGTTTTACATTTAGTTACTTAATTCAGAAAAGCTTGCTGTGTGCTGATCAGTTCTCCAAATTATGTCACCAAATGTAAATTTACTTCAAAATACGGTAAATCTGAGTTCTTTTTTGTCTGTTACATTTTTTGGTTATTTTATTAATTTTATAAAAAAAATTCATAATATTACAGGTGTACAAATGTTTAGGTTACATATACTGCCTTTGCCCCACCTGAATCAGAGCTTCAAGTGTGAGTTCTGTTATCAAAGTAGAAAAATATTACAATCGGCTAAAATAAATTTAAAACTGTCTGCATTAGTTCCAATACATAAAAACTGGAGTGGTAAAATAGTTTTTAAATTTTTCTACCAATTTCCTGAGTCATTCTACAAAAATTACATCTATAACAACCCACACAACACAACACACACACACATACATACGCACCCCACACTGCACATTTCACAAATGCTAACATCAGGGAAACATATGTTCTAATTGCATTATTTTTGGCAGACACCAGACAAAATCTTGTATATGAATCCTGAAAGTAATCCTCACATTTCAGTAAAATATATAAAAATGTTTTACTTTTTTCCCCTATCATGCTAAACTTGTACACTTCTACTTCGAAGGCTTTACTTTATAAACATAAACTTGTATAATAAGAGAAAGTTTCATTTTTTCCCTTTAAGTATTGATAACAACTTAGTCATTAAGGATGATAGCTTATTTTGAAATATGTGCATTAGAATGCAATATGACATTCATATAGTAAGGATTCCATACTGGGAAAAATGTGTATTCCAAATAACACACGCTCTAAACAAAGATGTCTTCAAATAAGTAGATTATGTTGGAAGGAGGACACTGTTACAAGGACAATATTGTTTTAAAAAGCAATATTGGAATTTTGAATAATTGGCTAATTGGCATCTAAATATGTAAAAGAATGAGTTTTATAAAATAAGTCAATGATTTGGTAAAAGTAAGTTTGATACCATCTTAGTTTCCCTATGTTTCTGTGGACTTATTCTTCTTGAATAAACTTTAACTTTAGAAAAATAGAAAATTTGTCTCAATTTAGAAATACTTTAGACAAACAGGAAGGAAGCAGTACCATCAGCAATTAATTATTAATTACTGAATATTTATTTACTTCATACCAGAAAATAATTAAAAATCAAGGTGCTCTCTATCTATATATAACTATATTAAAATCTGAGACAAAATAATTCAATATAAGTTTTTAACCAAAAGTTGATCACTTAGAAATTATTATCTTTTAATTCAGTAAATCCCATACAGTAGGTAAATAATTCCTAAGAATTATTGGTTTAAATAATTAGCCTTAATTTCCCTAGGCTTATTGTTTGTGAAATTTTTGACTACTCATTCATTAATCCACTATTTATATATTTATTAAGGACCATTTTCTAAGATGTGTTGCTATATTGGGTTTTAATATGAAGATGCTACTATTAGCTAAAATTTAAAGGCTAAAAGATGTAACAATTGATATTCAGTCTTCTATGTGTTGTTGATTGAAACTCTCAAAGTCTTCTGAGGGTAGACATTATAAATGTGAATTGGTTCTGGTTTTTTCCTCATAAAGTATATTTAATGACAGAGGAGAGAAGAGGAGGTCCTTTGGCAATGGGTAATGTTGTATACATAAGTGACTTTGCATATTCCCACATATCCAATGTGTATTTGTAAATACAAATCCAGAACCATCATGAATCAGTGATCAGTGTAGTCATATACTTCTTAATCAAGAATGTCAGGAAAATGAGGGGGATGGTAAATGTGGGTACTCTGCAAATAAAAACAAGATATTTCCAATAATTTCTAACTCACAAAATAAAAATATAATAGCAATAAAAATAAAATGAATTTTTGGTAAAGACAGAGCACTGAAATTTCTCTAATTTTTTTTACAATTTAATACTGGCATTTATGAGATCTTTAAGTGCTCTTTCAAGTTACTTTTCAAAGAGAAACACTGCTCGGTGGTTATACATATGTTGTGTCCGTGTGTGATTATATAACATTTTTTGTCAACTAATTTATATTTGTTAAACACATTTAATTCCTTTTATTTTGACAATGACTTGATATATAATCTATTGTGCAGTATGTTTTATATTGTTTTGAGAATGTATGTCTCAAAATATAAAATAACTGTCTTTCTCAGCACTTAGTACCGTAAGATTTATGTGAGTAGAGAATATAACCATAAATAAGATTAGATTTATAGTTTGATTTGAATTAGATTTTAACCTGGAGAGAATTGCTTATCCATTATATTTCCAAATGTTTTGTATTTAAAAGTTACCAACACAACTCTTGATATTTACAGATCCTAATGGATATTTTTTTCATTGCTCTCTTTAAGTTACATTTTCCCATTGCATACTCTGAACTGGATTCAACCAAGGAATACATTCTCAGGAAACAATTATTTTCCTATTGGTTAATATTTCAGATAAGTATGTGCCATAAATAGAGAAAGAAGCATTTTAAGGGGAAGCAAAATTTAATTTTAACAACCACAGAACCAATAATAATTATAACTACCACAATCAGAACTGCCAGTATTTAAACACGTATATGCTAAATCTTCACAAACACTCTGGTAAACCTTCACAACCTGTGTAAGAGAACATATTGCTATCTTCATTTGACAGATAAAAACAGAGACCCAGAGAGATTATACCAGTTCTCATAACATATGTGTGGAAGGGTCTCAGTATTTGGACCTCGGTATTTCTGTCTCCAGGGTGCCTGCGCTTACAGCTTCCATGTGAAACAATGATTTTGAAACATATTGAAAAGTTCTTGGCTGTTTCTCCCTCAAATAAATTTGGGGTTAGATGGACCATCATTTTGCTCTAAGTCTTGTAGTACTTCTTATGGGGAAATGATTTTGATGATTATTTTCATTAAGGCTTCATTTACAAAAGAAGGAATTTCCTTGGCAGTGAATGGTGAAATGTGTGGTGGAACTTACAGCCTTTCTGCCCACAAGCTTTGTTCAGGCTACAGTGCAACTCTATGATGAAATGTTCCATTAAATGCTTTAGGTTAATGGGCTGCCAAAATGTCTTCAAATTAATCTTAGCACCCTGGGTGGCTGAGGCAGGAGGATTGCTCAAGGTCAGGAGTTCGAAACCAGCTCTGAGCTAGAGCAAGACCCTGTCTCTACTAAAAATAGAAAGAAATTAATTGGCCAACTAAAAATATATAGAGAAAATTAGCTGGCTCTGTTGGCGCATGCCTGTAGTCCCCAGCTACTTGGTAGGCTGACGCAGGAGGATTGCATGAGCTCAGGAGTTTGAGGTTGTTGTGAGCTAGGCTGATGTCACAGCACTCTAGCCCGGGCAACAGAGTGAGACTCTGTCTCAAAAACAAACAAACAAACAAACAAAATGTCTTTAAATTATCACTCACTCTCAATCCATGTCTCTAGTATATAGTCACAAAAGATCCCTCACTCCTTCCTTCTGTCTCTCTGATAAGAAACCTATTATAACAAGGCTAGAAATTTTAATGCTAATAATTTTATGGATTCTTTTCTTTATGATAAAAATGAAAGATGAGCCAAGACTGCACTATAGTTGAATATGCTCAGTATTTTCTTATATTAATTAAATAATACCAAACCGATATATAGTGTTAAAGTCTTAATGGGGAGAGTGTTAAACAGATTCCAGGGGAAAAAATGTGGCTACTTTGGCAGGGATTTTGGACAAGTTTAAAACAGTGATATATTCATTACCACATTTCCTCAGGCACACTGTTCTACTTTATTACACTACCCAAAACTAACTGAGCTCTAGCACATAAAAATTTTTAACACTTCTGTAATATAGGAACAATTTCAAATGGCAAATAATAGGTAGTTTCTAAGAATGACAGAAGAATGGTAAAATTGCCACTTTTTTTCACAGACATTATAATCTTAGGTATGGCTTTACTCTACTCTTGGGGATAAATTTTTATGAGTTCAAATCTCTAATTTTTAAATCAAAGTCAATTAAAAAATAGTAGTCAATTGACAGGAGTAAACAACATAGCCAAAATTGTTAAATCATATCTGTACCACGAGAAAACAAACCAGATACAGATGCTCATTCTTCCAGTTTTCTTCAAATTTATGAATAAATTTGTTAGGACCAAAAAGTTATATATTTGAAATGATCATAGACGAGGTAGTGAAAACCATCATGCTGGAATAATTTAGGGCCATTTCTCTGTGGTAGAAGTTGGGATGAATGCTGGATTTACTAAAGTTGAAGTTACAGACATTCATACTATTCATCCTACTAGATTCCTCACCTTTTCATAATATCTGTACACATTTAATTTCTACCACTTCTATCAAAATGGAATCAGAGTTGTTTTTCATGCTTTTGAAATCATACTTCCGTAGAGTTTTAACCTTTCAATATGGAATGGTTTGAAAATGGATTACCTGAAAATTACTTTTCTATTCCTGTGTGTGACAGCTGAGTTCAGCTGTTTTCTTAAGCATCTATGGAACAGCTGAACACTTTCTCCTGGTCCCCAGATTTGAAGCTAAGGGAACTCGAGGCAACAAAGTTGCGTTGGAATGTATATGATCAAGGAATTTACTTTTCTTTCATCTGCTACAGCTTTAAGTTACTGACCCTTGTGGCACAGTTATGGGTAAAATCATCTTCTATAACCATATATATATATATATGGCTGTATATGTAACACAATTATGTCAGCATAATTGTATATTAGAGGCCCACTGCAATAAAAAATGCAAAACAGGTAACCTCTAAATTGAAATCTCAGTCATAGACACTTGACTAACTGTAAACTTATCTGTCATTTTGTGTTTTTATTCATCCTCAGACAATAGGCAGAGAAATCTGGAGAAATGGATTAAAGCAAACTTGTTTTATTCACTGGAGGTAGATAAAATGATTTGGTGTCAGCCACTGATGGCAGTTCATATTCTGCCATCAGTTAAACTTGGTTTTCTGAGAAATCAGGTGTTGACCAAATGGAAAGAGAGAGAGGAAGAATAGGCCCATGTTGCTTTAGTGCAAAGGACATTGTAACTGCAAGAATAATTTCATTGCCTATAAAAGGTGCACTTGCCATGGCCATTAAAAAACCAGAATGAAATTCAATAATTGGCATTTTAAAAATATTAATGGAATATATGTTATTTTTAAATAATATTGAACAGTTTAGGCTCAAAAGTATCTTATCTTACAGAAATGGAGGAATAAAATAGATATTTATAATCAAATTCATTTTATTTCAGTTTTTTTTATTGTGACTATTAAAAAGTCTGTCTGTATTTCTTGTATTAAGAAATCATAGTTTAAATATTCTAGCTATTCTTCATCACCTTGAGTTGAACTCATTGTCCCACTGAAACTATGGTCTTTTATTTCAACTAGATGATTTCTGATACTGTAAACATTATTACTTCCCAAAATATCATACTACAAATGATTGTGAACATGCAACAGGACTATATGGTTCTCCACATAAGAAATGTGGTATACTTCCCAGAGTTTCACTATGACATATTGTATATTTTTAAAGTATAATAATATAAAGCTAATCCTCTACAGTACTCAGATGACTATAGAAAGAAAGATTTGCTCTACAAAGGAGACAGTGAAAGTTGTGTTATGACATCCGATTCTGCTTTTTTATCTTCAAAGAAGTATATTATGGTTTCTCTGATAGGGCCCGATCACCCTTGTGGCTGCTCTCTGGCAAATCCTATCAGCTTCTCACGTTTCCTAGTTGTCTATATTATACCGTAGGCTTTGGGCTGTGTTTTAGAATACCTTTGACTAGAGCTAACCCTTATTTAATATTTGAGTTCACCATAAATCTATTGATTTTTGATATTGACCTCATTATCAGATCAACATTGCAAGAATATTTTCTCACTAGATAAAAATCGAACCAGAAACAGTAAACACTATTTCTTTTGTAACTTTGTATTGTGGATTAAACCTATATACTATTTTAACTTATTGGGCATGATATTTCTTTATAAAAGTTATTTCTCAAAGATTCATAAAATGTAATGAGAGAGGAACAAAAAATAGAAAAATGAAACAAATTGGTTTTCAATAAAAAAATGGATAAGCCTATTTAAATGGCTCCTAGATAGCCAAAACTAGTACCCTAAAAGCAGCAGCAGCAGCTCTGGGGGAATTGTGTAGTGTATGATATTGTTAATAAGGTAGCAAAGAGGAGGCACGATTTCAAGAAATAGCAATGGTAGCTAAGTCTTTTTAAAGCTTAAAAATTTATTTCAAATGATTTCAGAGCATCCTAGAAAGATTCTTTCTGAATAACTCTAGTATTTCAATAGTTTCTGCAGGAAACACTTGACCTGTAGCCAGTGACAGAAGAAAAGGAGCAGATGATTAAAGATAACCATAGAGAGTTTGAGAAAATGTTGACATGTGATGTTAAAAATGAAATATCCAAAAATGCATACAGTTTTACAGAAATTCATCTTTAAATTATATGGAGGTAGAAGCATGGAATTACCAACACATTTCTTAAAATCTGATATTACAGAATAGAAAATACTCCATGGATATTTATGCTGCTCCAGTAGCCATTCGGAGGTAGCAAACAAATGGGTGATATACATAACTCACAGTTTTGTGGCCTCATCTTGCTAAAAAGATACTAGAAATTTTATTTTCTTATAATATAATGGTATATGTAATATAATTTTGCCTATATAAACATTGGGAAAAGAATAAATGATACAAACTGATGACACATCAGTGCAGAATTCTGCTTGTATAATCCTGAATAGATATTGCTTCGTTAGTAAAATTCTATTTAAGTCATTATTGTATACTTCATTTCATTCAGACAGTAATTTTTCCCTGTGTTATTCCCTGCTTAGACTATTATTTAACAGATGTTATTTTAGTAAGTATGAGCCCTTTCCCTAGTATATTCTTCTCCTGGGGTCATTTTCTTACTTACTACATATGTTTGTTTAGAAATGATAAAAGTATTAATAATTCCTCATTCATAAATATTTTGCAAAGTAATAAGATAAATAGATATTTAGTACCATATCTGATTTATTGTTAAATTATTCTCTATTTTAAAAATTAAGGATGATAAGAAAATATATTTTATAAGCCAAAATGAAATACCATAATTTGATATATATATAGTAAAATTATTACATTTCTGTTAACAATGTACTCTTCCATTTTCTTTTCCTTGCCATATTGTTTTGAGGATTTTATAAACTATACACTTATTTTTGCTTTAAAAAATTAACCTAAAGTTCAAATATGTATATATGCTATGTCTATGGTCCATTTTTTTCTTTAAATGGTATGGTCTTCCTTTTTTTAAAAAATAGTGTTTATTTTAAAAAATTGGGAAAAGCCTCCAATAGTATTTTAAAAATAAGTAGAGATTACATATAATCTCAATGCTGAATGAAAACTAATGCTTATTTGGTACATATTCTTTTAATTGAATTTATCCTCATATATTAATCAATTAATATTAATTGTATATATGTAGTTTCAGAATCTTACTAGAAAGAAATAATAACAAGAGATATTTCTTGCCTTCTTGGAGTTTATATTCTATTGGTGGAGAAATAAATATATAAATAAATATAGGATAAAAAGATACCAATAACTGCTATTAAAAAACAGGATTAGAAAATTGAGAGTGACATGGTGTGTAGCTCTTTTTAATCTGAGTTTTTAAAAATCATAATGCCTATAAATCTGTACAGCCTGTCTTTTTTCACCAGATGTTATATTCTAAGCATTTCTCTATGCCACTATTTTTTAAACCTTTCTTTCAATGTTTGAAATGATTGTGTTTTATAAGATCTAATATATTTATTTACCTTTCTTTCTATATTTTAGATTTATATGCTTTTTTTTGCAATAACTAATATCTTGAGGTATATCTTCGTACATAAATGTTTGTCAAAGTGTAAGATCATATTCTATAAATTTTATATATTCCAAAAAATTTACTTGAAAGGTATGCTAATTTATATTCTCATATTTGATTGATATTTTTGAAGAATCCATTTATTTAAGCAAGTAATCATTAAGTTTCTACAGAGTATCAGGCATTTTACTTTATGCTGAAAATGAAAAAGTATAGGAATAAGCAAAATTATAAATTGAAGAAAAAGCTGGATAAATATGAAAATACATTTTTAAGTAATAGTTGTTGAGCAAGTATAAGGAAAAGAAATATTTGAAGACACTGAAGTGTCTCAAAGAACATAAATACAATCCCTTTTGAAGTGGAGGAATGTTTTTAACAATCACTAAAGTCTTTTTATGCGTTCAGAAGCCCAAGAATTGTATATGACCTCAAAAAATGTTTATAAATTTTCTGATATAGAAAACAAAGAATATACATTTCCTTAGATTTTCAGATCCATACCAAAAGCTGTAACTTGATATTCTTTGAAAATTAGAAATTCTGATTGAGATTTCTTACCTTGACTTTTATCACTGCTATTTTAAGTATATCACATACCTTTCAATTCATTACAAAATTGAATATGCCTCTAAATATATTTCACAAATTCCCCCCAAAGAATATCTATTAAGATGAATATAAGTTTTCTATCACAACATGCTCATTGTTGAGAATCAATCTGTGTCCCAAGAGAAATCCTCTTGGGTGACAAATTCTTAATAAATTGCCTCAGCTTTTCTCACCCAAACCCTTTATTGCAAAGATGTACATCTATTACTCAAGTTTGTCTTTCCAAGAGATTTATTTGAAAAGGATAAGTTTGAGAGCCACAAGTTTAAGGTTTGTATTGCTTCCAATTCTGTTGTCTCTTTGTCATTGGACCTCCACGGCAATCCTAATATAGGACATTTCTACAATTCAGTCACCTCTTAGGAAGCCATTTTTTAAAAAAATTTAAGTTGTGTTACTACATTAAGAAAAATTGATTTATCACAATCCCCTCCCCCCCTTTTTCACATGCCATCCTTACCTCCAATTCTTTCCCAAGCATTATTTTCTTAAAAATGTATTTTTAAAAGTTTGGATATTCTCACACTTGCAATTTTGCAATTTATAGCCCATTTCTGGTCCTCTAAAGACATTTACTTACATCCAATTAGAAGGAAGACTTGAAGAGTGCCAATCTGAAAAAGTAACATCTAAGTATCCTGAAGCTGATTCATTTGGGGTTGTTTTAACCACTTCGGTATGTCGACTGTAGTCGATAGCCACAGATGAATGGGCATAGCTGAGCGTCGACTTTAGCCAACAGCTGTGATATGACTTTTCTAATTTTTCATTTATCAAAATAAAATTGTGAACATTTAAAAATAACATAATGAAAACATGTATGTATATGTTACCTATTCTGATTTACAATACAAGTAAAGCTGCCTGTAAAGTAAAATAAGCTTTCAGTGCTTTAAAGCTTTCCTCATCACACAAGAGCAAAACGGATTCGTCGTCAATACACAGCACAAACTATTGTGGGGACTATGAGTGCCGGCTGTGGGCAAGGTTTTGCAGGCAGTGAACTCGGTCCTCAAGTGGTTAAATATGGCCCCAAAGCTGACTGAGGGACTGACGTATGGGTTTCCCACAGCAGGACTGTTCTCTGAGGAAGCTTTGTGCAATGGAAAGAATATTGAACTAGATGTCTAAAAACTTTGGTGATAGAGCTATGTCTATAAATTATTAACTGGGTGAATGTTCCTCAGCAAGTCATTTAATTTTTTGGTTTACCAGTTTCCTCATTTTTAAATAGAAGTGGTCATGTCCGTCATTGCAATCATGGAATTACTGTAGATGTATTTTTATATAATGGGTATGAAAATATTATAAACTGTAAAGCTAAAGAAGCAAAACATTATAACAAATGTTATGAACAAGAGAGATCAAATTCAAGTCCAAGGTGTGGAGAAAATATAATACATCTTAGACTTTGGAGAGTAGTGAATTCTTCCTTTAGTTTTCTCTAACAGGAACAGAAGATTTAGACTTCATGGTAAGAATATCGAGGCAACCTGTATGTCCAAAGAAGAAATTCTCGAAAAGATCAATCATTTATTATTTCTTGATGATATAAATATCAGACCTCTAGCCATGCCTTTTCTGAATCATGAGGAGGAGGGAAAAAAAGGAGAATAAAGGAAAAAGAATAAAAGGAAAAAGAGAAAAGGAGATAAAAGACCAGTAATAACTGGGTACTGAGAAATCCTGTTGGAAGCAGAGCAAGTTAAATCTCTAACTGTTCCAGCTTATATTGCTTGCAGTTCCCATTGATCTCACCATCAGAGCTTTCCAACTTCCACTCAAAAGTCAGTAAAACAGAACACTAAATGGGCCAAAACATGATTAAAACAAAAGTCATAAGCTTAGCAATTAACTTCAAGGTTACTTTGAATCTTTTGGAGGAAGTTCCAGTAAAATACGTTTATTGGCATGCCTCTTCTGAGCATTCAGCAACATTTTAGAAGAAGCATTTGCTTTCTCCAAACCCATACCTGGGTCCATTTCTATGTCTCTTTTTTAAAGATAGATATAGATAGATAAAGGACTTCTAAAGTTCTACTTCTAAACTTAGAGAAGAGGAATATATTTACTTCTAAGCTTCACACACACACACACACACACACACACACACACACACACACACACACACCCTTCTGCCTGTGGTGTTCTATGGAATGATAAAATGTAGAAAAGACATTGGCTATTCTTGCCAATTAGTTTAGAGGCAAACAAATGTCAAATCCATTTTCCTCTCTTGTAACACCAGAAACGTTCAGTCCTAAAAGCTAAAATAGTAGCTTAAATAGTTTATTTCTTAAATACACAAACACATCTAATGATCAAATTGTAGAGGTCTAACATTTGCATAAGAAGTAAGTTAATGACTTTAGATAGTAATATATTTATCAACCCCCAATTGTAAAGCATTACCTCTTAAATGATTTCTAACAGAGTTCGTATAATATTTGCTATTTCTAATTTTCTTTCCTTGTTACCCTCAGAACAAAGTGATTAGATGTAAGGAATTTTATTACATAGCTGGCATTTGAATATCAGCAAAGATAAGCAATATATTTGAACTTTATACAGAAAAGGTAATGTTAAATCACAGACATACCCACTGGATCTATCTGTTCAAAGTCTTTACAAGTCCCAGGAATTGTAAGAGTTAACTAGAAAACCCAAGCAAAACTCTTGCAATGAAATCCAGAACAATATTGCAGATGTGTGGAGCTTACAGAAGGTGGAGCCCATTTATTCTCCATGCATATTTAATGTGTACAATTATTTTTAAGCACTAAAATCCCTCTTGGAAATGTTACGAACTGCAAAGCTACACAGACCTGATGCATTCCTAAATGTAAAGAAGGAGGAAAGAAATGCACCAAGAGCAAAAAATCCTGGTTACTCACGATTCTTTTCACCTCTCCACCTTGACCCGGCTTTCATTCTGCCCGAGACACCCACAGGAGAAGTTATTTCTGCCATCAAGAGCAGCAGCATCAGTAACAGCACAGCCATGCCAGGTAAAAATAACCTCGTGGAGAGTCCTGTCACAGACGAACCTGAAGGCTCTTAGTGGGAATGGAAACCTGGAGCCAATCCTGTCATTTTATTCAGCAGAAATGCAAAAGACGCTGTTTTCCCCATAAATTTTAAAAAAGCAGGTATGTTCTCACAAGGCTTTCCACTTGCATTATGCAGGGAATGTTAAAAAATTAGAAGGGATGTAAAACCTTCCTCGGTATAGAAGCACAAATGTCAGGAGAGATAAGCTGATAGTTTTCTCTGGTTTTTCTGCAGCTACCAATTCCTAACCAGCTTTTGCCATCTCTCACTTCTTCCAAATGTTTGTCAACATTTTCCATAACACGATAATAGGAAAAAGCTGAGATTTCAGCATTTTCCCACCTACCCATTCTGTGCCACAGATTATAGTACTTGATGAAACTGAGTATTTTATTTTGGTACTGCAAACACACCTCACTTCATTTCAAACAGAGGTGGTTGTTAAGGAAAGAAAAAAAAAAAACACTTGTTTGCACAGCTCTATCTAACATCTTGGAAAAGGATTAGATGTATAAATATCTGCTGCTAAGACATGATAAAAATACCTCTGGAAAAAGGGAGTGGTAAACAATCATCTTTCTTACTTGGCTTATACTATGTGATTTCTGTATTCAGAGAATAATATATAAAGACAATCTGCCAAAAATATTCCAAATCCATGACGCAGGCAAAATGTAATGTACATTGCAGGTTCAAGGATCATCTGCAATGCATCAAAACACTCGTTTGCTTTGTAAATACATGTTAGTATATTCCATCTCTCTTACTTCCTGGAGAAGGATTTTTATCACCTCATGAGCTGTGAAGATTTTTTAGCAAATCAGACAGACTTCTCTGTTTTACAATTAGGTCTATTTCTTGTGGGCAAATGGAATATTGTGTTGATTATTTCAAAACTACTCTGGAATAACATAAGCTTATCTTCAGTTGGGGAACAAATTTAGTTATTTTCAATAATAAAATAATTTTATGCTTCCAAAAACATTAAAAGAATAATATACATACATTTCTTTTAACAAGCACATAAAGCTATTTTCAGATACTGCTAAACACATAATATTCTACACCTTGACCTATTTCTACACTTAAAGAGTTCATGCAGCTGCCAAAACATATTTCTAAAACACATACCTGATAATGTGCTATTTACTTTTAGTCCCCTCTTCTACAGCAGAGTAAAAAATGTAAGTTGACAGCAGCCAGGCAGGTAACATAAATGAGTGAAACAGGCCAGGTGTAAGACAAAAGGGGTAGGTGGAGATTGTGGCCAGGTGCAGAGAAATTTCTGTGAATGGTAGAAGCTGCCAGTTAACTTCAGCTGAAAGTTGCCTCGTGGATTACAGACTCAGGGGTGCTAGATGTTCCAAATTTCAAGGTGATGTTAGAAACTTTGATTATTATGAGAAATCTCATAACTTTTAAAGCAAAAGCAACACTACTTTAAACTTCTTAAATAGGCATATCAGGCAGAGTATTCTGAATCTGTTTCCAACTTAAGCTTCCCAAACTCTTTGATTCAAGGAATATGCTTCAAATGCTTACATCGGATATTTTATTAATAGCAGAGATCCACTGAGTAAGCTTAATGGGAAATACATATACAAGCAAATAGTTTTTCAGGTGCTATGATAAATGCAATGAAAATCCATATGCAATTTCTGTGAAGTCACAGAGGAGAGAATATCTGACCACCTGGGGGCATTGAGGAAGGCTTTTTATTTTTCTTCATTCCTTCTAGGGCCATAAAATCTAGTCATATCAGGAAACTTTCCATTCTTCAAAAGAACATGAACTTCCAGACTGTCAGATCTTTTTACATATTATCTTTCTTTTTGAAATACCTTTTTCTCATCTCTACTTTGTATAATCCTATTAATGCTTAATAGTTGAACAGACATTTATCTTCCCAGAGTTTACTAGGAATAATTATCCATTTTTCTCATGGCTTATGTACTTGGAAGGAGAGTGCTCAGCACATTAAGTTGTGTGGGCGTGCGCGCGCGCGCGTGTGTGTGTGTCTTCAATACTAGGTGTATAGCTAGCTTGTTTTAGGCCTGATGTATTATATTTTATTTATATCTCTAAATTCAGTAATGATTGCTATACATAGAAGAAACTCATCAAAAGTTTGTCGAACTAATGGCATATTTTACTGTTATGGATACTAATTTTAGTTGGCAAATTTTACATTTAGAATATGACTCTTTAAAACAGCTAGGATAACTTCTTTCATCCTTTGAGCATATATTTATTTATATGTTGTCCTTTGTTTTCCTTGGCCATAGTATGACAAGATGTTGCAGATAAATTAAAAATCCCAGTTACATTTATTCCCTTTTAGTTTAAGTCAATCATAATCATCAGATAAAAGCAGCACTTTAGTCTCCTATAATCCATGCTACACTACTAAAAGCTCAAAGCTTATATATTCTATTAACTTTTAGGTCACGAGTATTGAGAGATCATCAAGAGAGAGCAATTATAAATATGAAAAGCTGGATCTAGAAACACATTCAAAGACCAGCTTTCAAATCTGCAAAAATTTTAACATAAAGGCACTGAAGATTATCAGCAGATGGGTGTAGTCTAAAATTATGGATTGGTACAAAGCCAGTTATTTGGCAGTCACATCCTAAATTGCACGTCTGGAGTTATTTTAACTTAAAACATTAAGCAGGCAAACTGTATTTCTACGCTTTCTCTTCCTTCTTGCTCCAAGTACTCCTTCCAATTGGCTGGTCTAAGCTCAAGAAGTTGAGTAAAACTGATCAGTACCATCATACTAATAAATACACCCTGACTCACGAAAACCAACGGGAGTAGTTAAAAATCTCCTATCATTCATTCATTCAACAAATGTTTTCTGAGCACCCAACAAGTGTCAGGCTCCAGACTAATTGCTGAAGACTCGTAATGAATTAATAGATGTTTTCCCTGCCTTCATGGAGGTGATATACTATTAATAGTAAGTAGAAATAGACACAATATAATAAAATCTCACTTTTAAATGCATACTTTAAAATTGCATCTGCAATAAAGTAAAAGGGAAGATTTCAAAAAGAGATTATAACAGGGGGACTTTAAAATGTAAGGGTTCTTTAAGGAGGTGGAGCACAAGCAGATATAGGAAGAATGGATAGGGACATGTGGTGTAAAAGTGGGAAATACAGAAAATAGGTGCAGTCAGAAATATAGGTGGGGACCTTTTCAGTTTGGGCCCTGGAAACTATGTTAATAATTCTAAACCTTATTCTAAGGTTTTAAGAAGGAAAATATTTTTTCATTAAAATATTACTCTCCTTTCAATAAAGAGAATAATTTAGAGAGTGTCAAAATGAAAGCAGGAAGATAGTTAAGAGACCATCTCATTACTTAAGTGAAAAATTTATATATCAGTAATAGAAATTTTAAAAAAATGTAAAAATGAATAGATTTGAAACATATTCTTAGGGGCAGAATCCACAAGATTGGTTAATGAATTTCACATAGAGAATGAGGAAAAGGGGTTCGAAGGTTGTAGCTAGGTTTTGGGGATAGACATCTGGGAGTGGAGCTATCTAAGCAGATTTGGGGATTGAGGATGAAGACTAAGTTAATATTCCTGTCACTGTTAAATAACTTTCCAAAATGTCACTAACACTTCAAGCTAAGTAGAAAAGAAATGCTGAAAGTTGTATGAGAAAGAAAAATATACATACCAATACAAAAAAATAATACCTAATATCTAGTGAGAATCAGCCTATTTGTCTACATAATATAAACAACTTAATTACGATATAAGAAAGATTTGAACTAAATAAAGCCACAATGGCTACAATATGGTAAGTATATTTAGAGAGGCAAGAGTTGTTAACTGAAAAACTAGTTAAAGATTATTGCAACAGTCCAGGCAAGAGATGATAAATGGCTTAGAGTTCTGGCAGTAGAGATGGACAGATGTACAGATACGAAAGTGGTAAAATTGATAAGAATTAGTGTTGCTTTGGTTGGAAAACATTCATACAGAGCTATAGTTAATAGGCAGTACTGCTCATCCATGCTATGATACTAGTGATTACTTATTGGACTATATATTAACATTAAAATATGAGTTATCTCCATACCATATTTTGTAAGATAATGTACTTATCCAGAGCATAACACCTTGAGTACAACTACAGATGCTAAAAAGATACATTGATTTCTATGGAACTTGGTAAATGGCTTGTACAAGCATTACCTCCTTTAATCCTCAATCAGTTTTGTGGAATTAAGACAATCATTCACACTTTCTCAGTTAAAATAAATAACATCAGACAAACCCTGAAGTTTGACAGGTTTGAATACTTTTCCAATATCAAATATCTAGATTAAAAATTAGAACATATGTGGTAGTTTTAAAATATTTCCACACATATGTTTTGATACTCCCTCCTTCAAGAAGTGGATCTTAATTCCCATCCCCTTCAATGTGGATTGGTATTCTATTGAGAATAAGGTGAAACTGATATGACTGTGAGACTACATTGGAAAAGACATTGGGATTTTTTTCTTGTTCTTATTCTCTCTTTTTCTGATCATGCACTCTAGGGAAGCCAGCTGCCTATGGAGAGACTTATGTAGCAAGAAACTGAGGTTTAGTCCAATAACTATCAGGGAACTAAGATCAGCTGACAACCATGTGAGTGAGCTGATGGACCAAGATGACTATAGACCTAGCTGACAACTTGACCATAACTTTCATAAAAGACCCTAAGCTAGAACCACTCAGATAAGCCACTTCCAGATTTCTGTTCCTCTCAAACTGCATGAGATAATCCATGTTTATTGTTTTAAGCCGCTGAACATTGAGGGTAATTTCCTACACAACAATAGATATCTACTATACCCTAAATCACAACCACACACTCATTCTTGTCTTCCCGATACTCTCAAACCATGATTCCCATGATTCAGCTGGCTGTTAAAGATCATGGCTACAATCATATCATCAACCGATCACATCACTATCTAATCTCTTTTACATGAGTGGAGTCAAGTAAAAATATATTAATATGAGGGACACCAACTAGTAAATTGCATTCTAATTAATCCTGTAGATTGGTTTTGTTTGATTGGCAAAGTATTTTGCATGTTTTTAAGTAAGGCATTTAGTCCAGTTCACATAGTCCCTAATAATTTCTAATTTTTCCTCCAGCCAGATGGTTATGCATATTTAAGTTATGATTCTGATTTGAGAATGTATATTATAACTAGACTTTGCAAAAGTGCCACATTATCTCACATAATATGCCTTCTTTGTAAGGGACATTTCCTATTAAACTCCTAGTACAGCTCTGACATTTCCTATTAAACTCCAAGTCATTGTTGACCTTCAGTCACTATCTCATATAAGATGTGATATCGATGTGATATTCACCTAGAAAGAATATCAACATGGTGAAGAAAACACTGCGAATGGTGGTGTCTTGTGTTCTTTCCCCTTTTACTTCCTCTAAGAAGCACTACATCTATCTCTGGTACTTGCTTTGTAGAGGGGCACCAGTACCTTTCTTTTTTATGGCTTATAAAACAGATTTCCCACTGGTTAAAAGCCTTCCTTCTGCCCACTGTTTTTTGGTATCACATTACAATAATCAATAGTATCAGCATGTTAGAGGTGGATAAAAACTTAAATCTCAACTGCAGTTAATTTTATATCACCAGAATTGGATTCAGCAGATTAGATGTATAAAGACATAAAACAGCTGAAAATAATTTTGCAAAAATGATTTTATTGTGTCTCTAATGCTAGGATCAATGAAAAAGTCTTCATTCGTGATTGCCTCCTACTCTTCCCACCCTGAATTAGGCCAGCTATTTATATATTGTCTCAGTAATTGTTTAATTGGATGAATAAATTAGCAAGCAAAAATAAAGCAAACTGTTTTGTGCAAATAACATTAACACAATTTTTTAACTTAGTCACCTAGGTGTACAATAGGCAGGCATGAAATTCTTTTAGGCATGAAAAACAAGAGAGAGGTAGGTGTATGTATAAATGGATAGAAAACGTGTTGGGTGCTAAACAGAAAGTTGGAAACATGGACATTAGAAAAAGAGATAAAACACGAATGAGGTTCTATAGAATTAAAATATATTTAATGCTAAAAGGATTTGGGAATGGAATAGATATCAAGGAAATGTGTGTGACAAGTTTTAACTTAAGCAAGATTCAAATTAAATGTTGATCATGGATGAATGATGATTAGTGTTAGACTATTCAGACCAAGAGTGAAAAGATAAAGACCTTGATGTACATTTGGAAAGGTCATGTCCAGAGAGTCATGTGTGGCTGGAGCACACAGCATTTGTAGGAAAAACTATAGTGAAAGGTAGATTAGTGGCACATAACACAGAACACTGATTTGAGGGGCATGGGGTTCAGTCAGAGCAATGGGGAAATGGTACAAATTCTGAGCAAGGCAATGTGAGTAGGAAGCCAGCTTCTATATTAAATAGAATGAAAGGTACAGTATCACAAATTTATAGATCCTTAATGTTCAGTTAGACAAACAAGATGATCCCTTTGATATGTATTTAATCAGTACTTCTTACACATTGGAGTCACCCCAACTGAAGTATCACAGGTGTCCTTCCCTTGAGTATCATGTGTTCCACCCTAAAGAGTGGGACAAGTCAGTTTTTCAAGCAGAGAATTGATTTGTGTCTGTGTAAAAGATAAACTAAGATTTTGAAATGTGAAGAAACTAATAGGTGGAGATTGCTCAGCTTGTGGCTGGTGACTGCCACATCCAGGACCCCTTCTTGTTCTTCTTGCATGTAGAGTTTTAGTTAATGTGAAAAAGCCTTATTTTGAATTCTAATTTACTAAAAGTAATATACTATGAGAGGGGACTTCATATTCATTCTTCTCCTTCCTTGAAAAATGCATCTGAGAAGGAAGCTGCAGGATCCATATGCAGGAGTCTCATACACCACAGTCAAGACATAAACTAGGTATATTTGACATTTGGGTTTGGATATTACTGATTAAGATTTTTATTAAATAGAGTAATTTTCAAGAAAAGTAACTTTTTTGAAGACTGACTTTTGGAATATAACCTTAACATCTTTCCATAATGAAATCATATCTACATAAGATATACACAGTATACAGTTGTTCCAGTATTTCCAATTGATAACCATTAAATGCACCACCGACCTTCTAATAACCTAATGAAAAACATGATGGCATTAACATAAAAATGGTGTCTTTTGCTAGAACTTAAATATAAACACTTATGATACTAAAGACTATGTGCTACTTTGTATGACATATGATTTAATCCACTCAATAAGTATCATAATTTATATCTGAATAGGTATAAACACCTGAACAGATGTTTCAAAATTCATCAGATGCTGCATTTTTAGAATAGCAAAAGTCAGACAAGACCTAATTTTATTATGGACTGGAGAAATTAAAAGATTTATATACAGGGGAAAATTGAATAATCAATATTTGTGAAAAAAGAGAATGCTTTATTCAATTTAATTTTCTGGTTAAATGAGAGTAAACTAGAGAATCTTCAATCCATGGTAGTACAACCTCTCTTCAGTACCTTTCTTAGCAATAAATACATAATGTAACACCAAATTTAATGTTTCATTACCATTGTGGCTTTTGCGATATCTAAATTTCATCACTATTATTGTGTAGAACCGTGAATGTGAGCATCAATCAGGATAACATGTACCCCTGAAAGATTTGTAATAGTGATTGCAATGATGACTGTAATAGTTCCTGTCATCCCAAATGCTCATTTACATGCGGCTCTGGCAATTTTTCCATGGAGAGGTGGAGTCTCTTCCAACACCACTTCAGTCTTGGATTAGCCCTGTGACTTGTTTTTACCAATAGAATGCAGCAAAAGTGATGTGTTTGACTTTTGAAGTTGGCTCTTAAAAGACTTCACAGCATCTGCTTTTGCTCTCTTGGAACTCTGCCCACAGACTGCCACAAAAGGAATCTGGTCTATCCTACTGGAGCCTGAGAGGCCACGTGGAGAAGCACCCAAGCACTGCAGCTGACAGCACCAGCTGCCAGACATGCAAGCAAGGCACCAATGCACCTGGCTCTCCAACCCTACTGACAGCCCAGTCTGTGTTGTGCAACGGGACAACTTAAATCAAATCCATACATTCTCAGATATGTGTCCTTATTAAACTCTCTTGGCCTTAGTTTTTTGCCCTGTACAATGAAGGTAATAATCTGGCTTGTAGGGTGGTTGAAAACATTAAATGTATGAATGAAAATAGATATCTTGGAGCACTACTGGGGATAAAGCAGCACTAATAAAATGTTACTGACCAATATTACTGTTGTTACTGTTGCTGTTGCTGCAATTTTTATTATTTTTCTTTCACAGAAAAGGAAACTGAGACTGGGAGAAATTAAATGTTTTGCACAAAGCCACACAGCTATGGAACTAGGATCCATGACCAGATTTATTTTTTCCCAAGTCCAAGTTAATAACCCACTACACATTTTTGCATTCATTCTGCAATTCTGATTTATTCAGGTATAGTCATGTGCCAGCAATTGTGCAAACCTAAAGTACTCTTGATTCTACTTCTTCATTGCGTCACCACATATTTGCTTTTGCTCTGTTTAAGAATGATACAAATGTGGTGAGGCAGTATAGAAGAAGAATCAAGAGTACTTTAGGTTTGCTCATTTTTATTTTTGTGGTACGAACCTCCCACTCACACAGAATGCTTCCTTTTACTTATCTTTTGATTGCAGTGCCTTGAGCTCAATTCATATTATCTCTGCAGTGCAACTCATCTCTTAATATGTTTTTTTAGTATGTTTCTACCGCTACACAGGGGAAAATACCTTGTAGTCTGAAAAGAATTATTCACTCTGCTCAAATGTCTAATATATGCTGAAACAAACATGGATTACAATGGAAAGAAATACTCAAAATCAAACAGAATTAAACTTCAATATAAAAACACATCATAACACAGGATTAAATTTTTAAACATTAGCATTCTAGTTTCACCATTTGTAGGCCACCTGGTGGTCTGAAAATAAACAAATAAGATTAAAATAAGTTTGAGTGAACCTCACCTTTCGGAATTGGGAAGCTAACTCTCCCCAGAAATAAAAGGTCTAAAGAGCTGTCAAAATATTTCATTTTTTACTACTAAGGAAGCTTTGAGTTATGCATTGCCAATCTTCACTTTCACATTAAAGTGTAAATATTCATAGGAAGTAGTGAGATGTTAAATTGTTATCACACTTTCATGATGTGTGAAATCACAAGAGACAGCTTTATGGTGTTATAAGGCCTACATTCTGATGATACCACTTCAAATAAATAGATTCATCTTTATTTATTGTTGGGTCACTCCTCATGAGTCTCCCTTTTTTCACCTGTGAAATGATGTACATATTAAGAATGCCTGACTCATCAAATTTCTGTTTAGCTCAGTTGAGATGATACATGGGCATATGAGTTATAATTGGATATCAGCATAGCAGTACTGTATTTTTATTAGTTTTTTTAACACCAGAGAGCCAATTGATTTAGCATTTAGCATTTTTGGTGAAAAATGTAAAGAGCAGTTTTCATGGGAATCCAGTGTAGATACTTAGGCATACACACACACACACACACACACACAGAGAAACCTTCGCTGAGTAGGAACGTGGAGAAGACTGAAAAGGATAGAGACAGAGAGATGGGATGAAGAAACGCCTAAAATTCTTCTTTCATAATTCTCCCAACTGACCATATTCATACACAGTTTTGTCCCTAAGATTGCACATCTTTATGGGTAAGGTTCTACCTGAATATTCTAAATGTATGGATTTTTAAGAGTATGTTTCTATACAATTATGGTGTCTTGAACTCATCATCTTCAGTAAGATTACTTTTAAAGTTGCTTTTCTTAAAGATGTCTCCAAGCAACATTGCTAGTAGTCAGATGGCTGCATGTGGATCAGAAAAACAATGATCTCTTTATGCTCTATACGAAATTAAATATATATGCATACATATATATATATACACACACATATATATGTAAAATTATAGAAGATATATTCAGATTTGCATGGCCTAGGAAAAGGTGACTGAGGCATTCTGTTCTCTGATCTGGATTAGTTAGAGATTTTCCTCACATTAATCATACACATTTATTTACTAGATCTACACATAAGCAAATATTTGAGGCTGTTTTACACTGAACATGCTCTACACAGGTTAGATCTCCTAGTCCCATACCATTTTGAAGTTATTGTATACTCACAAGTTAATGATGATTCCTTAGCCATTTGTTTATTCATGTATTATATAAACTCTCAAATGTTCACAACATGCCAGGCACTGTACTTAGAACAGGAGACATAACAGTATGTTATGCTAAGACAAAGCCCTGGTTCTCATGGAATTTTCATTCCAATTCTCCTTTGACATTTTTATGAAGATGTACAAAGCATTCCAAACATGGTGATTCCCAAGACCATGGCCCCTGATAAAAAGGAGTAGCTTTAGGAGATAATATATTATACTATGTAACTTCCTCTGGGTGTCTGGTAAGAACTTGATCTAAGAAACACCAGTCCACAGGTTGGCCAAAGATCTGTTCTGTGGAGGTAAGTTGGGTCAGTTAGATTTTGACTCTTAAGAATATGAATTAAAAATACAAAGAGAACGAGGCAGAGAAGAACAAAAGAACAGATACTAAAAGAAAATGAGGTAAAGAGAGAGGTTATATAAGAGAAGAGAGGTCATGGTAGGAAGAAGTAGAAAAGATAGAAAGCATAAACCTTGAGACTGAGAAGAGCAGAAGTTGAGGAAACCAGCTGAGAGAGACATGCTCGTGAGACACCTAGAACAGCCTGGGTGTTTATAGCTATCCATTTGACCCAACTATAAAACATTTATCTTACACTTCTGGAGGGGTGGCCTTCATATAATTTCTGCTTTTCCTGAAGACTATTCCTGAACAATCATGAGTGTATACCCTTTCAATACACTCTGAATATTGGAACTTACTTAGGGTAAATTTCTTCATCTTGCAAGGAATAAAGAACTTAAACAAAATGCTTATCTGCTAAAGATGTGTCTGACTCCTTTGTTCCCTTTCTATTATGTGGCCCTCACATTGTATTCATTTATTAAGATGCACATTTTCACTGGATCACATGGAGAGAAATGTCCTGGAAGGAAACTTGTTAGAAACCAGATAATGCTTCCTTGATTACACAGTAATCATTTTAATGGCAATTTATTTCAATTGGTCTATTCAAGAGGCTAGCAGAACTGCTTTATAAATAACTGTAGTACATGTGACAATAAGAGCACAATACTTAAACCTCTCTGATCTACTGAATCCAGGGGAGATACTTGAAAATGTCATGATAGGTCAGGTTTCTGCCAGATTTAGGATTTTTTTCAACTTGCGCCACAGCAGCACAATGTATCAGGAATACAGATGATAAGATAAGTAGCTGGCCAGAGATTCCAAATTTCCTTTGCCAGCACCAAATGAACAGAAACCAAAAAAGCTCCAAGGAAAATGTCATGTTTTATGTAGATAAAGTCTACATAAAGCCAAGACTAAGAATCTCTTAGAGTGGCAAAGAACATGACTCACACACACACTCAAGAGGATCTAAAACTTGGGGGATGCAGACCAGAGATGACTGAATGCTGATTTTCCTAGCCACAAATTGGAACAAGGAGGAAATTAGAAATAAAAACCTGGATTTTACCTCATCTTGTTTATTATTGATTGCATTGTTTTGTGCTTCGATCTGTATATATGTGTTCTTGTTCCACATTGGACCTTCAACTGTTCTCAATTTTTAAAATAATTCTCAAAAATTTTGAAAATTAATACAGGAATTGTTACAGAAATATTGTGAGAGTATCCCATATCTGCTTACATATGTTTAGTACTCAGAATAAGCTGAAGAGGCAAGTACCTGCCACATTTGATGTAATTCAGTCTAGCTAAGCTATGTGTTACACATTTGAATGTTCACCCCTAATTTTTATTAGGAAAAAATAAGAGTAAAATATCATTGCATCAACTCCTGATAAAAACATTGAAATATGAGGGGAGAGAAGATGCAATAGATGCCTTTTTGTATATGGTGACTTAACACAAATAATTATATATATATATATATAATTATATACAAACCCAGGTCCTTTAGAAACTAACATAACCATCACTTCTTTTCTTGTCTTACTCTCTTTCTTCATGTAATTCTATCATGCCTATCTTCACAAGTGGTGTCACAGTAATGTCTGACAGAACCAGTTTCATTGTTTTTCTCTATGCATTCAAATAAATAACTGAACAACCATCTAATGTAATTCAAGAAAAATTTTTTAAAATTAAGTGGTTCAGTATATACTGTTAAAAATAGATCTTAACCATTTTTCAAAATAGTGAAAATATAAAAATAAATAATTCTGAGTAACAAAGTTGCTACACTCTTTATTGTCTGCCAATTGTCCTGAGCAGGTTAATGTAATCTTCAAATAAAAATATAAAGTCTATTTAAATTATTCCATTAAATCCTTATCTTGGTTTATATAACAAAATTTGCCATATTCTGTTTCTGCCTCAGATTGCAGAGAATTCTGTGTGTTGGAGACTGACTCTTTCAACTTCTGTTCTTGTTCTCCAGGTTTGAAGTCATTTTCTTTTTTGATTATACATTTAGTTATTTTACATTCAAACCAAAACTCATACCAGTTTGCAGAGGAGATCTCTGATTGAATAGGGATTGTGTAAATGCAGAAAAATAGGGTAATGTACATGAATAGCTGTTGTATGCACATGGTCATGGAATTTTTTCAAGTACTTGGATGCTAACTTTTTCAGTTTATGTTCTCTCAAGATGCCTTTCAACACCCTCCTTAAGAAAGTAATTTTTAGAATTCTTCTATTTTTATGTGGAGTGGCCAACTCTGTATTATTCCTAATGTCTATTTAACCAGTAAATGGAAAGGCAGTAGAACATTATGTTTAAGGGAGACAATTCTAAAGCCAGATTGTCTAGGCTTAAATATCAGCTCTACCACTTGTGGGTTGAGACAATTTTGGCAAGTTATATGACACTTCTGGGGTTTTAATTTCCTTATTTTTAAAATGGAGATGATCATAATAGTATCTACCTCATGTATTCTTGTGGTAATGCAATGAATTTAAAATATGCCACGGATTTAAAATATGTATACCATGGCGTTCTACTCAGCCACAAAAAACAATGGTGATCTAGTACCTCTTGTCTTATCCTGGATAGAGCTGGAGCCCATTCTACTAAGTGAAGTTTCACAAGAATGGAAAAACAAGCACTACATGTACTCACTATCAAATTGTTATTAACTGATCAACACTTGAATGCATATATAGTAGTAATATTCATTGGGTGTCGGACAGATGGGATGGGGGAGGAGTGGATGGGTATAAACAGACCTAATGGGTACAGTGCATACCATCTTGGGTATGGACATACTTGAAGCTCTGACTCAGGTGAGGCAAAGGCAATATAGGCAACCTAAACATGTGTACCCCCATACTATGCTGAAAAAAATTTAAAAAATAAAATAAAATATGTCATGTGCTATTTAAAATAGCGCAGTGCCTATTACATGCGAGATGCTGAATAGGTAGGTGCTTAATAAGATTGTTATTATTTTAATAATTGCAACCCCCTGCTGTCATTATTATCATGATCATTATTATTTTTCAGTACATACTCTGGTTCATTGTTGGTGGGAATATAAAATGCTAACGTCAGTTTGCTAAAACAATGTAGCAGTTTCTTATGGAGTTACTGTAATTGTAGACTCAGCAATTCCACTCCATTCCACTCCTAGGCATTTACCCAAGAGAAAACATATGCCCACACAAAGACCATATGTGAATATTTATAAGAGCTTTATTCATACATACCCCAAACTGGTGAGTAGAAGAGAAAATTATGGTACATCTATACAATAGACTACTAGTAATTTAAAATGACTATTGATACATACAACAACATGGACAGATCTCAAGTGCTCTATGTTAAGTGAAAAAAATCCAGAAAGAAAATTTGAGTTAAATGATGTTTTAATAAAGGCCAAGCTATAAGGACAGAAATCTTGTCAAAGTTTGTTGGGAGGATGGATGACAAAGGGACATAAGGGAAACTTCAGGGATAATGGAAATATTCTATTTCTTTATTATAGTGGTAGTTATATTACTGAATATATTTTTCAAAACTCATAGAAATGTACAATTATAGAAAGTGACTTTTACTGTATGTACATTATATATCAATAACCTGACTTCAAAAATGACAGCAAGATTATGTGCAGATCAAGTCACTATGAAGGAATACGTGGAAATATTAAGGTCACATTTTAAGGACCATACATACACTCCTTTGAACAAAACCTAGGCTATGACTGTAGTTTCTGGTTTATCCTGAAACTTTATGTCTGACTCAAGCTATGTCCATAAAGTTCATGGTTATTCCTAAAATGTTGCTTCCTGAGCCAGACTATAAAGCCAGGAAAATTGGGAGATAAATATTCAAGGTCCTCAAGCCTTTAGTTCTACTCAAAGTCTGACCCTACCACAGTGGTCAGGATCAGAGAACGTGACTCATGAGGAAAAGCCCTGAAACATACGAAGTGTATTTCAGGTTACAGAGATATTGACAGAGGTCAGTTCAGCAGACTGAGGGGACAAAAGAAATATAGTTAACTGGCATTGAGCTAAGCAAGAAAGCTCCTGGCAGCCAGTGACAAAGCATCCTGCTGACACTAGATTCATAAGCTATGCAGGTTTGAAGCCAGAATTTTGTCAGCAACACCCAATAAATGTTGTTACAGTAATAATTCAAAGATAATCAATTTTAGGTCAGACACCTCTCTGAACTGGCTACTCCGTATAGCACCAATTAAACTTTCTTATTGAATAAGACCCATCAGTTTTGTTATCTTTTTAGTTAAAGATTGTTTTTACAAGCCAGTAGCTAACTATATAAAATTCTTTTGATTTAATTTGTTTTTAGTTTATTTTTCTTCTTAAATATAAGATATGCCAATTTCTAAATTTTTGTATTTTTCTTCTTTCCCACTTTTCCTTCTCTTTTCCTTTTAACTTTTTATTGGCATTTGATGTTCACAATTAGCCAAAGTCTTATAGGTGGGATAATTTTTAAATTTATTATTAGAAAATTTTTAGGGATTACAAATATTTTATAATTTTATGTAATAAATAAAGTGAATAAAATTTAATTAAATCAATTTATTAAGGTACTAGAGGCCATACAGCTCAATACAATTGGTTTTTCAAAATATTTTAATCATGCAAGTATAAGTAATATCTATGACCTATAATTTTTATAAGTTAAGTTAAACAAAAAGAATAATTTGTTATACTTAATCCATGCTTAATTTTTTCAACTCTTGATATAACTTAATGTCAACTGTTTGTAAGTATGCATACAACCTATACCAAACAAAGGCCTATAGCCCCTTTAAAGTATTTAAACTTAAATTTATTTCATTTTATAGAAAATGATATTTTACCCAATTAATTATATCCCTAAGAAATCAGAGTTTGGGTCACCCATCCCATGTAGAAAACTCCAAACAGTTAAAGTGCTAGCTGGGGACAAAAGGAGTACAGAAGGATGCCTAGAGTTGTACAAACCAATCACAATTTTGTGAGCAGTTGCACAAATGGGATGTAGATTTCCATATTTTTTTTTCTTTTTATCGCCATGAATGTATTTGTGTATATTAGGCAATTTCCACTTTTCTTCCTCTTCCTGTTCTCTACATGGTTTGAAGATTTTACAAAATAACAACTTGAGATTGCAACTGAACTAGAAAAGTTTGAATACATCCCCAAAACTTAGTCAGTTACTGATGAGATTTTGAGTTTCCATTTTGGGAAAGAGAATGAAGACATTTGTGTATGGTGTAGTTGCATTATGTTAGACTGGACCAAGTTGTTGGTATTGTTGCAATTTAGAAATGTAATTATTTATAGAAGGATGTAAATGGATGTTGAATAGCCAAAAGTGTGGATAGTTGAAGATGCCTGGGGAGGTTCTCTCAACTTCCATTCCAACTTGCTTCTATTTGCAGAGATTGGAAGGTAAAATCTACATTCCCAGATTTCCTTGCAAGGAAGGTTCTAGACATAAATAGGTTTTGCTAAGTAGATGCACATACATGAGCTTTGGAAGCAAAAGGAGGTGATAGTCATTTTTCTGCTGTTGTTGGTACTGCAGAAAAAGAGTGGGTAGAAATCAGTGTTTGCTGATCCCTATACTACATGTGTCAGTGTCTAGTCACCAGCAACTTGGTATGACAACCAATTGTGGTGGAGACAGAACACCAGATTCCTAGTGTACTAATCACAACTGCAGTGGTGATCTACATTCACATCATCCACAGGGGCCTTTAATTTTCACTGCTCCAACTCTTCTAGCAAGTTTGTAAAGTCCTGTACTCCACGTGTCCCATCCTTTTCTCTTGAAATAACACTAGTATTTTCTGTTTTCTCCCATGAACTTTGACATCGATGCCACAGTAATGCAGGTTTGTAAAAGAAGAAATAAAGGTGGAAATTCAGCAGATTCAGAAGATAGAAATATGGTACAGAAAGAGAAGAACAAATCATTTATTAAGCAATATGCACTCATTTGCACAAATATTTCTTCTTTTATTTAATCTAAATATTTAAGTGCAAGGAAACAGAAAATATTAATAGTAAATGGCACAATGATGCTAAAACATTATAAAGACATCTTAGAGAAAAACACACGGGAAAAATGATTTGACATTTTTGTATCAGTCAACTCAAAATGTCTACATCTTCTATGAGTGAGGTCCAACAAAACCTGTTTAAACAGTATATGTTACAAATTCTGACTACTTATTAGCTAAAGCCAAAATGTGTCATACAATTACTCATTTTCCTAGCCTGTACTATTTGGGACTAAGGACAAAGTAAATAGAAAAGGTGCCACTTTTGAATAACACTCTTAGTAGATAAAATGACATCTTAAATGATACAATTTAATTACTGAATTGGGGAAAAAAGTTTTCATTGCAATTTAATGCATTTACAGACATTATAAATGTGTTCCTCTAATAGTTCTAGTTGAAGAATTTCCCTTCCTCCTCCTCCTCCTCCTCCTCTTCTTCTTCTTCCTCCTCCTCCTTCTCCACCTCCTCCTCTTCTTCTTCTTCTTGAAATGTTTTTATTGTAAAGTAAGATATAGAAGCTGATGTGAAAAATCTGAGCTTGTTGATCCCATGTACTCCCACAAATCAGGCATCTCTTAGAGAGTCAAGGCAGCAAGGCCCAGATATATCAAGAACATGTAATGCGTTATATTTCTCACCAAACTGAAAAGCATATATACCCCATATTTACTCCAGTGTACTATATAAATACTTTTATGTGGTTCATGTGAAATGAGCTGAGACAATTTGGTCCAGAAGGTAGGGAATAAACTTGAGGATGCTGAATCATTCATAGGGATTTCAAACCTTAATAGAGATTAAACTATCTTGTTAAATTTATAGGTTTTTATGCTGAAAAATAATATTTCACATCCTTAGAGTCTTAATCATGATACACTTAAAAAGATGTTAGAAAATAATAGAGATAATATGAGAAAACCGTAATAATATTTTGAACTACTTAATTATATTGCAGAGAATTATCCGATGCTTCCTAATCACCTCCAACTCCAACCTCAGCCTGAGTTTGGAGTGGGGAGAGAGAGGGAATGCACCTATCTTAATGTCTGCTTCCCAAAACACACATTTCCCTTCATCCCCTACTCAAGATTATGATTACTATCAGACTGCTTACTAAATCATGCTGGGTTTTTTTTTAAAGAAATCAATGCTAAAATATTTATTTTTACTCAGGGGTCATTAATGGCATCCTGGTTGATTTAATATTACCAAAACATGTATAATTTATGTAGGCCATATATTATTATTGGCTTGAAAATACTGGAAAACTCTGTCCTTAATTATTAAGTCCAAAGTCATTTCCTAGGAGTTATGAATATATTCCAAAAATCAAAGTTAGGTAAAGAAAAATTAATTAGCAACATTTTATTTTTCTAAAAAATATTTAGAATTATATTTGTTTTATATATAGCATTTTCTGTTAAAAATATGGATTGTATCCTATGCACTTTGAGTCTTCCAGAGTAGCAGTCAAACTCTTTTTCAAGTTTCTGCTTTTCTTTTATCTAGATAACAAAAATCAATTTTTATAGCATTTTAGGCTGAATCCATGTAGGTATTACTGTCTGTGCATGGGAATACAGTCACAAACAACACTCCTGAGATTCTAGAATAACCCAGAACTTAAGCTCTGTAAAGTATTGATGAAATTGAATAAAGGAATTTGTTTCAGAATATTTCAGGACATCTATTATAAAATTCTGGTTTCTAACTTTGAGAGTGTCCTCCCCATTTGAGGACTTCCTGTTAAACTTATATCAGAGGGTTGCCCTTCCTTTGATAGCTCCTAACTAGGCCAAAAGCAAAGTGAATGTAAGATAATTGAGCTCTCCCTGAAATAAACTTTTACAACTCTTCTGAGCTTATTTCTCTGAGAGGAGGAGACCTTTCCTTCAATATACTTTATAAAAACCTGATTATTCCTAAAATTTGAAGCCTAAGGAAAGGAAGAAACTATTGTGAGAATCTGAATCACTCACAGGGAATTTAAACCACTGTAGAGATAAAACCCTATATAAAAGTTAATAGCTCCATATTCCAGGAAAACATATTAGACCTTTGTAAAGAAAGGAAAATAACTCTCATATATTAAAAAAAACCACTTTAGCTTTTTAATCCTATAGATCATGGTTTCATTTGAACTAAGTCTTAATAATATGTGCTAAAGAACAAAAAGCCATTTTTAAAATAATAAATGAAACCTGACAAATCACATATGGTTAGTTTGCATTTAAAAGACAAAACTATTTTTCCATTGCAATGTCTGGATTTCTAAAAGGATGGACAAAAGCCTTTATTTTTAGCTCGCCAATCTGTACCATGTTTGATTTGTATTTTTTGGTGAACATTAAAATTCTACATTAAAAATTATAATTCCTCTTTTCCAGGAACCTTATTTTCCAACTTCTTTCACCACAGATAGTTGTAGTGTCTTCAGTCTTATATTTCAGAGTGTTTATATGTAATGTTTATTCCCAAAGAAATAGGAGGCTTAGTCAACTCAATGTTATTTATTTATTTTGCTTTGATCTGTAGGTTGTCATGTAAACTAAGCAGCACATTTCTTTCTCACTTACATATGGGCTTGCTGACTGACAGAGCTCTCGGATTTCTCTGTGGCTAAGGAAAGTTATTTTTGATACAGTGTGAGATATTTTAAAAGAGTGTTTGAAGTGTTAAAGCAGATATCTGGGCCAACAAAAATGAAGATCATGTTCTTAATTTTGATCATTCCAAAAACTTCAGGCTGAGCTTCCTTGTATCAAAAAAGGCATTGTGAAAAGTGAGGATGGTTATAAAAAGATGGCTTATAGCAGTTTTAGTTACAGAAATTAGCTTTAAAAATTAAAACTTTATCACATGCTGATAACATGATTTTAGGGTGATTAATTTTATTCTCAAATCATGCATATTGAATTTATCTCTTTTGTCTTTGCCTGATTTCTTGATCAGGTAAATCTCTGAATTTTCTTATTCAGATTCCTGATTGCATCTTATTGTAAAGAAATTAATTATGTGCATTTAAAACATGCATCATAATAGCCAATCTACTTGTCAGCATTAATCTCTAAATCATAATATTGGTACTGACTGTCCCTCTCATGTTAGTTACTGCTAATAGAAGTACTGAGAATCAAAGGAAGGTAGATCTACTTTATAATGTTACAGATAAAAGGCTATATGTTTTATTAAGTTTTAACAAGAAATCAGAAAGAAACGAGAGACTGAGATAATTGGTAACCTAGGAGTCAATGACCAGTTAATATTGCCCAAGTCAATATGAATATCAAGGTGGTCAACATATGTAGCCAATTCTGGCCCTTCATTTCCCTGCCCTGCCCTTCCCTTCTGTCCATTCCTTTTTGCTAACACAAAAGTATCTCACTAGATATCTATTAATATTAAAGCTGAGCATATATATACATCCTACAACCCAACACATAGACTCTCTTTAGAAATTTATACATATGCTAACTGCAACACTTTTGCAGGAATGTTCATAGAAATATTAATAATACTGGTAAGAGCCAAAAGCTGAAAAGTACACAAATGCTTATCAACAGTAGAATGTATGAGTTGTGATATATTCATGCAATGAAATATTATACACAACACAGACAATGCTCACACATGTAATATTTAGTAAAAGAAGGCCAAAACAAAAACATATATACTATATTGGTTCCATTTCTACAAAGTGCAAAAACAGCCAAACTAATCTACAGTGATAGATATTAGATAGAGGTTGTGTTCAGGGCGAGTTAGTGACTAGGGTGGGGCAAGAGAGGCACTTTTGAGGGGCCGATAATTATTCTGTTTCTTGAACACACATGAAAGTGTGTTTATGTGCAAAAATTTATTGGATTGTATTCTTAGGATTTTTCTACTTTCCTATGTAGGTTATATTTCAATAAAAAACACATGCCCTTATAAAAACTTGGATAATATTACTGTAAAAGGTAAAAAAAAAAACAAAAACAAAAACATTAGAGCTTCTTAAACATAATTACTATTAACTTCCTAATCTTTTTCTTTAGAGTCTTTAAAATAAAATAAATGCTAATATAAAACAGAAACAGAATTTGGGATATCTGTTTTTCTACCTATCTATCGTTCCTTCACTATTTTTCTCTTAATGTTGTAAAATTATTTTACTCATGTCACTTAAATATAATTTTAACATTATATAATATCAATGTATAATAATTTAAATTTCTACATTTTTATTTCTTTCTTTTTGTATTCTTAGAAGAATAATTTATGAGCCAAAGACATATATAGTTATAAGTCTTGATTTTTAGTACTCTTATTATTGCCAACCAAAATGTCTACTCCAATTTATACTGATGCTAAAACAGCATGGTTTGTTATTCTTTTAAAAAGTCATCACAAAACATCATCTTTCATCCCTCAGTGTACCTTTTTAAGGTCAAATATGCAATATTAAGTTATAATATTACTTAAATCAAACACAGATGAGAATAAAGTATATCAAGGAGTCAACATTGGTGATATTTGTATCTTAAATATTTTTATCTGTAGAATAAAATATTTTGACATATGGTTATTGATAATTATAAGTATAGATATCAAATATTTGGTGTGAATTGTTAATTACACTTATAGAAACTAAGAAGCAAGACTTAATAAATTATTTTCTATTTTATACAGAGGAATGATAACAAGTTGTGTTGTTTCTCATCCAAATTTATTACCATATGTTCATGTACATTATGTTGATAAACATCCATCATTTATATTTAAATGAAAATAAAATGTTTGATTATAATCATTTTTAACCTATTAGATTATTTTCATTTTTTTTCTGTCTTTCCACAAGTGTTATGGTTCTTGTGTTTGCTACCTGAGTAAATAAATAATCATGTTTCAAACTGATTATAGATCTGGCAAATTCCAATGATGCCAGCAGTTCTTTGCAAATATTCAAGGTGGCTATGAAATCCTTAACTTTGTACATCAAATAATTTGCTCATTAAGCCACTGCAATTTTATATAGTTTAGAAACTGGGGGTATGTTTTTCAATGTTTAAAGGGGTTATACAAAATAATGTATTTTGTGTTTGTAAAGGTTTTTAATTTTTAATTATTACAGGTTGTATATAGTTGTAATAGTTGTATATATTTATTTGAGAAAAAACATTTAGGTATGTATCTCAGGGTAGCCATGTTTATGAAATAATATTACATCAATATTAATTATTTCTAAGTATGGAAGATAATACCACTTAGAAAAATATGTGTAAAATACATATTTAAAGATATGATTCTGTTTAACAAAGTGAAGACAAAATTTGGTACTGTAGAATATTACAGTTGATAATTAATGCAACTTAAGTAGATAGGATCTACACACTATTTTTTCTCACTTTTTAATTTTTTTTATTTCAGCATATTATGAGTATACAAATGTTTAGGTTACATAAATTGCCTTTGCCCCACCCGAGTCAGAGCTTGAAGCATGTCCATCTCCCAGATGGTGTACGCCATACCCATTAGGTGTGAATATACCCATCCCTCCTCTCTGATCCCACCTACCTGATACCCAATGAATATTATTACTCTATGTGCACTTAAGTGTTGGTCACTTAATATCCAAAAGAACAAAAGACATTCTATTTTTTCTCACTTATTTATTTATTTATTATTATTTTTTTAATTTTTATTTTTTTATTTCAGCATATTATGGGGGTACAGATTTTAAGGTTTCAGTTCTTCAGAGTAAGGCAGCCTTTTGTGGACAATCTCTTTTTGGTATAAAATTCACATTTTCCCCTCCAATTCAAGATAAAAGTAACTTAAATATCTGACAGAAATGAATTTACTAGAAAGCATTATTATCTAAATCTATTTTTAGGTACTCTTTGTTCTTCTTAATGTGCTAAGAGAATATTTATTTATTATCTTCACTTTCTAACATTACCATTTACTGGATAAAAGGAAATCCCCAACTGATGTGCACCAGAGAGCTGATGAACAAAAACAAATTAAATAATAACAATATAAACATGATTTAGAAGGAATTCATATACACTGTTTTCAAATTGATCTCTTTTACATCAGTATACAATTTTCAGATTTTAATGTAAATCTATGTCCTTTAAAAAAGTAATGAAAATTTCCATTTCTGCAAATATTGGTCAAATGGCTACTCTCTTTTTATGTTTATTTCTAGTTGGAGAGATAGCCCAAATATGTTAATTCTAATGCATGAGCTAAATACAGATGAGAGAGAGAAGCGGGGAGAGAGAGAAGTGAAGCTAGGGAGGTAGAGAGAGCTGTAAGGATAATAAGGGAAGAGAGAGACAATATTTTAGTAGAGGAAATATCAAGGGAGGTTTCATTGAGAGGTAACATTTGGGCTGCGGAGGGTTGGGGTGAGTGGGGACTGGTTCTTTCTCTATTCTCCAGGGGACCCCAGGGGATCCCCAGTCCAAGGAACCAGCCCCCTTTTCCCACACACAGCTCACAGACTGCACACATGCAGGGGATAAAGGGTGCTGGGAGTCGGCCATCCACACCTCACCCAGGCCTCTTCTCCAGCCGGTGACTAGCAGGAGAGCGGGAGAGCATGCATGTGGCCTCCCCAGGGCAGAGTCCTGGCTGGTGGTGTGGGTGGCTGGAGGGGAGGGAAAGCCTTGTGCTGCTCTCTAGGGAGGAGGGCACAGGAATTGTGATGCGTTGGGTTGTATGTTTTTTGAGGCTTCAATTATAGTTTTTAAACAATAAAAAGTTCTTCAAAGCTAAAAAAAAAAAAAAAAAAAACAAGATACTTAGAACTCCAACAGAGTGAACTAAAAGACATGATATTACAGTCATAGAAGGGTGAATGGGTGAATCTTTTCCAATACTTTGTCTGTATCTACACCTCCAGGTCTCAGTATACCTTAAGGCTTTTAATTCTGACCTTCCTGAAGGCGTTCTTCACATTGCTGTGAGAGTCATCTTTGGAACAGGCAAATGCATCAAATTACATCCCTCTCCATACTGGTTCAAAGTACAAGAAAAACCCTTTAGCATAGCATGCAAAGGTTTATGATCAGACGAGTTTATCTCACCAGCCCCATCTCCCATTGCTTCATCATGATCTTGCACAGGCTTCATCCTCTGCCCGGAATGACCTTTTACTCATAATTTATGTAGCTGATTTTGTCTCATATTTCAAAGCCAGTTTGAATAAGAAGACAAATGCTAGGTGACTCTTAACTTTAACCACTGATCTACTACCCTTATATAGCATTCCCCTGAGAGAACTGGGATAGTCCTGGTACTCAAACAAATTCCCTTTGTTTACATGTCTGCACCCCCAGCACACTTCCTAAATTCTGGTGGCAATCCCAGCTGTCTGCTTGTTTGTTTCTCTCTTAGACCATAGATTATGGTCCTTGGATTTTCTACCTTTAGAAACCAATACAAATAAGAACAAACTTGTTTTTATTGTTAAATTAGACTGAATTGAGCAAAGGCAAGAAGATGAGAAAATGCAGACATTGCACAGTACTGTTGGGGGTTGTGTGATTATGATATGGGAAAGAAATAAAAAAGCCCTTGGAATGATGAAGAAAATGGTGGGTGGAAATAATGGAGTCATGGGGAGGGCTTTGAATGCCATCAAATGGAAGTGGCCCTCTATTCTATTTTCTTAGTCACGCCAGCAAAAATTTTCAACAAATAATCCCATTTATATTTTAAAATCATAAATACAAAACATTATGTGAAATTAAAGTTTTGCACAGAGGACAATTCATATTGTATTCATTAACTAAAGCCATGCTTATATCTTTGTTGTCAATCATAAAACATATATACTAAATGAAAGTCTCTTTAATTATAATTGTTATTGTCTCCCATTAAGAGTTGCTAGTATTGAATTTCAAAAGAATATGGAATCAGAGTATATTACATTTGTCAGTAACAGAAAATCTCAACTATTTTTCAAGAAAGGAAACTGCTAGCAAAAATACTTAACATAGTAAAATGGTATTCAATGAGTATTGTCAATTTTAACTATAAACGGAAGCCTAATTAATGAGTGAATTGTACTTTTCTGGGTACTGAACACAAGGCCACATTGTATCCTTCACTCTGATATATTAACTATGCTTGTCTATGTCTGTAAGATTTCAGACTATCTATGTGTTTTTTTTCTGGTGGCTCTTTTAAGATTTCTTGCCATCATAGCCAATCAGTTTTAAAGTATATAGTGTAATATAATTTTTGCAACATCTTTTTGATGATTCTGTTTTGTTGGATAGACTAGGGAGCTAGAATAGATTTGTTTTATGCATTTTCATGGCAAGAAAATAGAATATGAGCATGAGAAACAGTCATCATTACTCTCCTTAGTCCTTCAAATAACCACATCTTAAATTTCTATTCTCAGAAAAAGCAATTGGTCATCCTAGATATAATGACACGACTCTGGGGCACCTACATATACAGTATGTCAAAGGAAAAAAATGAATCTCATTTTACAGAGTCTGCAGATTGCTAGTGTAAGGGAAGGTTAAAAGAAAAACTAAAGTGATTTAAAGGTAGTAATAGGGAGGACACTCTAAAGGCATGAATCTGTGCTCCAGAGATTACTTCAAAATTGATTGAACTTAATACCACAACATAAAATGATTTTGTATTTAACATAGCAGTAGTTCTATAAATTAATCTGCTAAAGGCATATCAAAATTTGATTTAACCAAGTAAGTTATGCTGATCAGAGTGACTTGAGAGGTTGACTTCTAAGAATATAAGAGGATCAATTTTTTCAGAACAGAAAAAAAAATGTAATTGATCCAGTTTTCAATTATTCATTATTATACTTTTAATCAACATCATAGAATGATTGTAATTGTAGCACTTGTTGAAGAATATCATCATTCAACTCCTAAATTCTTATTCTTGGTTTTCCCAGATGCAAATAAATAAATAATATTCATAGAGAATTGCCTGAAATGTATGGAGTCCATCTTTATCTTTAAATTGCAGATGATGTCCTTGGATTAAGTCAAACTATTAAGTTATTCACGTACCATCATTTTGGGTCTCTCACAGATTTTTTTCCCCTAAGTTGCATTTTGGTGAAATACTATCAACTTGTATTGAGTAGAGGTATAAGAAAACTCATATGTAACTTATCATTGCCCTTATTGTTGAGATAACATAAAATGTGATACCATGTATTTCAGGGTATCTTTTTTTTTTTTTTTTTTTTTTTGAGACAGAGTCTCGCTTTGTTGCCCAGGCTAGAGTGAGTGCCGTGGCGTCAGCCTAGCTCACAGCAACCTCAAACTCCTGGGCTCGAGTGATCCTTCTGCCTCAGCCTCCCGGGTAGCTGGGACTACAGGCATGCGCCACCATGCCCGGCTAATTTTTTATATATATATCAGTTGGCCAATTAATTTCTTTCTATTTATAGTAGAGACGGGGTCTCGCTCTTGCTCAGGCTGGTTTTGAACTCCTGACCTTGAGCAATCCGCCCGCCTCGGCCTCCCAAGAGCTAGGATTACAGGCGTGAGCCACAGCGCCCGGCCAGGGTATCTTTTTATGAGGATTTCTGGTGGAAATTTCTCAAGTTTTCCTTGAGTATCTGGTTTTTATTAATCTCAGGGATTTAGAGAATAATGCAACTACCATGTTTTCTTTCATATTTTAATATAAAATTAGTAAGAGATCAGTTAGTTCCATGTATTTTAGGACTTACAGAATGTATTTTGGTGGTGGTATATTTTCCTGTTGATGCTCTGCTTGAATTCCTTTGCCTCAGGTGCATCCATACTCTAGTTGCAGACAGTTGTGGCAGCTAAAGTTTCTGCCTTCTTCTCTGGAAATTTACTGTTGGCAGAATAGAATCTGCCTCAGCTGGGAACCAGCCACAAATGACTGCCTGAGCAGACACAAAAGGATCATCCCCTTGCTTCAAGCTGGAACCAACTTTTGATACCAATCAGCTTCAGAGCTCCTGGTAACACCACGCTGAAGCCAAGTTCCATGGGGAAACCTCATCTTGCTTAGGAATTTTCCTCCTGAACCATCCTGTTTCTCAGGATGTATCATAAGAAACCTTGTTTGTATGTGAAAATATCCAGGGCATTTTTTTTATTGTAGATGAGTTTTGATTGCAAGTTAAAGAAAGCCTGTTGGGATATCCAAAACTCATTAAATACTTGGAATAAATAATCTTGCCCTAATAACTCAAAAGTCAGAAAGATTCTATTAAGTTTGGAGGTCTTTATCATTAGATAAAAAATATATTTTTACATTCTTTAGAATCTCATCAAATTCAAAGGTCTTTAAAGTTACACATTTCTATTTCTCTACACATTTTATATTTTTTAGAATCCAAAGTCCTATCAAGTGATCGCCAGGGTAGGATACAAATATTTCTGTGGCTGGAGGAGGAAAGGTATGTACCTTACATATAGCAATTTGGGACCACATGAAATATAAAAGCAACCATCACTGTGTCAGTCTTGAAGTTTGTGATATAGCAACTTTATAAATCATAATAAGGAATCCATTTAGCACCCCAGCTGAAATAGATGGTCCTATGTAACCCCAATGAACTAGGTTAGTAGGTGTTTTTTAGTGGTTGGAGCATCTCAATGAAATGGATTGGTTACTGACTCCATTAATTTGTGATGCATCTTTCAACACCTAAAAGATTTAAAATTATGTATAAAATGTTTCAGATTGTGGATCTTAATAGGGAAGGTAGTATTACTTAGGAAAATTCTTTAAGAATTTTGGGGAGCACTTTTTACTTGTAAAATAAAAGGGAGACATTATAAGAATTTAGTGGAAGGAAGCCAAGGAGCATAGATGTCTAGTAATATGTTTCAAGTGTGGCTTGAGAATGTTCCACCAGCTGCTGACAAAGGAAAATAAGCCAGTCTTTAGACAGCATTACCTACAATATAACTTTGTTTCACTTATAAATACAACAAAGTCTGCTGGAGAAAACATAACTAAATTGTTAATACTATGTAAATGGAGATAAGTTTGTGATTTCCTTCGTTTGTACTTTATCCTGAACTACTAACCATTTCAGCTAATCAGATCATCAAAGACCACAATGTTCTTTGTAGTCATCAATATAAAACACCTGTATCTATTTCAAGTGTCACATATATGACATTGAATTTATAAGCCTAGGAACAAGCATCTGATTACTTAATTTTGTCTTCTAATGTATTTTGCTTGAGAATTTGTATTTACAGTAAATACATTTATTATGTAGATCAATTTTCTTTGTTTCTTTTTAATATTATAATTGTGGCATTGAAATAAATTTTTAAACAATGTATGCAATTAGGCTATATTAAGTATGAATTTCCTTCAAGTATAATGAAAAGGATTTTTTTTTCATAAAATAAAAAGATTGGATCAGATACATTCGAGAAACACTAGTTTAAGGAAATCAAAAACATAATATCAATATTTTTTGTGAAGTAGAAATATTTACATTTTAACAAATATTTTATGCACTGGTTACATTTTACAAAAATTTGAAAACTAAAAGAATTTATGAATAATATTGTAATAATAAATATTTGGATATAATGATAATAGTTTAGCAATATTGGTAAAGTAGGTTTAAAAATATTTATAACACCAGCACAAATGTTAAAGACACAATTTACAACAATAATGAAAAACAATAAGTCTAGGAATACTTTTTAAAAATTATACGTGACCTCTATAGAAAAATTAAAATTTTAGGGAGATATTACAGAATATCTAAATAAATGAAAAACTATAATACTTTTTGTAAAAATAATAATATTACAGTCATATGAAATCTCAACAATTTGATTTCAGATTCAATACAATATCAATGAAAATTCTATGAAAGTTTTCCATTAAACCTGACTAGCATATTCTAAAATCTATATTGACAAAGGGCCAAGAATAGTACAAGGTGGAGACTTTACCCTAGCGAATATAAAACTTATTCTGTCTTATAAAATTATTTTGTCAATGAAAAAGAAAATCTGGCCATGGAATGAGACAGAACATATAGGAAGAAAATTAGGAGCACAGAATCTTGATACATGACAATGGGCACTGCAAGTCACTGATGGAAAAGATGAGCTTTCCTGTAAAAGGAGGCAGAAAAATCAGCTGTGCTCATTAAAAAAAAAGGAATCCTAAATTCACACCAATCATGACACTCTATTCTAGATAGAACAAAAATTTAAATGCAAACCTAAAAGATTAGATCATACAGGATATCTTTACCTTGAGATAATGTTTTTCTAAAACAAAATCCCACAGTTGCAAGCTATACGGAAACAGACTGTTAATTTCAACAACATTGAGAATTTCTCTTCATGAAGTTGTTGTAAAAAGAATGGAAAAAGAAATTGCAAACCAAGAGACGGTATTACAGGCATAAGATTAATGCTGAGGCTATATAAAGAACTGTCAATCTAAAATGAAATGGAAAGCATTTTTTTTAATGAGCAAAAGTCATGAATAGGCATTTAATTTAAAAAAAAAAAGACACCCAAATGGCCCAAAACATGTAAAGAGCAGTAAAGAAAATGCACATTAAAAGTGTAACAGGATAGATACTATTTCAAAATGATCAGATTGGTAAACATGTAAAAAGCTTGTCAACATAAAGTGTTTGCAAGGGTACTATGAAGCTGACATTTCATCTTCTGCTAGTAAGAGTGTAAATTTAAACAGCTTTAGAAAAGATTTTCCAGTACCTAAGAAATCTGAACTTCATATATCCTACAACCAAGCAATTCCACTCCAAGATTTATATCCTGAAGAAATTCTTGCACATGAGTACCATTAGATTAATTTATTAAAAATTTTAAAAAGCCTTATTTAAACTTTATTATTTTAAAATAATGGCAAGCAAAATGTCCATGGATAGTAAGGTGGATACATAAAATGCATTTTTAGTTTATTACACAGAAATGATGAAGTTAAATCATGCTATGCACAACATAAATAAATATCAATGATTATGTTGAAAGGAAGAAGTCATGGAAGAACAAATACAATGATTTATTGCAAGCTAAGTTCAACAACTGGTAAACAATGCCTACATGTTAAAACCATAAGGAAAGGCAGGAGAAAGGTTGATAAAATAAACATGATGAGATTACGATGACAGCAAGTGAGTGAGGAAGATGTTATTCAAGAATAGTAGGGGGTAGGGGATTCGCCTAAATTACTGGTAAAGATTTTTTAACCTCAGTAGATGATAACCTTATTAGTGTACTTTCTATTATTATTAGTGTTATTATATCCTCTTCATCTCATCCAAGTTACTTACAAACACACATATCCATTTTATCTAGTTATTTCAGCCTGAGTCCCATTACTTTTTATTTGTATACATAACATACATATTTGTGTGTCATATCCACATTAATGTATATATTACTGTATATATGATATAATACATTATAGCTAATATATATTAACATACCTGATTTCATTATTTAACCCCAGAGTGAACTTTTGAGGTTTTTATTTTATAAAAATAAAATTGATGATAATTATAAAAAATTTACATCAATGATCATGTTCACTAGGACTTCATGAGTACAATTATATGCACAGTAATTTTCACAGATTTTCTTACATTTTTGATTGGTCATTTTATGTAAATAATAAAGAAATTGTTTTCTTTCTTATTACTTTTGCTTTTTCACTGCTCCTTACAATAATATAAATATCCATTTTACTTATTTCAAAACTTGCATCCCTTTATTCTAAACAAATCTTGAGTTAATATAAGTGGCAAATTCAAACTTTTACTTCTGGTGGTTAACATCAGAAGCAAATTTTCCAAACCTCTAGACTCTCTAAAATTTCATTTATCATAAATCAAATTATAAGAGTCTATAATTGCAAATCATCTTTCTCAAAATAAATGTCTAAAATTTTATTATGCAACATGTCCTGTATAATAATATTTCAGTACATTATTTGAACAGCCACTTGAATTTGGCACCATATGCATTATAGCCAATTTTTAGTGTTCTGAAATAAATAAGATCATGATGCAATTAGTGTTGCTTATAATAGATATGTACAAAACTTAATTAAAATATGATAAATGGAGGATTTTTCCCATTAAGCTGTCACATTATTTTTGGAGAACATCTGTTTATTTACAAACCATGTTATACTTCTTGTTCTTGATGTGCATACTAATGATATTATTACAATATACATCAGTGAACTTTTACAAGATCAAATATGGATAACAAACTAAATATTTAGGGCCATATCAGTACATTTGAGAAGATGTTCTATTCTCTTAGTCTCATTTTCTTGGCTTAAGACTATAATTTCAATACTTTTTAAATCTGCTTCATATTTTTTTAAAAGTAAAGAAAATATGTAACCTTTAAATTGATAGAAAAATATGCTTAAATTGATACTATATTTCATAATTTAAAATTCTGTTATAATTACTATAATATGATTCCATAGTGACAAAACTGATTAGAGGCAGATAATAACTATTAGGTAGCCTGACCTACACAGTAGGTCACTATGGCAGTATTTGAGAGGAAAAGTCAAATGGCGACAGATAATGTGGAATCCTGAAAATGAGTGTAAAGTTTGAAATGTCTAACTATAGATAAGGATAAAAATGTATATCTAACCAGCCCATAGGAAAATTTCCAAGATATTGCTGACTACAAATTCAATTTTTCTCAATAATATAAATAAATGCAAAATATAAAGTTAAACAAACAAAATCAAACTAATGATCTTATATTAATTAGTGGACTAAACAAATCTTACTTAGTGAATTAAACTCATTCTGTATGATCTTGGATTTCATTAAGAGAAAGAAATACAGGCTAGAACAGGACTTGAGGTGCATAGTTTAGTAAGAACATGGACAGACTTGAGTGCTTCCAAAAAGAAAGACGTGATAAGATTAAAAGCAATAACAAGATCATGTGAGGCTCATTGAAGAAACTGAGACTGGAAAGTATAGACTACAGAGAGATATGAGGGACATGAGAAACAATTTCCCAAATTGTAAGGCCACTGTCACAGTGAAGTTCTACACTTGTTTTGAGTGGCTCTGAAGGACAAATTCAACAGAAGCAATGATTTTCTAACAAAACAAACATTCAAAAATTCAATGGATAATATATTCACCAATGGATATTTAGCTTCTATCTGAACAAAACTAGTGGTGTTGAAAAAAAAATTCAAGTGTTGGACAGAGCTTTAACAAAATAAACCCTTTATCTCTCTTCAGACTTTAGATCCACTACTTTATACCTTATATTGTTATATCACTTTAATTATTTGCTCAAGGTTTGATCAAAAGCAACAAGCGTATAGAAACTGGGAAATTAAAGACTTTGAGGATAAAACTGATTTGACTGCAACATGAGTTAATTTGAACCAAATGATGACACACTACTTGAGGATTATAAATATAGAACTGGAAAAACCAGTCCCTAAAGAATAAAGATTAGTCCTGAAGTGTGCTAATGTTATGGATATATTGGATTGGGCTGTTAATTCTTCTATTCCTAACCACTACGTAATGTTAATTATAATGTATGAGTTAGAAAATATACAGTTTGTTAAGCTTTTTGTACTCTGACAATGCCAAAACAGTTGCATGGGGGGGGGGGTGTTAGCCTGTGCCACTCTAGTACTGATGCTGCTGCTACTAGTACTATATCTACTAACATCATTTCTACTACTGGTACCGTCACTAGTAGGACTCTTGCTTCTGATATATACCATTGCTAATACTAAAAATACTAACACTACCAAGATATAACATTTACTGAGTTGTTATAACATGCTAGGTACTCAATTTGGTATATTATGTAAATTGAGCAATTTATCCCCTAAGCAATCCTACAAATATTAGTAGGTACTATTATTAGCTCGATATTTTTCTTTTCTTTTTTTTTTTAATTTCAGAATATTACAGGGGTACAAATGTTTTGGTGACATAAGTTGCCTTTGTACCATTTGAATCAAAGTTAAGTGTGCCCATCACCCAGATAGTGTGCATTGTTCCCCTTAGGTGTGAATTTACCCATCCCCTCCTGCCCCTCCCACCTGATTGATTTCTAATGGACGTTATTTCCATATTAGCTTGATCCTAAGGATTACTATGGCAAATTTAGGTAAAAAAGTTACCCACGATCATACAGGTTTAAAGTAGCAGTACTAGCATTTGAAATCAGGCCAGGATTTCAGAATTTATGCTCTTAGTAATCTCTACTCAAGGAAAAGCATCAGTGGATTGTACTCTTGGCATGACTTTTGAGCATGAAAGTAATATTCATTTATAGCAGGAAATTTTCTCCGAATACAGAACATTATTCTAATCACATCTTTACACTGTTCGTAGCAACTCAATCTCTTTGGTAATTTTGTTCATTTATTTTTCTTATGCTTTGCAAGTACCCTTCATAAAACCTAATATTTTTATAGCATCATAAATTGTGACTAAGTATCAGTTGATTGTTTTATAATGTTTGCCATTTGTCCTCCATTAAGTTGGAATCTTCTTGCCTTTGATACAAGGCAACACTAGAACCCGACCTTAGAATGCAAGTATATGTTTGGGAGAGGGTAGCCTTCTTTACCATAATGTGAACTTGATGTCATCTAAATACTAAAGTTAGTATGCATAGGGATGGCTTTTTCTTCATTTAGTAATATCAAGGAGAAGGAATAATGATTTAAAAATCTGTAATTGTTACCATATAATTTATCAGAGACAAATGGAGTGGCTTCTATGAGTATCAGCATGTCACAGCCTGAGAAATCATGCGATTTTTAAAGAAATTCTGATTGAATGAATTAGCCATCATCAACCAGGTTCAATGACAACTCCTTTCTTGGCTCTCTTTATATATTTGTACCCAAGCCTTTAAAAGGATGCTGATTTCTACCTACAAGCAAGATTCAGCAATATGTGTTCCTCTTCAGATACAAATATAATAAATAGGGAAAATCCAGCATTTCTTCAATATTTTATGAAAGTTGGTTGTTTCTGGAGTCAACCAAAGGGAAGTTCATGTTATAATTTAAAGATAAATACCTAAATAGTTAACAAATTTAGCCTAAAATCTACATTTTTTTAAAAAAAAGGAAACTTTATTTAAGCAAAATTTCTATAGTGCCAATGGATTTAAGCTCCTCGTTAATAGCACATACATATATGATGCTTGCACAGTGTGCTACTTTAAAGACTCTTATAATCTTTACAACAATCCTATGGGGGTATAATTATCATCTTTATTGCACATATGAGGAACTGAGGAAGAAAAAGGCTAAGAAATTTACCCAAGATTGACTTTAAGTTCTGGACTGTGAATAAATACCTAAAGTAGATGATGCCACAGTTTCCCCTTGGAGCTTCTTTGCAATGAAGCAAACACTCTCTATTTAAAAATGTTCTTACCAATGGATTTGTCAATAGAGTTATTGGTGGGGATATAAAAATAAAAAAGGACTGGTTTAGAGATAGGCATGTGCTTCAACCAACCAACCAACCAGAGCTAATAAATCTGATTTTATGAACTTTCACTGTCACTATTGACAAGGTCAAGCCTATTATACTGAGTCTTCAAAGAAAAATGACTGTAAACCAGGGAGAATGTCCCTGAGAACAGAAGCAGCAGAGACAGACAGACAGATGGGAAGGAAGGAAGGAAGGAAGGAAGGAAGGAAGGAAGGAAGGAAGGAAGGAAGGAAGGAAGGAAGGAAGGAAGGAAGGAGGAAAAAAGGAAGAGAGGGAGGGAAGAATGGAAATAAGGGAAGGAGGAAAGAAAGGGAAAAAAGAAAGAAAAAGAGTGAAGACAGAAAGATGAAGACAAGTTGTCTGAATATATCCAGTTTGAATAAATAAAACCCAGATATTTTTCAGATATGTGAGTAATTTATTTGTCCAAAATGAAATAGATTTCTGTTAATACAAATAAAATTGCATTGACTAATTAATTTGTTTTGGACACAAAACTAAATAGAGCACTTTAATGGCTAATAAAACACTTTCTCATCTTGATTCTTTCTATAATGAAAATACTATCCTTAATCTCTTTTATATAGTTGCATTTTATAAGATTTATATAAGAAAGGTAAGTAGCACCTAAAATGTTTGAAAACTATAATTTTGAATAATTTTTATATCTTTTCATACTCTCACATTCTATATTTTGAATTCATTTTTTTTGATAACTAAAAGATCAAAAATGTCCACTGATTATCAAGGAGTACTTTTTCATACTGTAGTAAAATGAAAGGAAAATAGAAATTATTCAATCCTAATTTGGTTTCAGACATTTTCTAGGTTCTTTATATAAGTTAAGTTGTATTTTCTATTAATATTTTTTTCAAATTATTTTTTCCATTGGGTATTTTTCCAACAATGTGAAAGTTATACATTCTGAGTTTTTATTTCTTTTTCTATTGCTTTTGATTTTTCAATCCTTGTCTTTTAAGATCATTTATGAAAAACATTTTATCATATACTTAAAAAGTATGGCAGACTTTTGAAAAATTGGAAGAAGATGTCTACAATATCTAAAGTCAATATAGAATTTTCATTAAAAGAATATTTGTAATCAATAAAGAAAATCCTGGAAACACCACATAAAACTGTGCAAACATCATAGATAAACAATCTTATTTAGGGAGATGAAGCTCAAAAGAATAACAGCTATATGAAGAGATGCTTAAGGTCCCTAGTAATCATGGAAATGTTAACTTATATAAGATATACTACATAATACCCATCAGAATGGTAAACTTGCAAAGATAGAAGCCTCATCATGTACAGGTGGGGCATGCGTAGACTTGAATTCTCATGCACTGCTAATAGGAGTATAGAACTGGAAAGCCATTATAGAAAGCATTCTGAAATATTAAGTGAAATTAATTATGCATTTGCTTTAAATCTACCTATTTTACTAGAAAAACTCTTATGTTAGTTTGTAAGAGAAAAATGTATGCTAATATTTATGGCAACTGTGTTTAGTTTAATGGAAGGTTGCAATGATCTATGTGTTCAGGACTAGAGGACTGAATAATTAAAACACAGTGATGGTTACTATGGAACAACACACATCAGAAAGAAGCAATGGACTAGATACACATACAACAGCATGGTATAATTAAAATTGACATTGAGTGGAAAACATAGGAGAAAAGAATGAGTTTTACAGCATTATACTTGTATCACTTATGTAAATATGCACATGTAAATATGCATATGTAAATACACATACAAATACAACAATAAGTTTAAGGGCATGCTAAGCACTGAATGTTTGTGACCTGCACTAAGTTTATATGCTGAAACTCTAATCTTCAATGTGTATTTGGAGGTGGGGCCTTTGGGAATTAGTTAAGATTAGATTAGGTCAGAACTTTAGGGCCCACATGATTAAATTAATGCCCTTACAAAAAGACAAAAAGAAAGGACAGCCCTCTCTCCAGGAGCGTGCACCAAGAAAAAGCCATGTGAGCTCACAAAAAGAAGGTGGCTACTGATAAGTTATGAATTGGGCAATCCCCAGAGACCAGATCTGCCAGAACCTTCATCTTGGACTTTTTAGCTTCCAGAAATGTGAAAAATAAATTTCTGTTCTTTAATCCACCCAGTCTATGGTATTTTGTTATAACACTCCAAACTAAGGACAGGGCTTAGAGTAGGTACATATAGGAGATGTGAAAGAACTGGGGAGAAAAGGAAAAATAAATAAAAAAAGAGAGGGGTCTTGCTGTTAATGATGATGTTGGCTTATACTTAACAAAGGAGTATGCTTAACATAACTTTTTGTTGCTAGGTCAGTCCAGAAAAAAATGCTAAGCAAGAAAATGATTATACTTGAAATTCTACATTATGAAATTATTAATCAGTCATTTACCAATACCTAATTCATTATAAAATTACCTTATTTTAAGCCTCTTAATTCTTTCTCAAATTCTTCTACTTTATCTCATTTTCAGCAACATCATACATGTCCTAGTTACTATTGTCTTAAGACATAAGTCATTCCAAATCCACCCTTGTCTCACTCCAATTTATTTTCCACAACTGCAGTCAGATGAGCTTATCAAATCAAAACCCATAGTTCATCATATCACTCTATACATCTTTACTGTTTTCCCACTGCTCTCAGATAAACACCAAGTACTTAGCTTGTTGTCAAGATCCCATATGGGATCCACCAACCCATCCAGCTTTGTATCACGCCATTTATACTCCCATTCAGTTCTTTCTTCTTTTATCCGGAGCATCACAGTTTCAGGAAAGCCTCCCCGATTTCCTAGAATATGCCAATCTTCATATTATATACTCTTGGGGCATAATATATCTCTGTTTAACAGAACATATGTTGTACTTTCAATTTTACATTTGTTTGATATTGATTACCATGCATGCCAACATTAAAATCTAAACTCCACAAAGTCAGAATTGTGTCTGCTTTTTGTTTATTTTCTCCCTGTACTGTGCTCACAGTCAATATTGAATGGAAAGGATTAAAATGTTCAATTACCTAAATTAAAAATGAAAGCACTTGCTTTAGTATGTCTAAAACAGATACATTAACAAGCATGCAGATTTTATATACCTGAAGAATTTTATTAATGTTTAGCAAAAACTTAGATTTTTTTACCTGAAATATACATGATATTGATGTGCATTTTATTCATTTTATTTTTCTTCCCATATTCTTTTCAAACATATATCCAGGAAATGTGTCTCTAGCCTGGGGGAGACTTTTGTGGTGGGGCATAAAACAGAAGTTATGAGTTGATAATATGCATTTCTGGCTATTGTTTTCCAGAATCTCAATGTTCTTGTATAAAAAAAAAAAAAAAAAAAGGATATAGGCTCTTAGGAACCAGCATTATGGCATCGGGTTGCAAGATTGGCCCGTTCATCCTCAATAGCGACCTGGCCAAATTAGGGGCCGAGTATTCCAGATGCTAGATTCTCGGGTGGATTATCTGCACCTGGACATAATAGGTGGGTGTTTTGTTCCTAGCATTACCTTTGGTCACACCGTGGTAGAAAGCTTCAGAAACAAGCTAGGCCAGGACGCTTTCTTTGACATGCACATGATGGTGTTGAGGCTGGAACAGTGGGTAAAGAGAATGGCTATAGCAGGAGCCAATCAGTACACTTTTCATCTCGAGTCTATGAAGGACCCAGGGGCTTTAATTAAAGACACGTGGGAGAAATGGATGAAGGTTGGCCTTGCCCCATCAAACCAGGAACTACACTGTAAGTATTTGGCACCATGGGCTAATCAAATAGATAATGGCCTTGGTTATGACAGCGGAACCTGGGGTTTGGAAAGTAGAAATTCATGGATGATAAGTTGCCCAAGGTTCACTGCCCAAGTTCCTATATTTTTATATAGAGGCCAATGTTGGAGTAGGTCCTAACACTGTTCATAAGTGTGCAGACGCAGGAGCTAACACAATTGTGTCTGGCAGTGTCATTATGAGCAGTGAAGACCCCAGATCTTCACTGAAATCTTCATTTCCAAGAAATGTTTACTGGGAAACATTCTCTTGATCAATGAAAACCACAAGGAGTCCAACATTTCTGTTCACGGAATCTCCTTTTCCACCAGAAAATAGGAATATTGACTATCAAATTGCATTGCAGTTGAGACAATTGCAAATTGCATTTTGAAGCAACTTTTCATTCCAGTGATTAAAATCTATTATGTAGAATGTTCTAATGGGTTAGAAATTGGTGTGTAACTACATTTTTAGTAATGCAATTTAAAGATTAATGTGGAGAAATAAGTCAGTTTTTACTGGGAGACTTCATTTTTATAAAGAGTAAAAATAGGTCTCTATTGAGAAATGTGTCTTAATGCTTAAGGAAGGCATATTAGCCACTATGAATTTTATTTTTGTATTTCTGAGAAAAGTTTTCAGTTTCTCAGCTGTTTTCCAAAGGCAAAGGAAATTCTTATGTTTTTCCTATTTCATGTTATTTGTGATTTGTTTATATGCTTGATGATATGAGTAGAATGGAATTTAAAACTGTGAACTTGACTGAGATGGCATATCGTAAAAAAAGGGGGCTATAGAAAAGGAGAGGAGCAAGAGAGTAAGAGAGGAGATAACAGATGGTAGACAGAAAGGTACGTACATATATACAGATGGAAGGAGAGAGGTTGAATTCGATTCCCAAAGAGTGGGAGGAAGAATGAGGTGGGCATGCCCTAAGTAGCCAAATCTAGAGTCCACAGGCTCTGAGCTTGTGCCTCTCTCCCACGCAGTCCTAAGAGAGAAGGCAACACCGCAGTGTGCAGAGGAAGCACAGTGCTCTTTGGCTAACCAGCTTGTAACTACAGGGCTTCCTGACTAAGCAAAACTTCTGCCATAGAATTCAAAAGACTATTTAGCATTGCCACATAGGACATGATTGGTCACCATAATGAACTGAATAGCCGAAACTCTTCTTCCCATTTCCTTACATAAAGTAATAGAGCATAAATAGAGTGATGTCTGTTAAACAGTGATTTTTGGATCATAGAATCATTCAGTTTTATACAAATGGAGATTTCTGTGACCCAACACAGACAAATTGACACAGAATCTTTGGGGTTATAGCTCTAAGCCGTGTGTTTTCAAAAAGCTTCACTTATGCATACTGAGATTAAGAGGGAAGGGCGGGTTGGACAGTCACAAGGGAGAGCACCAGGGATGCTGCCAAAATGAGTAGCTTTGTGATTGTTCAATATTCATGTCTCAGTGAAGACTCACATCAAAAGTAGAGTGCTGAAAACTTGGGAACAGGAGATGCAGTTAGCCTAGAATAAATCACAGCATGAGACATCCGATGGTCAAAGGGCCTACACCAGAATAGGAAAGTTGGAAATAAAACACTATCCAAGGACAAGGTATGGTGGCCGTTTAAAAGACTGCACTGAATTTAACTAACCGGTTCATCTCCATGTAATGGACAAAGTCATGGGAGAAGAAGGACCAGACAACAGCAACAATGAAAGATTGATTTTGCAGTAAATGTCGATTCCAGCTGCTGAGCCTGTTCTAGACATTTTTCTATTGTGATAGCAACTCCTCCTCATACATGGTCAGCCTGAGCAAATAAATAGGAGTGTGTTATTGGAGTCAGATGTGAATATGTGAAGAAAAAAGTCTAATTCTCACCTAAAGGTCTACTTGGCTTTTCAAAAATAAGGTATTTTAGTGAAGAATGTTCTAGACTAATGAATTTTACTCAAGTTTTTTTTCCCAAAACATTAACCACAGCTTGCGTAGAGAGCACACTTTTTGAGGACACACCTGAAAAGAAACTGGCAATGATTTCATTACATAAGGGGGAAAAATTAAACATTACAGCATGCTAGTATTGAAAAATAAGAGGGAAATAAATGCTGTATGTGGTCATTTTCTACTTACTTGGCAAGGCATTTTTTTTTCACTTAAGATATATTATTTTTAGATGATTGTTCATTCAGTTACTCTACTTCATGTGAACAAGGGAAATCTACTACACTTGACATGAGCTTTGATTTATAGTCCATAAACTGAAGAAAAAATAAAAATGCAAACATGAGACACACAGAAGCAATTTATTCACCCTGTCTTTCAGTTGACAGACCAGCTTCAAATTTCTAGTAATGTGTTTTAGCATGAAATAAAGAGATGTCATTCAAAGGTAAGCAAAGAATAAAAAGTGTGGCAAAAAACAGTAGTCAGAAACGAAAATCTCTAAGAAACAGTGCCCAAGAAAATGGCAAAGTAGCTCGGTTATTTTCCATTCCCTTATTCTTTTTATTTTAAATTCACATTATCTTACATCCATTTATCTCATCAAATTTTACATTTATTTCCTCAGTTTCAATTTAAAGATTGGCTATTCCAAAATCAGTTAAAAGGCTTCAACAAAAACACATGATTGAAGCAGTAGAAAAGCTCAGATTGCCCCGACAGAGTATCAGAAATGATGTAAAACACACAATGTGTTGCTTAACAAATGGAAGATCAGAGTAGCCCTTTATTTTGCTTTGACTAGTTGGCTGGGTAGACACCTTTAGGGACAGTCAGCAAAACTAGTTTTCAGAGGTTGGCAAGAGTTTCTTAGGGAATTCTTAAGTATCCTATTTTGCAAGAGAGATTACAGTTTAATATGCTCTCTCTGAATATCTTTTCTTATTACCTAATTGGTTGAAGTTATTAAAAACTTCTCAGCAAGTTGAGTTTCAATTCACACCTTGTAAAAAAGTCTAAAATATGCACACAGAAGACTCTTGTAACAGAAAGAGCAGTGTTGCTCTTTGGAATGACTCATTATAGCACAAAAAGTAGGGCCTGAAGGTAGACTATGAGATTTAACACTCACCTCTGTGGCATAGGTGAAGTGCAACATTTAACATCAATCTTTAGTTTTCAGTTAATACAGCTCATTATGGACCAGATGGCTTAACTGTTCTGCCATTTCCTGCATAATTTTTTACAAGACTAGAAATTCGCCTTTTTTGAAGAAAAGTAAAATGTCATAATAGTGAGATGTGTAGTTTCAAGGAGAGATGCTAAAAGTAATTTGGGATTCATTTAAAACAGTTTCTAAAATCCAGGTGAAATATTTCAGTAGTGAAGTGTTTTAAGGAGACATTTAAATGCTCACCTATAATTCTTTTATGTGTATCATTGCAATTACCTCAGTTGTATAGCTCTAAGTGATTTTCCTACATTTTGATTGTATATACAGGGAAGAGCTATTTGATTTATGAGTTGTTCAAATAAACCTCCAATGTCTATGAATAGAGATTCATGCACTGGCTATATTTCTATGCCCTCAACACATTTTACTGAAGTATTTGGTCCAATAATGCACTTTTTTTACTATGATGTCTATCTCATAATTACTAATAAGTTTCAATTATTTAAAGAAGAGCTAGTATTTGAGTATGACATAGATATAGCTTTATGGATGATTATTGCATATGAAACACAACATTCTATAAAATATCCAAAGACTTCATATTACTAAGCTTCCATCTTTATATTAGAAATAAAGAAACCCAAATAGCTCTACACTTACCTTGGTGTCTTTCTACATATCCCTCACAGACACCATCTGTGGAGCAGCTCTAGTTGGTTTTAACCTTCTTGTACGTAAAGTTGCTTTTTGTGTTCATGTTCCAGCATTCCATAAGTACATGCTGAAATCTGCTTGACTGTAAGTTTTACAGTTTGATTCTTTTGTTTTGATATCCTTCATTTATACCACCCTCTTTAAGATGAGAGATATCAATTAAAAGTTCAAATACTAATGGAAAAGTAAGATGACCTTTGAAATTAACGTATGTTCTGTCAAGCATGTGGTCCTTTATTAGAATTTAATCAAAAGACCATTTGGTGATGAAATTTTAAATATTTCTCAAAAGAAATATTTATCTCAATATGTCAACGGAAAATCAAGTCTAACTTACTTCAGTGAAAACATCAAAACATTTACAAAGAAACAAGAAAGTCTCTGTTTTACCAAAACCTAAAGAGTGTCAAACATAAGTTCTACAAGGGCAGCAATAGAATATTTTCTGTAGACAGAGTTGGTGCATGGCAAGTTGTTGTATAGTTTAAATCCATTTCTGTAGGGAAAGAAAAGCTATGGATGACTAGTTTTATTATGTTTTGTTTCCTATTTTTTAACCATTTTTAGTTGATTGCTACCCCAAACACAGTAAGATTGTTCCACAAAAAGTACAGTAGGAACTGACATGAAGTTTTCTCTACCTAAGTCAGTTGCAGATTTTTATAATACTTACTTAGTTTTGCTTCTCGCCTTCTGCGTCAGACCCAGAAAATTATGTGTAGCCCATTGTAAGCACTCAATAAATATTTACTAAATAGCTATTTAGCTTTAGTGACTTTTCATATAAAATTTACATGCCTTTAATCCTATAGTCTCTCCGAAAAATATTTCGAACCCTCAACCTTTTAAATCTAACTCCAAAATTGTCACAGAAACAAAGAGAACTTCTCCAGAGAAGTTCTTGCTGTGGCCTAGCAAAATTTTTGGTGTTTATTCATCTTTCCTTCCAGGTAAATATATTTCTAATCCTGAGAATTGTTTTTTCATGTCCTACCAATAATGGCTTGATATATTTCCAGTCTAAAAATTTTAACTCCAAGTACTTAATACTAGACACTTAGATTCTCAAAGCGTAACTCAGAGACTTCAACATTAAGGATGAATGCACTTTGGAAGAATCTTCAGGACACAATCAATTTTAGTAATGAAGTTCAAAGCATGTAGTCATGGGTAAATTAAAATTTGAGAGCACCTAATCATTAGTATTAATATACTTAAAATAATTGGTATTCATCAATTGCATTTTTTGCAAAAAAATTCCTTTAATCAATTTAACATGAATTATTAAATTATATAATCTGCTTCTATTGTGCTATGCTATTAGTTATAAATGTTGCTTTACTTAAATACTATTTGTATGAAAGTCAGTATAAGATGAAATCATTGAAAAACTGTTTGTAAATGTGTGTGTGTCCATGGGAGTGCACCCCGTGTTCTTTGCCTCTGTCCTCCCAGGTTAGATCTTTGGCATAGATGCTGCCATCACAGTCCTAGAACATTCGCCATTGTCTCACAGATGGGAGGAAAAGTAGGAATGGTTCAGGGAAAGAAGATGGAAGTGAATTCCAGCTGTGCTCTGGTTCACAATTTGGGGAATAATCACAAACTTTTAATTAGGATCTTGAGAAACAACTGGATTACAGTTGTCTATTACTAATTCTTCATGAAGGAAAGTAGCTAGATGACTCTAGGCTTCAAGAGGTTTCAGAGCAAAAAAGGAAAACATCCTCATATGTCATTTCTCATTTCAAATAGCAGGAAATTTTGTTGTTTTTGTTTACATGTAGAAGAAGATGAAATAAATGGGAGGAAGACAGTCAAAGTGACAAAATATAAGACAGATAGATTTTCAGCATGATGAAATTTAATCAGCACTAGAGGGAAGGAAATGCTAATGAGTAGAGAGATAGAGTTGACATTCTAAGAACTTGGAGTGGGTGTGGTAGTAAGGCAGGGCAGAAATTTTTGCCTGAGAATGTTCCTGCTTTCCAGGATACCACAACAATTGCTATCTTCTTTTTATGAAGCATGCCTTGTTCTTCAACAGGAGTGTGAATGATTTGGAAGAATGATCCACTCTCAGCAGGTTGCTTGAAAAAGGATGGATGAGGGGAGAAGAAGTTTAAGTTTTGCATGCCCAAAGGTATCTTTGCTATACCGTATCAATGTCCACAGGGCTAGAAAGATGTAACCCTTCCAAAATGAGCATGGAGGATTAAAGATGTATTGTGTTAAAAAGAAAGAAAGAATAGGAAAGAAAGCAAAAAAAAAAAAAAAAAAAAATAGGTCTAATTTATTTATGGAGATCAAGAGTATCTGCTAAACATGATACAGAGAGTAGAAATATTAAAACAAAACACTGTATAATTTTCCATGGGGAAAAATAAAAGGCAGGTGAATCGGAGGGAGCATTTTCAACATAATGAAATGTTAATAGCCTTTACTATGGAAACAAAAACAAAACACATTTCAACATCAAATCTATACAAATAAAATGACCCCAGTAGAAACCAGGAAATGGGATACATATCCAATTTGCTACAGTAATATTTTAAAAGAAAAAATAAAGTCAAATTGAAACCCAAACAAAACTTTTTTTACACTTTATGAGGAAAGCAATGGTAAATTTAAACTAAACAAATCTAAAAACTGAAAATTTGTAATATACTGGTCCTATAAAATGAGCACAACTTTATGCTAACCTACTGAACATTTGTAAATGATAAGATTAAATTCTTCTACCTATGATTGTATCAATAATTCCCTGAAGTAGAATATTATCAATACAGACTTTAATGAGGAAAATGCATACTTTGATTAAGAAAAATATTTTCCTGTGTTCAATTTCTCCTTAAAAATGTCTTCTTTACACTTTATTCATTTTGTGGTTGTTTAATTAACATGAGCACAATTATCTTAAAAGCATAATCAACCAATTGATAGGTATCATGCATTGACTTTGTGCTTACACAAAAAGCATTGAAAATAGTTATTGTCTCCAGAAAATCATGATATATGTTTTATTGGATTTTTTTCCCTAAAAAAGTTTTGTTTTGTTTTGTTTATTGAGACAGAGTCTCTGTCATCCGGGGTAGAATGAAGAGACATCATCATATCTCACTGCAACCTCAAACTCCTGGGCTCAAGCGATCTTCCTGCTTGTAGCCGGAACTACAGGCACATGCCACGACTCCCAGCTAATTTTTCTAGTTTTAGTAGAGACAGGGTCTCATTCTTGCACAGATTGGTCTCAAACTCCTAAACTCAAGCAATCCTCCTGCTTTGGCCTTCCTGAATGCTAGGATTAATTACAGGTGCAAGCCACCAAGCCGAGCCACTAGAATATATGTTTGGTTTTTTTTTTAATGTTAAGTGTGTGACTTAGAAGTTCTTTTGAATCTGTATGAAATTCACTGTAGGTGTTGCCAACAGATTAAGTGAAATTAAATGTGATAAGGTGTATATGAGAAGGTAAGGAGAGACTCTATAGAACAAATACAATTTTCATTGAGATTTACCAAAGATTTGTGTTTTACATTTCTCCCAAAGGCTAATTAGTTAATTCTCCATAAGTTTTTCTTTTCTGAAATGTTATCATGAAATGTTTTCTTTTCTGAAATGTTATCATCTAAAAATAATCTTTCAATTAGAGAAAATAATTCCTTAAATTGGACTCTAAATTCTCTAAAACGTCTTTTCAGACAATGAAGACTATATAAATTTTCATAATAAATCCAGAATAAAATTATCTCTGTTTTAGGAATATTTTATATGTAATTCATTTTTATATTCATTATTTTAAGAAATAAAAAGTAATTTCATAAGGTGTTAATAGGAATGAAAGAATAAAAAAAGGCACTCTGACCCAAACCTGGCAGCCAGGTAAAACAAATGTTGGTGAATTCATTTTTTGCCATAATTCTGCTTATGAATGGTGAAAAAATGTAAATACTTGAAACTGGGAAAAGCTGCATTAGTAGTAAACTTAGGTTTTTACAATGTGTTCTTAGAAGTGATAAATCAAAAGTAATGCGTGGAATTTATAACAGAAAAAATAAAATTAAGAATCCATTTTGATCCAAAAATCTACGACTATAGTTGAGACATAAGTTTTCTTTATAAATTCTAATTCTTACCTCATAAAACAATTCAACCAGTACTTCTGGCCAGTTATGTTTCACTTTAAAAAAGTGCCTGGCTACAAGGAAAGAGAAATGTTTATAATTTAGACTTAAATCGATAAATCGAATGTACCCTTCCCATTTGCCAAGAGGTTTACCATTAATATATGGAGACTCTGCAGGAACACTGATTATAAGTATTTAAATGTGTTTTAAATTTACCATGTAACATGTGGCTCAATTTAGAAAATCTACTACCCATCTAAAACACTTTCTCCAAACTGGAAGAAAAGCTTTTCTTAAGTTAAATATATTTTATGTAGTATTGTGATGTGATTGCCTAAGAAATTTATAGCAACAAAGCAATTGCTTGTACAAACAAAATAGATACAATGAGGAATAAACCAGATGCCTTGTGTGAAAGTCTAATGTTCCTTTTCAAGAGTATTTATAGATATGAGAGAGAAATTAAAATACAGCAGCAGATGAAGCACTTAAAATTGTACCAATTTTTCTGAGCCAACTAGAAAATTGAAATTTAGCCTTTTGTAATCCCAATGTGAACAATCCCTTAATGACTAACATACAACAATGTAAATAGCAACCTTGTCTGCTTTGGTTACTATAGCATATTTAAATTGGATGATTTAAAAAATACTAATTGCAGGTCTGCTTGGCTTAGCTATAGTAAAATCAATCAGGAATTAATAAAATTGTACTTGAGTTTATCAGAGATACAACCCATTGTAGGAAATCACTTCATTAAAATAAAAACATTAAAAAGTTATTAAGTCTAATCATAACTTTCGCTGAGCTACATTTTAGCAAAAAACGATTGTATTAACATTTACAGCGTTATCATGTGGTGGACTAAAATGCTCACAAATTCTTTGACACTCTGTTAAGAGACAGGTCTATTTCCCCTCTCTCGCATCTAGGCTGAACCGTGGTGCTTGGGCCAATAGAGGAGGACAGAAATGACAACTTGCCAGATCTGGGACTCCCCTTGAGGTGAATGGCAGTTCCTACCTTGGCCTTTTGGGTCCTAAACAACCATATAAGACATTTGAACACTGTGCTGAAGAGATCAAAAGAAGTGACCTTGAAAATACAGGAAGAGGATGATGGGCACAGCTGAGTAGAGCCTTTGAGCTGCCCCCACCAAGTTACTATGTATGAGAGTGAAGCTGTCTGGCCACTCATTTGTATCCTAACAGCTCGGCTGCCAACTGAACACCATCAAGTGATGCCAGTTGATACCACATGAGCTAGAAGAACCACCCAGCTAAGTCCTGCCTGAATTTCTCACTCACAAAAGTGTGAGATACAATGAAATGCTTGTTGCTTTCAGCCACTACATTTTGAGGAAGTTTTTTACACAGCAATAAGTAACCAGAAAACATAGGTTCTTAGAACTAAGACACTATGCAACAACAGCAAGGGTATTCTAATACTGGCACTTATCTATCCTTTTGACATCGTAAATATCTACATGGTTTTTGAAAAGTAGTATGGCAGAATGAGAAATGTTTCCAGAGACATGAAAGTTCTCCTATGCTTTGTCTAAAAAAAATACTGTGTTAGGAATTTGGCCTCAAAGTAATCCAAGATAAGCAAAAATACTATCTATTTATATCAAGTTTATATATTGTGTGAAAACTGGCAACTATAACAGTAAAAATAAGGTGATAATAAATTACAGTATATCAACAAGGCCAATATTGTGTATTACATAACATAATAAATTTGAAGACTACAGCTACATGAAAAATATTTGTGGATTTTATGGATTGTAGAGTGGACAAAACATACTATATACTTTTATCTACTTCATTATACATATGTGCAAATTATTGCACTGCACTGGACAAGAACACAGAAAAATAAAAACAATAAACTTAGAAAAAAATTTTTGAAGTCTATGTTGTATTATATTACTTGTATTTTAAAGTCATTGTGAGGCTGGGCACAGTGGCTCACGCCTGTAATCCTAGGACTCTGGGAGGCCGAGGTGGGCGGATTGCTCGAGGTCAGGAGTTTGAAACCAGCCTGAGCAAGAGCGAGACCCTGTCTCTACTATAAATAGAAAGAAATTAATTGGCCAACTAATATATATAGAAAAAATTAGCCGGGCATGGTGGCGCATGCCTGTAGTCCCAGCTACTCGGGAGGCTGAGTCAGCTGGATTGCTTGAGCCCAGGAGTTTGAGGTTGCTGTAAGCTAGGCTGATGCCATAGCACTCACTCTAGCCTGGGCAACAAAGTAAGACTCTGTCTCAAAAAAAAAAAAAGAAAGAAAAATTCATTGTGGCATGGCATGCACCTGCAGTTTTAGCTACTTGGGAGGCTGAGCTGGGAGGATCACTTGAGCTCAAGAATTTGAGGTTGCAGTGAGCTATGATTGTACCACTGCACTCTAGCCAGGGCAACAGAGTGAGATTCTGTCTCAAAAAAAAAAAAAAAAAAAAGTCATTACTTGAGAGAGGTTGGGTTGACACGTCAAGTAACAACTGAGAGTATGGTCTATATACGTGTCCTTTTAAAACACAGGTAAATTCAAAAAGTTTTGCAGAATTACTAAACAATTAAGCACCTTTGGAAAGAAAATAAACTTACCTGTGAAACAATATAAGTATATTACTCTTCAAAAATAATTCATCTTCAGTGTAACTTTAGGGAATCTGACACGTTTGAAGTTTGCTTGACAGTTTGAAACAGAATCTACACTCTAATCCAGGGGTCCTCAAACTTTTTAAACAGGGGGCCAGTTCACTGTCCCTCAGACTGTTGGAGGGCCATTGGAGAGTGTGGTGCACATTCCACACATGCACACTGTCATCCCAGAACAAATTGGCTGCTAAGCAGGACAGGCAGCAGGTAACAAAAACACCTGGTAGGCCAGATAAATGTCCTCAGCAGGCCACACCTGGCCCATGGGCCATAGTTTGAGGACCCTGCATCTTGTATTTTTTGTACCTTCCTAATCCCATAATGTGGTTAGCACTAGAAGTTTTATGAATGAAAAAATGAAAATTTGTGGCATATAATGTCACCACTGAAATAAAAATCAATGTTAAAATTAACACATATTGCATTTAGTATACATAGATATAGTATTTCTTTACTTGATAAATGATTTGTGATTCATCTAACAATTTTATTAAGATATAGAATGTTAAGTAATTTAATTAATGTTATTTCTTTTTAGTTAAAAACCATTTCTTTTTATTTTTGTAATGTAAACCACCATTTTATTTATTTATTTATTTATTTATTTATTTATTTTTTGAGATAGATATATTTATTGTCAATTTTTCTCAGATGTGGAAACTGAGACACAGAAGTCAGGTAGCTGTCTTTTTACACAGAGCAAGGAAGGGGCAGCACTTAGATGTGAACTCAGGTGTTTGCATCCATTAGTGAATTCTATACACCAGGCTCTGTGATATGGAGCCTAATTTAGAGTTCATCCTTTTCTTAGGTGCAGTGGATCACCTGGAACTGACTCTTGAGTCATAATCTTTTGTATGACTCTGTATAATCTGTTGTGAAGTACCATCTACTACTCATTCATGCATAGGATCAATTGTTATTTAGCAAACACACAGCAAGGAATGAGTTAGTTGCAGGCACTGTACTCTCTCTGCCTCAGGGAGAGCTGTGGTCAAGCTTTACTCTGCCTTCACTGTGGTTGCAATTTTGTTGGCAGAGAGACCAAAAATGAAGGCAACAAAATATTAAGGGCATTACCATAAAAGTCAGCACAGGGTACCATGTGTCTCTTGCATATTCCAAAGCGATACCAGTATAATAAATGTGAAAACTGAAATGCGTTGAGCTGTTGAAGAGTCAGGATTCCTAGTGCCATAGATGAGCTTTTCCTGCTTTTGAGCTTCACATAATGGAATGACACAGTATGTTCTCCTTTGTTCTGACATCTCTATACTAGAAAACATGCATTATTTGTGGGTTCTCATGTCCCTTGAGTTGAAAACCATTTCAGAATATTATTGGCATGTTGGCTTTTTTCCTATTGTCTATTCACTGTCAAAATCTTTTCAAGCAACTGCAATAAAATGTATCATTACTCAAGTGATGTGACCAATCCATTTAATAAATATAGAATAATTTTAACTGTTTTAATTACAAAGGAAGAAAGTGATTTTTTTTAATTATTTTTTTTATTTTGGTATATTATGGGGGTACAGATTTTAAGGTTTCAATAAATGCCCATTTCCCCCCCGCCCCCCAAAAGTCTGAGTCTCCATCATGACCATCCCCCAGATGGTGCACATCTCACTCACTATGTATGTATATACCCGCCCCCTTCCCCCCTCCCACCTGCCCAATACCCTATTACTGTAGTACCTATGTGTCCACTTAGGTGCTACTCAGTTAATATCAGTTTTCTGGAGAATATATCTGGTGCTTGTTTTTCCATTCTTGGGATACTTCACTTAGTAGTATGGGTTCCAGCTCTAACCAGGAAAATATAAGGTTTGCTATATCACCATTGTTTCTTAGAGCTGAATAGTACTCCATGGTGTACATATACCACATTTTATTAATCCATTCTTTGATTGATGGGCACTTAGGCTGTTTCCACAGCCTTGCAATTATGAATTGTGCTGCTATAAACATTCGAGTGCAGGTGTCTTTTTTGTAGAGTGTCACTGGATCATTTGGGTAGATGCCCAGCAATGGGATTGCTGGATCAAATGGTAGATTCAGTTGTATCGCTTTAAGGTATCTCCATATTGCTTTCCACAGAGGTTGAACTAGTTTGCAGTCCCACCAGCAGTGTAGGAGTGTTCCTCTCTCTCCGCAACCACGCCAGCATTTATTGTTTGGAGATTTTTTGATAAAGGCCATTCTCACTGGGGTTAAGTGATATCTCATTGTGGTTTTGATTTGCATTTCCCTGATGATTAGAGATGTTGAGCATTTCTTCATATGTTTGTTGGCCATTCTTCTGTCTTCTTTAGAAAAATTTCTGTTCAAGTCCTTTGCCCACTTTTTAATGGGGTTATTTGATTTTTTCTTCCTAATTTTCGTGAGTTCTAAGTATATTCTAGTTATCAGTCCCTTATCGGATGCATAGGATGCAAAAATTTTCTCCCATTCTGTAGGTTGTCTGTTTACTTTCATGACTATTTCTTTGGCTGTGCAGAAGCTTTGTAGTTTGATCATGTCCCATTTATTTATTTTTGTTGCTGCTGTGATTGCCTTTGGGGACTTCTTCATAAACTCTTTGCCCAGGCCGATGTCTAGGAGAGTGTTTCCAACTTTTTCCTCTAGAGTTCTAATAGTTTCATATCTTAGGTTTAAGTCTGTTATCCAGCGTGAGTTGGTTTTTGTGAGAGGTGAAAGGTGTGGGTCCTGTTTTAGCCTTCTACAGGTGGCTATCCAGTTTTCCCAGCACCATTTATTGAAGAGGGATTCTTTTCCCCAGCGTATGTTTTTGTCTGCTTTGTCAAAGATGAGATGGCTATATGAGGATGGTTTTATATCAGGATTCTCACATCTGTTCCACTGGTCAATATTCCTGTTTTTGTGCCAATACCATATTGTTTTAATTACTACAGCTTTGTAGTATAGTTTGATATCTGGCATATTAATGCCTCCCATTTTGTTTTTGTTGCCTAGAATTGCTCTTGATATTCGGGGTCTTCTTTGGTTCCATACGAAGCGTAAAATTATTTTTTCTATATCTGTGAAGAATGCTGATGGGATTTTAATAGGTATTGCATTGAATCTGTAGATCAGTTTGGGTAGTACAGACATTTTGATGATATTGAGTCTGCCGATCCACGAGCATGGTATGGATTTCCATCTGTTTACATCCTCTGCTATTTCCTTCCTTAGTGTTTCATAGTTCTCCCTGTAGAGCTCTTTTACCTCTTTGGTTAAATATATTCCTAGGTACTTTAATTTCTTTGTTGCTATTGTGAAGGGAATTGAGTCTTTGATTTGGTTCTCAATTAGATTGTTGTTGGCGTATATGAATGCCTCTGATTTTTGTGTATTAATTTTGTATCCTGAGACTTTACTAAATTCATTGATCAGTTCCAGGAGTTTCTTGGTTGAATCCTTGGGGTTTTCTAGATACAATATCATATCATCAGCAAACAGTGAAAGTTTGATCTCTTCTGCCCCTATTTGGATACCTTTGATTCCATTTTCCTGTCTGATTGCTGTAGCCAAGACTTCCAGCACTATGTTGAACAGAAGTGGAGATAGTGGGCAGCCTTGTCTGGTTCCAGTTCTAAGTGGGAATGATTTCAATCTTTCCCCATTCAGTATGATGTTGGCTATGGGTCTGTCATATATGGCTTGTATCATTTTTAGGTATGTCCCTTCTATGCCTATTTTCTTAAGTGTTCGTATCATGAAAGGGTGTTGAATTTTGTCAAAAGCTTTTTCTGCATCTATTGAAAGAATCATGTGGTCTTTGTTTTTGCTTCTGTTGATGTGGTGAATTGCATTTATAGATTTACGTATGTTGAACCATCCCTGCATCCCTGGGATGAAGCCCACTTGGTCGTGGTGGATTATTTTTTTGATAAGTGTCTGGATTCGGTTAGCTAAGATTTGGTTGAAAATTTTTGCATCTATATTCATTACGGATATTGGTCTGTAGTTTTCTTTTTTTGTTGCATCCTTTCCTGGTTTTGGTATCAGAGTAATATTCGCTTCATAAAAGGTGTCGGGGAGGTTTCCGTTCTTCTCGATGTTGTGGAATAGTTTCTGCAAGATAGGTACTAGTTCTTCTTTGTAAGTATGGTAAAATTCAGGTGTGAAGCCATCTGGACTGGGACTTTTCTTTTTAGGGAGATTTTTAATTGCTGTTTCTATTTCAGCTGTTGAGATTGGTCTGTTCAGGGAATCTATTTCTTCCTGGTTGAGCCTAGGGAGGCTGTGTGTTTCTAGAAATTTGTCCATTTCCTCCACATTTTCCAGTTTGTGTGCATAAAGAGTTTTGTAGTATTCATAAATTGTATCTTGTATCTCTTTGGGATCAGTTGTCATATCTCCTTTTTTATTCCTGATGGAGCTTAATAGAGATTTCTCTTTTCTGCTTTTCGTTAGCTTAGCCAATGGTGTGTCAATTTTGTTTATTTTTTCAAAGAACCAACTTTTTGTTTTATTAATCTCCTGAATAGCTTTCCTGTTTTCAATTTCGTTTAGTTCTGATTTGATCTTGTTGATTTCACTTCTTCTGCTGGGTTTGGGGTTGGTCTGTTCTTCTTTTTCCAGCTCTTTGAGTCGTTTCATTAGATTGTCTATTTGTGATCTTCTTGCCTTTTGGTTATAGGCATTTATGGAGATAAACTTTCCTCTCAGAACTGCTTTAGCTGTGTCCCAGAGGAGTTTATAACTTGTCTCTCCATTGTCGTTTTCTTCATAGAAGTTTTTTATTTCCGTCTTGATTTCTTCATTTACGAAGTAATCATTTAGTAGGAGGTTGTTTAATTTCCACGTTTTTGTGTAGAAATGTGAATTTCTGTTAGGGTTGATTTCCAGTTTTATTCCACTGTGATCTGAGAAGGTACATGGTATGATTTCTATTTTTTTAAATTTCTTGAGATTTTCTTTGTGTCCTGGGATATGGTCAATCTTAGAGAATGTCCCGTGAGCTGATGAGAAGAACGTATATTCAGTGGATTTTGGGTAGAATGTTCTGTAGATGACTGTCAGACCCAATTGTTCTAGAGTTTTGTTTAAGTCCATTATTTCTTTATTAATTTTCTGTTTGGAGGATCTGTCTCGTGCCGTCAGTGGGGTGTTGAAATCCCCGGCGATTATAGAGTTGCTATTAATCCATTTGCTTAGCTCCAGTAAGGTTTGCTTTATGAATCTGGGTGCACCTAAGTTGGGTGCATATATATTTAAAATTGTTATCTCTTCTTGTTGGACTGTGCCCTTCACCATTATATAATGACCCTCTTTGTCTTTTACTACTTTTCTTGGTTTAAAAACTAAATCGTCTGAAATTAGAACTGCCACACCAGCCTTCTTTTGGCTTCTATTTGCTTGGAATATTGATCTCCACCCTTTTATTTTTAGTCTATGTGCATCCTTGCAGGTTAAATGTGTTTCCTGAAGACAGCATATACTTGGCCTGTATTTTCTTATCCATTCAGCCAGCCTATGTCTCTTGAGTGGAGAGTTTAAGCCATTCACATTTATTGAGAGAACTGATAGGTAATGTAGATTACTGATCATTCTGTTGGGTTGGATGTTGTTGCTATGATTTCTGTCTTGAGCCATTGTAATATCTGGCCTTTAATATCTTTGGGTTTTGGTTGTTTTTATATCCGTGGATTATTATTATGATGTTCCGTGCATAACGCTGTTTTAAGTACTTCTTGTAGGGCTGGTCTTGTCTTGGTGAATTCTCTGAGCCTTTGCTTGTCTGAGAATGTTTTTATTTCTCCTTCATATACGAAGCTTAGTTTTGCAGGGAATAATATTCTAGGCTGGGCATTGTTTTGTTTCAAAAGAGTGAGAATGGGGCCCCAGTCTCTCCTTGCTTGTAAAGTCTCATTAGAGAAGTCTGATGTTATTCGAATTGGCTTTCCCTTGTATGTCACTTGCTTCTTTTGTCTTACAGCTCTTAGAAGGGCCTCTTTAGTTGATACTTTGGTCAGTCTGGTGACTGCATAACGTGACGTCTTCCTGTTTGCATTGAATCTCCCAGGGGTCCTCTGGGCTTCTTGAACTTGTATATCAAGATTTTGAGCAAGGCCTGGGAAATTTTCCTCTATTATATCTTCAAAAAGCTTGTCCAGCCCTTGAGTGTTGTCTTCCTCCCCTTCGGCTAAACCTATGACCCTCACGTTAGGTTTTTTCACATAATCCCACAGCTCTTGTAGGCTTTGGTCTTTTCTCTTGTTTCTCTGCTATATTTCTGTGACTGATTTATTTAATTGGAAGGTGTTATCTTCAAGCTCTGAGATTCTTTCTTCTGCTTGATCTACCCTGTTCTTGAGACTTTCCACAGTATTTTGTAGTTCTCTGAGTTGATTCTTCATCTCCAGGACTTCGGTTAAAGTTTTCTTCACTGTGTCAATCTCTTTGTTGAACCTTTGTTCCATTTCTTGGAGGTTTTTTGTGTTTTCTTGGTGTTGGTTATTGAGTTGTTGTTGCAGCTGGGTGAGTGTTCTTATGATCCACATACGAAATTCCTTTTCTGTCATATTGGTTGCCTGATTTTGGTCGGTGTCCATTTCTAGGGGGCTGGTGCTCCTCCTTGGGGGTGTGTTTTCCGTTTGGTTCTTCATATTTCCTGAGTTCTTTCGCTGATTTCTTCCCATGTCGATCAGTTGTTGTTTCTTTCCTTAGGTTATTGTTTGGGTATTCACACACCTTGTTTAGTTTCTGAGGTGTTAGGTGGTGCCTGTGGGTGAAATTGGACCACTCCCTGTATATTGAGTCAGTGGATGCCGTGGCAAGGCTGTGCAAGATGCTGTCCCTGTCAGTAGGTGGCGTTTGCTTGGAGGAACAGGCTATGGTGTTGATTTTGAGTCCTGTTATCAGCTCTCGTTCTGGGCGGAGCTGGGTTGGATAAGCCTGCCCTCAGACCGTTAGCAGGGGTCAAAGTTCTGTCCTCAGCTTCCAGGGAAAGCTGTCAGGGCGGGGCTGGAATGGTCCCGCTCAGCCAGAAAGTCTGGGTGTGGGGGTGGGGCTGTCTGAGACCCGAAGTCTGCAGCAGGCCTCGCTTCTTTCCACCCTCCCCAACTCTGCAGCTACTCCTGGGCCTCTGCCAGCAGGCCAGACCACAAGCCACCAGGCCTCCCCGGACTGTGGTGCCGGCGGGGAGGTTCCCTGCACAGGAACGCCACCTGGGTTGGGTGCACAGCCTCCTCCTGGGAGGAGGGTTGTTCTCTAGGGCGCCGATCCGCCCCTGGAGGCACACAGCCCTCAGTAGGCTGTTCACGTATAACCCTTCTGTGCCCCGGGCAATGCTAGCCCTTGGTGCAGGGGATCTGGTCTGCAGGTCCGACCTCTGGGTCCCAGAGTTCAAACTGTATTCCCACCAGGGAGAGGATTTCCGGTCCTAATTCACCCACAGGGAGCCCAAGCTGGGTCTATGTCTCTCAGCCTCTGAGTCGGCACTGTTTTTCTGGGAACACGGTGCAGCAGCACCTGGGAGGGCGGGCGGGGTCCCAAACGGGAAGGTCCCGTTCCCTGGAGGTGCCTCCGGCTGGTGGCTGTATTGTCTCTCTGGGCAGCCGCGGGTAGGGTCGGCGGAGGGGAGGAGGAGGCAATATGGCGCCTGCCGCGTGGCTCGGGTCCGTGCACACGGAGGTGCCCGGAGGAAGTTGGGAACCTGGTGCCACGTCTGCTACAGGCTCACCGTTGGCAGGCGGCGGCAGTCTCTGGGCTGATGTCCGCAGGTCTCTCCACCCGCTGGGGAGCCCACCAGCAGTCCCGAATGCAGGGGAGGGGAAACAGCAGATCCACCTACCCTTGCCGCTGGTCTCCGGGCTGCTCCGGTGGTCTCAGCCTCCAGTTCTCCTCCGCAGCCTCCTCCCGTGGAGTCTCCCGGGGTCTCAGGTACCCCTCCTTCCGGCCCTTGTCCACTGTATGCTCGTCTTCTTGCTTCTTTCCTCTAGTTTCTGCTAGAATCGGTCTTTTCTGCAGAGACCCTCTGTCTGGCGGTGTTATTCGTCCGCCATCTTGCTCCGCCTCTCAAGAAAGTGATTTTTAAAATTTAATTCTTTTTCTGGTGAGTTGTGTCCATATACAATAGCTTTGAAGCCAACTTTATAGGGTAGATTTTATTATAGCATAGCATTTTGAAAACTCTGCTAACCAATTCAACACAAACACACAAACAAGGAGTGAATAATTTTTAAGCCAATCTTTAACAATTGTTCTCATTAAAGGAATATTGAAATGGTTGCACTTATCTTTGTCTGTAAATTTTTGCTATAGCTTCTTTTAATATTTTTTAAAAGTTTTGATGCACAAACCTTGTAATTCACCTAAAGTATACAACAAAATGTTTTTATTATTAATATATTACAGAACGGTGTAACCATCACCACAATCAAATTTAGATTATTTTCACATGCCAAAAAGAAACTCAAACCCATTAACAGTCACCTTCATCCCTCTCCATTCTCACCAGACCTAGGCAACCATAAATCCACTTTCCATCTGACAGAATTGGCCCTTCTGAAAATTTCATATAAATGGAATTATATAATATAAGGTCTTTTTGTGAGTGGCTTCATTCATTTAATAGAATGCTTTCATGGTTCATCCATGTTGTAGCATGTATTAGTCTTTCATCCCTTTTTATTAGCTCCCAAAATATGGCCTGGTCCTCAAAATATGGCATGGATATATGACATTTTATTGATGGAAATTTCCATCAATTGATGGAAATTTGGTTGTTTCCACCTTTTGACTATTACGAATAATGCTGCTATAAAAATTGTGTACAAGTTTTTTGGGTAAACATATGTTTTCATTTCTTTTGAACATATACCTAAGAGTGGAATTCCTGGATCACATAGGAACTCTATATTTAGACTTCTGTGGAACTGCCAAACTCTTTTCCAAAGTGGCTACATTATTTTATTTTCCCACCAGCATTGTATTAGGATTCTAATTTCTCCACATTCTCATTAACTATTGATATTATCTTACTTTCTGATCATTGTTGTCCTACTGGATGTGAAGTGATATCTCATTTTGGTTTTGATTTGCAATTCTCTATGAATGTTGCACATCTTTTCATGAGCTTATTGGCCACTGCATATCTTCATTATAGAAATGTCTACTCAGATCACTTGTCCATCTTATTGTGTTTTAACCATTTTTTATATTTTCTTGATACAAATTCTAGATAAGCTATAGATTTGCAAATATTGTCTTTATTGTATTTACTGTCTTTCATTTTCTTAATGGTGTTTGTTATAACACAAAGATCATAATTTTGATGAACTTAAATTTATATTTTTTCTTTTGTCACTTATGTGCTATGGCTTTTGAAGAAAGGATTATGATCAACACTTTGGGGAAAACTTTTACAGCAAGAAGGCATTCTTTCCATAGGTATAGGTGCCCTACACATGACTCTAATCCTCCAGCAGCTCTTCTGACCTTAATCACATATCACAGTCTTTGAGCAGCTGTAGATTCATGGCACCTCTATGGGATTAGAAAACAAACAGGAGACAAGGGCCCTAATCCTTAAAGAATGTGTGAAATGTTTCTTGTAGTTCAGAAAATAAAATCCTAAGGGTATTTCTAGTTAAACTTGAATTGTATTTTAATAACACATACATGGAATTCAAGTGGCATATAGTAAGTTGCTGGACCAACTACTTTATTTCCTGTTATATGGGATAAAATTTTAAATAAATAATATTTTATTCATTTTCATGAAAATACTGAAGGTATCTCTAACTGTTCATATATTTAACAGTAATGCTTATTTAAATCACAGAATGTCACTTATTAAAATTCTATTTTAACAATATGTCTCCTGGAATGCCAGATGGATCTTTAAACTATCTCCACTCAGAATTATCACAAAATAAGATCCTTTTAAACATTATTATTTGCCTCTTCCAATTTCATTTTCTTAATGGTCCTTTCCTTTATTTTGTTGGTGATACATTTTTTTTATTTCAGCATATTTTGGGGGTACAAATGTTAAGGTTACATATATTGCCCTTTCCTCCCTTCCCACCTCGAGTCAGAGCTTCAAGCGTGTCCATCCCCCAGACGGTGCACGTTGCACTCATTACGTATGTATATACCCATCCCCTCCTCCTTTTATCTACAATAATAACCGTTGTTCAGAGACTTCCATGTTTCTTTGCTTCGCACTCTGTTGACAATTTTTTTGAAATCTCAAATAAATATACTATTTTAATATCAAATTAAATATTTGCTTTCATTGTTGCATACAGTATACCTATGCAGTAATTTGGGATTCATTTTCGTCAACTCTTTTAATTATTTTCATTATTTATTAGCAGTTTTCAAGTATGATTGTTCACTAATTCCACTGTGATCGTGATTATTTCTTAAACATTTTTAAAGGAGTTTACTCATTGCAATATGGAGGAGGATCTTTTGTTAAAAATAATTATCTAACTAAATTCTCCAATGTCACAAGAAAATGTTTCTTCATATATCTTCAAATCTTCTTACATGAGCAAAGAGTTAAAGTCTCGGATTATCTCTTAATGGAACAGAAGACTTTCATTATTTATCATATAAAAGTTTGTCTTTGCACTCCTTCATTAACTTTTCCTTAAGAAATTTACCAGCTTCCAAGAATTAGCTATACCAGCGATAGTTAAGACTCTATTTCATTTTTCTTCTGGTCATTTTTAAACAATCTTAACTCTAGGCAGCTTATACATGTGATAATGAATTGGTATTAGTATTGTCAATCTGCATTGAAAAAAACCAGACATGTGTCCAAATTTAAAACATTGAGATACAGCCCAAACCTCCTTGAAATTGCCATTTATTTCTTTTCTCTGTGTCCAAAAGATTGTCTTTATTGTTGAAGGCAACGAACATATATTTAATAACATTTATATGTTTAAAATACACACATTTTATAAGAACACAAATTTTAGAAGAATACAAAGTATAATCAGTGACATTTACAACAATCTATGGCTTCCTTTAGAAGAATAATGTTTTCATTTTGTGAAGTGGGAAGTGTAGAAAAAATATTTAAAAAAAGAAGAAAATGTTTGCAATGATATGATCGAAATGACTATATGAATCTTAGTTCAAAAACTTATGCCATTTTTATTTGTGTGATATAATTCTTTCCCCTTGTATTTCAGTTATACTTCTTTCTTTTATTTCATAAAAGACAAATAGCACCTGTGAAGCATAGAAATATTGTCCCTTTAAATTCTAATGACAGAGATCAATATATCTCATTTCACAAGCTAAATTAGCTGGCTTTATTTAAGAATACAATGAAGCTCAATAATTATTATTAAATTCCAAGAGAAGTTCTATTAGGTAATATATTAAATCTGTAGGTAAGAAATTTGATGTTTCTACATAACTATAAGTTCAAGTGAATCTTACGTGTTTTTTTTTTCCTCCAATATGTTAAGAACTTGGGTAATGAAGCATCTTAGACCTGAGGCATTTAAGAGAAACTGGTGGCATAATGAATGACTATATGCTATGTCTTTCAGTGTTTGCCAGGAAAATGTTAATTTGCTTAGAATGATTTATTGATTAATTCAGAGAGATAAATTATTGCTATTTATGTGCCTTTGGTGTCAATATCTACCTTTGGGAAAGGGCATTGGAAATAGTGCACTCTGTATTCTTCATGAGTAGGACTATTTCAGGAAATGATTGGAATATTCATAGTGGAATGTTGGTGAGAATGACTGGGAAGTGGGAACTATGCTATGAGTAAAGGTTAAGGGCCGGGGATTACTTCATCTAAAAAGGAACATAAAACAAATGACTAAAACCAGCCCAATATTTGAAGGCATGGCTCCTGGAAGAGTCATGTGGTCCTACTGGGCAAATGCAATAATTACCTTGAAGGCAAATGTTTGCTATTAGTGAGGAAGTTATAGCCTCCTGGACATGGAAGAAATATCTCTGCAACAACCCAGTCCATAGAAATATGCAAGAAGATCCTGGGGAAAGCAGTTTTATAATACAATGGGTACTAGCCTCAATAACTTCTATGAGACTCTGATTCTGAACCTTCATTTGTTTACTTTGGCACCAGAACAAGCAGCCAAAGGTCTGAATTCCTATCATATTCCTCACATTGTGCTAAACACTGGTGGGAGAAAATCTAGACCTCTTTACTATTTCTTAAAGCTTACAACATTGATAAAAAGACAAGTCTCAAACTCATAAAACAAATAGATAATGACATAAGCCAGTAACATTTACGTGGCAGATAAAAAGTTCTGTGAAAATAAGTACACTACTGATTTCATTCCCTGTAGAAGCTTCAGTACCTACAGAGCCTGATGCTCTTTTACTTACAGTACCTACAGAGCCTGATGCTCTTTTACTTACAAATACATCTTTTATTTACTTAATAGTAAATCTTTTATTTACTTAACAAATAGTTAAACTCTGTCAGAAACTGTTATAAGCCTATTAGAAATCATTACTGCTTGGTTAATTTTTTAGCATTCTTATGAAAAGTATACTATGATCATCCATATTTTTTACACATGAGGATACTGAGAAACAGGGAAGGTAAATAACTTTTCCAAGTCATGTGGCACAACAGGATCTCTTTCTTTCTTTCTTTCTTTCTTTCTTTCTTTCTTTCTTTCTTTCTTTCTTTCTTTCTTTCTTTCTTTCTTTCTTTCTTTCTTTCTTTCTTTCTTTCTTTCTTTCTTTCTTTTTTTTTCATTTCAGTATATGACAAGGGTACAAATGTTTAGGTTACATATATTGCCTTTGCCTCACCTGAGTCAGAGCTTCAAGCGTGTCTCTACCTGAGAAGGTGCACACCACACCCATTAGGGGTGAATATACCCACCCCCTCCCACCTGCCTGATACCTGATTAATGTTACTACTATATATGCACATAAGTGTTGATCAGTTAATATCAATTTGATGGTGAGCACATATGGTGCTTGTTTTTTGCATTCTTGGGATACTTCACTTAGTAGAATGGGCTCCAGTTCTATCCAGGATAATACAAGAGGTGCTAGATCACCTTTGTTTCTTGTGAATGAGTAGAACTACCTGGTATACATATACCACATTTTGTTAATCCACTCATGTATTGATGGGCACTTGGGTTGTTTCCATATCTTTGTAATGGTGAATTGTGCTGCTATGAACATTCAAGTGCAGATGTCTTTTTTATAGAATGACTTCTGTTCCTTTGGGTAGAAGACCAGTAATGGGATTGCTGGATCAAATGGTAGATCTAGTTGTAGCTCTTTGAGGTATCTCCATATTAATTTCCACAGAGGTTGTACTAGTTTGCAGTACCACCAGCAGTATATTAATGTTCCTATCTCTCCACTTCCAGGCCAACATTTATTGTTTGGGGACATTTTGGTAAAGGCCATTCTCCCTGGAGTTAAGTGATACCTCATTGTGGTTTTGATTTTCATTTCTGTGATGATTAGAGATATTGAGCATTTTTTCATATGTGTGTTGGCCATTAGTCTGTCTTCTTTTGAAAGGTTTCTGTTCATATGCTTTGCCCACTTTTAGTCATATTGTTAGATTTTTTCTTGTTGATTTTCCTCGGTTCTATACAGATTCTAGTTATCAGCCCTTTATCAAATGTATAGCATGCAAATATATTCTCCTTTGTTTCCTAGACGTATTGTGAACACTAAATGATATTATGCATGTAAATTGTATAAAAAGGTATTTGGCACTTAGTAATTACTTGAAATCTACTTTAAAACCTTAGACAAAATTGTGAGGTGAAAAAGAACTTAGAGAATGTGGACAGGTCAAGGTAGAAATCACTTTGGATAACAGTGGTGAACTCCTATTGGAAAATAATGAAGCATATATTTAGTTGAGAGAGAAAGAATAGTTTATAAAGAATTTAGAAATATTCTAAAAGAGTATACAAGTTATCTAGGACTGTTAGAGGAAATTATAGCATAAGAAGATTATCAAAAAAATCAGATAGGTAAATTAATCTGGCTGGAGCATACATAAACTGGAATAATGAGAAGTAATTAGAAATACATTGCTAAAATCCCAAAGTAGATTGATTGGAGCAGACACAAGGATGATGGAACTTTGGGAAACGAAAAGCAAAACAGCTAAACAAACAAAATCAAAACTTAAAAGGAAGGATTGCTATGGGTTTGCCCCAATTACTGAATGACCTCAGACACTTGACATTTAAAAATGAAGTCGCAACATACAACATGCATGAGCATACAAATCATGAGGTTGGAGAAAAAACAGCATCCGGACTAAAATCTTAATTCTGCCATACAACTGTGCTTGTCTGGGCAGCTCTCTTGACTACCCTAAGTTTAGTTTTCTTTTCTATTAAATGAAGAAAATTATTTCACATTATTGTTTTGAGAAGGAAATGACTGAAATAACATACACTCAACACTGTCTAAGATAGTTAGCACTTAATAAATGTCGGTAATATGTATTATACTTTGGCTAATGTACTGTACTTTAAAATAGCAGTGCTTTTAAAACAAAGTCACAACAGTTTAAGCTAATGACAAGTTTTTCTTTCTTTATACAGTTAAGAAATGTGTCAGTACCTGGATCAAAGCCCATTACTGATCATTTGAAAATTTGGTATTTTGGAATAGGACATCCATAGAAAGTATACAGAATAGAGAGTGATCTAGCAACACTAAACTATGAGAATGAATTTTTAAAAACTGTAAAATGTTTATAAGGGAAAATTTAAATATTGCTGAGCAGAGCCGTTTTTAAGATTTTAATGGATAATTGTAATAAAATGATATTAGTTTATTCTGTACATATTGGAAAGTGTTTGGAATATACAGCTAATTGATTTTCAACAAAGGCACTGAGAACATACATTTGGGAAAAGGCAGTCTCTTCACTAATGGTGCTAGGAAAATTGGATATCCACACATAGAAGAAGGAAACTGGACCCCTATCTTTCACTATATACAAAAGTTAACTCAAAATGAATTAAAGATGCAAGTGTAAGACCCAAAGCTATAAAACCATTAGAAGAAAACAAACAGGAAATTCTCCATGACATAGAACAGGGCAACAATTTTCTGGATAGGACCTCAAAACCACAAACAACAAAAGCAAAAATAGATTAATGTGATTACATCAAACTGTGAAGCTTCTGCATAGCAAAGGAAACAATCAACAGAATGAAGAGACAAACTACTAAATGGGGGAAAATATTTGCAAACTATACATCTAACAAAAGGTTAATATCCAAAATATACAAGACATTCAAATAACTCAATAACAAAAAATAAAAATAAATTGATTAAAAAATGGACAAAGGATCTTAATAGACATTTCTAAAAAAAAAATCATACAAATGGAAAACAAGTATATAAAAAAGTGCTCAACATGACTAATTATTAGGAAAATGCAAATCAAAACCACAATAGGATATCATCTCACTCTAATTAGAATGGTTGTTATAAAAGTCACAAAAGATAAATGTTGACAATGATGCGGAGAAAATGGAATGTTTACACACTACTAGTGGGAGTATACATTAGTACAGCTATTATGGAAAACAGTATAGAAGTGTTTGCCAAAAATAAAAATAGAACTACTATGTAATATAGCAATCTCACTTGCTGTGTAGACGTTCAAAGTAAATGAAATCAGGATATTTAAGACATATTGGCACTCCCATGTTTACTGCAGCACTCTTAACAATCTCCATCTTATGGGATCAACCTAAGTGTTCAATAATGGATGTGTGGGTAAGGAGAATGTAGTATACATACACAATGAAATATTATTCAGTTATAAAAAAGAATAAAATTCTATCATTTGTAACAACATGGATGAACCTGGACGACACTATATGAAGTGAAATAAGCCAGACACAGAAAGATAAACATGACATGTTCTCGTTCTTACGCAGAATCTAAAGAAGTTGATCTCATAGGAATAATGACTAGAACAGTGGTTACCAGAGACTGGGGAGGGAAAGAAGAAGGAAGGATTAGGAGAGGATGGTCAACAAGTATAAAGTTACAATCAGAAGAAAATAAGTTCTGGTGTCCTATTGTACACGAGGGTGATTATAGTAAGCAATAAGGTATTGTATATCTCAAAATAGCTGGAACAGAGAATTTTGAATGTTCTCACCACAAAGAAATAATAAATGTTTGAGGTTATTGATATCCTGATTATTCTGATTTGATCATTACAAAATTTTATACATGTGTTTTTGACATCACATTGTGCATCAAAAATTTGTACAATTATTATGTGTCGATTAAAAATAAAAAAAGAATCTGATGAACAATTATACTAAAATGATAATGATATTAATTTATTCTGTATATACTAGAGTATTTATAACACTGAGTTGAAATGATAGGTATATTTATCATATTTTGATTAATTTAACATTTATATCATATTTCTGCTTTATACATTTCCTTAGTAAGATCATTAAATATTTTTCTAAGTGCCTATGTTGCTTATTCACGTTTTACATACACATAACTATCTTAGTCTATATTTATTTTTTAAATATATAATGTCTAATATGTTTAAAAATGTAGTGTTAGTTTTTATATGACCTCATGCTTTAGCATACTATTAATTTTTATAAAAATCAGGTATATTATGAAATCACTGATTTAATATACTAAAAAGATATAATTTTTTCTTACAATTATGTTAACATATTATCATATAGGCCTATTCAAAGATATAAATATAATTCTTGAATTTATCCAGTGATAAATATAACTTTTGGTTTATGCCTGAGTGAATTATTCTTCTAACTAGAACTCACATATTTTATACTAGAACATTATTACACAGACATATAAAAGTAAGTAGTCATTAAACTAAAACTAAAACTGAAGGCTTCATGCATTAATGAGAGAAAGGGGTCCTAATTTTTAAAACACTTCAAACTTTAGGAGTTGGTGAGCTCTTTAAGGAAAGGAAGAGAGGAAAATTAAAATGCAACTTTGTTATTCCCAAACTCTAATTTTCAGTAATCTTGAAAAATAATTTTAGTTGAATTCCATTAAATTACTATTGACAGAGCCCCTACTTGGTGCCTGGCTTTTAGTTATCACAAGGAATATAGATGTGCTCAACCAAAGCTTGTAGTCTTTCTGGGGAAGTCATTATTATAATGATTAGGGTTTGAAGGCTTAGAATGTGTTGTGTTGTGGTGAGTTATCTAATCTAGGAATTAGAAAAATCTTCCTCAAAAGAGGGCTTTTAAACCAAGATCTAAACAAAGATTAGGTATTAGCCAGATGAGAGGAAGGTGGTTAGGAACTGAGAATGGAATGGTAAGGTGTTCTTGCTTAAGTAGACAAACTTAATTTAAAAACCAAGTTTGTTTCTCTGTGTAGTGAAACAAGTTTGTTTCTCTGTGGATTGAATTGATTCCTGCAAAAACATATATCCAAGTCCTAGCCTCTGTTACCTATGCATGGAGCCTGATTTGGAAATAGAGTCTTTGCAGATGTAATTAAGTTAGAGATATCTAACTTAGAGATATTTAGGTTAAGCTCAGATCCAGTATCTGATGCTCTTAAAGAGAAAGTAGATTTGAGATACACAGACGTGGAACAAAGAGAAAAGATCTTGCGAAGACTAAGGAAGAGACTGAAGTTATAAAGCCATTCCAAAGAATGCTAAGGGTTGCTGGCAGCCACCAGAAGCTGGGAGAGAGGCGTGAAACAGATTCTCAGAATTTCTAGAGAGAGTCAACTCTGACTACACTTTAATTTTGAACTTCTGGCCTCCAGAAGTGTGAGGCAATGCCATTCAGCTGTTTTAAGCCACACACACACAAAAAGTTTGTGGTAATTTGTTTCAGCAGCCCTAGGATACTAACACACTCTCATTACAGAATCAAAATCCTAAATAGCTTAAGAAGAACACACTCAGTAAACAAAAAGATATTCACTCTTTATATCAAGAACTGCATTATGCATTTCATATTGAATACCAGCTTCCACTTATGCAGAATGCAATAATTTCCATGTCTAAGAAATGTGTGTCAGTCCTGAAAACAGCAAAATGAATGTATTATGACTTATATGCGTGAAGTGTTCAGTAGTTTATAAGGCTTTTTTAATCTTATAATTATTCATAAAATTGTTATGAATTATTTCATTTTAAAGATAAGGAAAGTGAAATAAATGTCTAAGATTTTCTAGTGGCAGAGCTTAGATACATATTAGTCAAAAATAAATGACCCAATGCTCTTTCAATCTTTGTACAAGACCCCACTTAAGATGTTTGTATTAAAGGTAATTACTCAATTATGTACAAAACCCAAAGTGTCAATAAGGCAAACACTAAAGTAATGAATGTATCTTTAAATGGCTGTATGCCACAAGAAAAAGTTTACATAACAATGGGCTAGACATCATAAATTTTCAAACAAAAATTAAAAATCTTTGAAGGATGCTGGCTCACTAGGCTGTAATCATGTTTCAATTTTTATTTTTTCATTAACATTGGACAAATCCTTTCACTTTGATATTCCTCAATTCCCTCACTTTTAAAAACTGAGTTAATAATATTATCAGTCACAGAACGTTATGTCAGGATTCAATGAAAACACGAATACAAAGTTCTTAAAGAACATGGTAAGTGCTGAATGAATGTTAGGTGGTCTTATCTAGTGACCTTCTCCAAACCTTACTTTAGAAAGGAGACACATTAACTTTTTTTTTAATATTTTGTTTGTTTATTTTATGCATGGTGCTAAACTATTAATAGATTTAGAAAATTTTTCTTGAAAAATGAAACAGTGTTCAAATAAGTTTGTGAAGCACCTACCTACTCCTTGAAGATTTAGAATGAATAGTAATGTTAAAGACCCTTTAAATTCTATGTTAAAGAAATTTGTTTAACCTGGCATCTTCATAACTTATTTTATCACAAAATGCTTTTCCATAAAAGACTTATTAGCATGTTGAGTAAAAAGAGCACTAGCTTAGCAAATCAGAAGACTTGATTTTTGTGAAGTTCTGCTCATTAATCACTAGGTGATTTTGGACAAGGTCTCAGCATCTAGGAAAACTGGAGAAAATAATACAGGCTGAAATTGTTTCAGTGAGATACATCATATATTTGACACCACATATGGGTCATTTTAATATCTCCTTCTCTATACAACAAAATAATTTTCAGTAATAGTCATGAAATGAAGGGATATTCTAAGGAAATAATAGAAGTAAATCAATATCTTTTTTTTAAATTTTTATTCTCACTGAGCTGCAATTGTTTATATCAAATAAACTTTTAAATGTAGGTATGCTTTTGACCATAGGGGTTAGACTCATGACCTGCACCCAAAGTGAGCTGGACACTTATAACTATTACACACATTATCTTGAAACGAATAGGTAGATTAGTCTGCATGGAGCTGAGTCTGGGTACATTGGGGTTCCAATGATATAACTGAGAGTTCTTTGTATTAATTGCCACATTGAATATATTATTTATTAAAAAACAAGAAATAAAAATCTCTAATTTTCCAATTCCAAATATATTACAACTCAAAAAGTTCAAATAATTTGTAATATCAAAAATATTTCAGGCATGCACTAAAATATAGTGTGACTATAAGAGAAGCAATTATCATCTCAGATATTGATTAGAATTTAAAACAAAAATATTTTTTGGAGGAGAGTATTTTGCAATATTATATTGCCATATTGTTTAAAATTGCCAAAATACAGTGATAATTGAAAGTAGGACTACTTTTAGTGGGTTTTATTATTGTATTAAAATTCTCCACAGAAAATGTCTTTCCTTACGTACAAAATGTATATAAACACTTTTTGAAAACTCTCAAGTATGACAAAACAGTAAAGTGTCATTATTAAGGGGTTAAATACTTCACAATTCAAATTTATTAGGGGACTTGCTACTTTAGCGGAGGGTTTCTTACACATCTTTTGAACCAACAATCTCTTTGGAAGACTTATGAAGCCTCTGGATCATTTTTCAGAATATTATTTTTAATAGAAAAAATAAAACACATGGGATTAAAATGATACTGAAATTTGCTAATGAAAATTTTATTAAACGTATGGTATGGTAATTAACATATGCCTTTACTAACACATTAAATATGATCTAGTGGAAGGACATCAGATAAGCATAATTTTGAAATACTGATGTAAATGATACTGTAATCATATCATATCAGATATCATATCATATCATCAAATGATATTGTATCATCATGTAAATGATATTTTGAAACATCTACAGCAACTGTAATATAATAAAAATTATCTGTGATTTTTATTGGTGACAAAGTCACTTGCATTGCCAATACTACTGTTTATTGTTTATATTCATAATTAGAAAATACTATATTTCAAGAAAGGTAAATGGAAATAAAGATGTATCACTATTTTCATTCAAACTCACAAATCCCCTGAATTCGGGGGATCTGTGGATCTCAGGTAATCTACCCTGAGCAGCTTACAATGGGCTTAAAAGCTTCTAAACTGTTCTCATCTTAACCACTGAATCTGCTCTCTTGCTTGGGAAAGTCCCACCATCAAGCTTGTAAATCTCTCATTTTTGAGGATTTATGGCTGGTAAGCAGTAAATACTCAAACATTATTTATTCTTCTTTAATAGATGCAGATGAAAGATGGTTTATGACATGCCAGAACATGCTTTTAAAAAATATTTCCCATAAAGAAATACAAAAAGAAACTCTAACAAGAGGGAAAGCCCACAAAGATGAACATGCTATATCTTCAACAATTGGTATATGTGAGCAGAAAAGCTGTTTTAAGTAGATTTCACCATATTAATCGGGCATACATTTTCATTTTGAATTTGAGGTTTTATAGGTAAATAAAATATATAATATTTTGATCTAAATAAAAAATGTGACTTTAAAACACACATTTCTTTAAAAATCAAGTTTAGGTACATTATATTTTTGTTATACAAGATTCATAATTACATATTTACTGGTTTTAGGTCCTTAGATTCAGTTTACTTACTGATTTAGGATTATCTGCTATATTCTTGTCCAAAAGCCTAAGCATCACTTTAACATTAATTAATTAGTTAATTAATTAATCTATATTAATATATTAATCTATATGTTAATCAACCTGAAACTAATTCAATCTACATTGTGAAGAAATTAATTATTGCTTCTCCTCCTGTATATTATAGCCTTATTTCTTATGCTATAGAGAATATCTGTAACAACTATGTTTGCTGTGATTCGGTACACTATAATCAGAAAGTGAAAGCAAATGGAAGCATGCAATATAGCTGCAAGAGTCTTAGGATCTCTGGAAGAAATAGTCAAGTGTGGGATGTGGTGAGCATTGTGGAGGGGAAGGGCATACCTCTAACCCTTGCTAGGGAGAGGCAAAGATATAAAATGTAACCAAAATGTTCGTACTTTCATATTTTCTTGAAATAAGATTAAAAAATAATTAAAATGGCATCCAAAATTTTGAAAACAACAACAAAAAAGATCTGAAACTAGGATTTTTGATTGGAAAAGGTAAGAAACTGAACAGGCAACTGGAGTATAAGTGGAATGCCGTGTTCTTATGGGTCCCAAATCTTAATAAAGTTGCACTTGATTCTAGACAGAAAATACTCATCAATAATCAAGGCTTTAGAAATACAGCTCAGCCAACCTGAAACTGAATCAATGTAGACCAAAGGGAAATCAGACTTACAAGTTAGGGTTGTCAGTATACGGCAGTTAGCTATTGAACAATGTGCCCGAAATATTTCAACAGGTGTGGATTGAACTGCCTCATCCCCATTCCTTACATGTCAGGTGTGTGGAAATTACCTTTCCAATCCACGTGCTACCCAATTCCTAGAAACCCTGAACTCCTCAGGGGGATTATTTAATTTTCTCAGAATGTGATGCATACTTCAAGTTTCTATAGTTTTATTTTACTCCTTTTCTTCACTCCACTCCCATACTACCTTTCAAACGATTTCAAATATTACCTGCCTTTATGAAGCCTTCTTCATTATTCTTCTCTACCTGACAGTAGAATTGATGGCTCCTTCTTCATTGCTCCCAGGAAGCTTTGCTGAATGCTTTAGAACAGCCTTTCCCTGGCCTATGTGTAACTGTGTTCAATCACACAGACTTGAGCTTTTTAAAGCATTAGGTATGCAATGGAGAAATCTCTGACTTGGCAACTATTGTCAGTAAACTTAAAATCTAGAAGGAGCTATAAATAAAAACATGAGCAATAAGAGTATAATATTTTCTCCACTAAGGTGAAGAAAATGCAGACTGCTCTAGAGGGAAATCAGCAGAGGATCTTAGAGTCACACTGTATTGTCACACTTACATGTCTGTTATATTCTCTTTCTAGCATAGCCTTTAAGTGGAACTTAATCAATAATAATTGCACAAATCAAGAAATAAAAGATGATGGAATGTAAATCATACACTATATATAGTCTATGATCTACAGTAGGATCAATGCATAGCAGAATGGCCAAAAGCTGGTCTCTGGAAGTCACTCTTGTAGAACTGAAATATCTGTCAAACTCTTAGGTAAGTTATTTCATCATGAGATGAGCAATCTCATGAGTAATGAATATAGGGAATCTATAGTGTCAAAATGACCTTCATTTTTTAGATGGAACTCCAAAGAACTCACTGATTAATTCCTATTAAGTTAAGAGGAATTATTTTCCCTTTAAAGTGAATAAAATATATGATTATGTCAATTGAACTGATGGTTGGTCCTCTGCTTGATCCGAAGCATAAGTAGCATAAGACATTTTATAATGTCATCATGCTATATTTAGTCTAATATGCCTTTACCAACTCAGGCCACCTGAACACTGAAGTTCACATTCCCTAGTTTTCCTATTAAAAACTGAATAGGAGATTTGCATTTATATTAGGCATTTTGACTACTTTGACATTGAAATCTAAGCAAACCATAATGATAAAGGAAAAATGAATCAAAAAACATATACAATATCAAGTACCCAAAAGGCTTTTTGTGGACAAATTCCAATTGGTTTCTATAGTCAGTATAACTTGGTTTTAATTGCAATTGTTTTCTAAATTTTTGAAAGCTGTTTTTATTGCTGGAACACCAAATACTCTTTTATTAAAGAAACATCACAGTTATTTAGAAGATAGTCATCCTTTCCAAAGTATTTTGGCACTTTTGATGTAATTGGCACATTTTATATACACATTTTGATTTTTTGATGCAGTGAACTGAGTCTTATAGAATATGTTAGAATACATTATTCAAATGAATTCTAGTTCTTGGCTTAACCTTTATATTACAATTTCTCAAGGATATCTATAGGGAATATATTGAAATCAATATGGGCCTAAAGAGTTTTTTTCTTTCTAGATGGGCACACTTCATATGCAATTTTCTTTCTGATTATGGTCAAGCTCTGCTGGTGAGCTAAGTAAATTTTTTCATCTCATTTAATGCATCTTATTGTACACACTAGGATTGTATTTTGTTCAGTATTGCTCATATGGTCATTCCACTAACTAGCGATTTCCAAAGAAAAAATAATTTGTGCATATGTATGTGTGTATATATTGTTGGCTAAACAAATATAAATCATTAAGATTCTTAATGTCATTTTCAAAATTTAAAACTGCAAAAGCTGACTGCGGAAATCAATGCATATTGGAAAAATTGGAGCTCGGTTTAGTGTGGAGAGTGGAGGATGTTATCAGCTTTACTTTAACAAAAGAGCCATTTACCATTATGGGACCTTCGTTCTTTTGTTCTTAGATCATTCTAAATCACTGCATTACACATGATTTTATTTTATTTCTAATAGACTGTACACATGCTATTCCAGAGCTAAGTGTAATATAGCAATTTCTTTCCAGCACATAGAAGACATGTGAGATCAATTTTTTTTCTTCCATACATTTCCTATTTTAACACACAGTAACTAATTTTACTTGCCAGGTTTTATGGCCTTTTATTGGTTATGCAGTTTTATTTATATTCTTGCTCGCTACTAATTATCACATTCTGCATAATTTATAATATATTCTACTGATGGTGAAGTCTGAATAATGAAATCCATCTATAGAAAGAAATCGACTGCCTCCCAACGAAAATGCCAAGGAGAGTATGAACAGAAACTGTAAAAGGTTTAGGAATTTATACTTAAAGTGAACTCACTTCCTTTGTTCTGCAAAAGAAAAATAAAGACATTTTTCTGCAGAATGGAGCTCAGCTGAATTTTGCCCAACACAATTTTACCTACTTTTTTGTAAACTATGTGAGTTCTATGTCAATAGTTATTTTTTATTTTTTAAATTCTTTACAAAGAATTTTTAAATTCTTCTACAAATCTACCTAGGAAAGAAAATTTAAAAAGGAAAACTAAGTACAAGTGGACCTTTTATCAGTGAATTCATCGGTAGAGATGATTGTGTGAGCAGCCTAAGTGCACTTATGTGATCGTTATTTACATTGGTGAAACACAGACCAGCTTTAAAAAGGTAGAATTAGCCTATTAATGCATTCCTCTCCTGTGTCTATCAACTAGCTAAAGCCACTAATATTGGAGTATGTATTATAAACAAATGTTTCTCATATCTAATGGTCAGTCTCTTGAATGGGCCACTTTGTGCAATTAGAACTTAAGGAAAAATTTTAAACCATTTTTAGCTTTGACTTTGATCTTTATTGATCTTTAATTGTTATTTTGTCCCCTGGTTATTCCTTCTTGTTACCACCTTACCCACCTCTTCATTTGTTTTTGTTTTTTTTTTTTTTGCTTTCAATTTTAGACAAGCTGGACATAGTTCAGAGAACTATGATATTTTTTAATCCAACTTAAAAGAAATGTGCATAACCCTTTTCTTCTCTTAATATCATGAAAATCCAGACACTTTCTTTTACTTTTGCTAAATAGTAAGGATTATGTGGGCCATCAGATTTAAAGAATAGAAAGTAAATGTAGGATTATGGCCCTTAAAAGAATTTTACATAGAAAATGTACACCCTATGTTTTTTTCTACTAATGCCTGAAAAAGTATTAGATCTTTGTAATCCAGGTTCCCTTCAATTTCAATTTATGAATATTTGGGAAAGAGGTTGGATCTAACCATTCATACATTTATTCATTGAAATACATATTGTATTCACTTCTTGTGCATCTTATAAATGCACTGCAAAAATATTGATTCTGTCAGTATTATAAGAACAGCTAAACTTTTGTGAATAATTTTACTGCTCATTTTAGATAATATACTAATAGGTTCTGCCTATGCAAAGAAATATAAGTTGTGCTCCCTGCTACCAGAAACTTATAATTTGTTTGAGAATGCATGTAAATAATAAGGATCATTTATAAAGAGCCTCACAGCAGCTAAATAAAACAATATCATATAAATGTGAAATGAATGAGAAACTGGATGTTAGAAAACAGAGTTGCCAAGGACCATGATAACCAGAATGGGAGGTAGAATTATTGAGTTTGATCTTGAAACCTCAGAACATGGGAAATAATATTTATGGTATATTTAGGCAACAGTGTTTGACCAGTAGAACAAAAGGAGAATTCCATTTTTTTCTATTATGTTTCTCCTATTATATTCCATAACAACTATTTTACCTGTGCCATCAGCTGCCTAGCTGGAGATTTCCCAGCCTCCTCTGCAGTTGGGTGAGTCAGGGGACTGTGTCCTTGCTAAACAAATGTGATCGGAAGCTACATGTGCAACTTCCATATTCTTGCTGCGGTCTTTCATATCTCTATTTCCTGCTCCCATGAGCTACTATGCAACATGATTGAGCCAAGCTTGTGTCACTCAGTCATCAACAACATTTCAGGAGATCATGCAGTGGTAGAAGGAAATTACATGGGGAGCTCTGGTGGAACAGAGCTGCCTTCCTGCCTTTCTCTGCCCACTGACCTCAGCTGTTTCTTGTAGAATACATACACTTGTACCTTGTTTGAGCTAATGTATTTTGTTTTTGTTTATGTCATGGTAGTTTAGGGTTTTTTTCCTATCTAATATAACTCTTGGCACAAATGAAAAAGACCCCAACAAGAGACACTGTGAGAAAGGGCAGATGGTTGAGCTGAAATAAAATATGGGCAGTTGTTAATCATTCATGGTACAGAGCAAGGGAAAGGGGCAAGTAGAAAAGAAGTGATAGGCTTTAATGAGCCCAGTTCCATTGAATGGGGGGGGGAGTGAATCTTTGGGGGGGTGGCACTTGCTTTGGGACAAGCTGATGAGTTTAGTTTTTGATATATTTCCTGTGAAGTGATGACATCACATTCAGATAAAAATACAGCCACGCATTGCTTAATGCCAGGGATATATCCTTAGAAACGTGTCCGTAAGGTGATTTTATTGTTTTGTGAACATAATGGTGTAATTACACAAACCTAGGTGGTATAGCCTACCACACACCTAGGCTAAATGATACAATCTATTTCTTCTAGGCTACAAACCTGTACAGCATGTTACTGTACTGAATACTGTAGGCATTCATAACACAATGATAAGTATTCATGTATCTAAACATCTCTAAATATAGAAAAGGTATAGCACAAATATGGTATTATAATCTTATGAGACGACTGTCCCAGATGCAGTCCATTATTGACCAAAAAGTTGTTATGTGGAGCATGACTATACCTAGAAGGCAGTCATGGATCTAGGACTGGAAACTGCAGAGAAAATCAGGTTGGGAATTTATGCTATGGGATATATTTGTGTGGAACAGATGTTGGAAACCTGGTGAGGGAAGGCTTTCTCAGGGGGAGAGCTGGAAGGGAGAAGCGTGGGCCTGCCTGATTGAGGACTGAGCCTTGAGGTACAAGGCATTTAAGAGTCAGTAGCCCAAACTAGTTGGAAGGACATAACCAACAATTAGAAAGAGACATTTACATTCCATGGATTAGCCAAGGTCACTGCATAGAAGGACGCAGCTCTCTGATGACAGAAACAGCACTGACCTTGGTGAGATGACCTGAATGTTTGCTTTGTTTTAGAGATTGACCATGGGGATCAATCAAGTCACTGGTCTTTTTGAGGCTCAAAATCTCTGCCTGTAAAGTGGGAGGGTATATGTTTAAAGTGAGGATGAAGTGCTAGACTATTCATTTCTCTTTTCTCTTCCCGATAAAGGTCTAGTCATTTTTCAAGAAAACTTTCAGATATCAGCTCTGTGAAATCTGAACCCTGAGGAAAAATTCACAACTTTTGATTCTGGTATACTTACAACTTAAGTGTTTGGGGAAAGAATATGTTATTTATTATTTTTTTAATTCATTATTTTTTATCTTTATTATTTTTTTATTTCAGCATATTTTAGGGGTACATATGTTTAGGTTACATATATTGCCTTTGCCCTACCTGAGTCAGAGCAATCATAGCAAGAACAAAAATAAATAAATGGGACCTGATAAAAATAAAAAGCTTCTGCACAGCCAAGTAAACTGTCATGAGAGTAAACAGACAACCAACAGAATGGAATAAAATACTCACATGCTACAAATCTGATAAAGGGCTGATAACTAGAATCTATATAGAACTCAGGAAAATCAGCAAGAAAAAATCAAATCAAACAACCCTATCACAAAGTGGGCAAAGGACATGAACAGAAAATTTTTAAAAGAAGGTAGACTAATAGCCAAAAAACATATGAAAAAATGTTATTTATTCTTGTGGATTTGTGTGATTTATTTCTTGTGTCGTTCTGTTATGTACTCATTGTAATAACAAAATCTACTTATTAAATGGATGGCACAAATAAGGATTTCATGTATATATATATATTTATATGTATATATGGTAGTATAATACAATTTTAATGAAGATTATAATAATTGGTTATAGAAAATAAGAATACTTTTATAATTTAGAGGCAATATTTTGATATATCTGCTGAAAATTTGGAAAGAGATAATATGCATGTAATATCTCACTCTTGTGCTATAATACACTTAATGACCAATTGATAAATATAGGTTAAGTATATTGTGGTAAATCACAGGGTTTATATGCCTCTATCATTGCATTATCTTTATTTTTACATAAGACTTTGAACTCTCTCAGGGAGGAGACCTTTTCTTATTATTCTTACTAATCTTTCTATAGTGTTGAGCTTCTTGACTGCTATGTATTAGACATTAATAAGTGTTGAATAAAAGGTTGTTTGGATGAATGAGTGCTTTGGATATAATGAGACACTATATTAATTTTTTCCTCGGTACAGTTGATGTTATTATGTATACTTTAAATCAAAAGGACTAAATTACTTAAAATAATCTGTCATTCCATTCAATTTTCCTCTGATCAGCCTAAGTTAGTGATAGTTATTATAATTTTAAATTGACAAGCATAATCACATATACAAAAAGTTATTTTACTAAGTAGTAACACTATTACAGAAGATTAAAATAAAAACCAAACGTAGTCCCTATACTAATAAAGGTTAATAAAATATTTTCAATTCAAGTTTGAAACTGGCCTTACATAATACAAAGTTTATATTAACTTCTGGTATATGTAGAGGTACTTTAAGGTTTATTTCTATGATTTATTTGTTAAACCGATACCCACAATATATACTACGAGTCAGATACAGTTCTTGGCACTTTAAAATGAACTCATTTAATCCTCATAAAAACTTAATTCTCATTTTGCAGATGCAGAAAATAAGGCACAAAGAAGTTTTGCATTCTACTCAAGTTGCCACCAATCACTGTAAACTGCAGACACATGTTGGAAACTTACATGTCCAAAATTTAGTGCATATTCTTTTAACACCTGACCCTACCATTCTTTATTCTATCTTTAATAAAGTGCCACTTGCAACTCAGTCTTTGACGTCAAGAGTTTGGAAGTGATTCACAAAGTCTCTTTCACACATCCCACATTCAATTGTTTGTCTGTCTTCAATGGTTTTCTATTATCTGTAGAAGAGAGAGTCAACTCCTAAGCAAAGTTCTTTCCCACCTTGTCTTTACCACCCCCACAACCTTATGCACAGTATAGGCTCTGGAGTCACTCAACCTGGATTTCAATTCCAGTTTTCATGTTTAATAGCCACATGTCCTTGAAAACATATCACTCCTTATTATGCCTCAGTTTCCTCACCCATAAAGCAGAGATAACAGTTCTGATATAAAAGGTTTATTATGGTGAAGATTCAATGAAAGCTCTCAGAAGAGTTAATGTAGGGCTGAGGCAGAAAAGGAAGGTCGAGAGAGCCTTAGTGCAGCCACATTGACTCATAGCTGATCCTGGCCACCATGAACAAGGAAGTCTCCGGCAAGTCCCCAGTCTAGGACCACCCAAAGATGGATGAATTACTAACCTGGATGCTTTAGAAACTGTGCGCACCATTCTGTGAAACAGTTTATGATTAACCTTTATGGCCTGACCACAATACAATGCTGGTCATGTATGGCTGTTTTCCCACAGGGTTTTTGTACCTTTAAAAACATTATCATTGCCCCATAAGGCATCCCCTCTTGCTCAGGAGAGGAAAGCTACTCTGTCTGTGGGGTAGGAAGTGTCCTCTAACTATGCCTCAGTAAACTTCCCTGTTGCTAGTTGGCTCACACTTGAATTTTTCCTATGTGAAGCCGAGAACCCACTTGGTGAGTTCAGGGGGCATTTCTTCCCTTTGTTGGAACATCTCATGCATGAGAGTGACCAGTATTTAGTAAAGTCTCACAGATTATTGGAAAATTTTGTAATTTTGCTGTAATTTTTTTCACAGTGCCTTGTGTATAACCCTCTCAATATGTAATTAATTCTGACCACCCTGTGAATCATTAATTCAATTTTAATATAAAGATATCTAGTAAATATTAATATATTTCTTATTAATATCAATAAAAGTAATTATAATAATAAGTAAATATTAATATATCTCTTCTTTAATGTACAAGGTAAACATAAGAAAATTATTTTATACACAGTGCTTTCTTTGGCTGGCAAACTCCTACTTGCCCTACAAGACCTTTCCTGCCCACCTTAGATAGTATTGGACTTTTGTCCTCTATCTTCCCAGAAAAAGTACCTCCTTTATAGTATCTATCATAGTATGTTGGAAATACTTGCTTATTTTCTGTCTGACTATTAGCTCCTTTCCTCTCTCTATCCCCAAGAAAATGCCTACTTTTCTAATATGGCTTGATGGGGCAAAAGGTTAAATGAATTAATGAACAGAAAAATATCTCTTTATTCTTTATAAATCACTTTCATAATTAAGTGCTAACTTACAGTTGCCCAATAAAAATTTTAGGTAGGATTTCAGGTGCAAATCTATTTTAATGGAAGCTTCCAAATATGTTTTTGCCAGTGAAGGGTAGCTGAATATGCCACTCTAAAATATGCCACTTTGGCATAAGGACTATTTTGAGCCAAAGACAATCAGAAAAGCAGTAGATACTCAAAAAAAGCTCTTTGCCCTCCACCTATTTGCCTAAAAGTAGGACAAAATTTACAGAAAGCCTCTACCAGGAAGGACAAAGATTGATGAGCAAAGACAACTTTAGACTCTTATTGGCCTAGAGACAATGGAGAGCAAATTACATAGCAAACTTTACTAACTAGCCTTCATCTACCTTTAGTTCCCATATCTTTACCATTCTATAATTTCCTGAACATGGAGACTCAAGGTCCTTTTTCTTAGTTTTATCACTTTAAAATTGTATTGTTCTTTGTTGAAAATGCTAAATAAACTGAAGTTCTAAGCCACCTCTTTGAGAATTACACATTTCTTGGGTTTATCCTTTGAATTAATATTATAATGTTATATATGTGATACACATGTTAACAAACTTCTGTTTGTTTTTCTTTTGTTAATCTGTCTTTTATTATATGTGTCACACCTAAGAACTCAGAGGGGTAGAGGAAAAATTATTATTCCTCTACACCAGTATGTGGAAAATCTTTGTTAAATAGAGTAGAGATAATGACCACAGTACTACTGCAATGACTTTTTTTCTCTAAAGCCCCTTTAATCTATATTTCCTCACCTGTGAAGGGTATAGACCAACAGTATAGCTAAGGTTTGAGTCGATACTTTAGTCTTCATTTTTCTAACACTAAGTTTAGGTTCTATGTTATGAAGACAGATTTAACTCATAGACTTTACCTCAGCTTTCTGGTGTCACTGGGCCTACAGGTTTCATAACTTTTCTAAGCCCATATGTAAATATGGGAACTTACCGTTACTCTATTGAAGTAACTTATGAGGTCAAATATAAGGCACATTATTTTAACATACAAGACTCATTTCTCAAGATTTAGGAGTTGAGGTCTTTTATTAATGTGAAATGATCTTTATATTTATTTTCCTTAGATAGAAAGGGAAAAATGAGAACAATGACTTCTCGGGTGTTACAAAAGTAGTACAATTTAAAATTGTAGAATAGTTATGAAGATATTAAAAAGTTAGCCACTGAAAACATGAGGCAATTGAGAGGTTAAAATGAATCATCTAACAGGGATTATTACCTTTCATTGAACAGAAATATTTACATTTAGACTCTATTAGCTCTTACTGAATGAAAAATAATTAAAGCTTTCTTTTCAACTGAAAGAAAAATATAAATAAAAACATTTTCAAATAATGTTAAAAGAAATAAAAAACCTGAGACATATTCTGAAACTGAATAAAGATGACAAAATCAATACTTAAGTGACAAAATTATAATAATCCCAATTTCTCAATAACATTAATATAATTAGCACAAAATAAATTACTATCAATGTTTTCTATCTCTTCCCTAAGACCTCAAAAATAGAGGGGGGGAATGTTTTCCTCACGATATCATCACATCATTTGAATGCTAATAGAGAGCTTTAATGGGCCATATTAAATCAGACTGGCTTTTGCTCATGCTACCCTTGGTCCAAACTGTGTAAAAGAAAATGTTCATATGGAGATAGAGACTTAGAATGACTTTGAGAACAAAAGTCTTCTTGTGGTGAATATTGCTAACTATCATGTTTTATGTATTCCACTGTTAAATAAAATGATCATAACCTCCAAAATAAAAACAATAAAAATCATAACAACAAAATGAATGTAACATATTCTATTGCATTATTTTTCAAAATCTGAATTGCTGTCTCAAAATTACACCATATAATATTTTTGAACTTACTGGGAAAATAAAAATCCTTTGATTTGGAAACACTATGTTGGATTAATACTCTTGGATTATTTTACAGATGCCTAATTAAACACCAGAGACAACAACACGATTCTATTATATGAATCTAATGGATATATACTGCAAATTAGGAAAAAGCAAATGCTAAATTTAGAGCCATACACTTCAGGCAAAACATATTTCTTAATCTGAACAAACATTTATATGTATATGTAAAGTGACAAGGAATTAAGCGTTAATTTGTTGTGTGTCAACTTCTGCCCTTGTATGCTTTATAAGGTTTTGCTGAAATCAGTGAGGTCTATCTTTGAGTCCCCAAAGTCAGAATTAGATCTCACTCCTTCTCTACCACAGTAAATAATAACAAAGAACAAACTGACTAAACAATTGACAAAGAACAAACAAAATGACTAAACAATTCACCTGATATTTAATTTACATAGGTCATTTAAAATGATTTTACAGATATTATTAGTGAATAAAAAATCTTAAAATACACAAATATATGTAGGTACTAATCTACTAGTATGTGGGTGAGAATATAGTCAGATTTTTTTAAAGAAGACTTCCTACTAATCAATTTAAGAGAAAAAAATTGGCAATTACAATTGATTGTGAAATTAGAAAATGTTCGTAGCTATTTCTTAACATAAATTTGATTATATTACATTATAAAAATGTAATATAAAAATTATAAAATTATAAAATTTTTATTATATAATTATAAAATTATTATAAAATTATAAAAATAGAATGACTTTAACGAAAAGTTCAAACATACATCTGAAATTATAGTTTGTCTATCATAAACGGAGTTGCCTAATGTTAAGAAAATAGATAATACTTTCTGTTTTAGGAAAAAAAAATTTCTGCGCTACAAACTTAGAGCTTATCAAGATACTAATACCACACCGACTTTGTATAGCCACAGGTTTCCTTAGGTTACATGTAGGCTGTGTTCTTTTCCCTATTGGCAGCCACTATTTTTTCAAGTCACCATGCCCAGTGAGTGCAGCTGTGATACAGTACTCATAAGTATGTTTTTACATATGAGGATTTTATATAATGTACATTTCAAAGGAAGTATTCACACACTAATGAAGAATTTGGCCTTTCTTCAAACAGCACATTTGTTGATCTTTGAAATAGTCTCCTTTAGGGACAAATCCGAATAATTATTTTTGCCTTTGTGCCAAGAACTTTAAATACTATTTAAAAATTGAGATGCACTATTATTTGTTTTTGTTCTATTAATTCCTAGTTTCTGTGATAGCCTTGGCTGGGATGCTTTCTTAAAATTTGCATGGTCATATTATTTGCTGCTTTCTTTTACTGGAAAAAAAATTAATAATTCGTGTATGGTATATGTGGCTCATCATATTTTGGCCTCTTGGAGACATCTCTTTTCTGTCCTTGCCTTATACTCAGGGCTCCAGTGAAATCTCAGTTGTTATCAGCCCCCCATGGAGTCAGCAGATTTGCACACTATTTGCTATACTTTGAATCCACTCCTTTCCCCCACTCCCTATGAGGCGGATTGCCCCTCATCTTTTCCTAATAACCTCTTTTTACTTACTGGCCTTAAATTTATGAAGAATTCCACTTGTTCTGACCACTCTCTGACCAATAACATGTACATTTGGAGATGAAGAGCCAAACAACAGGCACATGAGAAGTGGGCAAAGAGGAAATGTAAAGAGTGAGAATAAGGAGAATGAACTGGCTGGGTGAAGAGTTTTGCTCCTAGTTAAAAACCTACGTGTGATTTTTCTGGGCTGACCATAGGCGATTACAAAGTGTTATTCAGCCTTATAGGGAAAAGCCGCCTTCCCTGCAGCACACTTGGGGCACAGCCAGTGCACTGCAGTCTTCAAGAGAGTTCCAGTCAAGGACTCATGCCCCTCTGGCCGGCCTTGTGCTTATGCATATCTGCCCTGGCCCAGGCTCCTTCATTTCAAGGCCTCTTTATCTGGGGTCTTTAGTTGAGGCCCTTTTCAGGCATGCTGTGGAGGCCTCCTTAAGGGAGAGTGAGTGGCGGGGGAAACCTTGAAGACATATTTTTCATTCTGACTCATGTATGCAATAATTTTCATCTTCTATCCCTCCTCCCTCCTTCCCTCCTTCCTCTCTCTTGACCTTGGTTACATAGAACTGCAGGAGCCTTTTTTTTTTTAGTAAAAAATGTTTTCTCTGGTGAATGTATTCATTTCTTTAAAAATTGACAGATAAAATTGTATGTATTTATCGCGTTGTGTAGGAGCACTTTGTTCCGGCTCCCTCGACAGTGAAATGACTCTCAACTCTGTGTTAATCCACCTGTTTCTAAACAGGTACTGTTCTGTGGAAAAAATACGGAACAGAGGGGGTAGAAGGAGAGTGAGTGATACTTTTTATTTTTATTTTTTTTTAGTTTTTAGCTTTTTGCTTACCCTATCACAGTGAGTGATTAATTAAAAACTTGACTATGAACTTTTACTTTTGGCTTGTTGCTTTAATTGATTACTCCAGCACCTGCAAGCTCCGCTCTCTTGAGCTCAGCTGAGCTGCTGATAGTAGGGTGGTAAGGTAGTAGTCAGCTCCGGGAGCTTCCGTACAAATTGCAGATGCTAGCAAATGGGGGAGCAGAAATAGAACTGGCAAAGAAATACTACCCTGGCTCTATCTGTCATGAATCACTGTTGTCAATAATAGATTTGTTAAGGTCATGAAATTCTAGAGTATTCAGCATATACATAAAACCTTTGAAGAGTAAATTTGAGGTACGACAAAAAAAAACCAATTAAATTCTTTTATCATCAGCAGTAATACAGTACTGTACCTACATTTATTTTGGCTATTCTTAGAGTAGTGAATCATTTTGAATTCTGGTGGTATCTTTCTTTCATAGAAGTGAGGTGGTGAGACAGGGGAAGAATAAAATGATTATTTTTCTTAGAAAATGATTGAGTCTGATATACTTTGTGAGCTTTAAAAGAAAAATAACCAGGTTCATAAGAGGAAGAGGGATGTAGGCATAGTTATCTGAGCTCTGTGTGAACCACTGAGATCACCACGTCTCTCCCAGTGTTTGGATGCTGTTAGAAATGGCTGTCCATGTGAGCAGGTGATTAGGTCCTTGTTACAAAGCATCTATCTACTGATGCCTACCTCAGTAGTATTAATACAGAGCTATTAAATTGTAGCATGAACACTTTAGGCCAGTGGTTATTTTTTGGCTGTCACTCACATTTGAGGTTTTTGCAAGAGATAGGATATAGTAGATACCCTACATGTCAAAGGGACTAAGGATTGAAAGACCTGACATTGAAGTATGGCATAGTTTTGTACCACAAAAGGAGGCAGTAGAGTACAATCTATAGATATATATTTAAAATTATGTAAACTATTTATGAGTTATTTTCCCATAAACTTAACAAAGATATCATATATAAACATGTACATACACACAAACATATATCACATATATACAAAAAATTCATTTATTATGGGAATAATATAAAATGTATTAAATAAAAGCCAAAGCAATGTATACTTCTAAGAAATTAATAAATTAAGTTAATCAGATAAAATAACAAATATTTGATTCATAAAAATGCATTAAATTACATATCTGACATTATATCTTAGCATTACATGAATTATTGTGAGATTCATAATTTATAAATCCTCTAACTCTACCTGGAGTTAACATATACTTTTGTGAAACTGACATAATGATTTCTAAATAATTTCTTGCTAAAAAGTCCAATGACCAAGTTCTCAACATTATTATTCTTATTAAAATTTTCATATCTAGTCCATGACAGTCATTGAGCATCAGAAATTGAGAGCACAAGTCAATACTCTATTACTTTCATTCATTAAATAAAATCTAATTATAGATTTTTAAACTATAAAAGGAAGCCAAAATACAAATAATTAATAAGAAGCAAATGTATAACTATTTTGGAAGACAAAATATGTCAGGCATTATTTAAATAAGAGCTCCAGGAAATAACTAAAACATGAATATTTAAGATGAAACAGAGCTATTACAACAGATAAAAATGTAAGGTATCTGACTCAAGGTGGTAGGGGGGGCATGGGCAATATACATAACCTTAACACTTGTACCCCTATAATACGCTAAAATTAAAAAAAAGTAAGGTATCATAATTTTCAAAACATATTCTTTTTGCTTTTAATAGCTGTTCACACTTTCAATTATTGTTGTTTAAATTTCAAACATGTACTTACCACAAGGACATCATAATTTTTTATTTGGAATTTTATAAACAAAAACATCAATTAACACTGTGTTAGAATTTATAATATATGATGAATTTCTATGTTGGATTATTCTAAAACAGAAAAATTGATAGACATTAATTAACTAAAATGAAAAATGATTGATTTACTTAATAAATATTGCTAAGGCATTTATGCTGTTAGATATTGCTTTTACTTACCAAAATAAAATACATAATTTCTGAAAGGATCAAATGAAAATTGAAATTGGTGCTTTTTTGGTTAACTAGGTGCTCATTTTCATTTAAAAATTTCCAAAAATTTAGGCCGGGCGCGGTGGCTCACGCCTGTAATCCGAGCTCTCTGGGAGGCCGAGGCGGGCGGATTGCTCGAGGTCAGGAGTTCGAAACCAGCCTGAGCAAGAGCGAGACCCCGTCTCTACTATAAATAGAAAGAAATTAATTGGCCAACTAATATATATAGAAAAAAAATTAGCCGGGCATGGTGGCACATGCCTGTAGTCCCAGCTACTTGGGAGGCTGAGGCAGCAGGATTGCTTGAGCCAGGAGTTTGAGGTTGCTGTGAGCTAGGCTGACGCCACGGCACTCACTCTAGCCTGGGCAACAAAGTGAGACTCTGTCTCAAAAAAAAAAAAAAAAAAAAAAAAAAAATTTCCAAAAATTTATTGGAAAAAAGTATTTTTTTCTCATTAAATTAATAGATAATTTAAAAAACTAAAAAATTATGAAACACAAATATACATTTGAAGGTCACGGCAGAAAATCATAAAATTCTTAGTTTTGTATACATATGACTTTCTGAACTCTTTGTTCCAACAGTCATGTAAGAACAAGACTTTTCATTAGAAAAGCCTTGAAGAACACCTGCTCAAGTACTATGAAATGTGGACTTTAGACTGCTCCATTATATCCTTCCCCATACTTTTTCCCTCTTCTATGTCCCATCCATTTTTTTTCAGCAAATAGGCAGCTACATTCAAAAGTAAGTTTTAAACATACATGAGACCTATAAAGAAAGCTAGAATAAAGAAAAACAATAAACAGAACAAAAGAAAAAGTCATATAAAGGCCTAAAATAAGTTCTTTAGATAATTATCCTTAACTTCAATGAAGATGTATAATTTTGTTTAAAACAGAATAAAATAAAGGACATTTAACAAAAGGTATAATTTTTTAAAAGGAAGGAAGTAAGGGAAGGAACAAATTTTTAAGACAAATAAAAAGATGAAACACTACAGAGTTCAGAGTAAAAATGAAGGAGAAATATAGCTTAACAAAGTCAGGAAACTAAGGCTTGAGGAACTGACATAAAACAAATGAAAAATAATAAAGACAGTTATACAGGAGAAAGCAGATTTGTCATTCATATCACTGGTTTTCACAAGAAAGTGTATGAAAACAAAAAGTAATTGAAAACAACTAAAAGATATAGTAGAAAAAAATTTCATGAAATGAGTATTTAAATATACAAAATGAAAAGAAACAGTTACTGCAGAGGGAAAACTGATGCAAAATGATCACTCTCAGAGTCTTTGTCATGGAATTCCAGATATCTTCAAAGCTAACTGATCCACATGACCCCTAATAGGGAGGCTTCAATAATGACCTTACTTACAATAGCATGGTCACTTACACTTGATCCAAGATTCCAGCATCTTGTATTACTCCTAAAGCACTGATCACTACCTGATATTAGATAGATAGACATATACATAGGTATTTAACTTCTTATTACCTCCTCTCACCCCAATTAGAATGTAAGCTCCAAGAAGCCAGATATTTTTTAAAACATGATTATTATCTCTAGCTGATATACTTACAAATGACTATTTAATAAGTATCTGTTGAACAAATAAATTAAATTTAATAAGTAAGGAGTCATATAGTAATTGGGACAGGAAAGAGCAAGTCACATTCAAGAGAGCATTGTTACTGATCACAGTTCTCCAGAGTAACACAGTCACTTAAAGACAGAATAAGGAAAAACTTATTCAATGTGTACCTTGATAATCAGCTGAGAAGTATAGAGATAATAAACAGGAGTCACAAGAATGCTTGGGGAATACGCAATTCCTTCTTGAAAAGAATATTTTTGAAGATACCCAAAAAGCCAAAAATTAAAATAAACATTTCAAAAATGAAATCCTGGTAAAGATATATTTAAATGCAGATCTAAAGCTAAGTAACGGTGTGAATTAAGGTTACAGAATTAACTGGGAATTTTAAATTTTGACATTAAAAATATGTATAAAATTAATGATAATAAGATGGGAGGAAGGGTTATGTGCAAGGGTGCTAATTTCTATCATTCATTGCTGGGAGTTCATATCTCAATTTGATACATGGAGTTCAAGTGATACAATTTTTAAAAAGTTCTTCCTAATCTTACATTCTTAATTTTAGAAATATTATTGGGAACTAATATTTTATTTTTTTATCTTTTTGTGTATCTCAGTTATACATCTATATATTGTTCTAATTACTTATTATGTTGACATCAATGTCTTAGTTTTCTCATTTATGAGTACAAATAATTATAAAACCTTGTCCAGATATATTCTGCCTATGTGTATAATATGTATGCCAAAAATGATAGTTTAATCAGTGTGATGGTTTAATAATATTAAAAACAAACTTTTCCTGCTTAATTTTGGGCATAATAAGCATTTATCATTTTATGAATATGAAAATAGCCTTTAAGTATAATATTAACTAAACAAAAATTATGGAGAGAAATTAACCATTTTATTGCATTGAGCTACAGTTGCGTCCATTTCTGTATATTTATCATATTAAGGTACACTGTTGTGTGTGTATGTGCTTTTTAATGTTGCTTCTAAATATGATTCCCTTAAAACTTATATAATCATTTTCTAAAGCTGGTTATGTATCTCTTCCCCTCTGTCAATGTTGCTTAGCTCTCTTACAGAAAAGTCAATTTGGAAACAAAGGGAGAAAAAAATATGTTCCTTCTAAGGCCAGAGTCTTAGTGACAACTACTCATATTTAGAATATTTTTCTTTAGTAAATTTTAATGGGTAGGTGAAGAAGTAGAAGATAAGAGAGGACAGATTGTAGACAAAGTGGGAAGACAAAGAGCGTGGTGATTCTGTGAGTGTTAAGCGGATTCCCATTCTCAGCAAGGATTAAGAAGTACTAATCTGATAGACACCATTCTACCAGTTATTTTACTCATTGTGAAAGAGCTCTCTGAGAATGTAGTATGAGTAAATGCTTTTATTACTTCAAAACTGAATTTCAAATATACTGCCAATATCTCCCAACACGTTTTAGTTTTCTTTAAACTAGAATTATTAATACATATTTATAATTTAAAACAAATATAACATTCACTATATCATAATATTAACTCATTACATATATAATAATTCTTTTTTATTTGGTGTTTTTTTTCTGGTAATTATCATAACAAATAAAAATGTTGATTGTATCTAATTAAAATCAGGTAGAGCAATACCAATAATACTACATCTTAAAAGTGAGAGAGTATTTGCTCAGAACCACATGTGCATCATAAAGATAACAATTAATTGTGAATGATGCTAAATATTAAACCAGTGACATTTATTTGTGAAAAAGAGTAAAATTGGATTTTTCCCCTTGAAACTGCAAAGGGACAAAAATCTTGGTACATGTTGCCCTCTAGTGGAATTTTAAAAATAGGCAGTTGAAGTCTATTGTGTTCTTTCAATATCCTGCAATACAAACTTTGCTATAACAAATGTTTTAAAGACAAATTAACTTATTTATTTTCAAATTGAAAGTATTATAGTAAAATTTTCATTTTTGATAGTTTATAGGTTTTGTATTGTTTAAAAAAATCAAGAATTATAAAATAAAAATAAAGTCACTCATAGCCATCAAAGGCCATGGTGTGATTCATATAAAATGAAAAATAGAAATAAAGAACTTGGACATACAATTTTATTTACCTTTTATTTTCTTTGAATCTTTGTCAAGAAATTTTGTCTAAGCCAATTCTATAAACTATCATCAAAACTCATCTCTCTACAACTAGGATGACTAAAATTATATTTTAGTTTCTTGGTGGAAAATAACAATTTGGAAAGCGTTTAATGTCAACAAATAAAAACTACTGTTAATAGAAATATGGAAAAAAATTTTCAGAATGTTTTGGTTACTTTTAAATTTTCTTTACCTGAAAAGCATTTGATTGATCTCTCACTGTTAAATTGCTTTTTAGTTTATAATTTCAATACATATTGTCATAGATTTTCCTAATTTGTAACTTAGTATGGAAGAGGTGAATGTATGATACTGTACAAAATATATTCTATTTATGGTAGGCATTTAAAACTATGTTATAAATTCACCATTTTACATCACTTCTTGATTTCTGCTTTAACATGACTATTGCTTATATTTTAAAATACCTAATTTAAATATATATATAGCTTTAGAATGAGTATCCTGTTTATGTACTTGTGCATATTTCATTGCTTTAAAAAGTAGTTTTAAAATATGATACTTCAATTAATTGTAGAGAAAACATGGTTTATGGTTCCACTTACTTATGAAAAATTATAAAATGAATAGTCAATTATATCCCTTGTTTACTTATTAACAAAGGATCCCATCCCAAACCCAGTTATTAAAAACAATATAAGCTAAAGAAAACTTAAGTTTGTCAAGAAACTATAAAATAATTTAAAATAGCCCTGAATTGTGGAAATAATTATACATCTATCTATAAAGCAAACTAAAGTTATATGACCTGAAATAATTTATAAAAAATTTTCAAATTTGTAGATCATTCTTTAGTTGCTTAAAATACAAATATTTCAATTTTATATTTTATAGTATGGATTGAATATTCACAAGCTTTTCCCTTATTAATTCAAAACAATAACCACAAGAAGATAATTAAACATGGAATATTAGTAGAATTTTTAAAAAGAAAGCATTCATAAAATAAGGAATGAATATTGCACATGGTAGTAATGTGAGTTTTGTCATGGAATATAATAAATAATTTACACTGGGTACAAGAGGTAGCTTTTGATGGAAATTGTAAGTTTTAATTTGTTTTCCCGAGTGAGATACTGAGCTCCATTCTTTTGGTACTTGTCTCATTTTCCACTTTCACTTCCTCTGCTCCCATGATGGTCCTGCCTTGACAAGACCCTTACCATGATTTTCCCACCCCCATAATTGTGCCTGGTTCCATATGATCCTCTGCATCAGAATCTGATTTAAGTCCTCTTCCTGCATATGAATTAAAGTGCTATTGTTCAAAGTAACAAGAGTTCCCACTATCACCACTTCTATTCATTGTAGTATTGGAAGTCCTAGCCAGAGTAATCAGGCAAGAGAAAGAAATAAAGGGTGCTCACATCAGGAAATAGGAGCTCAAACTATCACTTTTCTCCGATGATATGATCTTATATCTAGAAAATCCCAAAGACTCAACCAAAAGACCCCTAGAATTGATAAATAAATCCAGCAAAGTCATAGGTTACAAAATCAATGTACACAAATCAGTCATATTTCTATATACTCAGTCATGCTGAGATTCAAATCAAAGACTCAATACTATTCACAATCGCCACAAAGAAAATAAAATATTTAGGAATATACAAAACCAAGGCGGTGAAAGATCTCTACAAGGAGATGTATGAAACACTGATGAAATGAATCACAGATGACACAAACTAATGGAAAAACATCTCATGCTCATGGATTGGTATTGTAGAATCAACATTTTTAAAATGTCCATACTGCCCAAAGTGATTTATAGATTCAACACAATCCCCAACAAAACACCAATGTCATATTTCACAAATTTAGAAAAAAATAATTCTAGGATTCATGTGGAACCAAAAAAGAGTCCTAATAGCCAAAGAAATCTTAAGCAAAAAGAACAGTTCTGGAGACATCACACTACCAGACTTCAAATTATACTACAGGGCTATTGTTACAAAAACCATATAGTATTGGTATAAAAGTAGAGATATAGACCGATGGAACAGAATAGAGAATCGAGATATAAAATCATCTACTTATAATCAACTGATCTTTGACAAAGCATACAACAACATTCCCTGGGAAAAGGAAGCCCTGGTCAATGAATGGTGCTGGGAAAACTGGATAGCTACATTCAAAAGAATTAAATACGACCCCTCTCACAATATACAAAAATTAATTCAAGATGGATAAAAGACTTAAATGTAAGGCATAAAAACATAACAATTGTAGAAGAAAATGTAGGAGGAACTCTTGTAGACATCAGCCTAGACAAAGAATTTATGACTAAGACCCCAAGACAATTACATTAACAACAAAAATAAATAAGTGGGACTTTATTAAATTAAAAGGTTTCTGAACAAAAAAGGAAATAATCAACAGAGAAAATAGACACAGAAATAGGAGAAAATATCTCAAACTCTACATCAATAAAAACATGAAAAGAAGCTTTTCAAAAGAAGATAGACAAATGGCAAACAATCATGAAAAAATGCTCAACATCACTAAACATCAGAGAAATGCAAACACAACCACAATGATCTATTGCCTTACCCCTATCAGAATGGCTATGAAAAAGTCAAAAAACAATAGATGCTGGCACAGATGCAGAGAGAAAGGAATGCTTATACATGATTGGTGGACTGCAAATTAGTACAACTTCTACGGAAAACAGTACAGAGACTCCTCAAACAAATAAATGTAGACCTACCATTTGACCCAGCAATCCTACTACTGGGTATATATCCACAGGAAAAGAACTCAATTTAGCAAAAGAACACCTGCACTCAAATGTTTCTCGTAGCGCAATTCATAATCACAAAGATGTGGAATCAACCTAAGTGCTTATGAATTCATGAGTGGATTAACAAAATGTGATATACATATTAATATATGCTCTGGAGTACTACTCAGCCATAAAAATGAATGAATTCATATATTTTGCAGCAATTTGGATGGAACTAGAAATCATTATCCTAAATGAAGTATCCCAGGAATGGACAAACAAACACCATATGTTCTCACTAGTAATTTGGAACTAATCAATGGGCACACATTGGCATAGAGAGAAATAAAAGTCATTGGAAATCAAGAAGGGGGAAGGGGAGCAGGGGAGAGGTAAAAACCTACCTGTCGGGTACAATGAACACTATTTGGATGATGGCATACTAATATCCCTGACTGAAGCATTATAAAAACTATCCATGTAATAAAAACATTTGTACCCCCTCAATATTTTGAAATAAAAAAATAAATAAATAAATTAGGCACAGGAAGAGATTAACAGCAACAATAATAAAATAGAACTAGAACAATAAACTTTAATAAAAGTTATATGAATATGAAAACAAAAGTAACTTAGGAAACTCTTTTTCCTTTAATAGATTTTCAAGTTTGGGAGGACAAAAAGGGATGAAATTAGTGAAGCATATAGTCAAGTTAGCTTGAGAAGTCCCGAGCGCTTACCATAGTTTCCTACTTGCCACACTTTCAGAATGACTAAATATTAATGGGGGATAATTGGCTAATATATCATGTGTTCCAAAGCCCTATGCAAAATGTGGTATACATATTAATATATATAACAGAATAAGTCTCTGATGTGAAATGTCAAATACCCTTGAAGTAAGACTTCAATACCTGTCACCCATACACTCAAAATCATGGCATGCTCTTGCAGGGGTCCTCAAACTTTTTAAACAGGGGGCCAGTTCACTGTCCCTCAGACCACTGAAGGGCCTTTTGAGAGTGTAGTGCACATTCCACACATGCACACTGTGCGCCCCAGACAGCTGCTAAGCAGGACAGGTAGCGGGTGGCAAAAACACTTGGCGGCCCGGAATCAATGTCCTCAGCAGGCTGCATGTGGCCCGCAGGCCGTAGTTTGAGGACCCCTGCCTTGGCTGACAAACTTTTGGAAACACCATGCTTCTAAAGTAGGGTTTGGCAAATTAAGCCATGGCTCTTCACCTATTTTTGTAAATAAAATTTTATTAGAACATTGCCACATCATTTGTTTATATATTGACTGTGATTGTATTGGAACATTGCCACACTCATTTGTTTATATATTGACTGTGACTGTATTTGTGTTACAATGGCTGAGTTGAGCAGTTGTGACAGAGACTGTATGGTCTGTAAAGCCTAAAAGATTTTCAGCAAACGTTCACTCACTTCTCCTCTAAGTGATTTTTGTTTTCTCAACTAGCCCATGAAACTCTACATCAATGACTTTTTCACTTACCTGGAACAGTTCTAGAGCCCCTGCCTTTCATCTTTCAGAAGAGAGCAGAGCAGAACATTAACTCTTAGCATCAATCCAATCCCTATTTTTATGAAGTCCTTTAACATACATGTTTCCAATGTCATGTGACTTCCACTTACTAACAATGGTCATAAGAATCCCTGACTATATTCAACAATGCTCCTTTTTTCCTTATTTTAGTCTATGCAATTGTTCACAGGTAACAATATAACATAATATACAGTTTAAAAGGTAAGGCTATTGGCTCAGCTATTGACTCAGATAGCCCTAACTGTAACATGTATCAGAATAGAGAAAACACAGTTTTTTACCTACCTTATAGGCAATGAGGTTAATAAAGGTCAGATGAATACATAGTATGATGTTGTTCAGTGATAGAGCAGCTCTCATAAAATTCATAGGTAAAATGACATTGTTACTCAGGTAACATTTCTAGACAAATACATTTTAATTTGTTAAACTTCTTTGTACATATTTTTTTTCTTGTAATTAAATTTCTGCTTCTGTTCAGACCTTTTTCAGTCTTCCAGCAAAGAAGGAGAAGGGGAAGAACAAGAGAAGAAGGAGGAGCAGGAGGTGAAAAGAGAGAGAATGACACAGAGAAAAAAGGAGACAGAGAGAGAGATTTCATCTCTTCCAAATTGCCAAATTGAAGGCAACAATCTGAGAAAGACAGAGTTTAGGTCAAGCAAAGTGGAAGTTTTTAGATGTCATATTTTCAAGGTTCCAGAAAGCAAGGTGTATATTTTCCAAAGCTCAGCAGGTTGTATTGAGCTTTTTCTTGATTTAAGGACCATGCTGAGAGAGAAAGAGAGAGGAAACTTTACCTTAGCATCTGAAAACCAATAGTTTGGAGAGAAAGGTGACATGGCTGTCTAGTAGCAGGGAAAGCTCAGCACAGTTTGCAGTAACTTGGTCATTGGCTCTGCAGTCTCTCCACTAAAGAGCAGGCATAAGAACAACAATAAAGTGAAGAGGAGATGAAGATTTTGCCTTCCATGGATTTACTCGCTAGTAGAGTAGAAAATACAGGTAGATAATAATCATAACACAAAGTAAAATGTTGTAAATAATGCATGCAGTGGTAGGTGTACAGAACAATAAGATTATTTATAGTTGTGATTTTTAAGATTCAGCTTTAGGAAAGAATCAGTATTTGAGGTATGCCTCGAAGAATGGGTATGGCAGGAAGGTGTGGGTAAGAGACTAAGAGAAGGAATTTCAGGCCATAAGAACGGTGTATGCAAATGCAGAAGGATGATCCTATCAGGGGCATTTGAAGAAATAGCAACTGATTCCACTAGATCAACATGTATACTATGTAAAAAGGGTTAGTGTTAAGCCTGGACATATACTCATTTAGGAAATGAAGAATGTTTTATCTGACTGAATAAAGAGTCTGTACTTCATTACGATTAACAAAGACCATAGAAGATTTTCTTTTTATTATTTATGTCATTATTATTACATTATGATTATTTGTAACCTGGCAAATGTGTCAAGATTTTATGATTAGCAATGTGTTTTACTAAAAAAAAAAAAAAAAAGTCTTCCATGGCAATGAGAAAGAATTGATATAGAAAAGGAGTGAAGGCAGTGATATGAACTAGAAGATTAAGTATATGAATGACAAATAGTAAGCCCCCTAACCAGCCAGCATGATAGCACAAGAAAGACAGTGGAATAGAAATAAGAAGTACTAAAATGACAAATAATTTGAATTGATTAGCCAATTGAAAGTGGGAACAAGAAAAATGGAACAAGTGTAACCTGTGAGATGCCAACACTAAATTTCAAAAAAAAGAAAAAAGAAATTGAAAAATAATGAGATTAAACAATTTTAGGAAGAAGTAGATTAATTTGGTTTTAAATATGTTGAGTTTCAAGTGCCATGGAAGCATACCTGCAGCTCTTATAATTTAAGTAAGTGAAAGCTTTAAATTGACTACTAAGAAAGAGTGTGAATTTGTTGTCCATTAACTGAATATCCAAGCTCCACACCTGAACTTTTACAGAGTTCATAAGAGGTTACTTACTGCAAGGCAATCACATGTTAGGTGACTACATACTGCCAGGGCTTTCTGCACCCACATCACCAAGATTCTGGGAGTGTCAGGAGTCCAATCTATCAACATCCTTAATAGAGCTTCTTTTGAGACCGGCACTGTTTTACTTAATGAAATAATAGCTGATGATAAATCATGATTCTTGTAATAATGCTTAGAGAGAATCAACCAATTTATTAAGAAACAGGAGAATAAGAAACACTATGATCTGACAGGATGGCTAGGAAGTATGTTCTCTGACAAAAATGTAACCCAAAAGCAAATGACCACCAAGGTCTCTATAGACTCTGAACACAACTGAGTAGGAGTCCCTAGCATGCACAAACTATCCAAACCACTAGGAAAAAATGAGGATGAGAGTGTTAACTACTTCCCTATTCTAATAGCTGAATAATAATATTGCAACATACTGCAACAAAAGGTTAGACCAAAAGGATATAAACGTGTGGGGAAGTTCTTCAGAGTCTATCCCAATATGCATTCCTTGTATTTTGGGAATTAGAAGTGTATAACAGGTTTTTGGTGGTCCTTTCATACACTTTGTCAATTTCTTTCTTTCTTTTTTTTTTTTTTTTTAGACAGAGTCTCGCTTTGTTGCCCAGGCTAGAGTGAGTGCCGTGGCCTCAGCCTAGCTCACAGCAACCTCAAACTCCTGGGCTCAAGCGATCCTGCTGCCTCAGCCTCCCAAGTAGCTGAGACTACAGGCATATGCCACGATGCCCAGCTCATTTTTTCCTATATATATTAGTTGGCCAATTAATTTCTCTCTATTTATAGTACAGACAGAGTCTCGCTCTTGCTCAGGCTGGTTTCGAACTCCTGACCTCGAACAATCCGCCCGCCTCGGCCTCCCAGAGTGCTAGGATTACAGGCGTGAGCCACCGTGCCCGGCCAATTTCTTATATTGTTCATCACAGAGAAAAAAATGATCTCTAATTTTCTAACTTTGCGAATCTGTGTATGTCCACATTTTATTTGGAAACAACATGGGTGTGTTTCTGTGGTGAAGGCTGGTGGTGTCATGGACTTACTAGCCCTTATTTTTTAATAATAATTTGCTTAGTAATAATACTCTTGAAGGTATCCATGACTTTGTGGTCTGGATTCTGTCTCCTCCAAATTCAAACATTGAAGTCCCAATGCCCAGTCTTTCAGAATATGACTAATTTAAAGAAAAGATGTTTAAAGAGGTAATTAGATAAAGATGAGATCAATTTAGTGTACCTTAATAATATACTACTATTGGCGTCTTTTAAAGAAAAGATTAGGATATAGACACACACTAAATGAGGACCATGTGAAGACACAGGGAAGAAGACAGCTATCTGCAAGCTAAGGAGCGAGGCCTCAGAAGGAACCTATCCTGCTGACACTTTGATCTCAGACTTCTAGCTTCCAAAATTGTAAGGAAATAAATTTCTTTTGTTTAGACCCCCCCAGTCTGTGGTACTTTGGCATGGCAGCCCTAGCAAACTAATACACTTGGTAACAAAGACATGAACTTTCAATTGCCATTGATCAATATTATGCAAGCAGTTTGATCAACATTTTTTATATTGTTTACTTAAATAAAAGTAATTTCCACCAAAAACATGATTTTCCATTCTTCCAAAAGAGATTTCTTAGAAATTATGTTCTGATTAAAACTTATTTTATTGCTATAAAATAAAATGCAGTATCTGACTTTATTTTTCTAATTATCTCTAAGAAAAAAATTCAGAAATGCAAATGAAGTATTGGATTCTGTTCATCAAATGAGTGAGCTTGTATTCAGTGTGTTTTTCATTGAAGGCTAGTCAAGTGAATTGTGTATCATTCTCTGATTTTGTAAACAGCCAAAGATTCCTAATACATATGCTTTACTGCATATAATTATTTTACTTTTCTTAGAATCCAAAGATTTCATTTAAGAAAGAATCTGGCAAAACAAAGTGAAAATGTTCTAGAACATTGTTGGAAAGAATACAAAGTTGAAGACTAGAGTAATTTTTTTCTTCAAAGTATAGGATAAGTATAAGTATATTGGATAATGCATTAGTAAGTCCTTAGAAAAACAACTTCTACAATATGGGCATACAAAGTTAATCTATTATAAAAAGCTAAAACATTATTTTTTGTAGAGGTAAGTATTCCCATCATGGATTCACAGTTATTATAAACCTAAAGCAGTCATCTAGACTTGTCCAACATATTCTGTGATTATGGTTGATTCTATTTTATTTTATTTTTTCCAGGAAAGCAGCCAAATTTCAGTGCTTAACAATATTTATGGCTGAATTAAATCACACTGGCTGTAATTTAAACACCTTCCTTTTTAATGTTCCTGCTTGCACTCATTTTAAAACATGATCTCTTGTTTACTTCAAGGCTGGGCTATAGACTGTATCCTGTCTGAAAACGCTGCTGGGATTTTGGGTAAATTATTCAGGGAAATTAGGAAATTCAGTATTTTACTATTTTCAAAGTTCATTCCCTGCATAGTCATATTCCATAATTCTAGAACAGTATTTAATTTTGCATTTTTAAATCATTTTCCCCTTACTGTATATGTCAATCTGTAATTATATGTTCATTTATGTGATTAAAGTTTATCTCCCTTATATACAGTGCTAGACCATACATGTTTTTGCTTAACATTATCTAGCACTTAACACAAGTTGGACAAGTAACAAGTAATCAATACACTTTGGTTCCTGAAATGTAGTAGCACTTAATGAATTATGTTAAATAAACATTTTCTTGGGCTCAATCTCCCTCCATGAATCACATTACTATGATTCTGTGATAAACGAACAGTGGATGATATTTTGGTAATTTTGCTTCTTATTGATTATAAATCATCTGATTTCCTTGAAGGTGTCCACCCCAGAGTAATAATACTCTTCATATTTATTAAATATTTACTGCATAATAGGCATTGTACAAAGCATATATCATCACACAAACCTTCACAGATATGTACTATTATAATCACTAATGAAAACAACCAAACAAACAAATAAATAGAAAAGGATATTGATACTTAGAAAGAATAGTTAGTCATTAAGAATATATATCTAGGAAATAAAGGCAACAAGATGGGAGCTATATCCACATTCCTGCAATTGACAACCAGATTTCTATGTCTGAATACATGGTTATTTTGAACATCCTTTCTTCTTCCTTCTTTTTCTTTATGGAGGGGTGGGTTTGGAGAGCATTTTAAATTTCTTTATGATTCCAGCGATCTGATAAAAAAAATTGCAGGTCATTCTACCCTAGGAACAAAATATCTCCAGTAAGCAGGGAGAAAAGAAAATTCTGGTAAGGTCTGAGCAACAACAGAAGTCTTGGAAAAGAAGGTAAAAATTATACAAGTTGTTGTTGGCTGAATGCAAAGATTCCAAGATTTAGGCAATACTGCATTCTGACACTGTTGGATTTCAAGATCATCATTCTAACATTACCTAGAAAATAACATCATATATTTAATTTGGAATGAAGGTATATTAAAATTAAATAATGTTTACAGGTTTTTATGGTCTCCTTGAGACATTGTAATGTCCAGGTGTCTTGAAATCACATTTGGAATGCATGCCTTCTTGTTCAAAGCATATATTAATAAAAAACCTACACACTTTCTAATTTCATAAATTTGTGCTATGTGCCCACTATCTGTCAGGGACTCTTTAAGGCACTCAGGATGACTATTAGCATAACATCAAAGCTCTGCTAGAGTTTGAGCATTTTGCATCAGGCATCAGGCATGAAAGCAGAGAATAATCAAGAAAACATATAAGTTAATTGTAGTATTGGATTTTTTTATTGACTCACAAAAAGCCTAGGTTAAAATTCCAGATTTATCCATTGCTGGCTCAGTGGTATTGGACAGGTAAATTATCTCAGAACCTCACATTTTTCAACTTCATCTGTAAATTGGGAATAATTTTAAATACTATCCACCATTATTTTTCAGCTTAAATGAGGTAATTTATTTGCCCAAAGGAAAAGAAATTTCCCTTGAATGAACCCCAAATGTGATTTTAAGACACTTGGGCACTACAGTGTCTCAAGGAGACCATAAATTTTCTCTTTGGATGTATATATTAGTAAATTGCTCCTCTCACTTCCTTTTACTCTTCAAATGCTTTCAAATAACTGGTTGACTAATTCAGTTCCCTATAAAATTCTTAAATTCTTATTATCTAGTTCCCCCCCTCCCCTGCCCATTAATACACTCAGCCTATAGCTAGGACACTAAGCTCAACAGGATGTTCAGAGTAGCCCACAGAGAGAAGGAATTTTTAAGCTATAAGACCGGGCAGAGCATATCACAATTCCACTGTCAGATCCAGCTCAAAACCAAAGAGTTGTCAGAGCTGGAAAGAAATCTGATAGTAATGTTCACACAATCACCTGGTTCAACTCATTTACAAAAGAAGATACTGAGGCCCAGAGGAATTAAATAATCTGTTTATATCACACAAATATGTGGATAAAGTTTAATTTATTTAGAAGAGGTAACTCAAAGTGATTCTAATTATTATGTGACAATAGCTAACATGAGCTGAATACCCATCCAAATTTTATAAACTATGAATAAAAACAGTAATTAAACTGTATTTAAAATCAATTATGACTCTTTTGCTATATACGATTCATCCATGTTTTGTGATTTTATGTCTTATCTTCTAAAATTAGAATACCCTACATATTTATTTTAGTTTATATTTTTCAAAAGAACATGCATATATTATTAGAAAATTAATTTGATACTCACAAACCTGTGAAATAGTTACATGCTGTGGACACATTTTTAAAGATGAGGAAAAAAATTGTGAAAATCTTGGTGACTTGCCTGGGGTAATTCATAATAAGTGGCAATTAAGGCTTCTGCTTGAATCTTTATGCTGTATCTCACTCATATTCTAAAGATTTGAGTTGTTACTGTTAACTGACCTTAGAAAAGGCAATAAACCAAACAAACCTAAAGATAATTACCTTTTGCTAAACAGGAAATATTTTACCACATAGACTTTAATTGTTATCATCACAGTAGAATAATATATTCCAAAATAAAGAATTGGAATCACACGGAAGAAAGTGGAACAAACAAAAGATTGAGAACTTACAGGGAAAGCCTGGTGTCAGACATTCAGAGATAAACAATCCCAGACATAAATAACATTATGGAAACAAAATCCACATTGCAGGCTTTTAATCCAAGACTTTGAAAGTTTTCCTTAGAAAAAATATGATATGCCTTTTCTTCAGTAATGCAAAAAGCAGATCTTCTAGGTTAAAGTGCCGGTTATGCATTAAAAAGAGAAAAGAAGTCATGATTTAAAGGGACTGAAAGCTGCTGTTTGTATCAAGCACTATGAATCAACCCTAACCTGACCTTCACATGGAATATTTAATATCTAGCATAGAACTTGAGCTTTGAACGTCAAAATCTCATTTCAGATTACTGATCTGTGAAATTCTAGGAGACATTAGAAAATCCCATGAAAGATAACAAATAACTGAAAGGAAATATCAGCAAACAAACCAACAGTGTATTTAATGGAGTGTAAGAAACCATTTTTAAGTGTTCTGAGTGATCTATGGAAGTTTGTGTCTTGTATTTTATGAGAAAACATTAACTGATGTAATAAAATGTACTATATTTCATCACCGATAACTAGATTACTTAAAATAACTAAAATATGTAATAATACATCTGTATATGTGTATATAAACATAAATATGTTAATGTATTTTCTTAGGGAGAAAACAATGAATGCTCTGCTATATTTTTTTTAATAATCTTAAATTTCAAGGAATACCAATAGAAAATAAAACATTAAAATCATTACCATGAACTCACACTATACCTCCAGTTACAGGAAAAGTAATTAAATTACTTTTTTCATGCAAGTTCCTTTTCTCACCTCCCCTACCCTCTAGTAAATTCACAAGACTCACTACATAACTGAGAAGTAATTCAATTTACAATGACATCTTTATAGAGCAATTAAGTCACTTTTTGACCTACCTAAGCCAAGGAGAATGTTGCCTTGTCAGAGCCAGCATTTACATTGAAGAAAACTCAATGAAAATAACTTGAATTATCTATGGTAAAGAAGAAACATCCCATTCTTTGTGCCCATAGATTGTTTATTGTTGGATTTATTGATTTGCTACCTTCATTATAATAGTGATTTTTAAAAATAATGTTATTGCTTAATCTATATGAAACTTAAAATACAACTTGAATACCTCTCTGGCAAAATTATATTGCTAAAAGATCCCAAAGAAATGAGGTTTATGCATGGTTGTATTTCTGAAGCTTTAGGAGAAAATAATTCTGCTATAGTGTAATTTTAAATATCACTCAGAACTTCTTCTCACTGCTTTCCCTAATGAAAACCACTGTGATTGAAAAACTTTTGTTCTGGAGGCCTTTATTCCCCACCTATATGATTTTCAATACATTTGTTCTGCTTTTTCCAGGAGCAGCACCAGTAAGGATTTAAAACTGGAGAATGTTGGGAACATAGAGAAAGCTAAGCTTCCCAGGGTGGGGGCGGGAATGAGGTAGGTCAAGGCTGAGGACTGCATGTACAGAGAAGAACCAGTTGCTTGTTTGGAGGGCAGGGAAGAGAACAGAGCTTACTACTTATTCAAGGACTCAATTCCAAAAGGCACATTCACTCAGAGATCCACATGGGGTGTGTGTGGGCATAGGAGTCAGTTGAGTTCCTCTGATATTTTTATAGCATGAATTATACCCTATTCTTTTTAAGATATTTCTTGAAGAATTTAGATTAGCCAGAAGCATGTTAAAGCTGTGATAGGAAATTGGTGGATATGATTGACCTGATAAAAGTTTTGTTTGGCCAATATCATGTTTTCTCTTTTCATTCTTTTTATAATTAGTACATTTGGCCTAGACACAATCTCTGGTTTGCTGATATCCACAGTACTGTTTGTTCTCTATACTAGCATTCTTCAAAAGGCCTTGAAGGTGTGTGTGAGTTTTAAATTTCTTTTTCGGAGTACTGGACTAGGAGTCTAATGTTAGAGTGTATTAACACTAGAAACACTATGGTTACCAGGAAACCTTTTAACCGGTTGTGGTGTATATGTGTGTGTGTTTATGAATCTATAGTGATTTCCATATAATATTTGTGGTGTTTTGTCCCTCGACATAGATAATACTCAGCACTAAAGAATGAGAAGTGAAAATTTTGGCTTAATCTGTACATTCAGAAAATTCAAACATAGAGCCTAAAATGAACACATTTTAAAATATACACTTAAATATTATGACCTACTCAGTGAATTTTTATATAACCAAAAAAACATGCTTTTGTTCTTAAAGTAACTTCTATATATATCACATGAGTTTCAAAATTTAGAAAATTTTAAAGACATGGAATCACATATTTTTACTGCACTTTCCCATTTTAGAGAAATGTGTCTGTATAATTCAAATGAATGATTGGCCATGTTATACTATTCTTTCTTGAGTATTTTTGATTGCAAAAGAGTTTGACTCTACTAAATGTAAAATTCCCTCAGCCTTGTTTTCTGACTTCCCCTTCCAAACAGATCTTGGAGAGCAGAGGCTTCATGGCTCATGGCAGCATGCATGTAGTCAACACAAGAGGCTGAAAAATAGCCCAAACCAGTCCTCATGCATTATTAAAGCCAGCAAAGCTTCCTGCACTGTTGAACAATGCTGACTGTCCTCCAGCAACAAATTCAATCTGCAGGCTTTCTGAATGTTCGCCAATGCTCTGTGTTGCCTGCACATGGCAGATATAATTGGCAAAATGAATGAAGAATTTCCTATTCTTACTAGGCAGTATTCCAGATAGAAGATAAGAATAGCTTGAATGGTTGAACTGGCATGTAAAGGGAGCTCTGCTTTTCATATAACACTTATTATGAAGATGCAAATTTCCTCTCAACCGGGAACAATGTTTGTGGCTGCTCAGCAGACATTCCTTTAACTGTTAACAATTTGTGTCCCCAGTGTCTTATTTTTCAGTAACATCCAACTCCATTTTGAGATGATCTAATACCATCTCAGAATTCTCCATAGACTTATATTTACAAATATTCATAAATAATATCTTCAGTGTTCTATTATTTGTACTTTTAAAATACCATATCCTCACTCTAGCTTGGGCAACAAAGCGAGAATCTGTCTCAAAAAAAAAAAAAAAAAAAAAAAAAAAAAAAAAAAACCCATATCCAAGGATCTGTCCTATTTGATGTTCATTTAAATGAAACCTAGGTTAGTGAGACCAAATATAATCAGTGAATTGAAACAACATTTTCACTGGATAATATTCCATAAAAGAATCATTAAATATCCATGCATCATTCTGGCTAGTTGGTAAGTATTTTTTAAAATGTATTTGGTTGATGCATTCACGTGTTTTTTTTTTTGTTATTTTGTTCCCATCAGTATATTTCATTTTTTGAATGGGTCATATACGTTGTGCATACGTAGTCTAAAAATAATCACAAAGCATTTACTAGAAAAAGAAAATTTCTGTCCCATCCTTGACCTTCAGTTTCCATGTTTCTTTCTCCCCATGTTACTAAATACTTGGGTTTCTTTCCAGAAATGGTCAATGCAAAAGAAGAAAAAAATAAGTTTCCCATACTTTAGGTTTTTTTTACTGTTACCACTCTTGAAACCTGGCAATTAATAATCAAGCTAATAATTAAAATTACTATTGGCATAATTATAAATAATTAAAAAATACATTTTAATAAACACAAGATAAATGCTACTTGCCAGAGAGCTTGGATGCCCTCCAAATACTTTAAAATATACAAACCCATACTCTCACTCTCACTTCTTCCTTCATAGCTCTCAATTCACCTATATTTGCTTTAAAAATGTATTTTTCACATTTTGAATAGGAAACATACAAACTTTTAAAATAGAATAAAAGTTTTGCAGTGGAAAGTCTCCTGCATGTTCCACTTCTGCTCTAGATCATTTCCACAGGATTCCCCCTAGAATCATCCTCATACACAGGTTACCATTATTTTTAGTTACTTTACAATCTTTCCATAGTCTCATTGTCAATATATTATACAAAAAAACAAACACGAGTATACATTCTGATTCCCTTTTTATTACACACAATGTATTAGCAACTTATATATATCATTATGCAATGTTCTAAAACTAATATCTGGAGATCTCTCCACACTAGTAGTTAGCTTAGTTATTTGTTTCTTTTTTTTTTTTTTTTTTTTGAGACAGAGTCTCGCTTTGTTGTCCAGGCTAGAGTGAGTGCCGTGGCGTCAGCCTAGCTCACAGCAACCTTAAACTCCTGGGCTCCAGCGATCCTCCTGCCTCAGCCTCCCGAGTAGCTGGGACTACAGGCATGCGCCACCATGCTCGGCTAATTTTTATATATATATCAGTTGGCCAATTAATTTCTTTCTATTTATAGTAGAGACAGGGTCTCGCTCTTGCTCAGGCTGGTTTCGAACTCCTGACCTTGAGCAATCCGCCCGCCTCGGCCTCCCAGAGAGCTAGGATTACAGGCGTGAGCCACCGCGCCCGGCCAGTTATTTGTTTCTTAAAGCTGCATTCTATTCAATCCTCTGTGTGTATCAGAAATTAATTAAATCATTGATGAATATGCCAGTTGTGTCCTGGTATGAACAAATAAATAATCTTGAAATACATCAATTCACATGTGTCTGAATTTATCTACAGGATAGATTTCTAGAGGGAGAGATGTTTGATAAAAGCTTCTGTACATTTTTAATAAGAAAGATATTACACTATTATCTTCAAGGTGGCAATGACAATTTATAAGCTCCTAAGCAATATATGACAGTAGCTCTTTCCCATGATCTTTTTGAGAGAATGTGTCATCAAATTTACAATGTGTCATTCTAGTGAGTGACAAATAGCATCATAGTGTATTATCCTCTCTTTTTACCACATCGTATGACCCTCTCTCTTTTTTGAATTCTTTCCCTTAGCTTAAAAACATGCTCCGTCTTTCCTTGCTTTAAACAAAGGAAAATCTTTTCCTAGCTCCATTTCCCCTTCTGGTTATCATTCTCTTCCTCATTTCCCTTTCGTTTCTCACACCTTGTCACTCTTGAGCCCATTTTAGTCTGACTAGTACCCTATCACTCCACTGTTAATGCCCTTGTGCAGTTACCAATAACCTCTTAATTTCCAGTAAGTACTTCCTTTCCTTATCTCACTTGATCTATTTGAAGCATTTGACACTGACCATCACTCTCTCCCCTCTGAAATCTTCTTGCCATTGGACTTTGGGGGGGGAAAAAAACCCTATTCCTTCTGACTGTTCTACAAACTTTTTGGTTACTTTGCATTAATCTCCTGGTAGCTCCTTTTCATCTTATTAATTTTAAATATTATTGGGTTCCAATATTTATTCTTGATTCTCTTCTTATTTTAAAATTCTTCTTAGTCTATCTCCTTTACACTCATGGCTTTTGATACACAAATCTAATAGCTCTAAATTACTCTCAATCTTTAACTTCAGTCTAGATCATCTTTGCATCTGTTTAGACACTGCTCTGGATATTTGTATAATATCAATAGAGGGACAAGAGACTAAAAACATAGAATTTTCAGTTATGGCCTTGGTGTTAAAAAATAGCCATTAGTAATAGGTAGCATTGAGTGCTTGCTAAAGTAATAGTTGTAGACATTTCATCACTGTACTATGAAATAAACACTGTATTAATCATATTCATGCCTCCAATTGCTGAGGAATTAATGAGGAAACAGCAGTGATTGTATAAATGAATATTTGATATAGAGGATGATCATTTAATCCTTTCCAGGAAAAGATGATTTTGGGAAATGTGCTGAAATTAATCTGTGGTTTTAGGGTTTAATGGCCAGGTTGGCTTGGAGAGCCATCTGGTGGTAAAAGAGCAGAAGAAATATCTAAGGAAATGCTGAGCTTGCATTGGTCTAAAATCACACCACAAGAGTGGCCTATTTTACTTAGAACAGTTTAAGGTCATAGTATCTGACTAGATTTCATATAAGGCGCCACTCTCACAAAGTATTTGATTTTGAATATACATTTGCAGGAAAATATGACTATTTTCCTATGAGTTTATTTAATTTACCAACCTGGCAGTACTCAGATTTGGGAGAAGAAATGCATAGGGGTGAAGTACATTGAAGAAGAAGGAGGAGTAGGAGAAGAAAGGAAAGAAAGAAGGAAGGAATTAAAAATCAAAAATGATGGTCAATCTTATCAAATCAGGGGGACAGAGATGGGGCTCTGATGGCACGTGCTGTCACTACCAGCCTCCTTCCTCCCTTGCCCTTTTTCCCCTCTTTCTACTCTCTCAGGTGGTCTCAGAGTTAAAGTTTTCCTAAAATGTGCCAGAAATACATTTAGAATTATTCATGAAACAATAGTGAGTCAGAAGATGTCCATATGAAGTGGGAGTGGTAATAGGAAATAAAAAAACAAAAAATAAATTTAAAAAGCTTTGCTATATTATGCACAGGGAATAATCTCCAAATCTGAATGGGTCTCAAGAGCATGCATTTCTCATTCATATTACATGGTGGTCAGTTAGCTGTGGCTCTGCTCTCTCATTCCAGAAACCAGGCTGATGGGACAGCCCAATGATATTGGGACAGCATGATATTCTTGTTATAGAGGGGAGCAGGTCAAGAGATCTCAAACTTTCAATGGCTCTTTAAGTTTCTTTTCAGAACCAACATTGGTCACTCCCCTTCATATTTCACCTGACAAAGTATGTTACATGGCCACACCTAATACTGGCAGAGACAAAAATACCTCTCATTATGAGACGTATATATTAAGTGATTCATAATATGTTGTTTCAACTGGATTAACGTTCGGAGTAAAAGTGTTTTTAAATATTTAAGCCAGGATAATAGGTATAAACTGGGATTGTCCTGGCAAACTTCTTATAATCCTCTTACATGTAGAAGGCACAGGTAATTGAGAGGAATATTTGGATTGATCATGAACTTCACTTAAGAGACTTGGCATACACTGACGAATGCATGCATACCTGCTGAGGGAAGCAAGGGAAAACAGGCAGGTGGAATGACTAGGTCAGGTGTGTTAGGAATTAGATATTAAACATAGGCTTCTAAAATACATGTCAAGACAAAATATGAAGAATTAAGTGTTGTTCGATTTAAATCATGTCCTTCACCTCAGAAACTAAGTGATAGGAAGAAAAAGGGGAGTCTAGGGTACCATTTCTCTGGCCTCAGTAATTGAATCATATGCTCTGGGTCTCAAGACATTAGTGGGAGTAGAGGGGCCACGATAAAACAGAGGATTCAAGCCGGGCGCGGTGGCTCACGCCTGTAATCCTAGCTCTTGGGAGGCCGAGGCGGGCGGATTGCTCAAGGTCAGGAGTTCAAAACCAGCCTGAGCAAGAGCGAGACCCCGTCTCTACTATAAATAGAAAGAAATTAATTGGCCAACTGATATATATTTAAAAAATTAGCCGGGCATGGTGGCTCATGCCTGTAGTCCCAGCTACTCGGGAGGCTGAGGCAGGAGGATCGCTCGAGCCCAGGAGTTTGAGGTTGCTGTGAGCTAGGCTGACGCCACGGCACTCACTCTAGCCTGGACAACAACAACAACAAAAAAAAACAAAACAAAACAAAAAAAAAAACAGAGGATTCAATGTTGTTAGTTTAGCAATTGCAAATGTTTAATATGTGACACAAAGGTTTATTCAGTTATATTCCCATATGGAGGAAATTGGAATAGTTATGGATAAAACAGTTTGAAGAATTAAGATTAATATAGAAAAACCCACACCTTATGGGACAAGACTTTTCTAAAGATAAGAATTGAAAATATAGCAGAGATTACATAGATTGATATGGAGTGGAGTAGTGGCTGAGAGCCACATAAGGGAAGAATAACTAGCAGACAAATAAATTGAAAGTTAATTTATATTTGTATTGCTAACAGTTGATTTCAATAAAACTAATGTTTCTTGGCTTAAAAATAGTGTTCAGGCACGAACCTGAAAGCCATCCAGAGCCTCCATTTTTTCAAAAAAAACTTAGCATTTATGAGAAAAAATATTTTGAGTGAGAGATTAAAATAAATTTTTTTTCATTTAAAATGTAGAACAAGCGCATTGGTTCAAAGAAGAAATAAATGGTTATTTAATTGAATTCTCTAGAACACAATTCACAGTTGAAAGAGAAAATATGCATTTTCGATACTCTGTAGACATTAGCTATTGTCATTGAATGAAGTAAACTTTGATCTTAATGCTCTTGGGTCATTTTTTTAAACCCCATTCAAAACGCAAGCCTTTGGTGGTGGTGGCTGGGACCCTTGCATCACTTTCTCTCCCCACAGTTACTAATTATATCAGTTTCTTGTCCTTAATCCCAGGATTATGAAATTAATTTTTTCCATCATTCACTTTTAACAAAAGCAATTCAAAGCAAGGACCATATTGCCTTAAACGTCTGAATATTTATCAATAAAATATATAAAACTTCAGTGCTCTTAGGGATTCTTGTTTATGAAACATTGGAAGTTATTTCCCTGAGGTAAAGAATACTTAATTTGTTATATTATGGGTGCGATGGAAAGTTGTGTTTTAGCCACAAGGTGGCAGAATAAGCTAGGAGCTCCATGTACCCTTTTAAAATCACTTTACTTCAGACATCCAATTCTACTCAATACAGATGAAAAAGGCTGGAATAATTGTACTGTGTGTCTTTGTTAACCTACATGCATGTGCGAGACAAATGACTACAAAAGAAACAGCATTGAAAAGGAGTTAAAATGACTGAATACTCTTTCCTGCCCTCAAGAAAAACCCCATGCAAAAGATATTCTAAAGTTGATTTCTAGTGAACATTTGAGTTTCAAGTAAACACTTTCTCTTAGCAGATTATTGTTTTGAAAATGCTATGAATATATTTTACCCTTCATACCCCCACGTTGGGAGTCCAGAGGACTGTCCCATTAACAGTCTGCTTCTAAGATCCAGAGGAAGATACCCTAGGAGGTACCACCGTATCTTGAATGTGCCTTGAAGAGAGAGTGGAGTGAGGTGCCAGTGGAGAGAGGTGATAACCTTCCCCTCTCCTCCTACCCAACCCTACACGGTGTGTGTAAGCACACAACATACAGTTACCCCTGCACACTCATCCCAAGGAAGTAACACTGTCATGGTAAGACAATAAAATATACTTTATTATAACTGTCAATATGGTAAAATATATGCAGTTAACAACAGAACAGATTCAAGATGTCATCTCCTAGCATTATAACTTAGTTCATCTGCGGCGATATTACCCTGAAGAAATAATAATTGAATAATTGTTTTAGTATAAATGTTGACATCTATATTTTAATAACTTGATGGTACTTGTATTGCTAGAATGCCACCCAAACTTTTTAGAATGGCATTCGAGACCCTTTGTTACCTGTTGTTCTTCTGCACTGTGCAGACAATGACTCTTTATACCACTATCTTTGCCGAGACTGCTGTATCTTTTTGGAATGTCCTCTCTGCCTCTGTTCCTGCAACTGGCAAACTGTCACTTCTTCTTCAAGAAATAACTTACAGAGTTATCTCTCTGAAATCTTTCCAGAATTCTGCTTTGAAAGCAGAAATAGTCATCTCCTCTGAAATCTTGGAGCCATCATATCTGTTTTCATTACTTGGTCATTTAATTCTACTTGTTTTTGAACATCTACGTCTACCCAAGGAAGGGAACCTCATTTTATCATCTTGGGGTGTCTTAAACAGAAGGAACACCTAATAAACCATTTGGGAAGGAAAGAAGGAGGCAAAAATAACCATAGATTCGTACAGTGCATATGTTAATGCATTTTTACATCACCATTTCTATTTAAAGATGGAATTTATATTGAAAGATAAGCATTCTTTTAGAGTTTAACTGATATATTTTTATAAGTCAAAAAACCTTCAAATTTTATTTAAATTATAGAGCACAAACTATGGAACCATCAGCTTTCAACTCTGCACATTCTCTTAGAATTCAATATAAAAAAGGATTCAGCATAGAGAAATTGATATTTCAATAACAGGTCTTTTGCGCACTATTTCTCTTAAGTATAAAACTTAGATTATTTCCTTAATATTTTAAGTACACAAAGCATTTATGAAATCCATAAAATGTAAAGATTGGTGTCAAGTGTGCCTTACAATCAAATAGATAATATTTTATACTTATCTCATGAACATCAAGCTGACCTAGTTGTTTTAAAAACAAATTCTCTAATCATTATTAATGTGCTTAAAACAATAGGATCAGTTTGATCATTATAAGATATTTCATAAAAGACTATAAAGCCCTATAATAATATATAAATATGTAATTTTATGTATATTCAAATACATCAGTACACATTAATAGAACTTTTAATCTTTTAATTGAACAAAGAAACCACAAGAGCATTCACACTGAGAAAACTATGTGAGGTAGTAAATTTGTTAATTAGCTAGATTTAACTATTCCATAATGTATATTTACTTCAAAACATGATATTGTACATAATCAATGTGCCTAATTTTCTCAATAAAAGTAAATGAATTTGAAAGAAAAATATGTTCATCAAAAAATAAAAATAAAAAAACAACAAAAAATAAACCTTGCATTTTTCATGCAAAACACATCTAGAATAGTCTACCAAGAAAATGGTATAGTGTTGATTTTATGCAAACAGAAAATAATTTAGTATTACTTCAGAACTATGGAGTAGACTTTACTGTCTCCCAAAACTATAACCCTTATAAGCTTATTACTCTATTTAGGATATGTGGTTTGCTGTTTTAGATTTCAGGGGGATTTAACACTTTGACAACGTAATATACACCATGAATAGCATCAAAGACTTACCTCAAAATAATTTTTGATGATAATAAGAATTAGATGCCTAAAGGTACCTAAGGGAATAGGGATTTGGGACTAGTATGAAGAGCCTTGGTCAGAGAAGTCTCAAATGCTACCATTTACTCTCCTCCATTTGACACTTGTGTGTATATGCATGTGTGTGCACATGCATGTGTATAAAACACTATTTAGACTTTTTAATAATAAATGAAAAGTAATTATTAAATGTGAACAGCAAATTTTGTAAACTGAATTTTAAAATTTCATTTGGAAAGTATAATTTATTCATAAAATCTAACACTTTAAATATATAAGGATCTACAGCATCTTAAATCTTAAATGAGCACTTTCATTTTAAGTAAGCTTAGATTAAGTGTATCTACAAAGAAGTAGAATTAACAATTTCTACTTGAAACAGATAAAAGTGGAAAATCTGAATAATTGTATGTGTGTGTGTGTGTGTGTTTACAATTAGTTAAAGGTGAACTCTTTTTTATATGATATTGGGTAAATATAACTGTTCAAGTTACTTTCAAGGGGTTTTCCAGATCTTTTTAAAAGCTAAGAACAGCATTTGTCTAAATGACTCCAAAATTATTTAAGAACTGAGAAAAAAAGCAAATAAGAAACTAGATTCTTAACTATATTTTATTGGATTGATCTATGTATATTTGTTTGTATCTCCCATATCACACTTGAAAAGTCTTCAAAATTGGAGAAAATATCATTTATTTTGTATCATAATGCTTGGACATACAATGTATATATTTTTAATTTTAATTGAATTGAAACAAAACTTGCTCCTCTGATGATACCAAATTCGAAAGTTCTATTATTTCTCTGGTACTAGCAATAAACTAGTTGAAAAATTTATATATATATTGTGTATATGCATGCATGTATATATGTGTGTGTGTATGTATGTATATATGTGCTTATATATTCAGAGAGATGGGGGAAGGAGAGAGAGGGAAACAGAGAGTGCCAGAGAGACAGAGTGGGAGAGAAAGAGAGGTTCAAAACTAATATTTATTAAATATTTGGAAATCTAACATAACAATTCTCAAACTTTGAACAATATATTTTCTTACCTTACATTTTCCATTTTTCTAATTTCTTTAATGAAAAAGATCCATGTTATTTGCCATTCATTTATCATGTTTATCAAAATGATAAAAAATTAGAGAAACAAGTATTATATGTAAAAATACTTTTTAAAGTATATACTAGAAGTAGGTGATCTTTAAATTTTTGAGCCTTAATACATATGCTATAGTAAATGGCTTTTATAAAGAAATTAAAATAATTAAAAACATACTTCATTGTAGTGATTGGTATTGAAAGTACTGTGAAAGATAAGAAGAATTTCTAGTTACTATCATGCCAATACAATATTCACAGGTATGTATATTTTCTGACAATTACCTACTTGGATAATTTTGTTTTATACATATATATTATATGCACAATTTAAATTTATTATTTCATCAATGTATTCATCAGATATAATTTTTACTGAAAAAATCAATTTTTTAGTGTGTTTAGTGTCTTTATAACTCTGTCCTTATTTTAAGGCTTTTATACTCTAAGTTAATTTTCTCTCTTAAAGCTAGGAGTATGATACTAATAATAAAATTGTCTACAGATTTTTTTGCATTAGTCTCAATTGAAATCTCATAGATAATTCAGAAAAGTACATTTATTAAAATTTAATTTCTTTAGAGAATTTTAGATTCCAGAAGCTTAAACAGGGTAGTATCTTCTCATAGGAAGAACTTATGTAAATGCAAAATGTTTTAAAGTATTTTGAATCATATTTTCTTAAATTAAAAAAAAAAGAAATCATGAAATGTTTAAAATTAACATTTCTGCAAGTATACGTGCTGCAGAAAGAACTGAAGAAAAAAGGGAATTAATATCCTTTACAGACTTTGAATGCTTAATAGGCACAAGGAAGAGTTATACATGGGTTCTAAAATCTGACTCTAATTAGATTTGTTACCACATGGCAAGTGCTTATAGGCAGTAACTGAGACTCAACTATGTCATAAATTGGGTACAATAATACTTCCCTTATGGGGAGGGTTGTTAAGTTCCAAAATATTAATAGCATAACTAAAGTGAATAGCACACTGCTTACCATAAAGAAGATATTTAAAAAATGGTACCATACATCGTATATTTTCTGTTACATGAATACATATGTCATTTGATTTTCATAAGAATTCTATGAAGAAATAAAAGTTCAGAGAGAATGGCTTATTTATATCTCATTTATATCTTATAACAGATGGATACAGACTTTGAATCCAAGAGTTTGTGATTTAAAGTTCATATTACTCACTCCTCTAAAATTCATGTGAACTCAATTTTTGTCCAAGTATTCACTGATCTAGTGACTTAAGTAGCTTTTTCTACTTTAAATTCTTTAATAAGATTCAATTCAATCACCTTTTTACAAGTATGATTCTAAATAACTGGGATAAATTTAGAAGATCAAAATACATCCAATTATTAAAAATATATGGAAGAATATAACATTTTCCTCTGTTTTGCATTCTAACATGTTGTCTAAGTTGTGACAAAAATTTGAAGCCATCTAGCAATATGAATTGGAGTTTATCACTATTTCTATGGACTGAAATCATTTCCCTCTGAATCCACAGGAAGTTTCCATGCAAAACTTATATGAAATCTAATGATAATTATTTCAATAAATGAACTTTATAGTTGTATGGAAATATATTTCCAAACCAATAAGAATAGATATTACATTATTTAATTTTATTCAAACACATCCATTCAATAAGAAGCAAATTTTTTCAACAGAGATGAAATGAGATCAATAGCTCAATGTTTATTTCATCATTTGCCTTTTAATTGAATGTAAGATTAAATGTCAAAAAATTTTGGAAAATCTTTACCAATAATTAAAAAGAACATTTTCATTATAGTACTCTAAAACATGGTATTATAATTGATTGAGATTTGTTACTGGTATAACCCAAATAACTCAGCTGCTAAATGATTTGCTAACTTTATTAATAAATCAAATTCTTCCAAATATTATGTTGTTAACATTACCTATACAACAATAAGGTCTACAAGACTACTTTCATGGATCTCTACATAGAAAAGGAAAATTCTCTTTTTCTTATACATGCAATTTATCTGCATTTCAAGGAGATATTGATTATTTCAATGACAAACGAAGAGAATTACAGTCTCTTTGGGATTACCAAGGTCTTTTGGACAGCTAAAGTCAGCAAAAGTACTAGTGACATTTATAGAAACATTAGCAACTCTCAAATGAATTGCTTCAAAATAAAGTGTAGGCTGGGCATAAGTGCGGCAGCTTATGCCTGTAATTTTAGGACTTGAGGCCAGGAGTTTGAAATGAGCTTAAGCAAAACAGTAAGACCCTGTCTCTACAAAAAATAGAAAACTTAGCTGGGTATGTTGGCATGCATCCATAGTCCCAATTACTTGCAAGAGGGAGGCTGAGGCAGGAGGATTGCTTGAGCCCAGGAGTTTGTATTTGTGGTGAGTTATCATGATGCCACTCCCTCTACCCCAGCAATGGAGTAAGACCTTTTCTCAAACAAAACCCTCCAAAAACAAATAAACAAGCAAACAAACAAACAAAGTAAAATAAAGGACAATTGGATTCAAACATCAGTAAAATGTTTACACATTTTATTAAACAGCTAGATATTCCTTTATATTCAGAAATAACTAATATGCTCACATGCAAGATTTAGTCTTCTCTCCTGTATTAAACATGGTCATTTATGGTATATTAACAGAACCCATGAGAAGATATTATACCAATACAAATGTGTATTAAAGTGCTTGAGGATAGGCTGTGTGTACTATAGTTTACAAATACTAGCACTAGACCCAGTAGATACAGTAGAAAGGAGTCTTGCCTTTGCTATGCTCTGGAAATATCCCTTTTCTGATCTACCAAAAAGTGTCAGATTTGCTATTATAAATACAACTCTGTCATAAAGGAGCTCAGATGAATTTAGTGGTTTCCACCCAAGTAACCTGTTCTATGCCAAAAGAAAACAAAGCAAAGCAAGCAATTAAAAGAAAGAACTATTGTGACAAGTGTGACTGGGTCAATGATGTTTGATTTCTCGAATTCAATTTTGTTTGCTTGCAACTTCTGACCTCTAAAATAGAACCATGAAAATTATCATCCAACTATAGGAAAGGGTGACTACTCTACCTCTCAGCAAGAAAATAATCTTGAAAACAGTCTTGGCTTTTTGGTGGGAGGGCTTATGATATACATTTCTTTATCTTCTTCAGCAGATCAGGGGATAAACCTGGAAACTCAGGTCAGAATAATCTGTCTAGTTTGAAGAGAAGACACTTATCCACTCTTAGTTAGAGCCAAGAGGATAAGAAAATGTAATGCTGGGGGTGGAAATAAAAATCCAACCTCATTTCTGTCTATAGGATAATTTTTTTTTAACAAAAAGGAGAGTGGGAAGCAAAGTGAACTACCAGACAGGATTCCACGTTTTTTCCCATTTGAGACTTAACCTTAGAGATGTATAAAATAATTTGAAAAAAACATGGTAATATGTTACAAAGTATGGGACATTTTTTCATTCAAAGTAAGACTGTTTTGGGCAAAGGGGAGCCCTAAGTTTAACTTTTCTAGCTGTTCTCCATCTCTCACTACATAGACACTGAGTTCAGAATTTATGGGTTTGTTTTGCACCCAGCTAAAGCTCAGCAGGAAGGCCTGTGGTTTGCTGGAGGTGTGGCACACAGTCACATTTACGTGTGAATGAGATAATAGGGCCCCACTACACATGATGAGAACGTATGTATGAATATTGACTCTCAACGACTCAATTGAAAAGATATTTTACTAAGATATAAAAATAATTTTCTGAACATGAGGGTTCAGATTTTGCTTCTCAGCTTTCCTATTAATAAAAGTTGGGAAAGTTAGAGTATATGGATGTTTCTGTTATAACAAAAAATATCACGAATTATTTATATCTTATAGAAAACATTAATGACATACACATAAAAATATTTTGTGTCTTTTATATTAAAATATAAATGAACCAATAGTAATAAATCAATTAGGCTAAGTTGCAAAGCTCATTTGAATACTGTTTAGGAACCAAAGATCATACTGATCTGATATCTTTCTCTTTCCTTTTGGTTTCAGCAATGTACTTTGTGAAAAATGCTTTCCAGGTTATCATACAATCTTTTGTCTTCATAGCATTGCAATGAGGTTTGTATTAAGCAAATTCAGATGAAAATGTATTAATTCATGTTCTTAGCAATATAAAACACCATTGTATTTGCTTCATCTACATTTTTCAATGTTTGGAATACCTTAGGTAGATGGCAAAATAAATATGCATACACAAATATATATGATTTTTATCGAAATATTGCACATTCAACATTGAGACTGCTTTGCTTATTATAGCAAAGCAGCTAAATCCCTCAGTCTCACCACTGAGAATCTTTCATGTTTTTATGGGAATTTGAGACCCAAAGATTAGTACTTACTAGTCCCTATGCAATGTTTGAATCATCCCAACAGTAACTGTCTATTAAATAAATGAGGCTCTGGCTTCTAGATAACGTCTTAGACCAAATGACAAGGGTTAAAATGATTCACATTTATAACCATTGTAAATGATTCACATTTATAACCATTGTAATTTAAAAATCAGTTAAAAGGAAAAAAACCTCATATTTTGCTTGATAGAATTCAATGTCTCTTGGAAATATTGTCAGTGATGCAGCTGAATGCTTAAACCATAAAAATTTGGAGAAATATTTCAATATCATAAAGAATAAACAACTCAATAATATTTCTGGAAAATTCTATTTTTAAACAATTTATGATAAGCCTTCTTTACACATTATCTATAGACACAGAATACCTCCATTTTGCATAATTAAATGTGTTGAATTATTTCTACAATATGTTCTTGAACTCAATGACACTAATGTCAATTTCATAATACCTTTCATTAGTTTTTAAACAATTCGTTTAAGACTTTTATTTACTGCTTATAACATTCCACAGTTTCATATACAGAAACAAATATGCTCGTTAAACAACGATAATGTCTTGCCATAAACCTTTGAAAAAGGTTACTTCTTGTGAGGGACATTATTAAACAAGAAACAATTCAAAGACTTGGTTAGGCTCTAAGGAAGTTTAAGTACAGTAGTCTTCCTTTATCTGTGAGGAATATGATCAAAAATCCCCAGTGGATGCCTAAAACCTCAGATATTACCAAATTATATACATATATATATATATATGCACTATGTTTTTTGTGTACATCTATAAGTATAATAAAGTTTAATTTATAAATTAGGCACATAAAAGATTAACAACACTAACTAATAATTAAGTTATCATTAGTAAAGTATTATTAAGTAAAATAAGAGTTACTTCAAAACAAGTATTGAAATACTGTGACAGTGGATTTTGTAACTGAGACAGCTACTAAGTGACCAAAAGATGGGTAGTGTATACAGCCTGAGTACCCTGGACATAAGGACGATTCACATCTTGGGCAGGTTAGAGTGGGATAGAGCAAGATTTCATCACACTACTCAAAATAGTGCACAATTTGAAATGTATGAATTGTTTATTTCTGAAATTTTCCATTTAATATTTCTGGATTGAGGTTGACTGTAACTATACCCATGAGAAGTGAAACTGCATTTAAGGAATGAGTCCTGTATTGAATCAAAATGAGTGAACTGAAAAGCAGCCTTCAAAATTTCTATAAAAATCAGAACAAAGTAATGAAAATGTATTATTTAATTAAAATATAAATATATTAAAGCATTTCAATATATAACTTTTTAAAAATATAATAGATTCTTGATGTACCTTGATTCTTGATGTATGTTTTTTTGCATTATTAGGAAAAATGCAATTGTTAATCTTTTTAAAATAAAATAGTTAAGGGCATGATATGAATACTTGGAGAATCTTTCTCCCTCACTAGCCTAAAAGGAGAGATGTCTTTGCTGATAAAATGGTAAAACTCTCATATTATCATTTGCTTTAACATAATAGCATGAAATAACATAATAAAACATAATAAAATTCCTTTAACAAAAATAACATAATAATCTGATTCACAATCATATACTTTTTCCAAAAAATACCACTATTTTAATACTACATTTTGTGTCTGCCAAAGCACTCATAGCAATCACAATTTTTCTTCTAATTTAAAGTTTATCCCAGCTGATTGCATCAACAGGTATAGCATGAAGTACTATCTACAAACAATAACCTCTAATATATATATCCTTAGCCAATAACTCTTTTCTGAGTTCCAGAGTGATTATTTTCCCCATTTGCCAGTTTGACATTAATTGGATTTCATATTCTGAACTCAACATATCCCAAAACCAAACTCATGATCTTCTATCAACACGTACATTGAGAGTACAGCATCATCATCTATGCTGTAATACATATAGATTCCTTTAAGTCATCTTAACTCTTCCTTCTTTATCATATCCCATGTATAACCATAACCAAGTCTGGTTAATTTTGCTTCTTAATACCGTTCAAATCTATCTGCTGTTAATAAACCCTGCCACGATTACTCTGGTCAAAATTGGGCCATGTCTATAGCTTCCTCACTGATTTGTCCTCTGCTCTAGTCCTCTAACAGCAACCAGAATGATTTTTTGAATTACATGTTTAACTCACCCATACTCACACCCATGCCCTGCAACCACACAAACAGGTACATGTCTTTTCCTGGATTCTCATTGTTCTTAAAAAAATTTAAAAAAAGATGGAAGTCCCTTACCTGACTTACAAAACCCTGCATGAACTGTCCCAGATGCTCTCTGGTCTTGTCTTGCAGAACATGGCCCCTCAGTGTGTGCTACACCAGACAACTTTCACTTCCTTAACTGAATCATCATTCCTCCAGCTAAATGTTATATGGGCATGATCCTTCTTTTGCCTGAAAATTTTCCATAAATCCTCACCCAGTTTTTTTTTGGTTTTTTTTTCCATTAGGTCAGACTTCATTTCTCTTGGATTTGTTTGGTATCTATTGTTTTTCACTTGCATGCCACCAGACACTTTCCTTGGCAGCATTTATCATACCTCCACTTGACATCAATTTGTGTGATTTGTTGATTAATTACCATTTTCTCCTATGTCCTGAACTCCTTATGAACAGGAATCAGAAGTAGTCATAGTGGATGTTCAATAAGTATATTAAATAAAATTAATAACATATTGTTCGGCACCTATGAAAATGCTTGATACATAAAAGTATAATGATTTAATTCAAATAATGTGAATTTTTCCGTGTTTCAATATTTAAATACATACATACAACATGAATTTTAAGGTACTGTACTAGAGGTTGTGGCAAAAATAACAAATTGATACTTGACTTATATTCCATATTTTCAAGAGGAATTAATAATCCCAATGCCTAGCTCAGTAGCCTGGCAGAATGAGACACTCAATGTTTATTCTGTGTGTACAGATATTATATTAAACATGGATGACATATTGCTTTAGGAAAATCAAACTCTATGCATTGTCTTAATCATAATATGGGCTTAAAAGCACAAATCAAAAGTTAGCACTAGGAAAGACTTGAGTAATTATCATAAAAATTATAGAGATAATAGGAATTGGAGAGTTTAGAGGGAGAACAGAGCATTAGAATTTGGGCATATGACATGTTGGAGAGAGAATCTAATGTATCTCCTGCAACATTAAGTTGCTTGACTGGCATGGATCTTTTAGTCAAGGTGCATGGTGTGTAAAGAGAGGGTCTGGCCAGAGCCAAGGTAAAGTGATGTTGGTTAACTCTGAAAGGCAGTTTGAGTAATGTACTTTAATTTGTTCTGAAGGCAATGCAAGTTTTTCAAGGATTTTTAGTTTGGATAGCACAAATTAGATGAGAGAGAGACTGACATGAGACTATTTCAAAAACGCAGCATGGAGTGACGGTGCTTACGGTTTGGCAGTAGGAATGAAGAGGAGGGGATAAATAGAAGAGATTAGAATCAATAGGAAAAGAGACTGACACCTAATTCTCCCTTAGCACACAAGTTGACTCTAAAGTTTTATGCTTTTTTATATTTTTCTAAAGATAGAAGGCAAAGAAAGATAAGTTCAATTATAGATGTATTATAAACTGGCAAGGCATACCACTGGAACTATTTAGCAAGTCACAGGAAAAATAAGTCAAAAACCTAGTTAACTAGATCAAAAGTGAATGTGCTATGAAATTTAAAATAGTCAATTTGAATCCAAAATTTCTCAAACTGTAGGACTGATAAGAGGGAAGAGCACCAGGAGATGCATATTTAAACTCCTGATATTGCACAAACATATCAAATACAAATGCACATCTCTGATCTCCTCTGTATCCTGAATTACTGGAGTCACTTTTGTGACTATCAAAAAAATAAAAAGCATAGAGGTTTTGAGTAATCTATGGGTTCACAGACAGAGGAAAGAAGGAAGCAAATAGTAGTAGTAGTTCAGATAAGGGCTGGGTTCCAAACAAGGCAGCTCACAAGGCTTTTTCTTACCCCAGAACCCATTTTCTTTCAGTGTCCTATTCTCCTAGAAATTCTATCATTTATGGTTTCAATTGGATTAATCCCTTCACATTGAATCATGTTTGGGGGACCATCAATCAGACATAATCTATAATGGTTAAATTAATAAGGTGCTTTTAAAAAAATATCTCTTAATTAAGAATTTTGGAGAAGGATTGAGCCTTTTAATCTTAAGTAAGGGGGGATATTAAGGGTCCTTAAATGCAGAAAAGAGTAGCAGATGAGTGAACACCAAAGTGACATAATGTGAGAAAAATTCAATCAGTAATTGTTTGAAGATAAAAGGTGGCCACTATATATGGGAACCTACCAGATACTGGAAAAGGGAAGAAAGTGAATTCTTCACTAGAGCCTCCAGAAAGGAACAAAGTCCTGCTGACACTTTGATTTTGGCCCAGTGAGAGTTGTTCTGGCCTTTAGAACTTTAAGTTAATAAATGTTTTGTTACAAGCCACTAACTAAATTTGTAATAATTTATGACAACAGGAATAGAAAACTAATACCTCCACCATTTCTGTGTTAAGCACAGTTCACATTCTACAGCCTAAGTTCCTAGATGTCCTTTTCCAGGTTTTCTTTCTGGTTAGTTATTTTCATGGTTCTAGTAGAAATTGCTCCATTTCTCAGTTAATATTATGAGAGGCAAGACCTGAGTATATTGTTACATTCAGTTAGTTCTCAGACAGACCTGAAAATCTCTGCACCTCTACTTTAAAGAAAGGAATGAACACTTGTTAGTTCTTGGTGCTTTCTCCAAAGTAGGAAATCTTAATTATTTCTTTTATACCAGTACTTTATTTTTTTTTTTTGGATGGTATTAAAAAGAACTAAATGTACAATACATTCAAGGTTCACTCCTCATCCTTGGGGGCTGTTGTTCTCTCATCAAATAGCCAATCCATCTATTGACAGATTTATTAAGGCTATTTAAAAAAAAAAATTAAGCCTCCTAGATTTCCTGTCTCCAAATAGAATTTGAATCTGATCCTGCAGGCACTTACCTGACCTCCCCTTGAACCGCTATCCAGAGCTTCTTATTCTCTCTGCATTTGACTCTCTTAGCAATGCATACTAATGACTGCAGCTTTACCTCTGACATACAGGTTTAATCAGTTCCTAGCTTAGTTTGGCATTTGGTAATCATGATCCATTGCAGTGCTTGTTTTATACTTTCCTAGTTTAATGTTAGCATAAGTCATCTTTTACACAGTTTCTCTTCAGAAACAATTTGCAGGACTAACTCGCAAATTCTCCACCCTTTCAGTCCCCCACTATTTTCCAGAATTAAGAACGGGTTAGTGAAGAATTATCCAGAGTCTTCAATTCTGATTCTGAATATTTAGGGAAGCATTCCCTTTCATGAACAAATATCTTGGGCAATACAGTGGGAATCTAATTAATATCTATTGTAGAAACACTAGGATATTGAAGCAAATCAACTGAGGCACATTTTTATGAGAAGTCCAATAAGAAATATTATCATAGAGTCTGGTGTCCATTTCCCACAACAGTTTATGGATACCCCTTCTCTAAAAGTGCATGTAACTAAATGCACCACTGTTAATTATGACACCATAATTCATCTTGAGCTACTGAGTTCATACAGAGAAGAAAGGGAACTGTGGCATTTTTTCCTCCTCAAGTTTATGCTGAAGTAATGAAAATATGGCAAGCCTTGCTAGTAGACAATGCAATAATCATTCTCCACTCCTCCTTCCTTGGTGACAGAGCTTGCCTGCAATAACAGATTAAAATTTTCAGCTACTTTCTTTCCTGCTGTCTTTTTGCAGCAAAGTTACAAGCATGACGTTTATCCTAATCAATGGGATTTTAAGAAAAGTGTACTAGAGACTTCACAGGAATGTATTTTTTTATGTAAGGAAAGAGTTTTAGGAGATTTACTCCTTGCCATTCTTTACATAAATATTGACATGTCAGGATGTGATACCCGGAACTGTGGCAGCCATATTGACCATAAGGGAACATTATGAGACTTTTGGTCCTCAATTTTCTCCTTGCTCAATCCACTCTTTTTACCAATTTGAGGATTTTTCTCAGAGCTTTTGTTTCATTGTTTATATTTGTATGCATTTATTACATATGCAAAAATTATTTTTAATATACACAGATTAAATAATACCTCCCAGTCTGTGGTTCTCTGCCTGGCTTTTCCCATTAGCCATATATCCCAGAGATTTATCCATTAACACACAAACACAAACACACACTTTTTAAAATTTTTAAATGCTACATAATGCCTCATAATAACTTTGTACAAATGTATATAGATAGCAAAATAACTTAGGTGATAATTTCTTTTCTTTGAAGACTGTTCTTAAAGACTCTCTCTGTTTCATATATATACACACACATACATATACCAGATATCTTTCCAAATTGATATGTGTGTATTTACACATATAAACACAAACTGATATGCATACATATGCACACACACAAATAGACAAACACATAAGTGAGTGTATAATACTATAGTTTGTTCCAAGTCCTATTTATGTATTTTTTCATCTCAGTGTCAGTGCCATGTATTGTAGCTCTATGGAATGTTTCTGGTAGGGAAAATTTCATCCCATTGTTTTTTCTCTGTCAATAGATTGGTGTTTTTCCGCATTTCTTCATTCAGATAAATTAGATAATCTGCTTGTCATATTTCATTTTGAAAATTCCATTGGGATTTAAATTTGGATTAGATCAAATTTATGTATAAATTGTAATTTGTAAATCCTTTGAATCCATAAACATGTTTAGAAGTGATGAAGAATTTCAAAGCACCAATTGTAAATTTATAATAGCCTGCTGATGAATCAAGTACAGTTAAATTATACATCTATATTAGTGTTGTTCCAAGAATCCATGTCAAGAATTGATAATCTTGATATAAATTTTTCTCAGTTGGTGCAAATAATTAGTTTTACAATCCTCAGATACTTAAAATACTATGATAAAACTGTAGAACAGTGAAAGAATATAAGACTTGGAGTCAGACTATTGGCTTCAAATTTTGACTTTGTCCTTAATCCCCTTTAAGATCTCAGACAACATTCTTAAAGACAACATTCTTAAAGTCTCTGTTTCTTCTTTTTTTTTTCAAATGTGAAGTGAAAAAGAATATTTCTAATTTTGTAGGGTTGCTATGGAGTCTAATGAGTTAATCTACTTAAGCAACGTGGCAATTAAGTATTCAATAAATAAATAATGTTGAAAACAACATGAAGATTGTAAAGGACAAAAATAAACATTTGCCTTAGTAGTCTTTATTTAACTTATCTTTCCTATTATCTAAATATAGTCAATTTATTTACCTTTTTGGCTTTACATCATCATTATGTTGATTTTTAAAAATATTTTTAATTATTATGAGTACATAATAATTGTATATATTTATTGGGTACAATTGATATTTTGATACAGACATACAATATGTATTAATCAAATCAGGTAATTGGGATATCCATCATCTCAGGCATTTATCATTTGTGTTGAAACATCCCAATTTCACCCTTTTAGTTATTTCGAAGTACACCCCAACTTATTGTTGATTATAGTCACTTTTTTATGCTATCAAATATTGTTCATTCTAACCATCTGACTATGATTTTACCCTCATTTCATCAAAACCAAAACCATGAGTAGAAGTCAGACATTACACGTTATATAATTTTAGGCAACATTCTTACATCCGTGGCTGATAGCCTTTGGGTTTGGGGTATGTACAATTTTGTTTCTGAGAGAGTTAATACAGATTTAATGTATCTGTCCAATCATAAGATAGAAGTAGCATAATGACCAAGATTGTCTAGTTTAATTTCCAAAGAATCTCCTTCCTCTGAGGATATTAAAAGTTTAAGGAGATGAAAAAAATACTTCACAAAAACATTACAAGGAGATTTAAAAGAATAATATTTTATGTGATACTGATAAAAACCCAGATTTTTGTCTATTTGCAAAAGTAGGGCATATTATAATATACAAATATACTATAATATACTAACTCTATCACAAAAGTTAGTACACTAAATATTGGATTTTGTCAGCAGTGCTTAAATTAGTCACTTGCCTCCCTGCTACTCAAATGTTCACTGTTGGTCACCTGCAACCTAAAATGTACATGACTGACTCTGGCACACCAAAAACAGCAAGGCTACACATTGTTATACCAAATGTTTATCTGATAGCTTTCTAGGATCTGCCTTTTCAAATTGCTAACATTCACATGATTGTTTTCTATTTTCTTTCCCTACCCTCTGTTTGGTTAAATGCTTCATTGTTTTAGAAATTGTTATCCCTAGTGCTAAAAAAGTCTTGCATGTTTTAAATCTTATTAATAATGTTTCTGTTTAGAGCTGCATGTAAATGTCATGTTAAATTTTATTTTTTGTAATCTCTTTAATCAGAAACAAGGGAATTAGCCAGCTGTTTGGAACTCATGTTAAGATATAATTAAACATCTGATTTAATTTTTGTGCATATCAAATAGCAGAGGCTAGAGTTTGTACAAAAGACACACCACACTCAGTACAATAAAAAAAGGCCCTACCAGATGGTAAGGTAAGGATTTGCTCCAATATTCTATGTCTGCCATAATTTTCCTCAAAAAAATCTAGATTGGCAGATAACTTAGCATTATATGTAAATCATTGCTTCCAAATTCCTTATCAACTGAATCATATCTCTACAACTGACTACCAATTTTCTATCATGTAGTCTTTTCAAAAGAATATTGCACATTTTATAAATTTTACAAAATAGACTTACAGATAATATTGTTATGGAACACTCCTCAACACTTCGAATGCTTAAGAGTAGATAAATAGAAACATGCAAATAAACACTATTTCAAAATAATTTTAAGTCAGCATACACATAAGTTGTTTTTAAAAATATATATATATATATATGTAGTGTGTTTTTAAGACTTACAGATGAATAGACTATATCCAGAATAATAATGAAATGATTTCATATAACTTGAGGTCTTTTGCTGTACAAAAATCCTCAATATATCTTTAATTTTAAACTATATATTTTGAAAAATCATATGAAGAAATGAAAGTAAAGGCTTCATTTTAGCATTATTATAGTTCTGATAGTAAGTCTTTGCTTAATTGACATCATGCTGATAAAAGCCAGGGCTGTTTATTTAAATCATTTGCAGTTTACGAAAATATTTTTTAAAACTTTCAATCTTTCAGCTTTATATCAGGATTTGAATAATGTATCACACTATTAATCCTTTTCATCCAACATTGCATAGTGGACAATTTTTCATGCTTAAGAAGAAGATAAAATCGTCCATAACACATATGCCCAATCATGCAGTGAAATTTTATTTCCTGGACTTCTTCAGCATTAAAAAAAGTCTATTAATCATTATGTTGATTTTATGATGTGGACTATTGCCCAGAGGATTTCTGCAATGATCGAAAGATTAATTTTAAATGTGACACCAAGTTGGACTTGAATCTAGACACTGAAACTTGTAGTAATTCTTTCATTAATATATTTGTTTTTCAAAATTCCTTGGAGGTTACTGTAATACTAGTATATGAGTCAACATTATTTGATATGTTGCAGAAATGCTATATTTTAGGACATTGAATTTTGGCATATTATACCAAGGATTTTCAAAGTCTAACATTACACTAGTATATAAAGTTATTATAGTACAGCAGTTCAAAAAGTTCTTATCTTACATTTGGATCATATAAGATCATAGAACCAAGAGTTCAATAGTACTCTGCACATTTTTATTAAATATGATTTTGTTTCTAACCCAGAGTTTAGAGGGTTATACATGTTCACTGACTGTGAGCTTGAAAGTTTGTCCAAAGACTGTCATGTTGGTTCAGTTGATAACAATACCCTTTACATATGAACTGATATTCTGTTTTAGTTTTATAGGTTATTTTCACACTATCCTAATGATGAATGTTTTCCAGGGTCTTTGGTTTCTGCTAACCTCTCTGATAGTGTAATTGTATCAAATACTATACTTTTAATATCAGTTCATAACCCAATCTACCACTCCAATCTACCACTCCACTCCCCACCAAGTCTCCCATGTTCTAGTGATAGCCATTTGGTAAAAACACACACATTTCAGCCTTTCCTTATACTAATCTCTGTCTAATATGCTTTTAATATCTCAGCTCATATCCAGTTCAACAGACTCCTATGTCCAATTTCACTTTTATTTTCTTTGAAAAATGTAACCTAAAAGCTAAGTTCCTTCTCTAATCTGTTCTCACGGCATTTTAAAGATACTCCATCATCTTTTAAATTTTACTTTTTGTGTGTACCTATATGCTCTTATTAGGAAGAAACTACTTAAGGTCAAGAAGATTGTCGTGTCTTTTTAATGTTTTTACAACCTGTATATAATTCTTAAAATTTTTAAATGTTTGAGTAGATACTACTAAATATCTTCTAATAAAGAATATTTATGACATTTTGCAAAATAAGGTATGTGGAATTTTCTGAAACATTTTCCCTTTAGACTTAATAGGTAAAATGAAATCCTATTTGAGTAAATTTCTGGTAAGTAGTGTTATTATTTTCATCTCAATATCCTGAATGAAATAAAATTCTAGAAGTGTTAACTTCATATGGATTATAAAAACACATAGGCAACCAGATGCTCATTTGTCTAACTTTAAATCAAAGTATCTGTTTGGAAATTGTACTAAGTCTAAAAATTGCATCAGCAACACCAACTACAAATGCCAATCACACATACACTCACTCACATTTCACTACCTGGTTCATAGGATTATTGAATTCTCTTTATAAGTTAACTGAAATGACAGGTCAATTCAAGCAACTGATTTGACCTTGCTTCTGCTACTTGATTTTGACTGAAATTAAGCACAACCACCGATGTTTTGACACTGTAATAACATGCTCCTGCTACCCAGTGGCATCTGGCACAAAACAGGAGTAGACATTCAGAGAGTTTTTGTTTTAAATTTTTTTTATAAAAATGGAAGTCTTACTATGTTGCCCAGGCTAGTCTCAAAAACCTGGCCTCAAGTGATGTTCCCACCTCAGCCTTCCAAAATGCTGGGATTATAGGTGTGAGCCACTGTGCCTGACTTCAGAGAGTTTTTTGAGAAGAGAATAAGGATGGAAGTATTAGTATATTATTCTACAATTTCAAGAGAAATACAGTATTCCTTTAAGGATAGAAAAATGTCTGCAGTTGTATACATGCATATAAAATATGCTTCCTTTCTTAACATAACTAGGCAAATTTTAAAAATTGAGTTTAAAAATCCACTAAAATAACTTGCTAAAATCTGTCACCTTTTGTTGCTCCCTCAACATTTTAGTTGTGCATTCTCTAAACGATATATATATATATATATACACACACACACACACACACACACACACACACACACATATGAGTTCTATAAAATATCTATAAGATATATAGGATATCAATTTAAATATTACCTCAAAATGTATAAATTTTCTAGTTAAAAATAATTTAACTAAAACAATGGTGATTTTTAGTGGTTGGATTTTTAAATTACATTTTACTCTAATAGAATTACTAGGCACATTAATCAACTAGGTCATCAACTCTGATTTTATAGGGCTTGCTCTTCAGCTAAATTAGATCCTCCACTGGTGAGGAATAATATTTTTTCACAGCCATTGGGGCAAACCTGAAAATATGATGATCTTTCTTCTCTTAAGGACTGTCAGTAGCAATTAACGAGATTTATTATAAAAGTGTCTAAAATCACAGACTCTAATTTTCTGCTTCAGTGTATGAGTCTGTACTATTATATTTGCTCAAAAATTTGCATAATTTAGAAGTTTAAAATATTCCCAAACTTCAAGTATTTATTCTGTATTATGGCAAATGTACTGTCACATTTTTGTAATTTGCTTTTTGCAGGTTATAAAATTGTAGCAAAAAAAATATCTAACTGTAACTTTCTGAATAAAGCTATTTGTCAAAAATGCATCAGAAAAACACTGACAGATTTTATTTCTTAAGCTAACATTAACTGATTAGCATTATCAGAAGTTCTTCCAACGTTTACCTGCATCTTCAATACATAATATATGTTCAGAGGTTTGTAGTGAATTCACATTTTAAAAACAAATGATATCACTAATAATAATGCATGATTTTGATTTAAAAATTAAAATATCTGCCAAGAAATTAAATGGAACATCTCATTTAATCCTTATGAAACTTTTATTATTTGCATTTAGTGGATGAGGTAACTGAGATTTAAAGTGATTGAGTCCCTAATCACTCAGATAGTAAGCTGTTAAGGCACGAGTCACATGTGGATCTGTCTAATTCCATAACTTGTTTTCTTCCCTACTTCCTTATTTTGTAGTCATCAGGGAGGTGTGAGAGTGGCACTTTATGGTAGTTCTATTTGCCAAATCATATGCCTATATTTACCTTTAAAATAGCAATACAATTTAATTAAATGAAATATCTTTAAACATAATGGAATTTCACATTTTATGATATAATTCATAATAGATTATATAAAACAATGATGTAAAATGAGATTTAAAAGTTTTATTATTACTTGATTTAAAAATGTGTATTTATTTCATACAGTGAACTGAATAATGTGGCTGAGTTTCCTGGGAAAGCATTTGTTCATCACACATGCAGGAGAGAAAGAAGTTATTCATTAGCTGTCACTTCCCAAGTAATTATAAACTGTAGAACATGCTTGGAATCACTTTGGGAAATATTTTTTCTAGGGGAAAAAATAGACAAATGTGTGTGTAATAGCTAAGCAATTGTAAAAAGTAAGATTTCCAGATTTGCTTTTTTTAAGGCTTTACGTTTAGTCTTAGGAACTGACATTTTTCTTGTTCTGCACAAAATCTATGGCATTAAACCAGACATACTCTTTCTTTCAAGTTGCTTTGTGTTTCTTTGCACAGGGGTATCAAATTACTATTGGGGACCTCCTGCCCTTGATTGCCTGGGAGAATAAAATTGGTAAAGAGATAGTGCGTCACTAGAGAGCCCAACAGAAATAAAGCACAGAGCAAAATCATTGATTAGACCTGTTAAATGGATTATCCAAGCTGCATATAAAATTTTCTCATATTTTTAAGCTGTCACTAAATTGATTTATGATTAATGCTGGGTGAATAGTTCAGAATAATAAATCTGAACTTAATCTATACAAAAGCATACATATATATTTTTCCCCCTACAGAAGCAAGCCCTTTTTATTAGCTGTGTTCTGATTTGACTTGTGAAATCCTTCACTCTAAACAACTTACAATTCAAAAAAAAAGAACTCATCTAGTTCTTATTCTATTCCTTTGGAATCCTCAGGAGATTTTCTAAATGTGTTTGTAGAAGTAGACTCTGGATTTCAAGGTAGTCATGTATATGCAAATGTGTGGTGCACTTTACAGTTTCATCACCTGTTCCCTCTGTATATTTGTTTTCTTTCCTTTTAAACTTGATGGAAGCAAGAATAAGCAAAAATGTATAGACTAAAATAAAAAAAAGATAAATAATTCCAGAAAGCACAGTAATTTCACATAATAAAAGCGACGCCCTGGGGTACAGATTGCATTGAATGATTTTTAATACAGCACAATACAGTACTCATCCGGGTTTGCATTAGACTTAACCAACTGATGAGTGAAAAATGAAAGCAACATTAGTAATTTAAAAGAATAAAACAAATGTTTTCATATTTAATATAAGGCTGTTTTTCTTTAGCCTACTTAACGGCTACTTTTAAGTCAAGAGCATAGATTTTTTTATCATTAGATTACCTTTCAAAGCCCTTTAACTAGATAAATACAAACTTTATTTCTAGGAGGAATATGTTATTTCTTGCATTGTGATTTTAATTTTTATAACAACTTATTTTTTCTTTTTGTGATTTTAGTCATTGGATTATTTTATTCTCCATGAAATTTGAATATTTACAGTAATAATTTAAATATTCGATCCATAGGTTATAATTAACAAAATTTAGACAACTTTAAACATTTTCATATACATTAATTTGCCTTCTAAATTTATTTGAAACTAACTAATTAGATAAAGTGTTTTTAAATAACAAAGTATTCTACTTTTTAATGACTTTGCAGATATTAATACCAGTATGGCAAAGGGCACATTCACAAAACTTTAGTACCTGTCCTGGGAAATTTTTGAAATAATACACATTGTTTATATTGGATAGAAATTATGGGCTATAGGGTTTCTGATTTTTTTTGCATGTTCTTTTTTTACCTGAAAAAAAGCAATATACTTTCAAGTTTGCTGAAACTTAAACCTAAAAATGTTTTGTACATTACAAATTGCATTTTCTTTGTCAAAAACCATGCATCTGGATAACCGTCCATACTAGTGTAAAGAATGAGCATTAGGTGGAAATTATGGCCCAATTACTTGGACTTTTATTGATAATCAACATGATCTTTGACTTTCTTTTTATCTTTAAAATGATATAATATCTGCCCAATTTATCTTACAGGCTTTTACTGGAACACAAAAAAATCAAAGGAAATGAAGTCATAAATGTACATGTATTTTTCCAATCTCTAAAATGCTATTAGATGATGATTACTTACAAATTGATATTTAATATTTTTTTACCTTACATAGATACTTAAATAGCATCTCTGTAGACATGGATAGATTAAAACAAATGTTACTCAATGAGCAGCCTGTGACCAGAAAATAAATTAAACTGCAGAGTTCAATGGAATTGCATGTGAATACATCATGAACTCACTGCTGCCTCACTGAAGGCAATGGTAACTGATAAAAGTGTTGTATAAGGAGAAAAGTATGCATCAAATAAAAGTCATCAAGTCCTGAAAACCATATACACATATTCTCCCAATCTCTGTCTATTAATAAATCAGATAGTGTGAGAATACTATTTCCTATTTACTCACATATTAATGGCAGGCACAGTTTAGACACTAAATAGATAATTCCTGCACCTTAACATGGCCACACTTGCTAACTTTGGCAGAAGGTGCTACACAACACCAAGGAGAGACAATAGGCTGCAGAGTCAGATAGCGCTGGCTTTAATTCCAACTCAGCCACTTACTTCCTTTGTGACTTGAATGTCACTTAATGTTCCTAAACAAATTGCTTCATCTATGAAATGGAAATTTTTACCTTGGGGGACTAGCCTATGAGTTTTAATCCTAACACTTTATGGTATTCAATAAGTCATTATTATTTTTAACAATATTTAGTAAAACTGTTGGTCAAGAGTAGGGAACTAAGCCTGCCCTACAAGGTTACAGTACTTGAGATGGTAGATTTTTTTTATAGCAATTATACAGCTGCTACAGATATTAAAATCAACTTGTTTGAGTATTTATCTCTGTACTTTTGGAAAAGATGTGAATTCATTAAACCAGAGCCTTGAATAGTGGTAATAAGGCCTTGAATAGTGGTTTTCATGGGTGGCCCAGCAGAGTTAAGCATATGATAGAACTGCCCTAGGGTTATATACAGTTGATCCTTGAACAACACAGGTTTGAACTGCATGAATCTACTTATATGTGGAGTTTCTTCCTCCTCTGTCACTCCTGAGACACCAAGACAACTTCTCTTCCTCCTCTTTCTTAGTCTACTAAACATAGAGATGATGAGTATGAAGATCTTACTGATTATCCAATTCCACTTAATGAACAGCAAATGTACTTTCCTTTACAGAGTTTCTGAATGACATTTTATTTTCTCTAACTTACTTTATTAAACATTACCTAATATATATAGCATACAAAATATGTGTGAATGGACTATTTTTGTTATCAGTAAGGCTTCCAGTCAACAGTAGGCTATTAGTAGTTAAGATTCTGGGGAGTCAAAAGTTATAGGCAAATTTTTGACCACGCAGAGGGTCAGTGCTGCTAATCCCCATGTTGCCCAAGGGTCAATTGTGCTGTAAAAGAATACAGTATTCTTCCAGGAATGGTGGCTCTCCTCTGTAATCCTAGCACTTTGTAAGGCTCAGATGTGAGGATCACATGAGGCCTGGAGTTTGAAACCAGCCTGAGCAAGAGTGAGACCTCCTCTATGAAAAACAGAAAAATTAGCCAGGAATGGTGGCACATGCCTCTAGCCCCAGCTACTCTGGAGCCTGAGTAAGGAGGATTGCTTATGCCCAGGAGTTTGAGGTTGCAGTGAACTATGATAATCCCACTGCACTTTAGCCTGGGCCACAGGGCGAGACCCTGTCTCAAAAAAAAAAAAAAAAAAGTACACTATTCCTCTTGTAAGAAAAAATAAAGAGCTGGAGGTGAAAAATAATACATTTAGATTTCTTTCAAAATTAATATTTATACCTGATGTGTAAGTGCTGAAATTTTTGGATCAGCTAAATGCTCAGAAAGTCTGCATTGTTGCATGACTAACTGCTGCTATACAGCATATGTTCCACTTTTCTCAAAAAGGGAAAGGTGACTCGAAATTTTGCTGACCATGAGAACTTTTCTTTGAAAGCAAGTTCCAGGACAATAATTACAGACCATGTCCATTCAGCATTATTTGCCACTCTATTGACAGCACATTACTGTGACTGGTTATTTAATGATGGCCTCCAGTCATTGTAGACAGGTTATGCAGGGCATGTTCTATTTAGAACAGCTATGTTTAGAAATACTTAGCAAGGCCAGTTAATATAGAAAAAAGTGCTGATTCTTGAGATTAAATACTTAGCTATTTGTAATCTTGGCAGAATTTTATTACAGTATAGAAAATTCTAAATTGTGATAACCCCCCCCCAAAAAAAACTATTTAATTTAGAATTTAAGGAAAGAAGCAGAAGCATGTATTTATGTAAATATTAATTTGGATTTAAAAAGAAGTGAAACAATCAGTGATGGTGGGACTTGAGCTGAGTTTGAAGGAGTTTACAAAGTTTATCTATGGAGGAAAATAACTAAATTTTTTGAACACAGATCTAGCTTCTTCGATGTTTTCTCATTTAATTTCCTTCAATTCTAATGTAGTTAATTTTAATTTTAACTTGCAAATGATAAAAATGATATTATAAAGTTTTAGGATTTTCAAAGTATATATAATTTAGCCTGACTGCAATATATATATATATATATATATATACATATATATATAGCCTTACTGCAATATATATATATATATATATATACATAGACACACACACATATGTACACACACACACACACACACACACACACATACACACACACTCTACTATTTTAAAGCTCAGAATATGTAAAATATTATGAGCTAATGTTTAGGTGTGGGAATGTATGTGATACTTGTGCAGACATGACTAGAAAGAATGGTACTTATTAGGGGTATAGTATAATCCTTAATGATTTCAAAGGATTCTGGAAATATCTAATAAACATTAAGATTTCTAGAAAAAAAATCTTTTCCAGGATGATGAGAATCCAAGAAAATGGGAATTTATCTCTTTAATCTCTTCCTCTAATTAATGCTGTCTAATAAAAATGTCATGTCCCTACTTTGTAGTCCCAGAACTACACAGATGTCCTGGGAGAACAAAGGTTCAGGAGTAAAGTGCAGCCATAGGGACTAATATTTAAAAACTCAACAAGATAGTATGTGACATGGTGTGACATTTTTCTTCTCTTCTGCTTTTCTTATGAGGATGGAGACATCTATAGGAAACCACATGGCAGGTTCATTGATGTTGATGATATATGGGCAAGATTCTCTAGCATCAAGCTTTGGGTATGAAAAGAAACGATTTCAAACACCCATTGTGCCTCCTAGTTGAATCACTGGAAAAATGCCCAAGGAGTGGCCAGCAAATCATCTGAGAGAAAAGCAATTATTAGTGGATAGTGGCAGATAACTTTCTCACTCTAAGAGAGAAAGGGTCCCTACCTCCTCTCTGACCTCTCCTCTCTTACCTTCATTAGGCAAGCCCATGAGCTTATGAAACTGAGAATGACAGTCATCAGGTATACTATTGGTCAATTTTTAAAAATATATTTTTCTTTCATTAAGGCTGTTAAAAAATGCTATCCTGAGTAATTATAAGAAAGAAGCACTCACTCTGAAATGGTTTCCCAGGCTCCATACCCATTCTAGAGCACCAATAAGGAATTGTTCTGGGTATGAGAAATCTATCAACACAGTTTATACAAAATTAGATAGCTAAAGTGGAACCACACTGGTAAATAGACTATAAATGGTTTGGCATTAATATGAGTAGAAAAAACACTTGCTTTTTATACGGTTATGGGCATATTAGTCTAGTAAGAAAGAGTTCATGAAAATGTGTACTTTTTGTTGATAATTGTCAATATATAAAATAAAACAGCAGAGATATTAAGACATCTTTTATAGTGGAGAGGTTCAGGTTCATTTGATGTGACTGTACATATATGGTGTATATCTGCACCTGTCAGAACTAGATTCTGTGAAAAGTACATTCTTCAATTCCAGTGTGGTCATTTTATGCCATTTGTGGGCATTTTAGATAGGACTCTGGTCTCCTGAGTATGATTTCCTGGTACTCTCTGAGAGCAGTGACCAGAGTTAGATACTAATATTCACTCTTGGCAACAGCAGGATTTTGAATCATTGCCTGCCTTCATCATTGACAAGCCAGCAATCAGCACGTTGAGAGTACAAGTCAGTGCACATGTAGGAGAAAATGCCTCTGAAGGAGCTCTTGTCATGCTCTCCTCATTGGTAGAGAATCTGGGGCCATTGCCAGTGGAGGAAGACAGAGGTTTTTGTATTCTGTGCTAGTGAGCAAATTGTTCCTTCAAAGGATGTGCATTTTAGATAGGACTCTGGTCTCTCACTGGCTGAGAATTCCTGTAAAATAATCAAGTTCTATCAACATAAATGTTTAAAGGAGAAAATCGAGACTTCAAGCAAAGTAAATTTTAGCCAATTTATTTTACTTATACTTAATAATTCATTGCACATTTACTAAGCTCCGTTTAGACTTCAGACTTAAAAGGAATGGAGGTGGGGACAGAAAAACCACATTGCCTTCAAAGAGCTTCTTTTTTTTTTTGAGACAAAGTCTCGCTTTGTTGCCCAGGCTAGAGTGCTGTGGCGTCAGCCTAGCTCACAGCAACCTCAAACTCCTGGGCTCAAGCGATCCTCCTGCCTGAGTAGCTGGGACTACAGACATGCACCACCATGCCCGGCTAATTTTTTCTATATATATTAGTTGGCCAATTAATTTATATTTATAGTAGAGATGGGGTCTCGCTCTTGCTCAGGCTGGTTTCAAACTCCTGACCTCGAGCAATCTGCCAGCCTCAGCCTCCCAGAGTGATAGGATTACAGGCGAGAGCCACTGCGCCCGGCCTTCAATTCCCCATTTCTATTCAAGAATGGAAATTGTGAAGAATTGTTGGCAGCCAAAAGAAGCAAAGCTTTGGTCAGGGGTGAGTGGAAAGAAAGAAAATATTAATCTAAGCAAAGGAAAAGCTCTTAACTATTCAAGATTTATGCCCCTATTCCTGTAGCATCTAGCTTCTGTCAGCACAGCAAGTTCTTAGTGACTATGATATCCCTGGGGTGGTACTTCATCATGTCCCTTATGTGACAAAATAAATGTAGAATTTATGTGAACCAGGAACAAACGACTTCTCAAAAGATGATTTTATCAAGACTCTCCCTTCAGGCACATAAGGTAGAATCACTCTACATTATAGATGAGTAAACTGAGGGCACTCAGGAATTAAAGTATTCTTCTTTTTTTTTTTGCACTTATATGTTCCTTTAAAACTGACAATATAAGGATAATGGGGGATCTCTTCATCTTATGTCTTATGATCTCTTTATAAAGCTAATAAGTAAAGGACCCAAGACTTTTTGCCAGAGGAAAAAAAATGAGAAAATGAGAAAGATGAGTCTTCTTTCATCTTAAAACTGTAGCCTGGCTCAAAAGGCTACCTGCTGTAGTAAAAGAGTCATTTTATGTGTTACCCAAAATGTGTTCTGCAAAACAATATTCACACACACACACACACACACACACACGCACACACAAATACACACATGACTCTACTGTCAAATATGCTTGGATAACAACACATACTATGTTTCATGAATATTCTTTCTGAATATTAACATATTAAAGATGCAGACAAAACATATTTTCTTGTGTGATTCAGGATTTTTACAGTGTCGCATGTGAGATTCTATGCAGCATTCACGTAAATTACGGTAGTGATTTTTCCTTTCTATGAGTTGTGCAATAAAAGTATTCATCTCTTTATTCTCAGATCAGTTCTCATGCATTTTATATTTTTAAATTGAATGTGGACATAAAGGGAAGGCTGTCATGATACAGAGTTTTATAGAGTCAATCTCTATTTCCTTATGGGATGGTAAATTCACGAATTTAATAGATAGAAAAATATGTATGCATTTCTAATACGATATGTAAAACCAAGTGGAAATACTCTACGGTTCATTCCTAACTGAAGTTCTCTGAACCAATAAAAATTATTTTCCAATTTAATAGTTCAAGCTACTCAATTATTAACCTGGCATTGGCAGATAGATGGCAGTTTATATAGGGAATGAGAAGCAGATCATTTCTGTTCGTTAGGCTTCAATTCCTGCCTGGATGTGTTAAATCCCAAGAAAATGCAGCAGTGCTCAAGTATGCATTTGGTAAACTTTCACACTACAATTCCCTGTGGGTTCAGATATTTATGACTGCTACAATCTGTACTTAGTTATTAGAAAAAGTAATTGATTGGGGCATTAAGTACATACATTGAATATTTGCTATTGCTAAGGCTATTAGGAGTCATATAAACAAAAGGAAATATAATCCTGTGCATTATTTTTCTAACCTCTATAACCAAAGAAACACACTGTTAGTTCAGTAAGTGTGAAATTCCACTTTAGGTACAAGCTACTTTAATTTCACAGTTGAATCGTGAATTGTCAGAGAGCCCTATTGAGTAAATTTCACATTTGCATGCATTCAAGGTCATTACTGAATGTGATCAAAATGAGATTCGACACCTCCATTTATTTGTTGTCAGGGAGTGGGCTTTAAATTTGAACAAACTCTAATTGTGCTTATTCCACGAGCAAGCTGGGGTGATTTCAGCCCTGTCTTGACTTGTCATAACAAAATTTCCACTTCTAAAACATCATCTTTCAGTAATTCTCCTCTTTGATCAGATTTCTGACTCTATTCTGACACAGATACTGAATTTATAACATGCCATATAAACGCACAGGATACAGTTTTATCATTTCATGCGATTTCTCTCTGAAAAGATAATAATATGAGTTTTCCCCAGTAGAGTGCGCATAAAATTCTCATTGAAAAGTGAATTTTAATATCAACTTCCAGGAATATAAAAAACAACATAAGGAAAGTTTTTACACTGTGGTCATAAATTCTGTTCTTATTATGTACAGATGTGTATCAGATATGTTCCAAATATCATTTCTAAGAACAGTATAAATGAATATGTAAACAATATTTTTAACAAGAAAGTAACTATCATTCAAAATTTTATTAAAACCTACACCATTACTAAACACCTTAAGATTTTAAATGGTAGTTTCGTTTTGAGTGTTAAAAAGATTAAAGAACCCCAACTTCATAATAATATATATGGTCAAACCGATTTTATATTACTTACAATGAAGATCTTAAACAATGCAGAATACCTCTGTAATGTGTGGAGTCAAGACAGAAACACAGATAATTGCTACTTTCTCTGAGTTGAGGAGGGCCAGAGCTATTGCTTTCTGGCTATTTAAATACAAATTAGTTCTTACTTCATGTAATTACAAAACAAAACAAAAACATGGATTGACTTTCCCATCAGTCATGATGAAATTCTCTGTGGAACTGATAAATAGTGAACAGATGAGTAAGATATTAATAAATTCATTGTCCTTTAGTATTTTGGAGGCATAGAAGAAGAAGAATAATGGCTGTATGAATTTTTTGTGAACAGATTTCAAGATTAGCTCACTTTGTTGTAGTATGTTTTTGAAGTAATCTATCATTAGCTCAAAACGTTTCAATACATAGATTTAATTTCAAATAAATGTTCTATCCCATATGTGTGTATTAGTTTTATGAAACTTCAGGATACTGAGGTAGATGCCATGGAACCTAGAAAAGGGAATAAGACTGAAACGTAACCACTTCGGTACAGCACTCACCGGCCGAGAAACCTTGCCCACAGCCGGCACTCACAGTCCACACGATAGTTTGTGCCGTGCATTGACGGCGAATCCGTTTTGCTCTTGTGTGATGAGGAAAGCTTTAAAGCACTGAAAGCTTGTTTTACTTTACAGGCAGCTTTACTTGTAATGTAAATCAGAATAAGTAACATATATATATGTTTTTATTACGTTATTTTTAAATGTTCACAATTTTGATAAATGAAAAATTAGAAAAGTCATATCATGGCTGGCGGCTCAAGGTGATGCTGGGCTGTGCGCTTTCATATTGCTATCATGGCTGTCGGCTAGAGTCCACGCTCGGTTCATCTGTGGCTGTCCACTATAGTCGACAATCGTACTGAATTGGTTAAAGAGATTATAGTTCTAATTTATCAATGGCAAAACTATAATTATAACTAATATAACGGTAAGTATCATAAGCAGTAAATAAATAAAATATTTTGGAACCACAGAAAAAGAAACACTGCTACCTGGTTATGACAATGCAAGAAGGATTGGAAAGAAACATTTAAACAGTGTATTAAAGGGAAGTTAAAATTTATACATAAGAAAATGTAAATGTCCAGAAGGGAGTCCCAGACAGTGCGAAAACAGTAAAAAATGGTACATATATGAGTAGTCATCTATGTCTAAAACTTGAGATGTGCTGGATTCAAACACAGGCAAATTGACTGACAGACCCTGTGCTCTTAACCCCATACAGGCCATCACCAAGAAACTCAGTGGTCATATATCCCCTACTTTGTTAAAAACAAACACTTTAAATGTGTGTGTGATGGTTCAGTTATTCCTTTCATATGTAGTGTGTACAAGGTGACGAAGCCAATGAGGATGACCCTACAACTCTGGATAGGAAAGGCCTCTGACAGCGAGGTTATATAGACAACACTTACAATACATGACAGAGTGCAAGAAAATTGGACACAGTTCTCAATATTTTTCCTTATTTGGTAAATCATTCAGATAGTCTTCCCTCTGAGATTTTATAGACTTATAATTAAATAAATAGAATTACAACAAATGCAAAAAAAAAAAAAAGATATTTGAGCAAGACCCTGGAAAATGGAATTACAAAGTAAGGATATTCATAAGGTCAAATATTATTCATAAGGTCAAATAGCCGAAAAAGGAAAGATTTGAGTAGGCTTTTTGATAAAGCCTGAAGACCACTGCTCTTGGAGTCAGATGAGTGCTTCAATCATCTTGGAGATATGGACAAATCCCTTAAACTTTTGAACCTCACACAATGTTCTGATCTATCAAGTAGAGCAATCAATACCTAACTCAGAACTTACTGTGAAAGTGACTGAGAGAATAAAGATTGGCAATTCTAACAATGAACATGACACAGAGAGGATATTTATTGAAAATGTCTAACAACATAGCCCCAGAACAACTAAACTGGCCTAATACAAGAAATTGTTGAATTTAGGTAGAGAAAAATGTTGAAATAAATTGGTTCTAAGCTTTGGAGTGACAGTTGGGAAAGAAAATAAAAAAACTAATATTGAGAATTTACAAAGATGTTTAGCCATATAGCTTCATGTGCAGCTTTAAGAGAGGTAGCTTGTTACTAATTATATTTAATATACAGATATTTGCCATGATTTATAGAATTTAAAAATATGAAATTAAAATATATTCGAGATTGCCCCTTATGTCATTCAGTCCAATCTCAGAAAGCTTGCTGAACTCATAATCTTAGTTGAGAAAAATACCAAAGTTTGCCATGCTCTTGATGACTTTGGCTAAAGCTCTTTGAACTGGGAAAGTAACTGACTCCTAGAAGTGAAACTACAAGAGGATATAGTTAATTAAAATACTCAGCCTATTTGCATTACTTTTCAATGTGCTATATAGATTATTTTAGCTAGTATGGGGAGAAGCAGAAAGACACAGAGAAAAAAGAGAAGGAAAAGTTGCCGATTTACATAGAGCAGTAGAATAATGAATGAAATTTAGTTTGACAAACTGTCTGCCAAAGCTGTGTTGGATCCATACCGATCTCCTAGCTTCTGAACTGAATTTTCAGCATGGGCCTGTTACCATTGAGAACTGAGATTCCTGCCTTGTTATGGAGATTTCTGAGTTTTTTGTGAGGCTCCCTTAAATGGTTAAGATTCCCGCCTTTATTTGCCATGGTTTTCTTTTCAGCAAATTCTTAAAGATTTTATATCAAACCTGAATCATTTCCTTAGCAAAAGAGCCTAACCAGGAATGAAGCTGTAACTCTCTCAGCTAAATTCATTCTATTATGCTATCTTTAGTGACAGAATGATGATGTTAGAGCTAATATACCAGGAATTGCCTATGTACTGTAATTTATCTGATCAATGGGTATATCCAGTGAAGTGTGCCATGCATGCCAATGTGATTTGCCTTGTGTGTTGAAGCAGATCAAAATATATGATTTCTTTGCTATATAATTCTCTAGAATTAATCTGGTTATTCAGTGGATTCATGCGCAAGGGTATATTCTGAATTCACTTTCATAAAATTACATCTCAAGTAAGAATGATTTCAATAATAATAATGTATACCTGTAAAGTTTTTTTTTATTCATTGAATGTATAGAATTACAAAATTTCAGTTCTTAGATTTTTAAATATATTTCCTCAAATCTAAGGTATCACAATTTATAAGATACATTATTTTATGCAAGTCCTCTAACAAACAATAATGTCAACTATGATTGTAGGTCATCTGATTTGAGAAATGTTATTATGTTTAAAAAGTATATCTTAGAATTGTTGAAAAGTGTACAAATAAATCAATTAGTTTTTTTAACATTTTCATTTTGCTGCTGATAAAAAATAAGCAGCATAAGGAATGAACTGGTTTGCTAGTTATTGGTAATTAGAATTTAAACTTGAGTTTCCCGAACCATAGTCCAGTGTAATTTCCACCCATCATATTGTGTGAAATTTTACGTAATCCACACAGTCAAAAAAGAAGACAATTACTTTTTATAATTTATTGCAATAAATTATCTATATTCATCTATTTATTCATTCAGTAGACACAAATTATTTTTATTATGTATATATATATACCCATGCATCTACATAACTCATACATACAGATACAAAAATTAGTAAAATGCTACTATTTTCATCATTAAATGTCATGCTACTTCTGATATATGTTGATAGATTTTTGTCAGATTATTCATATTTAATGAATAAATTTCAGAAAAGATAATGCAAATTCCACTATATTAGTAATCAACTCCTTACCAACTCCTCACTTCGCTCTATACACATAACATGTAGCAACATTCTCTTCCACAACTACTCTGAAGTGCAATTTATTTCTTAAAGAGGATATTGAAATCGTTTATCTCACTTTTGTATTACTATGGACATTTAGTTATCTCCCACCAGTGTAGATAATAAATACTTTTTACACAAAGACTTAGTCACTTTCTCAATCTTAAAATGCTTTAATCACTGCGTATGACTTTTAATTCAAAGAATTACAATGGTCTATTTCTCATGCATTTTGGGTGAATGAGGAAAGTTCCTATAATTGAGTTTAAGCTATTGTATTTTGTGCTTAAAATTATAAAAAAAACTTAAAACTTTATAAAATTTTTCTTGTCTTGACACCCATAATGATATCTGTGTGATATCAACAATCTTGATCAAGTAATGTCAGCTTCAACTCTAATTAAAAAGAAATAATCACTAGCAAATAAACACTAAGTTCAGTAGGAATTTAGTTTGAAAAAGCAAAAAGATAGCACTTAATAATGTTATTTAATCAAATGGAGCAACTCTTAATTTTCAAGCAGTATCTTTGTATACATTTTTCAAACTATTTGATGATCTTTTGGACTAATGTTTATTTAGTTTAATGTCTAATTTATTTATCTGCATAAATATAGAGAAAATGATGTAGATTTTAAAAACTTAAGCTTGGTGATCTTCAGTCACTTCATTTCAAATTTCTTATTAGATATTAACTTGCGACTATAAAAATCTTAAGATACATAATTAAAAAGGATAATTTTATTGCAGCTGCTTCTGTATTTTCCATTAGATTTAGAAATACAGTATTTTTTTCTATGAAAAGTTGCTTTGCAGAGTTCCCAAGCCAGTGACAGCAGGACAAATGAGGAAAAGATACATGTTTGTTAAATATCATCTTTGATATGTAGTCTATGAAGCTCATGCTTTGAATCTATAAAGTTTAATAGACCTTGGGTGCTTCATTCAAGCATTAGATCAATGTTTGTTTCATTGTTATATAGTTATTGTGTAGTAATGAGACTGAATAAGAAACCCTGTCAAATTTGTACAATATTTTAGTGAAGTTGCAGATAATGCATTCTAGTACAGTTGACCCTTGAACAACAGGGTTTGAACTGCTCAGGGCTACTTATACACAAATTGTTTTTCAATAAAATTTACACAGTGTACCTGTTGTTCCTACCTCCCCTTCCACCTTCTCCAGCTTGGATTTTCTTCTTCCTCTGCCACCCTTGAGACAGCAAGACCAACCCCTCCTTTCCTCATCTTCTTCCCTAGCCTACTCAATGGGAAGATGTTGAGGATGAAGACCTGTATGATTATTAACTTCCACTTAATGAATCATAAATGTATTTTCTCATTCTTCTAATTTTCTTAATAACATTTTTTCAAGAATACAATATATAATACATTTAGCACACAAAATATGTGTTAATTGGCTATTTATATTATTGGTAAGGCTTCCAAGCAACAGTAGGCTATTAGTAATTAAGTTTTGGTGGAGTCAAAAGTTGTTTACAGATTTTTGACTGTGCAGGGGGTGAGCACCCCTAATCCTTTCATTGTTCAAGGGCCAAATGTTTTAACTTTAAGTAAATTGGTGCTTGGAAATAAAGTTGGATTTTAAGATCTGAACTACATTAGGTACATTAAACTAACATTGATTGTCTTCTGTTATAAACATTGTTTTGAGTTAAACTAAAACATTATAATATGATCACTTAAATATTATTTTAAAATAAAATCTAATCACAGTAATATATGTGCAGAAAAAAATCACATATTAATTTTTTAAAATATAACTAAATAATATATATTTATGAATAGTTGTTTTTTTTTCTTAGTGAACCATTTACTTGGCACACAGCACAGGAATTTGAATTTCAACCACAGATTATTAATATAACTTAAATTAAATAAGCAGAAGGCTATTGGTCTAAGGTTACCTCATACCTTGAGTTCGTACATATCAAACCTAACTTAGTATGTAAATAAACTACAACCTAATTTAGAAGTATATTTTTGTAACAAATAGCTGAGTTTTGGCCAATCACGGCCAGACAACTGATCAGCACATGTCCAAATAAGGTAAATGCCTCATCACATCATTCTCACATAAGGCAATTATATAAAAGACAATCAGGGGATTTATCTACTTTGCTTCTACGTTCAGCATATAAAAGCTCACTGCCTATGCTGCAGAGTAGAGCTCTCTGAATCTCATCTGTTCTGAGTGATGCCTGATTCATGAAATGTACTTTACTCCAATAAACTTTGCTAAATCCTATTTGTTTGAGGATTCCTTTTAACATAACTGTTGCTCATATTATATTACAAATGTTAGCATTCCAAAGAACTTTAATATATCTTCTATGAAAACTCACTATAGGGAAGAAAGAAGATGAAGTTAAATGCTCTTAGACTATGATTCAGAAGACTTAGGTTAATCCTTGCTATACAATTTCTGTAATCTATAATTCAGAGGTAGAAAAACTTGTTCCTTCTATTTCAGAAGTTTTGTGAACATCAAAAGGGCAATATTTATGGCTTCATTATAAACAGAGTTCCCAGTTGAGTTCTTTGTCTATTGCAAGCTTTACAAAATATTTGATGACAGAATTAAAATATTTCATGTAAATAATTTGATAGACCAAAATGTATGCTAATATCAATGTACTCTAAGACATTCATGTAAAAATATACTTTCTTTACCTATGTCAAGTGGAAGGATACTGATCTCTTCAGAAATAGCAAGTAGTTTTGTCTTTTGATGTTTTTATTAACACTTGCTTATGCCAGGTGATTGATAGAAACTTTCTGTAGCAGTAGGAAACAAATGCCAAGACACACATTACAGATGTCTGCCACAGGTGCACTAGTTGAGTAGTGGGGGTGAATAAGCCATCCTGGGTCAAGTGCTCACTTAATCTTCACACCATGGATCTCACAGAGTTAAGGCTTAAAATTATAAAAATCACATTTACACTCTCATCAGCAGCAAGAAATGTAGCAAAAAAAATCACTTGTCTATAATGTGTCTTTTGTAAAGCAAAAACGTACTAAGAAAAGAAAAAAATAAATATTTTATCATGTCGATTTTAACAAATAAATACTAGCTTGCTATCTAAGTTGCCATGTATTAAAATAATGTCAACTGGCCGGGCGCCGTGGCTCTCGCCTGTAATCCTAGCACTCTGGGAGGCTGAGGCGGGCCGATTGCTCGAGGTCAGGAGTTCGAAACCAGCCTGAGCAACAGTGAGACCCCTGTCTCTACTATAAAATAGAAAGAAATTAATTGGCCAAATAATATATATAGAAAAAATTAGCTGGGCATGGTGGCGCATGCTTGTAGTCCCAGCTACTCGGGAGGCTGAGGCAGAAGGATTGCTGAGTCCAGGAGTTTGAGGTTTCTGTGAGCTAGGCTGATGCCACGGCACTCACTCTAGCCTGAGCAACAAAGCAAGACTCTGTCTCAAAAATAATAATAATAATAATAATAATGTCAACAATTACTATAATATATATAAATCATTCACTGTCTTTGCTTTGTGCTCTCAAATGCATTGAACATTACATTGTTTAGCAATGACTTTCAGTATTTTTTTTTCAACTGATATGTGAGTAATGGCGGGGTTTTTTGTGATGGAGCAGAATGTTTCATTTAGTTAAACCTAAAAGTTTCTTTGAATGATTTCTAAACTTTGCAACATGGCTATAATCCTCTTATCAAAGTTTGTAAGATTGCTCTACCAGGGAAGGAAACATCCATTCTTTCCATCCATTCCTTGGTTTGGCTTTTAAATTTCCCCTGAAATTTTCTACTAAGATACTGTCTCATTTAGAAGTTAAACATGGCCCTCACTCTCAGATAGATTTGAACCAGCAAGAACGTACATTTTGAGCAGATAAACAGATTTCATATTATTATGCCTCCTAAAAGGAGTTAGGATGATGCTGGGAGTAAGATTGTCTACAGTAAGAAATGTCAAAGCTGAGTCTTGTGACATTTGGGGTATAGGTAAGGTGTTCTAGGTGGAGTATAAGCATCTGCAAAGCTCTGAAAACTGAGAAACATAAAGTTGGATCTGAGAGCTTTCGCTAGGTGCTGCTGTTCGAACATGGCTTGAGGGGCAAGAGTGAAAGGTGAGATATGGACTTAAACATGGACCAGATCATAAAATACATTGGATGTCATGCTGTCGGTTATATATACATTTTATCTCCAGGACTCTGGGAAGCTATTAAGTCTTTTTAAACAGGGACATAACTTGGTCAGATTTATAGTTTTAGAAGATTAACTGTGATGTTGTTTGGAGGATGAGTTGAAATTGAAGAAAATGGGTGGCAAGTTGCATCTTCCAAGTGAGAAATTGTGGAAGAGCAAAGGAATTTAACAGCACAATGGACAAAATGAATTGGACAGATTACCACTATGTTCAACAACAGGAAGATGAAGGCTACCAGGTGGATGCATAATACAAATGATTGGGTTTTCTATGTGTACGTAATAAAATGTCTGTGGTAAGACAAAATAGGAGTTAAGAAAGAGAGCGCAAGAATGATTCCCATCATATTATAGTTATTTGCTGTTGCCCTTAGGACAAATGTCACTTCTGTATAAATAAAATTATAATAATAATCCCTAGGTGACAGCTGACAACTCATTTTACTTTTTTTTTTTTTTTGGAGACAGGGTCTCACTCTGTCACCATGGGTAGAGTGCAATGGCATAATTATAGCTCACTGCAACCTCACATTCATGGTCAAAGGATCCTCCTGCCTCAGCCTCTTGAGTAGCTGAGACTACAGGCACATGCCACGACGCAGGGCTAATTTTTCTATTTTTAGTAGTGACACTCTTGCTAAGGGTGATCACAAACTCCTGAGTCCAAGGAATCCTCCTGCCTCCTCCCAGTGTGCTAGGATTACAGGCATGAACCACCATGCCCATTCTGGATTTACTTCTTAACTTTTCACTCTAAAACTTTATTCATGTGGCATTCATGGATTAACTCAGCAACTAATCTTTATTTTTTGATTATGGCTACTTTCTGTCAGGATGTTCAATAACAAAAGTTAGAGGCCAAAATGTTCTATATGTATATAGTCTATGAACTATGTCACGCACTATTGTGAAGCTATCACTTAACAGTAAGTAACACTTACTTTGCCTACTTTCTTTTTCCTAAAGTCATGCCTATCTTCAATATGGCAAACACTGTGCATGCACACACATGCATAAACACACTAAGAAGAGAGAAGAAGGAAGAAAAAGTAACAGAACAAGAAATAGTACAGTAGAAAGCACAAATATTGAATATTGAGTATTATTATATTTCTTTGTATGTATCATTGGAACATCATCTTCCAAATAATATAGTTACATTCTCTATCCTGATGTTCAGGTAAGATTTAGGTTGAAATATGTGCAAGAGAATAAAATTAAGACTAGATTAATTTTTTTCTGAGTTGAAGGATGGATATATTCAATTTATATTTAGTTTAAATAAATAGTACTGCAACCAAAATAAATAGTCATGCAATCAAAACAACAACATGCTGTTTCAACATATTACCAAATTGGTCATTTTTAACTTGCCAAATTTATTTATCATCATTTTCTCCATATAATTTGGTAATTCAACATCCCACATTTTCACTGATGTTTTCATACTAACACAATTCAAAAACTAAACCAACCAAAAATAAAATCTCTAGTGGATTTTATTTTGCCCTCTCAGTGTAGTCCAAATAACTTATTTTTATACAAATGTCTAAAGTAAATTGATCATAAGTGAAGTAGAGAGACCTTAACATATTTAAAGAAATTCAGTTTAAAAATAACAAAGTTATAAAAATGTACAAGATTTCATTCCTAGTATCCAGTTGATTTTATTGATCTGTGGTATCTAGATTTCCTACAATTTTCCCTGGGAATGCACATACATTTAGAGTAATATATTTTATTTATTGTCAAAGTGTGATCATCTATGAGTAAAAATATTGTACATGGACATTTCATGTGCTTTTCTTTTTTAGCATTGCTTGTTTTGTTCTATTGTAATCCCCTTGTACTTATAGCACACAAAGTATTTGATACCTTGAAAAGTAGTATAAAATAAGTTACATAAAGTTGACACTATGGATGAAGTTTCATAAAAATAATGTAGATAATTAGAACATAGCTTATAAGGAGACAAAAGTCAACTATAAATGGTGTGATCTGATTATAAACATCCCTTATAACCAAGTCTGTCAATTTATGCCTACTGTCTTCACTTTCTCTTTAGGGTTTATTTTTATTTCTTTGTTTCTAGTAATTTTTTTGTTTTTGACATTGCACTGTTATTTTGCTGATAAATGTGCTTATGTCAGCTGGATTTTTACAATCCTCATTCAGAAAAATAGCTATGTTGGACATAAGCACTTTGTAAACATTTAGAGGAGAAAAATAGCCATATTCATCATTAATAATCTATGTAAATACCTAATAAGAAAGAAATTATTAGTTTACAGTTTGGAGCTTGATTATAAAACCTAAAATATCAGTAATAGAAAATGTAATAATCATTTTTATGTTATAAAATTATTTGAATCAAATATATTACATAATATATCAGGGAGCCAAATTTATACTATTTTACAAAAAATATCTCACATAAAAGGAAAACATGAGAGTTAAACTAGCATATTGTACAAAAATTAGAGCTTAAAATTATTTGGTAACATTTATTATTTTTACTGCCAGAAACATTTGTTGAAATATTTATAATTTAGTTATAAAATGCCTAAAAATGGGACTACTTTTAATATGACAAAATTTTTCAAATTTAAAGATTTACTTTGTTGAAATTGATTCCACAATATAGATCTTAGGAATTTATTATTAAGATTTAAAATCAAAGGTACATAGTGGCCTTTTAATAAATAAATGGTAAAATGAAAAGAAATCATAATGAAAGGTGGATAAGAATTTGCAAATATAATTTCATGATAAACACATTTAGGTGGAAAATTACTATTGTATACAATCATAAAATGCAGATTGAAGAACCACAAGAAATAAAGAAAATTTTATATGCATATCTATATTTATATAAAGAAAATTATATTTTCATGCATATTTTTATGTGAAAATGCGTGCTTTTCATAGAAATCCAAGCTTTTTTGTGGTGAGCTGTTTCTGTCAAATATCCATTTACTACCTAAGAGTATAGGCCAGCCATGGTTTCACACAGACCAGTGGACTTTCAGTGCTGAGCATGGTTCACTGCACTGCATGATACTGTACCTATTTCAGGAAACAGTAATCATATGTCATCCTGTGATCTACTGCTGTGTCGTGCTACTGGTTTCATAAATAAAGTTGAGAGGTCATTTCCACCATAAATTTCTGTTTGTCAGAAATTTTTAGTCAAAAGAAAGTATGTAATGGAATATGGAAGGCCAAAGTCAAACACTAATTGATCAACAAGGAGTTTTTTATATATATATATATATATATATATATATATATATATATATATATTTAGTGCTGGTGAATTTATTATGATATTACAAAAATTGTACCAATTGCTTATGTTATAATTTTGTGAATTTATAATACACCCTTTCAGAGAGTATATATTAAGATGATTTTACAAGAAAGTTTTTTAATCTTTTTTAAAGTCTGGCATTTGGTTACAGAGAGCTCGTTAACTAAAAATATATTGTCAAAGGCTTGATATATTAATATTGATAAATTACTAAACTATTTAAATACTTAATGCTTTTGAATTTAACAATTAAAGGACATTATCAAATATTAGTTTTGTATGTAGAAAAAATATGTCTTGATAATGTTTCTGATTATAAGTAAAACTTATGAGATACAATTCTTTTGATTACACAGCGCGTGTTTGCCTCAACTGTTTCAGTATATTTTTAATGGTAAAAGAGAGTCATCAAGTAAACTGCTGGCATATAGATTTCAGTGCAAATTGCTAAAAAATTGTATCATGTGAATATGAATTTATTTACTCACAGGGTTGGTATAAGCAGCAAAAAAATACATTACAGGAAGGTACTAAAACATACAACTTTCAAATTCTAGAGTCAAGCTTATAAAGATATTGGTTTAGAATCATTGTTAATGGTAGAAAAGAGCATTGTATATACATCTCGTTCTCTACCAAGAAGTGGAAGATTGTGAAGCACATTATGTTCAAAGGACTGAAGCGGTCTTGACTATCAGACAGAACTGTTTTCATTTGGCCATTCCTCTTTTTTTTCCTTGTGACCTTGGCAAGTGATATATTGTTTGAGTCTCAGTTTCCTCAACTGCAAAATTAAGAAAATAATACATAGAAGAAATTTGAAAATTAAAGTGATTATGTATATAATATTATTGAAATACCTATTAAGCAATTATATAGTTTGTAATAGTTATACTATTATAAGTATGATGATCATAAATTGAAATTTTTGAGATAAAGTGTAGGCTGGCAAACCCACATCTACCCAAACTTGCTTCCTTCCTTTAGGAATAACTCTTGGAGAATAAATTTTGAAAGCATTTCCTTATCAAAGACCAAACAGAAAAATGAATATTACAAAAAGGAAGAAACCTCAAAGATCCAATTGGATTCATGAGAGGTGAAAGCTGATTGTTGCCTATGCTCAGTTACACATATGTCACATCAGTCTAGAAGCCCTGAAGTGCTGCCCAATAGTAGGGTCCTGGTCAGGGCTTCAGATAATACTAGTAAGTTTCAAATTTTTTTATTATAAGGACAGTTTTTAATATAAAATATTTTGCAGGCCCTCTTTTGCCTTGAAAAGTGATGCTTTTAGTATCCATCAATTGAGAAAATGTAAAACATTTATTTCCTATGAATGTAGTTGCTCTTTTAAATAAATGTACATTAACATATATATTCAAGTATTTATTATTTAGCCTAGAGCTGATATTTGGTGCTCACATGGAGCCATAAATCTATTTAATTAACAATGTGGTCCCTTTTCTGGGGGAACCCTTTGCATTTCCTTACTAGCAAGTATATAGCTACATGTCTCTTGGTTTCATTTAAGTAAAGAATCTTTGGGTATTAAAAGTGTTTAAAGCATAGAGAACACTATTTGACTCTGAATTTACTTTGGAATAAGGAAAAGAGTTGAACAAAAGTGGACCCAAAGCATCCTTTCTCTTCTGCAAGATAATCATGAACAACTTAATAATGTTAGTGCATTTAATTTAAATCAAATTGCTGTCCACCATAACTTAAGTTTACCTATAATAATGTGGTATCATGTGTCTCACAATAGACCTAAACAACTATATGCTTAGAAAAACTTTTTAAACAGATAAAGAGGAAAGTTAAAGTATAAATTACATTTGTTTTTAAGTTAAGTTTTATTTGTTTTAATAATAAAATGAATCAAATAAATATATTTGTCAGATTCAGATTTAATTAAGTATAATAAATCAAATACTATTTGGTTTAAACACATTGACAGTGACCTGCAAACTCTATATGAAAAACCATCAGCAAAGCCATCAGAAAGAGGAACTTCTAAATTTTGATGTAAATATTTAGATGGCACAAAACCGGGGAGAGGGATTACCACAGTTATAACTGGGGCATAGTCATTTTCTTATTGAGTATCGTAAAAGATAGTGACACAAACTCAGTCACGCAGGAAAATTTAAAAGAGAATATGAAACAGTGATATATATATTTTGTTAGAGCCACCAAAAATGCAGATCATATTCTATTTTACTCAATAGAAGCTGCAATACTACATTTTTGCTGTCTAGTCATACATATCCACTATTCATATCTCCTCCTGATACCAATTATTCATTTTGTTCATTACTCAAAAGATTCCAGCCAAAATAGTATTGTCACCTATTATCCCTCTTTTCTTGTCACTAACTTAGAATCTTTGAATGTTATTAAAAAAAACTGTCCCCATTTGATACTTTCTACAAATACAAGTACCATTGAACAATGTGATTTTAACTGATATTCTTTCCAAAAATATAGTTACACTCTGGAAAGTAGACAGAGCAACTAATATGTTATTGTCACTTTTTAAAAATGGAAACAAGCAAACCCACAGTTAACAAAAAATAAATAACATGAGTAAATATTTCATGCACTAAAAATTAAAACAAGATAAATGATTTTGTAGGGAGAATTGCTTGTCAATCAGCAAAGTAGAGGTCAACGACAGAGTACTCTTATATAGGGCAAAACAAAAATGGATTTGAGTGTCTTAATGGACCATGACCATATCGTCACTCTCCATGTTCAAATCTTCAAACAATTAGAAAGTGAAAAAGTTGGATCTGGTGATTGTTGATGCCTGAACTTTAATTTCAGCCTTGACTAATTCATAAAGTCTTTTCCCTCTATTTTCTACATTACAAAAAACAGACTGATGGAATAATATTTTTCTAATCTTGACTCTTGCTTTCTTTCTGTCTCATCGTTGACTAAATATGGGGGCCATGAATCTACTTTAAGGCAGTCTGTTATCTTTCTAAAACTATATTCAAAATTTCGTATGTTCATGCCTGTGTGCCCTTTGTTCTGAGAAGGAGAAACTGTTTCTAGAATTCAAGTGTAATCATTCCCTGCCCAAAAGTCTAAATTATATTTAACTAAAATTACTAGCCATATCACAGAGCAAATGTAAACTCCAAATAGTTCCTAAAAGGAAATTATTTTTTTATTAATAAGTAAATTGGTTATGAATATAGTATGTTACATTAATATGTTATACTCAGAGTTTTTAAAAAAGAGTCTGCTATAATCTTAGGGGGTAAGTTTATAATCTACTTATAATTTTGTTATTTTTTTATGTAATATGTTTAAGCCAATTCTTTGGAAGATATAACACACTAAGCAGAAATGAATGGGTCACATAACTAGCTATCACCTGTTTCAGAAGAATATAGTACCACATTTTAATTTGCCTCCAATAGTTTTGTGCTTGGTGATCCAAATTCTTTTCTTATTAACCAGGTACACACACACACACACACACACACACACACATAGGACTCTTTATTTAGCCAAAGTTCAAAGTAACCTTTAAAGATATTGATTTGTTTTGCTGACAATTTATTATAGAAACATTCTCTTAAACTAATGCTGAGTCAAAAGCATTTTTATTAACACAAGGACTAACAAATTGAGAGAGGTTGAAACTCAAGCTAACACATAAGAACATTATTAATAGCATTTATATCTAAGCTGATGAAGGAAGATATTAAACCATGAAAATTTACATAGATTAATACTTTAACTTACACCTTAGTCAATTTTTCTTCTATTTAAAAATATTGTTTTCTCAGTTATCCACAGTGAGATTACAGTTGCTGTATGAACTCTTAAGCCATTTGAATGTACATTTGTTAATGTTCATGTGCACAATATTTTGTCCAGTGTTGAATACAGTAATATGTCAGTTCAATTAAAAATGAAATATGTGAATTGGCTCAGTGAGATAATTGATAAGTCTTAATAAGATTAAGCTAACTCATCTCAATGATTTTATATGTATAGACACTTGCTGGAGCTTCAGTTGACCAAATTGTTATGAGGTAAATTGAAAGGTTAGGAAGCTCCAAAAATAATAGCAAGCACACACCTCAAGCGCATAGCTCGGCTTAGTATTTAAACACATGAACAATTCCCTGTTACCTCCAGGAAACGGAATTGCTGAAGTGTGCCTGTGCTCCTGTGGGAGTGAAACTGATTGAAACCTACAGATAACAGGATTAGGATTATAATGAACAAAAACTATTTTCTGATTGCAGTTATTTTTATGTCCCTGCTCAGTCCCCCAAGAGAGAAAGTTTCCATTTTTCGATCAGAATCATGATCCTAACAAACTGGGGATTACTAGAAGCACTCTCACATTGTCAAATATTGATTGTCATAACACGCATCAAGAAAGCAAATGTTGAAAAAGACCAACAAGTGAAGCATGGACAAGAGAATATGACTAAGAGAGTTCAGAGTGTTTGTGTGAACAGTTAAATAAAAATAAGAAAATAATTCATAGAAGTAAATTAAACTATTATGAAAATGGTGAGAATAAATAACTGCAAAAATGCCATAGTAGAAAGACAAAATGCAAAGAATGTGCATTGTACATTGTTTTTGATTAAGGAAATATGATTACCTGATAATAAAATAATTTTCAGAAAAACAGTTATTTCACATTAGTTATGTTATTCTTTAATATGTATTTTTAGTATTAATTTGTGCTTTTTTATTCTAAAATTACATTAGTAATTATCGTTAACTCACACTACCCTTTGAAAATCTAATAAAGTAATTGATAATTAGAAAGATTTTAATCAAAGGAAATTTTAGATTTGATTATTACAGTGAAAAATCATAATGAGTTATTTATCTAGTCTTGAACATGACTATCTGAGAGATAACTGTCAGTTGTATTTCTATCTATAAATTAAAGTGGATTATAATAGTGCTGAAATAAAATCATTCAAGCAGAGTCTTGTTTCATAAACAGTACCACAAGCTGAGCAGTAATATCACATGTATATTATTGTTGTGTCTGCAGTGCTGGGTGATAATGACTTTGACTATAATTCATGGTGTGTTTTAGAATGTAGAAGCAATAAAATATTGATCATCAGCATGTACAGCCATTATTCAGAAGATTAGATCAATTTATGAGAGGCAATAACTTGTAAACGAGTGACCTTCCAAAGGTCAAAAGTAATTCCAGGGTAAAATCACTGCATATCTGGGGCTCCAGACGAAACCTAAGTTACTAAAAGATACTAAAATAAAAAATATAGTTTTGAGCTCAAATCATGTAATAAGTCACTTAGAGGCTGCTACTCTACAAATATAATATTAAAAGTATTTCTGGTCTATGATAGCATACATGGGAAGTTAAAGATATATAGGTTTATTTATTTGTTTCTTTGTTTTCAGATAAATACATTTTAAACTCAAACAAGAGAAATGCCAATAAAGTCTTAGGTTTAAATATACCATTTAGTGTGATTCGTAGTGAGCTAGTAAACTTATAAAGGAACATCATTTTCTAAAAATATAAGAATAAAAGGAAAATGTGATTTAACAATCTATTATTATTTCTTTATTTGTGAAAATAAAAAGGTAGCATTTAGTTTTGGAAAAATAAAGTAATATAAATGTTTTGATTTGGTATAAATCCTACATGGATATAGGATCCTATATGGATTATACCAGGATTTGGTATAATCCTACATGTTTTGATTTGGTATAAATTTAAGTGTAAATTGATTTGTTGTATAATAAATTATTTTAAATTGTAATTAATTCATATCTATATAATATATTCTCAGTTATTAACCCCCAGGAGAAGGAAAGTCTATTTAACTTACTTTTGGCAACAGTACCATAATATCTACAGACAATTAATTGAGCATTTTGGATAATTGTAGAGATTATGCTTCTGGGCTTTCCAAATTTAACATCATGCCTGGGGCTTTTTGTATTGCTTTCAGAGTTTAAATGGCTCAAAATAAGTTTGTAGATCAGATAAAAAAAAATTTAAGTGGAATTGAAAAAACACATTTTAATATGGATGTAAAACTTTTAAATAAAAATGCCATTCTCATTTTCAAATAATTCCTCATGAAAAGAGAAAATATTTCAAAGATGTCAAAATCCATATTTTCAATATTAAAGACCTTTATTAGATGTGCATATATGATACCAAAAAATATTCAAAATTCAATAATAAATCTTGTCTGTCAGTATGTGTATGTATAAATATAATAACACTTTTCTGATCAGATGAAACACTTTAATTTGATGCATGTAGTTATAATTAATAAACTAAATATTCATAACGTAATTACATAAATGTTAAATTTTAGCTGTATGATATATATTTAACATTGCATTATTGAATTAGAATAAACTAAGAAAGGCTATGACTAGGTAATGAAAATGTATTTAATGAAAACTGTAATGTAAATTTATAAAATTTTAGCTAAAACCATGCTTTTTTTAAATGATAAGTTCTGACATGACATGGAAGGGAAAAAGTGTGGCATTCTAAAACAATAAAATGTAATCTTAAATCAATCATAACTATTTTGTGGCATATGCATATGATATCCTCAATTGGCATATGCATATGATATCCTCAACTGCCAAGCTAAGGAAGAAATAGTAAAACAAGATTGAAAGTCAGAAACACAGAAGTGGGTTTTTAAGCAAGAAAGACACAGAAAGGCCAAATCAAGAAAATTCAGTTAAATGTCTGAAACATCATTTTTTTTTCCCCTTGGAAGAAAAGAGACAGGTGTTGTTCAAGAAGCCTTTCCACTTTTGTGATCACACTGTGTAGACCATGTTCTACTAAACCTGCAATCAGATATACAATACCATTTTGGGAAAATCCTGTGGTACAGGGTGCTTGAAGAATGGACTGGCTTGGTGTGGGCAATATTATTATGAGTTTTGTAGTTAGACAATCCAAGGTGGGTTTGTTAGGTAGATAGCAATGGGCCTCTGAGACTCTCCCTATGGACAAAAGTGAGTGTTTTGCCTTGGTGCTTCCTCAAGCAACTGCTCCACTTGAAAAGAAGGACAAGTGTAGTTGCAGCCCCACCTCAATCCTGCTGAGAACAACTGCTACACCTACGGGAAGAAGGAACCTCTTCTAATTGGCAAAAGAATCCAGGGGCAGCCCAGGAACAATAGGATTTGGAAAGTCACTTAGAGTAACCTAAGGCTAATTATAATATCACTAACTGTCCATCAAAGTGGTCCCATGGTGATGTCTGCACTAGAGGAGGGCCAAATCTAGACACTATAAAACAAGACCCCAGACCATAATCGGAGCCCTTTTGCTATGACAAAAGGGTCCATTTGCTGTTCTGTGGCAATTGTATCTTGCTCTTACTCTGTAAATCTGTATCTTGCTCTTCCTCAGTAAATCTATCTTGTGCTTCCTCAAAAACTTAATTTCATGCTTGCCTTGTTTTGTGGTGTCTGGTCATTCTTCAGCCAAGAACACACCAAGAACCAAGAACAGACATGATTACCGAACCTGAAACCCAAACAGGTTCAAATCCTGGCTCTGCTAATTGTCATCTATCCAAAGGAAAAGAAGTCATTATATCAAAAGACACATGCACTCATGTTTGTTGAAGCACAATTCACAATTGCAAAGGTATGGAATCAACCTAAGTGCTCATCAACTGATGGGTAAAGTAACGGTGGTCTATATATACTATGGAATACTACTCAGCCATAAGAGAGAAATGAATAAAGTCTTTTGCAGCAACTTGGATGGAATTGGAAGCCATAATATTGAGTGAAGTATCTTAGGATTGAAAAACAAATACCACATGTTCCCACTTATAAGTGGAAGCTTACTGATGGGTATATATGGCCACACAGGGTGGTATAAGGGACTTTTGACTTGGAAGCGGGGAGGGTGGGAAGAGGGTGAGGCATTAAAAACTAACTGTGGGGTATAATTTACACTATTCAGGTGGCTATACTAAAAGCCCTGACTTCACCACTATACAATTTATCCATGTAACAGAAACCACTTGTATCCCCTAAATCTATTGAAATGAAAAAAAAAGAAAGAAAAAGAACTGACAGTAAACACTTAAACCAATTAAATATAAACTTAAATTTAAATAACTAGAAATTTTTTCACAAAGGTTCTTTAAGGGTTAAATAAAAACAATGCAGAGAACAGCAAATAGTGAGTGCTCAATCATTGGGATACATTGGTGGTGAATGTATTATTTGGTACCTAGAAATTAAACATACAGTAAGTTAGATATTTAATTGTATTTATTATTAATTTGGCAATGTTTGCTTATGAAATTTATCCCCAAATGTCAATGGTTTAGCATTGTAACAGTGAAGACATATTAATCATGCAAATATTCTTTATGGGAAAATTCCATAAAGTAGTCCTTTAGTTAAATTATAAATATGAGATTGATGATTTAAAGAACATGACATGTGGGGAGTGGGGGGTAATGGGCATTTATTGAAACCTTAAAATCTGTACCCCCATAATATGCCAAAATAAAAAAAATAAATAAATAAAAAGAACATGACAAATTAGCTTTCAGCTTCAGTTTAAAACAGTTCACCTTTTTATTTCTGTAGCTTCTCCAAATAATCTGTTAGAGTCACCTTATTAAAATTGCCTTAAATATCCAATAAATACTTGTCAAAATGTCTCTTTTGATCAATGAAAACCCCAAAATATGATAATTTAAAAACCATTTCAGCAAATTCTACTGAATAAAGACCACATGAAGACCAACATGTAGTCCCAATACGCTATGAAATTTGAATTTGGTTAACCTGTAGTGAATATATATGTTATGTAGGAACTCTAACCATGAAATTTGATATTCAGGGAAACTCTAGACATATGGTTACCTGTTTCCACTGAGTCCATGAATTTTCTGTACTAAAAGAAATGTATAATAAATATAACTTTGAAGAAATTTTAGGGTGATTGTGTTGAACCAGGTCTCATAAATTTTGTCATATGACTTGATTTTTCATGTAATGTGATATATTCATATGAAATGATGACATGTTTCTGTGACATATAATGACAGAGATTCCATTGGTTATAATTTTTCAATTGGCTCATCATTTCCATACATTCTGTTTTTCCATGTTACTACCTGTTTTTGTGTTTTGTCCACTAAACCCTTTTACCAGCCTTTATTTCAATTTAATGACTCTAGTAGATTTCACTACCAGTTCTCATTCATAATCACACTTTTACCTTAAATTTCAGTTCTCTTCCCTTTTTTAGTGGTCAATCAAAATATGTCATTAATTTATTACCTAAATCATAACTAACTAATATCATTATAAAATTCAACTAAGTCAGTGATGACTTCACCAAGCAAATATTAATGTAACCATCTTTACTTCTTTATTATTTATTTTAATCAATCAGATAATGTGTGTGTGTGTGTATTTATATATCACAGGTTCTCTAATACAATGTTTTATTTTCTATTAATTTTTTTAGTTGATATTTGTGGGTCTGTTAATTTTGTACATCAAGTTGGTCCACTCAGGCCTACCATATAGTAACTTTAAATAAACAAATATAATTCTTCATAAACTATGGTTTATTTTCCATCCGTTGAGGTCAAAGGGCATTATGACATACCATGATAATGAACCAAATTTTATTTCAATGATTGAACTCCTCCAAAAGTAACAACAGACTAAATGCAAACATAAAAAGGCACACCCTGATAAACAGATAAAACTGAAAAATTAATTTCCTACTACACAGCAACAGACAAAACTTTTCCTTAGCCAATTCTAGTAAACTTTTTAACATTTCATTATATGTTCTCTATTTTCTCTAGCCCAGTTATTTTCAAATATTTTCTGCAATCAGCATACATTTTCTATCTTTGTGTGTTTTGAAAAAGAAAGTGAAAAGAAATAAGCAGTATATGTGTGTATTTTTCTTGTTGTAAGGTACTTCTTCAAGAGCACAAAAATATGAAAGAGCTGTTAAGTCCCTCATATACCAAAATGCCTAAGGATAAAAGGAATTTAACTGATAAGCATTCTTCTGTTTGTTCCATGCTATGTTTTCAAATGCTAGAATTTTTGGTGACGTATTTTTGAGGACTTTAAAATATGCATCATGCTAAATAATGTAGTAATAATTATGATAAAATCACCATTATAGTCTAAAAATATGTCACAGTGTCTATAAACGGCTTTCAAAATTGTCACACATTTCCTTGTTTGCCCTGAAGCATTATGTCTGTCATTGTTTTAGTAGAACTAACAGTTGTGACCTGACTTTTTTACATATTTACAAGGCAAATTCTACATATTCTGCTAAGTTTGAGTTCTTTGATTTGGATTTGATGTGAAGTTATGTCATATCCGTTTGTCATAGCAAATTATGGCTTCTCTACACAGCTTAATATATTCTGCTCACTAAACACTGTGTCTGACATTATATATTAAAAAGTCTGCTGAGACATCTGAAAGGGATTCAAGCACTGTGTAAGATTCACTGTTTTGAAAAACTAATTAATATTCTCATATCCATTATCCACAGTAAAATTCATCTTTTTAATGCCATAGTGTTTTCTGACTCCCCCATGCATCTGAAGCAACTCTCTTTTCCAAACATTCTCAGTTTCAGTCATTGACATCATCATCTGGGCTCAAAGCCACCAGATAATCTTTCACTTATTTACAATTTTCTATCCTCTTCATATTTCCTGAAGCCCACTAGCAATATGTATTTGAAAAATAATAGATGCTGTTTATTGAGTGGCTTCACATTGTATTAGATAATTTGCAGTCTTTATTTAATCTCACAACCACACCACAAAGTAAATATTGTCTAGGAAAACAAAACAAAACAAAGAAAAAAACCCTTTGCAATATTTCCAACTTCACACATTTTGTACAGCTGGTAGAGAATCCAAATAAGTCTGAGATTAAAGCCAATGCTCTTGAATAATATATCCCAACTTATTTACTATTTATATAAATAAAACAGTCTGTTAGAATTGCTAGTCCTATACACACTTGATAAAAGCTTAACAAATAAAATGGGAGAAAAAGAAAACTCATCTTTAAAAGAAACAGGATACATATAATTAGAAAATAAATTGAGAAAAAGATTAATTCTAAAATTTACGATTGAAACTTGAAAAAAATCATCATTAATAAAACAACTTCCAGACCATTCTATAGTCTGTAGAGCTGGCTCCATGTGCATGTAGAGTGAATTAAACACTTGGCCAAAATAAATTTTTTCCACCCAAATAACACTTCTGGATTGGTCTTCCTATCCTCACTAAACTCCTGGTTTCTTAAGCATGTTTTCTTTTTACATAAATTATCTCTTGTCTACCTTTCAATCTTAATTTAAATTTGTCCTGTTTCAGCTTCATTTTAATATTTTAAGATGTGAAGAATTCATTTTGTGATGAAACAGAGTATTATTTCCAACTGACATGTAAAATAAATAGCTTTTTTATTGTTTATACTGACAAAAATAATATAAATATTATCATATTCACATTTGATTCTGATTTAATGTATTAATGCCACTGAAGATATCATTTCCAATATCATTTATTTACACTGAAGACATTACAGAAGGTTACTATCCTACATATTTAAAGTGAAATATCTTACATAAAAGTGAAACATACATATGTAAAAGTTCTTAGGAGGAAACCTATGTGACTTTGGGTTTGAGTCTACATAAATGAGCTATACATAAAGGAGTTTCTATGTATAACATCCAAAGCATGAACCATGAACTGAAAAAATTTTGATAAGTTGGACTTTATTAAAATGAAAAACTTCTGCTCTGCCAAAGATACTATAAGGAGAATAAAGGGATAAACTAAAGATTGGAAGAAAATATTTTCTAGACACATATCTGGTAAAGGATTTGTATCCAAAATATACAAACAATTCCTAAAACCCAACAATAAGAAATCAACTAAGCCAATTAAAAAGTAGACAAGAATTCTAAACAAACCTCTCTCCAATAAAGAAATATAGACTGCAAACAAGCTTAACAACATCATATGTTATTAAGGAATGGCAAGGTAATACAATGAGATACCCCTATAGACATACTAGAATGGCTAAATCACAAAACACTGACAACAGTGGCAAGGATGTAGAGCATCAGAAACTTTTATTCATTGCTTGTGGGGATGCAAAATGGTACTGAAGGAGCTTATGAAATTTTGGTTCAAAATATGATTCCTTGGTATAAAGAGTATTTTGAATTAAAGACCTTTAGAGATCACTAGGCACTGGAATGGGCTTTCCCTCTTTCTTCATAAAAAACCCCCGACCCATCAAAAAGAAAAATCAACTTTTCTTCCCGAATGCAACCAGAGTGGGCCCAAATCATTTTAAATATTATACCTGTCTCTTGGGTTAATTTAATTTCCAAAGAGAATCATTTACAAGTCAATCTCTTTCTCCCATCCATTCAGTCTCTCAAGAATCTATTCATCCTCCCTATTAACCATTTACTGCCCCTAAGCAGAATTACCTATATTCCTCATCTGCCCTTTCCCTCTAAAATGAGGTTGTATAAATTTCTGGACACCATTGGGATATTGGATAATCACTCTGTGATTCTCCCCATGTGCAGGGTAAATAAATCTCTTTCTCTTATTAATCTGCTTATTGTAAGTTGATCCTTCAGTGAATCTTCCGGGGCAAAGAAGAAGTTTCCCCTCCTACTCACATGTCAAGCTATGGCTCTATAGGGTAAAACATAAAATCAAGTTGAAAGGCTATTTAGATAGAAAAATGAGAAACTATATTGTATATTTCTATAGAGCTATTTTCATATATAAGAAATTCGCTCATTTGTGTAGATACATCATCCTAGTAACTTGGTAATTTAGGGAATGACTATTAACACTGGTGAAAAAATGTCAGGTCATAATAAATCTTATCTTACTTTTAACAAGATAAAAATTTCTTACCTTTATATCAGATATACTAGATCTATATAAATATTTTAGAATGAAAACACAAATACTGTTTTATATATACCTATTTTATATATATGAATTAAATATATATGCATACATATATTTTATATATATATGCATACATATATTGTGACACACCATATAGATATATAATTAATGTCTCTATATATAGTCTCTCTCCATATATATATATATATATGTATATATATATATAATCACATCTTTCAAAATTTTCAGAGGATATCCTTTTGGAGAGAAGGCCAGTTCTAACATGTTTTTATATTTTCAAAGCCCATGAATTTAACTTATTCTCATGTCAAGTTATTAATATATTTTTCTTATTTTAAGAATGCCTATTTTATTTATGAATTATTGAATCAATAAAGGAAACCATGTTCAAAGCAATTCTCCCATGTGAAATCATGGCAGAGGTCTTGTCTGTTTATATAACAGAGGGCAGGTACACATAGACAGAGGAAAGATGGAAGCAATAAAAAAAAGCAGGATAAATGAAAGCACACTGAGAAATCTAGGGGAAAACAGTTGAATGAAGTAATGACAATGTCTCAGGCAAATAGAGAATTTTTTTACCACAGGCTTTCTCTACTCTCAGGCACAATTACAACAGCTGTACCATATAGCTTCTATCAGTCATAATCTAGGTTAGCATTTCTTTCTATTAACCAAGCAATAGAGGAATAAAAATTACTTATACTAGTCCATATGAGGCACTGTGTTTGCTGCAATGCATTCTGATGGCTTAATTAGGTAGACCGTGTGGTACAAGGGATTTTTCCAGCCAGGTTCATCACAAAGGCCATATCATCAAAGTAGAATGGTCCTGGGCTCTGCAGCTAGATTACAAATACAAGCTTCTTCACTGAATGTCTTGTAACTGCCTGTGTCTGTTAGTTTGCTTCCATCTATTTAAACAATTAAATAAAGCTTCTCAAGAAGACCAAGGCTAATAAAGAGGCATGGCGCCAAAGTACAGCTGGCAATTTCTCTACTTATTAGGCTCTCATCTTGAACTGATTGATAGTCTCTAGAAAGTAACGAAAACATTGGTTTTATTTTCCCTTAAGTATTTGTTCTCTTTCAAGACTTGACATTTCTATTGATAGAATCTCCAATTCTTTGTAATACCTCCCTATATAAATGTTAAATATACACATATATATTTAAGTAATAGGCCAAGAAATATATAATCATCAGAGAATTTTTTAAAAGTATATATTTCAGTAAACAAATATGGGGTAAAAATCTTGAGCAAAGCAATTACACTGAGAAAATAAATCATATAAAGCCGATATATTCACAACCATTTATTCCATAGTTTTGTTATAATATTAAGCTTATGAGTGTTATCTTTACCTTGGTTAATGTCTAGAAAATTCTACTAGTGTTAATATCTATACTATGCACTATAGTAATATATGTATGGATACATATGTAAAACTGTGCATGATGACTTTAAATAGCATTTTTAATTCATTATGAATTTCAGTTAATCAAAAAACATCAAATAATGGCTCTAAATCAAATGGAAGTACTGTAACCATCATTCTCATAAATTTTCTATCTGATATTTACAAGTAATTATATATTGTATATCTATCTGATATTTATAAGTAATTATATATTGTACATCATGTACGATAAATATATATTAAATCCAATCACAATGTGGTACTGTGCATCTGTTTCATTTTGTTGAAAATGTCATCATTGGCCAATCCCCTAAGATGAAATCTTGGGGTCATTTTTAACATCTCTCTCCTTCCTTCTCATTTTCCATTATCACCACTTTCTCAGACCCTATATCCTGTATACTTTTCCAAACCTGTCTCTTTTTCATCTCTATTGTACCACCCAAAGTGAGACTTTTGCCATATATTTTTTTCCTGCAACCGCTTCTTCTCATTAATATGTTCATTTATGGATAAACATTCAGGGAATAATGTCTATCTATTCTTTACTCTTTTAAATATCAATTATACATTTAAAGAACCCCAGGAGTTTTTTCCTTCTTTCCATCATAATAATTTATTATAATTAGAAAATTAGATGTGTAATTGGTTTTTAAGGTATTTCCTCCACAAAGAAGATACCAAACCTGCTTCATTCACCTGCCCCCCCCCAATTTAATAACAAAACTTTGAAGAAATATGTATTACATTAACATTTGTTGAATTACTAAACTAAAATTATAAACCAAATATACCATTTTTTCACTGGAATTACTATTTTAAAATAGTCTTATTAGGTTACTTCCATGCTTAAACTCTCTCATTCCATCTTATTGATCAGAGTTTACAGTTAAAGCTGCTTAGCATAGTATAAAAGGCTTCTCCAAATTTGAACTTCAAGCAATTCACCCACCTTGGCCTCCCAGATTGCTAGGATTACAGGTTTGAGCCACCGCACCTGGCCAGTAGTTCAATAATAGCCTGAAGCCACGCATGTGACACTGGTCATAAAGACCCAGCACAACTGCCACACACTCCCCTTTTAAAAGCCCTGTATTTGTGTTTAAAACAATGATGGCAATCTTTGTCATCTTAGTCTGCTGCCCTCCTCATTTACTAGCAAATTAATAAGCTTCTCTTTCCTTTTCCTCAAACCACTACTCCTTGTTTTTCTTTCTGGCTGATTCAGCCTCAGGGATAAGTATCAAACTTTCAGTAGCAGGCACATTTTCTCAGGACCTCTTGAGGCCATGTGTTCCAGGCCAGTCACACACATTCAGCTCAGAATAAACCTCTGTAAATGGTTTTTTTTCTGCTAACAGTAAGTAGCATAAATTAAGAGGTATTTTTAGTAACAACTTCCTAGCATTTTTTCCCTAAGATATCAATGTCAGCATATGAAATACAAATGATGAATGGGAATACTCTTATAAGGAAAATAATGACCTAAAAATGAAGTATACAGCTAATTTTAACAACTATAAATCAGATGTGCAATTATCTGTGCATTATGTGTAATGTAAATTTAAAACCAAAAACATGTACTTTTTGAGGTAGAGCACTAGCTTATCTGAAGAGTATTTATATTTACTTTAGATAACTATTACAGCCCAACCTGGTTCATTGCCCCTCAGGAAGCCATACACTGAAAGAGCAGGGGTTATAGAAGAGAAAGAGTTCAATATCATAGGTGCCATGTAAGGAGATGGGAGGAATTTATCAAACCTGTCTACTCAATAGTTTGAGAGAAAAGGTTTTTAAAGATAGTTTGGTGGAAAAGAGATAGGAATTTGGGTCTGCAGGTTGGCAGAGGGATGAACTCATAAGGTGGGGCAGCAGAAATTATCTTCTCAGTTGGGAGATTTCCTGGGTAGGGAGTATCTCAAGGCTGTTGGATCCATTCCCACAACTATCCACAGGTCCAGTTGGTTTCAGTGGGACCCCTGAATGTAGAGTCGGAAAAGTACTTCAAAGATAAGTCATAGGCTTTATAGTAGTAATGTTATGAAGAGAAGCACAAGTCTTGGGCTTTAGGTCTCATTGGGATATTGAGCAATAGTCTTCCTGTGCACATGGTAACAATAAAATTTGCATGGATTTTCTCTTATTCATCTGCTTCATTATGAGTTGATTTTTCAGCAAACCTTCCAAAAGTTTTCCTTTTGCCCTAACAACAGTCCGTGTCCTTTTTTTTCATATAGGTGAAAGAATGGATAAGCAGAGTCTGAGGCAATATGAACTTGTTTTATTTCTATGTATCTATATGTACATATATTATATATATGTGTGTGTGCATGTGTATATAGAAATTATGCTAAATTACTGAATCAATGATGATAGAGGGGAAAATAGATAAATATATTGACTCATTCTAACCAAAGACATTAACTTTCCATCAAAGTGACTCAATGGTGATGTTTAAACCTTGAAGAAGGCCCAATCCAGACAATATAAAACAGGACCTCAGACCATAAGCAGGACCTCTCGTTAAGACAGAGGACCTGTTCATTGTGCGAATACATCTTGCTCTTGCTCTATAAACCTATCTTGCTCTTCCTCAATAAACTTTCATGCTGGCCTTGCTATGGCTGTTTCTGGTCATTCCATGGCCAAGAGCACACCAAGAACTAAGAACAGACTGCCAACCTGACAAACTTGTTTGTAGATCCTAATAACATTATTATCGATGTTAGTAAATGCAACTTCCATATGTAGAGACTGCTCAGTACCTCAAGCTATTAGATTATTTTACCTATAATCCACATACATCTCACAAGTTAATTCTAACATTATTTTTGAGGGGTAAAGTGACAAAGAGAGAGATTAAATTATTGACTGAGGCCACACAACTAAAACATAGCAGAGATATTATCCAAACACAAGGCCTATGTGAACCAAAAGCCACCATTTTCTCCACTAGGGCATTCTGAGTGTCTCCATATTGCTTAAGTAAGTTTTCTTTCTTTCCATTTTTTCTTCCTTTATTCCATAAAATTTTTTTAGTGCCTGTTGTGTGCCAGGTGCACACTTGCACACTGCTATGGCCAGATATTGGCAGTGAACAAAATAGATCATGGAGAATAAAAAGAAGAAAACCACAGAGGTATATATATATATAGTATTCATCCAACTATATAAATCTAATAAACACCAGATGAAACTGTATATTGCTTAGGGATTCACACATATGAAGTAAAACTATATAAGAAAATAATGAAATAATTAGTATAAACTTGAAGGGAGATATTATTTGTAGTGGGAAGAGAGGGGACTGTGATTGGAAATAGTCTCTCAGTTAAGGGACTAAGCTAAGAACCACCTTAGTGGCTTTGGGTTTAGCTAGATGATCTCTTTTATAGCATCCACTAGCTCACACCTGAGTTTACAGAAAGATATAGGACAGGAAACACAGCATGTTAGCGTCAAGTGTGTCATCACCAAAAGAACCCCCAAGTGATAGTTTTATAAAGTGGATGGGTGTGTTATTATTGTTATTCAGATTAAAATGTGAAAAGTTACATTCAGAGAGTATTTGGTTTCGCTTATGGTTTTCTTCTATAAGGTTTATAAAAATGTATAAAAGTAACTTTTTATTCTATTTTATTTATAGTGAGTATTATAATTAGGAATCATATTTGAGCATGAGTCATGAATCATACTTTGTCTTCTAATGGTTCTTTGAAGAGCTGATGTATCCACTAGACATAGTGGTATAACATGAGCCAACAATATGGTTAGGGCCTGTTATAGTATATTAATTTATTTTAAAATAAATAAGTAAACTTTCATGGTGAAAGATTAGATTCATATTGATACCAACATAGTTTTAAAATATTATTTTATGGATGAAGGGGAATCATGAAGGTAGAAATGTCTAGGGTTTTTAAGTCATAATGCAGCCCAGTTCTTAGCCTCTTTAAAAGAATATTTGCATAATTCACACGTTATTCTAGTTAGTTATAAATTCCCAGCCACTTAATGTATGAATTAAGACTTTTCTAAGGCATGGACACAATATGGGGAGAATTGTATTCACTAGACAAATCTAAGTTAGAATTCTATAATTTTCAATAGTACAGGTTAATTTTCACTGATCTATTTATTAGCTCATTGGCTTTTTGTACTGAGCTAATGTCTTTCATCCAATATAAACAATTATGCTTTTGAATCTAGAAATATTATTATGAAATGAAAATAGCAAGAAACATAAGCAAAAACAAACCAAAATAAACCACCAGTGGCTTCAAACCTGCTTCTCTAAATCCTTGCAATATAGGAAATAAATATCTCTAAATACTTTTATTTCTTTCTCATGAAGACCCATCCTCAGAGAATACACATTCTTTAAGGGTATTCAACATTTTTGGTATTTTTTAAAAATCAATTCAAACACTGTCTAAAGCCCTGGTTCTTAAATTTTCTGTGTTAAATAATTTTAGGTACTTGTAAAACGGCAGATTCCTAAGCTTCAAATCCAGGCTCTTTATTTCAGTGACTCTGCTATGGACCTTAGGAAACTATATTTGTAATAAACATATCAGGTGTTTCCAAAAAAAATGTATGGAAAATATATTGAAGAGCAATTCTCTAGTCATGCAGATTTGTCAAATAGCATGTAAAATCAAATTACTTTTGTGTACAATACCTCTATTATCGCATAATTATAAAAATTAAATACATGTTAAAGTACTTTTATACCTAAATATTATATTCTACTAGTAACTTTTTATGTCTTTAAAATAAGTAATTAATTTCTGAATAATCAGTGCAGTTAAAAAATCATAATATTTACCTCATAGCAAGCCATCTCTATGGATTCTAAATAATGTGCAATTCTCTAATTATTGTCCATGGCTACTCAGCTGTAGAAACCAAACACAACTTTTGTAAAAACTATTCCTGTATTGTAAAAAACTTTGTAAGAAACAGGTACGCAATGTTATTTGTTAAATAAAGTATTTCAAAGGAAATGCTTAAAGATTCTGTCACATTTAGATTCTAAAAATTTACTTTCAATTTGTTTCATATATAAAGGAGATTTTTAAAATCCTGAAATAATTCCTGAAGTTTATTCAAAATGTATTTAGCATATGAAAAGAAAAAAAACCACAAATGTATGGGGATTTTATTATTATTATTTCATTATTTATAGAATATTACATAAGGATTTTTTTTTTTAATTTACAAGTTATCTGTGGATGATTCGAACCCAGCTAACAGCTCCTTCCTGTATCCTTTGGGTCTAACAGCAAGGTACTGACATTGCGGTGAATGTATGGGTGGGGCAGGCAAGCAGTAAATCATTTCAGAAAATTTCACACTAGAGGCTTGTTGACATGAGGCAGGGAAAAAGGAAATAACCCTGTCTTACACCTGCATCTTTACTGAAGGAAAACACTGCCACACATTTAGAGAATGGAGAGAAAAAATAAATCATGCTTAAATTTAAGTGGGCTGTTTGATTTATTCAAATAAAAATATAATCTTGTAGGCTTTTCCTCCATGCATTTTCATCCTAAATTTTGCAATACAAACCTAGAATTCAACCTTTTTCTTATTTTTTAATGTAGATGTTCTTCACATTTTCAATTCAATTCCAGTGTAAGTGAAATGCATACTTTTAAAACATAATGTTTAACATTTGCCTTTCATTGTCTTCTTGACATCTGTTGCAATAAAAGAGAGATGTGCAGAATGTAAAGATTGGCATCTGCCAGATTTTTTTTTGGAGAAATTAAATAAAGATGTAGCATAGCTCTGATACAGCATACCTCAAGGGATAACCTCATTTGGTTTACGAATCTATTTTATGTGTGAATTAGAGATTTAGTAAGTTAACATGATGAATATCTACTTGTGGTTTTAACAAAGAGAAGGCAGGTTTCAATGGGTTCTATATGCAACGAAGGGCAAAAATCAAATGGTTGGAGAGGCCCAATCACCCCTAAAATTTATTTCTTAAGTATTTTACATACAATATTGTAAAACTTAATAACAATTTTAAGAATGTGTTATATACAAAATAGAAAATTAAAAAAAAATCTGAGCTGTGTAATACAAGAATTCCAGACATTATATTCAAATGATGTTTTAATATTTAATTACACCAAGTGATCTGGTCATAGTTTGACTGCAAACTACTTTATTGTTCTGCTAATAAATATTATGTTGGATTTCTTAATGGCTCTTTTATTTTGTTCCCTGAGACATTTTGTTCTAGTAGACTCCTCTGCTAATGATAACTCACCTGGTTAAGTACTATAGAATACATACTTCTTATTTTTCATAAGCATGTTACATTTTTTAATTCATTTGACTTCTTTCTATGATTTTTTTTATTATTAGAAACACATTTCTGATGAAGGATGTTCTTTTCTCAAGGACAAGAGTGAAAATAAATCAGTTGGATAAGAAACTATGTTTTTAAAAAAGACACTGATATTTGATTTTTAAAGCTAACCCCATTTTTGCTCCCTCTGAGCTATGCTAAATTCAGTCCAGATAGAAGGCTTCTAATGAACATAGCAAAGCTAGAACAACCACACAAAAAGAATCATTACTTCTCTTCATTCCAAGATTAATGGAATGGAGGGGACATTCTGAGGCTGATGAGTCCTTTCAGTAGGTTTTCTAACCTCCCCAGCCTGAAACCAATGCATCTAGATGGAGGCAGTTATGAAAATGACTTTCACTCTGCAGGTGTTCCTTTTGAAAAGCTAACAGCATATGTCTTTTGACAGATAAATTACTTTGAAATAATTCCGGGACTCTGTGGTCCTGAAAAAAATTGACATCTCTATGCATCCCATTTTGGGGTACCTTTATTTATTTTTAAGAAGATACTGCCTCAAAATGAGCCCCGAGTAACCAATTTGTATGGCATATTTTTAAGTAACTGATAACCAATCTATCACTTTTGTAACCCATCTACCTATTATATTGGATAATGCACTCATGTTCTTTAAACTCTCTTTAGATTTAAAGGTGTTCACATGTAAGACAGTAATTACTGAGTTTTGGTAATTTTTGCACCTAAATGTTCAAATTGATTTGTCTTGTCTAAAATTATACAATATCCTTTTGAATAAAAAGGTTGCATTTTTTATTCCCTGGATAAACCTTATACCGCCCCACCATATATGCTGACGTATGCATTCCTTCTTCTACTCGATAGACAGAGGTAGTTTAAATTTCACTTGACTATTTTGAGTTTTGATTACCTGCCCAATGACTAGATAATGAACTGCACTTGTGGACCTGTAGCAGTTATTAGCTGGCCAAACAGTTTAAGGACAATTATACCTAAACTATATCTACATTTACAGTTATAGTTTTCAAAACACTTTCATATGTTTCCTCTTTATCCTGATGATCTACAAAAGAGTGAATTCATTTGTACTTATATTTGCTTTGCTTTGCTTTTTGCATATATTTAAAAAATGTGTGACAGTTTCACAGATTGCTAATTTTTGATATTTAGTTCATACACTCATCTTAATCAATACACAACAGAGTAAGTGACAAGAGAAGGGAATGTAGGGACAGAGGAAAAACAAAAACATGTAGTAATTTCAGTGTGTAAACCTAATTCAGTACAACGTTGCTATATATGCTTTAACAGAATTACATTTTCTGTACACTTCACCCATATGGAAATGTATTTAACAAGAATATAAATCAATTTATTTGTTTACAACTTCCTTATCTTCTTGGTTAAACTGTCAATCTTAACCCAGTAAGGGAAGAAATTGAAGCCCCTAGGTTTTTTGAAATCCTTGATTTGTGTGTGGATACACATGATCAGCTACATATAGTCACTGAATATAAAAATAAATACAACAATAAAGTAAACAAAAATGAAGTTTCATAATTTGGTAATGAAATATCATATGGCATTCTTTTATGAATAACTTGGCTAAATTATGACAACATATTAGATATGTCCAAATTAACTACAATTTTCCCCAGTTTTATCTATGAGGAAATTGAAATGGTATTTTGATTAGTTCATCAATATATCATTCTATTTTTCACTACCAGAACATTGAGTTTAGTTAATTCCTATAAAATAGTTTAAACAAAACATTTTACAGATATGTTATTCTTGTACCACTAATAAAATTATGACTTCAAGGAAACAGGTTTCTAACTTCTCCCAAAACAATGGTAACTATGGTAGCAACACAATAGCACGTTGCATTTTTATTCTGACATTGTTCAACCTGTTAATTAACTTGTCACTACTCTAAAGGCATTTCAGTTTTAAGCTTTTCACTGTTTTTGATGTTCTTTTTCTATGGTACTAACATGCACTGGGACTTTGTTTTCTTCCCGTGTTACACATATTTTCCCTACTGTAGTTGTTCTTCCATCACACTAATTCACTTAATTAATATAATAATTCCCTGTTTCAGCAAGAATGAATTTTTCTCAATTTTCTGTTCCTCTTGAGAATTAGTAAGGTTCTCTGTATTAAAGAATAATCATTTGATCCCTGAAATTTATCAGCACACATACACAGGAAGACATTCACACAGACTTACAAGTTCCAAATAAAACGAACAAATTTGTTTTATAATACGCACAATGAAAAATGAATTTAAAGCAAAGAAGGAATATTGCTTAAATATTGATCAAACAAAAGCCTAGTACTTACCTGGAATAAGCTGGGCTGGAAATAGATGATTTTTTGACAAGCTGAGGAGTGATATTATGACCAAAAAAGGAAGATGTTTCCATTTCATCTTTGTCCCTTCCTTGCATTACCCCCAGCCAGTGACACAGATGTGTGTTATCTGGGGAGATAAAAAAGAAAACAAAACATCAAATTGTTATTTTTCTAATGCTTAGCTATACTGAGGTAAAGAAAATGCTTAAAGTATTTTGAAAACTGTATTTCAAATGGATTTGAAATGTCATTTTTTGAAATGATAAAACATAATAGTTAAATAATTGAAATAATTAAAAATGAAAATAACTTACAATGAATATGCTTGTATAGAATATATTTCATGATATATGTTCAATGAATAGGCTATTTATTAATTTAAAAAATTTATTTTCAGTCAGATAATATTCATAAATGATTCCTTGGTTTTCTCTGTCTTTTAGGGGATGCCAAATAAGTGTTTTTACTTTGATTTCCCAGAAATTTAGTCTCACCCCATTTAGAAAACATTTGCAATTATTCATTAACCAAATATTTACAAACTACTTATAATGAGTCAGGCCTTATATATGCTATGTGGTGATACCAAAGAAAACACCCATGTGCATAAAAAGCTTGAGGCCACTTTAATCACGTGAATGCACAAAAAAAATTCAAAAAATGCTTACTACATGGGGTATTCTGAACAAGACACTCTATATCAGTCATAAAAGAGACAGAAAGACAGTGTTCTTGCAAGAAACAAAACTTATAATCAGTGAGGCCTTTTGATACGATAATGACTCTAACAAGTGGCAGAATAAAACTATGGGGGTACATGTAGATGTCTAATTAGTTTTGTCTGGGACAACTGACCAAACTTATACTAAAGAAGTAGCATTTTGAGGTATGGGATGTTAATAATATTTAATAGGTGGAGAATAAAAAATAATTTTCAGAATGAGAGAACAGTATAACCAAATATCAAAGTAAAATGGTGTGTCCATGTGTGTATATGTGTGTGTGTGTGTATGTGTGTATGTGTATGTATTCCATGATGCATATACTATATATCTATTTCATGATGTATATATATTCCAAAGGCATAATATATTCCGGGTGCTGTAAGGGAACTTATTGTTTGGCTGGATGATAGGGTTTGCCAGAACATAAAGTAGTAGAAAACTGAAAATGTAAGATGGGCATAAAGATAGGAAAAGAGAAATCACTATAGAGTTTAATAATAGATAATAATATGACCTAAACAAGTTAGAAGATAACACTGTAGGAATGTGAAGGATAAAATAATTTAGAGAAAAACTGGGATAGAGACCATAAAAAAAGCACAGAAATTTATAATGGATCCTTACAAAGGACATTGGCAAAGGTCAAAATGGGATGGGAGTTAGATATGTGATATTGTGCAGTTATACTTTGTGGAACACGGCAATTTATTAGATTTGGGAGTTGGAAAGTAAAAAGATTTATTGATTTAACAGAATGTTAGTCAAAAACATTAATAAATAACTAGATCTAGTACAAAATGAAAAGTAATTTGTCCCAAAAGAAAAATAAACTTCTACCATTCATTGTTTTAATTTCAAAATATTACAGGGGTATAAATGTTTTTGGTTACATGAGTCGATTTTGTAATGCTTGAGTCAGGGATATAAGTGTGATGACTACCCAGATAGTGTTCATTGTACCTGTTAGGTAGATATTCACCTTTTCCCTCCTCCCTGGTTCCCCCTGCTTTATTTCTACTGAATTTTACTTCCCTCTGTGCACATGTGCTCATCGGTTAGTTCCAAATTAATAGCAAGTATATGTGGTGATTATTTTTAGATACTTCACTTAGGATAATGGTCTCCAGTTCCAGAATGGCTTTTATTAAAAAGTTCAAAAACAATAAATGCTGGAAGAGATGCAAAGAGAAAGGAATGCTTATACATTGTTGGTGGGACCGCAAATTAGTACAACCTCTATGGAAAACAGTATGAAGATTCAAAGAACTAAAAATAGACCTACCATTCAATCCAGCAATCCTACTACTGGGTATTTACCCAAAGGGAAAGAAGTCATTTTATCAAAAAGATACCTGTACTCAAATGTTTATTGCAGCACAATTCATAATTGCAAAGATGTGGAATCAACCTAAGCTCCCATCAAGTCATGAATGGATTAACAAAATGTATATATCATGGAGTACTATTCAGCCATCAAAAGAATATCATTCATTTTTATAACACTCAGAATGGCAACTCAAAAAAGGACAACTCACTTAATTCTGTAGGTTTATTGGAACATAGCTGTTTTCAATTTGTCTGTTTAAGTTGAGTTGTCCTTATTTTAGTCCCTATTGCAGAGTTAGTTTGCCAAGTGTTCCTTCAGGAGAGATGCCTAATTCTACTTCCAAACAGCTACCATCACCCGACATTACCTAAGATATGTGGAGATTATCTCTTCTCTCCAGAATTCTACAAGCAACTCCTGAGGTAGAAACTTGCCTCAAAGAAATATTCTTGGTTACTGTAGTTTCATATTTATTTTCTGTCTTTGCCTTGGGGCTACTGTTGTTGTAACTCTCCTTATCCTACTATATTACTCATAAGTGACATTATATACCCATATTATGTTTCATGGTTTATCTGTTTTAAGTGTCAAATGATAGTAGATTAGATTTATAGATAAGCACAAGCCTAGATGAACATTTCTACTCTTTAATCCATACTAGGCAGTCGTTAGTTTGTCCAAAGTCTCCTTTTCAGGGTTATCCATTGAATGTTTTGTCTTATAGTCACATTTCTCAGTGAAGTAGAAATGATTAGTTCTTCCAGAGAAAATACATAAGTTTACCGTGTACTGGTTGTTTCTGCTTGACTTGGTTTTGATATAATAATTGCCCTATCTTCTTGGTTGCTTGCCTAGGGAGTTTGTCAGATTTTTCCTCTCTATAATTGATGGTTCTGAACCCTAAACACCACAGTCCCTGTTTTGGAATAAACCCTAGACCTTTGATTTCATCAATGTGCATAAGCAGTTTTATTTCAGCTCTTGATGTAAGTAAAAGCATGTATAAATCTAGAGGCTCTTTATGACTTGCTTATTATTTAAGAATTTAGAATGATTATATTTGTTAAATGATATTCTATCGTATATTTATTGAAATTGAGATATCCATATCTGTGATTAATTATATTCTAACTGTATTTCATTAATAATGACATATAGCTTATTTATAATTGGATGTTATTGATAAAACAAAGGTCCTGATCAAACAAGTACATTTTTTACTTTAAAATGAATACAAGAATCATAAAAAAAACTTGAAAGTAAAATAATTTCTTATAGTTGAATGAATTCCTCCAAGTTACATTATTCAGCTGGCAGTTTTTATTTCAAATTTCTATAATATTTTTGTATGAATATACAACAAATAAATTTTCACTACCTCATGATATTTCTGAGAATTTATACCATAAGTGACTAATAATATAATCTATATTTAAGGTAGCACCCACAGATCCGAAAAGGTCACTGCATTATTTGCCATTGTACACACATCACTTTGATACTTTGAAGTTTTTTAAAAAAGATTTTAATTTTTAGGGCAGCTTTAAGTTTACAGAAAAATTGAATGGAAGTCACAGAGATTTCTCATATATCCCCTTCCCTCACATATGCATAGCCTCCTTCATTATCAACGACCCCCATTGGAGTGGCACATTTGGTAAAACTGATGAACCTACATGGACACATTATTATCACCCAAACTCCATAGTTCACATTAAGGTTTACTCTTGTTGTTGTGCATTTTATGAATTTGAACAAATTTACATGACACATATCTACCATCATAGTATCATATGGAATAGTTTCACTGTCCTAAAAATCCTCTGTAATTTCATCTATTTATCCCTTTCTCCATTCCCTAGCAACCATTGGTCTTCTTACTGGCTACATTTTTTGCCTTTTCCAGAAGGTCTTATAATTGTAATCATACAGTATGTAGCCTTTTAAGACAGGCTTCTTTCACATTTAATAATACACATTTAAGTTTCCTCCATTTTTTTCATAGTTTGATAGCTTATTTCTTTTTAGCACTAATATTCCACTGTTTGAATGTACCACAGTTCGTTTATCCATTCACCTGCTGAGGGATACCTTGGTTTCTTACAAGTTTTGGTAATTATGACTAAAACTGTTATAAATATCCATGTGCAGGTTTTTGTGTGGAGATAAATTTTTAACTCATCTAGGTAAATAACACAACTAGTATGCTTGTTGGATTATATGGTAAGACTATGTTTAGTGTTTTAAGAAACTGTCAAACTGTCTCTCAAAGACAGTTATCAAAATGATTGCAAATCATTTTGCATTTCCACTAGCAACAAATAAGAGTTTCTGTTGCTCAACATCCTTGCCAGCAGTTGGTATTATCATGTTCTGGATTTTGGCTATTCTCATAGGTGTGTAGAGTTTTTAATTTTGATGAAGTCCAACTTATCAATTCTTTCTAAATATCCTGAAATTTTGATCTTTAAGAGTCCCCTCTCAATTGGAAAGTACCCTAAATTAGGATATAACCTTATTGGCAAATATACTAACCTCTTATTTAAAATCATGCTTTTTGACATATTAAGAGGATGATCGATTTTAGTGAAGAATGCGATATAACTGTATTTAAATACTTTCTGAGTATTGAATATAATGAATTCAACAAGTAAAATCATAATACCCTACAAATACAAGGACACTTTTCTCATGGACAGGGACATACTGTGCATACTGTTGAAGTACTAAGAATGTTTATACATATGATTTTGCATTAAAGAAACTAACATTATATGAGAAAAGAGATATCAATTTATAATATCTCTTTCTATGATGAAATCCTTGGCTGAATATGTTACTACTGAATTATTTAAGTATAATGTAAATGCTTTAAAATATAATTTACTTGTGAATTACAAGTGTATGGAAGTAATATAAGCCAGTGCTTTAGAAGCATAGTTGGTAAATCCAAATTATCTGGGTGTGAATCCTATCTCAACACTCAGATATTATTTGACTTTCAGCAAACAACTTAAATTTTCTTAGTTTCATCTTTCTGAACTGCAAAATGTGAAGAATAATAATAGCTACAACATTGGATGAGGTGTATGTAGTGTGTTTATAAGAGTGTCTGCTCCATCTCCTGCTATATATTAATATCGATTAGCATCAACACCAGCCTCAAATAGTATCCAGTGAGGTGATGACAGAACCAATCTTGGATTTGTATTTATTTGCATATTGCTTCACACTTGAATAGCATCTTGCTTAGGTTTAATTTGCAAAGGTTTTGATTGATTTTAATGGGATTTATTGAGATTTAATTTATCCAGGATAAAATGAACTCTTTTAAAGAGTGCAGTTCAATTTTGACAAATGTATATAGCCATATAGCCTTCACCCCACTCAAACTATAGATCCTTTCTACAGGAGTTTTATTATTGAAAGCTAATATGTTATATGCATATGCTGTTCCTATGTATTATATATGTTGTTAATGTGCATTTTCAAATAATAATACATTTAATAACATGCTGATTCATCCTCTCTTTTTAGGAGAATAATTGCCTCACAGATAGTTTTCAAAATTTATTTTGGAAAAAAAATCCTGTTCCACTGATTATCATTGTAATTTCATAGATAGTAAAAAAGTTTCATAAGAAATTAATGTATCCCAATGCATGGTTCAATAAGGTCAAAGACATTTTTTGGGGCACACATTTTGGATTACTTAAGAGAACACCTACATTTTGTAAACTTATCAGTGCATGATGCTTATTTTTCAGCTTCTTCAGAAACACTTCAGCCTAGGTGGCTTTTTTTTATTACATATTTGGAAGGACAGAAACTATCAAGGATTTCCTTGTTACTAGCCCAAATTGATTCTCCTTTAAGTTACACTACTCTTCTTTCTGCTGAGTTGAAAAGAAAAAGTGCTCTGAGAAACCAAACTATTTTTGGAGTCTTGTATTCTCAGCCTTTTCTTTTAGTCAGGTTAATTTTTAAGTGGATATCATCCAATGAGTCAAAGGTTGGAAAAGTTAGTAATGTTCAACAAAACAACAAAATCAATAACTGTTGATTATTTCTGGCCTTGTCTTTGATAAAGAGGGTAACTATGGCTAGTGGAGTATTACCTATGCCTAAAGATTGCCTGTCTTGGGGGAGATCAATGACTAGAAAAAGTAATCCTCCCTCGGGATTTTGCATATAACGATGGAACAGTCAGCAATCCCATATGGGTGAAGGAGATATTCTTCCTCTTCACAAATGAGATAGACTAAAGTTTGGTCTACAAAAAAAGACTGTACTCCAAGAGCTCATAAATGGAAGCCAATCATCAAATATTAAAGGTCCCTATTTAAATCAATCTTTGTGATGTTCTAGAATTTTTAAAAAAATAATTAAGAATGCAAAAATTAGGTTTATGGGAGTTATAATGAGACAAATAATAAATAATTTTGAACAATTAATCTGTGGAGAGTTCTGTGCCAGGCTGTGGTAAGTCAGATAGGTATGAAATAAATGTACTCTCTTTGTGTCAGAGCATTACATAATGTATTATATGTGAGTGACAAAGATATAAAGAATTAAGTTGGTCATGCCAGAAAGTAGTCTGGAGATAGGAAGGTGATCAGGCTTGAGCTAGGGTTTAAAGGGAGTATTGAAGTTACACAACTACAGTAACAGGTAAAGCTGCTCAGTGAGGAGATGTGTGATGTGTACATGAGTGAAACTACAGTGGAAGGTTTGTGTGAAAAGGTAAAACAAATAATGTATGATACATAGGTAGCACTTCCCCATTTACCTATGTATTGTCCATCAGATTTAATTATATTAGGAAAATAAGTCATAAAATATTATCTTTCACGTGAGAATTCAAGTTCAGAATCTTTGAGAGACTTGTGTGCATGAACACACATAGTTAGCAAATAAAGTGAACTGGAACCAACTCTAGTATATTTCTTACAACACTGTCAAAATGTCAGAGAATCAGAAGGTCTTGAATGGTAGACTAAACTCCAGGCTTTTTCTTATCAGTGGCATAATGCCATATGGGAAGACAAAGCTCAGTACCAACTGTATAACTTAAAGATAAAAGTGACCCAAGGTAAGGGAAACCATGCACATAATTATTAGTATATTGGAATACATATGGTGAATAGGACCTTACATATATGTCTAATTGATGGAAAGAAAAGTAGGAATAAACATTAAAGATATTGTAAAAAAGAAAGGCAACAATTTGGTAATGAACAACACACTGGAAGTAAAAAAAAAATAATGTGTGGTGCTGTTTCCAAAATTTCAAGCTAGAAAAGAGAAAGCTCAACAAAAAATCTCTCTCTCTCTCTCTAATTTTTATAAATGACTGGCTAATCTACACCTATTATAGAGTTCTCTAGAGTAATAATGTGTGTATAAGCCTAGCTAACTCTAAAAAGAAATTACTACTGTTTCTGTGTAATTAGAAGTGCATTTCACTTGAAATAAGAAGTCAGAATTGTTTAATACCTTCTAAAAATGCAGGTTTAATGCTTTCAAACAGACAAGGCAAACTGGATAGATATACCAAACTCTTTTTAAGTCAGAGCACTGTTAAGTTTCCTATAAAGAGTGTATTATTTGACAATAACATGCACAGAAAAACAGAGTATTTAAATCAAACTTTTAAGGATTGCTATATTGAAACATATTTTTTTTTGAGACAGAGTCTCACTCTGTTCCCTGGGCTGGAGTGCCATGGCATCAACCTAGCTCACAGCAACCTTAAACTCCTGGGCTTAAACCTCAACCTCCCAAGTGGTTGGGACTACAGGCTTGCGCCACCATGCCCAGCTAATTTTTTCTACATATTTTTAGTTGTTCAGCGAATTTCCTTCTATTTTTAGTAGAGATGGGGTCTTGTTCTTGCTCAGGTTGGTCTCGAACTCCTGACCTTGAGCGATCCTCCCACCTAGGCCTCCCAGAGTGTTAGGATTACAGGCTGAGCCACTATGCCCAGCCAATTCTTTTATATATATTAAAAACACTTACCTTATAATCCATTTATATTACATTTGGCTTAAGGATATCACATATACATAGAGAATCCTTTCCTCATAGAAACAGGTACATATTACACATTTAGCCTAATGTTTAAATTATCCTAAACCCCAAATTATTATATGCTAAACTTACAGTGTATTAACCTTCTCACTTCATTTATATACTTCAATTTGGTTTAAAATATAAAAAGAGGAAAGAAAAGACACTAAGAACAAAAGGCTTCTGAAAAATAAGTTTGAAATTAATACTGAGAATAAAATATCTGGATATAATGTATAGGAGTGATGATAAGACAAAGACAAATCTGGAAAACTGGGCTACAGAGTTAATCAGGAATAGCAGAAATAAGGGAATTAGCAAGATTCACAGTAGTGTGTGACCTCATTTCTTATAGATTCTGGTTATGTAGGCACAGCCACATTACTATTCACAACAGTTTTATTTGGACAGATTATGGACTCTACTTCCAATTAAGCTTATGTTCATTTCACAAAAGACTAATTAATTCTCATCACATTTCCAGGAAACAGAACATTTTAAACATACTGCGAGGAAACTCAGGGCATAGTGACAAACCTCAGGCTGTATATAAACAATGAGGTAGTTTGAGACTCTTATTCTATGTACAAATTGTACTAAAGTACCCCATCAAGGCCAGATAGTAAAAAAATATATATATATATTTTTTTTATGTTAGTACTCTTAAAACAGACAATCTATTAATCCCATATAAACAGATATGCTAATGTCACAGAGGGAAAAGAATAAAAAATACTTTACTGTTCTAAAGAGTAAAAAAATAATTAGAACTTCTGGTTGCTTTTTACATTCACTGTGTTTAAAGACACACCAATGGAATTTCTTACTAGCAAATTTTAAAGGAAAAAAGTTAAAAAATACCAAATACCCTGAAAAATAATCCTTCCCATCTCAGTCTGTGTAATTTCAATTCTACTGTGTTACAGTTTTAGAAAAATTATCACAAAGAAAGGACAAACAATGATTTCATTGCTACAAAATGAGAATCTGAAGCACTAGATAGATGGTTGTTGAAACACTGCACTGAATTATGCAAAATACTGATTTTCATCTTCAAAAAAGTAAAATATGAAGCCTAAAGACAGTCAGACTGATGGTCCCTAAAAGTTCTACTTAATGTTTGATTTCTGTTCAACATGTTGAAGCCAGCACTTCATCAGTGGTTTCAAGTAATGCTTGAATGCTTTTGGATTAGATATTTCTAATATAGTGCTTTCCTGGAATTCATATATGATTTTCAAGATTAAAATATAAAATCAATAAGACAGTAAGATGGTTGTCAATTGCTGGCTAAACTATGTTATCAAAATGATGGAAAAGCAGCTATACATAAAAATAAACATAATGTTCTACCCACAGGGCCTGATGAAGATAAACACTAGTTTCTCTACTGTAGCCACCACAATCATTAAAGAATCAATGGCAAATTAAACTTACAAATCCTTAGGGGGAAGAGGTGGGAGAAAAAAAGCACAGCAGTAAATGCAGAAAGGCGCAAATAAATTTTTCACCCTAAACAGAATGAGGTTCATTAGTATTGCTAACATAAAGACAAAGGTAAAGATAGCAAAATGAAGATTTTATCTTCTTTTCACTTTAATTATAGGGTTGCCTCAGGCAGAACTAGTTTTCAGACTTGCTTGAGAGAAGATTGCATTCATATATTAATAGAATTGTTTTAAGAGTAGGGAAGTTTAAAAAGATAATTCAATGTAAAGAAATAAAATACAGTGTACCAGAACTTTTTTTTTTTCAATTCTTCTTTTCTTATTTTGTAGCTAAGATAAAAACCATTACATCAGGCACTTTTTTTGAAATGAATGTTCAAATTCACAAAGATGGTTCCTTAAAAGTATACTCATGTACACCAAGACAAAAAGAAAGCAATTTTCAAACAAAAGCAATTTTCAAAATGCTGTGCTCACACTAGCTCAGTCAGATGAATTCTATGCCCACTTGACCTTCAATCATATTGTTCATTTCATCATTCTGATGAAAATTAGTGGGGCACATGATGCTTGGTCATCCTAGCTGAAAGTGAATCCAGTTGCGTACATATTTTTTCTGAACAATGTCGTTTTTCAAGTAATGTAAGGTGGATATACACAAATAGCCTCGCTGTTCTAATAAGTGTTGCTTCTGATAACTTAGATTTATCTTAGTACAGATAACAAAAATGGAAGAAAATGTCTGGGCATTGGTTTGATCAAAAAAAAGTTACAAATGAAGCTGGTCTGGCTTGACACTTCTCTTGAGAGACAGAAATGCGGCATGGTAGAAAGGGTGGGCAGTAAGAGAGCAAAAGAATCAGAGAAAATGTGAGAAACAGCACAGTTGATTTAGTAAGCATGTTCTGCTGGCAAAACCTGGAACTAACAACAAACCAAGCATACATCCAGTGGAGTTTGCTACCTCCAGAATATCCTCTGATTTCAGAGCCTGTACTGTGATCATTCTTTTCTCTGTGTTTAGTCTAATTGAAAAAGAATGTCTGGTGACATTTTTTTTTCACTTTAGACACTGCTGCTTCTATTAAAGCCAGCTACACTGTAAGTTAAAGGTGAAAAATCCAAACTGTGGTGCTTTTACATTTTAATAAATACAAATGTCTGATGAAGTAAAAAAAAAAAAAAAAGAAAAAAGGTACATTCAATGGAACATGATGTCACTATTAGAATGATTTCCCTACAAACTAAACAAGGATACATCAAAAACTATAGTAAAATGACCATACTTAAGTGCTTATGCTTTGTATTTAATAAACTTTGAGAACCTATTATGTGCTATCCTAAAGTACAAAAATGAATAAGACAGTTTCTGTCCAGGAAAATCTTACAGTAGGGCCAGGGAGAACAGAAGATAAGTTAAATGCAGAGTGGTAATTTCTGTAGCAAAGTATTTAAATAGAGCGCTGTGCTACAAGATCAAAGAGAGAACAAAGCAAACAGGTTTCTGGAAAATGAGAAAAATGTTAATCACAGAAGTGAACACTCGAAATAGATGTTGAAGGAACAGTAGCAGTTGATCAAGCCAAAAGAGCCAAGGACTAGAGAAGAGAATTCCAAATGAAAGCACCAACTGTGCCGAAGCCTAGAGAAAAGAATCTTGCTGAAGAACAATAAATGGTTTTGTTTGTGAGGGATTTCAGATGACATGTATGAGGGAGGTTATGATTGAAAATGAAAGTGAAAAAATAAAAATAAGGCCAAAAGTTAAGGGCTTTGTATGCCAAACGCATGTTTAAGATGAAGAATAAACTGAACAAATGCAGTTTCTTGTACAAAAGCTCTCTGAACATGGACTTGACATGGAAAGCCAGAGGTCATGAGGTTGCACAGGTCTCTGTCACAACATTCTACAATTATATTAGCATGCCTGCCATGTAGTAAACCCTAAATATTTGCTGAATTAATGGACAGATGAATGATCATGGAAATATGCAATTGAACCAATATACTTGCAGAAGAGATGGACATATTAATACAAGCACAAAAGCTATAACATTCATGAAATCCATGTGCCTATAAAGATTTCCTTTACCTTAGGCAAGAAATCATGGTAATTAAAAACAGAGAATACTTACAAAATCATTTTACTTACCAGCAGTAACTACAGCAAAATGTACTCAGTTTTCGTTCTTATTTTCTTTTATTTTTTACATGAATCAATTTCAAATACACTCCCTTGAAAGTGTATGGAAACCCAAAATTAGTTGAATTCTACCGGGAGAGGAGTCACAGCATCATTTTTAAATAGATGTAACACTTAAATTAAAATCTATTACTTGGGGTTTGATTTGTTAGTGTCTGTGTTTTTTACATTTATTCATATTAAAGCAAGATATTAATTTCTAAGCTGTGAGTAGATTGCACATCAATACTTAAATCAGCTGCAAATCTTTATATTTTTTAAGAGCAAATAGCTCTAGAAATGTCATTATCCCAAAATGCATATTCAGTCTAGTCCATCTTAGAAATTGCCTTCACTTGTGTTGGGTTAGTTTATGATGAGATAGTTAGCAGGGTGAGGACAAACGGAACAAGCGTTAAATTTCAAACCGACTATTAATAATTCTATAGTAGGAAAGACATTAATAAAGTAACAAAAGAGTAGGTCAAAGTAATTTTCATATGTCAACATACACAAAGACATAACAAAAAGATTCACATACAAAAGGATGTGCATGAAAGGTGGGGGAAAACTCTCTGACTGGCATTTGTGTTGCATGCATTCTAGAAAGCAAGGGTTTTTGAAAGGCATTTAGCTTTAAAGTACTCAGTGTTCCTTTGAATGTCCTCAGCAGGACCAGAAATGGAGGATTCAATTTTCAAAGATAATTGTGTCAGATAACTGTCTCATGCCTTTTCAGCAAGAATCTGATAAACACCTAATTACTAACCAAGTGATTTTAGAGCTACACAGCTGGGCCAGTGAGAAGCCTACCGGGAAAAGACTTGGTCATCCAATATATCAGGAGAGAAATGCAGTTGGGTTGCAAATTAATTTCATTTATTTGGATAATGAAATCTCACCAACGATCCTGAGGAAGAATTTATTATTTTAACAAATGAGTATAAATTTCAACATAAAATCAATGATAGCCACCCAAATAACTGCTCACCGTGAACGCATCTAAAACAATCTACTGAAAATAAAAAATAGGTTCTATTGGAATTTCAGGTGTTTATTTTCTTTGGGCAAGCTTTGTACAATTATACAATGGTATTCTGGTACTTTATAGGAAAAGGAAAAAGTTATTAATTATTTATTATTATTAATTTTATTATTATATTATTATAATTAATTTATTATTAATTAAATGATTGTTGTTGTATTAATATAAATATTAATATATTTTTGGCTGTTAGAACCTGGCTCAAATCTTTTAATAGAGATACTAGCCATCAATGTATGGCTATTCATCTTTAAATGTATACATATACACTCAGCTGACTCTTGCCTACTTCTGAATGTGATTCCTGATCATATTCCTGGCCTTTTCCTGTCAATGTCCCATTGCCTAGCCCATGTTGTCATATGTAGTTTAAAGCCTCAAATTAAGGCCCGATATTATGTACTGCCTTGAGATCTGGTGAAATTCAGATAGCTTCAAATGGCCTATTGCAAGTTCTCCTTCCCACTTTGCTTTCAGGGAAAAGGTCCTCTGTCCCAGCAACCCTCCTTATCAAAGGGACCATTCACAGTTCTCTGAAGCCCATGGAATGATTCAATCATATCATTCTGGAGGAACCAAGGGACACCTCACCTTCTTGATAGTAGAACCGTCCTCCTCTCCCCCCCCCATACACAAAAGCCTCTGGCTGCTCCCTGTGTTCTGGAGTGCCACCCCTCCATGTGACATTGCCTGGTGGATGGCATCCTTTTCTCTGAGGCTGTGAGTATATGTAATAAACTGCTGTTGATTTCATCTGCTCAGTGTTGAGTGTCATGTGTTAAACAAAACCCATAACCCTAAGGTAAGAATCTCTCCTTCCCACTCAGATTGATCTAAAGCACTGACCTCCTTCTTATTCAAGTAAACATGCCAATTTTTTTTGTGTGTGTGTGTGTGTACTTCCACGGTGACTTCCAAACTTTGGAAACCTGGAGGGGCAAATAAAATGATTGGAGGTGATGAGTAAAATGCGTTTTTTGTCAATGAATAAGATGTACTGACAGGTATTGGACACTTTCCTCAAGTCTCACATATAGCTCTATTGGTCTAGTGACTATCTTGTGTAAAATGATAGAGGATGAACTCAAAATAGGAAGATAGTAATTGAAAATGAAAATGATGGACTCCATTACCAAAGGATAATCAGAAAAGAGATTTATCTATAGCACAGTTAAAGTTCACTGTATTTCAGCAAGTTACACACAACAGATGTCCTCAAGTAGGACTTATTCTTTCAATAACCATTTTCATCCTAAAGATAAGAAGATGACTATTTGGCAGAGGCAATTTTGCTTTCTTTTCATTGCTTTTACATTCTGCTATGCATTATCTCTATTTGCCATGATTTCCGTTTTTTGTCCTGAAATTACCTCTATTTTAGGCAAGTTTGAGATCAGAGTCAAAATCATGATCAGAATGGAGAGGGAAAATCAAAGCAAACCAAAATAGCTACAGGAAATAGAAGGAAAATATATATGACATGCTTTCCTACTAAAATAGGCATATGATTGCTATTTAAAGTTACTTATTACATGCTTCCAAATTTATGCATAAAACTGAAGCATTTGAAATGTTCTTAAACTTTTAAAATAGTGAAATATTATGAAGCAATCAATAGTAAAATAGTGAATTTTAGTAATTAAAGCTCAGAGAACTAATAGGCACTTGCTTAATTGTTACTCTATTTTAGTCACTTCTAGATATAGGAAACGATTTGAGCCTCAAAGTAGAAACAGTGTGTTTTGGTTCTTGTTGCCAAGTAAATACACAGTTAAATAGAATTTGGAAAGACAAATTTCAAATGTATGCTTGTTTTTGAGAATGATATCAAAGATGAAAATGATACTGGTGATGCCTAGTTTCCAGTACTAGATAAAAGTCATCACTTTCCACATTTTGTCTTTTTCATGGTAAAATAACATGTAAAAATCATCATTTAGCCAATTTATTTTATGGCCATTTTCTAGAAAATTCCATCCTAATATAAATAGATATTTTTCTTGTTTTGTTCAAGCCAATTTTATCATCTGTTGAACATCTTCCTCCAAGTCAATAATTTCTCTTAGTATTAAGAAGTGTTCTACTATCTCACAACTGCAAACGCAATATGAAAGAAAATAAAGTATTTGTTGATTGACTCCTTAACACATTCCAGGTATGTTCATATTTAGTTATGCGTCTTTTGCAGTTAAATTATTTTATAAGAGTTGTCTCTATTCACTCTCTCTATTGCCCCATCTTCCCTTCACCTTTCTTACTTTACTTTTCTTACGTTGCTACCATCTCTGCACTGAAATTTTTCTTAGTAAGGTAGCCAATGACCCACTTCATGCTAAGAACTGTGAGAAATATTCAACACAATTTGCTACCTGTTCTTTAGAAAGCCCCTCTTCTCTGAGGCACTGTCTTGTTATACACTCTTGGTTTTCTTCCGATTTTTCTGGTCTCGACTTTTCAGGATAATTTTTTGGCAGTACCTCCTCTCTTGTGTGCCCTTTCTCTGCTTTACTTCTAAATAATTGATCTCTAAAAAGACAGTCCTGAAACTTTGTCTCTTTTTAGGTTCTTTTCCTGGCAAATTCCATCCTTCAATACTTTTTATGTGGTAATATTTTTTCAACCTATCCCTCTATCATGAGGTCCAGGCTCATGTGGCCAAATGATTATCTGACATCTGAGATCTTCATTTGCCTGTTTCATAGACACCTCAAATTTAACATACTTAAAATTGAACTTTTCATAAAATCCTCCTCATTCTCTCACCTAAATATATTTCTTCTTTAGTCTTTCCAAACTCTTCCATTCAAGTTCTCATGCTAGATTCCTGAGAACCAACTTCTCCTTGCTGTACCTTCCATATCCCAACCATCACTATAGTCTATTGATTTCACCCAGGTGTTCATAGAAACTTGAGTATGATCATCCTCCATTCCTACTTGCATATCCAAACCATCACTAAGTCCTGTTGATTCTCCCTCTAAATTATTTGTCAAATATCCAAATTTCCCTTTATCTTCAATATACTCACTTAAGACAAAATCATCTTTTCTTTTGTATGAATGTAACTATTGCCTCCTAACCATTTCCTTTATTTCAACTTAGCTTTCATCTATCCATTCTCCAAAAGTAATAAGGAATTTTTAAAAATTTTTAAAATTTTAAACATTTTTGAGTAAAACATACTCAGTGTTATATGTATAAAGCGCATTCATCTTCATTATACAGCTCAGTAAACCTTTACATACATATATACCCATTCTGCCATCAGCCTGGTCAAAATATAAAATACTTTCTACATTCAGGATTTTCCCTTGTGCTTCTTTCCAGTAAACTCTACCCTCCTTCATCTTAGAAAACTACTGCTTTGATGTCTCTTACATAAATTAGTTTTTCCTTTTCTTGAACTGCATACAAACTAAATCATACCTACTTATGTATATATGCAATTTATAATAATTTTGTGGGATTAATTCAGTATGTTTTGAGTATTTGTAGTTTGGTGATATTCCATTATATGAATATGCCAAAACATATTTGTCCATTTTCCTATTGATGGGTGTTTGGTTTTTTTTGAAGTTATTGACTGTTATGAATAAAACATATGTAGTTATTCTTATACATGATATTTAAACAGGCTCCTTTGCAGCTTTATCTCCATCAAAATATATTTGTCTTGTAAATTCAGAGAAGTCTTCTCAAAAGCTTGATTTCAGTTTGTCAATTTCTCTTCAAAAACCTTTCACAGTGGCTTCAAATGCTCATCTCATCAGGTCTAAACTTGGAAGCCTAGTCAAATGCCTCCATAATGGAACTCTGCTGTGTACATCCACGTGTATTCGCCACTCTTCATCCCTACTGACCCTGTACTCATCAGACCTAGTCACACTGCACTTTTCCTCAGTGCATCACCTCTTTGGCTACTCCATTCATGCAGACTATTTTTTGACCATCTTTGGTATTCTTCTTGGTCACATTTGCTTTGAGAAATTTCCTCTGATGCAGCCTGGGCAAAGCACCAATTTAGAACTTGATGGTCTTCTTTTACTAGTTTCTATTTAATAATTCTATTTAATAATTATTTCTATTTAATAATTGTTCTATTTAATAATTCCAGTAAAGCTGGATAATAAGATCAAACTATACTAGTATATTTTATAATGTTAGAGAACTCTCTAAATCAAGTCTGTCATTCTGTAAAATGTTTATAGATATCTTAATTTTGAGATTACTTATCTACATAGTTTTGAATAGGACAGGAAATTACAGCAACTAATAGAGTGTCATTTTGTGATTCAGCATACGTTCTTGATTCTTGTATTTGATTTTTCTTTCTTAAACCCATGATACAAACCAAGAATCAGTGGCATGAGTTCTAGGTCTTATGCTGACAGACTGAGATAGAAGGTCCAAAAGTAGTACATACTAGAGAGAAAAGCTACATGCCCACTGAGAATTGTGGCCAGAAGTGAGGACACTGAAAATACAGAGCTCAACTGACCAGACATGTTTAGAGGCAAGCTGTTACCATGGCAACTTTTCCCATCACAGAATTCTGAGAAGAGGGCAGACAGGGTCCTTCACCCAGATTTTGTGTTTGTCAGTGACCATCAACAACTATTTTATGGGCTCCTTCTTTAACCTAGAGACTTCCTATATATATTTTTATTGACATATTAGGAATAGGTAACTGTAAACAGATTATTTTCTAAAATTCTAACATACTTAAAACTTTAGGCCTCCTCTGCCTTCCTCAAGATAGCACTCATCCTTGGCCACAACTAGTCTTTTTTTTTTTTTAATATTTGATTAAGTATGTTTAAGGTGTATAACATAATACTATAAGTTACATATAAATAGTAAAACATTTAGTATAGTGAAGTAAATTAACATATACATAATCTCACATAGTTACTCTTTTTTTGCACCAAGAGCAGCTACAATTTACTCATTTAACAAAAATCTTGCATGCAATACACTATCGTTAACCATAATGAACAAGTAAAGATCCAGTGTACAACATGAGGACTGTAGCCATGGTATTTTCTAAGGATTCAGCTTTCTCATGTGTTCTCACTCATGAAATAGTCTTCTTTAAACAACCTGATTCATGAATCTAAGTTATTTTCATTTAGATTGATCATGGATGACCCTGTCCTTTAATCTGTCTCCTCATCATCTGTGAAGCCACCTAGTCTGTGTGAATGGGTTTCTTAACCTATAATCCTATCTTACTACTGCCAATTGTGTCAACCCTATGACCACTTGTAGAGCCTTATTCACCTCCTGTCTGCTGCAGACATTTTACTAGACCAATGGCCACATTTGATCCCACACATGCCAGTATCTTCTGTAACACTTAGGATATCTGTCTTTATTCATTTTAGTATTATTATATGTTTCAAGGTTTAAAATATGTACAATGTAACCATTCCAAGGAAAATAATATTATTATTACTATTTTTTTTCCTTTTGGTTTCATTTCAGGATATTATGGGGATGCAAACATTTTGGTTATATCTTATAACTTTGCCACACCCAAACTATGATTTGAGGTGTGCCCTTTCCCACCTACAAAGCTCACCACATTCATTAGTTGTGACTTTATCCACCTCTAATCCTCCAACCCCCAATGAATATTACTACCATGTGAGCACCTTAGTGTTGATTAGTTAGTGCCAATTTGATGGTGAATGCATGTGGTGTTTATTATTCCTTTCTTGTGATATTTCAGTTTGGAGGATGGGCTCAAGCTCTATCCAGGAAAATATAAGAAGTGCTAGATCACCATCATTTTTTATAATTGAGTAGTATTCCATTGTGTACATATACCATATTTTATTAATCCACTTATGGATTGACAAGCACTTGGGTTGTTTCCACATCCATGTAATAGTGAATTGTGCTGCCATAAACATTCAGGTGCAGATGTCCTTATTATAAAATCTCTTTTGTTCCTTTGGGTAGATGCCTAATAGTGCTATGGCTGGATCAAATGGTATTTATATTTTTAGCTCTTTGAGGTATCTCCAAATTCTTTTCCACAGATGTTGTACTAATTTGCAGTCCCACCAGCAGTGTAAGAGTGTTTCTGTCTCTCCGCATCCTGGCCAGCATTTGTTGTCTTGGGATTTTTTTGATAGAGGCCAATCTCACTGGGGTTAGATGATATCTTATTGTGCTATTTATTTGCATTTCTCTAATGATTAGGGATGTTGAGCACTTTTTTATATGCTTGCTGGCCATTATTCTATCTTCTTTTGAAAAGTTTCTGTTCGTGTCCTTTGCTCATTTATTGATGGGGTTGTTTGATTTTTTTCTTGTTGATTTTTTGAGTTCTAGATAGATTCTTGGTATCAGCCCTTCATCAGATGTATAGAAAGCAATTCTATAGGCTTTTCTATAGAGCAATTCTATAGACAGCCATTCTATAGGCTTTCTATTCACTTTAATGTTGGTTTCCTTGGCTGTGCAAAAGCTTTTTAATTTGATCAGCTCTCATTTATTTATTTTTGTTGCTTCTGTGATTGCTTTGGGGATCTTCTTCATAAATTCTTTGCCTAAGCTAATGTCTGAAAGAGTCTTTCCTACATTTTCTTCTAGGATTCTTAAGGTTTCATGCCTTAATTTAAGTCTGTTATTCATCATGAATTGATTTTTATAAGAGGTAAGAGGTGGGAATACAGTTTCAATCTTCTGCATGTAGTTATCCAATTTTCCCAGCACCATTTATTGAAAATAGATTCTTTTCCCCAGTGTATATTTTTGTCTGCTTTGTCAAAGATTAGATGACAACATGTGGATGGTTTCATCTCTGGATCTCGGTCCCGTTATAAAGGTCTATGTCTCTGTTCTTGTGCCAGTCCCATGCTGTTTTAATTATTATAGCCTTGTATACAGCTTGAAGTCTGGTACACTGATATCTCCCAATTTATTCTTTTTGCTTAAGACTGCTTTGGCTATATGAAGTCTTCTCTGGTTCCATACAAAGCATAGAATTATTTTTTCTAGATCTGTAAAGAATTATAAGGGTACTTTGATAGGCATTGCATTACTTCTGTAGAACACTTTGGGTAGTATGGACATTTTTAACAACATTGATTCTGCCAATTCATGATCAAGGTAGATTTTTCCATGTGTTTACATCTTCTACAATTTCTTTTCTTAGTGTTTCATAGTTCTCCCTGTATATGTCTCTCATCCATTTTGTTAAATATATTCCTGGATATTTAATTTTCCTTGAGGCAATTGTAAAACGTACTGCATTTTTATTTGATTTTTGGCTCGACTATTATTGGCATATTAGATTGCCTCTGGTTTGTGTGTATTGATTTTGTATCCTGAAACTTTACTGAATTCATTTATCAATTCCAGGAGTCTCTCAGTTGAATCCTTGGGATTTTCTAGATATAATATCATATCATCAGAAAAGAGTGAATGTTTGATCTCTTCTGCCCCCCATTTGGATGCCCTTAATTCCCATCTCTATTGTCTAATTGCTCTAGCAAGGACTTCCAGCACTATGTTGAATAGAAGTGGAGATAGTAGGCAACCTTGTCTGGTTCCAGATCTAAGTGGGAATGGTTTCAATTTTTCCCCATTCAGTATGATATTGGCTGTGAGTTTATCATATATAGCCTTAATAATTTTAAGGTATATCCCATCTATGCCTATTTTGTTAAGAGTTTTTATCATAAAGGTGTGCTGAACTTTGTCAAATGCTTTTTCTGCATCTACTGATAGAATCATATGGTCTTTGTTTTTACTTTTATTTATGTATTGCATTTATAGATTTTTGTATGTTGAACCAGCCTTGCATCTCTGGTATAAAACCCACCTGGTCATGGCGAATTATTCTTTTGATATGCTGCTGAATTCAATTTGCCAAAATTTTGTTGAAGATTTTTGCATCTATATTCATGAGGGATATTTGTCTATAGTTTTCTTTTTTTGTTGTGTCCTTTCCTGGCTTTGGTATCAACGTGATATTGGCTTCATAGACTGAGTTGGGGAGAATACCATATTTCTCAATGTTGTGAAATAATTTCTGTAGTATAGGGATGAATTCTTCTTCGTATAATTGGTAAAACTCGGAAGTAAACCCATCTGGTCTGGGACTTTTCATTTTTGGAAGGTTTATAATTGTTGCTCCAACTTTTGTGCTTGATATTGGTCTGTTCAAAATTCTATTTCCTCCTGGGTAAACTTAGGGAGATTGTATGCTTCCAGAAATTTGTGCATTTTCTCCACATTATGTAGTTTTGGGGACTAATAGATTTTTATAGTATTCAAAGATAATGTTTTGTATTTCTGTGGTGTCTGTTGTGACCTCTCCTTTTCATTTCTAATTGAGCTTATAGAGAACTTTCCCTTCTAGTTCTTGTCAATAGCAAGAAGGCTGTCAATTTTGTTTATCTTTTCGAAAAAGCAGCTTTTGGATTTCTTGATCTTCCATATAGTTCTTTTGTTCTCAATTTCATGTAGTTCTGCTTGATCTTAGTTATTCCTTCTCTTCTGCTCGGTTTGGAATTGATTTCCTTTTCCTTGTCCAGATCCTTGAGGGTGTTTGTTAATTTGTTGATTTTTGAGCTTTCTGTTTTTTGGATGTGAACATTTAATACTATTAGTTTTTGTCACAGGAATGCTTTTGCTGTATTCCACAGATTTTGATAACTTGTGTCCCCATTATCATTTAGTTTGCAGAATCTTTTGATTTCCTCTCTATTTCCTCCTTTACCCAATAGTTATTCAACAATATATTGTTTAATTTCCATGACTTTGTGAAGTGGTGAATATTTCTGTTGCAACTAAACTCTGATTTTATACCACTACGATCTGAGAAGATACATGGTATAATTTCTATTTTTTTGAATTTGTTAAGGTCTGATTTGTGGCCTAGTATGTGATCAATTTTGGAGAACGTTCCATGAGCTGATGAGAAGAATGTATATTTGGATTTAATTGGGTGGAATGTTCTGTAGATGTCTGTTAGACCCTTTTTTTCTAAACCTCTGTTTAAGTCCATTATTTCTTTGCTTATTTTCTGTTTGGAAGATCTGTCCAGTTCAATCAGTGTGGTGTTGAAATCCTCAGTTACCATGGCATTATTGATTATCATGCTATTTAGATCAGATAGGGATTGCTTTATGTATCTGGGTGCTCCTGAGCTTGGTGCATAAATATTAACAATTGTTAGGTCTTCTTGTTGGATCTTCCCTTTCACCATTATATAGTACCCATCTTTGTCCTTTCTTACTTTGCTATTTTAAAGCTTATGATATCTGAAATAAGCATAACTATCCCTGCTTTCTTTTGGCTTCCATTTGCCTGGAGGGTTGTTTTCTGTACCTTGACCTTGAACATGAAAGTATCTTTGAGAGTTAAATGTCTTTCCTCTAAACAGCAGATACTAGGCTTGTGGATTTTTATCCACTCTGCCAGTCTATGTCTCTTCAGAGAACAATTAATGCCATTCAAATTTATTGAGAGGATTGACATTTGGGGTAGATTTCCATTCACATTATTGGGTGAATTCCTATTGTTTTGTTTTACTCCTTGAGCCACTGTGGAATCCAGATTCTAGACTTTAAGTCTTGAGTGATTTTACTTTGGAGAGTGTCTTTGTGTAATGCAGATCTGAGTACTTCCTGTAGGGCTGGTCTGGTCTTTGCAAATTCCATCATTGATTGCTTGTCTGGGAAGATCTTTATTTCTCCCTCATAGTTGAAGGTTAGTTTTGCCGGGTAGAGGCATTCTAGGTTGGCCATTATTCTGTTTTAGAAGATTAAGGATAGGTGCCAAGACCCTTCTAGCTTTTAAAGTTTCAGTTGAGAAGTCTGCAGTTAGTCTTATAGGTTTTCCTATGTAGGTTATTTGATGTTTTCACCTCACTGATCAAAAGATTGCTTCTTTCATGTTTACTTTGGTCAGCCTAATAACTATGTGACGAGGTGATTGCCTTTTCACATTGAGTCTCCCAGGAGTTCTGTGGCTTCTTGTATCTGTCTATCAAGATTTCTGATCAGGCCAAGCATATTCTCCTCCATTATTCCATGAAATAAGTTTTCCAGTCCTTGTGTATTTTCTTCTTCTCTCTCTAGGATGTCTATGATTCTTCTATTTGGCTTCTTATATAATCCCACATTTCTTATATGTTTTGGTCTTGTCTCTTGTTTCAGTGTTCTTTTTCTTTATCTGATTTGTTTAGCAGATAGACATTATCTTCAATCTCTGAGATTTTTTCATCTGCATAATCTATTCTGTTCGTGAAGCTTTCCACCGTGTTTTGAAGTTCCTTGAAGGCCTCCTTCATCTCCAAGATTTTTGTTTGGTTTTTCTGTAGTATTTCAATTTCTTTTGAGAATTTTTCATTCATTACCTGTATTATTCTTGTGGCTTCTTTATTTTGGGTTTCTATTTTCTCTTCAATTCTATTGCATTTTCTTACAATCCATATTCAGAATTCTTCCTCTGTTAGTTTAATCATATTGTAAATTGGCATCTATTCATGGAGATCGAATTCTTTCTTTGGAGGGTGATTATCTTTCTTATCTTTCATGTTTCCTGTGTTCTTTAATGATTCTTTCTCATCAGGCAACTTTGTCAAGATCTGGGGGTGCTGAGCCTTATCTCCAAGTCCCCAAAGGGATGTTCCTTGACAGTGCTGGGGAGATTTGCTCTGGTCCTGTATTGCCTTAGAGGTGCTTTAGCCTGTTGGGTTATCTCTGACCTGTTGTCTTTACCTCTTACCCAGGGAGATTAGTGAGTTTGGAACCCTTGCTTAAACTCCCAGGTGGTAAATCATTCTTGTGTGTGTGTGTCTCTGCCACCCTCCAGTAGTTTGCGATGGAAGGAAGTGTATTGAGCCTGGGGTTACCCTTTCTGTTGTTTGTAGTTTGCCTGGAGGAATTGATTATTATGGTACTCCAATCCCTTTGGGCTCTAAACCCCTGAATGAGGTACACAAGTGCCCTGATTTTTGGGAAATGTTTTGTCACTTCCAAGGGTAACTTGAGCTCTATTGCCACTTTAGGTGGGGTATGGGAAACAGGTACCTGCAAGCCTGGGAGCATATACTTCTGTAGTTGTTTCATCTGCTGCTAAGGGAGAGCTGCTAGTATGTTATTCAAGGCTCTTTCACCACACTTGTGAGGCAGCTCCAGGTGGGGGGGTGTCAATTGGTGCAATTGCTGAGGACTGTAGCCAGGATTTTCATTCCCAGTCCACAAGCCCCCAAGCAGGCAGTGACCTGGGTGCCAAGGGCGAGCCTTAGTGTTATGTTCTTATCAGATGATCAAAACCAACCCACTGGACTGAATCAATCATCTGCCCCCTTTTACTTAGTTTTGAGATTCCACATATTTGCAATAGTCACACATAGAAAGTGACTTTTCCCCCACCTCCCTGCCTTCAAGGGCTGAGTCTGCCCTGCCAGCCTGGGGGAGGGCCGTTGTCAGAGACCTTTGCACATCCGAGCCCAGACACCGCCTTCTCTCATTTCTCCTTTCCTCCAAGGGCTGGGTTTGTCCCAGTGGCACAATAGACAAGGGTTTGGCTGGGGGAGGAATGCCACCTGAGGCCACTGTGCATCCCAGCCCAGAAGGTGGCTTCTTTCATCATTCTGCCCCTCCAAGGGTGGGGGTTGCCCTGATGGCCCAAATAAGCAAACAGCTGGGTTGGGGGAGGAATGTTCAGAAAGCAGCTTCTCTAGTTACACATCTACTCCAAGGGCAGGGCTTACTCTGTTGGTCAGGGGGAAGGAGTGTTGCCTGAGACTGTCGTCTGAGTTTGTCCTGCTGGGCTGGGGAGGATCTGGTGCCCAGAACCACAACACACCACAGCATTTCTAGGCTATTTCTTTTCTAGGCTATTTTATTTCTTGCAGCAACATTAATAAAGATATATTCACAAGTTTTTTAATGAGAAGTCACCACTACTAGAGCTCAAAATCCCATGATTGTCTTCACTATAATTTCTGATAGTAATATCCTTAACATATAATTTTCTACTTTTTAAAAATTTTCATTAAAGCACACTCACACAAACACACACACAGAGAAAAACTACAAATGGTCTTACTTGTGAAGAACATTGAAAACTGTCATGATTTTACTATATTGAAACAAAGAATTCCTTTTCATATTTTAAGGTTAATATATTTTATATTTCTATAATTATGAATAAATTATGGCAAAATTAATGTATTCATAATACTAATATAATTATTATAGTGACCTGAAAAATCAACATTTGCAAAATATGTTACTCTCATAGACTTTAAGTTACACACTGAATATTAATGTTTTTTAAACATCAATATTAATGTTTTTTAAACAATAATATTTATTCTTGTGGCTACTTTATGTTGGGTGTCTATTTTCTCTTATTGCGTTTTCTTACAATCCATATTCAGAATTCTTCCTCTGTCAGGAAGAATGATAAGTTTAAAAAATGATAAGTTAAAAAAAGTCAGAAAAAGACACAAATTAACGTTATAGTTACCACATTTTAAAACATATTAAAATTAATAAATACCTTGAAGAGTAACAGTAAATCTCAATAGTATATTTTTTTACATTATAATATTATCTCCAACTGAAAACTTCAAATTTGTATTTCCTCAGATATTTTTTTTTCTTATTGGGCATTAGTTATTGCCACATAATGCTTCTTAAATTATTTTCTGATGAAAGTGAATTTAGATAAACATGGCAATTTAAGAAGCTGAAAAACTAGAAGATATTTTAAATAGATTTAATTCCTAAGATAAATTCTTCCTCATACAGCTATCTTTTCAGATGCATACTCACATGCACAGTACTCCCAGGAGAGGAGGTATTTAATTGAACATGATATTTTACAGCCCTAAGACATGTTTGTCATAACCAGGATGTGGAATATTTACAGTCATAGAAGTGTCTATGTAATAAAATCTCACAGGACTTAAAACTAAACAGAATCCTGAAGCTAAATCACATTTATGCTGTGTGTACCATATTCATCAATTAATTTAATTTCATCAAATAGCTATGTGAGTTGTATTTTTAACAAAACTTAAAAAGAAATACACATGCTATCATGTATACATAGTCCTTGATATACAATTAAACTGTGTTATATGAATGTGCTTACAAGTGGTCACTTGGAAACTTGGGTTATATTATCTTGTAGGGATTGTGATTAGTTTACTATGTGGTCCACAAAAACATCTTTACCCCAAATGTGGCTATAATTATTATAAACCCTTTAGTCCCTCTTTGATATTGTTTATTCAAATTCCTACACTGCTCAAGACACTGATCTTTTCTGGCCATAAACCAATTTAATTTTAAGCCTCATCTCTTCCAAGATGTGATCATTGTATGTTCTATACTATCTATCTGATATGCTCAGAAAGTGTCTGATTTGAGCTGTGAAAGTGTCACCATGGGTATGGGAAAATATGCTGCATCATGACTCTCTGGTACTCCAGTTGTTAGTGACACGGGAAAGGAAAGGGCTGTGTTGGGTCAGATTGTATTGGCAGAGGCTGTTTATGTGTACAGGTTAGATTGAATAAGCAATTCCTGAGATGATGTCTGCCTCAGTAGACGTCAATGGGTTTTTTTCTGCATTAAATTATCTAGATCTCTGAGTAAAGCAAATTTATTCACTTGTTTTGGCATAATATAAATAAGGCCATAGTGAATTCAATGATTAAATTGAACAAAGGAACAATTTCTGTTATGATTCCAAATCTCTGTGTTTAAAGCATTTAAATCCTTCTCTCTTGGGCCAACTCTTTCCTTGTGATTGATTTTGCTATTTCTTAAATCTTTGTGTCCCCCAGAATTCATATGTTGAAATCCTAGCCCACAATGTGATACTATTAGCAGATGGTGCCTTTGGGAGGTGATTAGGCCCTGAGGGCACCTCCCTTGTGAATGGGATCAAGGTGCTTGTAAAGAGGCTTCCTGAAGCATTTGGCTGGCCTGCTCTTCCACACTGCTCACTTGTGAGGACACAGCAAAAAGGCCTTTATCAAATGCAGGCACTTTGATCTTAGACATCCCAGCCTCTAGAATTGTGAGGAATAAATTTTTTTTCTTTATAAATTACCTAGTCTCAGGTATTTTGTTTGAGTAGCACACACAGAAAAGACAGATTGCATCATTTAAAAAAAGCCAACCTCACCAAAATATCACCATTGTCTGAAAAGAGTTGTTTTCCTTATCAGCAACTTCCAAGGGAAAAAGTGAGAAAAAAATTAAAGGATTAGCATTTTACATCTATTAAGTTGGCTTACTATCAAAGAAACAGAAAATAAGTGTTGGTGAGGATGTAGAGGAATTGGAATGCCAGCACACTGCTGGAGGGAATGTAAAACGGTGCAGCCTCCAACGAATTCCTAAAAATATTAAACTGATCATATGACCCAGTAATTCCACTTTTAGGTATATACCCAAAAGAATTGAAAGCAGTGACTCAAACAGATATTTGTACATTTATGTTTATAGCAGTATCATTTACCATAGATGAAAGGTGGAAGAAACCCATATATCCATGGATAGACAGATGAATAACCAAAATGCAGTATATACATACAGTGAAATATTATTCAGATGCTACAACACAGAAGAAACTTAGAGATGTTATATTACGTGAAATAAGGCAGTCACAAAAGACAAATACGTCCACTTATATGAGGTATCTAAAATACTCAAATTCATAGAGATGGAAAGTAGAATAAAGGTTGTCAGGAGTTGGGGGAGGAAAAAATGAGAAGTTGTTTAATAGCTAAAACATTTAAGTTTTGTATGAAGGAAAAAGTACTGGAGAATATTGGTGATGTTTGCACAATAATGTGAACATGTTTAATTCCCCTGACCTCTATACTTAAAGATGGTTAAAATACTAAAATATATGTTATGTATATTTTATAATAGTGTAAAAATATAAATAAATAAATATGCTAAAATCAGAATTAGTTTATTCATATTATAACAAATTATTAAAAATATTTTGCTAATGTGTTGGCAATTTAGGACATCAAAAAACTCCTGATTGTTAATATAGCAGTCTCTCCTTCGCAAGAGGGAATAACTTCCAAGACCCGCCCCCCAGTGGATACCTGAAACCATAAATAGTACAGAACCCTATACATACTGTGTTTTTTCCTGTGCATACATACCTATGATAAAGATTAATTTATAAATTAAGCACAGTAAGAAACTAACAACAATAATAATAAAATAGAACAACTATAACAATATGCTGTAATAAAAATTATGCAAATATATTCTCTCTTAAAATATCTTATTGTACTATACTAGGGGTAACTAAAACTGCAAAAAGTGAAACTGTGGATGAAAAGGTTGCTACTGTACTTAAAAGATTGGTGATTTTTTTTGTACTAATGAAAGCATTTGGATTGACTGAAATTTTACAGAATATTGAACCCTGTTGAATTGCCTAGAAAACAAATGGCACATTCAAACACTAATAAAAACTTACTCTTGAGCCTCAAAAGGCTTTGTGAAGCTTGGTCAGTTTTTAGTTAACAGCACAGAAGTTCATATTCTATGGATAAGCCTTCAAATTCTTACTGTGGAATGAAGAGATATACTGTTTCACTAGCCAGTATACTTTTGGCTTCCAGTGAGAGAAACCCAGCTTAGCTCGCTTTAAACATGAAGAGGAATTGAGGAAGGGATACTAGGTATCTCTTAAAATTCAAAGTAGTATTAAAAGATTATGCTTCAAGAAGCATGAAATTGTAACACAGGTATCATGGAAAACAGGAACTCAAAAAACATTAGGATTCTATCAATATCTATGTTTCTCTGAACTCTGATTTCATATTCTCTCTCTCTCTCTCTTTCTCTCTTACAGAACTACTTTCTCCACATGGTCAGAAATGTACCTGCTAACAGTGGTTGACTTATTATAACATCTTCAGCATTTGAGAGACTGATCAACTTTTCTTAGATACGGAAGACCCAGAGAAAGAATTCACTGGCTTTGCTTGGGTCAGGTAATCAAATGTTACCAGGATGTGATGTTTTTGTAAGAACCTCACAGGTCCCACATAGCAGAATAGTCAAGGACACAATTTCTGGAAGAAAGGAAAGGTGCATATAGACGGGCTAAAGTAAACAGAAAAAACAATATCTACTTTCATTTCTTGCATTTTATTATTTTGACTTATGCTACTTTACTATTTACATCTGATTTCAGAGAATGTACAAACTGATCATGTTTCAACTCTGACTAACATTTAGACATCATTTTTTAAAACCAATGATTCTTTAGTGTTACAGTAAGGTATATGTATGATAATATCATTTAAATATGTATAAAAACTCATCTTGATTAGCTCAAGCTTTTATTTTAGATAAGATATAAAACCACAATTAAAATTAAACACAAATGCTAGAAAACACAGAATATTAAATTTTAAAACATATGATTTAAATTAACTACATGAAATAATTTTATTTTTCTGTAATAAAAATTTCATTTGCAATTTGAACATGAATTAAGATGAAACAATGGTTTCCAGTTTCCGTGGATATAATGGTACATATACTGTGATAGCAATTCTCTTACGAGTATTTTACAAACACTGCAGAACTCACTGCTACAGTATGCCATATTATTACTTGGCCTTCATTCATAATTTACACATCAAGTCTGCCTCTATGACTTTCATATTGCTGTGTAATGACCGAAGTGGTACTATTAGCCAACATTTAAAGCACAAAAATTATGTAGTACACACTTGTAAGGATGGTTTTTCAGATTTTTCAAAATATGAAATGCATATATTTTAGAAAATAATTGACGGAAAATCACACTGTTCAAGTACCTTAGCATAGAATTTCCTTAGCTTGAAAAACATTGGAATAAAACTATAGACAGACCAGAAAGAGGACTGGAGAGAGACTAAAAAACAGAACCAAGTATATGTAAAAATAGATCAAAGTTTCTCTCATTTGGCCACCCTACTTGATTTGAAGGGTAGATTCAGTTTTAAAATTTACATTAGCTAATGTTAAAATATGGACTTTACCAAAATTCTATATTCTCATTTATAATGAATAGAAATAGTTTTTGGATTAATTAAAAGCAACATGTGATAAACTAAAGAAGTGTGTTTTAAATTATTGAGCAATAACTAAAATGTAAATAAACAAGTATAACTACCAAGCCAATAGAAAAGATAAAGCACAATCATGGAAAATTTATTAAAAATAATTAAGCCAAAATAACAAGGAGGAAAATGAATAAACTACAGATGAATAAAATAGAAAACAGCTAGCAAAATGGCAAATTTAAGTTAAAAATGTATCAATAGCTACAGTAAGTTAAACATCACAATTAAAAGGAAGATATGGTCAGATTAGGTGAAAAGGTAAGAACCAATTATATGATGTCTACAATAAACACAATAAATGTAATTATATAATAGAATGTAAAAGTAAAAGCTTGGAGAAAGATACGTTATGCAAACACTAAGTCATGACATGTGTTAAGTGGCTCTATAGGTATTACTATCAGACACAGCCAACTTCAAAACAAGTAATATTACCACAGATAAAGGTAAAGATAATGATAAACGATTTACTTAAGTAAGAAGACAAAAAAATCCTAAGTGTGTATACTCCTAACAATGAAGTTTTAAAATGCATGAAGAAAGAAAAATGATGAAATGAGACCAAGGAAATAGAGAAAGCCACAATAATAGATGAAGACTTTTTTCTCAATAACTCATAGAAGGTAGAAAAAAAATAACATCAGGAATATAGACTACCTAAACTACACTAACCACAAATTTGACTTAGCATATGTTTATAGAACACTCTGTCAAACAACAGCAGAACATATATTCTTTTCCACTGCACATGACACATTCACCAAGAGAGATCTTATTATGAGCCAGAAAACAAACCTCAAGCTTAAAAGAACAGAACGGAGTTTAAACAGAAAACACTAAAAGAGAGATGCATGGGAAATTTGCATTTGGTTAAAAATTAAATACTACATTTATAAATCATCCACATGTATCAAAGAGGAAGTCAAATAAAAATAGAGGAAAAAAAAGAGGAAAATAAAATATTTTGAATTATTAATAAATGGAAAGGAAGACAATATGAAAATTCATGAAATACAGATAAGTAGTGGTACAGTTAAATTTAAAGCAATAAATGTTTATATTAGAAATAATAAATAGGTTTAGCGATGCCTCATGATACATGATCAATGTCTAAAAATTAGTTGTATTTATATAGTCTAGCAATATAATTGGAAATTGAAGTATTAAAAACCTGTAACTTTTCTTAGAACACAATAAATCATAAAGATACATTTAATAGGGCCGGGCGCTGTGGCTCACGCCTGTAATCCTAGCTCTTGGGAGGCCGAGGCGGGCGGATTGCTCAAGGTCAGGAGTTCAAAACCAGCCTGAGCAAGAGCGAGACCCCGTCTCTACTATAAATAGAAAGAAATTAATTGGCCAACTGATATATATATAAAAAATTAGCCGGGCATGGTGGCACATGCCTGTAGTCCCAGCTACTCGGGAGGCTGAGGCAGAAGGATCACTCAAGCCCAGGAATTTGAGGTTGCTGTGAGCTAGGCTGACGCCACGGCACTCACTCTAGCCTGGACAACAAAGTGAGACTCTGTCTCAAAAAAAAAAAAAAAAAAAAAAAAGATACATTTAATAGAATATATCTAAGATTTGTATGCAGAAAACTTACAAATTCTGATGAGAAAAATGAAAGGATAACTACATAAATACAGAATTATACCAGTTCCATTGATCATAAGACTCAATGCCATTATAATGTCAATTTTTCTCAAACTGATCTATTAATATAATTTCAGTGCACACCAGATAATTATGGTCATTTCTAAAAATAGCTTATTTGGAAAGAAGCTTAATTGGAAAGTTCAGATTAAAAACTAAACAAAAAAACTGGATTACCAAAAATAATTTTGAAAAAGAACAAAGAGGACTCATACTAACTGAAATCAACTTTTATAAATCAAGACAGGTTTGTATTAGTCTAAAGATCAACATATAAAGCAAAGAAATTGATTAGAAAGTGCAGAAGTATACAAGCTAAAGGATGACCCCAAAAAAAAGAAAAAAAAAAGAAAAAAAAAAAAAAAAGAAAGTGCAGAAGTAGACCCATACATAGATAGATTTATATGTATATATAGTCAATAGGCCAAGGCGTAGAGGTATGCCAATGGAAAATGGGCAATATTTGCACTAAAATGAATCTATACTCTTACTTATTGCTCTGTAAAAATTAATCCAAAATGGATCACAGAAGTAAATTTAAAACCTAAAACTATATGGAATAAAACATAAGATAAAGTATTTGTGGCTATGGATTAAGCATATATCTGGCAAGACACAAAAACAGTAATCATAAAAAAAAATTGAACTTCCACAAAAATCAAAATCTCCTGCTTTTCAAAAGACAACACTAAGAAAATGAAAAGACAAGCTAGAGATGAGGAGAAAATATTTTCAAAATAGATATCTGATAAGGACTTGAATCCTGAATATGTAAATAACTTCCAACTGAATAATAAGAAGAAACAAAAATCCAATAAAAGTATTAATAGAAAAAAAATTTTTGAATAAACACTTCCTGACAGATACAGATGGCAAAAAAGCAGATTAAAAAAAAAGTTCAACAGTATGAGACATAAGGGAAATACAGATTAAAAGATGTTACACTACTACACTCATTACTAGAATGACTAAATTTGAAATTTGGCAGTTCAAAGTGCCATACAGAGCTTTGTATTATTAGAAAAAACAGTCTTATTTCTATGTATACATATTTGTTTTTATTTCAGAACTATGGGAATGGAAGGCAAACTTAATGACGCTGAAATTTAATGTTAAGTACTGTTAATCCTGGATTTTATCTCCAAGTCATTAGAAACTTGGAGTGACATCCAGTGCCAACCCTCATCTACATAATTTGGACTCAATAGCCAGTCCTGGACTGAGGCAAGAGTTTGGCATATTGTTACTCTGAAAAACCATCATTTATATTAATACTTGAATAGTGCTTTAAAATAAAAAGAAAGAAAGAATAAACAAAAGCCTTTGATATCCAGTGGTCAATTTCCAAAATTATTTTTTAAAGATTTGTAATTGAAGCTACAAATCTTTCTTTTTGGGTAAAAGCTCCAACCCCGGCCACTGAAGCTGTATTCATCTTTGTGATTCAGACACATCTGCGTGTAGCTACAATTCTGAAGGAAAAGACACAGTGGACTCAGAAACTTCCTTGTTAGAAACTCATACAGGAAAGAAAACGCCAAGGATGACAAGTTTGACTCAGTAACACATCTAATTATTGGGAGGAAGGAGATAGTCTGAATAAATGTTTGGAGTATTGTTGAGTTCTGACTCAGACCCAAGATATTAGGCCTGGGAAGAGAAAGAAGGCTACTACTAATAATCGTGAACAGTATAACTTACTCCAACAGAAAGAAACTGCATAGCCCTGCCATGAAAAAGTTCAGGAAATGTACGTAAGAGGTGATATGAAAAGTAGCTACAGTGCCCAGAAAGAAAATCTGGTCCCTGATGGTCAAGGTTCCACCCAGCAGCAGGGAAACATAGCGGGAGAATGGACCAGTGCCAGGCAGCTTCCTGGATTTGCTGAAGAGGCTATAAGACACCCCTTGGACTCCTGGTATTTCTGTGACTTTTTAGAAGAATGATGTCCTGAATCAGAAGATAGTGACATAAGAAAAAGAAAATGGGGTGTGCTTTATTATCTGCAAACATTCAATAATATATCTTATTATCTTATGGCTCATTCTTTGAAAATAAAGTAAATCTTCTTATAATCTGAAGAAGAAAGGATTGCTAGAGAATTAATAACTCCTTTCAAGAATCTCTTCATAATTTTATATCTGGTATTTATTTTTATAAAATATCAAGTCTGGTTAGGTACATTTTCATTATGGCCTAATATTTAAAACATAAAGAATTATGGCATGATTTGTATCTAACCCATTAAAATTCATCATCATAAATTAATTTAAAATTATAAACAGGTTGAAAAAAGCACAGGAGTCACTTAATTTCCTGTGCATTATATTACCTATGGGACTGTTATTAAAAAAATGTTCTTATTGTGCCTTCAATATTTATAATGTAGCTATAATTTAATCATGTTTTGCCTCCTTGTAGAATAATAGGAACATCAAAATATAATCATTTGTATGTAGCTTTCCAGCACATTTCCAGGAGAAAATAAAATAACAAGAGTTAATGCTACCTGGGACTTAATATGTATCAGGAACCCTTCTATGTACTTCACATATATCTATCCCTTTAGTCTTCGTAGCAACACTATGATATAACAGATGGGACTGTGAGAATAAACCAAAGTGCCAGATTTCCTGGATCATTGATTTCAACTTTCTCGGTTTTCAGATGCAGATGTTTGCGTGTGGCCTTATACACACAGGCTGTATTTTCATGTCACTGCACTTAATTGACCTACGTTTTACCACTGCCTTTTCAGTAGTTACTTGTACCTTTGACCTCTAGGTAAGTCTGCATAGCTAAGTGCATGATGTTTACATAATCAGTCCAAATTGCAAATTCAAACAGTATATTAATTCCACAAAAATTTGAAGAAAAAACCAAATGATTCATTTCTAATAGGTTGTATAAAATGATATAAAAAAGAACCATACTGTTTTTGCATTCCACAGCCAATAGGTTTCTCATAAGGATTATTGAACATGATGTCGTCTATTTAAAGCAAATAGCCATTTTGAAAAATGGAGACTATTTGAATGTTAATTTTGTTTCAACTTTGTGGGAATTATTTTCCTTCATTATATTTTACAGGGTTATTATAACTTTGATTAATAATAAAGGTGGTTAAATTCAAATTATAAAGGTGTCATACAAACTAGATAGTAAGCCATAAAGCAGAGATATGCAAAGAAAAAGGAGCCATGGAACAGAGAGGCAGAGATGGAGCAGGGTTACTTAAAATTCTTCATTACTTCACTTACTATTTTAGTTAGACTTTTGTCTGTCTAGGCTTAGATTCCTGTAACTAAGGGCAATTAGTAGTAAATGTCAATTGAGATATATGTGCATATCCTACTTTATCATCTTGTTACCACAGAATTTTTTTCATTTACTTTTGTCACTTCTGTTATGTTCATTATGCTACTGGTCCCTCCTTTCATCATTAATTATTTATCTGGTTAAAATTTTAACTAATTTAGATATGGAGATCCTTGAGAACAGATTATGTTTTATTAAGTAAATACTCTACAATTAAGTGTTGCAAAAGAGCGAAGCAGAATTTCAGTATAGAATAATTTCCACACATTATTCTTTGGCTTTCATTTAAACCCAGAGACCCTAATTTAACATTGGATATGTTGTACGAGGCTGTCTAGTTCATCCTCTCATTGTCTAGTTTATCCCCTCATCGAATAGATGAATAAAACAAGTCCACCTTTGAATTTATTCATAAGTATACATGTGCTAAAGAAGCAACAACCAAAAAATGGGGCAAAATCTCTTGAATTTTTGTTGAATCCGAAAAAAAAACAAAACCTTGTGTTGATATGAATTTCAACAAGGCACTTATTAGCATTCTTAAAGTTCCTGAATCAACTGACTTGCTACAGGTTTTCTTCTCCTCCACCCTTGGAGTGCAATCCCCAAGGCTGTCACAATGCCCATCACAATTGCCTGTCACGAAGTGAGTCTTCTGAAGCTTTCCATGACAGCCTCTCACTTTTCCTTACTGCATTATTGGTGAGGTGTTCCTGGTTCAAGACATCAACAGAACAAGGCTCCTCTCACATACACTTTTTATCCCTGCCCTATAAAAGCCTTTCTGAGAGTAATTGAAAGCTCACTGGATAATAGAAGCAACAACAAATGGTTTGCTTCTGACTAGAGTATTGCAGACACTATCACTGGCTTCAAAGAAGTATTCGAGGTGACAGCAAGGATACTACTGAAATAAGTTTTGTGCAGCTAGGGTTTATAGTGATAACTGAAAGATGCTAGTTATATAATAAAAATCCAAACAAAAAGGAAGGATTGTTTTAAAATTATTCTGCTTCTTCATAGATATCAAACATTCTTATGAAACATTTGAGAGCTTAGAAAAACAGGGCTAGCTTTGTTGAACACAATACATAAAGGACAATGGATTTGTGGCTATTAAAATTAAAATTAGGTAAAATTAAAAATTCAACCACACTAATTTCAAGAATTCAATAGCTACATGGGGCTACCTAGAAGCTGTGGTAGTTGAGCAGCACAGTGAACATTTCCATCATTATAGACATTCTATTGGATACTCCTTTTACAAAACAAGTAATTGATACCAAATAACAAATTTCCAAAATCTATGCAGCAACCTTGCAAATATATGCATTTATTTATTATGTGATCTAAAAGATCACAGGGAGAATCAGTAATATTTAATAACTGATTTCCACAGATTAAAAATACGTTTTAAACTATTATATACTGATAAAATGTTAAATTTGGAAAAATGAACATATAATTTTGAGACATTCATGTTTAAAACTTTTATGTTGTTTTCCCTACTACCTCCAAATATATTATAACTTTAGTTTATGTATAGCAAAAACCAAATCTGAAAATGTAACCCTCCTTCACAAATTTCCAGCTGCCAAGCATGTTTTGAGAGTGAAACTTAAGGTGATTAATTTTTACACTAATAAAAACATTTCTGAAGACTCTTTCAACTTTTAATATGTAATGTTATAAAAAGGTTGAAAATATATGTTGAATAAAGCACAAGCAAGAATAATGTATGGTAATTTAGTCTTGTTTGCATTTGCACTTTTAGAGCTACTATACAATCTCATTTTCAGATGATACCTTTAGTTATGCTGTCTATTTTATATTGCATAAAAGTTATATATAAAGGACTGGACTATGATCATGTAGATGGTGTAACATATATTACAGTGTTTTATTATTATAACATCACTTTAGAAATACTCCCTTTTTAAAGGTGATAGGACTGTCTTTGAGTTATACTAGCAATTCTACATAAGAGGTAATAAAAATCACTATCAAGCACACTGTTTATTCTATATATAGTACAGTATTCCTCCAGCTTTCTTTTTATGGAACAATTTTTGGCTGGGACATATTTTTATGCTTTTTTTTAAATATGCATGGCTAGGATGGGATGAATGCTGAGTTTTCTCTGAAATATTTTATAGTGACAACAAAATAAAAAGGAGGAAAATAACCATCAGTTGAACAGAACCAAATGCAAACAGATAAAGTATTATTGAATTTTCACCTAAAAACTTCAGAAAGTTCTATAGACTCAGGCTAGTCCATTAGGAAATTATGATAAACATTGGAAAGACAGCATGGAAATCGGCATAGGACATATAACAGAGAATTATTGATAATTTACACAATTTAAAAGGAAGCCACATTGAGTACTGCAACATATCCAGTATGCATACATCTGCCATGTTATATTTGCAAAGGCAGGAAAAAGCAGTCTGATTTTCCCTACGGTAATTCTGATTTATTTAGCATGAATCTCAGTTTGTAACTTGCCCGAATACAACCATATGTGTCTTCTTAATGTTATCACAGTCTGATTTTGAAGAACCTGGCAAGTAGACTAATTTCTGGAAAAGGAGATAGGTCTCATTATTTTCTCAAGGAAGAGTAAAACATCAGAATCAAGGAATCTTTGAGAAAAGGAAAACCTTTTTTAATTTGAGTTTGACTAATGCAGATGAAATCCTCTCTTTCTTCATTAAGTTGGAGAACACATTCACTTAATGTGGAAGAAAAAGGTACTTTTTGGTTCTTGTTCAATCTTCATGCTAACTTGGTCCTACAAAGCCTAATATTGGTACAGAAGAAAGCACCATGTACCCAAGATTCTTAAATTAGCTTTCAGTGTACCAAGAGCCACCACCGTAACATCGGCTATAAATTTCTCTTTGTTAAATTGAATTAAAAAAAGACACTAGTAACATAAAATAGAAGATACAGTGTATACACAGGAAAAAATGTAAATAATGTTTGCTGACATAAAGTCAATGGTGTCCAGAAAAGAGTTTCTATCAAAATTTTAATTTTATCTAAAATGATAATTTCAGATTTCATTAATAATTCTATATGTAGCATTGATAAGTAATCTTAATATCACAGACTAGACAGTCAAATGATACTCTTGAAGTACGTCACTGTTTTGAAATATCACAGCCAAATTAAAAAGATTTTATCTATAGAGTGATGTTGGGGTTTTTGTATGAGGAATGCATTTTCAAAATGTACCTTGATACATTCACTTCTGATTTATTTCCTAAAGTGGCAATAACAACTATTCTTTCTAGAAAAACTCTGTTTGACTTGAGTACAATACTCATTGTAAGTAAGTAAGTAAGTAAACTTTAAGAGCCCAGCACAGTGGCATGTGCCCATAAGCCCAGGTACTTGAGAGAATGAGGAAAGAGGATTGCTTGAGCCCAGGAGTTTGAGGCTGTAGTATGGTGATGATGATGCCTGTGAATACCCACTGTACTCCAGCCTGGAAAATATAGAGACCCTGCCTCTAAAATTTTTTTTAAAAAACCATAAGAAGAAAAAAATACTTTACAGAAAGGCCTAAATTGGTAGAATTGCACACTAAATGAAATTAGTTTGAGAAAAAAAAATCAAAAGGAAATGAGGAGAATTTTCCCCACCTTTAATTTTATTTCCAGGGAAATGTCTAGTATTTATCTAGATATGCTACTAGTTAAGAGTGATGCAATATCACTAATTTTATAGTAAGTTGCTACCTAACTTTCTAGTTTTATTGTATTCAAATCATTCCATTAACTACAGAAAAATAAGCTCATGTATTTGATGTTGTCCTGCCTGCAGACTCAACTATCATTTTGTGATATTTGTCAACAAAGTATAAGTAAATTTTTTAGTAAAGACAAGCTATCCTGGGGATCAAAAAAAAAAAAAAAAAAAGACTGTTAGCTAGTGCTTCTCTCATTATTATGGCATGGTTATTTGACAGCATTTCTAATTACTCCCAAGTTACTAAAGTAATACCCTTTTTTACAGTATTATCATCCAGTGTTTCAGAGGTTTTGATGATTTGATGTTTTGATATTTAGTGAGCATCTACATCAGTAGGTTTTAAGAGTTAAAATAAATTTTCTTGTTTTAAGTATGTGCATATTAATCTTTGTTCCATCACTCAAAGATAAAGAGAAGTAAGAAGTATAAAATATGGGTATTGAGTCAGCAGTTTTAATAATATTGTCATTTCAGTAATAATACAATGAATTAAATCTACCAACTTTCTCTCTCTTTCTCCCTCCCTCCCTCCCTCTCTCCCTCTCTATCTCTCTAAATCTTTCTCTCTCTCTCTCTCTCACACACACACACACACATACACACACACAAAATTTCTGGCTCTTTCGAGTTATTTAGAAATCAGACAAAAGTTGAGTTGACACAACCTGTGAAGAAAAAATAATAATTGAAAGAATACATATTTAATATGCCTGGAAGAAGTGTGATTCTACTTTTAAATATGATAATCATAATATTAGCTTAAAATATTAAATATTTTAATTTGATATTAGCCATAAGATTTGTTGTTTTCATAAGAATTACTCAATTCTAAGAAATGACAGCAAGCTAGCACCACTTATACTATCCTGGATTAAGGCTTAAACCCATTATCCAAAGTGAGGAGACACAAGATCAGGAAAATGGGCTCCATATGTACTCGCCATCAAATTGGTACTGACTGATTAAACCATGGTGCTCAAATTGTGGTGGTGTTCATCAGGGATTGGGGGTTGGGGGAGGTAGACCCACATCTTAGGGATGTAGTGAGCATTGTGGAGGTGAAGAGCATACCTCTAACCCTTCCTAGGGAGAGGCAAATGTAACTAAAATGTCAAAAAAACACACTTTTATCGGGTGTCGGGCAGGTGGGAGGGGGGAGGAGGGGATGGGTGTATACTTACATAATGAGTGCCATGCACACCGCCTGGAGGATGGATGTGTTTGTAGCTCTGACTCGGTGGGGGCCGAGGAGGGGTGGCAAGGGCAATATATGTAACCTTTACAATATTTGTATCCCCATAATATGATGAAATAAAAAAATAATAAAGGGTATAATGGGAAACATTTTCTAAGAAAGAATGGAAAAAATTGTCCTCTTCCTATTAATTTAATTCTCAGATTCTTTGTAGTTTTATTTTCTGTTTTTCCTTATTTACTCCCTAATCTTAATTCTTTTCATTACCTTTCAATGGGAGTTGAAGAAAATGGAGACAAAGCATGTGATATAAAAAATAGTAATCTGCCAAGTTTTTTATGCTATGGAGATAGCAAACTCCTCTAAATTGTACTTAACCTTGATGAAGATTTATAAGACAAAAATCACCAACTTTCTTAGAACTCCTCAATAGAAATATAATCGACATTAATCATTATAGTGCAGTGGCCCCCAACTTTTTTGGCATCAGGGACCAGTTTCATGGAAAACAATTTTTCCAAGGTCAGGGAATGGCTTCAGGATGATGAAAGCACCTTACATTTATTGCGCAGTCAAATCTCTCTGCTAATGATAATCTGTATTTGCAACCATTCTCCAGTGCTAGCATCACCTCCTCAGCTCCACCTCAGATTATCAGGCATTAGCTTCTGATAAGAAGCGTGCAACCTAGATCCCTTGCATGCACAGTTTACAGTAGGGTTTGTGTTCTTTTGAGAATCTAATGCCACTGCTGATCTGATAGGTGGTGGAGCTTATGTGGTGATGCAAGTGACGGGCAGTGGCTGTAAATACAGATGAAACTTCACTCGGCTGGCCCACCTCTCACCTCCTGCTGTGTGGTACTGCTCTGTGTCCCTGGGGTTGGGGACCATAGTTATAGCGAGTTCAGACTTTAGCATTCTGAGACTTTTCTCTTGAGGAAAATTGCTCATCTTATAGAAGTAAATTAATTCTTTAGGTTGAATTTCCTAGGATTCTGAATTATTTAGTCTGGACCTTATCTCAAGTGAGGTATTCTTAAAATGGAGATATTTGTCCTAAATAATCTCACAAGTTATTATGATGACTTTTAACACATATTAATATTCAGTTTCAAAATACTTTGGCATTTGGTATCACATGGAACTACTTTGTTTTCAGAATCAATATTACACTTCGTTCCTACCATAACTTTTCTCTAACCCAATGACACTTCTGCATCTTATTACAGATTCCTTTTCCTGTCCATAACTTTTTAAACTTTTGGTCTAATTTCACTTATAACCTAATTCACTCTTGGTGTCAGTGGTTAGTCATTTCCAATACCACTCATTCCTCAAGGGAAGACTTCAACTTTATATACTTCACTTTCTCCAACTTCAAGGAAGCCTTCTTTTAGTGTTTTAGCTTTACTCAGCCATGTGTTCTCATGGCACTATTCTATCATTGATCACATTCTATTTTGTTTTGGGACTTTCTGCAAATACCTCAGTTACCTGCTGGATTGTAATCATGTTGAATTTGCCAAATTAAACTCCACTATGGAGTCCCATGTCATCTACACATTGGATTTTCTTACCTCTTAGGAAGCACTGATGTCGAAAGTCAAAAAAGTTTAACACTTGCACTCACTAAAAATTTCCCAAGATATAATCTCATCTGAATTTCCAGAGAATGTAACATAAGATTTTGCCTCTGTAGTATTTGTATTTCCTAAGCTTTCTTTCTTTACTGACATATTTGAGACTGTCCCCAATAACTGAAATTAATCCCAGCTTTAATCTTGTCCTGGTGGAATGGGTGTAGGGAAGGTGTACTTCCTCCATCTTATATGGGATATTTAAGAATGGCCCTGTGCTACAAAAACAAAAGAGGTCAGTATGGTGGTTGTGTGGTGAGTTTACTCATGGAATAGCCAGAAATAAATTCCTCAAATTTTCTACTATCCCAGAATAATGAGAGAAGGTATCTGATTAGATATTTTATTTTCCAGCTGCCCAGAATGTCCTTTTTCTTACTTTTACAAACCAAAATCTTAATTATGTTGTAAGACATAGCTTAAATGGTATTACTTTTATTAAACCACTGCTGATCAATCTTCCCTATCAAACTTTCACTTTAACCTTTTAAAATATTTTCAAAATATCTAGATCAAATATGTAAACTTTTTCACATTTTTAAATATTCTCTATTCTTATTTTAAAACTTTTGCTTCACAATTTCCATGAGTGAAAAAGCAGATACTGTTTTTATATTTAAAACCATATAGTAAGGTCACATAAGAAAAAAATTAAAAAGTATCTAGTAGATTATTGAGAATATTTTAATGAATGAGAGTTTAATATAATGTCATGATAGCCATTTTGAGGAGATAAAACAACTGATATATATTCCTTTGACACTATTTATTATTTATAAGCTTACAAATTATAATATCTATGAGTTTGATTGGGTTTATTATAACTGAATTAGATAAGTGGCAAAAAATGGAATAATGGGAATAAACTATAAAATAGAGGAGTTATGCTATTTATTTGATTGTAACCAAAGAGCCAGTGGAGGCAAAGCCAACATTTAGAGGCAAGGTAATCGGATTCTCTAGCTGTGACCCACTGTACTAGCAAGCATTTGGAAATAGATGAATATAGATGTTCTGTCTACTCAAACCTGTCTAAATAGTACATGAAAATTATTTACAGAATCAATTTATGCATGGTCAATATTTATCTTATAATTATATTATTTCTGATATGAAAATAATTTAGAAATGTAGTTTTGGCAATATAGAAAGCTAAAATACCTGAAAACTCCCTTGCTACAATTTCCCTTCACAAATATTAGATAGTATACAAGGAAGCCACCTAATAAATATATAACAAAGCTCACAAGAAAGTAAGGAAATTTCTATAAACCCTAAACAAGAGGCAACTGAATACCAGAACATTAAGTATCTGAATAACTGTGGGGGCTTGGAGATCATCTCAATAATCTAGGGCAATGTTCATAAGAAGGAGCAATTTTGCCCCCAAGGGAACATTTTGAAATGTATGGAGACATTTTTGTTGCCACAACTGGAAGAAGGTGTCCTCCTGGCATCTAGAGGGTAGAAGACAAGATTGCTGCTAAACTTCCTACAGTACACAAGATACAACGCCCTACCGTCATGTCATTCCCTGAACCCCAAACAATTATCCAACCCAAAATGTCAATGATGTTGATGTGTAGAAACCTTGCTTTAGGGACTTAGGTATTAATTCCGAGCTGAAGATGGGAGAGAAAGTCTTGAGCTAATGAGATACAGCAAGTCCTCTATTAATGTCATTTCCCTCAACATGGTTTACTTATAACATGGATGAGGAAAAATCAGTTCTGGTAGGGGCCACCGTCTGTGTGGAATTTGCTCATTATTCCCATGTTTGCATGGGTTTTCTCTGGGGACTCTGGATTCTTTCCACATACCTAAGATGTGCGTGTTAGCTGAATTGTCATGTCTAAATGGCCCCTGTCTGAGTGATTGTGGGCGTGTGCAACCTGCTATGGAATGGCGTCCTGTCCAGGGTGGGTTTGTGCCTTGCATTGGGAATATGCAGGTAAGTAATTATCTTACTTGTTTTTATTAATCTTTCTTAAATATATGTATGTCTCACTTTTATTTCAATGTTTAATATTAGAAGTGTTTTAGTCTTTATTTAGAAATTTGATGATGTTTTGTGACCAACAATAAGCCATAGAAACATGTTTACTTCCTGTTTTGTTTTCATTTATGGCAGCATTTCCCTTTATTACAATTTAATTTAAAACATTATGAATTAAAAAAAATTTAAATATAAAAAAAGGAAACTAAACTTTTTTATGTCAATTAGCACTTGGAAAAACTGGTTTCATTACATGTTGCTTTGCTTAAAGTCACAATTTCCAAGAACCTACTGATGACATTAAGTGAGGACTTACTGTTTAGTGAGTAGAACTGAAATATCTTCCATTATAAAGGCAGGACCTTGTCAGGATTAACTTGCAGTAAACTGCAGAACTAGAAAAAAGGTCTGCTATCTAGGCAAAAGGATAGTTGTGTGTTTGGACTCTGAAAATTTGTAGCCATGCTATACCCATAGGAATTCCTGAGGGAATACCTTATTTCAGGCATCCTCCGTTATTAAATCTGAGATAACTTCTAGCTATAAACTTGACTCTGTTGTGGTGAAACACTTGGGAATTAATCAGAAGCAAGTGCAAAGAGCATTGGAGAAAAATATTTTCAACACAGTCACACATATATGGCTCACTAAAGATAAACTCATAATCTGAACTATTAAATACACTATGAGCAAGAGATCACAGACAATAAATACAACAGAAGGATCCAAACCACAAACATTTCAGAGAAAAGAATTTTTCTAGACATTTTTTTAAATGGGTGTGTTCAAAATAATGATATAAGAAATAGAGAAACAAGAAAAAAGAAGGCATTATTAATATAACAACAGCAACCAGGCCATAAATGAATGGGATGATATTCAAAAAAGAAATGGCTGAATTTATTTCACTTTTGATAAAATATATGAATTCTCAGTTAAGAGTCCTGAGGAACATAAATATAAATAAGTATATATCAAGAAACATGGTGGTGAAATCACAAAGGATTGAAGACATAAAGATAGTCTTAAAGCAACCAGAGAAGTAAAAGCAAGAAACAGCATAGAACAACAATGATCCCAAATACAGGTTTTTCAACAGCCATATTGGAAAGCACAGGATGATACGATACATTCAAAGTACATTGAAAGTAATTGTCAACCTGGCATTTTATGTTTTGAGGACCTAAAGAAATTTTCAAATAAAATGTTTAAGAAGTTCCTTGCAGAAAGGATGATAAGAGCACGGTTATCAACTCAAGCTAACCATTAGAATCATTTGAACTTTTAAAATTCTTGAAGGCAAGCCATGCTTCAGATCTATTAAATCGGCATTTCTGTGGGTGTGACTGAGTCCCCAGTATTTTTTAAAGTTCTGTACATACCTTTAATATGTCACCAAGTTTGAGAATCACTATAGTTAAAAAAAATATTTTAGCAAGAAAGAAATCAAACCCAAAAGGAAGATGTAAGCATGACAGTGGCAAATAAGCAATTGTTGAATATATAACAATAATAATGACTATATAATGTATGTCTTTATATATTTTATGTTTATATATTTGCTTTATATATGTATATTTATGCTACAGAGTAAGTCTAAAGAAATAAGATTTTCTGTTTATAAATCATGTTTCCTAATAATATTGTAATTAAATTAAAAGTCTAAAGATTAGCCCAAAATAGCCAAATTTAAGAATTTCAGAAGAAAACATTTAAATATTCATGGATCACAAGAATCAAAAGAACAGGAGAAGACATTTTAATTAGAGTGATCATGGAAATATTATTTGTGGTATGCATTTAGAATGGTATGATGATTAATTTTAGGTGTCAACTTGACTGGATTAAAGAATACCTAGAAACCTAGTAAAAATGTTACTTTTGAGTGTGTTTGGGTCTGTGTTTCCAGAGGATAGTAGTACCTGAGTCTATATGGTACATTATTAATTATATGTATATATGATAAAATATGATATGAGACATAGCATTTACATTTGGGGTGGTCATTTAGTTCTTCAGAGGCTATGAGGAAAAGGAAATCGTAGGGATGTGTCTGTAGGAAGTTCCAACTGTATTGTTAATGATTTATTATGTCAAAAATATAAATATTGGCCAGGCGTGATGGGTCACATCTGTAATCCTAGCACTTTGGGAGGCCAAGCCAGGAGGATTGCTTGAGGCCAGGAGTTCCAGATCAGTCTCAGCAAGGGAGAGACTCTGTCTCTACAAAAAAAGGAAAAGTCAGCCTGGCATGGTGGCCCATGCCTGTAGTCTCAGCTACTCAGGAAGCTGAGGCGGGAGAATTGCTTGAGCCCAGTAGTGTGAGGGTGCAGTGAGCTATGATGATGCCATTGCACTCTAGCCCTGGCAACAGATAGAGACCCTGTCTTTCTCATTCTCTCTCTGTCAGAATATATTCATGTGTATATAAACATTGATGAAAATATGGCAAAATATTATGTTTTATTAATAGCAGAGTTGATTGTATATGAATATTCATGAAATTTTTATATGCATTTTATAGGCTTATCATACTTCCAATAGTAAAAGGAAAGGAGTACTGCTGTCCTTTAGTACTCCTAAAAAAAAAAAAAAAGGGAGTACTTTTTTTTAAAAAGCACTTATAACTAAAATTATGTGGAAGGAAGTTAATTTTGTGGCCAAAGCATCTATAAAAATCTGCTTGTTCAAATTTACTTCACAAAACTGTGGCAAGATGATAACCTTCTTCTTCAAACTAAAGTCAACTGATTTATTTGCAGAACTCAGCGGTGCATCATGTAGTCAGCAACCTCTTAGCCCTAGTCTGCAATGCAAGCACCCCAGGAGACTAGCCATTGCACCGCTTCTCTGCTTCTCTCCAGATTAGGTCCAGAGAGCCTGAAGCATTCATGGGTGAAATGGACACATACAGAAGCTCTCCTTGGCTTAGTTTAATGTTTCATTTGGTGCCAAAAAGTATTATACTTTCATTCCACTTACATTCTTCTTCTATTTGTGCATGAGTGAAAAATCTATTAAATGTCAAAGATCAGTGAAAAGAAACTAATATTGCTCAAAATAAAATTTATTTTTACCATAATTCACCATTTTTTCTCCTTCTGCATTTTGATTGAAATCTAGTCACACTACAGTTCAAGTTACCCTTTGCAATGCCAAATATTTATAGATTGCAAGTGCTCAACTTTCTCTCCATGAACTAATTCCACATGTATAGTTATAATTGTCAGTGAAACTGAAGCCCTCAAGTCTCACATTCAGTATATTAATAATTTATTATTGTATTGTATACTCAAGCTGATTTTCCCAAACTTTTTAAATACAATGCTTCTTAGCATTGACAAGAAGATTATTCTTGTTGTTGAAGTAAAATTGGTGGGATTCTCCAGGGGGAATTCTAAGCAGAATTATTTAAATCCTCTTTGAGGTGGCTAAGCATTTATAGGCTCACATCAATGAATGAAGTGTGTCCATTTAATCCCTCTTATTCCTCTGTTCTAAATACTCTTTCTATTCTCATACCTCTTCCACATTTGTTAGCATTCCCTTATTTGCTAGAGGAAGTAGCTACTAGTATAGTCTTTACAAAGTAAACTACAGTAAATAACAAGGTAAACTAGAATATTATGGTGCCTAAAATGGTGACTAAAATTATTCAAATTATCTTGGACCCTGGAAATTTTGCAATACCTTAATTTTGTTTTGTATAATCACAATTGTTTTATAGTGCAGATTTAATAGAGTGTACTACACAGGACTTCTATAAAGCCTCAAAATAATCCTTGTAGGTCACTTAGCTCACTGTTTGGCACATATTTTTTATCTAGGGGTCCTCAGCTTTTTTGGTACCAAGGACCAGTTTCACTGAAGACAATTTTTCCACAGACTGTGGGGAGGCCGGGAGGCAGAGCTCAGGTGGTTGATGCAAGTGATGGGGAGCAGCTATGAATACAGATGAAGCTTCTCTTGCTTGCCCAATGCTCACTCACCTCCTGCTGTGCAGCTCCCCTCACCCCTTCCTAAGTTTCATGGAAGACAATTATTCCATGGGGGGTGCGGAGCTCTGCGCCTCCTCCCTTACAGGCTGTGGACAGGTATGGGTCGGCGACCTGGGTGGTTGAGGACCATAGTAGTCTGTGCAATGACTGCTAATTTAGAAGTAGCAGTGGTGGTGATGGTATTGGTAGTTGTATTAATAGTTGTAGTGGAGTTGGTGGCAGTAGTAGTAGTGGTATTGGAAGGAGTATTTGCTATTGTTTTAATAGTAATGAGATGATAATATAAAAAATTGTGAAACTGCCTCAGAGGACACAAATATTTTTGTTGTTGTCTTGCTTTCTATACTTCAAATTATTATAAGAGTTTCCTTTCAAATACTCTTCTTTAAAATTGTTTAGCCATAAATAAAGGAACAAGCCATCCTTATTAAAGAATAAAGCTTAGTTCTGTGAATATAGCACTTTACTTATGCTGACATTAAGTAGACTTGCCTATCATCTCAATAATCACTAAATATGTTTGCCCGTTACCTCACCCAAGAAACCACTAAAAAATGTTTCTGAGGAATTTGGAATTTTTATTATTATTTAATTTTAATTAATAAAAACAATTCTACACTATATGATAATTTACTGAGGTACTACTATGAAAGGTATATAAAATTATTATTTTATATATCTATATATATCTTCTATATACATCCATGACAGCTATTAATATCATTTCATTACTACTCCATGAAAAATAAATTAGAAGTAAATTTATTTAATAATGAACCACAATTTTAAGATAGAAATTTTTTTTTGTCAAATACGGCTCTTGACAAAGAAACCTATCCTTTTAGAAGCCAAAAACCGTTATCTATTCATTGGATGCATTTTGCTTCTCTTGTTCAAGTTCATTTCCCAGGAAGCTAAAATCTCTCTCATATTTTACTGTCTTTTAAACTGAACAATAAAATGTTAATTTGTATTTTATGTCAGAGGATTTTTTTTTTCACCAGGGATTTGGCATTGACGTGAATGGTCATTGTAAAGGATCCTCCTTCAAAGAACCACACAAAAGATATATTTTTCAAGCTTTTGACTAAGATTTCAAGATGAAATTATTTGCATTCCCATTAGGGCATCTTTTGTAAAATGAATAGATCAGTGTCTTATATTGTTCAAAGGCCATCAGTAGATCTTCTTTTGTGTAATATGTCTGCAGTAGGCCCAGTAAAAGGCAGTTCCTAGGGTAAGAGGTTGTTCAGTAATGTCAGATGAATCCCTTGAGTCTTACACTCTGCCATATTATTTTCTACTAATGTTGACACAAATGAAATGAATCTTCTATTTCTATTCATCTGTAAAGTATTATCAAAAGGGATAGCTGATAGCTATATCAATATGATAATTTCAGTTTTCATATTATAATGAAGGGTTGTGGGTACATTTCTCTAAAATTCCATAAATTAAACTTTATAGAAAAGTATATTTTACTCTGTAAAAAACACAAAGCCTCTTTGTTGAATGTTGAAGCTATCAGTTCTTTTGTGAGTTTAAAAATAGTCTGATATATCCATGATTGCATTTTAATTTTACTTTATATGTCTGTTAGTATGGAGATGAACATAAAAACAAGTAATAAACATGGTAATAAAATATTTATTACCACTATAGATATATTAGTCCATCCATGTACTTATGAGAGGATGACGATGACCTTAGTTTCTGGATGCAACTTGAGAATCAAGGACAATTCACATGAAATTAATCACTGGAGGAGAATGAGAAATCAAATGCAGTATCTGCTAACAAATATTACTAAAGGTTTTGAAAAGTTACAAAATAAAATACTTCAAATGACTGTAGTTTCAAGGTATGGAAAGGTATTTCCTTCCAGTGGCAAATTATGTTGGAATATGATTGAATCTTGAAAATTTGAAACCAGAGGCAAATAAGATAGGCATCTATTCCAATGCTGCCATTTTACATAAAAGAAAATTGAATGTCAAAAAGAATAAGTGACTTACATTTTCAATATAAGATTATATATATATATATATATACACACACACACATATGTGTGTGTGTGTGTGTGTGTGTGTATGCATGTATAAAACAACCATAATGAAAAGAAGAAATTGCATTCTTTATGTTTGGGGACATATGCTGAAATTTTTGTTAAAAAAAAACTTTAATTCCTCTATCTATTCAACTTCCTTTTAAAAGATGTATATAAATATAAAAACTCTCATATTTACATGCTTGCAGACTACCTTTCTATTTTCATAAAATTATTGGCACCTGAATTACATTCTGTCTAGCTCTTCTTTTATAGAAGTATTTTTTTTTCTTTCCATTGCTCATACAGGGCACATTTTCTTTTAGCCTTTCTATTATCATTTTGATTTAAATCCTTTGCTTTCTTGGATTGACTGGCTCTGATAAACTATTCCTATTTCATCTTCTTCTGTTGGGCTCTGATGGTCCACAGTAATTTTGTAGCCTTTGCTACATCACCACCTCTTAGGTCAGTGTAATGAGGTATGCAGTGCCTTCATTTTTTCCCCTTTATGGTTCAATCCTAAAGTATAATGTGGGAAGTGAGATTGGTATTTTGCTTGTTAGGAAACCCACAGAAGTCACATTAGCACACTGCTTTATAAACTGTCACTGTCACAGGAAAATTTAAGGGTAATTGTCCTACATAATTAGTTCCTCCCTCCCTTTAATAACAAAGTGATTACTTTAAAATATGAATAAGTATGCTTATACATTCTATAACCAGCCCATATAAAGCGAACCCCATGAAATTACTGAATATTCATGATCAAAAATATAATTGACGTGCTTATATAGTTTGCTGTTTTACATATTATGCCCAAATACTAAATATTAAAACTTGTTAACCCTAGCCTCATCTTTCCTGACATTATCAACAAAGACTTTTCTGGTATAAATGGCATACTGATGTTAATCATAAATACTGTTCTATCTGAACATTTTTTCTGACACTGGGAATATAGAAAATAGCAATCTATCTTCAAAAAGGAAGTTGCAAAGCACTAACAGCTCTTACATGGAAGACTAGTAAAGTTTTTAGCCTGTGAAATGCATATTGGAGTATAAAAATCAATCAATTTTCAGAGCTCTGATGAAATTTTCAATTGAGTTCTGGACAATATTAAAGGCAGACATGTACCTTATCACCTCATTTATCTTAAGATTAGTTATCTGGCAGCATCAACTATCAAGAACATGGTTGAGGACAAAAGAAGAAAACAGATAAAAGTTATCGAGTATTTAATATGTACCATAACTTTAAATACATATGAAACTTAAGCTTCCCAAGAACTATTTGAGATAAATACAGTTGTTGAGAATAAATCACAGGAATTAAACTTGTCCATGAACATAACAAATTGTGTAGTTAAGATTCAATCTTAAGTATTCCTACTCCAAAGTCTATACTTAATCACTACCCTAAAATGTAAGGAAAAAAAATTAAACACCTTCAAACATGCAAATATACAATATATACATAAAATAAAATATATATTGCTAAATCAGAATAAGATTTATAAATTCCTTATACAAAATGTTTGCCATGTCCACATAGGAGCTCTAATTCTACCTAACTTTATTGCCTCAGCCCTTGCCACTTTCCTCGTTTAGTTTTAATTTTTTATATTAATTTTTTTTAGAGACAGTGTCTCATTCTATTTCCCAGGCTGGAGTACAGTAGTGTGATTATAGGTCACAGCAGCCTTGAACTTCTGGACTCAAGAAATCTTCTTGTTTAAGCCTCCTGAGCAGCCAAGGAATACAGGCATGCATCACTGTGCTCAGGTAATTTTTGTATTTTTTTGTAGAGCAGGGGTCTCACTTTGTTGCCCAGGCTGGTCTCAAGCTCCTGGGCTCAAGCTATCCTCCTGTCTTGGCCTCCTAAAGGGTTGGAATTACAAGCATAAGATACTGTGCCAGGCAGGTCCCACTCTCCTCATTTACAATACATACATTAAGCTACAGGCAAGCTGAACTTGCAATTTCTTGAATGTAACAAAAAACAACTCCTAACTATTTCAAAGATCATTGTTACCTTTGCCAAGATTTATCACAGTGAGAAAGCAAAAATGTCAACTGATCTAAAAATATTCGGAAAAAAAATTCATGTAGCAATTGTAATTCTAGAGGTAAGCAAACAGATATGAGAGATAAAAGGTAGAGAGAGGAAATGTCTGAGTCACTGGATTGCTTTTTCAAACTCCACATACACAGTTAATCCTTCTTTCTCTCTTGTCCCAAGGTGATCTAATGGTAGACAGAATTGCTAGTATTCAGCTACTGCGGGAGTTCAGAGTTGACATTTGGTTTCAACAAAAGTACCCAGACCAACATGATTAAAATTTAGGAGGCAAGAAAGTAGATTCATGATACTTGTCATTTATTAATAACCTTAGGTAATATTTGGCTTCCCTCTTTTTTACAAACCCCTCATCAAATTTATGAAAAATTTTGTTAGGTTTCATCTTCAATATTTCTCCACAATCAGCCATTTCTTACCACCTGTACTTTGCCACTGTTTTCCAAGGCAGCATTCCTCACCTGCTATATTGTTGTGCTCTCCTAACTGTTCTTCCTATGCTTTCTTGTCCTGTCATCATCTGGATTTATTTTGAATAGAGCAGCAGCCAAGTTGAGCATTCTTTTAAATGGATAAGTCAGATCATTATTTCCTTTGCTTGAAGCCCTCCGGTATGCTTTATTTTATAATAAAATCTAAAATTGCTAAGGCTCTATATGTCCAAAATGCCTGGTACTTTTATGATCTCATACTCTTCTTTTCCTTTCATATTACTTACTCTTGCCACCTTGCTGCTTCTAGAACACATCACTCATATTATCTGCTCAGGGCCTGTAGATATGTTCTTCCCTCTGCCTGAAAAAATCTTTCTCCAGATAGCCATGTTCTCCTTCCCTTTAATCCCTTTCTCTCTTATCCCAAGGTGATCTAATGGTAGACAGAATTGCTCATATTCAACTACTGAGGGAGTTCAGAGTTGACATTTGGTTTCAACAAAAGTACCTAGACCAACTTGATTAAAATTTAGGAGGCAAGAAAGTAGATTCATGCTACTTGTCATTTATTAATAAACTTAGGTAGTATTTGCCTTCTCCTTTTTTTTTTACAAACCCCTCATCAAATCTATGAAAAAGTTTGATAAGTTTCATCTTCAATATATCTCCACAATCAGCCATTTCTTATCACTTATACTTTGCCACTGTTGTCCAAGGCAGCATTCCTCAGTGGAGCAATTCTTCTTTGCCTTATTTAAAATTATGAATAAATCCTCAATCTATCCATACATACACATGCTTTTATATTTTTACATCTGCCAATTCCTGGGCTGAATTTGAAAGACCTATTTGTCTACAACCTCATTTCTACTCCAGCATTTGTTCTGTAACTTTGTTGGCATCCACCAACACCTTCCAGTAGCAGTGGAAACTTTCAGCTGAGCTTTGAGGCAGAAGATGCGACTGCTGAAGACTGGCAACCAGAGGTGGCAGTGTGGAAGGGAAATTTCACATGGTTAGTTTTGAAGAGGGAGGGAGAGGGCCAGGATCAGAAGGTAGTTGACCTCCCTAAGAGAGACAAGGAAATGAATTCTACGCCATAGTCTCTAAAAAGAAACAGAGCTCTGCTAACACCTTGACTTTGGCCTAAAAGACCCATGTCAGGCTTTTGACCCACAGGACTGTGAACTAAAAATAAAATCCCAAGCCCTCTGATAACTGAATGGATCCCTCTCAGCCAAGGGGACCCCACAAACACCTTAAAATTGAGTTCCCAGCCATAACAGGACGGGAGAAATAAGACATGATTACATATGTATGATTTCACTTCACAAATATTCATGACCCCTTCCTATAGCTTGTTAAGTATGTATATTTGACCATCTTGCTCAGTATAAAATCCTGTTGCCTCTTGTCTCTTCTTTGAAGCATGTGTGCCTGGCTCTTCCCAAACAGTTGGAACTGCTCCCCAGCAGGTCGCTAAACTCTATGTAAAATAAAGCCATCCTTTTCCCAAAGTGTAAACTTAATTAATTTTGTTTTACTTAACGGAACTTTAAGATAATTTTTATTGTAGTAATTTGTTACAGCAGCAATAAAAAATACTCTCATGGTGATACTGTAAAAACCACAAAAGTTAAATTAAAGAAAGATGGTGGAATAGGGAGTCCTAGACCTATTCTCTCACAAAAACATCAATTCAACCATAATATATGGACCAAAACGCCCTTATGAGAAATCCAAAATCCAGTTAAGAAGCGACAATACACCAAGATAAGCACAAAACTGAGAACAACCATGTTAAAATGGGTAAGAAAAGCAACTTCACCTTACTTGCATCAGCCCTTCCCCCAGGCTGGCACAGATCAGCACAGTCTTGTGGGACAGGAGCTGAGTGGAGCATATGTCCAATATCCCCTGCCTTTCAGGGATCTGTTTCTGTTTCACCTAAGTCAGAGTACTAAGGGAACCAGCATAGTTGGATACCGGGAGACATCTATGAACAAAGTAAAGTGTAGGCAGATTGCTGCAGCCAGCACGGTTTTGTGGGATTAGGAGAAGGCATAAAACCCAAGCCTTCTTTGCCAGGAAGAGAGAGGGGAATAGAACATGCCTTCTATGTCCAGACTCACAGTAGAGCCAACAGACACCCTAAGAAATGAGAGGTGATGGTCTCCTAGAAATAACAAACAAACAAACAAACAAAAAACAGTAAATTTTCCCAAATTAGGAATCTATACATTTAGTTCCAGACAAGACAAATCTTTAGAAATAGTTTGACAGGCTCCAGAATTTCTAGACAGGCTGCTTGATTACAGGCTTTTCCTGTTGAAGCCAGTCCATAAACACTAGGGAGGCGGCTATCTCTTCAAATGCACAGATACCAATGCAAAGCTACAGGGAACATAATGAATCAGGGAACCATGGCCCAATCTATACATGGAAAAATTTCTTTCAAAAATGAGACAAAAATAAATAAATAAATAAAGACTCTCCCAGATACACAAAAGCTGAGAGAGTTCATAACCACTAGACCTGCCTTAAAAGAAATGCTAAAGGGGGTTCTCCAAGTTGAAAAGAAAGGATGCTAAACAGCAATACAAAAGCATAGGAAAGTATAAAACTCATTAGTGTTGGTAAATATATATACAAATAATACAGAATATTATAATGGTGATATGTAAATGACTTTAAATTTAGTATAAAAGATAAAAGGATTAAAAATAACTATAATTACAAAACTATTAATGTGTACACAAAAAAAAGGTGTAAATTGTGGCATCAATAACATAAAGTATGGGAGGGAGAAGTAAAAGTATAGGGTTTTTCAAGTTAATGTGTTATCGGCCTTAAAATACACTTTATAAGATGTTATATGTAAGTGTCATGATAACCATAAGGAAAATGCCTATTGAAGATACACAAAAGAAAAGGAGAAAGAAATCAAAACATATTATTACAAAAATTAATTTAATTACAAAAGAAAAGAGAAAAAGCAAGATAGGAAAAGAGGGATGAAGAACTATAAAACAGAAAATAATTAACAAGATGGCAATAAGGGATCTTTCTCAATCAATAATTACATTGAATATAAATGGATTCAATTATCTAATCAAAAGATATACAATTGCTGAATGGATAAATAAAATAAGATCTAACTATATTCTGCCTACAAAGTACTCACTTTTGATTTAAGGACATACATAGGTTGAAAATGAAGGGATGGAAAAAGATATTCCATGGAAATGGAATACAAAAGAAAACAGGAGTAGCTATATTCATGTCAAATGAAATAAACTTTAAGTAAAAAAGTCATCACAAGAGACAAAGAAGGTCAATTCTCCACTTTCACTAATGACAGAACATCCAGAGGGAAAATCAATAAGGAAGCAGTGGATTTGAACAAAATCATAGGCCAATGGATCTAAAAGACATATACAGAACACACCACCCAACAGCGGCAGAATATGTATTCTTCTTAAGTGCAAATATAATGTTTTCCAGGATAGATCACACAGTAGGCCAGACAACAAGACTTGACAAATTGAAGAAGTTTGAAATCATATCAATTATTTTCCAACCACAATGAAATAAAATAAAAAATCAAAAACAAAAGGAAAATGGAAAATCTGAAGTATGTGGAAATTAAACAACAATTCTTAAACAACCAATGTGTCAAAGAAGAAATTAAAAGGGAAATTAGAAAATGTCCTGAGAAAAATGAAAATGAAAAAATGAAAATAAAACATCCAACATTTGTTAAATGCAGTAAAAACAGTACTAAGATGAAAGTTTATAGCAATAAACATCAAAATTTTGAGAAACAAAGACCTCAAATATTAATAAATAATTTAACTTGCGTCTCAAGGAATTAGAAAATAAAGGACAAACTAAACCCAAAGTGAGAAGAATAAATAAAACAATAAATATTAGTATAGAAACATTTCAAATAGAGAAAATAAAAACAATAGAAAAATTACCAAAATTAAGAGTTGCATTCTTTCAATATAAAGAAAATTGATAAATTGTTAGCTAAACCTAGAGAGAGAAAACAAAAAAACTCCAATAAATAAAATCAGAAATGAAAAGAGATGTTCCAACTGATGCTGCAGAAATAAAAGGGATAATAAGAAACTACTATGAACAATTATGTGGCAAAACATTGGACAACCTAGAAGAAATAGAAAATTACTAGAAACTTATAACCTATGATAACTGAATCAGGAATGAATAGAAAATCTTCCCAGATCAGTAACAAATAAGGAGGTTAAATTAATAATAATAATAAAAAACCCTCCAACAAAGAAAAGCCCAGGATCAAATGGCTTCACTGGGAATTCTACCAACCATTTAAAAAACACCAATCTCTCTCTAACTCTTCTGAATTATTGAAAAAAAGGGAATACTTTGAAACTTATTTTATAAGACCATCATTGCTCTGATAACATATCCAGACAAAGACAGCACCAAAAGAAAACTATAGGCCAATAATTCTGATGAATTTAAAGGCAAAAATCCTCAACAAAATACTAAAAATTTAATTCAACAGCACATTAAAAGGATCAAATACGATCAAGTGAGATTTATACTTGGAATACAAGGATAGTTAAACATATGCAAATCAAGAAATAGGATACATTAACATAATAAAGAATAAAAAATAGATGATTGTGTTAACAGATACATAAAAATATTTGATAAAATTTAACATCATATCTTTTCATGATAAAAATCTCAACAAATCAGGTGTAGAAGGGAAACACTTCAGGATAATAAAGGCAGTATATGAACAGCCCACAGCAAATATGATACTCAATGGAGAAAAACTGAAAGTTTGTTCGCTAAAATCAGGAAGAAGGCAAAGATGCTCACTTTTGTCACTTCTATAAATATTCAACATATCACGAGAAGTCCTAGTCCGAGCAATCAGGCAAACAAATAAATGACAACCAAATCATAAAAGAAGAAGTAAAATTGTCCTGTTTGAGAGGGCATTATTCTTATATGTATAAAACCCTAGACTCCACACAAACAGAAAGAAAACTATCAGAACTAATAAGTTTAGTAAAGTTGCTGGATACAAAAGGAGCATACAAAAATCAGCTGTGTTTCAATGAACCAATAGCAAACTATCTGAAAAGGAAATTAAGATAACAATTGTATTTACAATAGCAACAAAAATAATAAAATATTTAGACTTAACCGAGGCAGTAAAAGACTTCTACATTGAAAACTGCAAAACATTAATGAAATTAAAGATGCAAAGACATTCTGTGTTCATAGATTGGAAGAATTAATATTGTTGGAATGTCTATACTCTTCAAAGTGATCTACTGATTCAATGCAATCTCTATCAAAATCTCAATGGCATGTTTTTATAGAAACAGGAAAAATAATCTGAAAATCACATGGAATCACAAAGGACCCTGAATAGCCAAAGCGATTTTGAGGAAAGGAACAAAGTTTGAGGCATCATACTTCCTGATTTCAATTACAAACCTACAGTAATTAAAATAGTTTTGTATTGGCACAAAGACAGAAATATAGGTCAATGGAACAAAATAGAGAACTCAGAAATAAATCCATACATATATAGTCAACTTATTTTCAACAAGGGTGTCAAGAAAACACAATGAGGAAAAGATACTCTTTTCAACAAATGGGAGTGGGCAAACTGGATATCCACATGCAAAAAATAAAATTGGATTCTGTCTTTCACCATACACCGAAATCCATACAAAATCTATTAGTTACATGTAAAATCTGAACCTGTAAATGGCTTAGAAACAAATATAAGGAAAAAGCTTCTTGATATTGGTCTTGACAATGATTTCCTGGCTAATACACCAAAAGAACAAGTAATAAGTAAAAATTAGACCAGTGGAAATACATAAAGATTCTACAGAACAAAGGAAACAATCAATAGCATGAAAAGACAACCTACAGAATGGGAAAAAATATTTGCAAATCATATATCTGGTAAAGCCTTGTTATTTAAAACATACAAGAAACTCAACTCAATAGCTAAGAAAAAAAAGCTCCATAAACAAAAATGACAACAAAAATCAAAATACATGACGTAATTTAAAAGTGGCAAAGGACTTGAATACACATTTATTCAAAGAAGACTTGCAAATGGCCTACAAGTATATAAACTGATGCTTAACATCACTAAGCATCAGAAAAATATAAATCAAAACCACAATTGCTATCGCCTTACACCTGTTAGGGTGACTATTATGGAAATAACAAAAGATAACAAGTATTGGCAAAAATGTAGAGAAATTGGAACCATTATATACTGTTTGTGGGAATGTAAAATGGTACATTTACAATGGAAAACAGTATAGGGGGTACCTCAAAAAATTAGAAATAGAACTACCAAATGATTCAGCCATTCCACTTCTGGGTATATATTGAATTGAAATTGAGATCTCCAGGAGATATCTTCATTCCTATGCACAAAGAAGCATTATTCACAATAGCCAAGACGTGGAAATAAGCTATATGTTTATCAATGGAGGAATGGATAAAGAAAATGTGGTATATACATACAATAGACTATTATACCATGGATGAGCCTTGAGGACGTTATGCTAAGTGAAAAAAGCTAGACACAAAATGACAAATACTGTATGATTCTACTTATAGGAGTTATCCAAAATAGTCAAATTCATATAAATAGAGAGTAAATAAATGGTGGTTACTAGGGGCTTGGGAAAGTGAAAATGGGAAGATGTTGGTCAAAGGGTATAAAGTTTTAGTTATATGAGACAAATAGGTTCTAGATATCTGGTGTACAACATTGTTCCTATTGTCAATAGTGATGTATTATACATCGAAAAATGTGCTAATAGGATAGCTCTCATGTTAAGTGTTCTTACCACAATAAATTTTTTTAATGTCAAAAATGTTAAACTAGGCCCATTTATAGCCCACCTTTATATTTTCGTATGAAAGCATATCTTTAAATAAATCTTTAAATAAATTCTTAAAATAAAAATAATAATAGCATAAAATTCTTTGGTTTGATTATTTAGTAAACTTATTCATATGTGTTATATTATTACTCCTAGAATCCGGATTGAGGAGATTTTATTATTTTTATTTCTTTTTATGTATCTATTCATAGTATCTTTATAAATTGGATTAAACAGAATATTGGCAATGTCTCTCTTCCAAAGCATCTGCCTTCCTGTCTCTTTTTAGTTCTTTGTCCATGTGGAGGTAGGCAGAAAGGTACTGTGGAAAAGACATTAGATCTAGATGAATATACGTGAGAGTCTCATTCTAAGTCTTTTATTAGCAACATGACCTTGAAAATTGACTTTAAGTTTTTAAGTTTCAGTTTTCTTGCCCAAATAATAGGATTAATTATTACAATAGGGATAATAATTACAGATCAAATGGGAAAATACAATCAAAATTAATACAAAATATACAAATATAGTATAGAGATATAATAGGCTGAATGTTTGGCCTTCCCATCATCCCTCCATATTTTCATAGGTCATACTATGGCATTACTTCCTCTGTTTTCTTTCTTAAACTAGTAAAATCCAACATCTTAAAATGATCATTAGTAGTGCAAGCAAAACATAAAAGATGTCAAATTTATTATGTATTTGGACAATAATTTCAGTAAGAGAAATTCCATCATTTGAGGACCCTGGATTTTATACAATATTAAAACAATGAAATTATACTTCTTCTTTTCTGTGTATACAAGGATTATTAGTGAAGAAATTAATGTTCCATTTAGTGTTGAATTTTTGAGCCTAAATCACAACCTGGTACAAAGTGTGTCTGCAGTAAATGTTTTTAGAAAAATTTCACCCGAGGGCATAAAAGATAGACTTTGTATCAATTTATAAATTAAAGTAGAATATACTATTTTAAAAAGTTACATTTCTAGGGTAGTAGGATTTTATAAGACTTAATGCAAATTATAATACTATTATTACAAGTCACTAGTAGGAATTTTAACTCATAATGAAGTGAAAAAAAATTGTAACATTTTAAATGCAGTCATGATTTCCCTTTTCAAAATATAGAGTTGGTAAGCAAGTTTAGCAAATAAACACAGCATTCATCACAAAAGTCATAGTGTGAAAATAAATGATCAATAAATATTCTTACAGCCAGATTTGAAGTTAAGGATCCAACCAATCCATATTTGCTTTTGACAAATTCTGTATTAACAGGATTAATCCATATCTTGCAGATCTCATTACGCCACTAACCATAATTTAAACAATTTTATATTTAAGTTTCTTGAAATGGGGAAGGGAGAAGAGAGACAGAAAGAAGACACAGCCTACGAGTAGAGAAGTTGACTTTATAAGTAGTCAAGAGTCTTTTGATTCTTCTTCCTGCAGCTCCCATATAATCCCTACCCCCTCTTCTTTCAAAGAGCATTTAGATGAAACTAAGAGTGTCTTTAATAGAATATTAAGTATTTGCATTTCATTTTAGTGAGATATGCTGGGAAACTCAACAGGATCATTGAGAAACTTATGACTAGCTGCAATAGAAGCATTCCATGTATTTCTTTTTTGGAAATAAGGGCTTTCATTTCTAGTAATTAATCAATAACAGAAAGACAAAACTGGGAATCTAAAGATCTTTCATATAAATGTTTAAAATATAAGTGTTTACAAGAAGGAAACTGAGTTAGGGAGTTGCTCAAAAGAAGAAAGCTACTATTGGACTGTGGTTAGCAGAGATATGTCCACTATGGTATTCACAATACCTGATACAGCCTTTCCAGCAGTTGTCCTTTCATCTGTTATGATTATAATTTAATGTAACAATAAGATGACAATGTGAATTAGAGGTTTTTGTGGAAGAGGGGAAAAATCCCAACTGAATCATTGACTTCTATATTTATTAATAAATCACTTAACTTTTTAAAAGCTATTTATTTTAAGCTTATTTATTTTTAAAGTCAGGACAGGAACATTCTCCAAGCATGATGACTGCTACATAATAATTACACAAAATATTCTTTCACATCACCTTCTACAATGATTTTAAATCAGTTTCATAGCATGCAGTTAAATATTACAAAGGGAGAGTGAAAGAATTCTGATTAAAAAGAATTCTAAGAATTTTCCTTAGGTTTACAGTTTCTATTTATTACAAGTGGTGGTAGTTTAGTTTTGATTCTTTTATTTTCACAAGTAATATAAACAATGTAAAACTGATAAAAGATCAGTTGTTGTTTTTTTTTTTTTTGAAATAATAGTGGTGAAATTCCTACCTATTGAGGCATACAGATTTGAAAAGAAATTTCAAAAGTTTGAAGGTATTAGAGAATGCTTTAAAAATGTTTAGGAAGCCGAAAAAAAAAAATCTTAGATATGGTAAAAATATGGTAAAATTTTTCAGTTAGTCTAAAAAAAAAAAATGTTTAGGAAGATTAACTATTCTTTCCAATCTTTTCTTCTGAATTCAAACAAATCAAAACTAGAAATACAAATTCCTAATACAACAGTATATTTTATTTTTATAACTTGTTAATTTTGAAAAAATGAACCACTTGGTATGAAGTATGGAATTTAGATTAACACTGAGCACATATAGGATAGAAAATGGTACAATCTATGAATGTTTATTATATATATAAATTTCTATATGAAACATTGCTGAGTCTAAAATTAACTTTAAAATCTAACTTAGAGGTACTCCTTATTTTGACTATGTTTCTATAGAATTTATATTTTTAGAGCTAAAAGGGAATCATATATAGCTTTTGAATAAATCCAAGTGTTGGTAGAATCAATTTGGTCTTTTGCTGCTTGAAATCTGGTTTGAAGCTTATATATTGAAACATTGCTCCAGGCATCTATTAATATAACTCATTGATGGAATTAGGAAGTCAGTTCACCCTGTATGACTTCAGGGAATCATAAAAAACATCTATCAATGATGGCAGGCAATGAGGGGAAAATTGTATGTGATGTCAGGTGGCTAAATATAGGAAAAAGATATATGGTAATGACAGTATAGGCAAACAATTGCAGGTAAGAAAAGAGATTATTTAAAATGATAGTCAAAGTAAAAATATACACATTCAACCATTGCAAGTTACTTTCTTTGATTGAAAAGAGAAAGTTTTTATGTCTTAAAGATAATGTTTAGATCAAATTTGACAGCTTGAATAATGAGTGTGTCACATAACAATTCTAGCTGACTTGATAGAGTATCCAAATGTCAATGGTGGAATGACCACGCTTGGAGATAATAATTTTTCTTTTAGAGCACAATGTTTCTGATGTTACAGAAGGAATGGTTAATTATTCCTCGATCATAACAATGGGAATATTGCCAATGATGAGTGTGTTGTAAACACATAAGCATGTAAATATTTTTCTAAGCTTCCCAATCACTTTAAGGATCTTTATTTTCTATGACATGAAAATATTATGCATTTCTACCTCCACATGTTTGCTTTCCAACATACCATATTATGATATCATTGAAATCGAATAGCACACCTGTGAACAGTAGGAAACGTCACTTGGCATTGTTTTTGAGACAAGGTCTCGCTCTGTTGCCCAGCTTGGTGACATCTTAACTCACTACAACCTCAAATTCCTGGGCTCAAGCGATCCTCCTGCCTCAACCTCCTGAGTAGCTGGGACCACTGGCACACACCACCACAACCACCTAAATTAAAAATTTTTTTTGTAGAGACAGGGTCTTGCTATTGACCAGAAAGGCCTTCAAATCCTGGCCTCAAGTTATTTTTCTACCTCAAACTCCCAAAGTGCTAGGATTACAGGCTTGAGCTACTACACCGAGCCCTTCCTTGGCATTAATGCATTAACTATGTTTTTAGGTACGTTATTTTTTATGTGGTCAATTAAAGTAGCATTGATAAGTGTTCATTTTCATATCTGCATATCATAAATTAATTGGCAAATACAAAAACTGAAATTTTATAGTTTGATGTTTACAATAACCATCCAGATTACTCAAAGCATATTTGTATTTCAAAAAATAACATATACTATGAAATACAATGTTCAAAAATTATTATTGAGATTTCAGAAATATTGAAATATTTTATCAAATGAATATCCTCAAAGTCTCATTTGAAATAGACCAATTTGGTCATATAACTATTTAACTAAATAAGAGAAAAGTTTTCATAGTGAAATGTAATGATATAAATAGGTTCTTAGTATTTAGATTTAATGACTTAAAAAATCAAATTAAATATAAACAAGGTTAGATTCTATATGTGTAGGAAATTGTTTGGGATCACCACCCAAAATGGTGATCTGATGAATTTCAGTGGCCATCCACATTTCTTTAAATTGGATAAAACCTATTAGGTCCATTTTGCTATACAAATAAGCCTAAATTGCTTTAAAAAAACATTTATTGAACATTTACAATGTTTGGACCTAGTTTAGAAAGAAATAATGCCTTTTGGTTTCATGAACCTTATGACAAAAATTGGACACTATTATCAGATAATAGGATAAAGAAAAGAAATAATAGCTTAGGTTTTATGCTACTTATAAGGTAGATAAATAAACATCAACATTTCTACCTGTGCATGAATATATGGGAGAGGGAATGATGTCTGATCTTTGGTTCTCATGTTAATGTCTACCTGGGAGCATCCACCGTGGTGGGAGAGGTACTAACTCACCATGTAGACAGAATGACTTGATGAGTTGACATCATCTAGCTCTTTTGGTCCTTGGCCACCACCATTCTGGCACAATGGATACACAAGCAAAGGGGCCGTGGTGGCAGCAAAGAAGATTATGCATAAGCCCAGAAACTTGAACACATTTATCAAAGTTGATCTAGTGGTGCTGCTGCCAAAGACACAACTTGCCAAAAAAAGAGACTAAGTTTTTGTTACCAATATGGCACCATCCCTAAAAGAGACCATCTGGGAACGTGATAATATTGGGCAAGAAAACATTCTGTCAGGAAAAGATACTTAATATGATGTGGGTTTGCCCTTTTTCCTAACTGGGTCTCAGCTAGAATCACCATGCCAGGGCTTATTTGATGCACCAGCATATAATTCCACATTGTATTGTGTCAGACCAGGGTACCTACTTTATAGCAAAGAGATAAAGAGATGTGGGAGTAGATTACATACTATACTATGTAGAAGCTACAGGACCGAGAGAGCTTTGGAACAACCTGTGGAAGGCACACCTAAAGTACCAGATCAAAGGCTGTACTTTAGAGCTGCAGTCCCCAATCCCCGGGCTGAAGATTGCTACCAGTACATGGCCTGTTAGGGATTTGGCTGCACAGAACCACTGCCCACCTCCAGTCTTCTGGAAAGATTGTCTTCCATGAAACTTAGGAGGTTGGGGGATATAGTAGGAGGTGAGCCACATGTGAGAGAATGAAGCTTCATCTGTATTTACAGCCTCTCCCCATCACTCACATCACTGCTTGAGCTCTGCCTCTTCCCCCCACCCCCTACCATCCATGGAAAAATTGTCTTCCATGAAACTGGTACTAAAATGGTTGGGGACTGTTGCTTTAGAGGGTGAGGCACCATACTCCCAGAAATAGTATGCATTTGGAATCAGAGACATTTGTATGATGTGTCTGACTGTATGATGTGCCCAAAAGGTAAAATACACGAATCAGGGAACCAAGGAATGAAATCAAAAGTGTATACACTACAAATGTGCCCATGACCTGCTTGGGAAGTTGTACTTCCCTTTTCTGTGAATCTGGCTCTAAAGGTGTTAAGGGTCATGATTTCCAAGAGGAAACAATTTTGCCAGGAACACAGCAGTTTTTCATTTGATTATAAGCTATGACTGTCACCTGGGGACTATGTATTTCTGTTGCTAAGGGACAAGTTGATAAGAAAATAAACCTCCATTCTTGCAAATATACTTGACTATGATCATCAGAATATGCTATAACACAGAAGTGCAGGGAGAACTATGTTTAGCACCTAGGTGATCCATTTGAGTGATTCTTGGTACTCTACTACATAGAAGGACAAGGGTATCAATCTCATCCTGAGGAAAGCACAACGACCTGGGAAGCAGACCCCTCAGGGAGGAAAGACCATGTAATGCCACCAGGTAACCACCAAGACCAGCTGAGGTGCTGGCTAAACATGACAGAAATTTAAAAGCGATAATTGACTCGGAAAAAAAAGTACTCATCAGCTGTGGGATTTAGACAAGCTTCAGCATTGGGGGCTATAGTTCATTCCCCTAAATTTTCTCTTATAATTTCCACCCCCATCTCCCCACCCACCAGGGAGACAGCCACTCAGAAATTGTGAAAGACCTGTAGTAAGAATTTATGCTAAAAAGTAGATAGAGTGGCACAAGGGATGAACTTTGATGGACATATGACATGCTTACTACCCATATCCCCCTTTTATGATAAACTTTTTTCCCTACCTCCTTAGAGCACTGTCAACAGGCAGCTTTCAGCTCTCAACCCTTTCAGGAATTACTCTAGCTTTAGAGATCCACTCCATGGTGGATCACACACTTTCCCGTAGTGGCCCAAATCAGATGACTGACTGATGCAGAGAGGTCTATATCTTAGTCTACTTTGCATTGCTATAAAGGAATACCTGAGGCTGGATAATTTATAAAGAAAAGAGGTTTATTTGGTTCCTGGTTCTGCAGCCTATGCAAGAAGCATGGTACTAGCATTTGCTTCAGTTAGGGCTTCAAGTAGCTTTTACTCATGGAGAAAGAGGAAAGGGAGCAAGGTATCACATGGTGAGAGAAGAGGAAAGAGAGAGAGGAGGGGCATGGCAGTCTCTTAACAATCAGATCTCATCGGAAGTAATGGAACGAGAACTCACTCATTACCAAGCACCAAGGACAATACTAACCTGCCTGCCTATACCAAGCTGTCCCTTATGTGGGATCCACCCTATGATCCAAATATCTCCCAGTAGACCCCTCTTCCAACACCGAGGATCAAATTCCACCATGAGATTTCAGGAGATAAATGTTCAAACCATATCAGTCTGGCTCTGTGCTTCTCTCATTCTCTTATCTCCACACATGTTCAGAAGTGCACCTTAATAAGCATCCTGCATGCCTATTCTGACTCAGGTTCTACTTCCCAAAGAAAGTAACTTGCAATACTGCATGACCACCACATTACAGGTTATTTGAGTCTTATTAAAATATTTTCTTATGATTACAACCCAAGAATTCTGCCCATTCAGCTTAACAGATACTGCTTACGTTTATCCTTTCCTCTTTCCTTTTTTTCCTCACTTTTTTTTCCTATTTTCTTTTCTTCCCACCTTTGTTAGTATTTTTCTTTGTTCCTTCAACCATCCAGTTTCCTTCCTTCCTTTCTTCCTCCCTCCCTCTCCCCTATTCTTTTTTCTTTCTATATTTTACATTTTTAAAGAAACAGGTGTACATTTAGAGATTTTACAGTGTTGTAAAATATTCTATCATAAAATTGCCTAGACACCTATTTTGCCTGCAAGAAAATTCCTTATTCCAAAGCATTACGTCTTCTTTATCACATTTTACATATTGAAATTTCCTGTCTTTGAAAATAACTTAGATGCTGTCAGCTGGTTAACAGCAGGGAATGTAGCAAATACTCAGTAAAGAGACAATGTGGAATGATTTTTATTGCATTTTTCATTGTGCTTTGTTTATATTTTCTCCTCTTTGTCTTTTTCAATGCCTAACTATAATAATCCTCTTTCTCTGAAAACTGTTAAAATTTGAGCCATAGCTCTCAAGTTTAAAATGCAAAGAGCAGTCCTTTTTTACAGGTTTTCTATGATAATACTTAGAATGAGTCACTCATCCTGAAAGTGGCCTTCTAAATTACTGTGAAATAACCGTAGATGCTATTACACACACTTACAGATGTGATTTAAATTCTCTGGAACTCCTCTGCACTTTGAATGAGAATTAGCAGCTTTGAAAGATTTAACTTCACATTGAAAAACGATCAAAGCAGGCAGCAAAATGAACTTGTGATCATTCTTCATGAAATCTCTAATATTTTTCATGCCAACTGAAACCTCCAAAATGTTTCAGTCTTTTGTAAATTTCCTACATTATAGATAATTTGACTATGTTTGTAACTACCTACTAATTGCGGTTTTTTATATCATTAAACCATCATTCTTTGATTATAAAAATCCTTTTTATAAAAAAAAAATCAAATTTCAAAAGGACAGGGATGGGGAAACTTTAGCTGTATTTAATTAGTGCTTGCCAGAGTTTCTTCTCAATGGAATATCTACTTTGTAAAGGAAGTCGACTACTGCCAATACTCAGGATGTTTCATCCAGCTATAGAATTATGGGATCAAAAACTTGCCATTTGAAAGAGACTTCGTAAATATCATTTTATGTTTCGTCTTGGCTGGCTTTTCCCCTCAGCCTCTCAGATTCCCAGTGGGCCCTACCACCATCATCATTTGCTCAGCTTGTAAGGTTGCTATGGAACAATGACAAGGAATAGGAATAAAGGTGTAAAACTGTGCCTTAGAGATGCCACGCTGCTGTGAAAGGAATGAGTGTCTTTATAAGACTGTCACTTAGAGCCCTGTGGGAGCATCTGAAAGGAAGTTTGAGTCCAAGAAAATAACAAGCTGTTTTGGCAGAACTGCAAGATAAACCAAAGGAATTATATATAAAATAATCATGACATATAAGGTGGTATTTATTATTGACTGCTAGACACACAAAAAGATCAAATAAAAATTTGATGTTAGAACTTAGAAACTATAATTCTGACAAGTAGTAATGAATAATTATTATAAAAATAATTTCTGCTAATGTGGACATACTTCTGTTCATACTCTAGATCAAAATTTACTGAATACGACTTTTATTTATTCCAGCCTTTCTTCTATTTATTAATCATATCATACCCTGATAATCGTTTTATTTCTTATTTGAAAAAGCCTTGTTTCCATGTCATTAATAAAATTATTAAAGAAATATTCCATTAAAATGCAGTGATATAATGGAAAAATATTTTTTGGATTATACTCTTGGCAGAAGGCGGTACTTGCAATTCTTTACTGATCTATTAATAGATATATACCATGGTGCCTCAGACTTACCATCTTTACAAATAAAAAAAAATTCTCTGAGTTACTATCAATTTCTTTCACTCTTTCATGCTCTTCCTAGTTGGTTTTTTATATTAATTTGTCATCTGCTATTACCAATTCTGTTACATATTCATTGAGCATTCCTAATGCACCTTTACTCTTCTATGCCTTCATAGCATTTACCTGTATCTCTAGAGCAATTGCCATAATCTGTATACTCATTGTCATTTTATAGATTATGATGTTGACTGTTCAGTCCTTGAAACTATAATCTATACCTTGGCTCTCTCTGCTTTTTTCTGTTGGCCCCCATTAGAAGCCTGCTGTTACTCTGTACTCTTTTCAGTTTATTTCAAGGTTATATGATACTAATAACTTCAAATGCCCTAGTATTATTTGCCAAATCAGTATCTTCCCTACAAACTTTCTCCTTCTCTTAGTTCACCTATCAACCAATAGCTCATGGTATATGTTTTAGACATAATTTTGAATTACTTTTCTGTGTTTTATGGTAAATCTGATGTTTTATTAATTTATTTAATAAAATTTATAAACACTATGTTCTAGGCTTGCTTTAGGTGCCTCTAGTATCAAAATGAATTATAATTATCTTATTTTTATGTGCCTTTCTTCTATTAGTCTGGAAATTCCTAAGGGAAGAGTGATAGCATCTTAGTTGTTTTGCTTTGTTTTTAATTCTGAGGTCTTAAATCTTCTAAATTAGACTGTAAGCAATGAAAGGCAGATATTTTGTTTTATATTAATAAACATAATGCCTTACAATTATTACACAATTAGTATTTGCTGAATTGTGTCAGCTACATATATATAAACTCCTACCCTATTATAATCACCATTTTAACTCTACATAAACATTTTATTTTTATTAAAAAAAAACAAATTTCAAGAGGAAAGGGATGGGGAAATTTTAGTTGTATTAAATTAGTGCTTGCCAGAGTTTCTTCTCAATGGAATATCTATCTTGTAAAGGAAGGTAAATATATACAGACACACTCTATATAAGCTACAGACTCCCCTGGTCCTTTGATGTACGAAGTGAGTTCTTTGGCAATAGTTATTACCTTTTCCATTTATTCATGCATTCAATAAACAATTATCAATACATGCTTTATCTATGCCAGTCACATTCCTAGATACATGGCATTAATAATGTGCAAATACATCCACAATCTCTAACTCTCATAGACATGGTATTTAGCCAGTGGTTCAGAAAGTGTGTTATGGTGAGAATCAAAGAATTCAGAGGAAGCCAACATTTATATGTCTTTCCTAGAGGACAAGTGATGGCTCTCCCTGAATCCAGCCCTCTGAAGAAAAAAGTCTGGTTGTTTGTGCCTACCTATGTCTTTTAAGGAACCAGGCTTCTCCTTGCTTAGTTCTTATAAGAAGCCGACTCTGCTCCACATCTTTCCCTCCTCCCTTAATAGCAGGCATATGCTTTAGCATGTCATTCTAGTTAGCATTATTTTCTAGGATGGGCTTCAATTTTATTTTTCCCTAACAAGGTATCATTTCTTCTCCACCCTTTGCAGCTATCCTCTTCTTGCCTTTTTAGAGCTCACACTGTGTAATTATACCACCTGTACAGAACAGCACTAGAGAAGGCATGATCCTGTTCATTTTTGGAGACTGTTCCACTCTCACTCTGTGCTAGGATGGCCCATTATATTGCCCATGCTCTGATATCTTTTAACTCTCCAACCTGAATTTTCCGTGGGAACAAAAACTAACAAAAAATATCCAATACCTTCCAGTACTGTAGGCAGGTTTTCCAAAAATTAAAGGTATCATAATGATAAGCATGTTTGACCAATAGGTTGTATATCTATAGATGAATGGGTAAAATTGGATACTCTATTGTTATGTCATAATATAAGAAATGAAGAAAGCATATGAAATTTTATAAACATCACAATTATTTTTGTGTATGTATAAAATTATTTTGATTTTCTTACTGAAATAACTTAAGTTGAGCCACATAATAAAAAATGATGTTCAATATTTTATTTCTCAATTAGTTTTCCTTTCATCACAGATACAATTTAAAAATATTTGTGAAAAACATTCTGGGTATGGACTAAAGTATAATTACAATAAAACATCACAAGGCTATTTACTTAACAGATATTTTACGTATTTTTGAAAACTATGTACCTCTAGAAGAGCTATATGTATTTATAAAATCAAGGATTTCAAATATAATGTAAATACAATTTCATATACTGTTATAGACTCCATTTAATACTTAGTTTTGCTATTTGTGTTTTGTTTAAAATAATCACCTCAATATCAATTCCTTTCTTTCATTTGTATAAGTTCTCCCATTTTGTTATCACAAAGTTTATACATCAGTTCCATAAAAATCCATTTTCTCACATGTTTCCATGAACCATGATCATTCAGATATATTGGAAGAAAAACATTGAAAGCTAAAATATTCCTTGGTAGGTGTTTATTATCTAAGCAATATTTAAAATAACAATACTAGATTGTGGTTTTAATAGCTGTAAGGTCTTACAATTTAAATCAGATATTCAAGAACAACCTCTGAGGCTGTAAAACATGATTAGGGTGGGGAGTATATTCTACTGTTGGAGAGATGACCACCTGAAAGTGTCAGAAATTTGGCTTCATAAAGGATTTGAAAGAAAAAAGGATGATTATAAAGCGAGAAAAGCATTTCTAAAGTCAAGCAGAAAGAAGAGATTGATTAAAATAATGTCATGGATAAAGAGAGAAAATTGTGAAGACCCTTGGAATTAAAGGGAAGGATTTTAAATATGAGGCTTTAAAAGTCATTAGTATTAATTTAGCAACTCAGAGAAGTAGTCTGAAGGAACCATTATTGTTGGAGCAGTGAAAGATGATACTTCTCTTAGATTATGGTTAGCTAGAATGTTTTTTACACACCAAAAGAGAACACAACGGTCCAATTTTCCCAAAAAGCCTCATATGAATTAAATACATAAAAAAGGATAAGAAAAAGTATCCAAAATAAAACATTAATTTTACAGTACAGGACAATGTGGCATATTTATGAATTAAGTGACCCAATGTCAGAGATATCTTTAAAAACTGCCAACAGTTGGTATAATATTGATTGGAAATCCTTTCTGAGAATTGCTATCTCAAATATTAATTTATAAAATCAGGCCAGCAATTTATAAAAGCAAGATAAATAACTCATGGGAGTTTCAATGGTCAGTCTAGTGAACTTAGAGCAAGAATAAACATTTGTCTAATTTGTATTCTATCATGTTTTCCTGTAATATGACTTGAACTCCCTCTCTTGTTTTGGAGAATTATCATCAATTTAATAACCATTCATTACCTTCTTTGATCTGGCTTTTATTTCATCTTGTTTTTTGTGGCTTATCATTTATGACTTCAGATACTTTGAATTCAGAATCTCATTTTAAAAATCATTTTATGCTTTCAGTTACTTACTTTGACTTGGTGACAACTGCACCATTAAAGTAGTAAACTAACTTTACCTACTACATTTACTAACTTTATGCTCTCAAAAATAGTTTTTCTACACTCTAGTTGATTTAATCTCTTTAAATGACTATTTTGATGATTTTAATAATATTACTAAATGTTTACCAAACTTTCTTCAAATAATATAAAAATAATGGAATATCTCATTGTTATTGCAATCTTTTATATTCTACTAGTTAGTAAATCATATGTGTTTCTCTGGTAAATGACATATATCAGCTTTCTTTCTTTTTTTCTATTTAATATAAATATGCCACAGAATTAAAATGCATTTTCATTTTAGAGACAAAAACATTTTAGAAAGTTTAAAATACATTTTGGCATGATACAGCATATTTTTAAATATCCATAAAATATTGTTTCTCAGATATACTATAGTAATATTATTTCTTAACTATATATTAAGAAAGAACCAAATAAGCATTATTTTCTTCTAGTCTGATCTGTTGCTGAAGTAATTGCTCCCTGCCATTTAATATGTTGCTATATATTGTAACTAAACAACATTCTTTGAGACTCTGTAATATTTGACTAAAAAGGATCTACAAGGATTTTGTTTGTAAATGAGTTGTCTTACGAAATAATAGCACAGTCTGGAATACTAATTCTGAACAATGTTATTTTAAAGAATATTAAGAGCATTTGAAAAACATGACAACGTTTAAAATTTGAGCATTGCTAGTGAAAATTAAGATAAATAGTGTTTTATTTATGTAGACCATATTTTATTTCAGAGAAAATTTGATATATTTAAGGCACATGACTATAAACATATCAGAGATTTTTATCAATGATGTCATGGTAAAACAATTATTGCCATTATATGATGTTTTATACTATCATTAGCTTGATTTGTATTTTTATTCTTTATATTACAAAGAATTTTCAAGTAAAATATTCCAATATCCTTATAATCACTTTCTTTTATAATTTTATCCTCTTCCCTCAAAAAATTATCCTTTAGAAACTGGAAAAAAATTGCACTTCATAGAATATGAAGAAAAATGTTCTTTAGGAATTAAGATGCATTACCTTTTGGCTCTCATTGCTCTCAGTTACAATCAGGAGTTATTTCTATAGCAGCTCCACAATGAACACAGCCAACTGTTTTGTAATTGATTGATGACAATCTTTATATGACACAATAGATGGGTGATACAGACAATTTCTGCTTTTAAAGGTGCATTTCATGATAAAATCTTAAAAACAAGATATTTGTAAGGCCTTATTTTTTATATTACTCTAGGTTTTACTATGAAGATATTTTGAATTGACTTTCTATGTGTAAGACATTGTTTAAAATTAAATGCTCAGGTTAACACTGGATTTCACTGGGAAGCATGGCCCTTTTGATGAAAAAAGACACCTTTCCATACTAAACACCATCCTTATAAAAATACCATGGTGTTTTTATTTAACTTAGTAGTTCCATAAATTAAATTTCTTTTTAAAATTTTAATATTTTTTTATTTCAGCACATTACAGGAGTACAAATGTTTAGGTTACGTGTATTTTCTTTGCCTCATCTGAGTCAGAGCTTCAAGCATGTCCATCCCCCAGACAGTGCGCACTACACCCATTGGGTGTGTACACACCTATCCCTCCTCTCCCCTCCCATCTGCCTGACACCTGATGAATGTTACTACTATATGTGAACTTAAGTGTTGATCTGTTAATACCAACCATAAATTAAGTTTCTTGACCAGATTGCAAAGAATCCCTGGGAAGCAAGAAATAGTCACAAAAAGAATACACATGGAAAGAATGTAGGCAATCTTCAAAATATATTTATTCAAAAATCTAATGAATTTGAAGTTGTTAAGAATTATCTTTATTCCTTCAATGAATCAATGGCATTCTTTGTATCAGAAGGCATTCATTTGCCTCAGGGAAAGACCAACATCTCCACCCCCTGTTCCACACTGTTTTCACCAAAAACAGACATAAGCAATCCAAAGAAATCAAAGCAGTCAATTTATACACACACACACACACACACACACACACACACACACACACACACATACAAACACACACATAGATATCTAGATATGGAGAGAGAGAAAAAAGAGAAGCGCTTAACAGCGTTACTTGGCAATATAGATGCTCCTTTTTTTAGGATAAAGAAAAATTTTTTGAGTTTTATAACTTAAGTGGGGCATGGAGCAGCCTTGGACATTTCAGCTTCAAAGAGAGGTCAGGCTAGATATCAACAACCAAAGACCAATGGCAAAGAGAGTATGAACAAATGTCATGCTGAGAACTTTGTACAATTCTAGTACTATTGTCATCCACTGCATCACAACATTTTGGTCAATGATGAACAACATATACAATGGTGATTCCATAACATTATAATGGAGCTGAAAAATTCCTATCACCTAGTGATGTCATAGCTGTCTTAATATCATAGCACACTGCATTACCTTTTCTATGTTTAGATACTTACCATTGTGTTACAGTCATCTACAGCACTCAGTACAGTAATATGATTTACAGGTTTGTAGCCTAGGAGCAATAGGCTATACCATGTAGCCCAGGTGTATAGAAATGTTTACCATCTAGGTTTGTGTAATTACGCTCTATGATATTCAAACAACAATGAAATTACCTAAGTACACATTTCTCAGAATGTATTCCCATTATTAAGCTATGCATGACTGTATATGTAAGAGACCTTAATCCCTATTACACATAGTGAAAGAAAAAGATAAGAGGGAAAGAAAACAATCTTAGTTGATCTAATGAGTACTGAGGGACAATCGACATGAATGAAATTTCCTAAGTTTAATTGAAAGCCAGTTTTTAAGTTTTAGAAAAATGTGGGCTTGAGTTTAAGAAAATATTAGTAGATGTTTATTTTGCATTTTTGTTCATGTGCATTTGTAGTTTGTACATTTTAACTCTTAACACTGAGCAGAATTTAGTATAGAAATTCTTTCAAAACATAAAGTGCTCAAAGTGAGTAAAATTTAGTATATAGCTTTATATTCCATGAGATATTTAGAAACTTGCCAATATTTTAACAAAAACAAAAAGGTAATCAAACTGCAGGGTAGAAGTTAGAATAAAAAGTTTTGGAAAATGTTGTTTCATCAGGAAGGATAAAAGTCCACATAGTTATTTATAAAGATGCTGTAAGTAAGATACAGGATATTTTCATCAGATATGTTTTACTTTTAGCCAAGTATTCTAACATAAGTCATAGTTCATCCTCAGCAGGTTTAGAATATTTTCACAAATGCATGCCTTTTATACTTCCAGTAAGTACATAAAGTAGATTTAAACCTGCCAGAAACACAGTGGAATAGAAAGAACTATGGTTAATGGTCCTTCCTATGAGAATGGACAACAGTATCTTAAGCAAAATATTCTACTCATACAACAAAATACTATCTAAAACTGTAATTTAGAGAAGTATAATATTTAACTTATGATGAACAGTAATATCCAAAATGCTCCATCAAGTCATACTCTAAACTTTATCTTTACAAACTAATCATGGGCAATTTTATAGACTCCACCGTAGAACCTGTCAAACATAACTAAACCATCAAAGTGGTCTGCGGGTCTCTATTTTTAGACAAAAGCGAAATTCACATATAGCATACATGCACTTAATAAGGCAGCTTTTTAAGTGAACATTGACATTTTTATATTAGGACTTAAGAAGTACAGGGCACATACAGGACTCACCATTCAAACTGAAGTGATTTGAGTAGAATTAGGACAGAAACTCACATACAGTCACTTAGTCCAGTCAGATAAATATAAAGAATAGATAAGTAGGTTATAGAAATGTTAGAAAACCATTTAGGGCCCAAGTCCCTGGAGTGAATTTGGGCAGCAATTTACTGAAATTTTGCAACTATATTAATTCTATAATACAAAGGAAGGAAAATACAGGAAGAATTAACATAATTACTTTGAATAACTGGTTTAGTGTAGACCATCAACTTATCCAACTAGATTGTTTAATTAGCTCTCTATGCTTCATATTATATTAGTATAATATGTACATATATTGTGAGACAGAAGGAGAAAGAGCTGTCTCCTAAATAACAATGAAGCAGGTATATGGGATAAAATTGTCAACATACTACTGACAAGTATGAAATGATATACTAATATACAGTGTTTAAAACTTATCACTTGTAACTCATGTTCATTTGGTGGCAGGCAATTAACTAATTACACATATTATTTTAGAAGAAGCCTAAATACAATGTCTCTGAATTTGTTATGCCTGTGAATGGAATCTTTCAAGGGAACCAAGGAAAAATGGATATTAATTCTCCTTTAATAGAAATTTTCTCTATTGAAGAGAGGTAATCTAGCTGTAATAGAAAGTAGCAAACACAGAGAAAACAAATACCTATCCTGTAAGAGTCACTGATAAAGTTTATAAGGGTGTCTCTTCTAAATTATCCCATTGAATATGTAGGAATAAGATAATTTATAGAAGCCCAAACTCAGCCAGTCCAACAAACTTGCTTAGAAATAGTTTTTTTGTGTGCTATTTATGTCATATTGAGTTGATTAAAAAATGACATTTATTTCTAACAGAAACTTACAGTTAATATTGAAACAAGCACAATATGCTTGGAAATAAAAAGAAAGTTGAACTTAAATATAAATATAATTTAAATGTGGTTAAACTCTTAAATTTGTCATAATACCAAAACTATAAAAAAGTGTACAAAATACTAAAATTTATTGTTTTGGCTGTGTTTAAAATCATCTTTTTGCTCTAAATTTGTTCTTAATTTCATAGATAAATATACACAGTAAACAATAACAGATGCCAATTAGCATAATTGAGTGTTCAGAAAAATAAAATTAATGCCTTTATTACTCATAATGTATTCACCCAAATGTTTCATTAGCTTACTAATGTAATATTAATGAGGAAAATAACTAAATTGTTCTGGTCCCAACAACTGCGAACTGCAACCTAATCATAAAATCCCATTCCTCTTTTACTTAGTTTCTTCTGCACAGGTTTTCTCTAAGATTCTCATTCATAGATCACAAAAGAACAATTTGGGTTACTTCAAGAATTAATTAGACATTTGTATGAAAGCCACTAGAACAACTGTTCACCCTGAGAGTTCATAAAGCTGTTTAATTTGCTCTTGTATGTTCATTCAGAGAAGCTGGCAACACCACAATAATGCACAGCATGCATAGACAGTAAGCCAAATTTGTGACCAAATTGTTCACTTTCATTTACTATGCTCATTTAAAAGGCATGCACACTAACACCTTTTAACCTTACCAATGACACAGCTGGGGCACTCTTCACTCATAATGAAAAATGACTTAGGATAATGTTCTCCCTGCCAATCTTTGAAGACAGTTGAATTTACAATTTTCATTTGGAAAACTAGTTGAAGTATCTCCCTCTGCCTTTAGATAGAATTTTAACATTAATTTATTCAATGCTTAATAACTCATACAGTAAGTTCATTCCTTCTATTTCATTTAACTAAGGTCAAATGTACATTCTACTTAATTGTGAAACTAAAGCACACAGGATAAATCTCAGATTAGATGTAAACCCTTTTTACTTTTTAGCTAGCAGACTGAGCATGGGATAATTCCATTCTGCTATTATGCATTAAATTTTAGGAACAGAAAAAATATATCTTAGTAATAATTTATGTAATCGTTGTCTGCTATATTTTTCAAAGAGTATGAAAACCTGAATAATTTCTACTATTATTCCTCACAAGAATGAAGTTGCTTCAAAAATTGCAATTTGACACTAAAGGAAAGAAATCTAGTACCTAACACTCGAATGTAATGACAATATTTTTTCTATGTCATGCCAACACCTGGGCCCATCTGTGAGAAGGGCACTGTGCCATGCAGAAGGTACACTGTCAAATTCAGCAGCATGTAGAGATGCCAATATGTGGACGTTCGGAGTGATAGCCTGTGGAACACATCAAATAGCTGATCTTTTGTAAGAAAATCCTCTCAAGAGCCAGCAATGCCAAATGAGGGCCAAATGCTTCATTACTAGGCTTCACAGCTGCTGATGCTCCTGGGCATTCATAACATCAAAGAACATTTCCTCCTCTATTCCTTTTTCCAATCTGCCTGAAAGCTAGTCACTTTACATAAAGAATAGAAAGATGGGATTATTTTCAAAAACAAAGATATTTTTTGTGTTGCATCATATAACAATGTCTGTAGATTTTGTATTTAATATTTTTGCTAAATGGCAGATTTAACAGATAGTGGTAATGTAGTTTTAATCATGCAGTCATAATTTATACAAATTCATGGAGAATCCTCTTGAGGATAGTGCATGAATGTTTTATATATGTGTAAGTGCAGGTGTATAACTATGTGTAAAATTTTTGGTTGTACCAATATACAGAGAAAAATGACAAATTTGATATTTTGAAACTGGTTTACATAGGTAAGGTACCAGGGGTAAATAATGGATACAGATTAAATTGAACTTAAGTAGCATGAATGTGTCTAGTATCAATACAAATTCAATTGGTTTAGGCTAAAGAACTAGCCATAGGCACTATATATCTGAAAGCGTTCTCTGTATGGGAGGCAAAGTTCTGTGTGGCAGGGTGAATGTTTAGAGAAAGGGATAATTGGGCTGTGTTTCTGGTAATTATATTAGGCAGAACATTGACAAGAATCAACTTAAGATTTCCTTGGTCTGAGATGCTTTTAGCTTTTTATTTCAATCATTTCTAAGCCAGAGTCTCAGCACCCTTATTTCTTATATTTGCAGATATTTATGGGTTTTATCAGTAAGAAAATTTCCCTTTAGAGACTGCTGACATTGTTCTATGGGCTACACACAGGTAATAGGATCACCATAAATTAAGGTGTAAAGAAAGACACATACAAAACTCTCTCCTTATTTTTAACTTTCCCTATAGGGGAGACTCTATTACCAACCAAATTAAAATTTTCTTCACAAATTTTTTGTACAAGGTAATGCTTTTGCATTGCATTCAGAATTGTACCAAAAATACACATTTATCTATGTATCTATCAATCAATAGATTGATCAATGTATTTCTATCCACATGTGTATTTATATATATTTACAGAAAACAAGAAACCAAGAAATCCATCTAGGTAGTTTTTAGTTGAAAAAATTGGTAATCCTTACATATAGATCTGGTATCTATGTACTTTTGGTATGATAATCCTCTTAAATTTATTCCTGCTGAAAATTACATAACAAAAAATGAAAATGTCATTTTAATACCAATTATGTTTGCATCTGGTTGAGCATCATGCTTCTGTTGATATTACAACCATTTAATGATCTCAAGCTTGAGCCAAAATTTCAAGTAGCTGTGAAAAAAAACATTAAAAGTGCATTTGGTCATCAGAATGCTACAGTATGTGTATATGAGCCTGTGCATCTCACAGGAATTGGGATGAAACAAGATAAAATGATTATTTTCTTTATTTATATGTTTGCTTTAGTTTTGAAATTTTATATACTATGATCACATTATCTCAGTGTTAAATATTAAAGAATGCAAAAGTATCTCTAAGATTTGTTGAATTCAACTCTCAACTATTCAGTCTAATGGAGGACAGAGAGGATACAGATAATTGAAATTCACAGATGATAAAGATGTCAGACCATAGTTGCTCACTCTTTTCTCACAGTAGCATTTACAAGAGCTGCTATTAAGATCAGTTTGAGATTCCCCTCCTCTCCACAAACTTGGACAGCTTCCAACGGAGAAGACAAATGACAAAATGGCAGGTAGCTAGAGGGTAAGGAAAACTACCAAGGTGATCTGAATAATCTATATGTGAATAATCAGCACTAATAGAGAGGCCTGTGATGGAGAAAATACAGATAACCTGTAATTAATTTTTTAAAATCATTCCTCTTGACTGCTGAGAAAATGGAGAAAATTATGTTTAATCTTACCAAACTGTAGTCACAGATGACAGATACCAATCCATAGAAATGTTTCTTAAATCTTCTTTTGATGTTTATGAAACTTCAGGGAAAAAATGACTATGTAAGGTCCAGGGGAAGAATGCAAATTCTGAAGACAAACTAAGTAGGTTTTGACAAGGTTCAGGACATGATACCCTAGTTTATCACCAGCGACTCATACCCTTTTGTCCTCCAATCATACCTTGCACTACTATCAGTAAAAATATACAGATTTCTTTGTTTCTGGGGGGAAAGGGTCTTCATTTCTTTATGAGGCTCCTGTGTCACGTGAAATGTAGGAAGTACATTTCTATGCTTTCCATTTCTAAATCGGCTTTTTGTTATGGGGCCTTGCCCTTGAGTCAAGGTAAGTATTCTCATTTAGAGATCCAATTGAGAAAGAATCTGCTTCCAACTTTACTCAGGTCGTTGGCAGACTTCATTTTTCTTGTGACTATATGATCGAGAAATCTGATTTCTTCTTGGCTACTTTTTGAAGACTGCCCTCAGCTGGCTATTTTGGGGGTTGCTCCTAGAGGCTGCTCTCACCTCTTCATCATAAGATCCCACAACAGGGCTTCTTTTCCAAACACAGCTAGAGAGAGAAAATCTCTAGAGCAAGTCTGGCCAGGAAGGAAGAAAGAGTCTTATATCACATCATGTAATCTTGGTAGTAACATCCCACCACCTTTGCCATATTTTATCATTTATAAGCAAGTTGTAGGTTCTGCTCATGCTCAAGAGGAGGCGATTGACTACACAAGCACATGAACACCAAGAGATGGGAATGATAAGGAGTCTATCACTACCAAATAAATTGAAAACACACCTAGAGGACCTCATCAGTACCTAGACCTGACTCAGTTGCTGAGATTTTGACTTTGAATGGCTTATGTAATAGGAAAAGATTCTTGGGAACCTTGGGAGTAGGTAAATATATTTTGTGTTTGAGAGAGATGTTAATCATTTTGGTCCAGAAGACAGACTGTGGTAGAGAGACTCTAGGGTGACCCTCCCATGATTCTTAACTCTAGATGTTCATACTTCTGTGGAATCGCCTTCCCTTGAGTGTGACCAAGATCTGTGACTTCCTTCTATGCAATGCAATATGTCAAAAGTGACAGGATATCACCCCATTAGTATATCATATATACAAGACCCCATCTTGCTAGCAGACCTGTAGACACTCTCCTTGCTGGCTTGATAAAGTAAAAAACCATGTTAAGAAATCTACATTCCATGGTACTGCAAATAGTCTCTGTGGCTGACCTGTGGAAACCAAAGGTGACCTCCAACCGTCAATGAGAAGCCAAGACCTTCAGTCCTACAATCACAAAGACATCAATTTTGCCAGCAAAGTCTGCGACTTCGAGAATAATTAATTCATCCCATTGGAGCCTCTCGCTGAGAACACAGCCAGACCAACACCATGATTCCTGCCTGTGAGACCCAGCTCATCCATACCCAGAATTTTGAGCCACAGAAACATTAACAAATTAAACATGTGTTGTTTTAAACTACTAAACTTGTAGTAATTTGCTACATACCAATAAACATGAATTATACATGAACTTCTTTAAAAAACAAATTATTCATGCCAAGAGTTCAATAAATATTACCTAGTGATATTTTTTTCCACAGAGACAACATAATGTCAGTGTTTAGACAGAAGATTCTAGAGGTAGAACCTGAGTTAAAACTCTGGCTCTACCAATTACCAGTCACTAACTGATGAATAGGTAACTTGACTTTTCTGAGACTTCAGTTTCCATCTACATAATGGAAATAAAAGCAGTGTGTACCACATAAGTTGGTACACGTGTGTTAATAACTGGAACAATATTCTACACATGCAGTGTCCCCATACATATTAAGATTGTTTCTATTACATGATAAACATTTATTGTAGTCAAAAAAGTAGTTTTGGTTTTAATTTGTCACTTTCTTGATTTATGTTTTCTGATAGATAAAATTATTTAAAATAATTTAAGGATACATTAAGAAATACTAGTAGTACTTATTAAAGATTATTAGATAGGCAATCCAAAATCTCCAATTTTCGTTTTAGACTGAAATTCCCTGGAAATTTTTAGAATTTCTTAGGAATTCACAAATAAGAAAATCTTACATTTTGGCCGGGCGCGGTGGCTCACGCCTGTAATCCTAGCACTCTGGGAGGCCGAGGCGGGCGGATTGCTCAAGGTCAGGAGTTCAAAACCAGCCTGAGCGAGACCCCGTCTCTACCATAAAAATAGAAAGAAATTAATTGGCCAACTAATATATATATATATAAAAATCAGCCGGGCATGGTGGCTTGTGCCTGTAGTCCCAGCTACTCGGGAGGCTGAGGCAGGAGGATCGCTTGAGCCCAGGAGTTTGAGGTTGCTGTGAGCTAGGCTGACGCCATGGCACTCACTCTAGCCTAGGCAAGAAAGCGAGACTCTGTCTCAAAAAAAAAAAAAGAAAAAAGAAAATCTTACATTTTAAATGTCTTACATTTTAAATGTCTAGTAGTGGTTTCTTTGATTTCTCTGAAGAATTAGGCAATGATACAAAAGGCATTTGATTTTCAGTACATAGGGAAAAACTTGGTAGAAATGATACCACAATGCAATACAAATTGCAATTAATTATATTTTTAAGAGGGGCACTGCCTAGTTCTAATATAAATGTTGAATTCCAGGAAATCAATTGCATTGATGATCATATGTAATACAACACTGTATATTTTGTTCCACACTGTTTTATAAGACATTTAGGAAAGTGTCACAAAAATGAATACTTAATGAGTACTATTGAAAGAGGTGATTTAAAAAGTGTTTTTACTTTTTTAAAATTACACAAATAATCCATAAAAATATATTTGTGGTATAGCATTAAAATAATATGAACATATAGCAAATGACCTTGAAGTTTCATTTTGCCTGAATCCAACAAATTATAGTACTTCCTTTAATTAACCACTCTAACATTTTGATATGATACCCAAGGAACATTTTTCTATATAGTCTTTGTGTGTGTATATGAATATTGAATGTTTTATAATTATACATATAAGAGTTGAGAGATTTAAATTTAAATTATAAAAAGTTTTTGCTTCTTAAAACAACATATCTTTGCATTTATTTCATATTGGTTGTTTTATAGCTCCCTCATTTCTTTTTAATTCTACAGACTATCCCATATTATAGATTTGTCACGGTTTGTGAATATCTATTGATGAACACTTATGTTAATTCAAGTATTTTCTTATTTAAATAAGAAACCATTACAACCATTATTTGGTTTTAATGACCATCCTTTTTCAAAAATATTAGAGTGCAATTATAATATTTACTATAAGATATGAACAATTTTAGTTAAAGATATCTGCATATATTTAAGTAAAAACTAAACAAAATAAATGCATAAACATGTTTTTCTGTTCTCTGTGTTAGTTAAACTCAATTTAACAAGTAATGCATGTAATAGGATAATTTTACAATCTTCTTTTGCATCTCAATTTGTTCTCTTTTTCCTGGAATAAGCTCTATAAGCCCTTATTTCCTCAATGAGGATGGTGAGGAGGAGAGGAGAGTGACAAAAGTCCTCCCCAGAAGGAAGGAGTATTTTTTCACTGATATTTAGAATTGTTGGCTTTGGTCAGTCTTATGATTGTTTGTAAATCTTCTGACACAAAACGCATTGCCTTATTGTCTGAATCTGGGGTTGGCTGCTTCTACAAGCGCCTTTGCCCATTTTCCTTTTCCTCTAGCTCCCACACATACCTTTGCACATCATTGATACATGATTTTGCTGGAAACAAGAAGAAAAGTTTGTTAATGGTTTTATAGACATTTTCTCACTGACCATGAATGCTTGTAAGATTATGACTATTCTATAATTAAAAGTGGAGGAATTTGGAAAATCATGAACAATTGCACATAGGCCACAAAACAGATCATTAACTAAAGTAACTTCTTTCGTAGCTCAGTAGAAGCAGTGAGTCCAAGTACATCTCTAACATTAGTGTTACAGATAACAGACATTAATTAAAAATGGACACATTGATCATTTGCTGAGGTACTTAATTTGCTATAGATTTTCTGTAACATTTCATTCTTATGATTTTGTCAACCATGAGAAGACTTTTTATTTCAGCATTCATGTAAAATTTCTTTCTGTTAAGCAGTATTTACCTTACAGCAGATTCACCTCACAGCAATTCTGTAAAATTATTTAAATTGAGAAGTTTTTATCATGTTGGTCATTCTTTAACATGACCACTAGCTTTTCCTCTACAATAAAAGCAACATTAGAGAAGGTGTTATAAAGATAAAACATACCACTAGTAATGTGGGCTTTAGTTTTAACCTAGTGAACAAAGCTTTGGTTAAAATTGATACTTTTTATGGCAAACAGATAAGTTTATTCGAATAGTACTAAAACTTATTGCCAAATACATCTCTAAGTTTTCCAGTATGTTTTTTTAATATTATATATTTCATATTTCATTTTCTTATAAAACTGGTGTTTGTTTTATTTTAATTAAATAACTATTATTAAAACACCCATAATTTATAGTTGTAATAGATGATATATAACACATTACTAAAATATATTTTAAATAAATTTTTAAAAGAAACTTTTTGTTAAATGAAGTGTGGCTTGATAATACATCAAGATATTTATCTTTCAGTATTTTACATAAAGTATAAAGAATTTATTTAGGATATATAAAGTAAGTTTGATGATAATTTACAAATATATTTGTATATCATCAAATAGATATATAATCTATTAAATGATACAACATGTTACATGTTCCCATGGCGTGAAAGGAAGAAATTAACAAGACTTAAAACAGTTAGTGAAAGCACCACAAACACAGGGATATATATTCACTGTATCTACATAAATAATTTTTTATAAGTTAAAGAGAGGTAATTACATGTTTAGGTGATAGTGTTGTAAAATATGAGTGGGAGAGCAAACGTTAAAGTGCACTAAAATCTTATGTCAAGACACTTGTTATAGATATTGATTACTTTCATTTAAATTGATACAGATATAAACATACATATGTTTGTTAAATTTGCAAGTGCAACTATAAATAAATATAAATAGTATGCTTTTCAAACAATTGGAACAAAAACAACAAATATATTAAGAAACAGACAAATCTAGCAAAAAAGATATGGATGATGATTAGGAAATATGTTAAATGAGAAAACAGTGAATAAATTCAAGCATATTACTTATTAAAATAACTACAAATAGGTTAAAGATTCTTATAAACATAAAACTTTAAATCAGTACCAAACGACAAACAAAAATAAATTCTGAATTTTTTAAAATAAATAAAACAAAATGACAAGAAAACTTTCAGAAGAAAAGGTAGAAAATACAAGATAAATGCTTACAAATATGAATTATGAATGACAATTTTAATAGCAAACAATCTAGAACCCAGAATAGAAACGGGACTTGGAGATATTTTATATTGATAAAAGTATTATTTACAAGAAAAGATAACAATACATAAATGCATTTTCAGCATTCAGCATAGCATTGTAATACAATAATCATGGAATATTAGAAATATAAAAATAAATTTATAAAACCACAATCATAATACAAGATGGAAGTAAGAAACAAGACAAAATAAAAGATACAATAAGTACAATTGAGTCATAAGGCAAGAGAATATGAGACCCCCAAAAAGGAAAAGAAACAGTGAATTTAGCTTTTGCATTCAGAGCTTTTGCTGAAATTTGTGAACTTAATTTTGGTTTCTAATTTCAAACTACTGGTTTGAGGGAAACTAGAGTGACTTAAAGGTACAACAAAGGTTAAAATTTTTTAGGAAAAGATTTTACAAGAACTGGATTGTGAAGGGCTACTGTTAACGTAAGAGTGAATTAGAAATACTCCCCCACTTTACAAGAGATGTGGAGGAAAATTTCCTTTTCAAACTTCACACTGAATGGAGGAAGAAACATGTTGAGATTTTATCATCACACACTACAATATGCTGTCATGAGTATTTGTAACCCAAAATAACAATAACAAGATGGTAAGCAAAATTTCTACCATATTACATTGGTTTAAACTGTATTTCTGAATGCTTAATTTCTATACATAGAAGAAACAAATATTAATATTTTGTTAAATGCACACCTTCATTTTTGTCCTAAAAAAATGGCCACAGATAAAATTTAAATAAATTCAAGCAAACTGTCCTAATAGTAAATACACACACCCATATACACACAGATGCAAACACATAAACACATAGAAAAGCCACCATGACTGAGAATGAACAGAAACCTCAGGTATTGAACTCATATAATAGTAGTATCTTTAAAAAATCAAAAAATTGGAGCTAAGAGCATAGAAAAATACTAAATTGCAAATACAATTTTAAAACAGAAATACATAGAACTTCTAGATATTAAAAAAATAAGTCATTGAAGTTAAAAACACATTTGAAATGTTTGAAAAGATATAGCAGAAGAAATAACTATGTGAACATTATATATTATCCATTAAAATGAAAAAGTGATATAAGGTATTAGGTAAGAAAGGAAATGACATAAAATAGAACAAAAAATGGAAGATAAAGATATGAGTTTTGTTCAGCATAAAGTGTCTACTTGATAAAAATAGTAAGAAATTAAATGAGGGGCAATTAGCTGGATTGAGTGTTACCCATTCACATTCAACTGGTGGGGACAGTTGTATTTTTAACAAGATCTGCAGTTTTTTCAAGAGAATATGTCTATGGGAAAGAGAGGTAAAGGAGTTGAGAGTGTATGCACTATAATGATAAACCATAGAAAATAACCTGGATAAAGAAGGAAGAAATAACATGAGGATAAGTAGGGTGAAAGATTTAAAGAGAAAGATTATAGAGGCCCTGGGTGGGGGAGGTAAAAGAATTTATTGAGTTCAGAGAGCAAAGGAAGTGAAATAGAAATGGTAGAAGTGGTGATCATAGAATTAGATGCTTAAAGTTGAAGTAATTGAAGAATCAGTTATTGGTAATGACTAGAAAGAAGTAGTGGTTGAGTGTGACACAAGCCAGATCTTTGTAGAAAATGAGTTCAAGAAATGAAGAGAACCGTGTATTATTAATAGAAGATTCCCTTACTTATATGCATACTAAAATCACTTAGAGATGGGGTAGAATTGTAGAGACTGACTAAAATCTTCGAGAAAGGAGGAAGATTGATAGATAACAATAAAGGCATTATTATAACAATAATAAAAGGCATTATTACAACAATAGATAACAATTTTAAAGGCAGCATTATGAGCACATGTAATTCAAAGATATGGGTAGAAATGGCTTTAAAATTGTCAAAGAATAGAAAGGAGAATGTCTACATTATCTCAAATCTTTGTCATAAAAGAGGTGTGAGATAGAAAACAGACCATTTTAATGTCTTCAGGTTATATCTGGATTTAGACTATAACTGCAAAGTAAAATGATCTTTAGAAAAGCAGATGAATATAATATATGTATATATATGATTGATATATGATATATGGAGCATAATAGATTATGAGCAATAAGTGCCAATAGACACTGTAAAAGAAATTCAGAAGTGAAAAATAAGTGGGAGACAGGATGAGAATATGAAAATCTGAAGTTATATGACATTTAAAGTATTAGGGGTTTGTGAATGTCAAACCATCCTTGGGGAAATTGGATAGCCACAGGTAGAAGATTGAACCAGGATCTATACTTCTTACCACTGACTAAAATTCATTCAATATGGATAATACACTGAAACCTAAAACACAAAACCATTGGAATTCTAGAAGAAAATGTTGGAAAAAGTCTTCTAGATATATGCCTCAGCAAAGAATTTATGAAAAAGATCAATGGCAATTGCTGCAATAAGAAAAATAAACAAATGGGACTTGACTGAAATAAAAGCTCTGCACACACAAGGAAACAATCAACAGAGTGAATAGACAACCTACAGAATGGGAGAAAATATTTGCATGCTATACATCTGATAAAGAGCTAATAAGCAGAATCTACCAAAAACTCAAGCAAATCAGCAAGAAAAAGTCAAACACCCCATTAAAAAGTGGGCAAAAGACAGGAACATAAGTTTTTCAAAAGAAGATAGACTAATGGCCAATAAACATAAAAAAATTCTCTATGTCACTGCTCATCAGGGAAATGCAAAGCACATTGAAATATCACCTAACCCCAATGAGAATGGCTTTATCAAAAAGTTGCAAAACAATAGATGCTGGTGTAGATGCAGAGAGAAATGAACACTTATACACTGTTGGTGGGACCACAAACTAGTACAACCTCTATGGAAAACAGTATGGAGATCCCAAAAGTAAACCTACCATTTGATCCAGCAATCCCACTACTGGGTATTTATCCAAAGGAAAAAAAGTAATTTCATCAAAAAGACATGTGTACTCAAATACTGCAGCATAATTCACGCAATCACAAAGATGTGGAATCAACCCAATTGCTCATCAATTCATGAGTGGATAAATAAAATGTGGTATATGTATACATGGAGTTTTACTCAGCCATAAAAAATGAATTAATTCCTTTATTAACAATCTGGATGGAACTGGAGACCATTCTCCTTATTGAAGTATCAAAAGAATGGAAAAACAAATACCACATCTACTCACTATTAAATTGAAACTAATTGAACAGAGCTAATATGCACAGATGGAAGTAAAACTCCATGGAAATCAAGCAGGTGGGAGTGGGGAGGAGCAGATAGGTGAAATCACACCTAACAGATACACTGTACACTATCTGGGTGATGGCACACTTAAACATTTATCTCAAGCAGTACAAAAGCAACTCATGTAACCAAAACATTTGTACTCCTCTTTATATTCTGAAATTAAAAAAGAATCAAAGCTATAGTCTCATTCAATATATATGTAAATGTAAAAAGACTTATATAAAAGATATAGGGATAGCGTTAGAAGTATTTTTAATCACATCAGTCCTAGTATAAAATTATACTATGCAGTCCTGTATCGTTTATTTTTTTCCACTGATTAAACATAAAGGGATAATTTAATTTTTTCTATCTTTGGTAAACCTGAAAACCCTTGCCTTTCAAGTGGACAAACCATGATAGTTTAAGGTCTCCGAGTTCAATGTGAGTTGTTTAAGAATTTTTTTATGAAATAAAATCTTGTGTTTCATAAAATGAAAAAAAAAAATCTGTGTAACAAGATTTTAACCCTAGTAATTAGAACATACAAAAATGACATCAAGTTGATGTGAAGCCAGGCTAATAATCAAGATTATTTTAAGATATATCTAACATTAGCCTTTTAAAGTTTACACATCAAAACTACAATGAGATATCACTTAACTCCAGTGAGAATGGCCTTTATAAAAAAGCGTCCAAATAACAAATGCTGGCGTGGATGCGGAAAGAGAAGAACACTCCTACACTGCTGGTGGGACTGCAAACTAGTTCAACCTCTGTAGAAAGCAATATGGAGATACCTTAAAGCGATACAAGTGAATCTACCATTTGATCCAGCAATCCCATTGCTGGGCATCTACCCAAAAGATTCAATGACACTCTACAAAAAAGACACCTGCACTCGAATGTTTATAGCAGCATAATTCATAATTGCAGGGCTGTGGAAACAGCCCAAGTGCCCATCAATCCAAGAATGGATTAATAAAATGCGGTATATGTATACCATGGAGTGCTATTCAGCTCTAAGAAACAACAGTGATATAGCACATCTTATATTTTCCTGGTTAGAGCTGGAACCCATACTACTAAGTGAAGTATCCCAAGAATGGAAAAACAAGCACCACATATATTCACCAGCAAACTGGTATTAACTGAGCAGCACCTAAGTGGACACATAGGTACTACAGTAATAGGTTATTGGGCAGGGGAGAGGGGGGAGGGGGGCGAGTATATACATACATAATGAGTGAGATGTGCACCATCTGGGGGATGCTCATGCTGAAAACTCAGACTTGTAGGGGGAGGGGGTAAAGGGTATTTATTGAACCTTAAAATCTGTACCCCCATAATATGCCGGAAAAAAAAATTTACACTCAGGAATTTTTTGTATATTTACAAGCTTATGTAACAATCACCTTGATCTAATTTCAAAACATTTTCATCTCTACAAAAAGAAATTCCATACTCATTAGCAGTAACTTCTCATTGCCCCTTATCCCTAGCTCCTGGCAATCACTAATCTACTTTCTGTCTTCATTGATGTGCCTGTTCTGGACATTTCATATTAATGGAATCATACAATGTGTGGCTTTATGTGTTGTCCTTCTTTGACCTAGCATGGTTTTAAGATTCATCCATGTTGTAGCATATTGATATACTTCATTACCTTTATTAATGAATATGGCTGAATAGTATTCCATTGTTTGCATATATAATACATTGTTTATTCATTCCTAAGATGATGTATGTTTAGGTTGTTTCTAATTTTTATTTATTGTAAATAATGATTCTATGAATATTCACATACAAGTTTTTGTGTGGGCACATGCTTGCAATTCTCTTAGGTATATACCTAGTAGTAGAATTGCTAGATCATATGGTAACTCTGTTTAACATATTGAAGAACTGCCAAATTGTTTCCCAAAGTGGTTGCATCATTTTACATTCTCACCAACAACATATGAATGTTCCAGTTTCTCTGCATCCTCACCAATACATATTATTGTCCATCTTTTTTGTTACAGCCAATCTTGTACATGTGATGTGGTATCTCATTGTGGTTCTGATGAGCATTTCCCTAATGACTAATGATGTTGAATATCTTTTCCTGTTCTTATTGAGCATTGATATATATTCTTTAGAGAAATATGTGTTCAAATTTTTGCTTATTTTTAATTGGAATATTTTTATTATTTAGTCATAAATACTTTTTATACAATCCAGAAACAAGTCTCTTATCAGATATATAATATGTAAATATTTTTTCCCATTCTCTGTATAGTCTTTTTAGTTTCTTGGTGGTATCTTTTGAGGGATATTTTTTTTCTTCATTTTGGTGAAGTCCAATTTAAATATTTTATGTTTATTGTTTGTGTTTTTCAGGTAATGTCCAAGAAAAGTTTGTCTAATCTAAGAATTTAGAAATTATGCCTATTTTGATAATTGTAATTAATATTAGTGGAGATACTTGTACATAGTAAGTGATGTTCTCTTGCTACTTTCACAATTCTCTCTGTCTTTTGATTTCAATAGTTTGATTACGTGTCTAAGTATACATCCCTTCATGTTGATATGTAAAATTGCTTGAGCTTCTTGAATAGTCAGATTAATGTTTTTCATCAGATTTTGGAAGTTTGCAGCTATTGTTTCTTCAAATATTTTTTTTCTCTCTACTCTCTTCTTGGGATGTCCATGGTGCATATATGGGTACGAATAATGGTATCCCACAGACTCCTAGGCTACATTCATTTATCTTTGTTCTTTTTTCTTTCAGTACCTCAGACTGGAAAATATCACTTGACTTATCTTCATGCTTACTGATTCTTTTGTCTCCCACATCTACTCTGCTGTTCAGCCTCTTAGTAAAATTTCATTTTGGTTATTTCACTTTTCAATTCCTAGACTTCTATTTGAACTTTTCTAACATTTATTTCCCTTTACCTATATTTTCTATTTGGTTGGATATATTTTCCTAAATTACTAAAGTAAATTTCCTACATTACTAAAGTTCTTTACATAGTTTCCTTTTAGTTCTTGTTACATATTTAAAACAGCTGATTTAAATTATTTCTCTAGTAAGTTCAATGTCTGGGCTTCCTCAGGGAAAATTTCTTTTGACTGATTTTCTTCCTGTGTTTGGGTCACACGTTTTTATTTCTTTGCATGTCTCATAATTTTTTGTTGCATACTACTGGCATTTTAAGTAATATAATGTGGCTACTTGGGAAATCAGACACCACCACCCCACATCCCTTCCAAGAATTTGATATTGTTGTTCTGTGTTGTTTTTGTGTTGGTTTTTTGCCACTTATTTGGTTAGTAAATTTCTAAACCAATTATGTTAAAATCTGTGTTCATTTTTGTGTATGGTCTCTGTGATGTCTCTACTCAATTAGCTTAATGGTCAGCTAATGATAGGTCAGAAATTTCCTTAAATGCCTTGTATCAGTAAATCTGTGGGCCTTTGCTGAGGGTATCTGTGCTCATCTTGAGGAACTTCCAAGGCACCAACAAGCAGTTTACAGATCTGCCTTAGCCTTCACTTCCTGTTTGTGCAGGGTTAAAGGCTAGCCAGGAGAGAGAACTCAGGTCTTTCCTGGTCATGTGCACAGCTCTGAATAAGAGCATGGCCCTTTAAATTCCTCCTAAATTCATGGACACGTAGAAGTTTTCCAAACCTTCAATGGACATCTCAAAACCTAGCTTTTACTTTAAGTGTTTTGTGAACTTATTTGTTCCAACTGCTATCAGTGCCTCAGGCAAATATAATGTGTAATATTTGCCTCTGATTCTTTGATAGCATCCTGGGGAAAAAGCAAATAAAGACTAGCTTATAGGTGCTGGTTTCCAGGAAATTGCCAAACAAGTAAGATAATGACAGTTCTCTGGGAACGAGTCTTTGGTGAGTTACACACCCATTTTGCCTATTCCAGTGGCCACAAGGCTGCTGGCTTTCCCAGGGACCATTGCTTTTCAAGGTTACTCTTAAGCTTACTAAAGGGGTGGAAATAGGGCTACTTAAAATATCACAAACGTTGTTTTCTCTGAAATTCAGCCATTTTTTTTGAATAAACTCTCCTTCAGTTGTTGCAAGACTTTGTTTAATATCCAGAGTTCTGAAAATTATAAGTTTGGCAATTTTAGCCAATGTTCTAATTGCTTTTATTGGAACAGTGCACTTTTGGAAGTTCTTACTTTATCATTTTCATTGGAATTTGTTTTCAAAGCATCTATATATAAGCAATGTAATGTTGGTTATATATTGATTATAAATTTACATGTAGTTATTAAGTTTACCAAACAATACTCAATACTCTATTTTACAATTTAAAAAATGGGATTTTTATTTGATTTATTTAATTCAAAATCACTTATGAGGTCAAAATAATCCATTGTTTCTTTGTGACTCACAGAATTTTTATAATGAGAAATTCTCCCCAAATCCTAAAATTCAATGATTACTTATATTTTCTTCCATTATAATGTCTTATTTTTTTCATTTGACTATGGTATATCTGGAAAGTAATTTTTATGAGATACATACACATACATGTATATATGTAAAAGACAAAAAGTTAAAAAATAAAACATCTATCAACTTTTATTACATTATTCTTAAATTTCCCAATTATTTTTTGATGTCTTATCTGTTTTATAATTATTAGACTCTCTTCTGAGCTATCTATTCTGTCATTCAAATTTGTCAAGGTTCAATTTCCCCACTATATCATTTTGTGAACATGCACATTTTATATATGATCATCAAAAAATTGGTTCAGTTATATTAATTTAATAAGTAGTAAATTAAACCTTTCAAAAATATATGTAAATTTAAAGTTTTGGTTTTAAAGTTTTTGGTTTTAAAATACCCATAATTAACTAGTCACTTAAAAATTAAAAAATGTTCCTAAAAACTTGATTTGTCATCATAGATGGTATAAAAAGTGTTTTGTTGTGAAAAAAATTAGATGCTATGATTTACTAAAAAATCTTTGGCTTTGGAACCTTAAGAACAAAAGCTGAATACTAATACATCACTTGTGCTTTATGATATTGAACAAATGTCTATTCCCAAGTGTTCTCTCATTATAAAATAAAGTTAAGATTTATAATCATATACATAAATGTGCTATATGAGGTTGCTATAAGAATTAAGTGTGATATATAGTACACCTATAGGAGCACAATAAATGTTAATCACCACCCGCTTTTCCCTGTGAGGCAAATTAAGGCAAAGCAAGAAGAGATCAAATTGTAGCAACTGCAGCTAATGAACTAAAAGAAAAAAGGTGTGAAGCAGTGGAGAATACAGTTAGTTCAATAGTTGGAAAATTATCTTGCTTCTCCATCTATAACTCTATCTGACTTCTTATTAATATATAATAATGTTAATATTTTTCCCTCCAATGTAGTGTTATCTTTATTTCTATGGAGTCATAAAGTCCTGGTTCATGTTTTTCTGGTTTAAAACACATTTTGGTGACAGCATGGCTAGAGAGAAATAACAAATACTGACTGAGAAGATAATATTTCAAAATAAAATTTAAAACTTTGGCCGGGCGCTGTGGCTCACGCCTGTAATCCTAGCTCTTGGGAGGCCGAGGCGGGCGGATTGCTCAAGGTCAGGAGTTCAAAACCAGCCTGAGCAAGAGCGAGACCCCGTCTCTACTATAAAATCAGAAAGAAATTAATTGGCCAACTGATATATATATATATAAAAAAAATTAGCCGGGCATAGTGGCACATGCCTGTAGTCCCAGCTACTCGGGAGGCTGAGGCAGAAGGATCACTCGAGCCCAGGAGTTTGAGGTTGCTGTGAGCTAGGCTGACGCCACGGCACTCACTCTAGCCTGGACAACAAAGTGAGACTCTGTCTCAAAAAAAAAAAAAAAAAAACTTAAAATTTCATTAATTCAGAATTGGATAACAGCCTGTATAAATTAAAAATAATTCTTAATTATAAAATATTTCCCTTCTTCAGTTGTAGATCAAGCAGTGAAGTGATTGATTAATGAAGTTCCTACCTCACCAAATTGATTTAAATAATTAACATCACCAGCTGTTAACCAATATTTATTTGGATCCTGGTAAAATTGTGATACTGCCTTTTTTTCCTTATCATTTCCAAATATCTTTATAAAGGGCTTTGTATTGGCAAGAATAATGCACCCCATAAAGATGTCTATGTCCTAATCCATAGGACCTAGGAATATGTTACCTCATATGAAAAAAGGGACTTCTATATGTGATTAAGTTTAAGGACATCTAAATGGGTAGATTTTTCTGGATTGTCTTGATGGGCCTAATCTAATCACACAAACCCTTAAAAGCAAAGAACCTTTCCTGGCTGTGATCACAGAGGGATGTGAAGACAGATGAGAGAACTGGAGAGAGGTAGTGTGAGGACTCATCTTGCCGTTGCTAGCCTTGAAGATGAAGGAACAGGACTGCTATTAATGGAAGCAAGAAAAGGCAAGGAAATAGATTCACCCCTAGAGCCTGAAGATAGGAAAGCAGACCCATAGACACCTTGTTCTTAGTTCAGTCAGTCTGTGTCAGATTTCTGATGTACAGAGCTGTGAGATACCACATTTGCATTGCTTTAAGACACTAAATTTATGGTAATTTGTTACAGTGGCAATAGAATACTAATACAAATAAACTTTTTCCACTTGGCATGTTCTAACCTGTAATCTCACATTACCTAGTATCAGTACTATTATTCTAACTTCCAGTAGCATACAACTTTTTTTACTTCAGTGTTCCTACATTTATTCACTTATTTAGTAAATACTCTCCAGATTGGAAAGATCTCAGATGCTAGATCTTTGACATAATTTTTGACCTTTTTCAAAATATCCCAAGTACATACCCTGCTGTGAGTTATAAGATAAAAGAATGCAAACTTAGTTACCATTGGGTAATAACATTTAAAAAATAGTTGCTATTTACAGGCTACTATGTTACAGGTACTTTACATAAATAATTTAATATTGTCATAGTCAATCACAAGATATGCATTCTTAAAAACTTCTTTGAGATGTAGAAACTGTGTATTTAACAGAAATAATTTGTCCTTGTCCAGTAAAAGCCAAGTGCAGGTAAGAATCTAGGTTTGTAAACCCCTAACTCTCTTAAGAGCAAACCCCTATGTTTTATAATATTTTTGCATCAATGAAATGTTACCTAATCCAAATAAATAGCTCTCTAGCTCTATAATTTCTAATGCCAGATATTTATGACCGTGGAACAGAATATCAGGGGGATTGGTACCATCACCTCTGCCCCTTTTGAAAGTCACTCCTTACCATCCCAATATTCCAGGTCCCAAAGGAAAAAAAGCAAAGAGCCTAAGTCTCCAGAACTTATGAGAGAAACAATAGTACATAATAATATTAGATAAGTATAAAATATTATTCTTCATATAATAGAATTTATGAAATATATAAGCATTTATACTTATCTATATCTATAGAATGGATATAAATAGATATGTATCTATTTAGCAATAAGATATAGTTTGAGCATGGAACATTGTGTTACTACTATTTCAGATAATAAGCGCCAAGGTGGAAGAATGTTTTCTCTGTACAAATCAAACCATAAAATTAACAAGCTTGTTTTCTATTAAGACCAACTGTGCAGCTAATGTGAATTTAAGTATTTTGAAATTGTTTCTTTCCTTAATTATACTAAGAAGCTTCTTGCTCATTTTATCTGCATAAGTTTGTTAGCAAGTTTCCTGTTAATAACAAATACAAAGTTAATTTCGAGGTAAAAACTGTAAGCATTATCATGATTTGTATGTCCTCGAGGTTCAAATTGTAATATTCTAGTATATATTTAAAGTAAAGTTTTATGGACCTGGTGTTTCTGTTTCAAATAATCATGTCATTCATTTGCTCTTTTGATTTATCATTCATGAAAGATATTTTTTTTTGCCTAGTTTTATATTAGTCACAGAATATCAGAAAGCAAAATAGTTCTGAATCTTGTCTTCAAAGGGTTTACCTTCCAATGTGGGAAAGAAACATAACTAAAGTCTTATAGAAGAAGTGCAAGATACTTTTCTAGAAATTCAGAGAAACCTTCTGGTAGATAAAACCATAAAGCTAATGACTAAAGAAAGTAGGAATTATGCAGAATAAAATGAGGTTGGGGAGAGAGAGTATTATTGGCATAGAAAGCAAGAATATCCCAGGGTACTAGGCAAGAGAGAGTCTAGCAAATTTAGAAGTGAAAGGAACTGTAATTTAAGTACAAATGTAAAGCAGGCAGTATCTACAGGCAAAACTGGAAAGTTAGGTATAGATCAGAGGTGACAGGCTCTAAAAGGCTATGCTTATCTTGAAAGAATGAGTGGAGACACCAATAAAAAATATGTTAAATATGTTAAAATATGTTAAATAAAAGGTTCAGATTTATTTTTCTAATCTGGTTTTGAATTAGAGAGTGGTTTCAAGGAAAATAGTAAGGATGCTGAGGTAGATATCAAAGAGGCTAGTAGTATGATTAGTGCCCTGAGACAGAAGAAAGTAGAGAAACACTAAAGAACTGGAGTAACTGTTGAAAACACTGATACAAAGACCTCATTACGACTATTCCAGCAGCTGGATTCCAAAAGGAAAACACAGAAGACAAGTAAGTACCCCATGATCTCACCTATATGTAGAGTCTTTAAAAAGTCCCTCTCACAGCAGCAGGTGGTGGTTAGCAGTGGCTGGGATGGAGGGGCTGGATAGATATTAGTCAAAGTACACAACATTTCAATGAGGAGAAATAAGTTCACGAGCACTATTGTGTACCATGTGACCATGGTTATTAACAATACAGGTTGATTATCCCTTATTGGAAATGCCTGGGACCAAAAGTGTTTCAGATTTTGGATTTTTTCAGATTTTGGTATATTCGCATCTACATGATGAGAGATCTTGGGGATGGAACTCAAGTCTAAGCATGAAATTCATTTATGTTTCATGTATACTTTATATATACAGCCTGAAGGTAATTTTATACAATATTTTTAATAATTTTATGCATGATGCAAAATTTTGACTGTGTTTTGACTGCAACTCATCACATGAGGCAGGTGTGGAATATTCCACTTGTCGTGTCGTGTCAGCACACAACATTTCAGATTTTGTATTTATTTACCTTCCATAAGTTACTGTTAGCAATGATATTTGTAAGAACATACAGTACATAGGAAGCATTTTTTCACATTAAAAAGCACTTAGAAACATAATCAAGAACATTCTTCTAGAGTACAAAAAATGGAAAATCCTTTTTAGAAATATAACATCATTTAGTTTTTTTGAAAAGCAAGTAGGTAATGATGTCAGCTCAAAATATTTTATAAAGTTTGATCATGTAAATTTGTGTCTAGGATTCTATCTTATGAAAGTAGTTATAATAAAAATATAAGATATTTTTCTCTATTTTCCTACTTCTTGGAAGAAAGTCAATTATTTTAAAACTAAAGGAAGAAAAACACATTTTTTAAAGCTGTACAGCCTGTCAGTATACTGATTATCCCCAGAGAGAAAAAGGAGATGGAATCTGAGGCATGCCAGCTATTTGTTATATTTTCTCCAGAGCAATGTGAAGTAAATGAGGAAAATATGAATTTCTGATAAATGGCATATGTTGTCTTATTTTCATTAAAAATAAACATTAAAAATAAAATGAATAAAAGATAATCTATTTAAATATAGTACATAGAAAATCAATGAAGTATTAAACAAACTCAGTGAATATGTGGGGCATTCAATACACCAGCTTTGCCTTGTTCTGCTCTATTCAGAATTACAAGAACTCTACTTAGAATTTTGATTTAATTATGCTAATCCAATGTGGACTATTGAATACCAATTTAATTTGCCTCATTGAAACACTGATGTATTCCTCTCTTCTTTCTTTTATGCTGTTAAAACACATACACAGAAACACACACATCAAACACTTAAAATTTAAGACAGAGTAAGAAACACTTTATGAGTGGAGAGTATTCTTGTGACCTAAAAATGGCTATCAAACAATGCAAATGTGATTTTGGGAAGATTAAGAGTCTATTAACAAGAAATTGTTTTGAAATATCTTATTACTAAATATGAGATCTGGAGTGAGGTATTGGGGATATAAAAATGTATAAAGGCATTTTGTGCTGCCCTTGTGTTTACACAATCTTAAACACTGTAAGGTTAATAATATCACCATTGAAGTTTTAGTTTCAGTAAAAATTGAATGTATATAATTGTGGGATTTTTCCCTTCATGTAAAAAGTAGCATTATTTTATCACTTGGGGAGATAGTTGTATGTTAGAACTGACATTACCTACTTTATTGAACATTAGAATAAAAATGAAAAATTTCAGGGATTTTTTAGGTCACTAAAATGTTAATGTGTGAGTATTTTATATATTTGTGAAATAGTGATAATTTCTCTGCATTCTAAATCTTTCAACTATATAGTTGTATTATCTTTAGCTTTCCCCAAAAGATTGATTTCACCCTTGAAAAATTGCTTTAGTTGATGCTCAAGGCCTTGTGCATTTATTCCTTTGTTCTGGAAATTACTGCTTTTTCCAATTATTTATTTGTACTAAGACGAATCTACTCCATTGTAATACTAAAGTTAAAGCCAATTTTGTTGCTTATCAGCTATAAATAATAAATCTTATTAGAATAAGAAACTATATTTGGAAATTGAACTATACCTTGGCTTAAATGAATGATTTGGATAAACCGAGTATTGAAGAAAAAAAGACACCCTTGGCAATGAACCTTGTATTAAAAATTAGAAACAGCACCATGGAGTGCTACTCAGCCACAAAAAACAGTGGTGACATAGCACCTCTTATATTATCCTGGATAGATCTAAAGCCCTTCTACTAAGTGAAGTATCACAAGAATGGAAAAACAAGCACCACATGTACTCACCATCAAATTGGTATTAACTGATCAACACTTACGTGCACATATAGTAATAACATTCATCGGATATCAGGCAAATGGGAGGGATGAGGAGAGGATGGGTATATACTCACCTAATGGGTACGGTGAGCACTGTCTTGGGGATGGACATGCTTGAAGCTCTGACTTGGGTGAGGCAAAGGCAATATATGTAACCTAAACATTTGTGCACCCATAATACACTGAAATTAAAAAAATAAAGCACCTTGGCATTTGTATTGTTTTCTCATTAGCTTTAATTCAAATGAATAAAGGATGATAGGATTTCTGAGATACTTTTAACTAAATTGATCTAAAAATGGAGCAGAGATTTAAAAATGGTACCTGGATAAACTACCTTCTCATTTAGTCTCTTCCAAGTCTTCTAAAATGTTCCACTTTCCCATAGACTGCCATCGCTTCAAGGTGACAACGAAATAAAGACATCTGTACTGGTTTCAGAGAGATGTTCAGATTGGGATTACATAAAGTCACCATCACCTTCCAGTGTCTTGGTGTCTTGAGTGGGAATTTATCAATTTTTGTTTTTGTCTTTTTTTTTTTAGGTATTCTGATTCCTTTTTAGGGAATGAAAATAATCAGAAATAGATATATTGTCTCAAATAGACTATCAGGTTCATTTCTTTGGGCAGAGAACCAAGGAATCCAGTGACAGATACACGCTAGAAGTAAGAGGAAGTCAGAGGTAGCTGTCCAAAAAAGTAAAAGCTCAGAGTTTCCAGCATGCTCCATATGGGTTTCCTTGGTTCTGACTACCTAACTAGTTAAAACTGGTTTGCAGCAGGCAAATAGAATAGGGAAGTCTGCATTTGAGTAACTAAGAATGGTTCAAAATTACATATAATTTCCACTGTCTAATAACAAAAAGTTTAGACTAGTCATTTAAAAATATTTATTAAAAATGAATAAATAGATAGATGTAATCATCTTTTCTGCAATATAGCAATAAAATTCAAGAATTAGTGACAATTTTATAAAAAAATTAAACACAGATTTTGCCCAAACAAATGACACAAAGAATATACAGGGAACCATTAATAGATTTAATTTTGAAAGGGTTAATACATTTTAAGGAGAATAATATTTCACTCAATTATTATAGATCATCTAGAAGGCAGGAATAAATGTCAAAGGTAACAAGTCATGACAAAAAGGATATAGGTATAATACCTGCTTAAAACTAAAAGATTTTAATATGCAAAAATAAACAAACACAAAAAACCAAAAGGCAAGACCAAAATATAGTGTGACAAATATCTGTAAAATTCTTTGTCACAATATGATATATAAAGAAGTATTATATTAATAATAACAATTTTTAAAGTTCCATGAATAGGGAAATGCAAAGTTCATAAAAAGAGAATAAAACCAAGAAGCAGAAAATTTAATCAGGAACACAAATATATTTACTTAATATAATAATAAACACAATAAGCTAGAACTTTATTGATTAATTAGTAAACCTCGAAAATAATTATATCTAATTTGTTGAGTGATGCCTTGTTGCAAATATTTCAACATTTTGAAAAAACAAATTGGTAATCTAAAACAACAGTAAACATACATTCATTCCATTTAAATGAAAAATATCTATCTTAAAAAAATCTAATTTATTTTTAAAAACATGAAGATGTTCATTGCTGCATTATTTTAAGTATCTAAAATTAGGAGCCACTTGAATTTACATCAATTAAGAAATAGTTGTACTACTCTCTCTCAATGGAATACTATGTAGCAAATTAAATATGGTGACTTTCAAGACTGATATGGCACAAAATATTCTTGACCTACACTTAAATAGAAAATAGTATTCCAAGGATATAGATTCTGACTACAACTATAACTATTAGCAGTAATGAACAATAGAAAACATTCATCAAAATTGTAAGAGTAGGTATGATTAATTAATGAAATCATAATTTTTTATTTTATACATTTTTTATGTGTTTATTCTGCCTTTATTATTGATTAAAGAAACAATTATAAAGTTAAGGTAGAAGTACAGGTAAGATAGTAAAATTCACCTCCTTTAATTGCTTTCCTCTTTGTAACACACATAGATAAACACATATGAGAGATAAGAGATTGGTTAGAATTCAATTCTAGATTGTTTTAAATATGGTCTAGTTCTCTCAGAATAGGCTTCTATTGAGAAAATCCTAAAGGATCAATTGTGGATTTGGTCTGTATTTCTTTCCTGAATTATTTTTCAGTTAGTTAACAAAGAGGTGGATTTGTAGGTAAACCACCATTAAGAAGTTACTTATTCAATCTGAAAGTATTCCCAAAGGGAATCAGAAATAACAGAGAGAAAGTATGGCTGGCATGATCAAAATTTTTTGAGGAATTGAAATGTTTAATTAGGCAGCAAGAACATTAATAATTTATAAAGTAACTCAGCACATAAAGCAGAGTTGAGTCTCAACCGTTAAAGAATAAATCAAGAAACCTACTGAGGAGATGTTGAAAGTGCTGATGAGCTTCAGAATATAGATTTGTTGACCTCTCTAAATACTTGCTGTATTTGATCACGAAGGTTTAAGAAAGGTCTGTATATTTAGAGCATATTTTCCTCTTCATAACATCAATTATGTGCTATGTATAAAGCCTAGCCAAATTTTTTCAATGAAAAAAACATTAGAGGGTATTTATTACCAAGATATATACATATGTACATATGGCGCATGGATGTTTGTGGGTAGAGTATGAGATATAACATTCTAAAATAAAGAGAATTAATAAGTCTGAGTGACCAAATACCACTTTGAAAGGAATATCTGCAGCTCAAATTTGAAAAGTTTGAATAGAATTGATGGCTAGATTTTTGCGTTTTGTTTTGTTTTCTCCTGAAGGCTGAAAATTATAGTATGGAATTTCCCTGGGATTCCCTCGTATGTTACTAAACAACATAGTGCAAGCACAGGGAGTCCCCTACACGGCAACAAGGCATGATTCGTGTGTAGTTCAGATTTGTCTGACATCTGAAAATCAGATTTCTTTGACAATTAAAAATCTTGAAGTGCCATAAATATGATGTGCCTGAATATGATGATTCTGAATCAAACTGATGCAATGATCCTTATCTAAATATGAATTTTCTGGAGAAAGCAACATATTAAGTTGTTGAGAAATCCTGGTTCTTCTCACAGTCTCTTCCAAGGGCACATCTCCCAGGGGTATAAATCTTGCAATTATCCTGAGGGCATGGGCGGGGGTTCAAAGAAAGCCTAAGATGGGGCTGTTATTTATTCAAACGTATGTTTTCCCTTTTTTTCATAATTTTAGAGCTGACGGTTTTAGCTCACCAACTGGATGACTACAATAAACATTTATTTGCTGAAAGTTTAAGTGCTGGCCAGTGGGATATAGAGGAAGTGATACACAGCGGCTTCTGTGAACATTCCTTGAAAGATAGTTGCTATTTGCCTTTGTCCCATTCTTATGCTTTCTTTTCATTGACTACCTGGAATATATGCTGCCATTCTGGAAACTAATGGTAAGGTCCACACCATGGACATAACAGGATTGTGAGCTAAAAGGGTCTCTGAGGAGTCTGTGAAGCAGGATCAGCTAACACTTAACCTCATATGTCCAGGAATTTACAAAAGAGGAAATACATTTCTGTCTTTCATCAGCCACTGTTATTTTGAGTCTCTGAAACTTGCTGCCAAATCTAATCCTAACTATTATTTTACAGATGAAAAAAACACATGGACACTGAGCACCTCTGTTGGTGTGGTAAGAGGTACAGTTGAGTTGTACTCATATTGGTCAATATCATCAGGATTGAAACTGGCCACCTAACAAGCATGTCTTCAAATAGTTAAAAGAAAATGGCCAAAGTCAGAAGGATCTCAAAAATTTTAAAAACAAGAGTATTTGAGGCCAAAGCTATCTTGGAAGGGTTAGAGAATAGAATATGTGAGAAGCAGCTTTCTCAGTTTGTAAAATTTTAAATAATGACAATGTCTAGTTGGTATAAATGGGTATAGTTTCCTCAGGTTTCATTGATTTTTCTCTGTTGATTTCCTAAATATCTCTTTTTTTTATCTCATATTTATATTTTGAAAATAATCTTTGATTGCTGAAATCCAAGCCGGCCAGACAAAACTTTAATAATACGCTGCTTTGGTGTGCCGACTATTGTGTGTTAAAGGCACATGAAAAACAGCAGATACAAGATCACTTTGAGCTTCATTCTGTTTCTAAAACACAGGGAAAAAATTCCACATGAAACATGCCCTCCCCTATGCAAGAATGGAAGTAAAATTCTTAGTAAAAATGGAAATTTAAGACTGAGAGAATTCTATACAGACTTTGCTAAAATAATTCTTTAAATTTTTAGCTTCTATAAATATAATTTAGTTACTTTTTTAGAATTTGCTACTCTTTGTCCAGTTCAGTACAAAATTGTTCAACTTTAACTGCATCTTTGGATCTTTATTTTCTTATGAAGTCTCCTGTGACACATAAAACTTATATTAAATAAATTTGTGTGCTTTTATTCTGTTGATATGGCTTAGGTTAATTTAATTCTCAAGCCCCACTGAAAAACTCTAAGAGGATAATGATTGAATTGTGTCACCTCTACATTGAAAAAAGTAAGGTCAAGTACCTTGTTCAAGAAACAAAACTAATGAATAAGAGAAGAGAGACTTAAACTCGTGTTTTGCTTTCTATTTTTTTTCTTCACACCAGTGATTATAAGAATCAAGAATTTTCTAGATAAATTCAATGACCAAAAAAGAGAGAGAGAGAGAGAGAGAGAGAGAGAGAGAATACAGAGATAAATCAAGCTTTTGTTACACACATGCACACACAAGAAACGATTTAAGGTAAAAGAGTTAAGAACTCCGTAATCTGCAAAATAGATACCTTTTCACTTTAAGTAAACCATGTAAGATCAGTGTAGAACAACATGCATGACTGACGTTAGAGAACCACTTTCTCATGTCAGTATGTGTCCTATCTAACCTCATTTCTATTTCTTAAAATCTTAATTATTTCCCCAGAATGGCTGAGCCTATTATATTGCAACTAAAAAAAGTGTAAACTTGTCAAATCCTTCTTTTATAGTTTATATAAATACAGTCTAATATGTAAGCATTAACTTCCAAAAATACATTTAAGTTAAAAAAGCAAAATCAGCAGTGACATATTATTTCTGCAAGTATGTAGACAAAGAATCTTCATGTGGATGTGAAGGATAATAATTGGGAAGGAATAAATTGTAAAGAAAGAGAAAAATATTTTTGAAAATTATACAATTTGAATGTTTCAGAAGCAAGTTTATCAATATATACTGACAACAAAAACAGCATTAATATAATAAATACACATATATGAAGACATAAACTATCAATGGCCCAGACAACTACTTTTACTAGATAATAGATTCTCAGATGCCACAATAACTAGATTCTACATGAACCACTATTGTTATGCTCTGAATGTTTGTGCCCCTCTCCAGGCCTCAGATTCATACATTGAAACCTAATCACCACCGTGATGGTATTAACAGGTAGAACATTTGGAGCTAATTTGATCATAATCTCTCTAACTGTTAGAATGGAATTACTTCCTTTACAAAAGAAGCTCCAGCAACCTGCCTTCAGCCTTTTCCACCATGTGAGGACGCCCTGAGAATGTACCCTTCTGCAAACCAAGAAACAGACTCTCACTAGATATCAAATGTGCTGGTATCTTAATTTTGGACTTCCCAGCCTCCAGAACTGTGAGAAATAATTTTGTTACTGTTAAGCTATCTAGTTTATGGAATTTTGTTATAGCACCCTGAATGAACTAAGATAGAGTTGATATTAGAACTTATGAATCAAAACAGGAGTTGAAGAATTAACTGAGAGAATTGAAGGTCATGGAGATGAAAGATATTAAAGTAAGGAAAAGGGATAGGGAAGATAGCTTGAGAAACTCTAGCACAGACCTGAGAGGAAACTCAGAGACATAATGGCTTAGGAATTTTCAAAACTAATAAAAAATATGAAGCCACAAGCACACAAACTGTTTCCTCATGAAAGGAAAAAGAAAAACACCCACACATCTAGACCTCTTGTAGTGAAACTGTAGAATACATATTAACACTAGTGTATGTGCATGCAATCTTAAATCAGCCAGAAATTAAGGCCCTAACACATACAAATGTTAGCTAACTACTCAGCTGCAAAAACATAAGCCAGAAAGCAATCTAAAAAAAAATGATCAAGCTATATTTTCAGAAAAATCAGTTTTAAGAAATGAAGCAAAAATAAAATCTATGCAGATAAACAAAAAGTCCAAGCATTTCCCATCCAAAGACAGCCTAAAGGAAGCATTAAAGATTTGGTTTGGCATGAATGAATATTACTCTGAAGGGAGGTTTTAAACAGAATAATAATGTGTAAGGGAATTGGTAAATATGTAAATAAAACTAAGGAAATTTTGCTTGTGTAAAACACTACTAATAATACTAGTTGTTGAGTGTTAAAAGAGCATAGAATTAAAAAACTAGGTAACAGTAGCATATAATTTTGATAGATTCCAAAAGGTATATATCCTAAGTCATATATAAGAGGACATTTGAATTAGAGGCAAGTAAATCTACTGGTGTTCAATAATTATTTGAGTAAATCTTCTAAATATGTAGTTAAATATCATCTCTATAACAAATTAATTTTTTCCTTTCTGTACTGTGAACTTGGTTAAAATAGTCCAAGTGTAAAAACCATCTTTGGGGGTAACTGGTATAAATAAGATTCACTGAATTAACGAGTGAATAAAATGAATGAATTCTGAAGACATTTCTGTATTTTCATACCATCATTTATTTATAAAAATGAATTGAAAAAATCATAATAAATAAGGTCATTTCATTTACTTTATATAATACATAAAGAATGTTTGTAATTTACTTGTGAGTCATAAAGTGGCACAGTGGGTCTTGAATTCAGTTTGATTTCTGCAGACCGCAATCCATTAGTAGTTCTGCTGTGCAAATCATTGGACTTCTCTGTGTCTCAGATTCCTTGTGCAGATTACAGTGTGTAATAGCTGACCTGTACTATACATAGAGTTGTTATTTTGTAAAAGCAAATGAACTAATGTATATGAAAAAATTTAGTAAGTTATAAAACACTGAAGATGTTAAGTAAAGCATTATTATTAGTCACAGAGATTACATATAAGGATAATTTTATCTCAGAAATAATTTAAAACAGTATTTCTGTTTAAAATTAAACAGAAATAATTTTAAACAAAATAACTTTAAACATTTTTGTTTGTACTCTTATGAGAAAAAGTAATTACAGCATTTTAGAAAAATTTAAACACAGATAAATATGAAAAAGAAAAATTTAAAATTCACCTAACATCCAAGCATATACTTGATAACATTAATAATACTGATAATATTGTGGTGAACTTATTTCCATCCATTAATACTAATAGACATATAATTTAATTAACTTATTATGTAACTAAAAAAACGCAATGGAAATTTTTCAAATTTCTGGTTATATCTGAAGCCAGTTTGGGATATGTTTTAGGTGTGGCATAGGAAAGAAAGAGTTGTTTTGTCAATGGCTACAGTGAAGGTATAGCAAAGATGAAACCAGATGACCTGAGATGTTGGTCCTCAGACAATAATATGCTCAAGATGTATTAATATGCTCAAGATGTAATAATATGCTCAAGATGTAACACAGAGAGGAAACTGATAAACCATGAATAATTTAATAACAAATGATGCCAATTCAGGGCTAAAACTGACTAGGTTTTAAAGAGGTGTCCGAAGTAATATGAAATTTCAAGAAGGGCAGATGCCATTTTGTTAGGGTACAAAAATTGGGTGTGGAGCAAAAATTCTAATTGTGAGTAATAAAATATTACCAGTGGAATATACAACTCAGAATTTTTTACAAAGAAGTAGGATGCTTAATCAAAAAAATTTGAGCTAGATTCTGCTTGTAATTAATCAATTCATCATACAGAGAAATGTTTAGAAAAAAGTGACAACTAATGTCAACCAAAAAACATGAAGGAAAGCAAGTTATAGATTTTGATTCCTTCTCATCTTCAAAGGAATATTGTCAGTGTTCTCCAAATTATTTTTCTCTCGAAAGTATATATTGTTTTCTACTTTAAATGTTAATTATTTTGCTGCAAATCTTCTCAATAAAGTTTGTATCTGTAGGATTTAGAAGTCTGTGTGGTTGGAATAATTTACCTATTTTGCTCTCTCAGAAGAGAACATGAGTTTATAGACAGCATCCCTGAATCTACTTAAATTTGTAATCTGAACCTTCTGAAGGTCATGGAGAAAATATGCACATTTGTTTCTGCTAGAATAATCCAATGTTAGGCATTTTAAGTTTATTTAATAGTAGATAGACCCTGAACAATCATGATGCTCTAGAAACAATATATTGAAGAAAGTAAATATTGTCATGCATTTTTGACCATTTCACTTCAAACTCTTTTGACCATTTCATTGTTTGAAATGAAAATGCACACATTCAAAAATATGATTTTGAAATAATTGGAAAAAATACATTTTTTCCAAAATGTTTCACACAATTTTCTATACTTAAGTCAATGATTGCATCAGTTGCAAAGGTATCATCTATACTACAAAATTTTTTATCAATCATTATTGTGTGCATGTTATATAATGCATGTAGGTTAGAAGTGATTGTTTGAATTTTTAAAAAATTTATAGTAGTAGTCTTGCAAAAGAAGACTAGCCGCTAATAATTACACTAGATTGTGTGTTTGTGTGCAAGTGTATTCATGTGTTTTGTGTGTATCTCTGTGTGTGTTGGTGTATTTTTCTGTCTTGTGAGTTAAGTGGGAAAGAATTGGAGGGAGAACAAAGGTATGTTTCAATGCCTTTTGACTTTTGGGCAGTCCTACCAATTCTTAGAGGACTGCTATTCTTGAAAGAATAAAGTGGAACATCAAAAGAGACAGAACAAAGAAAATAATAAATTGGAAAGCGGAAGTGAGAGTGTGTCAAAGGAGCATCAGGGGATTGGAGATAGGCAGACAAAAGGGACATGGATAATGTCGACAACAAACTTGAGCTGCTTCCGGGGAATGTCCATTTACATTATTTTATTACTAAAGCCAATTTGTTGTATGAAATGAAATTCTGATACCAAAAAACTGCTTTTATCTTAAATGCAATAAATTTGTATTAATCATAATGACCAGAACCTATTTCAAGGCAATAATATTATGACTGTTAAGTACAGATATGTTCCAAATTTATCAACAATTAAACAGTTTAAACCTTGAAATAGAATAGTTTCCAACATTATACCCCCTTCTTGAAATGTATCCAATTTTATGACATTTTAAGCTATGATAAATAAGAGAATCATCAGAGATACTGTAGAATATTTTTTGTTTCTGTGACCTGAGATAAACTAAATCAACAGAAATTTTTCACACAAGCATGAAAAATAATTTCCTGCATGTAGCTTTGACATTGGGGATGTTAAGTTGTGCCAGGGGATAAATAACCATAAACTGTGCAAGAACAAATGTTCTAACAAGTCATAATGGGACATGTCCCCATTCTTCGCTTTTTCTCTCTATTAATTATACTACTGTACTGTTATAATCACCTATTGGTCACAGAGATAAACCATTGTGTGATTATTTGTCTCCTCCACACTGTGTCTAATGAATAAAAGAAAAAATAAGTTGAATATGCTAAGCATGATAAATAACCTACAGCCACCAATATAAGGTAGGCATGGAAATTGAGTATTTATTATTTGTTAAAAGAGGTTAAAAGTAAAATTTAAAGATATTCTCATTAAACCAGGGGTCCTCAAACTTTTTAAACAGGGGGCCAGTTCACTGTCCCTCAGACCTTTGGAGAGTGTGCACTGTGGGCCCAGGATGAGTCAGCTGCTAAGCAGGACAGGCAGCTGCTGCAAAAACACCCACGGGGCCGGATAAATGCCCTAGGCAGGCGGCATGTGGCCCCTGGGCTGTAGTTTGAGGATGCCTACATTAAACAATATAAGGAACACATGGCATTTCTAGTAAACAAATAATAATATTGCATTTTAAGAAGGAAGGTAATAAAATTTTATTATTTTGGCTAAAACTGCAAGCCATTGTTAACATTTCTATAAAACTAATTTCAGCTAACAGACTGAAGCTGGATATCCATTAATTTTGTATTGGTCACTTGTTGAACTAACAGAAATGCTGAAGTAGAAGGTAACAGTAAGAGAGAGAATATTGATAGTCACTGCAGCAAGCATAAATAAGAGTGTCTTGCTGAATGTGTGTGAAAAATAAAGACATTATTTATACTCAGTGGCAGATCCAGAATGGTTTTTGGCAAGAAAAGTCAAAAAGAGATGATTTATGGGCTTCTTTAAGAATTTAAGTAGAGTTCTAAGGAACTAGTCTGAAATGAATTAGATGGCAAGATGATAAAACACAGGTAGAAAAATTCTAAAGCCTACTAATGAGAACATCTGCAAGTGTACAATTATACCTCAGCAATCTACTATTTCAATAACATTAATTTGAGTCCATTTAAATGAAATGTTTATTTTCTATGAAAACTATTGTAAGCAAAGTAAAATTAAATCAGGTACCACTTATATAATAGACTTAAATTATTAAATCTCCCTGGATCATATAAAATTTTTCTGAAATATTTACTCATGCAATAAATATCAAGACAAAGGATTATTTTGATTCATGCAACTCTTCAAAAGGAGAACTTCTGTGAAGTAGTAAACTTTCTACATAATATGCAATTATAATAGTCTTATTGTAATGCTAAAATAGGAGCATTATCCAATGTAAACAGGAACATGGTCATTGTAATTGACCAGGACATAATTCCGACATTCCTGGCAGCCAATGCAACATATGGCATAAAAAGTTTTGAGGCTACTAAGTGAAGTATCCCAAGAATGGAAAAACAAGAACCACATATACTCACCAGCAAACTGATATTAAATGAGCAGCACCTAAGTGGACACATAGGTACTACAGTAATAGAGTATTGGGCAGGGGGGTGGAGGGTGGGTATATACATACATAATGAGTGAGATGTGCACCGTCTGGGGGATGGACTCAGACTTGTGGGGGGAGGGGGGAAAGGGCATTTATTGAAACCTTAAAATCTGTACCCCTATCATATGCCGAAATAAAAAATAAAAAAACAGTTTTGAGGTTATATAGCTGTCATATGTTACAAAAGCCCATGAACTCATGTGAAGAGACAAAAAGTTTTATTAATTCTAATGCTAAGAATGTATTGTGAGGTTCTTCAAAAAGAGAAAACAACTCAGCATAATAATCAACATGTGCTAAATGCCTTACATAAATTAAGTGCTCAAGGCATGTATATTAAATAAAGCAAATACTTTTGTAGATTTTTAAAAATACTGAAATGATTTTGATATGCTTTCCTAACGTGATTTGATAAGCTTTTCTAATGTTTATCTCAGAAAAACATCAGCACTGTGCTAGTAGACCATATTTCTGTTAAACCAGGGTTTCTTGACATTTTAGGGAAAGCATAGATCCCTTTGGCAGTTGAGTAAAGACTAGAGACTCTTCTCAGAATAAAGTTTATAAATAAAAAAATAACATTGCAGCTAAAGTATATTGAAACACAGTTTTAAAATATTTTTAAAAAATTGTGTTAGGGTAATATAATCTGTAGTGGCCACAGATGGACCCCAGTGAATCAGACTTCAAAATATTCACACCCTTTTATCAACTCCTCCCAAGTTGAATCTGGGCTGGTGAAAATAATAAAGCTAGAACATAAGAAGATGTGCAGCATCTGTCTTTTTCTCATGGGCAATGGGACTTCTTGGAATATTCTTCCTAGTAACTCAGGCACAATAGGACAGAGAGAAACCATGAATAGGTGCTCTGGTTTTCAGTACCAGCTGAGCAGCTAGCCTATTGCTATATCAACTGTCAGTCATGTTAGTGAGTTATCTCGAACACCCAGTGCATCCAGTCCACTTGAACCTTCACATAAAAGCAGTCCCAGTTGGTCTTGACTGAGACCTCATGAGAGAGACCCCACGACCACTCAGTTAAATCCAGTCCAACCACTGAATGGTAAGAGATGATAAATTGTTTTAAGACACTAAGTTCTTGTGTGGTTTATTAACCATAAATAACTGGAGCAATGTGTTTCTCTATTAATGTACTAAATAACAAGATCACACAGAGTCTGATAACTGTAGTGATTTCAAATTAGTGATGATCATAAAGTATATTCAAGATTTCTATTGCATCCAAATGTTGTTTTGAACTATCTGAGATTTCTATTGGTGCTAAAATCACAGAAACTGTCATACAATACTGTGGTTTATTATTCACATACACAATAAAGGAGTTGCTAAATTTAATTAGAATTCATAAAATAAAGATGCACTCTCTTTTTTCCTTATCCTAATTCATGCATTCTCTTGAATTCTAGATAGTGATGGTGGACTTCAGATTAAGAACTCTTGTGCTAAACCATTGCTATGCTATGCCATAATTCTGGAGAGGATTACTATCTGTTAACACATAAGCATTTATTCTTAAATAGGGAACAATTATAGTAAGACATTTGATAGAAACTTAGAATATAACAATGAGACTACTGTCTATGACATAAAAAACTAAAAATTTATAATGTATTAGCATAATCTATCATGAGGAATCCTCACCAAAGCTTATGAATCTTTAATCAAATCAGGAATACAAATATTGATTTTAGACATAGCACATAGATATCAAATGTTCTGGGTTGACACATTATTGTCAACAAACTTAATAACAAAAACCCATATGGTTGGCATATGTCTACGCTTACTTTTTTCTAGGCTCACTTTCAAATTTTACTAAAACATATCTCTGAAAATATCAAATGATACAGTATCTTCATCACTATCCTCCACATATTTAATTTTTTTCCTACATAATTTAGTTGTAGGGTTCATCTTGAGTACCACCTCTAATTAGTGGTGTAATCTAGAACCCTATGTGAAGGCTAGATTAGAGTCCTGGGGAAGAATAACACGATGAATAATTAATAGTTTTCATGTGTATTAGAAGGGTGAGGGGTTGAACTTTCACAAAATTCACATTGTTTAAAAACATAAAATTAACCCCCCCAAAAAAAAAGTTCATTAAGGTAATGATAGTTTAACATTGCATTGAAAGGAGACCATTGCAGTTAACAATAAGGATTTTATAATGTTCTTTCTATAGCTTTTTGATCAAAACACTTATAAATCTATACTCTTTTCAGAAGAGGTTCTCATTTAAGATCAGGTTAAATCACTGGGCAAGTCAGGAAGCTTATATTTTTATTATTATTCATTGGGATGGTAGGTTATAGGAAACATTTTTTAAAAGTGATATCACAAGATATTTTATGGAAATAAGAGAATATGACATCTTTGGAAAACTAATTTAAAATATTAAAAGTTAAAAACGAAGATTTGGCACATTTTATAGCATAAATAAGAAGCCCAAATATCTAAGTGTAAACTACAATATAAACTGACCTCTCACACCTTTTTAGAAATTCAAGTTTGCAATAAAGTAATTAAATTCATTTTGTTCTGTCTTTCACCAATTCCAACTATCATTTCAGTAACTTCCATTTTCACTTGACTACAAAATAGAGCTAAAAGCAATGATGCCTTGCATACAAAAGAGTTTGCTAAATACATTTTGATAGTGATTTTACTCTTGAGGTCCACAGGAATTGATAAAGACATCATGATTCAATTGCCAACTGTTGGTTTTATGTAACATTTTGTTATCCACAAGTAGCTGGTCATTCAAGTTGATTATCACCAGCTTCAGGAAAAGCTCCTTTGCTCAGTGGAGCTTTCTTTACTTGGTCAAACATAATCTATAACTACCAGAAACACTGTTAATAAACTTAAATTTAAGTCACTTAATCAGCAGTTGACTTTGTTTTTCTCATTAAATGTGTGTGGTCTCCTTTTCTCTCTACCCATCATATTAAATTTTTATCTCTACTGTCTTTGTCATAGCAGTGTTTTGATGGCTTATATAGTTATTGCAGTACTTGAAAAAATATCTAGATGTGTATAATGACATGCAGCAGACTCAAATTTCTGGATTACCATTGACTGACGTCATGTAGAGAGGTCACATATGCCCAGAGTCTGGAGGACCAGCACTAGCAGCTCTACACATAATCATCACAGGTATTGCTCATCATACTGCAAGTGAAATGCAGTTAATATTTATAAAAAGTTTACCAGTCTACTGAATGGACGTTTAATGATTTTAACCACAAACCACAGGTATTTTTGGTAAAATACAATTAGTATTCTAAGTTCTCCCTTTTATAAGAAAGCCTATACTACACCAATACCACTCCCCATCACCATTCCCCTGGCAATGTTGGAATGTGCAGGGATTAAACAGATGAAATATCTTATGAGAACGACCTTATTTATGACCTAAAGGCATCCTTCTTTCCCTCAAGATCAAAGGTGAACTTATTTTCCATGCTTACTCTTTGTCCCAAGGCAGACTTGATCAACTCTCTGCAACATTTCTGCTAAATTATATGATGGTTTTGAAATGTGTGTTGATATTTCCGTAAGACTATATTTTAGTCAGATCCATTTCAATAATGAAAAACCTAAATTAACAAAATAAAATAACAATATTTTGTAGGCAATTTGAGGATGGATCAGATGCATTTGATAATGCTTCCAACATCATTAAGATAAATCTTTAGGTGAATACAATTAGCACCCTCCCTCGAAAAACATGTCTTCTCAACTAAAGAAAATTGGACATATTGTGCTTCATATGATTTAATCCTTTATGGATTTCACACTAACATAATACATTAGTTATATTGGGATTCATCATTTTAGATATTTTAATACTTTGGTATCTATGTGCAAAGCAGTAATATTATATTAAACTCATATGAATAAATATTTCGATTTAATCACACAGAAGAAGCAAAAGAAGCAAAGAAGCAAAAGAAAACTGTCCTCATAACATGAAATTTAATTAAAACTTAAAAAGTAATTTGAAGATTTGTTTCTATAAGGTTTATTTTCAGTGACAAATACTGCTTTATCTTTAATATTATAGCTATGTTCAATTAATAATTAAATTATTGTATGAGAAGTATGACTTAAGTTACTTCAATACTAATAGAAGTACAGAAATAAAGCACTGACTGTCTTTTAGAAATTAGAGATAACTGTTTCTATAAGACCTCTTTGGTAAGGCTTACATTATTCTAATAAATTCTACTAATAAAAAACCTTGGCTTAAAATATAGCTGTCCGAAATCTATGTTCATCTTTTACAATTCTTCACCTCTCACTTGTTTTCTTTAGCATGTCACTAAAAGTTGACACTATTTCTAAGACTTAATTATTTACCTCTTTGATTGTTATAGCAGTATTTTAAATTTCTTCTTTCATTTTTCTTCCTTGACTCCAGTTAGGGCAAAAAACACCATTGAAATTATTTAAAATTCTTCCAATTTATTCTAATTGATTTTCATATGTTTAATGGACCAATTATAGGCAATTAAAAGACTCAAAATTCATTTTAAGTATATTAATTAGGTCTTTGTATATCTAAACTATTACCTATTTCTCCCTATAGCAGGCAACATCTGAAACGGCTTCTGATAATCACTGCCTCCTGGTGTTCATGGCTTTGTGTAATTTCCTCTCCTTGAGTAACTTGCTTACAATCAACCGAATATGGCAAATTGAGGGGATGGCATGTCCTTGACTAGGTTACAAAAGATTTGGACTTAGATCTTGCTAGCAGACTCCCTTTATTGTGTTCTTGGCTTATACATGTCATGATACACCATGTTAGAGAGGCCCATAAGGCAGGGAATGTAGCACAGCCTGTGGCCAATACCCAGCAAAAACTCAGTTCTGCAGTCCGATATACTTGCCAACAACTATGTGAGTTAGCTTAGAAATTGAGACTTCATATGTGACCTTGATTGTAGTCTCATGAGAGCCCAAGAAACAGAGGCCCACCTAACCCATACCTGAGTTACTAATACACAGAAAGAGTGGCATAAATCAACATGTTTTAAGACACTGAGTTCTGGGGTAATTTATTACACAACAATAGGTAAGTAATACATTCTTTTAGACTTTATTTACTCTGTCCATTCCTGATACTTTTCAAGAATCTGGAATATTCCTACAGTCCCACACCGAAGTGGGGGAACCCTGTCAATGTCCATTTTCATCCTCCCTCCTTGCTATTCCCCACTCTAATTCTGCTTTGGTTATTATTTGACTTCATAGACTCTAGAAAGATGATTCTTTTTCCAATATCCTGAAGATGTATCACTGTTAGCCTGAAACAGTCAATGTAGACTGTTTTCTCTTGCCAGTGATAAGGCGTTGGCATGTGGCTCAGTCCTTGCCAATGAAACCTGAATGTGAGTCTGTTGGAGAACTTATAGGATTGGTTTCCTAATACAATGAAAAAAGATGCTAGGTGAGCAACTCTTCTCTTCTGACTTATATCTGCAGGTGATGCAGTCATCATGGAGCAATGAGGAAAGCTATTATCATGTTAAGATTGGCAGAAAAAGATGAATGTGATACTTATGATATGATGTAATGCCACAAATTAATCATCTCAGAATCACCCTGCCTTTAGTCTTTTATGTGGCACAGTAAATTTCTTATAGTTGAGTTAATTTTATATGGGTCTTCTGTAACCTGAAGTTAAATGTATCCTTACTAATAAGTTGCTAAAATGTATGGCTTTTAACTGATATGCAGAGTTTCTGTTTATATACCAGGAGAGGCTAAGAGTCTTCTTTGTAGCATTGGTCATTTAATACAATAAGGATTACATCTATTGAGAGGATCTTTGTTTTTGCTTCTATTTATGTGGTGAATTGCATTTATAGATTTGCGTATGTTGAACCATCCCTGCATCTCTGGGATGAAAATCAAACAACTCTATCAAAAATTGGGCAGAGGACATGAATAGAAACTTTTCAAAAGAAGATAGACTAATGGCTAACAAGCATATGAAAAATGTTCAACATCTCTAATCATCAGGGAAATGCAAATCAAAACCATAATGAGATATCACTTATCCCCAGTGAGAATGGCCTTTATCAAAAAGTCCAAAAACAGCAAATGTTGGTGTGGTTGCAGAGAGTTAGGGACACTCATATACTGCTGGTTGGACTGCAAACTAGTACAACCTCTGTGGAAAGGAATATGGAGATATCTCAAAGAGCTACAAATAGAACTACTATTTGACTCAGCAATCCCATTACTAGGTATCTACCCAAAGGAAAAAAAGATATTCTATAAAAAAAGACATCTGTTCTAGAATGTTTACAGCAGCACAATTCATAATTGCAAAGATGTGGAAACAATACAAGTGCCCATCAATACATGAGTGGATTAATAAAATATGGTATATGTATACCATGGAGTTCTATTCAGCTACAAGAAACTATGATGATCTAGCACCTCTTGTTTTATTCTGGATACAGCCGGAGACTATTCTACTGAGTGAAGTATCACAAGAATGGAAAAACAAGCACCACATCTACTCACCATCTTATTGTTTTTAACTAATCAACATTTAAGTGCACATATAGTAATAACATTCATCAGGTGTTGGGCAGGTGGGGGGGAGGAGGGGATGGGTATATTCACACCTAATGGGTGTGGTGTGCACCGTGTAGGGGATGGATACACTTGAAGCTCTGACTGGGGGGGTGGGGGGGGCGGCCAAGGGCAATATATGTAACCTAAGCATTTGTGCCCCCATAATATGCTAAAATAAAAAAGGAAAAAAGAAAAAGAGAAAAAGATTACATACATATGTATTTTTATTTTTTAGAAAAGAAATTATATCTGGCACTTATTTGATCTTAACTATAATTTGTAAGTCTGGAAGTTTAAGAGAATTTCAAGGAGTCAAATCATGAGAGAAGACTAAACTTCAACAAGAATACAGCAGTCTTTCTCAACTGGGTTCCTCATCTGAAATTAAGAACACAAAATGTGATGGTAATGACTATTTTATTAATTCTGCCAAGTATGATCCATAACTATTGCAATATTACTATTCTAGTTGCATAGGAGAGAAGTTAATTTATTATAGACTTAATTCTCAGACTTTTCTCTTGGGACACCAGTTGTGAGAGGGTGTTCTGGTTGTTAATCCCATGCTTCACTCCCTCACCCCTCACCTTATCTATCTATTTTTCTTCATCAAAACCTGTAACAATGAAACCTTCTTGAACCCTTGGTTCTCAGGATCAGACTTTATATATAATTCTTTCATCCAGTCATCTTTTCCAAAAGTATCTTTTTTGTAACGACATCATATAGAGATACTAATCTATATTATAATGCCTGGCATATATTTGGATTTTTATGAATGCTTGATGTTGAAAGAAAAAATGGGGCAGTTTGTATGATCATTAGGATTATCCCATTGTCTGAATTCCAAACTTCTGCTAAATAAGAAACAATAAAATTTATTTATTGTATATTTATTTCATATTTTCTTGTTCTCATGCATGTTACTTTTTCGATTATTTTATTGACATCATGTCTGGAAAAAGTGACCTTTTATAATCTTTTGTTCTATTTGCCAACACCAAGGTTTTGGTGGTGCTTTTAATTAAGCCAAATATATTTATGGAAGGGAAGAAATACATTTTTCAATTGGCACCTAACCCTATGAGAATAAGGTATATAAAGGGAATAAAATCCAAACAGGGAAGGTCTGAAATTAGAATTTCAGTACTCATGTTTATATGCAGGAAAAAAAAAATACTAATAAGGGCATTTCAAATGCAAATTCAAAGAGCACTTTGTGACACAATGTAAGCTCCATCTCATAGTCTTAGTTTTGACTAATTGAATTGCTATTGATAAGATGTCACTTAAAGAGACATCTCTGCAGTGAAACATGAGTTTGTTGTAAATGACCTGTCATTAATGTCATGGGTAATGTCCGTGTCTAGACTGAATTAAAATGTACCTACTAGCAATGTGCTCAGGAGGAGTTAAAACAGCAATGATGGGAAGAACTCAGTGTCCAAGATCCACTAGAGAATTACGCCTCAGGTGCTATGTTAATTTACTTGCTGGCAAACATTAATTGAAGTCAATCAATAAACCAGGTGGAAAAGCTAGGGATTGAAGCTACATTAATTGCCAACTATTGTCAGATATATTTTTACCTAAAAATGTGGAATGGTTTGGTTTTGAGTTTTAAAATTATATCCATGTGCACAATATAACTAGCTCTTGTATAATTTTCAAAGAAAAGGTAATAATACTGAAATTACACTTTATAGACAGGGTTTTTAATGAGGATTGTGCCAAATGTCCCATATTTAGCCAGAAATCACTTAGACAACTAGAATTCAAATTCAAGCAGGGTATAAATATTGTTCATCAAGACCCATATATTTATTAAGTAACCACTTTGTGCATTGAAACCATAAGTGTTTCTATGTCTGTCTATGTTGGATTTCAGCCACTCTGCTATTTTAAAGAAACATCATTTAACTACTCACACAGGTAGAAGGATTTTCTACAACCTGCCATAATTGCAAGCTATACGAAAAACTAATATATTTTAATTCTTCATACCTGTTCCTCCCCTTTATTTTACATTTCAGTATAAATATAAAATAGTGGTTATGATTCCACCTATGAACATGACTAATACACAATACACATGTCCTCTTAAAAAGAGAATACACATATTTTTCAAAACAGATTTTAGACACAACAAATAGTAACTACAAAAATTGAGTCATAGTGTATACTTTTTTTGTAAAGCACAATTCCATGGGTTTAAACACTTTTCAAAAAATCTGAGTCATGTCTAGATTAGTGTTCCTCAAGACTTTCAGTAGCTTCACAATCAGAAGGGATAATCACACCCCAAGTGCTTATCGAACAAGGTAGATATAAATAAGCAGATATTCCTTTCTTCTTGAAAGCTAGCTCACCTTTCAGTGGATATCACAGCTGAAAACAATCTCAGGATTTCCTCAGAATTTCAGCAGCAAAAACAATATGCCAATACTGGGTTGTCACTTGATTAAAAAAACATATACACCTTATGTCACAACTTAAAAAAATTATATTTTTTCATCTTAATTCATAATTTATTAATAATTTATGACCTTCAATGCTAACATGTATTGATAACGAGGGTAAAAGGTAAAAGGTATTGTAAAGGTAAAAATATTATAAACCTACCAGGACAAATTAACTATTTAAAGAAAACTTATTTATAACTTTGACTCCAATGGCACAAAATCAATTTATTTAACCAAAACATTTATACCCCGGTAATATTCTGAAATAATAAATAAAAATATGAATGAATGAAATGAAAAAGGCATACTTCCTTAAAAAATATATTTTAATATTGGTATTTATAGTTATACATATCAAAGTTACATTACATCTAAAATATGACTGCATTTTCTTCTTTGGTGTAAAAATTATGTATACACAAATCTCCATGTTTTTTATATAATCACTTCTCTTGTCAATTTTCAATAGCCTATGCCATAAAAACTTAATTTTAGTCATTTCAAATTGTTTCTCATTAAAAATCATGATTTTACTGATTTTTTCAATTTCTATATTAAGCCATTTGATGAAAGTCTTTATACAGCAAGTTCTCTTCCAATAAAACACTATAATTTGGGATGATGTCCTTTATTTCTGACTGAAAACTTCATAGATTATATAAAGAATAATATGAAATCTAGTGTTCTCCATTTTAGGACATTTTACAAAATTGGATGAAATTCTAAAGTGTATTAGAAATATATCAAATGATGACCATGTGATGATCTTTGACATATTAAACATATTTTCAATTTTTATTACATTTTTGCATAGTGCATCTCATTTGAGAGTTGTTGCAATTTATTAATGAACAGCCATGTTTTGTTCCTTGTTTTGAATGTTTGTATTATGTTCATTTCATTTTCAATGTAAGGTTCTTTCATCTCAATTCTTTAGGAAATATCAATCTTTTGCTTTTTTGTTATAACTAACTTTTAACAAAGGGTTGGATTGCCTTCTAGATCCACTGTGTAATTCTAATAGCATTACATGGCATTGCTCCAGGGATTGAAGTCAGCCTGTGGCTGAGGGAAAGTTAGAGGTTATGACTGGAGGCTTGCATCAAAGCTCAAATTGACATGCAATTTTCCTGGCTGAAAGGAGTTTTTCCTGAATTAGTGTACAGAAATTCATACAAAGCTAATTAAAATTCCCATATGAGGTAAAAGGCTCTATACTGAAGCATAATTAAGACTTGTTAGTACATATCTATTTGAGAAAAGCAATATTCCTTAGAAAAAATGTCTTATTAGTTTAATATTTACTGTTTCCAATCCTTAAAAGAATAATATTTCAATAAAATTAGAATTTAGAAGACTATTTTGCATTCATATCCATACATAATCTATTTCTCTCATTTCCTACTGTCCAATGTTTATATATATAATTTGCATTTCATTTTGTGTTGCATCATTGTTGAAATTATGTCAAGGTTTATTATACAAGGGAGGGAGATTGGGAAGAAAAAAACTATACATACAAAGTATCTGCCACTAGAAAAGAAAGGTTGGCATTTGGCTGTCTGCTAACTAATTAAATGTCACTGAGTCCAGAGGCTAAATACGCATCAGTTGATGATTTGGTAGACTTTAACTACTGCATATGTAGATTTAATTATAGAGCAATTGAAATTAATAAAGTGCCAGTACCTCCCAGAAACATATTTTATGACCCATGATTTCTCTATGAAAGAGCTTGCTAACCATTGCCCTTTACATTATGTTATAGTTTGCTAAATTCATTAGAGAGACAATTATAAAGCAAATTAACAAGCATTCACCTGTGTATTAACTACACTGATGATTCTCTAGTTGATCCAAAGTTAACATTTTGTTCTTTCACCTAATAGGTGTCAAGGATTCTTCTCTAACTATCATGATTCTAAGAAATCTTCTTCATTGTTTTATCATATATACTGTAATTCAGAAAATATTATACTTTTTTCCCAGAGTGTATGATAATCATAGGCATTTACTAACAATTATATTCCCTAAATGAGGGGAGGGGAGATATAACTTTGAGAATACCCCCTTCTCAATTATTTATGCTTTTTAAATATTCTATTAGAAGTGATAATCAAGAATAAACCATAGAGGACATTCTATTTTGCCAAAATCACAGATGTGCGCTTCCTATGTAATTATATGGTTTTCCATTGAACATTTATTGTAATGCAACAAAAGTGATGTATATAATCTAAATTAATGATTACTCATAAACAACTTATATTTAATTTTGACATTAATATTGATTTCATCTATTTTGTGAAATCTATAAAGCAAGTTTCATTCCTCTCCCCTTGGGGGCCAATAGGGAAATTCAACATGAAATGAATAGATTTGAATAAAAAGAGCTAATAGGTGCTTTTTCTGATAATACTTTCTTGAAAACACAATTTCCTTAGAGTGAATATAAAATCATCAGATCTCTAATATCTGACGGAACCATATATCAAAAGCCCTGTTCTTTTAAGAAATGGTCATTGAAACTATAATTTGTAAGCACTGTGAAAATGTCTGCTTCCAAAGTTGGATCATTTCCTCTTTTACATTTTACAGACAGCAAGCATGCTAGAGGGGTGATTTTAAGACAATGGCGATGTTCCTTTCACACAATTTTTCCACCTTAATATGTCTATGTCTCTTGTGAGATAAAATTGTGCCAACAGATATTTATGAATGAATGTAATATTTTAAAAAGTGTGTGATGGTGGGGCAGCGAGCAATGCTTGAATGCTTATGATTTTTTCTATTCTAACATTAGATGCTTAGAAACACACAAAGTAATTAATTGTATGGTATTTTAATGGTATTTCCCTGTTCTGCAACAAAAAGTCTGCATCAGAATCATCTGGAAAGCATCAAAAATGTGTGCCTGAGCTTCTTAGACCTGATGACTCAAATTCTCCAGGGCTTGGATAGGGTCTTGAGTATTTACATTTTTAAAAGCCTAACTAGGTGATTTGGATGCTGCCCTCTGCTAGATGTAAGGACAAGATGAAGCAATAAAATCATCCAACATTTTCTATCCTGAAATATCCTAGTTACTACAAAGAGTCTATAATCCTTGACACATTCAGAAAGTAAAACAAAAACCAATAAAAAGTATTATACATTGAATAGGCATAAATATCAGCAAAACCTATACTTCAGTCTAGACTGATGATATACAGATATTCCAAAATGTTATATGGGAATATAATATATATGAAGCCCCTAGCAAACCAAAATGGCATAGAAATTATAACCTCTGCTTAAAGGGATTCTAATGTGTATGTTGTAATAAAATTTAGCCTCAAGAATGTATAAATCATATCTGTTCAGCTATTTTGAAAATGAGGATATAGGTGAAATAGGATATTTTTTATCTGAGGAAATTTTTAGGGGTGAGGGAGAAGAGAAACCAAAACAAATACAGTCATGCGCTGCTTAATGATGGGATACTTTCTGAGAAACGCATTGTTAGGCAATTTTGTCATTGTGCAAAAATCATAGAGTATATTTACACAAACTTAGGTGGTATATCCTCTTGCACACCTGGTTTATATGGTATAGCCCATTGCTCCTTATGTTACTGTACTGAATACTGTAGGCAATTGTAACACACTGGTAAGTATTTGTGTGTCTAAACATATATAAACATAGATAATGTATAATAAAAGTATGGTGTTATAATCTTATGAGACCACTGTCATATATAGGCTGTCATTGATAGAAACATCATTATGACATGCATTACTATATTTAAAATTTGAAAATAAAGAAGTCATTAACATGTAAATACCATTTATATTATACATAAAAATTACATCAACATAAAACAAAGATGTTAATATTCCTTATTTTAAAGAAATGATTATTTTATCATAAGGAAATAGAACATCATAAAAGAGAAAAGCATTTTGAATAAATATTCTTCCATGTTAATCATATTGAAAAAGTTTCTTATTCTTATGATTTATGAGTCTCAAATCTGAGTCCATCTCCACCTCCATCATCTATCTTCCCTTATTGCTCTATGAAAATCTCTGGCCATGACACAAACTTCTTTCATTCAAAATTCAATGGTCACTTTTGGACACTTTTCTTATTTCACATTTCAGAAATAGTTGACAAACTCTCTTTGACTTTCATGACACTATGCTTTCCTCTGACTTTTTTCTACTTTATGACTCCAGTTGTTATTTAACAGTTGATATTCCTAAAGATCTTGTCCTGGCCTTTTTTCTACTTTTTTTCAGTTTACATGGTTCTCCTTGATTAGCTGCCATGTACACTGAAGACTCACAATCTGTTTCTCTTCCCCACATCTCAATCATAACTTCAGACTCATACATCTAACTCTTCAATGAACACTATTATTTCTGAAACCCAAATCATCTACGCCACCATACCAGCCACCAAAATAACGAAAAAACCAAAATATTTGTGTGTCCTCTTCCATGAATAGCATCTTCCATCAAATCTCTCGCTTTAGACACCTGAGTATCATTCTTAAGTCTTTCCTAGCCCCAGTGCTATCAATCTGTAAGGGGTACAGGTTGTACTTCCTAAAATTATGGATTCATTTCACCATCTTTCCATTCTTATACCTAGATTATACTACTATTATCTCTGCCCAGATAACTACAAGAGCCCAGTTATCTCCTTATCATCTATATTTCCCTTTAACTGTACAGTTAGAAAATTTTTCTCATATGCAAATATAATCTTTTCCCATTCCTAGCCCCAGTGCTATCAATCTGTAAGGGGTACAGGTTGTACTTCCTAAAATTATGGATTCATTTCACCATCTTTCCATTCTTATACCTAGATTATACTACTATTACCTCTGCCCAGATAACTACAAGAGCCCAGTTATCTCCTTATCATTTATATTTCCCTTTAACTGTACAGTTAGAAAATTTTTCTCATATGCAAATATAATCTTTTTTCATTGATATTGAAATGCTTTTGTCAGGGGAATAGGATGAAAACAATTTTGTTCCATGAGAAAAACTCAAGCACTTAGTCACCTTGAAGAAAGCTCCATAAACTCAACTCTTCCCAATTTAATCTTTTGCTGTACTCACCTCATCTCTTTTTACCCTTTCTAGACTCACTCATATACGCACTCAGAGCTAAAGATAAGCTGAATTGGATTCAGCTTCTTAAGTATAACCAATTCTTTCTCAACTCTTTCCTTTTCCATTCCTTTGGCTCCCACCATCGTTTTTACTTCACACATATGTTTATATGTCAGTTCTTCCAGATATCCTCCTGACCAATCCCAATCACAATATATGAGCACCTTTGCTGTACTATCGTATTCTCTATACTTAGACTGTCATTACTTATCACACTGCTTTGGTTGACTAATTGTTTTCCTGTATTTCCCTTGAAAGTAGAATCCTTGGCTATATTGTTCTACACATGCCTAATTTTTCTCCCCCTTCTCCTTTTTGTAACTTTGTCCTGCCTTATTACCTTGTAATAAGATCCATATCATCACCATCATAAAATCCTGTCATTTCTATTTTAAACACTTTCATCTGACTCCTTCTTAGTTTATAAATATGCACAAGTCTCTCTCATCTAAAAATACACAAAATATAAAAAAGAAACATATAACACAATGCTCACTTCATACCACCAAACAGCTAAGCTTCATGAAGATTTAGATTAATCTATCTCTACTCTTTTGTCTTTCATTTAATTTTTTCTGATTATAATTTTACTTTCGTCTCATTCTGACACTAAAACAGTTTTGCAAAAAGTTATCATTACCAAATGCAATAAGCATTTATAGTCAGTGTTTTGGTGTCAGTTCCTCAAGCTCTTTCTTAGTACCGAAAAGCTTTACTGGATTCTTGCATTCCTACTTATACCTAAAAATAGAGCTTAGTAAAACAAAGCAAACACACAAAAGATCTTGCTCTAAATCAGTGCTTTTCAAATATTAGATTACATACAAATCAACTAGGGATCTTGTTGAAATGTAGCCATTACTTCAACAGGTCTGGGTTGGGGCACGAGACTTTGTCTTTCTAACAACCTCTCATGGACACCAATGTTTCTGGTCTTTGGACCATACTTAGAGTATCAAGCCTCTGCAATCACACTGGAATCACTAGGTAGCTTCAAAACAGCTAGCCTTGGGCATCCATGGATATTGATTTATTTGATCTGGGTGTTACTTGGTTATTGGGATTTTTAAAGCTCCTGGTGATGCTAACATGCAGCAAAGTTTGGGAATGACTGCTTTATGTCATAACCACCCCTTCTTCCATTAAAGTCCTTTTTCTAATCATGCAGAATGGAATATGTGAATTATAAGTGTGAATGAATGTTCAATTAGACCTTGCTTCCAAAAAAGCAAAGGTGGGAGGAGCCATACCATCTGCATCATCTGAAAGAAATTGCATTTTTAACAAGATTTTCAGAGGGGTTGTGTGCATATTAATTTTGATAAGTATTGCATTAAGCCACCTTATTATTTCAAATAAGCACTTAAAATCTCAAGAATTTTGAAGCTAAAGAGTAATAACCTCAGTTGACCAATAAGGATTTGTACAAATTTCATCTAGAGTGTATTTAATACATCTATTCAAACAATCCCTTTTCCTTGTAAGGATTCATTCTGATTCTTATTGAAATAGGTGGCTGGGTGGCAACATTGTGAAGTGAAAAGAGTATGAATATTCAATTCAGATAGATCTGAGTTCAGATTATTGCAGTCTATGTAATTCTGAGAAAGTCACCTAAATTCTGCACAGTACTTTTCTTAACTTTAAAGTGAATAGATATCTTGGGGATAGCATTGTTGTAAATTTAAATGTGAAATTTTATTTAAAAATACCTGATACTTCCCTATACTGAAGGTCCATAGATTTATTCAAATATTTTTCATACAGTAATTATTGAGCATTTAATATTTTAAATAAGAACATAAGAAATTAAAACAAACAAGATTTTGTTTTCTATAGAGCTCACATTCTAGCCTCATGTGAGTGTGTGTGTGTGTGTGGGTGTGTGTGTGTAGAAAATAAGTAAAGAAGATAAAGAAGTCTTAGGAGAGTAAGCAGCTATGTTACAAAGGGAAATCAATGAAGTTCTCTCTGAGAGCTGAATTATAGAAAAAATCATCCCTTAAAAATCTGAAGAGTTTTCCAGGTAGAGACAAAGCAGCTGTAAAGACTCTGAGATCTAAGAGAGCTTGGTGTGCCCAAGGGACAGAGAAGAGATTGTCATGGCAATGAAGGCAGAGGTTTAGGAAAGGGCCAGGAAGTGTCTCAGAGACAAAGGTAAGACGTTTGCATTTCATCCTAATTGCAAATGGGGAGACATGGGAATATCCAATTAATATGTGATCTATTTTTTATTATTAACATATTATTCTGGCTGATGTGAGAAGAAATGACTACAGTGGGGAGAGGCTAAAATGGAAAGACTAGGCTGATTATGAGGTTATTACAGCAATACAAGTGAGAGATGATGATAACTTAGACAAACCAAAAAAATCATAACTTTCAATGTCTATCTTGTATTCTGTGCTTCCTGTTTGTACCTCCTCAAAGTTTCAAATGACTCACTGTGCAGCAGATCAGTGGGCAATGTGAATGAAGTCCCAACTCAGACAACTCCTGAGATCATCCAAGTTTCTGTTCTATGATCTACTTATGAGAAAATAGCATAAAGATATACTTAAATACATTCATGCACTAATAACTGCCAAGTGATTTAAAGCTGAGCTCCAAAGTTTTCCCTAAATACATAGTTTGGTCTTTGTGACTCAGCAGACATTAAGTTAAATGACAATGCCCCTGAATTATTAATTAAATTTCCTTCATTAATAATGTAAAGAGTTGCATAAGCAACAGATATTTAGTGTAATTCAATTGTTGGTTGAATATACTTCAATAGTTTGCTTCCTATCTCTCTAACACAGTTCAGTTTTAAAAATATCGCATCTACTGCTCATTAATTCAAAACCACTAATTAATTTGCTATTACCCCATATCCAGTTACCAAAGTAAATACTAGGGAAAATTCAGTGACCAGGATAACATGGTCATTATCTTCATAGAGCTTACTGTCTACTAGAAGAATACAACCCAATATACAATTTCAACACAGTGCAATGTGGGATACATACAGTACTTTGGGGGCATATATGAGCTACAGATGTTTGAGGGAAAACTTCCTATAGAAAGAAAGATCTTAACTGTGAGGAAAATGTTAAGCAGGACAGAAGAGACAGAGGAGAAAAAGAGCAAACAATACACAGAATTGAATGATGGCACAATCAATAGTTTCTAAATATTTTCTAGAACCTTCAACTGGTCGAATGATTGATATCTAATCAGTAATAAAAATATTAATTTATTCATATGCTAATTAATTCAACAAATATTATTGAGCACTTAGAACATATTCGGCTGTAGTCATTGGAGCATAGAAGTAAGGAAGAAAAAAGGTATTCCCTAGAGCTTAAATTCTAGTGGAAGTTAAGGGACACAGGGAGGCAGACAATGGAAGAAGAAGTCACTTTTTTTTATAGCTCATTGTTTAAAGTCAAGAGTGTAAAAATATAACAGATGTTCTTTGTTCTATCAAAAAAAAAAAATCCTACCTGTGGGACATCCCACAGTTTTTTAACAGGTCTGTCAGGAAGTAAGTGATTCATAAAATCACCTGGCAGAGTTGAGCACAGGAAACATATGACAAAGCTGTCAGGGCTTTCCAGCTCACCAAATGATGAATGCCACAAGGAATAAACATGCTTTAATTATTTCTCCCTGGGGTCTTTCTACCATCCCATGAATCTTCATTTTTTTCCTTCATTTGACTTGATTAGTTACTCCTTTGCCACCTATCTCTGCATCTTATTTCCTCCAACTTCCATACTCCCGCTGGAAACCAACCTCTTTCTTAGCCATTGATGTGGTTAGAGATTGACCCAGAATCCCTTTAAGGAGTGGCAATTTATTTATTCAAATAAGTCATAGAGTACAGTTCATCCTGAGCAATGCTCAGAAGTTTCACAGGACCAATTTTATTTTTACAGCAGACTCCCTAGAATAATTCAGTAAGTTTAACACCAAATAAAATGATGGGATGGTTTCTTCTTTCAATTCAGCAGTGCACTATTTCAGAATCCCAGAATCTACAATAAAGAATTTTCCCACCAAGTAGAGAAACAGTTTACTGAGATTTAAAGACAATGTGAGGTAGAAGACTCTCCAGAAAGGCATTAAAAATTAATTAGTATTTTAAAATTCAGAACAGAAATGCCAAAATATAATCTGAATTTTCTCTAGCACAATACAAACTTGAAACACATCAATTTTGCACATGAAGTCTTTAACATTCGCACCACCTTGGCCTAAAGATCCAATTATCCTCCAACATTTTCTGCTCAACCATGCTGAGCTTATTCCCCAGCCCTCCAGTTAGAAAATAATAAAAGGTCTGCAGGTGCATTGACACTCATAAGCAAAAGGTATTGGTGTGAGAACTGCAATCATTTTCTTCAGAGTTAAAAACAACAGACAGTTCAGGGCTAGCCAGGTATCTACTCACAAGAAGTTTGGGTAATTTGTATTATACCCTTTGAGTTTAAATGGGGGAAAATACTCAGAGGAAATATGACTTGACATTTTGCCACAGAGTTTTGTAATAAAATTCCAAGGCTATTGCACGGTGTATTTAATGTCATTTAGAATTTTCATGCATATAATCCATTTACTTATAAGCATGTCCAGGCAAGATGCACCCTGAGGAATTAGTTCTCTGCCTACAAGTTACTCATAGTTGACTAAAAGAGATGGACTCCCAAAATAGACAAAGGCAGCACAATGTGATACATGTTATAAAATGATATGCCAATTAGTACTGGAATACTGAGTATAAAAAGATTAAATCTGTCCAGGTTTCCATAATCATGAAGAGTTTAGGGGAAAAATGAATGCACAGAGATTTATGTATGTCAATAGGATATATTAATGTCTGGTTTATAGAATTGAGGCAAGAAAATATAGTTTTACAAAAGGGATACTGACCATTTCCCAAAGTTTTAAGTCATTAATCTTTATCTCTGTCATATTATGAGATGAACAAGAAAATTTAAAGTCAAAAACTGCTAAGACAGTCAATTAGTAGTGAGTCAAAAACTAGAGAGGCTACCCAGAAGGATATCTAGAAAATGTTTAAAGATTAATAATGGAGACAGAGATAAAATAAAGTGGGAATTTTTAACATGATGGTAGTGGAGCTAATCCTGCATATACTTCACAGCTACTGATTCATCCTTTGATATTGTCTGGGCATTGGTTTGAGTCCTTAAGGGGGGTGCAAGTTTGGGGGACTCAGAGAAATTATAATTAAGTCAATATATGCAATATGCAAATGATATTATCATATTACATTGTCACAATATACAAAAGAAAATATTTCACTTGATAAATTTAGGCCATTACACATTTATCATGTTTCAAATCTATAACATAAAAGGTTAAAAATAAAGATTGTTAAATCATAATAGTGGAACAAAAACTGGGGAAAAGATAATTTTTGGAAGGTGTTCAATAAATCTTTAGGGCGTGTTTACTAAGGGTCAGCCACTCATCAAGGCACTGAGATACAAAGTGCCCTATGATCCCTTATTTCCACCAATAGGAGACTCACATTTTAGTATTTGTAAATAACTTTCCTAGAATACATTGCTAAAGCAATGTAGCAATAATAAAATGAGGAATATTTTCAGATCCAATCAGTTTTAATGACCAAGTTTCTAGATTACTCCTTGAGATTTAAATTATTTTCATGCATTGCAAACAAAATAATGCAGCTCAGAATAACATCAAAAACTCTAAAACCTATTTCATGTTGACAAACTCATATACTTTTAGTTATTTATTTTATGACAAAGCATCTCTAAAGTATATAACATTCTAATCAGTCATTTTAATATAAAAACAGTAAATTGCACCCAATTCTAAAATTCAATGCACTTCACGAGGTCTTACTAAATCCATTTAAGGCACTCTATTGGACCTGGAAATCTCCTTTCTTTAACACAGCCTCTATTTTATAAGAAATATCTATATATACTGAGCTACATACCATACCTTGGTGAGTTTTCAAATTTTTTATAATGTAAATGAACATACTTATTAATAAGTGATATTGCATATATGTATTTGTTCAATAATGCCAGTACATTTTATCTTTTACTTTAATTTTCACTTTTAATTTTTATTGGAAAAATTACTGTTGAATATTGAGTATGGAGAACATTTATTTCATTATGCACACAAGTTAAAATTATGTATACCTACCAATTAATATTTTATAAATCACAGCAGAATTAACATATAAATATGTTAATATCTATAAAATTATTAAAACAGGTACTAGATATATATGAAAGGACAGTGTGGAATATATAAAAATGGTTGTGAAATACTCCCCTCCCTAAGTCCACACCTTTCCAATGTGATGGGATAGATTCTCCAGGAAAGAGGTGGAACCCATTTCCCTAAATTTTGAATCTGGCTTGGCCAAAAGATTTTGTTTTGCCAAGAAAACATTAGCAAACTTGATACAAGCAGAAGCTGGAAAAATTTGTGCTTAGGGGTTTGCTCTCTTCTGTTCTTTGGAACCCTGAGATAATGATGAGAAGAGCTAAGTCTACTTGCTGAAGGATGAGAGATCATTCCAACCCATCTCAACCTAGTCAAATCCCCCAGCCAAGCATTAGCCACAGTTTGGTGTTAGCTGTCAGGTCCACATCATTATGGCACTGGTCAAGCTCTTTTATATATGTCCATATAAATCTGTGTTTCTGCTTTGAATATTTTTTTCAGGTTTAATCCAAACCAGACTGGGTGTTGCTTTTTGCCAGAGCTCAAATTTTGTTCCCTAGGCTAAAAAATTAGCCTGTAACAAAAGTTTCTCTAAGCTTGCTGCAGATTTCACCTACTATTTCTGATTTCCTTTTCTAGTTATTAATACAACATTACAAGTTCTTACATGACCTTTCTTCAAAAGCAAATGTGCTTGATGAAATGCATTCTGTATTGGGCATTGACGATGGAAAAAGCCTTTAGACAATGCTGGGCTTTGAGTTGAGGTGCTAAAGGGGACCAAGTGACTTTAATCAGGCAATGATATTTTTATGAGAAGACAGTCCCTAGAACTAAAAATTTCTCATGTCCACTGTGACTTGTTGCTTTTGGCAAACATATTTTCAAAAAGTAACTTTTTGTTTCTTAGGTAGAGCTTTGTTTCATTCAATCATCCATTTTCCCATGTCTTTATTTAACAAAATAATACAGTTATGCATCACTTAACAATGGGGATAAATGATAAGAAATGTACCCCTTAGGCAATTTTGTTGTTGTGTGAACATCATAGAGGGTAGTTACACAAACCTATTTGGTAAAGTCTAGTACATACTTACGCTATATGGTATTGTCTGTTGTTCCTAGGCTACAGACCTGTACAGAATGTTACTGTGCTAATTACTGTAGGCAATTGTAACACATTACACATTAGGTGTTTCTATATCTAAACATACAAAAGGTACAGTAAAAATATAGTATAAAAATGAAAAATAGTGTACCTGTATAGGGTACTTACTATGAATGGTGCTTACAAGACCAGAAGTTGCTCTGGGTGTATCCGTGAGTAAGTAGCAACTAAATGTGAAGACTTAGGACATTATTGTACTATAGATTTTACAATTACACTGTAACACAGTACATTTAAGCTGCACTAAATTTATAAAAAATATTTTTTCATCAATATTAAATTAACCTCAGCTTGCTCTAACTTTTTAACCTTATGAACTTGTTAACTTTTTAACTTTTTGATTCTTTTCTAATAACAGTTTAAAACAAACACATTGTACAGCTATACAAAAATATTTTCTTTCTTTATATCCTTATTCTGTAAGTTTTCTACTTAAAAACTTTTTAATTTTTTAAACTTTTTGGTTAAAAACTAAGATACATACACACACATTAACCCATGTCTAGGCCTAACCCTACCTAAGCCTACACAGGATCAAGATCATCAATATCACTGACTTCCATGTCTGCATTTTGTCACACTAGAAGGTCTTCAGGGACAATACCATGCATGGAAATGTCATCTCTTATGATAACAGGTGCCTTCTTCTGGAGTACCTTTTGAAGGGCTGCTGAGGTTGTTCTACACTTAATTGTTCTTTTTTATATATAAAATAGAAGTACACTCTATAATAACAATAAACAGGATAGTATAGTAAATACATAAACCAATAATATGGTCATTTATTATCTTTTTCAAGTATTACGTACTATTCATGATGGTATGTGCTACGCTTTTATATGACTGGCAGCACAGTAAATTTGTTTACACGAGCAGCACCACAAACATGTGAGTAGTGTGTTGTGATGTGTTACAAAGTATATTATCACTAGGCGATAAAACTTTTTTAATTCCATTATAACCTTATGGGATCACAATCATATGTATGGCTCATCGTTGACTGAAACATCTTTATGTGGTGTGTGACTGCATATAAATTTCTTATTTAGGAACCGGTGTCCATGTGAGGTGCTGGGTATTCAAATGTGGATAAGACAATCCTATTGCAATGGACTGAATGTTTGTGTCTTCCCAAAATGCTTATGGTGAAATCCCATCCCAATGTAATGATATCTGGAGGTAGGACCTCTGGGAGATAGGTCATGAGAGTAGAGTCCTCTTGAATGGCATTAGTGACCTTATAAAGACAGGCTAGAGAGCTAGCCAGATCTCTTTCCCCCACGTGAGGACACAGCAAGAAAACCCTCACCAAGAGCCCAACCCTGCTGGTACCCTAATCTTGAACATCCCAATCTCTAGAACTGTGAGAAATAAATATTTCTTGTTTAAGCCACCCAGTATATTGAACTTTGTTATAGCAGCCTGAGCTGACTAAGCTACCTTTCCTTGAGGATAACTTATATAATATCATTTCCACAATAAAATGAGTGATGGGGGAAAAATAAATACTAGCAAAAAGTCCTTTATTAAAAATCTACACAATTATTACCTTTTAGAAAAATTTCTGTAGCCTTTGAAATGAATTAGAAAAAAAATCATAATATTTTTGAGTGTCTATACGTATATTCTTAAGGTGAATGCCTTAAATACCTGCATTTCTATAATCCAGGATATAAATTGTACCCAATGATTATGCCTATTCAAACCTTCCATTTCAGCCAGAAGGTTGCTAGTTAAGTGTCCTCGTGGTTTGTAAGAATAAAAGGTGCCCCTGCAGGACTCCATTCAGAGTATTTTTACCTTAAGTACAGCTTACATCCATTAACCTAACCAGTCAGTCATAGAGAAGGTTCTAATTGCCACATTATCTTTGGTTGCCCCCATTCTGCCCTGGAATATTCTAGCTAAGACAATATTCTTCAATAGCAGCATTGGTATGTATGAGATATAAAAACCAAATAGAATACTACTACTTAAAACATGTCAACAAAAAAAGGAAAAGAATCTTATTGATGTACATTATAATCAATTACCCAAACCAGAGAAAAATAAAAATCTGGCTCTTGCTTTTTCTTTTTTTAAACAGGACAAATACATTCATGTAATTCTTCGGTTCTTATGACAATTGTCACTGACTGCCAAATGTATCAGAGCAGTGCATAAGTAGGCTCATTCACATTCAACAGAATAAATACAAAGGCAGCACTGCATAAAGAATTTGGAGCCAGACAGAGGTAGGATCAAAGCCTACCTATGCTTCTTACAGATTGTGTCTATAAGCCTTTGTTTCCTTATATTTCAAAATGGGTGTAATAAGATTTATCCTACAAGCTCAGAAAAAGGATAAATGAAATTATAATGTATACATCCTTGCATAAAATAGATAGGAAAGGCTCAACAAATGCCATGTCCCTTCTCCTTTTTGAAACAAATACTGGAGTATAGTTAATTAGACTATCATTATAATTATTGAGAAATAGTTTGTTAAGGAATGATAGAACTATATATGTATATAATTGGCTTAAGGTTAAGCTAGTTCATTCTTTTTTTCTTCATTCATGGATTTTTTCCCCTTAAATATGCTCCTGATTATGAACCCATGTTTTTCTTCACATAATATGTTCTTCTTCATATAGCTATAATTCATATAAGGGTATGATTCTTTCAATTGCGTCATGTTTGCTTTTATGGTACCATATAGGTGCACTGGCCACAGAATACAAAAACATATTTTGGAATGTCAAAACAAAGTCTAAAAAGGAATGTAAAAATAATAATAATAAAAATAAATAAAAAGGAATGTAATTGAGGCGATCATTGATACAATTTTCCCTAATTCTAAAGGAATTGGATATTTAGTTGGAGTTACCTTTTTTAGGGTTTATCATAAATTAGTTTTATGGAAAAATTTTCAATTCCATTTATTTCATCCATCCAGGAATGAAATTGTGCATTTTTGCATAACAAAGATGTGATTAATATAATCTCTTTAATCCTTATAAATATTGAGATTTTTGAGGCAAAACATTAGATAAATCTACATTAATTTTTAGAAAGAAATCAGCTGCTATTTAAGATGACTGAGAGAGATGAATAACTAACATATGATACAAGTATTCTATTAATCAATTTCTGACTATTTTGCTGCTGTTGTGCTTAAATCATATTTTTACAATCCATTTTTTAATTTGGAATTCTTCCAATATCTTTTGCTAAAGCAAATATTTTAAGCAGTATTTTGAAAACAAAAGTCATTTCAGTTGCTAGTTTATAATAATATTTATCCTTATATTAGTCAATTTCTACCTTATTTTTCTCCTCTTAGTATCACTTTCCACTTCAGGCATTTAGTTTCTAATCTGCAAAGTAATGGAATATGGAACATACCATAGAGACTCTTCTAACTTTAATATTTTGGGATTTTATTCCTAATACTCTTACTTCATTTAAACATTGTACACCACAAAATAACTCAAAACACATCACTGAACCTAAAATGGAGCCTAGCTTTTATAGAGATAACCTAAAGTAATAATTTCACCAAATACACATATTTGTTGCAGTGATAGCTTATATTTGCATAAGACTTGGTTGATGATCATACAGAATTCTAGTTTAAATTATGTGATTTCTAATTTTGGTATTACTTTTATATCATTTTCTTTATACAAAACAATATTTTAGGCCATCTCTTCTAAATAAGAAAGTTGACTTTAAACTCTTATTTAATTTCTAAGCTATGTATTCAATGTTATTTTCTTTATACAAAGGAGTATTTCAGCCCATAAATCATACAGTTTTAAGTGGGAATATAAACTCACTTTCATTCTACAAATTGAATTTTATTTTTTTAAAAATACAAGTATATTTCACTTGCAGATGTGTTTATAGATTTTCGTGTTTGGTTAGTGAGAATGTGAGCTGGAAATGCAATGTGCTCAGGGAATCTTAGAATTCTCAGTTGTTTGTTTTCATTTATTTTGAAAATATGTTTGTTTATCTGGATTTAAATGGGATACTGGTACTCCTGCAAGGCATGTTGAAATCCTAATACAGAGACTACATTTGTATATGTGTTTATATGTATATATACACACAAATATGAATTTAAATAGCATTCTACATTAATAAGCCTAAAGATATTAGAATATATTTTTATAGAGAGAACTATATAATTTGTCTATGTAAACATTACACTCCCAAGCAAAAGTAAAAATATGTAACAAGAGAAACTGGGAAGCAGAAATTTCAAAGAGCTAAAAGCAAAAGAAAGTATAATTTGATGGTTTATATATCATGACAGAGAAAGGAGTTCCAGTTTATATTGCTTAATAAGGAGAATCAGAAATCATAGTTCCTTTGAATATGATGTTCTGCATCATCACAGATGAGACATTTAATTATTTATATTCACCTATGATTCTGGGATGTCACTTCTATGACATTCTAGGATGTCACCCCTCAGAAAAACTGAGAAAGATAAAAATGACTAAATGACAGATGGGACTAATATTTGAGAAATATGCATGACAAATGTGTAGTGTGCTTCAGAAAAAAGAAAATGTCTACCAGTTAGAGGAAATGTACAATGACAAATAATGAGACAAAAAAATGAAGACAGGATAAATAATCAAGTTATATTGCTATAAAGAGAAATAATAGGAAAAAGAGGAAATCTATTGCAATTGTCAGTATAAATAAATATATGAATACATAAAATTATTGACAATATGGTCAGAAAAATTGTCCTCATATTTTCTTCATCACTTGGGCTTCTGATTGCTCATAAAATACATAGCTATTCGATAACCATAAAAACCACACTATTGTATATTTTGTTATATTCAAACATATTGGTACTTCCAATTTTGAAGAGATTTTTATGAGTTTTACATGTATTTATATATAAATCATTTCAAATAACAGACTTATAGTGGTATACATTTAAATAGATCTTCAGCTTTCATTGAAATGAGTTCAAGAAATAATTGGTGGTCTGATAATGACATATGTACTTAGTGAAATGCTGTTTGGATATTCAGATTTATAGGTTATGAAGTAATAATGAACAAAAGGAAAACTTGTGATATATTGTTACAAATATTTTAAAAAATAAATCTGAATTATATCATAAGAACACAATTTTATTACCTTTATAGCAAATGGAAGAGATTGAATATAAAGCACTTATAATCTTTATATGTGAAATTATTATTATGGATCTGCATGCATGTTTAAATTATGTTGTTTGAACATAATGAGTTTTTTTCCCAATGTTTTCATTTGAAATAATGGATTATGTTACCAAATGACAATACCCATTTCTTTTCAGATATTTTCTATTTTCTTAAATTAGCTGCATTTTCTTAAGGTGATAGGGCTACTGTCACATGCAGGTAATATGAAACTAGTACACCAGCAAAAATTATACTGCTAAAACAAACCATTCATTTTTATATATACTTAGTTGTTCTATGATTTTCCAGAAAAATGATATTTTAAATGAATTCTCTAACACTTGTACCCCCATAATATGTTAAAATAATGGGCAATATACGTAACCTTAACACTTGTATCCCCAATAATATGCTAAAATAAAAAAATTTAAAAAATTTTAAAATTAAAAAAATACATTTATACCAACTACCTCTAAAAGCTGCCTTGGTCTATTTTCCACTTAGTCTATTAGTTAGATATTTGTAGCTACACAGAAAGAGGTAGAAAAGTTTACAATGTTTAAATAAGTGACTTTCTTTTTTAATTACTCTATTTTAGTTCCCATTTCCTTTTCTGCCAAAATATTTGTCTAGGTTGCTAATAAATGATAGAATTAACTGAAAAAAAAGCTAAAAAATAAAAATAAAAAATAAATGAATTCTCTCATGTAGGCATGTGGTCTAACTATATTGCATGGTAGCTTGAAAAAATAAATAAGATACACTGGAGTCCAAAGAAGTATGCTAGTTTTATAATTTTGTAAATCACACGAAACCTTTTTTGCTATTATTTTAATATTTTCCTGGAATTCATTCTGTATCCTATACTTCAGTATGCAGGGAAAAATTAGGTGGTCATAAATTCTCTGTAATGAGATATAAATTTTATAGACTGTTCTTTAGTTATGTTACTTTTCATTCTCAAATAAATATAAATAAAATTATTATGATATTATTGTATCATTAAAATTCATTATTAATTGCAAAGATGTTTCCAGACTAAAAAATACATTAATAATTCTACAGCACTTCATTCTAAATATAGGGCAATCATATTACCTGTATAAAATATGGAATTATAAAAACTCAGTTTTTCAATATAATTCATCAAAATTAGGGAGAGATATTAGTAAAAATCAATAGTTAAAATCACTCATGTGTTTGATAATTGAGATAAGTACTTTTATATGGATAAATTATAAATTATGTGCAGAAGAGCAAAAAGCTGTATGTACGATCTATAGTAGGAAGGCAAAATTGAAGATATTTAAGGACACAAAGTAAACACAGTTAAGCCAAGCATATATGTACAGTATCCTAAGAGTTGTATGTGGGCTACTTCCACAGTATTAACAGTAAAAATGAAGAGTAAGTTCACTCTCTCTTACTAGGGAAGGAAGAGATTTTTTAAAAATTTAATGATCTTACAATTTTTCTGCAATAATATGGTCACGAACTTACAAAGCATTGAAAATATGATTATTCAGATAATAAATTAATTTTCTTTACTCATAGGACCATTAATGCATTGTCACAAGATATTTGATATTATTATATTTTTTCATTTCTTTTATCCAGAAGAAAGGTGTACAGTCTTACCATTAAACATAGTAGCTGGAACACCACTGGCCAGAGTCCTAAAATACACTCAATAATACAGGAAACCAATCACCCATTCAACAAAGATAAGAAGTCACAAATAGAAACAATATATGCCTTGTTTGTTGAGTATTCTTAGTTTAAAAGGGGAAAAAAGCCAATAAATTGCTATGTGATATAACTCTCACAGTTGTAAGAACAATATATCATGGAAGCAAAAAGGAGAAAGCTACTATTTCTATCTGGTGAACTGCAGAAATAGTTCATTTTTAGTGTTTCACATTAAAAATATGAGCTTACTAGGTGAAGAAGAGAGAAGAAGGGTTTTGGTCATTCTACACAGGGAAAAATGTGAAATGATAAGAGTTGTAAAAAGTTTCTTCGTACATTCCTTCATGTAATAATTCATTCAACACATACCTTTTGAATAAGACCTATATGTAAAGCACTCTCCTGGCCCATCCCTCCCTCTGGATGCTAGCAATAGATTAAAGAAGATAGGCATTGGGATAAGTATGAAAAGTCTCTTTTAAAAGGGAAAGTAGGGTGCCATGGGAGCATACATAACAAGCTTTAGAATGTAGCATGTTTCAATAAAGTGAAAGGAAATTAGCTATGGAAGAAAGGTGTATTCAGAGGGTGAAAGGACTCATAAATTATGCTGTTTGGGTTGTATTCTGCTGGCAACAGAGTGAAGTTTTTAATCAAAGAGTGGCAGAACAGATTGGCATATTTCAAAGGTAACAATGACAACATTAAACACAGGAAAAATAAATCAAGAAGAGACTAAAATTATAGAAAACAGGTAGGGAGTCCAATACAAAATTCCACGTGGCAGATAAGGACAGCCCAAGTAACTTTACTTGCATAGATGATGAAGAAGAGAGGAAAAGTTGAAAAGATATGACAGAGACACATAAAAAATATTTGGGGATTACCATATTTGAGGAGTGAAGGAAGTCACAATGAAATCCACCGGTTTCATTTAAAAGACTTGAGTCAGTTAGGGGTGGAAAGAATTGAAGATTGAAGATCTAGAAGGAAACTATTTGAGTGGCGAGTGATCTATCATGAGTTCATTTGGGTGGGAGTGGGGGCAGATAAAAAGGTTCAGTAAACTCTGGATAATATTTTAAAAATAAAAAATAAAGCTGAGGAGAGAGATTGGTGCTAGAGAAATAAATATACTTGAGTATCATCAAAATATTTACTATAAAGCAGAGGTTCTCATCTTTGCTACTCATTAGAATCACTTTTTAAAAACATGAATGCCTAGTTCACATCCCTAGAGATTATGATTTAAGTGATTTGTGGTACAGGCTGGATACTGAGATTTTAAAAAACTCTCCAGATTATTTTAATATGCAGTTAGCTCGAGAACCTCTGCCATGAAAAGATATATTTGCATGAAGTCTTTTAATGTTAAGAGCTTGGGCTCTGAAGTCAAACAAAACAGTGTTTGAATTGAAGCTCTGCCAGTTAGCCATAAAACCATGCACATGAAAGCCCTGGATGCCTTCTCTGTGGATCAGTGATGATATTGTCTACTCAGTAATTTGTAAGACTATGTGCAAAAAAATATAAATGCGCTTCTCTTTATGCTGAGAAGTAGTGTTCTCAGATATGCATAAATATCTTCAGCAATTATTATTATTAACATCACATCATCTTTCTATCATATATAAAAGCTGAAGTCATGGGAGTGAAGATCGCTGAGAGAGAATGCACAAAATATAATACTAAAAAGAAAAGCTCTGTGGGTATAACCTGAAGAATACGTGCAACATTTGAGGCACTGGTAGAGAAGGAGGCAAAAAAGAAAGTAGAAAGGCCAAACATGTGGAGGAGGAAATCTCAGAGAATGGTGTTTTGAGATTTATTAGAAACATTTCAGATGTTGCATATATTTGAAGTAGGGATGAAGTCTGAAGCTTGGCTATTGATTTGTCAACTTTTAAATCTATAAGGTTAAATGTGATCAGATTAGGGTGGTCCAAATGTAGCATTGGTTGAGGGGTGAAGAATTGAAAACGGTCAAAAGGAAGGAAACCACTTCAAGAAGTTTGAGTTCTAAGGATGAAGTGGACTGAGGATACAATGACATAACTGGAAGAGAAAGAAGGCTTATTAAAACTTTGAAAAAATTTTCTAGAATGGAAATAATTATTAAAATAAGTAAACAAGCCAATTAATAAAGAGGTCAGAGATATATGAAAGAGGAAAATTGATGAGCTGTGGCCCCAATTAAATGGTTGGCTCTGAACAGAAGAAATAGCGATTTTTTTGAGGCAAAGTGTATAAGCAGTTGTTATGCATAATTATAGAAGTGGAGAGGGAAGCAGAGATAGAACCCCACCGCTCTTGATGCTGTGGGGCTGGTCTATGCTTCAATCTGAATTTATTGAAGGCAGAGATCACTTACATTCAATTCACATTAGTGTCTTTCAGTGCCTAGTACATTGCCTTATGGAGAATGGTATGTAATACATTTCTGTTGAACTACAACTTGGTCATTCTCATTTTGGAAGAGTAACTAATGGAAGGCAAGAATGTCAAAGTAAATCAAGCAAAAATTGATAGGAACCAATGGGAAGATTCTGTGAATGAGAGGGCATCTCAGTGGCACATAGTTCCACGTCTTCTTTATGTTCCCTCTCTTACATTCTTTCTTCTCCCAAGCATGGTGGAGAGACTTAATGGAGAAAGAATGGGATGAAATAAAATATCTGGACTGCAGAAAAATAGGCAAAGCTTTGCAGCTTTCCAACCAAAACTTTCCTTTGCTGTTCTGGAACTAGCAGCAAATGCAAAATAAATATTATATTCACTAGTATATTAGCTAAAACTACAACTCTAGACAAGTGTAAAGAAGCAAATTATTTCTTTATATTTACCTTATCCAAGCTCTTATCTTCTGCTACCACTTTAATATTAATAATAATTTCTCATAGCCCCAAATTATCTCCCAATACTCAGAACAAAAGTGATTGGCTAATTTGTCTAGTAGGAATATTATTTTAATAAATTAATACAATCAAATTCATCTTTCCACTCTCTGTGATTATTAAGCTGAATTTAATTAAATGGAAAACAACCTGCAACCAATAGGATCAATCAAAGGAGCACAAGAAAGTTAGTCCAAAGTGTTACTCTCCTGGAAAAACAATGCATGGCTCATATCCTCTGCATGATACATCAATAACCTTATCTTTGTGTAATGTACAAAGGGCAGTAAATATCAGGGAGCTTTTCAAGTACACTAGATCATCATCTGTAAAAAAGAGTTATCCATAGGATACCAAATTACATCTACTTGGAAAATTTAATAGCAATACACTAAGAGGATGGATTAAAGTGATATTATAATCAGAATGTAAATCATTGCACAAAGGAAAAAAGAAAAAGGGCGGGGGGATGTGACGGTGGCTTATTCCCAGCACCAAGAACAATTAGTGTTCTCACCATCACTACAACAAGACCCTTCTTTGTACATACCTTGCCCTCCAAGGAGTTAGAAAAGGAGCAGATGTTCCATAATCTGCAATTCACGATACCAGCATACATTTGTGTCACTGGAGTAATCCCATTTGATCATGTTAGTCTTTGATCTGGCAGTTTGCATGTGCAGGTGGCCAAGACATTGCCTTATTGGCCACTTTGTATCAGACCCAACATGAATTCCTCCTGGGGTTTCACATATACTTCACTGTATCCAGTTATGCAGCTGTTTCCTTCCAAATCTCCATCATATCTTGCCAGCTCTCATATCCAGAAGCACAATACTCATTGTTAAGGGACTTTTTCTCTATTAAACGTACTTACTTAGTATACGGTAGCCCCTAGAACAGATGCATTGTATGTATGCTCATTTTCCACAAAGTCTCTTTTGACTTATTGCCTTTCCTCTAAGATTAATCAGCAGAGAGACTATTACATTGTACTCTGTTTACAATGAACATTTTAAAGGACTTAGAGAGGCCACATTAGAAATGTAGATATGTTTCTAAGGGGAGAGGGACCCAACAAAAAATAATTCCTTAATATTCTTCAACACCATTCTTATTTTGTAAAATACATATAACATTTATCACCTTAAGCAATTTTAAACGTATAACTAAGTGGCATTAAATATATTCACATTGCTGTACAACCATCACTACAATCCATCTCCATAACTTTTTCATCATCCCAAACTGAAAGTTTGTACCATTTTACAATAACTCTCCATCCCTGCCTCCTCCTAGTCACTACCAACTATCATCCTACTTTGTGTCTCTAGGAATTTGACTATTCTAAATATCACATATAACTGGAATAACAATATTTATCATGTTGTGTCTAGCTTATTTCACTTAAAGCATAATGTTTTCAAGGTTCATCCATATAGTAACATGTATCTGAACTTCATTCATTTTTAAGGCTGAATAATATTCTGTTGTTTGTAACATATCACATTTTTTTTATTCATTCATTCATTGACAGACATTTAAGTTGTTTCTACTTTTTGGCAATTGTGAATGATGCTGCTATGAATATGGGTGCATAAATATTTGTTTGATCTCTGCTTTCAGTTTTACTATGTATATACTCAGAAGTAGAATTACTGGATCATATGATAATTCTGTTTTCTGTTTTTTTAAGGAACCACTGCATTTTTTCCACAATGGCTGCACCATTTTACATGTTCACTAGCAACATAGTAGGGTCCTAATTTCTCCACGTCCTCCCCAACACTTGTTTTATTTGTTACTATTTTAACAATAATCATTCTAATGGGTATTAATGTCAAATTAAATTCAATATTTTTAAAAGAACACATGAATTTACTTCCTTGTTGGAAGGAATCCAAATCTTAAGAGAAAATTGTTACCACTGGCTCAATTCCATTTCTTATGTACCTGTGTCTTAAAAGATGATATCTGCTATACTGCCATCTCAGCCAAACAAGTTTTGGGTGAATATCTAAGGAATTCACCAAAGATACACTTTAACTTTCCCCTTAGTTTCATTGATCTTCACATTGTCATCATGACTTTGGTCAGCCTGAGATTATCTTTATCTTTCCAGGACATGCTGAAATCTTTAAAGGTCAAAAATTACCCTCATTGACATAATCAAGAGTAGAAATCAACTCAGTGGCAGCTGACCATTGAAAACCAAATGGATCAATGTTATTAGCATATGCTATAAAACTTTTTCATTCATTAATTCATTTGTTTTAAATTTTACTGTGTGAGTTTATTCTTCCTAATAATGTATGATAGAAATTTCTCTGATGATAGAAATAGTCTATATATGCTCAAAGCAAGACAGTATCCACTAGTCATATTTGCCTATTCATTATGCAAAATGTGACTAAATTGAAACAATAATTAAAAATAAAAACAATTAAAAATTCAGTTCCTTTGTCATACTAGCACATGGTAAGTGCTCATGATGCACATGCAGCTAGTAGAGTATTAGGCAGTACAAGTTTAGATGGATACATTGAAAAATCGTCAACTTTGTCCTAGTTAATCAAAGTATTGCTTGTACACAAATATCACTTGTACCAAAGCATAATATAGGTAAGTGCTAAGTCTTATTGAAATACAAATGAGGGAGTGATGACCTTTCTGTAGGAAAATTAGAAATGCTTCAAAAAGGATTTTGATGAAAGCATATACCCTCATCAGATAGAAATAGAATAAAGATACTTGAAGAAGATAGGAAGGCGAAGGCATTGAGTTAGAAACAAAGAGGTGTGTTGAGGGATGGTGAAGTGTGTGGTATATTACAAGGCAAACTATACCTAGGGGAGAGGTGGGGGAAACAGAGAAGTTAGGAAAGGAGGCCACAGTCTGAGTGTTAAGGGCAGAGTGCTGAAGAACTCTGACTTGAAGTTATATTAAATATAAAAAGGGGACAAAAAGAATGAATAAGTAAAGGCACACCACGAATTTGTTTATTTCCAAAAATAATCTCTTTCTTTAATCAGAGTTGTAACAAAAAGCATTAATTGGAAGGAACTGAAATTAATGGTGCAGATGCAGTTTGTATTGGGTGTAGAGATTTTCTTTTCAGATAAGCATATAAATATATGATTCTCTCACAGGTTAACCAAGCCATTCTTAAAACTCTCTTAAACGCATACCCAATATTTAAACATTCCAATACTTACTTATCACAAAGCTTGCTTATTTGGCATGTTGTTAATTGTCGAATAAAAAGCAAATTCTTACAGAATTCTATGACAGTATATAAGTAAGTTAAGTTGGTCTACATTCTCCTAATTCCTCATTCCAGGGTAAGATTTAACATAATATATACAGTGTGCAGCAACAATTTTCTTTCTAACTTTGTGAGGTTGGATTAATATTTTAGAGTGCTTATTCAAGGGTTACACATTGACCAGAGGCTATTAGCTATTGGGCTGAAAACGTTGTTCTACCTCCAGGTTATAATTCACCTGGCAAATAGTTGATCATGCTGTAGTCATCAAGTGAGTCATGACTCTTCCTTCCATCTATTGAAGTTTGTTTCTAAGTTTTACCCTTGCTAGCGTCCTATAGACAAAGAAAGCACATCTTTAGGATGATGGTATTCATTAATATTCTCTACAAAGAATGAAAGCTAAGTAAATGATACTAGGCATAGCTAAGGACTCATTACACATGAATGATTCACATACAATTTAAATAGATTATTCAGTTTGTCATTAAAATATTGGTTTTTAATTTTGGCTGAATATAATCCAATTTTGTTTATACTCTTAATTAATGCAATTTGGTTCATTAACATTGTCATGATTCAGAAAGATGACTGTTCACATACCAACCTGACAGATGATAACCAGAAACAAGTGTCTGAAATGAGGACACATGCCATGCAGCGTTATAGCCAAAAGACAGTGTTAGTCTACCCATATAAGGAGGATTTATGTGTGACAGTCACATTTTTCAGCACATGAAAACAATAATCAATTCCAGATAGATCAAAAGACTTGACACTAAAAATAAAAATTTTCAAACTTTCAGAAAAAAAATGAAAATATTTTAAGACTTCACCAAAGAGACTGGTTTCCAACACAAGACATAAAAAGAACAAACTTTAATAAAAGATTATCTTAGCCAGGCGCCGTGGCTCACGCCTGTAATCCTAGCACTCTGGGAGGCTGAGGCGGGCGGATTGCTCGAGGTCAGGAGTTCGAAACCAGCCTAAGCAAGAGCGAGACCCCGTCTCTACTATAAATAGAAAGAAATTAATTGGCCAACTAATATATATATAAAATTAGCCGGGCATGGTGGCGCATGCCTGTAGTCCCAGCTACTCGGGAGGCTGAGGCAGCAGGATTGCTTGAGCCCAGGAGTTTGAGGTTGCTGTGAGCTAGGCTGACACCACGGCACTCACTCTAGCCTGGGCAAGAAGCAAGACTCTGTCTCAAAAAAAAAAAAAAAAAAAAAAAAAAAAAAAAGATTATCTTTAATGAAGCACAATACCTTTTTAAAAGAAAAGATATAAAAATCATTTCCTTAATTAAAAATAGGAAAAATATAAGATACAGTCTTGGCAAAAATATTTTCAATGCATATGTAAAAATGGATTCGAATCTAGAATACATAAAGGAGTTCTATAAATCTGTAAGAAAAAGATCAATGTATCAGTAAAAACGGGGTTAAAAATATGTTTAAGCTATTCACACTACAAGAAACGTGAATGTTCAATGAAAAGATGCCCACACACTAATAATCAGAAAAGAAAAATTAAAACCATTCAACTAGGCCAGGTGTGGTGGTTCAGGCCTGTAATCCTAATACTCTGAAAGGCTGAGGTGGGAGGATTGCTTGAGTTCAGGAATTTGAGAGCAGCCTGAGCAAAAGTTACACCCTGTCTTTACTAAAATTAGAAAAATTAGCCAGCCGGGCCTTGTGAGCTACTCACGCCACTGCACTCAACCCAGGGCAACATAGTGAAACTCTGTCTCAGAACTAAAAAACATCCAATTGGTAAAATGAATACATGTGATGATATTAAAATATTGACAGGCATAGATAGTATGGGGGGCTTTCACAAGTATGCTTGCAAACTATAAATACTACAAACACTATGTGGGGTAACTGGGAAATATCTGAAAAAGAGAAGCAGTACAGTCCCCATAATCAAGCAATTTGACTTCTAGGCAAATACCTAGAAAAGTATATGTGCACAGTGAGGAATGTGACAAAAAAATTATTATACTGTTTGTTATAAGTAGGACATTGGAAATGGCTATTAATGAGAGAGAGAAACATAAACTGTAGTATATTTATGAAATGGAATACTATATAGCAATGAAAATGAACAATGAAGCTCTGCCTAAAGCAACTTGAATAAATCACACACAAAAAAACAGTATCTCCAAAGATGCACATAGTATATCTCAATGTTTGTAAATATTTTCATTATTTCATGCAATACTGCATATGACTTGGGGATGTAACATACATAGTAAAATCAAGAGGAAATGCATGGGAATAATAATAGCGAATTTACAATACTGGTTGCCTCTTAGAGGGAGATGAAATCTGTACTGGAATAGCAAAACAAATGCCTTCGAATTACCACCCAGATTCAGTAGTAACATATTAAATGTGAAATTCAAGTTGTCACACATTTAATGTTATTACTTCAATTTTCACTATTTTTTGTCCTTGCCAAACATGTCATAATAATAAAAAGTTAGGGTCATTAAAAGCTCCACATGCCCTGCACAGCAGCACCTCAACTGTAAAGGCCATCTTCATATGTAACTACCCAAATTCTCCTCTGGGTAAATGTGCCTTTCTGATGCAGGCCCCTCTTATTGCCAAAAGAATGACTCATGTGATCTAAATTACTATACTCATGTGATCAAATCTTTCTCTGAAGCACAGTAATCAGGAAGACACAAAATAAGATATAAGGAGCTTTGCTAATGGCATCACCTCCAACTGTTAAAATTAAGTTCCATATTAACCTGGCTGAGCTGGGTAGCAGCTGCTATGATGAACTCCATCTGCCTGGTGACACCTGGAGCGCTTGTTAAAATGTGGATTCCGGTGCCACACCCCTATGTACTCTATTAAAGTAAATCTGATAGAAGTCAGTTGAGGGATTGGTGTTTTAAATACTATTTTTGTCACTTTTAAGGTTTCTTGGGTTCAATGGCCAAAGTTTGAGAAATATTCCTTTAAAAATTTACAGTCATAGTTCTGGAGGCTGGGAAGTCTAAGAGATCAAAGTACCAGCAGATTCAGTGTCTGGTGAGGGCCCGGCTCTAATCCTGGCTCTGCCCCTATTTGCTGAATGGTCATGTATACTGTGCTTAAACTCTCTAAGCTTCAGTCTTTTTATAGCTTACAGAAACCTTATTTATTTTATTAAGCCTACTTCATAAGGGTGAGGTGACGATTAAGTGAACTATCTATTGTAGGTAAGGTGCCTAACACTGTTTCTACAGTGTTTTCCTATAAGGCCTTGGATAAGTCAGTGACTCTTCTAATACCTGGATTTCCTATAGAATCAGGAGAATTTGCTGGTCCATATATCACTAATATATTTTATTTAAGTACAAAGGTGAATACATCAAAAATACTATTGCTCACTTCAACAGCAAGTTTAGAGAGATAAATGATCATGTGACTAGGTCATTCGGTTGAGTTTTCTAGGCAACAAGAAGGAGCTCATTCTCTAGCAGATTGGTGGAACCTCACCTCAAGTTACATTTCAAATGGTGCATTGCACCTACTCATTCATCAATCTGCCAAGGGCTTGCTTTGCTGTCTTGCTTTTTTCTTTTAAAATTCACATCTTTGCAGTGCCTTGTGTTGCTCAGCCTCATAACAAAGTAACATATTAAATCTTGCTTAAATAAAAATAGCTTCTAACATATCAAGCATAGATAGATGCCAAAAGGTAAGATTTCATAGCTAAGTACAACACTGGTTTCCAAATATTGCACACAAGTGTATAGCTTCCCTTCCATCTCTGTCAATGTTATTTTGTATTTGAATTGATTCTATTATGTCATAAAATAAAAGAAAATTATACAGAATAATATAATTCTCTTTAGGGAGATTTCTTTATAGTGTTTGTTCTTTACTTTGTGTGGTATACGGTATGAGAAAATTGGCTTTAAACCTATGGGACTCCCTAGGCAGCTGTTGCATCTCTTCTCCCATGCTCAGCACAGTGCTATATCACTGGAAATCACTAACCTTCATAGGATACAGCCCAGAGATGATAACACTGGTTCAAGGACAGGGTAAGGAAAGGGAAGTAGAAGGAAGTAAGTGGGAAAATTCAGCAAACGTGATTAACAGCTATTTTCTGGAGCAAACCTCCATTAAGGATCTGCAGCTGTGTCACTGTGCTCTGCAGATCCTACAGGGCTAAATTGGAAGATTCACAGAGTAGGAAAATATGTGGAGAAAGGTTAAAGCAAGCCCCAAATCCATGGCAACCATATAAGGAGAATGCTCTCACTGCTTAGATACTCTTCATCTTTGTCACTCATGGGAGGGGGATAGATTCCTAAGAAACACCATCCTCTTACCAACTGGATATTTGTTCTGGGATGCTGCCTTTTTTTTTTTTTTTGAGTGGGGGGATAAAGGGGATTGATAGAACACTCACCAACCCTAACACTCTCCTTTAATAAAATCAACATGCTGCATGCTTACAATAGAGTGCTTTCAAAAGAGCTACCTACCTGTGCTTCCTCAAGATATAGAACAGAAGGAAGTGTTGGAGTAGCAAACTGAGTTTCCCAAAATAATAGGTCCTAGAAGCATCAAAGTTCGAGCCTGAAAACCCACCAGGCTTCTAGTTGGCTTTCAGATAAATCAGTGGATTCTCAAATCATTTTCTATAGTGTTATATCCTAAATCCCCAAAAAACAATGTACGAGGCCCATGGAAAGTGGGAAAAAAATGCGATGACTTTGTCTTCCCCCATGTGCTCAAAAGAATATGTTTCCTCTGCAGTGTATGCTTCAAGTAACTGACATCCCCAAGTGGACCATTATATAGGGTCCTGCATGTATGCTTCTTCCTCCTCACGCTCAGCTGGGGTTAGCAATCAACCTCCAAATTAAACACCCTTCCACCACTACTTGGAAACACACAAACCATCTCTTAAGAGGTCTCTGTAACGCACAGCTTGATGAAAATCACTTACACAGGGCAGATGACACAGAGGAGTTTACAAGGTCGGGCACTCCCTGGTGGGGGGCGTGAAAGGATGGGAGGTGCTGAGGTCAGGGTTAAACTACCCTGTGAAATGAAGCCTCCTGCCATGCCCTCTTCTTCCTTCATCTACAGAAGGACTCTCCAGTGGGTTCCTGCGTCTGGAAGTCTGCCTCTTCGGTGCTGCAGAGGGGCCGGGACAACATTTCAAAAGCTCTATCTAAAGCAGTCCACTTAAAAAAGCCCAGAAAAGACTATCACTGACCAGAATTGCCCCAGATCGCTTGCTTGCTTTCTCCCCATCAACGTTTCCCTTCTTTTCCTTTCGTATCCTTTTCCTATGAGGCACAGATCCTCTAGGATGCTCGGGGTGCACCCTAAAGATATTCAAGTAGCGGTAAAAGCTCTGATAATAGGCTGGAGTGGGATGTCTTAGCATTCCGCCTCCCCCACCCCACCTGTCTGCCTGCAGCAGAGTGACCCCTAGAAGGGTAACCTGGGATTTTAACCGCCAGGTGTGCACGTCCTGGTACTGCACAGGGCCCCCTGGGTACCCGGCGGAAACGGCCTCCGTGGCGCTGCGGCCCCAGGCAGAGAGGCAGCCGAGGCTGCACCAGTGGGGTTGTCTCGCCAGCTCCCCGCATGAGCCGCCCACGGGACTCAGCCTGCCTTTCCCCATTGTGTCCGCAGCGCTGCAGGACTGAGCAGCACTGGCTGCAGCACCCGAGCCAACCCCCGAATCCCAGGTGTTGGGGGGCGGGCGGTGGGGGGGAAAGAGCTGGCAAGAGGGGGTAGGGAGGAGTGAAAAGGGCCCTCAGAATGCCACAGTGCTTCATCAATAATGGAGAGGCTCCTGGACCCCCCTGCAATACGCTTTCTAGCTAAACGCCACCAACTGGAGCGCTTCCTGGCACGTCCCACGCGTGTGGTTTTTGTGTGTGAAAGATGGGACGCACCTTTTTCATTCATCTATCTTCGGTCTTCTTCCCTCCCTCTTTTCCTCCCTCATTTAAAGTCCCTTCTGGCTTAGCTTTAAACCCACAGCTCCGCATCAGCACTACGTTACCAAGCAAAAAGCTGCAGGTTGGAAAGGAAGGTCTCAAAAGATCCCACTGCTTACATATCACGAAGAGTTCACCATAATTCACCTAGCAATGTTTATTTGCAAAGGCCCCCATTCTCTTGCATTCTTGAAGAATGCTTTTAAAGTTTGAAAGCTCCTTGCAGCCTGCTGGTTTCCCTGCCTCAGTCCACATCGCCAACAACGGTGCGGTCAGAGACACTGAGATTAGGCTGCAAAGTTGCCCAGCCCCAGCCCAGCGGTTGGCTGCGGCTCGAAGCATCCCAAGAGACGGTTCCCCAATGCATCCCCGAGAAGCCCAATGCGGCACATAACCGCCACAAACAAGGGTGAGCCCAACCACACGCCAACAGACACAAATCCAGAAACTTCTTTGTTAAGCAGGAGCAGCCCACCTGGAACGGACACTCTGCACAACTTGCAAGGAAATAAACAAACATCGCATCCCTGCAGGGAAACTTGTTGAATCCCGCCCGAGCGTAAGGCTGCGATTTCCCATTTAGCCTGAAGGTTTTCCATTCTACCCCCAAATACCCTGGTGCATCCGTCACAATTTCTGAACAAACTGCAGTCCTTCCTGCACCCATTCTGCACTCCAGCAACCGCCAGTGCTGAAAGCAAGCGTGCCCTCTTTTGTAATTCTAAAGCCAGCGGTCACTTCCTTTGCAAGCATTCTCTGAGACTTACCCTTCCGAAAAGACTGTCTTCAGAAATCCAGCGGCTCAGTGGTTGCAGGCGCAGCCCTCCAACTTTGCTGTGCACGGAGACCTTCCCGAGTTTAAACCGAGCAGAAGCTGTCCGAGACTTTTAAACGTACGAGTGGGGAAATAGGGGGAGAGTGAAGTCAGGTTTCTTCTCCGTATCAACACCCTGGAAAAATTCAATCCTTCGATAGAGAATTCTTTCAAACCCGTTATCTGTATTACTATTAATGCGCAGAGCAGACGGCATTGCATACAAATAGGTCCAAGTGTGCGCTTCTATTGGTGGCTGCGGAGGCCCCTGGGTCCTACTGCTCTGGCACTAAACTACACAGCTACACACGCACGCAGCTTTGGAGACGCCAAGGGGAAAATGGATTTAATTGATTCGTTACCTCTGGTATTGTAATGCCTGCTGCGATGTTTAACCGAGGAAAAAACCCTCACATTTAAACTCCTGTCATGTGATCTATCATTTCATATATGCTTTTAATTGTCCATGTGGGATTGCTTCGATAATACAAAGGATTTTAAAATAACATTTTATGAGGAAAATTCACACATACTTTTGGCAAGAAAACCCTCGTTTTGCTCTCTATTATGCATTACTCTCATATAAATTCGGGAAATATTATAAAGTCAAATACCTCTGCACTTCACATAAGTATTAATAAAATAGCACCCAATTTTACTATTGAAAACAAATGGCTACTCCAAACAAATAAATAAGTTAAAATGGTAGAAGCTAAAATATGAACGAACCGATTATAAAACATGGGATATATTAATCAAATGCTACAGAAAAAAAATGCCATCAATAACAATGGCATGGACATCATATTTACTTTTCAAAATAAGAAATTCAGAAATATTTTACTTGTTAATATTGACATTAAAATATAAATGAACTCTTATCTATAGTAAATAATAAATGTGACATTTACTATTAATTGCCACATTTTCTTTTTACAGTTTCTCTTTTAGCAAGTCCATTAGAAATGCAAATTAACATTCCAAGGAGATTTAAAGTGAGGCAGACCTGTGGTGAGTAGCAATTTGAAATATTGTAACATTGTGCAAAAGCACTTTAGTACATGTCAGCAAAGGTAGCTGTTTCAAAAATTAGAATATTAATAGCTGTATCTTCATATATATTAATGTGAAGCCCTTAAGCTTGATGTTTCCTTTGACCTTTGATTTTGTGGAGAAAAAACAAATCCTCATTTAAACTAAAATGATATAGATGTTCCATCAAGTTCCATGTAAAATATTTGCTGATATTACAACTTAGTAAGTAACATAATTTTATTGTGCTTAGATGTAAATAGTTATGGTAAATTCAAATTTAATTACAAAATTGTTATGTCTATAATTTACAGCTGAATGCTGTTGGAAAGTAATACACTGAATAAGGTCAGCAGCAACCAACCTATAAATTCACCAGTCATGTGTAAACTAAATAAATGAAAAAACAAAATGCAAAAACACAACAGAATAGAGATCTTATTCCAAATACATGTATAGCATTTGAATTTATGTAGGGTGTGCTACATCTTTCTTCATTTCCATAACTCCTTCCCCTTCCAACCCCTTCCCTTCCCCCATCAGTAACCCTTGACAACAGAAGTGTTACTTCAAGTCCAGGTTGCCTTTGCTGCCTTCCAGACCTAACTTACAGATTGCATCCTTGTAGGAAACAGAATTAACTCTTACACGACTGGGAGGTAAAAGAAGAGAGTTTATTTTAGGGCTTAGAATATCCAGTATTCTTATATGTACTTTCAAAGTTTTCACCAAATACATATTTTTAAAAATATCCGTGACCACTAATTCAGAGTGAAAAGCCGTGATCATTGGCATCATATCAGAATCAATTTGCTGCACTTCCCCATTGCTGTTGTATCTCTGAAAGAACTTTTTGAATGATTTTTACCCAGGATTATTACAATCTCTCTATTTCAGGTTAAGAATTTTTCAACTTACAAGAATTAACATAAAAATATCAAGATATTGCCATATTCAATATAACAGTATAAGGGAGTTCATTATCTATAAAAGAAAAGAAAAGCTATTATTTGGTATAGTAAGAAAAGCATAAAGGCATACAAACTTGAATGAAGATGATCGACATTCAATTTTCCTTTTAAACAAGTATATTATTGGTCTTTCAATGTCTTCCTACAAAGAGACCAGAAAAAAATAGTCATTTGCAGTATAACTAAAAGTTGAAAGTTCTTCATTTGATGCATATCTTTTCAGAACTGAGAAAATATGTATTTTATGCAGAAAGACAGATTTTATGCAGAATTAATGCAGTTTATCTATGATCACAATTAAATGGATAAGTTAAATTGTGGGCAAATATGATAGTCAACAAAAGACAAAAGTAAACCAAAGCCAGCCTATTAAGACATTTATTATATAATTCTTGATGGATTTTTATTCTTTGCATAAAAGGTTGATGCAAAAATACAGCAACCTGAACAGATACTTAAGTTCAACATATTAGTTGTAAGTATTGCAAATATATTTACTTTACTTTACTTTAAAGGCAAAACATATTTTAAACAATGATATTGACACCACAATAGTTTTCTCATTTCTTAGATCTGTAGGAATATCCTTGATCTATGCTTTACTATTTGAAGAACTGTTGGACCCCTCATTTTGTTGGTGCATTTTCAAGGACAATATATGCTATGTCAGAAGCTAATTTCCATTATGTCCTTGGATCATGATGACAATGTCTTATTGTGGCTAGTGTGAACTATAGAAGTTGGAAAGCAAAACATACCTGGTACATCCTTGTCTACCATTACTATAATCAGCTTACTTTCTAAATTTAGTCAGGTAAATAATAACAGCATATCATGTGGTGAAATTTAATGAACTATAATGACATTCAGCTATTATCCAATTTATTTTAAAAATTATGTCTTGAATAATTTTGAAACATGTATAGGTTAAAAATTCTCAAACTATAGACATTAATCTTTTCATCTGCTTTAAATAGAATATTTTTCCATGATTGATTTTTGACATTTGAAAAGGAAAATTACTAGACTTAAAACTTATACTTTGAAAGTAGAAATATGAAATTAAGTATGTGGTCAAATCAGCATTTTTATAGGTGTAAATCAGTAGTAAACAGCAACATTTGTACTAATTACTAATTGAGATACTATGGTACATTAATGGATAAACAAAAACACCTTAATCACTTAGAAAGTGTAAGAGATCATGTTTAAATGCAAGACTTAAAAACTAACTTGGATGAATTGTTAATTTGGATGAATTGGTGAAGAAAGTACAAGTCAAGTGTTAAAAGTATCTATTAATATATAAGATAATTTTTGAGGAAAAATATGGAAATTAAAAAGGTGACCTAATTTTGCCACCAAGTGGAAGGGATGATAGCTTCATTGTACAATGGTTTTGGTAAGAAGATCACCATGAATGGAATGCTACAATATATAAAATTCTAATAAAAAATGGCAAGGAAAGAGACAAGGAGGAAGAGATTTTACACTATGTCAACCAGGATTATAAAACAAGCAAGATAACATTGACAGTAAAAGTGTAGAAGTGAAATATTTTGGCAAATGTGAACAAACAACAAAACAAAAGAGAAATGAAGTAGTGTCTATTATAGGCCTTTCAAATTAGAGAAATTTTTGTTTTGTTTTTTCTTTTCTTTTCTTTTGTTTTTGAGAAAGAGTCTCTGTTGCCAGGGCTAGAGTACCATGGTGTCAGCTTCCCTCACATCAACCTCAAACTCCTGGGCTCAAGTGATCCTCTTGCCTCAGCCTCCCAAGTAGCTGGGACTGTAAGTATGTGTCATCACACCCAGCTAATTTTTTCTATTTTTAGTTGCCTGGATGATTGTTTTCCTATTTTTTTAGTAGAGACAGGATTTCTTTTTAGTAAAGACAGGGTCTCTCTCTTGCTCAGGCTGGTCTTGAACTCCTGACCTTAAGCATTCCTCCTACCTTGGCCTCCCAGAATGCTAGGATTACAGGTCTGAAGCACCATGCCAGCCCAGAGAAAGTATTAGTGGCTAATTTTTAATTCAAATACTAGGTTCTTAAGAAGATTTCAGCCTCTTCTAAAAAATCTGGTAATAAATGCTCCAAATATTTGTATGAAAACTGACAAAAATGTAAACCTATATAAAAATGCTTATAAAATTCCAGGTACATTTTGAATTAAAGCAAATAAACAGATAGAAATATGGATATATACAATACTATGCTGCCATGACTTCACTTGTTAGGAGCTAAACAACAACCAATTTTCTGTGTATCTGTTATATAAAGGCCAATAATGGTCAGATCTTGTGGTTTGTCCTTCAAAAGACACAACTGGTTACACAATTTAGAAGAAAATCTGTAGGGACCATATTCTAACATATTTAAAAGTTACTCATTTAGTCTTTTTTCAGAACTCCTTTAGGACTTGCTCATATAGTGTAATAAAACAGCAATTATTTTAAATTATGTTTTTATTTATATTCCATAGTTCTTAGGTAGCTAAATTCCATCATACAACAATGTTATTTGCTTTTGTCCTGGACCAGTCTCTGCCCAGAAACATTAAAGAAAACATTAAAGTTGTCACTCATTTAGCGAATATTAAATCTACTTTTATACTGCACTATGTTGAACACATAAAAATAGATAAAACTGCAACAGCAATTAAGAACAAACATTATTTTCATTAAAGTAAAGAGAAATGAATACAGTATAGTAACCTTCAAAAAGGGAAGGGATGCAGAAAATAATTTAATAGTAAATAATGGTAAACATAGTTTGTGTTTCCTTTGCTGGAAGGTTAATAATGGAAAGTCTGCCTACAAATAAGATTCTGCTCCCTTCTTCATTACCCTTCAAATACTTTCTCCAGCCATTCCTCTCTGAAAGAGACTTTTTTCTTAAGCAACATTTAACCGTATGTCATGTTTAGAGACAGAATCAAGTTTTAGTGGTTTTCAGTCTAAATAACAGCACAGCACTTTGGCCTAACAAATCAGTTTTAGTCTTTTTGACTGGTTTGTTTCTTCAAAAACACAACTTATTCTTCAATCATATGACGTACTTGGTACATAATAGTAGCTTAAGATTAAATAGATGACAGTTTGAGATAGATAATTGAGAGAAAACGTTAAGAGCAGATTTTGGCTCTGCGATTGATGTTGGAAAATGGCTGTGACTATTTTGGTAACATAATAGTATTAAGTTTAGTTAAAGAAGAACCCTCAATTAAAAAAAAAAACCCACCAGATCTTTAAAAATGAAACATGGTTTTTTAAAGGCAGAAAGTCTTAATAATTAAATTCTGTCAAACAATCGAATTGATATCAAAACATAAAAATAGAATGAGAATAACAAGTTTTAAAAATAGAGATTTAGCCTACACTGACAGAAATGAGGCTTGGGGAATCAAAATAAAGCAACCATACCCTACTTCAAGAGAGATGATATAAAGTTAACAGGTACCTAAAAAATAGGAACTACTTAGATTCCAAATTTTATTTTGCTCTATCCATTGAGGTAAAATGTTTCCAAATTTGAAGGGATTCAATATTTATAACTGAGGAGAGATAAAACACATTAACTATCGTTAATACCAGTGCATTGTGATTATGGGTGACTTTTTATTTTCTTTTTTGTGTTTGTTTACTATTCCATGAGGTACATATATTAAGATCACCATTAAAAACAGCAAATAAAAGCAAATAAAAATATTAAATCAAACACATATTTTAATTTCCTATTATTTCTGTATCGTGGAAGGTCACTTACCTTCTCAGTCTCAGATCACTGCTCTCGAATCTGATAATAAAATCTAACTACTGTGAGAATAATATGTGTGATAAAGTTTTGTAAACTCTACATTTAAAAATAATGTTAATTGATATTAGAAAAGCACCTAGCTATTAAAGTGCATTTGACTGGTTAGCACCAGAAATATCATATATCCATCTTTGTGAGTTGCAGATATGAACATCAAAGCTCACATTTATATTTTTTTAAAGCTTTCAGAGAAGACATAAAACTGTACCAGTTTTTTAAAAATAGGTAAATGGGGAATAAAGCAATAAATAAAAATAATGTGATAACTGAGAACTTTCAAGAATAGGCTCCTTAAAATATCTGTAAACAAGGAGGACATTTTAGGGTACAAAACAAAAGGGCATGGGCTTATTGAAAAGGAGTCCTGTATAGCAACACGTACTTTCTATTTTTACTGATTTAGGCAGCTTTGAGATCATGAGAATGTCTTAGAAGCAGTTCTTCTTGATTTTAGGTAAGCATTTGACAAGGGCTTTCATCACTTCCTAGTGTGTAAAGGAGAGAAAAACTGGAAGATAGTACACTTAGGTGGATTTGTAGCTAATTAAACCAGTGGACTTCCTGCATTGATTCATCAATGTCAACCTGAAGGGAACCTCCAATGTCCTGACACTAGCTCGTGTACTTGATCTGTGAGGTTTAGCATATTTATCAGTGAAGGAATCTTCATGAAACGCACAGCTGAGATACAGCTGAGAGGGAAACCAATGTCTTGGAACACACTAACTGAATTTGAAAATGGAGACTCAAAATTTAGGGAAAAAAAGATGTGTCGACAGATAAAATATAACATTGAGCAATGGAAAATGTTAAAATTAAGTTCAGAGATCAATGTGAAACCAGCTATTGGGTTAAACCAACCACAAACTCAATACAAACTAACTGTGTGATATGAGAGCAAATAAACCTATGCTAGGTTGCAACTACAGGAATCCTGTGTTATGATCAAGGCTGGTAGATACACTGCTCTTTGTTATTTAGAACATATCAAATTTCAGGCCTCATACTGAAGAAAAAAGAAAGAGAAAAGGAAAGAGAGAGAGAGCACACAGTCAATAGTGTATGTGAGCACAAACAGGATACAAACAGTAAATCTGACACGGGCTTCTTTGGAAAAATAAAGATATTTAGCTCAAGGAAAAGATTTTTAGAAAATATGATAGCTAACTTCTAATATCTTGAGAGCTATAATAGAGAAGTGATAGTAAAACATACACAAAAATTATTATTCTGGTACCCTTTGAGTCTAAAGATCTATGATTCTTATTGCTAAAATAAAGAAAACAGGGCGAGCAAGGTGGCTCATGCCTGTAATCCCGGCACTTTGGGAGGCTGAGGCAGGAGAATTGCTTGAGGCCAGGAGGTTGAGACCAACCTGGGCAATGTGGTAAAGCCCCGTCTGTAAATAAAATAAAATAATCATTCAGGCATGGTGGGGCACGCATGTAGTAGCCCCAGCTCTTCAGGAGGCTGATCCAGGAGGATCACTTGTGTCTAGGAGTTCCAGGCTACAGTGAGATATGATAATACCATTGCATTCCAGCCTGAGTAACAGAGAGAACCTGAAAAAAAAAAAAAAAAAAAAAAAGGGAGAGAGAGAGAGAGGCAAGGAAAAAGAAACAAAACAAAACAATATTGCCAGTGGGCATTTATATATTGGATATTGGACATAATGTGAAATTTGAACCTAAGTGTCCTTCAAATCTCAGCAAGAATGATTAAATCCAATTTATATTTTGACTACAGTTGCTTGTTTAAAGTAAGCTGAGTGGCTATGATTCATCTATGAGAACTTCTCAATTCCAATTATGCACATAGTTGGGCAAAAAATGCCCAGAAAAGGAAAAAAATAAGGAGGGCAAGAAGGATAAAAAATGCAATATATGCAAGTCACAATATTAATTATATCATTCAATGAAACATGCAAAATGAGCTAAACATGTTCTTTGGCCAGAAAGTTACTGATGATGGCATGAATTATGGTAAAATCCTGTAAATTCTAACATTTATTTAAAAGAAGAAAGTACTTTACCAAGATAAGTTCAGTGTACTTGGCTATGTGAAAGAAGTAATTTATTACTTTCTAAACAGAGTAATTTTTAATTAGTATAAGCTTATGTGTATTTCTACATGCACTCACTTTATGCCTAATGGAAAGAAAACTCTCCTTTGACACTTTTACTTAATGAATACATTTCAGAGTTATGGATGCAGAATCAACACTAAACTATAGTCAAATGGAAACATTATTCAATGAACTAAAGTTTAAAAATCTTCACTGAAAAAGTAAATTAACTTCTCTACTTTTGAACATCTAGTATTATTTTGCTTAGAAGGGAAACTTGAGTAGTCCAGGCACTTAAGGAAATAGAAGATAATAATGCACTCTGGTGCTACTCCTTTCAAAGGGGCCATACATCTCTATGTGAATAGCTATGGTCAATTAAATTTTGGCAAAAATGTTAAAACCCAGCATATGGATTATCATCGTTTTGTTTTCTTCCATTATCAGATGATAGGTTGTGTTTCTAATCGAGACTATTCAGTCCACCTGGGTTTTGTTAAAGGCAACAAGGAATGAAGCCACAGATAACCCAAGAAGGACATTAAAAGTGGGAGAAATAAACCTTTACTTAGCTAAGCACCTGAGACTTTTGAAACATTAGTTAATGCAGCATAGTATAGGAAATCCTAACTAATATGTATGCAATTGAAGAAAATACATGCAAGTAAAAATACTTTATTAAAATATCATTTATGTATAAAAAGCGGTTCTTATTAAATGTATACAACCTGATGAGTCGGGAGGTAAGTATACATTCATGAAACCATCCCCACAATCTATGTCATAAATATATCCATCACCTCCAAAAGTTTCCTTCTGCTGAATTTATTTATTATCATTATTGTGTGTTTGAGAGGGATGTGAACAATTAACATAAGATCTACCCTCTTTGCAAATTTTTAATTGTACAATATGATGTTATTAACTATAGGCACTGTGCTGTGTGGTATGTGTCTAGGAATTATCCATCTCACATAACTGAAACTTTGTCACAAATGGCATGACTTTCTTATTTTGTCTCACCTGAACACCCCTGATCTCCTTTTATCTCAGAAGCTAGCATGTTTGGGTCTGGTTATTACTTGGATGGGACACTAGGTTCTTTTAACCTCAGTAACTACTCCTGGAAGGAATCAACGTGTATTGTCTCCATGGCTACATCTGCATAGCTATAAAGATAATAACGCCAACACAACAATGGCCTTAACTCACCTTAGAAGACATGTCAAAATTGGAAGTATTTGAAGTTTCTATTTAGAGTCTTTATTGAACAGACAAAATCTACAATGGTAACACTAATTCAATGCAATTTAGGGGCCATGATGGTTATGTTACCTAATTTGAGTTTATCTTGGGATTGAACATTTATTTTTAATTTTTTACTTATTTATTTTTAGAACGTTTATTTTTCCTATAGAGCAGAATGTAGAAGACAAAGGTAGCAGAAAAAAATTTCAATTGATTATAAAACATTGGTAATATGAAAGCACTGATATTTTGCTTTTAGATACAGGAAAAAATTTCCCATAATTTTATAGATTATATTGAATATTTATTTTAAAAGAACCAAATAAAATAAATGGAATTGCCGATATTAAAAGATAAAATTAACCTCCTCTCAAACTAACAATCTATATCAAAGCCAAATTCATCAAATTATACAATTATATACTTATTAATATCCCATTAAATATCACTAAGTTGAACCTGCTCAAAAGAGAAGAGAATGATAGATGTGATATGAAAGGTTAAAAATAAACCATAAAGCACCAAGAAGATAGTGGAAACTTGTACAAGAAATAGATGCAGCTAAGATAAAATAAAAATCCTGCCAAAATATGACCCTTAATTACTTTACTTGTATTACAAAATTTAAAACACAATTTTTAGCAGATATAATCAAATAACTCGTACCCAAAACGTTTATATGTCTATTTATTACTGCAAATATATATCTTTGATTATGGAAAACAAGTAAAGCAAAAATTGTAGAAAATCATTTGATTCTGTATCTCATAGAAATATGGTGCTGCAAAAATCAATAGCAAACTCCATTTCAATAAAGATATTTATTGATGATTTATGAACTAGTATAAAACCATGAGCACATTGCTTAAATTTGCACATTTTAAATGCCTTGCTTTTATGAGTAAATGGATGTATTAGAGAAAGGTATATAAACAGGAAAAAAACTATGATTCTTGCCATTATTATCAGGATCAACAATGCAAAATATTTTGGTGAATTTTGAGTACTAATTTTGCAGGACATAAATAATATTAAGCCTTTATCAACATTTCAGTTTTACTATTAATATTTTAAACCCCATATACTGAATTATACTTTCCCTCATTCAAGTTATATGGAATTTTACAATGAATCATTGACCCAAACAAATTACTACACTGAAATCCCACCATGATAACTGTCTTTGTATTTATCATGTGGTTTCCCCTAGAATAAATTCTATTTTACAGAGTTACTATAACACTATAGGAAGAAGTAGGAAAAACTGTATTTCCTTCTCTTTGCATAACCCAGGAAGGATATGGCTCATACTGTATTGTACTTCACATTGCATTTCCATGTAGTCAATATTATTACAGATATATTCACAAGGATATTATTTACTGCATGTGTGTATTCAGAACATGCACCAGCAAAAAGCAAAAAAGCCTTACAATGTTTAAATGGAGATTCTATTTTTTTTATGCTATTCTTGTCCATTTTTCTAAGCATCTCTAAGCCCCTGAAAAATGGAGACTTTTAGAGATTTGAGGCAGAAGTATTTCCTAAAGGAACAGTCCAATCTTGGTTAGCATGTTTCCTTCATGGAAAAAAAAAAAAACAAAAAAAAACTTTCTAGACCTGCGTCTTCTCTCAACCTAGCTTAACAAATTACTGCGTTATCAGATTCTCATTGTGAGCTAGGAGCTCTCCACTGATAACTAAAATACTTCATCTTATAAACACTTCATGGTTTTGTTTTATCTCCCACCCTACCCCACCCCCAGACCACTTCAAAAGATTTGCATTTTATCTATAAATCACCTTCATCACATGGAATGGACCTCCAATTCTGAGCAACAATATTTGATAGGGTGTGAAATAATAAATACTATGGCTAAGTATGTTTTAGCTTCTCTTGAAATTGTTCTAGGTTGGAAAGCCTGAGTATATTTAGTAAATAAGAGGGTGGTCATTGCTACAGAAAGAATTTAGACAAATAAAACCCCTCTATCCTTACACATGAGGTATGTGATATTCCTTTCTAAGTATCATTCCTGGCTAAAGTTAAAAAACCCATTTGTTTTTTTTTAAATAAATATACATAGTAGTACAATGGACATTTAGGCCACAAAAAGGGAAAAAATGATCTTATTAAGAAACTTATAAAAATTGAATTATCAAGTAAAAAAAAAAAAGCACTCTACAGAATTCATAATTAATTATATAGTTAGTAGAGTGAAATCGAGGCATGAATGCTATTGAAGACAACAAACAAAAAATCATCTCTGGGAAGTGAGATTAGGCTAGGCAGAAATAGGACCTGTTAAATTTCTTACAAAATTGCCCACAATACACAGAAGAAATATAGATTTCTCAATGTGAGAAAAATGCAAACAAATGAAACTTCAGGAAGGAACAATAAAAATGATTAAGGGTCTAAATGAAATGATTAATGGGCAGAGATTAAAAGACAGTATCCATTTAACTTGGTGAAAAGACTAATGGGAAATTCAATCACTTGAAAGCATAAGTAGGGTACAAAAAGGGAGGGAAAGGACCAAATTTTAGGTTAGTCAAGAGAAAATAACCAGAAATAATGGGATAAAATAGAGTATAAGAAATTTGTGAGTGACTATCATAGAAAAGGCAGCCTTGTTTGGTCTATTAGGTTGAAGAATTGTTTCCTAAGGGACATAGTAAAAAGCCCTTTTGCTTGAGCCATTTATGTAGACCAGACAAAGAAGTGGGTAATGGTATAGGAAATAATTCTATATTCACAAAATTATGGACATTATGATCTAATAGCTCCCTGGCAGCACAAAAAAGTCTCTAATGCATATAATTCTTTGGCTTCCAGCTTTTGTATCTTCTCTTTTTAGATAAGAGCTGATATAACACTGAACAGGAACTCTGAAAATGGATTTCTTCTGCGTTCTAACTCAATGGCTTCTGTAATTCTATCATTCTTGTTTATATGTAATTTACTATATTAGTTTTTTATAAATTAAGATACTCTTGGCAAGAGAGTTATTCAAATTTATGATGTCCAAATAAACTTTGTTCTGTAATACAAAAATCATAACTACATATTTCATTGATCTACAAACTAACTTAAAACTCAATGAAGATGCCTTTTATTCCCCCCGGTTTATGATATTTTTAAGATGCCTTAACATATGATAAAGTTGTAATTTATCTAGAATAGAAACAACTGAAAAGTTTTAACAAATACAATTATTTCCTTTGCATACTGTCTCATGGCTAACTTTTTTTCCCCAGCATATTACGGGGGTACTAAGGTTACGTATATTGCCCTTGTCTTCCCTCCCACCTCGAGTCAGAGCTTCAAGAGTGTCCATCCCCCAGACAGTGCACATCGCACTCATTATGTATGTATATTCCCATCCCCTCCACCTCCCTCCCACCTGTCTGACACCTGATAAATGTTATTCCTATATGTCCACTTAGGTGTTGATTGTGGCTATCTTAATGACAGTCATAAAAATGATTTTGTGACATGTATTATATTTTCAGAATCATTTTATAAACAACCCTGTATGTTTTGATTTATTCTATTATATTCTAACTGATTTAAAAGGAAGAATCTATGCATTTGATGAACATTAACCATTCACTGTAAAACTTGATCATCTAGAGTGACATAGTCCCCAGTGTATTGAATAAATAAAAACTATTTGTCTAAATAATTTGATAATATTTTTTCATCATGAAGACATCTAGGTGTATGAAAGGATTTATCTGACATTATATAGGGTGTAAACGAAACTGGACTGCTAAAAACCCACAAAAACAAACAAACAAAAAAAACAGGTGATACTTTAGGGTTTTAAAGATATATCTACATATTCTCTTATTTAATCTTCACCCTTGCCCTTTAAGGAAACTCCTGGAATCCTACTCTTGGTTCTGCTTGGAATTATTAAATCTCAGGTAAGTAGTTTAATCTTATGAGTCTGTTTCTTCAGCTATCATACATTTGTTTGCATAAAGTTTAAAAATATCATGCAAATACAGAATCTGACTGAAAACAACAAATAGCATAGTTTTCAAGCAATGTAAGATCAATTAAAAAATTTATGTATCAGGGCCGGGCGCTGTGGCTCACACCTGTAATCCTAGCTCTTGGGAGGCCGAGGCGGGCGGATTGCTCAAGGTCAGGAGTTCAAAACCAGCCTGAGCCTGAGCGAGACCCCGTCTCTACTATAAATAGAAAGAAATTAATTGGCCAACTGATATATATATAAAAAATTAGCCGGGCATGGTGGCGCATGCCTGTAGTCCCAGCTACTCGGGAGGCTGAGGCAGGAGGATCGCTTGAGCCCAGGAGTTTGAGGTTGCTGTGAGCTAGGCTGATGCCATGGCACTCACTCTAGCCTGGGCAACAAGCGAGACTCTGTCTCAAAAAAAAAAAAAAAAAAATTTATGTATCAAATTTTATCTTTTTAGTTTGATATTTAATCCTTTCATTCTGAAAAGATGTCTAAAAAACTTTAAAAATTCCTAATTTATACTAGTTAATATTATTTTTACATGGGAAAATAAACTGAAATTTATAATGGATATTAGGCAATTTCTTTAAAAATATTTCTAATATTTTTTAAACCTATGTAAAATTTCAACCTTTAAAATGAATGAGATCAATATCTGTATTTACCCCCATGGAGTACTAAAATCATGAGAGAATCAATATCAATTATCCATCAAGCTTAGAGATTTATGTATATACATTTTTTACTTTTTATCTTTTATAATTAAAAAAATATTTTTTTTCTTTCAGCATAATACAGTGGTTCAAATGTTTAGGTTAGATACATTACCTTTGCCCCACCCAAGTCAGAGCTTCAAGCATGTCCATCCCCCAGATGGGGCGCACTGCACTCATTAGGTGTGAATATACACAACTCCTCTTCCCCCTCCCGTCTGCTAGGCACCCAATGAATCTTACTACTATACGTGCGCTTAAATGTTGATCAGTTAATACCAATTTGATGGTAAGTACATGTGGTGCTTGTTTTTCCATTCTTGTGATACTTCACTTAGTAGAATGGGTTCCAGGTCTATCCAGGATAATACAAGCAGTGCTAGATCACCATTGTTTTTTTGTGGCTGAGTAGAACTTCATGGTATACATATAGCATATTTTATTAACCCACTCATGGATTGATGGGCACTTGGGTTGTCTACAGATCTTTTCAATAGTGAATTGTGCTGCAATAAACATTCTGGTACAGATGTCTTTTTTATAGAATGTCTTTTTTTTTCCTTTGGGTAGATGCCCAGTAATGGTATTGCTGTATCAAATGGTAGTTCTACTTGTAGCTCTTTGAGCTATCATCAGAGATTTATATTTTTAAAGGGAGTAGAGTGATAGGGTTCATATTCTCACTGTCCTCTGCTTTTAGACCCATAAATAATTTCCTGACATGGTACTTCAAGAGAAGTTTAATAACCTTGGATATTTCCATAGAATAAAGAGAGCCAAACTAATACAATATACTAATAATATTAAAGAAACTTGTCCAGGACCGCGGGACCTTTTGTTACTCACGGGGGGGGGGGGGGGGGGGGGCCCGAGGGGGACCGTGCCTGAAAGAGATGGGCGAGAGAAAGGAATGAGACCAAGCAAATGGTTGTCAAGGTCTACTTTACTTGGATTTTTAGTAGGTTTTATATACAGAAACACGGAAGTAGAAACAGAAAAATAGAGTGGGGGGATGATGAGGCTTGGGTGTGGGCTAATCAGCCCCAATCAGCATCCCAATGGCACCGGAAGCTGTTTGTGATTGATCACTCAACCCCAACCTGGCAGGGGATCGGGAACAATTGCAGGTAGCATGCCCTGGAGCAAGCACCTCATGGAATGCATTCTTCTCAGAACTATAGCTGGAGGGCTGGGTGCTATTTTTGTCTTAGGCTATTTTCCGGGCGAGGCAGTGGGTAGGACAAGTCGTTGGAATGTGGAGGGTCTTAGTCTCCAACAGAAACTGGGGATTTTTATAATGCAAAAGTAGATTCGTATCATTTTTGATAGCCAACAAGATACTTTATGCCTCTACTGTGATCAATATTCTGGAGAAAATAACAGACCACTACAAAGAGTTGTATAATAAAGCAAGATCAAATTTTTTCTGTCCCCAATCATGGAGGACAAAATTACCCACTACACACGAATCCAGTATAATAGTCATATACTAGTGAGAACCACATTTGTTTTTATTTTTAAACTAATCTATCTATCTGAGAAAAAAAAAGCTTATGCTTCCTGACAGATTCATAAATTTATGAAGCTTCCCAGTACTATGGTAGTTTCTGTGGTATAGCATCAAAATTATACATTTCCTTTTCTAATGGGTTTATCTTCTACTAGAGTGAGACAGACAGTAAGTAAAAAACAAATAAATGGCAGAGTAATTACAGACCATGGCAATTGGTATAAAAATATGCAGATGAATAAGCCAGGGAAAAAGGCCACAGTGTATAGAGTAGTCAGATAAGGACTCTGTGTAGGTTACATTTAAGTGACTAACTTACATGTAAAAATAAGTTAGCCCTGTATGCAGCTAGAAAAACAACCCAATATAGGGATGGGGAAGAGTGCATTTAGAAAGCTAATGGAAAAAAAAAAAAAGTAGGCATAAGCATGGTAGAGGGCTGGGCTAAGTGGAAGGATATTCACAATAGGATGAGAAAGCTGTGGTGATAATGAACAGATACATACCTCTTACTTCAATGGTGGAAGAAAGCATGGAGGCAAGGTATGACTAAATGATTTCTGATAACTATGCTAAGGGCAGGAGAATATGGAATATTAAAATGTTATTAATCTTAAAAATTATCTCAGATGTATGTGAAATTTTTGAGGATCATTTTCGCCTACTCTCCGTACTCATTTGAGGCTAGGATGAAAGGGGTGATACAGTGTCATTGCTTTTTCGGGCAGCTTTCAATACCCTGGGAATTCCTAGGTTCTTGGTTATGTAAGGTCACATTTGCTGTTGCATTCCTATATAAGTTCCTTTGATTAGTAAAGGAAACTGAGATAGTTAATTTTACATGTCACTTTGGACTGAGTAATGAGGTACCCAAATAGTTGGTCAAATATTATTCTGGGAGTTTGTGAGAGCATTTTTGGATGAGGTTCACATTTGGATCTGTAGACTAAGCAAAGCAGATGGTCCCTTCTGATGTGAGTGGTCCTCATCCAATAGGTTGACAGCCTGATTAAAACAAAAAGGCTGATCCTTCCCAAAGTAAGAGAAAATTCCTTCTTCCTGGTGATCTTTAAGATGGGACATTGGATTTTTTTGCGACTTTGGACTCGAATTAAAACATTGATATTGAGCATGCGGGATTTCAGACTGAAATTAAACCATTGGCTCTCCTTGTTCTTAGGTCCTTAGATTTAGACTGAAACTAAACTATTGCTTCTTTTAAATCTCCAGCTTGTCGACTCACCCTTTGGATCTTGAAACTTTTCAGACTCCATAATCATGAGACAATTTCTTATAGTAAATCTCTCTGTCTCTGACTTTTAGAGAGAGAGAAAGAGATGTCCTATTGATATTGAAGATATATATTTTTTCTATTGGTTCTGTACTAATAAAGAAACTTTTAAATTAAAAAGAAAGAAAAATAGGATGACTGAATGTATTATCTTCTTGTTCACCTGAATTTTCTCTAAAATCTGATAAGGGGGAATTATAACAAATTATTTATTTAATATTTAAATATGTAAAAGGCAACAACCTGTGTGAGTCTTGACCATTCATTCACTCATTCATCCATTTAATATTAATTGAGTGTTTCTTGTGTGCCAGCAATTCTTTTAAGCAAAGGGAACAAAATATATAAAATGCTTTTCTTCGCTGAGCTGTATAGTCTAGTAGAAGTAGTAGTCAACAGTAAGTTAAATATTGTATAGTTCTGACAGCTATTTTCACATCTGATTTCAGATTCATTTTCCCCCTTTTTCTGCCCTACTCTGTATTTCAGATAATTACTCTCTCCACGCTTCCTTAACCTCAGATTTCCAGGTGGGTTTTCCCAATAGAAGGCATTTTCAGAAGACTAGAAGTTCTGTGGAGAGAAGAATATAGAATACCTCACCCTCTTTTTACTTTTGGAGTCATCTTCAGCAGCAGCTGTGTCTCCTGTGCCTCCTCCAAGTCTGCAGCTCCTGCTTGGCAGCCCCTCAGAGAAATGCAAATGAAATGTAAATTAAAAACATAATGAGATACCATTTCATGTACAGATTGACCAAAATTTAATAATCCGACAAAACCAAATGTTGTCAAGGATGGGAAGACAAACACCCTTTTGGTGGGAGAAATGGTAAAAGAACTTTGGAAAACAAATTTTATAGAGAGGTTAAAGATAAACATATTCAACTACTCCTCAGCTCTCCTAAAGATACACTTGTGCATGTGAACCAAGAGAAATGCATAAAAATGTCTCTAACACTACTTAATTTCTGGAATAAAAAAATGTGCAAATCACCCCAATAAACATTTAGGGAATAGATAAACAAATTTTGTTTATACACATACAATGGAATATTCTATCAAACTATAAATGAATAAATTAGAGGTTATTGAATGGATATGAATATGTTTTTTAAAAAATTGTGCTTCAAGGAGAAACAATCACAGAATATATTGTTATGTATATACACATATAAATAGATTATAGGTATACATGTGTATAGATACTATATGTATAGCCTAATTCCATTCATATAATGATCAAAATTTGTAAAACTAAATATTTTCTCATATATATATGCAGAAATTGTGAATTACTTGTTTCAAATAGCAAGGCAAAACTTATGGTTGTGTTTTGGGAAGGTGGATAAGGAAGAAGAAAATTTGAGGATAAAAACTCAGGAGTCTTCAAAGTGATTGGTGATGTTCTTTCTCTGAAGGTGGTGGGTATATAGTTATTCAGTTTTTGCTATTCTTTTTCTTTTGTTTATGTCTTATCTAAACATTCTTTTGTATTTTTTCTAATTTTTTATGGTAAAAATAGAACTTAAAGCAAATATGCAGCTCTATAAAATTAGTATCAGTGTTGTGACATTATACTTATTTTTGATGATAAATCAATATTAAATAATAATACCATTTACACATTTCAAAAATATAAGAACTGGCTGGGTGTGGTGCCTCATGCCTATAATCCTAGCATTCTGGGAGGCCGAGGCAGGCGGATTGCTTGAGGTCAGGAGTTCGAAACCGGCCTGAGCAAGAGTGAGACCCCGTCTCTAATATAAATAGAAAGAAATTAATTGGCCAACTAATATATATAGAAAACATTAGCTGGGCATGGAGGTGCATGCCTGTAGTCCCAGCTACTTGGAAAGCTGAGGCAGTAGGATTGCTTGAGCCCAGGAGTTTGAAGTTGCTGTGAGCTAGGCTGATGCCATTGCACTCACTCTATTCTGGACAACAAAGTGGAACTCTGTCTCAAAAAAAAAAAAAAAAATAAGAACTGTGTAGGCAATACACAATTCAGATATACTAGATGCTGACAAACCAGAGAAGCCACTGTAGTAGAGAAAATAGTAAATATCATGGACATTCTCATCTGTTATGTCATTGTCTTAGAGAGTGATCTTAGAGAGATGATCATGTAATAATCAGCACTTTTCCATTTAGTTTTTAAATATATATATATATACACAATATATGTATGTATATACACACAGTAATAATTTGAATGAGAATGGGTATCACAATCATGTTATTTTTCTATAAGAATTAATTTTTCCAAACAGTTATAAATCTAAATAAAATATTTTCAATAGGTTTGAACCACACAAGGAATACACCAATAAGATGGATTCAGTTGCATCACATGTATCTATTTTTACAATACATTACATTCCTAAAAATCATACCTTAGGCTACACTATAACTATTAATTTATCTACTTGAAGACATTTGATATTAGTGACAAAATTATTGAACAAACACATAAGTCAATTTTGATTTAGTTGACCTTTCACTAATATTAGTTTATTTGCTATGGATGCATGCATCCTATCTGAAAGAATAGATACTCTTGGAAAGTAAATTCTTCTCCCTTTCTAAATATAGAACTTCTCAATTCTATGTCAGTTCTCCCAAATAAAGTCATTGCCGTTAGAGTATGACATTTTTCCAAGTATGCCAAAATGATGCAGGGTGACACATGTTTTGATATTTCTATAATAGACTCCATATAACACATACTATCACAGTGCACTTATAAATAATATTAATAAAATAAAACATATATTAATGTTTCAGGCAATATTGTAAGTACTTTAAACATAATATCATTTTATTCTGTAAGAGGTACATGGAATTATTAACTTTTTTTTTTTTTACAACTGAGGAAACTGCAGTACAGAGTAGTTACAAAGACTTGTCATTATTCACACAGCTTCTAAGAATGATTTGAACCCAGGGATATGCTTTAAAAGTTCTCATCCTCAGTTGCTAAACCATTCAGCCTGAAATGTATATAGAAATTAAGTTGCTAATCTGGACCAAAGCTGGTGCATATGCAAGTGTAAGCAGAATAAAAGATCTAACTCAGTAGAACCATTGAAGTTAGCTTTTTGGTAAGCTTAATTATGTATGGAAAGATAATGGGTCAGTGAAGACAACTGGTGTAATACTAAAAATCATAAGACAGGCTTAATGTAGGAAGAAAAAGACAGGTGGAGAGAAAAGGGCTTCAGGTAAAAGGAACAAATCAGGGTTAGGTGAGTCTCATTCAGTACCTTGGAAAGTTCCCTGGGAATACACAGCAACCTCTGTGAAACTATCTGGTGAGGTCTTTTAGTTTTATATTCTGGAGTGGGGTAGGGGAGCATTTTCCTTCTTTATGTTCTCAGTGTTGGTCTTTTAAATTTTTTTTTTATTTTGAAAAAATCTAAAACTAAAGGTAAAGGTGTAAGTATGTGACAAATATTTCCACACCTATAAAACATTTGAAGGTAACAGTCAGATGGTGCATAATTTGTCCCATTACTGATAGTGTTCACTTTGATCACTTAATTAAGATGATGCCTGCCGACCTTCTCAACTGTAAAGTTTCTCTTCTACCTTTTGTTATTACTACAATTCTGTGGGGAGGTAATTTGAAATTATGTCAGTAATTACAGATGTAGAAGTATAAATGTACAAATAAGTCTCCATTATTCTTTGAGTACTTCCATATTTCTGGTACAATAAGATAGGTTAGTCTAATTTTACGACCCTGACCCAGCCCAAAATAGGTCAGCCTTTTTTTCAAAAGGTCATGGCTCCTATTATCATATAATGCATGCATAAGCATATGTATGTGTGTATTTCTTTGTGTACAAATATGTGGGTATAAGTGTGTATGAATATGTGTGCTTGTGTACATAGAGAGAGAGAAAGAGAGAAAAACCAATTCTCCCTTATGTAACAAATCTACCAGTTCCACTGTGGCCCTGCTCCATACAGATGCTTTCCTCACCCTGCTAGCTCTCCAACCTCCCATGCTAGGCCACAGTATCATAATGGGACTCCAGTACCTTATACCTGTATGCCCTGATATTGTTTTTAAAGACCAAATAATCTTATTAATTCTTTCAAACTCTTAACACTTGAGATTAGGTAGAAAAAATACTTCTCTTCTGGCTTGAGTGTGCAAAGTATTGTATAACACATTAGAGGGCATTTCAAACTTATCTAGGTTTCATTATCCTCCCAATTGTTAGATTTTTCAGATTCTTACAAGCACCAAACTTCCTGTTCTAGGATTGTGATCTTTCAACCTTTTGTGATTCTACTCTGCCAAGCTGAGAGAACACATGCTTTCTTTTATTGGCTACAGATGGCTGACTTTGTAAGGAAGTATTCAGGAAGGGGCTACAATCTTCCAATTACCAGATATAAAAATTCTTATGAATATAAGTCTTCCTAGATTTTTTTAAAGCTACAAAGTCTTCATTTCTCTCTTTAAATTTGTTAGCATAGACTGTGGAGAATTTCATAGTGAAAATGTCAGGAAAAAAAAACAGAAACATGGAAGTCTAAGGTGCATCTTCCAGCATTAATGTTTTTAATGTTTAAAGGTCTTTTTTTAAATCTATTCAAAGGATGGAAAAGAATCAATGAAACATCAATGAGGTGAGGACAAGAAAATTATCTATCTTAATAATCTAGGCTCAGAATATATCTTAGAATTTCAAAAGGTGTATTTTTTATAAAATTCTGATTCTTTAAAATGTTCAGTTCATTGTAAGAGTAGCAGCCCATGCACACAGTAGTTATAAGAGAGTAGAAATCATTATCAAGTCTTTATGTAAATATAGGCTATTCATTGAGGGGCGGTGTGGGACATTAGTCTATGAAAATGCAACATTTCTTTAAGAGAAATGACACAGGTCATATTTTATCTTTGTATCTCCAATACCTAGTTTGACTGACACTTAATAGTCATGCAAATGATGAGTGTTAAATAAATGTCCATAACAGGCATAGTATCACTAATGGGTATCTCTGGTATTTTTTGAAGTGGGCCAGATTCATTAACACATCATAGTGAATATGTGGACGAAGTGTCTTCATTCACATAATTCAGTGACATAGTCCAGAATGACCATGGACCTTGCTCTAGAAGCACTAGAAAATGCTAACTAAGATCCCTAAAATGTTATGGACTCCTGTGTGTGTAAGACTATGAACTACTTAGCACATATCCTCCAAGATTCATGGCCCCTTATGGCACAGAATATTGAAGTGGGCTTATCTTGCATCAATCACAGTAGTTGGAAGGAAGTATATCCTAGAATTACTTCAGAAAATTGTTCAACTTGTACATAAGCAAGGGCAAAAGGCATAAATCCCTTAAGTAAGTGTTATCCTTCTGGAGATAAGTATATTATTATTATTATTATTATTTTTTTTTTTTGAGACAGAGTCTCACTTTATTGCCCAGGCTAGAGTGAGTACCGTGGCGTCAGCCTAGCTCACAGCAACCTCAAACTCCTGGCTCAAGCAATCCTCCTGCCTCAGCCTCCCAAGTAGCTGGGACTACAGGCATTCGCCACCATGCCCGGGTAATTTTTTGTATATATATATTAGTTGGCCAATTAATTTCTTTCTATTTATAGTAGAGACGGGGTCTCGCTCTTGCTCAGGCTGGTTTCGAACTCCTGACCTCGAGCAATCCGCCCGCCTCGGCCTCCCAGAGAGCTAGGATTACAGGCGTGAGCCACCGCGCCCGGCCTGATAAGTATATTATTAAACTAATCATTTTAATATAAAACTACTCATAGATAAATTGCCATAGTTCAAAAGGCGTAAAGTTAAACATAAAATCACCCTTAACCTGCTACTATTCTCTTGATCATGCCCTAACCTATATTCTAGACTCTAGAGTCTTGATTGGCAGACACCAAAAGATGTGTTTTCAACTTGTTTCTATATGGTAGAAAGTGGTTTTTAATGAGAAGGCTATATGTGGATGTCCTATTTTTAAGTAACTTTGGGTTTCTAAATAATTCTGGTTATCAGAAGGTGCTGCATAAAAATGAAATGTTTTAAGACTAAGTTCTACTATGTCTTAAAAGTAATTTTGTAATATATAATCCCATTCTGGTATGGTAAAGTATATATTTTCTCAGCATTTATGATCAAAAGAGAGAGTTTAATAGAGCTTCATACTTATGAAATCTTGCTTTGGTAGAAGATAAGTATGTATTCTCCTTTTATTGATAAGCAAGCAATATTAATATAATAGGAATACATTCATTATACTAATTTTTAAATTATTCTAATTTCTGAGCTTCTTTCCAATGAATTATGTAGACTATTTAAGGTATGTATGATTTTCAACCTAAATTCAGCTGGAACAATTGCATTAGGTGATCACCTTTAAGTAAGCCTTTCGTTCATTTATTCAACAATAATTTATTATCAGCCTTTGGATTTTCTTAGTTTCTATTCAACCTCTAGTATAGAGTGTTCAGAAACATTGGGAAAAGTTAAGAAGTTATATATATTAGAGACCATGGGTTTTAGTTCAAAATTTCATTATTTAAAAATGAACAGTTCTGAAAAAGAAATAGCAGCTTTATTACAATCGATCCCCTGAGCTGTCTTTGGGACTGGTCCCATTGCTCTCCTGGGAGAGAATTTTGGCCTGTGGCTCTGCTGAGTTACCAGAAACTGTGATTACGGATGTGAGGCTGTCATTCTATTCCAGGGGCCGACTTTAAAGCCCAGAAGATTAACTTGAACAAGAATAAAAAATATAATTCAAGAACCTTAAAGGAAATTTTTAGAATTATCTGGGATTTAAAAAGTGATATTACTAAACTTTATTTTTAGGATTCAGGAGATCTTCAAATACACCTTCTTGTGCCAGTGTTTCCTGTCTCTTATTTCCATAAAATGATTTTTAAAAAGAAAATAAGGATAGAAAGTAAAATAGATGAGTGCCAAAATTAATATTCCACACAGAATTATAAATGCAAAGAAAACTCTAAAAAGTGTCCAACTACAGCCTGAACAATATAGTAAGACCCCATCTCTACGAAAAAATAGAAAAATCAGCAGGGCATGATGGCTCATGTTGGTAGTCTCAGCTGCTTGGGAGGCTGAGGCAGAAGGATTGCTTCAGTACAGGAGTTTGAGGCTGAAGTGAGTAGTGATGACACCACTGCACTGCAGCCCAGGCAACAGAGTGAAACCCTATCTCAAAAAAAAAAAAATTCCTGTTAAACTTTTTACCTAAATAGTATCATCTTGAAGTGACTAGCAAAAGCCCTGTGTCTCTGTTAAGAAGCTTGGGATTATTTTTCTTGGAGAACACAGGAGATAGTATTACATTCTTATCAAAATTCTGAGATTTCTAAAACATAGACATGAATTTGTATCCTACCACTAATTAATTAAGTCTGTATATTCAAATTGTGGTTTATCCCTCAGGGTGATAAATGTTTATGCCACGATTTATTCAGTGAATCACTTTAGGATCTCCTGTCAAATCAAATGACATGGAATTAACTGTCAAATGCTTCCAAAGAGCAAGTTCATGTAAATAGCACTCTGGTTTTGGTCTTAAAAGATCACATTTGCTTTAGTAATTTTGAATATTAATGTATTATAGATATGAATACATACACCAGTGTATTCAGATGAGAAAAATAAAACAAACAGATGCTTAGAGAAGCTTTATTTTAGTTGTTATAGCCCCCTTGCTTCAGACTTCTGATTTGTCTTTTTGCAAAACTCGTAAATTTTTATTTGCTTTTGTCTCTTATGTCCATGATCCGAGGTTTCTTACTAATTGTCCACTTTCAACTTTGTTTCCCCTCTCAATTTTCTCATTATCTCGGGTTATTTTGTTTTATCTTCTAACATTCTTCTATTCATTGCTTTGTCATAGCCCTAGTTCTCTTTAACTTGGAAGGCTGTTTTTATAATCCACAGATTATTGTGGATTATAAAATAGGATTAATCTTTTAGCCATAAATGAGATGGACATGTTTATTTTATAGATTAATAATGAACATGTAATAACTGAGGCTATATAGTCCACACTCAAAAATGAGAATGAAGACTGCTTATAATTAAGAAAGTTATTATTTCTATGCTACCTATGAACTATATAAACTAGTACCAATATGAATAATCATTATACTTTATATAGTTATGAATAAAATTAAGAAAACAAACTATAAGAGAAAACAATGGCTCTAAACTAACCAATAAATTTTTCATGGAATTTCAAAATGGATATTAAGAACAATGGCATTAAATGTTGATGACTTTTCATGAGATAGACTTACATCTATCAAAAATCCCAAATAATAATTCATTTTTAGATGATGCATAGCTTGTTTTAAAAAAGAATCACTCACTCTTACAAAAAATAAAAATTTAACTGTTATATTTATCTTAGATAGTATATAGTTTAGTGCTGAGAATGTCCTAATGATCTAAGTATGTAAAAAAGACTATAATTATTCTATAATTCTAAAACTATTTGCTTTACCTCTGCAGCAACAGCTGATATTTTCCAGGAAATCTAAAGGACACACACTTTTTGGATTTCTTCCAAAGCAGTACATTAAATGACCTCAATTGTGCTTAGAATCTCAATTTGAAACCTCCAAGCTTGGATATGAATTCCAGTTTGAGGTCTTTGCAGAATTTCTACCAAAGGAAGATGTATAGTAACACAAAATAAATAGTTGAAAATAAATGTCTAAAATGACATCTTTGAGGATAAATGAGGATAAATTGAAAATATAATATATAAAATCAAAAATTGATTTCACATAATATGTAAAAGACTTATATAAAATTAATATTACATATAATTATGTGTATAATTAATTTAAGATTACTTCTAACTGCAACATTCAATAAATAATCACCTTTAATATTTAATTACATAAACTCATAAAGAAATATTGGATTGATTTTTTTTGTTTCATCTCAGTGCTAGTAATTCTGTTGAGATATGAGATATAGAAAATCATTTCAGCTGATAATGAAAGAAAAGGCTATCAATTAATCCTTTTTCTTATTACAATTTTCTTACTTTACTACCCTTAAAAAAGTACCTACCTTTCCCACATGAAACCCTTGCAGTTTTCCAGCAAGCATTATATAGAAATTAATTTGAATAATATATTGAGCTTCTCTCCATTATTATTGCTGACACAGTCAAGAAAAATGAAGGTTGTTTTGTGGTATATCAGAACCCTATGCCTTTTTAAATTGCAGTAATGAATGCAATTAGAAGATGATATACATCCATGAAGAAAGTGACCTCGCCTTACAAATATTGCAACAAACTGTCTTACAAAAGTATCAAATTAATAGCTTTGAAGAGTCCATATAGCAAAGTCTTGAACTCTTGGTAAATACACGGTGAAGAATGAAGTAATGATTTTGAAAATGCCTTTCATAATATTAAAATAATTAATCAGTAACCTCATGAAACATTTTAATATGCCAAAATACAAAAAACCAAGATGAGTAGTCTGGACCTCTTTTCATATTGTGGAGGTATACAAAGGAGGTGTAAGCACCTCTCCTTCAAATCCTTACAATCTTACTAGAAAAAAATACATTAGATTTTTCATTAAGATTACTTCTAACTGCATGAAACTAGATGAAACTGCATGAAACTTCTAACTGGATGAAAAAGCACTTTATTATTATATGTTAAATTTACACACTCTGTGCAATGACAATAGTTAAATTTTACTGAGTGCTTTACTTTCTTTAATTATCAACACAGGCAGGAATCTTCTCATCCCTGATTATGTCTATGGAAACTGCATCATAACATATTAATAAACTTGGCCTGATCATAGAGGTTTGAACTCATATACAGTGTCTACAGACTCTAAGCTTTCATGCACTGTCCTACACTGCTCTAAAAATAAGAGATATGGTAACAGTATATGGTGGAAGTTCAGAAAATGTTTCCTGCCACAAGTGGTTTAGGTCTCAAAAAAGAGTTTGAGTTTGGAAAGTATTTATAAGACGGGGAAACCTGTGGCAAAAGCCAAATTGTCAGAGGGCACGGTAAAATTGGTGGCAGAGAGAGATGTGTCTAGATTGAGTAGGATAAATTGGGTCAGAATTTTATTGATTTTCAAGGCAGTAACAAATTATAGATTTTACACTTTAGGATGTGGGAAGATATTGACTATTTGGGAGATTTATATAAATTATCTATAAACATCTCTTGCACAAATCCTGAAATCAATGTTAAAGAGTACTCTAGAATAAATTATTACAATACAGCCTGTAAGATACAATCATAAAGTATAAATGTGCATACCTCAACAAGTGCAGGTATGGCAAGGTCTCCGGAAGAGGTGAAATGTGAGTTTTCTCTTGAAGAATGAAAAAAAAAAGTTTTGGAAAGATTCTTCTGACAATAAAGGACGGAATGAATAAGATAGAAGGAACTCATGTTGGGTAGAAAATATAAGAGACATTATATTAATAGTCAAAGAGGTAACATGTGGTAGAGGTGTGATCAGATGCCAATTTATTTTAAGCATGATGGATTATTAGTCACACAAAGATTTAGCCTTAAAGAATTATAGTTTTATATTAATATTATACATATATAAGAGGACTCTTGAGACATTTGATTTATCTGTGCTAACCATGATGCTAATAAGACCAGGGTTATAGGGTTACTCATTCTGTTCCATGACCTTGGAATAGAGGCCAGTCAGAAATTTTACAAATGCTTCACAAAATGACAAACACAGATAATGCAAATATCTCCATGAATTTCATGTCTATGATAGTCAACACTGATAGTAAAATCTTCAAAAACATGTATTCAATTAAAAGTGTGAAAAAAGTATCATCACAGATTATAATGCAGTAATGGCATAAAGAATTGACAAAGTACTTTGTTAGAATAAAATATTGTTTGAGCTTTCCAGGTAGTGGTGAATATTGGATCATGTTTACAGTGCTTTTATAGATCCATGTACATAGTATGTTCATCAGTATTATCTATGTAAATCAGCATCCTTTGCTGCTTCTGCCTAATAATGGCAATTACAAAAACAGCAGTAATGAAAATAATAACTATGCCTTAAATCATTTTGGAATTAGATAGGTTATAAACAAAAGGTATAATTTATTTGGTACACAACACATCAGCATTATATGATTTTATTTTTACATCTTATGAACTAGGAATTTTCACAAACCTATATTACATATGAGTGAATTAAGATTCTTTTAACACCTATTTTGTCTCTGAGCTAGAATTCAAAACTGAGTAAGACTACAAAGCCCTCTGAATTTGCTACCATTTATACTTCCTTCTATATAAGCATTACTTATGACTCACATAGACTTTTAAAATATTTTTCTACTTTAGCTGCATAAAATAAGTGTTTTTAGTAATTGTAAAATGTCAAAATGTAAAGAATGAAAACATACAAAATTTTGTCCATGTAACTAAATCTCAAGCTATACTAGTTCCCAGAATCCCTTAGTGATACCCCTCAAATTTAAATTTTAAATTACAAATCTACACGGTCAGAGTAAAAAGAGGAGGACTATCTGCCTTCAAATCCAATCCAGTGAATGACATAAGATGCATCCCATGATCCTGTCTTGTGGACTTCTCTATTACAGACGCTCAGCCTCCCTTTTCTTTTCTCTGGTCTTTAACACTGGGTCTAGCTCTTAAAATCACCTGTGTACAGAGGATGAAGTGAAACACCATATGTCAACCTTTTGTTCTAGATCTTCACTCTACTGTCATCAAAACTCACTTTAGTAATTCACGACTGCAGGTACTTTGTGCATAATCTTTAAGAATCATGCCAATGTGGGTAGAAGGTTCCAGGAAGATATATTATTTTCCTTCTAGGTAAGCTGTGTGTACTCCAACATGCAATTCATAGTTAAAGATTCTATAATTTTAAGACAGTTATGGTGACCCTATACTATTAATGTTCATTCGGGGACTTCTAAGAAACTCGAATTTCTCTCTGGAATTTCTTTTGCCTTAGTCTCTTGTTTTCTTCCAGAATTGATCTTGCCTTCTGATATTTTTATCAATGATTTCAAATGTTTACTATTTATTCATTTAAACTAATGATAAGCATCTAACATATATGAGGTCTAATATTAGATATTGGGGATGAAAAAAATCTCAAAAAACAAAGGAATTCACTGCTTCAGAAGTCCAGGGAATATTTACTGTCTTGGTGGTTTAGAGCCTCATGGAACAGTAAGGGAGTGGGGAAAGCAGAATGAAATTATATGATATGTTTTCATCGACATTTTGCCCCAGATAGCACAGCTTCTGATGATGGGCAGGACATCAAGGGATGTAGTATTGGAACAATGATGGTGGATGACTGGTGACCAAAGTCTGCATTTTCATCATAAAACAAAATTTTTCTGCTATGTTCAGTAGCAATTTTTCAGGAGACAAGATCTGACCTATCACATACTTAAATATAAATAATAATACATCAAGGAAGTACCTCATCAATAGTGCTCTGTTGAAAGGAGTCCTATGATTTAGTTTTTCAGACAGAGCTTTTAGAGATGATAATCATCCTGAATTTTCCAGCCGTGTTCAGAGAAATAAAACTAATTTTAACTTTGTTCTAAAAGTATTGCTTTAAATGGGCTTCTGGCTAGCTACCAAAAAAAATGTTTATTGATTTAATTTGCTGACTAATTGCTAACAAAGAGATTTCAGTATCATCTGCCTGATAAGAATGCTTATTTGTATTGGCAGATCCGGTAGACATTTTCTTCAGCCTGGAACAAACTTTGGACCCAGGAAATATAAAATAATGTGTTTTTTCTGTCCATGGTTTCTATTCAGGTGAAATCTGGCTTCATTAAAAACAGAACAAAACAAAAATAAAGCAATAATGCTTGAGAGGAAAAAAGAAGTTGTAAAGTGGCTAATGGCTGGGTTAAGTGGTGAAAGATCTATTATTAGCTTTTTGTAGCTCAGGCATTTGGAGGAGTCTACAACATCCTGATTTTGGTATAAGATACTAGTCCTAATATTAGTATTAGTTACCAACCCATTATTCATTAGATGCCTCCATGATGTTACTCCTAAAGTCAGCAGAAAGGGTATTTCCAGAATGGGAGGTTTCTACGAAAATTGTTGTGGTTCAGGAGAAAATATGCTGTGAAATCTTAATAGCAATGTGCTGGTTGTCACACCAAGGGTAGTACCAGCAACAACAATAAATCATGTTTCCCCTCTTCTTCCCAGTGTGATCTTCCTCCTCCTATGTGTCAATAATATGTACTTATCAATCACCTTCCTTGTTCTAGACATTGTAATATGTACTAGAATTATGCATTTTTTCATTTAATATTCCCTACACATGTTTGAAATAAATGTTAAAAGTCTCATTTTATCAAGTGTGGAAAAAAGCCCTAGATAGATAAAACAATCAACCACATTCAACCCACTAAAATATGAAAAAAGTAGGATTCAAACTCAGGCATGTCTGTCTCAAAAGTCTGTGTCTTTTCCATTCTGTTGCATTGTTTCAAATTTGCACAGGACAGCATCAGAGTATGTTAACTATTGTAATTATTTGCTTCTGTTGTAATCATGATAATAGGTGTACAAATATCTAGTTATATCTCTTTCTTGAAAGAATAGCTTATTCCATGCTACAGACTACTTGAACACAGGATAGATGTCTTATATTTATGTCCCAAATTTAGCAGTGTTGGCGAAACAAAAACTGGAGCATTAAAAAGTAGGGGTACACAATTTGAATGATAAAATAAAATTTTACCTGAGAATATACAGGTGTCTTTTTATTGTCTTTTTAAAATTACTTATAACTTCAGATGATTAAAAAATTAAATTGACAATAAGAAGGCAAAATACCATAGAATCCAGAGTATTTTGATAATAACCTACAGCTATAAGCAGAGAATCTCTGGAAAGCTGCTCCACTTGTGATAGTGACAGATTAAGCATCTTTAGATAATGATCTGAAAAAGTGCCCTCTGCATTTAGTCAGCACTTTAACTGCTGTTTGACTGTAATAGTTCCCTGAACCAGATCCCAAGAGCCCCAGGATGCTTGGGATCTTTGGAAGGACTAGCAGATGTTGGCATCAATCCCAACCTTTCATTTTCTGGCTGAGCTTGGGTTCGGCACATTCATTTGGTCTCATATTCATCCATTGTCAAATTACTCTAGTAGGATTGCTATGAGAATGAAATAAACTAATGCATAAAAGTGCTAAACATACTATCCCATATATAAAGGCTTTTTAAATGCCTGTTTTTCAACCTAAAATTCAATTCCTTTTTAAGGATATTTATTGGATTTTAATCTTTCTTATTAATTTTTTACTATAAGATAGATGCTTTCAAATAAGATGAAATTTATTAAGTAATGTCCTGAAATATGAAACATGGTGCATTGATACAAAGTTAAATTATTACTTATTCTCTAGAAATTGATGAGTTAAGTATTTCAGCTAGTTCTAGTTTCTTTTTTTGTGTGGTTGTTTTTCAATCTAATTTTGCCTGAATAACCACAGGAAACCCCATGTTAAGCGGTGACTCAGATACACTTTGCAATAATAGCTATATTAACTGACTTTTAATGCTATTTTACCTCCCACTTGTTCTCCACATGTCCCTCAGGTTTAATAAAGCTGAAAACATTTTATTTTATTGTCTCAAACTATTGATTATCTGTTTAATGTAATGTTGAGAACTCAGTTATATATTGCCTTTGCCACGCTGATTAAATGAATTATCTTAAAGAAATAAGGGTTCTGCTTTAAATCAAAGAGCCCTAATACAGAATAAAATTGTTTCTTTCATATATTACTTGAGGCTTCATTAGAAAGCACACAAACTTTATTCTCAATCTTGCAAAGAAAAGAAATTTGATTGTTTCACAGTTGATTTAGGTATTTCTAGGAGCATTGGGTGACAATTTAGATTTCTACTTCTTTGTTTTATTGCCAACATTAGCTTACTTAAAGAAATAAATAACAGACTCACTGACTTCAGAGAAAGGGAAACATAAATAAGGGAAAAATCCTTTGAATTTTAACTTCATGTAAAAAAACAAACAAACAAACAACAACAACAACAACAAAAAAAAAACGATTACAAACAAAATAGAACATCTGCATAAGAGCAAGACAAAAATATGTTACTATTTAAACCAATCCTTAGATTTGTCTACTGTTAATAGAGACCAATAAGGGAGTAGATATGACTGAACTATTTAATGTAAAGAAGATGTATATGATTTCCTGCATCCATCTTGAGAATGTATTGCTTACACATATATTTGCTAATGGACTCGATTTCCTTGTAGGGTTGCACTAACACTGCAGAAAATACACAGCACCATTTTATTCTGCAGACCACATGGCCCCTACCATGGACATTTTTTTTCTCAATACTATTCCTTATCATAGGGAAAGTATTTATCTTGTTTAGAAAAAGCTCATCATTTCTCAACCCAGGATCTAAACAGGTCATACGAATTGGATTTTTAAATATACTGACATGACTAGTCACACTGATTGTCTAAGGAAAGAGCATTTGAACTAAACCATGCCATTAAATTTTTGAATCCAGAGCTAGAGAAGGAAATTCACTTCTCTCTGAAAGGAAACCTGAGCCCAGGAGTTCCAAAGACTGCTAATGCTAGTCTTCTGGAAGAAGCCATTCTGCAGTGGAAGAATGAATGAAAAATTCAAAGACTACAAAAACAATGTGCAAAGTGAAAATCTGAAATATTTTAAATCCTTTACCATCTCTACCTCATTGATACCCTTTGTGATTATATGTGAGTAAAAAAATTCTCTTTTTTGCCTTAGCTAGTTCAAACTCAGGTTTTGTAACTTCCAGCAAAAGATTACTGGTTTTGTCTCCAAGGAGACAGAATTAGACTACATAGTGCAGTGGCAGAAATATGATCTCCCAATACTTCATTTTGGAAGTAATATTTGAAAATATTGTGGGCAGTATTTTTATTGAGACTCTTGCTATAGGAAAATATTTCTGCTAATTCATTGTGTCTTCAAACAAGGCTTCAGAGGTATATTTTATTTGTTTGTTTTTTGCCATTCTGAGAGCTGAAAAGAAATAGTCTCATCATGAAAAACTGAACTTATAAATGTATAACTTTATATACTATATATAAAAGGAGCTAGTCTGTGTTTTCCCATCAGACCTACTGATGCTGAAACTGAGCATTTACATGATTTGCTTTAAAGTTACACACTCAAAAAATACTTTATTAAAGAAACAAGATAGTTGCTAAATATATCTGTAAAATACTACACAGAATTATTTTAATTACTAAAGTAGTGTTGCCATTTTCTCTTTTTTTCATAACCTTAATAAAACATCATCTAGATCAGTGGTCTTAAAAAGACTAGCATAATCACATCTCACAGGGTAAACAAGATAGTTATGGTTATATTTTATTGAATAAAATGGAAGTTAATATTTCCAATATGGGTTAAAATTGGCTGCTTCACCTAGTCTGCATGGCAAGTATACGTGTATCTTCTATGTACAGGATTCATTTTAAGGAAAGAGTAACCTAAGGATTTTTAGCCCCATAATATGCTGAAATAAAAAAATTTAAAAATCAATCAATAAATAAATATAAGCTTAAGAAAAACTAGCTGTTTCCACCTAGAACATTAATGTCACCCAGAGAAGGAGGAAGGATACTTTCTTTAAGAGAGTTTGTTCAACCTATATCACCTAAGTAAACTCTAAACTAGATTCTTTCCTTGCTTTCCTTGTCCTGTATTCCTTCTTTCCTTTCTTTTCTTTCTTCCTTCTTTTCTTTTCCACTAGGAAAATGGAGAGGAAAAAAGAAAGGTCCTATCAGTTTCCAACAAAAGTTTTACTGTATTTCTGTTTCCCTAGGGGCCTTGGTCTCCTCTGGGATAAGCACTATGTGTGTGGCCTGAGGCCTGTCTGAGAGACCACCCCTGGATGAAGAGAGCCTTCCAGGAGGAGGGAGAAGAGGCCCTAGAAATGGGAGAAAGCAAAGCCACAAAAGGATCAAGCCTGACAGGGCTGTGCAAGGAGCCAGTGCCACTGAGCATACTTCTGAAAACAAGCATTCTGGATGGATTTTCCTCTATTCTTGCCAAAATTTTCCTTCTGGGAATGGGGCCACAGGACTCTCTGTTGCCCACACCCTTAGGTAGCCACAGGGGAAATTCAGAGACTAAAGCTATCCCCTGCTGCACGCTGCTGGTATGCCCCATCCCTGATGGAAGATTAGTGTCCATTTATCTTATGAGAAGTCAAAAATTAACACAGCAGTGTTCCCAGTCCTCTCCCTATCTGCAAAAAAGGATTTGGGCTTCTCTTGCTTAGTGTTTTCCCCCTCCACACTCTTTCAGGGAGGCCTCTTCCATCGCCAGATGCGTTTTTGGCCAGTGGATGTGCCAGGCAAAATAAAGGGGGAAAAGGGTTCCAAGGTCTAGTGATTATGAATGAAGTTATCTTTTTAGGTTAGTTTTAAGGAAAGAGAATGAGAATAGTTAAATGATTTGAGGGTTGTTGATGGGAAAGAAAAAAATTGAGCAAATGTCTTTATAAACTAATGCTTCGCAAAGCGTGGTGCAGAGCCCAGTAGCATCAGCATGGTTTGGGACTTGCGAATTCTCAGGTCCCACCTCAGACCTGCTGAATCTGATACCCTGAGCATGGGATGGAGATATCTCTTAACATGCTTTCCAGGTGACTCTGATGCCTGCTAAAGTTTGAAAACTGTTGTTATAAACTGTTATTTCCACAGTGAATGAAAATTGGAGGTAAAAATTTGAGTTCTTTTAAAACAATTGTACTCTTCCTGTGGTCATACACTTTGGCCCTAAGACTGGAAGCTGTGAATCATTGACATGATAGAGTTGCACTTTTCCTACTAGTATTCATTGCACAGAAGAGTGGTCTGATGTCATGGATCTTCATTCTGAGATACTGCCTTGTTCTCCTGCAGAATCCCTGAGCAGGCCAGCACTGCTGCTTGGAAAATATATCACAGGATGCATATAATGTTGAAGGACCAATCGTCCATCCTTGGGGTCTGTGCTCAAGAATTGATGTTCTCAAAGCCCTGTCTTCATGTGCATTTAACTTTTTGCTCCAGATTTCATTCCTGCATAAAGCTTTTTGCAGAACTGGAAAGAGGCTGGAGGGTAGGAGAGAAAACAAATGTTCCTGTGATCCAAGTTTTCCTAGGTCCTATGAGGTTATAAATACAGAGAAGTTTCAGTACTAACCCAGATATTTCACTGTTTTTGCTCTACCTTCTTCAGAGAGGGACTCAGCACCTCAAGTCTCCTTGCAGTGTCTTATGTGATGTTCATAAATCAGGTTGGCAGTTACCATATTCACCTGTCCCACATAAGGTATCTTTTGTTGCACATCCCCTACCTGATCAGTTCAGATTCATATGGAGTACAGACATGTAAATAGGCTATTATATAGGCTATTATATTATAAAGGGTTTTCTTTAAGCCTGTTTTAAATAAATAAATAAAAGCAAGACATATGCATGGTTTAAAAAATGAGTATAGGCCGGGCGTGGTGGCTCACGCCTGTAATCCTAGCACTTTGGGAGGCCGAGGCGGGCGGATTGCTCAAGGTCAGGAGTTCGAAACCAGCCTGAGCGAGACCCCGTCTCTACCAAAAATACAAATAAATTAATTGACCAACTAAAAATATATATACAAAAAATTAGCTGGGCATGGTGGCACATGCCTGTAGTCCCAGCTACTCGGGAGGCTGAGGCAGTAGGATCGCTGAGCCCTGGAGATTGAGGTTGCTGTGAGCCAGGCTGACGCCACGGCACTCACTCTAGCCTGGGCAACAAAGTGAGACTCTGTCTCAAAAAAAAAAAAAAAAAAAATGAGTATAATGGAAATATGTAAAACAAAAAGTAACACTGCCTTCTCTCACTCTTGATTTCCTATTCCCCAATTTTTTTGATCATCCTTATTGAAATGTTTTATGCATACTAGCATATATATTCTGTTTTATGCACACAAATGGGACCATTTAGTGCATACTATTCTACATTTATCTTCCTCATTTGATAGCTTGGAAATAGCTTTGCAATATTTTTTATGGCACCATAATATTCCATCATGAGAATATGCCATAATTGGAAACATAAACTCTCAATTATAACCCTTTCCCACTTTTCCCTTTCACAAAGAATGTTGCAATAAACATTCTTGGATGTATAATCTGATGTACTTCTGTGAGTGTATCTGTGATTAAATTATTGCCCATGAATCAAAGAGTATATGTATTTATAATTATGATTGATATTGTCAAAATGCACAACTAAAATATTATACCCAGTTGTCTGCACATTGCCTTTCAATGAGAGTCCTCATTTGCTCACTCACTCAATACTGAGTACAGTCGGCCCTCCCCATCCACGGAGTTTCATGTGTACAGATCCACCCAACCTTAGATTAAAAATATTAAAAAAGAGGGAAAAAAAGAAAACACAATAATAAAAATAATACAAATTCAAAAATGCAATACAACAATTATTTAAATAGCACTTACATTGTATTAGTATTATAAGTAAACTAGATATGATGTAAAGTATGCAGGAGAATGAGTTATACACAAATACTCTGCCATTTTATATCAAGGACTTGAGAATCTGTGGATTTTGGTATTCATGAGTGACAGCCCCTCCTTATGCCCTAACCCCTATGCTGGTTAATATTGCATGAAATGCTGTAGGGGAAGAAGAAACCTCTGCTTGGGTCAGGAATGACACATGCCACCTAAGACATACCTGAAAGGGCAGCCCTTTGTTAGGCTTAAACTGACTTCTTGTCCAATTTACACAGGCTAAGGAAAAGTTCACTGTTGAAAAAGCCAGGCCAGATGGTGTTAAGCCAGACCTAAGAGCTGCAGGAGGAACTGAGCCGCCTACACAGCCAGCTTGTTAGGGGAATGGCAGCCAAGGAGTTCAAATGTTTCCTCTCCCTTATTTTCGATTCTATTTTTACTCTATAACATTATGATTAATAACAATATAGAAGAGACCTACATAGGGGTCCCTGAGTTTCTACCAGCCCTTGTTCTTTTATCTGCCATCCCTGCTGAACTTTGTAGACATGATGGGTATCCTAAAGGACTTTTATCAGATGAAATACAGTCAAAATATAGAGTTTATTGAAGAAAAAAAAAAAAAAACCCAAATCTACCAACCTCAACCTCATCTCCAAGGTCTTAAAAAGGAATTTTTCTCACTCTTAGAGGTCCTTCATTTGTTAGGTTCTCATCACACATTTTTGTTGTTGTTGTTTGCATTTCAATTAGAAAATTTTTCTGCTACAGACTTGCTGACAGACTACAGCTTGACCTGTAACAAAGGACCTGAACTATGTGTTTTACTCACATCATAATTTAGCAGAAGGCTCAAATCAGTGGTTTATGCTGAAGCTTTTTTATTTTTCCTTTACAACTAATTGCATTGCTTAGAGTGTTTTAGCTTAAGGGACAAGAGAGAAGTTTCTGGTTTTCCCTTGCCCTTCCATGAAAAGAGGTCTTAAATGAATGACTTGTGACACAGCCTTACACACCACAGCAGGTCTCACTACACACTTTGTGCCCAGCCATCACTCACTTTCAGCTGCTTTCTTGTAGCATAGTGGACTGAGAAAATAATGCTAACTCTGTGTGTGTGTGTGTGTGTGTGTGTGTGTATACACACACCCAGGCAAAGGAAACTATATGCTACTGCATCTTAATTCTGAACCATTGTCCAGCAATCATGTTTCCCCTTTCCTGACCAACACTAAGATAGGGGTTAAATTGCTATCAAATGCCTGAACTGCCGCTGGAAGGTCAAGGCTGCTGTTTTTCCTAACCATATAATCTAAAGCCAAATCTACTTTCATGGGAACTGGGGCCTTAAGAATTCCGCTGCACTGAAAAGTCTTTTTCATGAACCTCGATACTATAGATGAAACATTCAAGAATAGCTAGGAAAACATGGAAAAAATAAAAGACACAAGGAGAGATTAACTCTATAAAATGTAAGAACATAATATAAAGCCTGTGTTATTAAAACAATATGCTATTCTCACAGGTCTGGGCATATAGACCCTAGGATAGAATGGAAAGTCCAGAAATAGAGTCATACACATATGGAAAGTTGGCATATAATAAAAGTGACTTTTTTTTCTTTTTTTTTTTTTTTGAGACAGAGTCTCGCTTTGTTGCCCAGGCTAGAGTGAGTGCCGTGGCATCAGCCTAGCTCACAGCAACCTCAAACTCCTGGGCTCAAGCAATCCTCCTGCCTCAGCCTCCCGAGTAGCTGGAACTACAGGCATGCGCCACTATGCCCGGCTAATTTTTTATATATATATCAGTTGGCCAATTAATTTCTTTCTATTTATAGTAGAGATGGGGTCTCGCTCTTGCTCAGGCTGGTTTTGAACTCCTGACCTTGAGCAATCCGCCCGCCTCGGCCTCCCAGAGTGCTAGGATTACAGGCGTGAGCCACAGCGCCCGGCCAAAAGTGACATTTTAATAACTAGGGCAAAAGACCATTTTAAGAAATATTGCTAGGACAACTGAATAACTGAATAACCATTTGAAAAGAGATGAAATTAGATACACATCCAAAACTTAGGGATAAACTTCAAAATAATGAGATCTAAATGTAAAAAATGACAACAGAGATGTAGTAGAAGAAAAATGGCATAAATGGGCATAAAGCATAGATAATTTATCAACATATATAAAAATGGTTTCTAAACATAAGAAAAGGTACACTGTTGATTAACTACAGGGTGTAGAAGGGAATAGGATGGGAAGATTGGCATAGTGACATTTCACTAAGTATATCTTTTATACAGTTTTGACTCTTGGAGGCAAGTTAACATTTTACTACTCAATAAGTAAAATAAAGCCATACAAACTGTAGGTTTCAAAAGCAAAATGGTTTACAAGCAAAATTATGTAACTTATTTCCAGTGAATCATTACCACGTAGGGAAAAAAACAGAGCTAATCTTAGCAAATTATGCAGACTTAAAAAAAAAAAAAATTGCAGGGGGAAGGGTTAGCAATTCTCACACCATTTTCTATGTATTCTACAATAAAGTACATATATTGAAAATAATAGCCATGCTCTCACTGTTGAGAAAGAGTTATAGAGAGAAGACAATATTCCTGTGCCATTGGATTGTAATTGGAGTCATCAAGATGAACATATGAACCCTTAGTACACATTTATCTATATATTATATAATCTGAATCTAATCTGTATCTATGTAATATCAGTGTGTTCGTATGTGTGAATAGTTTCTGAGTTCTGTCCAATAAAAGAGCTTGAAAACAATGACACACCAATAGTAATGGGTACACCTAATGTTTACTTAAGGAAATGTGGGATTCTTGGAGAAATGACTGATTCCAGGACGGAGCAAGAAAAATATAAGATGAGCCTGAAACATTATATGCCACCAACTATGCCAGAAAGTAAAAGTGTGTAAACATGTTGGGATATATCTAAGAACACAGTAATCATCCTGAATAAGCTCTACTATGATTTGAATGTGTCCTTCAAATTCATGGAAATTGAATCTTCGATGAGGCATTAGTAAAAGGTGAGCCCTTTAAAAGGTGACTGGATGAATCCATTCATGAAATAATGGATTAATGGGTTATCAGGGGAAGGAAACTGGTGACTTTATGAGAAGAGGAAGATATACCTGAGCACACTAGCATGCTCAGTCCCTTTGCCATGTGATACCCTGCATAGCCTCGGGACTTTTCAGAGAGATTCCACCAGCAAGAAGGCTCTCACCAGATATAGCCCGTTGACCTTGGACTTTTCAGCCTCCACATCTGTGAGAAATAAATTCCTTTTTTTGTATAAATTACTCAGTTTCAGGTATTCTATTATAAGAAACAGAGAATGAACTAATACATTATTTCACTAGCCAAATATAGATCAATTTGAACAATGAAATAATGATAGTAACAGGATATTACCCACTGAATAAAATAAGAATTAACCTGTTTATGTCAACGTAAGTAAAGAAATAAGTATTTAAATAAATAAAGGCATGGAAAGAGCTTTATATAATAGCAACATGATGATTAATATATTTAAGTAGAATGATGGAGTTAGAAAATCACCTTTTATCATCATCATATTTATAATTGATGCTGGCAAGAATCAGCAACAGCTGCAATACTAATGGGTACAAAGATGATAATGAACTAGATATTTTCACGGTCTCAGAGTATGTTCCCACAAATTATTTACTCATTACAAAGAGGAAACAGACATTTTAGAGTAGGAAACCTGGAAGACACAACTATATCCAAGTGATTTAAGTTAACATTATCAATACTGGTACAAGCAAAAATAATTTGCCTCCTGATTTAATGCATGGAGGAAAATACAACATCGCTTCTGTGGTATTTCTTCGAAAATGCACAACATGAATCTTAGCATGGTGAGACACAAGACAAAGCAAACTAAGGTAAATTCTACAAAATCTTTCTAAATTCTTAAAAGAAATGTTAATTTCATGAAAGACTACAAAATCTTATGATACAGGTTAAACTAGACTAAAGTGACATGTTTCTTCAAATGTTGTGTTATACTGGATTGCATCCTGGACTAGGAGAAAATAGCTATTAAAGACAATTTAAAAAATTGAACTTAAATTATGGATTAGATAATAACATTGTATCAAGTTTACATTTTTTGACTTTGTTAATGATTTTGATAATATGAAGTAATATAATGCAATGTCCTATTTAAAGAAAGTAAACACTGCATTATTTAGGTGTAAAAATCCATAATGTCTACCTATTTATTCTAAAATAGTTCTGAGGATAGGAAGAGAGAGAGAGAGAGAGAGGGAGAGAGAGAGAGAGAGAAATTAAATAGATCAAATATTTTAGCAACTGGTGAATGCCAGTACGGGATGTGTCATTGTTCTTTGTACTATTCTTGCAAACTTTCTGTAAATTGGAAATTACATAAAAATAAAAGATGTAAAATCTGTGGGCATAAATATTATGGGTAAAAACCAGAAATGTTCAGTGACTCAAAATAAAGGTACATGTATGATTCCATATGTAATTTTACTTTCAAATAGTTTGTTGTAGCTTTACAGATTTTATGTGAGATATGTTGTTTGTAACTTGTTTGTAAATAATTGTTAGTCAAAAAATAGTATTTTTCTTATGTGAGAGATGCATAGCCTGAGGCTTTTGGATATTTCGAACTGAGCTTAAGATTGTAGTAAATGATCATATAATTTAATAGCAATATTCCAACTCCAAATTCTTTTTTTAAGATTTCTACAAGGTCATCATTTTGGGGAAGGAATTCTTAAGGGAGATTATTTTTTTCCCTGTCATATAGAGTCAAGGTCCAGTTAAGCAAGTTTTCTTCTTTCTTGACAGAACAGATTTTTTTAAATTTTAAATTGTTCATGCCAATTTTAGAGTGTATGGTCTTAGTCTGGAGGTCTCTGATATACTTTCCTAACTTTTTTGTCACCCAGCCTTTGTCCTATTTCCCAAAAAATGGCCCATTAAAATCTAATGCTTAGCTTCCTTGGAATTGACAGCTGCTTCTTTGATCACTCACCCCTCTGGATTGTGGCTTTCTTATTTTGTTAAGTGTCTGAGAATTTCCTATCTAGCTTCCCAGCTCAGCAATGAATTTTAAAGGTTTTCTTTGAACTGCTTTATCATAAACAGCACTTTTAGAGGTTTGATAATAGAGAGTTTTCAGAAGCATTAATCAACATTTTGCCTGAGATAGAATACTCTGTTGTTATTATTTACAACCTTGGAGAGCAAAATTGGGTCAAGGAAAAAAGAGTCATGCATTAATAGCCAATAGTGGCTCAGTTTATCTGAAAATTTTCTACAGTTATTAGAAGGACAAAAGTAAGAACATGATTTTTAAAAATAATTAACTTATCAATACTAAAATCTTATTTGATTGTTAACTGTAAGAAAATATGCTAAAATTTATTTTTGTTAACATATTTCATGCTATGTATTACAAATGCAGTATTATTGTAAAATGTAAGATATGTATGTGTACATTTAATTTTACTAACCTATATGAACACTGTCAGAAGAGGGTAATACTTGTAATAGGCAATATGTTCTTATAAATTGATGAGACAGGCACAATCTAATAGAAAAATAATTACTGCTTATGAAAAAGATTTTCTCAGAAAATAAAATCAAAGCACTCAATAAATATATGTAAAGCTATGGCCAATTTCACTATTAATCACGTTACATCTTTTACCCCCAAAGTGAAAAAAACCTAACGCACCCTATTTCTGCCACAGCTGAAAGAATACAATACTCTCATATATTGCTGGTGCCAAAGACAATAGTTAGTTTTTGGTAAACAATTTGTCATTATTCATATGTCCTTCAACAACCCAAACCCATTCCAAGGAAATGTGCCACTCTTTAAAAAATAAGCACCAAGAGGAGGGACTACATAGGTACAAGGATGTTTACCACAGCATGCTTTTTATTGGGAAAAACCTGCAAAAATGGGAGTGTTGAAAGCATGTGAGTAATTGAAACAATCAAAGTAGAGCTGCAAACTGGTATATTAAGCAGTCACTAAGACTAATAATACTGAAACCTCCATTTAGCTTAAAGACATATCCATAAAGTACTGTTAAGTAGAAAAAACAATAGAGTCTGTATAAGTATATTACTATTTTAAAGGAAAAATGTCAAGATTTTTATATGTGAAATCTTATGTATTTATATGCTATTCACATCCATCCATCTATGGCATATGTATATATGCTATGTAAATGTTTGTTATATATTTGTATAAAACTATATAGGCTTGGAGAAAAATACATGAAAATATACCTATGAGGTGGTTTAAAATGTATATGGGTTGAAGAGAAGGGAGAATTAGGTGAAAAGAATGCAAGCAATGAAGTAAAAAAGAAATTCTGTATTCTTTAAAAGATAAAATTATCTGTGCATTTATATAACAAATAATATGTGTGAAAGATACTTAGAATGCCCAAAATTCATTACATTAGACATTGTTTCAAGTCATCTTTAAATTGTTAACTACAGGAACACTCATACACTGCTGGTGGGACTGCAAACTACAACCTCTGTAGAAAGTAATATGGAGGTGTCTCAAAGAGCTATAAGTAGAACTACCATTTGATCCAGCAATTCCACTACTGGGCATCTACCCGAAGAAAAAAAAAGACATTCTGTAAAAGAGACATCTGCACTAGAATGTTTATAGCAGCACCACAATTGCAAAGATGTGGAAACAACACAAGTGCCCATCAATACATGAGTGGATTAATAAAATATGGTACATGTATACCATGGAGTTCTACTCAGCCACAAAAAACAATGGTGATATAGCACCTCTTGTATTAATTGTGGATTAACCTGGAGCCCGCTCTACTAAGCGAAGTATCACAAGTATGGAAAAACAAGCACCACATGCACTCACCATCAAATTGATATTAACTGGTCAACACTTAAGTGCATGTATAGTAATCACATTTATCAGGTGTTAGACAGATGGGAGTGGGGAGGAGGGGATGAGTATATTCACACCTAATGGGTGAACTGTCTGGGGAACAGACACACTTGAAGCTCTGACTCAGGCCGGGCATTAGCCATATATGCAACCTAAACATTTGTACATCCATAATGTGCTGAAATTAAAAAAAAAAATTAACTACATTTAACATGAATTTCTTTTCAAATTTGATGGCAATTCTTCCACAGAGTATTAGCTATTGAATCTTAAGGTGGAGTAGACTTCAGTCTACAAGTAAATTGATTTGATACTTTGCAATTTTAAAGTGCACATGATTAAAAACAAGCATCTGTCTAGATTGGCTCTTTATGTAATAACTTTGAAAGATGTTATAAATTTCAAACAACTATATATTTTTAAGGGGCAAAATTTAATTTAGACATTTTTAGAAATAATATGAGCATAAATGAGTGAATACCATATGTTGGGAATTTCTCAGCTCACATCTCCATGGCTTGGGGCGTTTCTCCACACATCTCAGCAGCCTTTGAGAAGGGAAGTGTGTCAACCACACTCAGGAACAAGCTTGCTTCTCTTCCTGCGCTGGCATTTCTATCAAGTTTTGCTGCTCACTAGATAAAGAAGAGAGTGGATTCGCTCCTGCCTCTGCTGGAAGAATTCTAGATGAAATGCACTGCTTCTCCCTGCCTGTGTTGCTCCCTGCTGTGGCCCCAACAGGGTTCAAGCCTGAGTGCCAAATGCTGCTGCATCCCTTGCAGTCTGTCATGCTTCAGAGTCCAGTTGTGATCCATCCAGAAATAGTGGCAGGGTCCCTTTTTCCAAATCCATTCTTTAATTTGTTCCCTGAGGCTTACAACAAAATCTCTCATGAAAATGGCTTTTCCAGCTTTTCATTATCAGTACTCACAAGCAGAGCATTGAGTCTGGCAGGACTCGACACCATGCTTTTCATTTGATTGGCCTCTTCTCTCTCAGTCTCTTTTCCCAAGAGCCTAGGAGCCACCTTTTCACCTTCAGACACTGACGTACACACGTACAATTCTACACTGTAAATTGGAGCATGGCTTGATATTGTGGATGTGTAAAAGGGGCAGGGGTGGGCGTGAGAACTCTTCTTGTCCCTGGGACACTTCAACTTGATTATGGGTCAGCCAGAACAGCTGTTTACATATATAACTAGTTAAAATTATTTGAGAGTGTATGTACACTTGAAACAAAACTTAACGAGCTTGTTCTGGGGAAAAGCTTCATCAAGACTATTGGATCTTTAGAGGACTAAAACAGAAAATAAAAAAAAAAAAGAAAAAAGTCAAGAGTGTATAAATAGATTTTTTTCCAAAATAAGCAGTAACTTTAGAACTTTCAGAGAATTCAATAAAAGTTGAGAGCTGGCAAAAAAACCACACACACACACACACAAAAACCCCACATAATAGTGTACTCATGGTAAAGAGATTTAATTTTGCTTCGTTTAAAAAAGTAGTAGGACACATGCAGTAAATACTAATGATAGGTAGCAAGTATTAGGAAAATAGTATCTATGATGCTTAGAATACAAAACATTTTATTTTATATTTGTATGCTTCAAAAGAGTTAAATTTTTCAAAAATAATCATATAAAATAATGACATATTCAAAGGAGGCAGTATAAATTGAATGACAAAACTTTTTCAAACAGAATCTTAATAGAATGAAATATGGTCAGTTTATAATGTCACCGATATTACCAGACAAGATTCTTAACCAAATAGATCCTATACCGGCAATGACCTTGGGGAAGGTGACATGTGTGCTTTATACCATAGCATTTCAGAATTAGCAATAAGTAATGGGGTTGGCAAAGATAACCATCAAATAAAAAACATAAGTAATTACTGCAGCAATGTAGAAAGGATGCATGAGTCTGGGAAATGAGCCAAGATAAAGGTTATAGTAAGTGTGTTTTTTAAAATGATAGATAGGACTTAGAGGGTAAAAGGATATTCTGGTGCCAAAAAAATATGGGGGTGCTAACTCTTAACTCATGACTCCGATAAAACAGAAAACATACAAAAAATATATATAGTTGGCCTACAATCAAATTTTAAAATCCCGAAATTAATGTTACTTTTCTAATGAATAGATGACTTTTTTCTTATTTTGTAAAATTAATTATAATCTAATTTATTTCAAAACAAACACATTTAAGATAAAAATCATGTGTCAGGCAATTGTATTTAGTGTGTTAATTCAAGTGATATACATAGGGAACTTGAATTTACATTTTAATGTGTAAGTATTCCTACACTAGACAATTCTAGGGCTATCTGAGATATTTCATGACATGTGAAGAACAAGGCATTTAGCTTAGAAGAGTCTATTAATACTTTAGAGCACTGGAGGACTGTGAATGAATTATAAACTAAGAGGGAATTTTTTCATAATAACTACAAAGTAAAATGATCCCAAAATGGTGATGAAGAGAGTTCTGGTTTTGCTTAGGGTGAGAAAGCATTGTTGCAAAAATGGTTAGAAATTAAAAGGAAGAGTTTTAAAAAATAATTCTTCATAACACCGCAGACCTTCATAAATTATCATTCTCTTTGAGGAAAAAAGCTTTGTTTGTCTTATACATCTTGTATTACATTTCCAGCTTATAACAAATAGAGGGCTCTTAATATTAGTTGAACTACAATACAGTTTTACTTATCCAAGTACAAGAGACTGTCAATCATCTTATTATACCTATGGTAGGATTAGGATAGGATTAGGAATAAGGATTGAGTTAAATTGTAAAGTCTGTCTATCTTTGAGAATAATTATTAATAGTTTATAAAGAAGGAAATGTCTACTGTTTATTTTTTAAATTACATATTTAGGCAACTATGAACATTGGAAAAATACTTAATAAAAATGATTATTTTAAAAGCTATTTCATTAGAAAAACTTACAACTGATGGCAATATCTTAGGAGAAAATGTGATGGTTCAGATATAGTAATTCCAATTCTCAGCAACATGGAGCACATGGAGAGAAGGCAACTGGGGTCTAATCTGGATTGTGGACCTGTATTTATGGCTGCTGAGATATCCAAATAGGTAGGCATCACTGCTGTTGTAGAACAGTGACAAAGTCAGCCAAAATATAGGTTTTTGATTTGTTGGGTAGAAGATTTTTTTTTCTCAGGAATCATGCAGAAAGGCCACCATTTTCTGAGAGATTCTTCTGTGGCAGTAAGTAGAAAACGAGTCATGCGAGGAACATGCTATGATCACTGAAGAGGATATGAGATGTCCACTTAGGCTGGCAGATAGGACAATACAGTAAATGGAAATACTGTAAGAGAGTCACAGTCCAGGATTCAAAGAAGGATCCCTTCTGTAATGAGGCTCATTGACATTCAAGTAGAGCTACTAAGTAATGTGGAGACCAAACGGTTAACACAAATCTCTCCTCATTATGCCTTAAAAATATTTTTGAATGTTTAAGAAGAGCAAAAACCAGCACAAATGAGCAGCGGATGCCAAGGCCAACTCAGTAAGAACAGAGGATCATTGCCCTGCATCTTCATTTTTATTTCCAGCTGTGCATAGAAAATTCAAGACCCATAGATCTTAATTGCAAACAAAGTCATTTGAAAGTTTCTTCTTAATTGGGACATGCATATTAAGAACATTCCCTGTGTTGTTTTTTCCTTGTATTTCAGTTACCCTGAAATAGAGTTCATGTCTTATCAACTGCTCTGGAAGGAGAAACCAAACAAAACAAAAACTAAGTGAACCAAATCTTGACAGCATCCTCAATAACATAATCTCTTTGGTAAACACACCAAAAAATAATTTCCCAGGGTGTTAGAGCTTTGGACCTAAGTTCCGAAAGAGCTTAGCAGTGTTTTTATTTTGTTTATTTCCTAATGGAAGTGCCAGTTTTCCTATTGATTTTTCAACATCCCCTGAGTGTATTCTGAAATGTCCATGTAGTCTCCCATATAATCTATAGGTCCACGCTGATAGAATCGTCTAAACCTATCAATCATAAAGGATTTATTAAACCCAAGCTGTGCACCTAGTATTCTAGGGAATAAGAAAGAAGTCAAGGACACATCCCTTACTGTAAAATGATGAAGCAGTAATTTGTCATAAAGCAGTAATTTGTCATAATCAACAATAAAACTGTGTGGGTGTACATAGGAAGTATATAATCTGGTAAAGAATATGATTCCTGTAGCTGCTTAAACTACAGGTGGAAACATTAATGACAAATTTGGTATGTTGACTCTTTGGGATAGAACATTTTGCTACCTAATGTTTGCTCTTGCTTTTAAGTTTATCAAATTGGACTTTTTAGAATGTGTTTCATTTTGTTTATCTTTCCAACTACCTTTTGGGTGACACCGGCACTTATCCTCTTCTTGTTCTTATGTGTAGATTTTAACCTCATGTGTGTTGGTACTCCTTGTTTCAAGACTGATGTGATAGCACATGTGATGGAACAAATAATCCTATTTACTGATCTTAGCATGATTGCTTATTTTTTTTTGTATTTAAGAGATAAATATATTTCTTATGGGGAAAATAAAGAATATAAATATCTTCAATCCTAATCTCTGGCAATTAAAAATATAAACTAGAACTTTAAATAAAATAATTTCAGTTTCAGGGTGGGCTGGGTTGTGTGCAGTGAAGACATAGAGTGAAGGGGCATCGTGCATACAGTAGCACCATGAGTTGGACAGCATTTGTAATCACTACTACCTCCTACTCTTTTCTCCCAAGGTTTCAGTTTTCTCTCCAATCTAGTTGGGTATTTATTTCCCCAGTTCTCCAAATGGGGTGGTCAAACCCTCCAGTCTGCAGCTAAAGGCTACTCTTATTCCTCTATATATTACAGCTTCAAAATGGACAAATTTCTCTATTCCCCATGGACAAATTTCTCTATTCCCCAAAATGGACAAATTTCTCTATTCCCCATGGTCAGTTTTCACAGGTCACTTTGTTATGAAAATAGAAAAGTAAAATAGAACCACAAGCAAGAAAGTGTAATAGAACAGTTAAAAGCAAAAATACAGGATATTTTTATGATATAGAATTGAGCCCCTGTTTGACATATCTGCCACAAATATCCAGGCAGAAGCATATTCACTAGCTATGAGTGAGCCTACTTCTCTACCATTTGCTAATAACCTAATAACACTAGTTAGTGTCTGGAACTAATTGCTGCTTCTCCTCCTCTTCTCTCCCATCTACTCTCCTCTCCTTCTTTCTTTTCTCCCATTATCTGGAAAAACTTTGCCAGCTACTTAACTTGTGTCTGATCTGTTTTCTATTACAGAAAGTCATGCCTCTATCAGACTGTCCCATTAACTTTTTTGTAATAGACACATCTGAGCTTTTTCATGAGTGCTTTTTTGTGGTTTTTTTTGTTTGTTTGTTTGTTTTTTTGGTAACTCTCCCTCCCTCACTCAATAATAGACTTCCAAACCAGTTTTAAGGAAAAGTTTTGCATATATAAAAATAAACAAACATGTAAATAAATACCAATAGGGTCAATAGGATTGAGCTTTCTTCCTGTTGGAATAATAAATAAAGGAGAGAGAGACACAGAGAGAGAGAGAGATGAAGAGAAGAAGCGGAGAAGAGAGAGACAAGATCAGTAGCAAGGAAACTGAGTCACAAGTAGCAACCATTCCTTTGTTTATTTTTAGTAAGAAACTGTTATGCAGGACAAAAAGAAGAGTTTTAATATCCTGCTTAAAACTTCATTATTAAGTTCTACAGGATCTCTATTCTTGAGTTTTACGAGATAGTCCTCAAACTATTTTTGTTACTAAGTATCAAGTTGTCTTAAGTCTGTTTGTCCTGATAGAAAACAATACGTGAGATGGGTAACTTATAATGAGCAGAAATCACAGCTCTAAAGGCTGGTAAGTCCAAGATTGATGAGCCAGCACCTGGCAAGGGCCTTCTTGCTCATGATCCTATCTCAGAAGGCAGAAGGGCAAAGCAGAATAGGAAAGGGCTGAACTTGCCCTTTTATACAAGCATCAATCCCACCCCTGAAGGTGGAGCCCTTGTGAGCTAATCACTCCTTAAAGGTCCCACCTCTTAATACTGTTACAATGGCACTTAAATTTCAACATGAGTTTTTGAAGTGACAAACATTTACACTATATCAAAAGGGTTCCATTAAACATGTTCCTTTTTTCTGTTCTGATAATTTCCCTTTGGTATTAATGTTTGCTCAATGGTCAACAAGAAAAGAGAAAACCAATTAATGATGGACTTTTTCAATTTTTCTGCTCCTACAAATGTCGTTAGGTTCTTTTAGAATGAACATTTGCTTTAGAGAATTAAGTTTCCAGTGTTATACCTACAGACTCACAATAAAAAATTCATCTATGCTTTCAATAACAGTAACAGGTCAAAATAATTACAGAAAGAAAAAAGTGTTCGGCAACTTATTTCAGTTTTGTCTTCTGTAAAATGAAAGGTACTAGAGTCTAATGTTCTAATTTTTTTCCTATTTATAACAATTTTCTTATATCTTACTATTAATAGTTTAACAGCCCACTTGTAGTCTGAAAAAGTTTTAAAATTCATTTTAAAATAGTATAGAACAGTATTCCTCTACTAATTCTAATACATATAGCTCACTGTGGAATATTTTAATATGTGTCAGAAACAGAAGCATTGTATTGTGGTGTTGGGTAAAAAAGAGATAGACATTAAAATAAAGTAGTTTGAGGTTTATTAGTAACTGAATGAGTTACTTAACTTCTCTGTGCCTTAGATTCTTCATTTGTGAAAGATATAGGGCGAATAGGAAAATTAATCAACTGACTAGATGCGAGTGTGTTTGTGTGTATATAATTCTCCAATGTATTAGGCTTTATTAAAGATTTAGATACCTTCTCTTTCCTAAGGCTTGATAGCATGATCTTGGTTGAATCTGGACCTTGGTACTTTATATCTTTGTTAACTATGCATGTAAGCACATTTGAAAAGATAAACACACATATAATTTAAATATATCAGGTAAACATATTTTAATACATTAAAATATACACATCCCATACACACACACACACACACACACTTTTTATTTTTGCTAAGTTTATGCACCTTTGACCAGTAGAATAGGTTAGTCTTGGTAAGTCTTAGTCTAGGAATTCTACAATCGACAATCCCTTTAGGGGGCTGTAACACATTTTTTAGATGTTTACATTTTCTATGCTTCCATATACAAAGCATTGTACATTGGTATTTATTATGTGTTTAATGAAAAAAAGGTCTCAGAATAAAAGTACTTGCTTCAGCTCATATTTCTAATCATTTGCTTAACCTGCACATTTTCACAATTCCTTGGAGCTATGAACTAATGACAGAGTCCTAAGTCATCTGGGCATGGTATTTCAGGCTAGAGAATTACTTCTTGAAAAGAAATTGTGTCATGGACTCTGGAATAATTTGGTAGTCCACTTGTGTACCATCATCTCTTTCGCTTAAATCCAAAATTTCATCATACAATCCATAGAGTTTTGCAATTTGTTTGTGGTTGACAATTAGAAGATCTTTCTTTCTAGTAGTTTTCTCTCTGGATTATAGGGATTAAGTGATTTTTAAATGAACCAGATGTCAATCACTTTGTTAGTATTATCCTGGATAAACTTAAACTATCCCCCGAATTCGATAATTCTTACACTGTTTGTGATAATCCCAGCTGGCAGTCAATCTGAGGTTTGTTTCCTTGACCCTGCCGCAGGGCTGCAGACATTCCCTTATTCAAAAGTTCATTAATTTGTTCATTCAGACTGAAAGAAATATTTATTGAGCATCCACTATGTTCAGTGCATGGTGCTAGACACAAGAAATATAGACCCACCTTGCCACTATGGAGCTTAGGTCCTAGTGGAGCAGTCATGACAATTTCAGCCATGGCAACTATGACATGTAGTATAAAAATTATGTCCATGGAATCAAGGGAACATATGCCATAATGATTACTTTTACTATGAGGGATTAAGGAATACTTCTATCAGTAAATTTGGGCTGAATTTGGAATGAATGAGTAAAAATTTAGCTCATTGAAAAGTAAAACAACATCTTAGGCAAAGGATACAATACACATGGTAACAAAAGTAGTAGAAGGAGGCAGTGGACGTTGATAAACTGAACTAAGTTTTATACAGTTGAAGCCAGTGAATAAACAAAGAATGGGGAGAGATGAAACTGAAGAGATTTGCAAGACTGAACTCATGAAATATACACCATACTAAGATTTGGGTATGTATTTTAAGGGTGTTGGGAAGCCAATAAAGGATTTTACATGTATCAGTGTGTGCATCCTTGGGTAAACATGATTGAAATATGGCATGCTAGCTTTTTAATTGGAAAAGATCACACTGACAGCATCATGAAAGAGAAAACTAATTCAAAGAGAGAGACTAGCTAGTGAACTTATGCTGAAGGCCAGCATGGAGATGATTAAAGATGATCAGATTTATAATAAAGAAGTAGAAACATTTGAAAGATTTTAATAAAGTAAAACCTGCAAGTGTTGTTGATAAACTATATTGGGGAGAGGGTGAACACAACACAATGTCAGAAATGATTTCCAAATTTCTGCATGTGTACTTTATTTGCTGGCCATGTCATATCATTGATATAGAAAATACTGAGAGTTATTAGGGTTAAATCATGAGTTCTGTTTTAGGCATATTACATTTCAGGTTCATATACAATATCTAATAGATGGTTTGAGTATACAGTAAGATATATATGGTTTGAAATTCAGAGAGAAGTTTAGGCTATAACTGTAAATTTAGAATAGTAAGTAATCATTGAATCAATGATTGTAGTTGATTTTGTGTTGGGAAAGAAATTTGAGATATACTTACTGGTTCAAGGAGAATGAATAGCCAGGGTATACTAAGAAAAACAGCCAAGAATGAAGAGAAGATAGCAGCAGAGTGTGGTGTCAGAAAACAAGAACAAGAAAGTTTTTTGAGAAGAAAGACAATGTCAAAATTATTGAATGTTATAAAATTGTTATGTAAATGAGGACTATTAAATGTCCTTTGGGTTTAGTGACAAGGAAACCATTTTGACATCAGCAGGAACTATTTCATTGAGATAGTAAGAGCAAAAGCCAAAGTAAAGTAGGTTGAAAGCTCTTGAGAAGTAAAGAAAAAAACTATGATGTAAGAGAGCTTGTTAAAGAAGTTGGATGGTGAAGATCAGAGGGATGATTACTTAGAAGAGGAATTGAGCAATCATTTTAATGTATGACAGTGCAGTAGCTGGAAGCAACTTGGTTTGAGGGGCAGATCAGAAACTGGAGTTATTTTATGAGGGTAGAGAAAACAAGATAATTATGGTGCTTTTCATGAAGTATATTAAAGTAATGCTAGGTATAAACAGGAATAAGAGATTTAGGCAAAATGTTAAAAGATATTCTTGAATATAAACACTGATATTTTGGATAGGTTAAAGCTGTTTTCCCATTTATTTCTAAAGAAAGCAAAATTCTTGATTTTGTTTCCATTGTGGTCTTGCCCAGAGGAAAGGACATGGAACAAATAATTATCTTCATAGTTTCCTTTTTATTCTCTGGTTCTAAATTCCAAGATTATAGTATATCAGTTTCTGATAGATAACTCTCCCTCCCTTTTTCTTTGCTACACTGGGTATATGATGTCCTGATTTTACACAGGTTTTGGTTAAATTTTGCTTCAAACTATTAAATTCAGTTCAATGACAATAACATATTGAATAACTTTGAAACTTGTTCTTACCAAGATATTACATGTAAGTATCTTTAGGCAAAATAGCTTATAGACAATGATTATTATGCCTGATTCAAAAATATTTATAACTGTACTGACATGTACACATTTAAAATGAGGGAATATTCCTTCTAAATGTGTGAGATATTAGTATCTCACATATGAAAACACTGAAATAAATCATACCCTGTATTATTTCAATGTGTGATCTCACCTGAAGTTTTTTTTTTTTTAATACATTCATGGAATACAATACAGCTGACAATGAAGTGAGTTATTTCAACTTGTTATATAACATACTGAAACTCAACTTAATGAGGAAATTATTGTACTTCCTGGGATTATTAATGTAACTTGTGACACTTTTGCCAATTTAAGATTAGATTTCTATGCATAAATCTAAGTATGTTTATATTTAGTATCAAATGTGTGCTGTATTGATTGGTAATACGTATCTTCCTGGGTTATTGTAAGGGTAAGTTACATAATTTATCATGTAATTTTAGCCAATCAACTTTGTTTTTTTTAAAGAAAGTAAGTTTTATGAAAAGCAAATAGCCAACATATAAATAGGTGATGGTTAGCATTGAGTAAACACAGACATGTTATACAAATGGGTTTCCCTTAAACGCCTTTAAATTATACTGTAGTCCTTTTTTATTAAGAAATTCAAGGATTTAATGACTTTGACAACACAGTAATAGCACTCCATACTTATTTCAATGTAAGAGAACTTGATGTCATAAACTATCTGGATTTCTGGAGAAATAAAATATCTTAAGAACTAACCATATCCTAACTCTTTATAATTATATATGTTTTGAGATGTCTACTCAGCTGATAAGGCTCAGCTATACTTAAGGAAAAGAAATAAAATGGCTAGACGTAAATACATATTTTCAGAAACTTAAAACACTTTGTAGTGAAATATTTTTAAAATTAATTAATATTTTTGTTATTTTTTCCTTGCTATTTAAATAATTACCATATTCTTATTTTTGGATTTCTGAGAAATTGATATAAGGCATTCATTTTTATGATCCTCCTTTTTTATGATACCTTATCATTCAATTTAAACTACTACATTGAATAACTAATAAGTATGCATTTCTAGGTATTTGAATGACATTTTTATGCTTTTTTTTATCGAAGTAAACAAAAAGACTGAATAAATTTTTGTATAATTATACCAAGACAGGTGAATGATAATCAGTTAGTACTGCTATATTAATTCCTAATATAAATATATATTCTTTTTATATTAATATACTTAAGAATCTTTTACTTTTAGTAATTTAAAAATTTCCCCTGCCTTAACATTAAGTTTAGTTTATATATTTGAAAATATCTCTGAGAGACTAAGTCAACATAGAGACTCTTCTGTTTCTTTGTCTATTTTATTCAATTTTTTTTTAGAAATGTTTTAAAAAGCTTCATTAGTGTGCCTGTGTTTTTTCAATATCATTTGAATTAGTTCAATATAATTCCATAGATTTAAAAAATTTAAAAATCATGTGTAACTTGGGGTTAAGTGTCAAGTGTCAGGATTAACACTTTATAAACAGGATTAACTGTTTATCCCTTCATTTGTTTCCTAAGATATATTTAAATTAAATTTTTTTCCAGATTTTTAAATTACTAAAAACAATAAGCTATCTGTGGTCTGAATGGAGTATCAAACATGATAAATATGACAAAGAGCGTTAAAGAATAAATTAGTCACTTAAAAAAATTAAGTATTAGTTTATATTAGGGCAGTCCAAATATTATTTAATTCAAAGTTTAGAAAGTAAGTATTGTAAAGATTTAATTATTTAAATTATTTATTGTTGATTATCTACCCTCTCAACCAATCATGTCAAGAATTGTTTCAGTATTAGATTAAAAAGTATCCAACAAGGCAGGATCCTATTTGTATTAACCTGGAATCTTAACATGTGGGATGGGAACATCTGAGTAAATTCTCTGTAAGCTTTAAAATTTCCAGACTTCTTTGAAACTTCTGAGTATGAAGTAGTGGCCCAAGAGTTCTCATCAAGAATGTGTCCACCTTCCAGGTTGGAAGACACTATAGAGGTCTTTCTTCCAGAAGAAAACTCCACGATTCCAGTTTTCAGTTGTCCCTATGTCCTCCCCTGACTGCCAGGCTAATAACCATGTTAAGGCACATATAATCCATCCAGGGGTGTGCTGGGCCTGATTAGGAAGGAAAGGAACTATAAAACCAAAGAAGTGAAATCTACACAACATGTACTGGCAGGGATCTAAGACTATTCATGAGACTGAATTGATTCTGAAGTTGCTCCATTAAGGAGGCTGGAAAATACGACCCATTTAGGGAGAGTTTACTGACTTTGGAAAACTCTTTTGGAACATAAGGATTGAATATCTTGGCCTAGACTCAAGGGAATGGATCTTAAAGATATGCAAATGTAAACTCAAAGTTACGGTGATCCCTAGAAAACTCTGAAAGAAATGATAGCTCACACTGAGCAAGGTGGAAATGCCTTCATAAGAAAAGGAAGGGTTAAAGTTTATGGAAATGGGTATTCTGGGATAGATATATTATGCAAGATCAGAAGTCTAGCCAGAGTATTGTATTCTTGGTGAAAGAATAGAGGACATGATGTTCACCAAGACCATCAAGAATGTGTTAGTGGAAAGGTGCCACAGCATCATGAAGCTCAGTGATGGCTCTCCTCTGAACAGAATATAACTTCGTGATAATGGAAACGTTAGGGCCTCTGAAACAGTATAGACCAGTTAGGAGTGCTTATCTACCAGAAGCCAGGAAGAGGAGACAATTGTCATAGTGACTGAGAATTCCGATTGCCAGCCAAAGGGTCTGATCTCAGACGGTTATAGAAATGGTTAATAAAGCCTGACATTCCTAGGGACAAAATAGATGGGCAGTAAATGAGGAAACTGCTTAATATGATTATCTAAAAGAGAGCAATATTAGATAAACAGGAATCTGAGGGCAGTTGTCCTAATAAAAATTTAAAAATCCCTTGACCAGTTTCTGGAACATATCCCAGTTTTGACTTCAGATCCACAAATGAAAGAGGTGGCTGGTTCTCCTTGGGAAAGGACTGAGCAACAGCATGGCCAGTTTACATTCTGAAGCTTTTTCTTAGGTCTTCCATAAAGAGATTTATGGCCATTACCTTAAATTATTTTACAATAAGAAAAGGGGAATGCACAGATATTTTACTGTCCAGAAGACATTGATATCCAGAGAATGAAAACACCATCATAGATCCTCAATTAGAGAGTCTGTGGGGGCCAGAAAGAAGTGGAGTCCTGACTGAAGTCTGGATTTCAATTTGTCTGCAGACTTACCTGATCATCATTTCACTGGCCCTTGAGTATATAACTGAGATGGACATACTTGGCAGTTGGAGTAACTTCCACATTGGATTATAATGTGAAAGGGCAAGTGTAAGTCTACAAAACTAGTCTCTGGCCAAGGGAATAAATAAATAATATCACATTAAAGAGGGTGAGTGGTAGAGGTTAATGCCAGTCTTAAAAACGTAACAGATTCAGGAGTAGTAGTCCCTATCATATCTTCATGTAATTCTGCATTCTGGCCTCTACAAAATCCAGGAGGGTCCTGGAGAATGACTTTGTACTATCACAAGCTTCAATTTCTAGTAGCCCTGATCACAATTCCTGTGTCAGATGTGGTTTCTTAGCTAGAACACATTAATAAGAACTCAGGTGGTGTAGCCATTGAATATGTAAATGTATCCTTTTCTCTTCCAATCTGGACAGAGAATTTCAAACAATTCAGATTTATAACTACACATTTTTATTTCCTCCCCAGAGCTATGTTAACTCTCCTGTCCTTTGCCAGGTTATAATCAAAAGAGACCTAGACCACATGGACATTCTACAGAACATCTTATATATTCATTACATCAGTGGAATCATGCTGTTCAGGCAGAAGGAGCAAGAGGTGGCTAGATGCCATAGGGCTTGGTCAGACATACATGGTCCAAAGAGTGGGAAATATATTCTGCAAAGTGTCAACTCTGCTACTTCTGTAAGTGTTACGGGCTCAGTGATCAGGGGTCATGCCAGAACAGCTCTTCCAATAAAAGACAAATTAACTGCAACCACTTGTATCTATACCATAAAAAAGGAAATACAAAGTCTGGTAGATCTCTTTGAGCCTGAGATATGAGATTCCATACCTGGGACTATTCTTCTGATCTTTACTGGATGACATAGAAGGCAGATACCTTTGAGCTGGGCCTGAAACAGGAAAGGGCAGGTCTAATCTACAGAACAAGGAGTTCTGCCATTCAGGCCATATAATTTGATAGACTTTATAATGCCTGGGGTGTCAGTGGTGAAAAAAGATGTGGTATGCAATTTAGAGTAGGTGCAATTAGAAGAGGTACAATATGGGCCCTCAAGGTCCTGAAGCAAGGCCATTTGACCTGTAGCAGAGAGATGCACACCTTTAAAAGACAGCTTCTGGGATTTGACTGAGGTCTAATAGAGACAAAATGCTTAACCATAGCATACAAAGTACCTATACATTTGGAACTGCCCATCTAGGCTGAATTATTTTGGATTCACAAATCATAAAGTTAGGTGGACATAATGAACATCTATTGTATGTTGGAAATGACACATTTAAGATCAAGTACAGACAAGACTAGAGGGTGCAAGCACGGTAGACATATAATTAGCCCACATACCCATGTAACCACCATGAATGCGTCTGCATTCCTCTCTCAGCTTATACACATTGATCTATGAAAGGTTCTCTATGACTAACATAGAATAAAGAAAAAGGTATAGCTTGGTCTATGAGTGAGTAAGCTTGGTATGAAACAACAATTAAAAAATGGATGGCAGTGGTAATGCAGCTCTATTCAGACGTATCATTAGGAGACCACATCATGGTTTCAAAATCTCTCTCATGTCTCTATGTCTTAAATTTCCTAAACCTAATGCTATTAGTGTGTTCAACTCTGATGGCAGTGGTTTTATTAGACAGGACAATCTAGAAAAACAGAAAGAGATTGACACAGACAAAGACAAAGAGAGGTTTATGGATTTGTATCTACTTATTTTAAGTAACTGGCTCATAGGATGTTGAGTGCTGGCAAATATATATTTTGTAGGGCAAGCTTGCAGTATGGAAGTTCAGTTAACATTTGTCATTGTAGTGGAGAAGTAGGCTGGAAACTTAGGCAGAATTTCTATATCACACTCTTGAGGAGAATTCCTTCTTTGGGAAATCTCAGTCTTTTCTTTTAAGGCCTTCAATTGATTGGAAGAGGCCCATCCATACTATGGAAGGTAGTCTCTTTATTTAAAGTCTATTGATTTAAATGTTAATTATATATACAAAACACCGTCACAGCAAAATCTGGACTGGTGTTTGTTTGTGATTCCCTACACATGTATAGTTTTTTAAAAAAATGTTCACAATAGTCTTTATTTGATTGTATAAGACTTTACTCTGGGTTTTTGGGTCAAATCTTTAATGCAATATAATCTGCAGAGTAATTAATGAAGATAAAAATAAAGTGAGATAGAAGAGAAATGTTTAACATTCCAAAGTTTATATCATAAATGAAATCATCAGGAAACCTCAAGGCAGTATGTCAATGTAACTAAGTTGTTCAAAAATTCATTTTAATTATAGTTAGAATTATCTGAATAATACTTGACATAGTTCTAGTGGTGAAAGATTAATAAAGGATTATTGTTATTGCTCTATAGTTTAAAAATAAACAAGAATATGGTGTTTTTGTGTTGTAAATTTTGTGTAAAATTGCTGTGATAATTTATGGTTTATTTACTGATGGCTTTAAACTAAGAGATTTAGTAATTCAATGGATATTTACTTTGTTCATTCCTTTGTTTGCAAAAGCCTTATTTCTTTTGCTTCTGTTTGTGCATTTGCAATGGAACACTTAAAGAATTAGTAATCTTACCTGTTACTTCCACAATTGAAGAATTCCACATATTTTTTGATGTTCATGATTTTTTTAATGTGTCAATTCTATTATACCATATTAGTTACTATCTACTTCACATTCTGTTTCCAGAGGTTATACAGTGGATGGTCATGTGGAAATACTGGTACTCTCAGTAAAATTGCTGGTAGTCCTAAGGAGGTACCAACAGGATTATTTGAGCCTTCATTGTATAGAATGAAAGTCTTGGTGAAAAACAGAGATTCTCAACTGACCAACAGAGTAGAAGGTTCAGAAACAGCCCACATATATAAAATTAACTCATGATTGACAACGTGACAGCAGAGGAGAAATAGTCCCACTACATCAATAATCCTGCCTGCCTTTATTCCCATATTATGTTTCTCACACTAAAATAGAAGCTCTACTTCTGTTCTATTGAAGAACAAAACCAACCAAATAAAAATATGCCACATTTATTTCGGATCCTTTCTCTGAGATTTCCTAGTGTACAAGAAAAATAAGGCTCCCACTCAGTGGGTTATCATGGGCATTAAATGAATTGTGTGTAAGGTACTTAATGATAGTGCTGGGCATATGGTAAGTAGTCAATACCTGTTAGTTACCACTATACCCAGCACAAACAATACTGTAAGAAAAGTTGACAATACTTGTAGTCTTCACTTTCTCATCTCTCATTCCCCCTTCAAAACAAAAATTAAGTAGCATTGAACCTGTGGGGGAAACAAAATTCCTTAAGTCTTCCATTGCATGTGAAATAAATTCCTTATGGCTATGTCTTTTGAGGCCCAGTGTAATTTGGCTATGTCTTTTGAGGCCCAGTGTCTTTTGAGGCCCTTTATCATTTCTTATATTTTCTCTTTAAAAAGTTTTTATTTTGTTCACTATGGCTCAAATATAATTGTCCCACCAACATGCCAAGGTTGTTTCTACCATTCCAAATGCTTTTTACATATATAAAAAATGTTCTCTTCACATATACTGTCATGAAAATACAGACTATGTCTGTTCACCAAAATACACCCATCACCTAGAATAATATCTGGCACATATTGAATACTCAAAAAAAAGTATGTAAACTAACAGAATTGATGAACAAACCTATTTCAATCTGGTTTTCTTCCCCACATGCTAATGAAGCTGCTCCATATTCCTAAACCAATACACACATCTTCCTCTACATGTCTTTCTTTCTCCCCAGTTAGTCTACAAATCATTCCTTGAAACTGTCCTCATTTGGGTTGCTGAGACCACTCTTCCCTGTCTATTCTTTAGTCCCACTGTGTTTTGTCCAGGTAGGTATTATTTGCAGAGATATCTTAGATATCTCCAGACATCTCAATTTTGAGTACTCCAAAATTGAGCCTTCTCTATTAATTCTGTCCTCTCTTTCTAGATGACATTCAGCCCCATGGCTAATGATTCCTAAATTTCTAACAACTCCTTGAACACATCCTTAAGCTCTAGTCTTTTTTTTTTTTTTTTTTTTTGAGACAGAGTCTCACTTTGTTGCCTGGACTAGAGTGAGTGCTGTGGCGTCAGCCTAGCTCACAGCAACCTCACATTCCTGGTTTCAAGCAATCCTGCTGCCTCAGCCTCCCGAGTACTTAAGCTCCAGTCTTATATAGCTAGTTAGCTACTTACTGTCTCTCATGACTACAACATAAATGGTGCTTTTTCTCCTCAAACTCATTTTAGCTCCTTGTCCCACACATCAGTAAATAGTGCTGTTAATCACTCAGTTTCTTAAGCTCAACACAAAAGTGTTCTCTATTGTTCTTTCCCTCTGGTCTGCATCAGAAACTCAACCCAACTCAGAAATTCTCATACTCTCTAGAGGTTCAATGAATCATAATCATTGTTGCCTTCTACTACTATCCTCCTTCTCTCATCCTTTTCCTATTGTCACCTATATTATAATACTGCTATATAGCTGCATAAATCTGTTTTCTAAAGCACCTACACTTCTGTTGCTCTGCAGTATGTTCTCCATCAAATAAAGATCCTATCCATTTCTACTTAAATAAATAAATGTTACTTTAATAAACTTTTATTAATCTTAGAATAACAAAACTTCCAAAATCTAAAAGTCTTACTGAAATTTAAGGGACATTCACAGTTTGCTTCCAGCCTTCCAACTCTTACTGTGCATTAGCTGTACTGGTGCCTTTCCTATGCTTTCAATTCTCTAGATGTTGCTAGATTAAGACTTTGTACTTACTTATCATTTCTCTGGAGGCTGGTTTCTTCCACTTTTTGCATGACTGGTTTCTTTTACTTTTTTCGGTTCACTGTTTAGTTGCTGCTTCCTCAGAAAATTGATTTATATGAACTTTCCTACTTATTCTATAGTACAGACCATGTTTGCCTCCCTTATTGTTACCAAAGATCTTTAAATGTTTATATTATTATTCATTTATTTTCTGTTTTCTCCATTAGAATATGAATCCCATAGATTCAGGAACCTTGATTTTTTTGCTCAACAGTTGATCACCAGAGTCTGGTACAGTGAAATGCTTGTTGTTTCAGTTGTAGTTAAAGTTCAGTAAATGTTTTGAATAATTAATTATGTCTTTCCCACATGATGTCAGATATTGATGGAGTAACACCTTGCTACTCAAAGTTTGGTCTCGAACCAACAGTAGTGGCATCACTGGGGAACTAGTTAGCTTTGCAGAGTCTGCATTTTAGCAAAATCCCAGTTTGTATGCACATTAATGTTTGAAAAGCACTGAATTAACACATATAGATTTTTCTTTCAAACGTGTACTACCTGAGAGTCGAAGAATTTTATATCCAAGTAAGGTTAATCATAAAATGCTCTTAGAAATGAAAAATATTGAGAAGTACTTGAAATGGGGTGGATGGAACAAATGAATACAGAATAGGTAGGGAAAATGGTGAGTTTGAGAAAGTCTTGTAGGCAGGAGCTAGTGAACCACATTCAAAGAGAATCAAGGCTATAAAGAGTTCTTTGTAACCATTGGTAGTTGCATAGGATCAGGCATGCAGACCAGGATAAATGAAAAACAATTTTAAGTGAAGCCAACAACTGGGAATTGAAATATTTTCTCCAGAACTAAAGAAAATTCATAATCACAAAGATACTCAAAATAAGAGTGGTTAATATCACCTGTGGGAGAGTTTATAACATTTTGCTGTGATTGCTGAGGAAGTAGAAGTTGGCTATGGCTTTATTCTGGATGTGATTCAATTTGTAACTCCACCACAATTTATATATAGTGTACTAAAAAAAAATACTGTAACATAAAGTGTCCTATTTCCTACCATTTTTCTAAAACACAAAATAACTAAAGCTTACACTTCTTAAAACATAGAAATAAAATTGATGGCAAAAATTAGCCTTGGGATAGACTCTTTTGTGTGTCTATTTTTATTGGCTCTTATAAGTAACAAGTGTTTAGGCAATCCAGCGTATTTTTTCTACAAGAGCAGAAAAACTAGCAAGTGATGGGAATGAGGGTTTTGAATGTGGAAGAAGCAGCAAAAAGATACCTCTTAGTATATTTTGATTTATTTGCTAAAAACATAATTGAATAAAAAGCAAAAAAATTAAATATGATAAAGCTACTTAATGAATATATTACAACTTTTCTTTACGCCCCTTTCTTTATGAAAATACATTTGCCCAGAAAACAGGCTACCTGGTATCATGAAGAAGTCTTACATGAACTTTGTTAATGGCAGCAAAGGATAATGAAGAATCTTTTGGTGAAAGATTTTTGCAGAATGTTAAAGTCATTTCTCGTAGCTGAATAAAAGGTGAAGTACACAATTTTAGACATTGAAAATAATTCAATAAATTGAACCATACACATCCAGATTCTTCCGAAATCAAAATTGAACAAAATAAGGAAAATATTATTTTGGATTATTTTTGCAGAAATCCTGTCTTAATATAACATCTGAATAGTCCTGATGGTTGTTAGCACAACCTTTAAATATTTTTGTTATTTTGGTAACTAAACAAAGTGGAAAAAGATATCAAAATAAATTTGAAATCTTTCTTCTTCTTTGGGTTCTGATGAAGCTAAGGTATAGACATGTGCCTCAGCTACATAAGATCATCAACACAATTCAAATTTTCTTTAATAATTTTATTCTTTTCACATTCTGTTTTCCTAGTTTAGATTATATTCCAAAGCCATGGTACCAATGGAATTTTTGACCAACTACAAAGTCAGATTAATGTGTACCTATTAGGTGATAGATTTCCTATTATTTTATCTAATCACATGGATTTTATCTAATCACATCTAATCACATGTCAGAAATCCCTATTAAAACACAAGATTGCTTGGGTCAAGGACCACATCTTATTTATCTCTATACTTCCATGCTGAGCAAAGTGGTCAATGCTATCCTGACTCTCCTATGTTTCCTGAATGAATAAACAAGTACCAAGAATGTAGATCACAAAGTAATACTTGACAATAATTGTTTACTCGGGTTTTAGGTGACAGTGTAGTATCAGAGCATCAAGTTGACTTTCCTGTTTGTATCAGATATGATGCAGTACTAATACTCAAAAGTCTTGATGGGTTAAAGTAATGAAGATTTGTTTTTCAGTCATATCTTATGTGTATCATGGTTTTTAGGAGTCTCTGTTCATTGTGGTCAGTAAAGGGCCTGGGCCATAGATGCAGCTAGTGTCTCTATAGTTGCCTATTGTCATGCCAGAGAGAGGATGATCAGTCTCACATTAGCTTTAAAAGCTTCTCCCTACAGTGACTAACAGCACTTTACACATCTTACTGACTCAAACAAATTACAAGCCCAAACTTGATTCCAAAGGAAGAGAATTCCAAGAGAAAGGAGATAACCCTATCAAGTGCCTGAAAGAGAAAAGCTGAGCATATTCAAGTAATAGCACTAATGATTACTACAATGAACTTTTTCAAAGGGTTTTAGAGTTAGAACACAGTGATCTTTCACCATCTCTCATATTGGCAAAAAGTATGTGTAGGGGTTCTGGGACTATCAGTTTCTTATATGAAATGCTGATAATGATTTTATTGCTGGAAGGGGTTAAACCCTGATGAAGTCTGTTGCTAATTTCATTTTATATAAAATGCACATTTGAGTAATATGATAACTATCTTAAGAAAAGAGAAATGTATCTCTTATGCTGTTTTGTGATGCTTTGGATGCTTTGGGTTATAATTGCATATACCTAATATATATTTTCATATATACACACACACATACACACACACACACACACACACACACACACACACACACACATAGCATCACATCTCAAGCCCAAGCAAAAAAATACCTACAACAGCATCCTGCACATAATCGTGGACAATCAGTACATTTTGCTTGCTCTTATTGCCAATAGATTACATTCAACCTATTTCACATACAACTCTTGCTACATTTTATGAAAATTCTAAACACAATATTAAAGGAGTTTCATTTAAAAGCTCTTATTCCTGTTGTTTCCAAGTTAGAAATATAAGATCAGAGAATTAAATACCCCTATTTTCTTACTTCATAAGCAAATGACAACTAAATATACAGAATATATACGAAAATATACATATTTTCAAATAACATTTGTACTAAGAAACAGATCTTGATTTAAAATTTTTGGCATCATATCTAACAAACACTAAGTATTGTTAATATAATAATTATTGTTTTTATTAATACCATTACTAAGTATATCTCTACATTTATTTTAAATTTAAACAGTTATTACTTTGAATGGTTATAATTTTAAAGGGCAAAGTATTCTGAAGTCTGGAGACATCCTTATTTAAAGTATACCTGAGTTTTAAATGCCTTGTCAAAGTGAGTTATATTCTGGAAAAGAATTCTTAGGGCATATACAGGTCAAATCCCTCCTACATGCACCATTGCAATAAAAAGTTCATCATAACAAAAAATTCACATAAGTGCTGGCTGGTAGCCCATGTTAACAGAGTCCTGTGTATCGTCTGAGAATGAATTCCCCAGAACTGAGTAACAGCTCAAGTTTTCATTTGCAAAAGTTAGTCATTTTTAATTGCCAAAACGCTAGCTCCTTATTATGAGTTCTTTGCTTCTTGTGGTTTCATTGAGTAATTTTTCACTTTTTCTTCCAGTGAGAAGTATTGGTGAATTACTGGAGTCCCAGCATTTTTTTCCTATAATATTTCATATTCCTGTAATCCAGGAAGTTCAGAGAAGGGAGTATAAAAGCATCTGTGGTCTAGCATAGTGGAAAGAGTCTGTGCATTGTTGAGATATCATAGATCTTTTTTCTATATTTTTATTATTATATTATAATAAATAGGTAAACATAGAGTATCAGTTATTTGTTTTTTCACTGATCAGGAAATATCAGTACTAGTGAACTAGAGCCTAATGATAAGAAGATGTCTTTTTTGTTAATATGAGATGGTAAGATGTTACTTCGGGGTATAATCATCATTTCTCCTCCCTTGGAAATTCTTCTCCTTCCCCTGCCAATTTCACCTCTAACCTTTCAAGCATCTGGGTTTTTTTTGAGCTCACCAATTTAAATAAGTGTTGTGATGACTTGAAAAGCAGAGTTTTGCTGTTTATGGTTCTCAGAGAATATTCCTTTAGAGATATAAACAGAATACACTACTTGGGAAAAACATTTGTGAGGGGCAAGGCAGAAACTCTCTCCTCCACTAATCTACCATCTTGTTCTGGAAATTTTACTCAATCCCTGCTAGAAGCACATTCAACCAACTCCCACAAGCCCTCTCCACCACATGCACACACACATAATGCAGCGAATAGAAAGAGGGCATGACTCAAGCACCTAGTGGAATGGTGGGAGTATGAATGTAAGGCCTCCAAACTCTTTGCTTCCTGTTTCCTTGGTGGAAAAGGGTGGCAGGAGTGGTATGCAACCATTTAAACATTCGTACTACCTTGAGGCAGAGCAAAACATATGGTCTTATTATGTATGGTCTTGGTGATCAACATTTTGTGGAAAGCTCTGAGGGACTTGAGGATTCTGTGCACTTAATTATAAGTTGTATATTGCCATATCAATGATATGGGGATGTAAGGACAAGAGAGGGAGTTGACAAATAAATTTAGATAGAAAGTGATTGTTTGCCAGATTTGGGAGAAGTTTGAAAACCCAAGAATCACAAAGATGCCAGAGACCGGATTCAGTGAAAGTAAGGAAATGGGGAAAATAGAAGGACAGGAGATGGTGATCTGAGAAGGACCTATACAGCAAGGTTTGGGAAGTGAATAAATTTTACATGGTTTACAGATACAGCCATTCTGTAAGCAGCTCGGGCATGGTGAACACAGAGAATATTAGAACTGGACAATGGAGAATTCAGTGGAATAAAAACAATGTAAAAATTTTAGGGCTACTTTTCAGAGCAAAATTTTTCACTAGCAGTTATTGCAGTAATTACGATTTGGCAAGTAGATCAAAGGTGGACAACTTTATACCAGCAGAAGGTAGGGTTTAAGTTGTAGAATTCTTACCTAAACCTAACTTAGATTCTATGATGGAGACTCCTAATTTCTTACCTACTATTCATTGCCCCTTTCTTCTTTTCTAAAATAAGTGTGATTTTGTTTTGTGTGACCATGTTCCAATGTTCCCATTTACATGCATGTACTCACAGCCTCAGGCCTGTCTTACAGTTAAGGGTTGCCATCTGATATAGCCCTCACCATTGAGATGTAGGTGGAAATAGCCAGGTGAGCATTCCTGGAAAGATTTAAAAAAAAAGTCTGGATGCTATAGACAGAATGCTTGTGTTCCACACAGTTCTTATATTAAAATTTTAAGCCTCAATGTGGTGGCATTAAAAGGTGGGGCCTTTGGTAGTTGATTATGTCATAGGGTGTCTACCCTCATGAATGGGATTAGTGCTTTTATGAAAGAGACTTGGAGGATGCCCTTTCACCATGTGAAGATGCATCAAAAAGAAGGCAGCTGTCTATCCACAAGGATGTGAGGCCTCACCAGACACCAAATCTGCCCATGCTTTGATATTGAATTGCCTAACTTTCAGAACTGGGTGAAATAATTGTATGGTTTTTGCAAATGACCTAGTCTATGGTATTCTGTTATAGCAGCCCGAACAGACAAAAAAAAAAAAAAAAACAAAAGGGACCTACCCTTTTCCTTTTGTCCTTGTTCCTCTTACCTACCTGAAACAAGGATAAAATATCTGGACATGAAGAAACCAAGTATTGAACATAATGATGAAGGCTTTGGTTTAAAGATGTTTGAACAGAGATCTAATAAGGATCCTAGACTCTGATGGCTTAGAGAAGCCACTTTATTGTCAGTTCTGGACTTTCTTGTTATGTGACAAAATTTATACTTATGTGATTAGTCTCAATAGATAGGATTCTGCTATAGGCAGTCAAACATCATCCTTAAGTGGGAAAGTGTCCAGTTGCAATGTTGTCGCTATAGAAAAGTTATGCCTTAAGGAACAAAATCCTGACCCCTCAGATGACTGATATGACCTAATGGTGAATTCACTGATTTAAAAATAGGGCAAAGATTGGCTGGGGTCCTGCCATTTCAAGTCAGTCTTTCCAGGTGTTCAGGAATACTTATAATCAAAAGAATGTTAATTTTTTAATGATAATCCATCCTATGCTATTCAGTTTTATTGAAATATTATTATTCTGTGAAATTGATCCTGAGGTTAATTTGGAGGAGGAAATAACTTGCCAGGTCAAAGTGTGAATAAATTAGAGAATGAAAAGTAGCATATGTTCTCAAAAATCTGAAAATTAGCTTCGAAATCACAGTTAATTTAATTATCTGGTCTTACTGCCTTAGAATAATAATGCAGAATGAGAAACATAGCAAAATTAGGCCAAAATGCAGCTTATTAAAATTTTAAAGAAAACCCACATGATTTGATTATCTAATTTAAATTTAATTGTTTTATAATTAAAATTGTAATTTTAATGATAATGATGTATTTACCTCATATGACCACATTTCAATTTCAATTGTTCAACCTTATGAAATACATTCATTATCTACCATTATCTCTCATGCTTTCAATTGATCATTTTCAAATATAGATATACATGCTAAATGTACAGAAAGTAATGTGTAAATATGGTGCTGAATAGAATATATTATATAAATATGGTCGAAACAACCCATAATGTTTGTTGATCCCACGTAATATAAGTAGTCAGATGTAGTATTTTTATTGAGTATGGCTATATCAACTGTGGAAATGCATGACATGCACATTCTTTCAAATGTCCATTTGTAGAACATATTCAGTTAGAGGGTTTAAACATTGTGCCTTGCCTAATATAATTTAATAGAAGTTACCTGTGAAAAAGAAGGTAAGAATTCCCATCCTGTGCAAGGTTCAGGCCACCAATATATCTATTAATTATTTGAAACACACATGCAAGATTCCATTGTTTATTGTTCTAAAAAACTGTTTTTACAAATTAAAGAACTTCAACTATGCTTCAGTATGACTCACTTCCAATAAACTGATTTGATAACCACCAAGCATCATCTAATTTAGAGTCCTTAGAATTGACAGTTAAACAAAACCAATGTTATTAAAGACACTTTTCATAAACAAAGCCTCCTTGCCCAGATTAAATCTCTCATCATCAATTTTGGGTCTTATCTATTCTAATAAAATATGATTATATTAAATTCCAAAGTCCAGGATGGTTTTTGCACAACACTGTGGTAGTATTCTAATGTATTTTTCTTATATCTTAATCAATCTGTCAATAGACATAGAGGAATTATAAATACATATTACTAAGTGAAAGAAGCCAATCTGAAAAGGCTATTTACTGTATGATTCCAACTATGTGACAATCTGGAAAGGGTAAATATAAGAAGACAATATAGAGATGGTTGCCATTGGTCTGATGGGATGGAGATAAATAGAATGAGCATGGAGGAATCTTAGAGCAGGAAGAATATTCTGTATGATACTATGAAGGTGGTCACATGTCCGTATACATTCATCAAAACCCATAGAATGAACAACACTAAGAGCGAACTGCAATGTAAATAACAGACTTGGGTGATGTTGGTATGTCAATATAGGTTCATTGATGGTTAACTAATTTATCACTTGTGCAGGATGCATGGCAAGGTTCGGTGGTGCAGTGTAGAGGATATATAAGAACTCTGTGCTTCCTGCTTTAGTTTTGCTATGAAACTAAAACTGCTCTAAAGATAAAATAAATTTTAAAAAAAGACTAACAAAGTTTCTATATTGACTAGGGACTTTTGATATGAAATCAATGACCAATACAAGATCTGTAGCATAAAATATCAGATTTTGGAAGTACACCATACTATAGTTTTTCTTTGGTCACCAAAAGTCTCAAATCAAAATCTGTTACAGTGGATAAATAAAAACATCCTTCTCAAATAAATAAATAAATAAAAGAATCCTCACTCAGACTCTAGTGTCTTACCCCATTATACCTTTGTCATAGCACTCAAGAATATTTGATATTTAAAAACATTCCCTCTATTGATATATAATAGCTGTATATAGTTTGGAAGTGCATGTGATATTTTGATGCTTATATACAATATGTAATGATCAAATCAGAGTTATTGGAATATTTGTCACCTCACACGTGTATCTTTCCTTTGTCTTGGGAACATTATAAATCTCCTCTTCTAGCTACTTGAAATATGTAATAAATTATTAACTATCATTTCCCTACTGTACTATTTGAATACTAAGAACTTATTTCTTCTATACAACCATATTTTTATACTCCATAACTGACTTTTCTTCTTCTAGCCCCTCCCATTCCCAGCTTCTGGTAATTACCACTCTACTTCCATGAGATCCATTGTTTCAGTTCTCACATATGAGTGAGAACGTGCAATATTTATTTTTCTGTGCCTGGCATGTCACACTTAACATAATGACCACCAGTTCCATCCATGCTGCTGCAAATGACAAGATTTTATTCATTTTTATAGCTAAATAATTTTCTGTTATGTGTATATACAACATTTTCTTTATCCTTTTATCCATTGAGGATATTTATTTACATTTTTTTGGTTTGCTATCTATCTCCCCTAGTAAAACTAGAGCAAGTCACAGGAAATCTGGGGCTTAGGCTGTATTGATAACTTATATGTATCCCTTACATCTAACATACTGCCTGGCACGTAAATGTTTAAAAATATCTGGAGAATATTATACCATTAATATTTTCTTTGCTTAAAAATATATATTTGGAACAATTATACAAAATGTTAAAATAGCTAAATTTGAGTAGTAAATATATTAATACATGTCATATTATTTTTTATACTTCTCTGTATGTTTGACATATTCCATAACTGAAGAAAATGAAAATCTCTGTACCTAGAGTAGGTTTAGCATTCAGTAAGATATTGGAAGAGAAAACAACAAAACAAAGAAAAATGGCCATAATAATTAATTTTTTTAGTTTATGTCTGAAGAACAGCTTAATTTTTGAAATATTTTGCATACAGTATGGTTGTTTGTGGCTTTTTAGTAATTGCATATAATTGTCATATAAAACGTATCTGTTCTTGATGAAATCATTTATGATTTTCTTGTTAGTAGCATGTCTTCTTTTTAGGAATAACACAAGTGGCATGAAATATTATTATTTTATGGCAAGGATTTTCATATAAATATTTCTTGACCCTCAGAAAAACTGTTACCTTTTTATTTAGTTAATAAACTGAATTAAACTCCTTCTTTTGTCGAATGCTGGTAACTTGGGTTTGGGTTATTGTACTTCAGTTTAATTTTGAATGTAGCCTGAAGCAAAGGCCAGACCCAGTGGTGTCTCCCAGTGAGCTCAGCTGGTTTTATTCCAGTTCCTTATGAAGAATCACCTGTCTCACATAAAACACCAACCTAATTGGCACCCTTGCTGCTTATATCTATGAAAAAGCTGCAAATTGAATACACAATAACTGAATCTTAAGAATAAGCGGAAAACATTAACAAGTTGATTTGTATCTCTAAGGAAATATGCAACAAATCAACATAGTTTAGTAACTGAAAGAAACCAAGTGTGAGTTTTGTAAAGGCTTTAAATTTTCAGGGTTATCCATTGAGAGTAATTTAAAGTTTCCAATTGAGAAAACTAAGAAGCTTAAAACAAATTGTGCCATATTTAATTTTAACTATAGACATGTGTTTCTTTGGTATTAGGTAGTATTAAATAATTGATTAATCAAGGCTAATCATTTCACAAAAAGGGATTTAAGAGATATACTAATAGAATAATGTTCTGATTATTTTGGGTTTATTAATGAATTCATTTAAAGCATTTATAATCACTTCGGTATAAATTGTATTTACATCTTCTAATTGTTCCTATTCTGATCACGTAAAGCACCCTGATTGAAGTTAGCATGCTCAATAAGATGTTGATATCCACAAATATATTTCAAAACTGCTCAATATTTTAATCCTTTAGGATGTCAGTGGCATCTTTGGAAGTTCCAAGTACTTTTTTAATGATGAAATGTTTTTTGTAAATAATTAAAATTCTAAAACATTTAATGTAACCCTAGGTTAGTGCTTCCTAAAGTCCTTTCAAATGGTTCCTGGAAAAATAAGATTGGAAAATGTTGCAAAATTCATCCCCATTCACAGTGGCTTATACTCTACCTTAATCATTAAGGACACTCAGGAGACAAGTAATTAAAAAAAAATTGCACAAAGATATTTATCTACAGTCTTTTTTTCTTATATAACACCTAATGTCCTTTCGCTAGTGAAAACAACATGAAAGATTATAAAACTGATTCAACTCTGAAATGATTAGATCCATTCTATGTGTTTTTCACTACAAATACTTTTTCTTATAAAAATGTTCAGGTTTATTTTTGCATTCTAGATGTGCTGAAAGAAAAAGAATATTTAGGGTTTATTTTCATGTTCATGTTGAATTTTGTGTGTTTTCCTTTTTCAAAAGAATAACTGGCACCATTTACTGAATAGGTCATCCTTTCCTCATTGATAGGTGATGCCATTTTTATTGTGTACTGAGTTTGCATGGCATTCTCTATTTTGTTACAGTGGGCTATTTGGCCCCACACCATTACCATACTGTTGTGATTATTCCAGTTTTATAGTAAAATCTGAAAAATGAATTCTATCTGTTTTGCTTTTCTGTGTAGGTGTCCTCACTCTTCTTGGGTGAGTCTTTGCTCTTTCATATGAGTTTTAGAGTCAGTTTATAAAATCTCACAAAAATCTTGATGAGATTTTTACTAGAATTGCATTGACTTTGAGGATTAATTTGGTCGTAGTGACATCTTTATAACATTGAGCCTCACCATTCAAAGACATAGTATCATTGTCTCTTATTAAGTTCTTCTTTTCTTTTTCAGTAAATTTTTATTATTTTCTCCCCAAAGGTCTTGCGCATATTTTATTTATTTCAGGCTATCTTATAATTTTGTTGCTATTTTTTAAAGTTTATCTTCTTTTTAATTTATGCATTCTAGTTGCTACTGGCATATAGGAATGCAATGGATATTTTCATCATAATCTTTCATCCAACAACATTGCTATGTACACAATCCAATCATATGACTTGAATATAAAGACAGTGTAGTTTTTCTCTTCCTTAACCTCATATCTTTTAGTTTCATATATTATATATATATTTTTTTAATTTTAGAATGTTCATATAACATTTTGAATGTTTAGAATGTATGTGTATGTATGTTTATTTATTTAAAAATATTACGGGTGTACAAATGTTTTTGGTTACATGAATCCCTTTTGTTAGGCTTTTGGGTGCACATCACCCAGATAGTGTTCATTGTACCAGTTAGGTAGGTTTTCACTCTTCCCCCTTACCTGCTCCCCCCTGTATAATTGCCACTGAGTTTGACTTCCCTCTGTGCACATGTGTGCTCACTGGTTAGTTCCAACTTAATAGCGAGTACATGTGGTGTTTGCTTTTCTACAAGTGGAAGTATCCTACATACTTCACTTAGGATAATGGTCTCCAGTTCCATTTAAATTGTTGCAAAGGCATAAATTCATCCTTTTTATGGCTGAATCATATTCCATGATATATATATACCATATTTTGTTAATCCATTCATGAATTGATGGGTACTTGGATTGATTCCACATCTTTGAAATTGTGAATTGTGATGCAATAAACATTCGAGTACAGGTGTATCCCTATCAAAATATCAACATCATATTTCAGAGATCTAGAAAAAATAATTCTATGTTTCAGTTGCAACCAGAAAAAAGCCCTAATTGTGAAAGCAATCTTAAGCAAAAAGAATAAATCTGGAGACATCACATTACCAGACTTGAAACTACACAAGGCTAGAGTACTATACAAGGCTATAGTAACAAAAACAGCATGATATTGGAACAAAAATGGATATATAGACCAAGGAAATGTAACAGAGAACCCAAATAAAAAATCATCCACATAAAGCCAACTGATCTTTGACAAAGCAGACACCAAAATACACTGGGAAAAAGAAGCCCTATTCAATAAATGGTGCTGGAAAAATTGGATAGCCATATGCAGAAGAATGAAACAGTATCCATATGTCTCAACATTCTGAAAAATTAATTCAACATGGACAAAAGACTCAAATGTAAGACATGAAACCATAAGAATTCTAGAAGAAAATGTAGGAAAAACTCTTCTAGATATTGGCCTAGACAAAGAATTTATCAGAAAGACCCCAATGACAAGCACAGCAACAATAATAATAAATAAATGGGACTTGATTAAATTATAAATCTTCTGCACAGCTAAGGAAATAATCAATAGAACAAATAGACAACCTACAGAACTGGAGAAAATATTCACAAGCTGTACACCCAATAAAGGCTAATTACCAGACTCTACAAGGACCTCAAGCAAATCAGCAAGAAAACAAACAACCAACCCCATTAAAAAGTGAGCAAAAGACATGAACAGAAGCTTTTCAAAAGAAAATAGACAAATAGCCAATAAACATATGAAAAAAATGCTCAACATCACTAATCATCAGGAACATTCAAATTAAAACAGCAATGAGATAGCACGATATCACGTTACTCCAGTTAGAATGGCTTTTATTTAAACGTACAAAAACAATAAATGCCGATGTGGGTGCAAAGAGAAAGAAATGCTTATACACTGTTGGTGGGATTGCTAATGTAATCATATAGACTATTTTTAAAATATGAAGTACTTTGAAAAACAGGCATGTTAATTTTTACACATAATATTTATATGGAAAAATTAAAAATTAATATAAGCAAAATTTAAAAGAAAATAACTACTTGAGCAAACAAGAGATAACTGTACTACCACTTTAGTCAATTGTCTTCTATTATTTTTCCTCAATGATTATTTGTATATGTATATTATGAATATACAGCACTAATAGTTGATAATTGATTTTTACATACAAATATTTTATGAATATTTCTCTATCAATAAATACAAAGTTGCCATCATTTTAATAGCTAACCAGTATTTCTTCTTTTTTCCTTCAATAAGTCACAAAGTATATAGCCACTACCCAGTGTTTCTTGATATGAATTTAGAGTAGATATGCTTAGCCAATCTCCAATTCCTAGAGATAGTTCCAATTTATTTGCTTTTACTCTTGCTATATCTATATATCTATTTTTTGCTATATATATATATAATTATTTATGTATGCCATATATTATATAGATACAGATAGATATATATCAATCTTTTCCCCAAATTCCTGAGAACACAGATTAAATTATCCAAGAAGTGTTTCTAAAGCTTGTTCTCTTTGGCTTGTATGTGTATATGCACATGTGTTCTATTCATAAAACACTAAAATTGCCTCCAAAATAGTACTCACCGTCCAAGTTGTTCAACTTTCTTATATAGTCTAGATGTGGGCACTAGATAAAGCCAACTGAATCACCTTCACAGTTGATTGTCATTGGCTGCATAGATGATTTACCAACTTCTCTGTGATGTGGATTCCTTGGCTATTACTACATTGATTTCATTCTGAGACTCTTCTGAAATACTAGGAAGGAAAGGGGAAAAAAAATATACATCCGTTGGCAGGTAGTTCAGAAACATTGCAATTTAATTATGTTTTTTCATCTCTGAAGTAGACTGAAAATACCTAAGAAACAATATTTACAGTCTCCCCAATATTATTTTCGCTCTGTCTTCCTATGTCATTTAGGGTTCCTTAATTGCAAATGACAGAGACTAAAAGAAATTGAATTTTTGAAAGGATAAGACTATATATAAGATAATCAACATCGACTACCAAAAATAAAAACAGAAAATTAAAAACCAGACTCAGAACAGACAGGAATGTGGTGAACATAAAGAAGTTTGGTCACCTGAGAACCACTGCTGAAATGCTTGAAACTGAACTGAAGACTGGTATTTAGAGAAAGAATCTGATTTAAGGAGCTTGCAGACATTTCTTTGACTTGTATGGTGGGAAGAATCAAAACTCTGCTTAATCTTTCTACTATCTATAAAATACACAGTGTTGGATCCATAATGTCTAAGAAAGAAATCAGTTGCTGTTATGAATGAGTCATGGAAACTAACAAACCAGAAACAACAAAAGTTGGCTACACACTCCAAAGCACTCTTCTGCAGCTCAAAATTGTAAAATATTGCTATATTCAAATATTTCAAGGTAATCAGCACTAGTAAAACTTTATGAATTTTAGAATTTATTAGATGTTATTCAGCCTACCTATTCAATTTTTAGTAAGTTTACTCACATGTAAAATAGAGGAAAATCTCACTATGACATTTTTTACATCAAAAGTAACTATTAAAAAAATCTACAATGGAAAGCATATACTGTGATTCTACTGCTGATTTGGGCTTACAGCATAATAAAAATGTTAGTTTAATTTAAAAATATGGTAGAAATTTCTACACTGTGAAATGAACAACTCTAAATGTAGAGTGTCTGGAGAATTCTAACACAGATACCTTGTGCTTAATGTTACTTCATATCACCCAGGGAAGCATCATTTTGGACATCATGAATTTTCATCATGAATTCCAAGTGAAATAAAATCAACCCTTACATTTTTTCTATATTATGTGTCAATCAGAGCCTCTTCTTATGATGAATTAATGTTAATCATGTTTGATGAATACAATTATACAAATCATTTTGAGGAGACTCACATTATTGTCATATTAGTAGATAGGAAATGGGACATATTATGTCACTATAGAATATTACTATAGGGACTTTAATGGGCAGAAGCACAAATATTAATACACACCATCCTCTGAGATATCAGTGACTTAAAAATTATTAAGGCTCCCTTCATCACTTCACTATTCTATTACCCTGGGGTTCTGATGGACCCTAAGGTAACATAACAGAAAAATTAAAGCTAAATTATTTCAGATGAAATGTTCCAAATGGCTCTGTTTTGTTCAATCATACTAAAGAACATATTTTCTCCAGGAATTAGTATGCTAATACTATAACTCACCCATCTGGAGTTCATCTTGAGACTATGCTGAATGTGATCCCATTACTTAGAATAGACCAGGAGAGACTGGACTTGAAACTAAGTGGCAGGGTATGTGATTACTTCTAAGAAAGTTCAATCTCCAGTTCTTAGCCTTTCTGAACCTGTTATCAGAAGGAGAATGACAAGTATGGAGTTAGCAGAGCACTGCAACATGGTTATTGAAATATCTTAGGAAGTGGGCAAAGGGTCGCTAAGAGGTACTCAGTGGCAGGTGTCCTAGAGGTTAACTTGTCAGCATCATAATTCTTTATTATTTACTGACCTGACTAAGATTGAGGGGGAGATTTTAGCAAAAATATTAGGAAAACAATATTATAAGAAGTGTAAAGAAAAAATTAAAAAACTTTTAAAAGAATGTGGGCAAAAAAAATGTAGGCAAGGATAGGGAATCTGAAAAAAGTTTTATATAGAAAAAAACTGGGTTTCAGGAAAGAGTGTTGATTTTCAGGCCAGAATTGATAAATGGAAACTAAGATAATCAGTTTCAACTAGAATGAGTGTGACAGTACTGAGATCCAGAATGTGGGATTGGGGCTGAATTCCACTGTGCAAGTATGTAAAAACCTAGCTACAATTTGCATGGGTTTCCCTCTCCTCTAAGTCTCCATATCTCAATGAATTTCCCCTGATTCTAGTAATGTATACCTTAGAATGTTCTTATTTTCATATGACTTCTCTCTAGTTTATAATCTTTAACATATGACTAGATGTGTCTTTCATGTTCATTCATTTAGATTGCTGACCTCCTTGGCTTTACCAGTCAGTAATTTTCATTGAATGGCCTTATAATTATTGTGTAAAATTATTGGCTCTCTGAATGACACCAAATGATGGGGCTCACCTAGTTATTGGGCATATGCAAGCAAGCGAGCAGTGGTTTGCTTAACATTAAGGAGGTAGATTGGGAGGTGAGGATGAAGGCAGAGAAGAGATAGACAATAACCTAAAGAAACTTGTCACTATAGTAGTCGGAAAAACCTTAATTCTCTATGGTAACAGTTCCCAAAGAGTGATCTGTGGACCTTTGGGGATCCTTGGAACATTTTCAGGGAGTTACAGAAATAAATATTATTGAAACAATAATTAAATAGTTAAATAATAATTGCATGAGGCCATTTGCCTTTTTCACTTCTGTTCTCTAATAAATACACACAAAATTTTTTAAAAACTACATGATATGTGATATCATGACAGATTAAATTAAGAAGCAGTAAAACAAAGAAAATTGTCTTATATTAAGCCAGAAGTTAAAAATGCTTATAAAAATATAAATACCATACTATTTACCAATTAAAAAGCAGAGCTATTTTTAAAAAATGTATTATTCATGTTAACAGGTAGGGTATCATTAATATTTAAACATTAATTAGTAATAAACTGCCCCTTATTAATATAGATGCAAAAATCCTCAATAAAATGCTAGCCAACCAAATTTAATAGCATATCAAAAAATAATCCACCATGATCAAGTGGGTTTTATTCCAGAGATGCAAGGATGGTTCAACATACGTACATCGATAAATGTGATTCACCACATAAACAGAAGCAAAAACCATATGATCATCTAAATTGCTTTGGAAAAAGTATTTGACAAAATCCAGCACCTTTTCATGATAAAAACCCTCAACAAACTAGGCATAGAAGGAACAGATCTCAAAATTATGAAAACCATACATGACAAACCCACAGGCAATATCATACTAAATGGAGAAAGGTTGAAAGCATTCCTTTTAAGAACTGGAACAAGTGTGCTCTCTGTCACCACTTCTATTCAACATACTACTGGAAGTTCTCACCAGAACAATCAGACAAGAGAATAAAGGTTATTCAAATAAAGGTTAAACAAATAAAGGTTATTCAAATCAGGAAAGAGGAGGACAAACTATCGCTTTTTGCTGATGATATGATCTTGTATTTAGAAAATCCCAAAGATTCCAGCAAAAGACTCCTAGAATTAGTAAATAAATTTAGCAAAGCCTCAAGTTACAACAGCAATGTATACAAATCAGTAGCATTTCTATATACCAAAAATAGTCAAACTGAGAGTCAAATCAATTTTGCTTTACTTTTAATTTCAAATTGTGAACATCAATTGATTTAAAACAAAGAACAATGACTCTTTGGGGGTTTAGAAAACATTTTAGGAGTATAAAGTTGTCCTGGGACCAAAAATCTGAGAACTTCTATTTTGTAAAGTTACATATGTTTCAGACCTTCTGGGAGTCTCAAAATCCTCTAGAGAAATAGAAAATTTCTATAGGTCTGTTCACATAAAATTTGCTATGCATAGGCAATATTTATCAATGCAACACACTGCTAAGCACTCTAAATTTAAGAAGATACATATTCAGATTTAACACAGTCTGCTGAATACTATTAACTTATTTATATCTTCATGCCTTTGGAAGACTGTTAGGGACTACCATATGAGCCTTAGCTTCCACCCATGAACAACTGATGCTGTGTGTCTGTATTGACATGAATACTTCACACTCTCAAAGCTTGATAACATTAGGCAATAAAACATCCAATTAACTGCTCTTGCTTTATTCCCATGTTGACTGTGAAATCATATAATTATAATTTAACTTGCCTATGGGGAAGGAATATGCTGATCAGTAAATAGAAGTATTCCACTCTCTTGATACCTGTATGTTTTATTTAATAATAATTAGGTCTCACTTGATTGTCTTATAAATTAGACTCTTGTGACTATGGTTAGCCTGACTTAATCCCCTGAAGATAGATTGATTGATTCAGGGTGCAAAAACAATCACATTTCCGACACTTCCCAGCTGAGTACCAGCCCAAGAAATGGAACTCCTACCAAATAAGTACCTCTACAGGCAGGTCACCCTTCTCTTTTCTCTTATATATTTGCCTTTTAAAAATTTGCAGCAATGAGTTAAAATCTGTTTTATTCTACTTTAGGCCTGAGAGACACCAAAGGCCCAATTGCCTTTATAACCAAATATATCAACCTGCATCCACCATCTACATTGAGTGCTGAAGATATGTCCAGTATATAGATTTTAACCAAAAATTTTATGTCTTAAATATTATGTGGAAATATACAACCATTCCACTTCACAGGAAAAATGAAATGCAACTGAAAAGTGAATTGCCCATTGATCTCCACAAAAACACTTTTAGGCTATTTGAGCATTAAGTGCTCTTAGAAGCTTATTGAACTTTTGAGCTATAATTTTAGCTTTTGTATTAGCTTTATAGCTGTGATTTCTACCAAGAAGAAGAATGTTTCAGATTATGAGTCAAAAAAAAAAAAAAAAAAAAACCAAAACCCTTAACCTTTTCAGGTAAATTCTGTTTTTCCGTCAGTACTGTGAACTATACAACTTAAAATAATGTTGTGTACACATACAAAGGATGTTACATTTGATCCATGATTAAAAGGGGCATGTATACAATTGTGTTTTCTGGAATGATGGATTTGTGTTGATGATGTCATACTTACCATAGTTGCTCCTAGCATATATGTCTATGGTTCACTGCATTTCGCTGAAAAGGCTATGACTTCTGTCAATCTGTGTTAAGAAAATCAAATAAAAAACACTGAGGTTCATACAATCATCATTACTTCATACAATCAGCTGGTTTGTGAGATTTTCTCACCTGGTTGGCAGTTGCCATCATTTTATAATGGCTTTTCCTCTCTAAAGCATTCATTCTGTCCACATTGCACTGGACAATTGGGTGAACCGGGCAGCAATGTTTATGCCAGAATTATCATAGTTCCATTTCCCTCCACTTCGTCTCTTAGAAACAATAGAGCACATATTTAAAATAATTAACAGGGGTCAAGTACATATTCTGTAACTATGGAACCATTCATTCACTGCATACTAAAAAATTCTAATATATATTGTTCACTCAGGAACAAAATAATTACCCCAGAGAATTCTAGCTTGAGATGGTCTGCATATAAATGGACCAGTAGTGCAGAATTTTCCATTTATTAATATATGAAAATAAAATAACAGTGAAATCATTTTTTTTCCTCACACACTTTCCCATGATCTTTGCCCGTAGGAAATGTTAAGGATTTAGCAGACAGAAAATTGTCAGAGATGTGTCTTGTCAGTATTAAGAAGCCATGGTTTTGCAGCTTCCTCACAACTTTGGTGAACATATTGAAAGATAAAAAAGCTCTTCAGACTATTCTCAGAGGGAACAAGAAAAGGCTACAGTTCTTGAAAAGACTGGAGAGAATTCAAGTCAAATGGAGCTAACTGTAGAGACAGTAGGATAAGAACACCTCTCTCAGTAATGACACATGGACTGCAAAGACTCCTCTATCTCTACGTGCTGCTCCAGGCAATCTGCCCAACAGCAAGTGTTCGCTACTGAAGTCAAAAGCATCATTAGGCTCTGGTCTTTGGTGCATCATTCTGTTGCAGTAGTACTTTAGTTGTTATCACTGTTGTTCAAAACAGTCTTTCAGGCCGGGCGCTGTGGCTCACGCCTGTAATCCTAGCTCTTGGGAGGCCGAGACGGGCGGATTGCTCAAGGTCAGGAGTTCAAAACCAGCCTGAGCAAGAGCGAGACCCCATCTCTACTATAAATAGAAAGAAATTAATTGGCCAACTGATATATATATAAAAAAAAATTAGCCGGGCATGGTGGCACATGCCTGTAGTCCCAGCTACCCGGGAGGCTGAGGCAGAAGGATCACTCGAGCCCAGGAGTTTGAGGTTGCTGTGAGCTAGGCTGACGCCACGGCACTCACTCTAGCCTGGGCAACAAAGCGAGACTCTGTCTCAAAAAAAAAAAAAACAAAAAAAAAAAAACAGTCTTTCATTTTTAATTTACCTGCATCAAGAGTCAGACAGATAGGAGGTACACATAGAGAGGTTCACTTATAAATGTTAAAATGCCTGTAAAATTTCCTAGTAGGAAATATATTTCTTTCTCAATGTGATAAAGTCAAACAGAAGTCACTTAAAACAATTAATTAACATATACATTGAAATCATATATAAATATAAAATTCACTCTCCCTTTTTCTGGCACAAAATAAAAATAAAAAGAAGTTTTATCTTCTTAACATAGGTAACAATAATAAACACTGGCTGCTTCTTTCACTAGATTCTATATTAAATTAATAAATGGCAATTAAAAAGAAAACTGAAATTCTTATAAATCATTATAAATATATAATAAATTATTCAAACCATAGATTCTTCCATTAAATAAATATTTATTTAGTGCTTACTATGTGCTAAGCTATAGCCTATATGAACAGAATACAACAGATAAAATTTAGTCTTCTAAACATGTTGTAGCCAATTACAATATAGTATAAACTATTAGGGAACAAAAGAGAAAAGATATGTGGGTAAGACAAAGAATTCTTTCTTCTGGAAGATAAACTATTAATATAAAACATTGTATGAAACATTTACCCATATATAAACCTGGCTCAATAATAATTCTCTGATTATGGAGAGTCATTTTTGGAATACCAGATTTGTTTAAGTAATCTATCTCCCTGGAGTCTTGTATTTCAGCACTAAGATCAGGAGAAGTTAATGGTATGTTTGATTTGTACAGGCCTGGATATCTTTCTTGACAATGTCTTTCTTCACCCATCATACCAAATGGATTCAATGTCCTTGGCTGCTGCCAAAGAGAAGAGAAAATATTCCCTTATTCTAGCAAGTTGTTGTAATACTGCAATTCTGATTCAACTCAAGGGTGTTGCTAAGGAACCAAGCTATCCCATCTTCCAGTCTTAGGACCAGTATAAGGTAGAGGAGATAAAACAACTTAAATTTCTTAATACTGAGTTTATTTACTGATTTATTAATTGTTACAGGAAACTAGGTCAGGGGTAAAGTGACCAGATTTTTCTCAAACACACATACTTTGATTTACATAATTTACACAAAACATGAACCTTCTCCAATCTTTGTTCCCTGATTGGCTGTGCTCATATTTTTACCTCCTACCTCTGTTTGTTTTGCTTGTTACAAATAAATAATCCCTTAGTGCCTCCTTTTTCTGTACCCAAATCCAACTTGTTTATCTACTTTAAATCATCAGATCAATAATAAGAAGACTGTTTTGGTATCCTAGGCTACCTTGTTAAGTTAATGGCTATATTTCCCTGATGATAATTCTAACTCTTAGTGGATTTTATCTGAATATGAGTAAACCACAGGATGCTGCTGCATTGACTATTACACAAAACATCAGATGCTTATTTTCCATTATATTGTATAGAAAGCTGTTGGTTTTAAACTGACATGTCTGTTTTTCCACTGTCCTTGTAGTTTTGGTTTTATTTTTGGTAAAAATCTGTTCTTATGTATATAGAGTGAATTTCACACACATTATTTTACTCCTTCACATTCTAAACATCTGTGATTTTTAAATTGGACACTTTGAAAACAAAGCAGATAACTGACAAAAATCAAAATGACTATGAATAAACAACATATAATATGTACATTTATTAAACCACTAATTGACTTGACTCTTGTTAGGCAAGGATCAAATCTGTACGCGGCAGGTACAGGCCAGGAGGGTGGTTCCTAGGGGCTGAGAAGTCAGGGACTGCTCATGGGGAGGGACTGCAAGAAAACACAGAACACCTGACAATCATGTATATCAATGATCTGGTAACATCCCACACCTTCCCAAAGCCCTTCCCTGAACCAAGCCAATAAAAGGAAATCATCTGGGAGTTCTTAATATCTTTCTCCACTCATGGAGACTGACCCATTCCTCTCCTTGGAACATATTTTCACTTTGTGTAGCTTCCTTCTTTTCTTTCTTTCTTTCTTTTCTCCTTTTATTTCATTATATTATGGGGGTACAAATATTGTTGGGGTTACATATACTGCCCCTGCCACCCCTCCTCCCCTCTGTGCCAGCGCTTCAAGTGTGTCCAACCCCCAGTTGGTGCACACCACACCCATTATGTAAGTATACCCCCTTCCCCTTCTGTCCCCTCCCACCTGCCCACCACTCGATAAAAGGTTTTTGGTTTTTTTGTTTTGTTTTTTGTTTTTTTTTTTTTTGACATTTTGGTTACATTGTGTGTCTTTCTTCTTTCTTCCTTCTTTTCTAAAATGGAAGCTGTTTGTGTGGAATTGCTTCCTGTCTGTATTTTCACTCTGTCGCACCAGCCCTGCTTGTGAATTTTCCAAGCAAGGAGCCAAAGAATCAGAACAATATTTCTCTTTCAAAAACCCAACCCTGACACTGTTTATTGTCAACTGAACATGGATAGACACACTGAAGGCTCAAGATTGAAAATTTGGTGAAAACGATGTCTGTGGAAGAGCTATACAGATGAACCTGTGGAGAAAGTGTGGGGCTGTTTTGTGACCAGGTGAATATCTGCAGCCATATTCATCCTTACTGGTTGTGACATAGTAGATATTCATTACATTTAGGCTTTCAAAGACTTCCCTAGTCCAGCTCATCTTTGATTGCTTCCAATATGATTTGTTTGTTCATTTTGTGTAAGCTTTTAATTGATCATATACATATGTACATAATAATATGTATTTTGATATATACATAATAATATCAAAAATGTATATTAAAGGTAAATGTATAAATCACTGAATTTCCACAATGTGATTGACATCCTGAATCCTAACACCATAGATTAGTGTTATTTATTTTTGATATGTATATAAACATAATAATTCAATGTGTATTTCTTTATGCCTGGCTTCTTTCATTCTACATTATGTTCTAAGATTTATCTGTATTTGCTGTGTATAGTTGTAGTTCAAAATTCTCAGTGCTCTATGGCATTCCATTTTATTAATATGTCATAACTTCTTTATTAATGCTTCACTTGATAGAATTTTGGAGTGTCTTGGTTATTAAAAATAATGCTCCTATAAACATTTATGTATTTAACTTTTGGTGATTGTATTATTTTCTGTTGGGTATATACCTAGAATAATTGCTAGGTCAGAGGATATGATTTGTTAATTTTTAAAATGATTTACTAATTTATACTCGATATATGCATGACACTGAGAGTGCATGCCTCCTTAAACTGTGTGCTTTAGCCACTTCACTTACCTCTGCCTAGTCCTGGCTCTGTTTTTTCAAGAAATGTATGAGATTTCATTGTTCCACATCCTTGTCAGCACTTATTATTATTTCTTTTTCTTTTTCTATTTCTTTTTCCTCTCTTAAATTTATACATTTTCTTATAGTTGGGATGTAATGGCATCATATCTCTTTGTACTTTGCATTTCCTTGATGAATAATGAAGTTTTGCATTTTAATGTATTTAATGATCATCTAGATATTTTCTTTTGTGAGGCACTTGTTCAACTCCTTTGCCCATTTTTGAATTGGGTTGTCTGCCTTTTCATTACTGAGTTTTAGAAACATTTTTTCTCAGCTTACCTTTCACTCTCTTCATGATGACTTTTGATGAACAGAGTAATTTTTAATTTAATTGCAGTCTAGTTTATCATTTTTTTCCTCTATGATTTTAAGATATATTTGCCAACTCCAGGGTCTTACAGATATTTTACACTTTTTTTACTAAAATATTCATTGTTTTACCTTTCTAATTTAGGTCTAAAATCCATCTGAAAATAATTTTTATGTACAGTCTGAAGCAGAAGCCAAAATTCACTATTTCTATGTGAATGATCAGTTGACCCAGCATTTTTTCTTAAAATACCAGCTATTCTCACTACTCTTCCAGATGATAAATCAGATAGTCCTATACATATGAATACTGAACTTTCTATGTTGTTCTATTAATTAATTTGTCAATTCTTCTATCAATACCACACTGACTCAATTATTTAATAATATAGTTTTATTATAGATCTTTATATCTAGAATATTATTCCTCCATTTTATTTCTTTAAAATTCCCTTGGCTACTCTTGATTTATTTTGCATTTACATATGACTTTTATAATTTGTCCATCAGTGGCTCTCACCCATTTCCCCCCAAATTAACTCTATTGGATTTTAAGATATTGTATTGAAAACACTTTCTTATTACATCTAAGTGCAATATTGGAGTGGCTTTGTACTAAGGCATGTAGCTTGTCACTCAGACTTATCACATTTTAAGAAGAGGAAGTCATTTCCATCCACAAATAACTACTGTTAAATCTTTAGAAGCCTTGCTTAAAAGGCAATCTAAAACAGCCACACCGTGGATATTTGTCACCATTGCCCATTACATATCAAAGGCCAATCACAAAAAATAATATATATAGATCACTGGCTGAATATCCATGTCTTGAGTTAATTGATGGCATCCAGGGTTTTTCTCTCATCCCATTTCCAACTGATTGACAGTGGTTCCTTGGGGCGACATATGAACCCAGGTGAAATGATTCAACAATCAAGAAAAAATACCTACCATACATGAGGGAGAGGCCCTCAGTGGTGAGATATAAGTAGCATGTAATTTTCATCCCATGCTTGGATACTATTGTCTTCCTTTCATTCTGCATTTGACCAGATTTTTTGAAGCTACTTGCCTGAAATGGTTTGTTTTGATTCCTTCATAAATTTTTTTTTCTGAATTTCAGTGTAATGTTAAGACAGTGACTTAATTAACAGAATATCTCTAAAAGTTATATTGTACATACTTTTACTCACTTCATGTTGTTAAAGATGTTATTAGATAAGGTAATAGTGTTTTTGTGAGGACAATAGGAAAACTATTACTTTCAGTTTCTACTTAGAGTTGAGCTTCTGCAAAGTTTTGTTTCCATCTTAGGGAAACCATATATTTATAATTTATTATGTGCTTAAGTTGGTGTTAAAATGTTAGAAAATAATGTATAGATTATGAATAGCACATGGATGTTTTTAAGAATCAATTTGTACCTAGCACTATTCTTGTCTTTATCTTATTTTTGTCATCTATTTTAGACACCATTTCCCTGTTCATTCCTTTTCTTTCATTTATTTATTTTTATATCATTGTTACTTTAAGACTATTGCCAGTTTTTAGGTCATTTTTATGGAAAAGATTAAGAATAAATGAATGACTAAATCAGTAAGCAGAAGACAAGTAGACAGTATTGGGAAAACACTGTTTGAGAGAGAAATGTTGAGATGAGCTCAAAGGGATTTGTGGGAAAATATAATACATAACCTTTGATCACATAATCAACAGAATTATGAGTTGAAAATAATTTAAATAGAAAGAAAAATGTTTAGAGTGGAAGAAAAAAAATGGTGGGAAAGGCATGTTAGAAGAGATGATTCTTTGTGACAACCACTGAGGACAAGCCAATGACAACTTGGTTATTGTCCAAAGCAAGCCATGAGATAGAGGTGTCAGTTTGGATAATGAGATTTGTAGGATAGGGAAAATAGTTTTATATATCTGAGTCCATTTACAAGATAGATTTTAAAACATATAATGGCATCATAAAGTTTCAGATCCCGACTGAATCCTAAGATGATGTTTCCTCACAGAAGATCACGTCACTCTGCATCAATCAGGAGTGCGAGAAATGGTGAGCAGAACAATCTTACACGCTGCCTGTGTTGGTTCTGCTGAAAATACACACAAAACATTGGTTTACATGAAGGCAGTATGTACAGATAGTCATTGCAATTCTTAACCAAACTCTGCCATGAAGCTGAAACAGGGATTGGGGATTTTCTTCTGGAAGTCAGGAAGATGTACACGCACGCACACACACACACACACACATATGCACACACACACATGCACACACACACATGCACACACACACAACTGAGAACAAGATTGGAAAGGATGAACTGAAAGAAGAAACTGCCTCATGATTTAGGAGAGAATAAAGAGGTCACACCTGCTCTTAGGAGTAAAGACAAGTGGATTAAAAAGAATGCCTGCTAGTGAAGGGTTCTTGTGAGGCCTGGCTTGTGGCTTCTAACCCTGACCTTGCTGGTCCTTGTAATGAAAATTCTCAAGTGGGGATGGATGGAGAGCACTGTGGCCTAACACAAAAATACTATGCATTATTAAACAACCAAAAATATGGTTTCTATTCTAAATAAACTAATGTAATTTCACTGAAATGTTTCTGCAGAAATACTGGAATGTTAAAAAAAGAAAATTAGATATAAAACAGTTTTCTACTTCATATGCCTGTCAAAATGCATAAATGTCTTAAATTGTTGAGAAACTTTCATGTGCAAAAACACATAAGCCATTTTTGGGGAAAAACTGGCTTATTTTGATAAGTTATATTCAGAATGTTACTATAAGATACTTTTTTTCACCTGTATCATTTAAATTCTCTGAGAGCTCAGTTTCACATCAGTAAAATAAGAATATTTGATTAGATAATCACTAAGATGCCTTCAGGCTCTTAAACTGTAAAACTCCTTTAATTATGTATGACTACTGGTGGTTGAGTTTTCCCACATTATCTCATGGACAACAACAGTGCCATACACACCAGGCAGCTAAAATGTTTAATGCATGAGTGGATTTCCATTTACATTGCTTAAATTTAAATAAAGAAGCTTTTTAAAATATGTTCTCACCAAAAGAATTATTCCTCCCCAAAATATTTTAAAAATATGCTTTACCCATTTTAATTTCTCAAAATAATAACGAACTAGAATTTTTGTTAATAATACTGTATTAACAGATGGAAATATTACACTCAGTGAAAGTAAAATACTATACTGAAATAGCTTTAGCAATTATTTTAATTTTGCCCAACAATAGCATTACTTTTGTACTTTGCTTTTATATACATCAAATATTTAAGAGATAGTTGGACAAAGATGTCATAGAAGTATGCAATTCAACCACAAGTCATGTATGACTTGTCATACAACAGGTGTTTAAAAATAAATACAAAGTATTAGTAAGGTGTTATGTAGTCTAAAGGAAGTTTATAGTAAGGGAGGAGATTCACCTTATTGTAAAGGAAAATTACTAGGCTTACTGGTTTATCAATTTTTGAAAATATTTTCTCTTTTCATTTTTATAATTAGTAGCTGGCAAAAGAGTACAAAAACATTTGAAAAGGAAGATAAAAAAAAAATCAGTTTAAAGGTGGGTGAAATAGTTCCAGACATAAAAATGAACATTACTACCAGACTGTGGAGAAAATATTTTTATTCTTCAGCATGTTAGGGTTTTCTGAACAAATTTTACAGGAAATTGGGTTAAGGGAAATCTTTCAATATAAAGAGATGACAAAAAAGATAGTGGGAACTCTGGAAAGATTTAAACTTTTCAGAGGTGTGTGTCTATGTATCAAAATACAATGAAACCTGGAACCTTGAGGACATTGCAGGGGTTTGTAAATTTGAAGACACTTATCTTATATTCCCCCAGAGTCATTTATTTATATTCAAAGAAAAAGAACTTAAGGAATTTCCTTTTCTCTCCCCAAGGAAAATTCCTTTACATTATATTACTTTACATTACATTTACATTATGTACATCCTTATGTACATAATGTACACCCTTAATGTACATCCTTTACATTACATTACATTAAGGAGATTTTCTCTCTCTTTCTTTAAAAAGAAGGGAAGAGGGAGACAACATATATATAAGCTCCAGGGGGGAAAGTGCATTTATTAAAATATGACTGCCTTGAAAAACAGAAGTAACAAGAAATATCTAAATTATTCAATTGCATACACTGCTAAACAGTTTTTATTGTACTAATTACAATCATATTTTCTTTTAATATATAAATTTATTAGTATTTATGACTTTAAAGCATCTGGTTTACTTTTTATATTTAATACAATAATTTGTATTTAATATGAATATTCAGGCAAATTTTAAATAACCCAAAAAACCTTTAAAATAATAAAGTATGATAATTTCATTTTCTATGAAGTAAATTTAACTTATTGTCCTTCATGTTTACTCTGGTAGAATATACATAACACAAAATTAATGATTTAACCATCTTTAAGTGTACTATTCTATGGCATTAAGAACATCCATATTGTTGTGCAACCATTCACCACTATCCATCTCCAGAACTTTTTTATTGTCCCCAACTAAAACTACATATCTATAAACACTAATTCTCCATTCTCCCCTCCTCCAGCCCCTGACAACTACCATTATACTTTCTGTAGCTGTGCATTTGACTACTCTGGGGAACATCATGTAAATGAAATCACACAGTATTTTTCCTTTTGTGTCTAGCTTATTTGACTTAGCATAGTGCCTTCGAGATTCATCTATGTGTCAAAATGTCGTTTTAATAGATGAATAATATTCCATTATACATATATATCACATATTGTTTATTAATCTGTCAATGAACACTTGGGTTGCCCCCATCTTTTGATTATTATTAATAATGCTGCTATATAAATGGCTTATGAATATCTGTTTGAGTTCCTGCTTTCAATTCTTTTGGGGATATACCCAGAAGTGAAATTGCTGAATCATATAGTAATTCTCTGTTTAGGTTTTTAAGGAATCACAATATTGTTTGCCATAGCAGCTACACCATTTTACAATCCCACCAGCAACACATAAATGTTATATTTCCTCCAAATCCGTGCCAACACTTGTGATTTTCTGTGCTTTTGATAATAGCCATTCTAATAGGTGTGAAGTGTTATTTTCTTTTGGTAAATACAGAAACATGTTCATTATGTCATATATCACTGAGTAATAGTAATAAAAATAGTTATATTCTAATTGCTAGAATTTAAGGATATTGGTGACCACCATTCTTTTTGTAAGTCTTTTGTAGGATAACTCTCTGATTACTGATTATTTCTGATAAGTAATTATGTGTATTTTATAATATAAATTGTAATCTTTAAAAATGTCAGATTATAATCTGCCTTATAATTTTGCTTCTGAAATGCCTCTTTTACAGTATTTTGTTTTTTTGTTTTTTGAGACAGTCTCTGTTGCCCTGGCTAGAGTGCTGTGGCGTTAGCCTAACTCACAGTAACCTCAAACTCCCGGGCCCAAGCAAATCTCCTGCCTCAGCCTTCCTAGTAGTTGTGACTACAGGTGCACACCACGACGCCAGACTAATTTTTCTATTTTTAGTAGAGACAGGGTCTCACTTTTGCACTTTTGCTCAGGCTGGTCTCTAACTCCTGAGCTCAAGGGAACTTCCTGCCTCAGCCTTCTAGAGTGCTAGGATTATAGGCATGAGCCACTGTGCCTGGCCTTGTTTACAGTATTTTACAGCATAATCAAGAAAACTGCTACTAACTTGCTCATAGGATGAATAATTGGTAAATATTGATGGTTAACCATATTTTCTGTGTCTATATTTGATTGGTCTTCAGGCTACTTATATTTCTAGGGAAATTAAATAGGTATTTAATAATTATTGATAAATTATTCACTGTTTTAATTTGAAATTTCATAATACTTCATTTAAAAAACTGAGGAAAATTCTATCAACACAGGTATGGTATTTAAGAATCCCACCAATTCTATATTCTTTAAATAGGTTATCTATTTTTAAATTATCAAGAGCCTTGATAGCACAGTTAATTTCACAAGGTCATAAAAAAAGCAACATTTTTAAAATGAAGATATTTGGCTTTATTTAATAATACACACCTCAAATATAAATTTACTTTGATTTACTCTTAGTAAAAGTATAATAATATTTAAAATATAAAATATATATTCACACTTAAATGGAAATATTTTTTATTTTTGCTTAGCTCAATTGTTTTACTAAGAATATGATTACAGTCCATAGTTCATAGGTTCTAATTAGAAAATGACATCTTTGGCTCTTATTTGGATTGATATATTTTACCTGTTTCTGGTAATTTTCAGTAGATTCATTATGAAAAGCTAGTATCTCTACATTCTAATAACATAATTTTTTCAATGTGCATGCCTAATTTTCCTTCTTTCATTTCTTTATATATTTCTACTTCACCAGTATTCAACTGTGCTCCCTCATAGTCTCTGCTCAGCAAAAATTCTAAATCACTAACACTAATAAAGCATGTATTTTTTTCCTTATCCTCTGACTAGCAAACCTTTCATTTTAAAAATATCCTTTTATCTTTTTGAATGTATGATATGTTTTTAATGCTTTATTAGTTTTGCATTATTTGCATTGTTTTAGATCAATATAACAAAAAATTGTTAAAAAAAACTTTATTTTCTTTTTGGCTTTCATACTAATATTGAGTGTGTTCTTAGAGACAGAATTCCACTGGGGGAGGAAAAAGTAAAAGTGATTAAGATTGTGTTAAGGCCTGTGATTTATTAAAAATATAGTAGTAAAGTTCTTTGGCAATATATTTGGTATTATACAACATTCATTTTTTTTCTCTGAAGTGGTTTATTAGAAAAGGTGTTGTATTGTAATGCAGTATAATTGTGCCAAAATTTGTTCTTCCAATTCTATGTCTGTGATTTAAGTCCTTTAATATAATCAGCCTTCAGTATCTTACTAGTTTATAAAACAAAAACAGTTTGTGCAAAGAACTCCTACAAATGAATAAGAAAAAGAAAGATGAATTTTGAAAAATAGGGAAAATTATTGAACAGGATACTTCATATATTAGTAATCAAAATGGCCAGTAAGTATATGAAAACATATTCAATGTCATTAGTCATTAGGGAAATGGAAATTTAAAGCAAAATGATATATTATCCAAACAAACAGAACAACAAAAGAACAGCGATAATAAACATTGTCAAAGATGTGGAGCCACTAAAATACCCACAATATTGAAGGAAGGATAAATTGTCTAAAACACTAGGAAAACACTTCTGGCAGTTCTACTAGAGCAAAGGGTATATCTGCCCTATGATCCAAAAATTTCACTTCTCATTATATACCAAAGACATATAAGCATTTCTGTTCAGTAAAAATATGCACAAGAATGTTTCTTACAGCTCTAGATAGAATAGTTAAAAACTTCAAACAGCTAAAATGTTCATAAAAAGAATAATATATAAATAGTGGTGTTGCCACAAAACACATTATTATATGGCATTGAAGAGGAATAAATGATGCTACTTGAAACAACATGAATAATCTCAAAGATATTACTGAATAAAATAAAATTATGACATTTAAAAACAGGGTAAAATAATCTCAGATGATAGAATTCAAGCAGTTATATTTGGGGAAAGTTATTGACTGAGAGGGGCACAGGAAGGGTTCTGAGATGTTTGTAACATTCTCTCTTTTGTTCCTCATGACAGTTACTCAGTTGTATGTATTTATCAAAATTCATTGAGATGTACCCTTAAGATATGTGATTTTTAGTAGATTGTACTTCAGTAAATAGGTTAATAATGATAAAGCAAAAATACAATCTCTCCCAAAATCCAAAATTCTATCATTCCATAAAATCCGTAACTCTTTCCTATTCTTGTTTTTATTTATTTTTTGGCCTATGTTTACCTTTTGTCTTTTATTTCATCTGTTTCCCAGTCAATATGGATTGTTTTTGTGTCTGGCTATTTCCTAAATCTCAAATGGAAAATGTGACTGAATGTTATACCTTCAAATTTCCACTGACTCACTTTCAACTTCATCTTAACTATCTCTCAGCTTTTCCAACAAATCGTTATAAATTAAGTGTTAAACAGACCAAGGTAGCAATGTCACACATCAACTGTAAGCTGCTTTTCTATATTGAATTGGTAGAAAAGCATTAGAAGATACTAATCCTATAAATTGATGTTAGTGAATACATTTTAAAATAACTGTTATATTTATTGACTCTGATTCAGTTTTTGATTATGCTATATTGAAGTTTCAACTTCAACATCTGGAAAATATATTATTGGGGAATTGTTTACTTCTTCAGTTTGAAATTCATTAAAATAAAAAAGAATTAAATTCATACATTTAATTTTTTAATAAATCAAGAAATTTATCTATTTTATTTTTACCTTTTAATATTTAAATAATGTTCTTAGCTATCAGTCATTATTTGTTGGCATATGTGTTTCCTAAAGACAATAAAATAAAGTAAAACAAAACCTTAGAATATACAAGATCTATGTCTCTCGTGGTATGTTAAAATAAAATGGTGATATTTTTCCTTTACTTTTTATAGGAATTCATCATAGCACACATCTCAGATCAATCCTTACACACAAATGTGTGTTTTGAATCTCATGTTATTTGAAGAGAATATCTTCCCTTCTCCATAACAATGTGATAGCACATAGAAATTCTAGGGGATTTTATACCTCAGTAAACATCAATACAATGCAAATGATGATTTAGTGGTTTTCTTTTATCTATGATCTTTTATTCATTGCCTCATGTAGAGCAAATGTGAACTGTAGTCTTTGTTCCTCAAATATAGAGAGGGTGTAGAATTCTTGGATCAGTTATCCTTTATTTAAAAAATGAGAAGTCAAGCATTCAACATTTTGCCTTTTATTTTGTGATAAACCCTTCTAGCATTTTAAAATATTCTAATATAAATGATTTGTCTTTAAGAAAATGAATTTGCTTTGGGTTTTAACTATTGTATTTTTCTTACTCAAATATTTTTCTTACTCAAAAGGGATTTTTATTACATAAAAGGTTAAAAATGCAATTTTATTAAATTAAAATATGCTGTGTTGACATCCATAAATCTACTTTAAATTCTCTTCACTTGAGCTGTCATGGCATGATGAGAAACAAAGTATAAACACCAGAAAACAAGCATAGTGCTATTTGTTAAATAGTGTATATGACTCTTAAAGATTAGCAGTGCTCCATATTGAATTTCAATATTAAATTTTCCAATATTACAAGTTATAGGCCTTACATAATCTCATAGTTGAAGAGCACCTTAATTCTCACCAAAACTAAGGACTTTCTAATGAACAAATCTCCTTTATAAAATTTTCTTCAAGCAGTCCCAAGTATCTCCAAGTGTTTCTGACAAGAAGCCATTCATTCCATTGTTGGATAGCCAATACTTTACTTTTTGTGGTTGTTTGCTTGTTTTTTTATGTTGGGACATATTGGTCTAACTATAATTTTGGTGGAGTGGTTTTATATAAGTTCTTCCTTTTGAGTACATAAAGAAGATATATAATCATGTGACAGCACAGAAAATGCATACAGACACCTCTCATGACCTTTCAAAGACTGCTCCCCCAGGCTAGTCATCTTTATTCTCATGTCTTTTAAACATTTTCCTTTTCTAACACCCTTTTTTTCTGTTACCCTCCTTTCTTTGTTTCATTCATTCCTCTTTCTCTCTCTTCTTGTTCTTAAAAGCATCCAACTAGGATCCACTATATGTCAAACATTGTACTTGCCACTGGAGTTATAAAGTTGTAATTATAGACACACTTTATATACAAAGAACTTTAGTAAACTTTAGTGTTAATAAAACACACGATTGGAGACCTAAAAAGCAATTGATACAGGGAAACGAAAAATATGGAGTATTAATGTATTAATCCTGGCAGTAATACCCTAGAGATGGATATTACGTTCTTTATTTTTCTAATTATAAAAGGTAATATATACCCATTATAGAAAAAAATGAAATGTAACTATAATAACTATTATTATTATTGCACTGGTCAATGTTTATTATGGCTTACTTTTTGAAATTTACCAAGTAGTTTGCATTTATTATCCAAGCTAAAATTCACAATAAAACTTTGTTTTATGTCCTATTTTTATTGTCATTTTCAGGTGGAAAAAGTTAGACAAAAAGAAGTTAAATGATTTGCCTATGTTCACACACTTAGTTCCGTGTTTGAGACAAGGTCATTCGATTCCTGAACCTACATTTCTATAATGTTCTAAGCAACATCAATATCAAATTGCATTTGATGAACATGTTCTTCTTTTGACTATCCACATTCATTTTCCCTTTCCTTTGGTCACAGCAACCTGTTTTTTAATCCAAGTAGTCATCCCAAATGGTGGCATTTGCTCCATTATTTCACAGCCACTATTAAGAGTGGGTCTTAATAGAAATCAGTACCGCCCCCTTCTCCTGGACATATGAATGATTCATGGGTGTCTACAACACTCAAATCTATCCAAGGAGATATTGGATGAGGAACTCTAAGAAAAATCCCTGATTCTGCTGGAGAAAACACTCAAAAGAAACATAAATTTCTGAGGGTGAACGGCAAAAGAAGAAACGCTTTGAGGATTTCTGCTGCAGCTCTTGGAAGTCAGCCTGTGAAAATGTGGAGAACTTAAGTTTATGCATCTTACAAAGCAAAAACATAAATTCTTGTAAACCATGAGATAAGATTAATCCTTATTTGAAATATTCAGATACATATGTCAAAAATTCCTATTCCTAATCCAACCTGTTTGGATTGGGTTTCTATTATTTGAAAGCAAACTGTTCTAACGTGATAGTTCCATAAACACAGTATTATTTATTCACCCCACAGTGGATGAAAAATAAAGAGTTGTCCTTCTTCTTATCCCCTTCAGGTCTTCTCTAAGCACCATCTTACTGACTCAGTCAACCTTGACACAGAGCTGCTATTTCTCCTCTAAAAACCATAAGGATGTTGAAATTTGTGTTATTGAAATAAAATAGTAAAAAGATTATCCTTAAAAGACTCATGCTATGAATAATGCAAGAAAGTTTAAAAATTGGGGCCAGATGAATTATATCCATTCTTATATTTTTCAATAATATTTACTAAGCATCCACTGTTTCTTCCTGGGGAGTTAAAATTTAAACACATATACAACAACCCCAGTGCTCACAGAGTTTGTAGTCTAGTTTTCTTCCAACATACACACAGTCTTTAATGAGACTAAAAGCAGATATAATGATCAAGCAATTTATAGATCAGTCAGAAAAAAGTAACATAGAGATAAGGAGGAAATAAATATAAAAACATGTAACATCCATTTTTTCTAGTAACAGTCAATATAGAGTGCCAAAAATGAACTAAATGTTCATGTGTTTAACAAATGACCTTCAACTCTGTAGACATGAAATGATCAATAATTAGAAAAATGTCACAATGGCTCCATGTTATTCCTATAGGAACATTTGCTACATGAAAGATGTGGCATACATTCCACTGTTTTGACATTATGAAGTGTCAAGGGAGTGACATTTCTGAAGTAATTCAAGGGTGACTGAAACATTGAATAAAAATATGGGTTTCTATTGCCAGAGCTTGAAAAAACATATATGCATAACATTCACAATTGTAAACAATTAATAATTTAACAGAATTGGATGCTTATTTCAAATAGGAAGAGAAAAAAATAGTAATTTTTAGAGAAAAATTAAGGGAAAAAGCTCCAACACGAAGAGCAGGCTATGTTGGAAATATATATTTTTTCCATTGTATCTTTTTTCATTCAATACTATTATTTGTAGATTTTGTTCAAAATAAGTATGTTTGGTAAACTGGATCAAAGCTAATGGAACATTGTTAGTCAGGTGTGTCCAAATAGCCCTGTCTTATTTCAACATTTAAAGTCAATTTTTATTAGTTAAATACTATTAGCTTTCTACTCTGTTTTTGAAAAACATTAAGCATATTTGAAAATAAAATATGCAAAATAATTTTCTTATTATTCTATTTTATGTTAGAGAAAAATATTTGATATATTTTATTCTAGAGAAAACTTGATTTATAAAGAATGCATTTTCCCCATCTATTCATAATTTAAAAAAATATTACTGTACACCTGAAAACCTACAAAATGTACAATTTACAGAAGAATGGTCATCTGAATTTTATTTAGTTTATATGTTTCTGAAAAGAGGAGATCGTTTCTTGTTTGTTTTCATGTAAATCATTGAGACATTGAGAAATTATTTATGTAGGCAGGATTCAGCTAAATTTGTCACTAACTTCGTGAAAAATACCATGAAAATTATTTTTGATTTTTTAAAAAAATTATCTTTAAATATAATAGCTTTTAATTGTAATTTGGAAGGAAATTTTTTGAATGACAAAAGATAGCAATATGAAATATTTTTAGTCTAAGAAATTGATTAAAAGGAGACCTAAAATAAATCTAACCTAAGAGTATAGCAGAAAACAGAAGAAATATTCAGATCAGTGTTAAAGAAAACATTATTCAATGTTATTTGTTAAAGCATGGTAAGGAAGACTTTATATAGGACCATCATAATGGGTGGGACTGCTGCATGGGGTCTTGCAGTGGGTAAGAGTGATTGGGTTCAAATCTTAATGCAGCATGGACTAGTGGGAATTTATAACCAAGGAGCAGGGTGGGGGTGAGTGAATAAGGGGTAAAAGGGACTCTGGCTAAACCTACCTAACAGGATTCTTGCTAAAGACAAGCCAGAGTGATCAGATATCACCTGGGGGGATGATGGAGGAAGAACCTGATCAGATATTGAGGATGATCAGATACATTTCAGATATGGTGGTTGGGGGGTTCTCGCTATACTGATTTAGCTGGGCTCTTTTGCTAGAGCTGGAGTTTACAGTGAAGTGCACAGATGGGCCTGGAAGAGGTTTCAGAAGCCTGACTAAACTTTGGTCAAGCAAAGAACTTTTTTGTTAATGGGTACAAAAGTCATTTAATCTCCATTCATTTATTTACCACATGTTTATTACAGGTAAACCAAAGCAATTGAGATTCATTAATTCAGCCATTGAATACTTGATGAGCACCAGTCTAGCCATTTAGAATATAATTCTGAAGAAAACAGACAAAATCTTTTCCCTCATGAATTGTACGTAATAATGGAAAAAACAGACCAAACTGAACAATAAAGAAATAGGACAGTATTTGGGTTAACAGTTAGTGCCTTGAGGATAAGTTAAGCAGACTAAGAATTCTGTGAGAAAGGCTTATAAAAGAAATAATTAGAGAAAGCCTCACTTAACACATGCAAATGTATGATTTCATAAAAATATTATGGATCTTTTTTTGCCTTTCTGAATTTTTTCATTATTAAAAAAATCAGGATCATTTAATTAATTGCACACTATTTTATTTTCTTTGTAAAAGAATGTTCAATTGAAATTATTATACTACACTTTAATACATTCCACAGTGAGTTGTTACCATGAGTCCCACATAAAGGGCATCCCCCCTCCATCCTTATTTCCTTCTACTGCCCTCTTCTTCCTCTCCACACTTGTTCACCCTCAACAACCCCTTGATGTTTGCTTGGACACAAGTATACCAATGTGCTACTACTTTTGAACTTTTTTTTTTGTAACCTTTCCTAGGGTCCTTTGCTTCCAGGTATTTGGGTAGCTCTCCCCAACCCCCTACCCCCATTTCTTTCAGGTCTCTGTGACTCCTATGTCATTATATCTAAAATAGCAGTCATGTCACACTGTATTCCATACACTGCTTTTTTTTTTTTTTTGTATTACACATTTATCTCTCCACCCTAGATGTTTTACCCAGCCAGGAACATGTTCTTTCTTATTGACTGCTATTTTCTCACAGCCTAGCACATAGTGGGTATGTGCTATATACCCACTATATGCCCATACTGCAGTTTGGGTATGAGGATGTGAGGAATGTCATAGATAAAATGGAAACTCTAATAGAGCAATATATTTGTCTACATTCACCACAAGACTACAAGTCCCAAAGGACTGACTAGATCTATATATTTCTTATGTAAAAGCACTTAGTACAGAACTTTATACACAAAGAAAGAAAACTTGCCCTAAATAATCTAAGGAAAATTAGAGTTAGTAGGAGAACTCCAAAAATATTTCTTGTTTAACTCATAGAAAAATAATTTTCTATTAAAGACAGATAAAATTGAGAAAAATAACAGAATGAAGAATCATGTAAAATTATAAATACTGGAATATAGATTGAATGAAAGAGAATTAAAAAGAGCATTAAATAGAATTAATGAGAGTGGGTAAATAGGAAAGCATATCATTACTCAGAGTTAAAAAACAAATATAAAATCCCCTTTTAAGTTTTATTTTACTAATATTTTACACTTAAAAATATTAAATAAAATTGACTAGAGTCCCAATTAAATAAATTTTAGTCTTTTTTAAGAAAAATACTGACAAAATTACCATTTTTATATTAATAGTTTCATTTCCTCATTGTCATAGCAGTTTTCAATTTTTTGTATATATAATATGTCAAGTAACAGGGTATTTTCTATATTTTTATATTGCTTACTTTTGAGAAAGTTAAAATTAACTATATTTTATATAAAATGGTGCCAATGTAAAACTATATTTTGCCTATGAATTTAAACTTGAGTAAAATCTATATTATTAATTATAAGAATAAAATTTTTCCTTGTGATTATTTAAGTCAGGCAAGATTTCATGTCAAGGGAGAGTATAATGTGGGGATGATCCTGGGATTTACATAGTAATTGGTCTGATACCCATTTGTACTGTAAAGAGCTAGGTATACTGATGGTAATGAATATACTGGCCATGATCCCTGGGATCAGTATAAAACTATGATAAAATTGATATTTTAATTCTTTAACATTTATAAGTAACCATACTGGCTAATGAGCTAATTTAGATAAGCTTTAAACAAGAATATAGTCGCATTAATGGTAATTATTAGAAAACAGAAAATTGAAGCTTTTTAATTTCCATTTCAAGCTTGAATTAGGAATTAGAAGACAAGTTGTTTGACTTATATGGCTACGTTTCAAAGTATTCTTATAATGTTTTTATATATGTAAACCAGTTTTAGAAGTGTTATTTTACATAAAAATATCTCCAAAGGACATATTTCCAAATATCTTTAATGAATATTCTAAAATATATATTTAAACTAGTGAAAATGTGGCACAGTTTTGTAAGTATTCTCATATAAAAATTAAGCTCTAATAAATGGAATGAATCAGAGCAGATTATATATGAAAATAACATCATCTAAATTAAGGCTGATTTTTAAAGTATTAAATTATTTCTGATTTATATAATTGGGAAACTGATGCATGGTATAGCATGATTATTTTCCTTTCTCGATATGTAAAAATATTTGATACTGACAAACAAATAAAAACATTACTTTTTTTGAACATCTCATTGTTTGCTACTTCAACCATACAATTTACATAATAAAATATTTACAGATAATATTGCTATTTATATACAAAACATTAGAAAATGACAATTTTTTAGTTTTAGAGATGTGTAGTAGATTTCAATATAAATTTCAACAGTTGGAAAGTATAGACTTGTTTACTATTTTTAAAGTTAACTAAAATAATTTTTTTCAATCAGGGCTAATTCATCAACCAAACATATTTTAAAATAGCATGGCAACTTTGTAGTTTACAATTTTCATATATGCCTATGGATCCTGAGCCCTTTGGCATTTTATTTTAACAATGCCTTTCCTTGCTAGCACTTTCTTCCTCCACGTCCCAGGAATGGCAAGGGACAGGTCATTCATGTAAGACAAAGTTTATGGTTAATTTATCTTTAAAATATATTCTTTTTAGCTCCTGACACATAATAGGTACACAATAAATGTTGAATTCATGAGCAAATCCAGCTTTATCTGCTATTATCTATAAAGGAAATCTTTTCAGGAAAAAAACTAGGAGTATTCATATTTTTATAGGTTTGATATACTAGTCAGCCCATTGGCAATTATTTAAATTACATAGAAATTGCCAATGTACTTCAAAATACTGTTAAACACAAAGTTTTGTCAAATACTCTTCCAACAACTGATAAGCATAAAGGCTTAATAATTTATTAATATTAATAGTACGATGGAATCTCTTCAATGAGAAATATCAGAAAGTATTTACATATCATGGTGCAGAGTTAACTACTACAATGCCAGGTTTACTTTAAAACAAAGTAATATAAGTTGCCCTCTATGGTTTCCTGCTTCTTCAACAGAGAGAATGGAGAATTAATTTAACACCTCCTTGATGACTGGGGGTCATCACCATGAACCCCAGTCCCAGGACATTCTATACTGTCAGAAATACAGTGGTGACTACAGATATTGATGGTAGGAATCCTATTATCAAGTTTTAATAGCTTGATGTAATTAGGTGTGGGATGCATCACAGAGAAGCCACTATTTTTTTCTTCTTCCATATCTTAGTCACTTGCTTTTGTTGTCATTATTTCCCAAGCCCTTGTAATTCAATAAAGACAATGCTTAGAACTAGAGTTCGAGTATTTTGATTGAGGCACAGGACATTTGACGGCATGAGAGAAGTTGGTAAGTAAAAACAGAATATGAAAGAAGCCATAATCAGAAAGAAATTCTGAGGATAACACACGATCTTCTCCATAGCTTTGGTTTAATACGTTATCTGATACGATGCCCTCTAAAAGAGTGGAAATTTCCCAAAACACTGGCACCTGAACGTGGTGCCAGATGTTTTATTTAACAGCTTTGAAACTAAAAATCTTCTCATTGCCCTTTTGGGGATTTAACCACAAAATGAATCACTGCAGAGAAGTGAGACAGACAAGAATATCTATTTTACATTAAATGTAAAAGGAAATTTTAAGGTAATTTCAATACATTACTATAATAGGATTATTTCATATAATACTTAATAGATAGGCATACATATTCATAAACTCATAACAAATCTACTTGATCATAAAGATAATTGTTTTAAAAAATCCTGTGTAATAAGAATGGTATATACAACTGTTTTTAAAATGGCTTTTAAATATTTTAATGTGAATTTTTGAAATCATTTAGCTTATTTCTTGTACATTAAAAATTTTTAAGCCCAGAAAATATATACAAATAGAGGAGAATGTCACTTTTTAAAAATATTACTCATGGTCAAACAAATATTATTTAAGGTATCAGAATACCTAACTTCGCTGTTTATCTAATGAAATACATATGTGCGGGCTTGACCTGCCTTTGACTTGAGTAGACCACCTAAAATATTAGATTTCAGTTAAATCTACCAAGTTCCCTTAGAGGCCTTCCAGTTAGAGTTTTTTTTTTTTTTTAATTCCTAGGAGAGAGCATGAAATAGTACATTTACTTTTTTCAAAAATACCTTGCTCTTCTTTAGCTTCGGGTGTTTACATATGTCCCTTCTTTGTGGAATTCATTTCACCTGACATTTTTTGGGAGAGCTAACACTGACTCTTTCTTCAATACACAAAGAAGCACTACCGTAATCCCAAATAAGTAACTCTCTCATTTATGAGCTCCTTTGATAAATCCATTGCTCCCACTCCAGCTCCTTCACCAAATCATACTGCACTTATCTAGTCTAATCATCTAATCATCTTGGTCTAATCATCTTGAAAGCGGGGCCTTGCTCATGTGCTGCCTAGATATATCCTGGGCCATTTTTTATAATAGTCATTGTGTGTGTTTTAAGTTTTTATGTTTCTTCCCAATTATACCGAATATATAACAAATGCATTTTGATAATATTCTTCAAATATTATAAAAATTGTTATATCTATTCTCATTATAAAGGTATTTATTTACTGAAAATTGTTCTGTCAGTTGATTTTTCAGTTCTATTAACCACTTTGGGACCGTGCTCACCAACCGCAAAACCTTGCCCATAGCCGGCACTCATAGTCCACACGATAGTTTGTGCTGTGCATTGACGACAAATCCGTTTTGCCCTTGTGTAATGAGGAAAGCTTTAAAGCACTGAAACCTTGTTTTACTTTATAGGCAGCTTTACTTGTAATGTAAATCAGAATAGGTAACATATACATATATGTTTTCATTACATTATTTTTAAAAAGTTCGCAATTTTATTGCGATAAATTAAAAATTAGAAAAGTCATATCACGGCTATCAGCTAAAGTCTCTGTGCGCATTCATCTGTGGCTATCAACTATAGTTGACGCTGGTCTCGAAGTGGTTAAAAATTTAAGTGCCTTGTAATAGGAACATAAAACTCTCTGCAATCTGGTGTTTTTCCTGGTTTTCAGTTCTTGACACCCACTCGATTTAAGATGAAGATTGTACCTGTCAGTAATAAGATATTAAACTTAAATATCAATAAACATCGATTGATGAACATCGAATAAATACTAATAACATCAATTAAGATTATTTGCTCCCTAAATTTGTATGTTACTATTGTCCTTTAAAAAAAAAACTTGATGGATGAAAAACAATGGTAGTTTTCTAATGATTTTTACTTGAAAAAATAAAATAAAATTAACACTGAGAAATAAAATAGCCATCATCTGTAGGGCTTTCCAATTTTGTTTGTTGTTGTTTCTGTTGAAATATCACTGGCCTCTGAGATCTGTGCTTCGAGAAGGGCTTTTCCAGAGCAGATGCTAAATTTTACTCCTGGAGATGAATCTTTGTGGATCTAATCACAGGCAATGTATCTAAATCTTTCCTTTAGAAGTAGATCTCTAAGTGATAAATACACGGATGTGAATACAAAATAATTCTTTCAAGCAGGTTGGTACTGTTTAGAGTTGTAATATGGATCTTATTTTCAAAGAAAAGAGCAGTATCTTTTTTAGCTCAAAATGAGTAATTTGTGGCCTTGAGGCTTATGTGAGGCAAGCTTGCATTCCAGCGCTATTCCTTGACTGCGGTCTCAGGTGTCTGCTAGGAGCCTTCCTAGCATTTACATTAGGTACCATTTATGCCTTGCAGCCACTCAAGAGCTCAGTGAGAGAAAAGACATTATGATTATGTGTTGCAAAAATAAAACATCATGTAAAGGATGGAAAAATACTGCATAGACTATATTAAAAAGGAATATAAAATCTCTTTGAAATATTAGCTAGCAAATTCAAACAATATACCACTAATAATCATGTTGCATCATTAACCTTTTGCAATTAAAACATTATTACCCTTTCTAATATAGGTTTCTTTAATTATCATTCAGAGGAAGAAATCCTTATATTTCATATGTACAAAAAAGCAGTTATGTTGATGAAGACAGTTTAAGAGGAGATTGTAAGATATTTTTGGACACTGTATCTGGAAGTTTACTAACGACTTATTTCAATTGACTTAGCACTTACCTTCATGACTATGAAATTACTGCTGTCACTAAGTGGTTTAAGTTGAAGAGGTAAAACTCAGAGGAAAACTATTTCTACTTCATATATATGTGTGTATATTATAATAAGATTTTTAAAGTATTTTAAACACCAAAGGTAAAGGCAATGTGTTTAATGTGCATAAATTAAACTCACAAGTTTAAGCCAACTAATTACTTTTCTTAATTAGATATTAGACAAAAGTTTGCCTCCCATTAAAAAATTATCCTGTCGGCATGCAAAATCCTGTCGAAAAAAAAAAAAGAAAAAGAAAAAAATTATCCTGATATCTCTAAAAATAAGTGTTTATTAATTAATCATTAAATAATTTTTAAAAACCAAAATCTTGGTTTATCATTATAACAAACTTGTTCCAAATTGCAATTTTATTTTCAGCTTTGATAAACATGGTTTTAATAAGTCATCCTGGAACACGTGCTTTGCTCTAGGGCTGTGGCATTTATTCACATGTCTCCCTAGCTTCATTCACTGCTCAGAGTCCTTTTGCTATTTTTGTGCCTCCATCATCCCCAATCAAAGAGATTATTATAGCATTGCTTCTTCAATTTCCAGCATGTGAGTTTCCTGCTACTACTTTTTTTTTTGACAAAAACCAAAGTGGAGAGCAAAAAAGTCCTCAAGATAGATTCACACCTTATGAGAATCATTTCATCTTATCAAAAACAGGCTCCTTTTTAAATCCCTGCCTCTTTTCTGAGAATTTCTATTGCACTGATGGATAGCTACTGAGGTAAATTAGAGGCAGCCAGCTATTTAAATGCAATAGCTTTTCTCCAATCTTTTTAGACTCTTAAGGGCAAACTACAATTTATATTAAGTCAATGATTTTTTTAAAATTCACTCTCTGCATGGTGCTTTGCTAGCTATATAGTCCTTTTTTAGATCCCTCAAGGGGCTAACAGTCTAGGAAAAATAGAATATGAATTTTAGTAAAAACCATTCAATTATGATTTAATAAGGCAAGAAATATAAGGGAAATTAAGGACAGAGTCAATAATAATAATAAAAACAAGTTAATATTAGTTATGGGGATTTTGTCCCTAGATAAAAAAGAATTTGCTTTATTTCTAACATTGGTAAGATATTTTTGTATTAGAGATTTTTTTAACAAAATGTTACTCTGATTAAAGCACTCCATAATCAAAGTTGATGTTTCTTGTTCTGTAAGTGGCATCAGTAACAATCCAATCTAGGAATGAAATAAAGAAATCTCAATATGGTGCCCTTGCTCAGACCTTAATTTGGGGCTTGAGTAGGATATTCATTACTAACAGTCAATGCAAATTTCAATTCCAAAATATATTAATCCCTGTTCTCTCACAGAGATGTGGTCTTGGTTTTATAAATAAGGTATGGCAAAGGAAAAGAAAACTAGAAAGGCAGTTAATAGTTTCCCCAGGACTTTTAAATATCAAACTTTTGTTTAAACAGAGCAAGATCTTTAGGGTGCAAACTAGAAATTTTACTGAAAATGGATAATCAGCTATTTCTTTTCTATGTTCTATTAACCCTAAAACCATACCTTTTATCTTTTAAAAAGTCATTTGCCTTGCAACTGACTTTCAAGTTATCTATTCATTAATTCATTTATTCTTTCATTCATGCATAGAACAAATATTTGAGCTCCAATATACCAAGTATGTATAGGATTTGATAACTAACCTCAAGTATCTTAAAACATATTTAGGAAAACTCATAGTTATGCACATTAAAGACTCATATTAGGATTCCTATATGACTCTTAATTAAATGCGTACTCTAGAACATACTACTCACTTTATTAAATTTAGTCCTGGAAATCCTCATAAACCTAATATGTAAAACAAGGGAGAATGGAATTGCTTTTATTAAAGCTTAAGTTAGAGTCCTGGAATCATATGTCTCCATTTCCATTGGGTTCCTAGAACAAGCTTTTGGATAATTTGAAGAAAATTAATGAAAGAAAGGACTATTTACAAAAGGATAGGCGTGGTGTAAGGGAAACAAAAAGAGACAAATCTATTTCCATGGAGCTGTTCCCACCCTGGGCAAGAAGAAGTCAGAGGAAGAAGCAGCTACCAGCTATTGGAACCTGAAAAGGCCAGATGTGGAGAAGACCAAGTAATGGAGGATCCCTTTAGTGATTCTGTGGTAAAAATGCCTGGGATTAAATACTTGACTATCCTTACTTCCCTCTTTCCCCCTGATAGAGTGCAAGGAAGGAGTAAAAAAGGTGAGAAACGCAGCGATGGAAAGACTAATGGTTGTGCAGAGCACTAGCAACATTTTTCATCAGATTATTAGATACATGGTTTTATTCTGAAAGGCAAAGAATAGGTTTCTGATTCTCTAAAAGTTTTGGCTACATAGCTGCTGAGACTTTTTCTACTTTCTTTTTTCATGTTCTTAAAATAAAACTACTTGTTTTTAGCCTGAACATTTCTTCCTTCTTACAGACTGGAAAGAGTTGACAACTGTAGTTTCTGTCTTCAAGAGTTAACTCTCCTGTCAGTAGTAAACCTAGCCATGTATAGAGGAAGGATGTGGTGAAGATTTGAATGCCTAGGAGCAAGGAGCAGTGTTTTATAGCTTATTAATCTTTAGGGCTCTGTGTAATTGTTAGGCAGATAGTGAGGGATTCTGGGTATCCTAGGGATGAAAGTGGGTGCTGTTGCTCCCATCATGGTCTTGTCCAACCCTCATTATCCATACCTGGAGGCAAAGGGAATACCCTACGGATCTGCCAATCAGAACTTGGTACCCCAGCTGCAAAATAATGTAGAGGATTCTGTAGCCCAGGGGCCAAACAGCATGGGTACCATAAAGTCTGGAAATTGACCTGGAATGGCCTGCTTGTGTACTTGAGTCCCAAGTCATGTGACTCCAAAATTTCCAACAAAAGTGGTTTCATGGTGACCTCTGAACCATGAGAGAAGTCCCTATCCAGGCACTATAAAATAAGTGTAGACCATAGCCAATCTCTCTTTGCACCCTTCTTTTCTCTTGCCCTGCTGCGACAATGGGTCCAGTCATCATCTGTGGTATATGTACCATGTTCTGTCAACCTATATCTTGCTCTTGCCCTATAATCCTATCTTTCTTTCCTCAATAAACCTCATATTCGAGCTTGTCTAACTTTGGCATGTCTAGTCATTCTTCGGCCATGAGTGCTCCAAGAAGCGACAGTTTTAGATTAAAACCTGACATAACTAACTTAAATTTTCTGGAGTGCTTTGCTGTGTCCTGGTCTTGCATTTTCTTCTTCACCTTCTCATATAGATTGTACAGAAAGGAAACCCAAGCAGCTGCATTTACTCTCCCTTTCACTCTCTGCCCTAGTTCTTGAGCATCCAGGGTCTCCTCACAGAAAATTCAGTCCTTGCTAGCGCTGCAGTAGGTCTAGTTGCTTGCAGCCAAGAAACTACTGAGTTGTTAACCTGGTTTGCTACCTGTACCTTCTTTGTGTTTTCCTTTTGTTGGTAAGGTTATCTTTCAACATTTTAGTTTTTACTTTCTGTTAATTTTAATATTACTTCATGTACTTATCCTCATGCCAGGGTTATTTTTTAATACCAAAATCTGACATATTTATTACTTAAAAACCCTCAAGAATTTTCAGCACCCTGCATTTTCATTTTATGTTTACTTGTCAGCTTCCCTCCAAACACTGTGAAATTCCTCAATTTTTTAATATACATCACTTAACATAATGGCAAGTCCTAATTACATGCTTGACATGATAATAAATAAATTATTTTAAAATCTGAATCTTGAACATTTTCTTTCTATAAATCTGAATCTTGAACATTTTCTTTTGTTCTTTCTTGAATATTTTCTTTCTTTCTTTCTTAAACATAGTCTTTCTATAAATATTTCTTTCTTGAACATTTTCTTTCTTTCTATAAATATACACTTTCTGAGCTATAGTATAGCTCAGTTGTGTCCTTCGTATGGCAATCTATAATATTTTTTTAAAAAGCAATCATGGACAACATCCGAAAAATAATCCCAGAGACACAGCTTCTCCAATGTATGTGCCTCTGAAGTTTTAATCTTGTTCACCATCTTAACCCAAGGGCTGAAAGTTAGAAAAGTGATTTTATATTAATATAAGGGCTCATTATGAGTCTCTGAAGTCTTGTTTTTTGTTGTTGTTGTTTCATAATATAGCACAATATATGGCACTCTAATAAAGCATCATGTTTCTTAGCATAATTATTGAATAAAAAGATTTTTTTGAGGTCATGTGTTAGGATTAAGAGCTAAATTCTAGAAAAGGTCCTCCCCAGGACCACTTGGATATACAGGTTTAGCCTCAAGTAGATTGGGACAGCAGGACTTAGTCCATGCAGCAACTATGGAAGGAAGTGTAGAAAACTGAGTGCTTGTCTCTAGGTCTAGGCAATATCTGCATGTTTGAAGATGTTTTAACACAGCCTAAACTCTTCCTATTGTAACCCTTCCACACCAATCTGGCTTAACATTTATGACAAAGTTGTGAGTTGTCTTTCTGTTTCCATGGGCCCCTAGGTTGAAGATCACGTAACCTGAGCATGCCCAGATGCACCAAGTGTGCAACCATGGGTGAAACCTAAGTGCTTGAACCAAGGAATGGAGACTTAATTAAGCAGCAGACACTACATGGCAGGACCTAAGAGCCAATCAGACTGAGCCCTGATGTCACCCCATGCTAGGGTCTAGTTAGAATACATTGCCTGGCATCACCCCAATGCAAGATCCTATCATTACTTTCTGACTATAAAACCAACCCAACCCTTTTGTTCAAGGACACAGTCCTTTGGGAACTATCCCTGGTGTGATCCTTACTTGTGTCAAGCAATAAAAACTACTTTGCTATAACCAACTTGTCTATTTCTATTGACTTGATATCTGCCAAGGGAATGAACCCCTCCATTTAGGAGGTAACAATATCACTGATGAAGACACCATACCCACACTCACACACACACACACACATAATGGAAATGCATTTTGCAGGAACATTTTTAGTTCAGATAGGTGTGTTTTGAAAACAACTTCATATCACTAATACATTGATATTTTTCCTTCTGATATAAACCACTGCGCTATATAACAACATATGCTCCTGTATGTTCACTTGTACACACTCACAAACTACTTATTCTTCAATAAAGATATATGTTCATTAAAAGATATATGTTCATTAACTTAACTGTTTGACTACAACTAGGAGAGGAAAATGCATAATTAAATAAGCATTTTCCATGTTTTTAATTCTGTCAAAGTTTAATATATTTCACTTATACTAAAGAACATTTATAAGCTATAAGTATGTGTACTTAGCTTTAAGCTTATACATTTTAAACAAGAGAGCAAGGCACAGTGTATTTTTTATTCTGCATGATTAATCTACAAAATATCCCCACTTCCCTTGAAAAAGAATATCTTAATCTAAAAGATACTTTGATGAACACTGAATATTAAAAACATTATATGATAATATGTAAGTGGATTGAATAGAAGTGAACACAAACATATTATTCAAATTTTTAATAGTCTAAGAATATATCACAGCATTGATAATATGAAGAAAAATGTTTGGATTTATTTTTAAATTCAAAATTCTTATAGTTGTTCTCCATAGGGAGGCCTTAGAGGTGAAAAGGTAATCAGGTTACTACCAAAGGAAGTGTGTCTGGAATGTTCTTGATGTCTCTCCTCCAGCTGAGTGAATGGATTACTGAAGTTTATGCCTGGTGAATCAAAAAGTGGATATTCAGTAGTGAGACTTTTATTATTAAATAGTACTGACTGAGAAATTTTAGTTTCTTCTTCTTGTAAGACATTATTTTGTGGTGGTATATTTTTTTCAGGGCTACTCATCAAAACATCATGTGATATAATTGAAGAATTTAATTCTATTCCTTCCACAACATCCGAAATTTCTTCTTCTTTTTTTTGTTAGTATTAAATATCATCTGCTACTCCACCAACAAGAAGAGGAAAACTCATTCTTTAACTGGGTAAATAATAGATCTCAAAGATTACCTTATTTTCATCATGGTTCACTTCAATTAAATCTTATAACCCAGGACACTGAGCATCTCCCACTATGCCTTTCCTATTTTCAGGAATATTTGAAAACAAAGCCTTCTTCTTATCATCATTTTCATTTTTTATATTCTGAGAATCAGGATTCTCTGGTGATGTAGTTTGTCTTATGAGGCCCACCACATCCCTGTTCTGAGACACAGCTTTGCTGATAGACTTAGGTGTTCTAAGTCTTTGAGAAGGATGTTTAGAAGAGATAGAAAGTCCTGAGAATGATTTAATGGGACTCGCAACTCTGAAATATCCAGCATCAAACACTATTTTATCAACTTCCCTTGGTATTACAGAGGCAATTGCCTCAGCATGTTCTTCATGTTTAATTTTCTCTTTCATTGCATTTTTTATGGCAGCTAGGCTATTTCTAGCTGCAGTTCTTCCATTATCATCCTGTTTTGGTTTACTCACTATACCTGAGACAATTTCTTTCCAGAAGACTTTTTCGCTTATATAATTATTGTTTTGCCAGCCAGATTTCTCAAGTTTGGAATTCCTGGTCTACATCTCCTACCTGAAAACAAATCATATCCCAAAAACCCATCCAGATCTGTACAAGTAGTCTCCTTTACATCTTGTTTATATCCACAATTATTCACCAGTCATTCAAATTGTTTGAACTTTTCTTTCATAAGGAGTCTTGTTTGACCAACTGCTGTGCAAATAAGATCTTTAGCATCATCTGTAATGTCCGATTCAAGTTTCTTGTCCCACTCCAGGCAATGTGAAGTTAATTTTGCAGTTTCTCACTGGAGGATATTTCTGAAACATGGCACATCACGTTGTGGCTGAGATATTGTTCATTTGTTTCAAGTGATGAGACCTCTTTAGTTGGAAGCCCATTTGAATTTTTAGTAGTAGCTTCATTATGATTTAAGACACGGTCTTCATTCCAAACTATTAGAGAACTCAAAGGACACCGTAATTTATTTGAATCTTGCTGTAGTGTCTTGGTAGCATAAATTTTGCATTTTAGTGCCAAAATTTCTTTTGTTGCTTCTTGAATCTTATCATCTCTGTTTTCAAAGGGGTCTAGTTGTAACTGGATGTCAAGAAAGCGATGCCAGGATGTTACTTGATAGGTCTTCAGACCAACCAGTGGCTGAAACATAAAATCTTTAGGTACAAAGGAATTCTTCCTTTTCATTTTTGCAGTATTTGCCTTAGGTAAGCTTTCCATTTTTCATGAGACTCTATCTGGATCTATTCTATTTGTTGTACTAGTTTGTGAAGCCAAAGTATTTTCTTTACTATCAAGTGTACAAGAAATACCCTTGTCAGGTTTTGTTTCTATCATTTTGGTGGGTCTTGCCTTATTTTCTGCCTTTCTTTCTGGTTCATTATCATTAGTACCTCTTGAGATTGGCTTTATTGCTGTGGTAGATGAGACTGTTCTAGCAATCTGCTTTGCTGCTTGAGTAGCTGATCGAGTCGTTTTCACCGACGTGGGCACAACAGGCTGTACAATTCTTTTCTCTTTGTCCAACACTTTCTTTTCAGAAGTTTGTCTTTGACCACAGCTTATTGCTAGAACATCACTCCCATTATCAATCTTAGTCTGCTCCATCTGGTCTTTGGCCTTCAACCTTGTAAGCTGTACAGAAGATAAAAACGCCTTTTTTGGCTCAGCTTTCATAGCATCCTTGTTTGATGAAAGAAGATAAGGCATATCAGCTTTGTAAAGACCCACTTTAAATAATCCTTGTTTAGCTTTCTCTCTCTGCTCTTTCAATTTTTGTAGTAGCTTTTCTTCTTTGTATTTTTGGAATATCTGTTTTCATTGGTCACTTGGGACAGTTTTCATTGACCCTTTACTTACTTGGCTGGACATTGGCCTTTTCTGAAATAAGCTCTTGAGATGTCTCATCTAATTCAACAAGAATTCTACCTTCTAGGGTTGGAATGTTGACATCTTTCAAACCAAAATGTCTAGTTAGTTAATATTCCTTGTTTCTGTTTTCTTTCTGAGACGGTAATTTCCTAGGAGCAATTTTAATTCTAATCATTTTGGTACTTAAATCCTTTCTGTGTCTACTTATAAAATGTGATGAAGACATCCTGAGGCACCTTCTAGCGTGAAACCTGAACCAAACAAAAAATAAAAGAATTCTAGGCCTGGACGATAACCGCTGTTTCTGAGGTACGAACGCTTCCAACCTGAGCCGTCACAAAATTAAAACTCAATAATTATCAATAAACACTTGCTTGGTGTTGCTGCTTTGATAACTCTCTATGATTTATTCCCAAATGTAAGATAGCAATATTCAAAAGTTGAACTTGTACAGTACTAGTTCTGCCTCATACACGATTTTATTGTACTCAGTTTTTAAAAGATGTTCCAATACCATATCATGACATTATAATTATTTGCTTACATCTCTGACTACATCTAAAATTGTGAGCCTCTCAGTGGCAAAGAAAATGCCCTGTTTATTGCTGTGTTTATCAGAAACATAGGAATAACAGCAGTCAATCAACAGGTTTATAGAATAAATGTATAAATGAATGAATGAATGAATAAATGAATAAATAAAAGAATAAGATAGACTTTAGCTCATAAATTAGTTTCAAGTGTTCAATTCTTTGAAAAGGTTTTCTAGCTATACATTGCCTTGAACTTAGGTACACATACTTATATTCATATATCTGTATGTGTTTATATGCACACACACATGAACATCCGCACAAGATTTGAATTTCTACAATATGCCAGCCATTGGGTTCAGTGCTTTATGTACAAGTTCACTGAACCTCACTGTACATATAAGAGAAGTGATCCAGAAAGACCAAAAATTTACTCCAAGTCACTACCTCAAAAGTGATTTGCAAATTATGATTGCATGATTTCCAGGCCTATGATATATATATTTTTTTATTACAAAATGGTTTGTAAGTTAAATATTCTCCACTAATATTATACACTAATAAAACAACTCTCTCCAAACTTCATCAAAGATAATTGTATTAATATTTGATAATACAGGAGACCAAAATCATCAGGGAAATGCAAATCAAAACCACAATGAGATATCACTTAACCCCAGTGAGAATGGCCTTTATCAAAAAATCTCCAAACAATAAATGCTAGCGTGGTTGCGGAGAGAGAGGAACACTCCCACACTGCTGGTGGGACTGCAAACTAGTTCAACCTCTGTGGAAAGCAATATGGAGATACCTTAAAGCAATACAAGTGAATCTACCATTTGATCCAGCAATCCCATTGCTGGGCATCTACCAAAATGATCCAATGACACTCTACAAAAAAAACACCTGCACTCGAATGTTTATAGCAGCACAATTCATAATTGCAAGGCTGTGGAAACAGCCCAAGTGCCCATCAATCCAAGAATGGATTAATAAAATGTGGTATATGTATACTATGGAGTACTATTCAGCTCTAAGAAACAATGGTGATATAGCACATCTTATATTTTCCTGGTTAGAGCTGGAACCCATACTACTAAGTGAAGTATCCCAAGAATGGAGAAACAAGCACCAGATATATTCTCCAGCAAACTGGTATTAACTGAGTAGCACCTAAGTGGACACATAGGTACTACAGTAATAGGGTATTGGGCAGGTGGGAGGGGGGAGGAGGGTGGGCATATACATACATAATGAGTGAGATGTGCACCATCTGGGAGATGGTCATGATGGAGACTCAGACTTGTGGGGGGAGGGGGTAAATGGGCATTTATTGAAACCTTAAAATTTGTACCCCCATAATATGCCGGAAAAAAAAAAAAACATGATGAAAAGGAGAATAAACTAGGCAATGAAAAAAAAAAAAGGATAGGTCAAAACACAAATATCATAAAAGTGATCTGTAAAAATAGGCAGATAACATGCTAACTTCCAAGAAACTCTGAAAGTCTACAAATTAATTAAATATAAGTAAATGTGCTTCTAGTTTATAATATTCTTATTATATACCTTGAAACCTGGAAGTGATAAATTCTCTTCATAAAGACAATAAAGAGTTTGTCTATATGTTGAAAACATTCAATAGCTATATGTTTTGTTTTCAAGTGACATCTGATGTTTTAATTTTGGATAAAGTATGAATTGAATACTATCATTGTATTGTATTATTAACTATTAGTTGAGCACCTAATATGTACCAAGATTTCTACTATGTAACAATATGTAGTAGTAAAATAAAAATAAAGTTCTTGTCCTAATAGATTTTATATTTTATAATTAAAGACTTTCATTAAATAAAAGACTGCATTAATTTGTGATGAATAGTACACTAGGAAACAAAAATGGTGTTATAGGAAATAAAAGTGGAGAATTCATAAAGTCTAGGGGTCAGAAAAATATTCTCAGCAAAGCAAGCATTTCAACTGAATCTTATAAGACTTACCTTCCATGACTCCCATGTTATTAGCTATCACCCTAAAATAACAAGACATATTCATATAAGTTTGATCTGTATTTCCATCCACACAGAACATGAACCACTAATAATAGCTTCTGACATCTGTGCAGTGCCAGTTTCGTGATCATCTAAGGGGGGAAGTATGTTCAAGGCAAAAATCACAAAGTAGAGAATTCCAGAATGTGCCTGTCTTCCTCCTTCTCTTCTCCCTGCCTATGTTTGTGCTTCCCTGACTGAAGCCCAAAGGCCTCTCCTTCTCCCCAACAAACAAGCATTGTTTGCTCTAAGCTGTACAATCTCTCTGCCCTTAAAGAAGATTAAGCGAAGTTGACCACTTTTTCTGTGTCCATATATAAAGCAAAAGGGAGAAACTTTCCCCCTGCCCCATCCTTAACATATTCATGAATATTATCTATCTGTCTACAAGTCTATTAATTATCTATCATCTTTCTTTCTATCTATGTATCTACCTATCTAGAGATAAAGGTGAGAAAGGGACTCAACATGATAGGATAAAGGGCAAGGAGACAAGTCAATAGTACATGCATCGCTGACAAATGGGGACTGAGTCTCACCTCCAGCTACACAGATGTGCAGATATGTCTAGCCTTTTTATCCATGCTATTTTTTAAAAAAATCACTGAGGTATGATTGACATACACAGAGCAGCACATATTTAATGTATACAATGTGATGAGTTTAGAGATAGTGATGGTTTCATGCTACAAATATACCCATTACCTCAAAAGTTTCATCTTTCCCTCTGTATTCAATGCTATCATTTTGTATTCTGGTTTTCAAGATCAAGATCAAGCAACATTTCTTTATTGTCTACTATATTGTTTACCAAAACAGACCGTTATTTATAAAGGTGCCTTAAAGAAATGCAAATGGTTGTACTTTTTGATTCATTTCATTTTAATTCTCAGAGAACAGCCTCCTAAATATCCCATCTCAACTTCTAAAAACATTTTGAAAATCATTCATGCCAATTAAAAACTTAGTCCTTTTTAAAAATGAAATGGCAATGTTGGAACCAATACTACCTATGACATCAATGCACTAAAGGCATGCTAAAAAGATAAGCAAGGTTTTCCTAGGCAGGGAGATAAGATCACATTCCATTCACATCTATGACAAAATTCAACCTATTTCAGACATACAGGTTTCTCCTCATTTGCAGATACTAATGATTCTTTTTGGGAAAACTGTGTTCATTTTGGTATGATCATCAGTATTCATCACTAATCCATCCTGAGGCTTAATATAAGTTATGGATTTCATTATTATAACAGCTCTTTGTGCCAATTCTTGCCATCACTATTATTTCTTTATATCCTTGGCTCCTTGACAGCTTGGTTGGTACGTTATCAGCAATTGAGAATTTTCTTCACAACCACTTGATACGCTGATATGGATTTCTAAAGATAGCTCTATTGATCCATCATGTGAGCAAAACCCTTAGGAAGTAGAGAAACTGTCATTTCTACAGTGCTGTATTTGTTTGAAATACAGACACAGAATGCAGACTTTTATGTTTCTTAAAAATTTCCTCCATCTTAACACAATGATTTAAATCTTAGTTAATGGCATAAATGTTCTTATCCTCTAAATAATTCATGCAAAATAATCCTATGTAAGTACAGCCTTTGAATGCATATGTTCTATAAGAAGTAATCATGTTATTTATTCTTCTGGTAATTCTACTATACAGATACAAAGGCAATTATATTAGAGAAGCTAAGAAAATGAAAAAATATGAAAAAAGTAGCAAAACCAAATTAAGATAATTTTGACAATGCTGTCAAACTAGCTTCGGATTCACTTATTAGTTTAGGTTGTTAATCTATGTCAGAATGTCATCATCACCAGTGAATGGATTCCCATAACTTACTGACAGATAAAACTGCTTTTAGTCTTTCTCACTTTCACTCTTCTTTTTTGTTTTTATTTCAGTATATTAAAGGAGTAAAAATCTATAGGTTACATATATTGCCTTTGCCCCACCCGCGTCACAGCTTCAAGCATGTCCATCCCCCAGATGGTGCGCATCACACCCAGTAAGGTGTGTATATACCCATCCCTTTCTCTGCCCTCCCATCTGCCAACACTTAATGAATGCTTTTACTATATGTGAACTAAAGCATTGATCAGTTAATACCAATTTGATGGTGAGTACATGTGGTGCTTGTTTTTCCATTCTTGGGATACTTCACTTAGTAGAATGGGCCCCAGTTCTAACCAGTTTAATACAAGAGGTGCTAGATTACCATTATTTTTTGTGGCTGAGTAGAACTCAATGGTATACATATACCACATTTTATTACTCCACTCATGTGTTGATTGGCACTTCGGTTGTTTCTACATCTTTGTAATTGTGAATTGTGCTGCTATAAACATTCGAGTGCAGATGTCTTTTTTATAGAATGTCTTTTGTTCCTTTGAGTAGAAAACCCATAATTAGATTGCTGAATCAAATGGTAGTTCTACTTGTAGCTTTTTGAGGTACCTCCATATTACTTTCCATAGAGGTTGTAATAGTTTGTGGTCCCACCAGCAGTGCATGAGCGTTCCTATTTCTCTGCATCCATGCCAATATTTATTGTTTTAGAACTTTTTGATAAAGGCCCTTCTCACTGGAGATAAGTGATATCCCATTGTGGTTTTGATTTGCATTTCCCTGATGATTAGAGATGTTGATCATTTTGTCATGTGTTTGTTGGCCATTAGTCTGTCTTCTTTTGAAAAGTTTCTGATTGTGTTCCTTGCCTACTTTTTAAAATTTATTTATTGTTTTATTTCAGCATATTATGGGGTACAAATTTTAAGGTTTCAAATAATTCCCTGGCCCCCCTCCCCCCAGAAGTCCAACCCTCAAGTGTGACCATCCCCCAGACGGTGCATGTCTCAGTCATTATGTATGTATATACTCGCCCCCCTCCCCCCTCCCACCCGACCATTACCCAACCTTGCCTACTTTTCGATAGGGTTGTTTGATTTGTTCTTGCTGATTTTCCTGAATGCTATAGAGATTCTAGCTATCAGCTCTTTATCAAGATGTGTAGCATGCAACTATTTCTCCCATTCTGTAGGTTGTCTGTTTGCTCTCGTGATAGTTTTCTTGACTGTGCAGAAGCTTTTTAATTTGATCAGGTCCCATTTATTTATTTGTGTTGTTGCTGTGATAGCCTTTGGGGTCTTAGTCATAAATTATTTGCCTACGCCAGTGTCTGTAAAAATTTTTTGTACATTTTCTTCTAGAATTCTTACAGTTTCATGCCTTAGATTTAAGTCTGTTATCCACTGTGATTTGATTTTTGTGAGAGGTGAGAGGTATGGATCCTGTTTCAGTCTTCTACATATGGCTATCCAATTTTCCCATTGCACCATTTATTGAATAAGGATTCTTTCCCCCAGTCCCTGCATTAGAGGATGGTGGAGGAGAAATCTGTCAACCAGAGTGTCTCTGCAAGAAAGGTAGATTTTAGATGAAAATGAAAAAATAAAAAAAAAAGAACAGGCAGACAAACATAGATCAGATGAGGGGTGGAAGGAAGGGTATCTGAGACTACAGGAGACTTCACAGGAAGCCTGGAAGGAGAAAGGCATAGGCACGGTCTAAACCCTCAGAGACAACAGTAAGTGGAGTGATTAAATTTCCCCTTCCTTGCATCTCAGACTCCTGGTGGGCTCCTGAGCTATTGGAGAGAACTGCTAAGACCAGCCCAGAGATGGCTGCCACTAGTTGAGTGGTGAGAGTCATGCAGACAGGGCACCAGCCTCCCAGCTCCTTTGGGGCACCTTCTGCCCCACAGACCCATGCCAACAGGCAGGCACCATATTGATTCATTTTCCCTTTCCCTTCCTTATCCATGGCTTCCAGCTTCTGAGAGAGGCAATTTAGCCACTACCTGGAGGCATCCACAGAGAATGGGACCTTTCACTTCTACAATTCTCGGTGTTTATTTGGGGAACTAACCTTTTATATATATGTTGCATTCAGTTAATCTTCTTTTTTTTTTTTTTTAAATTTTTAAATTTTTTTTTTATTTTGGCATATTATGGGGGTACAGATTTTAAGGTTTCAATAAATTCCCATTTCCCCCCCTCCCCCCAAAAGTCTGAGTCTCCATCATGACCATCCCCCAGATGGTGCACATCTCACTCATTATGTATGTATATACCCGCCCCCCTCCCCCCTCCCACCTCCCCAATACCCTATTACTGTAGTACCTATGTGTCCACTTAGGTGCTACTCAGTTAATACCAGTTTGCTGGAGAATATATCTGGTGCTTGTTTTTCCATTCTTGGGATACTTCACTTAGTAGTATGGGTTCCAGCTCTAACCAGGAAAATATAAGATGTGCTATATCACCATTGTTTCTTAGAGCTGAATAGTACTCCATGGTATACATATACCACATTTTATTAATCCATTCTTGGATTGATGGGCACTTGGGCTGTTTCCATAGCCTTGCAATTATGAATTGTGCTGCTATAAACATTCGAGTGCAGGTGTCTTTTTTGTAGAGTGTCATTGGATCATTTGGGTAGATGCCCAGCAATGGGATTGCTGGATCAAATGGTAGATTCACTTGTATTGCTTTAAGGTATCTCCATATTGCTTTCCACAGAGGTTGAACTAGTTTGCAGTCCCACCAGCAGTGTGGGAGTGTTCCTCTCTCTCCGCAACCACGCCAGCATTTATTGTTTGGAGATTTTTTGATAAAGGCCATTCTCACTGGGGTTAAGTGAATAAAAAAACAAATAACCCCATTAAAAAGTGGGCAAAGGACTTGAACAGAAATTTTTCTAAAGAAGACAGAAGAATGGCCAACAAACATATGAAGAAGTTAATCTTCTTTTTAAGAATATTTAATGGTTAACTGTCTGACTATATATATATATATATATATATATATATATATATATATATATGTATATATACGTGTGTGTATATATATATATATCTCAAATGGCAAATTCATTCACAATACATAGCTAATTTTTTGAATTTACTTTCTAATATGGTTTCTCCTGAGATGATGCCAAATTTCTTCCTGTTCCTCATATTTTGTTTATTCTTTTCTATCATGTTTCATCTGCAATATATTTCTCATCTTCCCTTCTCTCTAAGGTAAATATAAATAGTTTTCCTTTCCTAGCTCAAAAGTCACTGAAACAAAATATATAATGTTGATGGCTGGAAAACAGACAAGGATATTTACTTTCTAAATCAAATACTGTATATATTCTTTGGGGAAGGAGTCAGTCACAGCAGCCCTCAAGAGCTTACCCACAAACATGTTTTGCAGTTCTCTGCTGGGTTGCAGTTGCACAGTCCAATGTTCTAGCATTACTGAGTCATCCCAGCTATTAGGAAATTATGAGTTGATGTTTTATCAAATTTTAGCCCATTTATGTATTTTTCCTCTTCTGAAGAATCACAGAGTATTTGGGTATAAATTAGTCATTGTTGAAAGTACAGGTTTTGAAGAGTAGACATAATTGATGAAAACATTTAAAGAACATATTTTTAATTTTAATCATTATATTATTTTTAGCTTATAAACAACAGACACTTATTTCTTATAGTTCTGGAGGCTGAGAAGTAGAAGATCAAGCTGCCAGCAGATTCATTATCAGGGGAGGTACCATTTCCTTTTTCACAGATGGCACCTTCTCACTGTGTCCTCACATGGTGGAAGGGGCAAACGAATTTCCTTGGGCTTATTTTATAATGGCACTCATTTCATTCATGATGGTGCCTTCTAAAAAGGCACCATCTCCTAATACTATCACACTAGTGATTAGGTTTCAATATATGAATTTTAGGGGGATAAGACATTCAAACTATAATGCCACTTCACAGTGCAGTGGACAGAGATAAACAGGTTACTGAGTTTGTTCAACTACAGAAGTCATACATAGTATAGGAATAAGAACACTTAGTTAATTCAGGAAATGTTTCTCTTTTACCTGACCTTAGTGTATCTCTATTAGCCAAAGTTTCCTCATATACAGAAAGATAGGTGGACTGTCATTTCCACAAATCATTGGCAGCTTTACTGATTTATAAAAGCATTCCCTTTAGAGCTGAAGGAAGGATGAAGAGATAGTGAGCACAGGGGGTACACTAGAATTAAAACTGTGTTACGTTAAAGTGAAAATTAAAGTGAAGGCCATTTGTGACATCCTTGGAAGTTTATCCTGAAAGCAGTGCAGAACCTCTGAAAGACTGCAACAAAGTGACAACCAGACTTAGGTTTTAGAAAATTCACCGGCAAATAAGATGGTAAACATTTCATATATGGCAATATGACTACATGTTAGCAGCATTCGAATTCTTTTATTAGGCATACAATTGTTTGTTGGGTGTTTGGGAAAAGGAAAAATATATATATTGCCTTGAATTGTAGTATTTTTTACACACTAGTTAAATATAAGCTTCCTGAGGATAGAGCCCATAACTTTTGTCCCACACAGAGTATTTTACATAACATGATAGTAATGACTATATTTTGAATTGATAGACTGCCTTAGCCTTGTTTAGGGATGTTAGGACACCTGCCAGATTATGTGGATTATGGTTTTAATAGGTTTTAGTAGCCTCTTCTTTATGAGTGCTGCTGCTATTTTCCTTCAACAACAATCAGTTTCACTTATTTCTATTTTAGACTTTTATTGTGAAACTAAACAAACATTAATTATAGGCATCACACTAAGATAAGAAGATAAATTGACTTTTTCTGCTTCTATACATCAGTATCTCAGTGGTAAAATAAAGTATTTTTCCCTGGTTTCTTTTAAAGGGGATTATTTTATAGAAGTCCAATGCTACCAAGAAATTGGTAGTGTTTATTGCCTGTCTCTAATGGAAATTACATTTTATGGGGAATTGAGATTGATTACCCTTATCTTGACAAGTGAAGATTGAGGGCGTATACTATGGAATAGTGTTCAGTCTCAACAGCAACAGGGAAAGGTTTAACACTTTAGTTACTAGGCTTTAAGTCCAAGATTATGAGTGGGGGTCTATTTGATGCAACCATTTCTAATTAAAAAATAATATTAATATCTATATAGTGCATTATTATACTTTTACTGATTTGTTTTCTTAAAGGATCTTTACATTCCACTTTATTGGGGTCCCACTTTATTGATTTAAAAATATGATTTGGTTTCTCTTATTTATCTATCAAGAATATAAGGGAAGGAGGAAATCATGGGATGGATGAAGTTATAAATATTATGAGAAACTTCACCATGTATTTTTTCAACATCAAATGTAGGAAACTGTAATATTAATAGTAAAACATTTATAATGATATTGGTCTCTATGAAATATATTTCTCAATCTTCACCCCTACCTTATATTCCTAGAAATTAGCAATAAAATAACACATTTTTAAATCATATATTACCTTAGCAATATAGTTTTTATGAAATGTAAATTCAGGCCCAATTACATTATAGTTTATTTGTATCTATAAAACCACCTATGGACATACGTATTGAGCTACCTGGATCCCCTCGATAATGTATTCTGTTCATTGACATAATGTCAACAACTTTTAAAAATGGTTAAAAGTTTATTAAGACCTGAGAATTCTCTCTTATTCCTGATTTAGAAATCAAATTTTAGAAAATTATGTGAGATATGTAAATATATATTTGGTGATACAACTGCTAAATCTCATTATATTGTCTTAATGTTCAGACACAAAGGGATTAAATATAATACTATACATTGGAGGATATAATTTTGATAATTTTGAACAATCAAGTGTATAGATCTTATTATTAACATCTAGAGGTATAAAGAAAGGCTCATCTTTTGAAGATATTTTCATATTGTTCCTTAATATTTCACTGCTCAAGAGACATTTCTCTGAATTAAGTCATTTGCATTCTAAAAAATGTTTGCAGCTAGACTATAAATAGCCTCATAAAAGGTAACCCCATAATTTTATGAGCACTTAATAACTTTATTAATATCATTTAGCTATCAACTTGTATTCCAGCTGACAACTAATATCTAACTATAGTAAATTTTGATACAAGGGAGAGCAGTAATCTTAAAGCATGAAACATTGCACAAAGAGGGCTCCCCATGGTTAGGCCTTGCACATCCAAAATGTAACAAGGAGGAGCTAGCCACCCAGGGGGAATGAAAACAAGGGTCAATGAGGTAGGTCAGGAGAGGTATAGGAGCATGGAGGAGGGACAGTGATTATGGGACCTATTTCATGATTTTGCCTAAGGCAGGGCTCGACCTCAAATAACAGTATATTCCCATCTAGAACTAGTAATAATCTATAACTTTCAGTTAATTTGCTTAACCAACTGAACAAGAATGCTTCCTTAGTTATCACTGTGAACACAATACCTGAATGTATAACATTTGGAGTAAAATACAAAAAAAAACAAAAACAAAATTGACCTGTGGGAAATCATTTGGCTTAACAGCATTTTATCTGGAAGATCAATGTACAAATCTCTTTGAATTTAAATTATTGACCATCTTTATGTTATTAAATATTTATACATTGTCTGAAAGGGGAAATTTACTGGCTATTAATACAATTCAAACTAGAGATAATTTCATTATACAACATGCTATACATTAGGTTTATAAAAAGAATTTTATGTGAAAGAGACATGTATTTTTGAAATAGAAGAAAATAGGTTATTATTTTACCATTAACGGTAGTTTGATATTTAACTTATTTAGAAGTGCACAATTGAATAATATATTGACTAATATGAACTTTTTAATATTAGAAAGAAACAAAAACTGCATGTTGTCTTTGAGAGAATTTCATAGAGAATGTCATAATATTGTTATTTTTCAATTATAGCTTATACACAATTTTAAATAGTAATGTTGATGACATGGTTTTCACATCAGCATACTTTACAAATGCAAATGGTATATTTGTATATTGTAGTTGGAAATTGCAAAACTAGATTTTGAAGCAAAATCAGTACAAATTTTAAGTTAAATTAGTACGTAAATATTTTTTCGAACTTCACATGTCCACAGAAGGTACTCAATATTTGTTGAATAAAAGTATATAAAATTGCTAGTTGAAAATATTTTATATAGATATTTCACATGAAATATCAATATGAATATTAAAATTAAAGCAAACTAAAATTAGAATTATATAACCAAAAGGCATTATATAATTTGACCATGATTGTCAGAGTTTATGAAAGTAGGCGCTTCATCCCTCATTAGAGTTACCGGCTCAGAGCCTATATTTCCTTCCTTTCATTTTATGAGTCTGAGTAAATGTAGTACTATCCCTGTAGCTATTGAATATTCGACTTTATCCATCATCACTGCTAATGATTATTTGGCTCTGAGGATTAAGTATATCCCCCTCTGTATGCCCTTTCCTGGATTTTGTGAATGTGTTAGCCCCTTTGACCTTCCCTTACTAATCAGAAGGCACAGTTGTAAGTTGCAGATTGGGAGCAATTCTTTATTTCTTTGATGTTTTCAAAGTGATTGAATAATTTCACACTGCGTATAAAGTAACTGGAAGTGTTTCAAGATATGTGAACTAAAAGGTGTGAGATAGGTGACTAACATTATTTCTTGTTAGTGATGTATCGCATTCACCCTTATTTACAACTATTTTGTTCTAAGAATTTTGTTCAGCTAAAAGATTCCTGGAATTTTACATAGATATATTTAAAAATATTTGTAATAAAATTATATGTTAATACTATAAATTACTACACATAAATAGTATCAATCTAATGGCTAATCGTTATTCAAGCAGACAATTAAGTTAAAATAAACAAGGAGGGCAATAGGTAAGATGCAGTATTGTAGCAGGTAGTGTAAAGCAACTAACAGACTTCATGAGAGACCAAGATAGGGGCCTCAGTTTTGCTTTTTATTTTTTATTTTATTTTTTTGGCAATATGGAAAGTCATTTAATTTTTAAACTTTGGTGTCTTCTCTATAAGGAGGACACACAATCAATACTCAAAACTTGTTAATAAAAAGGGCAAATACCACAGTATGCACAAAGCACCTGCACGATGCCTGTCACATAGTGAATGCTCATTGAATGGCTGCTCTCCCCACTGCCTCCCTTTTTTCCATTGTACATATTATATTAAACTCAGTAACTGATAAAATTTTCAGTATTTGAAAAAGCTCTCATTAGATGTGCCCTTTTGTGGGGTTTTTCTTTCATCAGTTTATAGAGTATTCACCTTGAAATTAAAGTGTATATGCACTATCTTATTTTTGAATATGGATTCAAAAGGATCTCAAAACAAGAGCTGTGACATTTATCTCAGCTATTGTAATAGATTTAGGAACTCCCATTTTAAGAGGATTCTGAGTTATTGACCTAGAAAACTTAAGCTCCAAATTTTCTTTTATTTTTGCATCCTACCCATCCTACCCTACCTTTTTTTTCTTTTTATTTATTTATTTTTCATTTCAGCATATTATGGGGGTATAAATGTTAAGATTACCTATATTGCCCTTGCCCCCCCTCCTCCCTCAAGTCAGAGCTTCAAGCGTGTCCATCACCTAGTTGGTGCACATCACACTCATTATTTATGTATATGCCCATCCCCTCCCCCCTCCCATCTACCTGCCACCTGATAAATGTTATTTCTATATGTCCACCTAGGTGTTAATCAGTTAATACCAATTTGTTTGTGAGTACATGCGGTGCTTATTTTTCCATTCTTTGGATACTTCACTTGGTTACAACATATCAGCATTTCTTATAACTGAATAGTACTCCATGGTATACATATACCACATTTTATTGCCCCACTCATGTATTGATGGGCACTTGAGTTGTTTCCACATCTTTGCAATTGTGAATTGTGCTACTATGAACACTCGAGTGCAGCTGTCTTTTTTATAGACTGTCTTTTCTTCCTTTGGGTAGATGCCCAGTAATGGGATTGCTGGATCCACTTGTATCGCTTTAAGGTATCTCCATATTGCTTTCCACAGAGGTTGAACTAGAGGTTTGCAGTCCCATCAGCAATGTAAGAGTGTTCCTGTCTCTCCACATCCATACCAATATTTATTGTTTTGAAACTTGTTAATAAAGACCATTGTCACTGGAGGTAAATGATACCTCATTCTGGTTTTGATTTGCATTTCCCTGATGATTAGAGATGTTGAACATTTTTTCATGTTTGTTGGCCATTATTCTGTCTTCTTTTGGAAATTTTCTGTTCATGTCCTTTGCCCACTTTTTGATAGCATTGTTTGGTTTTTCTTTGCTGATTTTCCTGAGTTCTAAATAAATTCTAGTTATCAGCCCTTTATCAGATGTGTAGCTTGAGAAAATTTTCTCCCATTCTGAAGGTTGCCTGTTTGCTCTCTTGACAGTTTCTTTGGCTGTGCAGAAACTTTTTAATTTGATTAGGTCCCATTTATTTATTTTTGTTTATGCTGTTATTGCCTTTGGGGTCTTCTTCATAAATTCTTTGCCTAGGCCAATGTTTAGAAGAGTATTTCCAATGTTTTCCTCTAGAATTCTAATAGTTTCGCACCTAAGGTTCAAGTCTGTTACCCAGCATGAGTTGATTTTTGTGAGAAGTGAAAGATGTGGATCCTGTTTCAGTCTTCTACATGTGGCTATCTAGTTTTCCCAGCACCATTTGTTGAATAAGGATTCTTTTCCTCAGTGTATGTTTTGGTCTGCTTTGTCAAAGATTAGATGGCTATATGAGGATGGTTTTATATCTGAGTTCTCTGTTCTGTTATTTATTAACCACTACAGTTGTCTTTAAAAATTTTATCTAAACCTACTCCATGCAAAAGCTTTCCTGGAATAAACAAATTTTACTCTGATATTTTTTCTGCATTCCGTCAGTAATTATGTTAAAGTTATGCAATAAAATATCATAAATTTTACTCTAAATTTTTGCTAATTTTGGTAAGAAGGGGATGATAAAATTATCAAAAGAAAGAGTTTGTTAAGTAAACTTAGACTCTGAATAAGATATTGTGGTGTGCTAGGGCTAGGTGGATATTTCAACAAGAGAAAAATATTTTTTTCAGGTGACTTTAAAACATTTTAGAACCAGTGAAAATATAATTATATGCTAATTAGACACAGTATCTGTTCAGAAAAGTAGTTTAAGCCAGTCTATTTGGTAACTATACCTGGCTACATAGTTTTGGATATTATAAATAATTGGAAAGAGTAAGGTTTTATTTTTACCTTTACAAGTATCATATATTTAAACATTTGACTAGTAAGAATATATTGAAGTTGTTCCCTATTGGTACATTTCAGTATATTAATTTGTACTTAATTGGCAATTTTCTGTTTAGTCGCACTATCTCTAATCTTGTAAATATTTGGCTATTTTTTTAATTGTATATTCTATATGTAAACCTGGAAGCTCATTTAAGGTAGAAAATTTTCTTTTTCTTTCACTGAAATCATTATTTCTGTCCCAGTTCCATGGTGTCAGGACATAGTATCAAATATTGTACACAAACTGATTTTGAGAAGGATTTCCTTATATTCCTCATAAGTTATGAGGAACACATTGGTTCCTCATAAGTTGGATAACATTAAAATTACTTTATTCCTTGTCTACATTATCCAACAATGTTTTTTGAATAACATTGACTATGTATTTGCCTTTATATTTGGAGGATAAGTATTATTTTTAGAGAAGTAAAAGTGATAATGACTTCATTAAAAATTAGTTAGAATTGCTAACATTTTAAAAGAAAGAGTCCTTATAACCATTTCAGGTAAATAGTGGTTCATTGTTACATAGATATGTTACATAATGGTGAAGTCTGGGCTTTAGGGGTACCCATAACCCAAACGTACACTGTATCCATAGGTAATTTTTCATCCCTCACCCCCTCACCACTACCACTCCCTTCTGAGTCTACAATGTGCATTTTGTCATTCTGTATGACCATATACACCCATTGTTCAGGTCCCACTTGTGAGAACATGCAATAGTTTGTTTTTGTTACTGAGTAATTTCAGTTAGGATGAGGGCCTCCAATTTCATCAAAGTTGCTATAGGACATTATTTCATGCATTTTTATGGCTGAGTAATATTCTATCATACACACACATACACACCACACACACACCCTTAGTTGATGGGCATTTAGGTTGATTCCATATCTTTTGGCACCTTAAATTGTTTCCTATTGTCCCGAGAATTTAAATCATTTAAAATAGTAATGATTCACTATTTTTAAGTTTAGGTGAATGTTAATTATTTTAAAGGTATAAAAACAATGTAACAACTGTTTTAATTATATTACACATATAGAAAGTGAAATCTCATGGACCTTTTAACATAAAGCTTGACCTTTAGCTACAAGATCAAAATTCCTTTTCCTCCTTCACTCTGCCTACACTATTGCATACACTCTGCTCTCAAATGTGTATTGTTTTAACTATTAATTATTTGTATTTTGTGATCAAATGCACTCACTCATTTCCTTAAAAGTAGTCAGTCAAGTATGATTAGATTTTATTCTCAAAAATAATATAAAATACATGTAATATATATATATATATATATAATCTTTTGAGGAAGAGTTTTGCTCTGTCACCCAGGATAGCATAACAGTGGCATCATCATAACTCTCTGCAATCTCAAACTGCTGAGCTCAAGAGATCCTCCTGCCTCAGCTTCCCAAGTAGCTGGTACTACAGGTGGATACCACGACTCCTGGCTAATTATGTATTTTTAGAAATTTTTTGTAGAGATGAGATCTCAGTATGTTGCTCAGGCTGGTCTTAGATTCCTTAGCTCAAGAAATCCTCCCACCTCAGCCTCTGAAAGTGCTGAGATTAAAGGTGCGAGCCCCCATACCCAGCCTAAAATAATATTTATTCCTTAAAGTAATATTTCTTTAGAAAGCTTGTTTGGTAAGTTTTAAAAATCATCCATTCAGTTTATAAAGTTCTGTGTCAATGTGCTTTCAAAATCCATTTCACATATATATTTAACTTATGTTCCTTTATGCACGTTTGACCAAATGTAACTGTTCCAGTTGTGCAGGTCAAAAAGAAAATCTGCCTCACTTGCTTATAGCCATTGCTGAAAGTTCACAAATACACCAGAAGTGGAAAAGTTACCAGTTATTAATATAAAGATGAGAAATAGCTCTGTAACTAAATATTTGTTAAAGTTTTATTTTTGGTCAATAATTGCCTTAATTTGAATACTTGGTGGCTTGGTCAAAAAATGAAATCTTTGTCATTCAATTCAAAAAATTCTGTTTTCCATCTTTATTTTGTCATTGATCTAAGGACTGTTAAGCAGTAGGTTGTTTAATTTCCTTGTATTTGTGTAGTTCTGAGAGTTCCTGTTGGAATTGATTTCTAATTTTATTCCACTGTGGTCTAAGAAGATACATGTTATGATTTTGATTTTTGTAAATTTGCTGAGGCTTGTTTTCGTGGCCTAACACATGATCTCTCTTGGTAAATGTTCCATGTGATGATGAGGAAAATGTATATTCTGCAGTTGGGGGTAAAATGTTCTGTAAAATTACGTTAGGTCCATTTGTCCTAGAGTCTCATTTAAGTACCATGTTTTTTTTTGTTGATTTTCTGCCTTGATGATCTGACTAGTTTTGTCAGTGAAGTGTTGAAGTCCTGGCTATTATGATCTTGCTTTTTACTTCTTTCCTTAGATCTAATAGAATTTGATTTATGAATCTGGGAGCTCCTGTGATAGGTGCATGTACATTTAGGATTGCCATACCTTCTTGTTGAATTGATCTATTCATCATCATATAATGACCATCTTTGTCTTTTTTTTAACCATTGTTGATTTAAAGTACATTTTATCTGATATAAGAATAGCTACTTTTGCTCTTTTATGGCTCCCATTTGTGTGGAATATATTTTTCCGCCCCGTTACTTTGATTCTTTTTTTTCCACTTTACAAAATTTTATTTTTATTTTTATTTATTTATTTTTTATTATTCAGGATATTATGGGGCTGCAAACATTTTATTTACATGTAATGCTGTTTGACCCACCCAAGCCAGGGCTACAGGCATTTCCTTCCCTCATATGTCAATTCTATGAGAATATTTATAAGTTAAATGGGTGTCTTGGAGACAGCACATACTTGTTTTGTTTTAGTTTTTTCCATTGAACCAACATAAAAACCATTTATATTCAATATTAGAATGGCCATTATTAATAAGTCAAAAAATAGATACTGGTGCAGATGCAACGTAAAGGAAATGCTTATACACTGCTGGTGGGACTGTAAACTAGTATAGACTCTATGGAAAATAGTATGGAGATTCCTCAAAGAACTGGAGCCCATTTTACTAAGTGAAGTATCCCAAGAATGGAAAAACAAGCACCACATGTACTCATCATCAAATTAGTATTAACTGATCAACACTTAAGTGCACATACAGTAGTAACATTCATCAGGTGTTGGGCAGGTGTGAGGGGGGAAGGGAATGGGTATATACACACCTAATGGGTGCAGTGAGCACTGTCTGGGGGATGGACACACTTGAAGTTCTGACTCAGGTGGGGCAAAGTCAATATATGTAACCTAAACACTTTTGCCTCTGTAATATGCTGAAATAAAAAAAAAATAAAAGCAAATCTACCATTTGATCCAGCAATCTGACTGCTAGGTATCTACCCAAAGGAAAAAAGAAATCATTTTATAAAAAAGCACCTATACCTCAATATTACAGTAAAGTTCACAATTGCAAAAGTATGGAATCTAAATGCCCATCAATTGATGAATGAATGAAGAAAATGTGATATATCTGATACATACACACATACACACACACTCACATAGGCACACACACCATGGAGTAGTACTCAGCCGTAAGAAGGAATGAAATAATGTCTTTTGCAACAACTTGGATGAAACTAGAGACCACTATCCTAAGAGGAGTATCTCAGGAATGGAAAAACAAATACCACATGTTCTCACTTATAAGTGAAAGCTGAACAAGGTGTATATATAGTCATAAAGTGGTGTAATGGACATGGAAAATGAAGAAGGGGGATGGTAGGAGGGGACTGAGGGATAAAATCTACCTGTCAGGTATGTTGCTATTCTAGTGGCGGATACACTGAAGCCTTGACTTCAACATTATGCAATTCATCCATGTAACAAAAAACATTGTATCCCCTGAATCTATTGAAATAAAAATATCTTAAAATCAAAAGAAATATTGTGTTTCAGAGTTCATAATGTCAAATACACCTTAAGATCTTATGCATCTTAGAATTTTCTTAAGTCTGTCTGTACTTCCAAGCCAGCATAACACGAATAAACCTCTCAAATCTGACAATGGAAGTTTCTCATTCTAGTTTCAAATGTAAATACCAATACAATATTTGGGTGTGAAGTTTATGTATTGTTTTCCCCTTTGTAGTCTTAATCTTTCATATTAGCTGAATTTTATACCCAGCAGATGCAAACAATATATACCTAGGTGAAAACATGAATATCTTAAATCTTAGCAATAATTATATTTACTATCTATTGAAGAAAAAAATAGTTTATCTATCATCTATCTATCATTTATGGTTATTAGTAGGCCAATAGAAACATAATCTCTATCTAGCATTCAATTTCTAAATTACAGACAGAACCGTTTTATCCAATTGCCTACAATAGATTCAAATGTCCTCAGATTAATTTTTTTTCAGTATCCATTAATATCTACATAAAGCCAGAGAGTGTATCCTATATAATTTAGGATCCCTTAGAAACACCCTCTTCACACTATGTTTGTCAACCTAACTTGGCTTAAGCCATCAAAAATATTTTTCCTAGCTATTGTAGAGAATGCTGCAGGGCAATATCTAAACTTCTAAGCATAACACACAAGAAAATTTATCTTCTGATGTTCGACTATTTCTAAATGTATCTGTCACTATAGCATGTGTGCACCATCTTTTCCCTCTACACACTGTGTTCCAGCCACACTTGCTCCACCATTCATTGTAAATGGCATTATTTTTCATTGCATTATATATATATATATACACACATATATAATTCTATATATGTGTATATGTAATTTCATGTCCTTGCCTCTCTCTGAATTGTTTTTCTACTTTCTTTTCCTGAAATGTTCAACTAAGATTTTAATGTGAGTCTGAAATATTGACATAAATACTCATAGCCCTTCTCACTCAATCTAGGCTAACTAATGATTACTTTTGATTACTAAAGTGCTTTATACCTATAATAATGTCAACCTATTTATAAATTTATTTATGAATTTTCTTGACTCAGTGGAGGTCTTAGCTCATCAGTGTCATCTTGGAGAGATTCTCTTAGAAAAATATTCCATAAAAGTTGAATGCATGAATAGCAAAATGTCCAACTATTCTCTTGCAAATATCAACATAATATACAAAATGATAATGATTTGTAAAAAATACAAATCAGTGTATCATGTATTTTCATCTTAATTTCCCCTAAGAAATAGTGTATCACAGTGCCTCTTCTTAATTAAAATCAGAATAAAAACTTCATTAAATAATTACTGAGATTGAAATGAGAAGATATCCTTAGTAGCCCTAAGATTTTAATTTTTGCAGTTCATAGAAGGATAATTAACTAACTAGGAATATTCCATGTATGTGCATGTAAATAATTTGTTTTCTATGAAAGTAAATGCATACTCCTTGTTAAAATGTAAAAAGTTATAACCATTCAGAAAATAAACCTTTCATAATTACCACCTGCATTTAACAGTTACTCTATTTCATTGTTATTTGTCTACGTATTTTGATTTTAAATTATACTTCATACTATTTTAATCGGTTATTTTGATTTACAAGAAATAATATTATTAAATATATCAAATGACCAATGTCATTAAGTTTGAGTATGTGGCAAAAACCACAATTTGATCACTAGATTATTTCACCTATGTTTTCCTCATGGACAAACAGCTAGACTGAATGAGGTATAATAGGGAGTGCCATGGACTGTGGTTAGAGTATAATTTGTACAACTCCCATGCCTGGGCTACAGAATTTTCTAAATGATGATCTTTCATGTTGTTTCTCACGTTCACGTGATTGGGATGAAAACAACAACAGCAGTCTGGGAAGCTATAATTAGAGATAGCTGAGCCTCTGTCAGCCTGAACCTGCAATAACTTTATAGAAAGAACTGATGCTGCACTGGAATCTTCCACTTGTATTTCAGGAGAGAAAAAGAAAACAACTTCCCCTTCTCTAAGCCACAGAATTTTGAATGTCTATTTTCAGTGCAGCCTAGCAAACCCTAACTAATGCAAGCATGTAATTATAGTAACACTGGCAATAATACTAATCTCAAACATCTTATTCTGCCCTGGGCAAAATGCTAAGAATTTATATGCAGGATTGTATTTATTCCAATAACACTCTGAGGTTATTAGAATTGTTATTTCCAGGTGAGCATTAAATAGCATAAGGAACTGGCACAAATTCTTTACCTAGTAAGTAAAATTCAAGATTCTTATTCATGACAGGATATAATTCTGCCTTCTAAACCTTTTAATAATACAAATACAATAGCAATGAAGAATTTCCTGTATATTCATACCTCTTTAAGATTGATTCTTTGTAACAGAATTACTGGGTCAAGGGTAATGAGATTATTTAAGGCTTTGGGAACAAATAAAATTTATTTCTGGGATGTTTATACAAATTTACACTTTTCCAACAATGTTTTAGAACTCATACTTTTCTTGACCGAACATAATGATTTTGAATATTACTTATTTATATATGACAATGTCTATATGTTTGTTTTTTTTATTCTCCTCCCATCCTTATTCCAGCTCTAAGTCCTGCTGCTAATACCATCTAATGTTGATGGGCAGCTTTAAGAGGTCCGTCACTGTTTTAAGGACTTGACGTGGGCTTATTATTTCATTGTATCACTACAATAATACTTAGGTAAAAGAAATCGAGTTGTTTATAAACTTCAAAATTTTTATGTTGTATTTATTCTTCGCTTACTTTTTTCTTTGTGAAACCTCTAATCATCTTTTGTTCATTTTACTGCTGGGAAGTTTCATTTTTTCTTTTTGTATGTAATTAGTATGTTTTTGAGTCTTTAAAAATTGTGTTAAAATATAATATTTACCACTTTTATCATTTTTAAGTGTACAGTTCAGTAGTGTTAAGTATATTTACATGAGTAAACAGAATGTGTCATATAAATACAATATGATTCTTGTGGGGCCTTAAAAAGGGACAGAAATCTTGTGATATGCTATGCTATAATATAGATAAACCTTGGGACATTGATTCATTTTTAAATGATTTAAACTTTTGGTCCTTCTGTTGATTACAAACATATTTTTCTTAATTTGGTAGTTTGCTTTTAATTTAGTTTATGATATTTTTATGTACTTATTTGCCATTTTTTATAATTATACCAGGCCTTTTATTTAAAATACATTTCACTAAATTTAAGTACAATATCCACATTTTGGTCAATATGCTGGTGTAAACAAACCTACTGAGCTGCCAGTCATATAAAAGTATAGTGCGTACAAGTATATATAGTACGCAGTACTTGATGGTGACAATAAACCACTGTATTACTAGTTTATGTATACTATACCTTTATCATTATTTTAGAGTGTGTTATTAGGAGGAGACTACTAATAAAAGAAAAAGCTAACTGTAAAACACTAAGCAGATCCTTCAGGAGGTATTTCAGAAGAAGGAACTATTATCATAGGAGATGTCAGTTCCATGTATATAATTGCCCTTGAAGACCTTCCAGTGGGACAAGATGTTGAGGTAGAACATAGTGACATTAGTGATATTGATGATTGTGACCCTGTGAAGGCCTAAGATAATGTTTGTGAATATATCTTAGCTTTTAACAAAAAAAACTTTAAAAGGTAAAAAAAAAAATAGAAAAATCTTTCAGAATAAGGTTATAAATAAAGAAAATATTTTTGTACAGCTGTGGAATATGTTTGTATTTTAATCTAAGTTTTATTACAAAAGATTCAAAAAGTTTAAGAAAAAGAAAAAAAATTATAGTAAGCTAAGGTTAATTTATTATTAAAGAAATAAAAGTGTTCTTTATGAATTTCGTGACGCCTATGTGTACAGCGTTTACAAAGTCTACAGCAGTGTATGGTAATGTTCTAGGCCTTCACATTCACCCACCACTCTCTCACTGACTCACTGAGAGCAACTTCTAGTCCTGTAAGCTCCATTCATGGTAAGTACCCTACACAGGTTTGCCATATTTAATCTTTTATATTATCTTTTTACTGTCCTTTTTCTATGTTTAGATATTTTTAGATATATAAATATTTATAAATGTGTTACAGTTCTCTACAGTATTTAGTACAGTAACATGCCGTACAGGTTTATGGCCTAAGAACAATAGGCTGTACCATATGCCCTAGGTGTGTAGTAGGCTACATCATCTATTAATGTTAATAGTTTTATATAAATACACTCTATGATGTTTGCACAACAACGAAGTTGCCTAGCAATGCATTTCTCAGAGTATCCTTATCCCCATCATTAAACAACACATAACTGTACTTCGTCAAAAGATTAAATATTGTTTCATATTTTGACCTATGATTTTATAGTTTTTTTGTGTTACAACAGTCTATTCAATTTTGCTGGGATTTTGTTTTGTTGAATGGTTTCATGATAACTAAAAGTTATAAGCACAGTACACCTGCATCTCTAGAAAGATAGAGGTAGTAAGTATCATCATCTTTCTCATACAAAAAAGAGAGGCCAACTCCATTATTATGTATCTGAATTAACCTAGATTATCAACATGACACATAATTATGAATAACTATTATATTGAGTAAATAAATAATTTTCATTGCTGTCCTCATGTATCTTGATTTATTTTTATTATTACTAGTATTTTATTTGTGATGTTATTAATATAATAGAAGAAATGAGAAATATGATTTGTTTAATAAAAATGTTATAGCCAATTATTTGATAAGATATCTATTCAATTTTTATGAGGAACATTGCATGTGTCTGAAATATTCTTGGTTAGAAGTTGCAAAATTAGAATATGTGGTGTCGGCTGTAGAATCTTTATATTTAGGTCACAAAGAATCTGGAAAAAGTGAAAACTATCTGATTATCTCCTGTCAGGGGTAGCTGAATTTAGGTGATCCTGAAAGTCATTTTGATGTCAGAAGCCCCATTAATCACTTCATAAATATCAGATCAGCTAAGATTCTGGGTCCACCCAGCTGATACTTTAATCATGAACCTGGGCTATATTTTAGCCAGAAATTGGTGAGTTTGACTTCAGAGGAGAGCAAATAGTTTCCCAATATTTACCTTAACCATGTCTTAGATGTATATTCATGCCTAAATTTTGAAATACTCAGAGAGATGAAAATTTAAACAATATATTTTTAAACCTTCTGGTCAAGTTGTTACAATGTTTTTACAAAGGCCATTTCACAAACAATTTTCTTGAGCAGCATCTTAATCAGACCTTCTCCACTTCATCTTTTCCATGGGCTCTGACAGGTAAATAACTCACTATACTATCTTTCTAGGATAATGATATTGATATGAATAGGTCATTTTGGTTTACAAGTTTGAAGGAATTTTAGTTTCCTGGTAAATAGGAAACCTTGTAAATAACCTATGAATATTCTCTCTCAAATGCTGTTATTTATGCCTTGCTAGAATAAGAAAAAGCATATTTTCATTTTCGTGGATTCATTAAACCATGGGGGGTTGTCGTATTGTTCATATCTTCCAATCAAAATATGGTCTATGTAAAAATTAATCTTAAAAAAGCTAAAATTCTTCACACAACATTACTTAATGATATATGAAATTGGAAGAAGTTACTCCTCAGGGACCATAAGCTACAGCCTAATATTTGCTTCAGAAAGCAGAACAGAAGGAAAAAGTTAACAAAGCAGAATAGAAAATGTGTTATTTTTCTGATGCTGTAGGAGCTGGGGGTCAGAAACAGGTCTGAAAACAAGGCAGAAAGAAACACAGTGCTATTTGTGGGGATTATTATTAATTTTCTGTTTATTATGATTAAGAAAATAACTTTAAAGCTCAAGCAATATGTTCAAAATTGAGAAACATTTAGCAATTATGCTAATTTGTAATGAAAAAGAAAGAAATGGCTAGAAGCCATATGTGATAAACAAAATAATTGTATTAATATACAGAGACTTGGAGTAGGTAGAATTAAAGTATGTTCTCCTTCCAAATCTCAATAGTCTCATGAATATATTTCATCTATATACATTTGTTTTGCCTTTTAAAGGTATTTGATTAGCATAACATGGCAAATTTTAATTTATTATAAATATGACTTCTCTTCTTTTATCTTCTGAGAATTGATTTCTTGCCAGACTATTGATTAAGCTAAAATGATAATGTTTTCATTCTTAAAAATGTATAAAAGGCTATTACTCTAAAATAATAGGAGTTATTTGTAGTGAATAGATAATTTGAAACATATATATTCTAATGCAGAACTTTGGGAAATTAGGCCCTCATTTTGATAGTATAAATTTGGCTAAAAACTATTTTGAACTTGCTGTTAGAATATGTTAGTTAAGAAAAAAATATTATGTTCATATTAAGGCATCAAAAAATCTCAAATTATTTTTCAAAACATTTTATGTTACAAATGACGCAAAAATAATTCCAATTGGGTTAAATGAGAATTAAATAAGAAGTAAAATTTACTGGTTCAGTCAGCTGTATAGCTAAGATGAATAGCTTCACTTAACTACTATAGAGTAGTTCAAACAAGGTCTGCCTTCCTCTGGTCAATCTTATTCTCAGTTCCCAAGTTACCTAGCTGAGAACTCTCCAATGTGTTAGCTAAGTAGCTAGAGCAGTTTCATACTCCACAATCTTCCTCTTCATCAGTTCCCTCAAGAAATGAACTGGGTCTGTCTCACTATAAGACCCATGGAATATAAGTTTCTCTCCTAATAACCTTCTCTGTTTTTCAGTGACCTGAGAGATGTGATCTGTTGATTGGCTCCAGCCAATTATGGTATATTCTGGAGCTGAGAACATATTAATTTCCACACTAATTAACATAGGTAAGAAGTGGGGAGGGACAAATTTCCCAAAGAAAAGTCAGGGTCATGTGGATGGGGGAGGTAGAAAAATAGAACCAAGGAACACTTGTCCATGCCAAATTATACGGTTAATATTAGTGGAACTGGTAGATTTGAATAAGTGTAACTAGTGAGATATAATCAATATACAACTTTAATTTTGTTTTCCACTGCTCCTCAATTGGGGAAACATTTTTCTCCTGCGGTGAAATGATAATACTGGTAAGCCTTGCGACTTTTCTGGCACAGTTAATAAAGACTCCTAGGGTTATTTTGGTTGAAAAATAAAGTCTTCATTCCAAAATTAGAATGGTTGGTCTGAAATATTTCACACTTCAATTTTTATTTAAGAGCAATTCCTTCCCTCCACCCTCTTACATCTAAGTCTTGGTTGCTGGTAGGCTTTTCGGCTTCTTAGAAGATGTGATATCCTCCTTTATCCTGTACTTACTCATTTAATGTGTGCAGTTCTTGACCCCCTTGGAGGTTGGAGTACCTGGAGAGAGCAAGAGAAGGGGAAGGGCATATATTCTCACCTAAGTGAAACTATCTTAAGATTGCTCTGGCTCTTGGGAAATGGTAGATATTTGAAGCTCAGTCTTGGAATCTTTGATGATGTCATAAAATCTTCAGAAGGTCCCTTGCTGGATTTCTCTGATTATAACACTTATGGGATAGGGATTTCCCTTAGCTTCTGATTGTCAAGTATTTTCCTCACATCCACTAATAGAAATTCTCTTGAGCCAAATGGGTCTAGACTGATTTCCATGCTTGGCCCATTTATAAGTAACACATTGCTGCAAGCTTTCCCTTGCCATTGTTGAAAAGACAGTCACTTTCCAAATCTAAGTCCCTGTTTTCTCTCTACCTAGCTGACTCAGAGTGATAGCCACATTCTCATATTGACATCCTTTAGATAACCCTCATAGAGCCATCTAGTGTGCTCTGGAATTTCCAGGAGGACTCAGCTGTCCTAGATCATCTTCTTAAAGTTTTTTTCTACTAGCAACTTTTCTTTCCTTCTGAAAGGAGGTACAAAACATTATACTCTTTCAAGAAACCTCTGCACAAATCCTTGTGATGTTTTTTAGTCTCAGAGCGAGTGGTTGAAAGTGACAAGATATGCATTCTAGTCCAGGAGCGGTGGCTCACGCCTGTAATCCTAGCAGTCTGAGAGGCTGAGGTGGGAGGATCGCTCGAGGTCAGAAGTTGTAGAACAGCTTGAGCAAGAGCGAGACCCTGTCTCCACTAAAAAAAATAGAAAGAAATTAGCTGGACAACTAAAAATAAATAGAAAAACATTAGCCAGGCATGGTGGCGCATGCCTGTAGTCCCAGCTACTTGGGAGGCTAAGGCAGTAGGATTGCTTGAGCCCAGGAGTTTGAGGTTGCTGTAAGCTAGGCTGACGCCACAGCACTCTAGCCTGGGCAACAGAGTGAGACTCTGTCAAAAAAAAAAAAAAAAAAAAGGAAAGGAAGGAAGGAAGGAAGGAAGGAAGGAAGGAAGGAAGGAAGGAAGGAAGGAAGGAAGGAAGGAAGGAAGGAAAAAAGAAATACATTCTAATTTCTGGTCTCCTTCCCTTTCTCCCTTCTTTTTGTCTTAATTTGCAGCTTGCTTTGTTTTAAACCTAATTTTAGAATTTTAGTATCAGCTATCAAGGACATCTCCATTTAAATTTTTCATTTTAAATATTGTAAAATAGCAACATCAATCCACATTATCAACATTTGATAAAGTTGAGTGCTATTCTCTATACTACTTAAATTTTGATTTTCACACCAACTTGTCTGATAAATGACACATGACAAAAGATCCAAACATTGGCAATTATTTATTGAGTTCTTACTATGTGAAAGTTTCTTTTGAAAGTGGCTTATATGTTCTAATGCATTTAATCTTTTTTAGTAGCTCATGACATATGTACTATTTTAGTTTTAAACCTAAGGAAATGGAGGCATGAAAAGACTAAATAACCTGATACAAATCTTAGTCTCAATATGTACAGTCCTAGAATTTAAAGTTAGACATCCTACTGCAGATTCCCAATTTTTAACCAACTATATTACCTCCTTCTAAAAATTTCCAAATTCTGTAAGTTGCAATGTATTTCACTTTGTATAGAAAGAGTTTACTTTTGTGTAACAAATAAACTAGAAGTTAAGTAAAAGAGGGGGTTAATCTATGATCAAGTATTGAATTAACATACTATCTTTTAGCACAAGAAAAGTTGGATTCTCTTCACTCTGAATTGCATATTTTACTAGCTAAGATGAGTTTATGTCTAAGAATTTACATTCTTTTCAACAAATTCTGCTTGGAGGCTGGAATTGTTAGGGGGAAGAGCTTTCTGAGGAGAACATGGGAAATGCCTTCTTTTGCACCGACAGCTGTCCCCTGCTGAGGGAGTTTAAGGCACATAGCTGGATGGAGAACTCACCTAAATTGTACACTGCACACATACTTTTCCATGATTCAAAGTTTTGTTTAGTTAGTGATAAAATAATAATTATAAAACTCTTCATAGGAAGTAAAACTTTTAAGTGAATGATAGCTTTATTTTTAAATGATAGATTTAAAACTGTTCAGTGGCTGGAAGTTCACAGTGATAAAACATGTCATGTAACATGATCCTTTCTTGCCTTTCTTGCACACAAGTTGCCATTAGGGTCATGTCATGCCGTGTTCTGCACATGGTGATTGTTTAACGTTGTACTTCAGTGTTGTACTAAGTACCGTATCATTCATCCTAGATGACTCCCTTGAAAATTGCTTCTAAAAGTTTGTGCTAGAAATGCTCACGGAGTGAACAATTCACTATCCTTTAGCTATTAAGATACTGAAAACTGTCACTTCAGGAAATTGGATACTGTACCTTGTAAAACATGTTGTTTGATTTGCTTCAACAATTACCACCTATCATCCGTCAGCTTGTGAGTATTGTGTTTAGTTGGTTGTTAAATTTAGCACTATAATAACATTCAGATGTCAGAAAAAGAGAAGTACTGAAATCTCAATGCAGTGGTTCGAATCTGAACAAACTGAAGGTGTTCATATCTGTATTATCACTTGCATTTTATGTTTTCGTGATGGAGCTATTCAGAAAGTCAAGAAAAACCTACAGATTTGTCTTACATTTTTAATCATTGTTACTTTCATTCATATTAGTAAACACTGTATTTGCCATAACTTGCAGATAATACCAAGTACCTAGGGCTAAAACTTTCATATTGAGTCTTTCTTAACAGTATTTATTATTGTTTATTGAATTTCTATGATATAACTCTCTTTAATGTAGAATGGACAAATTTATTTATTTGACAAAGATAAGCTTTTAAAAAGTAAAATATACATACCAGTAACAAAATTGAAATGTTGGATTACAACACAAATATATGTTCAACTTTCAAAGCTCAACTCCAGCTCCTTTTTTAGCATGAAACTATTCCAGACTTTTTCATCCTACAGTGACTTCTCTCAGTTCTGAATTCAAAGCACTTACTCTCTTATCTGATAGTTAATCAAGTACAGCCACTTGGCATCTTTTGAAGTATGATATTGCCATTTAACATATGTGTTAATATTTCATATTCTAAACTCCACAGCAATGATCATAATACATTTGTAATTTGTTCAAACTGCTCTGGAAAACACAGTTAGAATGATGAATTCTAGTTCTGATACTGAATGAGTCAAAGTATTTCTAACTCAGAAATGTATTCACTATTTTAAATTGAGCTATAATTTACCTACAATAAAATGAATGAATATTAAGTTTCAGTTCAACAAGTTCTGAAAATTATAAACACCTTCATAATCAACACTAGAACATTTCTATCATCCTAAGTTCTCTCATGCCCCTTTCCAATTTCTACCACCATCCCATCATCTGGGGCAACCACTAAAATTAACACTATAGATTAATTTGAGCTGAACTTAATTGCATATATTAATAAATGGAATCACCTGGAATGTATTCTTTTGTGTCTGTCTTCTTTTCTTTTACATAATATTTTTTTTTTTTTTTTTGAGACAGAGTCTCTTTGTTGCCCAGGCTAGAGTGAGTGCCCTGGCGTCAGCCTAGCTCACAGCAACCTCAAACTCCTGGGCTCGAGTGATCCTTCTGCCTCAGCCTCCCGCGTAGCTGGGACTACAGGCATGCGCCACCATGTCCGGCTAATTTTTTATATATATATATCAGTTGGCCAATTAATTTCTTTCTATTTATAGTAGAGACGGGGTCTCGCTCTTGCTCAGGCTGGTTTCGAACTCCTGACCTTGAGCAATCCGCCCGCCTCGGCCTCCCAAGAGCTAGGATTACAGGCGTGAGCCACAGCGCCCGGCCTTCTTTTACATAATATTTTTGAGATTCATTCACGTTGCTGCATGTGTCTGTAATCATTTGTTATTTGTGCTGGGTATTGATCCACTGTTATGAATAGAATACAATTTGTTTTCTTTCTTTGTTGTTGGACATTTGGGTTGTTTCAGATTTTTGGCTACTATGAATCTGTGTTTTAACTTCTATTGAGTAAAATGACTGTGTTTAATAGGTTCTGAGTAAATAAATCTATGTTAGTATTTAGAACCACAAATGAAATTTAATATGATCTTTGCTACCTTGCTAAATTAGCTTTTTGTCATAGTTTTCTTGGTATATTCCTTCATATTTTCTAAGTACACAGTGATTCCATATGATAATAGAAACTTTCAATTTTTACATTACAATCATTATGTGATTAATTTTTTTCTGTTCATACATTATTGCAGCAGCTAGTACTTTTTGCACAATGTTGGATAGGATTAGTGAGGGAAAATAATTTTAACTTATGATGATAATACCACATTAAGCATAACATTAGCTATAAGGATTTTTTAAAATAGATTTTTAGTTAAGGAAGTTCTTTTATATTCATAATTTTCTAAGAGTTTTTATCATGAAAAGTGTTGAATTTTGTCAATAACTTTTTTCTATATCACTAAGATGTTTTTATTCATTATTCTTTTAATGCAATGAATTTCACCAATTGACTTTCAAATAATAAGCAATCTTTAGATCTTGAGATAAACCTATTTGGTCATGAATCTTTCTCTCTCCCATCCTCCCTCCCCTCCCTGCCTTCAATCTAGCTGGTAATATTTCATTTCTTTTTCATTTTTCCATGGTATCAAGGATTGGCTGCCCTTCATATCCACTTCAATACTTTTTGAAAGTATTTTTCTACAGTTGCTATTATTTCTTTTTAAATGTTTGAATAATTTCACTGATGAATTCATCTGGGTATTGAACTTGTTGAAAATTATTTTGATTAGTAATTAAGTTTCTTCAATAAATATAAGTATATTAATATCATCTACCTCTTGTTTTAGTTTTGGTAATTTGTACTCTTAAAGACCTTTTGCAATTGATTAAAATTGTTGAATTTGTTGACATAAAATTGTCCCTAATATCACTTTTTTATCCTTTTACTCTCTATAGGCCTCTATAGTAACTTGCTCTCAATATTGGCAATTTGTGCTATATTCTTCTTGATCAGTCCTTCTCTGGACTTATCACTTTTATTAATTTTATCAATGACACAATTTTTACTTTATTTCTTCTCTTAATTGTTTTTCTGTTTCATATATAACAAATTTTAACTCCTATTATTGTTTTTTTTTTCCTTCTACTTAAGTTGCATTTAATTTGGCTTTTTTTTCCTAGCCTCTCAAAATTTAGAATAGCAATATTCTTTCTTTGTTTCTTATATACACATTTAAAGCTATAAACTTTCCTCTAAGCACTACTTTAGTTGCATCCACAAATTTTGAAAACTGTATTTTCATTATCATTCAGAATAAAATGTTTTCCAATTTCCTTTGTGACTTCTTAGATTTATGAGAAAATGAAAATTGTCATTTTTCTGTAAGTTTTCTCTATAATTGTAATATTTTATCTAAAAGAGATGTACATTTATATATTCTTTAAGTGTGTTGTCTTTTTAATATTTTTCTTGACCAAACCGTGTCTGAGAAATAGAAAAAAAGTTTATGAGTTTAATTAATAGCCTTTGTTGATAGGCTGTAAGATAATAAGAAATTGTGAGGTTTTTGCATCATTTAAAGTGTTTATAAAATTTTAACTTAGTGAAATAAGAGTTTATTTAATATTTTTGATAAAGAGAAAATCATTTTGACAAATTATGTTTAGTTTAACAACAGCTCTATGTCTTCTCTCCATTTTATCAGTATGCAAAATTTATGCTAACAAGATATTCCAGTTAGCAGGATAGTGCAATTAATTTCCTATGATTTAAATTTTCTATACCTGTATTAGTTTAATGTGTGCAGAAGGTTATAATTGTTGTTCCCCCAAATGATATTTTCAAAATATAAAATTGTGCATTCCCCTTAATTGTATCAAACAGAAACAATAACTTAGCTTGGACATAAATATGTTCTTGGTGGTCTTTGGCTGGTGGGCTTTATATAAAATAGTCTCAATAGTTATCAAAGAATCAGTGTTATGCAAAGCACAGTTGGTGAACATAGCATAATTGTTATACAACAATAAAATGTTAAATAAAAGTAAACGAAACAAATCAAAATACTTACATAAACTGGAAGAACAAATTATAATAAAAATTAAAATTTTTTTAAGAAATAAATGACAAACGACTACATATTAGAACTTGTTAAATCCAGATAAAGGAGTTGTTAGCTGGAATTATTTTGTGGTATTAAATGCTCATCCCACCCAGTTCACTTTTATCAATGTTTGGATACTTTGTTAGAAACTAGATATTTTGATGTGTGATCAAAACAGATATTTGCCTTGCCTTCTAGAAGCTTATAGTCAACTATATATCATTTATTCATTAATCATTTATTAATCATTTATTTACTAATGATTTACTAATCATTTATTTATCAAATTGAGTCTTTAAATGTAAATGTTGCAGTGATAGATTATATAGAACCTATTTTCTAGATACTTATATTTGATTAGAGAGGATATATAATGACCATATATGATAGTGTATATATATTATAGAACTATACATTGACAATATAAAATAAATAACAATATGCAGTAACTGACAAAAAAGAAGCATATATATGAAAAGATACAGATAGAAAGTATTACATGAGATCAAAGCAGAAAATATTTGCTCTATTTGGGGGAATTTACCAGATAACAAAAATGTTAGTGAATTAAAAAGAGAAAAGAGTATATGCAAGATTAGAATTTATACTATTTTATTTAGCATATATAAAACATTTCCAAAGTTATTTGTCATTACTTAAGGTTGTGAAAAAGAGAAACTTTTTTGAAATAACATCACATGAGAAAACACTCAAAGGCCTAGCATCTGGGCAGAGAGATATCTAGAGAATCCAAAGTGCCTCTCTGCCTTCAGGCAAGAAGTATTGAAGGGCTAATGCAAAGAGGGTCTTTTGGAAGACATTTCCTTAGATCTCTCAGATTTCTGCATGTCTAGCCAGCAAAGAGACTGATGATGGCCTTTGCTCTGAACTATCTTTTCAAGGATATTTGTGGTGCCTACATCTGTAACAAACACTAGATATGTTTATTATCCAGCATAATAAAGATAATGTGCACATTCCAGGGTACAAGACAAGCAGGTTTACAGCCATTATAAAAAATTTCTGTTTCCTAAGCTTGAGGTTCTGCAACAGTGGCACAAACTCACAGTGTGTACCACATCTGCCTAAGTCCCTCCATGTTGGCCCATGAGACATAGCAGTCAAGGAGAACAAACACTAACATGAAACATGTTGTGCCATGAGTAATAGGCTATTTGTTTCTTATCCAGGAATCCTGTGTCTTTTTTCCAGCATACATAAATTGTGGTACACTAACTTGTCAGCTAGCAAGTAGAATAATATCTCAGACATTTTGCAAGGTCTTGGAGAAAGAGGAAAAGGGACTGAACAGGCTGGGGGAGAGTAAGAATTTGAACTGACTCAATAGGAAATATTTTACTTGCATTGGAGAAGTGTGGTTGTATAGGCTGCCTAAGGTTCCAAACTGCTGAAGGGTTGAACACTCTGGTAGAATTGGATTTAAGTACTAACTTAGAGGTTAAGTACTAACTTAGAGGTCTCTGTATGTGTGAAATACAAGGCATGCCTGTCTCAAAAAATCTCTTGCATATCCTTTAGAACCTGGTGTTTTTACTTGGTCATATAACTAGGAGCTTGGTTTTACTAGTTGTTTTTCTGTCTCGTAGGAATAGGCATATTTCTGGCGTTAGTTTAAGAAAACGGGCATTCTGATCTCATGTTAAACTATTAATATCATTCTGGCTGTGCCTGAACCAAATGGTGGTGTCATAGAACTAAGTCATAAAATGCTCTACTATGGAATATAAATAATCTATCATTTGGAAAAATGAGTTTTAACCAGAGATATGGAAATACAACATGGCATGTTTTACAGAGGGGTTCCTGCTGAAAATATTGTGATAAGATGGTTAATGGGAAATAGTGGGTATGCTAATATGGTGTGCTACATAATTTAATAAGTAGGTAAATTTAATAAGTAGGTAAATAAGTAGGTAAATAGAAATGAAAGGTGGACAACTGAGCAAAGGAGTAGAGGTGGTAAAATCCCCAAAAAATATTAAATCTTACAGCAACTTCATCCAAATTGTCTTGGGCAGGTGGTAAGACCAGAGACTGAGTCCTTGTTGAATGTTAGTTATTAGTATGATTGTGGGGAGCTTATGCCAATGCCATGGGAAGAGAAGTTCGAATTATTTACTGAACAAAGAAAAATGTAACAAAAAAGGGATATATGGAACCCTGAGCAACACAGGGTGATATAAAATGTGAAAAGACCTGACTTTGAGGTAGTAATGGATTAGAATTCAAGGTGGCAATAGCCTTTGTGTCAGACTAAATTGTAATTTATTAGTTTCCCTATTGATATAAATAATTTTATCAAGGGAGAAAAAGGCTGAAACTACCTGAAAATCAAAATATGCTGAAGGAACAACCACTAATATCTTTGTGAGTGAAGAGAATTAGTAGCCTTAGAAAGCAAGTCAGTGTCAAATGAGCTAGTAAGGAAATGAAATGTAAGCCTTACCTCCAGAGTACATGGAGTACCTGAGGAAAAGCATCCAATATTTTGATATTTATGTGGAAAGAATGATGAACTGCATCTTCCTAAAGAAACTTTTCTAAATATTGGAAAAGGATGAACATATAGGTGCAAGGAGTAAAGGAGATACAGAAAATGGTGTTTCTTATGCTTCCCTCCCTGACTTCCTTAATCCCTGGTAAATGGTGAGACCACATACAACTTTTCCCATTCAGTCATGCTATGGAAAACATCCTGTGCTTCAGATAGATTAAATGTGGTTACACTTGCGCTTGTGTCCTTATGATGACCCTGACATTCCCAGAGAAATTTGTGGTGTTGTCAGAAATAATGGTTACATCTGTTAGGTGTTCAGCCTCAGGGAAACAACTATTAATATAACTATTTTCAGTTTTAAGTTTCCTGCTTTATCAATAGCCTGGGGTCTGTTGTTCAACTATGCCTCTCTTTAATGTTTTGGTGTACAAAAGAGAAAACTGGGAAGAGAAGAGAGCTGGATCTGGTAGGCCACAGCTGGCACCCCTCTGAGTTTAGATAGCATTCATTTCACTGATTCTCAGCAATCGAGGAGAGAACTGAGAGAAGAGCAAAGGGAAGCTATTGGGTAGGAGGAATTTCTCCCTCTTAATGGAGTAGGGGGATCACTGTGTGGTTAGAACAGGAGCAAATAGTAGAGCTAAAGAACAGGATCAAAGAGCGACAATAGCTGTGACACACAGGAGGTCAGCACAACGCAATAAAAAGCTAAGTTTTCCAGTTGTTGTGCTATAAAGAACAGACAGAGATTGTGTGTTCCTGCTGAATTTAAGCATCCCAGCCAGACATGCACTGGACACCTACGACAATGCTTAACAATTTAGGAAGGGTAATCAGAGACCTTGTTTGGAGCTAAAGATGTGGTCCACTGCAGTTACCTTCTACCAACCAGCAATTAAGATGATTCTTAACAGCTCCAGAATCTCTGCTCACTGTTGCATTCATGTTGTTTGTATTATAGAACATAAATCCAAATTATTTTGCAGATTTTTTTAGAGCATTGATTCTCAAGAGGGAATGTACAATCCCCTACAGAAAGTTTTGGAAATTTGTGGGGACAGTTCCATTTGTCAAAATGGCAACTGGGAAAAGACGTCAGGTGCCAAAGGGCTTTAATGAGTAGAGGCCAAGAATGTAAGAGGTTCTGAAATGTCTGGCATAATCCTTCTTAATGAAGATTACATTGCATCTCATAAAATTTAAAATTTCCCCCCAGCTAGTCGATTATATAAAAAGCCTGTTTAAATCTTATAACAACAACAAAAACATTTTGTTTTCAAGAATGAAGTATGGTTTATGGTTTTTAATAGGTATTAAAATTGTCATGATAGCATATTGCAATATACATTGAAAGACAAATATATTATTTTTTGTTTTTCAAAATGATGAAGAATTAGCATTAATTTCAAGAAATTCCATCATTTATGTTGATAATAGTCATGGTGCTTGCATTCTTAGCACAGTATTTCTATGACACTATGTATTTATGGCTGCATTTCATCATGATTATAAATGCATGTGTGTGTGTGTATGTGTGTGTGTGTGTAGGCACCATTAATTAGCTATTCTAGTGTGGTAATGCTTGAACATTTACAAATAAAACTATTTTGGTATAAATTAAATGATTTTTTCTCCTCTATATTAAAGTTTGTATGTCATGATGTTATGTTTTTAAAATTATGTGTGCAGTAAACAGGGTACGGCAAAATATTTGGTATTAAAAACGGGCATTTATTCTGAGATACTTGAGAACTATTTTGCTATCCTATGCACACATTTGACTAATATGACCAAATATGCTACCATCCTCAGTGCTCTCTCCTGTCACTGTGCTACTCACCAAATGAAGCACATATCTGAGCACTAGCTGGACTTGCACTTCTTTGCCTTCTGGAAGTGCTGGCAGGATGCTCAGTAGGTTGTTAACTCAATTCATGCTGATGACTGGCAAGATGGTTCTCTGTTTTCCTCAAGAATTAATATTGTCCTTTTCCTCAAACATTTCTCCATATTATTTTCTTTGCATTTTCTAATTATGTGTTCTAATTTTTTTTAATTAATATCAACAAAAATTGAATTCATTTGTCTTTTATCGATGACTTACATTTAATTCAAAAATTATAAAATGTCCCCTTCTATTTATACTAATGTTGAACAATTAATTGGAATTTGATAAAATTTACGTAAAAGCTCAAATAAAATTAGAAAATAAAGCAGTCTCTAGAAAAATAAAGTAATCCTTGATTATCATGTGTAAATTACATGAATCATTTCCTTCAGGGTTTCTGTGAGAAGCTGTTTTCATTTTTGACTGAATCAGTAATATTTTGCCTCATGAAATAAGTTCTTGGAGGAACATGGTTGTGTTTGTGTCACTTTGTGTAGATTTTAATAGAGGGACATATAAAAATGCTTTTCAACACCTAAAAATGGACAGATCTGATAGCTTCCTTTTCATCTTTTTAATTTCTTTCTCTTTCTCCTTTCTGTAATTTGAAAGTTGGCCTATTTTAAAGCAGTTCTGTTAATGCAACAGTGGTTTTGCAACACTATTAAAAGATATCCCTTTAAAGGAACCACTCAAGAAATCATTAGTAGCTTATATAAAAAGAAAATACCATGTAAGGTACACTTTTATGGCTGAGATCTGACATCCACAACTGAGGGAAAGGGGGAAGAGTCTTTCTTCATTAGCAGCATGACCAAAGCACTTAGGGATTTCACTCCCTCACATCCATTATTCCATCTATTGTCCTAATTTAATTTTCCATGATTTTCCTGACAGTGAAGGTTGGCAACTCTTAAGTACAGTACAAAAGGTTTGCAGCACTCATGTTAATAATTACACAAGCTATTGAAGCTTTTTGCTGAAGGGTGTATTGTCAAAAATATCAAATTTAGACAAAAGCAGAAGCTACAGATGTGAGTGAAGCTGGAATCCCTGAGTGCCTTTGTTTTCTATCCATAGAAAGAAGCCACCTCGTGAGGTCTAAATGTTAATAAAGCATTCATACCATTTGGCGTCTTTGGAGAGCTCTAAGCAGTAAAACATGATCTTTGGAGAATTGCCATCAAATTGTTGCTCTATTGTCTCTGCTGTCGCTTACCAGGGTCCTTCTGACAATATAAAATCTATTATTTTTTACATTCTTTCTTAAGTCAAAAAGATTTGTCTTCTCATGATATCTCTTGACCAGTTATACAATACCTAATCCAAAATTGTAACTTCTTTATTATGGGAAAAAGTAAATTTTAGTCCATTATTCTATCTTTTCTTCCACGATGCAATCATTTGCCTTTATTTCCTCTTTCATTAGTCACAGGAGGCCAAATTCCCCACAATGTGAAACTGCTCAGTACCACCCAGGTCTATGCATTACCAATTCTTCATACCTGTGCACCACACTCTAAGCAAATGAGGTGGCATGGGTTATGCCCAAGTCACCCATTATCTGTGTCCATCAAATATTGATTATAGACTGAATAAATAGCATCCCATTTATTTTGTACTAAACCCTTTTAAATACAAGTAGAAGCTTTGGTGAATAAAAATAAACAGAGACATTTTAAAAAGATACCTAATATACAATAGTTTCAGAGATATTTGAGGTATAAAACGAATGCATTTTTACCTTCATGATCCTGCTTTTTCTTCACCCATTTGATAAATATCTTTGGAAGCCTAGAGAAGACTAGAAATATAAACAGAGAATAGTTCATCCTTGAATTTTAATTAAGTTTCTTTGAGTCAATGAGGAAATAATAGTTTTTCCAAATGGATATATTTGGAGAAAGGAATGGACTATTAAAATTTTTAAATCTTCAAGAACAAAGTTTACCATAAGTCATTAGTTGAAGAGTATGAATATAAGGAATATATCTTCCTTATAGAAATGAATATGAAGTCTTTAGAATTTCTGAAAGTTGAGAATAAATGACAGATTAGGAAGAGATTATGCCAGATGAAGATTCTGCCTGAAATTTTGAAGAGTCCCAGCACCAGCCAACATCCCCAGCCTCTGAGCCTACAACATTACATATAGATTGAAGGAAAAGCCTAAAGTACAGAAAGATTTTGTTCTATTTACTCTTTGGGGTTCATAAAAGATTAAAGGGTACCTACATTAGGGCAGAAGTGATGACAAGACATGCTCAGGCACCAAGAGGATCAGACTCAAGGGTCTGTGTACACGTAGACTTCATGTGGCATGGAATAGACCCACACTTTCCTGTATTGACTTTAAGTAGCTGAGGATTGAGCAGGTGGTCTTGTCTAGAGTTCAGCTAAAGACTGAGGAGAGGTGTCCCTGCAACAAAGGCACCCTTCTGAGGGATAGGCATATGTAAATCATAGTAGAGAATGAACATTGTGTAGTCCTTTGTTTCAACAGCACCAGTGGGTTGTGATAGAGTGTAGAGTCACTATAGCAGGGTGTTAACTGCATGGACTTAAGGGAGTGACTGTATGGGTTTTAATCCAGCCATGCCTCTTACTAGCTGTGTGAATTTGGACAAATTTCTTAACCTCACTGTACCTCCAGTCCATCATACATATGTTATTATTAATAGTGTCTTCCTCTTTGGCCTGTTCTTAAACTAAATGGATTATAACTATAACATTCTTAGAACAGTACCTGGTACCTAGTAAGCACTATATGTGTACTTGTTAAATAAGTAGAGTCAAACCAGGGGAGTGGCCAAACACTTCATGAGTAATCATGGCATGCAGCTACTTCCAAAAGAACAGTGGTGCGAGATTTTTCCCACCACTGATTATCAAAAATAGACAGCAGGTGACAACATATAAAACATATGACCATTCGCTATCACTATTATTTTGCATGAGCTACTTGGAATAATATTATATCACCCAAGGTGGGAGAGAAGGCTATTTGAAATAAATCATTAAAGACTGAGTGAGCATTTACTCTAAAAAGAATAGTAAAAACAAATTTTCCACCTTTTTAAAAATCATACTGGGAACATTTGTGAATAAAACACAAAATGAGATCAATTATAAAAAAATTTAATTAATTTTTATTTTCAATCAATTATATATAGTATATCAGAATCATCATGCTAAATCTATACTTCAGAAGAATAGATTTTTGTTTTTCTGGGATTTATTAATCAATGTATATTAAAAGTGGAATTAGTATCTTGAGTCACATTACAAGATATTTTTGGTTTTTCTTTTTTTATTCTGGTAGTGGTCATGATTCTTGAATTGTTTGAGAATCACACTTTGGACCTATTGCTTTACTTGTGACTCCATCTTTATTAAACAAGTTGACCTGTCAATTTCATGACTCCTCACTTTATTTCAAACTGAATACTAAATCATCAATAGCAGGAATTTCAGAAACTGTGAATAAAATGTTTTAGGGAAAGGAGAAGAGACTGCATCCGTAATATTTAAATGACATCATGAGTGTTATTTACCTACAGAGTTTTTGCATTTTTAGATCAATTAGGACAATTTCAATCCCCTTTGATTGTCCATACTTAGCTCTTTGATCATTTAAATTAATATTGATGAAATAATATAATAGACAAATCTCTATAGAATATATTATTAAAACAGATATAAGTATGGAATATCAATTTTGATTTTATAATAACTGGAAGATTTAAAATGCTTCTATTTTAGAATATTTTTAATTGAACATAATTATGGATTTTTAAGAATTATTTCAATAAAATATAGTTTTTGTATCTGCTTAAACAGAAATGTATGTGAAACATAAATACTTTTATATTAACTTAGTTTTAGTAATAGCACAAGTTAATTAAGCCCATATTTATATCATTGACAATGTCAATCATTTATTATTTGAAGGAATATGTTAATCCATTACAGTCACTTATGTTAGGAGGAATAGAATATTATTGGTCTTAAGTCTGTAAAGTGCATGAATACTCACCCATTTCAGTAAGTAAAGAAAAAAAGGCTTACTGAAAATTCGCAAATGAATAATATTCACAAGAGAAATGATACTTCTTTTAAAAAATATTTTATTTAGATAATGTGCTATAATTTTCACAGCTTTTGCATATATATGACTTGCTTTCTGCCTGTAGTAACACTTTGATATGGGTAAGACAGGTAATAAAAGAACATGGTCACAAAGTCATAACTTATAACCAAAATGTTTGTACCCTAACAATATATATCCTGAATTAATAAAAAAAAAACATGGTAAATCGAGAATAATTAAGTAACTTATCAAGATCATCCAGATAATTAACAACAGAGACCAGTATAGAAAAAAATCTCTGGACTAATGTGAAAAAAAAATTATATATGTGTGTGACTAGAAGATAGTCAAACAGGAAAAACAATGAGAAAGCAAGCAGAGAGCTTTTATCCTCAGTTTATAAACTGGAACATTTGATAGTGAATCTCAACAATGAACCAAAAGGACAAAAGCAGATGGCAAGATCATATTTACCTGTTTAAAACAGGCTGGTTCTTCACCTTTTTAATTGCAATAGTGGCAGGCATTCTCAGGAGAGGCAGTCTTTTTGTGTAAGAAATTTTGTAGAAAGCATTAGTAGAGAGCACTCACATTCAAAGAGAACACATACAGAGCCCCATCTCCACCGTTTAACAGACAGAAAATAGGACAATGAAAAACTAATCAGAAAGAGAAAAATGTAATTTTTGAAATCTGTGTAATACTCTTTGAAATCCATGTAATAAGCTATTTATATTAAAACATGCCATTTAGATCAATTCAAAAACCATTCCATAGTACAAGCAAGGTCAGGACAAGAGGTCTGCAGGGTCAAGGTATGTAGCCCGATGGAGATGGCAGTCTGCTTATAGTCCATGTTCTGAGTACCAGGAATCACAAAGCCTCTGCTCATTTGGCCATGAGTCTGCTTTGGGGACTTGTACCTTTCCAATGCAGTCCTCCAGATGCCTAAACAGTACTAAAAAAGGGTCTTTTTCTGGAGAAGGGACATTGTATAAAGCTTGGATGTACACATGTGAATGCTGGAGGGTTTTCACCACATAGAACAAAGTCAAGGTGGAAAGAGATCTCTTTGAGTTGTCAAGTTTCAGCATGAAACTCCAAAGACTACAAGAATTTCAATCTTAAACCTGGTCTTCCAGGTCATTATGAATATATATTTCCTAGGAAAGATGCTAGATATATTATATCTAGTAATTTTGTACCTTGATTGAAAACTTTTGGATATTTAGAAATAGGATACACAGCCCTCCGTTTGTACTTTTGACCCAGGCTCCACAAATATCAGGGGTAGATAGGTCTTCAGACTTGCAGTTATTGTCCATCTAATTACAGATCAATATCAATTCTTTCATTTTAATATCTTGAAACCTTCTGCTACTATTGATTCTCTATGCCACTGTTTATTTCCCACTTGACCTATGATACCTGCTTAGAATATGATTATCCCATCCTCATCTTATCTTTCTTAGGCTTCTACCTTGCTGGCTAAATATATTTAATTAAACTGATTAACATTAAATTTGATGATGTCATTCTTCAACTAAAAATAACACTGTAATCCCCCGCTCGTAATTAGAGGGTTACATTCAAACTCTTCAATATGGCACAAAAAGACATGTTTCAAAGTCTCTTATTCCTCTACTATCCATGGTCTCTGAGCTTCTGTGCCTTTGCAGGTATCAGTCCTTCTACCTGGAAACTCTCTTCTATTTTCTCAGCCTGAATAAGTCGTATTCATTCTTCAAGTTTCAACTCACGTCTTATCTCCTCTGAGAAGCTTTCTTCATGTCCCTCAGACTGCATTAGGCACCCCTGCTTTGTACTCCCACCCATGCATATTCCCATCAGTAGTGAACATTGTTATCGATTTTTTCTTGTCTGTCAACTCTAGAATATAAGCAATTTGAGATTAGTGGTTATGCTATTTCACTTTATTTGTGAAATCATTTTACAAACATTTGTTCAGATCTGCTCTAATCCATATACTGTGCAAGTCACTAGCCATGTAATGATAAAATGCACAGGCCTTGTCATTGAGAATGCAGCAATATGGCGTGGCTACAGTCACTAGACACTGTGATGTGGGGGCTTTGATGGAATTAAGAATTGATGTCACAACAAGTCAGAGGAATTCCACCTGATTTTGTTTTCCTGGAAGAAAACGTGTTCTGCATACAGTGGGTCTAGGTTGAGACCTGTGTAGGACAAATGTCTGGTAGTCCCAATGCTTGTCACATAACATGCATGTAGCATACCTTTGTAATAACTATATTTGCACTAATCCAGGAATGTGACAAACCTAGTGTGTCCTGGCATGGACTGCAAAAGTTATAGAAGCAAACAGGGCAAAGCCAGAAGATGAAAGAAGAGGATCTGACCAGAATTAGGCCAAAGCTACTCTGCAACCACCCTAAGCTGAGAAAGCATGGTTAATGGAGACAAAGCAGGTGACTGAGGAAACATGTAGACCATCTATCTCAGCACTCTATATTCTATATAATATATTATACAATTCACAAACTATGTTAGTTAAAGAAGGTCAGGACTCCATTTTAACTTTTTAGTTCACAGGAATGGCAATTCATCCCTATCTCTGGATTATGATGAAAAATGATGTTAGGAAAAAATAATCTAAAAAGATAGTAATTACAATTAGTCATGTTGTTTTAATCAGCTACACATTGGAATAAATTAGCAATTCCTAATGTCTATCTATACCCACAGATTTATAATAACTGCAGAGGAATATTTAAAATTCATTTCATACGATGGGTTCAGGTTTTCTTAACTATTTCTTGATTATGTTTCTAACATAATGTGTCGATTTAAAAATCGGTTATTGTTAAGAGATGGATATTTACTGGTTAAGACCAGCAAAAATCTGAAGTTAACATTTTTTTTTAAGGATAAGAAAATCAGTAAATAGAACCTTGTACTGAGAGAAGCAAAAAATGTGGCTAAACCTGTTGAAATGTGTCACAGTCATCATTTTCTGAACAAATCGCAATTTGGAAATTTACAAAAATTCCATCTGGCAAATCCTTGAACAAATATAATTGGATTTATAAGAAATCATACCATGAGAATAAAGCTTTACCTATGTAACCACTGCTGGTTTCAGTAATGAGATTTCTAAAAGGAATTTTTTCTTATTTATTATTTTATTTCAGCAGATTACACGAGTACAAATGCTTAGGTTACGTATATTGCCTTTGCCCCACCTGAGTCAGAGCTTCAAACATGTCCATAACCCAGATGGTGTGTACTGCACCCATTAGGTGTGAATATACCCATCCCCCCACCTGCCCCTATTACTGTTAAATGTGCGCATAAGTGTTGAACAGTTAATACCAATTTTACAGTGAATACATGTGGTACTTGGTTTTCCATTCTTGTGATACTTCATTTAGTCGAATGGGTTCCAGCTCTATTCAGGATAATATGAGAGGTGCTAGATCACCATTGTTTTTTGTGGCTGAGTAGAACTCCATGGTGTACATATACTGACTTTTGTTAATAAGATATCTTACATAGCAAATGGGACTTTACTAATTTGATTAGGCTGGTGAGATTACCATGGATTATCAGTTGGTCCAATATAATCTTGAGTCCTTATAAAGGAAAGAAGGAAGTTCAGAATAAATAAAAGCGAGTGATGGCAAAACAAGATGTGACAATGCATTCTGGGGCTAAGAGACAATGAATGTGGATAGCCTCTGTAGAAGCTAGAAAAGGCAAGGAAACAGATTCTCCCCTAGAACCTCCAGAAGGAATGCGGCTCTGCTGACCTATTTTGAACTTCTTACCAATAAAACTGTAAGATCATAAATTTATATTGTTTTAAGACACTAATTGTATGGGAAGTTCTCAAAATAGCAATAGGAAACCAATACAACTGAGATCCAATGCTGCTGGCTGCTCCTACTGTCACTGCCACTTGCAGCCAAAAACTGGTTATATACCTAGAATACTGAGCCCAGCCTCAAGCAAGACCATCTCTTTGGATTTGGTTACCAGAAACAATAGTAGCAAACAGAAGGCCTCTTCTTGACTTTGACCATGCAAATACTTGCAATGGACAGTAGGAATTCCACTGTAAACTTTCAATTACTCTGATACATCAAGGTACAAAAAAAGGATGTAAGGATTATTCAACATATGCAAATCAATAAACATGAGCCATCACTTCAGAGGAATAAAGTATAAAACCCATAATCATCTCAATAGACACAGAAAAAGCATTTGATAGAACTCAATATGTCTTCATGATAAAAACTTCAACAACTTAGTTATAGAGGAAATGTACCTCAACACAATAAAGGACAGATGCGGCAAAGCCACAGCTACTGTCATACTGAACGGGGGAAGAATTAAAGCTTTTCCTCTAAGAACTAGAACACAACAAGGATGTTTATTTTCACCACTCTTATTCAACATAGCATTTGAAATACTAGCCAGAGCAATCAGGCAAGAGGAAGAAAGAAAGAGCATTTAAATCTGGAAAGAGGAGGTCAAATTATTCTTATTTGCAGATGATATGATCTTGTATTTAGAAAACCCTAACGACTCCATCAAATAACTCCTAGCATTGGTAAATAAATTAAACAAAGGCCCAGGTTACAAAATCAATGCACATAAATCAGTAGCATTTTTACATGCTAATAACTGTCAAGTGAGAGTCAAATCAAGGACTCAATACCATTTACAATAGCTTCAAAGAAATTAAAATACCAAGGAATTTACCTAATTAAGGAGGTGAAAGATTTCTACAGTGAGAACTACACAACATTGATGAAAGGACTTGACATAAACAAATTGAAAAACATCTCATGCTCATAGATTGGTAGAATCAACATTGTTAAAATGTTCATACTGCCTTCCCAAAGTGATTTACAGATTCAATGCAATGCCCATCAAAATATCAATGTTATATTTCACAGATCTAGAATACATAATACTAAACTTCATTGGAACCAAAAAATAGCCCAAATAGCCAAAGCACTCCTAAGCAAAAAGAACAAATCTACAGGCATCAAATTACCTGAATTCAAATTACACTATAGGGCAAAGTAACCAAAACAATATGTTACTGATATAAAAGTAGAGACATAGATCAATGGAACAGAATAGAGAACCCAGAAATAAAACCATATAGCTGCAGCCCACTGAACTTCAACAACGTAGATAAAAACATGCACTGGGGAAAGGACACCATATTCAATAAATGGTGCTGGGAAAATTGGATTGCCATATGAAGAAGTATGAAAAAGAGCCCCTAAAATAAAAATATAAAATAAAATTATTGAACTCTTAATAATCAAAGTTAAAATATTAACTAATATTTAATTTTAATGCAATGCTAAATATTTAGCCAAGAGTAAAAGATAATATATAATAAATATACAAATTTAATAAAATTAAGATTTATTAGCATTTGCCATGCTATTAGGCCCAGTGTGATTCTAAGTTACTCCAAACAGTGAATTATTAGTAAACATTTACAGGCTTATTCTTGAATGCACTATGGAGATTTGAGAGTATGGTAACAAGTCATCAGAATTATTGACACAGCTGCTTGAATAATTCCTTTGCCATCTTCCTCCCACCCACTGTGCTGCTTATATAATCTTTTATAACATAAATATTTTTTTCTTAATTTTGGAATGCAGCAGTTCTGTATTGTCCTGTTCCCCTGTGATCGTCACCATCGAAGCCGGTGCTGGAGGACCTTCATGTGGAGGGAGTGATAGATTGTTCCCCAGGCCACTGTTGGACTTGGGCTTGGGACAGGGCAAGACCCTCTCCACAAGAGCTGGAGCAGGAGATTGCTCTGCCTGGGTATCCTTGTTGTGGTGGCAGTGGCACCTGGGCAAGAGTGACTAGGCGGTGGTCATGGGTGTCACAGCTGTGGGCTCTCACTCCACCCAAGTCCAGGTGCAATGGTGGCAAGAGGATACCTAGGCAGTGGGGGAACACTGGCCCATGGGGGTGTGTCTTGCTAGGTGGCAACATGGGATCCTTGGGAGCAGGGCAGCAAGACTAGTTGGTTTCCCAGGAATCTTAGGGATGGAGCAGCAGCTTATGGGACTGGGGCTGTCTCTGCACAGGTCTCACCAAGGTAGTTGCCCTGGGTCTTATAAGGTGGAATTGGAGGCACTTGTTCTATTTGAATCCCCTATATGGAGGCAGGCACAGTTGGTTCCCAGTTGTGGTCCACACTAGAACATTTGATCTCTCTGCTCCCTCCTGGGCCCAACAGGGGTGCTGCGGAGGCAGTTGTAACAAAGCTGAGCCCATTGCAGACCAGGCACTCTGGACCCGAGAGCTCAGAATGGTGTTGGCTGTGATGATCCAGGAACAGAAGCTAGCAGGTCTCTGCTATGCCTGCTCTCTGGTGTAATGTCACTGCATCATCTCCAAACTGCTCTCTGATCAGTCCAGACATCTGCAGTGGTGATGGTGGGGCTCTCACAGCTCTGGTTACAGTGTCTGAGTGAATATTGTGGAGTCTTGGGGTTTTCTTCTATCTTTCCCCATGTGTGAATGCCTCCCCCAGGTACCTTCCCATCTTTCCAGGTTGTATCACTTTATTACCCTCTTCTTCACTCTAATTGTCTCCCATTGCTTTGCTAAACATTAACAAAGCTTTCTCTGAGAACGCTCCTCTGTAGATAGGCATCTTCTTGAGATTTTCGATCCTCTGGAGAGCAGCATCCATGGGCTGCTTCCAGACCACCACCTTGCTATAACATAAATCTGATCATGTCATCCTATCTTCAAATTAGTCTCCATCATCAATTTGGGATCAACATTCTAAATTTGAGAGGCATGCAAAGACAAACCAATATGCCAGTCTCATATTCTGCCTCTTACCACAAGTTTGATCTTATCTCCGATATTTTACCCATTTTGTTCCCTGTGCCTGGAAAATGTATTACCATCCTGCTTGGCTCTTGTGTATCATTCAACACTTGACTCAAGTGTCATTTTGTCTGGGAAGTCTTCCAACCCTTCTTCAGACAGAGTTAGTTATCCCTGTCCTGTGTACATGGGAGCACCCAGTGGAGATTGGGAGTGAGAAAGAATGTTCCAGAAGAAATCTTAGTTTCAGAAAATATTCATAAGGTTCAAAGCTATCTTTGTATTTCCTGGGCATCTTAATAGTCTTAAAGTAACAATTTTTTTCTCCTTCCTGATTTCAGTGACTGTGCTTCGATCAGCATTCCATATAGAAAATTTGGGCCAACATCCATCATGATTCTCACTGTGGCTGGTGGAAGAAGTGGGACTGAATCTAGAATTATCCAAGCTCATGAGTCCCTTCTCCATGAATTGGGAATCAGGATACAGAAAAATTATGATTAGTGTTTTTCTGTTTGTTTATTTGTTTGATATTTTTCTGGCTTGTTCCTCTAAACTATAAATTCAAGAGATTTTGACCTTTTTTTTGAGAGGAAATATATATTTTAAGAATTTTCTGTATTAGTTTTATTTGCCATGTCTGGTTCTCTTTATTTTTACTATGGGTTTGAGTTACCATCTGGTATCATTTACTTATTCCAATATAGTGTTGATCCTACCCAACTATGTTTAGTTATTATTCTCAAATATATGACATTTCTATATAAGTCAAACAATATGATTATATGCATATTGTTTTAAAATAAATTAAGAAAAGAGAGAATATGCACTTGTACCATCTTCAATAATTACACAATTATTTTTACTGGTGTTTTATTTATTTATTTATCTTTTGGGTGTAGATAGGTTTTTCTGGGGTGACTGCTTTAATCTTGAAGAATGTTCTTTGATATTTTTTATAAGATTTCCAGTAAGAAATTCTCTCATCTTTTGTTTATCTGGGGATGTCTTTATTTTGACTTTATTTTTGAAAGATAGTTGGGGCTATAAAATTTTTAGTTGACAGATTTTTCCTCCCCACCCTCCCCCACAGAACTTCAAATTTATCAACCCACTGCCTTCTTGCCTGCATTGTTTCTGATAAGAAATCAGCCATTATCTTATTTGGGATTCTTTTTATATGAGGAGTTGTTTTTCTCTTGCTACTTTCAAGAGTTTCTATTTGCCCTTCTTCATTTTTTATATGATATGTCTGAGTGTGGATATCTTTGTGTTCACCCTATTGGAGATTGTTTTCTTTCTTGGTTGTGTAGATGAATGTTTCTCATCAAATTTTGAAAGTTTTCAGCCATTAACTCTTTATTGTTTTTTCCTCTTCTTTCTCTCTCCTTTCCTAGCTCTATTAATATTACATGTATGCTGGTGTGATTAATGGTTTCCCACATTTCCCTAAGTCTCAATTCATTTTTCTTCATTATTTTTCCCTTTGTTATTTGGATTGAATAAGCTCAAGTAATCTATTTCAAGTCCACTGATTATTTCTTGTGACAGTTCAAATCTATTGTTGAGCTCCTCTAGTGAAATTTTTATTTCAGTTAATGTAATTTTCAATGCTAGAGTTACCATTTGATTTTTTCTATAATTTCTATCTCTCCACGGATATTCTCTGTTTGATGAGACATTGTCATCATAGCTTCCTTCGCTTTTTTAAGCATGACTTTTTTTAGTTCTTTAAACTTATAATAGCTGCTTTTGAGAAATCCAATATCTGTAATTTCTCACATGCTGTTTATGTCACCTGCTTTGTTTTTCTGCATTTGGGTCACTTTGCTGTTGGTTTCCATGTCTCATAATTTTTATTTGAAAATTAGATATTGTCAGTAATATAGCAACTTTGAATAATAATTTCCTTCCCCTTTCTTTGGGGATTGTTTTTGTTGCTGTTTGCTTGTTTGTTTAGTGACTTGGTTAGATCATTTAAATTAAGTCTACTTATTTTGGAATGTGGAACTCGTAATATTATTCCTCAGATAATTTAGCCTTTGGCAGGCACACAGTCACCCTGGGATGACAGTGGTTTTAGCAGGGCTTTCTTTGATTCTTTCTATCTCCATTGACTTGTTTAACTAATTTATTATCACCCCAAACTGTTAGTCTTTATCAATTGCTGGCTGATTGCTCTATTTTTATTTCAAAATATTAAGGAAGTACACATGTTTTTTATTACAAGGATAGATTTTATAATGCTTAAGTCAGGGCTATAAGTGTGCCTATCAACAAGTGTGCCTATTATTATTAGGTAGTTTTTTACCCCTCCCTTCTCCCTCTCCTCCTTCTTGATTTCCAATGACTTTTACTTCTATCTGTGCCTATCAATTCGTTACAAATTATTAGAGAGTACATGTGGTGTTTGTTTTTTAATTCTGGTGGTACTTCACTTAAGATAATCCCTTTCAGTGCCATTCAAATTGCTACAAAAGACATTCAACCATTTCTTTTTATGGCTGAGTAGTACTACTACTATTGCTCTACCTTTCTAAATAGTGGAAGTAAAATGCTCCACAATCTAATCCAGTGAAATTTGAGCAGGAGTAATTTTTGATTCCTTGATGTATATTTTGATTACAGAAGGGCTATTCTTGGCTTTGTCTTTATGATTCTTTCTGACAAATAAGCTCATGAGTTGTTTAGTTGATTGTTCTCACAGAGTTACCAGTCTCCTCTTTATGACTTACCCCTCAAATCTCCTTTATTTTCAAGAATGTTCTTAGGCTTGAAGCTACCCTTATTCAAATAAAATTAGTTTCTTTGGGAAACAATTTTAGAGCTCTCTGTTCTTAAGAATTTCTCTCACCATGGGCATAATTTTGGAGTCATTACTCCTAACACTGGATCTTCTCAGCTTGCCTCTACCAGTGTGGAAGCTTAACACTACCAGTGAAATGATATGACTATGACTAGTGCCCCATTTTTCTTGGTATGCCATCCTAGGGTGAAGACTGGGTGGAAAAAGGGAGCCCCTGGGAGCCCATGGGAGCCCCTGGTTTCTTGCTTGCAGTCACCAGAAATTTATCCTTTGCAATTCAGACTTAGGAGAGATTATAAATGCTGGGGGCCTGCCCCTCCCCCTTAACCAAATTCTTTGGTTAAGATCTGAGGCTAAGGGGAAAAGAATACCTACTTTGGCAACATTCACTAGATGTTGAACTCCTGTGAATTTGAGCTTAGGAGTGGGGAGGGAAAGGAAGAGCCTGTCACAAATGCCATAGACTCTTGCTATTCTTACTGAGATTTAGTAAATTTTCTTGAATAAATTATTTCTTTATGTGCTATGTGCCCTAAGACAACTTCCAAAAATTTTAAATAGTTGTTATATTTATAACTTTCACCAGTTATGGTTATTTCACATGAGAATGAATACATGGTCCTCCTCACAAACTTATTTGGGTTGTTGACATATGGCCACTATCTTCTTAACTATGGAGATAAAAGAAATTGAAGAGAACTATCTAAAGATATAAAAACGAGACGATACATAGAAAGAAGAAAAATAATAAACAGAAAGAAACATGTTCCAGGGCTTCTACAACTTTCCAACTCCCTATTTTAGTGTGGCCATATCAGCTACATCCTTGCTACTGTGTTCTGTGAGATAATGATACATCCTTAGATCATAAAACCATCTTTTTTTGCTGGGATTAATGCTATTTGTAGACAAAGAAATTTAAACCAAGTGTATTAGTCAGTGTTCTCCAGAGAATCAGAACCAACAGGATGTAGGAGATATATATGTGTGTGTGTGTGTGTGTGTGTATATATATATATATATATATAAACACACATATCTATATATCTATATCTATATATCTATATCTCTATCTATCTATATATATAGATATATCTCCTACACCCTGTTGGTTCTGATTCTCTGGAGAACACTGACTACATATATGTGTGTGTATATATACATATTATATATATATATATATAACATATGTGTGTGTATAGAAAGAGAGGACAAGAGTGGCTGGAGAAAGAGGCTGAGTCGTACCTACAGAATGAGTCATCCTATCCACTTGCTAATTAAAATCTGCCTCTGCTGAGGTCACTTTTTGGTGAGCATTCAACAGGAAACAAATATCTTAACATTTTTGGCTTACTCTCTGAGTGCTCTTTCTGCATACTGCATCCCCAGATTACTTGGCACCAATTTTCCAATCATGTTCCCTCCAAGTACCTAAATATCTAGCCAAACCATTGGGCACAGCTCATAAATCCATATATAATTGCACAGCTGGCCATTTCTACTTCAAAGCAAATTGCACAACCAGTTGCATTACCTGAAGTTCTGACCACTGGAAAGATTTCCCTTCACCATCGTCCCTTGGGGATATCCCAGAGAGGTAGCTATCTTGCTGTAGTTTTGCCCTTGGAGTGGTGCCAGCATATCATGCAGAAACATCTATAAACCAGTCTTGAATCTTATATTCTTCTGTCAACTGATTATAGGAACTCCCCACAAAGCCATAGGCACAGACTAGGAGAGAGAGAGACAGTGTAGCAGGAATGAGTACCATAAACATTTGGGGCCCTTCTTTTTATGATTTGCTTGTGCCTTCAGGTCTTGCTTGAACCTGATCATGAATATGTCACTTCTATTTGATGATGGAATGTTTCTGTAAATGTTTAACTTAATTCATAAGTTAAACAACAGGAATTTTGAAAGTCCATAGTAGGGGGTATTGATTTAAGGATGGCACTGCCAGCAACAGTATCCAATAGAATAACCACTGGGTTTAAGTCTAAAATTGCTTCAGTAAAAATTTTGGGTATGATTTTCTTAGGGCTTGAAATAGTTATAATGAAAACAATAGTATACCTACAATAATACACTAATAATAGATATTCTTTTTCAGTTTTCAATTATGGTGATTAATTGATGTAATCCATTTAATTCTACTTAACTAGATTCTAAGCAGGGGCTTAATCCTCCCACCCTGTTTGTTCCTAAACATTAAGTCTCATGTAAAATTTTCATGCCAATTGTATTTACTCCCAAAATTGCTAATAACTGGCTCTGTGATACAATGGATAGTTCGTTGGACTTCTAAAAAATTACTAGTATTTACATTCTAATTATAATAAAATAATTTGTTTCAGTACCTCTTTAATTATGTTGAACCAAAGATAGTCACATCATTTTAGTTTTTACTGCAGGATAACTAGTAAAAAAATAACAGCTACATGGGCAAATTGAAATCTATTCTGGTAAAATGGGACCGTGGTTAAGTTGACAGGAGGAAAAAAAATCATCTTTCTAGAGGATATCAGTGCACACTTATACTGTGGGCAAATTACTGTTATTCTAAACATAGACAGTTATAAAATCAGACAAGTTAAGCAGTGACATCAGTGAAGGACATATGGGATTTATTACTTTCTTGCTGAAATGTTTCCATTACTCAGTCATAAAAATAAGAATGTGCCATGCAAGTGAAATATATAAAAGTTGAAAAACTCTTTGTTATTTGCAACATGCCACTAAATAAATATACAAAAAAATTTTTTAATCATAGAAAACCGTCCAATCTTTATCCATATACCAGGTGTAGAGTGAGGTTCTTCTTGTTTGGTTTTTAGGATTTCTATTACTTAATGAGTTGTAGAAATGAGAAAAGACTGAAAACAAACAGCAATAATATGTAATTAGTTTCTCTTAATAATCTTTGGTATTTAATTTATATTTGCCATTGTACTAATTTTATCCACAATCTTGAAAGAAATTTAAAAAATTATTGAAAATTAAAAATAATGCCCTAAACTTAATTTTTTTTAACATAAAGTTAATGGAAAATATTTAATGCCAGATCAGTGCTTAAAATATACAGAAAGTATTAAAGCATGTTGAGGATAAAATAATACTCTTTTTGTTACCTTAACTAGATATTATAAATATAGGCATGTATTAAGAATGTAGACTAAAGACAAAACACAATGATTTTGTGATTTCTTTCAGAGATAACAAGTTATACAAATGAGTGCCAAATCCTGACATTTCCATAATGCAAACAAGTCATTTCCCTTAATATTTTTATGTCTTTATATCATCTATTTTCCTCTTCTGAGAATGGAGGAAACAGACTATAAATCAAGCAAATAACTTTTGCATGATAGATTATAAAAAAATATTTGATCTTTTGATCTCATGAAGCTACACAGCCAAAATGCTTTTACTTTCTGGCATGATGCCCAGACTCCAAGTGTCATTTAAAGGAAACATTTTCATGATACAGTGTTTGATATTTTATATCCTTTTAGAAATCTCCATTTTTTAAAACTATTGCTTTATTTTTACAAGCTTTTTTACAAATAGCTGCACAATGTGTTACCAAAAGGGAAAAATTATGAAACTAATTAAAACAATTTCTTCAAGATCTCTCAGCTATATAAACAGCTAAGACATTGTAAAGACAGAGAGAGGGGGAGAGATCAAGATAGTAAGAGAGAGAGAGTGTGAGAGAGAGAACTACAATTAAACATGCAGCAAAAATCACTCACTTTTTACTGCTAGCTATGCACAAAGGTTTATGTCCAGTCCCTGAACATAATGCCAGTTCACATATCTGTGAACATCATGAATACTTGATAAACCCACAGCAACAACACCAGAATAAAACCTGTGTTAATGTTTGCACAAGCAGAACTGCCCCAGGATTTTAGCTATCCCAGGGGCCAAGACCAGAAAATAGAACATGAGACTGATTTATCTTGTAACTTCTAAAACCTCCATTAACATTTTATCTTCAATGAATAAAAAATTAAATGTATTTTAATTAGCATCAGTTTATTTATTACTATTTTAAATATAATTTGTTTATACTGTGATGTATAAAAGGATATTAAATAAATAGTCATGTTAACAGAAATGATAAACAATGTTTAATGAGTATATCTCTTCTAGGCATTGGACAAATATTTTGTACATTGTAAAATTAGAACATACAATATAGAATACTCAGTAACTATAGTATGAATGAGCACATTGGTTTTTTAATGCATTATATTTAGCATATTATATTTGAAATATATGTATGTGAAAATTTTTAACACATGTAATACTACCTATTTAATTGAGAAATTACATAAAATTTGCACACATTGACATATAAATCATTCAGACAAAAACATTTGGAAATATTTCATTGAGAAAAATCAATTTATAAGTCTTAAATGTCTTTGAATTCCAGAGTAATACATGCTAGTTAATTTACTTTTAATTAAAATATGCATTTTTATAGAGAGTTTTGTTGAATAAGAACCTGGGCGACATGAAATCCTGTCACTACTTTTCATCTACCTGATGGAGTAGCAAATATTTCCCTCTCTAGGTCTCAGTTTTGTTATAGGATGACTTCAAAATTGTATGTTTCCTACTTCTATAAGCAAATGCTTTGTGGTATCAAGAATACTACTGTAGTCACATCCTACCTTTCAAGTTTCAACTGCAAGACTACTTTCTCTGTGAAACTATCTTTGTCAAAGTATATTAAAGACCTATAGCAATGTTTGAGGCAAATATGTTTTATGCTAAGATATGAAGAGGTAGACAAGCTAAAATTTTATGATGAAGCTGAGAAAACTGACAGCTCTAGAACAGGAGTGGAAAAACTTTTCATGTTTGAAGACCTCATTAATTTAGCCATACCACATTCAAGAAACGTCAAGTGGATATACTTAAAAATGCACATTATTTTGTAAAACTCTAACTACTATGTACTTATTTCAAAAAAAAAATTATTTGTTAATTTTAAAGTTAACTAACCTTTTAATGACTTTGTTGTGTCTGCTTTTTGTTGGAAAGCATTTGAATATTTGATTGCACCATGGAGGTCTACAATTTCAGTTGATCCTCTAGATGAGTATCAGCTATTTGTGACCTTCAGGATGCCTTGATTTGGGTTAGGTAGCAGAATGCAGATTCTCAGCAATAAGTGGTTGACAAGCAAGAAAGCATTTCTGGGCGTGTTGCCAAAGGCATGGGTATTCTACTGCATTTTTCCACATTTCAGTTGGATCTTTCTTAGCATCAATGACTTCAAAATGTCATCTACTGAGATCTCAATCAATTCCATATGTTGTTCTTTAGGTGCCTTGGTGATATCAACTAGGTGAGGCTGAAATGCTAATTTGAGTTGATGTCATGATTCTCAAAGTCAGTGAACCTTTCGTTGTATTTTCCAATTAATGGGTCCATAACAGCTGCATATTCTTCAAATGATTCACATATATCATCCTGCTCATCAATGACCCTTGTTAACTGGAGAAAATGTTCATCTGAAATTTCCTTTTGAAGAAGTGTTTTTAAAAAAGATAGTATATTTTTTTCAAAATGCTTGGATTTTTTCCCCACATATCATATACAGAGTTAGTTTTACCTTGCAAAGAAATGTTCAAGTCATTTTGATATGACATGATATCAAACAGAAATGCTTCATTCATTCATGCTATAGAAATCCTCTTTCAAAAATTTACATTGCTGATTCTGTTCTTTATAAAATTTAACCATCTGTTCTTACAAAGATAAAATTTTGACTACACCTATCCCTGTGATAGGCAGTGCACTCTGGAATAATACACCAAATCCACACTGAATGCCTCATCATTCAACTTTAGCATGTTATGAAACCAAGGATGTCATGTTGCATTTGCAGGAATATAGTTAATAATACTTATAACTTGTTGCAAAGTGTCACTTAAAATAGTAGCTTTAGCACAGAGATTTTTGCTGATATAAGATACAATGAAAACAAATGAGAACATCTGGACCTGTTAATACTTTATTTTTTTTTAAATCTGGGCAATAAACCCGTCAGGTTTTCCAGTCATGGAAGGTGAACCATCTGTACTTACCAAATTCAGCCCAACTTACAAGACATTTTTATCTTGAAAGTTGTTGAAGATATCTATTCACCATGTTCTGCTTACAAGAGTGCCCAAAGCAAGTAACTCTTCATGGAAAAGAAAATTGTCTGTTATGACCCGAATGAAGTATAAAACCTGCACTGAGTAAGTATTAGTATCAGTTGATTCATCCAAAGTGATCGAATAATATATACTTTCCTTTTGAAGTATTTCAATAAGTTATTCTCTTAAGTTGAAGTCTAATTCATGCTGCCAATCAGTTATGGTTCTACTTGAAAGAGGCAGTTGTTTATACTTTGAAATGTTATCAGGGTCTAACTACCCTACAACTTTGACAATGCATTCTTCCACAATTTCTACATCACTGAATGGCTTCTCTTTTTCCCTGAGTACATAAGCTACTTTATAAGTTGCTTCAGTGGCATTATTCAGCTCTTGTTGCTGAGTGAAAGAATTGTCTTTGCTTTTGCCTTTCATCTTTTAATTTCTGCAATGCAACCTTTTGTTTCTCTCCTTATTTAAAATGTTTGCAGTCATTGTGAGTGTCATAATGCTGATGACTATTTAATTTCTTCAATGTTAATAGTGCAATATTACAAAGCAAGCAAATCATCTTACCTTTAGCACAAACAAGATAATATTGCATTCCCAATCTTCATTAAAAAATCTGTTTTCTTCCTTCAGAGTTCTCTTGATCTTCTTTGATATGATGAACTGTTAAGCAGACAAAATTAAAAAAAAAAAAAAAACTCTTCATGGAAAAGTAAATCGTCTGTTATGACCTGAATGAAGTATAAAATCTGCACCGAGGAAGTATTTAAAAAAATCTCGCACTGTTGAGCTGTGCAACTATTCACAAATTTCACTTCAAATAGAAACACAGTGCACTGTTGTCAAAAGCTGATGACAAACTTGTGTACGTGACCCCCATAATCTCTTGCCAACCAGCCTCATGTGGTAGTGGTGCCAGTCAGGCGGGGAGAAGTTAGAACTAAATCATGAGCGTAGCAGCCTTCAGTTCAGCTGTCACAGCTTAGTAATGATCTAATTGTGCTGGTCAATTTGGGAGAATTATTTTATGGAAACTTATTTTATTCTTTGTTATTTTAACTACATTCATTTTAAAAATAAAATAAAAGTATAAAAGAGAAACAAAAAATGTATTAATAAAAATAAAAGGATTCATCCTATAAAATTTGGATTCTGTCAAAGGCCACACTTACAGACCTAGAATGCCACATGGTCCCTAAACCTGCTCTAGAACAAGAAAAATGCATAGTTCGGTGTGCAGCACATTTTGATTTTTCAAGAATAGTGGGAAAATGCTCCTTGCTAGAAAAATTATACTCCGTGAGGCAGAATTTATCAATATCTCTTAGCAAGAAGAAATTTTGAGTATTCCTGCTATTCACAGACATCTGGGAAATGAGAAGCAGATCATAAAGTAGGAAGGAAGTGAACACCACAGACACTAAAACTAAGAGCAGAAGACTAAGGGGATTCTCAGAAATGACAGGTAGATTGTACACAGTTATAGTAGGAGAGATGAATTATTCAGCCAGTTGGGAATTGCTGGGAGCTAAATTAGAGGTTGTTGAGAACTTGCCAAATTTTAAATCACTGATAAATTCTTTTTAATCTTTTTTTCTCACTCTTAATGTGGGTAAAATCTTCATCAGTGAAAGTCCAGGCAGAAAACAGAATGCATATTTGGCTGGGATTTTGAAGAGAAGTTAATAAAAGATGATACACACACATACACACAAACACATATATATAAATACAATATGTATATACACAATATGCATACAATATGTACATATCATAGGTATGTGTGTATTAGCCCAAGAATTAAATATATATAATAATCCCAGTTTAATTTTTGAGATATAATATATACTCAGATATATTAAAATATGCATATCTTATATATAATATATACCAATTATGAAATTTTATTATAAATAAATATATTTATTCTGTGTTTAAACTACAAACAACTAGTGGTTACTATCTTGGACATATTCCATTTCCTATGGGAGTCTGCTAGAAAAAATGGAGTTTGTTGAAATTGACTCCTAGGGTCAAACGTCTTGTATAAGGTCAAGTGTGTCATCTAATGTAAGCATTAACGCAGGACCAAAAGAGCATCTAATAGTGGACGAAATAGTTTCAAAGGATCCAAAAGGTAGGGACAATGACTAGTGATTCATTCTGCTAAAGATTGATGATGTTTGTAAAGCAAAAGAGATTTATTGACTTATTTATTGATTTGATTTATTGGTTTAGAATGATTTTTTATCCAAGAAGCATTCATGAATGTGGCACAAATACAATCAAAGAAAATGCGGAGTCTGCATCTTGGTGGAGAGAGACGTTCAGCAGGCAGATGTGAGTGAAGAGGATTTAACGAAGAAGAATGATTTTTGCAGCAGATATATATTACACAGCACAGCACTGTTCTGAGTCAATAATGACTAACCAAGAAGAGATGAGAATGAGAGGAGCAAGCAATGCCTGTGGAGTGAATGCTGTAAGAGAATGTAAGACACTATGTAATCAGAGCTGTTTTATTTTTTTCCTCAACTATGGAGTATCATGAAATAAAAATCGGTGAATGAAAAGGAAGTCACACAAAGCAAGCAAAATCAATAATGCATTTCAGTTTGAATACATATCCAGATAACATGCATTTACATTACAAATGACTAAAGTAAAACAAGTTAAAAGTAACATAAGATGTTGAAGCCCTACTAATGACCCCGGTAGAGTTGACTGCAAGAGTTCCTAGCAGCAAAAAAGAGGAAATAATTCAAGATAACAGATTCTAGAAAAGGAATTCATAAGACAGATATTGGATAGCACATAGGATCTCCAGAGATCTGGAGAACCAGATTTGGAAGCTACATTGCTGGAAACAATACCCAAATCATTCTGTACATGTGGTCAAGCAAAGACACAACTTTGTTTCTGGGAACCAGATAATGTCTGTTTGCAACATGGAAACTGCTGAGTTGGAGTCATAGAAGTTGCCCCTAGTAATGAATGCAGCATTGCTGAGACTGGCCTCTGGGTTTAGCTGTAGTCACTGCAGCTACCTGTCAACAGAAAGCATTTTATTATGTCCCTTCTTCTTTAGATCAGTAGCTTTTGTTTTAAAATCAATGCGTGATCAAGAACAACTTAGTCATGTGTTTGTACTTTCTGTGTGAGGGACTGGAAAAGTAAAGTTTACATATATTTGGCTTCTAAACAGGAGACTGGGTTTGCCTAATTAGGGGACTCTTCAAACATAATATGGAGATGCAGGTGCTGGGTTGACAAAAGGAATACCACGTAGCTTTTGAAGCAAATAAACAAATAGAACTAAAGTACCCTGAGACCATTCTTCATGCAAAAACAGCCCTTAATCCTATGCTCTGAAGATCAGCATCATTATATGGCTCTTCTTACTATCAAATGTATATAACTGAATAGAATTACTATTGCAATCTCGATTTTTAAAAGCAAATTAACCACATGTTGATGGTTTAGCTAAACATTTTCAAAATATGCATAATTAAAGTATAATGACGATTGATGGATTACTTATTATTATCTGATTTGGTTATTTCTGGCCAAATCATATTCCATTCAATAAAATGCTACACAAGCTAATTTTTGCAATTGCATTTTTAATTCTTGCTTTCCAGTGGCTACTCTTTTTTTCTGATAAAAAGCTCATATCTGTTCATTAGCATCATAATTTTTGCTATATCCTTGAGCTACCATGTACCACTCTCTAGTCAATACATTTTTAAAATATGAGTATGCATAAACTTCTTGTCTCTATTTCTTTTTTCAACAGACACTTCCGAATACCCTGGAACTTCACTTTTTCTCTTGTTGTTTCACTGAATATGCTTTCAATAGGGACAAGTAAGGACTGTCATGCTGGTGACTACACTGACCTTTTCTCAGTATTTATCCTCCAAAGTCTTCATCGTGTTTGTTTATAAGGTCCAAATCATCCCAGGTACTTTCTTCTCTTGGTGGTTTCTGTGTTATCTCATGTTGTATTTTCCTTCCTACCTCTGTGGTCACTAATTCTTGGCTCTTTTCCTTCTACTCCTCTTCTAAATGCAAATATCTTCCCCACATCTAAACTTTCTCTTTTTCTCCACATTACACAGCCTTGGGTCACTTATTCCATAGAGTATGTAGAGTTATTAATCCAAGTATATAACTGCCCTATATACATCTCTATTTTTAATCTCTCTTGCAAGCCCCTCTTTCATTTCCATAAGCATTGCAAATTCAGTATTTTCAAGGCTAAATTCATCACATTTTCTCGTAAACTTGCTATCTACTCAGAGTTAGTATCATATATGCTCTAAGGCTTGAGAGCAGCCTAAATGCAAGTTCATCTGGTTCAATTATTCATCTATTTAATCTTAATGTCACAGGACAGACCCAGGGATTGCCTATTTGTGTAAGCATTGTATGTGAATGTTCTATACGTTAAATTCTACATGGTTGTTAAACCTTTAAATGCCTGAAAAAGAAGATAGAATAATAACAATTTGAGAAGTGAGAGGGCTATTAGGCTATTATCTATTCTTAAGAACACAGAATTTTACATTTTATATCTGTATATAAAATATACATTTATACTTTAAAACTATAGTCTACACTGTCTATTTATTTAACTTTTTCATGAGCCAAGTAGCAAAATTCACTCTATCTTTAGAGAATTTGGTGTTGTAAAAAGTTGAAGTTTCCAATGTGAATGTGGCATCTGAGAGAGTTTTTGTTGCTGGTCAGCATTTTACAATATTCTATTTATTCTGATTCTGGTAAAAATCTCCTGTTGTTCTCCTAGTGACAGTTCTTTTTATAATATTGCACATACCTATCCTCATGCATACTGTTACCATGGGCCTTTTTGCTGAGCACCAAATTTTGGTTTGCCTTTTGACTGAATAACTTAACATAATATTTAATATTCATTCATTCTACTAGAATTATTTATAATCCTAGATATTTGCAATATTTTGAAGGTTTTCATAGTTTGGATAAGCAAAAGCATAACATTTTTCATATAACATAAATTTTGTAAAGCTAGACCTGTCTAAAATAAGCAAAAGCCATCAATTAAGCCTAAGTTTAATTAAGATGTTGATCAACTAGTTATAATAATTAGATAAACCAGTAAATGGGTCCAATATTCTATTTTTCAAGGCTTTTGGAATTACTCACTAGCTACTCTCTCAAAGCCCAGCTACTGAAATAAAACATTACAATGGCGACTTGTGAAAATAAATATTGTGTTGTTTCATTTCCACTTGTATGATAAATTTTAGAGAGGCAAAGATTGTAAGTGTATTTCCTTAATGAATATGAGAACAGTGCCATTGTTGCTAATATTTCAGAGCTGGGATTGTCAGTCACTGATTAATAGTCATGTATAATTTATCAGAGAAAATGACTGCTGACACACATGCACAAGAATGTTATGAATTAGATCAATTCTGTTAGAGTTTCATGTTGAAAAACCCACATTCTTTAACAGCTAAAAACATAGGATCTCTAGTGGGATTGGAATCTTAGTTGAAGGTAAGGAAACTCAGCAGAAAGATGATCTAATGAATATGCTTTTTATCTCTTTTCTATTTAGTTCTCCTGGAATGAAAGGAGAAACACCCAGATTCTGTATAGTTTTATTATTTTTCTATGCAAGGGAAACATAGTTTTGTACATTTAATCTTATGGTTATGGATTACAAACTAATGGTCAAATGAGCAGTGATGGAGAAAATTTTAAAAGGATATTTTCTTGTTTTTTGGTTATTATGAATAAAATTACATTGAAGATTAATGTAAAAGTCTTTACATAACATATTTTATAATATCACATATTATTGATCATAAAATATTGAGAATTTAACCTCTTAGATTATTCCTTCTCCCAAATTTCATTAATTATATTTTGTTTAAGGTTTTCTATTGCATAGTTTATAACTTAAATATAATTAAACCTCCATTTCTTGATCCAGTAACTTTAAACAGAACTTCTAATGAAGGATGAATAAACTAGAATGCAGAATTTCTTTTAACTCTTTACTATCATTCATTATTTTTTGTGAGTGTGGTAGGTAGGCTCTCAAAAAATATATTAACTTCCTAATCCCTGAAACCTGTGAATATTACCTTATATGAAAAAGAGTGAATATTACCTTATATAATGAAAGAGCAAATATCAATATATATAGCAAAAGATGTGACTATGGTAAGAATCTTCAGAGGTGGAGTTTATACCGGGTTACCCAGGTGGGTCTAACTGCAAACATGTGTATTATCCTTATAAATAATCTAGAAAAAGGTAAGAAAAGAGCTATGCAATGTGCTCAATTTCTGTCTGCCTCTCTTTTATAAGCACTGTAACAGAATACATGTCTTGTTTTAAGGCATGAAGTTTGGGGTGATTCGTTACAAGCAATCATAGTAAACTTAAATACTGAGCCACACTTTTGATTCTGTCAAGGCTTATGCTACCCCATGTTTAAGCAAAATCGAGACCTCTTTTGTTGTTTTGCCATTTTACATAAGTTACTTTTATACATATAAATTACAAAACATTTCAAATATTACCTTTATAAATATCATATATAAGGAAGCAAGTGCTGTAACTAGACATGGGGAAAAAAAAATAAAAAACTATGAATCAATTTAGGGTGCTTGAAATAATGTTTTAAAAATAGATTTCTCTTCACCAATTCCTCAAAATCACTTCATATTGTTATTTATTTTGTATTTGGACCATGAATTTATTGTATAGCTTTTTTCTTCTCTCTTTCTAGATCATTTTCCTCTCTTTCCTATCATCAAATAAACACTATCTTTACCACATTAATCATATAATTTGGGTAATGAAACCCACTTTGTTGTTGAAAACAGTTTTCTCAGAATGCTTTAACTTTCTGCTCTACCTTAGATTGATTTCTTTTTATCTGCTATACAGCTGTCATCTGGGCATTTTTTTATTTTTGCATTCTTCTATTACTGACATTATTTCCTGCCAGTTATCTTTCTTTTTACTTTAGTCCATGTTAGGTTTCCTGGCATTATTTCTCTCTTTGTTGTTGTTGTTGTTGTTTTTGAGACAGCCTCGCTTTGTTGCCTGTGCTAGAGTGTCATGGTGTCAGCCTAGCTCACAGCAGCCTCAAACTCCTGGGCTCAAGCGATCTCCTGCCTCAGCTACCCAAATAACTGGGATTGCAGGCGCTGTCAACCATATCTGGCTAATTTTTTGTTCGTTTGTTTCTATTTTTAGTTGCCTTGCTACTTTTTTCTATTTTTAGTAGAGACAGGGACTCACTCTTGCTCAGGCTGATCTTGAACTCCTGACCTCAAGCGATCCTCTCCTCTCACCCTCCCAGAGTGCTAGGATTATAGGTGTGAACCACAGCACCAAGCCACCTGGCATTATTACTCAAATGATATTTTAGAAGTATTTAAAAGTTTGGTACATCTATGTATGTAGAAATATGTCATAGTAATATCTATGATACCCTAAGAATCATAGAGTATTCATATGGCTTGCTATTAAATTCTACTCGCTAAATGGTTTTTACTAATAATTTAAAAACATTGTTCTATTCACAGCATTTAGAATTAATGATAATAATTCTGACACATACCATTATGTGGCTTTGGTCTTTATCTTTATGCATGGCTAAACAATGCCATTTCTATTCCTCTCATTTCCTATCTATGCAGAATCTTTTTTTTTTTTAAATTGAGGATATTATGGGGGTACAAACATGAAATGTATTTGCCTCACCCAAGCCAGGGCTACAAACATGTCTTTCCCCCATACAGTGTGCCCCGTAGGAGGCTTAAGATTTATTTTTTGGTTTTGTCTTAAGTTTTTTCTTTTCTTTTAGTATTTTGAAATATTATAGTTCTATGTCTACATATGTGTCTTTATTTAGTTATCTTTTCATTCTTTGTTTATCCTTGAATATTTTCCTCCATTATCAGTTTACTAATCACCTGTTTTCTCTTTTTTCTTTCCTTGACATTCCTCTTAGATAAATGTTAATGTTGTGAATTAATTCCAAAGTCTCTTTCATTTTTGTTTTATCCCTCATGTTTTAAAAGATTTCCTCAGTTTTATAATACAGCTACTCCACTGACTGAACCAATTCAAGTTGTGAAACCAAGTTAAGGAAAGTTGGACTAAGATATCAATGACTAGAGTTTATACTTTACAAGTGGAGATCAAGCTTGACCTTAGACTAGGAATGGGACTGTTCAATGCTGTATATGAGATAGGAATGGAGAGCTCAGGAAGTGAGGATGTTGAAGCATAATCAGGAATTCCTTAGGCTTAAGCAAAGCCTACAGCATCGGTCAAGGGTTTAATAATATAAAGCAACTCCTTTCAAAGTGTTTTAATCAAAATGGACAGGTCCTTTCTATGGTGTTCAATAAAAAATGATTTTAATTCTATACTCATGTTTATGTACAACAGGATATTTCCTAATAATTTACTAAACATATTATTAAATGTTAGGAAACTTTGGTATTTGTCAACTGATATTATGAGGTAAATGTTTTTAGGTTCTTAATGGAGCAGAGATATCAATATGGAATTCATATTATTTTTTTTTCTTCAAACCCTTGCTATTTTAAAATACCTGTTTGGGTTAATTGTATTTCTTAAAGACCATTTCTTTCAGAATTCTCTTAAGGTATTCCTAAAGAGTCTTTACATTTTCCTGAACACTGAAATATCATTTTAGTAAAGAGCTAGAATGGAGATTTAACTATAAAATAACTCTGATCTGGTCTTTAAAATAAGAGTACCATTATGTCCTGGGTCTTAAAATAGAACATCAACAAGTGTACATTTTGGCTTTAGCCATTGAAGAGTTTAGTAATTCCAGAACACTTTTAAAAAGTCACCATTCTTTTAGAATAGTAATGTTTAAAAAATGCTAAGACTTTAAAAATTGTGAACATTTTATTATTTTCTTATATTCTCTGTAATTTCCATCAGTGTAGTCACTCATTATAATACATTTATAGCACATCACTTGCTTTTTCCACTTTTTAATGAATATTAGCATCTTCAATATAAAAATGCAATTAAACAAACACACACAAAATAAAGGGCACTTCTAGCCTGGTTAATGTCATTTTAACAAATGACTAAAGAAAAATTACTGTAGGAAAAGGCATTTTAATAGTACTTTGATATTTGGTGAATACAAACCAGTGGAAGGGGTTGAAAAATAAGTTTGGATAAAGACTTTTCATTTTACCACTTAATGTTATTCTTTACCAATGGTATATCATTTATTTTGTGTCTCATAAAATATGCATCACAGAAATTTATTTGATTTTTTGAGTGTCTATATTTGGCAAAAATTTAAAAATAAAACAATTTGGGAGATATAAATAATTAAAAAATAAATTATCAATTAATTTTCAGGTATATATTTCAATGACATATGAATTGCAGGCCATGGTGTTCTTTAAATGAGGGGTCAACAAAGGACCTGGATAGTGATTATTGCCTACTAAAATAAAAATGTCAATAAAAAAATCCATGAAAGTTCTATAAGACTTTTTCAGTGCATATGAATTGCCTGAGAAATAGATATTATCTTACTATTTTTGCAATGAAAATAAATTTTCTAAGTACAGATTTATTTTAAAGTTAAATGATCTTTAACCATAAAGTTATGCACACTTTTTGCAGTGACATTATCACTGGCTAATAAGCTGAAAAGAACTATACTACTCAGAAGGTCTTCATTTTCTCTTCTAATGCATTATTTACATCTTTTACATTTGCTTCTTTATAATTGATGAATGTTTTCAAAAAAAAATATTTTAAAAAGAATGACATTTGTGATCCAAATATAAATTAATATAAAGTATTTACAAAAAAAATCTTTCCATTGTACAGGAGGCATTGACTAAAGTCTTTCAAAACAAAGGGAAAATGTCAGATTTGCAACAAAAGGACATCCTCATATACAAATTTTCTAAGACTGAAATTATAAGTTATGGAAATATTAGCTTGCTAGGAGTGCTTTATATGTCTACTTCTTATATAATTTCAAAATATAGAGAGAAAGATTTAACAATATTTTACATATTTTATTTTTTAAAATTTAGGGATGATATCTTTCTATCTTGTATCTCTATTGTGACTGATTCATTGAACTACTATTGGTTAAAGACCATTACATGAAGGATGCTGTACTAGTTTTGGAAAAGGATTCTAAAATAACTTAGACATAGAGCCTGCATTCAAAGAGCTTAATGTTTACATACTAGCTTGAACACTATTAAGTGTGTAGCTTAATTCTTAGTATTAATAAAGCCAGAGGAAATTCAAATTATAATACCTTCTCTATGGTGCTAAGTATATGCTCAAAACTTTGGATGGTGGCCATAAAGGCTATATTTTATAATAATATTTTCTATAATTAATGGTATTCTAAGCAATGATGTTCAATTAGTATCAACTATCACACAGTTGTTAGAGAAATTCATCAATATTCTGAAGAAAATTTATTTACTTGGATTATATATTAGTTTCCTAAAACTGCTGTAACAAAGAACCATAAACTGGGCGGCTTAAAGCAGCAGAAATTTATTGATTCATAGTTCTGGAGGCCAGAAGTCCAAATTTAAGGTATCAGCAGGGCTGGTTCCTTCTGAGGGCTGAGAGAGGGAACATCTCTGCTCCATGCTTCTCTCTTAGCTTCCAGTGATTGGCTGGCAACCCTTGGCATTCTTTGCTGAGGCATGACTCCTTCATTTTCGCATAGCATTCTCCCAGTGCTTCTTCACATACTCTTTCCTCTCTACATGTCTGTCTAAGTGCATATCTCTTCTTTTTATAAGGACACCAACTATATTGGTTTGAGACTCACATTAAACTTGATTACCTCTATATAGACCCTACTTCCAAATAAAGTCACATTCTGAGGAACTGGAATTTAGCATTGAAACATTTCTTTTGTGGAGGACACAATTCAATTTTAAACAGATGATTAATGATTAAGTAAAACTGCTACCACACCTGCAGCTCCAAATTTCAAACAGAACATAAAATCAAATTGTCTTTTTTACCTGCAAGTCATATTTGCTAAGGCATTTTTAAACTCAAAGAAAATGGTAAGATATATCTATTTTTTTAAAAATAAATTATCCTATTCTTGAAAATTTCCTATCTTGTTTAATTCTCAGTTGACTTTTACATAATTTTAAAGGGCATAGCACCCCCAATAACTTTGGATCTAAAAAGAAATAAAGATATACAGCTTGTTGGAATCTGTTTTTTTGCATAATTCCTTTTTATATGTTCTATTTTATCAGACTCTTCTTTTTAATCCTCTGTAAAATCTGAACACATATATTTTTGCAGGATATGATTTTTAATATGGGTAGTTTGATTTTATTGTAAAGCTGTGATTCACAGCTTTAACTATACTTTAAAATAACTTGGATAAAAGGAAGTGTTGAGAGATTTGGTCAAAAGTCTCTTTTTAAAACAAAGAGTTAAATCTCTGTGAGGAAATAAATAGACCTAAGTTGGTTGTACTGTTAGTTTTATGTACCAGTTTTTTTTCCATACTTGTGATGGAAAAGACTTGTGATACTTTGTGATTTGTGATACTTTGTGATACTTTGACATTTAAGTCACTTTAGAATGATTTAGTCATTCAAGAGGCTTAAGATAGCTAGAAGAAAAAATAATGTTGTTATTTCATTCCAAGAAAATAACTGTTTCATAAATGCATAATGTACATAAAAATATAGTTATTATGTAAATTATATAATTAATTATTTAAAATTTTTTCTGGTAAAATGGATATTCTAGGTAAACTCTTAGCATGTTGAATCTTTTGTTCCACTTCAAAAATATTATCAGTATTTTATAAATCTTCTCTGTATCCATTCTGTCAGTTTAAAATTGAATCATCTTTTATCAAAACCCTTTCCTAAATGTGCTAACCACAAGTACTCTGAAATATACCTAAAAAGTTTTTCTCATTAAAACTAGATTCATTATTTTAAAATACAGAACTGATAGTTATATCCATCTACTTAAATATCATCAACGATTTCCCACTATTCTGAATATAAAAATGAATTCCATGATATGACAAACAAGGACCTATATGTTCATAATATATACTGGCAAATTTTGAAGATTTTGCCGTTCCTTTTTGGTATTTCCTATCTCCATATATCAAACCTCTGGAAGTGCCTCTTTTTCTCATACCCCAGCCACTTTCATTGTTTTCTAATGCATTAATTGGAAAATACTCCATTGTTCATGCTTCCTCTCAACTCTCTGGTCTATGTTGAAATTTTTTAAAATAATAATAATATTTTGATTTTCATACATTAGATGTATTTTCAAAAATGTCTATAGGATATGGCCATTACTTAGGTTAAAACAAAAAAAAAAGTTTTATTGTAGAATTATGTTCTGGTAACAGATTTTTGGGGTTTATGGGATATTTTTGGTGAACAAGAACAGCTGCAAATATATAATCACCTCCTGCCATATAATAATGCAGAAAATGTCAGAAAAATATTTCTGATATGATGACATACTGAATAGCAGTATAAGATTATAGACCAAAATTCTTGTTGAAAATTCAAATATTCTTAGTTTCAAGAAACATCTTAAAAGTAAATATCAATAACTCCATTGAAAATTCAATAAGATTTTATTTTTCTCTTTATAAACTTAATAATAGTCTTATGTTACGAAGTTTTAATTTAAAATATTAATTTTAATAATTTATTAAGTATGTATAATGAAAATTAGATGATCTTATTCCAGATTTAATGCATATAAAGCAACTTAAAAGTAAGAAATTGGAATAATGCAAAGGTTTATAAACAAATGCAAGTTTATGATCTTATGTTCAGAAAAGTAGAATTTTAATAAGTAAATCTGACATCTGGTTTAATAGATTTTAGGAAATTCTTCCTAAAAGTCAATGAACAATTGGCATTTAGTTTGTAATCAGTTGAGAAAGAAAATTTCTCAACATAATGAAAATAAGTTTTTCCCTGGATTCCCACTAATTCTATGTACATCATTTACTTTCATTTTTTTAAAAAATTGAAGGATATATTTATATATGTATATTCATATATATATACATATATATATATATATATATGAACATGTAATTATGACACCAAGATTCTAGTCATTTGTTTTGTCACTAAAAATTTCTCTTAGTTATTTAACCTTTCCAAAGATACAAATGAAAGTTTTGGGAAGAACAGGAGCATCTGTTGAGAATAGAAAGTTATGGACTGTTAGAGCTTGTGTAAAGTTGGTGCTATTGGATACTGTCCCCTGAAAAACTCATGCTGAAATTTAATTGCCATCAAAATAGTATTAAAAATTCAGACCTTTAAGAAGTGATTAGGCTATCAGGGCTCCAAACTCAGTGTGGGATTGATGATGGCATAAAAGAGTGAGTTTGTCGCCCTTTAATCCTCTCTGTCGTCTCACCTTCTGCCATGTGATGATGCAGCAAGTGGGCCCCTCACCAGGTACTACCACCTTGATATTGGACTTTCCAGCCTCCAGAACTGACACAAAAATATTTCTGTTTATTACAAACTACCGTGTCTCAGGCATTCTGTTATAGCACCAAAAAATGGACTAAGACAGTTACATGGAGTTGATTTGCTGAAGAGCTAGACTTCAAGCTGAATGAAAGATCTGCACACTAAACTGAACAGTATGTTATTTTATTGTCTAGGCTAATGATAAATAAAGCTTCCTCCACCTATGAATAAATAATTATTTACAAAACATATATTCTTAGATCCCAACTCTTCCTTTAGAGATTCCTATTCAGTAACTCTAAGATAAGGGTGAGGAATCAATTGTTTTTAATAAACATTCTAGGTGATTCTGCTGCTGAAGTTTACTTTTAAGAAACACTACACTATGCCATGAGGAGTTAATACATGTTTTAAAACTTGGGGCATAAAATCATATTTATCTATTGGATTTTAATGCTAGAAGCAATGTAAGTATATTTTAGCATGTGTATGTGTAAAAGTTATTACATTAATTTTTATGAAAACATGTGTTTTGAAATATAGAAATAATTGTATTTAGAGTACACCACCAAGAAAATATACAAATAGTATGTGTATGTATACAAATATATATGCATTGTCTAAATGATACATATCAATGACATTGAATTTTATACAATTTGTGCCATTGGTATTATGTCAAAACCTTTCAGAGAAATATGAGCTTTTAATTGGGTGCCATTTTACATAATATCTTCTATCTAAAGCATTTACATTTATAATTGGTATATAAATGTTCATGAAAACTGAAATATTCATAAGGCTAGGAAAAAGTTTTATGAAGAACAAGAAATTTGATAGATGCTTCTGTAAAAATGAATTGTCTGCATTAAAAACTGACAAGCTTTACAACTGTTCATAATGGTGATCTCTTACTAGCTATAAAGCAGTTAGCAATATATAAAATTTTGATGATAAAAAGATTCATCATGCTTTATTGCATTCTAGAAAGCTATGGTGCTCATAATTATTTTTATTCACATATTTCCCTTCTTTAGATTTTTATTCTAATATAAAAGTAATTTTGTATATTTAAAATATGTATTAAATTATTAACTTTGAGATTTTCCTTTTTTTAACAGAAAGTAAATCTTACAACATGGATTTCTACCAGTTTATTGAAGGCTTGTTATTGAAATTACATTTTCTAATATAAAATGTGCTAAATTTGAAAAATATCCAAAGAGTTTAATTCAAAATATTTTATTTTATTTAGATAGGAAATTACTAATTTGGTAGCAATTAACATTGCATACAGTACTTTTCTTCCCTATGTTTGCAAATTATTTTCAAATGTCTATAGATGTTCTTTGTAAGATTGGCATAATTATTTTCAAAGGTCTGTTTTAATTTTAGATTTAGAGTCTTTCCTGTTAATGCATGTTTTTATTTTTATATACTAATAAATATATTTTCTTCTATGTCATTACTCATTATTGTTAGTTGTTTGAGGCACTCTACCTATTGCATTTTGGCCTTTATTCTTTTACCAAGAAAATGGATGTACAATACAATAGAATATCATTGTTAAGTTTCACAATAGAAGATTTTTCATTTGTTTGTTTTAGGTTTTCAAAAAAGACAATATTTTGAAAATGAAAGTATTAGATCTGGATTCCTGAGAGACAAAATATTTGAGCTCGATTATAAAATTTGATTTTAATATCAGATGCTAGATCTTGACTAAATAGAAATGTATAGAGCTTGCACAATGAACCAAACAGATAAAAGTATAAAGACTTAAGTACAATTTTCTCTCTCCACATGATGAAAGAGACACAACAAACAGGAAGGACAGAGTATCTAATGGGAACATTTCCAGAGTTTAGACAATATAAATATCTAAAAGCTTCCCCAAATAAGTCTGGGAAAGTGAGAGACTCTGGAGACTCCAGAGTAGATGTGACCACCATCTACTTTCTCATGGTAGAATCCCGAAGACACCAAACCTCCCAGGAAAACTTCACTTCAGGATGGGTCATGAATGTTGGTAGTAACAGCTCAGAATTCCTGAGTCCATTTCTACTTGGGAGAGGTTGAAAATGACAGCAGATCAAAGGGGACCTTGGGGATCTTATAAGAGAATATCTAGCACATGTGTTCCTCTTGCTGACTGAAAAGAGCTTTTGTCCCAACTATATGATACTGAACAGCAGTGAATGGTAACAAAGATGAGATGAAAAAGTACAACTCAGTGGAGGCCAGTGGTGTCCCCTCATGTATGACAGCACACATATAGCATACATTTCATTTAAATCCATATGAGTTTGGGAAAAACAATTGCATTAGACTCCCTAACTGTAAATATTTGTAGGTATTAAACTACAAAAATTATTTAAAAAATGCTTGTTGCATACATCTTAAAAGTAGGTGTAGTATATATATTACTGGGGAAGGAAAATAGAAGTTATCTAAATTGTTCATCCTGTAAGAAACTTTATACCCTCTCTCTCACAAGTTTTCACACACAAACACATAACTCACACACACAAGAATTTATTAGTGTTTAGCGAATACTCAAGTGAGCTGCTCTCAGAAGATATTTAACAGACTTACTTATGAAGCTCAAATAGTGGATACTATTCACATCAACACGTCAAAACTGAACACTTGTAAGATAGGCTGTATTATATTAATACTTCAATGTGCAAAAGAGAAATTGACAATTCTAGCCACATCTTTTCTTTTCAGTACAAACAATTACACTATGTAAAGTAACACAGTGATCACTTCTCTCACTCAGTTCTTTAACTTTTATTTATTTATTTATTTTTTGAGATAGAGTCTCACTTTGTTGCCCAGGCTAGAGTGAGTGCCATGGCATCAGCATAGTTCACAGCAACCTCAAACTCCTGGGCTCAAGCGATCTTTCTGCCTCAGCCTCCAAAGTAGCTGGGACTACAGGCATGCGCCAACATGCCTGGCTAATTTTTTCTGTATATATTAGTTGGCCAATTAATTTCTTTCTATTTATAATAGAGCCTCTTGCTCAGGCTGGTTTCAAACTCCCGACCTTGAGCAATCCACCTGCCTTGGCCTTCCAGAGAGCTAGGATTACAGGCGTGAGCCACCGCACCTGGCCAGTTCTTTAACTTTTAAATATGTACATAATACCATGTCTTTTCTCTGCTTAAACCTCTCCAGTGATTTACAATTGTGCTTAGAGTATAATTAAAACCCTTTCCTGCATCTACAACTGGAACTACTTGCAGTTGGGGGAATACACCAAGCCTTTTCCTGCCTCAGTGACTTTCCACTTACCCTTTACCGCCCATTAAATCTTTAACTTCTTGATTCTTTCTTGTAACTCAGGTTTTAACTGACATACTGCCTCAGGGAAGAACTTTGATGGATATACTACATGAAATCTCTTCATCCAAGTTACACACATAGGTACCCACACCACAGGTAGCTTTTCTTGTAGCATTCTGCTTTACGTTTTTCATAGCACTTTTCACTTTCTAATAGTACCCTTTGTTTCATTGCTTGAGCTGAGATTTAATATAATCATAATTAAAATCTAGTGAGGTGAATTTTTTTAGTCCATTTATAGATCTATTTTACTTAGTTTTTATTTGGATAATAATTAAAGGAGCTATATAAACATAAAAGTTGTAGTCAGTGATCATATCATATGTGAGTTAATACACAGAGTTTCAAGTTACTGTTATGTAAAGCTTACATGACAAGGCAACAGATATTGACATAAGGGTCTAAAGAGGAAAGTGGATTTTGTATGGACTATGGAGGACTTTGACTTGTTAAGAAAATTGACTTTCACCTCTGAGCAACAGGAAAGTAATTAAGGGTTTTAATTATTGTTCTGAAATGACACCTTCAAATGTATATGTGAGGAAAAATACACTAGACATAGTAATATAAGTAGTTCAAGAAGATGTTACTGTTGTACTGATTTTATGCATTCACTCATTTGTTGAACAGCTTTTTATTGACCACTGTTTTACACACTGAAGATACAGTGGTAACAAAGGAAAATTCTCACTCTTACGAAATTTATGTTCCAGTTTGAGACACAGAAAATAGATAAATAAATACAAATATAAATGTAAACATATAATTCTGAATAGTGATGCATGCTAAGATGAAAAATAAAATAAGGTGAAGAAGATGTAACATGCAGGTGTTATTAATATTTTGAAAGGCCTCTTTTAGTAGGTATATTTTGAACAGAGGTTCAAAATCTACAGTGGGAGAGAGCCATGACAATATATGTAGGACTATGTGTACTTCACATGTCATTTTTCTCAAATATACTGATCTAAAGGAACACTTTACAGTCTTAAAATTATTGGGGACTCCAAAGAACTTTGGTTTATGTGAATTATATCTATGTTTATATCTATATCTGTGTCTATATATTATCTATACCTGTCTTATAAGTTAAAATTGATATTCAAAAATATTAATTCATTGTAAAATAATAATAAAGATCATAATATATGAACCTACATAATACATTTTATAAAAAATGTTGAGGTTCAGGATCCATAATCTTGTCTGTTCCTGGATCTTGGTGTCTCCTTTGATGGATGGTTGGGAGTTATATGGCCTGAGTCTTACTGCACATGCTGATTTTCCATACGCCTCTCTGAAAGCCAATTTGCGGTGGGTGAACCTCAATGTAGGTTTAAGCTAATGACAAAATAATTAAATTATTTTGTTGTAGGTCACCTTCCAAATTCTATTGTACCTATGTGGCTTAGACCCATGGACTAGAGAGAGTCCTCTATAGTTTTTTGCAGTTGGTGTGCTAACTTCTGATTGGTAGAGTGTTAGGGTGTTCCTCCTTCCCCATGTGTGGCAGTTGCTTGGGAGGCCCACCTTGTCCCCAGGGGGAGCTGGAGGTTTCTAGGTGTCTACTTAACAGAAATAACTATATTTTACAAAACCAAAAAATTTAATGAGAAGAGTATTTTACATTTTTGAAATGTTTTTAAACTTCAGGGTAAATAGAAGCTATCTGGATTTTCAAATTTGTTTCTGCACTCATATATTTCCATGTGTTGTTTAGGTTAAAGTATGTGAAGAAAATATGATCTCAGGCATATATGTAACTGAAAAGGAGAAAAGTATTTTAAGACCATTCAGATAACATTGTATATTTTCCTTGGTTGTTGATACTACACCAATACTTGGCAAGCAAGGTTTACTTCGATATGGAATCTGAACACATTAATATATATTCATACTCACTTGATGCCATTCAAATCCATTGGTATATCTTGTACTTTGAATGGATAATTTATCCATCTATGACTTTTTTAATATCATGCATTTGTCATTTGGAAAATATTGATTCACTGAGTTACAGTGTTGACACATGCCATTATAAAATATCACACAAAATTACATCACCAATCTCCAAGAAAAAGTCTTTGAATAATAGAAGCTGTCAATTCCATGATGTTCCATAGAAAATTTCCAAAGTTCTAACTGCTTGAAATCAATGCTGCCAGTTGTTTTCCTTAACGCCAGAGACTGACTCACTTTGCTTACTATTGAGATAATAGCAGTCAAGTACAAAATTTGAATATCCATAGGTATTCAGTTAACAGTTGTTCTCTCTAGTAAGATGGTATTCCATTAAAAAAAGGCAACCAGTTCAGCTCACAACTGAATTGCCCAAAAGTTGCTTTCTTTTAATATGAATCAGAAATGGTTTAAGTATACTTTTCATTTTATCACACAGAGTATTAAAAGGATGCTTACTCAAAGGTCAAGATGTAAATTACTTTGACTTATTCATCAAGAACATTTTTAAGTAAAAATGGAATTTTTTTTTTAAAACTGTGTGTGTGTGTGGTGTGTGTGTGTGTGTGTGTGTGTGTGTGTGTGAATTCCATGACTCTTACTACATTGGTGCTGCTATTCATATTTCGATACCTTGTATGGTGCCCACACTTTTATGCCCATTGTGTTAGAAACATCAGTGCAAATGGCAAGATAATGAAAAAAGAAAATAACATCTTATTATTGTTATGAAAATAGTTTTGAGTAAACAGATGCCCTGAAGGTTTCTTGGGATGCCCAGAATTTGCATAGTTCTTGAGAACCATTAACACACATGCTATTGGATTATGCACTGGGATAACCCACTCCTTAAAACAAGTTTTAATATTACATTTACCAAAATGAAAGAGCATTCTGAATTTAGAACAGATGGTTTACACACAATTATAAATTTTGCCATCCTGGTATTATATGGAGTTTCATTTCATAAAGGGATTACTATCCTAAAAACTCTAGGTATGACTGGTATTTCAGCTAATATCTGTTTCCAAGTGTCAGGTTTAGTCTCATTCTGTGTTCTCAGTTCTTGGTGCACTCATGGCCAAAGAATGACCAGACACACCAAAGTCAGGCAAGCATGAGGTGAAATTTATTGAGGGGGAACAAGATAGGATTATAGATCAAGAGCAAAGGTTTACAGAGCAAAATACATACACCACAGATAACGACTGGACCCTTTGTCGTAGCAGAAAAGAGACTTTGGTTATGGTCAGAGTCTTGTTTTATGGTGTCTGGATAGGGACCTCCCCATGATTCAAAAGTCACCATGGAACTGCTTTGATTGGGCAGTTGGGAGTTGCATGGCCTGAGTTTTACTACACATGAGAGTTGTTCTAGGTTACTTTCCTGACTCTATCGTACCTTTGCAACTAGACCTGTGACTTAGAGAGTCTTCTGCATTATTTTGCAGTTGGAGTTCTAAGTTCTGATTAGCAGCTTTGCAGGGTGTTCCCTCCTACCCCAAGTATGGCAGTTGCTTGGGATAGGATTAGGGTGGAGTCTGGGGCTCACCATTGTCCTTCCCAGGTAAGGCAATTGCACCAGGGCAAAACACTCACTTTTATCCCTAGGAGAGCTGTAATCCCTCACTATCTACCTAACACAAGGATCAGAAAATCACACAAAATGCAGGATAGCAAGAAGTGAGGATTGTTACAATATATATATATATATATATATATATATATATATATATATATATGCCTTACATCTTTGCCAATTTATCTTGAAAAATCCTGGAAAGATTATTCTTATATTTAGAGATTTAACCAGCACACAGAGATAATTTTAACATTTGTCACTTGGTCTCCTCATACTTTATATTTCCTCACCATTTCTAAGAACATGTAGACAGGAATCAGATCCTTCTCTTGGGAGAGTTTAGGAGTCATTGAAATGGCCTTATAAGCTTGTATGTTCCTGCTGTAAGTCATAATCAATATATATTGTCTAATGCATTCCAGCATGTACTATAAATTGTTTGCGTGAGTTTCCTATAAAACAATCCCTGGAAAATTTTCTATAGCTGAAATGAAATTCTCTCTGCAATTACTAGCAAATATTTCTATTGTTATGTGACCATTGATAACCTCATATTGTTTCCATACACATCAATGCCTCAGCTAGTAGCAAATAGAAAACAAAATTGAAAAGTGGTTAAGTGTACCCACAAAACTTCTCTGAATGGACCAACTCTGTTTTTAAAATTGGTCGTTTTCTCTTCTCTCTATAGCTATATGTTTAGCTAAAAAAGAAATTGGGACACAGAACTCTGCAGACAAAAAGAAAATCCTGCCGTTTCTACATGCTCTCCATCTCAATTTAATATCTCCATCTCCTATCATTTATGTTATTTGTTAGATAATTACACTTTAAACATAGTTTTCTTTCCCTGTGGTTACTGTGAAAACTTTAGAAGTGTGGCTGCAATAAAAGTTAAATTTAGTCAAACTTTCTAGTTCAATTTCACTGAAAGCTATGACTTCAGGCATATTACTTAGCCTCTTTACCCCCGCATTTCCTATGAAGATAATAATTTTATGTACCTTATAAAGTTGCTTTTGAGATTAAATGTGGTAAATAAAGGATATACAGCAGTGCCTGTCCCATAGTAAATGCTTAAAAATATTATTTTGTTAATATTGTTATTTTCTATACCAGAGCTTACATGTTTCATATTCTCTTAACTAGTTAATTTGGTAAATCTAATTGTAGCATGCCTACATTTATTCTTTAATTTTGCTTGTTAAATCAAAATGAATATTAATTACATATCTATGACATGCAAGTCATGGGGTTATTTTCTTTCTAATTTAACAGTCTTTTGCCTTTGTCTACAAAGCCCTGTGGCAAAAATTGTTCTACTGCAGTTTCAGAATCTATTGTCCAGAACTAAAAGCATCCTCCTTAATAATTATAGAGAAAAGAATTTTATAGCCTAGCCAAAAATTATACATCCCTCTCCAAGACTATCACTGGCTGGAGATAATGCTTTTGGCAAATAAGTAACTCAAGCTTTGGAGGTGTGTTGTTTAATCTGTTTTACAAAAGAATCCAAGACAAAGCCAAACAAAATAAAACTTATAACCATTCTTTGAATATATCAAATTAGGGCTAAGAACAATGTAAAATAAGAATAATTGCTGGGCAATAGATATATAGGTCATTACTTTTAAAAAATATGCAATTATAATTGAAGAAGGATGAAAGAAGATTATAATAAAACATTGGTAATTTGGGGAGTTTAATGATAAAGGCTATCATCTCCCCTGTGCGTTGGACAGACATGTGTTTTGGCAACCACTTTGAATTTTTGCCCAAGCTCTATTATAGCTATTCTTATCTACATTTCATACAGAGAAATAGAAGAGAAAACAAAATCCCAGTCTGCTGAGGCAGGAATAACTGCATTGTGTATCTGATATAGTTCATTCTTTCCACTGAAAAAAATTCTGGCAGTTTACCAGTTTTCAATGGAAAAAAAAAAGACTTTTTTTCCAGGTGAAATTAATTTCTATTAAAATTGTAAGACTCTTTGTACCAGCAGACTGCCTTTTGTTAAGAAGCATAGCAAAACCAAACCAAAAAAAAAAAAAAAAAGAAATGCAATGAAAAGTGCTGTGAGAATAGGGAAGGAATTATCTTAACAATATAATCTATTCTGCAGAAACATTTTGTTAATAAAGTGAATGTTGTTAATGGGTAAGATAATTTTGAATTAATTTGAAGAGTTTGGAGAAGGGAAAAGCAGAGTATTAAAACATTTTTAAAAGGTTGAATTATAGGTGAAAATAATATAATAAGTTAACTGTTGAGAATGTATTTAAAGTATATACTCTCTCATTCATACACACACATATAAAAATACATATAAAGTATGTATATGTTATTTTCTTAACTTATACATTTTGAATACTGATCATTTCATCACAATATAAGATTATACTATACTATAAGATTACAGTTTTTGGAGAAATTATCTTGTATCCATTATTGATTAGAGATTGGTGAAGACTATTATAAAAAGAATGAAATTTTTTCAAGTGATAAGAATCAGGAGAAGGATTCTTGTGACTGGTAACAATAAAAATGCTTGATTCATGTAACACTACTCAATAAGATTCTCAATAAGATTTTTCTTATATTTTCATACATCTGTAGAGAACTCTCAGGGTGACAAAGAGTGCTAAACACATCTGAAAAAGATTGAAAGAAGGACTAGGATATGGTAGAACCACTGTCATCATGGGAGAATGAACAGATGAAAAAGCGTGTGCGCGTACACACACACACACATACACACACTTCAATAAGTATGAGCTAGTGTGCTTTCTCTTTATAAAAGTCAATGTCCAAATGTCATGAGTGATTTTTTTACTTAAATTCTAATTGGAAACAATTTTTTATAATTATTTAAATTAAAAATATTTTTTCCTTTCTTCATAAATGTGCACAATGGCTAGATTAATTTATTCATTTGTAGAAAAATATTGAATCAATAAAAACTTTTGTTAGGAAATGATTTCCTATCCTAGAACCTTCTAGCAAAATAATTTCCGTATTTTCCAGCTAAGTAAAATTTATTCACAATATTCATTTAATAGAGTGTATAGTTTGTGGCTGGGTGTGGTGGCTCACACCTGTAATCCCAGTGGTGTGGGAGACTGAGGTGGGAGGATAACTTACGGCCAGGAGTTGACAACTAGCTCGGGCAACATAGCGAGACCCTGTCTCTATAAAAAATTTTAAAATTACTGAGTGTGTAGTCCCAACTACTCAGTAGGCTGAGGAGGGAGAATCACGTGAGCCCAGGAGTTGGATGCTGCAGTGAGCTATGATCACACCACTGTACTCCAGGCTAGGTGACAGAGAAAGACTGAATTTCTTTAAAAAATAGAACGTATAACTTCTTATTTAGAGAATCTAAAATATTTATAATAATAATTGCAAAAGGTAAAATATATAATGGACTTTTTTTCATACATTATCTTTTATAGTGATGTAAATAACTTAAGTGTGATTTTTCTGATAAAACAAAGGTAAGTCAGATAAAATATTTCTACATCAGAAAATTATTTTCTAAGTATCCATTACCAATTAAATACTAATTATTCAGAGTAATACCATTCATGTTTTCAATATACATTTATTGTGTTACTTTCTAAGTACTAGTCAGCATGCTGAGTCCAGGGAGAAATTTGACTAAGCTCTTGCCTCTGCCTTTAAAACACTCACTGTTTAGAATCTAATTTGCGAATTGCCTATGCCTTTTTACAAGTTCTGTACATTTTCTTTCTCTTCCTTTATGCCACCATTTCCCTGATTGTTATGCCTTCTCTCAGAAGAGATACAGGGAGAGAGAAGTATTGATGTGTCAGGACATTAATCACCTAAGTTATATCATCTGTAACTGGCTGTATCACTTCCTGTGAGATGAACATTTGTAAATGGAAACAGTATCTTGTGTTGATTTTCCCATTAAATGTTGAAAGAAGAGAATGGGTAAAAAGAGGAGAAGAACTTAACCACAAGAGGTAAAAACAACTGGTTCTAGTTCAAAGAAAGAGAAAAACAAAAGCAGCAACGAAATGAAAAGTGTTAGGAGAGAAGAGGAGGGATTGACTTTAACAAAAGATTTTTTATATACAAGTATTAATAAATATGCACATATATATAAATATATAAGTAGTATATATACACACTATATATATTATAAATCTTTCAGCAATTTGTTTTTATAAGATGAATGTTGCCTAGAGATTAGATTATTTAGACTAATTTGAAAGGCTTGGGAAGTGGAAAATGAGAATATTTAAAAGGTTTCAGAAATGTTTTTGTACTGTGCACTTACATTTAACATAAGGATGTAATTACTGCACACAGTAGAGGTAGACAGCAGAACAAGGACTAAAAAGATTTTTTGTTTTAAAGATTTTGGCTATATATATAAATTTATTTTTTTGTTAAATGATATTTTGTTTCATGATTCAACTTTTATCATCTGTTATTCTTAATTTGACCTTTAGATTGACAAATGCTGCTAAATTTTATCTATTCCATTTAAAATCTAAATCTGTTTATTTAAAATGGTGATTATACACAAGTAAAAATGCTTATTTCAAAGTTGTCATAGTTAGATGTCCTCAAATTAACTTTTCAAAAAATAAAATAAGGTATTTATTTCATTTGTTAATATCATATTTTAAAAAATTTGCACCTCACAATTTGGTCAATGTAATTCATTAGGAATATGTAATGGTGACAATTCTTCATACACACCATTGACGAGAAAACAGTTTCATTAGTGAGTTAAGAAGACAGATTAATGAAACATAAATGACAATGTGAGCAGGAAACCTCTAATAATTCTCAGTGAAAACCATTTAATTACTTTTGGTAAGATTTTTAGATAGGCCTGCCACATTTCAGATAAAATATTTAATATTCCTACATCGCTGTGTGGCAGATCCTCCTAGCTGGCATCCAGGGTCTGTTTTCTTTTCCAAAGCACTCAGCTAGAATGCATTTCCCCGGCTTCCTCAGCACTTGGATGTGGCTCTGCATCTAGTTCTCATCAATGAAATGCGAGCAACTGCAATACGGATCACCTCCAAGCCAATGCTCTCGAGAAGCACGTTATGCTATGCTTTTCTACTGCCACTTCTGGTGAGAAGTTGCCAAGTGATCAAGAGGCCTTGGTGGCAGCACAATCAAAGATGAAGTTGCCTGGATCCATGGGTATTTCAGTGGTAGAAAGGTGACCACAAATCCGGAACAACTACTCTTAAAGCACTATAAGCAAGAAATACATTTTTATTGTTATTGAGTCATTATAAACACAGGGTTTATTGGTGACAACAGCTAAAATGTCTGGCATGATAAGGCTACAACTTCATGGTTTAAGTATTAGTCATTTTATGAAAAGTAGTTTATCAAGAAATCAGAAAAACTAAATCAAGCATATTCTAATTTGAATCTTATTCAACCAAGGGTGGGGAACCTGTGGCTTCAAGGCCACATGTGGCCCTCCAGATCCCCAAGTGTGGCCCCTTGACCAAATCCAAATTTCACAGAAAAAAAAAAATCCCTTTTAAAAAGGATGTGTTTTGTAGAATTTGAATTCAGTCAAAAGGCCAAACTCAAGGATCCAAAAACCACATGTGGCCACAAGGCAGCAGGTTCCTCTGACAATCACAATGTGAGATATAAGTTGAAATATATGAAATGGCCATTTTTATAAATCAACTTGATTGAGTATAGTCAATTTCATATGGCCAAAACTTACATTTACAACATCATATAAAGTATATTTTGATACTCATATAGAAAGCAAGCATCAAATTTCAAATTGTAGAATACAAATAAATATCAATTGGGTTCTCAATAGTTTTTATTCCTGAAGCTCTAAAATAGGATTTCTATTCTTTAAAACAATTTGTGATTGTTTAACAATTAATCACAGCTTAACTATATCAAAATATGTTTATGGAAGCTTAGACTTTTCTCTGAGAAAAGTAGAATTTTGCAACCTCATAAACAGTGTCATACTCAGTCAAAATGGAATCTTCCATCAATTATAGCTCACCATATATACCTCAATATACATGGATTTTTTTCCCTTATCACAGGAACAATTCTTTTCTTCTCTTGAATCTATATCTTCTTCTTTGAATTGGTATCCTAACCATTATAAAGGAAATGCAATCCCTTTCATTTAGCTTGAGTTTGCTATTTGCTTCACTCAGTCATGATTTCAGGCCTGTATCTTCAAATTATACCTTATTTTTTTCTCTTATTTGGAAAAACTTCTCCTGACCCATCCTTACATACATTACTTATAATTATTTAATCTTAAAAAACTTGCTTATGTTTATTGGTGATCACTCTGCCTTTTATATAGATAATTAAGTAGCTTGAGAGAAGGAAACACATCTAAATATAAATGATGTTCCTAGGGAAGAATGTACAGCACAGTGGTAAAATTGTAAACTAAAAGGCAGATGGCTGACCTGGAATTCTGGTTGTATCTCTTTATTGTCCGTGTGACCTTGGGTAGGTAATTTAAATTTATCAATAAAATAAAAAAATAATGCTAATGTTTAAATGAGCTAATTCCTATAAAACTTTTAGAACAGTGCTTTCCAAATAGTAAATATATAGTAAGTTTAAGTGACTTTTATCGATATTATGCCAGTAGATATGTTATGAGCAGTAAAATACTGTCTGATAATTTGTAGAATTATTTGCCTATTTACTTTATTTTCTTTAAGTAAAACAATATGTTCTTCAATTCATCCAAACATAACCTTTAACTTAAATAAAGATAAGCATTTAAGTAAGGGTATATTTGGAAGGGGGTCTAAGCAGATTGAGTCAATAATCTAGCTGCCATGTACTCTCAGAAGGAGCTTCAACTCCAGTAAGAAATGTTTAAGTTTGATAGTTTTGTGACCTGAAAGAACTCTGCTGCCTTATTCCATTAAGCCTTGCTAAATCAAGTCCATCGGCTGTCAGTCACTAATAGGATTCTTAAATATACTAACATCCCTCCTCTTCATCTCTCCAACCTCTCTTATCATTCCAACCTCAACTCACTTTTGTTTACATAAGTGTACCTGTAAATACATCTTTATAGATGTGGCATTCTTTTTGTTTATCAATGTATTTACTCTTCAGTGGCTTTTGCAAATTGACCCAGAGTTCAGGATGTAAGCTCTGAACAGGTATATCCTCAATATATTTTGTACATTGAATATTTACTTAAACGTTTTTTTTTTCTTTTTTATTAGTTACTTCACATTGAAAAGGTTTTATATGTTAACATTTGGTGCATAAATATATATACAGTAAAAAACAAAAATAATCATTTTATGCTAAGAAATTTATTTTTGGATTGGTTTAATTGTCATTAAAATCTTCATTTTTCCTTTCCTCCTTATATTAATATTATTAGTGTATAATAATGATTAAATATAATTTCTTTACTCATTCCTTTTGAAGAAGTTCTTATGGACACACTTTATAATAATATTCATTGTAGAACATTACAGTTAGTGTGAGAATAATTTTTATAAGGCCAAAATGATATTAAACCTTTCTGAAGGAAAACGAAAAGTATAGCTTAGTGCTCTATTAAGTAACTAAAAACTTATAATTTAGAGTTTGACATAACTGGGTTGAAACCTGGAATTCCCACTATAGGCCTTTGGCAAGTTTACTCAACTGCAAACTGGGGACAATAATATCAACCCTTTTGGCTTTTCATATGGATTTCATGAGATACATTGGCTTAAAAGGAGAATATAACATTATATTGTATTTGGAGAAGAGTAATAAAGCATATGACCCGATTTAGGAATGCACTATGCTCAGTTTAACATACTGGTTTATTTTTGATGAATTATTCCAGTTGTCGCATTGGCACTAAAGCTACTCTTTTCCTTTCCCCATCGGTACACTGCTTTTTTCCTTTTATATCAGGACATCCCACTGTGGCTAGGTCATTATTTAACCATGCCCAAAGTTTAAAAATTATTAGCATGTGGGACTTGGGCCACCACATTTTGCTTTAGCCATTAGGAGTGGTTTGTAGATGCTAATGTATGGCACCCTGTGGTGATGTTTTTTCCCTTACTCTTCGACTTTCTCTTTTGTAACATTTCACATGTGAAGCTGGAGTGATTAATTTTTTATGCAGTTGTTCTTATGTGCAGTATGATAAGCTGAGTTCCCTTCAACTCTCCAGTAGCTCTGCTTCCACTGAAAAGTAACTAATAGCAGGAGCTGGGCCTCTCGTGGCTCGGGGAGGTCTCTTGAAAAAAAGAAACAGACAATATCTTGTCATATCATAAATTTATAAGGAGTTAATTAAAGGCTTTCCCTTGCATCTTAAACACATTCAGAGTCCCATATCACAAGAAATGATTCTTGTTTAATTAACAATGGCTTGTAAAAATTTGCTGCTCAAAGTGTATTTTAATGTCAGGCAGATTATCAGTACAAATGGAAAACTGTACCTGGAAAATATCCAAAGAACATAAACTGGCACAAAACTATCTGCATATATTTTCTCTTAATTATTTGTGGAGACATATACATAATTAAATTTTAAAACTTTTGAAACTGTCATTATAAGTATTTATGACTTTTTAAAACACATTAAACTATAAAACTAAATATTGATTTATTATACTATTTGCACTTTCTAGTCAATTGCTATTTATTACTGTTTCAAATTATTTTTTAAAATAATCATGTACAATTATTCTGGTATAAGACTTGAGTCAATTTTATAGACTTAAGAAATGCTATATTAGAACATGTTTAAATTCTGATAAGAGCTATTGTCAATATTATATGTTTTGGGGGGAAAGGAACATGATAAAAGTCAGATTCCAATATGGTTGAGGGGAGAATGAGTTTAAAAAATCAGTTTAGATTAATCTGTAAGAAATTTACCTTGAAGGACTCTTCGATTATTCCCCTTAGATAACTTATTTGAGCTAATGTATAATGGATAATCCATTTAAGTGCTCTTATTAGAAGGCCTGAAGCTGTTTATGGTGATCTCAAAAGACCATAGCTCTTCTACTGAAAAGCAAATAATCAAAATTATAATAAGTATTAATAACTATGAAGTATCATGGAGTCATTAGATGATTCAGAGGAATATTTTTCAGCACCTTATCGTTGATTATTCATATGCATGTATAAGTTTATTTGAGCAGACCTCTATTGGCAGATTATAATTTGCACACTAGTATAAGAGTACATTATAACCCTACTTGCATTTTACTTTTATTTCTCAAATAATTCCTGGGGAAAATTACAAAGTCTAGAAAAATTCTAATTGTTATAAAGTAATTCTTAAAAGATAGATAGGATTGTTAAGAATAACATAAGTTTCTTTTTGTTATTTTTTAAAACCCCTGAATCATAATATGAAATATTTTCCACTTCCTATGCATTTATATTAATAAGAGGACAGTAATTTTTTTCTATCATTCAGGCTGTCCAGTAAGCACACTGAGCAAAAACTTGCCTATATATGGAGATGGCAAACCTAGAACAACTCCTCAGTTTGAAGTGCATTAATTCTTATTTATATATTTTTACTATATATCAGTCTTCTTTGTGGTTCAGGCACTGGCATGTGACTTGCACTGTAATGCATCCACACTAGACTGTTTATCAAAAGAACAAAGCAAGAAACAGATGTATGGAATTCTCTCCTGGCAATGTTGGGGGAAACATCAACTTTCAGAAACAGTGGCAGGAGTCCAGGTGTCCAAGGATACATATGATGTCTGTGCTAAGGAACATGAGTAGTGATGACTTAGCTACAGTCTAGGTATGGTTTGGACATTGATGCTGGCTATGTAAGGGCCAACCTTGACTCTCTATATATGGAGATGGCAAAAATTTATCAACCTACCAAAATATTCTTTAATAAATTCTTCTTTTTTTTTGCCTAAATTGGCAAGATTAAGTTCTTGTGGAAACCAAGAAGTTTGTATAAAAATTATTATTGTATCTAAAAGTGGGCAATTAGCTATATAATATAACTATTATAGTTGTATTCTAGAATAGCTCCATCCTGGAAAGTACATCCTTCGTAATTAAAGTTCTTTCATTATGTCTTCCTTCTTTTCCAGTTTGAGGATTGCTCCTTACAAAGCATCTTTGATTAGGTTATCACAAATTGTACTGTTACAACTTAGTATGGATTTATTATGATTGGTGGTGACTTGTTTTCTTAGACCAGGCTAGAGAGATCACAAGAACAGAGCAACATGGTGGAAGATGTCAGCATAGCTGGTTTCTCGTAAGAGTTGTCTTTCTGGCTTGTGAACAGCCCCTTTCTCTCCATGTCTCTGGTGTCTCTTCCTCTTCTAGGAATTGTCTCTATCACATTAGGGTGGTACTCTTATGACCTCATTTAACCTTCACCATCTCTTCACAGGCCTTATGTCTAAATACAGTCACATCAGGAATTAGGACTTAGTTATATGAATTTGGTGGAAACACAAGCATTCAGTACATAACATTCCCCATGCCCCCCAAATTCATATCTATCTCATATGCAAATACATTCATCCATCCCAACTGCTCCCAAAGTCTTAACTCTTTCCAGCATCAATTCTAAGTCATCGAGTCCAAAGTCACATCAAAATATCATTTAAAGCAGGTATGAGTGGGTGAGACTTGAGGTACAATTCATCTTGAGGCAAAATTCCTCTCTAGCTGCAAATCTATGAAACCAGACAGTTTATGTGCTTCCAAAATACAATACAATGGTGGAATAAGCATAGGATAGATCTTTCTACTCCAAAAGTGAGAAATGGGGAAAATAGAAGGTGTGATAAGTCTGAAGGAAGTCCAAAACTTAGCAAAGCAAATTCCATTAGCTCTTAAGTCTCAAGAAAAATCTTTGACTTAATGCTCTCTTCTGGCTCACTAGACTGTCAGTGCAATCCTCTCCCCCAGTTGCTTGGTGGGTACTCCCCTTCTCCAGGTTTCTGTGAGAGCTCTACCTTCTGAGACCAAACAGGAATGGCCTGTCCCTGGGCCTGTCATGGGAGTGGCAACTCTGATGATCTTTGCATTGCTTTTATATACTTCTTTTCTCTTGTTGAAGAAGAACACATGCTAGCAGCCTTCTTTCATTAAGTGCCGTTTTGTCTATTTCCTTTAGTCCCAGCTGGCAGTGTTTCTGCTGGTATAATCCCATCTGTATTCCTGTTTTCTGCTTACGGGGTTGATTAAATTCTTGATTCACACTCATACTAATCTTCTTATACTTTTATGTTCTTTTAAAAACAAGCGTTCTTGTTTTTTGCAATACAGATAGGCTAAGAATTTTCTAGTTCTTCAAGTTCTGGTTCCATTTTGCTTAACAATTTCTTCTTCGTCTTTCTTTGTCCTCATTTTATAGAAGTAATCAGGCTGCACCTTTGACACTTTACTTGGAATTCTCCTTAGTTAGTACCCAGTTTCATAATTCACAAATTCTATCTTCTATAGAACACTGCTAAACAATTTAGCCGTGTGATTTCCCACTCTAAGGATTGTCCTTCTTTCAGTTTCCAACAACCTGTTCTGCATTTTTATCTGATACCTCATCAGAATGGCCTTTGATGTCCACATTTGTACCAAAAGTCTCTTCACAGCTATTTCCACTTTTTCTAACATGCACCTCAAAACTCTTCCAGCCTCTATGCATTACGCAGTTCCAAAGCCACTTCTACACTTTTAGGTATTTGTTACAGCAGTACCCCACTTCTTAGTCCCAAAATTTGTTGTAGGATTCTTCTGAGGAAGAGAAAAAATAGTATTTATTATAAGAAATTATCTCACCTGATTAGTGAAGTTAACAAGTCCTAATATCTTTAGTCAGAGGCAGATATTAGAGAAGCATAAGATGGCCAACCATGTAGTTTCAGTCTAAATCCAAAGGCCCGAGAACCAGAGGAACTGATGATGTAATTCCAATTCAAATTTTGGCAAGCGCAAGAGCCAGAAAAAGCTAATGTTTCAGTTTAAGTAGGCAAGAAAAGACATACATCACTTGGAGTCGGTCAGACAGGAAGAGTTCCTTCTTACCCTCTCAGGAAGGTTAGCTTTGTTGATCTATTCAAGCCCTCAACTAACTGGATGATATCCATTCGCATTAGGGAAGGCAATCTGCTTTACTCAGTCTACTGATTCAGATATTAATCTCATCCACAAATACCCTCGAAGACACACATGGGATAATATTTAGCCAAATGTCTGGACACTCTGTGGTCCAGTCAAGTTGACATATAAAATTAACCATCACAGCTATTAAAAAGGTATTGCCCTTCTCATTTAAAATATATCCTGGCCGGGCGCTGTGGCTCACGCCTGTAATCCTAGCTCTTGGGAGGCCGAGGCGGGCGGATTGCTCAAGGTCAGGAGTTCAAAACCAGCCTGAGCAAGAGCAAGACCCCGTCTCTACTATAAAATAGAAAGAAATTAATTGGCCAACTGATATATATAAAAAATTAGCCGGGCATGGTGGCGCATGCCTGTAGTCCCAGCTACTCGGGAGGCTGAGGCAGGAGGATCGCTTGAGCCCAGGAGTTTGAGGTTGCTGTGAGCTAGGCTGACGCCACGGCACTCACTCTAGCCTGGACAACAAAGTGAGACTCTGTCTCAAAAAAATAAATAAATAAATAAAAAATAAAATATATCCTATAATTCAATCTGTTTGGGCCAACTTGCATTATGCTACCATTCCTAAACCAATCACCACAGATGGGAAGATGGATTTACACATGCTGATTGGCAAATCTGGGTAATGTTTCTTCCCTCAAATTATTCACAGCTGCTCAGGTGACTCATTTTGCTTCTTGGCAAGGTCTGTTACTTGTTGACCAATACTTTTGAGCAGATGGTGGTGGGGCCACTCCAAAATTAATGGTAATATTTTTCCAACACATTTTCAGAATTCAGTCAATTTTTTTCCAGAAAGAGAAGTAGCAGGCAAAGAACACAATGTGTTTTCCCAAATCGAGAGGTGATTATTTGAAGTCTCTATTATAATTGGTGTATTAACTCACAAGATGCCTGCATCAACATTCTGTACACGATGGAGGACTTTCTATTGGCACTAATCAACAATTATCTCAGGTAATCTATGAACAAATGGTCTCTTGACTTATAATAAATTATGGCTCCAAGAATATGTTTCCCTCTCTCATTCTAATGGTTCTTCTTCCAAGACATAAAACCTTTCCTTGTCATTTAAAAAAGAACAACACGAATAACTGCTTAAATCTTTGGATATGTATATAAGAAAACATCTCTGTGGGTCAAAAATTCTATGTCTTTCTATTCTCTGACTCAACAGTTTTGTTAGATATGGCCTGCTCTCCTTATTATAAGTGTCTTTTCTGTACTTTTGTGTGTATGAAGAAATACCACAGGAAGGCATTTCCTCCCACACTAAATCACTATTCTAATTCAAACATGCCCCAAATGTTATAAGTACAAATCCAAGGGCTTTGGTAACCACAGATTTTAATGTTTTTATCCTTGATTCTTACATACGAGTCTTTCTAAAGTTGATTAAAAAGTTGAGGTTGAATTTTTCTGTTGTAGTTCACAGCTATATTAATTATTTGTACATTGGTCAGTCAATTTCTGTATTAAAGTTTCCTGAAATATTTTCCTCTGAAAAGAATAGTGGCTCACGCCTGTAATCCTAGCTCTTGGGAGGCCGAGGCGGGCGGATTGCTCAAGGTCAGGAGTTCAAAACCAGCCTGAGCAAGAGCGAGACCCCGTCTCTACTATAAATAGAAAGAAATTAATTGGCCAACTGATATATATATAAAAAATTAGCCGGGCATGGTGGCACATGCCTGTAGTCCCAGCTACTCGGGAGGCTGAGGCAGAAGGATCACTCAAGCCCAGGAGTTTGAGGTTGCTGTGAGCTAGGCTGACGCCACGGCACTCACTCTAGCCTGGACAACAAAGTGAGACTCTGTCTCAAAAAAAAAAAAAAAGAATAAAAGTTGTGATTGACAGAAATGATACATGTGTGATTAATTATCTGCAGCAGAAACTCTTGGTTCCCTATCCATATTGCCTCTAGTGTTACCATTCTAGTGCTCACAGGACTCTCAGATACCGATGTCTGCATCTCGTTACCATGGAGCTTTCTTTGGTGGATGGAATGCACTCTGCTTTGAACATGGCCAGCAGGACTTGCCTCCTCTTCCTCACCCCTAGTAATCTCCTTCCCCCTCACCTCCAGCTGCCTCAATCAACTACTGACAGGAGTTGGTGGCAATTCCCTCTGTTTGGGGACATGAACTCTAACTCTGAGACTACAATTTTCCTCTAGTATCTAGAATTTACCACTAGGTTTGAAGTCCAGCTTGTGTTATAACATACATTTCATTGTCTACCTTTCTATAATGGATTTAATAATGTTCCCCCAAATTCCATCCCCATAAAGAGACTCAGAATGTGACCTTGTTTGATAATAGAGTTTTACATATGTAATTAGATACATATCTTGAAATACTGGTTTAGGTTGGACCCTAAATCCAATGAGAGTTTTCTTCCATGAGGCAAGAATAGATGAACAGAGAGACAGAGGGAAGAAAGCCCTGTGAAAAAGGAGAGACTGAGGTTATTTTGCCACAAATCAAGAAGTGTCAGGAGTTACCAGAACCTGAAAGAGGGAAGGAAGGATTTTCTCTTAGCCTTTGTTATGAGCATAGTCCTGCCAATACTTTGATTTCAGACTTCTGGCATTCAGAACTGTGAGAAAATAAGTTACTGATATTTTAAGCCACCAAGTTTGAAGCAATTTGTTATAGCATCCCTAGGAAATTAATGTACTTCTCATCCCTATCCCCCTATGGAAATTTCTTGGAAACACCTACGAAATAAGGCACTTGCAACACAAATGACTGAATCAGGGTCTTTTTCTGGGGTCACTCAAATTAAGCCACTGACCAAACTCTTGTGGTAAGGAGTGATCTTCTGAACTCCAGTCTCTCCTCCTCAAATTTACTGGGAAGGAGATATAGAATGGTGAATATACCTTTTACACATCTGCACTCACTTGCTAGCATCTATATGTATTCTGGATGATCTACAGAGTTGTCATCTTCAGGGGCATATTCAAGAGATTTTAAATAGCACTTTGTACACTTTTCCTCATATTTCTAAAAGCCAGAGAGAGTGACATTCATGGCAGTTATGCCTCAGTTTTTGGCTGTAGCACAATCTGCCTGAGCCAAGTTTTCTGCTCTCAGAGTTTGTTTTAGAATAATAATTATTGTTGACTTGATAAAGATCCAGGAGAGAGATCCATAGGCTACCATCCATGGGTGGGCACAAAAGAAAAATTTCTTTTTAATCTCCTGTTGTGAAACACTCTTCTAAATGAGAGGCATTTTTTTTTAACATTTCTTCATTTTATAAGTAATTGTATATAATATTTTGAGGTGTTTACTTAGGATACAAATTTTTTTAAGAGTGACTCATTTTCTACCCTCTTTTGCTCTTTATATGCATTAAAGTAAATGCTCATTCACTATAGCCATGCAAATAAATATAGTGCCATTGTTAAGTTTTTAATGTTTTGTTACTATGTTTTAGTAACACAAATTAATAAAAATTTTTACTGTGAAAGCTTAAGATGTGGCAGAAGTATAACTATCTAATTTAGGCCTTTTATAAAAAATATATAGGTGAGTAGGTTTAAATAGCAATTGGGTTTCAGACTGTTAGCTCATGAAACTTTCATCATGGAATCTCTAGTGTTTTCCTTTAGTGCTGAGTGCTGCCGTCAGATATTCACCATTTCAGTGGCTGTCACGGGGCCCTTAGTAAGCAGTATCCATTTGGTTTCTAAGGAGAAGAGTCAGTAAAAAGGATTAACTAGTTCACATATACCTTTTCATGTAGCTCTAATTTTGGATAAAACATTGGCTTTCTAAGATGAGAAGAATTGAGTCTTAAACCTAGTAATTATAGCACTTCATGACTTAGGTCCATGTTTCTGTAAAAATTCTTCTATTCTTTGTTTCCTTGAAAATCTCCTGCTGTATAAAGCACGTTTCCCATGGCCCACGGAGTAATGCTTCTTTCATGTTCTCGTTGCTTGAATTTGGAATATTCTGTTCTTTAATTTTAGAGTAGGTGCTCTTTCAGTTTTAGGAAAAAGCTACAGTTCTGTTTTAAAAAAATATGTGTGTATGTGTGTGTATAAATAAATATATATTTATTTTTAGAACTGTAGCTTCCATCATCTTTCTCCATGGCCATTTATCATCTATCTATTGTCTATCTTTAGAATCATAACTTATACATGCACACACGCATGATTTTAACCAATTTTCATAGGAAATACTTTGGTTTCTATGTCTAAGGTAGGATTCTTAAAAATTTGTGGCATAATGGCAAGAAAGGTCTCAAAGCTCGTTTAAAGTAAGCCAGGCAGGCTCTAACCATTATGATGCATTGTGCCTCAATTGATTATGATTTCTAACAACTTATAAGTAAGAAAAAAATTTCTGCCCTGAGTCTGATAAAACTTTATTATAATAATATTGGTTTGTACTTTTTTAAAAAGTAAGATTATCACTAGTTTAATTTGGTTTATGATATTTCATCTGATCAAATATTTCTACAATTATGTCTAGCAGGTTAAAACACTATTTTAGAATGTTGTTAAAATAGGTAAATGAATAACATAAGCTATCCAACTAGCAGTTTCAGGTATTATATTTTATATAAATTGTATCTAAAAACATAAGTTATAAATCAAAACTATAAGAAATGATACAGGTCTATGTGTTTTTATTTATACGTAATACTCTCAAGATGTTTAACATTTGTTTATAGATTGAAGAAAAACATTTAAAATAATACTACCAGTCCTTAGAAATAGTATTATGCTATGAAAATAATTTAGGTAATTATTTTTATTATTATTTTTATGTTATAAAAGATTTTTTTTCCTCTCACAGCCAAACTTGTTCTATTTATAAAATTATTTGGTCTCATATTTTATATTGATAGAACATTAAAAATACAATTTTTGATGAAAAGTTAGCATTTAAGTAGCAGGTTTGGTGTTTATATAAATTAGGACAAGTCTCTGTCCTTTTAAAAAATGTTACTCCACAAGCTTGCTCATGATGATTCAGTAAACAACACTGAAGATGTGCACAGGAAGGTTATGACAGTGAAAGATTATTTGAAGTGCTTCCATCTGTCTTATCAATTTCATTAACCATTATCTCCTGCTGAGTTATAAGATACTTGGTTTCAGGCAGGATGTTTATTGACAACACTTTGGCATTGTCCTTTTTTTCTACGAGAACTGAAAAATCTGCACTTCCTGGAGCAGTGAGAAGAGGGTGGCAAGAATTAAGAGAGCTAAGTAAAAAAGTAAAATGATAAATTTTTCTCTAACTTGAGGTGGCTGTAAGAAAAAAAAAAGAGAGAGAATAGGAGGGCAATTTCTATGCTACTCACAGACCTTTTAGAAGTAATTAATGATTAAAATTTATGATCTGTATAGTTTTAATTAAAATGCTATTAAGTCTTCTGATATTGGAAACATGAATTAACTCTAAATGCTAATGTAAAGAAATAGAGCTCTCTCGCATGTGCAATCCCAAGAGTGTGTAATTTTTTCCTCAAATCAAATCGCTATCAATTTATCTAATATATATTTTTATATTTTATATGTATGTTTGGAAAATACCCAGAAAAATATAATTTTATAACCTGAAAAACTATATATAATCCTTATCTCATGGAGATTTAATGAATGTTGAATAATTTAAATAAATGGTTTATCAATATTTGTATTCTACAAATATTTTAAGAAAACATTTATGCATATATTTTCAGCAAACAAATATTCAAATCAGTAAACATGTGAGGAAAGCTAATAATGGCCTTCAAGGATGTTGACATCCTAATCCCTAAAACCTGTGACTGTCACCTCATATGGCAAAAGGGAATTTGCAGATATCTTTATATCAAAGGTCTTGAGATAAAGAGATTTCCCTGTAATCACAGGATCCTTATAAAAAGGAGGCAGAGTTTTAAACAGTAAAGATCAGTAGCATTTTCACACATTGCAAGTTATGATTTAAAGCTAAAATAAAATTCAGTGTTATAGTCCATGTAACAATGGAAGCTACAATAAACTCACAAATCATATTGCAGCCTTAGGATAAGAAACAAGACCTTGAGCAAGATAAAAGAAAATATTTTTTATGAAAGCAACTAAGAAATTTAGGCAAGTTATTGAAACTTAGTGCTCACTCTTTGGGCATTATATAATCACTGATTTTTTTCTATAAAATATCACATAATCTTATTTTTGATGCCAAATAGAAAGTTTTAACTATAATGTGGGGGGTTTTTTTGTTTGAAAAATGCAAATATAATTGAAATTTTGGCTAGCTCATAACAGAATATTAACATTTTTGGTTGCATGAATAAATAAACCATTGAGAAAATGAAGTCTATATTTGTTTTTTGTTTTGGGGGCTTTTTTTTGAGACAACTTCTCTTACTCTGCTACTCAGGCTAGAGTGCAGGGGCACAATCATAGCTCACTGCAGCCTGAAACTCCTGAGCTCAAGCAATCCTTTTGCCTCATCCTCCTGAGTAGCTAGGACTACAAGTATATACCACCATGCCAGGCTAATTTTTTTTTTTTTTTTTTTTGTAGAGACAGAATCTTGCTATGTTGCCCAGGATACATATGATTATAAGATTTGGTTATGTGCATGCTCAGTAATTGACTCTCAGAAAGTATTTAATCATGGGTTGACTGCTGCTGATTTTATATTTATGGAAATGCATTGAGTGTTGTTTTATTTATTTAGCAAATACAGTCATAGGTGAATTTGTTATATCTTTTTAAATCTTTTTATTAACTTTTGTATTGATACATAACAGATGTACATATTTTTGGGGTATATGTGATAATTTGATACACTCATATAATATGTGAAGATCAAATCAAGGTAATTGGGATTTTTTTTCAAGCTTATTTTTCTCCTTTGCTATCGTCATGCAATATCTCTATCAAATGAATTTGTGAAGATCTAAACTGTTGCTTTTGGCCATTTCAATAATAATGAACATAGTCATGTGATTGTTTCATGATGGTGACTAAGACACAAAGAACAGCCATTTCATGTCATTTGCTGGCTACAAGTATAATAAAACAATTCATTATTACTTTTGTAAAAAAAAATATAGAAGGGTCAGTGGATCAGAGGGATGGAAGTTGATGTGATAAGGGCAGCAGAGAGATATATGAAGGTGCTAAGCTTCTGATTTCTAAAATGGAGGAAATTCCCATACTGTGGACCAATGCATGTAAGGAGTGTAGCTCTAGAATCTGGAATAGGCCAAGAAATGTGTTCTCCCCTAGAGCCTCTGGAGCTAACACAACCCTACCAACAATGTAGTTTTAGCCCATTAAAACCCATGGCATATTTCAGATCTCCAGAACTGTTAAGATAATTTTTGTTTGTTTGTTTTAAGCCACTAAATTTGTGGTAACATGTTACAGCAGCAACTAAGAAATCGACACAGCATATTTTACATAATAAAAGATATACACATAATTGTGTTTTTACCAAAACAACAGCTAGTCTAGATTAGTTTGAAAACACTTCTTTTAGTTTCTCACCTTCCGTTCACTCACTGATTCTCTGTAGTCTCATGTTTGTTCTTTCTCTTCAGTACAGTTTTATGATTTGCAAGATTCTGTGTTAAATGTCTAGAATATAAATAAATAAGCTATGATCACTAAGCTATGATCACTGTTTCATAGGAGTCACAATGGATTACAGGAAAAAGAAATCAAAGGTAAGAACTACTGCTATAAAGTTGCTTGGTCCAGTGCGGTAGCTACTAGCCAGATGTGGCTACTGAACACTCGAAATGTGGCAATTTTGGATCAAGATGTGCTATAAATATAAAAAGAATACATATATGATTTCAAAGAATTGAGTAAGAAAAAAGAATATAAAATGTTTCAGTAATCTTATATTGATTATACATTACAACAGTAATTTTTTGGAGATAATGAGCTAAATAAAATATATTATTAAATTGTCCTTTCTAGTTTCATTTAATTTTTTAATGTGGTTAAATATATTTGAAAACTAAGTACGTGGCTCACTTATTCCTATGGAAGAGTGCTAATATAGATTATGTTCTCAGAGTCTAGGGGCCTGTTATGGATTGAATTGTGTCCTCCAATATTCATATGTTGAAATCCTAATTCCCAGTATATCAGAATGTGACCTTATTCAGAAATTTTGTACTATAGATATGATAAATTAAGATGAGGAAATTTAGGTGGACCCTACAGTACTATGACTGGTACTCTTAATCAAAAGGGAAATTTGGACACAGAAATATGCACACCAGGATAATATACCATGTGAAGATGAAGTCAGAGGCTTCATCCACAAATCAAAAAAGATAAATATTGACAGAAAACCACCAGAAGTTGGAAGAAAGGCATGGAACTAATTCTTCCTCACTACACTTCAAATGAACTAACCCTGACGACACTTTGATTTCAGACTTTTAGTCTCCAGATCTGAGACAGTAACTTCTGTTGTTAAAGCCACTGCTTACGTGTTACTTTGTAAGGGCATCTCTAGCATAGAAATCCAGGGTCCGTTCTCAGAATAGTGTTTTTAGTTATGCAAATAAAATGTATACCATTATGAAGAAAACTAATAATAAAGAAATACTTTTATTACAATTATATCATGTAGATCCTTTTGTAGTTCATTAGCTTGATAAATGGGTTTTCACACTCATGTGTGAGATGAGCCTTCTTCAAACCTTAATACTATATCTCCACATTACCTGTTTGACATGAAAAAAAAGACATGCTATAGTAACAAATGTGCTTCTTTATTAACACATTAAATAAAAAGGCTGTGTACAAGTTCTAATACCCTCTTCTCTTCTTATCTTTTCTGATATTATGTATGACTGATTCATTCCTCAAAGTGTTTTCTTTTTTTTTAATTTTTATTTTGCTTTGTCATATTCTATTCTGACTCTATATTTCCTCATCTTCCTTTGGTCCCTCAAATATGGGTAATTTTAAGAGTTCTATCTTGAGGCCTTTTCTTTTATCCGTCTTAAATTTTATTTCATGAACTATTTTCTGGTGACTCTCTAAGCATAACACTAATACTGAATTATCTTCTGAAATCTAGAAAATTCTCTATACATTCTAAATACATTTCTATGTGTATTTCTCAGAGGCATTCCAAGTTCAACTTTACTTCTATTTTAAAATGGAAACTATTACAAGAGCAAACAGACAATCTACAGAATGGGAGAAAATATTCACGTGTTACACATCCAATAAAGGGATGATAACTAGAATCTATACAGAACTCAGGAAAATCAGCAAGAAAAAAATTAAACAATCCTATCAAAAGTGGGCAAAGGATATGAACAGAAACTTTTCAAAAGAAGATAGACTAATGGCTAAGGAACATATGAAAAAATGTTGGGTCAGGGAAATGCAAATCAAAACCACGATGAGATATCACTTATCTCCAGTGAGAATGGCCTTTATCAAAAATTCCCAAAACAATAAAAGTTAACCTGGATGCGGAGAGATAGTAACATTCATACACTGCTGGTGGGACTGCAACCTAGTACAACCTTTATGGAAAGTAATATGGAGATATCTCAAAGAACTAAAAGTAGATTTACCATTTGATCCAGCAATCCCATTCCACCCAAAGGAAAAAAAGACATTCTACAAAAAAGACATCTGCATTCAAATGTTTATAGCAGCACAATTCACAATTGCAGAGATGTGGAAACAACCCAAGTGCCCACCAATATGTGAGTGGATTAACAAAATGTGGTATATGTATACCATGGAGTTCTACTCAGCCACAGAAAACAATGGTGATCTAGCACCTCTTGTATTATCTTGCATAGAGCTGGAACCCATTTTACTAAGTGAAGTATCATAAGAATGGAAAAACAAGCATCAACCACATGCATTCACCATCAAATTAGTATTAACTGACCAACACTTAAGTGCACATATAGAAGCAACATTCATCGGGTGTTGCGTTGGTGGGAGGGTGGATGAGGGGATGGGTATATACATACCTAATGGGTGCGGTGTGCACTGTCTGGGGGATGGCCACACTTGAAGCTCTGATTTGGGTGGGGCCAAGGCAAGATACATAACCTAAATGCTTGTACCCCAGTAATATGCTGAAATAAAAAAATGAAAAAAAAATGTAATAGTCAATTATATGAAGATTTATCAGTTGTCAAGGGCAGAATCCAGTTAACTACACCACTCTATTTCATTTGCTACATTCAATTGGTGCTATCAGCTTCCATCATAACTTTTTACATTACAATTCATAATCTTTTCTCCAGACACCACTTTAGTTTAAACACTTTTTTTTGTCTGTTTTTTTTATACTTGGATTAAGCAGATTAAGGCATCTGCTTACTACATCCCCAAACTCCAAATTCAGACTCTCTGGAAAGTCATTTAGAAATGCAAAGCTGATTAGTTCACTATCTTGCCTTAAAAATTCACCATAAGGGCATCCATGGTGGAATGGCAGCTGTGATCAGTTATTGGAGGTAAAAAAAAGAAAAAGAAATTATTTGTGTCATTTAGAAATGATGCATCTAACTTCTAGAGAGTTGATTTACTGCATGTATAAGAAAATGCCAAATGAACAACAACAAAAAAGAAGCATGTAATCCCTTGGTCATTGCTATCTCTAATAGTATTTAAAATGAAAGTTAGTGAAAGTGAAGGGACAGGTGCTGATTCTGGTTCCAGTTGGATTCTAACTGGCCCATCCTTCCCTCAGACCCTCTTCAAAAGGGAAGTATTATGCTGAAATAACAGATAGCAAAGGTTAAAATAATTCATAAAAGACTGGAAAAAATAATGGGGAAAAGGAAAGAAGAGAGTCAAGAGACTCCTCCCGGCTTGGTTGAAATTATTAAATGGTAATTAAGAATTAAGATGCATAAAGCAGGCATTGTTGGGGTCAAAACAAAGATCTTAATGTAATATTCATAGGAGTTGCATGGACTGATATGAGCCTCTACTGATCTCTATCTTTCAACAGCTTAAAAATTATGGTTTGTTCAATCAAATTTTAGGGAAATTTAAAAAACAAGAAGGGAAAGATGACATGAAAAAGCTATCCTCAGATTACCTGAGACAGTGATCTCATAATCTAATTAACATAAGTGTTGATGAAAAGGTCAGTATCCCTCACTTCAGTGCCCAGCAGGGTACTCAGGGACATATACACTTGAGTGGATACAATGGTCAGTCAGTATGTGGAAAAGAGATGTTTCTGGGACTCCTTATTGGGAATCTTATGCACTGTGGTTTCCAAATTTGTTGATAAAGTTCTAATGGGGCCTCGGGTTAGGTTGGGAGGATCTAAGAAATGCAGAAGTTGATAATATTAAGGTGAAAAGTGGATAAAATTGACATGTTTAAACAGGGTTTATGTGAAATGCTTGTGTCTTTATACCTGCATGTATTATGGGAACAGATATTATGCATGACTGAGAACACTTTCCATACCTAGTATTGTGAAACAGAAGACATGTAATATACATAATTGGACATGTTGAATGGAGATCAATATGATTGAGTCCACATAGGCTGATAATTATAAAATGCCAATTGGACAAAACCTGTTAGCATACCAGCATCTGGAGGGTTTATCTGGATTTGGGGAGACACTTATTTCACATCTGAAAATAATTGCTAAATTCTATGAATAAAACTACTTAAAAGGGGTCCTGGAGTTCTTAGACAGACAAGGGCTTACAGTAAAATCCTGTGAACGCCATGCAGAATTGAGTGCCAGGATTTTGGATTAGACAATTTCACTTGAGTAGCAATTACCATCCTGCTCTCAGACATTAATTGAAACTTCCCTGATGAGCAAATGACATAAAATATTGTTTAAAGCAGAAAAAGAATATATACATATATAGTATCTTGGATCATGTCAGAGAAACAGACCAACATGAAGGACAGTAATCAGAAGTATTCTACTAATAAAATAAGATGGAAATGGTTTGTGCAGGAACATGATAGCAAGGGATTGCAAAAAGATAATCAATGTATTCACAAGCAGGTAGTCTCTTTTCCCCTAGGAACAACTTTGGAACCATCTGAGGATCTGCCTGATGCTATTAACAGTTAGGTGATGCCCTATATATATATATATCTCTTGATTGACGATAAAAGCGCTGCTTGGTTTTGGGATGGCAATTCCAAGGTGAATGGATAGCGTCTTGTTTGGAAGGCCACCACTCTGACAGAAGAAAGTAAAAATAGATTAGTTTAGTGGTCTAACATTGCTGCTTGCCCCTATGCTTTATTTTTTACTGTATCATGGGCAGTGAATGGCCCATTGCTAGGCAGTATGGTCAGGCAGAAAGAAAATGGAAAACTGGCTTAGTTAAGGGATGATCATATAGGACATACTCCTATAGAAATGTCTATGGGAAATTGAGGAGCAAATGCAAACAGGACATGTTGACATCGTTTAAAGGAACCATAGACCAAGATCAAAGGTAATTGGAGCTAGTTAGTAGATATCCCATGTACTTGCTGTAGGTGGCCACCTGGGTCCTTCAAACAAATGAACCTTGGGGATCTGCAGACATGGATGAATCTAGACAAATTCTTCTTGTGCTCTGCTCATTGCGTCAATTGTTTCTTCCTAATGGTACTTCATCTCATGATGTAATTATTAATAGAGATTTGTGTTTTATTTATTTTTGCTTTTTTTTATCTTAAATAATAGTCTCATTATGTGTTGCATGAATGCCCCTAGAAAAGAGCTGTTTATTTCCCTTTTTAGAAGGTTTAGGAATTCAACTAGTTTCATTTTATTTTTTATGTTAATCACTTAACATTGGCTGCTCTTTTACTACATAAGTAGTATAAATTTGTATTCTTCACCTATATATATATAATACAGATTTTTTGTTATGAAATTTTATGAAAATTATTATGATCTGTCTTGTGTGCCCACTCTCATCTCCTCAAAAGGTATGTCGACTATTTAGCTCCTGGTAGCTGTGAATGTGAACTTATTTGGAAATAGGGTTTTATAAAATGTAACAAAGTTAATATGAGGTGATATTGGATTAGGGAGGGCCCTAAATTCAATGATTGGTGTCCTTATAAAAAGAGAGATTTGGATACACACAGACCTACACAAGGAAGAAAGCAATGTGATGAAGGATGTATATAGTATTTGGCTATTTACTTTCTGAGCAGTATATATTCACTGATGCCAACTAATGCTATGAACCTTTCATTCTTTGAACCTGATGCTACACTTGAAAAATATAAGCCCACACTTAGCATACTCCCCATAACAACCTAGCAAAGTAAATCAAATGGCCTCCATGGAAAATTTTCTAACAGTTTTTGGCATGCAAAAAGAGCTCAGAATATGTTCAATAAATAAATAAGTAGGTGGATGCATAAAAAGTAATGTATAAACTTTTATAGTCAAAGCCACTAATGAAATATATTCTTGATATATTTTATGTTATTAGAATTCTGTGACAGTTTTTATATTATGTGGAATTACAAAGCTCTTTTCTTATAGTATCTAGAACTCAATCACCCTTCAGTGAATTGATAACTATTTTGTAGAGGCTTGTGGCTGTATTCTTCTCTCTACCATCTACATCTCTGCCATTCTCTCAAATTTGGATGTGTTCGAGAAAAATAATACTGAACTCATTCAGAAAACAGAGAAAGCTCATTCCAAACCATGTGATAAGGTTAAATGAAAGAGTTTTCCTTGGCAGAGCTGAGATCTTTTCTGATGAATTAAATTATTCAGTCCATTAGAATAGGAAATATATATCATGCCAACTTTACTCAACACATGGATCATGTATTTGGCCTTAGGTCTGAATTATATCTCTAATAGTTGTTTTTGGGTTGCTTCCACATAGAAAATATTAATATACTTCCAAACCTCAGAACAACACCACCTGTTCATCTACAATATGGGTAAAATGGTATGGGTGTCCAGAAGATGGGAAGTATAATTTTTCTTTGTGGGTGGCCATGAATAATCTAGTTGGTTTACTGAGATGACATTTAAATTCCATGTTGTCAGTTGTACTGAGTAGAGGAATGAACATAGATTATTATACAGGCTCCTCTCCCCACACTTAGTGATCCTTCTTGCTAAACCTACTATACCAATAGCCTTCGAAACATAACCACAGCAGATACTACCAATTAATCAGAATTGGCTAGGCATCAAAAAAGTATTTTTGTCCTCTTTGCTGATATAGATTAAAATCTGATGAAACATGCTAAAACCTTATTAAAAAGTAATTGGCCAAGAATATTCAGCACAGTGACCATGAGAAGAAAATCCAATGAGATTTTCCTTCTACCCAAAGGAAAAGAAGTCATTTTATCAAAAAGACACCTGCACTTGAATGTTTATTACAGTACAATTCACAATTGCAAAGATGTGGAATCACCCAAGTGCCCATCAATACACGAGTGGATTGATAAAATGTGGTACATTTACACCGTGAAGTACTACTCAGCCATAAAAAGGATGAATTAATGCCCTTTGCAACAATTTGTATGGAACTGGAGACCATTATCTTAAGTGAATTATCTAAAGAATGGAAAAAAAAAAACACCACATGTACTTGCTAAATAATAAATTGGAACTAACTGATGAGCACACATATGCACAGAGGGAAGTAAAACTCAGTGGATATCAAGCAGTGGAAGGTAAGGGAGGAAAAGATAGGAAAATCTACCTAATGGGTACAATGAATACTATTTGGGTGATCAGCACACTTATAGTCTTGACTCAAGCACTATAAAATTGATTCATATAACCAAAGACATTTGTACCCCCTTAATATTTTGAAATAAAAAAGTGAGACAGACATATTTACTTGTCAATATGCCAATTTATTTACATTCAACCATATCACCATACCTTGAAAATTAGTTGCATGCCTGTGTATGTACATATACAGTCAGCTCTTAGTACCTGTGAGTTCTGTATTCATGGATTTTGCCAACCATGGATCAATATCATTATTCATTAGAGAAATATAAATCAAAACTACAATGAGATATCATCTCACTCCAATTAAAATGGTTTTATCAAAAAGACAGGCAATAAGGAACACCGGTGATAATGTGGAGAAAGGGGAACCCTTGTACACTGTTGGTGGGAGTGTGAATTTTAGTGTTAGCACTTTGGAGAACAAGTATGGAGATTCCTCAAAAAAACAAAAATAGAATTATCATATGACCCAGCAATCACACTACTGGGTATATATCAAAAAAATAAAAAAATAAAAAAATGATGATATAACAATAAAAATACAAATAAAAGAATACTATTAATAGAAATACTGTATAAAACTACCTACATAGCATTTACATTGTATTAGATACTATAAACAATCTAGACATGATTTAAAATATATGGGAGATACTCCCATAAGACACTAAAATAAAAAAAGATAAAAAAATAAATAAATAAAAATAAAATATATGGGAAAACATACATAGATTATATGCAAACACTATAGCATTTTATATAAGGGACCTAAGCACCTGCAATTTTGGTGTCTGTGGTGGTCCTGGAACCAGTCTCTCATAGATATGGAGGGAGGAGTGTGTGTATGTGTGTGTATGCTGTTTTAGGATTTAAGACTTTGTATTATAAAAATATATTTGGTAAAGACATTTTCATAGTATGAAAATCTATTTTCATTTTTTAATCATTTTGAATTTTTAGATAGAATTTGATTATAATAAATATTTGCAGAGTACTCATGGAACATGTATGTAAACTAACTTCTAAAACAGTGACATATTTTAAAAATATTTAATCTTGTCAAATTTTTTTAGAAATTTAAACAGTTTATTCTAGGTAACTGAAAAGGATCACACACACAGACTTATAACAAAGCCAAAATTAGATTAAAGGTAGAAATCATGTGCAACCTTTTATTAATACAATGGAACTTTGTATTAAACTGTTCATGATGTGAATTTGTGAATATTTGTCTATATAACTCTCTAAATATGATTATTGTCCATAATGTTTAAGAAAACAGTAGAACTTCTTTTAAATAACTTCTTTGGGACCTGTTACTTTTATGCTGAATTGTACTTTATTAATCTATAGCATTTTTTTCTCATAATGAGTTATATTTCATTGGCATTGCTGTTACATCATGTTTGATTAGCTTTTAGTGGCTTGTTACCATGTGGACTATGAAACTGTTGTTCATAGGATAAATATTAACATCATTTATTTTTTATAACGTTTTTATGTGAGAAACAGTGCTATTGGCATAATTACAAGATGGTCTGGAACTGTTAATTCCACAAAACTCATTTGTGATTTCATTGGAATTCTGTGGATTATGAGGGTTATCGATTAATTTATGCAATGTAATGAGTGTTTCATTTTGTTCAACAAGAATTTATATTATGTAACATCAACGTTAAAAAGATGTCAACGTTATGTTATAGCTTTGTGTTTTTATAGGAGCTCAGTCCTTTATTCTTTTATACATAATGGCAATGAGACTGGTTTTTAGATATAATGCCTTTATATTTTCATCAAGAAGAATAACAGAACTAAAAATAAATTGCTGTTATAAAAATTTTCTAGTGTAAAATATCATGACTTACATTATTATTATGTTCATCTTTTGAATTATCTGTGAATGTTACATTTCTCATAAAATGTTATAACCATTTTATCATAGATTGTGTATTTCATTTAAATATTTTTTCTACTATTAACGATTACCCCTAAAATATTAATATTTTGCTCTTAGTGAACTTTTCCTTATATTTATAATTATCTCCAAAATTGTATTGAAAAGCTGAGTATTTATATATTATTATATAGTTAAATTATTGTTTATAATTTCTATTGACATATTTTGTGTCATTTTTCTTCACTAATGCAATATCTGTTTTTGTTATTCCAAACTAAGTCATAAATCATTAGCTTACACTAACAATAAAACTAAATCTCTTTGTTCTTAATTCCATATATTTCTGTTTGATTTGGAAAGTTTCACAAAACATTCAATACATTTGCAGAGCTGTCTGCAGAGTTCAAATTGTTATAATCTTCCAGTGTTAAAACATTTTATTGTGGTTATAGGCTGTATGTACCTTGAAAATTATAGCTCTTTATTCATTAATATGATTATCTTACATTTAGCAATCTGTCACTGATTTTATTTTTATAAAGAGACCAATAACATGCTTTCTGGTAGGTGTTGATGTTACATAATATAAATATTCCCAAATGATACTTTCTAGATTGCCTTTTGAGTTTCATTTTTCTGCCACACTTTCCCTTTTCCAGCACTTCTTTCTAATTTTTACATATTGGTATTATATTATCAAGTGGTATTCAATTGCCTGGCATAAATTGACTCCGATTAGAAATCATAATATAGGAGGCAATTTGCAATTAAGTTAAACTTATTGCCTGATTCTTTTTACCTTAAACCTATTGACTAAGATTCATTTTTTTTTAATTTCAGCATATTATAGGAGTACAAATTTTAAGGTTTCAACTAGTTAGGCTTCTCGGAGTCCTCTTTTTGAGTAGGCCTCATATTTGGGCTTACCTAGAATCCAACTAAATCAGTTTAGCAAGAATCCCCTACTCTTGATAGCTGGTAATCCTCAATAGCTGATCAAATTCCTCATCTCCCACCTTTGACAGCTAATCATCCTGGCCTGCCTTCAGCAAGAATCAGTTAAGTCAGTTTAGCAAAAGGATCTCCTTACCCTTGGTGTCGCCTTCTTATAATTGTCCGTCCACTGAGTACCTTGCCCTGCTTCTTGGCTATAAATTCTCACTCATCCTTTTAAACTCAGATTTGAGTATAAATTCTTTCTGCTCTAGCAATACCCTTATTGCAAAAGTCATGAATAAAGTCTTTCTTGCCATTTTAATGAATGTCAGAATATTTTTTTCTTTAACAATATTTAGCCTAATGTGTACAGGCTAGTGTTTATTTCTTTATTAGAAAAACTTTAATAACAAAATTTTCACCATTGAGATCTTCAAATAATGAGCACCATGAAAAGTTCAACCATATAAAATATAAAACTCTACTGAGTCATAAAACAAAATCAAAAGAATGAAAAAATACAATTTTAATCCAAATATCTGACAAGGGTCTTAATATAGAAAGGGTTCCTAAAAAAAAAAAACAATTCAATGAAAACCACAAAATATGTTGTAGCCATGAATATGAATTACATAGAAAAAACAATATGCAAATAGTTTTTAAATCCATGAATAGATATTCAAACTCAGAGACTTTTAGTTGTCTCCCAATCGTCATTCTTCCACTTTTTTAGCAAAATAATAATATAAAATAAATCTGCTTTATAGTTGTCTTCTACTGCAGCTTTGGCATGTAGCTAGAGGTCTCACAATGATTGGCAAGTTCAATTGTTGCAGAGACATTCAAGAGGCCTCCTTAAGAACACACCTCTCCGCATCACTACTACGTTTCTCTTCATTCTTTGTGATAGTTGAGGCTTCAGCCTCAGTTGTTGGGAAGATGAGCTTGAGGCCTGTTGTGAACCTGAATCGTAGGCAACTTTGTGGTACTGTTATCAGACTCAGGTTACCTTCTTCTCAACTTCAATTTTATTTTTAATGAGAGATATATGCAATGTCATGTAATATCAGTTTTCCTTAATTTGTTTTTTTTTTTCCTTTCATGCATACAAACTTTGTTCGGTATGCCACAAATTCATTTATAAAGGAATAAAAAATAAAAAATATAATTTTTAGTTATCAACTAAGCAAAGATGAAAATTGGTTGCAACTATTCTGGTCGGGGTCTGGGAAGACAAGTCTTAATACATTGTTCATGGTGTGGTCAATGTAAGTTGGTTAAAATTGTTTGAAAACTATTTGGTGACATTTATCAAAATTTTAAAATTATACATCCCTTGTCCCAGAGGTAGATACCAAGGAATTTAGTTGTCCCTTTTGTGGAAACTTCCTGGATGTCTACACCACTTCTGCTTATACAGTAGTCCCCCCTTATCCACCGGGTATATGTTTCAAGACTCCTAGTGGATGCCTGAAATCACTGATAGTAAATAGCCCTAAATATAGTATATTTTTGCTATCCATACATACCTATGATAAATTTCAATTTACAAATCAGATATAGTTAGTAACTAACAACAATAGCTAATAATAAAATAGAACAATTATAACAGAATATCATAATAAAAGTTATGTAAATGGGCACTCGCTCTCTCAAAATATTTTATTGTAACAGTACCTCTGGTAACTGAAAATTGAAACTGTGGAAGGCAAAACTGTTACTAAGGAGGGACTACCATGTATCATTTTCCAGACCTGTAGTCAAATGGACATACATAGGGGAAGGGAGGTTGCTATAAAAATGTTGAGTTGCAATTGCAGCATCATTTATCATAGATGAGAAATTGAGGTAAGTATAATGTTCAACAATAGGGTTCTGGTAAAACAAAACAAAACAAAAAAGAATGAAATATCAACTTAGTAGTAGACAACCTTGCATTTACAAAGCATGAAGAAATACCAATGTGTAAAGACATGTGGAAAAGTAGGTCTTCGAGTTCTTCCTTCCTAGAAATGCCTTAGGCAGTTTTGACCTTGCTTCTTTTTTTTTTTTTTTTTTTTTTTTGAGACAGAGTCTCGCTTGTTGCCCAGGCTAGAGTGAGTGCCGTGGCGTCAGCCTAGCTCACAGCAACCTCAAACTCCTGGGCTCAAGCAATCCTGCTGCCTCAGCCTCCCGAGTAGCTGGGACTACAGGCATGCACCACCATGCCCGGCTAATTTTGTATATATATTAGTTGGCCAATTAATTTCTTTCTATTTATAGTAGAGACGGGGTCTCGCTCCTGCTCAGGCTGGTTTCGAACTCCTGACCTCGAGCAATCCGCCCGCCTCAGCCTCCCAGAGTGCTAGGATTACAGGCGTGAGCCACCGCGCCCGGCTTGACCTTGCTTCTTATAAATTAAATATGTTGACAGGATTTTCCAGTAGGGAGACAATCTCAAGGATGTTAGGACACACTGAGTTTTTAATAGGGAGTTCTTTTAGCAGAATATACATGCTATATCATGAAAATAAGCCACTTCGTCAGACTAACTTGATTGTCATTCTGGAAACACAATGTGTCCCAGGGAGGAAACTTCCTTGAAGTTTCAAGGAAGCTGACTCTGCTGGTTTGGGTCTTCCCAGATACAGATGCTGTATTGGTAACATTATTCCTTTCTTGTATTCTCTAATTGTTAGTAAAGGTCACATTGGGTAAGATCTATAAATTATGTGAGTCCGTTTGACAGTTTAGCCTTTAGTGATAGTTCAGTGTCCAAGACATGTTGGTACACATAAAGCAAATGGGAAACAAACTGCCTTTATAAAAGAAAATGTATCTATCTACTCTTGTACAGATAATAACAGAGCTTACACTTCTGGGTGAATACACCAGAAATTCTTAACTGTAAGGAATAAGGCTGAAGACAATGATTTATGCACTAAATTATTTATTCATATTCAATATTACTTTTAGTAAATTGAAATAAACACAGATTTCCCCCCCCCCCTGACTCTAGGTAAAAATTCCTGTCCATAGTATTACTTTTTATTGGATTAAATATTACAGGGTTGGTGAAGAAATTAAATATCTAAGTCCAAGCTTATTCAATAAAACTATTAATTATTATAATATAAACAACATTGTATCAAGACTGAGGATTATATTAGAATAAATCTATTAATTAAAGTAGAAACCCATAGGAAGATTTCTATTAAAAAAGTAATCAGAATCCAATTGTAAGAGTCATGATAATGACAAGATTAACTATAAATATGGCATGAAAGACTCCTGAATAAATCTAGTTTATGTTTGTATTTTTAATGTATTTAAAGATATCTGATATAAATATTCTGTTGCTTTGCTTCTGTGTTTTATAAGAAGTTGTCCAATGTTAGGTAGCTCAGTTCTTTGTAATTCTCAGAGTCTTTTCCTGAACTCAGAGTCTCTCATTATTCTCTCTAGTTTCATGGTATTGAATTTTTTTTTTTTTCCCTAGAGACAGAGTCTTGCTCTGTTGTACAGGCTGGAGTACAGTGTCATGATCATAACTCACTGCAGCTTCCAACTGCTGGGCTCAAGTGATCCCCCTACCAAGGCTTCCTAAATACCTTAGGACTATAGGCACACACCCACCAAGCCTGGCTTCTTCTTCTTTTGTTTTTTTTTTAGAGATAGAGTTGTCTTGAGATCCTAGTCACAAGCAACCCTCCGCTTTTTGGCCCCTCAAAATACTGGAATTACATGTGTGAACCACCAAGCCCAGCCAATATCGAAATACATAGCCTCTGATCTGAGCTAAATTTTCATAAAAGCTTATTTAAATACATTTGAGGCTGTTACGTTTTAAAATTCACAGTGTTATTTTATATGACGTTGTATTATTTGGAAGGGATTGGAGGAAGGAGTCTTTTCTCTTCAGGTTACATCCTTCTATATTGCTTTTAATATATTTGAAATATTCTTCTACTACCTTAATAAAAGAAGCTACAAATATAGCTCATGACATTAAATAATTATATAAATGAATTCAAACAAAGCCTTATTCAAGTTAATGCTATATATATATATATATATATATATATATATATTTCTCTCTTTTTAAGCACTATTGTGGGGAAAGATTATAAGGAACTAGATTTCTGAAAATCACTTTGGGGTGAATGAATTAGTTTACATGATAAGTAAAGCTAATTCTATGTACAGCCACTAAAAATAGCATCCAAAGTAGAATTCTGTAACTCAGCAAAATCTACAATAAAAGTAATACTTTAGCTAAAAGCCTTCATATTCTAATAATCCTTGCAAATCTATATCTTTTCAGTGTGAAATTAGGGGTAGAAAACCTAATAAATGTATAAATTGTCATTTTTAAACTTTGCATAAGAACAATGCTGCTAGCAGGGTAAAAAAATGTTTGGGAACAATAACAGATGACAATATGATTCTTAATACATTGTTTATAAATTTTATGATGAGGATAAAAGACAATGGAAGATTATGGAACCTATTAACAGAGAAATAAAAACACAGCATTCATAATCATCATTTTTTTCAAAATCATCTAACTTATAGCAGGTGATTCTTTTCTGAAAATAAAAATCAGTTATGTCATGAAATATAAAGAAATATTTGTCGAATTATCTGTTTATAAATAATGATGGCTCATCTAGAACTGGAAGAATGAATTTCCTTCTGATCTGTGACAGAAAGTAATGGCTTAACAAAAATATATCCTATATATTCTTCTAAGATTTGAACTGAGTTTTTAAGCATGGGATGATTTAAAATAATCAGTGGTAGTAAGTATAACTTTACAGCATATAGTATTTCATTTAATGACAACTGCTTCATCAGCCAACATTGAATGCACATCCAGTCATAAACAAAATAACCAGAATTTATCACACACTTTATACATGAAACCCCTATAAGTACTTTTGTATATTATGAAGTTTAGTTGTCATATCAACTCTATGATATGTTTCATAGTCTTCTTCATTTTTCAGGTAAATAAATTGGAGTCCAGACAGTTTAAGTGTCTTTTCCAGAAATAACAGTCTTGTCGGATTTGAACACAAATAGGCTTAGCCTTTTTCGTAAGTATACTGTATTGTCTTTAAGCAACTCCATTCAACACTGAGAAAATGAATATCTAAAGGCATCACTTTTACTTTGAATATACTTATAATTAAAGATTGGAAATATGCCCACTAAAATAAATAAGAAACCACAGTATTATAATCATATGAGAAATATATATTAATATACATTAACATATATGAATACTTAGATTATTTTTCATTATTCCCCCCAAATTTTTTTATTTAAACTTATATAATAGGCTATCACTTTGAAAATATACTCTTTAACTGAATTAGAACTGGAGAAAGAACATAACGTTACTTATTTCAATATTTTTAAATGTATGTGATTAAATCTATCTCCTTAGTCAATGTTAAATTTTAATTTGGGGGGAACACAGCTGAATTATGCATGTTCTGATAAATTAGAATTGTGTTAATAAATTCTAAAAAACAAATCTATATCTTATTAAATGATAATATTTAATGTTAAATATCAATAATTATATGAGCACTAAATATTACTATTGAGAACATCATAAAGGTCTTGATCCTCTTCATCTTCATACTGAGTAGGCTGAGGAGGAGGAGCAGGAGGGGTTGGTTTTTCTGTGTAGGGGGTGGTGGAGGTAGAACTCGTAGAGGAGGTGGAAGGGGAGTCGTGAGAGAAAGGCACAATCCGTGTAACTTTTACTGAAAAAAAGCTCCATATAAGTGGACCTGCACAGCTCAAGCCTGTGTTGTTCAAGGGTCAATTGTATTTCACATCTGTAATTTGGTAGGTCAACTTTTTATTTTGTAATCCCTTTATTATTTTTCCTAATTATTTCATTAGCTCTCAGTTTTGTAATTTTATCCTTTAATTTTCATCCTGGTGCAATTCTATATTTTTTGATCACCTTGTTCCTTATGTTGATGCCACCTTTTAATTCGCTTTTCAATTTCACATGTTCTTACTCCATAGTCCTCACATGCTGTTGATGACATTTTTGCCCATATCTGTTCCCCATCTGCATTCTTAAGTCTCTCAGTGGCATATGTTTACTCGTGTTCTGCTAGACAGTGATAATAATGAACTAACACTTATCATGAAAAGTAATTTTTGTAGAACTTCTTTCAAGGTTAATTTTCCATCTTTATTTATATATAGCACTATCCGAGGGTCGTGCTTGGGTTACAGGACTCTTTATATTGCTTCCCGAATTCTATGCCAAGATTGAATTGATACCATTCTATCGTGATGGAAGACAACATTTAGTTAATTCAAGATATACAATCAAACAAAGTTTTCTTGGAGATCCTTTACAGGTGTCTATAAATGGGCTGGTAACTAAATTAGTTCATGTTGTCCCTACCAAATATTCCAGTTTTCATTTGTTGAAGTGTTACAGGGCCATTATGAAGATTAAGTGAAATAATTTATTTAAAATGTAAAAAATATTACCATAGTTCATGCTTAGTAAATGCTGTTACCTCTAAATCAATGTTCATAGTTCATCAAGAAAGCATCTAATCCCTAAATCTTACCAAGTATTATTATAATAGGAATATATTTACCCAATAGAAAATCACCTCAGTACAAAATTCTTTCTCAAAGAATCATCGACTTTGAATATAACAAAGAAGGAATGTATTTTGTTGCATTTTAAGAATTTTCATTATTTTTTCCTGAAAGTCAACTATTTCATATACATTGAATTCAATTAGTAGTCCACAAAAAATGGTAAATATATAAATTACATCAGTTTTGCAACCATGGAGGTTTGTCACTCAGGTCCGCTGCTGGAGCTATAGTCAGATGACAGCCTCTACCTGCTGCACCTTCCGGTTTCACTGAGCTATACGAGCCTAGATCCAGCTTTCTCAGTAAAGGAGAGGGCAGAGAAGGGACAATAGACTGGTGCCATTTCTACCCAATGTAGAATTAATAGTCAAGGCTGGGCAAAAGGGAAATAAAATTATGTACATAAAGAATATCACATATAGTATTATTTCAAAATTCCATGCTATTTAGTAAGAACATAAGACATCACAACTTTTACTATGGAATGAGACCTCCATTCTTGTATTTTTCCTGATAAGAATGATACCTCCACATTCTCTCCTATAGTGATGATCAGTTTAAAAAGAAATTTGGTTACAAGGATCACCAAAGAGAGCTGCAATAATTTTGGAAGTAAATTTTATGAAGTCATGGACTTTGCAATCTATCCCTTCTTATTTCAAACACTTTTTTTTAGTAATCCAGAGTATATTACAATATAATTTTACATAACATAGAAAGGCTGACTTTTTTTTAAAGTGTTCTACAGGATGTTCAAAATTATCCTGTATAGTCCCTCATTTTACATGAGAGTAAATTAAGATTCTGACAAATTAAAGTCACCATTACCACCAGAAACCAGAATTAAAATTTCTATCTCTTGATAGTATGTTTTTATCTAAATAAAGTGCAATAGTTTTAATATTGCTTTTGATCAGAACACTAGTTTAGGCAATTATACATGAAGTTTTCTTCCCACTTTGATCATTTCTTTATCAGATTTCTAAATGTTAGTCTCTCTAATGATACAAAAGTCTGAAAGGCTGCCTGAAGTAAATCCACATGTATTCAAATTTCAGATAAAGAAAACAGAAGATAAATAAAGATTTATTAGTTATTTTAGAATTTGGGGTCTCAATTCTAAATGCAAGGAAGAATTATTAATGGATGCAAAATACCCCACTGAAGCTCGAAAAAGAATCCTTCATATGTTGTAAGAATATATCAGTGCCAATTACCATTGAACTTAAGTATTAAAAAGCAATTTCTCTTCATCCCTATTTAAAATCGCAGTGTCATTACTCTAATTTAGTTGTTAGGTATCATTAAAACATTATTTTCTTGAATATATGATACATTTTTAAAAATTACTGATACAATCATGAGATTAAAGTCGTTTTATTTGATTAATATCCACTCATGCCTGAATATCTTGTTTTTTCAGAATTTATGCTAATATACACTAATCTCCTTTTAATCCTATAGAGTGCCACAAGTGTGAATTGGCTGGGATAAAGAGAATCCTGTGTGCTCAATATATGTTAATGCCAGAGGGATACAAAATGATCATACTGTTCTGTATGTAAATTTTATAAGTGCATGACGAAAAACTCATTGCTAAAATCTGCTTCAAATAAGGATTTTCATTAATGATAAGAAAACATGGATTAATGTCTCTGGGGATATGCAGAAGAATCTACAATGGTAATCTAAAAGAGCAAATCCTATTAGGCAGATGGTATCCTAGAGAAAGAAAAACTGGCTTGAGCTGGGAAGAAGGAAATTTCCAGATCCTCTTAGTACGACAAGTAAAATGGAAAGTGCCCTTGTGGTAAAAGGAAGACAGGAAATGCATATTCATAGCTGGAAAAGTCATAAAAAGTATTTAAATCATGACAAAATCAAAGGAAGAAAAGAGAACAAAGGTTAACATTCCTAAGAAGTAAGAAATTAGACAAGTCTTATGCATTTGAATACTTAATTCAGTATAGCATCATAAAAATATTAACTGTGGATTTTGTTTCGCATTTAATTTTTATTGTTTGATCCCATTCTGATCTAAGAATTGCCAGATCATGATTTTTAAAGACATACAGTACCTTTGGATATAAAATACATTTTGTTAAAACATTTATCTACTTATGTAATTATCACCTCTACTTTCCACCCATATTTCCAAATAAATTAAGTATAGCATCCAAGATTTTCTAAACTCTTAAAAAAAATAGTTTTTGATGCGATGTGTTCCTAGTTTTCAAAAATTAAAATTATTTTATTATTTATTTTTCAGTTTTAAAACAACCTGCTTATCTTAAATCATTCAAGTAATGAAACATACAAACAATAAGTAAAAATAATTGTAAGACCAAATATCCGGACATCAACATTACTAGTATTTTTGTGGAAAACCTCTCAGAATCACTGTATGCTACACACATATAAAAGCAGGTAATTACAGGGAAAAATAGAAATGTGTTGATTTATAAATGCTTTATGTCTACACAATATTACATAACATCTTTCTTTTCAATAAATATTTGTTCCTCTTATATGAAGCATTACTATTTTGTGAGCATTTACTATGTGCTAGACATATAGCAGATGGTGTAAGCAGCATCATAGTAGGTATTAGTGAATGTTAGTTACTATATCACCTAATTTTTATAAGGCTCCTGTACACTCCACCAGCAAAAAGACTTGACCCATTGAAGGCTCAGATGAACATTAACATTTTTTAGCAAGAAAGTATTTTTTAATTAAGATATGTACTTTTTTTAGACATAATGCTATTACATACTTAGTAATGATTACCTCTATTTTATAAATAAAGTTTTCTTCGTGCCTGCTAATACAACATCCATTCTGCAGCCCATGGATCAAGGAATCATGTTAACTTTGAAGTCTTGTTTAAGAAATACATTTTGTAAGGCAATAGCTGCCATAGTGATTCCGCAGTTGTATCTGGGCAAAGTAAATTAAAAGCAAACAAACAAACAAAAAAACCTTTTGAAAAGGATTCTCCATTCTAGACCCCATTAAGAACATTTGCAATGCATGGGAGGAGATCAAAATACCAACATTAACAGGAGTTTGGTTTCAAAATATTAGGGAGTTACAAATGTTTGTGTTAGATGGATAGATTTTATAATGCTTTAGGCAGGGCTACAACTGTGCCCATCACCTAAATAGTGCTCATTGTGTTAGGTTAGTCTATGTGGATGCTCCCGGGTCCCCTGGTTCCCTGTCACGAATGAATACTGGTACCGAGGTGAGAAGATGACAGAGTGATCACAAACAGAGCAATTTTATACGAACAGTTTATTGCATAAAAGAAAGAATGAAAGTAAAGAAGGAAGCTACACAAAGGGCAAATACATTCCAGACAGAATGCAATGGATCAGTCTCCATGAGTGGAGAAAGACTCTGAAGCCTGAGCACACACTGCCTTTTATAAGCTCACTAGTTTGTCCCACCTTTCTTCTGGCAGGGTTGGTTATCGTTTCCCACCTTATGGGGTGATTGACAGATGGATATTATATAACAGGTTATATAACAGCTTACATAACAGGTTTGTTATGTAACAGTTTCCCTTTCTACACTTGTATCTTCCCCAGAAACCTTCAGAAGTCTCCACCCATATTATGCTAATTAAATGGTAATGAGTTCTAGGTCAGTTAAAGGTTACTAGGAACTTTTTTTTAAATTTCAGCATATTATGGGGGTACAAATGTTAAGGTTACATATATTGCCCATGCCCCCTCCCTCCTCAAGTCAGAGCTTCAAGTGTGACCATCTCCCAGATGGTGCACATCTCACTCATTGTTTGTATATACCCATCCCATCCTCCCCTTTCCCACCAGCCCCGCACCTGATAAATGTTATTCCTATATGTCCACTTAGGTGTTGATCATTAATACCAATTTGCTGGTGAGTATATGTGGTGCTCGTTTTTTCCATTCTTGAGATACTTCACTTAGTAGAATGGGTTCCAGCTCTATCCAGGAAAATACAAGAGGTGCTATATCACTATTGTTTCTTAAAGCTGAATAATACTCCATGGTATACATGTACCACATTTTCCATGTCCCCACCAGGGAACAGTTCCTAGCAGAAATTTAGTTCCTAGCTGCAATTTGGTTTCCACTCTCCAGCTTTAGCCACTTCCTTGCCACCTGTTTACCCTCTACCAGAGCTCACATTTGTACCTGTCAGGAAGGTTTTTAATACTCCTCCCCTTCCCTTCTTGATTGTTTTTCCAAAGATTTTTACTTCTTTCTCTGCCTATGTGTGCCCATTAATTAGTTCAAGATTATTAGGGAGTACTTATGATATTTGTTTTTCATTCTTGAGATACTTGTGAAGACCTGAGTTTAGCTTTAACAGTTCAGTTACTATTTTACTAAAACATCAGAACCAATATTTGAGGCCTTTTTTTAAAAAAAGAAAATAAGATAATTTGGCCTTATTTCATAGTGGTTAGGCAGCTTCTGACAAGACTTTTCTGTATTCCTTTTTCTTCTCCTCTAAAGTACAAATGAAAAGATTTCATATTCAAAATTTTGTTACTTATTGCTTTACAGTGTGACTTATGACAATACATCTATCAAGGTTTAAGTAAAAAAAAAAGGATGAATGGGAATATGACCTAATGATACATGCCTTATATGTATGTTTTATATTGCAATCAATTGTATGACCTTACATGAAAGTCAGAAAATAATAGGAGTATTTTAAAATGTTTGCATTTTGAGCATGTTTAGGGGAACTTGACTGGCCACACGGAGCAACCAATAATAAAAAGGTGAAAAGGTCATCACAATTTTAAAAGTACTTGTATTTTGAAGCCATTTTCTTGGGGGTTTGGGACTATTGTTTCTATTATTCTTGTATTTCTTTGCATTTTTATGATAAATATATAATTAGAAAAACAATAAAATATTTTTCTTGTGTGAGAAAGCAAAACAAAGCAAAACAATAACAACAAAACCCAGGAGTTTGGAAGAAGTTGATTCTAACCCTCATAAATAACATTGAAGGACTCAAGACTTTTGTGGAGGAAAAACCCACAGATGTGGTGGAAATAGCCAGAGAACTAGCATTAGAATTGGAACCTGAAGATGTAACTGAATTGTTGAAATCTCATGATAAAACTTGAAGGCCTAAGGAATTGCTTCTTATACATATGCAAAGAAAGTGGTTTGTTAAGATGGAATCTACTCCTGGTAAAGATACATGAACACTTTTGAAATGACAATGGATTTAGAATATTGAATAAACTTAATTGATAAAGCAGAGAAAGAATTTGAGAGGATATACTCTAATTTTTAAAAGCATTATGCCATAGGTAAAATGGTATTAAACAGTATGGCATGCTACAGAGAAATATTTCATAGAAGAGTCAATGATGCAGCAAGTTTCATTGTCTTATTTTAAGAAATAACCAAAGCCACTCAGCCTTTAGCAACCACTACCTTTATCAATCAGCAGCCATCGTCATGGAGCCAAGACACTCCACCAGCAAAAAGACTATGACCCATTGAAGGCTCAGCTGAACATTAACATTTTTTAGCAAGAAAGTAGTTTTTTAATTAAGATATGTACTTTTTTTAGACATAATGCTATTACATACTTAATATACTATAGTACAGCATAAGCATAACTTTTACAAGTACTGGGAAACCAAAAAGTTTGTGTGACTTACTTTATTGCAATATTTGCTTTATTTATTTATTTTTATTTTTTATTTCTTTACAGACAGGATCTTGCTCTGTTACCCAGTAACTCACTGGAGCCTTGAACTCATAGTTCAAGTCAAGCTATCATTTCAGCCTTCTGAGCTGCTGGGATTTGCAATATTCACTTTATTGTTATGGTCTGAAACCAAACCCATGACATCTCTGAGGTATACCTATATTACAGTAAGCTGAAAGAGCCTTACATAACAACTTAGGTCCATGGTTAAAATAAAATCACTTCCACTCAACCTTCACCAAAATATATTAGAGAGCAAGTCGTTTTTTTTCCTTCTTTGATATTTAGTTACTTATTTGAACACTACCCATTTGTTTTAGGGAGAGTTATATTCTTAAATTACTTCCGTAGAGCCAGGTACAAAGGTAAGAAATGACTCATGGAGAAAACATCAGTAACAATAGCAATAAAAGAAACAAACAAAAAAACTTATCTAACTTAACCTATCTTATAGGTAAGAGCATTTTATCATTTAAGTTTAGGGCACAATATTTTAGCTATGTAAGTATTACAAAAAAGTCTTCCACAAACAAAAATCTTCCAGAATTTGTTATTATATACTATTTGTGAAATTTCTTTTAAGTAGTCCATTTCATGGAGTTATTTTTCTGTTAATCAGTGTAATTTTAAATTATATTTAGCATTGATAAGATACTGTGCTACTAAGTAAATATCTTAATACTAAAAATATACTCTGTTTTAAGTTTTCTCATCTATATAATGGGGCTAACAATTAGGTCTGTCCCCATAGGATTTTTATAAGGACTAAATGTGTTAATTTACTTCTAGAAAAATGCCTACTGTAAAATATTTTCAATATCTGTTAGTTATTATCTTCCTATATATTTCATGTATTGAAACTTCAGTTCAGGAATATTTCAGTTAATCCAGGCAATAATCTTATTAGTAGGTAATATTATTATCTATATTTAGCACATTACATAACTTGTACATTTACAGACCTAAATTTAGAGATGTAAACTAAACATTAAAAGCTCAACTACACACAGGGTTATTCAATGATAGAATCATTCTTTTACTACATTTTGTTTAGTCTTCATGCCCATTCATACTACATCTCAAATTATCTATAATTTTGTGGTCTAAAGGGAAAGATCCTTTGGAAGAAAAAGTCAGGAATATTAAAAAATTTTTTGAAGAAACAAAAAAATATTAGAAAAATTACTTAATATGAGGATTAAGAAAATTTCACTTAATATGTCACATAAAAATCAATGTAAATATTTTGTGGAATACTTCAACAGATGCTAGATTTAAGGAATACCTTAAATAGAATAGAATAGAAAACATTTATTTATCCAGTACTTATAAATAATGAGCATGTGATACATGTTCTTAATTCCAACAGTTACAGAGTACTTATTCTAAATTACAAACATGTTTGAAAAGTTAATCAAGAAGACAAGCAGTAATAATTAGGTCTTATCAGACTTAATATATTTATAAAAGATTTAGACATACATTTATGGTAAAACATATATAATTGTTTTGTCTTCTTAATTAATAACGTTTTCCAATTATTATTTATTCATGAAGTTTATTTTCAGATCAAAACATCCAAGTCTGGATATAAATATTTGGATATGTTCTATATTGACTTAGAATGCAGATATGCAAAAGCTTTTAATATCAAGAATTTCAAATAACAAATCTACTGAGAAATAACTTAAAACTTCTAAGTTTTACATTCTGTGTATTAAATATGTCTTTATAGATTGGGCATTTCATGTTAAATTTGAGTTAATACACTTTATTCATTTGGAAGACACTTCAATCCTTCCTCAATTTGATTCCAAGTGATGTTTATGAAAATTTGAATTTTTTCTACTATTTTATTGATTTCTTCTGGTTTGATGTGATAAGAGGTTAAGAAAAAGTACTGATTGCACAGTATATATTACTTTAACAGTGCAGTATTTTAACAATACATTTGAATGCATTAAGTGTTCAACTATGTAATTAAATATGCTAACATAGTAATTACCTGTTCTAATTATGATGCATAATTAGTATAAATGCATATAATTATGTAGCTATATGAAACATCCATGTGATAATAAAAAATCTTACATTAATATTGAAGGTAAAAATGGGGAATTAAATAGTAAAGTAAATCAAATTTCAAGGAAATATTCATGTCATTCACAGTAAACTTTGTAATTCTCTGTTGATTAGCAGTTGTTCATTTGGAATAACTAATATAATTCTTACTGTTGTTTCTAAAAGTTATGAATGAAAACAAGAAAGGTCAAAATATAAGATTAAGTAATTTAGCACTTAAATGATTATCTGATCACCTAGAATAATTAATTCTTTAAAGATAAAAAAAGTTCCCTAATGTCAACAATGGTAACAGAACTTGCTACAAAACTGATTTCAGAGAGACTTAGGCAAACCAATCTAAAATTAAAATAATTATTTTTGATAGTTACACAGATATAAATGATTTCTTCATATCTAAAGAGTAAATCAATTAATCTATTTATCTAGAAGTCTCTTTGAGAGAATATTATCATGCTTGATTTTACATCTTTTATGTGTAATATGTTGGGACTTTTTTCAACTAATCATGGTAGAAAATTGGTAGAGGTGTTCAAAACTCTCATTGAGGTAAATAATCAAGACTATTGCACATAGTGTCAATCACAAAATGTACATATTTACATAAATATATATTACATAATTGAATAATGTAATGAATTAATTAACTCATGATTGAACTATCTATATTCATGCAGTAAACCTTGTTTTAAAACAAACTTTGAATTGTTTCTTAAGGAAAAAGTACAGGCTTATGTGAGATGCCCTTGTATTAAGTTGTCCTAAATGACCTATTCAATGTTTTTAGGAAGATATCACCCCCAGTTCCTGGAAGTTATACAATATAACTCTGTCCTTCATGTCCAAATGTTGATACAAGAAGCCCTTGTCAGAAAAGTATAACCTTTTGATAAATTACACTGGGCTTATCTGAATACTTACTGAGAATTGCCCAATGGAGATGCAGTTCATTGTGTTCTCTAGGTAGTCCACATTTAATCAAATCCTCTGAAAGCAGCATATTTAAACTATATCAGGTTAGCCTGTCAAAGAATTGCCTTTATTAAACTGTACTCTTGTTTTAAGGCTCTGATATTGACCTTCATTTTGAGGTTATAAAGACTGTATATCTAAATCAGGCAAATTTTCCATGTCAGTTTGCACATACTGACAATGCACAGTTGTCAGTTCTAGAAGTGTTTTGGGTCTAGGGGATATAAAGAAAATGGAAGTAACAGTTGTTGATATTAAAATACAGTTGATCCTTGAGTAATATATGGGTTGGGGCACAGACCCGTATACAGTCACAAACCCTCATATAACTTTGACTCCTGAAAAATTTAAGTACTGAAAGCCCACTATTGACCAGAAGAAGCTTTACCAATAACATGGTAAATTAACACATATTTTGTATATTATATTTATTATGTACTGTATTCTTACAATAAATTAAGCTTAAGAAAAGAAAATGTTACTACAAAAAATATAGTGATGAGAAAAAATATTTACTCTTCATTAAGTAGAAGTGATCTCCATTTCTCATCTTCATGTTGAGTTTTGAGGAGGACAAGAGGAGGGCTTGGTTTTGCTGTTTCAAGGCTAGCAGAGGCAAAAGAATCAGCACAGTTCAAACCTGCATTGTTCAAGGGTCAACCGCATGTTTAGGTTTGGCAAATGCCTGTTGTGAATAGAAAGTCTTTTGAACATAAAAGAAGGGATTTAGATGGAAAGCAAACATTAATGTAAACAAAATGGGATCCTTGCTAGTTAAGAACTTGTAATATAAGCAAGGGAATACAATGCATGGTAAACACATTTACAAGAAGTATCAAGACATATGTAATGAAAGGGCCTGCAAATCTTCCTGCTGTCTTTCCTTCTTGATAATTATCAAGGTTTTATGTGAAGTGCTTTATAAGTATTGATATCATGTTTTATATTTTCAACCTAATATTGTCATGAATTGCTCCTTCATTACTTTTTCTATTTCATATTGGTGATCTTGTTTTTTATTTAATGCTGGGATTCAGAGGTGATTCACAGAAGGCAAAAAGAATACGTGCATGGTATTTATTAACAATTCAGTGTTTAACATTGCTATAGTTTGTCCTCTCAAACCTCGTGTTGAAATTTGATCCCAGTGTTGGGAGTGAGGGCCTATGCATTTGGTTACTGTTGCTAATTTTGTAGTTTTAAAAATAACAGCGGGTAGCCAAATGATGTAATTGATATTATACCACAAATCTTTTTTATCATTCACTTCATCTTTAAGCATATATTGAACTTAGAATAGTAAATACTACCAATTAATCTGCTTACTCTCATTAAAGAAACTTGGCTTGTCTTATGCAAAAATGCATAATTATGTTACTGAGAAATAATAAATAGCCAAAAATCATAGAAAATTCAACAAATTATATATACTTAGCATAGTTCAGACAATTCTAAGTATTTTGTATATTGGTGTATGACAAGACACTAGCAAGGGACCTTGACATGACAGCCTTTGAACATGACATCTGAACATGACAATCATGTGATAGATTCTATTTTCATCATTTAACTTTTACAGAAAAAATAATACTAAGAAAAAGGAAGGTAAAGTAATTTATTCATTCCCACACTAGTAGTTAGAAGTGGTGGGATTATAACCTAGTATTAGACATGAAACTTGGACTATCTGAATCCAGGGTGCCTGCACTTAACTATAGCATCACTTGGCCATTTGACACTTTTACTGGTAGTTTATTTTGTAGATATAAATATTTATGTAAAGCAAATCCTTTCCCCCCTTTTTAGGATTATTTCAATTTCTATTTCACATATTTCAGTTCAAGCCCACCTGCAGCAGTATGGTGACTTTGTTTAATATGCACAGGGATTTGCTTTTTGCTTTTTTGTAATTAATCATTCAATAATGAGGTATAAACACACATGTGCATTGTCCTATGTCAACTAGTTTATCTTTAACCCATAATTCATAATTTGTTCAGGCTTCTGTGATAATGACTCATTGAAATCAGACTAATTATGCATTTATCTTTATAAAATAGCTGCTGCCATCCATTAGTTCTTAAGAAGCCAAATTCCAGAGATTTGTACAGAAGATAAACTGTATTACCTGTGAATGTACCTTGTTTATTTCTTAGTGTTTGGTAAAATTTTATACTTCCATTTTTCACTGATGCTTTTAAGTTTTTCCTTAGAAGGAAGGTTTAACTATGTAGAGTAATTCTTACCCTCAAATAAATTCTACTAAGGAGATATTGTTATCATTCAAAATACATATAGTCTCAAATAGTAGAAAACTTTGAATGAAATGCTAACAAGAGATTCTTACGTTCTTACCTCTTTCAACATTGTCTTTCCTTTTTCAATTCTACCATCAGCTTTTCTTTACATATCATGATGAAACATGTGTGTTAACACACACATACGTCATTATAGAAAGTAAAAAATATGAAAAAGGTACCAAAAACAAAGAATCATCATCAATATAAGAAAGAAGAATGGGGTTCTTGTAAATACTTATAACTGAGAATTTAAATTGTGCAAAAGTTTTCTTTCAATTTCTTATGTTTGTGGGAAAATAAAGACTGCTATTTTTGCCCTGGGATATTTCCCCAGGACTTTTATAGGTCTTTTGATGGCATTCATAATTAGGCTGTTAAAGAGGATAAGACATTTGCTCATGATTGTTCTACAGTGAATTAAAAGGAAATGGTGGGTTTCTGTTGTCCCTACCTATCCTTGTTCTTCTGAAATTCATAGAATCTTTTTCAGACCCCTCTGGAGTTACAATCTAACCATGAAAGCAGGATATAAATATATTCAGTGTTTCAATGTTAAAAATTACTGAAAAGAATTATTGCTCACTACACACACACACACGTACATTGGTGGATATACACAAACACACATATATACTGAGGCTGCTATAACGAACAAAAATACCATAGATTATGGCTTAAACAACAAATAATTATTTTTCATAGTTCCACAGAGGATGGTAAGCCCAAGATCAGATCAAGGTGGGCAGCCAATTTGTTGTCTAGTAGGGCTGGCTTCCTGGTTTAGAGAAGGTCTTTTCCTCACTGTGTTCTCACATGACAGAGTGGCAAGAATCTTTCTGGAATCTCTTTTATATGAGTACTATTCCCGTTCCTAAAGGCTTTTCCCTCTTGACCTAATTATATTCCAAAGGCCTCCTATAACCATCACCTTGGGGGTTAGGATTTCAACATTGAACTTGGGGGGACACAAACATTCAGCACATAGCAGTAGTAGTCACAGAAGCACTTTTTTTCATATTGTAGAGTTTTACTTATTTTGAAACCAATTATGTGATAGTATATTATTTATTTAAATCTGTAATGATATTACTAGGCATGCGATTTCTATCATTCTATTTGGAAAAATTTTGAAATTACTTTTTTAAAATTTTCTTTTTCAAACATTTTTTTAAAAATTTCTCTTTTAAAATTTGACATGCAATAAAATGTATACCTGAAGATTAATCATATATCAGCAGAGACAAAAGTATTGTGATAAATTCTATTATAGAGAATGAATAACTGGTGTCCAGTGGCCACACACTTAGTGATTCTATTTCTGATCATTTTTATGTTTAATTTTTCATTAAATTTTGGCTTGTGTAATAAAATATCAATTATAAAATCATCTGGTTTTGTTAGCATTTATTCTTTAACAGATGAGGGGTAAAAAATAGATTGTCCTTCCAATTTTTCTAACTAAGTGCTGAAAATCTGTGAAGAGAAGAATTCTGAGGCTGTATAAAAATGTTAAAATGGAAAATATGCCATGTTATAAAAAATTTTCAATGCAGTGAAGAGTGAAAGCAAATGTCTGGTATTTTTTTTTTATCTTGTAATAAGGCATAGTTCTCTCTTCAAACACTTACCTTATATATCTCACTTTTTGTTTCTATCCATATGGTAACCTGATCTGAAATGTTGTAAGCCTTATGGATATGTATTGTTCTAAGAATTCTTAAATTTTAACACAGTCAATGCTCATAACAACAATGCTTACAATATGTTGTAAGTACTGTTACTTCATATATCTTACAATGAGGAAACTGGAGCAGAGAGTAATAAAAGAACTGGCTATGTAGGCATACATAGTGTCCATCTGCCGGGTGTTAGCTACACTCCCAGCAAAAATCAGTCCTTTTTGGCAGGGGTCGTCGCAAGGGTTATGAGAATAATAGAAATAGAAAATAGAGAATATAGAAATAAAAGAAGACACAAAGATGAAAATATAGTTTTAAAAGATGGGGGTCAGAGCTCCAGCATTCTTGTAAGCTGTGAGGCCACGAGTGAAGTCTCCCAGCAGTATTTATTGGTTTAGTAATCAGTTGCTAGTGATAACAGATTTACATAATAACAGGTAGTTTGTTTAGGTTACTAGTCTCCCCTTAAGCTTCTAGAGATCCCTCAATTAATTCTGTCTATGTGAGTAAACAGTTACAAAATCTTTCTAAGACAAACTTTTAAGTCCTAAGATAAAACTATCACTTAGCAGAAAGGCTAAACAGAAATATAGAGGCTCTATATTTCTTTATCTAGTTTTTTGTTGATTGAGACAGGTAGTCAGGAGTGAAGCAGTAACTGTCCCTTAAACCAATTGTTTCTAGCTGCAGGTGACTGTTGACTGTCTGCTGGCACTCTTTGACCAGTTCTCAACCTGTGACCCCATTCCCAGCCTTGTCCTTCGGAGGCATCAGGGGCAAGCCAACAGGTTTGAGACAGCATTGCTATGCAAACGCTCTTGCTCTGTTAGATGCCCTCCTGAGGCAAGGCAGCTTTTGATATGTGAACTAACACGTTCACATATTCCTTCAAGGCAAAGCCCTGGAAAACTCCTGAAATCTTTTATGTCTCTGTATGGTGACATGCATCAGCCAGCTTTACCTCTGGGTAAATCCCCCTTAGTGGGAACTGCACCACCATTTACTCTGGAATACCAGTTCCTGCCCCTTGGGCACTGCAGTATAGCTGCCTTACAACTGCAAGCCCTGAGATGACAGCCACTCTTCCCACGACCAGTTTCAAATGAAACATGAAAGCATCGGTGTGAGATGTAAGATCCTGAAAGTCTGTAAAATGGAGCAAATGATGCAACCTAAAAGTGTGGGGAAGTTAATTCCAGTGGGGATAAACTTTGATCAATAGGAAAAAAAAGAAGACAGAAAGGAGTTATGGAGTTAAATTCCTCTTCTTTTTCTCTTCCATAGACTGCTTCAAGATACAGTTTGTCTGTGTGAAAAAATCTCATGCCTGAGAAGATCGTCTGTTGAGGATCATTCTTATCTTGGCTCTGTGAACCAGCCAACAAGCCCAGTAGCATCTTATTCTCCTTTGTTCCATCTTTCTTTTCTTCCCTTCTCCTTTTCCTCAATCTCTCTCTTCTGGTGTAAATGCCCAAATAAAGCACCAGTGTTTTCATCTTTGCCTCAAGTTATATTTAATAGTAAACAAAGATGTTTACCTATGGTCAACATACCTACTGAGCCAGGATTTAAACCCAGATGTTTGCCTTTATAACTTATACTACTTTCTACTGATGCTAGTAAAAATCATGATGCTTTGTTACAAATATAAAAACAAGCTCTTTGTGCTGAATTTGCATATTCATTTTAACAATCAGAATGTTTTCAGATTCTGGGTTTTATTCATGGCCCAAGATTTCCTCAAGACTTATAATTTTCCCATCACTCTCTTCGGCCATCTGCAGCATGGGCCCTTTTCCTTGGGGGTGCTCCCCTCATGCTTTCAAGATAACTATAGCAGCTACAGAACACAAATTCACATAGCAATATTCAGAGGCAAAATTAACCTTCCTTACTTTTTTGATATTGAAAATCCATTTCATAGAAGACTTCTTACCAGACTTCCCCTAATGTGTCATTGTCCAGAATTGCTTCTCATGCTCATGCCTACACTGATACCTGAGAGATATAGATGATTTCAGAACATTCTCATACACTCTCTGGTAATTGGAACAGAGAACATCTTCTGCTAAGTCATGGCTGTGCAGAAGACTGCAGGTATATAAATAAAACTGAAAGTCTTTTAAAAAGGTTATCTCAAGAATGGAAGTTATGTATATCAGAGCAGGAGCAAAGACAGCCTGAGGCCCTACAACAATGTAAATTACTAAACAAGCCCTGCACTTCCCATCAAAGAATTATGTTACATGTAAGAATAAACTGCCTAGTGCTTAATCATTATATTCCTTGTTATTCACAGCCTTAATCAATACATAACTGATAAGATAGTATAAGAAATTTATACGTGCCTGTATACATACTATGTTGGTTTACTTGAAAGTTCACAACAATTTCACAGTAAAATCTTATAAATGCAAAATGCAGTTCTTAGTAATCTTAAATCATTACCAGAATAAAAATGTTTGAAAATGCAGAATATCTATTATTCTCAATTAGTAGAAATTTTTCACTGTGGTATAGAATTGGGGATTTTCAGTTTTAATAACCATTGAAATCAATATTAACTATGATTTCCTCTGGGGTAATATAGTTCTAAAATATACTGAACCATTTCAACATACATATTTATGACTAATTTAAATATTATTCACTTTTCTGTGCCTTTCACTGCTGATGATTTATATTTCAGATTAGTTTATCAAGTCATTTTTCAATATGTAAATCCCACTATATAAAAGCCTCACCTCAATTTATTGAATAAAACCAAACTTATTCTTTGTACTTCTCTCTGAAACAACATATTTTTACACTCTAAAATTGCCAAAAATAAATCCTCACCATATCCACTACAAGGGTAGACAGCAATTTTTTGTCCTTTTAATTAAATTATCATTGTTTTATCTTAGACTGGAGAAAGAGAAGTTAGTCAATAAACTGGATGTGATGAAACTTAAATTTTGTTACTTTTATGGTTTTCAAATGTATTCTATATTCAGATAGTAAAGCTGGATTTAATATTTTTAATATTATAATTGATGTTTTTGTATTTAGTAGTAACATTTTTAGTGAATACACTATCATAATTAATATTTTCTTAGCTTAAAAACAGCATTTTTCATTGGTAAATTAGAATAATGTATCACTGAATATCCACTATCCTGATGTGTAACTGTGCCAGGATGCACACTATTAATATTAGAAGGGACTTTGAAAAAATGAAGAAATAATTAATAATTCATATTTGCCTATTACCTGTAATAAATTAATAGGAAGCGGGACGCTTATATATCTCTCAAGCTTTATGAAGGTGAAGTCATCTTAGTTCATATTCCCTAAGGTTGAAGATTCACAACACTTGCAAATAACATTAGTTCTTTAATAACAATAATTCTTTAATATATAAGCTTTAAAGTAAAAACTCATTACAAACCTTCAGTGAAAAATCTATTAATAAAATACAAGCATACTTCTCATTGCCTTTTGCCAATTAGCAAATGCTTTTCCTAGAGGTCATCTTCTTATAAAATATTAAATAATGAGTAATGTAATATAATGTACTAAATTCCATGAATAACTCTTCTGATAAGTATATCTTTAAAATATGGGTAATTTTTTAATGCTTAAAAGTACATCCTTCAATTGTAAAAAATCAAATATTCTAGACAGCAATAACAAAATATAAATGAAAAACTTTGTGTGGCAAAGTAGTTCCAAAGTCAGCTTTCAACATGAAGATATATTTCAAAACTTAATGAAATGAATTTGACCTTAATTTTAATGATTGTACCAGATGAAAGAAGGAGGAAATAAAGCATAGTACCCAACCAATATGGAAAGTACAATATTGTAATATGCATACAGCTAAGATCCCTAGATATTATACTTCACTGCAAGGTTGAACAAGAAATAAACTTGCAAAGCAGAAATTAGCAGTAAATATACCTTCTTATTTTGACCTAGACATAGACATAGAGTAATGCAGAAAACAAAAAAGAAATCTTGTTTGAAAATACAGACCTCACAGGGCAGCAGTTATGTGGAGTCATGGTGTAAATATAAAGTATTTATATGATTCTAAAACACATGGATAATTTCATTTAAAATAGTCTTCTGATGATCTTGATTCCATACAACCAATCAAAGACCATGGGATCAATTTCAGAAGGAAAACAATGTCGCATTGACCTTAATCATTACAGAACATTATAAATAAACTTCAAAGAGACTTTGTGGCCAAAAGTCACATAATGCTCAATTAAAGAAGAAATAGTGAGAGTGAGTTAGCAAAAGGAATAGACGTTTGCAACAGACATGAATAGTGTAGATGTTGATGAGACACAGTAATAGGTATATTTAAAAGATTTTTTTAAAGTATAAAAAAAGATTGAAAGTATGATAAATCATCAGGAAAATATCTAAAATAATTAATAAAATGTGTGGCTTTATAAAAGAGCCAAAAAAACCTTATATATATGGAAAAACATAACAACCAGATTAAAGACCTAGTGGATTAGATAAACAGCATATTAGATACAACTGAAAAAAAAAGAGAAAAAATAATTAACTTGAATATAGACCTAATTAAACTATTGAAAATGGAATCAAGAAAGTTAAATAAGTGAAAAACTGTGAAAAGGCAGTTCAACAATGTGTAGAATAGGGTAAGTTGACATATCTATCTGATCAGAGTTGCCAAAGGACCTAGAGAATGAGAAACAAAACGAATGTTCTCAGAAAAGATTAAAAACTTTTCAGAATTATTAAAAATCACCCACAAATTTCAGATTCAGAAAATCTAGTGATACTCAAAATGGTTAAAAAAGAAATGTTCCACCCAAATACTAATCAGGCCTGACTCTGCTCTGACTTGGCTGGGGGAAGGACAATATATGTAACCTAAACATTTGTACCTCCATAATATACTGAAATAAAAAAGAAAAACAAAAGAAATCTTTACCTCAATCTACCTCGAAAACCAAACTCAAAGGAAAAATCTTTTTTAAAAAGCTGAGGCAGGAGGATGGGTGGTGGTGGGGTCGATTTCACACTTTGAGATCTGATCATTAGACCAATGCCATGCGGGGAACTTAACAAAATTTGCCTTTGGATCTTGTAGTTGGACAAGTCTGTGTTGGCCCAGTATATTTTGTATGCCATTCTCATAGTGGGGGAATTTTACCTATTTCTTTAATATTCTTTCAATGTGGAAGCTAGAAATGCATTACCATTGATTATAAATAAACAAATATAATATAGGTGCTGCCAATCAGATGCACTTCTGTAAGACTTCCATTTATAAAGAGAAATGTGTAAGCAAATAACTGTGGATTACATTTTTTTTTTTTTTGCTGATGTGATGGTAGAAGATTTTCTGACTTTCAGAAGCAGGAATTGGTGACTTACTGGAACCTGAGACCCAGAATCAACTGCTCAAACTACTGTGACTATTTCTCCATTATAGTTTTGCCTTTCTTCTTAGATTATGCTCCTCTATTCTGAACTTGAGTCCAACTGGCAAGTTTGTGATTCAGCAAATATTATTTAATAAATAAAATGTGCAGCTCAACTTGCAAGAGTAGGCTTTAATGTTTTCTTCTAAGAATATTGCTTATTGCAGAAATTGAAATTTATTGTGGTTTCAGCTTTCAGACCCTCAAGGAATGAGAATCAATGATATGTTACCTGGCTCCACTGTATTTGAAGAGCATCAAATATCCAGCTGGTATTAGAGTATGGGACTCTAACAATCCATGGCATACATTAGCTAAATGATCTGTAATGAAGTGTAAATTGAGATCAAGTCTTTGGAATACCTAACTGGCTGTAGACAAAAAAAAAAAAAAAAATCACAAGTTTCAAGAGGAATAAAAAGAACTGGCTAATTGGTTTCTCTATATGCATTAGTTTACAGAATAAGAATGGCCTTTTAGCTAAAGTCTTAAGTTTTCAGATATAAGAAGTAGATACTTTCAATAATCATGCTAAAATTTTTTTAAAACACCCATCATTTCTTCTAGTTATAGGACTAAAATAGCCAAACAAAACCTCAAAGAAATATCAGACTAAAAATAGGTTTGATCCATAGCTCACTGAGTTTCTTATGTGATAGGACACCATTATGTAAACCATGGGACTCTGGGAATTGGAAATGTAACATGTAGCAGAATTTATAAGACTGAATTGATAGATATCTTAGGCATCTAAATCCCACTGAGCTTCATTTCCATCATAAGCAGCCCTTCCTACCCTGTCTCACAAGGGTCACAAGTTGTGTTTTTTTATTATTTCTCCTTTCCTTGCTGTACTGGAAAACCTTAAAGTGATCTTGCCATGAAGAAATTAATTGCCTTTGTGTCTCATACCCATTGTGAGTCACTGTCCATAAGTATAACTAGAGTTACATTCTAACATTTTCTCCAAGTGAAATACAAGATTTCAACCCTGACAGGAAAAGGTTCATCTTCCAAAAAATTGAAAAATTTTGCTATTTCATATAAACCAAAATTCTGAAAATAAGTGTATATACTGACAGTGTTAGAACAAAAAGGAGGAACATAATTTTAGATGAGATTAAATTATTGATGTGAATGAAACTATCAGAAATTCTGGATGCAGTGTGCCAGATTGGAAAATATGAATAGTTCTAATTATTTTCCGGTAGGTTGACCGGAACCTGGTTTTGACAGCAGCTTATACTGAGATGCCAAAATTTTTTTGTTCTAATGTGAAGACAGTAATTCAAGGATTTAGAGTGACACAAATGTTGAAGTAGAATTACAATAAGTGATCTGTTTACCCAACTTTCAATAATGCCCTTCAAGGAAACCCTAAACCCATTCCCTCATCACGAACTAGATCATTCTTATGGGATTTTACTGAGGTGAAAGCCAGAAATACTAAAAGATATTGCTATTGGTTCTTTTCTATGATCCATGATGGTGATGATAATGTCATTAGAATGGATTACCAAATTTTAAATAAGATGGTGTCATGGGCTGAATTGTGTGCCCCTCCAAATCCATATGTTGGGACCCTTGTGACCTGTACCTTTAAATATGACTATATTTGAATATAGGGTCTTTAAGGAGATAATTAGGTAAAATGTCATAGGAGTTTTCTTAATTCAATATGGCTGGTGTTTAATAAGAAAAGGAAATTGGAATACAGACACACACAGACTGATGGATGACCGTGTGAGGACACAAAAAGAAAATGGATACTTACACACCAAAGAGAGAAGCCTCAGAAGAGACCAAACCTGTTGGTTTGGACACATTTTTGGACTTCTGGCCTTTAGGACTGTGAGATGGTAAATTTCTATTGTGTAAATTATCCAATTTGTGGTATTTTGTTACATTAGACCTAGCAAATTGATACAGATAGTTGCATGAATACTGGCTGGCAGAAACCAATCAGCTTCATTTACCTAATAGAGAGAAGGAGATATTATAATAAATATCTGAGCATCTTAACTGATTTGTATCTTTGATGGTAGCTAAAAGTATTCTAGAATCCTTTGGCCCTAAGTATATTAGATTCCACTAAGACTAAGGTGTTCCTTTATATGTATAATAAAATATTGTATCTGCAGAAGAAACACCTAATCTGAGCCTGGAAGTTTAATTTCAGTATCCTCATATAATTCTTTAGCATGTGTTGTCATGTCACAAAGCCAAATCCCCTTCATTTGGATGGGAAAAAGTTAGGATGAGAAATTTGATAAAATATTCTGTGACAATAACATAAGATTGTGTGGTAATGTTTTGTCATACTGCTCCCAAGGGATTTCTTTCTCTCTCTCTCTCTCTCTCTCTTTTTTTTTTCTTTTTGCTATAGAGACTAGATAGGGGAAAAGGTAAATAGCAGATATTTCAACAAGCATTTTGATTAATTTAGCCTCTTTCCTTCAGTCATCACAATGAACTCTCAATGGATTAAATAAAGCATGGCCATGGTGACAAGATTTGGAGAGTACAGATGGGATCAAATATATGGACTTCCTTTCACCACAGTTGGCCTTGCTCTTGCCAATGCTAAGTGCCCAATGTGCCAAAAAGTTCAACTCCAACTCCCTACATGTTACAATACACAGGGATGACCAGCCAATCAACTAGCTGAGTAAGTGACAGGTTGAAACATTGTAATATCCCTTGAATCATTAAGGGTCAGCAAGTTTATGTCACTAAAATAATATTCTGGGGTTTAGTTGACTTCATTGATTAGATATCTCTGGCAGAAAAATTATCTATGAAATTATTTAATACCTTAATATCCATCTCTCCTATACAACATTGCTTCTGACCATGTACAACAAAAAGATTCAGGCCATGGACTGAGCCTAATAAGGTCTTTGACATTACCACCTCACTCATCCACCAGAGGAATTTTGAGAGCCTTTACTAAGTTTCAGTCAAAGGTGCCAGTTTGTAAGAGAGGTTTGCTATCTTAATGAATGTGTTATATGCTTTGAAGCAGAAACCAGAACACTGTGATCTTTCACTACTAGCCATAATACACGTGCTTAGAAAGGAAGAATATGGATTTGGGACAATCCATATTGTCCCAAATAGACATTTTTCATGATCAGTTTAATATCTCATTTGCACATTTATTTGCTTCTTATTTCCATGACTTCATGACTTCTGGTTTGATGGTTTCAAGAAGGAGGTGTGTAATCTATGGCCTGCAGGCCAAACAAGGCCTACAGGATTTTGTTTGTTTTTTTAAATTTTATTGGAACACAGCCGAAACTGTTTACTTGTTGTCTATGGCTGCTTTCATGCAATCACATGAACTGAGTAGTTGTAAAAGAAACCATATGGCCTGGAAAGCATAAAATATTTACTATCTGGACATTTACACAAATAGTTTGCCTACTCTTGGTTTAAATTTTATACTAACATGGAAATACATCAAATGTGGTCACCAGAGAATGCAACAATGGCTTCGTTGAAATAAAAGCTAAAACATCAGCTTCTAACTTGGGGTTTTTGATGCCACTATTTGAACTGACAAAATGAAGGCTTCCATCATTGAATTAAACAATTATATAGATTATAAAGGCAAATAGTTTGCTGCTACATAATGAAAAAATATATACCTGGAAGTGAATAATAAAAGTGATTTGAAGACTTCTATGAGTAGGATCAGCAGGAACTCAGATAATTCAGAAATAAAAGTTTGGATCACCTCATCTGATAACAAACTTAAATCAAACAATTGAGGTGCTAACTTAAAGCTTTGAGATGTGCACAGGATAGCAGAGGAAGAAGACATCAAATACCAATTGTAGCTATGTGACCAATTGTAAAGCTAAGTACTAAATTATTTACTCATATACTACATTCACCACAACATATATTTATGTATGTATTGGAAGTAATTTTCCTGCTCCTCAGTTGACTCCTTCAGTTACTTCATTTACTTATTTTTATAGTGTTAAGCTTTAAAATTTGTGTGTAGACTTAAATGCACATATAGTAATAACATTCATCCGGTGTTGGGCAGGTCAGAGACAGGAGGAGGAGATGGGTATATACACACCTAATGGGTGCAATGTGCACCGTTTGGGGGATGGACATACTTGAAGCTCTGACATGGATGGGGCAAAGGCAATATAGGTATCCTAAACATTTATACCCCCATAAAATGCTGAAATAAAAAAAATAAAAAAAATTTGTGTGTAGAATAATATAATGATAAAATGGGAATAAAACAAAAGAAAAATGGATAGCACTCAGAAATTATGAGAAATGAATCAGTAAATGATGAGACTTTGGGTTACTTCACTTTTAAGAAATAAGTGATAAAAGGCCATTGCATTAATTATCCTTCATACTTCATTTTCTGTAAATGGTACCACATATAGTAAAATGTGACCAGAGCACTCTGTTTAAGTCATGTGCAATACAGTGGCCTGGAAAGTCAGCACATAGTTTACTTTTATTTTTAAACTGGTATTATAATATGTAACGGAGAAACATCTTTTTTGTTGCTGCTCTGATTATTACTATTGTTTAGACATTGAATTATGGAGAAAGGTATACAGTAATATTGGAGAGCTAAGAGATGGACTCTAGCGGATATTTATTATAAATAGAGTCTCCTTACATCTCCTTAACCCTTTAACATGAGGGATCTCCCTGCCCTGATTACAAGCTAGTGTTATTCTTTTATAGCATTATTTGAAGGTAGGACACAGGCAGGTAATTTAGGCCACTCAATCAGGTACACCAAAGTGGAGTTTTGGTTCAGAAAAAGAGGAACGTAAAAAGTTGAAGCAAATTGGTATTCATGACTTGGTTGAGTGATAGGGCCATCAGTGACTCAAGTTTTGTGCTGAGCTCTAGAGGCAGTGGGATACAGGCAGCCTTAAGGTAAGTTTGGGCAATGTTCTCAAAGACTCACAGAAAGTGTCTCTATGAGTCTTTAAGATACACAATTTTATTTTTTTCAAAATCCTTCTTTTTCCTGATAGAGTGGTGTTTGTTTCTAGCATGTAGGAGTCCTGGATGATAGAATACTTTCTCATTGTAGCATTAGTGAAGTGGGCAATGGTGAACTGAACAGCATAATTACAAAGTAACAAATTGCTTCAAAGATGATTTCTATTATATATGTAATTGTATTGATACTATTTGTGAATAATTTTTATATATTTGGAAAGAAAGAATGAGAATATTTTTGATCCATCTTAGTAGAACATATTCTTTTATCAATCATTAAATATCTTATCCGCTTATTTAATATAAATATCACAATTTCGGGTACATTATTTTACTCATATTCAAAATTTGTCTTGAAAAATTCAACTTTCAAACAGTCATCACCAGACAATTATTCAAGCCATATTTCTAACAACTGAAAAATTCATAGAAATAAATAACTTGTTATAGAATTTATCCTGTTGGTAAAATTCACTCTAAGTCGCATACTCATTTTATTTTACCTTATGACAATTTGTCACTTTTAAGTTAAATTTTCCTATTTACAGTTTTTACATTTTTTAATAAGAAAATATTTGATAAAATATTAACAGCCATATTGTATATGGTGTTTCATTTATATTTTATTTTATGTGTATAAATCTAGCATTCCAATATTCTGTACTTATTCTGAGTGGATTGTTATTTTTTGATCTAGTTTATTGAATATGTTTTCAAAATTGTAAACACAGATACATAATATTTGTGGCAGTGTTCCAAATTAATGAACTAATTAACACACCATATGTGACAGTCTACCAATATATGCATCAATGAAATAGCATCTGTGTTTTGTGTGTGTGTGTGTGTGTGTGTGTATGTGTGTGTACATGCATGTGCTGAGGAGATGGAATGATAGGGAAAATGCAATAAAATGATCAATCATTTTCATTATATTTAAAATTTCATGATACATATAAGACTATATAATGAAGAGATAGTATGCATTAAAGACTTCACTATATAATTTAATGTTTCTATAAATCCTAATGTATTGTAATGTAAATTAGCATATTCTATATTTCACACAATGGTAGTGCAATTCATAGGCTTTTATAATTAAACGTTTCAATAATAAGATATTAAGCTAAAGTTATAATTCAATTAGCCTTTGAGTAGAAAAATCTGTGTTAATTTTTTTTAAAAGATGTTGTTTCCATGTGTTCTTTTTTAAAATTATGGGAATATAATTTTGTTAATATTTTAAATATATGTTTAATTTTTTAAAATATAAATGTGATTATTATCTTTTTAATGACACAGGACTGGGAACTATCAGCCTCAAACCTTTTAGGAATAAAGAAATTTTCACATAAATAAATTCACTGAGGGGTTGTAGTTTTCTTTTAATGAATATAGACATTCTAATTGATAAAACTTATATCATCAATCATCTATTGTGTATATTTCTACAGTTATCCAATAGCCAGTATCTTATAGAAAATACAAATTAATAATGAGAACAAGAACCGTAAATTTGTGGTAAAAAATAAATGGTCATTCTCCTACTTCTATTCTAATGGAATGAAAAAATAAAGTTGAAATGATAAAAGATGGTATAAAAGTCCTTAAAACCTACTGCCCAGCTCCATAATAAATTGGTAAGAAGGTAAGACATGCAAAGTCAAGAAGGTAAGACATGCAAAGTGCTATTTCCCAAACATATGCCTTCGTATCGATACCTCACATTGAGGCTGAATGGGGTGGCTCATGCCTTTAATTGTAGCACTCTGGGAGGCCAAGCGGGACTATTGCTTGAGTTCAGGAGTTTGAGACCAGTCTGAGCAAGAGCAAGACCCTGTCTTTAATAAAAAATAGAAGAATTAGCTGGCTGCCATGGCGTGCACCTATAGTTCCAGCTACTCTGGAGGCTGAGGCAGGAGGATCACTTGAGCCCAGGAGTTTGAGGTTACAGTGAGCTATGATGACACCATTACACTTTATCCAGGGTAATAGGGCAAGAGTCTGTCCCAGGAAAAATAAAAACCAAAAAAAACCCCTCACATTGTATGTATGCAATCTCCAGAAAACAACAACAGCAACAGCAACAACAACAAATAAACAAAAACTTGATAGGAAGTAGAGAGTAATGAGAGGTGGCGCAATGCATTTTCTAAGGTGTGGTGCAAACCCAGACTTTCAGACATATTTTTCTCTTTTTATTCATTTGTTTTTTATTTGTATATATGAAAAAATAAGAGAGATACAAGGACACATAACTTTGAAAGTATAGAGGAAATGGACAAATTCCTGGAAACATACAACCTCCCAACACTCAGTCAGGAAGAAATAGATCTCCTAAACTGACCAATGATGAATAATAAGGTTGAAGCAGTAATAAAAAATATTTCACCAAAAAAAGCCCCAGACCAGGTGGATTCACAGCTGAATTCTACCAGACTAACAAAGAAGAGCTGATACCCACACTGCAGAAATTATTTCACAATATTGAGAAGGAGAGACTCCTCCCAAACTCATTCTATAAAGCCAGTATCACCTTGATACCAAAGCCAGGACAGGGCACAGCAAAAAAGAAAACTACAGACCAATATGCCTTATGAATATACATGCAAAAATCTCCAATAAAATACTAACATACCGACTTTAACACTAAAATAACCTACCATAACTAAGTGGGCTTCATCCCAAGGGTGCAAGGATGGTTCAACATATGTAAATCAAAAAAATGTGATTCACCACATTAAACGGAAGTAAAAACAAAGAGCATATGATGATCATCTCCATAGATGCAGAAAAAGCATTCAACAAAACTCAGCACGCTTTTATAATAAAAACCCTCAACAAACTAGGTATGGAAAGAACACATATCAAGACTATGAAAGCCATATATAACAAAGCCACAGGCAATATCATGCTGAATGGGGAAAAGTTGAAAGCATTCTCACTAATATCATGATTTTGGATTACTTATCTTGCATTTCATGGAATTCATTTTGATTGGTATCTGTTGTTAGGCAATTTCTGTGGGCCTTAGGTGATGTTTTATTTCCTTGCTTTCTCATTTTTCTTTTATCCTTCCATTAATATTTTCTCATTTTGTGTACCAGGACTTGGATGCCAACTCAGCAATCTTTGGGCCCCAGGGGTGGCAGCAGTGGGCTCAATTTTGCTGTTTTTAGGCCCCAGAGCAGCTTATGCTGGAAGTGGTGTTATTGGGTCCTAGAGGGCCAATTCTTGGGTCTGCATTGGCTTGCTTAAAAGATAGTAGTGGAAGCAGTGTGCCAGGTGTGTGTAGGGGTTCTCAGCCCCTGGGGCAGCTGGTGTAATGTAGGTCATGGCAGTAGTGGCAATGGATCAACCCACTGAGTCCCAAATGGTCTGTGTTGGAGTTGCTGGTATCTGCAAGAGGTTGAGAAGCCTAGTCTACAGTTGCAAAGCTGCTCATAGGAGGGTGGTAGGTATGGTCCTAAGTTTACTTCAGAGTTTTTTATCTTTTCTGTATTCCCCCCCCCCAGGTGGTGGCTGCTGTCCAAGTGGAGTGTGTAGCCCAGTGTTAAACTCTGAAAATGGCACTGGCTCTGGACCTGTGACCAGAGAGGGCAAGATCTTGCTTACACAAGCACCATGGGCAAACAGCTGCGGTGAGTGTGGTCCACTTGCATGCTGGTCTCTCAGCAGCCTGTTGCAGAGAAGTGGATATTGTCCTAGGTATGCCTAGGAGAACATGGTTTTCTTGTGTCTCCTTGGCCAGGTGGTAGCTGCAGTCATATTAGCCCAAACTTAGTCTGGTGGCAGGACACAGCCCAGCCTTAAACATCCAAAATGGCACCTTAGCCTTGGGACCAGAGAAGGTAGGGCCCCTTCCAGGCAAGCAGCATGGGCAAAAAGCTGTGAGTAGTGTGGTTCATTCATGTCTCAGTCTTACCGCAGCCTGCACCATAGTGGTGGTGACCTTCCCAATGGTGCATGGAAATCTCCAGTCTCCTTTCCTTCTCTTAAAGGCAGTGCAGTGGCAGCAGCCACATCTGTAGGTACCTAGTATTTCTCTCACTAATAGTTTAAAATATATATTTAAATAAGGAATATTTTACTCTTTCAAGCTTGTAAATAAATTGAGGAAAATTAGCATAAACAGTATGAGAAAATACAAGAAATCAGGAGCACTAGATTGGAGATAATATAATAATCTATTCATTAGTTTTAACATAACATATATGTAACTGAGGCAAATTAGAGTGCAATAGGTATGGTGAGTTTTCTGGGCTGCTGTGAAGTTTCTATCACCCCTTTTGCTACTAGGAGGCACAGGGTAAATTTTTGGGAGTGATGGTAATTCTACCTTGATTGATTTGGTCATTATAGGATTATAGGTTTATTACACCTCACAGAACTATATAACAAAAGTATAAATATTACTACACGTAAATTGTTTCCTAATTTTTTAAAAGACTCGGAACTATTAAAATACAGGAGTGGCATGACTTTATTCTGTAAAAATCAACTACATGAAATTCTAAAATAACAGACTTTTTAATGAAATTAATGGCCCAGAATTGATAAAGTAATGATTCTATTCAAGACCATCTTCAAATTGTCTGTTCGGTTCTGTTTAATTTTACCTTTATTTTCTCTGTGCCATGCTGGCATCCACTGTTCTGGTTAATATTTGTATTTTGCATCAAAATGTTACTTCTCAATTCTTCAACTACCTCAATTGACTTTTCATTACCCAGAGTTTATCAATAGCATACTATTCTATTTTTGCTTCTATTTTTTTTCATATTAATGATCTACACAAAATTATTCCAAGTAACTGAGCTCTGCTAATTCCTTCTAGAACAAGACACTTGTAAAATTACAACTTGCAAAAAAACACAATGGATTTGATAGCCTCCAGTGCTTCTGCAAAGATAAAATGTGAGCTGAATATTTGGGGCATTCTTAAGCTGTCCTTGAGTCACTGGTTTATTTTCTTTTTCTTAAAAATCACACACAAGACAACTATAAATCTCTTACAGCAATTGGGCTAATAAGGTTCTTCACTCACTATTCTCTAGAGTGTTTCTATGCAAACGTTAGCCCGATAATTGTACACTGATCAGGAACCTAAAAACGGGATAGTAATAAATCAAAAAACAGATAAAATGGGGATGTTAGCATACTCAATATCCATCTGATAAGCAGGTATTTATATTCCCAGTATACACAAAGATGGCCCATAGAATATGGAATGTGCCACTATAGAGATATGAATAAACTGCAATATGAGTTGATCTCTTTTATCTGTTTTTAACCACATCTGAACACTATTTTAGGATTTTAACCTTTCTTAAATAGTATTTATGCTCCTCTGCTCATTCCTGATATGCAAACACAATTGCTGTCATTTTAGTAAACAAAGAAATTTATGTTGCTTTTTAAATTTTAGCTCAATATTATCAAAATAGGAAAGATGGCTTGCGGCAGATAACAGGATATCAGCATATAACATCATTAAGAAAAGAGAATGCAGAGTCTTTTTGTACAATGAAGTCACTTTTTTAAGGACAATATATACTCTTGTGGCCTTGTTGCCTAAGATATCTAATTTTAGGTTAGTTACTATGTACTATTGCTCATTTTATGAAAATGAAGCTGAAATATTTCCTTTATTACCCACATAATAAGTTACCAAAGAGGATATTATACTTAAAGTGGTTCCTTTTCTAAAGCTTCCCAATTAATAGAACTTATATTCTCTAAATTCAATTCTATTATGTGATTATACATTTAATAAAATGTATTTAAATAAATAAAATATGTAAATACAACAATGCATTAAAATATATAAAATATGTATTTTATAGTGGGATTTTAGCAAAAATATTTTAAACTTTTGAATTCATAAATTATGTTTATATTCAATAATTATATTTTATTTCCAGTTATAAGATATACATATATTAATTTTAATTACTTTAGTGTATATAACACTAAATAATCATTTAAAGTGAAATATTAAAAATTAAATAACAAGTTTTAAGAATCTATCACTTGCTTCTTTTTTCTTATTCTACCTTTAGCATAATATATAAATGTACATGAATAATGTCTGCTTCAAATTAGACACCTTAGGATGCATAGGCTTATTTCAAAGCTGGAAACACTGTCAAGTCACTTGTATAAAATTTGGGACTTTGATGTGAGCTTTCATGTGTTCTTTCCAACTTGTTAAGTGGTGGACATTTTCTTTATCAAAGACTACCCTGGCCATATCCATGTGACCATGAGATGCAAAGATGTTACCCCTAAGGACACCTTACACCAAGAAATTTGGAATTGTATGGAAATACACATGCACACATACATACACATACTCATACACAAATTCTTCTTGAAACAAAAAAAGTCATGTGCAAGAAATCAGTTCCAATACAATCTCATGATATAATTGAAAACAACTTTCTTTTCCCTAAAGGAACTGATTTTCATGTAGTGAAATAATGAAGCATTACTCTCACCTTGGTAAGATTCAAGGTGATCTTTTCTAATCGATTCCTACTGAAAGCAATGAATATAATAGTGCAGCAAAAGAAAACAACAAAAATGTATAAATTCTTTAACATGCCCTTAGCAAACATACATTTAAATCACAGGTTGAGTTCTAGTGTGTAAAACAGGAGAATAGCACAACCAATATAAAGAAATAATTAATTAAATCAATTTAATTTTATTTGATTGTATATCTTCACCAGCTTTTTGGATAAGACTACTTTTCTAGTTAAATGCTACCTTAACAGAAAATTGTCAAAGACAGGGAAAACAATAATTAAATTTAATGAATTCATATAAGTTTGAAGAGTTCTCCAGTGGAAAAATGACTTGTCTTGGTTTTTCTCCCTATAAATTTATTATTTAAGAAATATCACTAAAATTAAAGACTTTAAGAAAATATTTTACATATTTAAAAATAATTCTTCAGCATGCTCAAATTATCTCCCTCCAAATTTTAAGAATTTATAGCTATTTAATCAATGACTTTCTTAACACTGCCAGGAAGAACAATAGTTCCAAAAATTAGTTACAATGGAACTGGAAGTATAGCTCCCACCATTGTGATTACTGCACAGCTTAAGTATTATCAACATAATTTATCACTAAGAGAATTATGTTCTAAGAGGTATCACAAAGTTGATTTATAAGCATTAAGTTGAAAATGAAAATAATCTTTGAAGCTTTTCTTAGTGCTACATTTTTATAAAATTAGGTATTTTTTCTATTTTAAAAGTATATAAATACTTTTCCTAGGTTAAATGATATAAATTTATATTTATCCTTCTTCAAAATTTTTCAATATGCTTAGGTTTATAGCTAATAAATGACATGAGAAATTACCTAAGCAAAAAATAAAACTACTTTGTCCACTCAAATAACTTGGGTAGTTTAGTATTTCTATATATCAAATTTTATAAGTTATCATATCTGAAGTTTTTTTACTCAGGCATTTTAGCCCTAAATCACTTGTGCTGCCAGGTTTAAAAGTCATACTCTACCATTCTCAATTCACAGAGGAACAGACAGCAGGGAAATAAAGTATATTAAGATAATCAGCAAGCTGGAGGGTATAGAATAGAACAGGGAATTGCAAATCAGTGGCCAAACAAAATAAAACAAAATAAATTTTTAAAAAATCATTAAGTATAAAAAGTTGCTGTGGTGGTGGTGGTGGTGGGGTGGTTGGGAGAATGCTAGAGGAAACAAAAATCGCCACAAGCAAGATTCACCATAATCATTCAAGGAAGGCTTGTGCGAGGATATTAAATCTGCCTAGGAGACCTGAGCTACAGGCTTTTGGGGAGGTAAAGCAGAAACAGACGATGATCTGGTAATATATTGCTGGAGGACTCAGATCTCTTAGGTGTGATGAGATGATAACAATAACAGTGAAAGAAAAAAAAAAAAAACCCTGATGGAATCCAGGAAATGCGCTTAAAAATTTTTATATAAAAAAAATGACATTTACACAGTAAGCCTCTTTGGTCTTTAGGGAATTGCAATTTTGTATCATCGTATCAACAATGTAATAGCATTAGAAATTTCCATTAGAAATTAGATCATTATTTAAAAATACCAACATTCAAAATTTTTCAAAGGGAAATTCATGAGTTTCATTTTCCCCCAAAGCAGTGATACAGGCAGATAGGTTTTATAGATTTATCAGGAACCAAACCAGGGGAAGAAGGTGAAGTGGTGTGCAGGGGTGCCAGGAAGAGTGACACTCCTTCAAAACCTGTTAGATATGGACATTTTATCATCTTCTTACTAAACTCTAGCTTTACTTTGTATCCAGTTTCATAATCATTGAGTCACAAGTTCAAATGTATGCCTCAGTCAGTTTAAATTCTTGTATTTGCTTGTTTTTTAAATTGTTAAAATACGCCCATTTGTACAGATTTTTTTTGTCTTCTTTGATGCTATCTCTGGCCAAGTGGGTAATATGAAATATCTCCTAAAATGTACAGATATTGCAACAAAGCAGTTTCATTTAAATAATGTGTTCACCATATGTCGACCCATATTCTTGAGTGCTACAGAACTCTCTGGTTTACAGATAATATTGAGGTTAGTTGATCTCACCACATTGAAAAGACATTAATGTTGATTTGTCCCTACTACATGGAAGAAACAGGAAATTGTGTTTTTACAGCAACCTAGAAAGAAAGAAAAAGTATTTTTTTTTAGTGCTTCATCAAAATTGGTATATTTAAGCATCTATTTAAATATTATGACCTTCAAGCCTTTGGATAAACAAAGTCAAGACTATTTGTTGATGACGCTGTTCTTCTAATTCCTGGTTTAAGTCCATTTTTACACGGACTTAGTGTTTGTTATGCTTTTTCCACAAGTTTCTTAACACACTTATGCTTAGGAGACATAATATAATTTGATTGTGATACAAGATGAATTAAAATTATATTTGCTATTTGCAAAATCAGAAGATGAACTTCTACTTACAAATCTATGCCCCTTAATAGTTTAATTGGAATCATCTTAATTAGAATCTTTGACACACAAAATTTTGGGTGAAGAGAGCCTATTTTGCAGAAAATATGAGACATAGAAAAACACATCTTCATTACTAAGGATTGCAATATATTGAAAAGTTCTTTACCTGAGTTATTATTCCTAGAACTCTTGTTTTCACATGTACGCAAATAAAACCCATTCCATTAGTGACATTAGCAATTTAGGTGAAAATTAACTAATTAGCAGCTGCCTTTACTAACTTGTGTCCTTTTCATTTTGATTTCTGCAAATGTTTTCATTTTGGAACTCCTCCAGTTCCTTAAGTATGATTTAGTGCTAATCAATTTTACTTAGACAACTAGGAAAGTGTGATATATGCTCTACCAATATTTGCTCTGTGTGTGTGTGTGTGTGTGTGTGTGTGTGTGTGTGTGTGTATTCTAGTATTTGAAATGGAAAGAAAATATAAGGGACAGTCCTACAGATCTCTGGAGTCACTTGGCGTATCAATGACCCCATTAAATAGACTTAGACTCTCTCTGTTCCTGAGATCCAAATCAAGCCATTCATCCTGGCATTGGTGAGAGAAAACAGAGATTTCACTTTTCCTGTATTTATTGCTTTGTAATCCTCTCTTTTGAGAAATCTATGAATGTAACTTACAACACTCTTTCTATTACTCTATTGTCACTCTTGATTCTTTCACACATATCTGACTTAATATAAGAATAAAGGAAATGTTAGCACGGCTTATGTGATACTCATAACATTTCCACCTAAATTCAATATCGACAACAAATTGTCTACATGTTTCATTTGCAAGTAATCTGAAAAAAATCCATTAATGTTCATTCTCTGCCTAGGGCAGCCAGATCAGCTCACCAAGGGAAACTTTCTGGAGTAAAAGGGGAAAGGGCCTGAGAATGAGGCACACTTGGCTTTGAACTAAATGCAAACACCCGTGTTTAGGTGACAAGTTACTGAACTTCTATGTTGGCCTTAGTTTTCTCAAGTGAAATGTGAATGGTCATATATTAATAATCCCAGGGTTTTAAAAATTCATAAGATGCATGACTGTAAGGTAACCATAATGCAATCAGTTTCTTTCCTTCACTAAGTTCCCAGTAGTGTTGATTTACTAATTCTACAGCTGTGACACAGTGTAATGATATTTTTCTGATATAATAATAAACATTAACACATTTTTAAAAAGTGTTTGTTATGCTTTTTCCACAAGTTTCTATAATTGCAAGGGTAGACTAACACTTTTTATTTTATTGACGAGCATAATGATTACTTTTATTAAGCTGGAAATATGCTTAAATTCCTTCACATTTAATTCATACATTAATTAGGAATGAATGTGTATTTATTCCCTGACAGGTGGATTATATAAGAAATTAGAATTTATCTACTTTTTACACATTTCACATTTTTTTCATGGAAAATTTATTTTTATCTAGAGCAAAATAAGAGAAACTCATTTTTCCTGTGGTTATTTGGTCAGTGTGAAATTTCTTTAGTTCAGTGTCAGTTTATAACTAATGTAAGCACTATTTTCTATTTACCTATGCATCCATGATTGCAAAGTAAATAGAATATGTATTGTTTCTTCTGACAGAATCATGCTTTCTCCAAGAATTAGAGAAAGACAATAGCTATTTATGGAGAAGCCAGTGTAGCTATATCCTCTCTTTTCTCTGAAACACAAGATTCATGTAGTTAACACATTTCATGTGTGGCCAATAATGCATAGATTCCTTCTTCTAACTTCTTAAGGCTTACAGATCTTGATTTTTCATTGCAATTGAGGATGTTGTCAATGTTAATTGGAAGAGTTTTGAATTACCTCTTGAGATATTTTACATTTGATATGATTTCTAATCTTTCTCCTCTGATCATTCGATTTAAGCTTATCACTAAATTTAAAACCCTTTATTAATTCCTAATCATTATGCCCTTCGGAATCATTATCTGGACCCTCAAAATTTAAATATAATGACCATGTAAATTTTTGTTGTTGTTGCTTATAGATAATATTTTGAAAATAGCATATACCTTTTGTTAACTTGTATGATCATGTTGAGCTTTTAAAATACATTTTCCAAGCCCCAACAATAATTGCTAATATTTAAGATGCTGTTTTAACGTGGATTAGATTTCATGGATATTATATCTTATTACTTTAATGCAATGTATCTCTGGGGTTTTATGATGCTACCCAAATTAATCAAGGATTGATGCATATTCAGAAAATTTTCTGATTGAATTTAAAACAAATATGAAATCATATTATAAAATTATAAAGCATTTTGCCAGGTGTAGTTGTAAAATTATAGGAATACTATATATACATTTTATCATTACTTTTAAATACCAAAAGTTTTGTTTACCTTTCTGTATTATCTAAAAAAGACTCTTTAGAATAAAAAAATTGGCACCTTTTAATTATATTTTAAAAAGGTACTTTACTTTAGAGCAACATTATCTCATTGCTGAAATGTTACCATAATGTATGGAATATAGATAGATAGTTTCAATGCTACTGAAGAACTTATTTTCATTTCTTCTCACTAAAACTTTCATGCTTTATGTAAGCCAATTACTTTCATATGATGATATTAAGTCATTTGTGGGTCTGCTTCAATTACTGAATTTTTAAATATTTAATGAAAAAATGTGAATTATTAAGAAATATTTTGCCTAACTTTCATGTGAGACTGCCCACCTTTTTTGAACAGATTCTAAAGACAAGTCCCTTTTTTTGTTTGTTTGTTAACTTAAATTCTATGCCAACTTTGTCTCCCGCAAGATTTTTATCATAGCTTGCTGAAATTTTTAAAATATTAATAAAACAATTTAAATTAAAAAATAAGCTGATAATTTGCTTAGAATATAAAATGCTCATTTAAAATGAGCTGATGTGACATAATGACAATTGTTATATAATAACTATATCTACTTCTAGGTTGGGTTAAATTTAAGAATTACTAAAACATATCGTTAACCACTAATTAAATCAAAAATTTCTGAAAGATACTCAAAACTTGTTTAAAATATTTATGATTTCTATACTGAAATGGGTAGTTTCATTCAACACTTTCTTGAGGTGAACTCTAATAGTCGCTATGCCTATAACTTGAATTTAATATCAAAGAAAAATTTTTTTCTACATATTCTATACATTGAAAGGACTACATGTAGAAGTTTAAAGTTTCAATAACCAGAATTTTAAAAATATTTTAAATGTATTTTAAAACATTAGCTGGATGTGGCAGTGCATGCTTGTAGTCCTACCTACTTGGGAGGCTGAGGCAGGAGGATCACTTGAGTCCAAGATTATAAGGTTGCAGTGAGCTATGATGATGTTACTACAGTATAGCCAAGGTAAAGAAATATCCCTTATGAATATAGATGCAAAAATTCTCAACAAAATCCTAGCTAACCGAATCCAGGTGCTTATCAAGAAAATAATCCATCACAACCAAGTGTGGTTCATCCCAGAGATACAGGGCTGGTTCAACATATGCAAATCTATAAATGTAACTCACCACATAAACAGAAGCAAAAACAAAAACCATATGATCCTCTTAATAGACGCAGGAAAAGCATTTGACAAAATTCAACACCCTTTAATGATAAGAATGCTTAACAAAATAGGAATAGATGGGGATTACCTAAAAATGATACAAGCCATATATGACAAACCCACAGCCAACATGATACTAAATGGGGGAAAATTGAAAGCATGCCCACTTAGAACTGGAACAAGGCAAGGTTGCCCACTATTTCCACTTCGTTTCAACATAGTGCTGGAAGTCCTTGTTATAGCAATCAGACAAGAGAGTGGAATTAAGGGCATCCAAATGGGACAGAAGAGATCAAACTCTCACTCTTTGCTGATGATATGATATTATACCTAGAAAACCCCAAAGATTCAACCAGGTGACTCCTCGAATTAATAAATGAATTCAGTAAAGTCTTAGGATACAAAATCAATACACACAAATCAGAGGCATTCATGTATGCCAATAACAGTAATACTGAGAACCAAACCAAAGATTCAATTCTGTTCACAATAGAAACAAAGAAAATAAAGTACCGAGGAGTATATTTAACTAAGGAGATAAAATACCTCTACCAGGAGAACTATGAAACAATAAGGAAGGAAATAGCAGAGGATGCAAACAGGTGGAAAAACCATACCATTTTCATGAGTCGTCAGAATTAACATTGTTAAAATGTCTATACTACCCAAAGTGATCTACAGAGTCAATGCAATCCCTATTAAAGTACCATCATCATTTTTCCCAGATAATGGAAAAAATAATTTTATGCTTTGTATGAAACCAGAGAAGACCTCGTATAGCAAAAGCACTACTAGGCAATAAAAACAAAATGGAAGATATCAATTTACCAGTCTTCAAAATATACTACAAGGCTATAGTATTTAAAACAACTTTGAACTGGAACAAGAACAGGAACATTGACCAATGTAACAGAACAGAGAACCCAGATATAAAACCTCATATAGCCATCTAATCTTTGACAAAGCAAACAAAAACATACACTGGAGAAAGAATCCTTATTCAATAAATGGTGCTGGGAAAACTTGATAGCCACATGTAGAAAACTGAAACAAGATCCACACCTATCACCTCTCACCAAAATCAAGTCATGCTGGGTAACAGACTTAAGCCTAAGGTGTGAAATTATTAGAATTCTAGAAGAAAATGTTGGAAATAGTCGCCTAGACATTGGCCTTGGCAAAGAATTTATGAACAAGACCCCAAAGACAATCACAGTAACAACAAAAATAAATAAATGGGACCTGATCAAATTAAAAAGCTTCTGCACAGCCAGAGAAACTATTACAAGGGCAGACAACCTACAGAATGGGAGAAAATTTTCGCATGCTACACATCCTATAAAAGGCAGATGAGTAGAATCTATTTAGAACTCAGAAAAATCAGTAAGAAAAAATCAAACAAGCCTATCAAAAAGTGGAAAAAGACATGAACAAAATCTTTTCAAAAGAAGACAGAATAATTGCCAACAAACATATGAAAAAATGCTCAACATCTCTAATCATTAGGAAAATGCAAATCAAAACCACAATGAGATATCAACTGTCTCCAGTGAGAATGACCTTTATCAAAAAGTCCCAAAACAATAAATGTTGGCGGGGATGTGGAGAGATAGGAACACTCCTACACTGCTGATGGGACTGCAAACTAGCACAATCTCTGCAGAAAGCAATATGGAGATATCTTAAAGCAATACAAGTAGATCTACCATTTGATCCAGCAATCCCATTACTGGGCATCTACCCAAAAGAACAAAAGACACTCTATAAAAAAGACATCTGCACTAGAATGTTTATAGCCTCACAATTCACAACTGCAAAGATGTGAAAACAAACCAAGTGCCCATCAATACGTGAATGGATTAATAAAATGTGGTGTATGTATACCATGGAATATTATTCAGCTATACAAAACAATGGTGATATAGCACCTCTTGTATTTTCCTGGATAGAGTTGGAACCAATTCTACTAAGTGAAGTATCCCAAGAAAGAAAAAATGAGCACCACATGTACTCACCAGCAAATTGGTACTAACCGATTAACACTTAAGTGGATATATTGGAATAACATTTTTCAGGCATTGATCAGATGGGAGTGGGGAGGAGCAGATAGATATATACATACATAATGAGTGTGATGCGCACCATCTGGGGGATGGAAACACTTGAAGCTCTGACTCCGGGGGTGGGGGAAGGAGGGAAAAGGCAACACATGTAACTTAAACATTTGTACCCCCATAATATGCTGAAATAAAAATAAAACAAAATAAAATTATATAAAATAAAAAGTAAAAAAGAGAGAAAAGTATAATTATTTTGAAATATGAAATAAATATAAAACCTAGTGGGATACATATAAGTAATTAAAGTCCCATCAGCAAAATAATTAAAACATTTAATGATATATATATATAGTACATATAAGAAATATAATTCAGCAATTACTGAAATATAATATATTCATCTAAGCTAGGGGTTGGAAACCTTTTTCTGTAAAGCGTCAGATAGTAAGGCCATATGGTATCTGTGCATTACTTAATTCTACTGTTGTAGCACAAAAGCAGCCATACGCAATATGTAAACAAACAAATGTGGCTGTGTTCCAATAAAATTTTTTTAGAAATAAAGCCCCATTTTTGCTTGCCTCTCCCAACACTGTAGTAGGTGCAAGCTCACAAGTTCTGATTGAAACATTTTCCTAGTTATTCAAATTTAGTGAACTAGACACTTGATCATATTTTGTCCATATTCAGCCAACTCTGTGTTGAAATAGATCATTCCAATAGTGCTAATATTAAGGAGTGTAATCCTGAGCTCTTTTACAAGTGGGCTTTTTAACACATAGGGAAACTTTCTTTTAAAAGGAAGACTTTTCCCTAAGAAGGGAAAAGGATACAAGTATGTCACATCACATTTTAATTAATAAATATATGTTAAAAATTTCCATAGACATTGATATTTCATTTAATATGACATGTTATATTCATAAGACATTAATCAATAAGAATAATTTTATATAAATATATAAAAACACAAAAATGTACACATATATATGCATATAGAATTATCTAGGTATATATATCAGTTGGCTAGTTAACTTGGTACCAGTGATATATTTATACTTATATGTGCTTATATTTTATTACAAGTTTAATTAATTTCTGCTGAATATCTGAGTGCATTATCCATGCATGGTATTTAAGTTTCTAGAATGGATTTCTATTTGCCTGGAACTGAAAATATAAGTAAGAAATGTGAATTCTTCACTGTATCTATGCTTTTCAGGAGTATCACTAAGATAGCTAATAATACATTGATTCTAATACTATGAAGCTTATATTAGATTTCAACGTGTGGCTTTAAAACCCCAGGCATGATGCAATTTTCTGAATTATTCACACATAATAACTCCAGGGGATTACATTTAAGCATGATAGGAAAGTCCCTTAAAGCAGGCAGCCATAAAGAATCTTGTCCTTTAGTCTATATTCAGAATACATTAAGGATGATGATAACATAGCATTCATGGCCTAAATGTGTTAAATTCACCTATTCAGAGCTGATGGCAGAGATGATGATTTCAGATGTCTCAGATAAGCATTTAATCACCATTTTCTCTACTTACTTGTTATTAGAGAAATATATATTTTAGAAAAAGGAATTATTAAAAGAAATATATTTAAGAAGAAGAAGACTAATTCCCTAAGTGGCATTGATTCTACATAATACAGTCAGTTAGAAATGTCCATCAAAAATATGGTTATGAGAAATAATGGGTTAAGTAAATTGTGTTTCTCAAACTAATCATAGAAAAATATTATTATTACTGCTATAAATAATCATGCTTTTTAAATAAAAGTACATATTTGTAGAATTTGAAAGAGTTAAATAAAGATATAAGCAAAATTACATCTCATTATTTAAAAGTCATAATTAATTGAAGTGAAAATTACAAATGATTTGGCACAAGACAGAATTTCTGAAGTTTGAAACTTTTGGATTCATCAGTATATTACAAAATGTACAAATACTGTTCTATGATAAGTAAATACAGATGAACATCATAACAGTTGTATAATTTTACAACACAACTGTTTTTATAAAATTTTTTTCATTTGAAAAGTCCATATTCTCAATCCCTAAGGTAGCCAGATTTTATTATCCAAACATATAACAGTATACACATGCTTTGATGATTGAGGCATGTGTAAAAGCCTTGAAGTTAGAATGAGTTTGGTACGAATGGCAATTTGAAAAGAACTCATACACATTGCACTAAACCAGAGAACAACTGGTGGAAGATTAAACATGCAGAGCAAAATACTATTAAAATCTGTAAACTATGGTAAAATCCAGTTACTACTGTTGCCTATTAGTAGGTTTCAAGTGATATGATAATTATGATATAATATACAATATTAACAATGTCACCCTGAGATCTTCCTGGAGATGCTTTTCTAGGAAATAAAGTTGGAAGCAGGGGACTCTCGAAGAAAAGTCTAATATTGGGCAGATTGAAAACATAGTGTAGTATATTTATACTGTGTAGTTCTACTCAGTCACAAAAAACAATGGTGATCTAGCACATCTTGTATTCTCCTGGAGAGAGGTGGAGCCCATTCTACTGAGTGAAGTATCACAATAATGGAAAAACAAACATTACATGTAGTCACCATCAAATTGCTACTAACTGACCAACACTTAAGTGAACATATAGTAGTCACATTCACTGGGTGTTGGACAGATAGAGGGGGCCCAGGAGATGGGTATATACACACCTAAACGGTGCAGTGTGCACTGTCTGGGGGATGGACATGCTTGAAGCTCTGACTCAGGTAGGGCAAAGGCAATATATGTAACCTAAGCATTTGTACCACCATAATATGTTGAAATAAATAAATAAGAAGAAACAAGAAAACATAGTCTGAGGATCAAAAAAAAAAATTCTGATGGATTGATTATAGAAAGTGATTAAGAAAGTGGATGGCAGAAATAAAGTAGGCTGGAATAGAAACAGGTTGCAGGCACTTGGAAAAAGAGAAGCAAATGTTCTGGTTAATTTACTGGTGAAGAATTCAACAAGAGATTCATGACAATTGAATGTTTGAGTCGGGAGTTTAGATTATATGTCCTAGGTTAGGAAATAAGTGTTTTCAACCTGGAAATGGCATTTAAAGCAAAGGGGAGGATCAAAATCAGGTATATTTCTCCCTATGAATACCTAGACTATATTAGGAAAATGAACATTAACTCTCCATTTTGACAGCTGTATTCCACTTTATTTCTGCTAAATTTCATGTTTTCTTGAAATGAGAACTATAAGAGGTGAGAATAAAGCAGATTTATTTATACTTTTGGACATTTTTAACCTTATTATTCAATTAGGGCATTAAACATGAAGTGTTTGATTTGAAATCAAAAGTGTAGTTTCTGGCCGGGCGCTGTGGCTCACGCCTGTAATCCTAGCTCTTGGGAGGCCGAGGCGGGCGGATTGCTCAAGGTCAGGAGTTCAAAACCAGCCTGAGCAAGAGCGAGACCCCGTCTCTACTATAAATAGAAAGAAATTAATTGGCCAACTGATATATATATAAAAAAAATTAGCCGGGCATGGTGGCGCATGCCTGTAGTCCCAGCTACTCGGGAGGCTGAGGCAGAAGGATCACTCAAGCCCAGGAGTTTGAGGTTGCTGTGAGCTAGGCTGACGCCACGGCACTCACTCTAGCCTGGACAACAAAGTGAGACTCTGTCTCAAAAAAAAAAAAAAAAAAAAAAAAAGTGTAGTTTCTTATATTTCAAACAAGAAGCAGTAAAATTAATCAAAGTATGCATCTAAACTATTGACCTAGTTTTACCATCTTAAAAGTAGCTTTGTTTATGCCAGCAGTGAAGAAGCCTGGAGAGCTAGTGGTGATGAAATTGCAAAATACGTTTTCCATAGTTTGTTGAGAATTGAATATTTTTACTTGCAAGAAGTGGTGCAAAGCCTGGAAGAAGTGGTAGTCAGTTAATGCAAGGTCTTACAGTGAATACAGTGAATACAGTGGATGACAGAGAGTTTCCAAGTCCAGCTTTCACAGTTTGAGCAGTGTTATTTGTGTGACATGTGGTTGAGCGTTGTCTTGCAAGAGGATTGGCCTGTTTCTATTGACCAATCTCAGCTGTTTACTCACAAGGATCCTCATCATTTCATCCAATTGGTTGTAGCAGACATGGGCTGTTATAGATTGAACAAGTTTCATGAAGCTGTAGTGGATAATACCAATGCTGGAGCACCAAACCAACTTTATTAGCCTTTTTTTGATGAATATTTGATTTTGGACTGTGTTTTGGTATTTCATCTTTATGCAACCATTGTGCAAAATGCTTGCAATTTTCTAAAAGAATCCATTTTTCATCACACGTAACAGTACACTATAGAAACAGTTCTCCTTTATGTAATGACAGCAAAGAAAGGCAAACTTTGAGATGATTTCTCTTCTGATGCTCATTTAATTAATGAAGAATTCATCTATCCAGCTTCTTTATCTTGCTCATTTGTTTCAAATGATCCAGTATTATTGGAAAAGCAATAGCAAATCTTGCTGCTAATTCACACGTAGTTTGAAATGGATTCACTTCCACTATAGCTTTCAGCTTATCATTATCCACCTTGGAGTCAGGTAGCCCATGTGGTGGCTTGTTTTCAAGATTAAAATCAACAGAACAAATTTCTCAAACCATCAATGTACTCATATGTTCATTAGTCACATCCTTCCCAAACACTTCCTTGATTTTCAAGCTGTATGCACTGCACTGGGTCCACAATTGAACTCATATTGGAAAATAACACGAATTTTTGACTTATCCATGGTTTCATAAAAATTGCTCTAAAAAACCTGAAAGATAATCACAAACCAAAATGTGAGTTTGAAAGACTGAGGATGTATCTTCACAATAAAAATAAAACGAGAAATATCAAAGAGAAATGTCAGAGATATCAACAGTCAAACTTCATAGTTAAGGAAATCAGACATTTCATACTTAATAACCTAATATACTTAACCATAGCTAAAATATTTATATGAATCATTTTAATCAAATCATATTGTTCTGTATTGATTTTATCAAGTATTATTTACTACATATATTAAAGTTGCTCCAAGGAAAATAAGAAAGGTTGTGTGAAGTATAATTTACAACTAAGTTTACTTATTTAATATTATTTCTATTGATTTTATTATATGTGCCTTATATATTATTTTTAATAATTAGTCAAGAAATAAAGCCCAAATTTTAAATACATTAATTAATAAAGACATATTTTAATGATTTTTTTCTCTAGGCTTAGAGTTAACAGCTTTTTTCCTCATAGACCATTTTTTCTCCACAGAAACATTATGTTAGAAAAAATTTATTTTGTACTGAATGAGCACAGAATTTACGAAATTTCTGTTTGGCTTCAGGGTGAAATGTGCTTAATGTGGAAGCAAAAAAATGAATATATAATATAAGGAGGTAATTTAATCTGGGAGAAAAATATTTCCCAGGATTTCTAACATAAAAATATATTCTAAAAGAAAAAATATATTCAAATATATATATATATATATATATTCCAAGGAAAAAATATATTAAACACATCTGGTGTTTCACATATATAAGATTTTCAAAAATATTAATTTGACAAAGACTGTTACTAAATATTAAGTTGTTAATTAATTGGCACCATAAATGTATTTCTTAAAAAAACATTGTTTAAGTCTAAATTTTCATTTAGGATGCTTTCTAGAGATTTTTTTTTTTTCTTTTTTTTTTTTTGAGACAGAGTCTCGCTTTGTTGCCTAGGCTAGAGTGAGTGCCGTGGCGTCAGCCTAGCTCACAGCAACCTCAAACTCCTGGGCTCAAGCGATCCTTCTGTCTCAGCCTCCCAAGTAGCTGGGACTTACAGGCATGAGCCACCATGCCCGGCTAATTTTTTCTATATATATTAGTTGGCCAATTAGTTTCTTTCTATTTATAGTAGAGACGGGGTCTCGCTCTTGCTCAGGCTGGTTTCGAACTCCCGACCTCGAGCGATCCGCCCGCCTCGGCCTCCCAGAGAGCTAGGATTACAGGCGTGAGCCACCGCGCCCGGCCTCTAGAGATTTTAGTGCAAAGAATATTTTATAATAGTCTTCACTGTGAGAGAAAATATATATTAAAAAGCAGTAAAATTTATATCCTTTAACTGACTAGAGGTCTTGCTAAGAGTAAAGACATTATGTTTATTAATATGGTTCTTAATTTGAATTGGTAAATATGTTAATAAAAATATTAAACTTAGGTAGCTGAAATAGTACTTGTAAAGTATGTAGAATAGCACTTAAGATCCAATAAACATTCCATGAAATGTTTACATTATCATTATCATTCTATTATTCCTATTGCATGCTGATAAATGATAATATGCTCTATTCTGACATTTCATTCTGTTGAACATAAGAACAACATAATTTTAAAAGGATGTCAAATTACTCTTCTTTTTAATGTCCAAAAATTTTCACTGTCCTCATTTTATTTATTTATTACTGGTCCTTTCTTATTTAATATAACCAATTACCTATAAAAATATAATGAGAAAAAAGATATGCATGACAAATAGTAAAGATTAGTGTATTTCTGGTAAAAAGTATTTAGATGATAACAAATAATATATCTTTTTATTTGACAATAAACATAAGATATTTATAGTGCTCCCAACAACTAATCCAGTTTTCATTTCCAAATGTGTTTCTGCATATTTACTAAATATTTTGTCCTCTCTGCCCATATGAATTTTCTTAATATTTCATTCAAACAAATATAATTTGTTTTTGTTAAATATTGAGATAAAAAATGTAAACTGTAGACATGTAGTGTTATTCTTTTATTCTGAAATACTATTTTGTTATATTCTGTTCAATATAATATGTGTCTTAAAAATTCAAGCATCAAGAAAGTAACAAAATTATGCATCTTAGTTAGCACAGTCATTACATTCTTTTAGACTTTACTGAACTCTAATACTTTTGAATTACGAAAGTCTTCTTTTCCTGTAATACTTATTTTCTAAAAGATTAAATTTTGCTTCAGGGGACAAAATAATAATTTACTTTAAGCAAACCAGTGAATACTTAAATAGTTAATGTTCTTACTCAAAGTTCCATACATTGTGTAGAACTGACATAATCTGTCCGTAGGGAAGAAACTCCATGTTCTTATAAATTTAATCTATAGATAAATATACATATAAACATCTCCCTCCCTCTCTCTCTCTCCCTCTCTCTCTCTCTCTCTCTCTCTCTCTCTCTCTCTCTCTCTCTCTCTCTCTCACACACACACACACACACACACAGTTTTGCTCTTAGTCTTGTTCTTTTCATTAATGTTAAGAGAGAATACACATGCTGAAGAAAACAATATTATCACCAGTAAACTGAAACTGAATGACACTAAAGGAAAAAGTGCTATTAAGATTCTCTTTCAGTTAATTAACTTTGAGATCAATAATGCAATAGGATTATGCAGATCATGGAGTACATTATTTTATTATTTAAAAAATTCTAAGGTATATGAAAAATTAAGTTACATAAATCCAACAGTTTTGTCATTATAGGATTTTACTGCATATGGTATTAACCTAAAGGTTAGTTCAGAGATTTTTCTGGTAGAAATACAAGAAGGACAACATGATAGCCTGTTTTGATATACATAATCCATATGTGCCTAAAATTTCTAGGTTTCTAAGGTTATAAATTTTTAATATCTAAATAAATGCCTAATGCACCATCCTTTTTAATACGGTAAAGTAAGTGTCCTGCTTGACATTTCTAAGTATTCCAATGGTGCTTATATTCACATGATCATTTTTCTCCCTGAACATATTTTATCAAGAAATTCTCTGTAACCATTACAGATTCTGTGTATGTTTGCAGAAATATCATCAGAGAATAGTGTAATAGGTTCAACTGGCAAAACCTAGTTATATATTTTGTCTTGCTTCACTCTATGTAAAATAACCCAGGGGATTCTAAAATTCACATTACAAACACACAGGTGATGTACACACACATTAAAGTAAAATTCAAGACATTTTCATTAAAAGGATTTTTTTCTAATACATAAAATATTATTATCCTTTGAAAGTATTACTCTCTGTACAATTGATAACCTATTGAGAATTGTTTTGTTTTGTTTTGTTTTGTTTTTTAAGTCAATGTGTACTCTTGTTAAGGTAGATAATTTTTCCTCCTTTTCTAGATTCATCTCAAATATCAGCTGCAGCTCCACTGGACAGTTACTTGGAAGTTGTTAAGATTGACAATTTATGTAGGCATAATATGTCATTGTGCTTTTTTCTTAGGAAATGCAAGGAAATGTACACCAGTAGATAACTTTCAACTGATGGAGAACTGAAATCAGCGGATATATGACTCAACCTCTCTTTTTCTGTCAGAGGACAAATTATGTTGGATGCTTCTCAGATGTGACACTAATAACTTACCCCAATATTGATTTTTTCTTTCTCTCTCTCTTCTGACTCACTCACTCCTGTTTCCTATAATCAACACCCAAATAAAGTATCTGGACCCCAAATCTTATCTCAGGCTCTAATCCAAGAAAACCCAGAAGAAAATTACTGTTTCCCCAGGACCTGAAAGAGTGCCCAGCACAAGGAAAATATTTATTTATTTACTTATTTGCAGAAGTAAAAAATGAATGAAAATTATGTGGAAAACTCAATTTGAGCTTTCAAAAATAATATTATATATTCAGGCAAATGAAAGTGATTTTATATAAAATAATTACTTTGGAAGAAGTTACAGTAAAATACTACTTCAAGTGATGTTAATAAAAAATTGCATTTAATACATAAGGGAAATGTAGTTTTTCTACTTAATATAAAGAAATAAAACATTTTATTTGATTTAAAAATGATAAAAGCCATATATGCCAAATAAACAGCCAACATCATGTTTAATGAGGAAAATTTGAAAGCATTCCCACTTGGAACTGGAACTAGACAAGATTGCTCTCTATCACCACTTCCATTCAACCTGTTGCTGGAAGCCCTAGTCAGAGCAATCAGACAAGAGAAGGAAATCAAGGGCATCTAAATGGGGGCAGAAGAGGTCACACTATTGCTCTTTGCTGATAATATGATCTTATATCTAGAAAACCCTAAAGATTCTGCCATGAGACTATTGGAATTAATAAACAAATTCAGCAAAGTCTCAGGTTACAAAATCAATGTACAGAAATCAGTAGCGTTCCTATACACCAGCAATAGTCAAACTGAGAACCAAATCAAAGACTCAATACCCTTCACAATAGCAACAAAGAAAATAAAACACCTAAGAATATATTTAACTAAGGAGGTGAAAGACCCCTACAAGGAGAACTATGAAACACTGAGGAAGGAAATAGCAGTGGATGTAAGCAGGTGAAAAACCATACCATACTCACAGATCAGCAGAATCAACATTGTTAAAATGTCTATACTACCCAAAGTGATCTACAGATTCAATGTAATCCCTATTAAAATACCAAAAAAAAAAAAAAATGTTCACAGGTCTAAAAAAAATAATTCTATGCTTTGTATAGAACCAGAGAAGACCTCCATTAAGGAAAAATAATAAATTGTGAGGCATCAATTTACCAGACTTCAAGCTATACTACAAGGTTATAATAACCAAAACAACATTTTAAAGAGAGGTATAAGTTCCGCACTTTGTCTTAAGACTTGTAATGCAGTTGAGTGTTTCTGCTTTAATAATAGCCATCTTGGTAATACAGATCTTACTATTCACCACTAAACTACTGGCAATCTTTTCTAGTACAATACTTTATCATAGATGGTTTTAATACAAAATATATACTAGCCACATACATTAAAAAATGCTGTCTTTATGTATTTTTTTTATTTCCTTCTTTATATATTCATAGAACAAATTAACAATATCAAATAAAAGGAAAAATGCAAGCAAACAAAAATCATAAATAGCATTATCCTGGAGTTTGTGTGTATGTGATAAAGTTTAGTAACGGTGGTTGGATAGATTAACATTTCTCTACAAAATTATTCATGTTATCTGCATTTTGGAAAGTATTAGCAAAATATTATTCACTGTACTACCTCACAATATTTAAAATCTCAATCTTGCTTGTATTTGTATTTTTTATTGCAAATATTTTTTTCCTCATTTGTTGTTTTCTCTCTTTCTCTTTTCTTATATTTTACTTAATTTTTCTAATCATCTGGTTTCATTAGTCTGAAAAATCATCTTTTGGTTTGGTTACTTTGGTTGGTTGGTTGTTTTACTTCCCGCTCTTAGTTTCTAATTGCATAGTTATTTTGCGATTATTTTGTATTAGATCTTTGCATTCTGGATACGCAAAATGTCATGACATGAAAATAGTTATTTGATATCATACAAGTTTTGAATGATTGATTACATATTTCTTGTGATACTCTTTCTTTTATTATAATCCCTCTTATTTACTAATAATATTTTTTCTTGAAAATCACTCTATATAATACTAGAAAAATTATGCATGTTTTCTTAGTTGTCCTTGGTTCATTTTCCATTAATTTTGACACTTTTGTGGAGGAGTTAATCAAGTTTTTGTGACCCTTGTGTATATTTAACTTCAATAAAAGAACACCTTTTTATTAAACTTAATGTATTTGCACTAATTGAATTTATAATGCATCTATATTCATTTTTATCATTTTATTTTGTTTTTATTCTCTACACCCTTATTTACTCTTTTTCTATTTCTATTTTCTATTGCATTGGTGATATTCCTTCACTTGTCTGCACCTCAGAACAAGTTAAAACTTATGTTTTATTTCTATACATTAGTGGGTATGTTATATTTTTAGCATGCACATTTAGCTTAAAAAAATAAAAGTAAATTAAGACTTTCTCTCTGAATAATAATATTTATGCAATAATATCAATTGAAGATCTACTATCTATCATGCAGCATTTTCAAGAGGTGCTATAATTCTTCATTTTTGAAGTTGCTAATACCTACCATAATATTAATATATCTGAGTTTATCAAATAACATTTTCTTAGGAAACCTAATCTATCATTTATTGATCTAATACATCTTTAGATTAACTTTTTTTGTACTTCTAGAAAGTAATTTGGTCTATAGTTTTGAATTTTGTTCAGTTCTATTTGTCCTATTCTGTTCTACAGGGAATTACACATGTTCCAGAGTTTCCAGTTCTACCTTTTATATCTATCTTTTTCTCTCCACTTTTTTCTGTTCTTAAATAACATTTACCCTATTTTGATAAATCTGATCATGACTTTAGTGTTTTTTTAGCAGTATTATATCTCACTGGTGCTGTTTTATTTTATTTTTGTGGCGTCGTTACTGTTTTGTTCTACTTCCTAAAGTTTATCACGTCACATCTTAGCTCCTTTTGTTATATTGACATATATAACAGACACACATATATAAGCATTGTGTCTCTGCTGTGAGCATTTTAGTAACTTTTATTCATTGAAGTTTATTGCAATGTGTTTGATCACAATGTGCATCTGATCTATGACAACATATATTTGGTTTTTTAATATTGATTTCCTCATTTTTCTTATTATAAATTCATATAAATATTCTCCTGATTATTATTGCTATTAATAATATTAACAATATTTTAATGAAACTAATTTGTCTAAGAATAGCTATTTGCATCTAGGCGACGTTTAGGAGAAACCAGGTCAGTGACCCAGGCAAGTAGGGATTCTCCTTGATTCATAGCATAGCTTTAAAGATAAAGCATTTTGTAAGTGTATGGGATATTTTAGCTTTAATTTTACTCAGCAGTCACAGAACATTAACTGCAGGCTTTCTCACAATTAATTCACTTTCCTCCACATTAACAGCTTTCTGCAAACATGTCATACCTTCTGCTCCTGTCTTAAAATTTGATATTTTGTTCACCATGGATTTTTGCATTAATATTGATATTTTAGAACACTGCATGAAAACATCACTCATTTTGGTTTCTAAGGTTAGTGTGCCCATTTATATTTTGTACCTAAGATTAGCACCTTACTGTCTCACTTTAATAAGACTGCCTTGTGTCTCTTATTTCAGCTTTTCATCTTTTACTAAGGCCTCTTATGCAGTTGACAGAGCATTGCACCCTTTGCTTCTGTAAGGGGTGGTTTCTATTATTTATTCATTTATTAATACTTGAACAAGTCTTGGGAGAACTCCACTCTTCTGGTTTTATCTAAAGTACATACATCTACATGAATGCTCTCTTCACCACTTCTTCTGTTTCTGATAACAGATTGCTACTGATCTGCACTGTGCTTGGTCATCTTTCCTCATGCATATCATTCTTAGTTACATCCTCATGGGGTTTAGGATGGTGCTTGATTATTTTCTCATTTCTTTTCTTCTTTGCTGGGGGTACTATTACACCAGATATATATACCAGAGAATATAGCAGGGCCACCATAAAAGCATTTTAAATATGTGAATCCTAATTTACTTATTTAGTTCACTCTAGTTAATTTCTCAATATTTCTTTTATCAGTATAAGAAAGCATAGACCATGAATGGGAAACTATCATTTTAACATCAAATGAAATATAAATTTAATAAATTGCATAAAAATAGAAAGTTTGATTCTGTAAAAATCTCTTTCAATTCCTAAATATTACTTTAAAAATATATTTTAATTATAATAACTGGCAAAATAATTCAACATAAGTAGAACAGGAGAAAGATTGTTGCTGTTTTGACATGAGGGCATTAGGGCTTTAGGACAGCATGCTTACTAATGCATTAAAATGTTGACTTTGACATTTTGTTAACTGATGTCTTCTGGAGCATAAACATAAATATCCGGTAGCTTGTGGTCACTAAGTGGTCATGTAACACAGAGCATGTTTATTAAAATGAATATCTCCGACCAGGCATTTCTCTGAGTGCTCATGGAACCTTAGAAATAAATGAAGGTTCAGTTTGAGGAACTAAGCTGTATGCCACTATTTCTTTAAGTAATATCTTGACATATCCAATAATGCCAAGACATCAGAGAAACTAATAAAGTACTTTATTTCAGATAAAGGAACAATTCTATTATAAATGTCCATCTCTGAAATGAGATAGTTGTGTATAAGCAAAAGAGGGAAGCAGATTTCAATAAATCATATCCATTGAGAGGTCAGGATAGTCAGAAAACATGAACGAGAGTATTAGGAGCCATAACAGAGAAAACCTATGTAGTTCTCATTCTCTATGAGTCCCTGGCATGAGATAAGAATAAAGCACAAAATTACAACAATGAGAAATGCAGCCACTTCAGAATGACTGTAATTTTCTTCATGGATATTTCCAGTGAGATGGACAACCAGGCCAGTACTCCCATCCTTCTTCATTATATGAGTCACATAGAATAGGATATTTGTCTGACACATAGGTAAAGTGACAAGGTCATGTGAACAGAGGTGACACTTACTGGAGCCCTTTTATCCAATGCTTACCTGGTGACAAGAGAGCTCAAATGACCAGCACTTATGACCCATTTGTGGTACAATATTCAATAGAATATCTATTGTGCAGTTTTGAATTAAAACTATTAATAAGAGGCCGATCTATCTGTAAGAGAGTCTACCAACATCCTGTTAGAAACACAGGGGCAATATATTATTGAGCAGATTACAAATTCACAAAAGACAAACACTTAGCATTTAGAGCTTTATTATAGCTGGAGACCTCTGAATCAATTGAATGTTTGTAAGCTTTCTAGGCTATCTTGGATAGAGGCATATCTTATGTGTCTTAGTTATAATCTATAATCTATTAAGATCTTAATGCAAAAGAAGAATGCAATAGCAAAACAAAAAGGAAATGGGCATCATTTATCACTTTTGTGTATAACTATAACTAAGATTCACACTATTATATCTATAGAAAAATATATTAAGATATATGCAAAAACTAAATATGTACATATATTTTAACAGATGATTGGACACATGAATGCTATTATGACAAAATATTAAAAACATATTGAAAAATTGCCACACAGCTAAAAAAACATTCACAAAGACAAAGATGAGTTGATTGAAGGCTCTCTCAAAAGAATAAAAAAAATACCCCTGCGACTAATAAGTGATTATAGCAAGTTTGCAAAATACAAAACTTTAATGTGCAGAAGGAAATTGCTGTCCTATACACTTGTTCCAATGAACAAATGGAATTCTAAATTAAAAACACAATACCAGGAGGATCAAGATGGTGGACGAGAAACACCGCCAGAAAGAGTGTCTCTGCAGAAAAGACAGATTCTAGCAGAAATTAGAAAAAAGAAGCAAGAAGGCGAGCATAAAGCAGACGAGGGCCGGAAGGAGGGGTACCTGAAACCCCGGGAGACTCCACGGGAGGAGACTTCGGAGCAGAACTGGAAGCTGAGACCGCCAGAGCAGCGTGGAGACCAGCGGGAAGAGTAGATGGATAAATCACCATTCCCCTCCCCTGCATTTGGGACTGCTGGTGGGCTCCCCAGCGGGTGGGGAGACCTGCGGACACCAACCCAGAGACAGCCACTGCCAGCTAGCGGTGAGCCTGTACCAGACATGGCACCAGACTCCCAAATCCCTGTGCACCTCCGTGTGCACAGACCCGAGCTGCGTGGCAGGCACCATATTGCCTCCTTGTCCCCTCCATCGAGCCTACCTGCGGCTGCCCAGAGAAACAATACAGCCACCAGCCGGAGGCACCTCCAGGGAACAGGACCTTCCCTTTTGGGACCCTACAGCTGACTAAGGGGAACTCAGATTGTGAGCTCCCTACCCACCAGCCCTCCCAGGTGCTGCTGGCACGGTGTTCCCAGGAGAACGGTGCTGACTCAGAGGCTGAGAGACACAGACACAGCTTCGGCTCCCTGTGGATGAATTGGGACCGGAACTCCTTTCCCTGGTGGGGATACAGTTTGAACTCTGGGACCCAGAGGTCGGACCTGCAGACCAGATCCCGTGCACCAAGGTCTAGCATTGCCCGGGGCACAGAAGGGATATTTGTGAACAGCCTGTGGAGGTGTGTGTGCCTTCAGGGGCAGATCAGTGTCCTAGAGGGCAACCCTCCCACCAAAGGGAGGCCGTGCGCCCAGACCAGGCAGCGTCCCTTTCTGCGCAGGGAACCTCCCAGCAGGCATCACAATCCTGGGAGGTCTGGTGACCTGTGGTCTGGCCTGATGGCAGAGGCCCAGGAGTAGCTGCGGAGTTGGGGAGGGTGGAAAGAAGCGAGGCTCGCTCCAGACTGCCGGTCTCAGACAGCCCCACCCCCACAAGCAGACTTTCTGGCTGAGCGGGACCATTCCAGCCCCGCCCTGACAGCTTTTCCTGGAAGCAGAGAACAGAACTTTGACCCTTGCTAACGACATTGGTGGTGCCTGAGGCCAGGCTTACCCAACCCAGCTCCACCCAGAACAAGAGCTGATAACAGGACACAAAAACAACAGCATAGCCTGTTCCTCCAAGCAAGCGCCACCTACTGACTGGGGCGGCATCCTGCACAGCCTTATCACGGCATCCACTGACTCATTATACAGGGAGTGGTCGAATCTCACCCACAGACACCACCGAACGGCTCAGAAACTAAACAAGGCGTGTGAATATCCAAACAAAAACCTAAAGGAAAGAAACAACAACTGATCGACATGGGAAGAAATCAGCAAAGGAACTCAGGAAATACGAAGAACCAAACGGAAAACACACCCCCAAAGAGGAGCACCAGCCCCCTAGAAACGGAGACCAACCCAAATCAGGCAACCAAAATGACAGAAGAGGAATTCCGTATGTGGATCATAAGAACACTCACCGAGCTGCAACAACAACTCAATAACCAACACAAAGAAACCACAAAAAGCCTCCAGGATCTGGAAAAAGAAATGGACACAATGAAGAAAATTTTAACCGAACTCCTGGAAATGAAGAATCAATTCAGGGAACTACAAAATACAGTGGAAAGTCTCAAGAACAGGGTAGATCAAACAGAAGAAAGAATCTCAGAGCTTGAAGATAACACCCTCCAACTAAATAAAACCATCACAGAGATAGAGCAGAGAAACAAGTGAAAAGAGCAAAGCCTACAAGAGATGTGGGATTATGTGAAGAAACCTAATGTGAGGGTCATAGGGTTACCAGAAGAGGAAGAAGGCAACACCCAAGGGTTGGACAAGCTATTTGAAGATATAATAAAGGAAAATTTCCCAGGCCTTGCTCAAAATCTTGATATACAAGTTCAAGAAGATCAGAGGACCCCTGGGAGATTCAATGCAAACAGGAAGACGTCACGACATGCAGTCATCAGACTGACCAAGATATCAACTAAAGAGGCCCTTCTAAGAGCTGTAAGACGAAAGAAGCATGTGACATACAAGGGAAAGCCAATTCGAATAACATCAGACTTCTCTAATGAGACTTTACAAGCAAGGAGAGACTGGGGCCCCATTCTCACTCTTCTGAAACAAAACAATGCCCACTCTAGAATTTTCTTCCCTGCAAAACTAAGCTTCATATATGAAGGAGAAATAAAGACATTCTCAGACAAGCAAAGTCTCAGAGAATTCACCAAGACAATACCAGCCCTACCAGAAGTACTCAAAACAGTGCTACGCACGGAACACCATAATAAAAACTCACGAATATAAAAACAACCAAAACCCAAATATTAAAGGCCAGATAATACAATGGCTCAAGAGGGAAATCAAAGCAACAACGTCCAACCCAACAGAATGAACAGTAATCTACCTTACCTATCAGTTCTCTCAATAAATGTGAATGGCTTAAACTCTCCACTCAAGAGACATAGGCTGGCTGAATGGATAAGAAAATACAGGCCAAGTCTATGTTGTCTTCAGGAAACACATCTAACCTGCAAGGATGCATATAGACTAAAAGTAAAAGGGTGAAGATCAGTATTCTAGGCCAGTGGAAGCCAAAAGAAGGCTGGCGTGGCAGTTCTAATTTCAGACGATTTAGTTTTTAAACCAACAAAAGTAGTGAAAGACAAAGAGGGTCATTATGTAATGGTGAAGGGCACACTTCAACAAGAAGAGATAACAATTTTAAATATTTATGCACCCAACTTAGGTGCACCCAGTTTCATAAAGCAATCCTTACTGGATCTAGGCAAAAGGATTAATAGTAACTCCATAATCACCGGAGATTTCAACACCCTACTGGCGGCACAAGACAGATCCTCCAAACAGAAAATTAATAAAGAAATAATGGACTTAAACAAAACCCTGGAACAACTGGGTCTGACTGACATCTACAGGACATTCTACCCCAAATTCACTGAATATACGTTCTTCTCATCAGTTCACGGGACATTCTCTAAGATTGACCATATCCTAGAGATTTACACAAAGTAAATCTCAAGAAATTTAAAAAAAATAGAAATCATACCATGTACCTTCTCAGATCTCAGTGGAATAAAAGTAGAAATCAACCCTAACAGAAACTCACATTTCTACACAAAAACGTGGAAATTAAACAACCTCCTACTAAATGATTACTTCATAAATAAAGAAATCAAGATGGAAATAAAAAAATTCTATACTCCTACACTGCTGATGGGACTTCAAATTAGTTCAACCTCTGCAGAAAGCAATATGGACATACCTTAAAGTGATACAAGTGAATCTACCATTTGATCCAGCAATCCCATTGCTGAGCATCTACCCAAAAGATCCAATGACACTCTACAAAAAAGACACCTGCACTCGAATGTTTATAGCAGCACAATTCATAATTGTAAGGCTGTGGAAACAGCCCAAGTGCCCATCAATCCAAGAATGGATTAATAAAATGTGGTATAAGTATACCATGGAGTACTATTCAGCTCTAAGAAACAATGGTGACATAGCACATCTCATATTTTCCTGGTTAGAGCTGGAACCCATACTATTAAGTGAAGTTTCCCAAGAATGGAAAAACAAGCACCACATATACTCACCAGCAAATTGGTATTAACTGAACAGCACCTAAATGGTCACATAGGTACTGCAGTAATAAGGTATTGGGCAGGGGGGAGGGGGGCGGGTATATACATATATAATGAGTGAGATGTGCACCATCTGGGGGATGGTCATGCTGGAGACTCAGACTTGTGGGGGGAGGGGGGGAAATGGGCATTTATTGAAACCTTAAAATCTGTACCCCCATAATATGCTGAAATAAAAAAAAATAAAAAATAAAAAAAATGAAAACACAATACCATTTATATTAGCAACACAAAATGAAATATGTAAAATCCATCAAAATATATACAATATTTATATGAGAATAATGACAAAAGTCTGATGAAAGCAATAATATCTAAATAAATGTACATGTACATTTATTTTATACATGTACATGAGAAGGAAGTGTTAATATTGTCAAGATATCAGTTCTTCTCAACTTGATCTATAGATTTAATGCAATCCTAATCAAAATACCAGCAATTTTTTTATATCAGCAAACTGATTCTAATGTTTACATGAGAAGACAAAAGACCAAGAATAGCCAAAGTTAAAAACTTTTAAAACTAAATAAAAACACAAATAATCCAATTAAAATATTGGCAAAAGATCTGAGCAGACACCTCACCAACAAAGATGTACAGATGGCAAGTAAGCATATGAAAAGAAAATTAATGGAATGTTACCAGAGGACTGCAAATTAAAATAATAATGAAATACCATATACACCTATTGGAATGACAAAAGTAAAAAGCACTAATGCCAAATACTGGCAATGATTGGAGCAACAAGAACTTTCTCATTCTTTGCTGATGAGAATTAAAAAATGTACCACCACTTGGAAGACAATGTGGAAGTTTCTTAACAAAGGTAAACACACTCAGCATACAATCCAACAATTACGTTCATTGGTAATTAACAAAATGAGTAGAAAACTTACATCTATACAAAAACTTACACGTAAATGTTTATAGCAGCTTTATTCATAATTGCCAAAACTTGGAAGCAACCAAAATGTGCTTCAGTGGGTGAGTGGATAAACAAACTGTGGTACATCCATATTTTGGCATATTATTAAGCACTCGAAGGAAATGAGCTATCCAGCCATGAAAAGACATGAAGGAAACTTAAATGCACAGTACTAAGTCAAAGAAGGTTATTTACAAATGCTACATATTGTATGATTCCAACTATTCGACATTCTGGAAAAGACAAAACTATGGAGACAGTAAAAAGATAAGTTATTGTCAGGAGTTTGAGAGAAGAGAAAGAAGGATGTTTTGGTGGAGCATAGGGGATGTTTTTAGGGCAGTGAAACTATTTTATATGATATTGTAACGATGGATATATATATATATATATATGTCATTACACATTTTTCAAAACCCAGGATATGTACAAAACAATTATGAATCCTAATGTAAAATAGGCACTTAAGTTAATAATAATGATACAATATCAGCTCATTGATTGTAAAAAATGTATTCAATTGATGCAAGATGTTAGTAACAGATAAAACTGGGGGAGGTGGGAGGGAGTATATGGGAACTCTCTGTATTTTCTGCTCAATTTTTCTCTGAATCTAAAATGCCTCTAAAAAATAAAGTCTACTAAAGAAAAAACAAAGCAGAACAACAAACCCAAACAAAACAAAAAGCAACAACAATTTTACAAAGAGGAAGGGTTAGGCTAGATTTGATAGCCACAGTGTAGTGACTTACCTACCCTTACAACATTATGTTCTCTCTCTATATATATATGTATATATATCTGGCATCTAATAACCATCAATAAAAGATTATTGCTCTTTTTTGCTGATCATTGTGATCCTGTTAGTGTTGTTATCTGAAAAACCACCATCAGAATGTTGCCTTCTTTAATATCATATTTTAAATAACACACAAATTTGGAAAGAGTAAAACATTAATTGGCATTTCTACATAGGTCATAAAGGCAAATGGCTGGAATTTATAAGGCAAAAAATATAGTAAAAATATTGAAATACATGTTTTAGAGCAAGCAAATAGACGCCATTGAATAAAGAATTATTGAAATATCAGTTGATGACCAAGAGCACACCCATGCTTCTCTCCAATTTGCTTTTGTTATCTCCAGAAGGACTTGTAATCAGATTGTAAAAATCAGAAAATATATTTTAGAGAATTAATTAAACTCAAGTATTGATGAAAAGTCAGGAAAAAATACATGAAAAGAATCTAATATTTGTAAGAAAGGTCATATCTACATATCCAGATGTACAGAAGACTCTTGCACATGTACTTTCCGGACAATAGTCAATGAAAGAAAGCTCAGAGGACAGTGGAAGTGCCAAAAGAATGAAGATAAATATTATTGCAATTTTCTAAAATGGGAAATAAGGGAATTCTAAATCTACATATCAGTTAGCCAGTAGGCTTGACATGGGTCTTTGGCAAAATTGTACAACAGATTATGTAGCAGATGGTTTGTGAGCATTTAACAAATATGGTGTTGATCACTAGGCACCAAAATGAATTCATGTGGTGCAAATCATACAAAAGTAATTGCATTTCCATTTTATCATTGTGGCTATTAGGCCAGTAAACTAGTGGGATATAGGCATAATAATCTCCTGAATTCAGCAAAGAATTTTGCCAAGATTTATATCAAATTTTTATGTGTGATTTTCTAAAATGGTGCTGTCAAGGGAATATTATTAAATGGAATTTTTTGTCATTGAATAACTCTGGCTAATTTTCAGTGTAAATTTGTGATAATAGTTGTCAATAAGTATTATGTATCAGAAATGTGGAACTTTTTTCAAAAGACAGGTGCTTAGATGTAAGCCTTACTCCAGATAGCCTGTATCAATAAGTCTACATATATCAAGATTATTTGAAATAACAACTTGTAAAATAACATAATGGTATTGATTTTTAAATGTAATTTAAGAAAATTAATACTATAAACAATTGTTCTTTTATTTTAGGGGCTGCTTTATTTTTTATAATTGACTTTATTCTATAAAATACTGTGTGAAGCTTTATAATGATGCCCTTCCATCTATAATCCAGTTTTATTTGCAAAGAAAAAACTTTGGACCCATACCTAACATTATATAAACATTTGAACTCAAATTGTATCACAAATGTAAATGTAAGGGCTAAAACTATTCTTAAAAAAATCATGGAATAAATTTTAATGACCTTGGATTAGGCAATGAAAAGCTCAAGCAGCAAAAGGAAATAATAGACAAATTGGACTTTATAAAATTTTTAAAAATTGTGCTTCAAAACACACCATCAGTAAATAAAAAGACAACTCACAGAATAGGAGAAAATGTTTGCAAACTGTATGTCTGATAAGGAACTTGAATTCAGTATATATTAAACAGACACATATATATACACATAATTAAATGAGAAAATGAACAATAACCCAATTTAAAAATCTGCAAGAGAATTGAATAGACATTTGTTGAAAAGATATACAAAAGGTCCATCAGCACATGAAATATGCTTAAAATCTTTACTTATCATCAGGGAAATACAAATCAAAACTGCAATGAGATATCACCTATCTCCAGTGAGAATGGCCTTTATCAAAAAGTCCCAAAACAATAAATGTTGGTGTGGATGCGGAGAAATAGGAACTTTCACACACTGCTGGTGAGACTGCAAACTGGTGCAACCTCTGTGGAAAGTAATATGGAGATACCTTAAAGAGCTACAAGTAGATCTACCATTTGATCCAGCAATCCCATTACTGGGCATCTACCCAAAAGAACAAAAGACACTCTATAAAAAAGACATCTGCACTCGAATGTTTATAGTAGCACAATTCACAATTGCAAAGTTGTGAAAAAAACCCAAGTGCCCATCAATACACAAGTAGATTAATACAATGTGGTATATGTATACCATGGAGTACTATTCAGCTGTAAGAAACGATGATATAGCACCTCTTGTATTTTCCTGGATAGAGCTGGAACCCATTCGACTAAGTGAAGTATCCCAAGAATGGAAAAATGAGCACCACTTGTACTCATCAGCAAATTGGTATTAACTGATTAACACCTAAGTGGACATATAAGGATACCATTTATCGGGTGTTGGTCAGATGGAAGGGGGGAGGAGGGGATGGGTATATACATACATAATGAGTGCAATGTGCACCGTCTGTGGGATGATCACGCTTAAATCTCTAACTCAAGGGTGAGGAGGAGCAAGGGTAATATACATAACCTTAACATTTGTACCCCCATAATATGCTGAAATAAAAAAAAATCTTTACTTATTAAGGAAATGCAAATGAAAACCACAATGCAATACCACTTTAAAACTAGCAGGATGAATAAAAATAAACAACAATAAGTGTTGGAGGAAATATCATATATTGCTGATGGGATTGCAAATGGTACAGACATCTTGACCTTTCCTCAAAATGTTAAACATAGAGTTACCAAGAAATTCCATGCCTAGGCATATACCCTAAATACATGAGAACATACTCCCACTTAAAAATTTGAAAACAAATATTATAGAAGCATTATTAATAATAAAAATTTAGAAATAACTCAAGTTCCTATTAATTGACAGAAGGATAAACAAAAATGGTATGTACACAAAATGGAATATCACTGGCAATAAGAAAGAATGAGGTGTAGATATATGTTGCAACATGGATGAATCTTAAATATTATGCTAAGTGAAAGAAGACAGTCACAAAAGTCCACATTTTGTATGTTGCCATTTATGTTTCAAAAATAGGCAAATTCTGTGCCCCTGGGCAATGCAGCTGGGAGAGTCGAGGAGAGGATAGGTCTATACACACCTAATGGGTGCGGTGTGCACCTTCTAGGGGATGGACACACTTGAAGCTCTGACTCGGGTAGGGCAAAGGCAATATATGTAACCTAAACATTGTGCTCCCATAATATGCTGAAATTTAAAAAAAAATTATAAAAAGAAGGAATACAAAATGACAAATTTTGTATTTTTAGAGACAAAAATTAGGTTGTGGTTGCCAGGGAATGAGGAGAAGTGGAGAATGGGAACATACTTATTGCCAGTGTGCATGAGATTTCTCTTTTGGCTGAATAAAATCTTCTAAAATTAGATAATGATGAAATGAAGGTTGCACAACTTTGTGAATACACTTAAAAAATAACAAAATATCTACACTAGATTTTGTGCTTTAGAAGGAAAAATTTTATGTTATTTTGAATTATGTCTCAGTAAAATTGCTAAAATATTCAATATATAACATTAATTAATTGAGTTTTATTTTAAGTTTTATATGAAACTTGATTTCCTAATGTTAAATATATTTTTGGCACAATATGTAGAATTATTTATTTATTTATCTCTTGAAACAGGGTCTCTCTCTCTCTCTCATTCTCTCTTGCCTAGGCTTGAGTGTAGTGCAATATTCTTGTTGGAAGATAAAAATCCATAAAACCATCTGTGCATTCATTAGCAAATATACTAATGCTAATATCTTAATGGTAGAATCTAAATGGTAGGCCTCTAGGTGTTTCCTGTTAAATGTTTTCAATTTTTATATATGTTTAAACATGTTCATAAAAAAAATGTTGGGAAAAAATCCATAAAACCTTTCAAGAAGCTCCAATTTATTTAAATTTTGAACAATATTTCCTTGTAAAACTGATGATGAGATCACTTTCCTTTTCTTTCCAAAGGAATTTTGGTGACCTCGACTTTCACTGCCGTCCTTTGAGGAGTATGGATCTGGATCTTACCATCCAGTTCTGACAAATTCTATCTGCAATATCCATGCTTTTCCCTTACAAAGCTAAACACTAAACATACCTGAATCAGTCTAGATGGGTGCTCAATCTAAAGGATGAAAGATTGTAGGTTGAATGCAGAAATCTGCTGTTTATCAGAGAGTCACTTAATGTAACTCATCATATAATTTTCCTGAGTGATTTGAATATCAAGCAGACACAATAGGTTTGGCTGAAGGTGAGATATATTGAATAAAATAAGCATAAGGCTTAAAGCAGTAGAAGTATGAAAAAGCAGAAGCTGTGATATGGCAAATATTAATACTGAGTTGTGATTAATAATGTATTTAGAGGAACCTAGATACAGACAGAAACATAGATGGAGAATCTGAGTCATGAATGTGACAAAATTTAGAATTGCTAATAAATACTAATACTAAATTACTAATAGGTATTATTATCAATAGACATTAATTATTATCTGAGATACTGCACAGTAGTTCAACTAGAGCTAATTCTGTATCCAAAAGTCAATAAACAATGGTTTCTAGTTCTCCTTCTTTTCCAATGAATACATAAGTTAAATCCTGTAATCAAAAATAATTTAGCACACAGGTTTTATATATAGAAAATATGTAAATAACATACCTCATTCTTACTATTATTGAATTTTTTCTCTTGGCTGAAACTGAATTGGAAAATTCTTTTTTCTTAATATATTAATCAAATAAAATCCATTCTTCCATAGTAACTGAAAATCCATTTTTAACTCACTCCACAAATTCCAAATAAACTATTATAAAAGTTTATTTTTTGTAATCCTTTGGATTCTTTTTTGAGTTCACTAAAATTCTAAGCTTTCATTTCTACTTTTACTACATATTTCTTTTTTTTATAAGCTACTCTTATGGGTAATTTTTTCCATGATTGTAAAAATCTCTAGCTACTCTAATAATATCCTTTATATTTAAAAAAATCATCTGATCAAGAGCAATTCTATTTTCAATTTATGGTATTTTTAGTTAAATGTAATTTCTACTATGATGATACAGTTTATAGCTATCATTATCTTTTCATAGTTATTCTTAAAGCAGAAAAACTTGTACTTTATCTTTTATTATGGGTTTGGTTCCATAAATTGGCATAATATCTGAAATACAATGGGGAACTCAAAAGATTTAATTCTTGCTTTTGCTGCACTAGGTAAATATCAAAAAGCGTAGTTTGTGTTTGTGTTTTCCTCCTTAGATTATGTTTTATTGTGGACATAAAGTGACTTATATGATTTATGTATGATTCTTGGTCTTACATGATTTTTTTACGTTTTTTAATGCTTCAGCTGTGAAACACTTTTTTGAAATACAATCTTTCCTGGAAGACAAATATATGAAATAAATTAATACTCAGTTGTTGTTCTTTAAATTATGTCTACTCAACAGTATTTCCTTCCTTACCACAGTGGTTCTTCAGCACCTAAAAATTTCTTGTAACACAAATTGAAAATTATGGTTTTATTGTAACCATTAAATCATTTCATGCTTTCCATAGAGCTGCGGCTCTCAAACAAGATGATTTTGTCCCCATGCTGGGATTAACAGAAAATATCTGGAGATAATCTTGTTAGCCACAACTGAGGTGAAGTTTTCTTTCTGGCATCTAGAATGTAGAGGTCACAGATGCTGCTAAACATGCCGCGATGTGTAGAACAGCACCCCAAAACGATAACTATTCAGACCCAAATGTCAAAAGTGCCATTGTTGAGAAAACTTGCTATGGAAATTTATTCTGAATAAGCACTCATTCAGCTAACAATATTCATAATTGTTTTGATGATGATGCTTCATTTATGACGATATTATGAATATAAATTACAAAACTGTGAGAAGTTATTTATATAAATCTACATGCTACTCCTTAATTCTCAGCAATAATAAGCAAGTGCAGGTGTATCCTATGTTCCCCATGTAAAACTAACCTGGAGGTAAAAAAAGTTAAGTAGTGGGTCAATCTCAAACAAATTATGTTGATTTTTACTCTTAAACCTACTCCTCTCATATTGTTTTACAACACAGTAAATACCACCAACAATCATCCAGTTGTTTAGACTAAACTATTAGTCATCCACCCCATTTGCCTGCTTTCTTTCTTTCACCTAACCTATCCCATCCAATAGCAAATCCTATTTTATGTGTATTTGTATGTGTGTATGAAGTGGTTGAAATGATCAGCTTTATGTGTAAAATATGTATTTATACTAATATATAAAACTTTACCACTTCTCATTTCCAATCCTACCATCAGAGCAAGCTATATGGACTATAACAACAGTTTCCAAATCGGCAAAATAGTTTCTATACTACTTCTATTGGCACTCTTTCCTACTTTCAACCCAAATCACTTTGCCATATTAATAAATATGATAGACATAATCATGTTTTTTTTTCCTCCAAAAACTCTTCAGTGTATTCCCATCATGCATACCATGAAAAAGACAATGGTAATACTTCACCAAAGAGTATATATAAATGGCAAGTAAACATAGGAAAAGATGTTTAATATTCTGTCATTAGGAATTGCAAATCAAAACAACAATAAATTTCCTCATGCACATACTAGAATAGCAAAGTCCAAAAAACTACCAAAAGCAAATGCTGGTGAAGATGTGGAGCAACAACAATTCTTATTAGTTGCTTGTGGGAATGAAAAATTGTACAACCCTGTTGAGAAATAATTGGCAGTTTCTTACAAAACTGACCATACCGTTCAGTCTCTTACCATACAATTCACCAATCACACTTTTGGTATTTATACTTATGAGCTGAAAGTTATGTCCACACAAAACACCAATACATGAATGTTTATGGCAGCTTTATTCATAAATTTAAAAAGTTGAAAGCAACGAAGATATCTTTCGGTGTGTAGATGGATGAATAAACTGTGATAAATCAATGGATTATTATTTGGCTCCAAAATGAAATGAGCTTTCAAGAGATAAAAAGAAATGGAGAAACTTTAAATACATATTTAAGGTTTCTAAGTGAAAGAAGCCAATCTGAAGTGGCTACATTGTATTACAGGTTGAGTATCCCTTATCTGAAATACTTTGGGCCGGAAGTGTTTTGGATTTCAGATATTTTCAGACTTTGAAATATCTGCATATACACAGTGAGATATATTGGGGATGGGACTCAACTCTAAACACAAAAATCATTTAGGTTTAATATATACATTACATCTATAGTGTGAAGGTAACTCAATACAATATTTTAAATAATTTCATGCATAAAATAAAGTTTGTATTAAGTACTTATATGTGAATTTTGCCACTTGTGGTGTCATGTTGGCTTTCAAAGTTTTGGATTTTGAAGTATTTTGGATTTTAGATTTTCAGATTATGGATGTTCAACCTGTACTAGGGATGCCATAAAAAAATACCACAAAATGGCTGTCTCAAATAACAGAAATTTGTATCATGATTATGGAGTCTGGAAGTCCAAGATCAAAAAGTTAGCAGGTTCTGTTTCTCCAAGGTCTCTCTCCTTGGATTACAGATGACACCTACTTGCTATGTCCTCTTTTATCCTTTTATCTGTGTGTGCATTTTCCTGGTATATCTTTCTCTTGTCTTAAGGCCATCAGTCATATTGCATTAGGTCCTCATCCTTATGACTCTATTGAAGCCTTATTACCTAGTTAATGCCCTGGCTCCAAATACACTCATATTAGGGATTATGGCTTCAAAATATGAATTTTAGAGAGATACAGCTAGTCCATAACAGTTATATATAGTTTGATTACAACTATTAATATATGACATTTTGGAAAAGTCAAAGCTATGGAGACAGCAAAATGGTCAGTGGTTTCAAAGTATTAGGAAGGAAAAAGGGGTAAACAGGTGGAATCCAGAAGACTTTTAGGACAGCGAAACTACTCTGTATGATTATAATAGTGGCTACATGTCATTTTATATTTGTCCAAACTCAAGAGTTATTCCTAACTTTGAGTGATAATGATGTGTCAATTTAGGCCCATTGATTGGGACAAGTGTCTAGGTCTGGCGCAGAATTTTTATCATGTGGAAGTCCATGGGTGTGGAAGGACAGGAAGTATAATATACTTTTCACTGATTTTACTGTGAACCTAAAACTGCTGTGAAAAAAAAATTTAAAAAGACAAGGGTACTTTAGTAGTTTCCCAGGGCTTCTCTAACAAAGTACCACAAATTGGGTGGCTTAAAACAACAGAAATATATTGTCTCATGGGTCTGGAGAATACAAGTGTGAAATCAAGATGTCTGTACCTCCCCCGCCCCCACCATGCTTCCTTTGAAACCTGTAGGGAAACCTTTCTTGCCTCTTCTTAGCCTCTGGTTGTATATGGATAATCTTTGGTGTTTCTTGGCTTGCAGCTGCATAATTCCAAGCTCTGCCTTCATTGTCACACAGCACTCCCCAGTGTGTCTCTATGCCTTCACATGGCCTTCTCCTTGTAAGGACACCAGTCATAACAGCTTTGGGGCTCACCTAACCTACTCTGGTATGTCCATATCTTAATCAGTTATTCCAGCAATGACACTATTTACAAGTAAGATCACTTTCTGGGGTACTTCAGCACATCTTTCATTGGGGCAGGAGGTTCACAATTCAACCCATTGTAGTTATCATGACTACATGATAGTTTATAATCTGGTCTCTGAGTTCAGTTTCTACCTATTTACCACTCCCTCATTGTGCTAATGCCACGGGGGCCACCTATTATTCCATAGGTTTGCAGCCTTTATACTTGTGCTTTCCCTTGCTTGGAATGCCCTTCCTTGGAGATAGTTACCGTATATACCTCATTCCTTCACTTCATTTGATCTTAGCTCTGATATTATCTCCTGAGACTTTCACTGGCCAACCTGCTGCAACATTATATCTCCATTATTTCTTACCATAACATTTCATGTTATTAATTTGATATTTGTTTTTTATTTAAAATATACCTCCATTAAAAATTGCAGGGCATACTGTATCTCCAAATTTCTGAAATGACTTAGCTTAAGTGTACATTCATAATTATATGTTGAATGAATGAATGACAAAAATATGATGAGATAATTTAGGTTAAATGCAGTCTAATCTCAGCCTATGAGACCCCAGGATAATATAAGTATTCCTGGACTTTGCAAGTTCCTGACCTCACACTTCTGCTATTCTCTGTATCTTCCTGAATTGCTGAGTGGGTTTCTCTTTTTCTCATTACATTAAAGTTACTAATTTTGCAAGAGTTGATTTTTAAAGTTAAATATTACAGAAAAAAAAACCTACATCATCAATGTTATCTCAAAAATCCCTTAAATCCCCCTAAAAGTATAATTTCAATAATAATTTTATAGTAAACTGTGCATATGCATGTAAAATACATACTGTTACTTTATGACATAATAGTTTGTGTTCAAAATGTGATTTTATAACATCTACAATTGCATAAATAAGAGAGGGGAAGATATTTTGTACAATTGAAATTGTATAATTTAAATATGAATATGACATAACTTCTGATCCTGATAAGGCTTTATGGCATAACCACAGTCAAGTCAATCTATCATAGTTGTATATTTCAGTGCCTAGTTATTATTATTATCAATGATATACTCTGCTGAAGGGAGAGCAAGTTTCTACACCCACCAGGGTTAATCTTATTAAACTACAAATAAACTTGTGCTCTCAATTACCATAATTTCCTTAGCCATAGGGCTGCTCATTTGACCAGCACTTTCATTTAGTATTCCCTCTGAGTGTAGAATTTCTTTGGTATTCAGTAACAGTTCTTTTGCAGGGCCAGCTTAGGAAGCACACACAATGTCATTTTCAGGTTATCCCTGTTGATAACCAGTGGTTATTGCTAAATAGAGCTGGAACACTGTGTCTTGCTTTTCAAGATATGTTGCTTTCTTAATGAATGCACTAGCCCATAAGATGAATAAATATCTTGGTTTCTCTCTTACTGTATCATGACAGCTGTAAGGCCTGCCCATGAAATTGTATCCTTTGCCTCTGTTAGACTCCTAGGCTTACTTTGACATTGTCCAGACTCATGTAACTTCTTTCAGTAACCATATCTTTCTGAACTAATTCTGAAATGCTTTATATAAAAGTCTACTATACATTCATCATTTATTATCATAGTTCTAAATTATTTCTTCAATGTCTATCCTGCACTTCATTTCTCTTTGTTTCTGATCCTCCAAGACATATGACTTAACTGCAGCCTACAACTCACTCATTGAAATTAACCCTTTTATTTTCCTCTTGATGTGACTTTGGCTTCCTTCAGCAATGAACTTGATTAACCCCTCTTGCTATACAACCTCCAGTTGCCTTTCACAAAAGCCCCACTTATTTTTACATGTCCATGTACAGGTTTAAGTACTACTGGTTCCAAGGCATCACTGGTATTGTGATTCACATATTATTCATACAGAACAGCCCTTTCTTCCTCCTTCTTCTATCCAACCCCACACATAAACACACATTCCAGACCACTTGGTATTCATAGGTATTCTTGTGATGCCCTGCACAAATAAGACATTGCCATCTATGGGCCATGCACAACTACTTGTTTTCTCAATAGTGAAGGGGTTTAGCTCATCTGTCCATATGGTCACAACATCCTTCTGTGATCAGGAATAGACATTTATAAAACTGCTGTCCAGCTCTAAAAGCTAAGTCTTTGAAATAAAACAACTGTACAATCTGGAAACAAATCCCATGACTATGCACATTTTTGTAGAATTCTTTAATGAACAAAAAAAAAATATGCTCAATAAGCCAGCTGTACCTAAAGCCACACTGCTTTTCTTTATCTGATTCTGAGCTTCATGAAAATGGCTCAGGTTTGAGAAGTTGCTGTGTAAACATTTTCAGTTTTGAGGACAGAAAAATAGTGATAATTTCAGTGACAGTTTCCATTATAACAAAGCAGTGACTTTAGGAAATAAATTGAATTTGACCTGTTGGTTATTATTTCTCAGGTTATAAGTAATGTCAAAGGAAATTAAAAATTTTCAGTATTCTATGTCTGATAAATTATTTTTCTATAAAAATAGCTACTAAAAAGTGTTTTGTTTATGGAGAAAATAGCTATAGGTAATATTAAATAAACAAACAAAAATTATATTCTTTTTAGATCAAGTGTCTGACCTCACCCCTGTGCCAATAACTAATATATGTTTACATATCTTAGTATTTGATTAGAAAATAATAAAATATACATGCACATCTATGACAACTTTGAAACCCTAAATTTAACACTGGCCCAAATAAAGATATTTTCTAACACAGTGGCTATCTCCCATGTTTTGATTCGGTAGAAAATGAACTGAGTTGGTCTTTCTTCAGTTTATTTCATATGTATATAATCACTAATTAGGAGAGACCAGAGAAATTGTTCAGTGAGTTTTTATGGAATTAATATATAATTAGCAATAATAACTTTAATTTATTGAGCACCTGCTATATGCAAATGCTCTGTGCTAAGATCTTAGTGATTGCTTATTCTTTTCAGCAAGCACGCTGAATTTCTTTCTTGGCTTTGAGATCTTTTTTTGTTTATTTTCATTTATTTGCCTCTGAGCAACTTACTCAGATTTCTTACTCTTCATTCCATATTTCTTTTTTGTTCTGCTCCAAGTATACAAGAGTACTCATTGTTTCTGAAAATCATCTTTTTCATTCTAAATAGCTTGCCATTTTTCTCCTCTTTTTGAAGTATATTTGGTTTGCCTATCCACTTGTCAACAAGTACACCATGCTCTGGATCCAGTTCCAGGATATTGTTTGTTTGTCCCCACCAAATCTCAGGTCGAAATTTGATTCCCCCGTGTGGGGGGGTGTTTGGGTCATGGGAACATACCCTTCATCAATGGCTTGGTACCTTTCTCATTGGAATGAGTGTGTTCATGCAAGTCTAGATTGGTTTTGGGGGAAATGAGATAGCTCAGGGGTTGTTATAAAGGCAGAATCATTGTTGAGTTGTGTCCCTATTGTCATATGTCCACTTCTTTGATCTTTTTCACTTTGTTTTCAAGCAGTACAAAAGCCCTCACCAGAAGCTGAGAAGATTCTGGCGACATTCTTCTTGTAAATAAACCCCTTTTCTTTATAAATTACACAGCCTCAAGTATTTTTTGATAGCAGCACAAAACGGACTGAGCCCAAGATCAAGATGTCAGCAGATTTGGTGGCCGATGAGGGCTGGCTTCTTGGTTCATAGAAGGCATCTTCTTGCTGCATCCTCCCATGGTAGAAAACATGAACACGCCTTCTTGTGGCCTCTTTTATAAGGGGACTACTTGCTTTCATGAAGGTAGAATCTCATGACCTTACCACTTCCCAAAGACCTCACCTTCCTAATGCTGTCATCTCGAGGGTTAGGATTCCAACCTCTGAATTTTGGGGGCACACAAACATTTAGATCATAGAAAACAGCCATGCATTTAGTGTAATATAAAAAAGTTCAGTATGTTATATCCTACAGATATCTATGATAAATTTATGAATACAAGGACACGTTTAAATTATGGGGTTCTTGGATAAAGGAAGAATGCTGTTACAGATAGCATTTAACCCAGAATAATTTTTTTGTCAGCAAATATTTAGTAGATTTTAATACTCTATCCCCTACAACAGACACATTTTTGTAGCACATGCAATAAAAGTCACATTTCCTTAATTCTAATATTGGGCAAATTTGCACTGTAACTATGTGGAATGAAGATACATAGAGACATATAATTATAATTGACAAGAGTTCTTTAAGACCTGAACTTTGAGCAATTAAAGGCATAGGAATAGGAATTGTCTTTAGTTATTATATAGCTGTCAAAAAATTAAAATCCACTTAGATAAGAAGAATGTGGATTAGTGTGGGATAGAGAACAAAGACTATCACAAAAGATAATAGAGACAAAACTATTACAGATACATAACTCCAGTCACACCTGCCTAAAGGTTTCACTAATGCTTTAAAGCAGGAGTCCTCAAACTACGGCCTGTGGGCCACATGCGGCCGGCTGGGTGTTTTTGCTGCCACTGCCTGTCCTGCTTAGCAGCCGACTCGTCCCGGACGCACAGTGCACTCTCCAACGGCCCTCCAATGGTCTGAAGAACAGTGAACTGGCCCCCTGTTTAAAAAGTTTGAGGACCTCTGCAAAGAGTAGGTGTAGATGTGTCTTCACTGAAGTCTTTTGCCAGATGCTGCTCTAATATCTGAGATTGTTTTAAAATCACAATTTGCCTAAAATTTTGGTATACCACTACTGCAATACTTAAATCATTAAACTTAAACGTGGAGCTGGTGCTCAAAATCTGGCTTTGGGCTCACACTTTTAAATAATGAATGATCAAAGAGTAATTTACATACAACAAAATGTTTCCACTTTGAATGTACAGTTCAATGAGTTTTGATAAAAGTTTAAAAAATCACCTGAATTTAGGCACAGAATGTTTTCATCTTCCTGAAAGTGTCCTTTTTTCTTTTTGCAGCGAATTCTCCATATCTTCCCAATTCATGGCTTCACACATGTGCTTACCTACTTTCTGTCACTGTGTGTTTGTCGTTTCTAAAGATTAAAATACATAAAATTATTCAGTAAATGTTTTGTTTTGTGTCTGGCTTCTTTGGGTAAGCATTCATTATTTTGAAATCAATTCATATTGCTGAATATATCAGTGGTTTGTTCAGTATTTTTTGCTGGATATTAGTACATTGAGTATACCACCATTTGCTTAGCCACTTACCTATTATTAGACATTTAGGTTGGTTCCAGTCAAGGAATATCATGAATAAAACTGATAAAAAATATTGTACTGGTTTTTATCTGCACATATGTTTTTTATTTCATTTGTGTAAATATCTAGGAGTGGGTTTGTGGGGTTTTATGGCAAACATAGGATTAACTTGATGATATGTACATAATTATATTCCCACCAACAGTGTATGAGAGTTCCAGTTACTTCTAACACTAATCAACTCTTGTCATGGTCATTCTTTTTATTTGTATTTATTCTAGGATGTTGTAGTATCTTATTATAGTTTTAGTTTGCATTTTCTTGATTATCAATAATGGTAAGGGCCGGGCGTTGGGGCTCACACCTGTAATCCTAGCACTCTGGTAGCCCGAGACAGGCAGATTGCTCGAGGTCAGGAGTTCAAAACCAGCCTGAGCAAGAGTGAGACCCTGTCTCTACTATAAATAGAAAGAAATAAATTGGCCAACAAATACATATAGAAAAAATTAGCCTGGCATGGTGGTGCATGCCTGTAATCTCAGCTACTGGGGAGGCTGAGGCAGCTGGATTGCTTGAGCCCAGGAGTTTGAGGTTGCTGTGAGCTAGGCTGATGCCACAGCACTCACTCTAGCCTGGGCAACAAAGCAAGACTCTGTCTCAAAAAACAAAAACAAAAATAATGCTAAGCATCTTTTCTTGTGTTTATTGGCCACTCACATATTTTATTGTGTGAAGTGTCTATTCAAATATTTTGAGCACTTATTTCATCATTTGTTTTGGTATTATTATTTATAAGTATTCTTTATATGTGTGCATGTGTATGTGTTATTTTCTGACATATATATTTGAACAATGTTATCTTCTTATCTTTTCTCTCTTTCTTTATTTTTTAACAGTGTCTTTTAAGTTTTTTTATTTCAGGATATTACAGGGGTACAACTGTTTACGTTACATTTATTGCCTCTGCCCCACCCAAATCAGAGCTTCAAGTGTTCCATCCCCCAGATGGTGCACACTGCACCCATTAGGTGTGTATGTATATACCCCATCTCTCCTTCCCACTCCCATCTGCCTGACACCTAATGAATGTTATTACTATATGTGCACTTAAGTGTTGATCAGTCAATACCAATGTGATGGTGAGTATATGTGGTGCTTATTGTTTTTCATTCTTGGGATACTTCAATTAAAAGAATAGTCTCCAGCTCTATCCAGGATAGCACAAGAAGTGCTATATCACCATTGTTTTCTGTGTCAGAGTAGAACTCCATAGTATACATATACCACATTTTATTAATCCACTCATGTATTGAGCACTTGGGTTGTTTCTCCATCTTTGCAATTGTGAACTGTGCTGCTATAAACATTCGGGTGCAGATGTCTTTTTTATAGAATGTCTATTGTTCTTTTGGGTAGATGCCCAGTAATGGGATTGCTGTATCAAATGGTAGTTCTACTTGTATCTCTTTGAGGTATCTCCATATTTTTTTCCACAGAGGTTGTACTAGTTCAAAGTCCTACCAGCAGTGTATGAGTGCTCCTATCTCCCCACATCCACACCAACATTTATTTTTTTCAGGACTTTTTGATAAAGGTCATTCTCACTGAAGATAAGTGATATATCATTGTGGCTTTTCAAAAGAAGATAGACCAATGGCCAACAAACATATGAAAAAATTCTCAGCATCTCTAATCATCAAGGAAATGCAAATTAACAGTGTCTTTTAAAAACAGACATTTTAAATTTTGATAAAGTATAATTTGCTATTTTTCTTTTATGAGTAGACATTTTATTACTAAGTTATTGCTTTATAGTAAACCTTGAAATTACATAGTGTAAGCCTTTCAACTTTTTTTCTTTATCAAATATTTTTGGCTCTCCTAGGTATTTTGAATTTTCACACAAACTTTAGAATCAGCATGTTTCAAATTCTATAAACGATCTCTTGGGATTTTGATTTTGATTCAATTTCATTTCTCTGCTTAAGCATATTTAGAATAGGTGTTTTGAAATTTTTACCTGTTGATTTTATCATTTCTGTCATTTATGGCTGTGTTGCTATTGATTTGACTGATTTCCTCCGCTTCTCTGTATGTCTATTAAATTTTAATATATGTTGTGCACTGTAGATGTTACATTTTTAGTGCCTACTGTGTCTCTAAAATCTCAATCTTTAAAGAATGTTGAAGTTTGTTCTGAGAAGTAATTAATTTAATTATAGTTCAGTTTGATCTTTTCAAGACTTGTTTCTAAGCTTCCTTAGTTTGGGTATAGACAACCTTTTTTTCTGTGAGTAAATTAGCCCTGCTTTCAAGATAGGGCCTTTCTGGAGTTTCTGTTGAATACCCTAAGTGTTCAAAGTGAGGTCACTTCGTTTCTGTTGCACATCTTAGAATGTAGTCAAAGATTTGTGGAGATCCTTATGCAAATTTCTGGAACTTTTTTCTGGGTCTCTATGTCCATTCTGTCTTATAAATTGCAACTTCTTCTAAGTCCCTGAATTCTGATTTAGTTCCTCCCAGGGTAATCAGGATTTAAGCCATAAGAAATTTTGTTCCCTAAAACTAGTCTTTCTATTGTTTACTCTGTTGGATTTATTCGTGAAAAAAATTTCTCTCCATTCAAAAAAAAAAAAAAATGAAAAACAATATGATAAAACACAATGCTGCAAATGGGTACATTTTCCATCCTGTGCTGTGACAAGTTTCCTTAGTCCATATATATATACAAACTCCTGATTGAGGAAAGCTGGCATTTGAAATGCAAAGCATCAGATATTTTTAAATAATATACAAATGCATAACATTTAGACAGCCCAAACTATCATGAAAACATTGATAAATTTCAAAACGTTAAAATGTTTTAGCAGATTTCTCATCAGGAGATAATGCAAAGTAAGTAGAAGACAAATCACATATGAAGAGAAGATATTTGCAACTCATAATTAATCAAAGAATATTATCCAAAATACACTGAGAATTCTTTGAATGCAATTAGAAAATCACATTTGCAAGCACATTAGGAATTCAAAGAAAGAAAGCTTTTCAATGCTCAAAAATATATAAAAAAATTATAACAAAATATCAGCTAATACCAAGTATTTTTAACGATAAGGAGCAAAAGATATTAACAGCATGTGTATAAATTTGTAAATCCATTTTAGAATGTAAAAAACTACCTATTGGGTGCAATATATTCTATTCAGATGAAATGAATACACTAAAAGCCTAGACTTCAGCACTGTACAATTCATCTATGTAACAAAAATTGTATAAAAATCTATAAAAATAAAATATAATAAAAGAAAAAAAAAAGAAAAATGTTTGTCACTATTTTACTTACTATCCAGAAAATTCAATACTAATATAACTCTACAGATGATCTTGAATGCACACATCAGGAGAAATGTAGAAAATATTAATAGCAGGATTTCTCCACAGTACAACAAACAATGAAGTAAAACAAGTATCCATGTTCTGTATATTCATAAACTGAACTGCAATATAGAACTGAACTTTATTTTACCACTGTTAGAAGCAGCCACATGAACAACTAAATTTCAGAAATAGAATATGAAGTGGAAAAAAATCATTTTATCAAAAAGTCACCTCCACTTGAATGTTTATTGCAGCACAACTCACAATTGCAAAAATGTGGAATCAACACAAATGCCCATTAATTCATGGATTAACAAAATGTGGTATATATACCATGGAATGCCACTCAGTTATGAAGAATGATGAATTCATGCTTTTTGCAACAATTTATACAGAACTGGAGGCCATTATCCTAAGTGAAGATCTAAAGAATGGAAAAAAGAAAAAAACACCACATGTACTCACTATTAAATTGGAACTAACAGACAAGTACACCTGTGCTTACAGGGAAGTAAAATTCAATGGAAATCAAGCAGTGGGAGGAGGAATGGGCAAAAACCTACCTAGCAGGTACCAGTGAACACTATCTGGGTGACAGGCACACTTTTAACTCTGACTCAAGCCTTACAAAAGCGATCCATGTAACCAAAAACATTTGTACCATTGTAATACTTTTCAATAATAAAGAAAACAATTACAGAAATTGTGAAAACACTTTATACTGTTAAAAATATACCATACAAAAGACTCTGTATTTTGAGATATACATATCCTTCTATATATATCTTCTTTTGTGTGTATATATATATTTTTATATAAATGTAAATATATATTGTGTTTCATATATATAAATATTAAAAACAAAAGAAGGAAAATGATACACACCATACTTAGGTCATTTATTAGTGTTTGTTGTAGTGAGGGAGAAGAAGATGACTGCACGTGAGCACACAGGTGATTCACGGTATGGATAATGTTCTCTTGCTTAACCTCAGTGGTAAACATGCATATCTTTCATAGTTACTGTCTTAATCTATTTAGATTATGACAAAATACTATTAACTGGGTAGTTTATAAACAACAGAAACTTATTTGTTACAGTTCTGGAGACTGGGAAGTCCCAGATAAATGCCCCAGCGAATTCAGTGTCTGGCAAAGGCCATTTCCTTTCATTTAAAAAAGGCGTTTTCTCACATGGTGGAAGAAGCTCTCTTGAGCATCTCTTATAAAGGCATCCACTGATGTCATTCATAAAGACTCTGCCCTCATGATCCAATTACCTACCAAAGATTCCACTTTCCTAATACCACCACCTTAAGAGTTAGGATGTCAACATGAATTTTGGGGGACACAAACATTAAGACCTTAGGAGTAACTTACATTTAAAATTTCATGGTTTTTATACTAATATGCCATCTATTATAAGATACACCCTTAATTCAGATGCATCAGAATTGAGAAAGGTACATTTTATTATTAATGAAATATAATGTATTTTTATATTAATGATATATTTTATTATCCAAATTGTAAAATATTTTTGTCAAATTTATTTAGTATAATTAATACATATTTTCTATGAATTTATTCTAATTATAAAAGTGATGTATCTTTCTATCACCAAAAACAATAAAGTGTATTTTCCTCAAAGTACAATTTTGGTTTTTTCATTATAATTCAACCAGAGCACAATAAAAAAGTTATCTTACTATAATTTCAGCTTTACTATTCTATTTTTCTGTGCTCTTTATACTGTACCTTTCCACAAAAGAACCTTAGATATGCCTTAGATATCTAATATATGTTGATTTTATTTTTAAAACTTTTAACTGGAGATTTGATTATTTTCACTTCTGTTGGTCACCCCACCCTACATTCAAGCATTTAAAATTTCATAAGAAAGTAGAATGATAGCCTTTAATTTCTTATATTGAAAAATCATATCAACTATCTGTGTCAGGCTCTATGGCTAAATATAAAAAGCCTTATGCTTATTTAGTTAATAAACTTTAATCCCTATACAATCAGTTAAAAATATATCTCTGGGTAATCTACTGATATGTAAAAAAATTTAGATGTTCTGTCTTTTTCCCAAGCTCTGTTAAAATAATTTCAGCAAAAAACGTTGTCAAATTTCCAAATACACATATCATTATCAAGCAGTCATGCATTATGGAGTTTTCTCTTTTTAAAACATTTTTTATGTCTTATGCAATTCTTTATCTCTTACCACACATAGATAGCATGCCCACTCTACCAGGGCTCTATAGTGTGACCATGTGAGATGCAAATTTGAATTAAAGGTTCAGTGCCAGAGCCAGGCAGTAGTGGTTATGTATTTTACAATTAATTTAGTGTAACAGCCTTAATTTAAGCCTGCATTGATATTCTTTTTTAAACACGCTTAAAATGTAATTGCAGTGTACACAGGACAAATAACAGAATAGCTTGCCCAATTTATTACTCTACAAAAGAATTAGTGTGATGGCCAATTAAAAGATGCATTTAAATATAGTTATATTATTTATCATGGAGAACTAACTCAAGGAAGGCTAAAGGTGTTATTAGAAACATTAATTTAATTCCCTGTAAAATGACATAAAATTATATAAAATAGGCCGGGCGCGGTGGCTCACGCCTGTAATCCTAGCACTCTGGGAGGCCGAGGCGGGCGGATTGCTCAAGGTCAGGAGTTCAAAAACCAGCCTGAGCAAGAGCGAGACCCCGTCTCTACTATAAATAGAAAGAAATTAATTGGCCAACTGATATGTATATAAAAAATTAGCCGGGCATGGTGGCGCATGCCTGTAGTCCCAGGTACTCGGGAGGCTGAGGCAGAAGGATCGCTCGAGCCCAGGAGTGTGAGGTTGCTGTGAGCTAGGCTGACGCCACGGCACTCACTCTAGACTGGACAACAAAGCGAGACTCTGTCTCAAAAAAAAAAAAAAAAAAAAATTATATAAAATATAATATATGGTCATAAAAGAACACTTATACTTAGGGGGATTATCATAATTTGCCACTAATAAAGTGAGAAGTATAGCAAATTTTCTTATTTTAAAAGTTATAAATGATATATTTTATAACATTTGTTCCATATGTTTTTTATGTATGTATATATTTTATAGATAAACACACATATTGGCAAAAGTAAAATTTTAATTCTTTTGTTAAAGATAGCTTTATTCCAAATGTATGAAGTAAATAATGCCAAATAGCTCTAATATTAATATTTATATGAATTGCTTTTGGTCTTTCCACGAAAAGTGGAATTCTATATCAACACAGGGAAGGGGGAGGAGGTTGAAAATTTGCATGAGTGATGGAAAGGAAGAAGACATTTTTTCTGCTTTCCCCAAAACTTAAACTTGGTTAATATCTTGATATCCACTGGGGGGAAAAAACAAACACTACAATTACATGTTTTTATTGTTATTCCTCAGAACTTTTTTGCTTTTTGAGACACTAAGTGTATTCTACAGGAAAATGTCATTACTTTTGTTGTTACTATTAATTGCTTTCCTAAACAAATACAATTCAGTCTCCAGCAGCAAAACCCATGAAATTTCATTTGATAGTTGTTAATAATCTTTATGAATTTCTGAGAAAGGGGAACAGAATTCATTATTTACCTAAAGTAATTTATCACTGGAAAAAAGAAGACACCTCTTAACCTTTCTAAGAATACTGTATATCATAAAGATTTATACAACTTAGTTAATTTGAACACAAGAAAGTGCTGGTTCTCAAATGCCTAACCATTTTCACCTTCATGCAGGCCGTACCATATTCCATTTAAATGTTTCACATTGTTGCTTACAAAATCTTCATTTTGTAAAAATTCACTCATGAAATGATTAACTAACAAAACCAAACTATAAGAGGACCATGGATTTAGTTATAAAACATGCATTTTGATTCTATTTTTATTGACTCACTTTTGAGAAACAAATTTTACAAGGATGTATATAAGAAATTCCATGTACTTCATCTTTTATTTTTTAGATAATCCACAACATTTATTTGCTCAGAAAACAAGCTGATTATTGGAGGGAAACTCATTTTGTACTTTGGTTTGATGGGTCATCTAATACTATAGGCTTTATATACATATTTTACTACCAAAAAGTACTAAATTGTGAGTGATTATAATAAAAAATTACTTAAAATCAGAATTAATAATGGGTAAAACAAAACTTATCTTTAATGTATTAGTACGTAATACTGTTAAGAACTTTCAAATCCAGATGGGAATAGTGTTTGTCATAAGATGCTACAAACAAAAAAAAGGAAGAAAAGATTCTATGCTAAAACCCCGAAGAAATGTGTCAAAGCTAACTCTTAACCTTTCCCTTTAAACTAACCTCTACTTTCTGTTAAAAATGTGTGTTGCTGAGAGATTATAGACTAGAATGTGGTTATGATAGCTGTTTTAATTGAGATATGCACTGGTTCTATGCAATTTTTAAAAGCTTGCTTTAATTTGGAGACATAATAGCCCTAAGTTGCATATTTATAGCATGAGATCAATACCATCAAACATTCTATAGAGCCAACCTGTGGTTAAGTCATTACTGCTTCACACAATTGACTCCAGGGAGACTAAAAAGTAGTGTGGGTAAGAAGAGTCATTTTCAACATCCATTTTCTGATCTCTATACCTATCCTTTTCCAAAATTACTCCATTATTGGTTATTGAGGTATTTGTAATAACTAATAATGATTAAAATATTTCTTAATTATTTGCAAATAAAATTACTTTTAAATATTATCTGCTGCCTATTTTGCAAACTAGAACAATAAATTATGTGCTCAATGGAATAATTTGTTTTAGCCCTGGCAAGATTATAAAAAGTTGATAGCATACCAAATTTAAAGTCTGAATTTTCCAATTCTATATCTTTGGCTATCATTAATTTATATTTCTTTATTATTACCACTATAGTGATATCAAAACATCTCGGATCTTTTGCCCTTCTCCCTGGTTTTCACTTGGAGTTTTTTTTTTTGTTTTGTTTTTGTTTTTCATCTATAACTCTCTTCAAAATCTATGAATCCACATGTGGGCCCTTGACCAAATCCAAACTTCACTAAAATTTGGATTTGGTCAAAAGGCCTCACTCAAGGATCCAGAAGTCCACATATGGTCACAAGGCTGCAGATTCCCCACACTCTTTGGTGGAAAATATCATAGAAATCTAAGAAGCAGTGAAATATATATGGCTACTTTCTTTGGAAACTACACTTGTTTTATTATAATGACATTCTAGAATTATATAAGTTATTTTGTATTTATCACATACCATTAGTTTCTTATTGTGCTTTTTGATGTGATTCATAGTTCAAGATTGTGAGCATCTATTAGCAAGATTTTAGTTGTTATTGAATAACTCATTCATCAGTAAGTAGTTGGAGAGCAACTATTGTTAAGAAAATTGTTCTAAACACATTGTAGGATTTAAATATATTCAATAGTTTCCCTTTTAAAAAGAACTCATAGTTTATTTAGATATATTTTATGTGGCAGTATTTGTTTGAATATATTTATTTTACAACTAATTTACCCCTGAATGGATTGCCCATAAAAAGTTTTTACTTCTAAAGACAACTACAATTAAAATTTTGTCACTATTGACAGTGTTCAATTTTTCTGTGGAAGACTCCTTCCTAAATCTAATATTCGGTCAATGAAAGGAGAAAATATATACTGCTTTCTTCCTTTTCTGTTGGGGGAAACAAACGTAAACCAAGAATGTGAGACATGAAGAGATTAAATTCAAATTCTACCATAAACATAGGCCACCATTCTCAAAGATAAACTGTGCTTGTTTACAGGATGACAACAAATTTTAAAAATGTATCCTACTTAGTGGAAAATGGGAGTATGTCTCTCAAATAATAAATCATCTTTTTAGTTAAGATAGTTGTAATCATTTGCCTGTTTTAAACTTAGTTATATTGTCTCTGCCTATGATAGGGAATATGAAGTGCAGAAGGCATATTTTTTTAAAAGTTTAAACAACAAAGTGATATATGTGTGCATGTTTTTCTTCAGATAAACAGATATTGATTTAAAGATGGTCAGACTTACATTTTTAAGAGTGGCATACCTTTGTCATATCAGTCAAAAATGCTGGAATTGATGGATGCTTTATAATTCCCGTAAGAGAAAATACTTTGACACCAGGAATAACTACATTCAAGATAGATCACATAATTTGACATTAACATAGTTTAAAAATTTCCTATATTGCAATATACCATACATTTGAAAGACTGTATAATTGAAAAACTGTTTAATGAATGCCAGTGATGACAGGCCACCCACTTTAAGAAATAAAACATAACCACTGCTTTAGTTTTTAATGAACGCTCACTTCCTCCTCCCTTCCCCTCACTTCTTCCTATAACCCTAAGAAAATTACAAGGTAGTGTTGCTGTAGTTTTGTTAATTTTATTTAAACTAAATAAACTAACAACATATGATTTAATTTTCCAGTTTTTAAATAGTTTGAGCAAACTCACTGAGTAGGCTTCCTACTACACGTATATATCTGACTTGATTGTTATTCCCGTTTGCTGATTATGATTTCATTCAAGTAAATTCATCATCTGAATTGTGTTCATATTCACCTCTGCAAAGTACTTTATTTTATTTATTTATTTATTTTTCATTTCAAAAATATTACATATATCTATCGAGGAAGTATTGGCATTTTAAAATCTTTTTTTAATTTCATAATATTATGGGAGTACAAACATTTTTGTTACATAAATTCCTTTTGTACCATTTGAGTCAAATTTATAAGTGTGCCAGATAGTGTGCATTGTACCAGTTAGGTGTGAGTTTACCTATCCCCTCCTACACCCTCCCATCTGCTTGATTTCCTATGAATGTTATTTCTATGTGTGCACATAAGTATTGATCAATTAGTTCCAATTTAATGGTGAGCACATGTGGTGTTTGTTTTTACAGTCTTGTGATATTTCACTTAGTAGAATGGGCTCCATTCCATCCAATTTAATACAAGAGGTATTAGTTAACCATCTTTTTTGTGGCTGAGTAGTACTCCATGGTATACATATATCACATTTTATTAATCCACTCATGTATTGATGGACACTTGGATTGTTTCAACATCTTTGCAACTGTGAATTTTACTGCTGTAAACATTTGAGTGCAGTTGTCTTTCTATAGAATGTATTTTTTCCCCCTTTGGGTATTCAGTAGTAGGACTGCTGGATCAAATGATACTTCTACTTTTAGTTCTTTGAGGTATCTCCATACTAGTTTCTATAGAGTTTGTATACTTTGGATTCCCACCAACAGTATATGAGTATTACTATCTATCCCCATCCATGCCAGCATTTGTTGTTTTGGGAGCTTTTGATAAAAACAATTCTCACTGGACTTAAGTGATATCTCATTATGGTTTTAATTTGCATTTCCTGATGATTAGAAATCTTGAGTATTTTTTCATATGTTTGTTGGCCATTACTCTACCTTCTTTTGAAAAGTTTCTGTTCAGATATTTTGCTCACTTTTTAATGGGTTTTTTTGACTTTTTCTTGCTGATTTACTTGCATTCTTTATAAGTTCTAGTTATCAGCCCTTTGGCAGATGTACAGCATGCAAATATTTTCTCTTATTCTGTAGATTACCTATTTTCTCTAATGATTGTTCCTTGGCTGTGCAGAAGCTTTTTAATTTGCTCAGGTCTCATTTGTTTATATCTGTCATTGCTGTGATTGCTTCTGAGGTCTATTTAATAAATTATTTTGCCTAGGCTGATGTCTATAAGAGTTTTTCCAATATTTTCTTCTAGCATTCTTATAGTTTGATGCCTTAGGTTTAAGTTTGTTATCCATTGTGAATTGACTTTTGTGAGTGGTGAGAGGTGCAGATCCTGTTTCACTCTTTTACATGCAGCTATCCAATTTTCCCAGCACCATTTATTGAATAAGAATTCTTTTCTCCAGTGTATATTTTTGTCTGCTTTATCAAAGATCATATGCCAATATGAGGATGGTTTTATATCTGGGTTCTCAGTTCTGATCCTTTGGTCCATGTCTCTGTTCTGTGTCAATACTACTTATCCTGGTAATAACATCAACTGAAATCAACTTCTCAAAAGTTGGACACTGAAATTAGAAATATTGTGTCATCTGAACAAAGGAAAACTAGCCTACTTACCTGGCAAGTATAGTGGCAGAGAAATTTACACACCTTGAAGCAAAGATGCCATTTCTTGTGTCTACTTCCTAGCATCATATCTGCTGGTAGGCAGGCAGCACTAGAACTGGATTTCATTTAAAGAGCCTCATGATATTTGGGAGTCTTTTTACAGACTTGTTGTTCCTGACTATGTAGTGTCTAAGCCATCTTTCTATTGTGTACATATCTAGGAGCATAATTGCTATGTCATAGTATATATGTGGTTTCGACTTTAGTAGCTAATGTCTTAATGTGTTTTTCCCAAAGCAGTGTACCAATTTACATTTCTAGAGACAGCACTTTTCTACTGAATTGTCTTTTTGCTATAAGTGTGTATAAATTTTTTGTGTAATCTAGATATTACAGTTACAAATAACTTATCCTAATGTGTGGCATATCTGTCAACTCCCTTTATGCTGCCTTTGAGATTAAGAATATTTGGCTTAATTTTAAAGTTGTCAAATTTACCAAATTTGTTTCTTCACATTTTTCATTTTTGTATCTCACTTTAAAAAGTGTTTATTACCCAAGATCTTAAGGTAAACTTCTTCCAAAACATTTGATTTTCTTATTTACTTCCAAAATATTTTAAATGTTGCCTTACATAGTTTAGTCCTTGAGCCCTATTCGACTTACTTTTTTACCCTTTAGGTATGTGGTAATAATCCTTAAAAAATCTCAGAAGAAATCTAATGGAAGTTAGAGTTTATTGCTATAAGGGCCATGAGAACATTATGAAGAAAGTATTTTGAGAACTGTTAACCTGATGTTACAAAGTTTAGAAGTGAAGACCAATGGACATTTTTTTCTATATATCCATATGGAAGAAACAGTTTTTCCTACCACCCTTTATTGAATTTTCTATCCTCTATCCACTCATTAGCAATGCCAGCAGCAGCATGTGCCAAGATTTGATTTGATACATAATATAGGTCCTTGTCTAGTCTCTCTACTGTTTTTTAATAAAATTATCTTTCTGGTGCTAATACTACACAGTGGTAAAACACAAACCATTTATTTTTCTAGATCCCCTTCCCTTAGGAACTGAATTCCAATGTTTTCAACGAATTTCAATGTTGGTCATGTGATTCTATTCAAAGTTTACCACTGTTATTGGAAAAGGCAATATATTTGAGGGGAAAAAAGTAGTATCCTATTTTTGGTTCTGTTCCTCCACAGCTTTGTCCTCTCAAAGGTTTCTTGCTTGCGTAGCTCTCCAAAACCAACAGCCAGTTATTTACAATTTGTTCCTGTTCATATTTTGTATTTGTTTTGAGCAGGAGGAATGGTCCAAAACAAATTAGCTCTCCATTACCAGAGAAAGAAACAATCTGCCCATTTAATTGTCCTTTCTATTTTTATTTCACTTATAGTTTTTAATTATTTATCTCAAATATACTTTATCCATTTTAGCCTGGCATAGGAATATGCCTTTAAAAAATCTATTCTTAATTTCTTTAAGCATATTAATGATTTCTTAGATTCTGTATAATTTTGCATAATTTATGGATCTGATTTTTCAGTTTGCTTTTCTTTTGTTCCAACTCATTGTGGCTTGCTTCATCATGTGTTTAGGATTTTTTAAAAAAATTATAAAGGCATTTTCCATAGAAATGTTACCTGTAGATATTCTTGATGATTTGAATTCAAAATACTTTCCTTCAGAAAGGACTTTTTGTTTACTTGAGTATGAACCTTTAAGTTCTATCAATTAAGAACCACTTTATAATTTTTGATTGGGTTGCTTTAGGACCACAAAATTATTATGAATTCTGGGATCAAAAATAAATAAATTATTGCTTGAGAGTAAGAATAATAAAATAGTTTTTTTTAAAATTTTATTTCAAGAAAATATGAAAATAGGAACATTTTGATTACATTTTATATCTTTGCCTCTCCCTAGCAAGGGTTAGAGGTATGCCCTTCTCCTCCACAATGCCCACCACATCCCTCAGATGTGGGTTAAAAAAGCTTTTTCCTTACACTCCATTAGATCTAAAGCCAACTTCAGAAAATTACTTCAATGTCTTCCTCTAACATGAGTTCCTCGTCCTCCTCCTGTCTTCTTCTTCTTCTTCCCCCCCTTCTTCTTCTTTCTCCTCCACCTCTTCCTCTTCCTCCTCCTCCTCCTTTTCTTCTTCTTTCCCCCTCCCCTGATTCATGTACTTAATATATCATACACTGTGGCTTCTGGTTCTCATAAGGACTCTCAAATCCTATTTCTCACCCTTCAAGGGCATCAGGAATTACCTCCTGTTCCTGACATGTGGCCCATTAAAACCTAGGCAATAAGCCAACAAGACTGGCAGTTAACCCAGGGCAAATTCCAACATCATCCTTCCCTTAATTCTATAGCTTCACATTGAGATATTATGGTTGTTTTTTTTTCTGTTCTCTAGTGAACTTTTACATTTTGCAGTTAAACTGTACTCATTAATGTGATTTAAAATATATCTTAGCTAACATTTTTTGATGTGCTATATATAAAGTTTAGTCTGAACACTTAGAAATAGTTACAAGTCTTCCTATCTTGCCTTAATTAAATACAACTCCATCAGAAAAGTAATGTGTAAATTCTCTGTAAGCATTTAACGAAATGAACTTTTTGGAGTAGTATTTATAAGTGTTTTGAGAGACTGGTATTGCACAAGTCAAAGGTATTAGAATAGTTTATTTTTACATAGAACCATAATCAAAATAAATTTTAAGAAAAAAAGCCTACAACTACAACTTGGATTTATAACCTTATATTTTTTAGTTCTAGACCTACAATATAAAAACGTAAACATTCTAACTAAAATCACATAAAGGCACAATAATCTATTGTTACCACATAATTAACATAAGGACTATAATATTTCAGAGAGACAACAATGTTCCCCATTTTAGCATTTTGGATATTTAAATTGAATTCCTAAATGGAAGACTAGGATATAAACTGATTTTTTGGCCTTTCCACTAGTCTTAGAGCAGTGAAACACTTTGAAAATTGTTTGAATCTTTCTTGCAACATCAACTAAAGTAATTATTAAGAGAATACTTACAACAGATTCAAATAAAATAGAATCCAGTCAGAAACTATGACTGTACCAATCATTTGTATCTAATTACTGAGTTTGCATGTTAAGTAATATACGACTGGTAGTTGAGACTTAGTTGTCTATGAGAATGGGAACAAGTTTTGTAACCCAAGGGGTGAGATAGGGCATAACTAACTATATGTAAAATTGTTGAAGAGATTTAAGATCTGATGGCTTCTATGAAGTATGATAGCCTGTATCAACTCAGCTGCATCTCTTTTACTGACCAAAATGTGAAGGGACATAGACATCAGAAGTTGTGTCTATGGTCATGAAATCACTGCTATGCTGTTGCTATACATGCTGTGTTGTTTCTTGTTCTTAGAGCTAAGTAAATTTAGTGCTCAGTTAAGGATGTAATCTCATATGTATGGTGTCAGCCTGAAATCAAGATCATTGTTCCTATCAAAACAGAGTGAACAATCAAAAACTATTTCATAAAATAAAGAATTTATTAATTGAACATTTTCCCCAGAAACTTTCCAAAACCAATTTAAACATAAAAGGCATATTTAACATATTAGTTAATATGACTAATAACATAAAATGTAACAATAGAATGTTATAAATTTTACATAATTTAAACATAAAGTTATATGTAATACACTATGATTTTTAAAAGCAAGTGAATAAAATGCTCAGTTGAATAGCTCAGGATTATATGAGATATACTAGATAAAAACATCTTTTTAGGATATAAAATAGATGAGAAGACATTTTATTGAACTCTATAGCTTAAATATTTAAATATTCTCAACAAATAAAACACACTTGGTAACTTTTTCTTCCATTGAGATTTCAGTTATTTAAAATGATTTAATAAAGACTGTTGTTCTAAAGATTTATAGGTAAATAAATAATTTAAAATATGACAGTTCTTCCTTAGGCACTAGTTACAGGAAGATGTTTGTAGATGCAATAGAAATAACTATTAAAAATATGCTATAATGAAAATGTGGAATTTTTTATATACCTACTCTTCCACTTTCAGCTTTTACTGCATTTTTGAAAAACTTATTTTTTTATTTCCTCTGCTTCTACCTTAACCTAACTATCTCTTTAGCCAGGCATATGCTTGATAGAGAACTGAGTTTTAAGAGTTCTAATAAGTCAAGATAATGCAAGAAAGAAAGAGGAATGCAAAAATGCTTCTGAAAATAAATATTAATAATTAAAACATCACGTTGCTTTAGAAACCTTGAATATTTAAAGCACGTGAGAGAAGGAGACAGTCATAAAATCTATGTGTGAGTAGAAGATGGTGGCATATTTACTCTCTCATTTCAATTCCTTATCAAATACTTAAGAGCAATAACTCTGTGTCAGGAAATGATATTCCCAATGCTCTTAGTATGGCATGAATAAAATTAATAAATACATATGGTGATCAATTAAAAAATAGCATATGCAGGTCCTTGGATTATCTGCCAATCTCTGTGTTAATCTGTATGTGTTTATACGTGTGTCTTTCTCTGTATGTGTATTTTTTTTATTTCAGCATATTATAGGGGGACAAATGTTGAGGTTATGTATATTGCCCATGCCCCCCAACCCCGAGTCAGAGCTTCAAGCGTGACCATTTTATATACATTATATTAGATATAACTGATCCTTGGAAAATGCAGATCAAACTATAATGAATTCCTTCCTCTTCATTCAGCATTGTGACCTTTTGAATAAGACATTAACAGCATCTTGGCCACATCTGAAAAAATTTAAGGCAATTTTCTACAAAAAGTTTGAGAGGAAAAACACATATTGATCAGTACTAAGTAGTAAAAATTTATTGCAATGTTGTCAGTTGCCTTATTCTAGATCAATACAAATCCACCAAAAGCTTCTTAAATGCAATAAGAATCTGACAAGACCTTTTTGTCACAGATTAGTGTTAAAGCAATGAAAGAGCCCCCAAGGAAAATTGTCTTTCTGGCTGAAATGCCAGCTGTATTCTGTTTCTGAAATGTTCTGTGCATGTATGACATCTTTATTGATATTGTGGATGTCTAAAACAAAACAAAACAAAAATGCTTAAACATTTTGTGTGCTGAGTAATGCAAATGTGGATAACAACCTGAAAAAAATTTGAATTCGTTGTTTCTATCAAAAATCCACTGTTTGATGTATATCACTGAGCAGAATTAAGTTAGAGAAGCACAATCTTAATTAAATTCTGCAACATTATTACACTAGCCCATCATATCGATTTTAAGTTAATAAAAATATAATGTAATATTTTCAATAAGAATAAGTTAGCAAAACATTTATTTTTCTTAAGAAAGAAAAAGTCATAAATTTGATATAATTTAAATTTAGATTTCACTCAACAAAGCAACCACATAAAATAGTAGAATCTAATTTGAAACTGCAGAAGGAGTTCTCAGGCACTTGAGACAAGCTGCATTTCATGAATTCTGATAACACTAGAATTTAGTCATCTTGGCAGTATTGTAATATCAGTTTGCATAAGTAAACCCATTGAGGCTTGCTTATTTTGGTACATGCTTCTTTTGGCACTTTCAATTATTTGGACAGAGAAAGTACATGCATCTTTCATGATTTTTATGTGAATTTATGAAAGGTATCAGTTTAACTGCATAGAGATGAATTTTATTCAACTATAAGAAAAAATTTATTTTGGAAATGTAACTTTTACTTAAATCATCATTTTAGCACCCTTTTCACTAGTCTGATAAACTCATGATGTTTTTCATGCCAGATGCCAGTTTTGCTTTTTATTCTTTGTCCCATCTCTCTATTTTGCCTTGCTAATCTCAAATAATATCCTTTGTTAGTGCACTTATCTGTCTCTATTTAATGTAATTTCTATTGATTGCCAGATTTAGTCTGATTTTAAATATATTAATATGAAAAGGTAACATAATAAAGTATGCCATACTGAGTGTCTTACAAATATAATATATAATTATGATATAAACTCAGAATGACTCTGATAATTATTTTAAAAAGGCACATTACATATATGTGGATATACATAGACAATACGTACATATACATATATAATATATATAATATATATATAACTGTTACATATACATAAATATTATATATACATAAATGTTATATTATATTATTATAATGAAAGATGGGGCCTAGGCCAGTGCTAGTCTAATCATAGTGTTCTGTTTACCATTACCTTTATTTGAAATTAATTTTTACAATTCACTTAATGCATGCTGCTACCTCATAAGAAGTTCCAGAGTTAAAATGGACAGGGTAGAGCATGACATATTTGGCAAAGAGTTTAAAATATTTACTTAGCTTAGCTGAAATTCTTGGCTCCAAGGAAGAAGATTCAAAGGCTACCTTGAATATTATTTATTCGGATGTGACACAACACAATGAGGAACAGTGGAAGGGCTTAGATTATTAGTAATGTCATAGAGGATCGTATAATCTGATGGAGTTTAAAATCCATCATTGGTGTCATGTTCTGTATTAGTAGTCTCTAATATTAACACAAAGGCACATACAGTTAATTACACAGAACAGCCTGTTCCTATATGGTGCTGCCGCCTGTATCAAAACTTTGGAGCCCACTTTTACTTACAGATATGAGAAATGTTAAAGAACAACTAGTTATATGAAAAAAATGTGGCTTTTAGAAGAATCAAAGTAATTCTGTGCTTCTTTTGGAACCAGAAAAGAGCCAGAATAGCCAACGCAATCTTCAGCAAAAAGAACAAATCTGGAGGCAACACATTACCAGACTTCAAACTATACTACAAGGCTATAGTTCCCAAAGCAGCATGGATTGGCACAAAAATAGAAACACAGTCCAAAGGAACAGCACAGAGAACCCAGATATGAAACAATTCACATATAGCCAACTAATCTTTGACAAAGCAGACAACAACATGCACTGCAGAAAAGAAACCCTATTCAATAAATGGTGTTGGGAAAATTGGATAGCCACATGCAGAAGAATGAAACAGAATCCACACCTCTCACCACCCACAAAAATTAATTCAAGATGGCTAAAGTACCTAAATATATTCTAGTATTCTAATGGTTTCATATATTATTCATATATTTCATATATTAGTACGAAACTGTAAGAATGCTAGAAAAAAATGTAGGAAAAAATCTTCCACATGTTGGTGCAGGCAAAGAATTTATGAAGACCACCTCAGTGGTAATCACAGCAAAATCAAAAATAAATAAATGGGATTTGATAAATTAAAAAGTTTCTGCATAGATGAAGAAATAATTAACAGAGAAAATAGACAACCTACAGAATGGGAGAAAATATTCACAAGCTATACATCTGATAATGGGGTAATAACCAGAATCTACAAAGAGCTCAAGCAAATTTGCAAGAATAAAATCAAACCACCCCATTAAAAAGCGGACAAAAGACATGAACAGAAGCTTTTCAAAATAAGATAGACAAATGGCTAATAAACATATGAAAAAATGTTCAACATCATTAATCATTAGAGAAATGCAAGTTAAAACCACAATGAGATATCAATTTACACCAATCAGAATGGCTTTTATTAAAGAGTCCCCAAACAATAAATGCCGGCATGAATGTAGAGAGAAAGAAACATCTATACATTGTTGGTGGAACTGCAAATTAGTACAACCTCTATGAAAAACAGTATGGAGATTACACAAAGAATTAAAAGTAGATCTATGATTCAATTCAGCAATCCCATTATTGGGTATTTACCCAAAGGAAAGAAGTCATTTTATCAAAAAGACACTTGCACTTGAATACTTATTGCAGCATAATTCACAATTGTCAATATGTGGAAATCAACCCAGTGTCTACCAATTCATGAGTTAGTTAACAAAATGTGGTATATGCATACCATAGAATATTACTCAGCCATATAGAAGGATGAATTAATGCCTTTTGCAACAATTTGGTTGGTATTGGAGACCATTATCTTAAGTGATGCATCTAAATAATGGAAACAAATACCACATATACTTGTTATTAAATTGGAACTGATGAATACACATGTGCACAGAAGGAGTAAAACTCAGCAGAAGTCAAACAGGTGGGAAGGGGAGGGAGAGGATAGGTGAAAAACTACCTAATGGGTACGATGAACACTGTCTGGGTGAAGGGCATACTTATAATCCTGACTCAAGCTTTACAATAGAGATCCATGTAACTATAAACATTTGTACCCCTATACTATTTTGAAATAAAAATAACTATATAATGATAATTTTTAAAAGACTAAAATTGTTACTATCTGCCCCTTACAGAAAGTTTGTGGATATCTGCTCTAGACAATAGTGTGATGGTCTGATTTTATCTTGAATTATTTCAAGTGAAGTACATCCTTCTTGTACACAGAAAAATGGTCAAAATATCTAATTTCCTGCAATTGCAATCCTTCTGCTTTCACGACAGTCACCAAAAATTACTATTTAAACAGGTCAGAGATCTAGATTGAAAAAAAAAAGCAAATTTAAGTTGATCAAACTAAGCACATTCTTCCCAGATGTTTCTGACATTAAACTCATCTGTCCCTTCCTTACCTTAAAATAGTTTTAAAATGGTGAGTATTTTAACAAGAACATATAGACCAGGGATCAGACCACATTTTAACTCCTAATGGTGAATTTTGTCTACTTTTATAATCATTCACAGATGACTGTCTTCAATCTCAATTTCCTAAAGACTTGAATTCCCAGCTCAGGTAGAGAATCTTTAGCTAATAGCCCTCCTCATTTTCTTAAGATTTGTATGTTTCTTGAATTGAAAATGTATTTAATTTTAAAAAAAGAAAAAAAAAGAACTACAGTATCCATTCTTGTAAATATAGCACCTTTTGTTACTACTAAAAGTGATGTAAGTAAGCATCACTAAATACATACATTTATTCATTGAGATATTATGCTCCCATGGCTATGCACATGGAATAAACCAGGCTGAGCAGTCATGCTCTCCCTAAGGGCCTCCAATTGGCCTGAAGTATCTTTCTGCCTGAAGTCATATGGTTTTGAAACTAATCAAAATGTGTGGATTAGAATTCCTAGCATTTTTGACAGCCTAGGCAACAGATAGGAATGCAAGGGGGAGTGTCTGTGTAATTTTTATGTCAATGTTTTCTTCAGATACTGACAAGAGTGAAAGGGGGGATATAGCTCATTTAATTTTCACTAAACCAAGTATGGCTTCTGTATATGATACCATGTTTATGTCTCAATATGTATGTTTTGTAATTAAATTTAAAAGATAACTTTAAGAGATGGAAATGACAAACAAGTTGAATTTTATTTTTAAAATGTTAATTATCTTTTGGAGGTAACTTCTGTGACTGCCCTTTACAATTTAAAAATGTTAAAAGTTTTAAAAATTGCACATTCTCTTTACCCTCAGATACAAACTACTTATTTTCTTTCCTGAGTATACAAAGGTATATTTTTCAAATCAGAAACAGCACGTTTTTAAAAATAGCAATAAAATGCCTTTCATTATCAGATATAAGAAAGACAGAGAATTTGTGGATGATAAATACGGCATCTTGCATAGTAAGCATTCTTTCTCAAAACACAGCTAATTTGGTATTGATTGCTATGTAACAAACATTCAAAATTTCATGATTAAAACATCATTCTTTTCTAATACACACAGTCTTATGGATCTGGGCTGGGTACAGCAAGGATGTATATCTTGTCTCCATGATACCCTCCATGGCTCCTTAGCTGGGGCTGTTCATATGGTTGTGAATATCTGAAATGGCTCGCGTGTGTTCCCAGTCTAGTGTTTCAGTTTTGCCTGTTACATGAGACCCTTGGTTTTTCTTCACTTGCTCTTCTGCTGAGGCAGGAATGTTCAAGATGGCCTCTTCATTTCCATTCTCGTTTCTGGGCTGCAATAGCTGGCATAGTTGATGCCTACTTGGGCATTTCTCTCATATAGCTCCACATGGGTAATGTGGGCTTCCTCATAGTGTGGCTTTGTCTTGATAGCCAGACTTTTCACCTGACAAACGACTTCCCCCTGAATCTTCCAAGAGTAACAGGTGGATGTTAAAAGGTTTTATTTATATGAATGTTTTTCTAGATATTCGGTCTCTGAAGTGCTGGAGACCACTTTTATAGTCTATTGATAAAACAATGGGCTCTGGCTAGGCAGAATTCAAGAGAAAGGGTGTGACGAGAACACAAATGCACAGAGGAAAGGAATTGGTGATGACTGAGGTCATTTCGGAGACCATCTACCAAAACCACCTTTGATGTTATAGATAGAATATTAGATGACAGGATGCACTGAATATTTTGTTTTTATTCTCACCTGTATCACTTCTCTAGTGACAATATATAAATCCAACAATATGAAGGTGGAGAAAGCACATGTTTTTTAGCATTAGGGAGCCATAGACTGCATTTACTAGCTAAATGGATTGACACCTCACATCATATCTTTGATCCTTACTTTTTCCCTTGAATATGTAAACCATGTGGCACTTGGTTGATACGCACTGAACTGGAACTGCCACTGCCATTATTTCTTTCTTAGGTTTAACAATGTTTTTCTCTTTTCACAAAAACAATTAGAATGAGCTATACTGTTATTGTATTTCTCATATAATATTATTTTGTATTTTTGCTGTTCTTCAGGCTCAAGGAGTAATACTCTGGGAAATAAGGGTTGCAAATGTGGTCTTCTTTAGGTATTTGTAACCAAAGGAAGTCTTGCTGTGTGTGAAGTAGAGGTGTTAAAGCCTAGATTGCTGAAGAATCCTTATGTTACTTGATGAATTAAAAAGATTTGCTGCCTTGGTCAATGAAAGGCATGTATCCTGATGCTGAAGAACATCTGCTATGTGCTATTATGCCACTTGTATATCATAAAACACATAGTAGAGATCAGCCACCCTAAAAAGAAAGCTTTCAGAAGCCAGAACAAAACAGGTAACAGATGTTCCCGTCAGATGGTCGAAGTAAAATATGTATTGTAACTGGCATCTGAGGCAGAAAATAAACAGGATTTATCCCTCACACAGGGTTTTAATTACTGTGAATTAAAAAGAGTATTATTTTAAATATAGTATCCCTTATTCAAAGGGAGTAGCCTCATGCCTGAGATGATCAATATTATGTGGAGAATTGTGTTGTGACAATATTGTTTACCATTACTTATTTTTACTTTATTTGGCATACAAAAGCTCTTGTATCAATTAATACAGAACTCTATATTTTGATGCTTGACTTACAGTTTGCTCATAATGTTATGAAGGGTATACATTTTTAAATAAGATTTTTTGTCATTTAATTTTTAATATGAAGTAACATATTTGAAAATGCCTAGCAAAATGCCAGTCACATAATAGGTGTTTATTAAATGCTGCAAATTTCAGTGTAACATACTGATGCACTACCAGATGCAGCAATTTCAAATATTGGTGGATCACATTTAGTTGTTACTGGCTGGATTTTAGAAAGCTGAGCTTTTCCCCTTGCTTATGTATTTCTAAGTATGCCTGTGTAAAACTCACAAAGACACAGGGAGAAATTGGAAAAGAAAAAAGAGCAATTAAAAGAAGTGAGTATATGTACCCCCTGCACCACAACCCAAGGATTGATCCAATTGAGGGAGAAACAAAAAGGGAGCAGTCCCAGCTCCCTCGTCTGGAAGCATGAATAGCAGGACTTTGATAAATGGCTTTCTTGCTGGCCACTTATAGTTTGAGTAGACCAGGGGTCTAGGAGAGGGGCAAGTCACCACCCCAGAGTCCCGAGGGGCCCTGCTACCTTCCCAGGGCTAGATTGTGCTCTCCCTGCCTCCTCCCTGGTGGCCTCTGGGTTTTGGATTCAGGATTTATTTCTAATGTCCAAGACTTTGATAGGAAACTACAGCTGGTCCTATATTAGCTATCAGACTTCAATACCAAATAGTGCAGTGGCCATTTACTACCTAGTTGCAGTCTCAGGATTTTTTTATAAATTTTTTCTTTTTTTTTGAGACAGAGTCTCACTCTAGTGCCTGGGCTAGAGTGCCGTGGCATCAGCCTAGCTCACAGCAACCTCAAACTCCTAGATTCACACAATCCTTCTGCCTCAGCCTCCAGAGTAGCTGGGACTACAGGCATGCACCACCATGCCCGGCTAATTATTTCTATATATATATTTTTAGTTATCCAGCTAATTTCTTCTATTTTTAGTAGAGATGGGGTCTTGCTCTTGCTCAGGCTGGCCTCGAACTCCTGAGCTCAAACGATCACCCATCTCGGACTCACAGTGTGCTAGGATTACAGGCGTGAGCCACCATGCCCCAGCCTGCACTCTCACTTTTACAAGCCATGTCAACTTGTCTCCAAATTCATTCCCAGAGCTCTCCATTCTAGCTGTAAATGTGAATTCTGTGATGCTGATGAAGTCCATCAAAGTGGCTCATCTCCAAAGTGCTTAATAGTCTTCTCGATCTGTTTCAGTCTTGACAAACAGCAATGTGGGAAATAGTCTAAAGTGTCCAGTTACACCAGAATTACTTAATTATTTCATGTACAATGGAACAGAGATGCTGTCCTTTTCTATTCACCTGATGATAGAGATGATGATGGGGAGGTAAGGTCAGTGGAGGAGCATAAGAGCATTTCCATGCATCTCTTGTCACAGGTTAGGCTTGGAATGGATCTTTCTAAGATATTTCTTTCAACATTTAGTCTTAAAGAAAATCTCTGTGAAATATATGCAGACTTTTTTGCACATTTGGATCTGTTTGTGACCAGAAGGATCCCAATGATAGAAAGATTCAGGCTGAAAATTAATATCTCCCAACTTTTCATGCAAGAAGGAAAGGACTGCCTGCTAAGATGTCATACAACCCCATTTAAAGCGAGATCTTTCAGTGTCACTGGACATTATCAAATGATATTGAAGAGAACTGAGAGCTAGTTCCCAAAACAGCATAACATTTGTGGCTGAGCAGGTTTCCCCCTTATCAACTCATTTTAGCCTTTTATGCTGAGTGTTTTGAGAAGACACCAATATTCATATCTTTACCAAATCAAACTGCCATGGGCTATGAATTGGGGTGTATAGCATAGGGCAGAGCTGTCTTGTGTCTAGACTATGACAAACATTAAATTCTCACATTCTCCAATGTTTAGGGTCTATCCTCACATTGCAGTGGAAAGTGACCAGGGGGGAGAGTGGAGGTAGGAAGGGAACAAATCAACCTAATGGTTACTATGAACACTATTTGGGTGACAGGCACACCTATAGCCAGGCCTGAAGCATTACAAAACAATCCATATAACCTAAAACATTTGTACTCCCTTAATATTTTGAAATAAAAAAATAAAAATTAAAAATAATAAAAATAAAGAAATTACGATGATAATGTGACATTGTTTCAAATCGGACTGCAGTGCAAATAACATCTTCCACACTTTCTATAGGAGCAAGAAGCACAGAATTACCACTGAGATGTTTTTCTTCAAATGACAAGAGAAGTCTTTTTGCTTGATTGAAGGGGAATAGAATGGTGTAATGTATGCAAAATATCCAGGGAAATACTTTCTGTGTACATACCACAAAATTTCCTATAATCAAGAAAAAAGTGAGGCAGTTGGAAGATCAGAATGAGGATAACTCCTGCTGCTTTTAGGAGGATGTCACTTTCACCTTAAAAATCAGAGACATTTATGCACAGCTGAAACAACCACACATTTGAAGAAAGACAAAAAACAGAATCTCGAGGAAAGAAGGAAAAGGAAATTCAATGACAGGAAAACAAGGTTATTTCATGAAGATGGAGAATATTGGATTTACGATGAACTACAATGTCTTACCAAGACTACAATGTCTTGGTGCTGCCAAGCATCAGATTGGGACACTCAAAGCTTATATCTAATAACCAGGGCAGTAGGCACAATTAAGCAACAATCTTCCTTTGGGAGAAATTATTCACTCCCTTTTTATTGCAGTAGTTCCTGGTTCGGGGATACTGGATTTTCTAATGCAGATGAGCCATTCAATCAAGAAATGTTTTCCTTTTTTTCTCAAAAAAAGAAAGTGAGTATATTCGTTTTGTAAGCTTTGAACCATATCATGAAATATAAGATTATCTAAATATTGCAAGACTAAACAGTATAATTAAATACTATCGTTCAAAAGGATGAGAAAAAGACAATGAAAATTGGTTAATACATAGACATGAAACAGTCCTGAAATTCCACTTATTTTACTGACCTAAAGAACAACAACAATAACAACAAAAAAAATGGTTTATTTAAGCTCCATGGTAAAAGTGCCACATCTGAGCTGCCTCTCATCAGCTAGCAGCATCCTTTGTCAATCTGGTTAACCTCGAGATTTACTTTCATTCCTCCTAACTTGGGAGCTCATTTCGAATGCTATTGCTGTGGCTGTAGCTGTCTTTTCTCATCTGAAAACTAGCACTGATGATAATTGCCTAGTCTTTATACTGCTTAGTTTTTCAAGGAGTCTTTGACAAGCTGCCTCTGTAATGTTGTCACCAGCCATCACTTACAGGGCCAACCTCACAAGTCACAAATAATTGAACTTAATTGCAGGTGCATTTGGACCTTTATGATACCAAAACAGAAGGTCAGAAATCAATTATTACAGTGTCATAGTCACCTCTCTTATCAGGGGGAAAATGAACTTACAAAAAAGAATGTGCTTTTCTAATATATTTGTCTCATTGAGTTCATGGTAATAAGTTTCTCTCTTTTTTCTCAGAAATGAAGCCTTATCTTTCCGGAATAGCTGCTCAGTAACTGCTGCTCTCTGTATCCTTTATTGTAAAAACATTGCATCGAACCTTCAAAATTGGCCAAAGTATTTCATCCTTTATTAGCTCCTTTCCTCTAGACAAAGTACAGACAGTAAAGATGTCATTCTTGTTCTTTGAAACAAGTAGATTAGTCCATTTTTCTCATGGGGTTTAGCAAAGTCCTTCGACAGACGTGACTGGCAGAGGAAGAGGCTGAAGATGCTGGCCCCAGGGAATAGATTGCTGGCTTGATAAATCTTTGGGCCATAAAAGGTCATCGCTTGATGTTTGTAAGAAAGATGGACTTACTAACAAATACCAGCAAGAGATCTTTCTGTAGTGTAAAATAGAAAGAAAGCAAAATAACATTGAAAGAGCATTTGCATGCTAGCCATGCCAAGACCCAAACAAATGCAGGCAAAGTATTTTCCGTTATAAATTTACTGCAAATGATTTTTACTATTTTAAAGTCATTGCTGTAGAAAAACACAAGCTTTCCTTGATTGTTTAGATTTCTAGTGGGTTCTGTGGAAAATATATAGCAAACCTTTATATAGGCAATTTTAAGCAGAGTAATTTTAGTCAGCTCCGGGAAACGCTTCTTTGAAATCTAGGGGTAAAACATATTTGAAATTATAAGGTGCTTCATAAAAGCTGCTAGAGGTTAAAAATCATATTAACAGAAGCCCCCCTGTAATATTTAGCTACAGTATTTTCATCTTGAAAGATAATAATAACTAAGATTAAAAACAAAAACAAAAATAAAACAGGGTGATCCAACCAGTTAGTCCCATTAGAATCACTCAACTACATTAGCTATACTTAAATTTAGGGAAAAAAATTTGTTTCTTCATTCAATTTGCTTTTTTAAAAATTTTTAATCAGGAAATTGAAATATTCTGAGTATGTGCTTATAATGATTCAACCCCCTGTAAGGAATGATACTGGCAATATTACCAGTGTGCCCCTTCCTCCCTTCCTTCCTCCTCTCTTTTCCTTTCTTCTTTCCTCCCTTCCCTCCTTCCTTTTTGCTTGTATTTCTACCTGTTTTTTAAAAAAATATTGCCTCTTACCTCTCTTAATGTAAAAACTCTTTTCTTCATAACTGGTGAATTTATCTCACACTATAAGTCCTCAATATAGAAGCAGTACTTTAGGAAATTTCTTTAGTTCTCCATGTTGTGCTAATTCTTTGTATGAAAGCAAAAGAGAAGTGTGAGTTTATATCCTAAATAAGATCGTTATTGCTAAAAGGGAGCAAATACAGGCTGATGACCAATAAGAACCTTTACAACAATGATCCAAGTTCTATTTCACCTTTCCTAAAGTTTGAAATCTAATTTTAATAGCCTATATCTGCACACTCACACAAACACACACACACACACACACACACACACACACACACACATTGCTAGGTTGTAGTGCCTCGCAAGAATTTCAAAATGGAATATTGCTTCTAATATTTTATAAATTCAAACTGAGATGTACCCCTAGGATATTTTAATACCCAAGAATGTATATGACTGTTGTTTTCTCTGCAAAGTGTTCTCACCAAAATGTGACTTCTTCCAAATAATAAATGCATTTAATAACAACTATAGTTTTAAAAAGAGATGTATAGAAAACCATCCTTTAGCAATTAGAAAAATGAGACAAATATTTTACCCATAGATGTTTTGGGGAATATAAATCAACCTATAAACTGGACAATATGGGATTTGTGTAGAGTGTAAGGGCCAGAATTTCATCAAGAACTTCTGAGATCATATAATGATAAAAGGAGGAAAAGCTGTAATTGTTGTTAGGCCCCTTGAATGCACTGTCTTCAATCATTACACAGCCTGCACACACATTACCTCTTCTGATTCACAGATGGTGTACATAGATGTTTAATTACTTGCCCTGGGTCACAGATATTTTCAGTGGACTACTGGGGCCTCCATTATACATGTATATGACTCTAGACCAAATGTTTGACCAATTCAAGGCCGATAGTCACGTATTTTTGAAATTATATAGAAAGTGCTAATAAAAGAATGCAGTTTTGATGATTAGCGGCCAGGATGTTAAAGATGTGTGCGGATCAGAGTCTTTGACAGGGTACAAAGATCAAGGGATACATGAGGAACACAGACCTTCGGCAAAACTGCTATTTATAAAATGCTGCCTATAGGAGTGAGAAGAGCCTCAGAGTGATTATTGTTCTTGTAATGTTGAATCCCTGCCAATTAGCTGAAAATAATCATGATGTTCTATCCCGTTTAGAAGCTAGATCTGGACAGTCAAAGAAACTTCTATTCAAGGATGACTTGAAATGACTGAATAAGGCTCTCAGTGAGAGAATTTGTTTCAGAAAACAACTCATCCAAGCATCTCATTTTACAGAAAGGAAATGAAGTGCCAAAGAGGTTAAGAAATCTTGGCTTGTCATTTTATATAGACTCTCCCTAGGAAATCTCATATAATCCCTGTCATAGGCATATCACTCACACTTGAGCCAAGTAGAACTCCTCTGCCTTCCTCCAAAGGAACACTTGCTGACCCTTCCCCTCATTTTGCTACCTGGAAAATACTAAATCATGCTTTCAGGCACAGGATCAAATCAAAGTTACAATGTATCTCCTCAGTAAAATCAATGAATAAGTAAGCAAATAAATAATTAAATTTAAAGTATCCCATATGCCAATTGCATGGGCAATAATGGTGGTAGTCAGAGACAGGTTTCTATAGCCTGGAAAATGCTCAGATCCAGGGAATGTGATATGAGTATGTTTTGGAGAAGAACACTTGACCATTCACTCAGTGAATCCCCTTCCCTACAGCCTTCTTCCCAACAAGACTACTCAGAAGCTATACAAGCCCAGATCTCCATGCTGTGCTCAAAGGGCCCTCACCAATCTGCTCACAACTGAAAGGATCATGTATCACTGTCTGAGCACTAGACTGTGAGTCAATTTCCCAGAAAAGGGCTGATGAACAGGAACAGTGTGTTCCATTTTGCAATTTGCTGGCTCAGTTAGAGCTTCCTGTGGGAGTTGGAATGTGAGGTATGAGGGGAATATAAGCTGATGTTAAGAGATCCTGTGACTTTGTTGTGAAAATAAAAAGCAGTAGAAGCAATGGCTCAAAGGAACTCACTCACCAAAATGGCAGAGAACTGGTAAAGGTGCAATGGACAGAGACTTTTGGTTCAGGAATCAGAGAAAGAAAGATAAAAGATGGCTAGAGGGGTATGACTTTGGAAGTCCTAGCTATGTGGCCAAGACAGTTTTCTGCTATTTTCTTAAATTTTACATATATACATAGGTGCTACCTTGCAGGAAATATCCTGATTATATGTCTACCTTTTGCAGCTTTCTATGGGACAGGGATGTATGATTTGTGAGAGAATGAAGTTAGTCCACAGAGTGTTTTTCATAGTAAAAAACACAGCAGTAATTTCCTCAAAAAATCAATATTTATTATTATGATATTTTTGTTTTTCATAATAAAACTAAAAAATCTAATTAAAGAAAAAGCAAAAAAATTAAAAATTGTTTAAATTGAGAATAAGGTTAAAATATCTCTCATTTTCATGAGAAAATTAGTAATAAAATATATAACTTTAATAGTTTATTTATAATTTGTAAGCAAGTTAAACAGCTGAGGGAAAAAATAAGGATTTTTAACAGTAGAGCTATTAAATTAGCACAAACACTAAAGTGTCAAAAATTATCACAAGTGCCAATGACCTCCATGTTCCCACTTCCAATCCACGATATTAATCCTCATTTTACTCTATATCAAATTAGCATTTGTTGCTATTCCTTCATCTATAAAATTAAAATCCAGAAATTCTATTTCTTTAAGCTATGTTGTGAATTAGATCAGGTAACATATCAAATGATACACAGCAGATTCTTGATTTATTTTTAGTTGTTTCACCCTATTAAACAAAAAAATTACAATTGAACAGAAGAAAGAAAAGCAAAATACATTATTAAGTTACATTAAATTTTCTAAAGTAAAAATCTAATACCTCTTAAAATTACATAAAGGAAAGTTTTATATAGCTTTAAATTAAATTTATGCTATAAATTAAGAAATGAAGATACTCTCATTTTCTGTTGTCAAATTAGTGAAGCTTATAATAAATTGTAAATTTGATTGACAATAAAAATAGTATGTTCTCCATTTCAAAAAGTCATATTGAAAATCAATGTATTTTATCAAATAGAATGTTATTTATATAGTCATATGTGTGCATTGCATAATACCATAATAAATTAATAGTGAAATAATACACTAAATATATTTCCCAACAAATTATAATTAGAAATGTAAATATCCAAAATAATAATAGAAGGCACAGGCATTTAGTTACTTCATAAATAGGACTAATTTAAATATATTCATGCACTGTAAACTGTTGCTTGGTTTCTGCTCAGAGTAATTAGGCAACCATGAAATTAAAGAGAATAATTTGATTACATTTTTTCCATCACATTACAATTTTTTATGGTGGGAACAGGAGGAGTAAGCGATAATAGAGTCCTATAGTTTGTCTTTCCACTGATTTTAGTATGATTTCTCAAGATGAATTTTATTTTTATAGTTAAATGTACATGCCTAATTCCATATACTTGTTACCTTTTATTTGAAATATATCTTATAAAATAAATAGATTTTTCTGTTGTCTCTAGATTTCTGCTAATTATATGTTAAAGCATAATTTTTAACGGTGGGAAAAAAAAAGCCTATCATCTGTTTGGCTAATTCTCTTACTGTCTTTAAGTCTGTTTCAATCCTCACCATTCCAATGGAACCTACCATGACCATTATAGTGAATACATTGACCTGGCACCCAATTCTCACCAGGATCAGTCTGGTACCCTTTATTCTTTGTTTTCTTCCTACAGAATTTATTTTCTTAAAACATGCCATATAATTTACTTATTGTTTTTTATGTCTCCCTCATGGACAACATGTCCCTCCTGGACAACAACAATCTTTGTTTTTCACTGATGTATTTCAACCTCATTTAACAATGTTTATTTAAAGAATAATTATATATGATAATCATGTTTAATTGGACCACATTTTTGTTCATTTATAATATGTTAGAGAAAGCAAAAATAAAACTTATTCAGAAGACTAGTTTAACCCTAGTATGTATTTTTTGTTTAGATGAACAGCTGTTTAGTAATCTTACAATCTGTCAGTGAGTCTTGCCAAAATTTGGAAGGAAAAGTAATCCTGCAGTTCAGTTTAAAAGCAGCATATTTAAAATGGGATCTATTTATTAATGTTGTAAATATGAAGATGTCTAAAATTATGATATGTTTCAGTAAGAATAAAATAATAAAGAATGCTTAGGAAATGCAGTCTCATTCATCAGTTGATAATTTTAATGGAAGGATGGCTATCAGTATTAAAAATATGTCATGATAGGAAGCCCAGGAAACAGCTGTGAGTTTTCAAAGAATATGTCTTCAGAATTCTGGTGACATAAATGGTGAATTTGCAAAGCCATGTTATAAATAGTTTTTCCTTCTGCTTCCTCTCCTAGCTAGATGGAAATTTTCATCCTATTAGTGAGAGGAATACTTACATTACAATGAGCTGTATTTAATTTATTGCATAGAACTAATAAGAGAAAGTCTGTCGTATGGTGTGAGGGTATATATACATCTGTGTGCATATGCATGTATGTGTTTGTATGTGTACATGCATACAGTATCCCAGAACTTACTAAAGAATTTATAACTTGCCTTTGACTTAATATCAAGCCTTAAATGAAAACTGGCAGTTTGATCTGAGGAAAAGTCTGCTCCATTCATTCTGTTATAATTACAAACATAACCATAGGACAAAGAGGGATGAGTGAAAAGGGGAGAGTTGATTTGGACACTCAGGTGTGGTGTAATAGTACAATACAATCTATTTACCATCTGACAAGAAATTCAGAAAATGCCAAACAGCACTCATGACTCTTAAGTATTTATAAACTGTGTGGCTTTCCATTTACATAATTTCTTTTTTTAATATCCTATCATGTCTTCCCTAATTATGGGCAACAGCAGCCTTTAATTGAAATGCTTTGTGTGTTTATCTTCAATAGCTTTAAAGAAGAAATACATTATAGAATAATCTTACCACTTTCCACCAGAGGAGTGAGGAAAAAAGAACTCCCAATGCTAAATTAGACAGAGGAAGCTGCCAGCATGGGAGAAAATTAGGTGTAGTCCATACTACCAGCAGTAATAAAGGAAAAACTGGATTGGGCCTGAGAAATGACTATGCACTTAAATATTTTAAATATCTTTTTGTATTTTACCACAGTTCTCATCATTCCATGTTGCTTATACGAGTCTATCTCATCCACTTCTTTTACTTGCCAGGGATTTGTGTTTATGTACCCTGTTTTAGAGAGTGTGAGCCCACTGTGAGACATACAAATGAAAATTTTAAGTAGGCAGGGAAACGAAGACTCAGATGTGATTTCAGGACTGGAGAGAAATAAGTGATCACCTTGTGCTTCTCTAGAATTATCTCCAATCATTTATTACCAGAACTTGATCAACTATATATGGCATCTCACATTTAAAATGAGAAAAATCAAAACTGGCCTTGTCCAGAAAGCTAAACATGAGTTCTAAATTCTTCAAAGAATTGCAAATTATTTTATTTGATAAAGTCTGAACTTCATCAAATTCTGGTAGTATCTATTTTATCCCCGTGTAGTTATTTTTTTTCCCAGGGCATGACAGAGTGCTAAGACAAATATGAGTAACAATTTTACTGGTAAAAAATAATAAGCCCTGGCTCTGAGCCTTACTAAGTGTCAGTTGACATTCAAGCCCCATAACTGCCCCCACTTTCCTGGGAATGCTGTGGATGGCAGGCCTATTTTCCTTGAGAGCCACTTAGAATTTTCTGCTGTGACCCTCTGTGACTGCTCTTTATTCCACCACCTGGAACTCTTTATTACAACTGCTTTTGCCCTGGTGACCCTGAGTTGCCTCTGAAGTTTCACCTTTTGGTCTCTGCCAATCTGGATCTCATTTTCCCTCCTGCAGCCAAGAGTGCTGGCAGCTTGTGCTGAGAGAGGAGAAAGGCAATTTCTACCAGTGTTAGAGCTTATTAATTAGCCAGATTGGAAGTTGTGTCCTCTTAGTTTCTCTCTCAAAAACCATGAAACACACCACGACAGGTTTGGATCAGTTCAGGGTGGCACTCAAAGGTTCCACAATGCATGACCACCCAGCAGTCAGTCAGTTCCCAACATCAGAGAATGTAAACTCGGTGGAGTCTCTTCTGATTGAAATGTCGTTTTCTAACTGTGTGGGTTAGAGAATAGTTAATATTATTCTCTACACAGAGTTTTGTTTACAACATATATTCTAAACAATTTATTAAGAAGTAATTAAGCAAGTAATTATAGAGTGCTCACTACATGCTGTATAAAATACATACAGGATATTGTATATGTTATATTGGTTTTATTCTAAAAACAATCATACATGTTTCTTATAAATGGTATTTAAAACATCATTATTTATGAGATGTTTTAGAATGTTATAAAGGTAAACATTTTAAAAATAAACAAATGCTTCAGGGTAGACATTAGGGTCTAACTTGCTATTAACCTGCCTCAATTGTTTTCTAGGTAAACATGAACAGAAACAGGAGGAGAATGAATCAGAGCCTTGTTGACTTTTGTAAGATTCAAATATAATTTTAAGATTTCCTTGAAGACAAATTTAAGATACTGTTGCCTTTTGCAGGTTGATTGCTGTGTTCACCTCTGCCCTTGGGCAAGCCAGAGCTGCCAGCTTGTGCCCATGTGGTGAGGCTGACTGATGTTGTCCCATCTGTTCTATTTTTGTTGTACAGGTTCAACATCATCTACCTCCTACGATTTTGCCTGGATTCTAGGCTTCTCTCTTTTCCCAGAATATAAAATTTTAATTATTCTACAGAAGACGTTCGGCTTGTAAGTATCTAACACAGGAAAATAAATTTGGAAGGCCTGTGTTCTAAATGATATTCATAAATTTACATATTGCAGAAAACTATAGATGACATTGCTTGTTGGTTTTTTTTTTTTTAAGTAAGAGAGTTACTAGAGATGTAAAGCTTCCTAAATTAAATTGATTGATTTCTGTAAAGTCACAAATTTATGAGACAAGGAGAAATTATGGTTAGGCAATTGTTAATGATATGATTGGTGCCTTTCAAATTTTTAATTGTAAGGACTGATAAGAATTTTTATAACATCAAGGCTATCTATATGTTAAATATTACTACAAGTTCATGCAATGTTTCTCCTAAATTTTTTTCTTTTTTTCCTCTCTAATATTTCTACATTTTATCAGGTAGAAAATAAGAAGATGCATTTATATTACTGCCCGTAATTTTGACTAGTTTATTATCTGTTGCTTTACATTTATATATTTAGGTCTAGCTCCACTTTTCAACTCTGCTCTTTTTAAAGATTTTCCCTCTGTGCTATTTGTTTCCCTCTGTTTTATTGGATGGTGGAACATTGTCTGCAGTTTCTGAATTTCAAAGTTTTCTTATGTTTTTTACTTTTAGAAGATAAATAAGGAATGTTCTTAGATTTTAGAAAGAGTAATTCTCTTTTACGAAATAAAACTAATAATTGAGGTTTAATGACTTAAGCATATTGCATTGATCATGGATTGCATTGATAAGGTTTGATCAGCATGTACAAATGGACTTTCATTCTGAATTCACGCATTAAGTAAAGGTTAGTGTCCCTAATTTTCTAATGTATTGATTAATGCTGGCCCTCAATCTCATTCATAAAAGAAAAATATGAATGAAAATTTTACTTGGATATTATGCTATAGCTATCAATTTAGTAAAAATTTCAAAATTTTATAACACATTCTGTTGGCAAGGCTAGGGAGAAGGAAGTATGTTCATATATTTCTGGTGGCACTGTAAGTTGGCACATCCCCTGTGGAGAAAGAACTGGCAATGTCTATCAATTTAAAAAATTTATATACCTTGTGACCAGCAATTCTAACTTCTGGAAATTGATCCTTTGACACTCTTGGCACACATGTAGAAGACAAATGCTCAAGGTCAGTCATTGTGGCATTGTTTGTAACAGCAAAGAATTGGAAACAACCCAAATGTCTGTCAGCAAAATATTGCTTAAATACATTATCGCACATATATTAATATGAAATGATATTGGGCAGCCCTAGAGAAGAAAGCAAATGTTTCTAGTCACTTATAGGAAAAAAAAATGATTATGTGCGTTATAAAGTGAAAAAAAAGCCAAGATATAGAAAAGTCCATCTAGAAAATTTTAGTTTACATTGGCCTGTATTTTGTTAAAGAAAACTGTAGAGACACACACATACATTCAAAAAAACCATTTTCTAATGATGATTGAATGAAATTCAGGAAAATGAGGCACAAAATGAGGAACAAGAATTTTGCTTTGTTCCATTTTGTTGACATATCATAAATACATTATTTATTATAGACACACACACGAACAGGTCAGGTCATCACATAAAGGAAAATTTATCAGAAAACTAAAGATAACTCTACTTACTATAATTGAGCAAAGAGGCTGGTTCCCAGGAAGTTTCTCGTGCATTAGAAATATTTGTATGTTGATTGTAGTGGTTGTTTCACTGGTGGATGTGTCTGCCAAAATTCATTGATTAGTACGCTTTAAATTGATGTGAATGCAAATTATACTTTGATAAAGCTGATTAGAACAGCTGCATTCTGAACTTCCAAAACTAACAACAACACTAATAATAATATGATGGATTATCTAGAGACCACTTTATCATATGGAAGTTGTCCTTGATAGGTATTTACACAAAATGGAAGGTATATCCTTCCAGGTGTCCAAATTTCAGTCACATATGAAGACATTTCTAGAGTCCTCTGGCAGTCTGCCTTGACCTTTGCTTTATCAACCCCTACAAGAGAATGCTTACATAAGAAACCTGTACTTCTTAACTGGGCTTATTTCATTCAAATAATTTATTACCACTTGGCATACTATATATTATTTGTTAAGTACTGTCCCTTCCCTTTAGAATGAAAGGTCCCCAAGGACAGAGACTTTGTTTAATTTTCTACTTTATCTTTGGCACCTGATGTCCTTAGCAAATAAAGTTTAAACACTTCTTAATAAATGGTTTAAAATGTGTGATAAACCAAACTCTGACAAAGTTGTTATATTTGAAAGTCAAATACTCTCTCTCCTTAGCTCTAAACAACCAGGATTTCCTCCAGCATTGGAATAATTCACCCTGTATTTGATTGAGGTCCAGAGGAAGTGGCTGACCAGTATTTACAGGACAAAAAAAAGAACAAAAAAATACATGGTATTAAACCTTTAATGATACGTTCCTTCTAATCATACATGGGAGCTGAGACTGGCAAAGAAAGGAGAACACTTTTTTTTTTTTTTTTTTTTTTGAGACAGAGTCTCGCTTTGCTGCCCAGGCTAGAGTGAGTGCCGTGGCGTCAGCCTAGCTCACAGCAACCTCAAACTCCTGGGCTCGAGCAATCCTTCTGCCTCAGCCTCCCGAGTAGCTGGGACTACAGGCATGTGCCACCATGCCCGGCTAATTTTTTTTTTTGTTATATATATATATATATCAGTTGGCCAATTAATTTCTTTCTGTTTATAGTAGAGACGGGGTCTCGCTCTTGCTCAGGCTAGTTTTGAACTCCTGACCTTGAGCAATCCGCCCACCTCGGCCTCCCAAGAGCTAGGATTACAGGCGTGAGCCACCACGCCTGGCCTGAGAACACTTTTTTTCAGCTCACTTCTGGACATAAAGGTATTGAATGCCAGATTTGCTGGAAAAAATCAATTATTTAACTTCGTCCATCTCTGTGGTTTGTTTGCTTACTTTTAAAATTTTTTTTGCCTTGTTTACATAGGGTTCTTTGGTGTGTTTGCTTATTTTGTGTCCATCTAAAATGAATTCATGTATGTTAAATATATATTATAAAGAATCTTAGCTACTAAAGATTTGATAAACATTACGTTCTTTAACTGGTTCATTCATTCAGTTATGTGCTTTTATTATAATTGTGTCAAGACCTACTAAGAGCCAAGCTTTGCTGTAGACACAGGATAATCAGGAAGGAATAAGACAAGCATAATCTTGGCATTGAGAGTTCACATACATATCAGGGAGGCAGACAGGCAGACTTAAAAATATATATAATCAAGAAATGCTAAATGCAAAGACAATATACAAAGTATAATGCAAATGAAATTTTATTCTGTGATGGAAAGCTATTTTATGTGAGAAGCAGAAGGGTATGATCTAATTTACATTTTTAAAATAACACTCTGGTTATTGTATAGAGAATAGACTTTAAAAAGAAAGAGTAAAATCCTGAAAGTCCCATTAGAGTCTTAGAGTACCCAGGAAATGAATGACAGTGGCTTGGTCTGAATTAATTAAGGTGTTCCAAATGATACGAAGTAGTTGAACTCAGTGTGTATCTTGACATACTACTACTACTAGAGTCTACTACTATGCTAGTAGATTGGATGTGAGGTATGCTGGGATGATAGGAATGCTTCTTTTATTTTGGCCTAAGCAAATAGCTTAACAATGGGGAAGACAGCTGTTTGTTCTGTTTTGTTTGTAAGTTTGTTATACCTATTGGGCACCAAAGCAGAATTGTTGAATAGAAAATTGGGGGGAAAATGAAGCTGGGTATCAGGAGAAAATTGGGGCTAGAAATACCAATACAGTGTTTACCAATTAATATTATAATCCTATAAATATAGAATTTATAGATGCTATTGTAAAACATGAGGCTTTAAGAAATCCTCTTGGAAACAAGGGAAGCTGGAGGAATTGAGTGGTAAGAGACTTTAGCCTTTGGCATTCCATCATATAGAGGTTCAGGAAGAAAAGGAAGAGCCAGCAAAGGATGTTGAGGAAAACTAGCATTAAGATAGGCAGAAGTGAAAAACAGTGAGCATATGCCCTGGAAGCAAATTAAAGAAAATGCTATAAAAAAAATTTTTTTTAAAGGGGTGGAGGAGTAAGCTGCTCTATTAGATCCTGCAGAAATTAGAATAAATTGAGATTAAGCAATAATTATTGAATCATATAAGATATTAAGATATTGGTGTTTGTCAAACTTGATAAAAGGGGTCTCCATGGACTGCTAGAGATTTATGCCTAATTAGAATGTTTTGAAAGGGAAAACAAAAAACTAGAGACACAGGTTTTAGATAATTTTTCTAATAGTTTTCCCTTAAAAGGGTTGAAGTATGGCTGTATTCCAGTTATCTATTCAGTACTTAAATCTAGTAACCATTGTATTCTACCTCCTGGTCCACAGCTGGAATATGGGCTGGTCTCCTGGTTCAAGATAGCTTCACTTACCGTCCTCTCAATTTAGCAGGGCTTAAGGAAAACTGAGCTCAGTGGGATCCTTCTCTCTCCTCATATGGTCTCAGGGCCTCTCCACACACTATCCACATCCTATCTCTTCAACAGGATATCCAAGATAATTGACTCCAGTCTCCAAGAATGTGTATTTCAAGAAACCAGAAGAACTTTCCAGTCTCTTAAGTTCTGAGCTCTGTAATGTGCACAGTGTCACTTCTATGATATTCAATTTGTCAAAGCAAGGACAAAGACTTTCAAAATTATATCCCATCTTTTCATAGGAGAATAGATTAATCACCCATAACCTGTATTTAGGGTCTTAAAAGGAGGTTTATTCAATATGGGAAATACTATAGGTGACCCTCAATGATCTGTCTGACTTAAATTTATTTTTAAAACTCTCTTCCAGATATTGGGTAATGCTGATGCAGTCTTCTAGCACAGCCTCACTTACTTCTCCAGCGTTAAGGCTGTAGTTCCACATGTTGTACTTTATATTCCAACATTATTGAACTATTTTCAGTCTATCAGTTCTTTGCTGGATACCATGTGAACTTCACTCCACACCTTTGCATATTTTCCCTCTCCTTACATGTTGTCGCACAAACATCATTCTTCTGCCATCTGATAGCTTTAAACTTACCTTCTTTGTAAACATTTCTTGATTCTTAGAGAACTTGAATACCCTCTACATTCTCACATATCATTACTTACAATTATACTGCTTCACATTTTATACTCCAATATAATTGTACTTTTATACCTCCTTCATTTATGTAAACTTTATGAGGCAGGGACTATGGTTTTTGAGTCTGGTATAGTGCCTAACATAGAAATATATGTTGAATTCATGAATTCCATTGTTATACTCACTTCTACATGTTTATCTTGGTAAAATTTTAATAGTACAAAGATTCCAGTTCAATTGTTTAAAAATTACATCCAAGAAGATTACTCCTGATGAATGGAATAGGATGTAGTCATTATTGAGCTATAATCATAATAATTGAGATTAATTTCTTTAATGTGCAGCAAGAAGAGTTAAAAAACAAATCGATTTCCAGTTTTCATTTTATTTGTTGTTATTAGATTACTTTCTTTATGGGTTTCACAGAGTAAGTTTTTTTATTTAATGATAATAAACCAATAGTTTTAATGCTGAATCTTTAGGTGCATGACATTTTTGAAAGTATGATTATATAAAATTATAGCTATAAAAATTCATTTCAAATGTAAGAAAAATTACTGAAAATAATAGTTGAATAGTATCATACACATATACCAATGCTAATTAATAATTGTGTTGTGCCCTTCAATCAGTCACCTGAAAGAAATTATTTCACATATGTCTGTAAGTGGATAAAATTTATTCTACATCATCTGTAATTATAATTTGTTTCATAAGGCAAATATTCTTCAAAAAGGTAGTATAAGGAGAATTGGTAATTTTTCAATTATGTGTCTTAGTATCACTAAAAGTATGCGAAGCATTTATATCTCGGGTCATTTAAACATAAAGGCTGTCATAGTTCAAAAGGAAATTACACATACTGATTCATATCAAAAGTGTCCAGTAACACAACAATATCAATGTTTATTTATTCCTGAAACCAGAGGTCCATATTTTAAAAGCTGATATTATCAAAGGTAAAAAAAAAAGAAGAAAGATGATTTTTCAAGATTTAAATTATGATACTATTAAGAGCAAAGATAAGGTTTCAAGTAATTGTAAGCTCGTCCTGGTTTAGTTGAAAATTGGCAGTACTCAATAATGCAATGCACTAGACCTCAATTCATTAGAGAAAAAAATATATGTGGAAAGTGAATTTTAAAAATTAATACATAAAGAGTAAACATTAATAATATATTAATTTACTTTCAACAAATTAAAAAGCATAAGTCTTTGCTGTTGGCATAAATAACTTTGGTTTTTCCATTAAATCTACCCATGCAATTATAAATTTTTAGATTTTTCTAATGATTTCATTTGTCCTCTTAAAATATTGCACTTTAAAATGAAAGAAAAAATTGATTTCCAATAACATAGTGTTTTGAATATAGTATGTGCTCAATATATGTTTAGCAAATGATCATATTTTACTCTAACAAATATTTGTATCAAAATACTATTATTTTATACATTAAATCAAGATACATATATGATTTTAAAAAGATCATAAATGCTTTTATTATAGATTGATTAGTTCTTTATACTCTTACGCAGTTGATAGGTATGTGAGGGCTGGTTGATACCCTGAAATACAAGATATCCCGGCATAAATGGGAGCCTTGGTGAAGAAATTGAATAATTATTACACTGAAGTTAAGATTTGATAAAACTTCCAAGAGCATTTAGGAAATTTTTAGGGCTTCTGTACAAAAAGCCAAGGACAGATTATGAGAATGAAGACGTTCTATCTGTTGATATTGTTTATCTGTTATAATGGTAAAAAGCGGTAAATTATCATTTAAATATAAAAAATACCTTTTATACAAGCCATTACATACAATTTTACAGGTTATTTCTATCATTTGAAAAAGGAAAAAACACTTCATAGACTATCGAGTCCCTTACATAATCATTTTATCTCCAATCGCCAAGAAAGAGGCACATCATTTATTAAACCTCTTCAGGTTTTATCAGTAGCACATATCTCATGTGGAAATACTGTTTCAACTCAAAATTGCTAGTTTTGAGTAGGGCTCAAAGCTAAGAATGGCTCTGTAGCAGGGCTAGATTGCAATGGAAAGATCACTGCTACCTAAGCAATGTGACCTGGCAGATCTTATAATTTTAGAGTTATCTGTAGATTAAGGAGCCTTTATGCAGCCTCTGGTAAGTCTTAATGAGTGATTATGCATTGAAGAGTTCTACAGTTCTGATGTGAGGCTCTCCTACTTGAAGCAGAGATCTATACTCTATTTGAAAAACAGATCCTGGAATGCTATTGAGCTCTATTAGAGATCAAGTGTTCAGCCACAGTACATTAAGCAAGTGTGTGACTAGTACTGCCCTTCCAGAGTTGAAACTGCCACCCACAAAATCGTAAGGTTGAGCTGGCCTAGCAGTAATTTATTATGCAATACAAAGGTTGTATCCAGAACCTGAACAAGTCCATAGCATATAAGTAAGCAGCATAAAGAAGTGTCTCCACTTCCACTCCAAACTCCATTTTACCCACTGGGAATGTTGTCATCTGTCTGTCAGTTTATACTTGTGGTTCCATAGGGAGTTCCCTAATCCACCTGATGTAGAAGGAGGAAAATCAAAACAGAAACAAAAACAAAACAAGCAAAGAAAAAGAGATTCAGTTATTATACCTGGCAATTTTTTTTGAATAAGAAAGGGGTATATATGAACTCTCGGATGAATGGCTTGGCTAGTTGGGTGATTTAGAAAGAACATGATTGAAAATTTACAGCAAAGACATATTAGAAAAAATTTATGGGTGGATCTATGGGAGTAGATATAAAATGTTAAGATCTTTGTATTATATTTTGATGCTCACAACAAAGATAGTCTAAGCAAGCATACGCCAAGAACAGTCATTAGGTAGAGATCTGTATGCTGATGTCCTTAACCAATGCAGTGCTTGCAAGATGGGATTATGGAGAGGACATGATGGGAAAAAATGGAGGCTACTGCATGATTCCAAAACTTGAGTTCCCATTCACTGTCTCTGTGTATGTCCGACCTGCCAAATTATAGAAATCAACATGGAATCCTCATTATATTACTGTCCATTAGGAAATGCAACAAGCCATTTATAATCATGGTATCCACTGGTCATACAACATACTATATATGCTATAGCCAACATACTATAGCCAACAGCTTATAGCTCTAAAAAACTGTTGAAATGAGCTCTTAAATTTGCAGATTTGGTGCCAGATGTGACAGCAACCAGTTGGGTTGATGTTCTTCAGATTTTGTGTATACCTTGTATCAACAACTATTATAGGGTGCTGTGGGCTCTTAGGCAGATCATATGAGGGGGGAATCAAAGAAGTTAAAGTAGAAATTAACTGTTTTTCATCATTCCTAATGGCTCAGTTGGGGAATTCTGATTTCAATCTCTACAACTTTTGGCTTTGTGGGGTCAGATATTCTACCTCCCATGGGGGTGATTCACTAATGGACAGAGTCCTATTAAATTTAAACATTTGCCTACCACCCACTCTTTTTATTTTATTTTTTTTAATTTTAGCATATTATGGGGGTACAAGTGTTAAGGTTACATATATTGCCAATGCCCCCCTTCCCCCTCGAGTAAGAGCTTCAATCTTGTCCATCACCCAAACGTTGTACATCTTACTTGTTGTGGCTGTATATACCCATCCCCTCCTCCCCCCCCCACTCTTTTTAGATCCCTCATGATAGATCACTAGCAGACAAAGAAAGCCACAGTATAGTCAGGGTAACTGATCAATTCTTATGAGGAGGTAGGATTGCTAGATCATAATGTGGCAGAGAAATAAATATGATTGACATTTATATGATTCACAGTTGCATCACATGTACTCCCATGTCCAGTATTAACTGGAAATCAGCAATTTCTTCAGCCTGGGCCTATCAAGAGGGTCAGAATCCTTGGGGATGGAATTCTGACTCATTCCATCAGGAAAGCCATTTAGGCTAGCAGATGTCCTAACCAAGAATGAGGTTGCTAGCATGGGTGGGGGAGGAAGAAGATATTAAGTGGAAAGAACAACTTTAGGAACACTACAGAAACAGAGGCTGGAGTCTCATCCAAGTAACTCTCCTTTCTTTTGTTTTTGCCCAGAAATTGTAACCAACTAAAAACTCCAAGAAGCTATGGAGGGTTGAGCAGCTAATATCCCAATGAGCCTGCAACTTGCTTGGTTTCTTTTCCTTCTCTGTCTTTCCTGGTTAACTCTCTCACTGCATTCTCTTGGAGCACTTTCTAAATATATCACCTGCACCTGAGTTCTTGGCACTCCAAGAATTCTTTAAGTTTCCTCCAAGAAGTATATTCTTAGAGAACCAAATGCAAACACCAGTGTTTTATTTTAATCATAGTTAATGCCTTTGTTATAAAAATTCAGTATATAGAAATAAATAAAACCCACTATATACAATACTGTTATTTTTTCACAAAATAAAACACAAAAGTGTTTTATAGGAATTATTTATCCTGACCATGTTTTAATTGTAAACCACACTAATTGCCTAATGTGATAAAGAATAGATCCATTACAAGACATAAGCAAGAAAGAAAGAAGATTCATACTTTAGATGCCAGCAAATTAGTGATAACTTGATTCTTTTTACTAGCTTTTCCCCATTTGACCCAAAGCCCTCATACCTGGGAAATATTGTGCAAAATAATGCAGTATCTAAATTATTGATCTATGTAATATTAACAAGTAACATATTTTCTCTCTTCCAGCATTCTCCCAATGGTATTAATTGTGAAATTAGTTGGCTTCACACACAAAAATAACATGTCAAGTGTCCTCAGAAGAATAATAAAAGCAAGGAATTATACAAAAACACATAGTTAAATGAGTAAACTTTACTATATTTTAGAATTTAAAACTACATGTCTACAAAGTTTGATTTTTAGTTTACCAGCTCATCTGTTAAAATTGAAATTCTACAATTTTGTGACAATTTATCAGAATTATAACACTCTGCAGAAGAATTACTTGACTGGGAATTTTAAAAATATTTTTTTCTTATGAAACTATTTCCTGTATTTCTCTTATCCTGAAATCTTTAATTCACTGTACAAATATACCTGCATCCCCAATCTTGCTTTATATCTTTCTTTATTATCAAACAAAACCTCTCTCATGTGTTCTATGAATTTTGTTCTCCATGTTCTTATCAAAAAATCAATCATCCACTTTCTGAAAATTTTATTCTCTAAATGAGAACAGATATTTGGAAATGACACATGTAGAATCTGGAAGGAAGAAGGAGAAATTTTCCTCTCTATCTAATACCTGAATAAATCCTTAGGGATAGGCAGTAATGTCATAAAGAGATTATTCTCAAACCAAATCACATTTTGATATTTTCCACCTGAATAACACAGTAAAGCTAGGATAATATACTTTAAAATACTATGCAGACTGAAGTAACCACTCAAGTTATATTTTTTTTCAATAGAAAAGGAAACTCCCTGCAAAGGCTAAAAATAAAGACAATATTTAACAAGTATTTTTAAATGAATGAATAGATAAATTAAAATTACATAAATAAAGCATAAATTTCTTATTCTTCATCAACTATGGTGAAGAATACCACAATGCAGTAAGCTTTCAGATTTTAAATTGGTCTTATATAATGAAGACAAAACACTGATAATTGAGGCCAGATGAGGGCTAACATAAAATCAGTTTAAGGTAAAAACTAAACAGCTGAAAATTGGGTTATTGTAAGGTGACTCCTATTGAGAAAATGTTTTTTGACTAATGTACAGTATATCCATATTTTTAAAAATGTGGTTATTGGGTCAATTACAAAAGCATGTCCTAAAATTCAATCCACTTAAAATGTGAGAACAGTGTTGAATTCATAATTATTTTTATAGTTGTGTCTGCTAAATTAATGCTGGCATTCATACAAAAAATGTGAATAAAACAAGTACCCAAGTTTCCTAGAAAAGATACCTATTATTGTAAACTTGCTGCTAACTTAAGCAAAAAAATACAAAAGAACCATTTGCAACACAATCTATTAAAGATAAAATTTACCATAACTTACATGCTATTGTGACAATATTTCAGTTTTGCGTATTGATTGTGTGCTTTGTCAATGTGGGGGAAGGGCTCCTTATGAGAACCTGAGTGGCTAAAAGGATTATTCTAAGTAAACATCACGATGTAACAGGACTGATAATGGAAAAATAATATTCTGTTGGAAATCTCTGGAGGTTCTGCTACATGAGGTATAATTGGACAGACCTAGTAACCCAGTATACCAATTTCCAAATCAAGATTGTTAGTCATAAAAGAACAGATACTTCAAATCCATCTTGAGAGTTCAATCAATAGGAACAGGAGGTAGAAATATAGAAAATTGCTTTAATTTTCAAAGTTCTTCTAGTAATAAATTCTTCTTAGAGAGAAAGAATATTCCATTATATTCATTATTTAACTATTTCCTTTGTAGAGTTCACTTTTTAAAGAGTAAAGCATGGAGTTCTGTTGACTTTAACTAATTTTCTTGAATTTCCCTTATTGTTAAAGCCCTTTAACTTCCAGATGTAAACTTCTTTGAAGTAATCTTAAATTTTAATTATGAAAAAATGCAATTCAAGACATTTTGAGGCAGATCTATTCTCTGCAAATAAGTATTTAATTATAATCAATAAATGTCTAATTATCGAAATACTAAGTAACCATTTTGGTCCAAAAAAATAATGATTTTTAATTTATATTTATGTGAAATTAATATTATACCATCTTTTTGAAAGTATTACCTCATAGGCTATTTGAAATATTTCCTTTACCAAATATTATATAATTTCATAAAAATATAATTCATCTTGACTTATATACACTCATAAATTATATTCCTAACTTAAAATATACTCTAACACTCAATGAATTCTCTCTCTATAATCACTGACCTTTCCTCCATATTGCCCACTCTCTTGTAATATAGTGTGAAATGGTTAGGAAAGAAATGAAAATACCAATTCACAACCCTGGAACCCAACTGAGATCAACTGCTAAAGATATTTCTGCTCAAAAATAAAGAAATAACCTGCCTCAGTTGGGCTTTTCACCTTAAACAGCAGGAAACATATTCATTTCTGAAATCTGCAATATCCTCAAAAATAATTGCCCTGTGATACTCTGACTTAAAATGTGGCTTTAGCAGTAAAAACATATTGCATCCTCATGATTTTGTCTTTTTCTTTTTTTAAAATAAAGAGTCAGTCTATTTATTTACTTCTATATATGCTTATTGAGTTTCAAGTAACAAAAAAATGCTAAACATGATGGTGTCCCTTTTAATAGTGTTACTCCCTTTAGAAATTTAGTTGTGTACATTTTGCAGCACAGATTATTATTTTTCTTATTTTTAAATCTATGATTTTCCTATTTTCTGAAACATTATTCTTTTCATAAAAATCATTTTATCTTGAGAAGCAAAAAGAGGTTGCATTTATGTTGATATCCAAATTTCCCTAACTATGCATTGCTTCTTGGCTAGAAAATAATGTCACAATTCTGAGAAATGATTTGGCAGCACAAAACTGGGTGAATTAAAGTGTTAGTGAAAATATTATTTATAATTGCTCCCAAATTTTTCTGTTACTTTTGTGAATTCTCACAGGAAAATTTCTTTCCTAAAGAACTTACCATACACTAAAGACTTAAACACTTCCTGTTACCCAACTATTTTAGAGAAAATGTTTACAATTTTAGAAAAACAAATATTATTTCTCAATGTATTTTTCTTTAGCTCTCTGTCTTTCATCTTCCTCCTGCACATCTTTTTGTAAACAAACAAAACAAAACAAGTACAAGAAAACTGACAAGGAAACCTTTATGGGGTTTTGGGCCAACTCATGATCTTCCTCTTAACAGCTTCTTGAACGTGCTCTGGGAGCAGTATTTTTATACTCAGAGACCCCTACCTTCCTGTCACGGGGGATTGGAGTAGATAAATAAATTGATCCAAGTTGTGCTTAGCAAATTCTTTCTCCTAGAAAAAAAGCAATTTCCTAGAACCAGGGGATGTATTATCTGAGCAGTTGTAATATGGGAATCTTCTGCCTTCTGGGCAGAGAAACAGAGTAAATGGGCTTCACAGGGGAAGAAATGGAAGCAGATACTATAGAAAAAGCAGTCAGAAACAACAACAACAATGAAACAAGCAAACAAAAATAAATAAGAGAATATTGTCTGGTTCTTTCTTAGCATTCCTTTCCCAAATCCTTATTTCTTCTTGAAGCCTGGCTATATCCCTATCCTTAGAATTGAAAGATATTCCTGTAGCATGATAAATAATTCTTCTCTTTGCAGCTTGAGTTGTCTATTATATGCGACCCAAATCCTTACCATTACCGACTCTTTCAGAGATGAAGACAAATAAGAGACCTAAATTAATTCCTGACTCCAAAAATTATTAGTTTATGATCATTGAAATTGATCTACTTGGTGAAGCTTAGTTTCCTCAAATGTAACGGGAGCACCATAATACAGATCACACAGGATTGCTGTGGGTGGTAAATTTTATGGTTTATATAAAGTACCTTGCACAAAACCTAACATGTTTATAAATGTCCCTTCTCTTCCACTCTTCATTTTACCTGCATTTACTAAACTCTCATGCCCCTCAATGAAATAATAATTTTCTCGCTATTGTATCCTATGCCTTTGTGAAATTTTTGTTTCTAGAAGTGAGATAAGAAAAATCCATCATTCATATTTTTAATATCTATAATAAGAAATTGATAACTTTGAGTATGGAAGCTGTCTGAGTCCATTAATGACATTAATTTCCTTTCTGGTATCTCTATCACTCATTGTCCTCCTTCTTGGGAGTCCTATGAGCTCTGTTATTTCTTTATATTTACTCTAGATGATTGAATCATACTTCTCTAAAATACAGCCCAATAAGGAATACTATCTGTTCTTTTACAGCAAATATGTAAACAAAATTCCTACATATGTACTCTTATTCTTAGGCTGAGTTTTTCATGAGATTTTGTGAAGTGAAACAATGGTAAAACTTTACAAAAATGCATCCCCCCAAAAAGACAAATTACCAATAAAAATATAAATTTAGAAGTAGGAAAATATAGTCAAAACAAAATGAAATATTAGGAAAAAAAATTTATTGCAGATATCTAACATGAGAAGACAACATAACAACACAGTTAAGACCCAGATTTGATCACCAGTCTCTTAGCCAAAGAAAAGACCCATAATTAGTACAAGAATTGTGCCATATCATTAAAAGATATAATTCACTTTGCCTCCAAAGTGAGTCAAATTTAATTATTTATTGTTTAATTATTAATTTATCTTTTAGCATGGATAATATTGAATAACAGTGGTAATTTTGAAAGATCAGTTTCCTATGAATTCCCCTCCTCATTTATGGCATATCAACTTATGTAAAATGAACATATTCAAGTACTTTTACATCTTTTGTATCATTCATGATAGGGCAAAATTGAAAATATTGCCCATACTTACTCCTTCCAGAATATTTTGTTACTTTCACAGATATTTTATTGAGGTCAGATCTTTTCATTCCATTTATTTGTTTCAACCTTGTGTGTCTTATAATTGTCCTTTTATTATAGCAATAGCCTCCTATATGGTCTCCCTTCTTGCAGTTTCTTCTTACCATTGCCAGTAGAATTAAATTTTCTTTTTCAAAACCTATTAATTCCACTGGTTAAGCTTCTCTACAAGCTATGCATAGCATAAAGTTTTAAATCTTTAGAAATTCGAGTAAATATCTTTCAAAACTTGCACCAGTCATCTTTTTAAAAACAATAGGTTGTTTTTGGCATAAAACATATCACTATTTGATACAGTTATTGATTTTTTGCTTTATTTACTGCCTGTTCCCTCTTCCCCATCCATGCCCATCTCAAAAGAGAGTTAGTAACAACCAGGACACCATTCAAGCTTTGCAGCTGATTCCTGGTACTTAGTATTCAAGCATGTCTTCATTAAAAGGAATAACAGTGGAGGAGTATTTAGTGCCTGACTGACCATGAAGGTAAGTCAGTATGTCCACTACATATTTGCAAGAACTTCTCTCAAATCCTAACACTCAGCCTGCAGGAAGGTCTTTGTTTTATTGTGGGTTTTTTTCTTCCAGAAAGCTGTATATCTATCACTGCCATATTCTTGTAATCAGAGCTGCCAAGACATTTGAATACTATAAGAATAATTAATTGTAAGCTAACAAGTTAGCCTGCCACAGGTTCATGGATATTGGTAGAAAAACAAATCTCTTGGGTCAAAGACAAAGGACAATTTATTACTCACTGCAATAACAGTAGCCAGGATAACATCATTTGTTCAGGTTCCCCAAGCCCCAATTCCCACAGTATGACATAATGAGGAATGATCAATGCCTGAACACACATTGGGGTACATTTCAGGACAAGAACCCATGTTTAGGAAACCCGAATCTTTTATAATGGAGCCACAGGCAAAGCTGTACAACATTTTCCCAGAAGGAGACATTATCTATATTGTCTTGAACAGAAAACAAATTTGCCTGTGATCCAGAGGGATTCATTATTTCAAGGACATTTTTTATACAAATATCTTTGGAATAGGCAAAACAAAAACTACTAAACTGTTCATGCCTTTTCTTTTATTTTTTTTTAATTGGAGAAAGAGATAAAAATGTGTTTGACGTTGTATGCACAGGATCCTTTTCTTAGAAGATAGGAGAAAACCCGTGGAGAATTGTTTCCAAGCAGTTTTGGATACATTATTATGAGAGAGCAAAGAGAAGAGCAAAGAGAAATGAAATGGAAGTGGAGCATCAGGCAAGAATGGCTAACAACAATAAGAGTATATAAATGTTTGTGTGTGCGTGTATTTTATAACAATATTTATAAAATATATTTGCAAAATAACTGGTATAAAATATCATTTTAATTTTTATAAAAGGCAGCAATCATGCCCTTTGTTTTCTTCTCCTGTTTTTATTCCATTCATATGTTCATGAAATGTAGTGTGCTTTGTATAGTTATAAGTCAGTCACTTTCACAGATTCATACATGCATTATACTACATGCATGAACAGCAACCAATAGGTCATGCGTCATTTGGGTTGCTTGAAAAATTTGCTACAGTAAACGTATGCATATTCTGCTATATGATCTGCTTAACATATTTGAGTTTCCTTAGAATATATTTTCAAGGGTAGGTGAATACTCATCTTTCAAAATAACATTAAAATATTTTCCAAGCATTCAAATTAATTTATAAATTTATAAACTCAGCAGTTTATAATACTTCTTTTTCTTCTAAGCTCTGGTAAATACTTGCCCCTTTGAATTTCTTAATTTTTCAAGGCCACAGTACAGAAAATTTGGTACTGTTTTGTATTTCCCTGATTGTTGGTGAGCTTAATCATTTTTTCACAAGTTTAAGTAATTCTGAATTTTTGCTATTTGGGAAACACCTTTTTCTGTATTTTGCAAGGTTTGTGAGGTTAACTGTCTTTCTTACTAATGAATACAAATTTTTTTTCTATAAAAATGTTGTCCTGGTTCACATATTACTTTTTGATTTCTTTAAGGTGTCCATTGATGTACAAATGGTTTTGATTTAATATTGTGAAAATAGACACCTTAATATAGCTAAAATGTTTTGTTTCTAGTAAAAGGTATCTTTTCTTATCCTGCATTGCCAGTGTATACTTCTAAAAGGTTTAAGTTGCTGTCTTTGAAATTTAAGTCTTTAATTCATCCAGTATTGATTTCTTTGTTATGGCTTAATTTGGAGAACCACAATAAATATTTCCCCATATGGATAAGAAATGGTCCCACAACCATTTAATTAACAGCCTTTCCTTTTTCAACAGAGCTGCAAAGCCAGTTTTGTCTTTTAATAAATTTCAGTATATTTTGGGTACTATTTCTGGGTTCCCTACTCTGTTCCGTATGTTAAAGCTTTCTATCCCTGTGCCAATATCTCACTTTCCTCATTATTAGAACCTTATAACTCTTCCTCTGTGATACAAAAAGCCCAGTCTCCTACTTTTTATTTTTTACCTCTTCCTTCACCTTCTCTTTTTTTTTTTTTTCTTAATCCTGCTTCTTTTTACATTTTTCCTTAACATTATCTTGGCTAATTTGATCTTTGCTCCAATATTTACATTTTGGAGACAACTTTTAACTTTCCTTGAAAACATATACAATAAGAAATTACTTTAAAACTATATTTGAAAGGGAAATATTTTGAGGGAAACTGGCATTTTCATCATATTTCATCATATTCATCATATTTAATTTTTCTAATTCAAACATGATTTATATGTCCATTTATACAGGACTACTTTTATTTCTTTCAATAACTTTTAAAATAAAATTACAAATTCATATCCTAAATATCTTATCTGATACATTCTTGTTTAACTTATATTTTGGTCAATATTATACACAGAATATTTTGGATTATTTTTTCAATTTCTTTTTTTAAATTTTTTAAAATTTCAGCATATTACGGGGGTACAAATGTTTAGGCTACATATACTGCCTTTGTCCCACCTGAGTCAGAGCTTCAAGCCTGTCTATCCACCACATGGTGTGCACCGCACCCATTAGGTGTGAATATACCCATCTCCCTCCCCTTTCCCACCTGCCCAACGCCTGGTGAATGTTAATGTTATATGTGCACATGAGTGTTGATCAGTTAATACCAGTTTGATAGTGAGTACATGTGGTGCTTGTTTTTCCATTCTTGGGGATATTTTACTTAGTAGAATGGGCTCCCACTCTATCCAAGATAATACAAACCATGCTAGGTCACCATTGCCTTTTGTGGCTGAGTAGAACGCCATGCTATACATATGCCATATTTTATTAATACACTCGTATTGATGGGCACTTGGGTTGTTTGCACATCTTTGCAATTGTGAATTGTGCTGCTATAAACATTCCAGCGTAGATGTCTTTTTTATAAAATGTCTTTGTCAACTACAAAATTCAGTCTTCAACTGTTTTGCCTTTGTTTGAGTATTCACTTTGAAATCTTTTTGCTGCAATCTATCATTCTCTTTGATAATCCCCATTTTAATTCAATTTGTTATTCACATTGAGAACACTAGATACTATTAATCTCTGAATCTCAGCATTATTTCAATCACTCTTTAAAATCTGGCATCAAATTTATATTTTAAAAATAGTAAAATGACATATTCAATAATGCCATAATTTCAAGATATATTGGTGTTTAAAACATAACTCATAGAACACAACAGAGTTTGCTAACAATTTGAAGTTGCATTATGAAAGTAAAACTATATTTTATTTATTATTTACTATATTTGTAAATTTCCACTTTTGACTACAGATAAATCATAAAATGAAATATCACATAAAAAATCTTCCATAACTGCTTATGAAAATTTTTCATATACACATGCTCTTTTTATTTTATTCTGGCAATTCCACTTTCACTACAATTGAGTTCTTAAACACTATTACAATTTTAGGTATGTTTTGATTTTGATTTCATCAGTTGTTTTTCATAGGTTATATTAGTCAATATTTCATGCCTATTTTCGTATTTTTTGTATGTTTCACAATCTCATTTGCTGGATTTTTAAAATATTTTCATTCAGACATACATATGAATATTTAGATTTCACATGGTGCACAGTAACTTTTCCTTATTAATATATTTATATACAAAGGGAATTAATTTTAAGCTGCTTTCAAATGTACAGTGCTTTTTTTTATTTCAGCATATTATGGGGATACAAATGTTAAGGTTACAAATATTGCCCATGCCACCCCTCCTCCCTCTAGAGCTTCAAGCGTGACCATCCCCCAAACGTTGCACATCTCACTCATTATGTTTGTATGTACACATTTACACATCCCCTCTCTCCCCTCCCACCTGTCTGACACCGGATAAATGTTACTCCTATATGTCCACTGAGGTGTTGATCTGTTAATACCAATTTGCTGATGAGTACATGTGGTGCTGGTTTTTCCATTCTTGAGATACTTCACGTAGTAGTATGGGTTCCAGCTCTATCCAGGAATACAAGAGGTGTTATATCACCATTGTTTCTTAAAGCTGGATAGTACTCCATGGTATACATGTACCACATTGTATTAATCCACTCATGAATTGATGGGCACTTGGGCTGTTTCCACAATTTTGCAATTGTGAATTGTGCTGCTATAAACATTTGAGTGCAGGTGTGTTTTTCATAAAGTGACTTTAAAACTTTTGGGTAGATGCCCAGTAGTGGAATTGCTGGATCAAATGGTAGATCTACTTGTATTGCTTTAAGGTATCTCCATATTGCTTTCTACAGAGGTTGAACTACTTTGCAGTCCCACCAGCAGTGTAGGAGTGCTCCTATCTCTCTGCATCCATGTCAGCATTTATTGTTTAGGGACTTTTTGATAAAGGCCATTCTCACTGGAGATAGGTGATATCTCATTGTGGTTTTGATTTGCATTTCCCTGATGATGAGAGATGCTGAGCATTTTTTCATATGCTTGTTGACCATTATTCTGTCTTCTTTTGTAAAGTTTTTGTTCATGTCCTTTGTCCATTTTTTGATAGGGTTGTTTGATTTTTCCTTACTGATTTTCCTGAGTTCTAAATAAATTCTAGTTATCAGCCCTTTATCAGATGTGTAGCTTGAGAAAATTTTCTCCCATTCTGTGGGTTGTCTGTTTGCTCTCTTGAAAGTTTCTTTGGCTGTGCAGAAGCTTTTTAGTTTGTTCAGGTCCCATTTATTTATTTTTGTTGTTGCTGTGATTGCCTTTGGGGTCTTCTTCATAAATTCTTTACCTAGGCCAATGTCTAGAAGAGTATTTCCAATGTTTTCCTCTAGAATTCTAATAGTTTCACACCTTAGGTTTAAGTCTGATACTCAGCATGACTTGATTTTTGAGACAGGTGAAAGGTGTGGGTCTTGTTTCAGTCTTCTACATGTGACTATCCAGTTTTCCCAGAACCATTTATTGAAAAAGGATTCTTTTCCCCAGTGGATGTTTTTGTCTGCTTTGTTGAAGATTAGTTGGCTATATAAGGATGGTTTTATATCTGGGGTCTCTGTTCTATTCTACTGGTCAATGTCCCTGTTCTTGTGCCAGTCCCAAGATGTTTTAATTACTATAGACTTTTAGTATAGTTTGAAGTCTGGTAAATTGATACCTCCTATTTTGTTTTTATTGCCTAGGATTCATTTTGCTATACAGGGTCTTCTCTGATTCTATATGAAGCATAAAATTATTTTTTCTATATCTGTGAAAAATGAAGATGGTATTTTGATAAGGATTGCATTGACTCTGTAGGTAACTTTGGGTAGTATAGACATTTTAACAATGTTGATTCTGCCAACCCATGAGTGTGGTATATTCTTCCACCTGTTTACATCCTTTGCTATTTCCTTCTTGAGTGTTTCGTAGTTCACCCTGTAGAGGTATTTTACCTCCTTAGTTAAATATATTCCCAGGTACTTTGTTTTTTTGTTGCTATTTTGAAGGGAATTGAGTCTTTGATTTGCTTCTCACTTGTACTGTTATTAGCGTATATGAATGCCTCTGATTTCTGTGTATGGATTTTGTATCCTGAGACTTTACCAAATTCATTTATCAGATCAAGGAGTTTCTTGGTTGAATCCTTGGAGTTTTCTAGGTATAATATCATGTCATCAGCAAAGAGTGAGAGTTTGATCTCTTCTGCTCCCATTTGGATGCTCTTAATTCCGCTTTTTTGTCTGATTGCTATAGCAAGGAATTCAAGCACTATGTTGAATAGAAGTGGAGATAGTGGACGACCTTATCTTGCTCCAGTTCTAAATGGGAATGCTTTCAATTTTTCCCCATTCAGTATGATATTGGCTGTGGGTTTGTCATATATGGCTTGTATCGTTTTTAGGTAAGCCCTGTCTATGCCTATTTTGTTGAGCGTTCTTATCATAAAAGGGTGTTAAATTTTGTCAAGTGCTTTACTGCATCTATTGAGAGGATGATATGGTCTTTGTTTTTGCTTCTGTTTATATGGTGAATTACATTGATAGATTTGTTTATGTTGAACCACCCCTACATCCCTGGGATGAAGCCCACTTGGTTGTGATGGATTATTTTCTTGATAAGCACCTGGATTCGATTGGCTAGGATTTTGTTGAGAATTTTTGCATCTATATTCATAAGGGATATTGGTCTGTAGTTTTCTTTTTTTGTTGTATCCTTTCCTGGTTTTGGTATAAGGGTTATGCTCGCTTCATAAAATGTGTTGCGGAGATTCCATCCTTCTCCATGTTGTGGAATAATTTCTGCAGGATAGGCATTTCTTCTTTGTAGGTGTGGTAAAATTCAGGTGTGAAACCATCTGGTCCAGGACTTTTCTTATTAGGGAGGTTTTTTATTGCTGTTTCAATTTCAGTACTTGATATTGGTCTGTTCAGGAATTCTATTTCTTCCTGGCTGAGCCTAGGGAGGCTGTGTGTTTCTAAAAAATTGTCCATTTCCTCCAAATTTACAAGTTTGTGTGCATAGAGGTTTTTGTAGCATTCATAAATTATATCTTGTTTCCTCATGGCATCCATTGTAATTTCTCCTTTATTGTTCCTGATGTGGAGCTTACTAGATATTTTTCTTTTCTGTTTTTCGTTAGTCTAGCCAAAGGTGTGTCAATTTTGTTTATTTTTTCAAAGAACTAACTTTTTGTTTTATTAATCTTCTGTATAGCTTCCTTGTTGTCAATTCTGTTTAGTTCTGATTTGATCTTGTTAATTTCACTTCTTCTTCTGGGTTTAGGGATGGTTTTCATCTCAAAGAGCTTTTCCTAGCTATTTGAGATGATTCATCAGGTTGTCTATTTGTGATCTTTTCGACTTTTGGATATAGGCGTTTATGGAAGTAAACTTTCCTCTCAGGACTGCTTTAGCTGTGTCCCACAGGTTTTGATAACTTGTGTCTCCTTTGTCATTTAGTTGAAAGAATCTTTTGATTTCCATCTTGATTTCCTTGTTTATGAAGTAATCATTCAGGAGAAGTTTGTTTAGTTTCCATGACTTTGTGTAGAAATGAGAGTTCCTGTTAGGGTTGATTTCTACTTTTATTCCACTGTGATCTGAAAAGATACATGGTATAATTTCTGTTTTTAAAAATTGTTTGATATTTGCTTTGTGTCCTATGATATTATCAAACTTAGAGAATGACCCATGAGCTGATGAGAAGAACATATATTCAATAGTTTTGGGGTAGAATGTCTTATAAATGTCAGTCAGGCTCATTTGTTCTAGAGTTCTGTTTAACTATATAGTTCTGTTTAATTATTTCTTTGTTGATTTTCTGTTTGGAGGATCTTTCCCATGCTGTCAGTGGGGTGTTAAAGTCTCCAGCTATTATGGTGTTGTTGTTTATCCATTTGTTTAGATCAAGTAAAGTTTGCTTTATGAATCTGGGTGCACCAAGGTTGGGTGCATATATATTTAGCATTGTTATGTCTTCTTGTTGAACTGTACCCTTCACCATTATATAGTAATCTTCTTTGTCTTTTATTACTTTTTTTGATTTAAAAACTAAGTTATCTGTAATCAGCACCACCATGCCAGCTTTCTTTTGGTTTCTGTTTGCTTAAAATATTGTTTTCCACCCCTTTACCTTTAGTCTAACTGCATCCTTGCAGGTTAGATGTGTTTCCTGAAGGCAGCAGATAATTGGTTTGTATTTTTTTATCCATTCAGCCAGCCTATGTCTCTTGAGTGGGGAGTTCAAGCTATTCACCTTTATTGAGATAACTGATAGGTTGGTCAGATTTCTATTCATTATGTTGGGTTGAACTTTGTTGCTTTGTTTTCTCTCTTGAGCCATTTTGATATCTGGGCTTTGATCTTTAGCTTTTGAGTAGATTTACATTCATGAGTGTTTATAGTGCTGATCTGTGGATAACACTGTTTTGAGTACTTCTTGAAGGGCTAGTCTTGTCTTGGTGAACTCCCTCAGTCTTTGCTTATCTGAGAATGTCTTGGTTTCTCCCTCATATACAAAACTTAGTTTTTCAGGGAATAAGATTCTAGACTGGGCGTTGTTCTATTTCAGAAGAGTGACATCTTACAGCTCATAGAAGGGTCCCTTTAGTTGGCATTTTCATCAGTCTGATGACTGCATGTCGTGACGTCTTCCTGTTTGCATTGAATCTCCCAGGGGTCCTTTGAGCTTCTTGAACTTGTATATTGAGATTTTTACCAAGGCCTGGGAAATCTTCAAATAGCTTATCCAACCCTTGAGTGTTTTCTTCTTCCGCTTCAGATAACCCTATAACCCTCACATTAGGTTTCTTCACATAATCTCACTTATCTTGTAGGCTTTGCTCTTTTCTCCTGTTTCTCTGCTTCATCTCTGTGACTGATTTATTTAATTGGAAGGTGTTATCTTCAATCTCTGAGATTATTTCTTCTGTTTTATGTACCCTGTTCTTGAGGCTTTCCACTGTGTTTTATAGTTCCCTGAATTGATTCTTCATTTCCAGGAGTTCAGTTTGATTTTTAGTGTTTTTTTATTTTAACATTATTACAACTATAGTTGAAATGTAGCTATTTTCAGCTGAGATTAAAGTTATGGGATAATGGTTATTTCATATTCTATTTTAAACAATCATATTTTTCAACTAACACTTTGAAACAAAAATTTTCAGAAGTGAATATTCTTACAATGTTCTAAAATATACTAAATCTCATAACATTAAAGAATAGGTGATATGCATGTATACATTGCAGGGAAATGTAACATTTCCCCCCTTTTTTTGGCTGTTGCTTTACAAAAGTTCACAAAAAGCTATAACATATGAGGATGTTGTGTTTTATTACAGGAAAAGAGAGTTATTTTGTCTTCAAGTAGAATGACTGGCTGTTCCTAAATGAGAAAAAACAAAGAAGAAAAAAATTAATGGAGAAGAAAGCTGTAGATTTGTGGAAAATAAATTTTGTGAAATTAATTTTATGTATAATCAAGCCGGCTAAGATTACAAAGAAATTACAGATTGTTCTCAATTTCTAAATCTTTGATTTATAAATTTTTGACTTCACTATGGGTTTATCAGGATATAACTCCATCATAAGTCAAGGTGCTTCTTATTATTTATGACGGAGACACAGTTTCTACTGAATGAATATCACTTTCACATATTGATAAAGTTGAAAAATCATAAATTGAGTAATTGTAATTTAGGGACTACATGCTGTATTGCCAAGATTAAAAGCATTCTTTTACTTATAATATTTTCAATTTATAATGGGTTTATTGGGATATAACCCTATCATAAGTTAAAGAGAATCTGTATTTATGAGTGTTTTTTTAAAAAAGTGAACATTAATATCAAAAGTACACTAATGCAAAACTAGAATTTCATCTTCTGGGTTAAAACAACAAGATTTCCTTAGAGTATTGTTCTACTTTTAATAGAAAATTGTGAAAGGTTTTCCTTTACCTTTTAGGTAATTAGCCTAGCAAACAAAGATTCTGTGTTTTACCAAGATAAGTTCCTGTGCTTAATGTTGTCTTTATTAGGTTTTTGATCACTTAAGAAAAATTATATGTCATTAATAATATACCCTTGTGTATTTCTTGCTCTTGCAAACTCTAATATGACTACATATTGCAAGATTTTAATAAATTATGCCAAGGTATATTTTCATCATGCAAAAGCAGCCCTTCATGACCCAGCCACTGATGACAACTAGACCTTTCACAATTTAGAATCTAGAAATTGGGTCTTTTGTAAAAGATACCAGAGAAAAACTGCCCTTGAACTCCGTTGGAAGGGACCACACCAAGTTCTGCTCTGCAGCAAAACTTTAGGGCCTTGATTCTTAGATCCATATCTCTCAACTTAAGAGGACCGGACTACTGGTACTATGCACCCATTGTAGACTTTAAAGTAAATGGTCGAGGGTGGTTTCTCCTTAGAAGCAGAAGGCATCCTGGATGTGGACAACTTTACCAAGATCACAAATCAAGATTTATCTTTTCTGTCACCGTGAAACCTTTGTTCTCTTTCCTTTCCCATTTGTTTCTTTTCTGTTTATACATGGCAAGATAATGTAATAATTAAGGTTTCATAATTGAAAGATTTCACAGGGAATTTAACCGAATCTTGGATATGTTATGCTAAACTTAAATCCTTCCATGATCTTAAATATTCTCTGGTCATTTTGTAACATGTTTCTCTGATATTCCAAATGTGACTATTTGTTCAAATTGCACATCTGGTGCATTCTATAAGGTTAGGTTGTTAGATTCATATACTAAGATTCCTTGTTTAAGTCCAAGTGTATACAAAACCTAGAATAAGGGGTTTTCAGTTGAATTATGTTAGAAATAGAATAGAAAAACCCAAAGAAAGTTAATTCAACAATTTTTTAAAAGTTTATAACCGTAAAGTTTTAATTGTTGGTAGCCTCACACCATGCAATAATTCAATAATTGAGTCTCAACAAATATTAATGATGTTTTCCTATTGGTAACCCCTAACACACAAGGCTTCCTATAGGGAACTGTCTGTTGTGCTCCTGTACGATATATTTTTTATCTGTGCAAGATTTAACAACCAACCATGCTTGTGGACAAATCCATGTCTCAATAAGCAGAAAATAGGGGGCTGATGAGGATAAGGAATTTTAACAGTTCCACTTTCACTTCATAACTAACTAGAAACCATGGTGGCTATAAATTGCAAGGCCTTCTATTTATTAGCCTATATTTTTTTCACCTTCAAGATCAAATCTTCTAACTCATCTTCAAATTATCTTAGAATAGTTAGAAACACATTAATGTAAAAAATAGCAGGGAGCTGGTAAGAAAAGTTTTATTTTTAGAAAAGCACTAAACACTTGTTACAGACATGGTATTATTTTCTAAGATCCCATTGACATAATGCAATAATTAAAAATACTTGGTTCTAAAATGTAAATGTCTCTTTATTTTGCTTAAAATATATGTATTACCCATTACCCCAGGGCAACAAGACAGAGGACGTTCAGTGGCATTTTTAGTACAAAACCAAACAATTTCACTCTGTGCTACCAAAGCAGAAAATCCAGTTTCTACTGAGGAAGAAAAGTAAATGCAAATATGTAATTTGGTAGGAAGATTTTCTTAATGAATCCCACTAGGTTCTTGGTATTTCTTTACAGTATCAGCCTTTTGACATTTGATTTTAGTGTGTTGTGCTATATCTGGGATATTTTGTTGTCTTTGCTCTTATGCCATTTAATGAATGCCATGTTGTGACCTCAACCAAACTATTTAACAAGAAACTGTCATTGGAATTTGCTTTATTCCCCTCTAGTTGCACTCATAAAATATGATGTGGTTCTAAATAAATATTTGTGAGGGGCAGGGGAGAAAAAAATGACAGGATAGTGCAACATAATAATTCTTCTACTAGCACTGGAAAACAATTCACACCAACATCTCTCTACCATTCAATTCCCTCCCCACATCCTGTAGTAGTGTTCTGTTGCTATCTTACTAAACCACCACAATCAGTTGCTTAAAACAACAGTCTGTTACAATTGTGCGTGTCAGGAGTTCTGTACTGGTCTTAGTAGCAAAACTTAAAATGTCAATAAGATGTATTTGTTTCTAAAAGCTCTAGGGCAAAATCCAGTCCCCCGTGGTTGTAGTACTGAGATCCTAATTTTCTTTTTCTCTCTCTCTCTTTCTTTTCTTTTCATTTCATTTTATTTATTTATTTTTTATTCCAGCACATTGCAAAGATGTGGAGATCCTCGTTTTGTTGATGGCTGTAAGATGAGGAACATTTCTGGCTTCTAGAGACCACATACATTCTCTGGCTCTTGGCTCTCTTCTTCCACTTGCAAAGCCAGTAGCAGTGGGTCAAATCCTTCTCACATCGCATCTCTCTGAGAAACTTTTCTGCCTTCCTTTCCCTTACTATATAAGGTAATATATTCACAGGCAAAGATTATGAGATCCCAAACTCTGCCTATCACACATTTTAAATCTCTGTTCCAGCTGCAGTTGTCTACTGACTGTTCTATGAACCCTTCTTGCATTTAAGGATATCTACATATATAATATTAAATTTCCTTATAATTTTTAGTATGTTCCCCAATAAATACATATCTGAAAGTACTTTTACATATTTATTTTACAAGGTCCAACTCAAAGCCAATATTTTTCAGGAAAAAAAACTTTTTGACTTCTAATTGGAATCAATGCCTCTGTCTCCCAGAGTCCTTATTGGAGAGTAGGATGGATAGGGCAATTAGGAAAGGGAACTAAGATTTATTCAATGCCTGTGCCAGGCCAGGTGCTTTAAACACATTTGTTGTACACATCTACCCAACAAAGTTAGCATTATTAATCTTATTTAATAGGTTAGAAACATGTTCCAGAGAGGGTTGTTCACTTTCCTGTACCCCTTGGCATACACATGGAGGTAGGAAATGATTGCTCATCTTGTTGCCTCTAAAACATCTGTGTTTTTCCTGCTGGCTTAGTGCACTTTACTTTTGTCATAGCCCTTATCAGAGAACATGCATTTCAATTTCCCAGAAGTTATTAACTCCTCCAATTAAAATAATTTAAACTCTCATTCCACATACTATGAAAAGTCTGGTGCCTTCTCTGGAATTTTTAAAACAGTACTTCACTAGCTTCTCTCCACGTATCAGCTTACTTTGGTGCCAGCCGTCTAGCAGCCACATTCAAATATAATCCTATCCTATTTGTGTTTTTAGGGAACAACTCACATCTGTTCCTGAGTCTGTGTGTCCAACTCTCTTCTCCATCATTACCTATGTCTGATCCATTGCCCTCATGCCCTGCAGCAGCTGTTCTCTGTCTTCACTACCTCAGCATACAGCAGGTGCTTTTCTCTCAATTTTGCAAAATACTACAGAGGCACGATTGTTGTTTTTAACATAGTAAAGTTTGGTATCATTGAAGAGGCATCCCAGAAAAACACAAGCAATCATGGAAGAGTAAATATGCTTAAGGGTTCCTCAGTTGTCTCTGCCATCAGAAATTTCTCACTTGCTGTATATCTCCTTGAGCCCAACATACTGTCAAGCAGCTGAGCATCTGATTTGCTCTCCCAGATCCTGCCCTCCAATTCTAATTCTCTCCCGATTCCAGATCATCCTTAAACCCTTGTGTTGTATACCAGTCATGGGAAAAATGAAATGTCGAATTCACTTGTTAGTCAAAAAGTGTAGTTTGGGAATGTGTGAAAAACACTCCATCCTATCCACAATGGGGAGATGGACAAAGGGGAAAACACCCAAGTAAAAATGCCCACTAGATGTTTTCTAAATAAAAGAGTCAACTACCTCTAATAAATAATATGATTTGTGTACCCCTCCCCCCTCATTTAGGAGTGTGGATTTTTAAACATATAATTGCTTTTGTGTTCTCATCATACATGTAGTATCTTTGTGCACTTCTGAGTGTGGGAGCACACACAAGCATTTCACCACTAGAATGTGAGCACTTAACTTTTGGAGACAGTATCTTGTTCTGCTTTGTCTTTGTATACGTTAGTTACTTGACTAATGCTTTACATGCTATAATTTGAAATGATAAGCATGTAAAACATTCTTTTAATAGCTTTCTTTCCAAACACCCTGGGAAGATAGACTTGAGTGCTTTGTGGTTTCACCAAATGATTTTAGGATTTATGATTTGTTTGACTATGCCTCTTTTATCCAATTACTTACTTTAACTCCAATGCCTTGTTTTATTTGTTATATTTTATTAATAATTAACATCTCATTACTTTGTAAAATTAAAGGTTTTCCTGAAAAGTAAGTTGGTCACTATAGACACTCTGCTATTAAAATGATTTTACATTTTAAATATGGACCTGATCTTTCTTTATATAAAAGTAGCATATACTCTCTCTATATATATTCTTGAAAAGAAATGCCAGCTTTAATTAACAATCCCTGGACATATTTATTGTAGTTACAGCTCTTGAACTGAAAAACCAACCTTATTATTTGAAGGTTGCTGTTTGTTCACTTGTTTTAGTGTGTTCCTAAATAGTGCCGGGGGTAGTCTAATCAACAATTAAAATCTACACAAAATTAATTCTATCTATGTTCTCATACTTTGTATTTACCAGAATCAAGAAAAAGAAATGAACATTATATCAGTAAGTCTTCTAATTTCTTTGAGTTTTGGGGATATGAAGTTGATATAAGGCATTTATAAAAATCATATCTAGTCCCACTTAAAATCCTTGGATTAATAGGTTTTAGGAAGAATTATTTTGGCCTAGGCAATTTGCCATGGTTATAATTCCTCTATAATGCTTATAGAGATGATGAATTACTTAAATGTATTTTGAAACCATTGCACCTAGAAATGGTAAAGCTCAGTGTACTTGTCTTTGGAAAACTGCCAAAACAGTGGACAAGCAAACTGCCAAATATGTGTACAGGGCATTTGTGAATGACAAACTAAAGTGCATGCGAGTATGTGAAAACAGGTGCTCTGGGATGCCTGGTTCAGCAAAGCATCTGGGCCCTGATGTGTGACAGCATTGTATTTCCTACTCCCAATAGAGAACAATTCTAATCATAAACACAAAGGCTGGCATTGTGTAGAGTCCTTCTGTTTGGTAACCTTCACAAGATATCGGAACAGAAGTGTTCCAATACTTTTAATATTTGAAAAATCTAAATTTCATCTATAACTGCTTAGGACTGTATTTACTCTTGTATTGTTAGCAATACTAGATGCACATGTGTTAATATAGCTACTCAATTTCAGCTTTTTTTCACTTTGGGGAAAGCACATATGCTAAATAGATGGGATGATTTTCTGTCTTTATTGTTCAGTTTGGTCCCCAATAAATGTTACTAAATAAATGCTAGTTATAAACAGAATACTCCTTTCTTGATTAGTACACTTTTCGCTCTTCAGTTTAAGAAGGCAGGGCTCCAAAGCACCTTTCTAAACTATACTTTCTAGATTAACTGCTATGTGTCTTCCACAATCAGTAAAACACTTTTTCAATATATGTTAAGAGAACACTAAATGTATGTTTGTACTGAACTAGAAAAAAGCTTAATTATACTTTAAATAAAAAATTAATAAAATTAAAAGCAACTGGAGTGGACATGTTTATTTGCATTATGTGTAGTGCAAAACACTTTTTATTTTTTTACTATATTTCAATGAATCTTACCACTGAGCAAACTTTATAATCATAAGGACAGTCTTAAAAATACTGATACTTAATACTACATGCTTATGAATAAATTGAATTAATTGTTCCTGGGCAAGGCCCATGTTTCAGTATAAAGCTCTCCAGGTGATTCTAATGAGCATCCAGTGTTAAAAATCACTGTTATATCCGAAGTTCTATTTCAAGCTACTTTAATACTCAACATATCCACTCCACATTATGTTTGCAATATACTTCTCTGGACTTGATGAAATTATGTTTTGTTTACTTCCTTTTTTATTCAATGTTATACTGAGAAGAAAGGAGATTTCAATTTTAAAAAGAGCAATGATTTGGAAACAAAATGTTCATTAATTGTTTGGTTTGGTTCCTCAATTAGTGAGAAGTTGGGGAAAAATGTCCCATTCTAACTCTCACACCCATTGCTTTGTTATTTGATAAACTAAATCAAAATGTAAAGTCATTTATTTCTCCTTTTAGTTCTAATTATAAGTGGATTAGAAATTTGTCACTTTTTAGCATGGCATTTCACAATCAGAAAATTGAATAGAAATTCAGAAAGAGCTTTTAGTGTAAGAATCCTCTAAACCTCTTCTGTAAACGAACAACTTGAGGAAGTGTCAACATTGCTCCCTGGTTAGTATTATTGCTACATACTTATTTCATATAATTATAATTCCTATTGTGAAATATATTGATAAGTGGCTTTAGGGAGTAGAGTCTAGGGAACATAAAGTCAGCAAAAATTAGAATAGCAATATAGCAATGTTAGTCACATGTTTTACTACCTATAATGGCCTGCGGTTGTTATTTTTTTAAAAATTATCTCAATGTGAACTCATACTCTGTCACTTGATAGATTATTTTATTAAAATTATCCACAATTTTAAAATTGCCACTTACAACTTTAAATATCTATGCTTATTTTCTCTAGAAACTGATATGAAATAACAACCAAAGAAAAAACTTATCAGTTTTAAAACTGAACGTTACGATATTCCTGAAGATTTTCTTCATCTCCCATATGCTTAGTTTTTCTCTCCTTTTCCCTCTTTTCCCTTCCTTTCCTTCTTCCTTCCTTCTTCCTTCTCCTTCTTCCTTTATTGAGCATATAATCTTTCACACACACAAAAATACATCAGATATACAATAAAGAAAAAGAGAAGCAGGGCATTTTTACCTTCTAGAATAGTATTTCTGTTTTCTTTAGTCCTCATGCAGTCTGCTCCCCGCTTTGCTCCATCACATTTGGGCCCTGACTGGGAGATTCCCACTAGCTTCCTGTTGTCCAGAACATGCTCAGGATATTCGACATTATATGTTGTGCCCTAAGAAAATAGCTAATATTCTCATATTGTACATGTCCAAATATACTTGCACTATTATATGTTTCTGTGGTGGTCTGCTAGATGTCTAGTGAGACCAAATAGCTCACAAAGTGTTAATGGTAAATTATGACATTATAAAAAATGTTCTTCTTGGTCATAAAATTTTATGACTCCAGAAAAATGTTCATAGCAGTTATATAGAATGTGAAAGAAACTAGCTAGAAGCCAGTGCTAATAGCTTTATATGGCTATTTCATAGCAGAATGTTATCCTCAGTTTTGTAGGGCCCAACTTTAGGGTTATTAATTCATTCAGATATGAATAAGTTCACTGAAGTGACTTTTAGTATGACAATTTATAAGAAATTGATGTATAAACAAGTATATAGGGTATATTTTTCAGGATCTTTATGTATATGTATATATACATGCATATTATATATGTTAAATTGCATGTTACCCCCATTAGAATTTGAGTTACATAACAGAAGCTATTTTTTGGCCACTGTATCCTTAGTACCTAGACCAATGCCTGACACATATATTAGGCATCCAATGAATATCTGGTATAAGAATAAACTTATGAAATAAAAAATACCATACTGTAATTTTCTCCTTACTTACCTGTGTCATCCATCAGTCCTTAAATTCTATGAGGGTAGGAACTATATTATTCACTTATGTAATGCTGGTTCTAACACAATGCCTTGGCAAATCAATACTTGCAGGTGCCATTTTCCTACAGAAAATTAGAGTTTAAATAATGATGGTAATAGTAGTGATGATGAAGAGGAGAAGGAAGATGATGGCACAATCAGTAAAAGCAGATTATATGTGGCCATATTAAAAGAACCAGTCAACCATTAAACAAACATTCATTGACTGTCTACCACAGTCCAGGCACTGATCTGAGAACACCAGGAAAAGGCAATAACTATGAAAACTTCATCACCAACATACATTAAGTTTTATAAAGAGAAGAAAGTCAATAAATACATAAGCAAGTACATAATTAAGACATATTAGATTACTGAAGTTTGCTATGAATTTTGCATAGCAGTGAGTGTGAAGTTGGTCTTAGTATGTGGGTGACTGGGGTGGCATAGGAGATTCTACCATAGTTAGACTCATTGTGGATGGCCTCTCTGAAGATGGTACATTCGAGTTGAGTCCCTCATGATGAGATGGAAACAGCCAGGACAATATCTGGGGGGAGGGCTTGCCATGTGGAAGAAGCAGCGAATTTGATTGCCTTCAGATAGGAATAATAACGAGTGTGAACAGAACACAATTAGTGAGGAGAGCAAAAGGACAGTCAGCCCAAGTAAGGCCTCAATTTGGAAGTCTCTGATAAGGCTGCTTGATTTTAAGTATAATGAGAAGTAGTTGGAAGGTGTTAATCAAGGGAATCACAATATTATATTTCATCTTTCAAAACTTCTCTTTCTATTAGAAAAAATGGACTATGTGTAGAGGGAAGACTAGAAGCAAATGGTTAATTTGGAGCTTGCTACAGGTTTCTAAGGGGGAGATGAGGTGGCATAGACTAAAAATAAAGATAAGTGGGTGGATTAGGGATACATATTTATATGTTGAGAAAATAGAAATTTCTGATGGAATTACAAAGGAGTATAGAGAAAAGTTGTCAAAACATGTATAGTATTGCCATGTAGTAGTTTAGGAAGTATTTGGCTCATTAGAAGACCAATTTAAGTGTTCTCCTTTGGCCATATTGAGTTGAGGGTGCCTATTTTAAATCAGAGTGGATTTATCAAGAAGGCAGTTTGGGTGTTCAGAGAAATGGTCTAAATAAAAAATAAATATTTAACATTCACATATAAATGTAATTGAAATCATATGATTGATAAACACCTGGTGAAGGGAAAGTAATATTAGAACAATGTAACATTTAGAGTCTAACATTTATAAATGTTATAACATTTATAGGAAGAAAACCCAACAAAGGGGATTGAGAAGAAGCAGCCAGCAATGTAGGAGAAAACTATGATGTCATAGAAGTCTAATGAAGAAAGTGTTTCAGGTAGAAAACAATGTCAAATGCTGTTGAGAATTTGGTAAAATGAAGATAAAATAGGCATAGATACAAACTATTTTACTGTAGTGGAAAGAACAAAAGTGTTGGAGTGTTTTGAGGTGATAATGGCAACCATAGATGTGAAAAAGGTATATTCAAAGAAGTATTGCTTAGAAATAATGTAAATTAGTCACGTAGTAGCTGGTGGAAGCAGGCAAAGAAAGATGTTTTCTTTAATATTAAATACATTAAACCCAGTTATATTATAATGGGAATGACTCGATAAATGGTAGGAGCTGAAAAAGCAGGAGAGAAAAATAAAAGTATAACAGCTGCACCCTTAAGAAGACAGAATTGGTGGGAACCCAAGTATCCAGTGGCAGAGTTGCCATAAACCCCTTCATTATTTCAATGGAAAATACAGAATATCTAAGTACAGATATAAGCAGGATGGTAAAATTGATAAAGGGCAGATTTTTTTCCCCTTGCAGCAGTTTTTATATGTGAAACATATGATAAAATCATCATAGAAGAATGAAGAGTATGTAGCACATGTTGGAGAGAGAAAGTTTGAAAACATTTGAGAAAAAAGTGATATTACTAAAGGACTATGAAGAGATTGTTTAGTGGTTTTGAGTGTTTTTGAGGTTTGTGGTCTTAATATTTAAGAAAGTTCATTCAGTACATTTGTGTAATTTTCTTCAGCAACATTCAGCCTCTCAGATGTAGTAGAGAAGTACATAAATAATTTAGTTATGACCAGCCCTGTGATCTTGTAATTAGAGTGAAATAAATAAATATCTTTTGAAGATAGACAATCTGGTAGTCACTAAAATGGACAAGGCTGTGAAACATTAGGGGACTGACTGTAGATAGGAAGCCTTCCAAACTGTTGTTGCTACAAATAAAATTCAAATAGTCCCAATATTTTCTGCACAATGAAAAGTGTTGATATCTTTGAGTTTGGCATGACAGAATTTGTTTTTATTGAATATCAATGCTTATTATAATTCCTCTTCCTATTATCATCCTTAATATATTAACTGAGCAGCACCTAAGTGGACACATAGGTACTACAGTAATAGGGTATTGGGCAGATGGGAGGGGGGAGGAGGGCGGGTATATACATACATAATGAGTGAGATGTGCACCATCTGGGGGATGGTCATGCTGGAGACTCAGACTTGTAGGGGGAGGGGGGTAAAGGGCATTTATTGAAACCCTAAAATTTGCATCCCCATAATATGCCGAAATAAAAAAAAAAGATACTTACAACTCAGCCTCTCAGCCTTACATAGAGAGAGAAGACAACTTGAGCTAAATGTAATGTTTTGCGTAGGTCGAACAAATTTAAAAAGCCATGGAATATTGAGCTTCATTAGATAAGTCTGCCTTTGATTGAGTAATTATAAAATTGTGTGAGGCCCAAAGTAACATATTTTAAAACACATATGCATATTTTTGCTTATTTTCCCATTTGTGTGAAAATCATATCCATACATTGTTTTTGAGAAATGATTAAAAAATGTATTCTGAAATGTATATCTTAAAATTTGCCTAAATGTTCTTTACTATTTTGCTTAGAGCCACAGCTAAAATTTAAACATTGTTAGAGGCAGCAATGAAAAGCATAACTAAAATCTGTTTTAGTTATCCATGAGAAATCTCTAATAAATGTTAAAATTCAATGTCATAGTAGAAAAGTTACCATTGTTTATTACATTAAGAACTTAAATTTACTAATGGTGCAATTTTCTTGCTAATTCATTTTTTACTTAATGGCATATAATTGTTTGAATAACATCTGATGCCTCCTCAAAAAGGAAAAAGGCATTATAAAGGGGCATATTCAACTCCAACTAAAAAAAATTATTAAATGATAAAGAAATTGGAAAATAACATTAATGTACTCACTTCTGGTGCCTCCTGCTCACCTTTTGAAGCATTAAAATGTGTGTAATGGTTGGTCTAGTAAGAATATCATTATTAATACTTACTACTCACGAAATGAATTATTTTGCAGTGATTAGTTAGGCAAATACACTGTACTATAAAGAACAAATATATTAAAATGTACATAAAAATGATTCATCAATTATGATAATGAAAAAGTATTAATTGTCTTGTGATCTAACAATTTTATAAATACAAGTTAGAAACCATATAAAAATAGTGAATTAACATCTGCATAATGCCACCATTTTCCTTCTAAGAAAGCATGGCGTTAAATTCCAGGAAAAGAATGTCTATTGTCAAATGCACCACTTTCAATCTGCTATTGAATATAATTTATAACTTTCTATTGTTTGATGTATTCTATTCATTTAGGTAATTATTGAGCATATATCATGTATTTGTGATTACAAATTGCAATAGCTCTAAAGACAAAAGCAAATTTGAAATGAGACATTATCACAGGAGGACCTAACCTACATTCAGCACTAACAGAGAGTTTCTTTGAAGAAGTGACGTTCACCTCAAGATCTGAAGGATATAGACAATTATACAGAAAAAAATATGGGAAAATAACTTTTTTATTTCAATTGGACTAATATTAGACACTCTTCATAGCTCAGGCCTGTAGATTAACCAATTGTCATGTTTTGCACATTCTCTTTATACATGATGATTGTAATCTGATGATTGTAAATAATTCAAAACTACATTTAACTAATGTCAAACATTTTAAAGCATTTATACCTTTCTAAATAACACATAAACCCAACATTCTCTATTCTGTTAGTATGAAATTTTAATTATACCTACAAAAAATATTTCAAGATAAAAGATTAAAGTGCCCTTCTTTTCACTTGTGTGACCTATTCTCTTTTACTTTGTACACATGCATATAAATATAGGCACTTTTTTGTGTGTCCATAGTTCTACAACCAGTTAACAACTAATAAGTACTTTGGCTTTTATTTTCATTTGCTTGGTTAAGTGGGTGCTAGTAAAGTATAGCACATATTTTTGATTTAAAAATATCATTAATCTAACCAAAACTGACTACCCACAATCTGATCTGATTCATTACTGTCTTTAGCTATTTATTGGGGGTAGTGGGCAACATTCCTTTTATGCATGCTTCTGCCAGTCTCATTGGTTACATCAGAAGTCCATGAACCTAACTGATTAATTTATACTTTGCCATTATTGTAAAACAGAAGTGATTTTCTAAATGATCTCTAATGGCCTGAAATAACTAATTCACCTTTACAAAGTGTCTAACTTTTACCAAGGAATAATCCAAGTAAAACTAGATTGCCAATATATCTAACTATCTTATTGCACCAAAAAAATCATTGATCCTAAAAGTATAGAGTATAAAAGTATCTTTATGACATGAAGACTAAATCATAATACAACACCACTCAGACCATTACATTCTTTACATATACGTTTAAGCATTTATGTTCTTTCTACATAAAATTATGTAAACATGAAAATAATTATTTTTATCCTACACCAAATTAGTATTCTACAAACTTTTATGTTTATACAAGTTTAATTTAATGGGCATATATAAAATTTCCAGTATAGAAAATAAAACCTTTCAGTAAGGTAAAATTAAATGATACAAATAGAAAATTAGCAAATTTGCAATCTAGTTATCAAATCCTACTTTTGCTCATAAAATTATATGCCCCAATATAAAATATCTAGATAATACTTCATTTCTTTGGTTTCTGCTTCTCTGTATAAATTATATTAAGATGTTTTATCCTAGAACATAAGCTTTAAGCTTCTGAGATGTTATAATTTGGTAACCCATTTTAACAAAGTTGGATGCTAAAGGACAGCTATGACAGCATAATGTGGTGAAAGCAACCAAGAGAGTTTTGTGTTCTTATTGTAGTTAAAAAGCACTCTTAATTCTCTAACATTTTGACATTAAACTTCCTTGTATTAGCAAGTTTAATGTCATGGAACTTATTTTTCTAATAGTCAATAAAGTGAATGTGATGTTTAATTGTATGTGTTGACTTGACTGGGTTAAAGGATACCTAGATAACTGGTAGAACATTATTTTGGGGTGTGACTGTGAGGATGACTCTAGAAGATATTAGCATTTGAATCAGTAGACTTAGTAAAGAATATCCCTCCCCTGCCACCCCCACCAGTGTGGGCAGGCATTACTTTATCTATGGGGGCTGAATAGAACACAAAGGCAAAAGAAAGGTCCTATAAAAGTGTAGGACATACAATTGGATACAGAACATAAACCTTGATAATGATAATAAGCAACTCTCCGATTGGTTTATGTATTTAGTATACTATACATTTTACCATTATTTTAAAGCGTACTCTTTCTACTTATGAAAACAAAGTTAAATGTAAAACAGCCTCAGATAGGTCCTTCAGAAGATATTTCAGAAGCCTTTATTTTCAAGGCAGGTGATAGCTTGATGCCTGTTATTGCCCCTGAAGACTTTCTAGTGAGACAATATGAGGAGGTAGAAGATAGTGATATTAATGATTCTGACCCTGTGTAGGCTTAGGCTACTTACTGTGTCTTGGCTTTTAACAAAAAGTTTAAAAAGTAAAAAGTTATTTTAAAAAGTAAAAAAAATTAATAGGAAAAGCTTATAAAATAAAAAGATAAAGGAAGAAAATATTTTTGTACAGCTGTACAATATGTTTGTGTTTTAAACTGTTACTACAAAAGAGTCAAAATGTTTAAAAAATTTAAAAAGTTGTAAAGTGAAATGACAGTAAGCTAAGATTAAATTATTATTTTGAAATGGAAGTTTTGATAAGTTTAGTAGAGCCTAAATACGCAATGTTTATGAAGTTTGCGGTACCATACACTAATAAGGCCTTCACATTGACTCACCACTCACTCACTGATTTACTCAGACCAACTTCCAGCCTTGCAAGCTCCATTCAAAGCTCCACACAGGTGTTCCATTTGTTTTTTATCTTTTATACCATATTTTACTGTAACTTTTCTGTGTTTAGATATGTTTTAGATACACAAATACTTAAACATTGTGTTACAATCCCCCACAGTCTTCAATTCAATAACATTCTGTAAAAATTTGTAGCCTAGGAGCAATATGCTATACCATATAACCTAGGTATGAAGTAGGAATACTATTTAGGTTTATGAACATATGTGCTATGACTTTCACACAATGACAAAAATCACCTAAGGATGCATTTTTCAGGATGTATCTCTATGGTTAAGCAATACATGATTGTATCTCCTTACTGATCCAAGAACTTTGAGTGAAACCTAGGTTGGAGTCAGAAAAAGAGCAAAGAGGAGGTAAAAACATGGAGATTTTCAAAATGTAGACAAATCGTTTGGGAATGTGGCTCTGAAGAGGAGGAGTAGCTGGCCACCAGCTTGAGGGAAAATTGAATGAAATGCTAATAAGAAAGCTACAATAGAAAGGGAAAGGTTGAATACTTACAACAAGACTAACTGATACTCTTTTGATACAAAATAGTTGGGTGGATGAAAAAAATGAAGAAATAGTTGCATATAGAGCACAGCAATAGTTATTGTTCTTAAATGATAGTTGTAAAAACTCAATCTGGTATCTAATTATAATAACTAGAATATGTGTATATCTGGTCTGATGGTTGTCTAAATTTCCTTTGAAGCAGTCTTTGAAGACATCTATTGAAAGTGAGAACATAAATGATGTTAGGAATAGGTTGTAATAGGTCTGAGAAGAAAGGAGAAGTCTTAAAATAGAAATTAGGTTGGATTTCAAGCATATTTATGGCTATGTATTTATTTTCCTCTTTTCCACATGAAAATTATTTAAAACAAAAACAAGCATAAAGAGAAAAAAAACCTACAAATTTATTTTTCAATGAAACAGGAAGCAAATGCAACAGGCAATGAACTGGGTTGGGCAGTAACGATTACTAGAAAAATAAATTTCCTAAATGTATATCCCTTGATTTCAACAAGAAATGTGGAATTTGGGGTGAATGAAAAGGCAGAGGAAGCTCTTCAGCAAGTGATTTGGCCCAGGACTTGGAGCGGCACAGTGGATCACACACAATTTATTCAGTCTGTCTCTATGGCAACAGAGATGAGGCGAGTCTTTAGGGAGTATATAGAAACTTCCCTGCCTAGTAGATTACTAGACCACTTTCCATATAAAGAAAATGAATAAATGTGGGTAGACAAGGCTTATTTAAAATATTTAATGTTTAATAATATAATAAAGGAAACGACATACTATAATTTTAAAGAAATGTAAGTAAAACAAAAAGAAGACAAAGAAACCTACCAGCAGGTAAGGTAACCAGAAAAAAATACTACCACAGACAAAATACAAATGTTGGCCATAATTTTCTCTTGAATTAAGATTTTAGTAAATCAATCACTTTGATAAAGGAAGACAATGACACAGAAATAAATGGAAAAAGTAAGAGGATGATAAATATGGAGGAAACAAATGGGTATACAGAATTGAAGGAAAAAGCAGGGAACATTCACCACAGCATACAGCGATAAAGACAAACTGGGAATGAGCACAAGGAAAAGGACCCTGTAGCAAAGACAGTAGGAGGCAGAATGGAAAAGGGAAAATCAAGGGCAAGGAAATGGAAATAAGAGTTAAATAATATAAGAGAATAAATGAATGGATTTAGAAGGCAGGCAAAAGCATATAGCATGTATATAATTGGAATCTATAAAGAAATAAACCAAAATAATGGAATAGAATATAATTTAAAAAATATAATAGTAATAATACCTATGTACAATTAAAAAGAATTAATAAAAGAGAAGACCATTTGGCTAAAAAAGGAATTCACATCTCTTTGAGAGAAAAATTCAATTGGGGTTCATATTTTTTTCCATAACAACATGCAGTGTTAAAAGAGAGTAAAACAATATCTAGAAGAGATAATATCATCAGAGGCTTCATATTCACCCAAACCTTCACCAAATATTTTTGAGAGAGAAAGAGAGAGAGAGGGAAAGAAATCTCAAAATATCACAACAGATTTTATTAATGAGGCTGTGGGAAAACAGGCACTCACATTGCCGGTGTGCTTACTGTCTGGTACACACCTTATAAAGAGTTCCTGGTTAATATCAATCAAATTAAAAACACACATATGCTTTGGTGGAGCAATTTTACATCTAGGAATTTATGCTTATGATATTCATATGTGAAATGAAATATTGTAAAGTTTATTCAGTTCATATTTGTAATAGTTAAGTTGGAAACAATATTAATAAATAAATTCTTTATATCTACATAGTCACATAATTATATGAGGAAATTTTTATGTGCTGATATACAAAGATATCCAAAATAAATAATTAAATAAAAAAGAACAGAAGAGTGTGGGTGTTATACAGTCATTCTTTGATATACATGGGAGGTTGGTTTCAGGACCCATGGGATACCAAAATTCAGGGATTCTCAAGTCCTTTATAAAAAATGGCTTAATATTTGTATATACCTATGCACATTCTCCCATATACTTAAGATTATCTCTAAATTAATTGAACTACCTAGTACCATGTAAATGTTATGCAAATATTTGTATTGTTAAGGGAATAATGACATGGAAATAAAGGTTATACATATTCAGTACAGACTCAACCATCCATTTTTTAAAAGTTTTCTGAATAGATTCCATCCCTGGCTAGATCCAAGGATGCAGAGCCCATGAATACAGAGGCATAGATAAAAATATAATATTATTTATGAAAAATGCAATTGCCACCATCATTAGTCATCATTTAAGATTTAAATAATTTAAGGAACTTTTGAAATCATTGCTGTTTATGTGTCAGAGATATTCCATCTCTGTCATCTTGGAATATTAAGATTTCTTAGATGATCTACATCATTGAAAAACTACTAAATATATTTTAGGGTAGGTTGTGCAAAGTTCCCCATTGAAGAAAGAGTGCTGTAAGTTAGCCATACGTGCAAATCACTGTAGAATACATTCACAAGATCCTGATTCTCTAATGCATATGCAGTTACTATCTTTTCTAAAATAACAACTATTTTAACTATCAAAGTGGTAATATTCCTTGAGTCTACTCTTGTATTATTGAATGAGAGTACAGAAATACCAAATTACCACGTTAGTAAATTTCATAGGCATAAACAATTACATTTCTTTCATTATTTTGACTAGGATATATAGCTAAAATATTACCTCTGTACAGCTCTGGAAGTAAAATTTCTATTAATTCTGTTGTCATCTAGCCACTCTAGGCAGAAGTATGGTGTTTAACTTTTGCATAATACAATGCCACCATCATCTTGGATCCTGGTTATTACTTTGAAATAGGAAAATAAAGTGTAGGAAAAATCTAATGGAAAATCAAATTAATATTACTATTAATAAAATGGATGCATGATCATTAGATAAATTAAAATGAGAAAAATCTTGCCTGGTTAAAAAATTTAATTCATTTTAATAAGTTATAGAATTTGTTCATAAATAAGCTATTTCAAAATTTGTTTGATTTCAAGAATATCATTTTTTCAGAATCACTTTTGCCATGCATCTGTACTGCAATTATCTAGTACTTGAAAATGATCTTTTGAAAGATATCTGTAATGTCAAATCATGAGTTTTGCTTTTGTATCTTCTTTTTTATCTTAACTCATCTTTTAATTATCATCTACAGTGACTCTACATTCTCCATCCAAATATGTGATAATTAACTGGGATGAGACTATGTGTAGTGTAAGTTGCTGTCAGATAGAATCCCAAATTGCAATACATGTTATAAGCCAAAGTAAATCATGCTTTCTAAATTAATGTATCTTAAGTTTACACTGGTGACAATATAAAAACCAAAGCAGCCATTTAGAGCAAGGAATACTGCAAAGCATTTTATTGAATAGGATAAGTTAAATGAAAATTAAAACAACAGATTAATGAGTTTGCAGTTCTTTATGACTGCTCAATGCTTCTGCTTTTAAATTAACTCTCTAATTATCCTGATTATAAATCTGTTGATGTGATATATGTTTTCCAGTATATTCAATATCTAATTACAGTGTTTGTTAATGGAAGTTTTTTTATAAGATATGTTAAAACATATATCTTTTCTAGAAATAGTTAATTGTAAGTGTTGTAGCAAGAAGTGTCTATCCTATTCAAATTGATGAATACTAACATTCTCCTAATAAAGAAAAAAACACAGCCACACACATACATGTGGATTGCTAAAATAAATAAATCACATAAACAATTGCAAAGTGAAAATTTTAATAGTCACATCAAATATCTTTCCACTTACTTGAACTTCCTGAGAATCTCTTCATCAGGCTCATTGGAGAAGTATAAAAGGATACTTGGAAAGGGAGTAGTTTTTAAAAGGGAGTAGATTTTAAAAACATAATTTATAAATGATTTTCTTTTTTCCTTTAAAATCTCTTTAAGATTTGGCTGCTATTGGAAGAGAAGACAAGTAAAAAGCATCAAAATAGTGAACGACAAAATATCCAGTAGTATTGTTTCTAATAGAAAATTACCTAAAATAACAACAACTAAAAGCCTATGGCTCCAAAAGCTCTCCTATAAAATGCAGATGGGGATACCTAGCATCTACTCTCTCTTGTTTCTGTCTTTGTAATATTAAAAGTCTATGTCTATGATTAACCTAAACAGAAAAGTAAAGCCTAGCTCTTGGGTAGTGAAATTCTAGGTCACAAAGGCATCCAGCACTATCCTTTATTTTGCTTTATTTTTTAACAGGAAAAAAAATGGCATACAATTTTATTAATGTGTACCAGAGAGAACCACAGAGTGATTACCCACCCCACCCTGGTGTGTTTCAGATGCTTATACACCATCTTGAGGTTACAGAAAGAACAGGGGCTGAGAAAACTTAGATGTGATGTTATAATTTTATATCCACAAGTTCTTTTCAGAAAACTGCCTTTCTATTCATTTTAATCCTTTAGAACATTTGTTTTCAATTGCAGGTGGTTTTGTCCCCACAAGGAACATTTGGAATGTCTAGAAGCATTTTTTATTATCACTATTTTGGATTGGGTGTATTGACAAAGACTCCCTTATTGAGCAAACTTTAGTCAGGCTTTTCTGAGCCTTCTTCTTGATAAGGCCCTGACCTTGGCATTCTATGTCTTTGGCTCAATTTTACCAAAGAATCCTGCTAAGTCAGTTTAGTGAAAACCCTGTCACCTGCATCCCTGGTGTCTGATTAAATTCCTCATCCCCTAACCTTCATATCTAGGTGTTGGCCTGCCTAACAAGAATTCTGTTAAGTCACTTTGGAAAAATCTCACTACCCTTGATATCTAATCAAGATCCTTTTAGTAATATTCTATACATCGCTACCCACTTCCACTCTGGTCTTTGGCTATAAATCCCCAGCTGTCTTTGGAGCATCAGGAATTGAGTTCAATTTCTTTCCTCTATTGCAATAGTCTTGGACTCGATTGCAATATCCTTAAATAAAGTATTTCTTTCTATTTTAACAAATATCTAGATATTGGTAGATATCTAGATATAGATATCTAGATATTTATTTTTAGATAAATAAGTGTTTTAGATTTTTAGATAAATAAGTGTTTTAATAATTTTGCTTTATCATGATACTATTGGCATCTAGTGGGAGGAGACCAAGAATGCTGCTGAGCATCTTACAATTCACACAATAGCCCTGCTCCATGAAGAATTATCCAGACTAAATTGTCAGTAGTTTTGTGGTTGAAAATCCCTATCTAGAGGGTTATAAGAATGGCTAGCATACATATGGCCAAAGGTGTTTTTCTACCCATACCTGTAGTAAAATAATTAAGCTAATCTGAATGTGGTTTGCACTATCTGTATTGGGCCTTGTCTATATTCAGGGCTAGAATTTGGGAAATTTGTGGAGAGGGAAGCTGCTGGACCTAGCCAACTTAACATAGTGATTGACCTTTGGGAATAAATAGATACACATTTCAACATTAGCCAAGGGATGTTTAAAATCTGACTGTTCAGATCCTATACTGGCTGGCATAATGCAGACTCACAAGAATATCCGTGCGGCTCTGGGCAAGTGGCTCTTATGGTCAGGCTTAAAAGTGTGATGCCATTTGGCGCCAGAAGCAATAACGATGGACTGCTCACACTGAATTCTCTCCAAGCCAAGCATTAGAATAACCATCCTAGTACTGAAGATTCCCTTAGGATGTTAGATTAATTCAAGGAAGAACCTCTGGAGAGAGCTAGCTACTTAAATTCCTTCTTGCAAGGCAAGTGCTAACTCCTATAAATAACAGGAAAATTAATATGAGAGAGCTAACAAGAATAAGTAACTAAATATAATTTTGCATTATGTGTCAATTATTAAATTGCTTGATATATGTATTAATACTACAATAACACAGAAAGATTAGTAGTCACAGAAAGCTTAACAGAGGAAGATGGAAGAGATGGAAATGAATAATATACATAAAATCTTACTTAGCATACTTCTATAAAAATAAAAGTCCTTGAAAACAAAGTAGATATCACTCTTATCTATTACTTGTTTCTCTTTGATAGATGGTCAAATGCTATTAATAGTTACTGACATGAGAAGGAAAAAGAAATGCCAAATTACAAAGACTGAGTTGAGAGAATGGAATAAAGATAGAATATTCATCAAATTCAGCATAATGTTTATACAGATTGGATCTAAATTTGTCATGGGAATTATTGGAAATATCAACCTGTTTTTTCAAGGTTTGAAGGGTTGCAAAAATCATTGAATGTCAATTCAATGCCCCACCCTATGCTTCAATCAAATGGAAGTGTTACAAGTCTCTCTTTACATACTGGTTCCCTTGGTCCAATTCTATTTGAATATAGTGATCTCCCTTCATGGAGCACCTTTCCCTAATCCTTGCCTTAGTCAAAATTTCCCAGAGCAGTCATCAGTACCCTTACCTCTGTGGTCACCATCTGCAGGACTGCCTTGGCTACTCCATGCTTCCATGTGAATAAAGTGTCATTTTCCTTTCTAACTCCCTGTACTCATTATGCTTATCACCTTGCTTTGTAATAGTTTGTTTACTTATCTGTGAGGACTTTTCTTTTTCACTAATCTCAGTTTCTGGTACAGCAGCTTTACACCCAAGGGAAGCCAATAAGCATTCCTGACTGACACTCTCTCTCTGCTTAAGAGCTTTAGGTAAAATAATTACCTTTTTGTAATTACAAACACACCCACACAAGGCAAATTCTAAGAGACAAGGAAAAAAAAAAAGCAAACTTTAATAGTCAAGACAAAGAATGAAGGCTAAGAAAAAGTTTCCTTTAATATTTATTGTCTTTAGAACAGATCTTTAATTTCCTTTTCTTCTATTATGAAACATGGAATACTTTCTATGAATCATCAAATCTCATTATTTATTTAATATAAAATATTGATGCAACATTTTGGCATAAAGCACTCTACAACATGCATGTGTTTTGTAACCAGACTGTTAGGGTTTAAATCCTCTCATCACCACTTACTAACAAGTTACTTTGTTTGTCTGAATTTCCTCTTCTAAAACAAAAGAAAACCAAAAAAGAGGAAAAATAAGAATATTTACTCTCTCAAAAGTCTGTGTTGAACCTTAAGTGAACTGACAAATGGGAAGTGCTTGCAAATGTGTCTGCAGGCATAAGTATAAGCATTACATGGTATATTACAACATATTTTAGATTAACACATTTGCATGCCATTTTTCAAGACATAAAGACTGTAATGCTAAATGTAATACTGACAATGTGTTCATCTTCTCTACTTTATGAGACTAAATTAAAAATAAAAATAAGGAAAACAAGCGCAAATATATGCCAGGTGTTTTCCATTTGTCTTTCCATTCTTACACTCCACTCTTCCTTATACTTTCTATAAATCACATTCTTTGCCCTTTGATTTCCAGGTTTTTTTTCTAGCCATTAAAGGGACTTAAAAATTTTGGAATGGGGAAGAGTGAAGTTGGGTATTATTTTCTAAACTTCATTCATGTTGTTACTGTGAGTTAGCAAGTCCAATGAAGGCTATAGTTTCTGTTGGGAAGTTCTCTACAGAGATGTTTTCTCTTTGTTCTGGCAATTTATCTTTTCCTTTATCCATTCTATTCTTGTATTGGCCTTCTTTTTCTGCTAGATAAAAATCACCACAAATTTAGTGGTTTTAAATGAAACAGACGTGTTATCTTATAATCCTGTAGATCAGAAGTCTGACACTTACCTCACTGGACTAAGTTCAAGGTGTCATTAGGGTTACATTTTTTTTTTTTGGAAGCTGTACAGGAAAAATGCTTTCCTTTGTTTTTTCTAGGGTCTAGAGGCTCATAGCCCCCTTTTGCCATATTCAAAATTCACTATATTTCATGTCTATGAACATTCTCCCATGGCCACCTCTCACTGTATCCATAGCTGGGAAAGATTATCTGCTGTTGAGGACCTATGTGATTAGATGGGCCACTTGGGTAATTGAGGATGCTGTCTACATTTCAATGTCCTTAAACTAATTGCATCTGCAAAGACCATTTGCCCATGTAAGGCAAAAAGTTCTGGGGATGAAGATGTAAGCCTCCTTTGGGCCCCATTATTCTACTTACCACAGTTCTAGAAAGGTACACTTTTCCAGCTGTTGCTAGCCCTGAGGTATTGCAACATATCTTGATGTTTCCCTTAACCTTGCCCACAAATATATGAATATAATCTTTCTAAACAGCCCATTTTGACCTCACAAGGCTACTCAGAGACAAAGACGAAAATACATTGGAGAGGGATATCAATGAAAAATAGATTATGCAAATCTTTTAGAAGAGTGTGAACTGATATAGAATTGCTCACTTGGATTGTTAGTAAGCAAAAACATAAAGGATCTGCAGAATGAGACAACCATGTGAAACAAGCCAAATACTTCTGAAGAATTCCTGAGAAAATCAGGGCATCTAGTCACCAGAAACTGCAGACAATGAGGATGAGGTAAAGCATTTAAAAACAGGGGTAAACTTCTGCACAATATATTAACTATAGTTTCATGAAGAACAACAGAGGTTTATTTTCCACAGAAATTGAATGGAGAACACTATGAATGTCCGGGCACCTAAAAAAGGTAAAGGGTATCAGGGAAAGGTTGAAAATCTGTCTTCTCAGAGTGTTACTCAGCTAAACAGCCTTGCCCTGCTCCTAGAATCCCAGCAGGGAGAGCAATAATCCCCAGTGTCAGAGATTGTCTGTCTTGGAAGTAAAGGAATCTATCTACATAAATGACCTACACATACTGACATTATATTCTCTAAAAGAGAATTTCATTATCCCATCACCAACAGCAAGTCAACTAGGTAATAAACAGCACTCTAGCATAAAGAACTTCCACTGATCATGCTAGAGGAGGTGGTAGACACTAATAAGAAGAATAGAGTGCTTTGAAAAAGGCCAGGAAGAGAACTACCACCACAAAATATTTTAGAATTTTTAAAAATTCTAAAGTATCTATAAAAGTTTTTAAAACTCACCAAAATTCAAAGCCAAAGAAATTTCCCAGAAATCTGGAGAAAATAGGAGTAAGGATGATTTTTAAAAGATACTTGTAACATCACTCAAGGCAGTACAAAAATGATCTAATAATAATTCCAATAAGAAAGAAGAGTAAAAGAAGGGACAAAGTGTATGACTGAGGTTGAGGGGCCAGACCATTCCTTCCTTTCCTAATTCTTGGCTTCTAGAGTTTATGCATGGATGTTAAGCTCTAGACGGGTCAATGTTCATTCATGAAAGCAACTTTCATTGGTAGCAGCACTTTTGTCCACCAAGAGCAATGTGCATAGTGGTAGAAGGAAATGGTTTTAGTTTTAATTGACTCTTTTGTTTCATGACCTTGTCTGTAGTTTCTTTGTTGGCCTTTTCTAGATTCCTGCATCTCCTCTAATCTGGCTCACCATTGGCAATAATGCAGTGACAAATGATTTGCATTTTTAAAATTGCTTAAATAAATAAAAGCTTTTCATGATTTTGTAGAATATCTTTATTTTTGTTGTTGTTGTTGTTGTTTTGCGCAGGGTTTAAATGGTCATTCTTTCAACAACTGCACTGTTCTATCAGTTTTTTTTCTTGTTTTGTTTGCTAATTTGCCTCCCCTCTTTTAGTGAGAATGTAAATTTTCCCTAGAAGTTCTTTGTGTAAATAACAAAATTCTCTTCTCTGGACAGGCACAGATAAGGCAGTAAGGAAATGCTTAGCATGTTTAGATTTAAATAATCTCTCTCTTTCTTTCTCTCTCTCCTCCCTCCCTCTCTCCCACTATACACACAGACACACACATACACAAACACATATGCATACACACATTTAGCATTTATTTATAATTCTTTCCTATAGATACTTAATGTAGAATTTTTTTATAATATCAAACAGTAATATAGACTTGTAAAATAAATTTTACCTATCTAGAAAGGTATGTGGAAGTAAGGAGTCCTAGTTGTCTAATATTTATTAAATCCATAGTTAAATTAGAAAAGAAGTTTTTTCCTTATACACATGAACTATTCAAAGAATTTTTTTCAAATCCTTATCATTTTTTTTGCTAAAGCCTATTTTAGAATGTGTTTAATTACTTATGAAAATAAATGGAAAAACCAGATATATGTGTTATTCAAGCAACTAGAAAATGGCACATTTTTTCTAGTCCTAAGCAAAGGCTGCATAGCTTTTTCAGTGTACTATGATGGGAACAAACATGAACTATGTGCAGTATTTTATGAGCACATATTATAATCAATCCAATCCCATTAGACTGGGTAAACAAATTAGCCCTAAAATTGCTGAAATTTATCATAGATTCCAATAAATGTTCACGCATTATTTGCTCTGTTCTCCTTAAACATGTGATGCTAAGTCTGTTTTAGGCTTCCACATAGGATTAGCCTTTCCAATCATATTGAAGGCCAGATTGCTTAACTACAGCACACAGTGTCATGCTACAGATAATCCATGCCCTTGATTAATGTTCTTATAATCAATTGCTGTCTGGAAGTGACTCCTTCCCATCACACTCTTCACAAAAAGAGCAGATGGTATTTAAAAGGTTATGGCAAGAGGGCATTACAGAGGTCAAATGGAACATCGATCAAGTGGGCAGAAAAATTGCCTTTTTTCTTCTTCTTTCTTCTTATCGTAATAATCCACAAGGGAATGAGGTGTATGAATTATAGTTTGATCTATAGTTCAAGCACTAAGATATTTTCTTGTTTCAAATTCCTGTGTTGTTTTGGGTAATGAACCTGGAAATTGGATTCCTTGTGTGCCAATAAAAAATTGTACCAATATGAGCATCTCAAACAAATAATTCTTAGACTCAAGGAGAATTTTTCAAAAATTGTAATGCAGACAGAGGGTTCCAACTTAATAAAAACTTTAATATATAGTGATTCTTGGATCAATTTTTGCAAAGGTAATGACTTTATTTATAGAAAATTATACCAAATTTTCATTTTTATATGAAATTAAATACTGTGCCTTGTATATAGATTTTTTTCCTCTCTTCCTGTCCTTTATCACATTAGGGACAGTCTATCATATGTTTAAAAGTAATCAATACTCTTTTTAATTTGTATGCTTAGTTCTAATTAGGTAGAATCATTGTAGGGAGGCTGTATTCCCATGTGTAGAATACAAAAATTAAAACTAATAAAATGTAAGTATAAGATTTAAAAAAAAAAAACTGAAATGTGTTAATTTCATAAATTGGCACTTTCAAATACATAGAAACATTTTAAATAACCATGAATAGGTCATGGTTCGAATAACAAATGGTCACAATATTCGAATAACAAATGTATTCATTACATAAATAAAGATATATGTACCCCAGAATTTATGGAGAAAAAGAAAAGCCTTTTCAACGTGATGGTAGAATTTTTATGATATATTTGTATAGCTTTCAATTGTTCAAAGTGCTGTCACATACATTTCCTGATTAATCAACAATCATTTATTGAATTCCTACTTAGTACAGAAGTGTTAGCCTTGTGGGGATGGAAAGACAGCTTTGCTATCAAGACATTTGAATATAATTTGGGAGAAAACAATATGCATATAAAAAGTAAGATAACATTGTTGATAGCTTTTTCAAGAATTTTCATAGGAGAGTAACCGGTTGCATGTTAAATGTTTAGTTCTTACAATAATGTTGTTGTGATATCACTAGACAGAGAGATGACTGTGATTTAGACTGCTCAAGAAAGATTTCAGATTACTGAAGAAAAGGTTTTAAGAATGAATAGTGTTTAGAAAGTAGGGAAAGAAAAGGCACAGAATCAGCATATCCCTAGCTTGTTTAGGCCAGTAGAGCTGTGGTGGAAATTTCCTACAGCAAATGAATTTGAAAAAGTCTATGGATGCCAGATTGTAAAGGAGCCCAGAGGTTGTGTATAAATGTTTGAATTATGTGATAAATGCAAATGTTTTTGAAACAATTGTATGCTATGCCCTTCCAGTGATACACAAAGTATTTCCATTTTTCCAACAGTTTATCTCATGGAGGCAGAGAGTAGAGTAGAATGGTGGCTAACATACGAGCTTTCTCTTACAAATGTGTATGGCTTTTAGCAGTGCCCTAGCTACTAGTATTAAGTAATCTGAAATAGATAAAAATTAATTTTGCTAGATGCCATTTTGAAAGAATTGAAATCTACTCTTGTCAAAAGACTAACTTATGTCAAAGGACTGAGGAACATTTGTTCTATGTCTGTAACATGCATTACAATAGGAGGCAGGAATAATCAGTAAATTTCATGATAGAGACTGATTACTGGATTTTGAAGAGTTTACTCCACATGAGAGCTGATTAGACATGGATCCTGCTTCTAAGGAGTTTCTAAACTAGTATGCAAGGCATGTTGCTGTATAAAGCATGGTGAGTAATATGGATTCCATAAGAGGGACTTATAACAGTGGCCTAGAAGACTTCTTAAAGAAAGAATATGAAGGCTAATCTTGGAATGAAGCACTGTCTTCAACAATGTATGAGAGGGTAAAATATCAAAATGGACTGGGGAAGGTATTCAACTTGCAAATGTTTTTACCCCATCTCAATATTCTGATATAGATCTAGGGTCAGGACAAGGGTTTTTCCTTTAAAGTTTCACTGAGAATCACTGAATTTAGTGTGAAGAAAAAAAATAGTATGGAAAAAAAGACTACTTTAGATATATTAATACTAAATGGAAGTAAGAATAAAAACAGAAAAAACAGCAAAAATTTGCCCTAATCTTAGAGATGAAGGGTATATTTTTGCTTGTTTGATCCCTTCAGACATGAATATTATATTGTCTTTCTCTGCAAGCATGGTGGGTAAAATACAGGAAAAATATCAGTGAATTTCCATCATGATTAAAGCACAAAACTTTTAATCTATACAATATAAAAATCTTGGGCTGATGTCTGGCTCACACTAATTTCCCCTGGGCTATGTCTTGGGAAGCTCTTCCTCCCTCCAGTATCATCTCTCTACTAGAAAATATAGATGGAAGGTACTACCTTCTTACATAGTCTGCCTTCCTGGCCACTGTGAATGGCTTAAAGATGTACATGTGGCTGTACCTGAATCAACTGATGTTTTTTACTCAGTACTTTTCTATAAAAGAAGCTGGGACATAGAGAATTCTTAATTTCTCAGAATGTTGTGCTATGAAATGTAAGTCTAAAATAGGGGACTGCTTGCTCTAAGTTTCCTATTGTTCCTTCAGCAAATGATGGTACAGCTCTGGACATAATTATATTAGTATTAGATAAATCCTTAAGGTTTGACATGCTAACGCTTTTTTCTATGCATAAATTTAGCCATGCCTTTGATAAATATTTGTTCAGTAACTGCTATTATCATGGACTGTCTTTGTAGGTATACATGGAATGCATAGAATCAGGTTCATCTCATGCCTTAAAAGGCAATGTTTTGCCAAAATAATTTTATGAATAATGATTACTCTCATGTCTCTCCACTGCCATAGCCCTTTAGGTTCTGTTCATATTCCTTATGGTTTACCAGTATGCATTTAAAAATCAATATTTCAGCAAACACATTAAGTTTTTTCAGCACTATTTTGTGCACTTGTACACAATGAGTAGGCTCAAATATTAACAGAAATAAATATGAATCCCTGTGTCAATACATAAATATTAGCCTTGGAAAATGAAGCCTAGCTTGTGTACATTACAGATAATTATTTTTAATTTCTTCAGTTAATAGACAACATATATTGTCAATGTTACAAAAATATCTTCATGGGAAAAAATAATCTATAATCAAATTCTTGCAAGATCGTTTATTTGGCAGTCACCAGCCCACTATTTCAAAATCTGTGTTAACACAAAGCAGTCTATTCTAGGGCAGAAAAAAATAAAGGAGGCTTTATGATTTTTCTTTCTTGTAGCCCTAAATGGGTAGAACATTCCTCATGAAGCATGACTTTTCACCACCATTTATATATGGTAGTTTTCCTAGAAGTAAACAGTAAGCCAAAACATATTTATTGCAAATAATTCATTAAAGATAAACTTTGAAATTTTCTCTATACATCCTTGATTTGATATAGAATTAAGTGAATACTATTTGTGATAATAAATGGTGCCTTTTTAAAAAATACTTACAAAATTAATTATAGACCTTGGAAACCAAGTGAACTAGAGAACTAGAGAATATAAACAAGCACTCTAGTGTCAGGAATTTCCCAGTTGTAGAAAGGATGCCAGCTCTTTGTGACCCCATGGTGTGGGTCATGATTTTCCTGCACATCTCTTTTTTAATTAGAATAAACAAAAGAGACATGAACCACTTGTGATGTGCACTGCAGGAACAAAGAACATTAAGTACATCAGCAAGCTCCATAAAAGAATTAGAGCAATGATGCTTAAGGGAAAGCCTGATATCAAACGGCTCAAAATTTTTATTCAGAGATGTGCTTAAAGACAAATGTGTCATAAAAATAAAAAGAAATGTAGTCATCTATATTTTATCCCAATACTATCTTCATATTAAACTTTGTCATATATTTTAGTCATTGTTGAACAGAGATATTAAAAAAAAGTAAATAAAATAATTATTACCAATTGGCTGGCAGGTTGTTTTTGTTTGTTTGTTTTCTTTTGTTTTAATTACAGTATGTGCTAAACCTTGTGGAAGGAAAAAAAGCTCAAAAGTCAAGCTCAAAAGTCAAGCTCAAAAGTTTGTGCTCATCTTTACAGTGGCAGTAAGAAAAATTTAGTAAGTTTCCACTCAGGAAGAATGATGTTCATTGTAGCCTTTATTTGTGTATGTATGTACATATGTACTGTTATCTATATTTAAGGTGTACAACATGATGTCTTGATATACATATATGCAGTGAAATAATTACTACAGTCAAGCAAAATAACATATTCATCACCTCATATATTATTAACTTTTTTATATGTATGGTAAGTATGCCTAAATCTTCTCTCTTGGCAAATTTGCAGCATACAATACAATATCGCGAACTATAGTCCTGGTGCCAAACAATAGATCTCTAGACTTATTCATCCTAAGGGCAACATTGTGCTCCCCTGTTCTCCCCACCTGCGAGGTAGCCCCTGTTAACCACTTTTTTACTCTGTTTCCATGCATTTGACTTTTTTCAGATTCTACATATAAGTCAGATCATGCAATATTTTTCTCTGTGTCTGGTTAATGTCATTTAGCATAATGTCCTCCAGGTTCACCACGTTGTCACAAATGACAAGATCTCTTTTTTTTAAAGGCCGAATAATAATAATTCCATACAAATACAGGCACAGACACACACACATACACACACACACACATACTCACACTCATAACCCCATATGTATAAACCACAATTTCATTTATCCACTCATCTGTACATGGAGACTTAGGTTGTTTTAATATCTTGGCTGTTGTGAATAATGCTGAAATGAACATGGAATGCAGATATTTCTACAAAGTGCTGATTTAATTTCCTTTGCATATATATGTGAAAAAAAGGATTATTGGCTTATATAATAGGTCTATTTTTTAATTTATTTATTTCAAAATATTAAGGGAGTACAAATATTTTAGGTTATATGGATCATTTTTGTAAAGCTTGAGTTCTGACTATAGGTGTGCCTGGTACCAAGCACACCTATAGTCAGTTTATCCATTATGTTATCCATTAGGTTGGTTTATTCCCTTTCCCTTCCCACCTCCCTCCTGGTTGCTTGCCACTGAGTGAGCAAATATGTGCTCATTGGTTAGTTCCAATTTAATAGTTAGTACATGTGGTGTTTGTTTTTTATTCTTGAGATGCTTCACCTAGGAGAATGGTCTCCAGTTCCATTCAGATTATGGCAAAATGTATAATTATAATTCATATTTTTTATGACTGAGTAGTACTACATGGTGTTTATATACCACATTTTATCAATTCACTCATGGGAATTTGGGTTGATTCCACATCTCTGCAATTGTCAATTTTACCGCAATAAACATTCAAGTGCCAGTGTCTTTTTGATAAAATAACTTTTTTCCCTTTTGGTAAACACTCAGTAGTGGGATTTCTAGATAAAATAGTTGATCTAGTTTTAGTTATTTGAGGAATCTCCATACTGTTTCCATAGAGGTTGTACTAATTTCCAGTCCCACCAACAATATGTAAGCATTCCTTTCTCTCTGCATCCACGCCACCATCTATTATTTTTGGACTTTTTTAGTAAATGCCATTCTAAATGAGGTGAGATGATATCTCATTGTGGTTTTCGTTATTTCTCTCATGATTAGTAATGTTGAGCATTCTTTCATATGTTTATTGGACATTTGCCCTTCTTCTTTTGAGAAGCTTCTCTTTATGTCTTTTGCCTACTATTTAATAGGATTGTTTGATTTTTTATTGCTGATTTGTTTGAGTTCTTTGTAAATTCTAATTCTTAGCCCTTTATTGGATATATAGCTTGTGAATATTTTCTCCCATTCTGTAGGTTGTCTATTTGTTCTGCTGGTTGTTGTCTTAGCTGTGCAGAGGCTTTCTAGTTTAATCAAATCCCATTTATTAATATTTTTGTTGCCATAATTGCCACTCGGGTTTTTTCATAAATTCTTTGACTAGGCTGATGTCTAAAAGAGTTTCTCCTACATGTTCATATATTGAGATTAACATATGATCTTGTGTTTCCTTTTGTGTGGTGAATCAAATTTATTGTTTTACTCATGTTGAATCATCTTTACATCCCTGTTATGAAACCCCTTTGGTCATGGTGGATTATTTTTTGATGTGCTGTGGAATTCGGTTTGCTACTATTTTATTAAGGATTTTGTGATATATCTTCATAATGGATATTGGTCAATAGCTTTATTTTTCGCTGTGTCCCTTCCTGGGCTTGGTATCAAGGTGATATTGGTTTCATAGAATAAGTTTTGGAGGACTTTCACCTTCTTAATATTATGGATTAATTTCTCTATTATAGGTGCCAGGTTTGTTAGATTTTTAAGTCTGTTAGATTTAAGCTGTGAAGCCCTCTGGTCCAGGGGTTTTTGTTTGTTTGTTTGTTTGTTTGTTTGTTTTTGTTGAGAGGCTTTTCATTACTGTTTTGATCTCACTGTTCATCATTGGTCTGTTCAGGAGTTCTATTTCATCCTGGTTGAGTCTTGTGAGGTTTTGTGTTTCTAGCAACCTGTCCATTTCTTCTACATTCTCTAGACTATGTGTATAGGGATTTCTGTAATATTGAGGGATAATGTTTTGTATTTCTATAGTGTCATTTATAATGTCACCCTTTTCATTTGTGATTGAGATCATTTGGGTCCTTTCTCTTCTGCTCTTGGTTAATCTAGGAAAAGCCTTGTTGATTTTCTTTATCTTTTCAAAGGATCAACTTTTTGTTTTGTTAATCCTTTCTTGTGCTCATTTGTATTGTGTTGCCCTTCTGTGTATTTCATGCAAAGCAGATCTGATCATGGCAAATTCCCTCAGTGGCTGCTCATCTGGAAAGGACTTAATTTCTCCATCTATTGTGAAACTTGGTTTTGCAGGATACAAACATCTAGGCTGGTAGTTGTCTGGTTTAAATTAAGCCCTAATCCTTTCTGGTTTATAATGCTTTCATTGGGAAGTCTTCAGTTAGCCTGATGGATTTTACTTTGTAGGTTATTTGATGCTTTTGTCTTGCTGCTTGTAGAATTTTCTCCTTCATTTTGACTTTGGCCAGGTTGATTACTATGCACTTGGAGATGATCTATTTCCTATGAATATTCCTGGTGTTTTATGTCTATCTTGTATCTGTCTGTCTCAATTTCTGGCAATGCCCAGGAAGTTTTCCTCAATAATTTCCTCAAATATGTTTTCCATGTCTTTAGCTCTTTCTTCTTCACCCTCAGGGATACCTATAATTTTAATGCCAGTTTGCTTCACATAGTCCTATATTTCTCTCAGTGATTGCTCAGACATTTTTATACTCTTGTCTGTCTCTTCGAATGAATAGGTTATCTTGAGAGTCTTGTCTTTAAGATTCTTTCTTATTGTTTTATCCTGTTGTTAAAGCTTTCAACTGCATTTTGAAATTCCCTGAATGACTCTTTTATTTCTTTAAGTTCTATTATATCCTTTCTTATATTGTCTAGTTCCCTAATGACTTTTATATTCTTTCATTAACTTCCTGTAATATTTTTCAGCTTTTTTTTTTTTTTTTTGCTGGTTTTCAATTTTCTCTTCAATTATACTCACCTTATTACCATCCATATTCTGAATTCCATTTCTGTCATTTGGCAATTTCCTTGTGGGTGGAGTCTACTTACTGTAGCTTCATTGTATTCTCTTGGAGATGTCAAACTATTTTGTTTTTTTGTTAACAGGGTTCTTTTGCTGGCTTATTCTCATCTGGCATCTCTTCTCTTGGCTCTGAGTTAATAGGAATTCAGGCACCTGTTCTCCTTTGCTAGGGACTGTCTTTATTCAATTCCAGGAGTGATGGTTGCTCAGGGATAGGGATTTTGAGTGAAGTGTTGGCCCTCAGGGAGGTTCTGTCAGCTTAGCAGTAGGGGTGGGAACTCAATAATGGGGTCTTTGGGTACAGGCACAAGTCTGGAGTCTCAGGGGTAGAGTTGTAGGCCTGGCTGGGATCCTGGGCATACAGGGTCAGAGCCTCAGACTTGGGCACAGTTAAAGCTTCAGAGCTGTCTCTGGGGATTTCAGGAGTGGAGCTTCCCATAATGGGGGCTGTCCCCTGAGAGTGGGGACTGCTAATTCCCAGTTGCACAGGTAGAGTATTAATTCTTAGGGGTGCTGTAATAAAGTACTACAAACTGAGTGGTTTAAAATAATATAAATTTATTCACCCATATTTCTGGAGGCTGGAAATCTGAAATCAAGTGTTGGCAGGGCAATGCTCTCCCTGAACACCATAGGGAAATCTCCGCCCCATGCCTTTCCTTCTTCTACTCTTCTTTTAACTACTTCGGTATGAGGCTCACCAGCTGCAATACCTTGCCCACAGCTGACACTTATAGTCTGCGCCATAGTTTGTGCTGTGCGTTGACGAGGAATCCATTTTGCTCCTGTGTGATGAAGAAAGCTTTAAAACACTGAAAGCTTGTTTTACTTTACAGGCAGCTTTACTTGTAATGTAAATCAGAATGGGTAACATATACATATATGTTTTTATTACATTATTTTTAAATGATCACAATTTTATTGTGATAAATGAAAAATTAGAAAAGTCAATTCAAAATTATAGTTTTATTTCATTCATATCATAAAGAAATAAGGCAAGTTTTTGAATATTATGATAAATTTTATTCTTTGGTATGATAAATTTTGAAGCATGAGGCTACACATAGGCCAACATTACATTGTTTACAATAGTTTCTAGTACTACACCTTTTATTATTTTTTGAGTATAGAATACATCTTCATAATGGATTTTTCCTTTGTGTTTTATCACTATTATAAGGTGCTGGAAAATATCTTTCTCTAAAATGCATGAGATTTTCTGATGCGGTACAAGGGTTGTATTGCCTCAATTCGGAGTACTGCTGTAGAAGTTTTATTATTGCCGCTAGAGTCGCCACTTGGCTGTGCATTCATCTGTGGCTATCGACTATAGTTAACGCTCGTACTGAAGTGGTTGAGAAGCTACCTTAATAATCTCGCTTAATCTGATTACATCAGCAAAAAGTTCCAAATAAAGTCAGATTCACAGGTACAAGAGTTGAGGACTTCACCCGAACATTTAGGTTACACAATTCAACTCATAATAGCTAGCATTATTGGTATTCAGGGAATCAAAGTAAGAACCTTTGCTCTACATATGAAATAATTTTATTCTTAGGACAAGTGAAACTGTCTGAAATAAGCACACGATAACTTTACTATTCAGGCTTATAAATTCCGTAATGAAGTACTTTTAGGTACAGGACTATTAACTTCTGGGGAAAGATGTAACAAGAAACAGTGGTTAGTGATCTAGTCCCTGATAGGAATATCATCAACAATGGTGTGGAGACATCACAGATATCTTCTCTGAACATGGTACAACATAATCTCTTTATTTTTAAATATTAGTAAGTGTTATCTTTACCCTGAAATATGTTTGAATTTTAAACCCCATCAGTTACAGTACTTTCATTACATTTTTAAATTTCTTTTATAGCTGAGAAATTGAGAGCTAAATATTTTGTAAGTGTATTGTGGGTTATGGCATAATTACTGATGTGTTTGTTTTAGCATGTATCAATGGCTTGCTTTTCTCTTAAAACCTGAAATAATCATTTCTATCTTGTATACATTTACTGTAACTACCTTAAAAACTTTGTGAAAGCTAGTAAGTTCGCTAGGCATCATTAAGTCAATTAAAAATCAATCATTTCTATTCTATAACAAATTACTCATTATTTATAGAGTCAATCCATTTAACCTCATAATGAAAGGGTTGGAAATTGAAATATGGTATCTTCATTAGAATGCTGTATACTTCTCAAAGCAGAGGGAGTAGGAAAAGCACAGGGACTACTTTGGAGACAAGCAAGCAACTAATTTGAGGTGGCTGGAGAATTGTCTGTAGGTAAAGTTGTGAAGTATCTAAGAAAGGATTCACTTTATGGACAGGTATTAAGTGCTATTATAGGGGTTTTGTATTTTATTTTGTAGGTAATTAGTAGTCACTAAATTTTTTTTCTTAGTAAAGAGTTTTAACAGCATATGTCTGGTGCTGACTTTGAAGTTGACTCTAAATAAGGAGGCACTAGAACTAAAAATAAGTTAAATTATTGTAATAATTTAACCCAAAGGTGAAAATTTTATTGGATCCTTGAACATGAGAACACTGAAGATTCATGAGAAGGCAATAGATATATCCTTACTTGGACTTAATAACCATTTGATTATAAGTTTGCAAAATAGGAATCAGTAAAAAGAGAAATGTGTCAAGGGTAACCCTGAGGTTTCCATCTTGAGCCTTGACTTTAAATCAGAGAGTTATACAGGAAGTGGAATTTTATTGGATGTGATGTAAGGATTTTTTTTCTTTTCTTTTCTTTTCTTTTTTTGCTGGAGTCCCTTTGGCTTTAGACAAATTTCCTTAGACTGTGAAAAGGTTTTTTTTCCTCTAAGGATCTAGAGAGGATGCTGGGACATGGAAGCTTGAACCTTTCTTCTCCCACTTGTCATATCTTTTGAAATCCTACCCACTAACCTTTCCAAGATCAGCAGCTGCTATGGCTTCAGGCAGACAGAAAGGAAGCTATAAGTATGAACTCAGGCTCTTTGGAAACTTGACCTTGAGAGTTAGTGGAAGACTCTTCATCCTCTGAGCTGGGTAAGAGCCCAATTATCAGTATTGGAGGGGCCTAAGGGAAGATTGGAAACTTTAATATGAGAGATTCCTTTTCTCTGGAAAGAAGGCCATCACCAGTTTGTGTCTACTTGTTGGTTCTCCCTTGCCCTCAAAAGCAGGGAGAAAGAACAAAGGGTATATAGAAGCCTCGAGGTTACTTCTTCCTCATACCCCAATAGGACACTGAGGTTTTAATATGATACATTGAAAACCAACAAAAAATGACTTTTGTACCTGGTAGACTTGTTACCCCTTCAATAAAATGTGCTAACAGGACCATTGGTCAGAAAGAGAAAGGAACTAGTGAAATATTGGGAAAAGCTTCTAATGAATTCCTGGAGAGACTGAAGGGAGTTTGGGACAAAATATAGTAAGATTATTTGAGAATATTTAAAAATCACCAAAAAGCTGGGCTTTTGATAATACAAATAAAAATAAACTTGGTATGTATCCAAAGAGGAAAGAAGCAAAAAATGCATAAGGTTGGAAATGAGAAAAAAAAAAAACTAGTTAAAAATATAGTAGAAAATAAAAGAATTATGAGGAAAATAACTTCAGTGAATGTATTGCCACAGAATTAGATCTAATAGGTTGAAGATGAGATACCTTAACTAAAGGCTTTCTCAATGGCAGCAAAATCTTCATGTCTAGAAGTATGTTACATGATGGATGGCAATCAAAGTCAAGCAGAAATCAATGGGGAACAAACCATGGAGAGATGAGCAGAAAAAATATTCTTGGTAATCAACTGTTTTTAATGGATATAACAGGATTTCCAATTATATACTAGAAATTCTAGTAAGCCATCTATATAAGTTATTTGTCCTAAAACTGTCTCCTCATGTTTGACCTAAGAGTGTCACATACATATTGTTTGTATCAGTCTACATAGACACTCAACCACATGTATTGCTAATTATAAAATAATCCTGCTATAGCAAAAATATAAAAATTAAAAAATAAAACCTAGCTTAAATTTGAGCTTTAAATCTGTCAGTTTGTATAAAACAACACTCTAGAGTAATTTGATGAGTCTTAAATGGGTGCTTATTGACAATCGGCATCACTGCTTGTTAATTAATCATGTAGGGTATTTTTTAACTCAAGAGTTGGAATTCTCTCATCTTTTGTTTCCAGTAGAACTTTTAAAACACTGAGTTAGAAATACCTAGGGTGCTTCTATATACAGATAATCTACTAGGTGCTTGGAAACTTGCATGAATTTCAGAAAACAATTTTAGAGATATAATTTTGAACTTATCAATATTGAGGAGATACTAAAAATTAAAAGAGTGAACAATATCCTTCAGGAAGAACAAAAAGAATAGAGATAATATTGAAAATAAAAGAGAAGGCATCATTGGAAACAGAATTAGTAAGATATTATATTGGCTGCAGTTTCTGGTCTCAAGGCTGTGTCCATGTCTTCTCACCTCCCAAGACTTTTGGCCCTATAGAAACTGTAGTCACAAAAGTAGTGGAGGAATATTTGTTTTTTTCCCTCATAGAATCTGGGAGATTCCTACTTCTGTTTCCAGCAGTAATTCAGCCTCCAGCTCCTTGACTCTTTTGGTGCAATTCTATTACTCATTATTCTGCAGGATATGGGCATCAGCCACTTCCGCAGGCCTTCAGACCTGTGCTAAGCAAGTGAAGGGTATCAGCTCTGTTCGCCCACATTAGTAATTTTTTTTTATTTGTGATCTCCAAAGATGTATATTTCGTTTTATAAAACTAACATTGGCTTAAAAAATACATACGTCCATTGATATATTTTTGGAGCAGCAGAATACTTAAAAGCATGAAAATCTAAAGGAACCTATCTTGATCCGGAATAATAGCCCTTTTTTAGAACATTAGTAGCTCTTAAAACTGTTAAACAGGTTGTTACATCAGATGGAACGCTATCAAAATTCCTGCAACTTAGGTATATTATGTATTGTAATTTGACATCAGAGGGTACTGAAAACAAGAGGGATTCATTATCTTAAGCAAAAAAAATATATATATGTTATTTATATTCCTGAGATTCAAAGCCAGATATCTTGATTGCTAATCCACCACACTGGCTTTCATATATAGTTGGAAAAAAATCGATTAAACTATAGAGCAAGTCAAATTCTGTCTTCTAAACTCAATTCAAGAGCCCCTGAGAAATTAATTCTTTTAGCCAAACAAAAGTTCACCATTGTCAATAGCAGCTTCACTCCACTAAATCTTTTCTGTGCCTATGTGGTGGGATTTATCAAATTGCCCTTAACAAAAAGGTGATATGTAAATTCATGTGCACTCCATGGGGGTGAGAACAAGAAGAGAAGTTCTTGCTCACTCTTTACTAAAAATAATTCTAGTTTTGCTTTGCACAATAGTGTGAATGGTGGCCACCTAGTATAACACTGAAAAAGAAACACTATCTCATTCAAGATTAGGGACAAATGTTGAGAGCTCCTGAAGCCTCCTCCCATTCATTGCTGATTTGTTGTGTACCTGGAGCAAAGCACTTAAATCTTCAATTTAAGTATTTCCACAGGTCCATAACTTGATGAGGTTGCCTCAGCTAATCCTTTTATTCCCTTCGCTTACTCATTTTGTATTATTTTCATCCTTTCTTCTACTTGCGGAGAAGGGTAGATTCCAACCCTTTAACCATTTCATTCTTCATACTCTGCTTCAAGCTCTGCAAGGTGCAATTGATAGCTGTGCAGAATAAACTTTTTATTTTATGCTTACTGGGATTAACATTTGGAAAGTGGAAAGAAATGAAGCAAAAGGAAAAAGCACCTGGATTCTTAGCCTGCTGATATAATAATGAGTTTCTTGCTATAAACCAAATGAGTTAATTGCATCCATAGGAACAATTTAATTTAATGTAATTGGAATGTGAACAGAGAGAAGATGTCTGAAGGCATCAAATCACACCTGGAAAGTAAAAAGTTGTAATCTTTCCCATTAAGTTAAATGAGGAAAAGGCCCATTTTAACAATGACTTGTGATGCCTTCAGCAATATGACCCAAATTTTCTTTTTAAAATAGCCTGCAATATAAAATAACTTATTCATCTTCAATGTTCTGTATATAGTTGAGAAGTGAGATTATATTAAATCTATAAATTAAGGTTGATTTTTAAGATGTAAGTTTATTCCCTAAATTATTAGTATTTAATATATGAATGACTAATGAAGCTGAGGAAAAATATGCATCATCTGTTATCAGTAATCATTTTTAAATGCTCAACACAAAGTTTTTCATATTCATTACATATTTTCACTCCCACAGCAAACCCTGGAAAAAGTGAGTATTAAAAAGTATTATAACTTCATTTTTACTGATAAGAAAACAGGAGGCAGAGAGAATTTAAGCGGTTTTACTTAAATTGATTAAGAATAAATGCCATTGTTAAGATTCGAATTTTGATTTCGTAAGTCCTGTTCCTGTTTTGTTTTTTTTTAATTATACCAGCCAATCAGGAAACACACACATTTAACAACCATCTTTGTTGTTTTATTATCATTATTAATTCATTCATGATAAATTAGTGTTAACTTGATTCCAAAAATTTTCACATTTGTCCTATTGCTACCAGTTTTCTTTTCCTCTGGGAAAATACATTGTTGATCCAAATAGAGTACCGACTCCTAAATTGATGAAAAGGAAAGCAATTGACTTACTATCAAATAGCTTTCAAGTAATCTTCAATTGATCATTTTTGATTACAGTAGTGAGTTTCATTAGAAAGATATAACTGAATCATCTTTCTCTTTCAAATATGATTGGCTTCTAGAGCAGCCAGTGAATATACCTCATGATAGTTCATTATGTTGTCTCCTAACTCTATTGAGAATAGTAAACTTAAAGTTTGATTTCACAGAGAGGACCTAAAATCTTCTAAGATCCAAATATAGAATTTGTTAGTTTTTTTGTGTGTGTGTATTATACCTTATTTCCTCAATTTAAGACTCTGTAATTCTAGCCAATAGTATTAATGTTCTTGTATTCTTTTCAGTGTGGTATATATTCACTCAATAAATATTAACTGAATATTAAATAAAAATTTTAATTTTTTAAACTTTTTGATCTTTTGTAATAACAGTTTAAAACACAAATACATTGTACAGCTATACAAAAATACTTTTTATTTGCCATTAGTATATGAGTTTTTTAATTCTTTTTTACTTTTAGTTTTTTTATTTAAAACTAAAATGAACACACAGACATTAGCCTAGGCCTACACAAGTCAAGATCATCAATATCACTCTCTTTCACCTCTACATCTTGTCCCAGTAGAAGGTCTTCAGGGGCAATAACAACCATGGAGTTGTCGTCTCCTATGATAACAATGCCTTCTTCTGGTGTGCTTTCTGAAGGACCTGCCTAAGGTTGTTTTACAGTCAGCCTTTTTTTTTTTTTTTTAATGAGTAGAAGTAGACTCTAAATTAATGCTAAAAAGTATAGTAGAGTAAATATATGAACTAGTAACATAGTCATTTATTATCATTATTAAATATTATGTACTAGAAAAAAATTGTATCCGCTAAGACTGGCAGCACAGGTTTGTTTACACCAGCAACACCACAGACAAGTGAGTAATGCATCATAGTATGATGTTACAATGGCTATGACATCACCAGGCAATAGGAATTTTTCAGATCCATTATAAACACATGGGACCACCATTATATATGCTCTCCATTGTTGACTGGAATCTTGTTATGAGGCACATGACTATATTTAGAAAACACATTGAATAATAACTGTGATGCAGGACTCATGGTATAAAATGATGCTATCAATCATTTCAGTAGAATTCTAATCTCTAACAGTTCATTGTCTAGCGAGAGAATCAGATGTACAAAAACAAGCATTTACAGCATGCTAAGGGCTAATAGATATACAGAAGGTTAAGAATGCAGAAATGAATGAGGCAGTTCTCTGGCTAATGGGACCATGTATAACATGAGGATTTGAAATGAGGATTTACATGAAAATAAAGAGTTCACAGGTGGAAAAGATTAGGAATGAGGATCATTCATCTCTTCCTTTCTCAGGAAAATATAAGTTAGAACTCCGACTGGCAGAATATGACAATCTACCGTAGAATCCATGGGTCTGATGGCTCACTGGGCCCTTCTGTTGCATATGAGAGGAAGAGAAGATTAAGCAAATATCAACAGCTTCATATCTTCAAATACCCAACTTTTTGACCTGAGAATACTGTATGAGTTTTGTTCACTTACTTTCAAAAAATGTTTTTCAATGTTTTACGGAAGAAACATAAACATTAAAAAATGTCTTCTCCTGCATCTTTAAATTCATTCTACCTTCTAATCTTTCTATAACTCTTGGAAAAGCTTAACAATGAAATCATTTTGGGGGGGGGGGCTTGAAAGTATCTTGAGAAATTATCACCTCTGTTTTCTACCACTGTTCCTCTTCAAGGTAACTGGCTCTGTTGCCTTGTATTGTCCAAGTCCTTACGCTCTATATTCCCCACCTAACTCCCATTGAATACTATAAAATCCTGCAATCTATTGTGAATTGTAGTTGATATGCTATTATATATCTTTGTGGTTTTAGCCTTGTCTCTAATTATAAACTATTAATTCTTCAAAAGTTCAAGAGTTTCCAGCAATAGATTGGGGAAGGTCTTTGCGCAGCAGGGTAATGCGCTCCCTCAGTGATCAGACAAGTGCTTAAAATAAGACTGGGCTTTTATTGATTTATTTTGCTTATTGTTTATTCTATTTTTTCATAAATAAAAGCAATATATGCATATATGTGCAAACTTCATCTGAGATTTTCAAATTCCCTGAGCTTATATTTATCCATAAGTTTCCGTCCTCTCTGTCTCTCTCCTCCTTCTCTCTCCCTCTCTCTCCCTCTCTCACACACACAGACTCCAGGCATTTCAGTATTACATTGCTCACTGTCCTTGGAAAGATAGATGGATAACTTATAACAATAATTATAGATACTCACTGGTGTAATGAAGAGAATTAGACAATGTGTACACAATAGCAGTGCAGGCAAGAGGATACATAATTGGCAACTATTAATCTAATAGAGAGAAAAAGAGACGGCTGGAATAATTAACACATGCCACATAGTGATCGTTTATGATAAGGATGACTGAAAAGACAGCAGCATTACTTAGTTTTCCCCACTGGCAAAGAAAGCCAGAGTCAAAACAAAATGAATCTTTGGCCCAGACAGCAGCAATCATGTTTACTGAGCTGTGGTGAAAGTAGCCTCTTTATGAATCCATTTGGTAATTCTCCTTTAACCCCTGTGTTTACTACTAAAAACAATATATATTCTTCCTTCTATTTCATAAAATTTGGTCAGCAGCACACATAAAGAAGCATTCAAATTTTATTTAAAACACACTTTAGTTGAGAAAATATCCTTGGGCATGATTTGAAAAAATAAATAACAATGCATTTAAGAAGCAGCTCATGTTTATTTGTTCTCTCTTTTGGTTTGGTTTTTCTTCTAAAATATATAGTCCATCAAAAAATATCACCACAGTTTGGAAAATTGTTTCAAATGATTCATAGGCAAGACATGCAGTCCTCACCACTAATAGGAAGACTAAATCTTTCACACAGCACACATACAGGGGCATAGAACAGATATTATTAACAAAGCCTCATAAGACTGAAATAACAATCATTTGCTTATTCTTTTGACGTCCTCTCTTGACATAAGTGAATAATTATATCCTAATGAAATTCAAGCCATTTTTGAATTGTATTTGCTTCCAGTTTGCTATTTTGAGAAAGAATTTAATGTATCATGAAAAATAAAAGACAGTCTTGAGAGCAGCATTATTAGAGCCCCTTTACTTTTCACACACAAAAAAAACCATGTGACTCATTAGATGAGGAATGGTCAAATATGCCTTTAAAATTCTATCTCCTTTTGAAATTTTTCTTGAGTTGTATTAAAATGCCTAATGGCCACCACAGATATTTCTCATTAGGAAGTCCTCTTTCTGTCCTTCATGTGTGTTTCTAAGAATAAATTTAGAAATACTAAAAATTACAAAGATTAATTTAAAAATAAATGTTTAATTTTATTTTCAGCAAACGACTTTTAATGCTTATTTTCTCAGGACATAGAAGCTACTATTCATTATTATTTTTGTAAACATTTAGTTTGTTTACATTATTTTGTAAACATTTACTATAAAATTCAAAACAAGCATTTGCTTTGAAATTTCTGTCTTTGACTTCACACCTAATTATGAACTATTTTGCAAGGGAAATTGTAACAGGCATCCAATAGCAGAATATGCTTAGTTTTCTGGGACAAAATATATGTTTTATTTACATTCTCACCTAATTTTTTATAATTCCTCATCAATTTTTTTACCTGTTTGTCTTTCCTTACTTAATTGTTGCACTTTTGTTCCACTGGTTTCAGGACCTCCTTTATCAGATTATTTATATATTCATTATTTTTCTTTTTAAATATATATATTATTTAATTTTAGCATATTATGGGGGTGCAAATGTTTAGGTTATGTATATTGCCCTTGTCCCATCCGAGTCAGAGCTTCAAGCATGTCCATCCCCCACATGGTGTGCAACACATCCATTATGTGTGTATATACACATCCCCTACACCCAACTCATATCTGCCCAACACCTGATGAATGCTATTACTACATATGCACTTAAGTGTTGATCAGTTAATACCAATTTGCTGATGAGTAGATGTGATGCTTGTGTTTCCATTTTTATGCTACTTCATTTAGTAGAATGGGTCCCAGCTCTATCCAGGATAATACAAGAGATACTATATCACCATTGTTTTTTGTGCCTGAGTAGAACTCCATGGTATACATATACCACATTTTATTAATCTACTCATATATTGATGGGCACTCAAGTTGTTTCCACATCTTTGCAATTGTGGATTGTGTTATTGTAAACATTCTAGTGCAAATGTCTTTTTATAGACTATCTTTTGTTCTTTTGGGTAGATGCCCAGTAATGGGATTGCTGGATCAAATGGTAGATCTACTTGCATCTCTTGGAGGTATCTCCTTATTGCTTTCCAGAGAGCTTGCATTAGTTTGCAGTCCCACCAGCAGTGCATGAGTGTTCCTATCTCTCCTCATCCACTCCAACATTTATTGTTTGGGGACTTTCTGATAAAGGCCATTCTCACTGGAGTTAAGGGATATCTCTTTGTAGTTTTGATTTGCATTTCCTTGATGATTAGAGATGTTGAGCATTTTTTCATATGTTTTTTGGCCATTATTCTGTCTTCTTTTGAAAAGTTTCTGTTCATGTCCTTTGTCCACTTTTTGATAGGGTTTTTGATTATTTTTTATTTTTTTTGCTGATTTTCCAGAGTTCTAAATATATTCTGCTAATCAGCCCTTTATCGGATGTGTACCTTGAGAAAATTTGCTCCCATTCTGTGGGTTGTCTGTTTGTTCTCATGACAGTTTCTTTGGCTGTGCAGAAACTTTTTAATTTCATCAGGTCCCATTTATTTATTTTTGTTGATGCTGTGATTGTCTTTGGGGTCTTCTTCACAAATTCTTTGCCTAGGCCAATGTCTAGAAGAGTATTTTCAAAGTTTTCCTCTAGAATTCTAAAAGTTTCACACCTAAAGTTCAAGTCTGTTACCCAGCGTGAGTTGATTTTTGTGAGAGGTGAAAGGTGTGGGTCTTGTTTCACTCTTCTACAAGTGGCTATCCAGTTTTCCCAGCACCATTTATTAAATAGGGATTCTTTTCCCCAGTGTACATTTTTGTCTGCTTTGATAAAGATTAGTTGGCTATATGAGGATGGTTTTATACCTGGGGTCTCTGTTCTATTCCACTGGTCAATGTCCCTGTTCTTGTGCCTGTACTAAGCTGTTTTTAATTATATGGTCTTGTAGTATAGTTTAAAGTCTGGTAAATTGATACCTCCCATTTTGTTTTTATTGCCTAGGATTGCTTTCATTATGCAGGGTCTTCTCTGGTTCCATACGAAACGTAAAATTATTTTTTCTATATCTGTGAAAAATGATGATAGTATTTTGATAGGGATTACATTGACTCTGTAAATTGCTTTGGGTAGTAGAGACATTTTAACAATGTTAACTCTGCTGACCCATGAGCATGGTATGGTTTTCCACCTGGTTACATCCTCTGTTTTTCCCTTCCTCTATTTTTTAACTTTTAAAATAAAGATATATTTCAATCATAAACAATAATAATGCAATTATATCTACCCCTAATTCACCTTGAATGGATTTAACATTTTTTAACATTTATATTTAACATTAAATATAACATTTATATTTAACATTAAATACTTTGTAATATTTACATTAGACTTTCTTTTTGTTTAATTTCAGAATATTATAGGGGTACAAATGTTTAGGTTACATATATTGACTTTGCCCCACCTGAGTCAGACCTACAAGCATGACCATCCCCCGATGGTGTGCACCACACCCATTAGGTGGGAATTTACTTATCCCCATGCCCTGCAATGTGCCTGAGACTGATAAATATTACCACCATATGTGTACATCAGTGTTGATGAATTGATAACAACTTGATAGCGACTACATGTAGTGCTTGTTTTTCCATTCTTGTGATACTTCACTTAGCAGAATGGGCTCCAGCTTCATCCAGTATAATACAAGAGGTGCTAGTTCATCATTGTTTTGTGGCTGAATAGTACTCCATGGTATACATATACCACATTTTATTAATCCACTCATGCAATAATGGGCACTTGGGTTGTTTCCACATCTTTCCAATTGTGAATTGTGCTGCTATAAACAATCTACAACAGATGTCTTTTTATGAAATGACTTTTTTTCCTTTCAGTAGATAGCCATTAATGAGACTGCTGAATAAAATGGTATTTCTAGTTTTAGCTCTTTGAAATATCTCCATATTACTTTCCATAGAGGTTGTACTAGTTTGCAGTCCTACCAGTAGTGTATGAGTGTTCCTATCTCTCCTCATCCATGTCAACATTTGTTGTTTGGGGACTTTTTGGTAAGAGCCATTCTCACTGCCTTAGATTCAAGTCTTTTATCCACCATTAGTTGATTTTTGTGAGAGGTCAGAGGTGTGGATCCTGTTTCAGTCTTCTACACGTCGCTATCCAATTTTCCCATAAGCGTTTATTGAATAAGCTTTCTTTTCCAGACTGTATGTTTTTGTCTGCTTTGTCAATGATTAGATGGTTATATGAGAATAGTTTTATATCTGGCTTCTCAGTTCTATTCCATTGGTCTATGTCTCTGTTCATGTGCCATTAGGGAGCTGTTTTAGTTACTATAGCCTTGTGGTATAGCTTGAAGTCTTATAAAGTGATGCCTTCCAATTTGTTCTTTATGCTTAAGACTGCTTTTCCTGTGCGAATTCTTCTCTGGTTCCAAACGAAGCATAGAATTATTTTTTCTAGATCTGAAAAAATAATGATGTGGATATTTTAATAGGGATTATATTCAATGTGTAGATCACTTTTGGTAGTATAGTCATTTTATCAATGTTGATTCTGCTGACCCATGAATATGGTACTATTTCCCATCTGTTTACTTCCACTGTATCCTTCCTTGGTGTTCCATAGTTGTCCCTGTAGAGGTCTTTCACCTTCTTAGTAAAATACATTCCTAGGTATTTTATTTTCTTTGTTGCTATTGTGAAGGGTATTGAGTCTTTGATTTGATTCTCAGTTTGACTATGTCATATAGGAATGCTACTGATTTGTGTACATTGATTTTGTAACCTGAGACTTCGATGAATTTATCACTTTCACTATTTTCATGGCAGAATCATTGGGGTATTTAGATATAAGATCATATCATCAGCAAAGAGTGATAATTTGACCTCTTCTGTTCCCATTCGGATGCCTTTGATTTCCTTATCTTATCTGATTGTTCTGGTTATGACTTCCAGCATTGTTGAATAGAAGTGGTGATAGAAGGCAACCTTGTTTGGTTCAAATTCTGAGTGGGAATGCTTTCAACTTTTCCCCATTCAGTTTGATGTCAGCTGTTGGTTTGGCATATATGGCTTTTGTCATGTTTAGGTAAGTCCCTTCTATACCTATTTCATCCAGCATTCTTATCATAAAAGGGCACTGAATTTTGTTGAATGTTTTTTCTGCATCTATTAGACATTCACTCTATGTGTGCATACAGAGGCATGAATATATGCATAGATGGTTTCACAAATTGATAGATGATATTGATAGATATAGATAGATATAGTTGAGAAGTACCTGTTGAGAAAAATAATTACAATAACAATGTCATATGTGTTAATATCTAACACTTAGAGAGTTGATAGTAAGTTTCATGTAGTATGAGAAAAATACTGCTATTTACCCTTACTTTCCAGATTAGTAAACTGAGTATACAATGATTATATAATTTACTCAGGAACACAAATGGTGAGAAGAAAGCCAGAATTAAACCCTATACTTTCAGTTTCCAAAACCAATGGTCATAATCACATTTCATTCCTTAGCTGTGTTGACAAGATTGACTAAGTCATCTGAAGCATTTTCCATGTAATAGTATAACCAAAATTTGTCAATTCTTAAACATCAAGTTTTGGCCATAATATTAGATATTGTAGAGGATTTCTTCTTATTCTTTAATGAACCAAAGATCTTAAATTTGAAAGACCAGATGGTAGAATTCAATTCTTAAACAATTTTGAAAGGAAAGAGGAAAGGAAGAAAAGAAGGAATGAAGGTAGGAAGGAAAACAGGAAGGGAGAGAGGAAAAAATAAAGGAGGAAGGAAAAGAAAATATTGAAATGTCTAAATGTCTGCTGAATTACTTGTAAATGCTCTGAATATTGATCTTTGGTCCATTAATGGTATCAAAGAGAAAATAAATCAGGCAACTTATTAACAATAGCAACCATAAAATGGAATCGGGATTTATTTAAGTTTGAATTGTGTTGATAACTTAGATGTGAAAAAGTGCAGAATATGTAAAAGCCAGTTTCTCTTGATATTTATCTCCTATTATGTAAAATAAGAAGATTGATTTAGATTGTGTTTCCAACTCTAATATTTTATGATTTTCTCTACATATCATGTTCGAAATGGGAGGGGTATAGTTAAGAGAGCAACACCAAGAATGTTAAGAAAATAAGTGGACTAGTGAATCCATAATTATTTTCATGACTATCACAGGGCATAATGAAGAATAACTGTGATTCTACTCCACAGAAATTTCGATGCTCGCTGCTGTGCTGAGTAGTAGGAAGAAAAAATTACGCACGTGTCATTTTCTACATTTACAAATCTATACAGACTAATTAGCAATTAAATGGAAATTTTAATAAACGCTATGAATCAAGCCTAATTGTATATTCTGTCAGCTAGCTGTGATATGAGAAATGCCATTCCATACTTTTCCGCCATTACTCTAAATAATTGAGAATAAAGTGGGTGTGAATTGCATAACACTTCTTCAGTACTTCAAAAATATCAAGGAAATTCAAAACTTTTCTATTTACTATGAAAACATTAATCAATTTTACATTTTCATAGATATGTATATGAAACCAAGCAGATGATGAAAATATGTCTTATTCTGAATTATGTCACAATAAAATGAATACATTCTCTTATAGAACAAAAATTAGCTTTCAACTGTAACATGTGTATGTTCATGCTCCAGGCACCTAGACTATAATTCGTATAATAAGAGCAGAACAAAAATTCACTTTATTATAATAGATTATCCATTTGTATCTCATTTTGTAATTTATGGTAATATGAATCACGATGACCTCATTTGATAGGCAAATAGCACCATAACATTGTTTTTATTTTTTGTGTTGAATAATTTCATAGAACACTACTATTTCATCTAAAATTATGACATTAGTATACTAACAGCCAATAATTATCTATTTTTTTAAATAATTCTAAGCATTTTTTTATTTTAAAAGAATAAGATTGAGGACATGCTATTTTATAATAGATGCTCAATATAAAAAGTTATCTTTACCAGATAAGGCTTTGACTTGGAATCAAAAGACATTAAATCCAATTCATAACTCTCTTTTTGCCCTCTGAAACACTGAGCAAGACATATACATATCCAAGGCCATAATGTCTTCATTGATAAAGTGAGAATAACAATTTGTACCTCAAAATTAGTGGCAAGACTCCATTAAAATAGCTTCTAAATAAATTTTAGATTTTACTCAAGGCAAAAATCATAGTATTAACATGCTGATTCTAATGCTCAGTTGTATAAAATAAGTGAAATTAATTTGCTCAAATAAATAAATGTAGTTTAGTGTATCACAGAAGAGATAATACAAAATATTAGATATTTTTCCATTTCTATTTTGATTTCTAGGAGTGATTATTATTTTTTGATCTAATTTCTGATTTGTCTATAATAAATATGCCTATAAATATTTGATGTAGTTGTGGAATTTGATTTTCTCAAGATACTTGTGAATTAACTACATTTTTTAATAATAATATTATACTTGAGGCATTCAGTGTCTTTTCTTGTTATATTAATACATTCTTTTATGTTTATATTAATATGTTCTTTTATGTACATTTCATAATGTGATTTATGTAAGTGGTATTATGCAAATTTGTAGAGTAGATGTAGTTCAAACTCTTTGTTATTCTTTATTAATTTCTACATCACACCTTTTAAGACTCAAACATTTTCTTTGATGGTTTGTTCTTTTATTACCAAAGATTAAGACAATGTTGTTAACTCATGCTACTGTAAAAAAAAACCTGACAATAGTACAGTTTACTTTCCCACAGTAACATATTTTAACATAAGTTTCCTGAGTCATTAAAGTACAGTCATACATCAATTAACAACAGGAACACATTCTGAGACATATGTTGTCAGCCGATTTCATTTTGGTGGGAACATTATAAAGTGTACTCACACCAATCTACTTGGTACAGCCTAGTACACACCTGTGCTATGTATTATAGCCTATTGCTTGTATGCTACAAACCTATACAGCATGTTACTGTGCTGAATACTGTAGGCAATTGCAATACAATCATATTTATGTATCTAAACATAAAAAATGTACAGTAAAAATATGGTATTACAAATTATGGGACCACTGTCATATATGATGTCCATCATTGACTGAAATGTTATTAAACAGTGCAAGACTATAATTTTTTATAATATAATATAGGATCATTGTAATGTGAGGTGTTTTGTTGTTTTTAATGTTAGCACTATAGAGTGAGAATCAAATTAAAAAGAATATACAATGTGATATTAATCACATTGGGCTAAATGATGCTAAGATAGCTGGTAAAACTTTATTTCTGGATGTTTCTGTGGCAGTTTCCAGAAAAGATCAGCATAATAATCAGTAGACAGGATAAGGGAAATATACTTTCCCTTGCCAATCTGTGTGGGAATCATATAAGTTGTTGAGAGACATAATAGAATAAAAAGGCAGAAGAAGCCTGAATTCTCTCTCTCTCTCTCTCTCTCTGTCTCTCTCTCTCTCTCTCTCCTCTCTCTCTCCTTGAGTTGGGACATCTATCTCCTCCTGCCTTTAGACATCAGAGTTCATCAGGTCTTTGGACTCAGTCTGAATTATACCACTGGCTTTCCTGGTTCTTCAGCTTGCAGACAGCAAATGGTAGGGCTTCTTGGTCTCCATAATCATATGAACTAATTCTCAGAATAAATATTTTCAAACACACACACATACACACATCTACATCTAGATATATGTGGATACAGATGTAGATATATATCTCTTATTAGTCTGGTGATACTCAGTCTACAAGGTAGCTCCCAATGAACCTTACCTTTTATTATTCTAACACTTATGAAGGTCACTCCCTTACCATATCAGTGTCAATCTATATGATCAATATAATATGGCATAAGTGAAGGTATATCACTTCTGCAGAACAGTCATAAAAGATGTTGCAGTTTCTAGGATACTTTCCATGGATCTCTAGCTCTGGGTGAATCAACTGCTTCATTATGATGACATGCAAACCACCCAATGGAGAGATCTATTTTATGAAGAACTGACAGCCCCTAACAAGAATCAGCACTAGCTTGTTAGCTATGTGTGTGTGTCAGGTTCGAAGCAGATGCTCTAGGCCCAGTTAATCTTTAAGTTCAATGCAACAATGGCTGACAGCTGTTTCCCACTCATGGGAGACCTTGAGCAAGAACCGCTCTGCTCACTCACTCCTGACTTCTTGACTCATAGGAACTGTGGAATAATAAATGCTAATTGTTGCTTTAACCCAGTAACTTTTGAAGTAATTTGATATGCAACATAGATAACTAACAGAAGAAGCAATATTTAAAATTATTATTGTTCATATATCATGAAGTAATTTTTTTTTTTTTTTTGAGACAGAGTCTTACTTTGTTGCCCAGGCTAGAGTGAGTGCCGTGGCATCAGCCTAGCTCACAGAAACCTCAAACTCCTGGGCTCAAGCAATCCTCTTGCCTCAGCCTCCCAAGTAGCTGGGACTACAGGCATGCGCCACCATGCCTGGCTAATTTTTTCTATATATATTAGTTGGCCAATTCATTTCTTTCTATTTATAGTAGAGATGGGGTCCCACTCTTGCTCAGGTTGGTTTCGAACTCCTGAGCTCAAACGATCCACCCGCCTTGGCCTCCTAGAGAGCTAGGATTACAGGCGCGAGCCACCCCGTCTGGCCTGAACTAATCTTTTTGCAAAAATTCAAAGTTATATATACTGAGATATATATTTCTCAAATTACTCAGTGATATACATGAATAGAGGAATTTCTTAACAAACATGATGTAGACGTTTTGGATTTATTAACATTTTCAAAACTTTTTTTCCATTTTCATTTGTGAAAAGTAGGTCTTTTCAATCGAAGCTTCCATGGCCATGACATTTTCACTGATATTCCCATTTCATTTGCACATTTTAATATACCATATATTTCATTGATTGGTAATCTCATTATCCTTGGCATTATAAAAATTTACCTATTAAAGAGTTAGCAGTACTTAATGGAATTTCTATTAATGCCTCTATTATAGAGGAATGAACCTGTAAGATATTTGTTTAAAGCTAAATGAATGAAGAAAAAGGAGAAAATTTTTAAAACAACCCAGAAAAAGGACTAAAAAGTCTGCAATAGAAATGTATCACAACAGAAAAAATTTTGATAACTTGTCTCTTCCTACAATATTTTTCCTAATTACTAATGGACTTTTCAAGTAAATTCACAAAAATAGTACTTTCTCTGGATTCAGCTTTATTTGAAAATTAAAATATATATATATAACTTGATTATCTAAATTAATTAAATTAAAATTAGTGTTTATTTTTTGCTCTGCATTTTAAAATAAAATGTAGGTCCAATTTCTATGTAAGTTATTATAAAGTTGCCCAATTAATATTTTTCAAAAAGATGGAAAAATTTACTTTTACTTTAACAGAAATGAACCAAAGATGATATTCTTTCATTCTTCATTTTAAATCATGGTCTATTCTGTTATTCAAATAAAATGTTTCACTAATATAGTACATATTAAAAGTTACTTTAGAAACATAAAAGTAAAATTAATTTTTGCTCAAATAAAATTAATTTAAAATTATTTTCCCCCAACATCAATGTTAAGAGGAAAATGCAAATTAAAGCCACAAGAAATATTATTTTAAACTTATTCAACAGAAGATAAAGTGTTTGAAATACTAAGTATTAGTGAAGATATGGACTAAAGGATGCCTTAGTCTTTTATGGTGGCAGTATAGTGGATGCAATCAATTTAGAAAATGATTTGAAGTCAACCAGTAAAATTAAAGCAGTAATCACATTTACTGTCCTTAGATAAATTTTTACATATATATATTTATAAGTGTGTGTGTTTATATACAAAGAGAGAGAGAAAAAATGATAACACTTTACAGTATAAAAATACTAGAACAGCTCAAATATCTATCAAGATATTAAAAACAGGAATACTAAAACAATGAAATATTAAATAGCAATAAAAATAAGTGAACTGGAGTGATAACATTAATGTGACTGATTTTTTCAGTAGCATAAGTTTGAGTAAAAGAACAATTGTGAGATATCACATTGAATATAATTTTATATATCCAAATTTTAATGAGATAAAATAGACTACATAAAACCTGCATATTACTTACAGGTATTAATCAAAGAAATGACAAGCATAAATTTAAGGAATTTGGGGGAATGCAATGAATAGATCTATATGGAGAGACATAAAGGAAAGACTCCAATGCTGGGAATTTTGTATTTCTTATGTAGTAGATAGTCCCTCTACATTTTTATCATGGCCATATTTTTATCATTGCTACATTTTGTATCATCTATACGTCTATGTGTGTATAAATGAATATCAGTTGTATATGTGTATATACATTCAATACTCATAATTCTTTAAATAAAAGTATATACATATCAAGAATTTAGACCAATGTAATTCTGGAAAGATAAATCATGTATATTGTGAACTGTAACATAATAATTTATCTTGAAAAGTATTCCATTATAAAAAGCCATTAGAATATACACATATGTGAAAAATAGAAATTCCTTAATCTATAAATATGAAGTAGAGAAGAGAAAGTAAATGATGATAAATTATTTAAAAAGGAAAAACTCAGTTAAAATTGCTTTGATGAAACATATGGACATCTATATACAATCAAAATGACAACATAAAAAACAGACATCAGAAAAATCAACGCAATGTTAGGTTACATTTAATAATGACTGGTGTGATCTGGCTTATTTGATTTTATATGACAATAGCCTAGTTGCTTAAAGGAAGAGGAGGAACAGGAGAGGGAAGCAGGAAGAAGAAAAGAGGAGAAACATAACTCCCCAAAATATATAAAGATAAGTAGAAATTCAGTATGTAGAATGAAAAAATATTTAATTATTATAAGCTTTTGGCATATGGAAGGTTAAAATTTAATTTATAATTATGCAACACTAAAGGGAATTAGCTTAGGAAATAGAGATTTAAAAAACAAGTTATCTAAGTAACAGGTAAATATTTATCACCAGAAAAAGTTACACTACTGCAGGTGAATGTAAAGTCAAAATATTGTCAGACTCACTAAAATAGATGCTGACCTTCCGTATCAGTAGAGCATGAAATTATTTGTCCTGTTCACTTTTCCCCATAATTCTTATTGCTTCCTAAGACAAGATCATACATGCATATGAGCACAATAAAATGTTTAAGCAGGACATTTATCGTTACTTTAGGAGCATAAATCAAGAGTACAAAAGGAAGCTCTGTTCGAATCATCTACATTAAACAATGCACCACTATTTTTATGGTTAATATGCTATCGTAGTCACAGACCATAAAACACAGCCACGCTTACCAGCAGAGTTATGGTTATCTTTCCAAAACCTTGAAATGTAAATGACATATGCAGGATGAGCCCTTGAACCAGATTGCTTTAAATGGGTCAAATATTTTAAAGTATTTAACTTTAAAATGATCTAAAATGGCATAGCATTAAAAAATTATAATCAAAATAACTTCATGTTTATCTAATATTCATTACTCTGCTGTTTGAATAAGCTTTCTGATTTGAGCAAAGCCATGTTCCATAGAATGAGCAAAGCCAGGAAAAGGAACACAGATTTTACTGGAAATCCTATGGTTCTTTTTTGTGCCATCTCTAAAGGGGTACAAGGCCAAGACAAGCATCTCTTGTGGGCCTGTAACACATGACACAGACACAATGTATCCATTTTATTAAGCCCCTTGCACTATTGCTAAAGACACACAATTCGATAGTGAACTTCAATATTTAAAATAAAGAATAAGGTTTAGCACACCAAACCCTGCCTGCAGTAAGCCCTGAGACTCCAGGCATCGGCCTCAGAGGCTTCCTCCAAGACTATTCCTCATTCTTCCACTAAATGTATCAGAAACACTGTATAGATTTTCAGGAATTTGTACACTCCACATTTATAACATATATCCTGGAATATCTTTCAAGAGAGCTAATGTTTCTGTCATTTCAGGAAGCAATAGTGAAAATTCCATCATTCTTCATCAACATTCAGGAGTCTATAGTTTTTCCCTCTACCTTATACAATGTCATGGACATGTTATTTTAATATACATTTTTTGAAGTAAATCATCCACCTTTTTCCTTTCACTGTGCTATTCAGAGAATATAAAATGTGTATCAGCTACTATGAAAAATATTGACATAAAAACCCAAACTATAAAAACCTATTTCACTATCCATTCCTTTTCTATCATAGATCTAATTACCTGGGAAAATTGCTTCTCTTTCTTTGTCCAACTCTGCTTTTAGCTTCATGCTAGCTAGAAAGAGTTGTTTCAGATTTTCTTGTTCTTAAAAAAAGAAAGCTCTGATATTTTGAAATATAATTTGGACTAGGAACACATTTCTCACTAGTAAATTCTCTGAGCATGATGTCTGTTTCTTTATTCTTCACTGGTTCCAAAATAAGACATCTACTACCAATAGTGTCTGTCCTGATTGTCCAATCTTAGCCCTACCTCCATTGTGATCCTTTTCTAATTCCTGGTTTGGTTCATTATTTCTTTTCAAACAATTGCTGTTTTAAATTTTTTATAAGTCTTTAAAATATAGTTTATCTCTTATGTCAGTTTCTTCATTTTTTTCAATGTAGCATTTTTTTTTTTTTCTGGCTCACTCAGTTACCCTCGGCTGGAATGCAGTGGTACAATCATAGCTCACTGAAACCCCAAACTCCCAGACTCAAGCTATCCTCCTGCCCTAGCCTCCAGAGAATCTAGGACTACAGGTTTGTGCCACTATGCTCAGCTAATTTAAAAAAATATATATATATTTTTTTTTTGTAGAGATGAGGTTCTTGCTATGTTGCCCAGACTGGTCTTGAAATCCTGGCTTCAAACAATCCTCTCTCCTTGCCCTCTCCAAGTACTGGAATTACAAATATGAGCCATTGCATCCAGCCAAGCAATTTTGATAATCAAAATAATGCACAATATATAATTTATATCCCCCACCATCTGTTTTGAGTTTTATTGAGTATTCTTTAAATGAAATAAAATACAATGATTTTAAGTACACGTATATAGAAGTTTTGACAAATTTATGTACCAGTCCCACAACCACGAAAATATAGAATATGCCCCTCATTCCAAAATATTACCTTATGCCCTTTCCTATTCAAGATGTCATCCCACCTCCTGTCTCAAGAAATGACTCTACCAGCTTTCTTCCACTATGTATTACATTTATTTATTTTTAATCTGTTTGGTTGTTATAGAAGTTCATATAAATGGCAACATACTCTTTTTATGTATTCTTTTATATATGGCTATTTTTAGCTTAGCCTAATGTCTTAATATTCATTCATGCTGTTGCTTGAATCACTGTTTCATTTCTTTTTATTGGTGAGTGGTATTCCTTTGTGTAAATATATTGCCATTTATTTATCCACTCAGCTGTTGATAAAAATTAGGGTTATATCAAGTCTAGATTATTAGGAATAAAGCTAATATGAACATTTACGTGCAATTCTATTGTGGGCATATGTTCTAATTCATGTAGGAGTGGAATAGTGGGGTCATATGTTCAGCATATGTATGAATTTATAATAAGTTCCAGAATGTATACCAAAAAGGTCTTATCATTTTATACTCTTACAGCAATATATGAGAGTTCTAGCTGTTCCACATTTTTATCAGTACTTGGTATTCTCAGTCTTTAATTTTAAACATTCTAATGATTGTGTAGTTATATCTAATTGTGGCTTTCATTTACACTTCTTTGCAGATGAATAATCTCAAGAATTATGAGTGTGTATGCTGGGCATTCCTATATTTTCTTGTGGATGTGACAGTTAAACTTTCATTCATTTTAACAATCAGTGATATGTCTTATTATTGAGTTGCAGAGATTCTTGTATATTGTGTATTAACATTCTTTGTTAGATATGTGTTATAAAGGCTAATTATATGTGTCAAATTGACAAGGTCATGGTATCCAGAAATTTGATAAAATATCATTCTGGATGTTTCTGTGAGGGGTTTGTTTTTGGATTATAGTAGCATGTAAATCAGTGGGCTTTACTTTGATTAAAGCAGATCATCCTCCATAATGTGGGTGAGCCTCATTCAATCACTTTAAGGTTTCATTAAAACAAAGACTGACATTCCTTAGCAAGAAGAAATTCTACTACCAGACTATCTTTGGACTGGAATTGCCATTCTTCCCTGGGCAGCCTATCTTGCAGCTTTTGGATTTACCAAGCCTCCATAATCATGTTAGCCAATTTCTCAAAATAAATCTGTCTGTATATATGCAAGTGTGCATGTGTGTACATATCCTGTTGGTTTTGTTTCTCTGGAGACCCCTGACATTATGTATAGAAATATATACATATAATTATAATTAATAAATGTATATGTAATTTATATAAGACTGAAGCTTCATTCTCATAAATTAATAGTGTTATTTGAAGAGTAAAGTTTGAATTTTGATGAAGCACAATATTTCCATCTTTTTAAATAATAGAAGTTTTTATTCTATCTGAGAAATCATGATATACAAAGGATTGCTCCTTTCCTTCCTGCTGGAAGGTTTTTGTAGGTTTAGCTTTTAATGTATAGGAATGTGATCCATTTTGACTAAACTTTATTTTACTAAAATGTAGTAAGATCAAGGTTATTTTTTTCCACACAGGTCGATATCTTTCTACCATTTTTTAATTATTATTTCAAAAAATTACAGTGGTACAAATGTTTTTATTTACATGGATCACTTTTATTATGCTTGATTCAGAATTTTAAGTGTGCCCATCACCCAGCTAGTGTTCATTGTACCTGTTAGGTAAGTTCTCACCCATATCCTCCTTCCCACTCCCCCACTTGATTTCCAGGGAGTTTTACTTACCTCTGTGCATACCTGTGCACATCGGTTAGTTCCAATTTAATAGTGAGTATAAGTGGTGTTTGTCCTTCCATTCTTTAGATACTTCACTTGTTATACAGGTCTCCATTCTTATCCAAATTGTTGCAAAAGACCATAATTCATCCTTCCTCATGGCTGGTTAGTATTTCATGATATACATAGACTGCATTTTGTTAATTCACTCATGAATTGACCTGCACTTGGTTTTATTCTACATCTTTTCAATTGTAAATTGTGTTGCTATACAAATTCGAGTGCAGGCGTCTTTTTGATAAAATTACTTTCTTTTCCTTTGGATAAATACCCAGGAGTGGAATTGCTGGATCAAATGGTACGTCTACTTTTAGTTATTTGAAGAACCTCCATACTGTTTTCTATAGGAGTTGTGCTAATTTGCAGTTCCAACAGTAGTATAGAAGCATTCCTTTCTGCATCCATGACAGCATCTATTGTTTTTGGACATTTTCATAAAAGCTATTCTAACTGGGGTACAGTAATATCTTTAATTTGCATTTCCCTGATGATTAGTGATGTTGAGCACTTTTCATGTTTATTGGCCATTTGTCTATCTCCTTTTGAAAAGCTTCCTCATGTCATTTGCCCACTTGTTAATAGTGTTGTTTTTTTCCTAATGATTTGCTTGAGTTCTTTGTGGATTCTTGTTAATAGCTCTTTATTAGATGTGTAGACTGAGAATATCTTCTCCCATTCTGTAGGTTGTCTATTTGCTCTGTTGATTATTTTCTTAACCTATGCAGAAGCTTTTTAATTTAATCAAGTCCCATTCACTTATGCTGTTGGTGCTGCTGATTGCCACTGAGTCTTCATAAATTCTTTGCCAAGGCCAATATCTAGACTTGTTTTTCTAAGATTTTCATCTAGCATTCTTATGGTTTCATGCCTTACACTTAAGAATTTTATCCATCTTGAATTAATTAATTTTTGTGAGTGGTGAGAGACATGGATCCCATTTCATTCTTCTGCATGTGGCTATGCAATTTTCCCAGCACCATTTGTTGAATAGGGTTTCTTTTCCCCAGTGTATATTGTTGTCTGCTTTGTCAAAGATCAGTTGGCTGTATGTGTATTGTTTTACACCTGGGTTCTCTGTTCTGTATCATTGGACTGTGTCTCAATTTTTGTGACCATTCCATGCTCTTTTGGTTACTGTAGCCTTGTAGTATAGTTTGAAGTCTTGTAATGTGATGCCTCCAAATTTGTTCATTTTGCTTAAGATTCTTTTGGCTATTTGGGCTCTTTGCTGGTTTCAAATGAAGCATAGAATTATTTTTTCTAGAACGGTGAAATATAATGTTCATATTTTGATTGGGATTGCACTGAATATGTAAAGCACTTTGGGTAGTATGGAAACTTTAACAATGTTGGTTCTACCAATCCATAAGCATTATATATTTTTCCATTCATTTGTGTCATCTGTGATTACTATTCTCAGTGTTTTGTCATTCTCTTTGTAAAGATCTTTAACCTCCTTGGTTAAGTATATTCCTGAGTATTTTGTTTTCTTTGTGGCTATTTTGAATGGTACTGATTCTTTGATTTGACTCTCAGCTTAACTGCTATTAGTGGTTAGGAATGCTACTGATTTGTGTACATTTATTTTATAATCTGAAACTTTGATGAATTTATTTATCAATTCCAAGAGTTTCTTGTTGCAGATTTTGCAGTTTTCTAGATATAAGATCATATCATCAACATAAATTACAGTTGGACCTCCACTTTCCTAGTTTAGATATCCTTTATTTTTTTCTCTTGACTGATTTTTCTGGCTAGGACTTCTAGCACTATGTTGAATAGAGATGGTAACAGTAAGCACCCTTGTCTTGTTCCAGCTCTTAGTGGGAACGCTTTCAACTTTTCCCCATTCAGTATGATGTTGGCTGTGGGTTTGTCTTGTAAGGGTTCAAAAAGTTAGAAATCATACCATGTATCTTCTAAGATCACATTGGAATAAAACTAGAAATCAACTCCAAGAGAAACACTCAATTCTATAGAAATTCATGGAAAGTAAACACATGCTGCTGAATTATTTTGGGTCAATAATGAAATTAAGATGAAAATCAAAAGATTCCACAGACTGATTGACAAAGAGAACACAAGCTATCAAAATCTATTGGATTCAGTAAAAGCAGTACTATGGGGCAAAATCATAGCCTTAAATGCCTACATCAAAAAGACAGAGAGATCACAAATCAACAATCTAATGACATGTCTCAAGGAAACTAGAAAAGGAAAAGCAGACCTAACCTAAAGCAGCAGAAGAAAAGAAATAACTAAGGTCAGAACAGAAGTAAATGAAATGGAAAACAAAATAACAATATAAGAGTCAATGTAACAAAAAATTTTGTTCTTTGAAAAGATAAAGTTGATAGATTTCTTGCTAGATTAACTAGGAATAGAAGAGAAAGAACCCAAATAAACTCAATCAGAGATGAAAGGGGAGATATTGCAACTGATACCACAGAAATCTTATGCAAAATATTATCTGTGAATACTATGAAAATCTCTATGCACATAACTTGAAAACTGGTAACACACAACCTCCCAATATTCAATCAGGAATAAATAGAACTCCTGAACATATCAATCACAAGAAAAAAGATTGAAGCAGTAACAAAAAAGCTTCCAACAAAAACAGAGAGCTCCAGACCAAACTATTCACATCCAAATTTTACCAGACCTACAAAGAGCTGGTACCCATACTGCAGAAATTATTGCATAACATTGAGAAGGAGAGAATCCTCCTGAACTCATTCTGTAGAGCCAGTATCACATTGATAGCAAAGTCAGGAAAGAATACAACAAAAAAAGAAAACTACAGACCAATATCCCATAAGAGTATAGATGCAAAAATCCTCTAAAATACTAGCAAATTGAATTCAACAGCACATCAAAAACATAACCCAGCATGACCAAGTGGGCTTCATCCCAGAGATACAAGGTTGGTTCAATATATTAAAATCAAGAAATGTGATTCACCACATAAATGGAAATAAAAACAAAGACCATATGATCATATCAACAGATACATAAAAAGCATTTGACAAATTCAACACCCTCTCATCATAAAAACTCTCAACAAACTAGACATAGAAAAAAACATATCTCAAAATTATAAAATCAACCATTATTTTTTGAAATTGCTATGCTTTCTTATTGAAATACCTTGTCATATTTATTGAAAATCAATTGACCTTAGATGTGGAAGTCAATTTTTAGACTATCTGGCTGATTTATCTATGACTCTCTCTATGCCAGTATTCTCTATTTTGATTGGTATAGATTAATGATAAGTCTTAAAATCAGGTGATTTAAGTACTCGAATGTTGTCAACATCTTTGAAATTGTTTAGGCCACTCTAGGTGCTTTCTTAGGTTCATATATATTTTAAGATGAGAGTGTCAATTTCCAAAGAAAAGTATTGATGTTATTTTGACTGGGATTACTACAAATCTTTGGAAAACTTGGGTCCAACTGGCACCTTGACAATATCGACTCCTTTAGAGAGTCGATAGAATAGGGTATATCTCTATATAGGTGTCTTCTAATTTCTTTTATCAATGTTTGAGCTTTACGATGTATGGATTTTACACACTTTTCATCAAATGTGTATTCAAATATTGCATATTGCATTTTTGGAATGTATTGTAAATGGTATATGAGAATTTGTATTTCTATATGTTTGTTTCTGGTATATATATATATATATATATGGTAAACTTCTGGTATATATATATATATATGGTAAACTTACATATTAACCTATGATTTTATAAACTTTGGAAACTCATTAATTCTAGTAACATTTTTGTGAATTCTCTTTGATTTTTCATGCATATTTCCATGTTATCTGTGAATAAAAACAGAGATTTTTGTGTGTCTTGCCTTATATTAATAGCTAGTACATTTAGTATAGTGTTGGTAAAAGTGCGCAAACCTGCCTTAATCCTAATGTTTTGCAAAAATCTGTTGACATTAACTGTTAAGTATAATTTTACCTGCACATTTTTATGTATGCTTTTTATCAAGATGAGAAAATTACTTTATATTCACAGTTTGCTGAAATTTTTTATTATGAATCAATGTTTAATTTTGCAATACTTTTTTTAAGTATATAGAAATTAATGTGGTTTTAGTCTAATGATATGGAAAATCATGTTGCTTCATCTTTGAATGTTAAAGACCTTATATTCCTGAAATTAATTTCATTTTGTCATAATGGTCTATTTATTTACTTCTGTACTTACTCTGTTAGCATTTTCTTAAGATTTTTGGCACCTATATCTATGAGGGATGGAATAATAATTGTCTTTTCTTCTATTGTTTTTTTTTTTTTTTTTTGAGACAGAGTCTCGCTTTGTTGCCCGGGCTAGAGTGAGTGCCGTGGCGTCAGCCTAGCTCACAGCAACCTCAAACTCCTGGGCTCGAGTGATCCTTCTGCCTCAGCCTCCCGGGTAGCTGGGACTACAGGCATGCGCCACCATGCCCGGCTAATTTTATATATATATATATATCAGTTGGCCAATTAATTTCTTTCTATTTATAGTAGAGACGGGGTCTCGCTCAGGCTGGTTTTGAACTCCTGACCTCGAGCAATCCGCCCGCCTCGGCCTCCCAAGAGCTAGGATTACAGGCGTGAGCCACAGCGCCCGGCCTCTTCTATTGTTTTGTCTGGTTTTGACAGTAAGCTATGCTACCTTCATAATATGTGTGGTATGTATTCCTTTCCCTATGCTTATTATTAAATTATTTAAATGGTATAAAGGCATTTTTAAATGCTTGATAGAATTTTTAAAATAAAGCCACTTTAGCCTGAAGTTTTATTTGTGGGAAAAGTTATTAATTACAAAATCAGTTTATCTAATTGGTATGAGGCTATTTTTTTTTCAAATTATTCTTGAGTTACTTTAGGTAATTGTTTCCATTAAAAGAAATTTTTATTACAAAGTGTTAAAATTTGTTGAGAATATTATTATTGTAAACTAGTCTTATTATTTTAATTTCCCTAGTATATGCAGTTATGATATTATACTTATTATTTTATTATACTTACTATTTTACTTCTTTTATTTTACTTCTTTTATTATACTTATTATTAATTTTTGTTCTTCTTATTTTTGTCTTGGTCATGCTAGCTAGAATTTTATCATTTTTATTAATTAAAATATCTTGTTAAATTTTTCCATTTTGTATCTCTTTGCTATTGCTGCTTTCTTAATTTGGGCTATTATTTATTATTCCCCTTTTCATTTATTTTGGTTTTAATTTTCTCTATCTTTAGCTTCTAAAATTGAAAATATAAATGAATGATTTTATTTTACAGCTTTTTAGATCATTGATTTTAGAATTTTCTCTTTTTTATATATACCATTGAAATTCTATACTTACTTCAAACCCTGCTTAAACTGCTTTGAAAATTTTCAAATATTTTGCTTTTATTTCTTGTTATTAAAAATACCTAATCTTTCTTATTATTTCTTCTGATGTCTAAGAGTTATTTAAAAAATATTGTTTAATTTTCAAATACTTAGGGATCATTCAGTTTTACATATAATTTTAATTAGTGAATTCAATCATTTTCAATACATTTACATTTAATTTACAAATTACATTTTCCTTTTGTCTTCTACCTTTATTAATTTTTGATAAGATGACAGACATTATAAATATTACATATTGAAAATCTGGATTCAGTTGTCTCTTTTAGAGAGTGGTAGGCTCTGTTTAAATCTACAGTTAGCTTACTTGTGGATCAGTTTCATCATTTTGAGGTCTATTTTAGCTTTTCTAAGGAAAATATAGATTGGTCCTCACTTCAATGATGCTTAAGTTTTACCACTAAGATTTTACCCCTTGGTGATCTCTAATGAATGCTCTACTTGACTACTAAGAGTTCTCTACTTTTCAGGGTTGAAGGTTGAATGTTTCCCTCTCTTGTATCAATTTTGGCAATTGTTTATTTTATAATCTCATAATCCTTTGCCTGATCTAGTTGAGTTTCTCTAGTTGAGTTTCTTGCCTCATGTATGTGGTCTACCACTAAACAAAGAATCTTATTTAAATGAGGCAACTCTTATTTAAATATTTGATATTCTTTCTATAAGTTCTCTCTGTCTTATTTGAACTCTATCCCATAACTTGTACTTTTATCAGCCTCCTTAAACTACAATTTATCTCTTCTTTTAACTTAGCAAGGCATGTAAGTCCTTTAAAGTTTTTCCTTCCTGCTTTCTCCATCTGTTTTTCCTCCGGCTATAAAGTCAGGGTAATCCTTAGACTCAGATTCTTTGTTTCTCTTATTCCAGGGATTACAGTCATACTCTGCCTGTTGTCCAGTGTCTGAAATCTATCATTACATTACATACATTTTGTCCAGTTTTCTCATTGATTTTAGGGGTCAAAAATTTTATCTTTATTATTCCATCATGGCCAGGAAAGGAAGTCCCCTTAGTCTGTTTTTAATGTATTGAAACGGAAAATAATGTCTGGTTATATGTCTGTTAGTACTTAGAATTTGGCAAAGGATCATTGTTCATCAAAGAATAAAAGCCAATGCTTAATTTAAAGAAGTTAAAGTGTATTTCAAAAAACAAATTAAAACAAGTTTAGTTAGCTGTGTATCTAATGAAATGCAAGTGCAAACTAGCAACTTCCAATTTATTAGTTTACTGAAATGGTGTACTTATTGTAGATGTTAGGTTTCACATTAATCAGAAAATGAATCCTTATCTAGACTTTCATGAAAATTTTCAAAGATAAAAATGAAAAACTAATCACAGAGAATTCTGAAATCACATTTTAATATATTTACAACAATGTTAGATATTTACTGGTACTGTTTTTGGGGACTAAAAATATAAATATATCAAGAAATATGCCTCGCTTATCTTCATACAGACATGAGATATTAGATATGATGATAAATTATAAATGTTATTGAATGTGGAGCTGAATGATTAATCTTGGAACCAAAGAATAAGCAGTCAATAAGTACTGCTTGATTGAGTTATAAGCAAGGTTATAATCTTAAATGCATCTAAAAGTTTAAAAGTGCACACAGTGTTATAAAAGTAAAATAAATATATGCTAATAATGTTTTATTATAAATCTCCTAATTTGAAGACAGCACTCTATTTCTTAGAAATGGGAATTTCTAAAGCAAAATTAGATTTGCTTATCTCTGAGACCAACAAACTCATTGTTCCAAAATACCAGTTGAGAATTATTGGAGAAATAGAAGATATGGGAAAATGTGGCTATGTTTTATAGTTTTGTGATAATGGATCTTGAGTAGAACACTGAAGAATCTTAATTGTGAACCATAAGATGTATATATCTGTAACTTCCAAATCCCTTAACTTCAGAGCTATCCTTACGAGAATTAAAAGGTGTAGTGAACATTTTTTCCAGTTTTCATCTACTTTCCTTTTATCTTCATTTCTCTGACAGAAAAATACCTATGTGTTCAATGTTTTCCTTTTGTAACCATGAACAATATCTCTTCCTAATTGTTTACTCCAGTCTTCCAAAGAAATAACTCCCGTTTTCCATTATTTTCAGGTTCTCTTTAATCTTTTTAACAAGGTATCAACTAATTTATGTGATCAATGAATCTAGGATTACTGCTGTGATATCAAAGACCCACAGCCTCTACCTCTCTCCCTTACACAATGGGAAACATTTCTATTTAATAGTGGCCTTCATTGCAGTGACCTCATTTTTTTTTAACTTGCAAAGGTTAGGAGTTAACCCAGAATTTAAAAGTTTATGCTACTAGAAATGATATATTTTCACATGAAAACTCTGTAGAAAATGTATCTAGAGAACAAAACCTTGTAGAATCCTAAAATCACAGCACTGGCATAGTTTATATTGTTTATAGTTTATAATGTTATAATGTTAATGTATAAAGTTTATAATATAAACTAAGGTAAAATAACTCATTTTCTGCCACATAAGAAATCTCATAGAACATGTTTTAATTTTTCTTTTGTTAATACTTGCGATTTAAACTAAGACCTCAAACCTACAACATATGCTCTCATTTTTTACATTACTAACATGTTCAAGTTAAGCTCATAGAAGTTTGGCACAATATATATGATAGATTTCAAAGTACTGTTACCAAGCATATTTTTTGCCTAGTCAGGGAAGTCATTTTGCTAGTCAGAGCTATACATTTTGATAATGAAATGCAAAAGGAGCTTAAGAAAACAGAAAATAAACTTTCAGAAACTGTACCTCTCATCTCAAATGTAGATTTGTTTTAGAGAAGAAAAGCACATTTTAGTTATTTCTTGAGCTATAGGTCTTAGCTTATTTCATTGCTTTTTTTTTTACTTGGGTGAACTTTAACTTTCACTCAAAGGTCTGGTAAGTTTCATTATCTCTTGACTGATGAAAAACAGGCAAACATGTGATTTCTTAACAGGACTTGTACTACCAGAAGAACAGATAAATGAGTTGACCTAGTGGATGTCCTTAAATGCCTCAGAGAATTAAATGTACAGCTGAGAACAATTTCTATCAATGGCAGTACATTGCATGCCATCAGATTTCAAAGCCTTGGATTGGTTCTCAGCCACAAACTTCTGATTGTCAGTTAAGCACAGCAACTTCAAATTTCAATCAAAGTCTGGAAAAATGTCAAAACCTGGGAAGTTCTGTCTTATTTAAAAGTCTTAATCTATCTCATGATTATAACACAGGTTAGAAATAGTGTGGAAAAAGAAAAACAGATTTATATAATATAAACCTCCCTGAAATAAACCACAATGTCAGAAAAATTCAAACATTGTGTATGTTTTATTCTACGGCATTAATTGGTATCATTCCTCAAACAGAATTCCTCTCCTACCTAGTCTTCAATCACATTACAATCTGTAATAGTGTACAAAGGTGCACTTGAAAAAGATTGCAACACTCATATGTGGCATGTTTAGAACTCTTCCTTTTTATAGGACATATTTTAAGTAGTAGGGAATTCTTTGTGCTGTACCATTTAGTAACAAGTAAAGATCCTTCTTTCTCTGTGTAACTTTGTGTGTAGTAAAATAAAATAACACCAATATTCCATAAAGTTACAACAAATTGCCTGCATTTTTGGCCTCCTCTGCAACCTCCTCTACCTCTCCTGCCTTTGCCGTTTCTCAGACACCAAGACCAACCCTTCCTCTTTCTCCTCTTCCAATCTACTCAGTGCAAACATGATGAGGATGAAGACCTTTATGATGATCCACTTCCACTAATAAATAGTGAATATATTTTCTCCTCTTTATGATTTTAAATAACATTTTCTCTACTTTATTATAAGAATATAGTATATATTATAAATGCAACATATAAAATGTGTGTTGACTGTTTATGTTATAGGTAAGGCTCCTGGGCAGCAGTAGGCTATGAGTGGTTAAGTTTTTAGAAAGTCATAATTTATACGTGGACTTTGAACTGCAAGGAGGTGGGTGTGATGCCCCTGGGCCTATGTTGTTCAAGGGTCAACTATAGTTAATTCACTGTCATTGAGATTTTTTTGTAGCTATAAATTTTCTATATCTCAGTTATTAGATATCTTAGTTCATTTTGTGTTGCTATAAAGGATATTCAAGGCTGGGTAATTTATAAAGAAAAAAGTTTGTTTGGCTCATGTTTCTGTAAGCTGTACAAGGAGCATGGCATCAGCATATGCATCTGGTGAGGGCCTCAGACTGTTTCCACTTATGGCAGAAAGGAAAGAAGAACTAATTTATGCAGAGATCACATGGTGATAGAGAAAGCAAGAGAGAGAAGGGAGGAAAGTGTCAGGCTCTTTTTAATAATCAGGCTGTTTTTAATAATCATCAATAGAGTGAGAACTCAGTCATCCCTAAGGGAGGGCATTAATATATTCATGAGGGATACACTCAATGACCCAAACACCTCACACTATGCCCCATCTCCCAATACTGCCATGCTGGAAATCATATTTCAACTTAAGAAATGGTTTGGACAAACCACATCAAACCAAAGTAGTGGCGATAAGAAGTAATTAGTCCTTTTATTGATCTGCTAACAGAGGTGTAGATGACAATAATTTATTGTGATCTGAAAAGTAACTTTTTTATATATGAGAACAATTATTCGAGATGCCTTTGATCACCAACATTCACAACCTTCTTCAGCAAAATATTCTATTGACATTTGCATCTGGGTTGGAATTGTGTGCATTTCTTAGTTGATTTGGTACAGACAGACTATTCATTGCATTTATAACTGTTGGAACTGGTTATCCACGCTTCCTAAAATTCTATTTATAAATCCAATTGCTCTTCCTACTTTTTAATTGTACAAATTCTATGGATCGAATCCTATTTTATAAAAACATAAGGACCGAATACTCAATATAGTGCCTTTCCTATTGACTGTGCTTTACCATGTGAATATTCATTTAGTTAACAGAGAATTTTCACAAATTTAAGATTGCATTCTTGTATTTATTATTTAAAATTTTTAGATTTTTGGAAAACATATACATGCCTTTGTGGATATTTTAAGGCTAACCAGGAGATAGTATGCTAGAGATAACTAGCAAGCCATTTACTTAGCCTATTTTCTTGAGTTTTCAGTAACTACTTAATGTGTGGGCTGAACATTGCTCAACAGAATAACTAAACATAAGAATGACAGAAAAGTTAGTTTTAAAATACTTATCCTGACAATTCAGAATAAATACAATCTGTTAAGACCCTTGGTACAAATTTTTTAAAAGACTATTTTCAGAAATCTTGCTTTGTATGGGAAAGCATTAACATATTAGGAATAGAGGAAAGGAGTTCTTTATTCTGATAAACATTTAGAAATAATTTTGGCATTAAAAATGAAGCCATGGTTTGTGTATGGCATAAATAACAATGTAAAATTGTATCTATATATAACTGTCATCTAAGGAATGCTAAAGCAATTGGAAGTTTAGATGTATAATTTCGAAACATGAGGGAAAGAAGCTGCCCACCTTTCTTTCATTAGCATTTATATTGAGAACCCCATACAGTTTGGTTAACACTAATATTGAACACCAATTACAAGTTTGTTGGTTTCCATAGTCTCATGAATGCATATCATGTTGTCTTGGAAACAAAAGCATCTATAAACACAATCATCCCTCATTTAGACTTTGAGAGCAGGAATGGACAATTTCTTGGATTCCAAACTATGCAAACTGTATGTTCATATTCACATTTCCATGGTAACAAGGACACGTTTCCATAACAAGATGAAACCTATAAATCATTTGATTCTTTGAAAGCAAACCATATCTAACTATACTTTTTTTGTTTCTATTCTTCCTAGAACCATAATGACTGATAAATATAAATGAAATCTATGTTTATGAGATGCATATATTATATACTCCATACTTTCACTTATCATCAGAAGACTTTATAAAATTGTAAAATATTTGATGAATCAACAAATTACCTTAAATTCATTGATAAATGTTTACTTTTTATATTTCTGGCTTAATTTAATGTTCACTGTAAAATTAAGATTTATTAAAATAAACTACTAAAAAAAAGGATAAATTATATGAATTAGGCAATAACACTCCCCTTTCAATCATAACTGGTATGAATTTAGTCATGTTTTTATTTATTGTGGTGATTTGAGTGTTTGTCCCCTCCAATGTTGGAATTTAATTGTCATTCTAATAGTAGTAGGAGGTGAAACCATTAAGAAGTGATTAAGCCAGAAGGCTCCATCCACATGGGTGCAATTGGCACCATTATAAAAGGGGGAGTTTGGCCACCTCTGAAGTAGAGTCTGAATGTTGGATCATCATCACTGAGTCAAGTGTTCAGATCCACTTCAGATTACAGAGCACACAGCAGAGGTGCCAATGTTATCCATGAAATCCTAATTAGAGCAATAGATGACCTTTGGCAATAGAAAAGGGCATAATTATAGGGGATAATAAAGATGAATTTTCTATTGGACTTCATATTACTTAATATCTAAGTATTGGTCAAATAATAAATAAATCTCAGTTATCTTGTAATAGGTATGAGTAATCCTTAAATTTTATGTCAAGAAGTCCTTTCTGTTGAGATGAACTCAGGATCCCTCATGGCTCTTTTCCCTTTCCTATGCTGTGGTGCCATTTCTTTTCTTCCAGTGGTCAGGTTCACTAAAAGCAAGTCTCTTTGTGATTGATATTTCTTTGGATTAGGTGATGTCAGCTCAAAATGTAGTTAATAATTGTTTTATTTTTCACTTCCTCTGACTTCTCTCCTTTATGCAGCACTGGGACTTCAGTGGATGCTCCTCTATCTACGGCTATCACATGAATATTCTCTCATCCCAACAAATCAAGTATTTTTGTGACCTCTTGATTATGACTCCTGAATAAAGGTTTTCAATATCTTGATAGTGTCCAACTCAGATAATGCTATTAACTGGTTGCTCCCAACTTTATTCAATAAAGGAAGTGGCACATGTCTAAGTGAATCTGTTTTTTTAAATTTCTTCTTATGGTCATTGTTGTTATTTGCTAGTGGATCATTTTGAACAGATTTTCTCTGGGTTCAACCATGTATCATTTTTTCTCTAGAACAAAACAGGAAGAATGTCTGAAAGTTATAGAAATTTGCATAACTATTGAGAATTCTTTAATAATTATTTTAAAGCTCCAGAGATATGGCTGTGAAAAAAATGACATTAACTTCAATTCCTTGCTAGTTTAATCCTGATGACCATATGTTTTATTTCATTTTAATCAGATAAAATAGGTTATTTTGATTAATTTTTAAATATGAAATCAAACTTGCATTACTGGACTAATCCTTACCTGACTCTGATGCATTACAAGTTATATGCATTACTGGACCTGATTTTTTAAAATTTTGTTTGATCTTACATGTATATTCATGAAGGTTCTTGATCTTTATATTTTTTTCTTAATTTCTTGTAATGTCCTTTACTGATTGTGGTATTAAGTTAATGCTAGCTTCAAAATGAGGTGGAAGCCTCCTCCTTTAATTGGTGGAAGATTTTAAATGAAATTGATATTATTTCTTATTTAAATATTTTGAAAAATGTCTTTTTAAGCTATCTTATATTGAATTCTACTGTGCAAAAATTATTAACTATGATTTCCATGTTTAAGAGATATAGAGCTACTCAGATTACTTTGCTGTCCTTGAGTGGGCTTGGGTCTTTAAATATTTCACAAATTCAACTTTATTAAAGTTATAACATTTTGGCATAATATCTTTCTCTAGGATCTAAAATCAGGCCCATAATTTAATATTTGATAATTCTCATACAACAATCTATTAATTTATCATATCTTCCAGATATCTAGTAAGTATCTCAAACATAATGTGACCCAAATAGATACACAACACTCTTTCAAAACTATTTCTTCCATTGAGTATTTATAACATTAACTAAACAGTCTCTTTTTTAAAATTTCAGAATATTATGGGTGTACAAACACTTTGGTTACCTATATTGCCTTTGCACCTCCCAAGTCAGAACTACAAATGGGCCCATCCCCCAGACAGTGAGCACCACATTCATTAGGTGTTAGTTTACTCATCTCTTCCACCCCCTCACACCTGCCCGACACCCAATGAATGTTACTTCCATATGTGCACATAAATGTTGATCAATTAGTACCAATTTAATGGTGAGTATATGTGGTGCTTGTTTTTCCATTCTTGTGATACTTCACTTTGAAGAATGGGCTCTGGCTCTACCCAGAATAATATAAGAGGTATTAGTTTATCATTTTTTTTTTATGGCTGAGTAGTAATCCATAGTATACATATACCACATTTTATTAATTCACTCATATATTGATGGGCACTTGAATTGTTTCCATATCTTTGTAGTTGTGAATTGTGCTTCTATAAACATTCAAGTACATGTCTTTATTACAGAATGTCTTTTTTTTTCCTTTGGGGAAATACTAGTTTCTTAAACCACAGTTTTATGTGCCATCTTTTAATGCTTTCTCATAATTATTCATATCAAATTATTCAACACATATTATTGTTTTCTCCATCAAAAAATATCTGTAACATCCTATCTCCAATACTATTGTCACTACATAAGTCTTGCTATTCTGGCTTTTCTCTCCCTCTCTATCTCTCTCTGCAGCTCCCATTTTTCTGTTTCTATGTCCTGCTGATTTTAGCCACTTCATCTCCTGTACTACTCGTGTACTTCTACTGTATCTATCTCCTCGATTCAATGGATTGCTAGGCTCAGTTTGAGGTCTATTTCCCTGTTCTGTGGACTGACAACTACTTCTGAACAGTTAGCTGAAGCTCTAGCTCACTTCATTTAATTCTATTTTCTTAGAGATTGTAATTCTATGCAGCCTTTGGGTCTATGCCTGAAAAAATTGGTATATGTGTTTTGTCCAATTTTTAGTTGCTTATGTCAAGAAGACAATTACCATAGAAATTAATCATTCATGGACAGAAGCAGACATTTTACTGTTATTTTCTATATATATATTTTTATGGAATCATATGTTGACAATCCTCTCATTCTCAAATACTTTAAAGATCTTTCTGCCTTCTCATGGCTTGCATTTTCTCTTGTAAGTCTGCCATGATTCTTATTTTGTTCTTTTGTCTGTAATGTATCTTTTTTCTCTTGCTCCTTTTAAGATTTCTATCTTTCTGGTTTTCAGTAATTAATTAGTATGTACCCTCGTGTGGTTGTTTTAGGTTGTTTGAGGTTTGTCAAACTTCTTATATCTGTACATTTATACTTTTAATATCTTTTGAAAATGTGATTATTTCTTCAGATTTATGTTCTCACTTCTACTCCTACTCATCTACTTCTCAGACTTGATCAAAAAATCTTAAGCCTCCCCATATTGCTTTTAGGGTTGCTGAGGCTCTGTTTATTTATGTTTTAGACATTGTCTCTGTCTTTTCTTTTTTTAAAAAAATCAGTTTTTGCTAGACATTCCAGTTACATAATGCATTCTCGTTAAGTTTCTTAAGTACTATTAATCTGATTTAGTGCAATTTTCATTTCAGATATTGTCATTTCATTGCTAAAAGTTTCATTTGATTCTAATTCTTATCTTCCATTTATCTCTTGTTCATGATATCCTTTAAGTACTCAAGAATGCTCTTGTACTTATAACAACTTTTTTCTTTGTTTTGCTTACTTTTTAAAAATCCAGCTTAATTATGGCATAATTGCCAAATATAAATTGCATATGTTTAGCATGTACATGTTTTGCTATATGTCCACAATGTAAAATGTTTGCCACAACCGAATCAATTAATGTATTCATCACCTCACACAGTTACCTTTTTTGTCATGAGATCTACTTTCTCAAGTTTCAAGTGTATAATGTATTATTATTAGCTATAATCACCATGCTGTACATTAGGTTTCCAGTACTTATTCTTCTTATAACTGAAGTTTTGTACCCTTTGGCCAATGTCTTCCCTTTTCTCCCATCTCCTAGCCCCTGGTAATCACCATTCTACTGTTTATTACTATGAGTTTGACTTTTTTTAATTTTTAGATTTCCCATATAAGTAATTTCATGCAATATTTGTCATAAAGTCCTTTTTGGCCTATTTTATCATTGTTGTCTTTTTAGAATCTCTTTCTATCAATTATTTGTTCAACTATTTTATAGATTACATTTCATCTTTTTACATATCTAATAAATTTTTCTTGGTTGCTATGTATTGTGAATTTCATGGTGCTAAATTTATTATATTTCTTGAAAAAGTGGAGATCTTTGTTTGAGCCCACAGATCAGTTATGTGTGGATCATCTAGTCCTTTTGACACTTATTACCCATTACTGTATTACAGCTATCACCCACTAGTAAGACATGGTCTCTATGGAGGTCTTCACTGAAGCATAGTGGATTCCACAAGGACTCTCAATTCTGCTGGTCAGAATTTATATATTTCCTAGCCTTGCATGAGCTTTGGAATATTTTACCTTATAGCATTATGGTTATTATATTTTTTTTTTGCCCAGTCTCATGTAATTTCATGCTATATATATATAGTATGTATATAGAGAGTCTATTTTTTTATTTCAGCATATTATGGGGGTACAAATGTTAAGGTTACATATATTGCCCATGCCTCCCCTCCCACCTCCCACCTGCCCAACACCCGATAAATGTTATTCTATATGTCCACTTAAGTGTTGATCTGTTAATACCAATTTGCTGGTGAGTACATGTTGTGCTTGTTTTTCCATTCTTGAGATACATCACTTAATAGAATTGGTTCCAGCTCCATCCAGGAAAATACAAGAGGTACTATATCACCATTGTTTCTTAAAGCTGAATAGTACTCCATGGTATACATAGTCAGTCACCAACTCAAAGCCCTATCACGTTTCTGGAGCTCTTTCTTAATCCAGCTCTACTCTAGTAGTCTGTACAAATTATAGACACTTCAGCCTTTTGAACTCTAACATGTGTTTTCTAAACTCAAGGTAAAAGCCGTGCTCTGTTTGAGTTCCTTCTCAATGCAACATAAGCTGAAAAGTGTTTCGGTCAGAATCAGAAATTTTAGAGTTCTCCTCTTTTCTCTTTTATTTTCTCAAGGCTCACAGTCTTGTGCTGTCTGTTGTCCAATGTTCAAAGACAGTTGTCTCATATATTTCTCCAAGTCTTCTCATTGTCTTCAAGGCAGTTAAAGTCTAGTTCCAGCTAGTCAAATATGCCCAGAAGTATAAGGACTATTCGCTGTTTTCACTGAAGAATACATATAAACTTTCTGTGATTCATTTTCCTTATCTTTAGAGTTTGGTTAATAATATGTACTTCATAAAGGGTTATTGGCTTTATCTCCAGCTACACTACAGATAAGATACTCTTGAAGCTTTTACTGTTTTGTTTTCCCATAAAAGTGCTCTTTTCTCCAAACTACCAAACTCATTGGTCATTCCAATCATCTTATGAAACTTAAGTACACACATTTGTTTGAACCATTTGCCAACATGCCATAATTAGAATGTGAGTCATAATCATATCATGTCTCACATGTTTTACCACTGTCACAAGTGATCTCACCCATTATTGCTAAGGCTTTTGTTTTCATATTGGTCTGTGCAGCTTGGTCTAACTCATTTCTCCTTTTGCTTGTCCTCTTAAGTCCTTCCACTAGAACTCTAAATATGCATTTGTCAAACTTTTCTCAGTCTGTTTACTAAATATTTTTCCCCAAACCCAGATTTAACTGACCCTTGCAGATTGCTTCTTAACCTATGGAATCATCAGTAGAAGTTGTTTTTATCACAAAATATCCCTACTTAATTTAGTTGTGATAATTGTAATATGTATCCTTCCTATTTTCTATCTCTGTTGTCCAATTCTTTCTTTTTCTTTCTCTTTAACAAAAATCATGCCATATGTTTAAGTTATTCAGAATATTCCCTCCTGCTTTCCTCACCTAATTCCTGGTTACTCCTCATAATTATGTAAAATTGTAGCTCAAGCCTGCTCTAGCTCACTGACCTAAAATTTGGATTATTACTATAACTCCTCTTATTAATGTAACCATTTATCCATATAGCAAAAAAATTCTTCATTCCTATTGAATCTAATTTCTTTCCATGCTTCTTGTCATTTCCTTCATAGTTTCAGTAACATTACACTTTTATGGTTTTCTCTGATAATTTCCTTTCTGGTTCATCTTTCTCTCCTATAAAATTAAATAGCATAGTCCCTCCTTGGATACATTCCAAGATGCCCAATGGATGCTTGAACCAGGCTTATACCAAAGTCTATATTACATATACTATGCATAAATTTTTTTTTCTTCACTGTTTTATGCATAGAAGATTCATTCTTACTGCAGATCTTAGCAAACTCAGCATATGACTTTCTTCCCTCCTTATTATATCAAGAACTTTTGCCTTTGCACTTAAAGGAAACACTTTACAGCTTCTCTTGGGCATATCCAAATCACCAACATCACTACTCTTAAGTGTTGGGACCATTATTGAGTAAAATAAGTGCTACTTGAACGCAAGCACCGCAATACCTTGCCAGTCAATCTGATAATCAAGAGGACTACTAAGTGATTAATGGAAGGGAAGCATGTACAGCATGGATATGCTGGACAAAGGAGTGATTTACGCCCCACAGGATTGTGTGAGATTTCATCACACTACACAGTAAGGGTGTGCAATTTGACACAAATTGTTTATTTCTGGAATTTCCATACAATATTGTTGAGCAGTGGTTTACTGCAGATAACTGAAACTTCAGAAATTGAAATCATGGATAAAGAGGGGCTATTGTATGCCTCAGAGCTTTACTCTCTCAATTTCATTCAGAACCCTGACTTTACACAACACTTCTAGGCTTATTACTATTTAACTATCTAGTCTCAACAAAAATAATGGATATCTAATAAGCATCTCATATTTAACATGACCAAAATACAATTGTCAATTTGCACTAGACTTTTATAAACTATTGTCTTGTCCATCTTTCCCATCTTAATTTATTTATAACATTATATACCCAGTTACTCAAATCATAGATCTGTCATTCCTATTACCCCTTTTCCCATTATTATTCACATCAAAGTATTCAACAAATATTGCCATTTTTCGATAAATTTATATTTTCTTTTTTTTTTTTTTTTTGAGACAGAGTCTCGCTTTGTTGCCCAGGCTACAGTGAGTGCCGTGGTGTCAGCCTAGCTCACAGCAACCTCACACTCCTGGGCTCAAGCAATCCTACTGCCTCAGCCTCCCAAGTAGCTGGGACTATAGGCATGCGTCACCATGCCCGGCTAATTTTTTCTATATATATTAGTTGACCAATTAATTTCTTTCTATTTATAGTAGAGACGGGGTCTCGCTCTTGCTCAGGCTGGTTTCGAACTCCTGACCTTGAGCAATCCACCCGCCTCGGCCTCCCAGAGTGCTAGGATTACAGGCGTGAGTCACCGCGCCTGGCCTGATAAATTTATATTTTCACCTTCTCTTCTGTAACATTAATGCTACCATATAAATGATATTAATCTGAACTACTGAAAATATTTCAAAAAATATTTTGCATTATCTTTTCTTACATTTCAATCTCTACTGTATAACCAAAAGGGTTTTCACTACCTTACATGATGAATATTTTTTTATAGAAACACTGATTAATTTTTTGTCTCTTAGGGAACACAAATTTTCCATTTCTGAATTTCTACATTTGCTTCTCTGTAGTCTGAAGCACATTTTTCTTGACTTTGGGTATAATAAGGTATTTTCTTATTTATTTTTATTTTCACTTTTCTGCTGAAATGTCAGATATTTCACATAGTTTACCTATACTAGTAATGATTTCCCATACTGTTAAACATATTGTCTGTATTTAATTTAAAACACTTATAATCTGATATAATCTGTTATTTGTTTATTAACCTTTTTTCTTTCTCATATTGCTCGTAAGTTTCTTAAAAGAGTAGCACTTGGTCTCTCATGCTTATCTAAGTATTTTTAGAACTTAAAACAATGATTGTAAACAAATAGTTAATATTTTTTGAATAAAATATTAATAAAAATCAATATTGATGAAGGCAATACATTTCTAAATGTCCTGATACAGTGTCTCAATAATTGAAGTTATACCTGATCTAGAGGATCTTAAATACCTGTGTAGCTCCAAACTTCCAACCTTGCTGTTTCTATCAGAAAAGTCTGTACTTCAGACTTTATTTTTCATTATGTGGATTCTCCATATACTTCCCTAGACTCATCTAAAATCCAGGATGATAACTCTTCTCTGAGCTCCAAGTAATAGCTGTTTCTCCATATCCAATTTGTTCCAAGCTTCTCTTTCCAGTTCTGCATACTGCTGTTGATGCTCCATCTTTCTTATATGGACTCTTCTCTCCATGAACTAATAATCTTCCATTGTTGACAACTTTTTCAACTTCTGAATTAATCCTTGTCATAACCTTCTCCTAACGGTGTCTAACTTCTATAACCACCAAGATCATCAGAGAGTTGAATATGCCTTTGTGGACCTGTCTATAAATTTCTGGCTATTTCTGACTATGTATATGGATTAATTTTCTTTTGCCAACCTTGACACATTTTCCTTTATCTGAACACCAGTCCCATGGTTCCAAGTCATAGGTTACTTTTTTGTGATTAAGTCTACCAAAAATATGAGTCAGCACATATATATATATATATATATATATATATATATATATACACAAATTTTTTTCACATATTTTATTAGTTGTTTTAATATTTATACCTTTCCAATACATAGGACACCTAGTTAGAAGTTGTTAGTTTAAATTGAATAAGCTACCACTTACAAAGTATATATATTTTGAGGGATGTAGAAAAGTGCTTGTAATTCAAAGCATTTTTCTATTGGCTTATTATAATATTCAAAATGTTTACATGAAATTCTGCTTCTCATAGAAGTGTAGAGGAGTAACCTGATAAAACATAAATGTGCCATCTGAGAAGGTAAAGTTTTAAATCACCTCCAGCCATTAATCTTGGCTGCTTAGGAACCAGAGGAGGCCTAAAGGTATCTCTCAAGGAGATAGCATTCCTAATATGTGGAAGTAAAAAGTTACTCTAATTCTACTTCCAACTGAGTTAAAATTCTTTTACATTTACTTCCATGAGCAGCAAAACATGCATAATTCTCCATCATCAATGCTAGATAATTAGCATCTATGTGAGACACCTGTTTTATTTTTCTAGATTAAATTAAATCTTTATTATAGTCAAACTTTGGAAAATTATGCTGTTGTTTTTCTAATTTTGAATTTTTAATAGCACATTAACCATTCTAAACTTTAATATTTAATAAATATACAATTTATAATTTTTAAATGTATATCGTTTCACTTGTGTACTTTGGATTCCTAAAAACACCAGCTGATGCTGCCATGTGTTATGAAATTCTGGTACAGGCCCCAGACAACAGTTTTTTCTATTACATTTTTTTGTTAGTCACAACAAAGTAAACTTTCAACAGTGTACCAGCATACTGAGACACTAGAGAGGAAAGGAGAACAAACACTGGGATCCAAACCACATGATGAAAATTCTCTTATACAATTTCCTATTCAGTAAGGGATTTCAGAATTCTTTCTCCACCCCAGGAGAAGCAAATAACCAATGAAAAGTAACTAAAGAGATTTTCATTCCAAAAAATCTGGTTAAGGGAAACTATAGTGTTCTCTGAAAGCTAAAAGTGAAAATTGTATTCCACTACCTCCCAAACTCACAAAATAATAATGCCATTTTTAAGTTAGAATGTCACAATCTGAGGTTGTGCAAGTGTGTGTGTGTGTGTGTGTGTGTGTATGGTTTCAAAACTAATTGCTTAGTAAAAATTTATATAGACCCTATAGTCATCAAATTCATAAGTAGTCTCTGTTGGGATCAATAAATTAACCATTTTGTCTTGTGTAGATCAAACTCTCTATCCATTTGCTTTTGATCTTAGAGTTGGAATACTTTAAAAACAATTTGATAATTTTTAGACATTTCCATTTTTTCTCTTTTCATTTATCAATATAGACAAGTAGATAATATATAACTTTATTTTTTTAATTCTCTGAATTCCTAGAAATATGAAGGTTTAACACATTCAGAAAAGTAGAATTTCCCAGGAGATTTTTTTTATGTTAATTCAAAATATTAAAATATGATGTCCTGAAATGAATAACCATATTGCTATAGCCTTTAGGACTCATTCAACTGGGGTATAACACAAGATAAAGCATTATGGGAAAGATTTATCAAAACACAATTTGATTTTGCTATCTTCTAAACAGTTTGTCTCTGGGGAAAAAAATATTTGTTTGAAGACCTCTATATCAATCCTTCATTAATCATGTCATTCTATTTGTTAATTTTTTTTAATTTTAGGAACACTTGGCTGATTATGATCAAGATTTTTGCTTGGAAAAGGAAAGGCAAGGAAATAAAATTTAAGCCCAATATTTGATTAAGTTGTTTATCTCCAAATGGCATAAATGTTTAATTTGTCCAAATATTGCTGTTTTAGTGCATTTCAATTTCAATGTCATATTGATCTTAATAATATATGCATGTATGTATTTTTTGAAATATATTACTTAAGCTGTCCTACTTCATGGATTAATAAAAATTCATTTTTCTTTGTAGAAATATTATATTGTATAGAACTAAGTAATATGATAAATTGCAGTCCATGGTTAGCAACATATTCTTATTACATATTTATGACATATTGCACGAGACAAATTCTCTTATTCTATTTCCTTTTCAGTAAGGTTTTTAAGAATTATTATTCATTTTTTTCAGGGGAAGTAAATCCTTTGTAGTTATTACTTATTTAATTATAAATTAGAAGCAGAAATAGTTGAACTACATATAACAAGAATTGAAACTCAAACTAGGTTAAGCAAGGGGAATATTCATTGCATGTTTTGCATGGAAGTCCAGGTATTATCAGGAAGTATGATCCACAGTTTAGAACATATTGGTGAGCTCTTTATCACTCTTTGTGTCCTGTCTGTGTCTTACTTCCTTCTGTGCATATGTGTGCTTGTGCTGATCAGTTAGTTCAATTTAATAGCGAGAACATGGGGTGTTTGCTTTCTTATTATTTAGATACTTCACTTATGATAACGGTCTCTTGTTCCATTCAAATTGTTGCAAAAGGACTAACTTATTCTTCATGGCTGAATAGTGTCCCACAGAATAAATATACCACATTTTGTTAATCCACTCATGAACTGAAGGGCACTTGGGTTTTTTCAACATCTATGCAATTGTGAATTGTTCTGCAATAAACATTTGAATACTGGTGTCTTTTTGATAAAATGACTTCTTTTCCTTTGAGTAAATACCCAGTAGTGGGATTGTTGGATCAAATGGTAGGTCTACTTTTAGTTATTTGAGGAATTTCCATTCTGTTTCTCCCACAGGTTGTATTAATTTGCAGTCCCATCAACAATGTATAAGCATTCCTTTCTCTATTCATCAATACTAGAAACTATTATTATTGGAACTTTTAATAACAACCATTCTAATGTGGGTAAGGTGATATCTCATTATGGTTTTAATTTCCATTTCCCTGATGATTAGTGGTGTTGAGCACTTTTTCAAATGTTTGATGGCCGTTTGTCTTGTTTTGAAAAGCTTCTGCTCATCTCCTTTGCCCACTTTTTAATGAGGTTGTTTGATTTTTCTTTTTGATTTGCTTCTTTGTAGATTCTGGTTATTAGCTCTTTATCAGGTGTATAACTTGTGAATATTTACTCCCACTCTGTAGGTTTTCTATTTGCTCTGTTGATTATTTCCTTACCGGTGCAGAAGTTTTTAAATGTAATCAAGTCCTATTTATTTCTTTACTTTTATTGTTGCCATGATTGCCACTGGGGTCCTCTTCATAAATTCTTTGCTAAGCCAATATCTATCTATTAGAATTTTTCCAACATTTTCTCTTAGAATTCTTATGGTTTCATGCCTTACATTTAAGTATTTTATCCACTGTATTAATTCTTGTGAGTGGTGAGAGATATGGATCCTGTTTCATTCTTATGCCTGTGGCTATTCAATTTTCACAGCACCATTTATTGAATAGGGCTTTTTTCCCCAGTGTATATTATTGTCTGCTTTGTCAAAGATCAGTTGGCTCTGTGACAATGGTTTAACATCTGAGTTTTCTATTCTGTTTAATTGGTCAATGTCTATTTTTGTGTCAAACCATGCTGTTTGGGTTACTATAGCCTTGTAGGATAGTTTGAGGTCTGGTAATATTATGGCTCCAAATTTGTTCCTTTTCCTTAAGATTTCTTTGTCTATCTGGGCTCTTTTCAGGTTCCAAACAAAGCGTAGAATTTTTCTAGATCTGTGAAATATGACATTGGTATTTAGATAGGGATTGCATTAAATCTCTAAATGACTTTGGGCAGTATGGACATTTAAAAAATGTCAATTCTACCATTCCATGAGCAAGATATGTTTTCCATTTGTGTGTATCCTCTGTGATTTTTTTTCCTTAGTGTTTCATAGTTCTCTTTGTAGGGATTTTTCACCTCCTTGGTTAAATATATTCCTAGCTATTTTATTTTCTTTTTTCACTATTATGATTGGTATTGAATCTTTAATTTGACTCTCAGCTTGACTATTATTGGTGTATATGAATACTACTGAATGTGTACATTGAATTTATACCCTGAGACTTTGCTGAGTTTATAATCTATTCCAGGATACTCCTGGTGTAATCTTTAGGGTTTTCTAGTATAAAATCATATCATCAGCAAAAACAATAGTTTGACCTCTTCTTTCCTGATTTGGATACCTTTTATTTCTTTGTATTGCCTGATTATTCTGGCTAGGAAGGACTTCCAGCACCATGTTGAATAGAAGTGGTGACAATGCGTGACCAAATCTTGTCCCAGTACTTAATGAGAATGCTATCAACTTTTCTCAACTCAGTATAATGTTGGCTGGGTGTTTGTCATGTATGGCTTTTGTAATTTTGTGATATGTTCCTTCAATGTCTAGTTTGTAGAGGGTTTTTATCATAAAAGTGTGCTAAATTTTGTTGAATGCCTTTTCTGCATCTATTGAGATGATCATATAATCTTTGTTTTTGCTTCTATTTATTTGGTGGATCACATTTATAGATTTATGAATGTTGAACCATCCTTGCATCCTTGGGATGAAGCCCATTGGCTCATGGTGGATTATTTCTTTGATGAACTGTTAAATTTGGTTTGCTAGTTTTTTTATCACGGATTGTTGTGTCTATAATATATTCATAGGGTATTGGTCTGTAGTTTTCTTTCTTTCTTTTTTTTTTTTTTTTTGTAGTGTCCTTTCCTGTCTTTGGTATCAAGATGCTACTGGCTTCAATAGAATGGGCTAAAGAGTATTCCCTTCTCCTCAGTGTTATGGAATAATTTCTGCAGCATGGGTGTCAATTCTTCTTTGGAGGTCTGATAAAATTTGGCTGTGAATTTATCTGGTGGCAGGCTTTTTTTGTTGGAATATTTTTATTTCTGCTTCAATCCAGTTGCTCATCACTGGTCTGTTCAGGAATTCTATTTCTCACTGCTTGAGTCATGTAAGGTTGTATGATTCCAGAAATTTGTCCATTTCCTCCATGTTTTTGAGTTTATGTATATATTTTCATAGTATTCAGAGGTGACATTTTGTATTATGATTCTATGTTGATTTTATATTCTGTAACATTGCCAAATTTGTCTATTAGATTTAAGAAATTTTTTGGTCATGTCTTTAGGTTTTTCTCTATATAAGATCATGTCATTAGCAAACAGGGACAGTTTGACTTCTTGCTTCCCAGTTTTAATATCTTTTATTTATTTTTCTTGCCTAATTTCCTGGTTAGGATTTCTAGTACTATGTTGAATAAGAGTAGTAAAAGTGGGCACCCTTGTGTTATTTCAGTTCTTAGAGGGAAAATTTTTAACTTTTCTTTATTCAGAATGTTGTTGGCTGTGACATTGTCATATATGGGCCTTATTGTGTTTAGATTCATTCCTTTCACATGTGATTTGTTGAGAGTTTTATCAGGAAAGAATGTTTGATTTTATCAATTGATTTTTTGTATTTATTGACATGATCGATCATATGGTTTTTGTCATTTATTCTGTTTATATGATGTATCACATTTATTGATTTATGTATGTTAAAAAATCTTTGCATCCTTGGGATAAATCCAACTTGATCTTGGTTTATTTTTATTTTTAAGTGCTATTGATTTTGGTTTTCTAATCTTTTGTTGAGTATTTTACATATATGTTCACCAGAGATATTGGCCTGCAATTTTCTGTTTTTTTATTTTTGTTTTTTTTTGAGACAGAGTCTCACTCTGTTGCCAGGGATAGAGTGCTGTGGTATCAACCTACTTCACAGTAACCTCAAACTCCTGGGCTCAGGCAATCCTTCTGCCTCAACCTCTCAAGTAGCTGGGACTACAGGCATGTGCCATTATGCTCGGCCCTCAAAATTCTTTACTTGTAGTGTTGGGAGGCATATGTTTGTTGCCAACTCAATAGTTTCCAGTTAGGAATAAAGCTCTGATTCTTTTTCTTTTCTTCTTTTCTTTTCTTTTTTTCTTTGTTACTATTATTAGAACACAATGATGTTGCATTTTCATTGACTTGCCCAATAACTCCTAAAGCAATATCATGCTGATATATGCTATAAAATAGTAATTGAAATGAAGACCACAAATTTTACTAAACCTATAAAAACTACTTAAGTAGGCTTCTAATCATATGCTAAGCATGCAATTTTCAAAGTTTTTACATTAGTTGTAATATATAATGTTGAGTGAATTCAAAGGAAGATACTGACTATGAAGTACTAGGTTAACACACTTCTTATATAATGCTTATTTAGGTACTAGTGATGTGGATTAAAAATCCTCCTCCAACTATTCTACTGTAGCAGGGAGTATTGTATATTATTTAAGCTTTAATTGGGGCAAATTTAAAATACCATATTTATTCTGGCAGTAATTTCACAACAAATGTATGAATTATATGAAATGTCAGGGACATTTTAATCTTTAATAATCTTTGAAGGTTAAATCCCAGAAATTATAATGTGTATAAAGCTGTCCTGCAAACAATAAATATGATTTTAAGTGATACCTATACTATTGTGTGTGCTTGTATTAACTCTGTAGGAAAACAATGGAAAATAAGAAAAGGAGAAACAAAATAGAGCAGAGACAAAAGACAGATTAAAAATAATTATATCAGACACTGCTTGAATGTACATGTATTATATCAAAATTCTTATAATAATGTATTACCTTACACATAGATTTCATGATATACTATAAATCAGTAGCTTTAAAAAACATAAAAATGATATTAGAGCACTTTCAGAATAAAGAAGCAATAAAAACTTAGATAATAGATTTTTCATTAAATATGAAGATTCTCCCAACAAATATTTGATTTATTTATAAAAAAACATTATAAATATCCGGTTTGGTTTTTAAAATAATATATTCATTGTGTTAACATACCCAAAAAATGATTATATATAGCATTTATTTCTAGTTAACTTAATGATTTTTGTCAAAAATGTTCATGTATTCATTACTGAATATCAAATATACAAATCAGATTAGAGCTCTGCATTTTACGATGTAAAACTCAAAGCCTGATCTAAAAGGATAGCTAAAATTAAGTGTGACATGTACATTGCATCTGCAGGAGGGATGAAAATATAATGCTTCAGATGTTACATTAGGAAGAATAAAAGGAATCCCTTTAAAGATTTTTGTGGTTCTAAGTATTTATCAAACTGAATTATATGCATATCATAGAATAAATCTAAAATGTCATCTATAGTAATGAGCATATCCAAATGACATTAATATTTCATTTATAAATAGTAATTGTATAGTGCAAAACATGTCATAATGTGTTTGCAGAAGTATTAAGGCAAGGAAATCAGACATGGAGGCTTATGCAGAGCAGAATACACTAATTATGTCCAGAGATTGTGTATCAACTGTTTGAGCCTACAAATCTATATGGAAAATTTGAGAACTGCTGTCAATTAAAGAAGAGTAAAGAGACTTGTCAATGGAATAGAACATCTAATCTGTACTTCTTCTCCATATAAGAGAAACTGTTGGGACAATCTCAAATTATGGATAAGGTCTACAGATTAAGTATTGTGCCAATGTTAACTTCGTTCTGTTGATAATTATATAGTTACCTAAGAGAGTGTCCTTTTTTTTTTTTAAGAACTACACACTAATGACATATTACTATTTTGGAAATCTATCCTTTACCCAAATTAATGGAATATTATTATTCTTGTAGCTTTTCAGTAAATCTGAAATTATTTTCAACAAAACATTAAAAATTTAATTTTCAATTTCAAAGTTTTAAAAATAATTCTATCAGAATTCTTTCACTTTTAACTCAGCCAACCACATATCTCCTACACAGAGAACAAATTGATAAAATTGCTTATTAATAAAATGGCATAATATTTGTAAACATACATAGCACAGAATTTTCCATCTCTTATTGCCACAGGAATAACTGGTGAAGAATTAAATAGGTAATTGATATCACAGAGGATAATACTTTGAGTCGCAGTTCAGAGAATTAAGTTCAAATTCACATTATGCCACTTCCTAGCTATGTATCTATAAACAAATTACTAAACCTATTTATATCTTAGTTTCTAATTTTTTAAATGTGGGTTTTAATGTTAGCTAACTCATAGAACCCCACAACATCTCAAATATAACATTGCAAATTAAAATGAGACATTCTACCAGTCGCAGACAGCCTAATGACTCACATGCTAAGCAGTAAATCATATGTGCCAGGAAGAATGTTAATAATATAGCTATAATATCCCAAACTCCTGATATACATGCCCTTTGGGGGAACTTATGAATATGATGGAATATAATTCCCATGATTGTGTTACATTATATGGAAAGAGTGTAGGGATCTTGCAAAAGTAATTAGGGTATCAAATCAGTTGATTTTTAGTTAATCCAAATCATAGATTATCCTAAGCAGACCTCACATAGACAAAAGCTTTGAAAGAGGGATTGGGACATTCAGGAAGAGAGTGATTCTTCTGCTGGCTTTCAAGAAGTAAGCTGCCACTTTCACAAGAACCTGTGAGATGGTCACATGGCTACAAATGCCTCTAGGAGCTGAGAGGGGTCCCAGACAAGAGCCAGCAAGAAAATGGGGACCTCAATCTTACAATTGCAAGGAATTTAGTTTTTCCAACAACTACAGCATCTTGGAAGAGGAACCTAAGATCAGGAAGGAACAAATCCCAGACAAAAACATAATTTTATTATTGGGAGATACAAAGAAGAGGACCCAGCTAAGTTCTGCCCAGACTCCTGATGCACAGAAACTGTAACATAATAAACATATGTTATTTCAAATTGCAAAAACAAAAAGTTTTGTTCCACATCATAAACAAATAACATATACACATTGCCATTATAACTATATCAACTTTACACGAGAGCACTAAAAATTTTACTGACACTATGATGTTCTTTTTCATACTGAAACTACATCTAGTATTTAGCTTAAATGTTTTTACAATATAAAAACTATTCTTTTATATATTTAAAATTTTGATTGTTCACTTATTCCATTCTACTATTAATGATATTTTTCATGGCTGCTAAATATGAAATCCACCACAGAACCAAATTTTAGGTGTCAACAATTTATTACTAAAAATGGTTTAAAAAAAAGAAGTATATTTTTTCTGGAACAATATCATGGTTATGGAATTAGTTAAAAGTTAACAAGTCGTCTTTATTTACTTGGTATCATGTACCACAATTGCAGATGACCATGAATGTAAATAGTATACTTTGAACCATATTAAAAATTATTGTTTATAAAAAAATCTTATCAGACTTTACTTGTTGGAACAGTTTTATATTTATAAAAATTGGAGAAGAGAGTACAGATTTTGAAGTGTCCTCTATTATTAACATCTTACATTAATATGGTGCAATTGATATAGTTATTGAACCAATATTAAAACATTATAATTAATTGAATTCCATGGTTTATTTAGATTAGATTATTTTAGATTTTACTTCATACCCTTTTCTGTTGCAAGATCCCCTCCAGAGAATCACATTATATTACATCTAGTTGTCACATTTCTTTAGGCTTGTTTTGAATGTGGCACATTCTTCATTTCCCTGTTTTTCATAATCATTCATGTTTCAAGAAGTACTCAGGTATTTTGTAGAAGGACAAATTGGGATTTGTCTCCTATTTTTCTCATAATAAGACTGGGGGTAAAATGACATTCTCATTATATCTTATCAAGCATATATATTATTGACATATTATAATTTATGACTGTTGATGTTGCTATACATGTATACTAGGCTGCAACAATTAAGTAAGTGGATGGCAGATGGTGGGAGCCAGGTTGTTCACCGCTGGAGTGGGAGTTTACAGATAAGCAAAGGGAGAAAACGAATGATTGATGCAGTAATGGATTGGAGACATCATTATAAACTCAAGTTTAGCTTAATATAAATACAGGTGGTTACAAATAGAAATACTTGTAGATGTGTGTATATATGCAAATTGATATAACACAGTTTTTGAATTTTAATGGATATGTAATATTTGTACTTTTTTGTGAGGTACATATGATGTTACACACATGGAATATGTAATGATCATGTGAGGGTATTTAGGGTATCTATCACAAGTATTTATAATTTCCATGTGTTAGGAAAATGTCAAGTTCTCTCTTCTAGCTATTTTGAAATATACAATACATTGTTGTTAATTATAGTCACCTTTCTCTGCTATAAAATATTACAAAATATTTATTTTATCTAACTGTATATTTGTAGTCATTAACCAACCTCTCTTTACCTACCAACCCCCCAACACTCATCTCAGTCTATGATAATTATCATTCTCCAGTCTACTTTCATGAGATCAAAAATTTTTTGTCTCTTGGGAGGCCGAGGCGGGCGGATTGCTCAAGGTCAGGAGTTCGAAACCAGCCTGAGCAAGAGCGAGACCCCGTCTCTACTATAAATAGAAAGAAATTAATTGGCCAACTGATATATATATAAAAAAATTAGCCGGGCATAGTGGCGCATGCCTGTAGTCCCAGCTACTCGGGAGGCTGAGGCAGAAGGATCACTGGAGCCCAGGAGTTTGAGGTTGCTGTGAGCTAGGCTGACACCACGGCACTCACTCTAGCCTGGACAACAAAGCGAGACTCTGTCTCAAAAAAAAAAAAAAAAATTTTTTTTGTCTCCCACATATGACTGAGAACATGTGATATTTGTCTTTCTGTGTCTCACTTATTTTCCTTAACATACTGACCTCTAGTTCCATCCATGTTGCTGCAAATGGTAGTATTTTATTTTTTTATGGCCACATATAATAGTATTCCAATGTGTATATATACCATTTTCTTCATCCATGTATCCATTAATGAACACATAGATGGATTCCATGTCTTTGCCATTGTAGATAGTGCTGCGAAAACAAACAAACAAACAAAACAAAATGGGATTGCAGGTATCCCTTTGAAATACTGATTTCCTTTTCTTGAATTATACCCAATAGTGGAATTGCTAAATCATATGGCAGTTCTATTCAGTTTTTTGAGAAATCTCCATGTTGTTTTCCATAATGACCATACTAATTGGCTTTCCTAGCACCGGTGTAAAAGAGTTCCCTTTTCTCTTCATCCTTGTCAACATCCTTTTGTTTTGTTTTGTTTTTGTCTTTTCAGTGATAGTCATTCTAACTAAGATAAGATGATACTTCATCATGGTTTTGCTTTGCATTTCTATGATGGTTAGTGATTTTGAGCAGTTTTCATATATCTGTTGGCCATTTGTATGTCATCTTTTGAGAAATATCTATTCAGATCTTTTGTCCATTTTTTAATGAGTTTGTTTTTTTTGTTGGTGTTGTTGTTGTTTTTTGCAGTTGTTTGTGTTCCTTGTATATTCTGGATATTAGTTCCTTGTCTGATGAATATTTTGAAAATCATTTCTCCCATTCAACAGACTGTATCTTCACTCTATTGATTCTTTCATTTGCAGCCCAGAAGCTTTTTATTTAATGTAATTCTATTTGTCTATTTATGTATTTGTAGTCTATGCTTTTGGTGTCTTAGCCACAAAATCTTTGTCTAGACCAAGTCCTGTTGTGTTTCTCTTATATTTTCTTACCATTATTTTATATTTTGGTCTATTATGTTTAGATCTTTAATCCATTTTGAGTTGCTTTTTGAATATTGTGATATATAGGGATCTCATTACATTCTTCTACATATGGCTATCCAGTTTTTCCAGCATGATTCATTGAAAAGGGTGTCCTTTCCCCAGTGTAAGCTCTTGGTGCCTTTGTCGAAAATTAATTAGCTGTAAATATGTAGATTTATGTTTGGGTTCTCTATCCTGTTCTTTTGATCCATGTGTCTGTTTTTAAGGCAGTATCATGCTATTTTGTTTACTATATCAGTGTTGTATTTTTAAAGTCAGATAGTTTGATGTCTCCAACTTAGCTCTTTTTGCTCAGGATTACATAAACTATCTGGGCCTTTTTTTGGTTTCATATAAATTTTGGAATTATTTTCTTCTATTTCTGTAAAAGTGACATTGAGGTTTTGATAGGGATTGCATTTAATCTATAGATTGTTTTGGGTTATATGGTCATTTTAACAATATTAATTCCTTTGATCCATGAGCATAGAGTATTTTTCCATTTGTTTGTGTTCTCTTTAATTTCTAGTTTTATACTTTTCCCTGCAGGATATTTCACTTCCTTGGTTAAATTTATTCTAGGTGATTTTTTGTAGGTATTGTAAATATGATTGCTTTATAGATTTGGTTTTTTTAACTATTTTATTATGAATATATAGAAATGCTATGGTTTTTGTATGCTTAGCTTTTTTCGTAACCTCACAACTTTACTGAATTTTTTCCATCAGATCTCAGAGTTTTTTGGCAGAAACTTTAGATTTTTCTATATATAGGATCTGGTCATTTGTTAAGAGGGATAATATGACTTTCTCTTTTATAATGTTGATGTTTTTTACTTCTGTCTTTCATCTAATTGCTCTCTCTAGGACTTCCAGTACTAAGTTGAATAGGAGTGTGGAAAATTGGCATCCTTGCCTTGTTTCAGTTCTTATAGGAAAGGCTTTAGCTTTTCCTCATTCAATACGATGTTAGCTGTGGGTTTGGCATATATGGCCTTTATTATGTTGAATTATATTTCTTCTATGACTATTTATAGACAGTTTTTATCATGAAAGGATGTTGAATTTTATCAAATGATTTTGTGTGTGTATAGAGCTGATTATATGGTTTTTGTTCTTCATTCTATTGATGTGCTGTATCATATTTATTGATCTGTTTATGTTGAACCATCCATCCTGTATCCCTTGGGATAAATCCTGCTTCGTTATTTTGGAATAGTTTGAAGCAAGCTGGTGCTAGTTCTCTATAAGTTTGATAATATTTGACAGTGAAGTCGTCTAGTCCTGCAATTTTCTTTTTTGGGAGATTTCTTATTATAGATTCAATCTTATTACTTTTTATTGGTCTATTCAGGTTTTTTATTTCTTCCCAATTCAATCTTGGTAAGTTGGATGTATTTAGGAATTTATCCATTTCCTCCATATTTTCCAGTTTGTTAGCAAAGAGTAAGTGTCTCTGATGGTCTTTTGCATTTCTGTAGTATCAGTTATACTGTCTCCCTTTTTATTTCTAATTTTGTTAATTTGGGTCATTGTTTTTTTTTTCTTTGCTAGTCTAACTAGAAGTTTATCAATTTTCTTTATCCTTTCAAAAAGGCAACTTTTTATTTCATTAATTCTTCGTTTTATTTTGTGATTGTGATTGTGATTTACTCAGTAGCTCAAGCTATGGCTGTTAGTGGAGGTTGTAATGAGGTTTTTCTAGGAATGAGGACAACATGTGGGGAGTCCTTAGGCCCTAGTAGTGGCAGTGGCAGGCTGAGCATGCCTATTTTGGGTCCCCTGGCAGTGTAAATAGGCACTGCTTTTAGTGGGTCCAAGGGGGCTGATTCTTGTGTCTCTAGACAGTTTGCTAAGGTGCCAGTAGTGGCAGCAGTGAGACAGGATGGTGGGTGGGTCCTCAGTTCCCTGGGTAGTGTGCCTGGTGTGGTTGGCAGGACAACCTTGGGGTTCCCAAGCAGCATGGCTTGTGTTAGCAATGGCTATGATTGACTAGGAAAGCTAGTTTCCAGACCCCCAGGTGTTACATGATGGTGGTTGCTGGATGTGATGATAGTGGCAGGTTGGGTGTGGCCAAGGCCAGGCCCCTGAGAGGGGTACACAAATTCCAGTGCTGGTAGATAGGCCAGGACCAACCCCAAGTCCCCAAGTGGTATGCTGGAGCACTGAAGGAAGTGGTGCCAAACCCAGTGGGCCTGTTTTAGGTCCCCCATTGATCCACACCAGCAGGCACAGACTATATTGGGAAGGATAAAATGATTCCCAGGCCTCCTGTTGGAGTGCTCAAATGGTAATAGCAGTGGTGATCAGCAGTAGCTCATCTTCAGGTTGCATACGAGTGCACTGTGTCCTGCTGCTGGTGATGGCAAGCTTGCTGCTAGTTGCAGCATCCTCAGGTAGGCAGATTTTAGGCTCTAAGGAGCATGTCCTTTGGCCTCAGAGGTAGCCACTGTGACTATAGCAGCAGCTGCTGCAGAAAGAGCCACTTCTCAGGTTAATGAAAGTGCATAGTAGCCCTGCTGCTGGGGTGCACAATCACTGCCAGTAGTGCACATTTTAGTCTCTAGCAGAAGCAGAAGTAGTGGCTGCAGGTGAGGAGAATCAGGCCTCAGGGCACCTGCATGTATGCTGTGGCCTTGTTGTTGGGAGAACAGGGTTGCTGTCAGTGACAGCAACTCCAGGCATGGGGGTTTCAGACTCTGGGGAGCAGGCATGCTGCCAGGTGCAGCCTTCCTGGTGCTCTGCCCTGCCCATTTTCTGGAGGAAGGACACTATGAGTGCTAGAGTGTCAGAGACTCTGCTGCTCTGCTGGATCCAGCTGGCATTGCACTGATGCAGCTCTTCGGGTGGACACGGGAGGATGTTATTGGGGCCCTAGGGATATGAAGTGCGGAGGCTGTTGGGCCCCAGGACAGGATGCTGTCTGTTTGGGGCTGGACTCTCAAAATGGCACCATGCTGTGCTTCCTTAGTACTTGGGGAGGGATGAGACCTAGCATGAGCTCCCTCTCAGGAACAATGTCACCATGCAGTCTCAAGGACGTTCCCTATAGTCGTCTCAGTGCCCATGAGGGTCAAGGAGCTATCCTCTTGCTAGTGTTGCAGGAGTCTGCAGTGGGAATATGGATCACTGGAGATCACTCATTCACCCTTTCTTCATACTTGTGAGCCTCTCTAGGGTCTCAGAAGATCCCAGCTGAGATGGTAACATGACTTCCTTCTCCTTGCATGCCTTTGATGTTTCCTAGCACTTCTTTGTGGAATTCCAGCATTCTCTCTTAGATGCTGTACTTGAAGTGGTTCTATTTTGGTTCTTCTTTCTGGGGGAGGCAAGTGCCAGATATCTCTACTCAGACATCTGAAAGTCCTCTGGCAACATAATTTTTGTTCTGTTAGCAGAGAAGGCCAAAAACAGAATCAACAACAACCACAACAGTAACGACATCCCAGTGGCAATGAACACATCTCACACTCATTTCTTGTTTTCTCATACCATTCTCCAATAAAAGGAAGCAAGACTCCTGGTAGAAAATGCTAAGTCTATGAATGGGCAGACAATATACAAGATGAGCATCTTGTAGTGCTAGACAGTAATAAGGTGCACAAATGTAAACACACACCCCACACTGATAGAGGCATGAATAAAGCATCCATGAAGGAGCCAACTGAGTGAGCACCCAGTATTCAGTCCAAGCTAAACAATTGAGAAAGTTTAAACTAACAATATAACGCAAAGTATAAAATAAATATCCACGGGCCCATATGAAGTTTAATAAATGACTGAATAAATCAATAAATTGAGAGAAAAAGACAAATTTTCCATGCAAAAGTATTTGTAATAATGTATGTAGATATTCCATCCTCAAAGTGGGGAAATATAACTCCTCTCTCCCCTTCCTTAGTTGTGGGCTGGTTATAATGACTTTCAAAGTGTAGGGAGTGAAAGGTGAGAGTGGAGGGGGAGTTACTTTACCCCACCAGCCTATAATAGTATCTGAAAGTTATTATGAGCACAGTGGGTGCCAAAGTTGTTGGCATATCTAGTCAGAAGATAAACCCGATTATTAGAATTGAGAATGGGGACCTGAAAGGACTTATAAAAGATTATATTGTAAGGTTCTGTCTTTCTAGAGATTTTTGCCACATTTTGGAGAGGGCAGGGGAATAAAATATAATTATTCAATTAACATATATTATCTAAATAATAATTTGGAGTTACTTAAGTTTATACTAATTCATACAAATAATTATGGAGACAATGAAAGGAATACATACAACTTGTTTCCTAGTATTATGTACCTTTATCTTATTATTTTAGTGCTGTTTAAATTTAGTGGTTAACAGATTGCCTTGCATCTATAGATGTTTAATAAATAATTTTTCATTTGATTTGATTATGATTTCATAGAGCACAAATAATACTTTAAAGTGGTTCTTCATTTTGGCATATTATTTTCTGCCCTTTGAAAATGGAGATTTATGTATATGACAATTGCATAATTTTAAATGATACTGCTGTTGATGAAAACCCAGTAGGTTTTTCAAGAAAAAAAAAATGGAAAAACTATCTTCTTTACCAATTAAAAATCAAGAGAATAAGGATGATAATAAGCCTCCTGAGACACTTGTCTTTTGTATCTTTGATAAATACATGATTATAAGGACAAATTATATGAGTAGCAATAATTTCCCTGTAATGTGATCATTAAAAGACATCCCTACTGTAATATATCAGTATTAATTGGGGAAAGATGATGATTTTACTGGCATCTTCCAGTCGTTATCCATATTTCAATACTTCATGAATGGCTGAATATTCCTAATGAAGTGATTATTTTTTTAAAGATTTTCAGTGCAATGATCTTAATAGGGTTGCTTATTTTAAAACTGGAAAAAAGTAAAAGAATAGAATTAGATTTTGGTAATTAAGACTATTTGAGAAAGATATTTGGGGAGAGTGAAACAAATATTAACTTTTACTTATTTTTGGATGTGGAAAGACTTTAGCATTTACTATAATTATGCTGTGTAATATGTGTTGCATTATGAAAGCAAAATCAATCTATAACAATGAATGTGTTCTAAATCTTTGATCCAAATTTGAGAATATAATCTCTTAAATATGATATTCAAATAGATATTCAAAATGCCCAATAATGTACTTCCTAAAAATGCCTCTCCCAATCCTATATTTTCTAATGATTATGACTTCTTGCTTGTATAATTTATTTAATGCCCGTGTACATTTTTTTTCTCACCTGTGAAATGAAAGCTGCAGTATTTCTACTATTTGGATTTTTCATTTATTTTATTTCAAAATTTAAGGTGGTACAACAGTTTCTGTTGCATGGATATCTTGTATAATGCTTAAGTGGGGGCTTTTAGTGAGCCCATCAGCAGAATAGGGTTCATTCTAGGGTACATTACCTGAGAGGTAAAGTTTTTACCCTTCACTACCTCACAGCCTCCCTCCTTCTTAGTTTCCAAAGTCATTTACATCTCTTTGTGCCCTTGTGTGCACATCATTTAGCTCTCAATTACTAAAGAGTACATGTAGTGTTTGCTTTTCCAATCCTGAGATACTTCACTGACAATAATGGTCTCCAATTCCATCCAATTTGCTGCAAAAGACATTCTGTCATTCCTTTTTATAGCTGAGTAGTACTCTGTGGTGAGTGTGTCTGTGTGTATGCGTGTGTGTGTGTGCATACTATATTTTCTTTATACACTTATGAATTGTAGGGCACTTGAGTTGAGTCCACATCTTTGCAATTGTGAATTATGCTGTGATAACCATTCTAGTGCAGGTGTCTTTTTGATAAAATAACTTCTTTTCTTTGGGATAGATATGTACTAGTGGGATTGCTGGTAAGTCTACTTTTATTTCTTTATGGAATCTACATACTGTTTTCCAAAGAGGTTGTACTAATTTGCAGTCCCACCAATAGTGCATAAGCATTCCTTTCTCTCTGTATTCCTGCCAGCATCTATTGTTTGTTGACTTTTTAATAATAGTCATGCTAACAGAGTAAGGTGGTAGCCATCTCATTGTTGTTTTAATTTTCATTTCCCTGATGATTAGTGAGGCAATGTTGAGCATATTGAGTATATTTCTTGGCTACTTGTCTATGATTAGTGAGGCAATGTTGAGCATATTGAATATATTTCTTGGCTATTTGTCTATCTTCTTTTGAAAAACTTCTGTTCATATCTTTTACACACTTTTTAATGATGTTGTTTTCTTCTTGCTTTGAGTTCTTTGTAGATTCTAGATATTAGCTCTTAATCAGATTAAAAGTTTTGTGAATATTTTCTCCCATTCTGTAGATTGTCTTTTAACTATGTTGATTATTTCTTTTGATATGAAGAATCTTTATTTTAATTAACTCTCATTTGTTTATTTTTCTTGTTACTGTATTTGCCTTTGAGTTCTTATAAATTAATTGCCTAGGCCAATGTCTACATAATTTTTGCCAACAATTTTCTCAAACTGAGAAAGATTATTATTCTCTTCCATTTTTCCCATATGTTTATTAACTTTTCACATCTAACTTCTTCATTCCCACCTCCACTGCCTTAAATTGGATCTTTCCACTCTATATTTTGGTGATTACAGCATCTCTTTACTGTCATCAATCTATTCCCCTGCTCCATTTCCAATTATTAATAGTAGATTACACTGCCTACATTGTTATAACAGAAAATAAAATTGGCCATTCCACTGTATCTCTAACTAACTGATCAAATTATATTGTTCTGATGATAGAATTTTAAATAATATTTTTATGCCTTAAATTGGCATCATGTTCAGTAGGGGCATATAGCCAGACGACTGTATGAGTCCCAACAGTGTACTAAAAATAGAACTAAAATACATTTAACTGCAGGTCAATGAGCAAAATCTCATATGGTAATTAGATAGACCCTTTATTGCTGACGGGACCCAATTTTCATCCTAATGGAGTCTGTATTGCTTAGCTTTGACAGATTCCTCACTCTATAGAGGTTTCCTTAGTAATTTGCATTGGTAGCCTTCTCATGAAACAAAGGAGAAAATAACAGGTGCCTAATAGACTTATTTTCAGTCTTGACCTTGTAAGTCTACTTTGTATGGCTTGTTTATTAGTTTGTTATTAAAACAATTTGTGAGTAACTGCAATCTAACTTGATTCTCCTTTCTCATCTGCATTTGAAACTGAGCCAGGTTTAATATGCACCTCCTCATAGACTTTCAAAACCTTACTCCAGCTAACTTTTCATTGCTATCTCTCTATCATGTCACTAACATATCCAATACAAAATTTTCTAAATTGCTAAGACACCATTGAAACTTTTTGTTCCTCCATTTGTAACATTCAATTCTTTGACAAATTCTTCCTTTGATTATATGTAAATTCCAAATGAGGAACCTGGTTCCCACTATCCATTCCAGTATACATTTATAACAGCATCAGAATTGTTAACAAGATAGTTTGAAGGAGCAGATACACTTTACAGAGAAATAAAGAATGTTTAGGAGTATACCTCCTCTGAGAAATAATTTTGTTTCACTTCTCATTATTAAAATTACCTTTTTCTCCCTAACATAGAAGACTTTCACTAGAGCGGTCATTGTTAAGGTTTATTTTTCAAATATGAAAATCTAAAATTGCAATTCTCATGCTTGATTTTGTAAAACAAATGCATAAATTCATAAATGTAAATCAGAGAAAGTGATAATTTCCAAGTAACACTTCTTAGAGAACTATGAACATGACATCACAGATCAACATTTGCTGTGTTTAAATATAAAATTTACCTGTACATGACACTCAAAACTAACTAGGATTGATGCAGGAAATTAATAAAGCTTACATTAACAGTGTATATGCTTTTTAAAAAAGTATCATTGGCCTTCCATAGCTATGTGTTCTACATCTGTGAACTCAACCAACCATGGATCAAAACTATTTTAAAAAATTGGGTTTGCACTGAATATAGAAGACATTTTTTTCTTGTCTTTATTCCCTAAACAAAAGGTATAAAAGCTATTTACATGGCATTTGTATTGTGTTAGTTATTATAAGTAATCTAGAGATGGTTTAAAATATACAGGAGGATATACATAGGTTATATACAAATATAAGGACATTTAATATCAGGGACTTGAGCATCCTTGGGTTTCAATAACCACAGGAGCTCCCAGTACCAATACCTCAGAGATATTGAAAGATAAATGTGGTATTAACAAAAAAATCCTCAACACATTACTGAAAGTCAAATGTAAGGAATATATTCAGAATATAGGCAAAACTCCACTTCCATTTTCAATGGGCAGTCTGTTCTCTAGGTCACCCTCAATGTCCACCCCCCAACCCTGGTACCTCTATGTTGTCCCCACTCTTTATTCCTCTGATGATCTGGCATATTAGTTTTCTATTACTACATAAATTACCATAAGTCCACAGCTTAAATAACAAAACTTTATTAACCTACAGGGTCCAAGTGTCAGGAGTCTGAGTTTGGGTTATCTAGTGTCTTACAAGGTTATTAAGGTTTGACTCAAGGTGTCAACTGAGCTGTATTCTTTTCTGGAAATCAGGGTCTGCTTTAAAAATCACATGACTGCTATTTCAGTTCCTTGTGATTGTAGGACTAACGCTGCCATTCTATTTCCCACTGTCTCTCTCAGCTCTCTCAGAGGACAAACACAATGTCTTGCCACATTCCCTCATCTGTAGGCTCTTTCATGCTTTGAATCTCTTCAGGAAGAGCTCTCTCTCACCTGAGGGAGTCAGCCCCACAGGATAATCTGCCTTTATATTTACTCAACTAATTTGGATAATAATTACATCTGAAAAATTCCTTCCTCCATTAAGAAAAAGGAACATACACTGGAAAGTCAAAATCTGAGACCATTTTAGAGTTCTGCCTACTATAAATGTATTAGCATTATAACTACGAGCTTTTTTTCTTTAAATTTTTTCTACCGTAAAATCAAGCATAAAATAATGATAATGGGAAATTATCCATGGAAATTTTCCATAATTTCATTTTTATTATGATATATGTTTTATTAAACAAAGCTGGTGAATAGAGCATGTTGTTTTTATTTATTTTATTTATTTTTGCTTTCAGAATTTAACAGGTAAGCAGCAGTGTTGCATTCAGAATAAACAGGATACTTTATATAAAACAACTAAACAGTATCTGCTACAAATAAATTATTCTGTGTGTCATTTCTCTAGAACTGCCACATCCCTATTGCTGTTGTCAACTACAGTTAAGAAATTGGTGCTTGGTTAAGAAATTTGCTTGAGCAAGCAAAGAATCTACTCTTTAAAAGCATAATATTGTAAGAAAATTATAACATTAGATTTGCTTCCAGATATGTACCTGTACCTGATATGATCCTAGAAAATTGCTTACTGATTTTACCACAAACATACATAAAGTGCTGTGGAAGCCTTCAGAATCAGATTGGAAATATGTCACTGGCTTTCCTGGATCTCCAGCTAGCAGGTGGCAAGTCATGGGACATCTCAGCCTCTATAATTAAGTGAGGTCATTGATTGGGAAAGAATGAGATCCTGTAAGTTGAGATAGACACGTCTGTTATGACTCTGTAGAAGCTGAGGACGTTGACTCCTTAAATTCTGTTAAACCTTCTTTGTCAGTAGAGAGGCCTTGCCATTGCCAGTGAAAGTGGCTTCCCCACACCCAGTAGAATCCATCCAAAAGAGAATAACTCTACAATTAAATCATAATTTCAATACCAATTTCACAGTAAAAATTTGTAATAATTCATTAATATCATCTATTATTCAGTATTCAGACTTCTAATTATCTCATAAAAATGACTTATTTGTTTTTGCAATTAATTGTATTTTTTTAATCAATATCCAAATATGGTCACAATCTTTAGGTTTCCCTTCCATCTTGCTTTTCTTCCTATTACACATTTGTTGAATAAACAGGGCTGTTTCCATATGGTTTACCACTGTCTATATTTTGCTGATTGAATCTTGTATGGTTGTTCTGACCTCTCTATTCCTATAACTGAGAGTTTGGGCAAGATTACCTTATAAGTGGTTATAGGTTTTACTATCATGGACATCCAATGTCTTGTTTCTTACTATTATTATTACATATTATACCAATATTTTTACTATACACTCAATGTTAGAGAGAATTATAAAGAAATATTTTTTAAAAACTTGGATCATATGCTTTTTTAACTTCCATTTAAAAATATATTGCATATAAATTTCCATATCGATAAAAACGTATCTATAATATCCATTTTTCTGGCTCTATGGAAATTATGGCTCAGGAAAATGGTACCTAAAAGAAAAGTAATATTTTTAATATGGCTATTGCTGTTCATAATAAAACCCTTTGTTCCTGACTCAGGTATGTTAGTTGTGTCTTCTGCCAGCATCTGTGCCTGTGGAAGCCCAACTTGAGCTTGAAAATACAGTAAATTCTCAGATCCTTCTCAGTCCTTGACAATTTTTTCTTGTTTCTAGAGATATTTTGATCTGGAGCCACGCAAACTCCTATTTCGTCAGTGCTGAAAGGCTGAGCAACTTCTGTTTGGCTATTTAGAGATTTGTAATTTAAATATTAGCTTTCTTCTACCTGAAGTTTCAAATCTAGTAAATATTTTTTAGAGAAAAAAATGTGTGATTGAGACAGATACCCTACCACTAGTGGAAATTTTCCTTATAAAAATAGAATGTTTATGGAAAACTTTATTCTATATTTCAGAAATTTCTAGTCCACCCCTCCAGCTTTCTGGGCTACCTTGGAACTCTGGAATTATCTGATGGTAAAAACCAACCAACAAACAAAAGGTAAGTTTTGGGCTTCTTCATATTCAATCTTCATGCTGGGCTGCATGACAGTGAAAGTATCACTGATTTCTGATTTCTCTCTCTCTCTCTTTTTTTTTCCTGTGACACCTCCAATCTTTACCTCATGTCTACAATTAGTATATAACCCTAAGCAAAAAAATGACCTGGATGGACAGCCCACCAAGAATTAATCCTTCTTCTTGCAATTTTAATTAGTTAAGTATTCATTGATTACACAGTTCTCTGATATCTTCAAAAATACAATGTCTCTTCATTGTTTTGCTTTTGTCTAGCTGTAACAACAGGGTCGTAGGCCTGCCAGGATCCATTCCCTACTACTCAGAAGAATTCTGATCAAGAGCCATGAAAACCCTATTTTTATTTGTGCCTCACCTGTGCTTACGTGAGTCAATAAGAATAGAGCCAATAACCTATTTGAATGAAGTGAATATTGAAATTGAACAGAGGAAAATTTGAGCTTATTACATCATAGAAAATAATCTTTACTCCAATAACTATCTTTGCACCTATATCTTAGTTCATGCTTATGCCTATTTTTTTTACCTATGATAAATTTCAGAAGTAAAATTTTTGAATTGAAATTTTGCTTTAGGCTTTGATATCTATTTTCGTATTACACATGCCCAAGAAATATGTGCTAATTTATATTTCCAGTTTTAATAAATTATTTAAGAGATATGTATTTCCTATTATCTTTCAGGCACCATCCTGGAAGCTTCTGAAAGTGTATACTACCATTCAGCCTCACCTTGCACTGGTTATCAACTTGTCTGAGTCTAGTGAGACTGAACATTCCCTTACACAAGTTACATCAGTCTCATCAAGTCTCTGGGCTTTTTACTTACAGATAGGCAGCAAGAGTGAATAGAAGTCTAGGATTCATTGTGAGCTCATCTCTCCAGACTCAGGAAAGCTCTCTAGGGCAGAGCCTGTGCCCAACTTGCACCACAGCTAAGAAACCCTGGAAAGCAGTCCACCCTGGGTTTTATATTCTAGGGACACCTGATATTCTGGGCTAAAGTGTCCTTTTTCTAGTAGAAAACTGAAACTGATCCTAGGCTCTTTTAGGCAACCACTCCCAGGTCTTTTCTCAGGAAATTACATTCCTAGTATATTCTACAGTTATTCTTGGAAACTACAAGAGAGGAAGGGGGAGAATTGGATTAGTCCAAAGCTACCTGAAAAATTGCTCTGTATATATATGTATGATTTTTTGGTCATCAAACCATAGGTAGCCATAATAGGGCCTTAGTATAGGACTCTAAAAGACCCTTTGGATGCATTATCTAACAGAGTTATTAAAAGGGGATTTATATTGTTTACCATAGAGTTTGGTAGAATTGGAGACTATTCTCCTAAATAAAGTCTCTCAAGAATGGAAAAACAAATACCACATGTACTCACTATTAAATTTGAATTAACCAAAGAGCACACATCAGCACAGAGGGAAGTAAAACTCAGTGGAAATTAATCAAGGAAGAGAAGGCTGGAGTGGAGAGGAATAAACCAACCCAATAGGTAATATGAAAATTATTTGAGTGATGGGCATGCCTATAGCTAGGACTAAAACATTACAAAATTGATCCATATAACCTAAAACATTTGTAACCCCTTAATATTTTGAAATTTAAAATTAAAAAACATATTTTATAAGTTGACACTGAAAAGCAAACAAAAAAGTGGATTTATGGGATCAGTACTTGTGAAAGAGATTATACTCATGGTTTTGAGGAAGAATTGCTATTGTTCCCTGATATCTATTCTCACTTTTTCTGTGAAGAATTGGAGAATATTAATAATTTTTAGCAGAGAAAGTAGTCACTGGCCTTAACAGCTACGTTTATCAGTCTTTCTGACCGCAATGTTATAATTTAAAGTAGTGTATGCCATTTCTAGCAAAAGTCCATAAAAGGAACACCTCTATCTCCTCCCCTAACTCCATAGATGGAATACAAAGTGATGACTACGGGGCAAACAACTATTTTATTTCAGTGGCAGTATACTTTGACAGAACATCAGAAAGGAACATACTCCTTCATGGTGTAGAACTGTTGAATAAGCCCTAGACTGATATCCTACAGACTTCGTTTATGTGAGAGACAATCAGACTTCTGCCTTATTAACCTAGAATTTGCTTGGTATTTCTATAGTTTGCAACTAAATTTAATCTCATATGATATTATGAATTTTACTTTGTGAGTTATAACACTTTTGGGGTGGAGATCATGTTCTGATCCTATCCTGGGGATGGGTAACTGCTAAGAGCAAAGCCTACCCAAACTATAATAGCCATCTATATGTTAAAAACAGAATCAAATGAACAAACACAAAGGAATAACAATAATAATAATGATAACTTAATCAATCTTATATTATTTAAAGAAATCAAGTCTTCCATTTTACACAAAAATGTTTTGACTATTACAACTTTCTGTTAGTTAAAATAGTTTAGTTTCAGTTCTGAATGCTAAAATGTCTTCGGGCATTTTTTTTTTTAATTTACAAAAGTAAGTTTTCTAAGCTTTTTAATTTCTGAATAGTGTTTTCTATTGCCTTGACACATGAAATGTACTAAATTCATGTCAGTACCAATTAATTATGGACCAAGCATTTTCTAAGCATTTTATGAACATCAGCTCATTAAATCATCACAAGGACACCATTTGTCTCATTTTACAGAGGAGGAAACAGATGAACTGAGAAGTTATTTGAATTGCTCCACATCATAACTTATATATGACAAGGAAAGGATTTGAATCCAGTATATATGGCTCAAGGGGCCACACTTAATCATTATGCTATACATTTTCTTCTTAAATTTGTTATTGAAGCAGAGATGTCTGAAATGTAGCCTGCTATTTTGTCATGTATGCTTCTCAGATGTTTTTCTTATACATAATTTGTTCAAAAATGATGCCACAGGTTTGTCTCTATTGAGTGTTTTCTGGCATGCAGTAAGTAAGTTAACTGACAACTGACTTCATCTATATCTTTGATATGCATTCTATTTCTTTAGATTGACATCTTATTTAGTACACTTATTTTCTATATCATTTCACCATTTTTTGTCATCTAGATCTTCCATGTTACTTATCATTTTCATCAGTGTAATTTTTCTACATTCTCTGCATTTTATGCAAACACCACAAGTTTTCCTGATCTCTACTGATTTGCTTTTTCCTAACATCAACTCTACCACTTTTTTGCTAGTTTTAACTTTTTTCCTATATTTAAGTTATTATAGTCTTTCTTTTCCTGTCAATTAATTTATATTTTATCTTCTATTTCCATACTGCCTTCTCTTTGCTATTTAATTCTTATCTTTCATAAAAGCCACTTATTTCCATAGTCTAATAGAGATGCTAAAGAGTTTCCTATGTTTTATTTTGGATCTTATAGTGGATGTGGATCATTTTCAGGGACTTGTTTTTACTCTGACTTGTCCAATTTTGTTTTCCTAGTTCTTGCTTTTACAATAAATAAATAGGCAGCTTTATCATCATTTACTAAAATGAAAGCTTGAAATAGATGATAGGCATATTTTTCAAAAGGCCATTCTAGGTCTTTATTTATCAGTTTCACAAATGGGAAGCACAGCTCCTAGTCCAAATCTCTGTTTGTAGAAACCTACATTTTTAAATGTTTCACTATTCAGGGAATGGGATGCTTTTATTCTCACTTCTTATATTTTAGTACTTTAAGTTAAATACAGTTCATGATATATAAAAATTAATCGCATGTACTTTTACAAAAGACATTTTTGCTATTTCTAAAAATGTATATACTATTTTACTTATAAGAATTCAAAAAGCAGTGTATTTGTTGATTAGATGTTGATTGCCTTAAAAAAATCCAACCTATGAACTATAAAGAGAATGGATTATAACTGAGAGATCAAGAATGTTGGGAAACTATTTTGAAACACACTGGAGCAGTCCTGAAAAAAAAATGGTATTGATTTGGACTTCAGTGGTAGCAATATAGATGAGGAGATTTTGAGCTATTTCCAACATATTTTGGAGATAAAACAAATTGGAATTATTGCGGGAATTGAAGGAAAGAGAGATTGTAGATAACTCTTGGGCCTGAAGTGGTGCAATTCACTAACAGAAAATAGGTTAAGAGTTGGATGGGCATGGAATCAAGATTTTTTTTTCCTATTACATATTAGGCAGCACAATTAGATATTTGAGTTTGGATTTCAGTAAAATGGGTAATGATATAAATGGGCTGTATACTGGACTATTGTGATGAAATCTTTACTTCCTTCCTCTAGCTATATGACATAGTAGCATAGGTGAATTAAATACTCCTAACCCAATGACTCTGGACTTGGTCAATATGCTCTGCTGTGGCCAGTGGAAAATTATGGAAGGTGATATAATCAAACACTTTCCTGATCGAAGTTGTTACTTTGCTATCATCCATCAAAGGATAATCCCCTGAGTAGCTGTCAGTTCGGTCAGTTCAAGGAGAATGAAGAATATATGGAGCAAGCCTGGATGAAGCACAGACTGGACTCAAGTTAAACTGGTTCAAGTAGAGCTACAGCTAAGTGCAGACTCACTGCAGAAATAAACACTTGGTGGGCTTTGTGGTTAATTTTTCTGCAGTTATTGCAGAGGATATCAGGCAAATACAGGAGCAATGGGCTTATAATGGTAGTTAGAGTCAAAATGTGGGATTAGGACATCTAGGCATAGAGAAAAGAGAAGATAAGACTAGAGAGTTTGAGACAAATCCTTGGGTATCCAAGTATTTTGAGGTTAAATTAATTGAGGGAGTAACAAAAAAAGACAGAGATTGGTTAATTTTGTATGTATCTAAAACACTAGGAAAGTAAGAAAGAGAGAGTTAAATGCATTGAATACTGCTGAAAGGTAAAACAAGTTTACACTAAAGAATTGTTTTCTTATATTTAGTAACATGGAACACAGAAGAGCATCACACAATATATCCCCCCCCCCAAAAGATGGCTTGAATGTTCTCTAGAATATGTAGTGCTTGTCTCTTTGAGTTTAAAATTGATCAAGTAAGAATAAAATATCTTTCTGACTTTTTTCAAGGTATATAAGTCTCAAGCAGTGAAACATAGGCATATGGTATGCTGAAGTGTAGGTAGTTTTCTTTTTCTCTTTTTCTCCTAATTTATCATGTCATTTTCATTAGTGCTACTCAAAAAATCTTACTATATATATGGAAATTAATTAGTTAAGCAAAGGTTAAGTAGTCAAAATTGTATTATACATGGAATTAAATTTTTCTCTGTCTCTTCATGAATATTTTACTGAGAAATAGGAGATATTTGATCTAATAGTATAGTTTTCAATTTATGATCTCTCTGAAAGCATTTATAAATTTTTCTAGTTTATATGTCTTTTTTCCTTCTGAAAAAACAAATTACTCATTTCATAATGTAAAATAATTTTAAAATTTGTGTTTATAAATGAATATTCTATTTCTCTGAACTATACTATGGTAATAAAAAAAAATCAATAAGGTCCAGGCATGGCGGCTCATGCCTGAAATCCCAGCACTTTCAGAGGTTGAGGTAGGAAGATCACTTGAGGCCAGGAGTTCAAGATCAGCCTGGACAACAAAGTGATACCTCATCTTTACAAAAATAAGAAAATATAGGTGGGCGTGGTGGCATACACCTGTAGTCCTAGCTATGTGGGAGGCAAAGGCAGGAGGATGACCTGAACCCAGTAGTTCAATGCTGCGGTGAGCTGTGATTGAGTTACAGCATTACAGCTTGGGCAACAGCAGAATAAGACACTTTCTCAAAAAACAAGCAAATAAAACATTAACTGACTGTGCAGAAGCTTTTTAATTTGATCAGGTCCCATTTATTTATTTTTGTTGTTGCTGTAATTGCTTTGGGGGTCCTCTTCATAAATTCTTTGCCTAGGCTGATGTCTATAAGAATTTTACCAACATTTTATTTGAGAATTCTTAAGGTTTTATGTCTTATATTTAAGTCTGTTATCCATCATGAGTTGATTTTAGTGAGAGATGAGAGGTGGGGATCCAGTTTCAATTTCTGTATGTGGTTATCCAGTTTTCCCAGTACCATTTATTGAATAGAGATTACTTTCCCCAGTGTATATTTTTGTCTGCTTTGTCAAAAATTAGATGACAATATGAAGAAGGTTTTATATATGGGTTCTAAGTCCTGTTCCCAAAGGTCTATATCTCTGTTCTTATGCCAATGCTATGCTGTTTTGGTTACTATAGCCTTGTAGTAATCATGAGTCTGATAGACTGATGCCTCCCAATTTGTTCTTTTTGCTTAAGATTGCTTTGGCTACACAGATCTTCTCTGGTTCTACATGAAGAGTAGAATTTTTTTTCTAGAGATAGAAAAGAAAACTATCATTAGAGCTAATAAACAACCTACAATATGAGAGCAAATGTTAGCATACTCCACTTCTGATAAAGGGCTAATAACTAGAATCTATATAGAACTTAATAAAATTAACAAGAAAAAATATAACAACCCCATTAAGAGGGCAAAGGCATGAACAGAGACTTTTTAAAAGAAGACATAATAATGGCCAAAAAACGTTTAAAAAGAATGCTCAACATCTCTAATCATCTGGGAAATGCAAATCAAAACCACAATGAGATATCACTTATCTCCAGTGAGAATGGCCTTTATCAAAAAGTCCCAAAACAATAAATGTGGGCATGGATGCAGAGAGATAGGAACACATATACACTGCTGGTGGGACCGCAAGCTAGTACAACCTCTGTGGAAATTAATATGGAGATGCCTCAAAGAGCTAATAATAGAACTATCATTTGATCTAGCAATTCCATTACTAGGCATCTACGCAAAGGAAAAAAAAAGTCTATAAAAAAATACATCTACACTAGAATGTTTATAGCCATGTAATTCACAGCTGCAAAGATGTGTAAACAACCCAAGTGCCCATCAATACATGAGTGGATTAATAAAATACTGTATATGTATACCATGGAATATTACTCAACCACAAAAAACAATGTGACTAGCACCTCTGATATTATCCTGGATACAGCTGAAGCCCATCTTCAACGTGTCACAAGAATGGAAAAACAAGCACCACATTACTTGCCATCAAATTGGTACTAACTGATCAACACTAAGGTGCTCACATGGAAGTAATATTGATCAGGTATCCGTCTGGTGGGAGGGGGTTGTAGGGATGGATAAACTCACAACTAATGGGTGTGGAGAGCACTATATGGGGGAAGGGCATGCTTGTAACTATGGCTTGGGCAAGACAAATGCATTATTTGTAACCAAAATGTTTGTAGCCCCATAATATTCTGAAATTAAAAATAAATAAAAAATAAAAATAAAAATTTCACTGGAATTCAAGGTCTTTAAAAAAGGTAAAGAAATCAATAAGGATTTATAGGTTAAGAGGTGATTTTTATTTCCACAATTTCAGTCACAGAATTTTAATCAAATTATTTTAAAATTTTAAGTATTTAATTCATTTCCACTATCAGGTTTCTTAAGTCTTAATTAATTTTCTTGTTTCTTGATAATTATATTTCCTTTTATCTTCTACTCAACCTAATTTTTTAGCTACTTCTCTCTGTGCTTGTTTGTCTTCTATTTTCTTGTTTGTCTTCTCTTTCCCTTCCTGCCTCCTTTCTTTCTCTCTCTCTCTCTCTCTCTACACACACACACACACACACACACACACACACGCACACACACACAAGCCCCAAAACATTTCTATGTATGTCTTTTAACAGAGTAAAATTACAAAGGTGATTTATAGATTCTTGGGAAGTGTGGCAGATATTTTATAATAGCATGGACTTTAATCATAAACTTTTTATTACTGATAAATTATTATTTCTGAAAAAACTCTACTGTGGGAAATTTTCCTGAAAAATCAGTTAAGTATCATGTTTTTTTCTTACATTATCTTAGTATAGACCAAAAAGAAAACAAACAAACAACAAAAACACTTATCACTCCTGCAAGCTTCCTTGATTTCATCATGTGTGAAGGCAATTTTCTTTTGCTATTTATTGTACTTGGAGTAGCAAAAGGGGAATTTATAAAAAATTTTGCGCTATAGAAAAGTACAATTTTTAACTTCTATTGGATATGTTCTATTCTTTGGTTATGGTTTGTATTATGAAATATTTATTTTCAGAAAGCATTGTCAATTCATATTTATATAGTCTTTTACATTATTAATGGAATGGGAGAGAAAATAAGCTAAAATTGTACAATTTGGTAGGCTTGTTTTTGTCTATTGCTTTTGTATAGCCATATCTAAATCTTAAGTATGTAATTAAAAATATCAGTGTTCATATTGGAGGAAACAATAAGACGCAGCATTTCAATTGGTAGTACTAGGTTTTTCATTATCACAAGGAATTGCGCATCTTTGTCTTCTCCAGGTGGTTTAACAGATTATTTATGTCCCATCTTCTGCCACCCCCATCACCATTTTATTACTTTTTAAGCTATATTTAGTAGAGATGTTTGACCTGAAAGAATTCTGACTTACAGCTATTTCTTAAATGAATTGTTATAAATAAAGAAGCAGAGATTCAAACAAAACATAAAAGACTTACTCAAGGCTGATTATTCCTTTGTGTGTTCCGATACAAACACGATGGGACTTAAAAGCTTGGCTTTTATTGACCATGTTGCCATTCTTTATTTATTGTTTTCTTAGCTTTTCCTCATGATAAGTTCACATATCCATTGAAGTCAATATCAGGTGTAGATTAAGCCTAAGTGACTGATTTTGGTTTGAATTCCTGAGAATACTGTTATCTACTGAATTAACATTAAATGACCCTTGAAACAGGTTTTTTCCTAAATCTGGTAACCAAGTTTTCTGGTAACTGGAAAGCCTGTACCAAATTCCTGGGTTCCGGTTCCTTCCTGTCTGAGACTGAATCTCAGCCTGCCTATTAGACTTTTCTATCACGACTAATTCTTGCACCTGACCCTCAGTCTCTCAGTAAGTCCTTCCCTCTTCTTACACTCCATTCTCTGCTTGAAGAGGTACTGGATGCAAAATTGAAAAGATGCAGTTCAAGTTCCCTGGCATCTATGTTCCATATTAACTATTATGGAGATACCCAACTACTTGTGTACTCAACACTAGAATACACATCCCACATGTAATGAATTAATAAATGTATTAATTGTTATTGGAGATAAAGATACACATTCCTCTATTACTACCTTTTACAAAATCAATTTTCTGGCCATCCTCAACTTCAGTTTAAGAATATTAACTTCTCTAAACTCTCCATCCTTGCCTTGTCTTATTTATCTGGCTTATACTGAGTACTGCCTATTATTTAATACTCTTTACAGCAATATCCTTACAGTACTATACAGTAAAAAAAAAAAAAGTCCTAAGGTAATATAGAGTTTAATAAAATCACTGCACTGTCCAAGCCTCAAGCTATCCTTAATTATTTAGTATTCCTTTCAACATATTTTAACTACAATATTAATAATAGTGAATATAAATATTGATATTTCTTAAAAATTAAGGTATATATTTCTAAAATAAATATATGGGGTACTTAATAAATTAATTTAAACAAAAAATAACATTTTCTACTTTATCTTTACTAATATACCCCATGGAAAAAGTCAAACATTGTTTTCCTAATTGAAATTAATTCCTAATAATTCCTTTTCTCTGAAGGAAATTCCCTCACATATTTTTAATTTTTTCTGATATTTTAGGGATTATTAATTGCATCACTGGGGTGCCACAACACATATCTAAATCCATTTTTTTTTACTCTAGATGTTAAAGAATAATAAAAGCTGTCAGATATCATGTATAAAGAAATTTTTGAGAAAAGTCAAATTTCATTTGGTGTTCCATCTACTGAGATGGTTGTCTTCATTACTCAACAAGTCAGTTCTATAAATTTTGAATTGGACATTTTCTCAAACTTGGTGTAACAACTGGGCAGAAATTATTCAAATAATGCTTTCAAGTATGTGAATTTATCACTGTGACTTAAAGTTTAATCATGGATTCACGTTTGTTGAAAAAAAGGAATATGACAATTACATTTGTATATTTTAGATTACATTATCAAGGCATTTAAACCAAAACCATGTGTTCAAACGCTTAAGAAATACTGCTCCAGATGATGCATGTAGTAAGTTCTGCAATAGAAAATTGAAAAAAAGAATTAACCACAATATATTTTGATTTGATTGCTTCTTACCACCTTTGTAAAAGCTGGTTTATTTGATTTTTAATCTTTTATATAGAATAAAGCATTTATGGGTTTTATAACCCTACATAGAATGGAAATATTCTAGGATGATTCTTGAAATTCAAGGTTCTGTGCTTTCAGTTCAAAGTTATATAAGCAGTAGAATGTAAATTTTTATTTTAAAAATGCAAAATTCTGTCATCTGAGGTTGGCAATAATAGAAACCAATAATAATAATTCTTAAAAAAAATGAATTTAAAGACAAGTGATTTTTTTAAACAAAGGATGAAACAGTAACTATGGTTTAGGCTTAATTCACTTTTATTTATTTTTTTTTTTACACAGCTATACCACTCACATAAAAGTGAAAACCAGATTCATATGTTATTAAAGTAAATAGCATGAACTTATGGCTACATTGAAGATGTATGAAAGGTCTAGTCATTTTTAATGTTATATTGTCTTATTTTCCAACAATACATCTACTACCTCTACCAAGAAAGTCTAGAAGATGACACAGAAATGGACTACACAATATTTACAATAAGCTAATATTCTCAAAATATCCTTTCTGTGATACCTAAAAAAAAAGTTAGAATGATGAAACACATAAGCCAAGCATTTTTGTTTCTTTGTTTTTATTCACACTTTATTATATGGAGACAGTCAGACACTTGATAAAGTTGAAATCCAATTTTCTTGGAAAAAATGATACTCATTCATTCTTCTTTAACAATTTTTTTTTCATCTTGATCATAGGAATATATAAAATTGTAAATGAATTCCAATGAATAACCATATACTATAGTGAATAGAATTTGTATTTTATAGACCTCATGTCTTAGGAAAAAAGAAAGCAAGGAAGAAAGAAAGAGATGAACATAAACAAAAAATAGAAAGGATGATGGAAAGAAGACTGTAGGTGAGGAAAATAAATGGTGAAAGCATATTTTTGAAAATTTGATTTAACCCAGCAGATTGGAGCCTGGGAAGATTTGCAATCCTAGATAAATTTCAGCTTTATTGATGATTCAGGTTTTGGTATTCACTGATTGTTAATCTACTGTCTCATAACTGAGGCATGGATTTAACAAGAAGTTACTTTGTTGAATATTAGTAATGTAGCAGTCACAAACCTGGTTCTTAAGAAACTTACAATCTGATTAGAGAGAAAACTACAATATATGATACTTAGATAATAAATTATCAAAATACATAATCGCATGTAATTTTATAAAGTATAGGCCAGAGTTCTTTAGGAAGTTGGGTAAAAGCAAGATCATCATAGTTTTGGATATGTGATGAGCTTAATAATGGCTCCCAAAGATAACCAGGTCCTAATCTCTGAAAGACGTGTATGTTCCCTTGTATGGAAAAAGGGACTTTGCAGATGTGACTAAATTGTGAATGTTGGGGTGGATGGATAGATTATACTGGATTATCTCGGTTGGTTCTAAATGTAGTCATAAGTATTGTTTTAAGAGGAAGGTAGAGGAGATACAGTATAGGAAGAATGTGACAATGCAAGCAACAGGAAAAAGGCAATGTGGTGTGGTGAGGGGCCATTAGCCAAAAAATAAGGACAACCTCCAGAAACTTGAAAAGTGAGGAAACTTCTTCTCTCCAAGAACCCCCGAAAGGAGTGAATCTCTGCCAATGCCTTAATTTTGACCCAGTGAAACTGATTTAAGATTTCCCACCTCAAAAGCTGTAAGAGAATAAATGTGGGTTGTTTTAAGCTACCTAATCAGTGATAATTTGTCACAGCAGTAAGGGTATGTTCCTGAATTCATTTTTCATATATTCGTTAACAGCTATGTGTTACTAACTCCAGCACTGCTCCACAACACTAGTGATGAAGAAGTCGTCTGCAAACATGAAGCTTATCTGTTTCTGTGAAGTATGAGTGATCCCATAAATCAATAAGCCTATTTCAGAGATTTTTAAGTATTATGAAAATTAGAACAGAATAAGAAAGAACAACTTTTAAGAGAATGAAATACAAGCTACATACTTAAGGAAAATATTTTCAAATCACATAATTGACAAAAACATTTATCCACCATGAATAAGGACCATGGTGGTCCTCTTACACCTAAGGAAATAAGAAAAACAGTTGGAAATACACAAAATACTTGAACAGACACTTTATCAAAAAAGATGTAAGAATGGTACACCAGATTCTCAACATATTCAGCATTTAAGGAGATACAAATTACAACCATAATCAGACACCACTAGATTCAGATAAGAATAGCTAAAATTAAAAAAAATAATAAATTAAAAAAACCCAATAGTAATGGCAATACCAAATATTAGTGAGAATGCAGAGCAATTGGAAATCTCATTATTACTGTACATTACTATACTGATGGGAATATAAAATGATACACCTACTCTAAAAAACTGTTTGATAATTTATTACAAATTTAAACATACAGATACCATATAACAGAGCCATACAAATTCTAGGTGTTTGAGATAATGAAAACATTTCTGCATAAAAATCTGTATATAAATATTTATAGTGCCTTTATTCATGATTGCAAAAATTGCAAAGAACACAAATGTCCTTCAGTAGGTAAATAAGATGTAAACAGGGGCATATGCATGCAATGGAATACTACTCATGAATAAAAAAGGAAAATACTATTAATACCAATAAGAACTTGAATGAATCTCAAATCCAGTATGCTAAGCAAACAAAAATCCATCTCAAAATGTTACATACTATTAATAGTTGATTTCATTTAAATGACATTCTTGTAGAGAATGATAGTGATGATGAACAGTCAGTGAATGCCTGTGGTTCAAGATGAGGGGAGTGTGTGACTACAAAGGAATAAAAAGTGTGAGGAAGTTTTATGGAATTTTGGAGCAGTTTTATATCCTGAATCTAGTTGTGGCTACACAAATCTAAACATGTTAAAATCTATAGAATGTTTATCAAAAGGACAAAATCAAGTAAATTTTATTGCAAATCAATTTAAGTTTATTTTAAAATACAATTTAAAAAATGCTACTCTGGATTTTCTAATGTTCATCAAAATTATAGTAAAATAATAGTGGTAAGTATAAGGCTGACCAAGTGAGATAGAATGGTCAGGGAAAGGATTCTAAGGAGATGAAATCTTATCACAAACTTGGTTGACAAGAAAAGTCAACTATGTGAGGATCTTGGACTAATGTTTTGTAGGCATGGTTATAGCAGCAAAGAGTGGAGGCAGGGATGAGTTTGGTGTCTCTGGAAGAGGTAAAAGAATAATGTGGGTAGAATATAGTGGAAGTAGGAAAGACTGTGGCACTAGCATGAAGTCAGAAAATGATTAGTCAAGAAACTTCCACTGAACAGGTGGGGCATTTATTTTATTTTATTTTTTTAATTTTTTTTTATTTCAGCATATTATGGGGGTACAAATGTTAAGGTTACGTATATTACCCATGCTCACCCTTGCCCCTCCCACCCACCCAACACTGGATAAATGTTATTCCTATATGTCCACTTAAGTGTTGATCCGTTAATACCAATTTGCTGGTGAGTACATGTGGTGCTTGTTTTTCCATTCTTGAGATACATCACTTAGTAGAATGGGTTCCAGCTCTATCCAGGAAAATACAAGAGGTGCTATATCACCATTGTTTCTTAAAGCTGAATAGTACTCCATGATGTATATATACCACATTTTATTAATCCACTCATGTATTGATGGGCACCTGGGTTGTTTCCATACCTTTGCAATTGTGAATTGTGCTGCTATAAACATTCGAGTGCAGGTGTCTCATTTTTAGAGTGTCATTTGATCTTTTGGGTAGATGCCCAGTAGTGGAATTGCTGGATCAAATGGTAGATCTACTTGTATGGCTTTAAGGTATCTCCATATTACTTTCCACAGAGGCTGAACTAGTTTGCAGTCCCACCAGCAGTGTAGGAGTGTTCCTCTCCGCATCCACACCAACATTAATTGTATGGGGACTTTTGATAAAAGCCATTCTTATTGGAGATAAGTGATATCTCATTGCAGTTTTGATTTGCATTTCCCTGATGATTAGAGATGTTGAGCATTTTTTCATATGTTTGTTGACCTTTATTCTGTCTTATTTTGAAAAATTTCTGTTCATGTCCTTTGCCCACTTTTTGATAGGGTTGTCTGATTTTTTCTTGCTGATTTTCCTGAGTTCTAAATAAATTCTTGTGATTAGCCCTTTATCGGATGTGTTATTTTTAAATTTATTTATTTATTGTTTAGAATTGGTATTTTATTTATTTTTATTGTTAAATTTTGTCTATTTTCTTTTTATATTAGTAGACTTAGGGAGTAAAAGGTGAATTTCATTTCAAGTATATATTGTATAGTGATGGAGTCTAGGCTTTTGGTAGTGTACATTGTACCACATAGGTAATTTTCATCCATCGTCCCCTCCCACTTTCCCTCCTTGTGAGTTTCCAATTTCTATTATACCATGCTGTGTGCCCTGTGTAGCCATAGTTTAGCTCCCACTTATAAGTGAGAATATTTAGGATTTATTTTTCTTTTTCTGAGTTACTTCACTTAGGACAATGGCTTCCAATTTCATCCACGTTGCTCCAAAAGACGTTATTTTATTCTTATCACTGAGTAGTATTCCATGGTATATACATCACCTTTTCTTATCCACTTGTCAATTGATGGACACTTAGGTTGATTATATATCTTTGCTATTGTGAATTGTGTTATGAAAAAACATATGAGTACAGATATTATTTTGATTTAAAGATTTCTTTTCCTCTGGTAGATATCTGGTAGTGGAATTGCAGGATCAAATGGTAGATCTACTTTTTGTTCTTTGAGAAATTTCCATACTGATCTCAGTGGTGGTTGTACTAATTTTCATTCCCACCAGTTGTGTATAAGTGTTTTCTCTCACCACATTCATGACAACATCTATTCTTTTTTGGCTTTTTAATAATGGCCATTTTGATTGGAAAAAGATGTTATTTCATTGTGATTTTAATTTGCATTTCTCTGATGATTAGTGATGTTGAGCTTTTTTTCATAATTTTGTTGCCCATCTGTATATCTTCTTTTCAACAATGCCTGTTAATGTCATTTGCCAATTTTTTTAATGATGTTGTTTGTTTCTTGCTGAGTTGTTTGAGTTCCTTATAGATTCTAGATATTAGTCCTCTGTCAGGCACATTATTTGTGAGTAATTTCTCCCATTCTGCAGGCTGTATATTTACTATTTTGATTGTTTGGTGGACCTTAAGTAATGGAAATAACACAAGAATTGAAGAAAGAATTTTTTTAAGTTAAAAAACCTTTTAATATTCTCCCTTCCCCAAAACTCTCTATTCTCAACTGTTTAAGTACTCTTCCAGAGTCACTGACTTGGCAAGAAACCTACACTGCCCTATTGGCTTTTTCCTTCTTCCCTCCCCTTCATTTCTTATTATCTTTATATGTTATTTTTTATATTTTAATTTACGTTTTTATTTATTTCTTCTATGTCACCAGAATTAAAATGCAAATACTTTGAAAATAAGAGTGCATCTAAGTTGTACTTGTAGGCTGGTGACCTATAGGATAGTGTTGTAGGCATAGTAAGTGTTTAATGGGTATTGGTCAAATTTTGTCTCTTTGCTTCTAAGCATTTTCATATAATGCACATACTGTAAATAAAATAAAATAAAATAAAGTTTTCTTCAAATAATTATAATAATAGATTGGAAAATATAAATAAGTTTCTAATATACTTTGTCTTTATTTCAGTAATGTTTTCTTCACTTCAACATGAGTAACAAAGTTACTGAGATAATTAAAAAGATAATTAAAAATGATTCTATAAAAAATGTCGAACAGCCATGGATATATATTTAGATTAGAAAAGAGAAGGTTAAGGGGATAATTGATACCTGTTTTCAAGTGTACTACACTTGATTATAAGGATCATGTTGACCATGTTTTTTTAAATTTATAAAGGTCACGACAAGGGTAAAATTATCATAAGTTGTTGCAATAAGTTGTTGCTAATTGAGCATAAAAAAGAAAAAAAATTAACCATGATGGTAATTAATTATTCAAGCAAGTTATAATGGGGATAGTAGAATTTGAATCCCAGAATATGAATAAAAACATATGTATATTCTTAAATTATTTATATCTTAAAGCAAAAGTCTAGTACAAATTAATCCCTTTAAGATTGTAATTTCTCTATCAGAGAAAAAGAAAACTTCCTTTAAGTTAGAAATTCCTTGTGAAATTAATGATGTTTATTAATATAACAAAACTCAGAATTTGTAAAATTAAAGGCAGATAATTTATATTAGGATCATTTTTTAAGCAAATACAACAATATTTCTGAGAGTATTTTCTAAATAAATTGAAAGGAGATAAAATGTTAACTTTATAGCAGTCTCTACTTTTTTTTTCTGAATTTTACCTTTTTATTTTTTAATTGTTATATAAATATATATGTATTTATTATGTACAGTATGATGTTTTGAAGTATGTATGCATCATGAAATGTCCAACTTTAAGTAACATACACAGTACCTCACAGAGTTATCATTTTTGTGTAAGAATACTTTATTCTCAGGGTTTTTCAAGAATATGATATATTGTTATGAACTATTTCTCTTCTATATTTTATTCCTTGCAAATAAATCTTTTGTCTCCATAAGCAAAAGGACAATATTTTATGTCTCTTAATTCATCTCAGAATTTAGCACACATTTTGATACAGAAAGGATAATTACATTGGATTACATGTCTTAAGGCCATTTGCATATGCCAGATGATCAATAGAAATTTATCAAAAACATTCAATCATTATTGCAGGTGATGTCAGGTGTATATAAAAGTACAATACAATGACCACTTTGTCAAAAAAATAGATAAAAATGTATAGGATATGATTACTGATGTTAAAGACTCATTTCCTAAGAGTTTATGTTATTAGATGTAAGGTTACATATTAGGTCTTCTGGCCCAGGGAGGTCAGCAGTAGTTGAGCAGCTGTGCAAGACTTCATTTATTGATTTATTAATCAAGTATGATTCAGGTTTTACCTGTTTCATTTTCTTCTGGTCTGGGAGTTACAGTTGTAGAAACCTAGCCTCTGCAAAGAAGATGAAATTGATGTACCATGATGGTACTGCAGACAGAGTGAAAAAATGTAAAAGCATATACAGTGCTGTGATTTCAGGATGTCTTGATAAGTGCTGAAGGTCACCAGAAATATGATTGACTGGGCACAATAGCACCATTTTGCAAAGCAGCAAGAGAACGTTACCTCAGACACAGAAAAAATATGTTGGAGCAACTCTCATTACATTATTAAAATGTAATGAATGGTTGGGCATAGTGGCTCATTCTTGTAATCCCATACTTTTGACAGTTAGAAGTGGGAGGATCACTTGAGTCCAGGAGTTCAAGGTTACAGTGATTGTCCCACTGTACCCCACTCTGGGTGACAGATAGAGACCCTGTCTCTAAGAAAATAATAATAACAATAATAAAATAAAAAAGGAAAGATAATGAATGACTCTAACATTTATATGATTGAAATAATGCTCACAGTAATCAGGATTTTATATTTTTAACTTATGATGTCTTAACAGTATTGATTTAAAATGTCTTTTTTTTGAGAAGCATGATAGATGTGGCACAAAATTTTATAATAACTGAAAAAGGTTTAGCATATTCAAGCCAACAGTTTAAAGAATTAAATGAATGTCTATTTTTCATCAACTAACTATATTTACTAAAGATTTTTACAAGTAGGATAGAACTACTGTCATACATCAAGTTTTTATTTGTGGATTTATTTTTCCCCTACAGGAAAGATTCATAAACAAAATATTATCACACAAGTATTAATGACATTTCGGAGATTGTCTCCTTCTAGATATCCACCTTAGTCTCTTTGTAAAACTTTTTAATGTAACCTATAGGCACATTCTTGAGGAAGTCTAACATTACTTTAATCCATTTCCCACAATCAAAAAAAACAAAACAACAAAAAAATCTCACCTAGTTTAAGCCAAAAATGCCACATAGGCTCTAAGGATAAATGTAGATAAAATTTCTCTCTGCCTAAAAATCACAGCCTATTGAAGAATCAGAAACCCTGGACCCTGACTTCATCCCTTAAAATGTAATGTTTTCTTTTGAAATGCAAATATTTCTGGATTAGTCATACTCCTAGACATCATTAATTTCTACCTGAATTATTGGTTAAGATCTCAGCAGGTATTAATTAGCAACCCAAAACAAAAACAGCTCTCAAAATAAGTGGTGGGTTTGTGCAAAGAATCTTAGATAAAGGGAGGGTGCTCTTTAAAAGGGAAACCTGTTGTCTATTGAAAGAATAAGAAATATCACATATTGCACATTTCATAAATTTAGTGAGGCAGGCTGTAGATTCTAACTTGAATACTTTGTTTTTCAGGTCTCTACAAGAATTATTTTTTCTTCATTGTTTTATTCAGGTGATTCTTAACCTAATTGTCACCATTATTATGAAATTCTTCTTTAGCTTATTCTGAACAGTCATAGATTTTCCATTTCTGAGGCAGGGCCAAAATTGTGATATAAAGAGCAGGGCAACTGAACACATTGGCTGATTCCAGAATACACCAAGGATTGGGCTGAATCACACTGTGGGGACATCTGAGTAACAGAAAGGAGACCCTAGTGAAAGAGACTATAGATAAATAATAAAACTCAACTTTCAAGATGTGGTAACTGTAAAAATTAATCTTTAGACTCTTAGGGGTATAAATGAAAGCCTGGTTAGATGAAGCAAGATGAAGATCAGAGGAGAAGAAGAACTGGTTTGAAATAAGGCAAACCTGGGCCAGGCTACCATACCAGGAAATAGTTTCTGAATTTTCCAGAGGTTTCCAGTGATCTGCCCATAATATTATACTAGGTGTTGAGTGAATGGGGAGGCTAAGGTCAGAAAGAATATTACACTAGGAGAAAAGAGACAAAAAGCTTGTTTGTTTGTTTTCCTTTATCTTTCTGATTAGCCTCATGACCTTAGGCAAGTTATTTACCATTCACACCGACCATAGTTGACATTCCATACTTAAGTGTCCAGGAGTCTGCTGGGCTCTGGGGGTACAAAAATGAATAAGGTACAGACCTAATACTATGGCACATGCGCCTGAAGAAGCAGACTAGATCAGAGAATATTGTGAAATTCCATAACGATAACTTTGTTCAAGATGGAGTCTTCATTATTTTGCAGCATTTAGATTAAATGTTACTTCCTCAGGAACTTTCTCTATTGCCACAAACTGGCAATTATGTATTCTATGTACTCTAATTGTTCAATTTGTTGAGCTCTACTTTATAAGCTTCATATAAAGTAGTGTTTTAAATTCTATGGTTCTAATATATTTTGAAATAACTAACAGCTTTTAACTCCATAACTTCTAATTAGTTTTTTCAAAGGCAAAGGAGAAAGTTGAAGCATAATTAAATTTGTCCAATTTAAACCTTCACATCTTGAGAGAGAGAGTGTGTGTGTGTGTGAGTGCATGCAGGAGCAAGAAGGAGGGAAAGAGCAAATTAGGAATCAACACATTATTTTAAGAGAAAGAAGCATGACACTGAACTTTTTTCATTCAAAACATTTTATGGTATGAATCTGTTTTCACACAATATGTTCCATAGTTCTCATTCCAAACTAAATCATACATAAAATGTCATTTCTCAGCCAAAGCATAGCAATTTTTTAAATAAAATTCACCCCAATAAATTAAAGCCTGATGTTAACTTTGCCAAATCCTCCAGTACAATCACTTTACTGAATTTCAATACAACTAAAAGAAAGCCCTTGTTGTTCAAAATAAATTTAAAAAACCCAAATAAACCAGTAAAAGAGGCTTTCAGTTTGATTTTTTTATGTGACTTACTTTAAGAAAGAAAGAAAGAAGCAGAAAGGAGGAAGTGTATAAAACGCATTGTTTTGCAAACTGAAACATATTAAAATACATAGGATAGATGAAAGTAAAATAGATTTTTGAAATATGTTCTAAAATGTCATTTTCTTCTCTACCATGTCTTTTATTTAAATAAGAATCTTATTTAAAAATTGAAAATGCCATTTATGCAACAGTTAAAGTATATAACTTTTAAAGAGAGGCAGGACTATATTGTTGTGACTAAGAAGCGTAGAAGAAAGTAGAAAGCAAGATGTTTTGCTTATATTTAGCAAGAATTTACTACGGATTCATTTAAAAGACTATTTAAAGAAGCTTGAAGAATTCCAAAAATAATCAAGATATCAATTGCAACCGTACTGTTTAGGGAAAATAACTATTATTACTGGAACTATTGCTGTTATTTAGCAAATAGAATATTTTGCAAATTGGTTATTTTATTTTTCAACAAATATTAATATGTGTTAGATGCAAATACCAACTCAGCCTTTTATCATTGTGAGTTTATCAGCAATGTTAGGGAACATTAGTGTTCTTTCTGCTCAAATTGCTCTTTCTTTTTTTCTTATCTTTTTAAAAGTTGCAGTTCTTCCAAATAGTTCAAGGATGCCTTTCTCTGAACATCCTTACCTGGAACCCTGCCCCCAAATCATACACTCATTTATGAATAATAAGCTCCCTCAGTGCCCATACCACTATGTGCTATTGTAGCCCTAATACTGTTTACATGAGCTCTTGTCTTCTGTAGTCCCACAAACTATCAAAGCCAAGGAATTTGTTTTATATCTGTGTTTCAGCATCTAACTTAGCACCTATTAGAAAGTAGCTCTTCAGAAATGTTGGACATTGTAATCCCTTATGTAAAATATACATTAGAGTACAAATATTCTATAACTACCTCTACATTATCTTGCTGATAACTTTTAGCCCAGTGCTTTGATAATTCACAGCATTTGCCTTTATAAAATTCTGGTCCTTAGAGTCTTATCATCATAACTAGTATTTTTTATTAATTTTAAGCAAAGCCAAATCACATTTAATTCTTAAGTTTATATTTATAAGAATACAAATTCTTCTTGCTGTCCTTCAAACATTCATTACAACTATTCATGTCCCCATGCTTTTTATTCCCAATCTGACCTCTCTCCTTAATATATACATTATGAAAGATGAAACTGCTAATATTTTTGAAACCTTTTCCAAGTCATAGTAATCCATTTTCCTGAACTCTTATGCATTATGTGGTACTACTTTTTCCAAATTTTTTGATCTTTTTCTTCCAAGTTTGATGTAAGTACCATAAGACCAAAAGATTTGGGAAACACTTCTAATTATAGTACATATAAGAAAGTGTTTTACATAGTGCCTTTATATTGTAGTTGGTCAATAATCTTATACAAAGAGGTAGCAATAAAATCTAGGCTTGCATTATAACTTCAAACATGACGTTTGACTAAGGTTTCCTGTAAATCAATACAGAAATGGAAAAGAAATCAGTTATAATGCTCTCATCATCTAATAAAAGTAAGTAAATAAACTCATAAGGAGATGGAAAAGAAAATTTTCCTAGCTCTAAATGTAAAAAAAAATCATTATGTAAATGTTTTTGAACAACCTAATGGACATACCTTCAATATCAGTGTCACAATTTATTAGTCTAATTTTACATCTAGTTGCCTCTTATGTCTATTCACAATAAAACAATAAACATAATGCAGAATCAATTCTCTATGAGGAAATCTCCATGGGATTAAAATTATATTACAGGTTAGTTTTTAAAAGTTCTTATTGTTCAAAAGAACCATTGACTATGTTCATATTATTAATAAAGTAAAACTGTGGTAGAATAGGAGAGAGCAAGGTTAGAAAGTTAGGTTGGAGGTAGATAATGAGGAAGTAAAGATATTTTGATTTAACTATGGGAAAAACTTTGAAGGACTATATTGCAAGAGACACATGATTAAACTTGTATTTTGGGACAGCAACTTGTACTGTTTATATCAACATCTCAAGTTCTACGTATTTATCCTACTGAATTAATCACAGTGATATATTTCAAAAGACATCTATAGAAACAATGCTTGATGAAAAATCTAAGAATAAATTGTGTTCATCAATTAGGAAATGGTTACATTACATATTATAAATACAAGGAAATACTCTATATCACCATAAAAATGAAGTAGATTTATGTTTATAAATAGAGAAAGATGGGCAAAATATGCTAAAAAAAAAAGAAGAAGAAGAAGAAGAAGAAGAAAAAGAAAGAGATTCAGCCTGAGGCTTTTGCCCTAGAATATTGGAAACAAGGTTGGTCCCACATTGACAAAAAGAAAGAACCAGACTAAATTCAAATTGATAACTTGTTTCCAACCCTCAGAAAGACCTGAGTTTACAAAGTAACTAACTGAACCAGTACCACAGTAAGGAAGGCTAAAGTATGTCAACAAACCTGGACAAACTTTTGTCACAAACAGATTTTTGCTCTGTGGGCCCAAGGGACAATTATATCTTCTTCAAGCCCTTTGAATTTTCCCTAGTAATCACTTATTTCCCCTCAACAGAATTCCTTTTCTCTCCCCTCTCATAACCTGTTTCGCTAGGATCCAAGTCCCTATATGCAACCTCAAGATGGTATATAAGGTCCTGCATTCCCTTGGAAGTTTGAGTCTTCATTCCGAAGACTTCTACTTCATAAAAATATCATATAAAAGTATCATATAAATTTGTATGCCTTTTCAAAAGCCAACAAACTTGGCTTTTGTGATTTTATTATTCAGTGAAACTTCCAAGAGCAAAAAGGAAGCTTTTCCTTCACTCCTACATTCTTTATATTTTGCATTTCTTTGCTATACTTCTAACTTTCCATGCATTTCAAGAGTATTTATCCAGCTTGTTCAAACATTTTTATAATAGATGCTTTCAAATCTTTGTCATTTAGTTTTGCCATCATTGTCATATATGTATTGGCATCTAAGGTTTATGTTTGCTCACATAAGTTGATATTTTTCTGTTGTACATATCAATTGTACATGGATTGTGTTTTGCATTATGTTTTTAATATTATGTTGTGAGCAATTGCTTGGTAGTTCTTTTATGATCATTTTCACAAGACATTGGACCAGTTTACTTTTCATATCCCCTTACCATGCTTCTTTATAAAGTGACAATAGTTTTCATAAGTATATCAGAATTGTAATTGTTGATTGTTGATTCTCCGTGTACAATTGTAATTGTACAACAATTGTAATTGCTGATTCTCCGTGTACAGGAGGTTTTATATACATATATATATATATCCTTTATTTTATATATATATATATATATATATATATATATATATATATATATATATATATATGAAAACAACCCACAGCTTTATGGTTCCAGCTTGACAAATGACATCTGACATGTAAAGGGCTTAGTAGTCATCTCTCCTGGACTTACAAGAAAGCTTATACAAATTTTATTGCACCCATTAAGAAACTAATGTTATAGGGTGATCAGCCACTCTAAAATCTGGACAGACAGGCACATCAAAAGAGGTATAGAAACAGATCTATCACCCAGAGTAGAAGTCACTGGAGCCATAAACTAATAGGAACACATAAATCGTAATTTTATGAAATGTTGAATGCAGACTAGCACTAGTAAAAAAAAAAAAAAAAATCCTAGGGGTGGCAGTCTTATTGTAGCCCCCACATTTTCATGGGTTTTACCACCAGGAGTCACACTAGGTTTCGGTAGAAAGAATCTGAAACAGATCCCTTTCTGGCTCTGGTAGAGAGGAAGAGAAGAGTAATCCTTAGAAATTTATGCAGAGTCTTCACTATAAAAATGGCCTGCTATCCAGGGCCAAGTCACAGCCACAATGTATCTCTCTGGAAAAGGAAATATCTCTGTCTTTAGCTACTTCTAGTCTTGTCCTCTCACCTAAGGGGGAAAATACACTATGGACAAGTGTTAGGGCTTTAAAATAGATCTAAAGTCTGCAGCCGGGGAAAGAAATAGGGGTGGCAATGGGGGAAAAAACAATAGCACTGGAGAAACACTTGGGAAGATCTCAACTCCAAGCCACAGCTCCCACATCTTAGCACTATGCTGGCAGGGCTTTGGTACAATAACAGCAATTATAGCTGAAATGGATGCAGGACAAAGATTCACTTGAATAAAGAATACTTAGGGAAGGCCAAAGTCAGGAGGACATAAAAGCAAGGAGACTAGAGGAACTCAAAACTTCTGGTACCTATAGCTACTTAAATTTTTCATCACAACTAGTGAATGGAATGTAAATATAAAATCCTCCTCTGAAGGTAATAATATCCTGATATAGTTCTCACTATATTCAGAGAAATCATAAGAGAAAAAATAATACTGAACAGGCAAAAGACACTTCCAATCCTCTTTCTACCAACATTCTGCTTCTTGTCCTCATTCATTTCAGCTGCTATAAAAAGTACTATAGGCCGGGCGCGGTGGCTCACGCCTGTAATCCTAGCTCTCTGGGAGGCCGAGGCTGGTGGATTGCTCGAGGTCAGGAGTTCGAGACCAGCCTGAGCAAGAGCGAGACCCCGTCTCTACTATAAATATAAAGAAATTAATTGGCCAACTAATACATACAAAAAATTAGCCGGGCATGGTGGCGCATGCCTGTAGTCCCAGCTACTTGGGAGGCTGAGGCAGGAGGATCCCTTGAGCCCAGGAGTTTGAGGTTGCTGTGAGCTAGGCTGACGCCACGGCACTCACTCTAGCCTGGGCAACAAAGAGAGACTCTGTCTCAAAAAAAAAAAAAAAAAAAGTACTATAAAATGTGTAACTTATAAACAACAGAAATTGGTTTTCCACCGTTCTGGAGGCTGATAATTTCAGGATCAATTTGCTAGCAGATATGGTGGCTGGTCAGGATCTACTTTTTGGTTCACAGACGATGTCTTCTAGGGTTATTGTCACATGGCAGAAGAGACAAGGCAGCTCTCTAGGGGCACTTCTATAAAGGTAATAGTCCCATTCATGAGGGATCTGCCCTCATGACCTAATAACTTCCCCACAGGTCCCCCTTCCTAATATTATCACAATGATTGTTAGATTTAAACATATAAATTTTGAAAAAACACAAGCATTGTGACCTTTACTTTTATATTGCTGTTTTATTGATTTCTAAAGTTGTGGTTTACTGATTGGCATCTGAATCAGGATGATTCTTAGTTGCTAGGTACATTCCTACACATCACAGGCACTTAGCAGACAAGCCACCTGGGCACTCAATTTCAATCAGACCCACATGTCATTTTCACAATGAAAAATTTCCCTTCCTATTTTTCAAATGTGCTTTTGAAAGAAACTACCATTAGGTTGAAAACCACCAGCAGGTAATCTAAGGGTTGGACGAAGTTCTAAAATTATAAAACTATAATAGTCCAGATTTTTGTCACTCTGAGTAAAATGAAACCCTGTTATTTCATCACCAATAATTTCTGTAGTTAACACTCTAATTATCTGAAGAATGCCATTCAATTATCTTTTTCCATTTTTATATTTATGAAAATATTCTTGCTTATGTCACTCAGAGCCTATTTTATCTGAATAATGAACTATTTAGAATAATCAGTAGCTGCATTTTTTTTTCTGATTAGCACTGACTCATCTACTCCTAACTATGGAGGTTATTTGGAAGGTAGATACATTACAATGAGATTAGTGATAACTAATATTCCAAATAAAGTTGCGAGAAAAAATGAGGTTACCAAGGTTAATTTGTACTAATTTGCACTTAATAAACCATCAAAGAGCAAATTATATGATCATAATAAACATAACATAATTGCCTTATCTCTATTAATAATCACTCAATAACAACTCTCTAAATTAGACATCTGGTCATGAGTTGCATATTTCATTTTAACCACAATTCCTTGCTTTCTATTATTTCCATTAAAATAATTCCACATTATGGTAATATATGAGTGTAGCAACGGAAGACTCCCTTTACCCTTGGAAATTTCAGTAACCCTGTCTGTAACTCTCTCTGAATAAGAGAGATTTGCTGTACAATATTGTGCCTATAGTTAATATTACTGTATTGGTTAAAATTTGATTAAGAGGATAAATCTCATACTAAATGTTCTTACCACAGTTTTTGAAAAAATTGTTATACATGTGTTTTATTTTTAGTTTTTTACTATTTTTTCCAACTTTTCTTTAAGTTTGAAATTATTTACAAATAAAAAGATGTTTTAAAAAGTAAAAAAAAAATCAAATATGTACTGGGTGCATATTATGTAACAGGAATTCTGGTAATGCTTAAAGAATATTTTCAACCAAACATACATGATTTGACTGTTACTGAACATACAGTCTACTATTGGAGACAACAAATAAATAGTTATAACATGGAAATATCACTATATTGTCAGGTTTTCTGGGTGCTGTAGGTGCATACAGGAGGAAATCAGAAAAACACAAAAAGAAGTGAAAAATAAAAATGGAAGATGAAATAATAATAAAAAAAAAAGACTGGAAGCTGTTTACTGTGGCTACAGTATGAAATGTAGGGGGCATCACAGTGAGAGATGAGGCTAGAGAAGAAAGCAAATTCCAAAGCATGAAGCATCCCTCAACCTCTGGAGAGGAGTTTGGCCCTTACACTTTTAGAATAATAGAATTCATTGCAGTACTTTAATCACATGGGGATTTACATTTTTAAGACTTTAGAAAGACCACTCTGCTACTAGTGTCGAAAACAGATTTTAAGAAGAAAAGTCAATGTCATTGTTCTTGCATTCTTAGATTATTAAATATACTGTGACAACTTCATAGTTTAATTAAATAATATGTTATCTGCTGAAAATTATAGAACTTTACCCATTGGAGTATTTTAAATTCTATGTTTTCCTTATTTTTTTCTATTTATTTTTCCCCTTTCATCTATATTCAAAGTGTTTTATACTATATTTGTGCAGTAAAAAATTTTTGTAAAGAAACCTTTAATCATTTAACCTTGAATGTCTTCATTTTCCTATAAGATAGTTCAACCATTGCCATCACAGAACAATGCGAAATTTAAGTTAGGCTGATTATGGATTTTGGGCCACAATAATTGAAGCAGAGAAAGAAAATTGATTCAATGTGGGTGAATTGAGCTCTGTCTCACATGGAAATTTAAAATAAAAATCTTAATGTTATGCTTGAGACTTATATCAGATGAATGGCAGAAATAAAAAGGATGTTCTTCAAAGTCTTAAGTAATTTACATTGAACAGCATGCAATGATGATTTTCTTGGGACTGATTTGTCCAATTTTCCTTGGATTCAGCATGATACTAGTATTTTAAAATAAATACATTTTTCTTGAGCTATTTTGATTTATGTTTCCTAGAAACAAAATAATATACTTTCTATATTATCCAAGTAATCATTTGGCAAACTAAATAATTCAAGGTCTGCCAATACTAAAATATCTAGTGCATTAGCCATCTTTTTATCTAAAAAAGAAAAATGCATGAATGTGCCTAGTCAACCTTTTAAACATTTACCTGTTAGATTATGATACCTGTTGGGATGATTTCTGCTATACAAAACAGAAAATCCTAAATCAGCAAATTCAAAATTTCAGAAAAAAATGTGCTATATTATTAGAAGCTTTGAGATAGTATGATGAATAATTTAGCAGCTCAATGACATTATTAAGAGCAAGAATTCACATTTCTCATTCTATGACTTCCATTTTCAATGTACTGATTATATTTAGGTTTCATTCCAACATTGTTGCAATAGCTGTGGTCACCTCATTCTCCCACAACAGTACCTCATTTTCTGGAATACTTGATATTCTAGAATATGTATAGAAACACATATATTTAAAGGAGTAACTTAAAATTTAAGATAAAATTAATATTAATATTTTAGGCATAGAAGCATCTTTGAACACATCAAACAAAACACTCTTATTTTAAATATTTACAATTGTGTCCCAAAATTTTTATTTAAATAAATTAATGAATACATGGATAATAAATTATTATCATACAAAAGGTATAAAAGGGGATCAGGTAGAGAATAGTTCAATGGATCAAGAAATTTTGTGTTAGTTGGGATTGTCCAGAGAAACAAAACCAGTATGATATGTACAGCCACACATACACAGGCACACACACACACACACATATATATGAAGAAATGAGATTTAATTTGAAGATGTACTGTTTGCATACATATTTTAAGAATTTAGTGTGAGGAATTGGCTCACTTGATTATGTAGGTTGAGATGTCCCATGAACTTCCATGTGCAAGCTAGAGAACCAGGGAAGCAGGTAGTGTAGTTCCAGTCTGAATACAAAAGTCCATAGGCCAGAGAACCAGGGGAGGGTGATGGCGTAAATCTCAGTCCATGGGCAGCAAAAAACTAATGTCCCAGCTCAAGCAAGCAGTCAGACAGGAAGCATAAAGTTTCAAAATCTTTCTTTCTCTGACTTTCAGATTCTGAAAGGTTTGGGTGATGTCCAACCACATTGAGGAGGGTAATCCACTATATTGGGTCCACCTATTTGAATACTAATCTCATGTGGAAACACCCTCACAGGCATACCCAGAAACAACGTTTAATCTGGGCAACTCATGACCCAATTAAGTTGACACATAAAGTTAGCTATCACAATAAGAAAGATGAATTGTGCATTGAAAGATTTGTTCTGCAAGGTACATAACATGCGTCATGATTGTAGATAGTGGGGATGAGGGAGATAGCTGAGGAAGGGGATGAATATGTTTAATCATCTTGGTGGTGGCAATTTGTATTTTGTATAATATTGTTTTTTCCTCATATATGTTAATTTCCAGGAATTTCAGATGTCAAATTACTGTCAATGTTCTCTCCTATGCCTTTGGAGAAATGTTTCATCCAAATTCCACATTCTATAGGTATGGCACATAGAGACTTAGATCCTGCTCATAGAAAATTTATAATCCAAGTAGGGAGATGGAGCGAACACAAAGAGAAGACAATTTATTATTAAATATTATGAGTAAACTAAAGTGCTAGAGAATTATTGTTTGCAAATATACTGCACAGAGTTTTAAAACTCAGAAGTCACTTTGGAGATAAAGCTACATCACTTCATTTGAGTAGCAATGTTTCAACCAAAGCAGTGTCATTTTTAGCTGTTTTATATACAGTTTCCGTCCAAGATTGTATTGGAAGAAAAAGCAACAGCCACAAAAATTTAGCAGACAGAGAATTAGAAAGTCATGGAAGAACATGCTAGTCATGAAAGTTCATGAAGTAAGTGTCTTGAAGAGTAAGGCATGAAAAGCTTGATAATATAAATCTTATATTTCTATACTGCACCTTTTCCCTCACGATAACAAGGCAGCTTTCTACATGAATATCATAAATTTTAAAAAGCCTTGTTTCCATGATAGTGAGAGCTATGCCTTCATCATAACAGCAAATGTATTTTACATTATATTTTTAGGCTTCTTGGGAATTGAATTTATAGTATGCAGGTTTTCTTTCTCTTTTTTTTAATATTTGAAGTTCTCTTTTATAATTTTTCTTTTACTGAGATTGAATATTATACACATAAGAGAAAATAAATCTTTGGTTGAGACTCTTTAGTCTTTAGCCACTTTATCCATTTGACCACAACAAGAGTCATGCAATCAATCTTTAGAGGAATTTCAAAGCCAAACAGCCAATATAGTATGCTCTCTGAGACCAGTAGAATCTTTTCTTCACTCATTCTCATTTTCTAATTCACTTTGAACATCTTAGTTCTTTCTGAGCTGAGTTCTAAGTGTCAATTTGGCAATCTGCTTTTCATTTTGAGTGTTCTGATCTAAGAGCAGCCAACTTTGAAGACAGAAATGCTTACTTCATTGAATAAAGATGGTCAGTTTACTGATTTAAATACTCTGAATAATCTTTTTGAAATATTACTTTAATATATTTTATTTTACTTACTTTTTTTTTTTTTTTTTTTGAGACAGAGTCTCACTTGTTGACCAGGCTAGAGTGAGTGCCGTGGCGTCAGCCTAGCTCACAGCAACCTCAATCTCCTGGGCTCAAGCAATCCTCCTGCCTCAGCCTCCCAAGTAGCTGGGACTACAGGCATGCGCCACCATGCCCAGCTAATTTTATATATATATATATTAGGTGGCCAATTAATTTCTTTCTATTTATAGTAGAGACGGGGTCTCACTCTTGCTCAGGCTGGTTTTGAACTCCTGACCTCGAGCAATCCGCCCGCCTCAGCCTCCCAGAGTGCTGGGATTACAGGCGTGAGCCACCGCGCCCGGCTTATTTTACTTACTTTTTAATTGATCATTTATTCCAGGTCTACAAAAATTTGGAAGGCTGAAAATTGAAAACGAACTAACCAAATACCTGTTTATTACATTAACTTTTATTTTTCAATGACCTCACTTACAAAAATATTTATTTTAAATTAAGAGTAAATATGTTTATTAAGATAGTATTATTATTTCATAGAATTAGATGTATAACATTTCATTCAGAATCAAATGTAATGAATTGGCATAAACATTTCAAAATTGATTTTCTATGGAGAAGCAACTCTATAGTGTATAAAGAAACAATTGCAACATATAGAAATAACATTGAATTTCAGATTCTCATGCACAACTTATAAAACTTATCACTTTCTTTTCAATTAATAGCCAAATGTAGGATATCATCCCACATGCTATCTTATTTTAAATTATTGGCAATGATATCATATTACCCAAAGTGTTTATTTGGTGGCAAATGCTATAATAAAAGGGTTAAGATTGTCTCTCTGACACTCATTTTTATAAGTACTTAGATTAGAACACCTTCTGTGAAATAGCATAGTAATAACAAAGAATGGAAACTAATTCATAGCCTCCCAATCTAAATTGGTTTAAAGGTAATGCATAGTGTAATATATTTCGTAAGTATTGCTAAAATATCTTTGAATGGCAGTGTTAGATTGCACTTGATTTCTACTGCTACATAGCAAATTACCACACACCTATGAGCTTACGAGAACATCTATTATTATTTTACAGCTTCTGTGAGGCAGGTACTCTTCTCAGAGTTTCACAAGACTATAATGAAGATACCGGCTGGGCTGCATTCCCATCTGGGGACCCAACAAGGAAAGAATTCACTTCTAAGCTCACATAGAGGGTCAGCTGAATTTATTTCCTTGCAGCTATAAGATTGAGAACATGGGTTTTTTACTGGCCATTTTTTACCGGCTGATGTCGCCCTGAGATGCTAGAGGCAACTTCCACACTACCCTACACCATGGCTCTTTCCACAGGCAGTTAACAACTTGGCTGTTTTCCTACTCAAGACCCACAAGGTGATCTCTTCCTCCACTCTGTCAAGACGGTTTTATACAATGTAACATAAATCATGGGGGTGACATCCCATCACCTCTGCCTATTTTAGTGATTAGGAAAAAAAGTCATAGGTTCTGCTCAGAATCAAGGGCAATCAGGAAAGGGATTATACAATAACTTGATTCATCTGAGGTCAAATTAAAGTGTGTCTGTCACATAGGGCTGGACGACATTGGGATGAATATCAAATACATAACATACTTCCTCTACTTAGAAGTTACTTTAAACTTCTAGTGTTGCAGCAGATAACAACAAAGTAAACAATATATAAAAAGAATTATAAAAATCATTCTCATTGGAACTGAAGACCATTCTTTTAAGTAAAGTATCACAAGAATGGAAAAACAAAACACCACATGTACTCACTATTACATTGGAACTGATCAATCAACACTCACGGGCACATGTGGTAGTAAAACTCAATGGAAATCAAGTAGATGGGAGCGGGGATGAGGGGATGGGTAAATTCACACCTAAGAGGTACAATGCACACTATGTGGGTGATGGATACACTTATAACTTTGACTCAAACTATACAAATGCAATTAATAAATTCATGTAACCAAAACATTTCTGAAATTAGAAAAAGAATTACAAATATCAATGTGTTACAAAGCAGAAATAAATGGGCTGCTAAGAAAGAGAATAATGTAGGGAAATCCATGTCACATGGACTAATGTGGAACAGGCTTTCAGAGACGATGTCTTTCTGAGAACTGAAAGCTGAAGTGTGAGAAAGAGCTAACTAACCATGAGAACAAGAAAGGGGAAGGGTCAGAGTATTTCAGCAGAAGAAATATTATGATTCTAGCAATAGGACAAAGAAGTGACTCACTTGACAAATTGCAATAAAGCATATAACAAGGCATGGGTAGGTTGAAGCATGTATATTTAGAGACCATTTATAGGTTTTAGGCCAAGACAGAACCTAGCATTTTAAGATCAATGGGTGTTAGGGTGGGAGAAAGTGACATCAACTGACTTAAAATTAAATTATCTTGCTCCAGTGAATGAGAAATAGAAGAATGAATGGGGTGACTAATTAGGACTTTATTTTATTATCTCAGGCAAAAGATGCTTGAGCAGTGATAACATCTCGGTGAGGCCAAGAGTGGTGACAGGGAACATAGAGAGGTGGATGGGGTTAAAATATAAGTTTGAAGTAGAATTTATGGATTTGGCCTCAATTTTGAGATTGTGATAAAATTAAATAAAAGTATTAAATTTGCATGTCTGGATCTAAGAAGTGATTTCTGGATGATATTTAAAGCTAAGAAAAAAAGTTAGCATCTCTTAGGAAATTCTGTATGCAAAGAAATGGCCTTAGCATTCTGTTGTTTAAATACTCAATAAATTAAGGCTATTTAGCAATGGAATATGAATGACATTCTCCAGTGAGACCAGAGGAAAAAAAAAATGAAGAAAATACAGAATTGTGGTAGATAAGAATTGCCAGTATGCCACTGAAGGCAGAAACCAAATGCAGCTACTATAGACAGAAGCTACAAAACATTAGAACAGAAAATAAACGTGGTGTTTTATTTAGCTATATGAATGTCATTATCAACATTGACAAGAGCAGAATTAAAGCCAATGACTTATACCAAGGCAATAAATGTAAGCAGAAAGAAGATTAAACTTGATTGAAAAGCGAATTAGACATGAAGAATTGAAAACTAATGACTAATAATGTTTGACTATGAAAAAAAAGCAAAAACTAGAGGTGTAGTTTAAGGGACATGTGGAACTTTTAAATTGTGTACTTGTGAAATAAATATGTTATTTCATATTTAGATACTTAGCATTGTGCCTGACCCACATGAGTGGCTTAACAAATGTAAGATTCTTTCTTGTTTTTAATACATACTTTACAAAATGCTTATAATGAAGACACTAGACTGTTCTTTCTTTGTGGTGGAAGATTTAAGTGGGAAAAAAGTGTGGATTTACGTAAATGAACCTATTCTACCCAGAAATTATTCGCTCTATTTTGCTCCTTATGACATGCTAGCAATCAACAACTGGAAGGCCTTAAATGCTATGATTTTACTTTTTGAAATGTCTCCTTTTGAAAGAAATACTTTTAAAGAAGAAATATGAATAGCATAAATCAATTTTATTACATTAGTATTTTGTTCACTACTTCTGTGGATTTATTATATTTAAAAACAAAATGCTTACATAGAAAAAGAAAAGAAAATGAGTTGTGATGACATAAAAAGGCCAATTCCAATTATAATTCACACCGGAAATTGTTTTCAGTACATTTTAGTATGGGTCAGAATGGACATTTCTTAGTCTACTGCTCATGCAAAATCCATCTATTTTTCACTTCTGGATTTAACAAGGACATGATAGTTAAACTTGATGAATGCTTGGGCTTGCACCCTTACAAAGAAGGCAAAGTGAATAAATTTAATCAAAAATTTTAGCTTTTCTCCCAATTAAATCATTATTTAGATTCTTACTATCATCATAATACTTAATATCTCTCACACTATTCAGTAAATAATTTTAATGAAGAAGCAAAATTCTATGAACACATTAGTATCCAAATATTTTAACATATATATATATACATATATATAAATGGAAAAGTAAAGGAATAGAAGAATATATATAGATACAGACAAAAAGAGGCATCTGAGGCTGCTGAGTTAATGCAGCATCTAACCCATTTTCTGAGTAACTTTCGTACTAATTAACATGACTCATGTATATATTCAATGAAAGGAAATTATGTCTAAAATCAATTCTTATATTTCGATGTATTGGGATCACTTTAACCATATTACATGAGGTAAATAATCACTATGGTTTAATTATTCTTTAACAATTGATAAAGTTAATAATATGTAAAATACTTTTCTCAGATTATGCATACTATTTTACAAAATGAAAAGAACATAGTTATACATAAAAAAGATTTATCTGGGTAAGTGTACAAGCTTAACTTGAAATGCTATAAATTTTTAAATGTACAATAAATGAGAGACTATTAAATATGCATCATTCATCTCTTGCCCAACCTAAAATTAATCAAGTGAAAAATACATCTACCTGTTAACCGTCTTTGCCACTGTTACTGTTAGGAATAACTTTAAATTCAGAATTACCAAGTAAATAGGTAAAAACTGGTGAAACCATCATTTATCAACTCAAGCTGCCAAAACCAATGTAATGGGAGTAATTTATAAGTTCTAAATTTATATTCTGTCTTTAAAAGATATTTGTGTGTATGTATATTTATAGATTATGTATAATAATTCACAGGAAATTTGTTACATGTAATAATATAGGGGCTAAGAGATATCATATTAACATAAACATAATATCCTTGAACATACTAATTATCTAATTTATCATATAAATTATCTAAATTCATCATATTAATTGGTAAATTCCTAATATGTATTGAATTACATAAGCGATTCTAGCAGAGGGAAATTCAACTAAAATTTGAAATTTGATTATGTCTTTTCCAGAACACATAGCACTAGTTACAAATGATTAGTTTTGAATGGTAGTTTATGTAATTTTTAAAATATTAAATTCAAAATATCTATTTTTAGCAATTATATACAACAGGAACTAGCCAAATTAATGACTTTATTTATGATTATGTGAGAGTATTATAACATAGTGGTCTGAGTATGCTTAAATATCATAACAGTAGGGAAAAGTTGTGTTTAAGAGCAGTGAGAGTTTACACAAATTATATAATTTCCTTAATCCTCTGTTTTCCTAGCTGTAAAATGAATATAATATCTGAACTCACTGCATCAATTTGCAGTGAGAAAGACATGAGGAAATTTGTACACAATTCTGAACAATTATTCTACTCTATAGTAATTTCTCAGTAAATGTTGCCTATGAAGGGAATTAATATGATCATTACATTTATTGCAAATATGTTTTGTGTTTAAATACATGGATCTGGGAGCTACCTGTCTAGATGAAGTCCCACTCTGTAATTTACTAGCCAAATGATCTTGGCCAGATCACTTAGTTTTAAATCTTCAACTCTATGAAAGCATTATAGCACCAATTCCATGAGGTTTTGGAGCTAATTAGTACACACAAGATGCTTAGATGGTACCTAAAAACAGTGAATATTAAATTATTAGCTCTTATGATTAATACTGAAGTACATAAAATAGGGTATAATATAACTCACTGTTCTATCTTGCTTTAATGATATTTACGTTTATGTGATGGTACCATTTACTAATTGAAGCCAAAAATTAGCAATTGAAAGTAGGTATTTATTTCATGGATAACTCCAATATGGTAATTAGGTTTTAAGCTTTTGAAACATGATCATCATGCAGAGACATCATACTAATATTTCATTAGATCCTGGATTAAGAGAAAACATTGAGTCAATACTCATGAATAACAACCTGGAGTATGGTCCCCAAAGTAATGCCTGTAGAATAAAAATACACACACACACACACACACACACACACACACACACACACACACAGAATTCTATGATCATGATTTGGATTATACATTAGATTTTCTGCAGATAGTGATTTAGGTCCACTTGTTATGAAGACAGCCAGCCCATATTTATTCAACTTCTCAAGAAAAATTTAACTGACAATGTTTTGTTTCCTGAGTATATCAATCAGTCATAACACAGCCACTCTGAGTAGAGTTTTATGGAGTATCTATCAGTTGGTTTAACTAGTTTTTTCTTTCTAGAAAATTTACATAGTCTTTTGAGCACAAACTCCCTAAGGTGGTGAATATGCTACATTCAAAAAAGGCTGTAATATTTCATAAATCTTAAGAATATGTCATTCACTTTAAATATGAGGTATTTGTGGGGTTATCATCGTAACCAACATGTAAATGCTCTTTTCTGGGATAAAATTAGCGGGCATCAAATAGAAACAAACACTGTGAAACAAATAGGCTATGTCTTTGTCTCCCAGATTAAAACCTAAACAATTAAAAGTTAGTTTTCATTTCTACTGCTCTTTTACTTTTCATAATTTTAAAAATTTATTTTAAAATGTATGCCTTAATGTGATGATTTGAATCTTTGAGCAGCAGTTAGAAGCAATGGCAGCAAGAAATTAAATCCATTGCCGGGAGGCCTGTAGAAGTCACACATGATTAAAGCTGCCAAGATCAACAGGGTGCCTTACACTCTATAAATCAATTTTATATTCAATTTTATTCACCAATGTGATTGTGTTTTAATACTTACAGCATCCCTGTTAATAGTATGTCTGCTCTCCTAAATGTGAAAAGCGAAGTTAAAAACGTTAGTAGCATTTGAGATAAAACAGAAAATACATCAGGTCCTACCTGGAGGTGTGCTCTTTTAGCAGAGTACCAAGGCATCTGAGGGCATATGGTGTAATTCACCCTAAGGGGCTTTTCCCCTGTACTTACACAGCATGCAACCTCTACTTCACATGAGAGAGGTGAATTATATACAGCATGGCTAGGAAAAATAGGATGAATGAAAATGGTATTTCTGCCTTCAAACCTGGCGTGACTCTCCAACAAATCATCAGCTCTGTCAAAAAACGATATCTGCATATATAGCTTCGGAAAATGAGGAGACTAGACAGAGAAATAAGTCAACGGAAAAGAGTAACTATCAACTGATCATTTCCTTCTCTTTTACTAAAATATGTGTCCCTCACCTTTGAACACTCTCCAAATCATGAGCTTTTGTTTATGGTGTACACGTAGCAATTGATTTCATAACAACTGATTTACAATAGAAATGTAGAGAATAACACAATTGTTTAATGAATGATTTTTTAAGAAAGCTTTTTATTTTGAAATAACTATAGACTCATAGGAAGCCGCAAAAATAGTATAGGGAGTTACTGTGCGCTTATCATCCCACTTTTCCCAATAGTAACATTTCAGAAGTCTATACTACATTATCAAAACCAGAAAACTAAGAAACTACTCTTTAAAAGAAAAAAGGAATAAGTGTTACTCAGAGAATAAGCATAAGCATCTAGGAATGCAAAATGCTTATTTATTTATTTAAATAATTCAAAACAATTGTGATTGTTGTAGTTGTTGAAAATGTGGGTGGTTTAAATTTCTACATGATAAATTGGGATGAATTAACTTACTTTCTATTAACATTTTTTCATAATTATACAATTACTATTTTAACAGAGCTTAGAACACTTGTAAGTTGTTAATGTTGAAATAAATTCAAATACATTCTTATGTTATTATTGATGTATAAGTAAAGATCACTCACAAAAAAGTTAATATAGCCAGTATGCATATAAATATTTATAAAATTATCCTTTTAATAAGACAGAATATATTGAGGATTTCTGCTCACAAAAAGTATTTTATTTTCAATGTTTATTTATAAATCGTTTGACATTTACAATGCATGTTTTTCCTAGAAAGAAAATCAGATATGGTAAACAGCTTCTTAGGTTTATCTGCCAAAGCCTATTCAATTTATAATGACTCCAAAGCAATTCATATTTGCAGTGAAACATAGTGAGAAAATACTGTTGCAAAAAAAATAACTAAACAAAATAAATGTAAGTTAATAGAAAAAAAGTAACAATATTAAACGAACACTAATGCTCTGAAGAAACAGAACATAATTAGGAAAAGTGACCTTTGTGGAGTTTCTTAAAATAATTTTTAAAAACTTTTAAGTCATATAAATATTGATGACTCTGGCTTTTTACTATGCTTTATCTCGTTTTGATTTAATTTTTGTATTTGATATACTAGATTATCTCTATCATATGTAAACCATAATTAAGGTATTTTACTTCAATTTATCATATAGATAAAAAGGTAGAACAGGAATGATCGGATTGGTATATTTAGAAGAAAGTGGAATAAATAACATGTTAAGATGCTACCGGTGTATATCTTAAGAAAAGAAAAGCATGACATCTGGGGGTGATGTTATAAGGTATATGTAACAGAGAATTGTGTTTCAACCAATTATTAATGGAAACTATCTTAGTTTGTTTTTTCTTTCTGAAATCATTTGTTTCATCAGCACAGTGATGCTATGCATTCACTTAGCACACATTAAGTAATATAAAGCAATTTTTAAGCATGTGTTTTGGCTTTAAGGCACCATCAAATAAAATGTTATTAGTACTAAATGAAAAGAAAGTTAACTATGTACAAAAATACCTTCAAAGCAAGAACACAAACAAATGTTTTTGAAAAACCAAACGCAAGTGAACACATTTCAAAAGAGCAAGATATTAAATTTGGCTGGAGCTCAATAAAAGAAGTCCCTTTTAAGAAAGCAATGTATAATTTTGACTTAAAGTTGGTGCCATAGTCTGTGCTACTACAAAATACCTGAGACTGAGTGATTTATAGAGAACAGAAATTTATTTTTTTTTACAATTCTGAAGTCTGGGAAGTCCAAGATTAAAATGCTATCAGCTTTTTGTCCCCTTTTTTATTTTTTATTTTTTTTAGAGAAGGTCTCTCTGCTTCCAATGTGGCACTTATTGGTACCAAAGGTAAGGAACCTTGTGTCCTCACATGGCTGAATGCAGAAGAGCAAGAGAAAAGAATTCTTCCTAAAGCTTCTTTTATAAGGGCCTTACTTCCATTCTTAAGATAGGAGCTCTCTTTGGGGTTTTCTTCATAAATTCATTGCCTAAGGCAATCATAGCAACAACAAAAATAAATAAATGGGACTTGATCAAATTAAAAAGTTTCTGCACAGCCAAGTAAACTATCACAAGAACAAACAGAATGGGAGAAAATATTTTCATGTTACACATCCAATAAAGGGATGATAACTAGAATCTATATAGAACTCAGGAAAATCAGCAAGAAAAAAATCAAACAACCCCATCAAAAAGTGGGCAAAGGACAGAAACAGAAACTTTTCAAAAGAAGATAGACTAATGACCAATAAACATATGAAAAAATGCTCAATATTTCTAATCATCAGGGAAATGCAAATCAAAACCACAATGAGATATCACTTATCTCCAGTGAGAATGGCCTTTATCAAAAAAATCCCAAAACAATAAATGTCAGCGTGGTTATGGAGAGATAGGAACACTCATACACTGCTGGTGGGACTGCAAACTAGTACAACCTCTATGGAAAGTAATATGGAGATACCTCAAAGAGCTACAGGTAGATCTACCATTTGATCCAGCAATCTCATTACTGGGCATCTACCCAAAAGAACAAAAGACATTCTATAAAAAGTACATCTTCACTAGAATGTTTATAGCAGCACAATTCACAATTGCAAAGATGTGGAAACAACGAAAGTGCCCATCAATATACGAGTGAATTAATAAAATGTGGTATATGTATACCATGGAGTTCTACTCAGCAACAAAAAACAAGACTTTAGTATTATCCTGGATAGAGCTGGAACTGATACTACTAAGTGAAGTATGACAAGAATGGAAAAACAAGCACCACCATGTACTCATCGTCAAATTGGTTTTAACTGATAAACACTTAAATGCACATACAATAATAACATTCATCAGATGTTGGGCAGATGGGAATGGGGTATATACACACCTAATGGGGATTCTATGTGATCACCAAATCTGTTTCATTTTCATGCTGAGTACAGAGGTCAGCTATGTTTTCTTGCCTCTTCTGCAGTTAGGTAGAGTTTTCTGATTAAATTTAGATCAATGAAATTTGCATTATAAAGATGTTTGCCACTTCCAGTCCTTATTACTTAAAGATCCTATATAATCTTCCTTGATTTCTCTTCTCTGCATGAGTGAGCAGGATGATACCAGGAAACCCTAAAGTCACATGTTCAAGATGACATGAAAGGAACCCTTATCTCTAGGTAATCACTTAGGTTGAAGTCACTGGCCATGACTAGTACATTAGCCTTTTCTCTGCATGACTAAAAACTAAACTTTTACTGTAAAAAGTCACTGAGACTTGGAGGTTTGCTATAGCAGGCAGTTTAATTATCCTAACATATTTATACAATGGCATACATAGTATAGTGTTTTCAAACTTAAGTTACATAAAAGAATAACTTTTGAGAAAAAAACATTACCTATCCTAAAGAGAAAAATTTATTTTGATTAAGCTTGTTTCCTTTTGTTTTGAAATGGTATACAATTATATAATGAATATATTAAACTTTGTGTACAATAAAATTCCAGGGTACCTGAATACCCATATGATATTTGCCTCAGGTTTGGGATGACTTTTCTCCCTGGACCCAGGCTATTAGATGGTTTTAATCATAGTTAGACAGTGAGACAGAAATGTTAGAGAATTAAAATTTAGAATTCTCACAAAGGGTTATTCTATGCCCCACATCACACCTAACTATTATTAGTTCTGTACTAAGCCCTCTCTCTGAATCTAGAAACTTCTATTTGCTCCTGGGCTGGGCTCTGGACACTCTCATAACTCAAGGAAAGAATATTGCCAGCATTCTATGGTTGAGCTTCTACATTATACTGTGTCTGCCTGCTTAAGGCAGAGACATTTTTCTTTTATTTTTTCCCCCAGGTTAACTAGCAGAGACAATGAAGAAAGTCTCCCAAACCTTAATTACATTAGGCCTTGGGATAAGAACATGACTAAAAATCACTGAGGTCCTCTGATCTCAGTTTAAGGAATCCTGCTCTAACGTAACAAGGATCCTTGGGGGGGAATATCAGCAAGACCTCCTGTTCTGATGCTACATCCAGTATGCTTTCTTTTTTTGTTCCCCTTTGTGGGCTTTTGTTTGGTTTTTAACTATTTTATTGGAATCCAATTTACATTCCATACTATTCTCCACAATTCAATGATTTTTAGTAATTTCCTGAATTGTGCAACCATCACCATAATCCAGCTTCAGAGAATTTCAGTAATCCAATAGATCATTAAAATCATTTTTCTTTTGACCACATTTTTATTCTGACTACTTGGGGGAAAATTACCAGTTCATATTAAAGGTTTCAAAAGGTAAATGTTTTTGTAACTATCACATTGGGGTATATGTTATTTCTGAGCTATTTAATAGTGCAAGGGCAGAGTCAAATTCAAGGACCTGAGCACACGTATATTCTTTCGATAATCATTGTCTAAAGAAGAAAGAGTGAAAATTAAGGAGAGCTAATTAGGAAAAGCAAGGAAACTTTATGTTGGTGAACTGGTCATTCTATGGCAACTGTGGGACTCTCTGAAAAACCCATGTGCTTCAGAAAGTGGGAGCATTTAGGCACCGATGAATCTTCCCATATTAGTTGAGTGTTGGCCCACTCACATTTTGAGGCTCCCTTTGCCCGGTAAGTTCATATGGCCACAAAAAAAAAGAAAGAAAAGAAAAGAAAGAAAAAGAAAAAGAAAGAGCTCTGAGACAGAAAAGTGGAGGATGCAGTAGTATTTGAGGTGATATATGAGCAGCATGCACAGAAACTGTCTACCAAGCTGCAGATATCATCTTATCCAATTTTCAAGGGATCATCCATGATGACTAAGAGCATCATCTTTGGGTTCACTGCTAAGTGTCATTGCTAGGTTTTTTTTAATACTAAGCGGTCAAGTGATGCTTCTAAGTAAATACCATTCTTTGTGGTATTTTTCTCTACCAATTCTACATCCTCTAGCTCCATTCCCAGTTATATTTTTTCCAGTTCCTACTGAAACATTCTGTAATCCTTTTAGTGAATAAAATATTTTTAAAATAAAGTCAAAGACAATAGTTCCCTGCTTGGACTGTGCCTGTGATTTAAGTTATTTTTGGAGCTAATAATGGGAGATACGGGCATATTTGAGGAGATGTTATATTATAATATTTTGCGAGCATCTGACACAGTTGGCTCCTTACCATGGGCTCCAGCAAAGTAGAGCCTTATTTTGTTTAGAAGAGTGAGGGGCTGCTTTCACCAGTCTGGAGGACTCAGGGTAGTTTACCTACATGTTGCTATTTAAAATATTATTATCGCTCTCCTTCTCTGCCTTGTCCTTAGTGATAGGGTCCTTGTCACATCCTGTGACAAGGACCGTTTTCCAGTACCAGTATCCCTTTCAGAGGGGGCTGTTTTCTAGAGCCACTCCTAGAGGAAACTGTCTTTATTTGGTTTCCCCTGAAACAAAGCCTGAGACAAAGACTTGTATATAAGCATCTTCTTTGAGAAGAGATTCTAAGAATCAGGGGTGAGGGAGTGGAAAGAATGAGGGAGGGTTAAGAAGAAAAAAACAAAATAAAGTCTGAGTTATTGATATAGTTAAAACTGTTGGCACCTAGATCTAGAAACCCCCTGAGGAACTTTGTAGAATGCACCTCAGAATTGCCATTCTGAAAGGTGAGAGACTGTGGCATTTATTCAGACGCTTGTTTTAATTAAAACTATTACATCTGTAACAATAATTGGTTGATTATTATCACTGGAAAATTAAATGATCAAGGATTTCTGCCTCTTAGGTTGTGCAAGCTCAAGAGTGTGGGAAATGTCCAAGGCAGATTAGTGGAGAAAGAAGAGAGGAGAGGGGTAGATGTTAGGGAGCCAGAAGTTGGAAGGGAAGTTGCAAAAGTGAATATCTCTTGTTTGTAAATATCTCCTGCTTGTAATCATACCAGTGGGGGCCAAAAAAATGTGTTATGGATACCTCTGCTAAAATAGAGTTTAAGAAAAGGCAACAACTACATATCTATAAATACGTAGTTGTTACCTGCATTAGTCTTTGTGTTTGAGAAGTATGTAGAACAATGATCTGCGTGTAACTGCCTACTGAGAGTAGTGTAAGGAGAGATTTCCCATTAGTTGACACTGTAGACAGAACTTAGTAAAAGGTCACTTGCCTTCTGTCTTTGTGGGGAAAGTTGGTAGGGAAAGGAAGGGAGGTTGCTTTGAAAAACGTCATCCTGAATTGACTGAAATTAACTAGTGGCCATTCTGTGGAACTGGAGCTGCAAATAGAAACCAAGTTTCATCTTTGGAAGGAAACAAATGCTACATTCCCCATGCTGGTGGGTTGATAGTCATATCTATTTCATATTGGTGGGTCCTTCTGAAATTTCAATAAATTCTCTTATAAGCACATAACCACAACAATGACTGCTTAAAAGCCCAGTACTTGAATTAGAGGCAATTCACCTTGAAACAAGGGCTATAACCCTGTAAGAAAGGTGATATGCAGAGATGAGATGTATTCTCAGAAGCAATTTGTGATTTCAGGAATACCAGCAGACTGTGATGAGACTCACTTTGATAAAGTATGATAGAAAGCACTAATCTATCATCAGATTCAGGCATTTTATAATGAAAGAAAAAGTCAAATACAACCTTGTTAATTTATTGAAAGATTTTAAATTATCTGAATTCTAAAGAGCATTCCTAGGAAAGAACAAGGAGAATTGGGAGATCTGATTTTTAAAACCACTCTATAGTAAATTGAATTTGGGTAAGAACCTAGACTATGCCTACTGAATGATGATCCATACCTAGCCAAGCTGTTAAATTTCTTGCTGCACCATGCTTTAGTTTGCCAAAGATACACTGATACAGAAGACTTGTGAGTACCACAGAATTAGAGGCAGGGACAACAGTGGAAGATATTCTGCCCCAACCAGAATCACTTTACCAACTTTTTCACCCTTTCCCCAGCTGCTGTGTTATTCCCTTTTCTGAAGAATTACCCATAATCAGGCACATGTGGCTAGAAAAGTCTGGCCTTCTTTCTCCAAGATTTCACTAATTCTCTGAAATGATTGTGCTCCAAGTCTTTTCCTGTGAATATAACTTAATATTCAAATGAGACCACATTTTTACTTAGCTTTCCCCCCTACTTCCTATTTCTTATTGTTTCCATTAAATTATTTGAATCTGATTCCCAATCTCAGGCATTGCTTTTAGGAAATGCAATCTAAATGAGACACCAGGGCTTGGTGCATAGCCGTGTTGCCTGATAGGACCCGAGAAGACCTTGTGCTGGGTTAGATGTTCTGCTGCTGTTGTGTTAAGATTCTTAATTTTGAACAAGGAGTCTCTCATTTTTATTTTTTGCTTGGTCTTGCTGATTTTAAGCTCTAAAATCTTGAAAAATACTGTGCAGTTCTACACATGGAACAAATCGAGATATCAACCAAGAGTTAGGAGTATTGAAGTTTTGTTTTTTAACTTGGTTGATATTAGAGAAAACAAACAGTTTGAAATAGGCAGTACTCATAAAGAGAATGCACAAATCACAGAGACATAGGTAGGTATTAGGACAACACCTGAAAAATCTAAAGAATCTTTTTGAAACCACAAGGGGCAAATCTTACCTGGCATCATTTTCCCAGCTCAACAGAGACATCCAAATTCTAGAAATTCTGAGGAGGAAGAGGCTGTGTCTGGGAAGTTTGTTTAAGATTGCCTGCTTTAATGAAAAGGTTGTGATATTTTCACCACCTACTAACTGTAGTAAAGAGAATAATAACCCTACCTTGTAGGCTATTGTAAAGATTAAAGATTACACGTGCATACCCTGGCCCCATTTCTGATGCACAACATGAGCTCAGTAAAATGAACTCTCAGTTTCAGCACCAGAAAATTATACTCCTAAATCTCAGTAGCTTAATCCCCAGAGAAATGCTTTCATTAAGCTATATTTTCATGCTTTGACATAAATCTTTATTAAAGATTATCATTAAAAGTTTTCATAAGAATTCTGCATCTTTCGAAAAACTATAGTTGAAGACATTCTCTTTTATGTTGTATAATCTGTAACTCCAATTTAAAGATCCATGATAAAGTGCACTGAGTTTAGCATCAGAAAATGGTTTCCTATCTTTACTTGAATTTCATCAGTGAGAATAAGTGTTTCCTTTACTTTTGTCTTTCTTTTTAAAATATGGTTACCAGGGAGTCTGATACTAAACTAAATCTAATATTAGCTTTTGTCATTATTTTCAGCCTTGCATGGTTTTTGGGTTTTGTTTTATATTTTTATTTTAAGACTTATTTAAACTGTGTAAATACCACTACCATACTATTACAAAAAAACTGCTATTAATACAATACCATTTCTATTACTACTACTATCTAGCATAGGACAGTGATTTGCCAGATACAGATTAATCATATATATTATTTCATTAAAATTTCATGACCACCAAATAATATGGTCAATATTCTTATCATCACCTTTCATTTAGCAGTGAGGAAACTAAGGCTCAAGAAATAAACTGGACCTGTGGTGCCAGAGGGTGGTTGTCTACTGAGCTGTGTGCAAGGCTACAGAGGTGTGGTCCACCGAGTGGCACACAAGGCTGCCAAGGGGAGCGAGACTGCCAGACAGCTAGAGCTCTTTCCCCACACAGATCCCATTAAGGCTGTTACGGTGGGATTTCTCAACTAAGAATGGTGTTGTTGGCTTTGTTAAAATGTCCCAGTGTGGCAAGTGCTCGGTTCTCTGCTATGGGGTACGTTAGAGCATCTTCTCTTCCCACTCCTTCCTTGCCCTGGTAGGGGCAACATGGAGGCGGCTGCAGTGAAGTCAATCACTGTGTAGACCAGGCGCTCTCTACTTGAGAGCTCAGAATAGTATCAATTTCAGCAACCCAGGAATGGAAGTTAGCAGGGCCCTGCTGAGCTGCTCTCTGGTGCAGTGTTACTGCAGTTTCCAAGCAGCTCCCTAATAAGTATAGATGCCTGTGGTAGCGTTGGAGGCTTCCTCTCAGGTAGGATCACAGTGTCCACAGGGGGAGCATGGAGCCCCAGGATTCTCTCCTCTGTCCTTTCCTCACATGTGGATGCCTCTCCTAGGTACCTTCTGATCTTGGCTTGTGGTTCTCCCTGTGTCCTTATCCTTCATTCTGAGTGTCTCTCCTTGCTTCTCTGATGATTTGCAATGCTTTCTCCAAGAAGGTACATGCTTAGGGAGACATGTACTTGAAAATTTCAATCTTCTCCTTGACAGTGGTGTATGTGAGCTGCTTCTAGACCAGCATCATGGCCCCTCCTTTGCCACTTAATTTTTGTGTCTTGAAAGCTGCTATCACTGCTCAAGGAATTTTTGTTTTCAGCCCCTATTCATTAAGTTGGTATTTTCCTCTATGATCACTCCAGATAAGGTACAGATTTGAGTATACACATGGTTTTCTAGACTTTAAAAGATAAATGTAATTTTAATCCTGGATTTCTAAATGTTACCTTTGGGTCAGAGTAGCTCATTGTTCAGCTAGTGTTTGATCAGAAGTTGTTCTTGTATTCCTCTTGCCCGTGAGCATCCTGTCCTCTGTTGATGATCTGTGTGTATCATGAGGAGTATTTAAATCTTTTCCATTTCTGATTCTAATTGTTCCTCAGTAGATACAGCCTAACACATGCAGAGTCTTCCTGAATCCCAAGATTGACTATGATTGCAGGCGGGCTCTTCTTATCTCTCTCTTTCCCTGGTTCTTGCTATTACACTTCTAGTTTCTCCATATTTTTCTTATTGCTACTGATACCATGAAGCTATGAGTTCCCACTTAATTGCTCTACAGGAATGTATTGATAGATTTAGACAACACTCTACAGCATGGATTTCTCCATGCTCTTTTCCAAATAAGCAGTCTTCTAGGACATAACTATGGAGCTTTCTGGCATCCTTGGTCTGGGAAGAAATTCTACACCAGTAATAAGAGCTGGAGACAGGAAGAACTCTACAAATTGACATTGGAAAGTGTGGTATTATGTTATTCCCATGCATAGCTTAAGAAAACGGCAGAGCTAAGAAGATTTATAACAATATAAAATAATGACCCTGTTCATATCTTTTGCCCACTTTTAGTGGTTGCTTGATTTTTTCTTGATGATTTGCTTGATTTCTTTATAGATTCTAGTTATAAGTCTTTTGGGGGGGATGTTTTGCTTGTAAATATTTTTTCTGATTCTATAGGCTGTCTATTTTCTCTGTTTATTGTTTCCTCAGCTGTGCAGAAGCTTTTTTAATTAATAGAGCCCTATTTATTTATTTCTGTTGTTGCTGTGATTGCCTTTGGGCTCTTCTTCATAAACTCTTTGCCTAGGTCACTATACAAAAGATTTTTTCTAATATTTTCTTCTAGAATTCTTATGGTTTCATGTCTTAAATTTAAGTCTGTTATCCATGTTGAATTAATTTTTGTGAGTGGTGAGAGATATGGATACTGTTTCAATCTTCTGTCTGTGGCTATCCTATATTCCCAGCACAATTTTTTGAATAGAGATCTTTTTCTCTAGTGCATATTGATGAGTACTTTGTCAATGATCAGATGGAAATATGTGGATGGTTTTATATCTGGGTTTTCTGTTTTGTTCCATTGGTTTATGTCATTACTCAAAAGAAGGTAGGCTAATGGCCAATAAACATGTGAAAAATGTTCAATGTCAGTAATGATCAGATAAATTCAAATCAAATCTGCAATGCAATGTCACCTAACCCTAGTGAAAATGGCTTTTATCAAATAGTCACAAAACAGTAAATGCTGGCATGGAAGTGGAGAGAAAGGAACACTTATACACTGTTGGTGGGACTGTAAACTAGTGCAACCTCTATGGGAAATAGTGTGGAGATTCCTCCAAGAACTAAAAGAACTACCATTTGATCCATCAATTCCACTACTGGGTATTTACCCAAAGGAAAGAATGTCATTTTTTTTACACACACACACACACACACACACACACACACACACATATGTTTTTATATGTTGTATATGTATATTTATTATGGAAATTGGCTCTCAATATTATGGAGGCTGAGAAGTTCTACCACCTGCTTTCTACAAGCTGGGGAATCAGGAAATCTGCTGGTGTTATTTCATTCAAGTCTAAAGGCTAGGGACCAGTGGAGGGGACCCACTGGTGTAAGTCCTACAATTTAGAGGCCCAAGAACCAGGAGCTCCAATGTCAAAGTGCAGGAGGAATTGTATATCTCATCTCGAGAGGGGAGAGAGCAAATTGTTTTCTCTGCCTATTTGTTCTATTCTGCCAAAATGGATTGGATGATACCTGCACACATTGGTAAAGACATATCTTCTTCACTTAGTCAACTAATTCAAATGCTAGGGTTTTATAGAAACTCCTCACAGACACACTCAGAAATAATGTCTCCTAGTGTATTTGACACACAAAATTAACCATCACATAAATGTCTCTCACTTTTATTACTATCTCCTTCCATAAAGTTGCTTACTTAGTCAAACTCATCATGGTCCCCTTTACTTAGACACCACCATCTAACTGATACTAATCCTCATCTAAATGGATTTTCTGGTGGAATTGTTGCCCGACACACTTACTTAGTCATTCTGAACATTGTAGTAAAAATGGACATTTAAATGATTTTTCATATCTTTTCTTTTGCTTACCATTATCCTTAGGATAAATTCTATAATACTTTTCATAACTTGTAAGGTCCCACGTGATTGGGAATCTACCTCCTCTCTTATCCCATTAATTTCTACATTCCTCAGTACCTCAGTACGGTAAATAATCATATTTACCATTGTTTTGAGTAATAGAATGGCGACATGATCTCTTCTTAGCCACCTACATCTCAACCTCTTTTCTTTCTGTCAATATTCCTCTTCTCTTCTAAGCTAACCTCTGTTTCTCCTAGCATCTTTGCCTAAGAGAGACTTTCCTTGACCCAGCAGATTTACTTAACTCCTATCACTATATGCTCTTATAACTCTCTGCATTTCCTCTTCAATACTTGCAATTACATGGACACATCTTTTTGTCTACATTTATAATGCACTCCACAAAGAAAATAATCATATCTGTCATGTTCCTATCTATGTCTCAAGCATCTAGTGTCTCTTGTAATCTCTGGGTATACACTATGGTGTGTGGACTGAATAAAATAAGTGTGACCAGAGTCAATTTCATCGCCATGGTCATTAGTAACAGATAAGAAAAGTGTTGGCATTATCAAGCCAAGTATCTAGTCATAACCAAAAGACAGAAGGTAGGCAAACTGAAGAGGCCACAGAATTGTCAATGGGTCTTTCCCTTGGAGTTTATCTACATTCCTTTTCATGCTTGAGGCTCTTAAGACTGATTATATTTGCAAAATAAAATATTTTTAAACATTTTAAAATAGAAGGGACATTCAGCGGACAAATTAAAGAAATAAGTCAATATTCATTGTGCAGTAGTTAGATGCTTAGGAAGGTTAAGAAAATTAAATTTTAGGGTTTATTTCAAAGGCTAAGTTAAATGATATAAGAGTAAACAAAGCTTTAATTAAAAAGTATTGATTTTTAAGAATAAAAAGAGTTGGGTTAGTTAATATACCCAATAAATTTTAAAATAAAGTTTTTATATTTATTTCCATTATTTTAAATGGACAAAACATATTAATATATCTCCCAAAATCTACTATTGCTATTTTGTGAAAATCCCCTATTTTTTTTCTTTTAGCAAGAAATACCTCAAGAAATACCATAATAGAAGTAAATCTAACATGACATGAGATTTAATCTGTATATTTTTATGATTGGCAGAGGTTGCCGTATCAAACAATACAATTAAATATCTGGCATGCATAAGGGACATCACTGTAAATATCTCTATTTTTTCTTCTTCAACTCAAACCGACATGAATCTACTAGTGGCACACTCATGTATTTTTTGTAATCTATACAAAACTTTATCATCTTCAGAGAGAGATACTCTCTTAAAACTTCACTCTTTCAGAATTGGAGAGATGTTGGTCAAAGGCCAAAAAATTTATCTAGACAGGAGGAACAAGATTATATCTAACAGTAACTACAGTTAATAAAAATATAGTGTATATTTCAAAATTACAGAAGACTAGATTTTAAATGCTGTCATAAAAAATAAGTATGTGTGATAATGTATACGTTAGGTATCTTGATTTAGTCATTCCACAATGTATACATATATTGCAATATCATTTTATACAATACAAACATACATTTTACTTGTCAATGAAAAAAAGAAAACTGCTCTTCCCCCTTGAGAAAAAGTTGTTAGGTAGAGCAAAGAAAATTCTTACATGATCAAAATTATTGAAATACATAATTTAGTTTTTAAAAAGAGAACAACGTAATTCATACTTTACATTTTCAACAATTGATGTTCCAGAATGACAAAATTTCCTAGGATCATTAGCACCTTTACTTTTGACATCTGAAACTTCTTGGAAAATTTATTTTTCACAGGCTTTTTTTCTCATCTTTTTAGCATCTTTTATTTTTCCTTCAGAGATAATTATGTGATCTCTGTTGTACATGTATATGGAGCCCTAATCTAAGAAAGAATTTTATTTATATTATTACATCCTTCTAAGAAAACAGAAATGACAAATTTTCCATATGCATAGGTATACATGATATTAACAATATAAAAATATTAAGATAATAAGCATCACATATACTCTCTAATAATAGGCAACCAATCAATGGACACACAATGCTCAGAGAGATGTGAAGGTCATTGGAAATCAAGGATGTGGGATGGAAGAAGAAGGCAGAAGTAAAAACCTACCTGTTGGGTACAGTGAACACTATCTAGGTGATGGGCACACTAATACACCTGACTTAAGCATTATAAGTGCTATCCTTATAACAAAATCATTTGAAAATAAAAAAGTGGTAAAATATATAAAAAAAAAAATCACTCCTGAATTTTGTTTACCATATATGTGATTAAAATGCTGCTGTTTCATTATTCAAAGCAGAACTTAAAAACTCACCCGCCTTTTCCAAATATTTATTTGTGACAATTTTGGGGGTTGCAATCTCATATTCAGAGCTTCCTCATAATTAGTGTTAAGTCCAGCTTATCTATATTATTTTATGAGCAGTTAAGTAGAAAAATACATTTAGTTAAGGAATAGAAGTCCACTTTTCAAAGGGGATTGCAATTAATATTATTTTGGGATTTTTTTCTCGAGTAATTTTGAATATCTATACTTTATATTATAGCATGAGAATTACTCACTTTCTTAGTTTTGGAATTGCCTCATAATAAACCATCACTTTAATAACATTGACATTCTCAATACTTAGTTGCTATTGTGGTAGACTTGTCCAAACCATTTAAGTATATCTGGAAATTAACAGTGTTGGATTGTAGCTCCATAAAATCATCTCTGCTGATGAATTATGATAATAATAATTTTATAATTCTGGTTGACTTTCTAAACAATACATGGTGTCATTGGTAGGAGATAATGTCTCATAAGATTTCAGAAAAGTAATGGAAATTTAAAAAATGGAAATTGAATATTCATGTAATTGCAATCCAAATATATAGTCAATGTTTAATTATGAAGAATAATTTTTAGACTATGCCATGTTGCCATGTTCATTGTAGTAAAGATTTTCATTATGTAAGTGTCAGTTATTCTTAGCTCACAGCCTAGATGATAGACATTATAAGAAAAATGCATAATCTGGAAGTTAAATGTAATTTTGATTTTTGCTGTTGATATGGCACAATCTGCTGGGTTAGTGCTGATGACTTAACAAGGGCAATTATTCGTTATTGAAAAGTATTCCTCCATAATGTACATTGTTCTTTTTATGAAGCAGTTATATGATTATAAGCAAGTACTAAACGGTATGCCATTGTGTATTTTATCTTTTATCATGGCATGCTGTAAAAAAGAAATAGCAATCACAGATGAAAACCATGCCCCTTATGTTTTTGAAGGAACTAATAGCACCCTTTGGAGTTGCTAATTGGCAAAAATCTGCAACCACGGGCTTTCGAAGTACCGTTACCATGGAAAATTTGCTTTGAAGTTGGCACTTGAGAATATTTGATTTAATTTTCTTTCCAAGTTTAGGGAATGGATGAAAAACATTGTCATTCTTCAACAGACAAGTCTTTCTCAAGAAGTCCAATAAATGACTGCCATCACATAGTTATGGACATTTGTATAGGGGATAAGCGAGCTCATCACCAAAAAAACTTTCCCAATGTTTTGTAGTTATTTCCTACCTACATTCTGTTGTTTTATTTTTATTTTTAATTTTTATGGATGCATAACAATATATGTGCTTCATAAGAATATGAGAATAAAATTTGTAATGCCATTCTCTAATAGTGTGTAAGGCTCAACAATAAAGTGAATCAAATTTCTCTAATATGGGAATATTAAATATCTAGCTTGAAAACATAGTGTTTAAATGTTTGTGGTCTTATGAATGGAGAACATTTCACAAAGTATGTGACTATATTCTAAGATTTATTTGAATACATTGATCTTGTGCCTTTTTTGATTATCATAAACAAAACAATAGGATTTATGGATAAAGGTTAAGATTTAAAATAGTATATTTATAATGAAAAGATAATTTAGATTTATATTTAAGCAATAAAATAAATGTTATATTCTTTAAATTTGCACTTATTATATAAAATATGTGAAGCAGATGTTCAAATCAAATAGACTCATAACATACCATTAAATAAACAGATAAAGAGAGATATGTCAACAAATGGCAAGAAAGATTTGAAAGAAAATGAAATGTGGTAATATAGTAATTCTAACGTAGTAATACAGAAAGGTAGATGCGGAAGCACACTTTATGTGTTCTGTTTCCTCCTTTCCTTGCATAATAACACTTTTATGTTATTTCTCAAAAGTAATAAGCAAAGTAATAATTTGAAATTTATACAATGTGTAAGTTATTAGACAAAGAGAATATACAAATTTGCAATATTTTATTAAAGAGAAGACCATATTTGTGTAAAGAAAACAAATATACATAAGTGTAAAATATTCCTGATTTTATGATGCTTTGTAGCCCTGGATTAAAAAGATTGCCTGATATTGATTAATTTCCTGGGGGATCTGAATCAACTTTATAAATGGAACAACCATTTCTTAATTAAGTCCTTTTCATCTTATTTTTATTTCATTTTCTTAAAAATAGATAAAACTATCATATACAAAGAAATACAATTTGATATTCATTCTTGTAGTTAACTTATAAAAGAGCAAATATAAAATGATATCCTCATATTTTTGTTAGTTTTTCTTATATTTCTTTGTCTCTAATAGTATTACTTTTTCAAAAATAATATATTCATTAATGCTTCCATGTATTATATTTCACAGAAACTATTTTAAATAATTAATTAAAAGGGAATCATAATTCTTTTTGCATTGGACTTTCTGATCATTAAAATTCTATATAACAAATAAGTGGAAAAATTAAGAAAATTGATAAAAAGCTTTGATAAATACTTTCCTTATTAAACCTCAATGACAATAACAAAATAATAAAAGCAATTATAAAGCATTAATCTAAAGATTTTGAGAAACTAACAATTGTCTTTAGTGAAAGTAATAATGTAAAACAAGAACTTTGTGAGCAGGAAATATAAATTATTTATGTTTTATCCTCCAACATGGCCTTCATAGTAGGTTTTCCATAAACATTTTTGAAAATTACATCTTCTTAAACAACAGTAGCATGAACAATAAGGAGTTAAAGAAATTAACTGCTAAAATATTTTCAGAGTATAATGACTTTTGTAAAAGAAGTGCAATTGAATGCACTTATGACTTTTGTAAAAGAAGTGCAATTGAATCTTTGTGCCATTGTTTCCTAAAAATAATATTATAATAGATTAGACATCTTTTTATTCTGCAACCTGTTTAAGATTAGCTTTCCAATCTATAATCTGAAGGAATAAATTGTACTTACAAAACTTGATTGCTGTGAGATTAAATGAGTTCATAGATCTAAAGGGCTTGGCACATAATTGGCATTTAGTAAATGTTTTGTCTATGTACATATATAATACGAATAGCACAAAATACATATTAGGGTATACAGACTTTTTAAATTTTTCAGTTCTCACTAAGGATTAAGGTTTTAATTGCTGTAACCCTTCACAATATTTCAAAACTCTTTAACTTTCATTATTTAAGGTCCTCACAAAAATCCAGACATACATATGAAAGTTAATATTTTAATTATTTTTAAAGATTAGCTTATTGATAGTTAAAACAGTTAAGCAAGATACTCAATTATATGCATGCCACCAACACACAGATTTGAAAATACAGATTTCCAAGTTCTATTGCTGTTATTCCATGATTACAACAGTGAAGATTAATAACATGTGTGTATCTGGTAACTGATACAAATTACAATATAAAACCTAGGGAGATAGTGTTATTTAATGTTCTCTGTGTATAAAAATGTTAACATAATTCAAATTAAAAAATGTTAAATGAAAGTTCTAAACTATTAAAAGTAGAATTATTTTTTTTTAATTTAGAAATACCTAAATAAATTTAAAAACTAAACTTCTAGGCTGGGCATGGTGGCTCATGCCTGTAATCCTAGCACTCTGGGCGGCTGAAGCAAGAGGATCACTTGAGCTCAGGAGTTCGAGATCAGCCTGAACAAGAGCAAGATCCTGTCACTACTAAGAAATACAAAAATTAGCCAGGCAGTGTGGTGTGCTCTTACAGCTACTTGGGAGGCTGAGACAGAAGGATGGCTTGAGCCCAGGAGTTTGAGGTTGTGGTGATCTAGGTTGACGCTACTCAGGGCAACAAAGTGAGACTCTGTCTCAAAAAATACACAAAAAAGAAAAACCCAAAACAAAACAAACAAAAACATAAAAAAATACTAAATCTCTACATTCATTTAATCATAAATTTATCAAGTGTTTGGGAACTGTTCAAGTAGAACATATTCACTTCTTATTTTGCTAAAATATTATCCAACAAATGATTTAATTAATAGTTCCTAGATTTGCAAACATGTTGAAATCTGACTTTCAAAACCTAACTCATGTAACATTGTTTATATAATCGTTACTGTAAGATTATATCTTATAAAAGTGTGTTAATGTCAAAATGATTTGAATCATGTCTTCTTTAGGTTTTATAATCTTAAGGTTTATAGGAATAATATCTAATAACCTTATATTGATAGTTTCTCAAGACAAAGCATACATTTTAAATTATTATTATTTTTTGTCTCTATGACTTTTTAGAATTGGCTTTTTACCAAATATAACACTAGTTTTCTTCCAAAGCTCCAAACATAATTTGGTTACCTAAAAACTAAGAGTCAAAGAGCATAAAATAGCTTTAATGTATAACTTGAATTTTCCCAGACTTTAGTAGTCTTTGACTCTTTGACTATAGATGGCATTCACATTGACATTGACATCCCAAATTTCACTCAAATAAATGATTTTACTTAGATAACCAATATGTCTTGAAGATTGTTTCATGTTCATATATATATACATATACCTTACTGCATGTTAGTGGTTATAAAGTATGTTGTTATATTAATACATTATTGAATTTTTAGTACTTCCTTATATATGCCCATAAATTAGATCTGAGTCTGAGTGTCTGAGTAATGTACCCAATAATAATATATGATCATTAATGATTTCAAATCTGCTGCATCCTGTGTTTCAGGAACAAATGTTTTCCTACCAAGTCCCACTTCTATTCTGCCTAGCTCTGCTGTCCATCTATTCTGCTGTGCACTGAGACGGGCACACTGGGATCTCAAGAGACTTAGTCAGTCAGTGATAAACTTGGAGAGAATATTGTTATTCCCTTCATATAAGTATCAGCTAAAAAGACCCCAAAGCAGTGATGTTTTCCATAAACTTATAGTTTCTTAAACAAGAGAGGTCTCGACAAAACAGGTTTTCCTTCTAAGGAAATTTCTTTGCTTAATATTATTGCAGTGGACTTCAATGTCATATATCCCTAGCAGAGCTATTGAGATATTAACTCTTGGCTTTCATTTATTTTATAACATTGAGAACATTAGATATGGTTCAACTTTTGTGCCACAGATTCCTGAAAATAAGTCTTTCTTTTACTACAGTCTAGTCACATGTGCATCACATTATATTCAGAAGCATTGGCCCTCCTCATAAAAAACATTAAGGACTTATTTGTGAATTATGGTTACCGTTTTTGGGTTTTAAATGTTTTTTTTAGTAATAAGATAACTTGTCAGTTTCATGCCAATTGAGTTCTTTAGGGTCAGTTTCACAGCATATGTCTAGCAATGTCTTAAGCTTCAGAGATGCAATGTGGTTTCCCTTCCATGAGGATTCCATTTGTATACATTTATATTAATGGCTGGGCCCGTGACACAAATTAACTATGTAGGCCCAGGCTTGTTTAAATTCCACTGAAATGGGCTCAGCAATGGTTAATTCTGTGTCAACTTGGCTGAGCCACAAGGTGCTCAGGTACTTGGCAAGACTTTATTCTGAGTGTTTCTGCAAGGGTGTGTTTGTAGGAGATTAATATCTAAATCAGTGGACTTTTAATAAAGCAGAGAGCCATCCATTATGTGGGTGGGCTTCTTCTAGTCAGCTGAAAGTCAGAGTATAAAACAAAATGACCGAATTTCTTTCAGCAAGAGAGAATTTTCCAGAAGACTGCCTTTGGACATCATCTACATCATTGGCTCTTCCTGGTTCTGCAGCAGACTGCTTTCCAATTTGGACTGCAACATAGGCTTTTCTTGGGTCTTCAGCCTGCTGACACACCTCCTATTCTCCCCTTCTGCAGATTTTGGACTTTCTTGAGTGCACAATAGTGTGAACCAATTCTTTATTGTAAATGTTGATCTATACATATACACATCCTTTGGGTTATGTTTCTGTGGAAAACTCTGATAATACAGGCCTTGTTAATAAATACACTAGCTTCCTACCTCATGATATTGTGGTCACATAAAATGGGGCACTATTTTTATATTTATTATTTTTTTGTAAAAGAAAGATACAAATTTAAAACTTATTCACCTTGTCAATATGGGTGAGTCTATGACAGGTGATGGACCAAGACACCTTTCTAGATGGCTGAACCAGAACTCTAAATGAAAGATAGTAATGCATCAAGCTGAATTTATTGTTTAAAAGACTGAAAAACCACAAAACCACATCAAGTACTATTGATTTTTCTTTAAGTGATGAAGAAGCTTTTAAGGGGATCTTACAACGAAGTATATTGTACAGGTCTGTGCTCCATCAGTGTTGCTGAATTCTGAAAGTTGGATACAGTTTGGGAGAACTAAGCAAATGGAGAGAACTTTAGGTTTAATAAAAGTGAAGTTAAGTTACCAAAGAATTGGTTCGTGGGAAATTGGAAAGGCAGAAGAGCCATTCAGCCTTTCTTCAGAGGAATGGTTGAAACTAGACATGCTATCAGATGCTGTCATCAAAGATAACAGAAAAATGCTAAGATTGCACATGGATTGTCACGCTTCACTACTTGCCACACACAGGGGACATGGCTAGCTCACTAATCATGTCTGTGTGCTCCAGAACTGCATCAGACATGTGTATGGCAAAAGCATCACATACAAGGCATTGCTTTACAAATACTGTCACCATGCTAAATGATCTGTCTCAGCTTGCCATTACATATGCTCCCTCCTTCCTGATAGTTTACTTTATACATAATACCCAATACAGTGCAGGGAGTTTATGTTTCCAAGAGTATTAATCAAGCCTCGTATGAGCCAGGCCATCTAAATGTAAATTCAAGATGTTTAAACTGTTATCTGATGATAACTTGAAGTTTAAAAAAATTGTTTCAAGAACAAAAAGTAAGGAAAAAAATCTTACTGGTGCTGGCGATTCCTTTTGTTCATGTACACTTTCACATCTGTGATAGGTGGTTTGTAACATACTAATTAAGAATTTGAATTATCGTTTCATTAATCCTTTAAAGGATGCTGAGGGAGACTTGGGAAAGAGAATAAAGCATATTTTTAGATTCTCACATTATTCATCTGTCACACGTCAATATTCCTCCTGAAATTTTACCACAGTTAAAATCTGGAAGATTTTGTAGTTTTTGCTAAAACTGGCAATGCTTATGTTAGGTTCCTAGGGCTACCATAACAAAGTACCACAGGCTGGGTGCCTTAAAACAACAGAAATTGATTATTTCACAGTTCTGCAGGCTAAGAGTATAAAATCAAGATGTTGGCAGGGCCACGCTCCCTTTGACATCTCTAGTGTTTCCTCTTCCTAGCTCCTGGGGTTTGCCAGGTACCCTTGGCAGGCCATGACTTGTAACTGCAGCATTTTAGTCTCTGCCTCTGTTGTCACATGGTCTTCTCCACCTGCATGCTTATCTCTGTCTGTTCTCTTTTTGTAAGCACACTACTCTAGTATGACCTCATCTTAAATAATTACATATGTAACAACTCTATTTCCAACTAAGGTCACATCAAGAAATACCAAAAGGTAAGACTTCAATATATCTTTTAAAGGTATACAATTCAACCCATAAGCAAACTTATTTACAAAGCTATTAATTTTAACAAAAATGGAACAAGGCAATTTATTTGGAAATAAGTACTAATTACCTATGGTAGAAACAATTTCATCTCTATATACTTACCATGACCCTAAATACAGAAATGTTAAAGTGCTTTTTAAAATTAAACTGACTCATGCATTTTATTCAAATAAGCAAGTATTAAATTTAAGGAATTTTTAAGAACAGTAAATTTTTTCTATAAAACACAAGTAGCAATTTTTGACTTATCAATCAAGAGCTATAAAGATTGGTTGACTTCTATGGCACTGTTAAACATCTTTGATATATTAAAGATATTGAGAGTCTGCTACATATCAGGTGTTATGCTTTATAAGAACAATGAGATGGATACTATCTCTTAGTAGTCTCTTGTCTGACAGCAAGATAAATGGATAAATACCAAAAATATAATAAATCAAATATCATCATATATATGTCAATACATAAGAACATGGTTAAAAGGAAAATAGCAACTGACTGACCCTCTTTCAATGTTGCCATTGTACCTCCCATATAGTAACTCCCATCAAATCTTAAATCTGAGAACCAGGTCTAAGTAAAAAGTTCAAAATATGAGGGGGAAAGCTATAAGAAGAAATATGTTTATCACTGAGTTATCATAGTGAAAAAACAAAATAATCTAAAACAGGAGTATAATTAAATAAAAATAACACATTTTCCTGGCCTAATTTTGCACATCAAAATATATAACAACATATATAAAATTTGGGGAAGAACTACAGAAGCTATAATTTTGGATTTTGCTGGCAAGATTATAGATATAGGTTTTTTTTTAATTTTCCAAATGTCTGTAACATTGGATTATCACTTATGTGTTTAGAAAACTTAAGTTAATTATAAATTTAACAGGCATATAAAATCTTATAACCACAAAATTTCAGAAATATAATTTCTATTAAAAATGATTATATAAATTATTTTTAAAGTAAAATAATATGCTTTAGGGAAACTAGTGAAATTAACAGTATATTCACAGTATTTTAATCTTGCTTTGGAACTCTAGTTATTTCAGGATAATTTAGCAGTACATGTAATGAACATACCGGATCCTGGATAAGGATTATCTTCGACTAGCAATAAGACTAGTTGAATAAGATAATGCAAAAGAATTGGCATTATCTGTGCAAAATAGTCCACTAATGAAAATATACCCATTTTGAAGGTGAATATCTTGATACAATTTTCCCCTTATATTTTTGTTAATTAAATAATTAATTATTAATTAATAATTAAATAATCTATATTATCCCACTCACTCAATGTTAATAGTTCTTTTTTTAGTAATATACCTGAAGAAATAAAGGTGAACCATGATATCAACATGATAAATATTTAAGGTTGACATGTCACTTTGTATATTTATCCCATCATTCTTGATCTATTTATATATGATTCACTGTGCTGATATCTGTCTGTCTTGAAATGTCACCCTTCTTGTTTATCTTTGTAATGTAATTGGCAGGGGCATAACATGCTTTTTTAACACCAAGAATACCTAATCATATTCCTTTGTGTGATACCATTAAAATATGCTAACTAAGGTGAATTTAAGGAAAAACACACAGACACTTTGAAAGGTTATGGTCTATGACAATCCACAGATTGGGAATTGTTTTAATTGAATTAATTGTTGTTCAAAAGAATCTAAAGAACAAAGAACACAATGAACATTTTCATGGAAAAAATTTTGACCTTTTCAATATCAGTACATTGACTGGCAGATTATTCTATTTCTTTCACAGAAAAAGAATTGTTTAAGGGAAAGGTAGAGATGATATTTGAAAAGATAAAAAATCTCTGAAAAAATGAGAATACTCACATATGATAGGATTCAGAAAAAATTAATGACATAAAACAGTGTGTGGACTTTTTTGTAATAATAACAATTATAATTTATTCATTCTTTACATTAATAATATTAAATTATATTATGTTTTTAATTTACATTAAGAATGTCAGTGATAGCTTCATTTTATCCAGTGATGTCACTGGTCTAAAAAAAGATTAATTATTTTCTTTCATTGTTTTTTGCAATTCTAAATCACTATTTTATGAATTTATAATTTTTAACTCAGTTACCTTAATCTATATCTTCAACAGACATTTTTTCTGCGCAATCACAAGGCAGAAATCTAACTGCTCCACATGAAACGTGAGAACAGGATACTCAGAGGAAAGATTTATTCAGGCTGAGCTGAGCAGGAAAGGCTACACAAAAGAGGCGATAATCAAGTTGAGTAGAGTTGCTTATATTTCTACAAACACACTGTACATTTTTATACTTCCTAAAGTTGGCAATAGCAATTGAAATCTACATGGAATTTCTAACCTATAATATACTGTATTCTGGTCAACTCATATTCCTGTTTCAAAGGCTTAGGTGTCATCCTCTCTGTGAAGTTTTTTCTAACCTTTTCATATCAAATTAGGGATCTTTTCTTTGAATTTTCCATTACCAATTACACACTGTAGCTCTAAAATAAAATTTGCCTTACTCTGTGTTAATTATTTTATGCCTACATCCATGACAGAATGAGCTTTTTCTGGTCAGGATCATTACTTTTGACACTATAATATCAGTGGTATAGAGGCGGCATTTAAATAAAATTTTAAAAAAAGAAACCAGTGCAAGAATATTCACTTAATATTTAACAGAACATTTTATCTTTGTTTTTGTTCCCTTAATGTTACAATGTTGTTCACTGTATAGGCAAGTGAGAATTTTTATTCTCAAAAATATATTTCAAATATCTAAGTTACATGCAGTAATTTGGTTGAATGACAGGGAAAGAGAAATTCATAACACCCTATATTGGACCCAGAGTTTCCCCAAATCAGTAAACATCTTAGCGGTAAAAACATAGAAGAGAATGAAGAGAGAGAACAATGAGTGTTTCAAGAAGCATCCCAAATGCCAACATGGATTCTAATGCATGCTAAATGCACACTGACAGTTAGATCTTGATTTAGAAATGACAAAAGAAACAATAACCAAAGAGGGGCAGTGAAAATCCAGCTTGGATTTGACATTTCCAACTAATGTTGATTCCTAGAGGCTAAATGATATTGTTGTCAGAAATAGCAATTGCAAAGTGCAAAAAGAAATGTATTCTACATTTAATGTATTCTACATTTAGTAGGTATTAACAAAATGTCAATAAAAGTAGGTAAAATGAAAAAATCTCTAAATATTTCTATTTTAATAGATTAATTACTTTGTTTCTTTGTGGCAGATAAAATGGTTACAGCTTTTATAGAATTGTTTTTTCAACCAATATTTTGATTCTTGACTCCTTAATTATCATTATCATAAAGGCCATTTGTCTTTTCCTAACAAAAAGTAGGATGGAATAATATCAGGGACAAAATGAAATAAAATATTCTGCAAATTAAGGAATAAATACATAAATATGCCAAAAAGCAAATAAACAAAGAAAAATGCACTCAAAGATCTCAGACCAAATATATTATAATAGAGACCATATGTCTCAGCAGCTCAAGGTTCTGGGTATCTTATAATCGAGATGTTTTTCTATAAATTCTTCTGGCATTAAAAAAAATGGTTACTAACAATAAATACATATTAGTATAGGAATTTCAAAGGTAGTGCCGGAAACTTTAAAGATAAATTCTTTTTATGGTCAGCTTTAAAAATTAACCCAGTTGTGAAAATTTATGAAAACCTATGCTCCAATGCCTAATTTTCACCAGTGAGTATGCATTTATCAGACACTAACTTTAATAGCTTCTAAAAGTGTTTTTCTTTTCAGGAAAATAACCTTTCATTTGTAATACAATCATCTGGATTTTGTAGGTAGCAGTTTCTCACTTTGTTTGAATGAAAACAATTTATTCTCTGTAGAACATAAGAAAGATTTCCTTTTGCTCTTTTTGTCTTTATCCTTTTTAATATTTTATATATCACCTGTTAGCACATTGCGTACTGCATAGAAATCTCTAAGACATATGCCAGGGACCGCACGTTTTTGGGCAAACTGCATGTTATTTAAATCACCATAACTACAGATCATAATGCACTTTAGGTGTTGTTTTTCAATAATTATAACATTTTTATTTACAAAAACAATTAAACAACTAATTAAAGTTCCTAGTACTTTTTTAACATATGGTACTACGTAAAACATTTTCCTCTATGATGAGGGACCAAACAAAGTTTATGTAAGTATATAGATTCACTCCTTTTTCCATGGGTGGTGGCACAAACTCTGCAGGCTCTCGTAGGAAATTTTTTCTTTCCACTTGCTGGAATACACATAGGTTCATGCTGCTTCATATCACCTGACAACCTTTTGGGTGGATCTTTAGCAGGTGCTCTCCTTGCACCCCCAGGGGAAGGGCTGGACAGATTTGTCTCTGGCTCTGGAGAGCCTTCGTTATTGTCATCCGTTATCCAGTCTCTCGTCACCCATAGCAGAAACTGTTCATACTTCATTTTTGCTTGTGGATCCAGGACACTGTATACTCTAAATGAATTGAAAAATCCAAAGTTTATAAGGTACAGCACTACTTTTTTGTCCATTTCATCTTTTTCTTATAATGGAACAACACGAAAGGAATTGATCTGCACGGTCAATGCCTTTCATATGGGAATTATATTCCTTGATGCAGGTAAGTTTTACAATATTCTTTCCTGTTTTTCTATTTTTTTTTTCCTGTTGTCGAGACAGAAGTGTCATTGATCATTGATGTCATTCAGACAATCCACTTGTCTTTCCATGCCAAGAGAAGAATATCGCCTTTTCTGGAAAATATTATGTCACCTTTCTTCATTGTTGATATTTTCATTTTCAAATTTGGCAGTAAACCTCTACTCTCCCTAATAGTACCACAGACTCTAGTTTTGTTCTGTAACAGCAATTCAGCAGTAGATGTGGCATTGTAATAATTATCCTGGTAAATATAGCGCCATATGCCAAGATAGGGTGCAAGGACTGAAAAAACAGTTTCTTACAATTTCTTTCTTTCAGCATTGTATTTATCCATATTGTAGATATAGCCGGTGTCACTCTCGCCCATTATCCGAACAAGTAAACCGTATTTTGTTATTTTCGCTGAGTTGTACGGTGAAATTTTAAACGTCCTGTCTATGGAATCATTCCCTCGTCCAAAGACAACTGTTGCTTTCATTTGTATATTGTTCGAAACTTATGTAGGAAATAATCCAGCACAGATTGGATCTTGAAAAGTCTCCAGAGTGACTGTCCATTTTGGTGTTATCATTGAAATGCCAGAATGTCCATATTAGCTCAAATCTATGGCAACTCATTGTCTGTGGAAATATAGGGGTACATATCAAAGGATCTGTTGACCAATAGTCTTTCAGGCTATCTTTTCTTGTTTGACCCATCAGAATAATTAGGCCAAGGCATTTCTTGATGTCCTTCTGTGTAACCAGAGACCACTTTAGTGTTCGAGATGGTGTTTTGCATTTCGCTGTGGTTTGATCATGATAGTTGGACAGCTCTTTGCACAACATCTCAAACAATTCATCACCAAAAAAGAGATTGGTCACAGAGGGTACAGAGTCACACTGAGATGGAAATGTAGTGACCCCAGCATGACCTTCAAATATTTGTAAGCTGGTGGTGTGTCAATTTCAGACCAACAATTATCCGTAGCTTAGTCAGTGTTGGAATCACTTGAAAGCACCACCACCTTGGGCTTTCTTACAGGTCTAATAATTTCACTACCAGTAGAATCAGTAGAATCATCTCCGGAATCGTCAAAGCAGTCTTCGATCTCACTAGGAATATCTGATAAATTATCGTTAAATACTTCCGGAAGTGTATCAGTTTCGTTGGTTACCTTCCTTTTTTTTGAGAGGGGGCCTTTCTAAAAGCATCAGGAACTTGAAGACGAAGACTATTCAAATGACCAAAATACAATGTAGCTGCAATGCTTTATGGGTTCGTGCAATTATATAGTTCGTGCAATTATATAGATTGACCTGCATGGTTTCCACCAATGAGATCTCTTCATTTGATGTGGACAAGACAGTGTGTTGACATCTAAGGTCCATAACAGATGGCGCGTGAAAAACAAAAGAACTCCTGAGCGGTCTTTAACAAATGGTGCTGCGAAACATGAGAAAACTCGTGAGCGATAGGCATTTTAAGATATCAGGGCATAATTTTGTTCAAAGTAAATCTTTATGGAAGTAAAAACCAGAAATAACATGCAGCATTTTTCAATGATTCACTGCTATGACCTATTTGTTTCTTAAGAAAAACCACCAGTATCAATAAAATATCAAAGCCCTTAAAACAATTCATTTCTACTTATCTCTTCATATTTAATAAATTATCACAAGTCACTGCCTAAAGTGATAAGATTTCTCAGTAGCCACGTCACTTTCATTTTCCACCATCCACCACTCATTTATTTCTTTTTGTCAAATAAGAATCGGCTAAATCAATGAGAGAATTCAATTAATAGAAAAAACAGTGTATCTTCAGCTTTTGAATTATTTCTCTTATAATGTCATTTATGGAAGGTTTTGTGAATCCCTTGTTCCCAAGTTTATTTTGTGCAGCATAAGAATAGCTGAATTCTGACCATTATGTGATGTTTCAGTCAATAAGTAAAATAACTCATTTTCTACTAAGAAAACACTCATCAAATGTTCAAGTTATTTTGGCACCTCTTCAGTTATTAAATATTTGTTTTCTAAATGGTAAGTTGATTTTCAAAATTCAAAGACCATTATTAGTTTTTACTTGTAAGCTTCCTTAAAAGTCATTTTATACATAATTTTAAGCCCACTAGAAGCTCTTTGATTAAAAGCATGAAGTTCCTTTGAATCATTTTATTAAACAGTTATTAATTTAAAATTTAAAACACCCTAAGAACATTTTGTCCTTGGTTCTCATAAGTATTTTTAACTTCTTAAAATAAGTGCTAAAGGCAGAATATTCAATTTTATACCTTTGAATATGCATGCATTTCAGTAAGGCAAATATATATTTTAAAAAATGAAGCAGATTTTAAAAAATGAATCAGACTGTCTTAGACTCTTGAAGATAACATACTTTTGTTTGATGTCTGATTTAGTACAAATCCAAAGGACTTTCTTATATTATAAGTGAGAGCAACTCAATTAAAACAGTTTTGACTTCCCAAATGAAAATAAAAATCTCAAAAATTTCTGATAAAATTTTAATACATTGAGCCATTAAAATTTATGTTACTTTTTATATTATCTTTCATAGATTAAAATGTATGGTTTTCTTCTGTAGTCTCACACTTCATGAAATCAAAACTTGAGGGTTTATATTATAAAAGTGTTCTTATAAGCACTGATATGATGTGACTATTCTCATACACTGCATAACAGTTTAAACATGTTTAAAATTTTTGAACACATTAAACATTTGCAATGTATAAAATTTACAAATTGTAAAATAATGAAAAAAATCAAAACAGTGCTTTAAATGAATCTGCCAAATTTTTATTTCAAAAGTTTTTATTGAATAACTATAACTTTGCTACATTATTTATATAAGGTTCACAGTGGTAGATTTTGACATCCCATGACACTATAAAATTTTATTTAGGATAACATTATTTGTTTTTAACCAAAAGCCCTATGAACGTTGAGTCTTGTACAGATACAACTGGGACAAAATTAAAAACAATAATATTTAATGTCAAAGTTACAAAATAAAAGATAATTCACTCAAACTTACAGTAGTAACTTTATAATATTCTCTACTATGCTATGTACTAAAATTAAAAAAAAGTCAGACAAGTTGAATGTCAATGTATCATAAACTATGCTATGACACACAGTGAATGGTTTTAAAATAACATGAACATTTAAAAAAGTGAATATATATTCTTGTTATTTCAGTAAGCCCATCCTTACAATATGAGTGATAGAGTTAATAAAGCAATGCTTACATGTGATATTTTACCCCAAATTCTGTGTAATTCTATTTGTTTCAATATTATTTTTGTTATTTATCCTTATTTAGAGGTTAAGTCAATAAAGATCACAGAGATTAAATAACTATCCCCAAATCACCAAACTAGCATGAGTAGTATCATTCAAGTAAGGCAGACAATTTTAATAAGACACAACTAGTGTTAGATTCTTAACTATTATCTATAAACTACAACTCCAGAAGGACAGGAGTCTTTATGTTGGTTTATTGGTTGTATTCATATGCTTTGAGCAGCCCAAGCACAAGGGATATATTCAAAAGAAATTTGTTGAATCATTGCACCTGTGCCTGTTGGGCATGTTAATTGCTTTCTCTGTATGTTAGAGTTAGATAGTGACACCCACCTCATTGAATTGTAAGAATTCAATAAGGCAACACAGGAAATACACTCAGCACCACTTTCTTAGCTGAGTTTGAAAACACTTGATACCTTGGTTTTGGATATGCATTTTGATAGAAGATTCTTGTTCTTATTTAAAGGCTTCATAAAAAATAAATCTAGGCCCCAGGTCAGGCCAGAATAAAGTAACACATTTGAGCAGGTTTTTCACGGGTAACTTTCAAATTATTAAAAGAAAATGCCTTTGCCTCCAATATAAGATGGATTCTAGTGAAATTCATGAATATTAATGATTTAACTATATGAGAGGAATTGTTAAGTAGTTAACCAACATTAACTCTTAATTCTCCTCCTTTTACAATTTTTAATATCTACATTAAAAACATAAAGAGAAAACAAGAAAATTAATTTAAGTGTATGTCATTTAAACCATACATCTATTAATAAATTATTATTTTAATATATAATCAAGAAAAAATCATTATTTAAATATTTTACATTAGTTTTGGACTTAGTCTTTGAAATCCAGTGTGTATTTTACTCTTAACAGCACATCTCAATTAAGATGTTATATTCTCATGGAGAAATAGTTGACCTGCATTTAAACTTCATAAAATTTAGTTGAAAAATTAGACATACTGAGGGTATTGTAAAGATACTTACAAGTTTTAATAACTTAATGGATTATAAATTCTAAATTAAATTTCATTACTTAAAATTAATGCAATTCTGTTTTTTGGCCATACTTCAAACACTTAATCATGTGGATAGTAGCTATCATACTGTAAAGTGAAGACATAAAATAACAAGTTGACTAACAAACAGGATGTTAAAGCTACATATTCTGAATGAATAAATAAATATGTAACCTTTCAAAAGTTGTGTCCTTTTATGTAAGCTATTTATGCTAATATTTTCTGAAAAATAACAAATTATTAATATCTCATCTGATTTATGAGCCTAAAGCTGTCAATCCATCACCAAAGTGTACATATAAAAATAACTTATTAATGATTATATATCTGACTCTGTCCCTAAGGTAATTCAGAATTTTTCAATAGATGGAAATAGCATTTTCCATGTATGTATATATGTGTGTGTGTGTATACGTGTGTGTGTGTGTGGTGTGTGTATATTGGAAAATGCTTTCCCCCAAACTGAAAAGCTAAAATAAATGGCACATCACATAGGTATTAAGTTGTAGAATTAACCTGTTCTACAAGAAAATGTAGATTCATGTTTGAATAAAAAGTAGTTTTTTCAAATTGAGGGTTATCTATATCTACAATAATTTAGTAGCAAATGCTACAATAATTTATGAACATGGAAAAGTGAGCACATTTTTTAAACTGTCAAAAAGAAAAATGATGAGAATTAATCTAGAAGGCACAACTAATTCACATTAATTATTTTAGATTGTGCCATTATTGATTATTGTGCTCATAGTATGTTTGCATCTTGCACTCAATTGCAATGGTGTCTAATTTGACATCTAGCCAAGTTTGATCTCATTCTTCCTATCTTTGCCTTAACATCATAGACATGTAATTCATTTGTTCTATTTTAACATCATATAAAGGATGATAAGTTTTGAAATTTTAATAAATGGAGTATATAGCTGCCATTGATTGAAAAGTGGAGAATGAAATTATAAGATGTTTTCTTTATAATTTGGTGAATTTGTTCAAACACTGCCATCTGTATTTGCTGGAAAACCAAGAATAATATCCCAGCTACAAATTGATTCTGCCTGGTCACTCAGCTGGTGGAACATGGTGGTTATTTAGAGAGAGATGATTGTTCATTTACTTACAAATTTTCTCATTCTTAGGCAAGTGAGCATTCCAAAAGCAATACGACTATTCACAATTCTATGTGACATTTCTAAAATAATTCAAAATGGAACTCTTGTCTCTGAAGCTACTGACTTCAATAGGATCCAATTGTATACCTTTCACTTTTTATGAAAGTCTGAGTGAAATTTTAAAGATCAATGTAATAACTGGTATGCAGGACAAAAGGAGAGTTAAAACTGTTATTTTAACAAAAGGTACAATAGTGAAAATGCTTATTTAAAAATTATAACTGATTGACAACTACTGTGAATAATTCCAGTGGTTAAGAGATACTATAAATTTCATATTTTAACCCCTCCTTGAATAGAATGCTAAAGAATCTTGTTGGGATTTTCTAAAAATATGAAACACAATAGAACATATTGTATAATTAGAATCAAAATCTATGTTCTTTTCCTTAAGAGTTGAAGTAATCCCATTTGGAACTAAGATTTTGCAATAAATTTAATAATGTATTCATTCAGTCTTCGCGGGTAATTTATAAATGCTGAAAAAATGAAAAAATTGAATTGAATTGAATAGATTATTATAAATTAAAACTTTTTTATTTTAATAATATATTAAATAATATAAAAAGTAAAAGATAATTTAGTAAATTACTTACAATATAAATTTCAGATATGTGTATGTGTATATATATATATATATATATATAAATATAAATCTGGAGATATCTTTGCAAATCAATAAGGAAAAAAAACACTCCAGTGGAAAAAACATGACAAAGAATGTGGGCAAAGCTAATTTATAGATAATATACAAACAACAAAAGATATTTTCTGTCCCACCAATAATGAAAAGAAAAAAAGAATGAAATATACACACAAGGTTTCAGTTAGTGTACCGTGACAATGAAAAATTTTAAAGTTTTCTTGTACAACTTTGTAATCCATCTGATTCTGTTAACTTCAGCTAAAGGCAATTTAAAATTTATTTCTTATCTGTATAAATTAAACTCTATATAATTTTATAAAAATGGTACCACTGAATATTTTCTTTGGCTATCTAGCTTTTTTTACTCAGTATAATAATATTGCTATTCATCCATGTTATTGAATCATTTTATCTTATAGAACATGTTTATATATTTGTATATATCATATATGGATATGTCATATGCAAAGAAGTATTTTATATGACTATATATACATATATATGTATATATTTAAATTTTATGATGTTATTGATTGTCATTCCCTCTAGAGTGGAATCTCAGTAGAGTTAGAAATTTTGTCAGTGCCATTAACTGTTATAATTTCAGTGTCTAACAGTGTTTGGCAAACAATAAACAATAAACACTTGTTAAAAGTTTCATCAATACCTGCACTCCCAAAACTTTGTATCCATACCTAATATTTTTCTTAAGATATATTTCAAAGTATGAAATTATAGATTTCAAAAGGCAGGACCAACTCTCTATTAACAGGTAATGTTAATAGGTAAGAGGATAAGCAAAATGTGATATAACCATAAAGCAGGACTTTTGCATAACATTTGGAGGAGTTTAAGTAGATAAGTAACATGACATATAATATTAAGATATTATGAGTTTGCTTTGAAGAATTTTTATTTAAGATGTATAAGAGATTATCTATATACCTTTCATCTATTTGTGTATTTTTGACTGGAGAAACAGAAACATGCAATTATAATTATTTGTGAAAAACACCAAGAAAGAAATATGACAATATTTTGGCCATTATTTTTTAGTTTATTAAAACAGTGCAATGATGGTATTTGTGCCTTTTTAAACTTTCTTTTTCATTCTGTTTCATGTTCTTTTAATTTTCTATGGTGACAATCAGTTACTTTTATAATATGAAAATGCAGGCCATTTTAAATTAAGTTTACTCAAATATATAGTTATATTTATTTCCTTGGAAATTGAAAGTGTAACTGGTAATTATTTGAGTTTGATTGGGAATAAAACATCTGGATAGGCTATCCACAAGATAAGGGATATAAATGGCCAATAAATAAGAAAAATGTTCAGTCTTTCTCATAATCTAAGAAGGACGAAATTAGATTAAATAACAATGAGCTACCATTTTAGCCTACTGAATTGTTAGCAATAAAGTAAGTGTAATTCCTTTGCCATTTGATTGCCATTACTATGATTTTTAAAATGTGTATAATAATTATTAAGCTTATTAGAATATGATCAGAAAAACAGGAAAATCATTTTTCAGCAATGTTTATAATACACTGTTTAGTAAAAATATAAAAGCAAATACAATGTATGTGTGAGAAGATATTAATAGTTTCATTCTGCAATGAGACTACTGATTATTTCATTTTCTCATTCATGTTTTTATTATGTTTTGTCAAGTTTTAAACTTCATCTGGTCCAAACTAAAGAACAAAATCCTATCATTTATTTTAATATAATGAAATGCTGTGCTTCCTTCAGATTGCATTTATGGAAGCCCTTAAATATACTGCTTTAAGATTATTGCCATTTATTTTCATGTTGAGCATCGCCAAAAACTGATTCTATCTCAAATTATTTTCTTCTTTGTAGTTATATATTTCTGGCTTACAGATATTGTGAGACATTCTATTGTTTCCCTTTAAAATTTTTCTTCTATTTTCTGATCAGATTACCAAAAGCTATACTATTTCATTATTTCCTGAAAGTTAGTTATCCTTTCATTTTTCTCATCTATAAAATGAGACAAATGTTAGCACTATAAATACAATAGAACGAATGCTAAAAATGCACTAGTTTTAATTACAGCTAGCTTTATTGAATATGTATTTAATATACAGAATGGAACTAAGTGGTTTACTAGGATTATTTTATTATGCTACCAAATGTTTTAGCTAGCAAATTCATTTTGCAGGTGAAAATACTGCTATTTTAATTTTTTTTGTGTTTTCCTGAAGTCAAACAGCCAATATATTGTAAAACTGAGATTTGGTTTGGTTCTCAATGTGTAGTATTCACCCATTCAATGTGGTAGGCGTTTCTAGTGCTTCTTGAACTTCTCGGTTTGGAACTTCATTTTTTATGTACAGCATCATCATATAATTATTGATTTGATGAAAAAATGTTAATAGGATTTTTACATAGAAAATAATAGACATTGAATTTCTGTTTCATCTATTGATGGAAAATAACTTAAATTGGTCATTTAAAAATGTTACAATCCCTAATAAGCACTCAGAAGATAGGTTTTAGTAAATTAAACTTTCCTGAGAATCCATTTTGGTTTGACATTATAAATATTTTGCAACCTTCCTTTAATAGCTTATATTCTTCTTCATGTTTTGTAGTATTGACTTCAGAACACTTTATATTGAATAATTTATAATAATTATAAACATTATATTAATATATGATAATTTATAAAATAGAACTTCAATATACAATTGAATATTTAGGACAGCAGATAATCTCATTTTATGAAATTGTACCTATGAATATGAGTGTATACCCTCCTCAACAGAGATTTTTATTTTAAAAGGCAAGCCTTTAAAATATCTTTCAAGTTTTTCTCTTTCTTTCAAAATACTAATAATACTTCTGTCAAAACAATATACTTTCCTATGGCTTTTACAGTTAGTTTTGCTTATTTATGTTTTTTTTGCTGACAATGTAACAGCATACCTTCAATTATTCTGTAACTTTTCAAGACAGACAAGCACAGTCCTCTGTTATCTGTATACAGGTCAAGCTCTGCACAGAAAGGACCTTTCTGGAAAGGTGCAGTTCATTCTCATTTGCATTTTATAACAAGTTCACTTGATTTAGCAAACAGCAGAAAAGTCATGCTTTTAAAAATATTTTCTATGTGTGTTTTAAAATCTCTAGAAAATCACCAAGGCATCATAAGAAACTTTTTTTCAGCTTTTTAAATTTTAACAGTTCAAACAATTACTTCAAACAGTTTCTGAAGAGGAAGGAAAGGTTTTTCACCTATCTGGAAGATAGCTTTTAACCAGTTTAATCAGTTTCAACTGTGGGATGATTAAAATGAATTATATGTATCTCACTTATTGGGTTTATAATGAAATAATGACAAACCATTATGTATAATGGCCACTAAAAGCAGGGTCAAAATATAAAGTTTTTTTTTTTGTTTTTTTTTAACATATAGTGCTATTTTTCGCACTAAGTAACCTGTAATAACAGTATGTGAATCTTTGGTATCATAAATGTATTATCATTTTTATGGTTATCTTACTAATATTTGAGGAGGCTTCTCTCTCTACATATTGTACCTAGTGATGAAAACCTTAATAATAAGGCCTAAAAGTATAAAAAAGAAAAAGAAAAAAGTTGGAAGTTCAAAGAACATGACATTGATACCTGATTCTCAATTAGAAATGTAATAAAAAATATACTCTGGCTCATTGTATTGAATTTATCATTCTTAATGCTGAATAAGTATGAATGAGGATTTCTGAAATAACCTCCCATGGTTTCTATTCAAGTAATGAAACTCACTGGAATACAGAGACTAATCATGTGAGATTTGTGAATTGATATTTTTATATGATTTTAAAAATATTTCTGCCTTGACTTCAAAGGGAAATTTAATTGCTCCCTCCACAAGTACTATGTTTCTAGGGAAGTAAATATATTTTTTCAGACATATACACAGTAAGAATTCATATATATTCAACACTAGTGACAAGGATTACTACAAAACAATTATTTTTTTATTATTATTCAATATGAATATGTGAGCAATTAACAGAGACTAGGATCAGAATCCTAGGAGCCATTCCAGTGCAATCTCTCTCTTTTTAAAGGTAAGAAGAATATAGTGTATAAATGAAAAATAATATTTAAAAGCCATGAAGCTAGTGTGCTTTCCATTGGAGGTCCCTGAAACTGCACAGAAAAGAAAGAAAAAAAAAATGAGCTTATTACCTATGTAACTTTATTATTGAAGCATGTAAAGTAAGCTAATACTTATAAAGTGTTGAAGACAGAAAAGTTTGTATTTACCATTTTCATTTTTTAATCTTTTAGTATTTATTTTATTAGTATTATTTTGCCTATCAAGGAAAGTTTTGTCAGCTGTTTTCCTGGAGTTAATAATTATTCTTTTGTATATGAAGTTTTATATACAAAGTATTCTTATATGATTATATCAGCATTCTCCAGAGGACCAGAACCAAGGAGAAGAGTGAAAGAGAAATTGAAATTGATTGATTTTAAAGAATTGGCTCACATGATTTATTGTGGAAGCTGGCAAGTCCAAAACTGGAGGGCAGACAGAAGCAGGCTGGAAAGTCAGACAGGATTTCAATGTGACATTCTTGAGGTAGAATTCTTTCTTCTCTAGTAAACCTTAACTTTTACTCTTACGGCCTTAAACTGATTGGATGAAGGCCACCCGCATTATGGAGGGTAATCTGTTTTACCTAAAACCAGATGATTGTAAATATTAATCATGTTAACAAAATACCTTCACATTTAGACAATAAAGTATACATTTTCAAATAAATTGCCAAACAGATTGACCAAAGCAACCAAAAAAGTTTCAACAATAATTTTTCTCGCAGCTATTTCCATATCCCAAATACACAAATCCTCTCCAAATGACATTTATTTAATTCTACGTGATGACATAGTTATGTGTCAGTGCAGTCCCAGGATTTTAAGCTGACATAGATTTATGGGACATATTTCATTCATTTAATCTCAAGAATGAATAACATGGTGCTATGCTCAGTATTATTTCATTTAAAAATTCCTGGTTAAATGTATTTTTTCTATAACTTTATCAATTATGCCAACAACAAGGACTTCATGAGAGCCATTAGGAGTCATGTCACTATTCCCTTTTATTCATACACTATTGTAACCTGTCCTTTTGTAGTTATTTTGACTTATTTTCCTGACCCTTGGGAAATAACTGCAATTACACTGAGGCACATTTCATTGATCATTCCATTTAAGTGAAGACATCTTTATTTGCAAAATTTATATTCTGGATTATAACTCTGCTTTATTCAATAAATTGTCACATCTTCTCTATTCTATCTCTGAAATATATCCAATTTATCTTTCTTTATCTTCACAGTGCCACCAAATTCAGGCTCTTAGATCTCTGGCTTAAACTTACAGGATCTATCTCTCATCAATTTTCCTGCCTTTAGGATATTTGCTTATATAATTTGTTCCCTAAAAGGAAAATTATCTTCATAAGATACACATACAAACATTTACCCTTTCATTTAAAAAAATAAAATCACTCGTCAACTGATAATCATTGCATGAGAAAGTACAGATTTTTAGCTAGACTTTACCCTTATTCTCAAATTACCCCCTTTCCCATCTGACTTATGAAGATATATCCCCTACCTTAGCCCACTATTCAGTTAAGATATAATTAATAAATAATTTTATTAATTTATATTGTATAACTGTTATGGTTTGGATAGTTGACCTTCCAAATCTCATGCTGAAATTTGTTTCCCAGTGTTGGAGATGGGGCCTCATGGAAGGTGTTAGGAACATGGGGGCAGATCTCTCATGAATGGCCTGGGACCATTCTCTCCAGTAGTGAGTGCTCATTCTATAAGCTTCTGTGAGAGCTACTTATTAAAAAAAGGTTTGGCACCTACCACTCTTTCTCTTGCTTCCTCTCTTGCCATGTGATATCAGCTCACCCTAGGTCCCCTCATCTTCTGCCATGAGTGGGAGAAATCAGAGCCCTTATCAAAAGCAGGTACTGACTTCATGCTTCTTGTACAGCCTATGGAACAATAAATGAAATAAACCTCTTTTCTTTATAAATTACCCACCTTCAATTATCCCTGTATAGCAATCGACAAATGGATATATATATATATATGTATGTATGTGTGTGTGTGTGTGTGTGTATATATATATATATATAGTGCAATGGTTAAATCTAGTTACTTAGCATGTCTATCACCAAACACTCTTACTTTTTCTAGTGAGAGCACTTAAGACTTAGCAATTTTCAAGTATGTATTATTAAACTATAGTCACCATACTGTACAGTACATCTTCAAATTTATTAATTCTATTTAATTGAAACTGTACGTTTTGAGCAACATCTCTCCATCTCCCCATTCCTCAGCCCCAGACAACCACCAATCCACTCTCTGCTTCTCTGGATTACACTTTTTTAGATTCCACATATAAATGAGATCATGCAATATTTGTCAGTCTGTGCCTAGTTCATTTCACTTAACATAATGTACTATAGGTTTATCCATGTTGTCACAAATGACAGGATTTGCTTCCTTTTTAAGGCTGAATAGTATTCCTGTGCATGTGCATGTGTGTGTGTATCTATACCATGTTTTCTTTATGCATTCGTCCATCAGTGGATACTTAGGATGCTTTTATATCTTGGCTATTATGAATAATGCTGCAATTAACATGGAAGTGCAAATATCTTTTCTGTATATTGATTTTAATTTCTTAATTCCTTTGGATATATATGTAGTGAGATTCCTGGATCATATTGTAGTACTATTTTTAATTTCTTGAGAAACTCCCATACCAGTTTTCATACTAGCTGTACTAATTTACATTTTTCACCAAGTGTACAAAGGTTGCTTTTCTGCATATCCTTGACAACATTTATGTTTTGTCTTTTTGATAATGACCACTCTAACTGGTGTAATATGTCATTGTGGTTTTATTTTGTATTTCCCTGATGATTAGTGTTGTTGAACATTTTTCCTTATGTTTATTGGCCATTTGTATATTTTCTTTTGAAAGCTGTTCATGTCTTTTGACTACTTTTGAATAAGGTTTTTTTCTTTTTTTCTTGCTGATATTTTGAGTTCTTTGTAGACTCTGAATACTAGCCCTTAGAAGCATAGGTAGACCTAGGCAAAAGCAATTATTCTAAAGATATATAGATATGAGTATGGATGTAGATATAGATATAAACTAAATCATAAAATAGTCCTGATAAAGGGATAAAGAGATTGTTTTTGCATTTAGTTAATATCTACATCAACATCTATGTCTATATCTGTATTCATATGCACATATTTTTTTATAAATACTGCCTATAGGCTTAGTAATGCCTCTATTCTAAATAAACTTCCATCATATTTATTATATATTTAAATAACAAACTTTCAGATAATATATTAATTTTATTGCTATACGTTAATTGCATTTAAATGATACTTCAATTATTATTTACATTAGAAAGAGCTTGTAGGTAGTGAAAGCTGTATGCAGTTTGACCTCAATATTTTCAACTATAACTTTGGTGTGCCACAAATTTATCAACTTTAAAATGATTACTTCAATAACTATGGATTTTGTGAGAGTTATTAGTACATGACATAAAATATATGAAGAATGGTCACTATTATTATAATTAGTTTTTAAAATTAATTAATTGATTAATTTAATTTCAATACATTTAGAGGGTAAAAGTGTTTTTTGATACATCGATGAATTGTATAAAGCTAAAGTCAGGGCTTTTAGTGTACCTGTTACCAGAATAGTATACTTGTACCAATAGATGATTTTTTTGTTTATTTTTTTGCTTTCAAAATATTAAAGGAGTACAAATGTTTTTGTTAGATGGATAGCTTTTATAATGCTTAAGTCAGCGCGATTAGTGTGCACATCACCCAAACAGTGTTCACTCTATCGATAGGTAGGTTTTTACCCCACTCCCCTCCTCCTTGTTGATATCCAATGACTTTTACTTCTTTTTGTGCCCATATGCCCATGATTAGTTCCAAATTATTAGAGAGTACGTGTGGTGTTTGTTTTTCCATCCCTTGGATACTTCACTTGGGATAATGGTCCCTTGTTCCATCTAAATTTCTGCAAAAGATATTAATTCATTCCTTTCATTCCTTTTTTATGGCAAAACAGCACTCCATGGTGGGTGGGTGTGTATATATAGACATCAATGTCTATATCTATATTTTTATGTACGTATTTTCAGATAATATTTTTAGATAAACCTGATCCGAGAGTCTGTACAATATGTCTTGTCATTAATTATGTATTCTGACAATTTCATGTTACAAATTATTTATCAAAAAATCACTAACATAAAAGCACAGAAGCAATTACATTTAGTCTGGATCTCTATTTCTAGAGATTAAAGTAAAATTATAAAAAGTAGATTGATGTCACCTTGCTGTTTTGAAAGGAATTTTCAAACATTGGTCTTTTTTTCAGATCATTTTAGATATTCTACTTTTCTTCTAATATATTAGTGTCTAAGAAGCATAAGGGATTGATATCCGTAAATTAAGATGTATAAATATTGCCACTCAAAATAAAATTAGCAAATTGTAAGATCTATTTAATAATTTTAAGCACGTGTTAATTGCATGTATAAATGTGTTTGTAAATTTGCCAAACATTCAGGAAACTTTTTACTATTTTATAGTATTGTTTAGCAAATTTTAAGTTAAATAATTCTGTTATTCTGTTTAAATATTCTGAACAGTTTGTTAGAAATATTCTGAACCATTTAAGAAGGAGGTTACTGCATAGTGATTTCAGTTTCATTTCAACATATTCATATATTTAAAATATTTGGATAACAACTCCCTTCCCAGTTGTTGAAGCAAGGGATGTTATGTAGACTAAAATTAACTAAGAAAAAAGTTGAGCTTAATTCATCACTTTCAATAAATGAAATGATAGACATAGAGTTTGTTAAAATACAGGAAGTGTGGTTGAAGAAAATACTATAAATCAGGAGAGCACAGTGATAAGAGCACATTTAGAATGTTGATGAAATTGGAATGTGTCTTGGGATATATAGTGAATATTCATTCACCCAAGAAAAACTCATCTAATCTCCATCTAATAATTCAGCATTCTAATTACAAGGCTAGACTTGAATTAATATGTTTACCAAGGATATGAATTTTAATTTTATCTAATCTCATCATAATTTGATCCAAAACATGAATGATTTTATTCTTCTACTGAAATACTTGGGCACTTTCTGCACTTACATAAATGAAAGCAAAGAGATGAAAGATGACTTTAAGTTTTCTAACAAGTTTAGTCTCTTGGCGTTGCTGTTAAGTCCTTACAAATTAATAATGTAAAAATCTATTTTTGAAATATTATAAAAAACAGAGCTAAAACTTTTGTATTATATTACTCCCTAATGAATGCATTTATTCTCTCATAATCCTTAGATAACTGTACAATTTTGTGAAATACTAGATTTAGCTAATTCTATGAACAATAAAACAAGCACTTTTAAGTAAGAGTATACTTAAAGTAAATTAAATAAAGTCAAATAGACTTGATAAAGAAGAAGAGAAAAAGTATCTCTGTAACAAGAGAATTAATTCCTTCTCAGTTTATATCATTATATCTTACAGACTTAGTGTTACTTGTAGAGGTAAATATTAAAATATATAAAATGATTTTTATTTTTGACTATAGTGGAACTCTATGAACCTGGATTTCAGCCACCTCTGCACCCCAAACTCAAAGATTTTTTCTGACATAAATATTTACATCATAAGAAAAAAATGCCCTCAAATATGTTCTCATAAAATGGCTGTTTAAGTCAGACTTTATCCCATCAGTATGAAAAAAGCAAGCAATTTCTCAAGTCTATGTCCTTCTAAATAATCCAAAATCATTGATTTAGCCCTCAGTAATTAAAATATTCCTAACCTTGGACAAGTAAGTCATTGTTATTTAAGTGATATTATTTTTATTTTGAAAGTGAATGAAACTGAACAAGACTTTTTTGATACTATCACAAATAAGTAATATTCTAGATAAAAAGGAACACTTGAAAACAAAATAAAATCTGAGTCAAATGTCTGCTTTATAATTAAGAAACCCTGCACTTATGGATACATAATGTTGAAATTTCCCAGACATTTAGGTCCTTTTCCAAAAGTATAATTTAAGCACTATTTTTATAAGTTGTTTTAATGATTTAATAAAATGTTACTTTTAAAAATATGTTGTAAACTGTAAATCATTATGTAACCTGTTTCTATAGCAAAGTAACCTGTTTCTATAGCAAAGTATTATTCACAATTGAGTCCAAATTTTCAAATAGAGTGGCTGATAGAATAAATACAAAAAACATATACAGAAATTGCATGTGACAATCAAACAAATTGGATAAAATTTTATTATATTTATGTGAATTTCATTTTTTTCTTAGTCTAGTTAAAAGCTTGTCAATTTTATCTTTTCAAAAAGCAGGTCTTTGTTTCAATGATCTTTTCATTGATCTTTTGTTTCACAATCTTTTCTATTGTGTTTTTAATCTCTATTTCATTTATTTCTGCTCTAATCTTTATTATTTCTTTTTTCTACTTTATTATTACTTTTTCTCAGGTTTAAATTTTTCCATTTTTTCTAGCTTCTTTACGTGTAAGATTAGGTCATTTATTTGAGATACGTCTACTTTTTTTGATGTAGGCACATATTGATAGATATAAATGGCCCTCTTAAAACTTCTTTTGATGTATCCCATAGGTTTTGGTATTTTGTGCTTCCATTTTCAATTGTCTCAAGAAATATTTAATTTCCCTTTTAATTTCTTCATTGGCTCATTGGTTGATCATGAGCATGTTATTTAATTTTCATGTATTTGTACAGTTACCCACATTTCTCTTATTATTAATTTCTAGTTTCATTCCATTGTTGTCAGAAAAAAAACACTAGTTATGATTTTAGTTTTTAAAAATTGTTAAGACTTGTTTTGTGGTCCAACATATGGTTTATGCTGAAGGTTTCATGTGCTGTTGAGAAGATTGTATATTCTTTAGCTGTTGGGTGGAATGTTTTATAAATCTCAATTAGTTGCATTTGGTTTAGGATGCAGTTTAACTACAATGTTTCTTGGTTGATTTTCAACCTGAATGATCTAGGCATTGCTGAAATTGTATTGTTGAAGTCCCTTAGTATTATTGTATTGCAGTTGATCTCACCGTGTAGTTCTGCTAATACTTGCTTTCCATATTTAGGTGCTCCAGTATTGGGTGCATATATATTTATAATTGTTTTATCTTCCTGCTCTATTGGTATCTTTATCATTATAAAATGATTTTCTTTGTCTTTTTCAAAAAAAATTTTGACTTCAAGTCTATTTGATCTCTTATAAAGCTAGATACTCTTGTTCTTTTTCAGTTTCCTTTATGTAGAATATCTATTTCCATTCTTTTACTTTCAGTCTATATGTGTCTTTATAGGTGAGGTGAGTTTCTGGTAGGCAGCATGGTAGCATATATTTGTCTTTGTTGTTTTTTTTTCTTTAGTTCATGCAGGCACTATGCATCTTTTTATTGGATAATTTAGTCTGTTTACATTGAAGATTATAATTGATAAGTAAAGATTTATTACTGCCATTTTTTGTTTCTTTTTTAGTTGTTTTGTAACTTCTCTCTTCCTTTCTTTCCTTATTATCTTCCTTCTGGTTAAATGATTTTCTTTGGTACTATGCTTTAATTCCTTGCTTATTGTTTTTAGTGTATCTATTCTGGTTTTCTAAATAATTTCTTATTGATATGTAATACATGCATATAGTTTTGGGCCAGCAGTGATAATTTAATACATTCATATAATTTGTAAAGATCAAATCAGCATATTTAGGATATTCACCACTTTTAATGTTTGCCTTTTTTAAGCTAGAAAAATTATAATTATTCTTTTCTAGCTATTTTAGAATGTACAGCTAATTATTGTAAACTATAGCCACCCTACTGATCTATGTAACAATAAGTCTTATCTCTTCTATGAAACCATCTATTTGTACCCATTAATCAACTTCTCTTCATCTTCTCCTCTCCCCTACCTTGCTTTGTGGTAACCAAGAGAGTTAAAAAATACCTTATAGTTTTAACATCCTCTAACATCTAACATGAGACAAGTATAACCATTTTCACCACTTTAATTCAACATAATATTAGAAGTTCTATCCAGAGCAATTACACAAGAGAAAGAAATGAAAGGCATCAAAATTGGAAAGAAGAAATTCAAATTATCGTTGTTTGCAGACCACATGATCATATATATAGAAACTCCTGAAGACTACATCAAAAAACTCTTAGAACTAATAAGTGAATTTAGTAAAGTTGCAAAGGACACAAAAATCATAATACAAAAATTAATAGCCTTTATATATGCCAATTGCAAACTATCTGAAAAAGAAATCAAGAAAGAAATTCAATTTAGAATGGCTAAAAAAAAAATACCTAGGAATAAATTTCTGCAAGGAAGTGAAAGATTTCTGCAATGAAACTATAAAACATTGATGAAAGAAATTAAAGAGTATACAAATATGTGGAAAGACATCCTGTGTTCATGGATTGCAGAAATTAATATTGTTAGGATGTTTATATTATTACCCCAAGCAGTCTACATATTTAATACAATCCCTATCAAAATACTAATAACATTCTTCACAGAAATAGAAAAAAATATTAAAGTTCATATGGAAAGGCAAAAAATCCCAGATAGCAAAAGCAATCTTGAGCACAAAGATCAAAGCTGGAGGTATCACATTCCCTGAATTCAAAGTAACCATAAAATTGCAATAACCAAAATGGCATGTTGCTGGCATAAAAATAGATAAATGGAAAACATAGATAAATGGAACAGAATAGAGAATCCAGAAATAAATCCATGCATTTACCTCCATCTCATTATTGATAAAGGCATCAAGGATGAACACTAGAGAAAGAACAGTCTCTTCAATAAAGGGTGCAGGGAAAACTAGATATTCAAATGCAGAGGAAAAAAACTAGACCCATATCTCTCACAAAATACAAAAGTTGACTCTACATAGACTAACAACATAAATATAAGACCTAAAACTATAAACATAGAATAAATCCATCAGGTCCTTGGGTTGGGCAATGATTTTTCTTAATAAGCCTCAAAAAAGGCACAGGCAACAAAGGCAAAAATAGACAAATGGCATTGCATCAAATTAAAAAGCTGCACAGCAGAAAGGAGAAAAAAAATCAAGAGTGAAAAGACAACCTACAAAATGGTAGAAAGTATTTGCAAAGTATGCATCTTGAAAGGGGTTAATATCCAGAATATATAGGGAACTTTATGTGATAAATAAATAAATAAATAAATAAATGAAATTAGAAAATGGGCAAAAGATCTGAATAGACAAATCTCAAATGGCAACATACAAATGGCCAATAATTATTTAAAAATACTTAATGTCACTAATCATTAGGGGAATGCAAATCAAAAACAATTCACAATTGCAAAGTTGTGGAAACAACTCAAGTGTTCTTCAATACATGAGTGGATTAATAAAATGTGGTATATGTATACCATGGAGTACTATTCAGTTCCAAGAAACAGCGGTGATATAGCACCTCTTTTATTTTCCTGGATAGAGCTGGAAACCCATTCTACTAAGTGAAGTATTCCAAAAATGGAAAAATAAGTACCACATGCACTCACCAGAAAATTGGTATTAACTGATGATCAGAACCTAAGTGAACATATAGGAATAACATTTATCTGGTGTTGGGCAGGTGGGAGGGGGGAGGAGGCGACAGATATATACACTCATAATGAGTGAGATGTGCACTGTCTAGGGGATGGTCACGCTTGAAGCTCTAACTCTAAGGGGGAGTGGTGGCATGGGCATTATACGTAACCTTAACATTTGTACCCCCATAATATGCTGAAATAATAAAAAACACAATGAAATATCATCTCAACCTAGTTTGAATGGCCATTTTCAAAAAGACAAAAAGTAACAAATGCCGAGGCATTTGTTGAGATGGGATGTTGAGAAAGGAGCACTCTTACACACTGTTGGTGGTAATGAAAATTAGTACAACAATTATGGAAAATAGTATGAAATTTCCTTTTAAAATTAAATATAGAACTACCATTTGATCTAGTAACTCCATTACTGGGTATGTATCCAAAGGAAGTGGAATCAGTACATTGACGAGATCTAAACTTCTATGTATATTAAAGCGCTATTCACAATAGCTAAGATAGAGAATTAATCTAAATTAAATACTCATCTACAGAGGAATGGATAAAGAAAATGTAATTCACATACACACACACTATTTGGCCATAAAACAGAACGACATACCTGGAGAACAATATGGTGAGTGAAATAAGCTGTGCACAGAAAGACAAACAACACATAATCTCACTGACATGTAGAATCTAAAAAAGTTGATTTCATAGAAGTAACAGTAAAATAGTGGTTACCAGAGACTGGGGAGGAAAAGGTGAAGGAGGTTTCAGGAGAGGTGGTTAAATGGCTACAGAGTTACAGTTAAACAAGAAGAATAAATTCTTATGTTCTATTGCACAGTAGGGTGATTATAGCTAATAACAAAGTATATATTTCAAGATAGCTAGATGAGATGAGATGATTTTGAACATGATAACCATGAAGAAATGATAAATGTTTAAAGTGATGAATACGATAATTACTCTGATTTGTTCATTATACAATATTTACATACATTGAAACATCACAGTGTACCCCATAAATGTGTATAATTATTATCAATTATAAATTTTAAAAATTAATTTAAAAATTGTATTATGTATACTGAGCAGCAATGTTAATTGACAATGAAGGTGATCAAAATAAAGGATCAGATGTGAGAATAGTCATGTTATTGTTATAGGTATTGTTAACTCAGGGCAACATTTTTCATTTGTGATTCATTCATCTAAACTACATTGTATTTCTTACTTGAGATTAAATCTCAAATCTTCTGCCTAACCATATTTGTCTTTCTATTAGCTCATTGAATGATTTAAAAATGCTGCTCAATAATTTATGAAATGGTGAAGACATTCTTAATTTGTAATTATCAATCATTTGTTAACTTTAATATTTCTAGAAATTTCTTTCATCTATGCTTAAATGTTATGTAAAAGATGTTAAAACCTTTCTGTTTCTGCACTTGAAACAAGTACTGCTCACAACAGGTGCAAGCTGGAAAATAGCTATTTTATTGATATGGCTTTAGTCTACCATTGCACTATCCAGATTTGTATAGTCAGCCTATTTAGATCAAACATGCATTTTCATTATCAATAATTTAACAAAGTCTTATGTTTGAAATAAATCAAAAATTCAAATAGTATTATACAAAAATTTTTCTTTGCAAGAAATGTCAGTTCTCTTAAAAATTTTTATAGTTGTTATGATATTTTAATCCCAAATTCCCTTTTGGATAAACTACCTGACCTGTCAGAGCCTGGCTTACATTGGGCCACCATAATATGTTTATACAAGTAACATAATTATATCCTGAACTCAGCTGCCAGCTGATTACATTTTCATTCATAACCCATCTTGACTGCTGTGCTCATTATTCTAGGTTAAAAAGGCTTTATAAAGAAAATCTTCAATTACTTATATAAAATGAAATCTGAGTTTTGCCTTCTAACTTCCATTAACCCATTCTTTACCTTACCCAATACTGTCATCTGAAATCATTTTAATCTCACTGATACCCATTTTATACAAAGCAAAATATGTAAATAAAACAGTTTTAAGGCTTTTGAGATGTAACATGGTAACAGCAGTTTTAAGATGCTGTATCTATTCCTTTCTTACAAGGGAAAAATAATTTTCATTACTAGAGATAGTACTACATACACAAGAGCAAATTTTGTAATTTTACTTCCCATCTCTTCTCTTCCCACAAGATCTCTTTTCATCAAAGTGACTAACAATCTCTATTACCAAGATTTTTTACCATTAACAGTGCAGTTTTCAAGGAAATGCTACATAATTTTAGAATTGAATACTTTCTAAGAAATAGTTACTCATATTCCTATTCTATCACACATTACTGATACAAAATGTTAATTTACACATGCTATTTGGGATATTCAAAAAAATAGTTACTTGCTACTTTAGTTCTTAAATATATATTAAGGTCAGTTCTTTTAGCTGACCTTAGTGACTTGGTTAAATTTCACCTTGCATTATTACTATTTGAATATGCAAATTGTCTCTTCAATTAGAATGGTTTAATATAGCTCCAGTTTCATGATAAAAATTATGCCATTTTTTTAGGTCATTAAACTTTATTAAGCATTAGTCTTGTTTTTGCTACTGGAATTTCATGGATTTACCTGTAAATCATATTACTGATAAATTGGGATGCAAAGCAGATTTTTTGATGTAGCAGTTTTGTCTAAATGATCCTATGATAATATGAACGTATACTATGTTATAACCAAGTAGTATAGACAAGAGGCATATATGACCCATTTCCCTATTCTCATCTAAATTATGACATTTTTAATTTCTAAATGCTTATGTTGCTTATTTTATAGGAATGTGTTATTTATTTAATTGTAATATTAAATGTTTTGACTTTTGTTAAAATTAGGCTAATTTCTAGAATGTTATGAATATAGTCTCCCCAAATCATTATATAAGAATCCCTTGTGTTGGTGTTAAACATAGTGTATTTGAAGTTCAAATTTAACAGAATATATATCCAGTCTGAAATACATATCATGTCCAGTAGGAAAAATATATGTAGATTTTTACTGTGGCTTCATGTAAATGTTCAAGTGTACTGAAATTATCTCACAAGAAAAATAGTATGATTTCTAAACAACCATTTTTAACTTTCTCTCCTTCCAAAGTGTTACACCACATAGCATCAAATCCAGTCAGTGCAGTCTAACACTACTGTCCTGCTGCCTCTATACTGCACTATTCTTTGATTTTCTCTTTATTTTCCCATATACATTTGCCCACACAGTCCTACTTCTACTTCTATTTAAATTCCCCTTTACTGGAGACCTAAATACCTTTCCAGTCTCATTGACATGCTTCTTTCATCTACCATAGGTGGCTACTTACAGAGTAATCTTTCAGGATTGTCACATTTCTATTATAAAGCTTAGAGTAGCAGATATTCTTTTGTTTTTCCACTTTATTCTTTTTTGTTTCAAGGAATGTGAGGGCTTAGACTTGCTTAGCTACATTAACAGGGAAAACACAAAAGAATTCAAATAATTGAAAATATAAATGAAAAAGGTGATAATCAATGAAAGAAGTTCCCAGAAGATAAGAAAGAAAAAAATGTCATGCACTCTCATGGAAAATTAGCTTTGGGTAGGGAAAAATATGTGATAATATTGACTTTCACATAGAAAGGAAGGAGAGAAGCCCACCTAAGATATTTGTGATCTTCTGAAGGAGATAGAAAAACTGATGTTCTCTTACTAGTGAATAAAATGTGATAGATTTTTGTTGACTTGCAAAAAATAAATCATTGAAGGGTATTTAAAGTCAGATATAGATTAATAAAATTGTTGTGAAGATGCAATGGATATTCGTTCCACTTTTAATTGGCCAATATGTCCTGAACAAATTGAATATGTCTTTCTTGCAGGAAAGATAACAGTCAAAATAGCTGATTATCTGATATACACCAAAAAGCAGGACAAGTAAAGGATGGGCGGAGGGAGATTAGCCTGTTAGTGTAGAAAAGGAATGTAAAAAAACAAAAACAAAACCAGCACTGTTGTCAATGATAAGGCTCAATAGAACTGAAAGTCTATTGTGAGAAAAACAAATAAGGAGAGATTTTGAATTTTAAATTGATGTGTTTCTGATGGGTTATGAGAGCTGGCTGTGACATAACTGGTTGTCAGAGAGTGAGTAGGGGTCATTGAAGTCAAGGAGAGTGAGGAGCTTTGCATATCAGGGAGACTGTACTATACCTGCCAAGGATGAGTGCTGGGAATTTCAGTACCCTCCACCCCAGTGAGGGTGGGAGAAGTATTGGTAGGCTCCAGATCTCTAAAGACAATATTCCATTCAGAAGCCTGAGAAATTTGGTGTGTATGTGTAAGGTCCCTTTGTAGAATGTGCCCATGCTCAATTTGATTTCTCTTTTCTCTTTTTGTTTGTATACTCTCCTCATTATGGTGGCTCTAGTCTATATGTAACCTAATTTTCCCTAACTCTTGGTAGCTTGTAGGTAGTGATGGAGTCACATTTCCTGTATACATTAATTAAAGTTCAGTTTCAAAGAATTGGTATGTCTATAGATAGTTTAAGCAAAAAGTGATTTTCCAGGGTATTAGTTGGATTTACAGAATCATGAGAAAGACAAAGACACAGATTAAAGAATGAGTTCACAGTGAGCATACCATCAAAGCCACATTACAATATTGGACAGAAATGTGACCTTGCCCCTGTAACAATCACAAATCCTAAGCTCATTCCAAAAAATGAGAACACTGCTATTAGGTTCACAACTAGATCTGTCTCACATTTCACTTCTCATCTTACTGTATTTGATTGCACAATCCCTACCTGCAATTTCAGGGACACAGGAATCCAGGAAAGATAATATTAAGCATTGCATCCTGTCCAGAAGAAAAACGATTTTAGGAAGAGGTTGACATTGATATCGAACAATTCTATGACATAATTTAAATTTCAATAACCTTCACCCTCAATTGCTATTTAAATTCTCTAACACTCTAAAGAATTCCCAATGAGCATTTCTATAAGAAATCCATCTGGCACTTCTATTTTCTCTTAGGTAGTTCAAGTCTTCTCTGAAATTGCTGCTTCTTTCCAACTCAATGGTGATACAAAGGCTTTGCAGTAAATAAGTCTCAAAGAAATACACTTATTTGCATTTTTTTGCTCCCTGAACAAAATATTTCGCAGACATCTCTCCAGCAGAGAAACCTAGGAACCTATTTCCTTGTGGTTAGGCCAGGGATGGAAGTTGATGATAGCACTATGCTGCATTCCGCCTCATTACCCCATTTCTGTGTTTCAGGTATTCCTTCTGCCTTTGAGCTCATTATACTTGGCTACTTCTTGGCTTAGAATAACTATTCCAGGAGTTACATCAGAGTATATGTGTGTGTGTATATGTGTGTGTGTGTGTATATGTGTGTGTGTGTATTTACACACACTCTTATACACGCATATATATTCTTATATACTTATATACTAGTGGTACTTATAGATATATATAAACGTTTATGTAGAGAGTTTATATATGTATAAACTTCATTTATGTACTTTATGAAAGTATAAACAACCCTAGAACACTGAAGATTTAAAAATAATGTAAATTATGTGCTTTATTTAAAGAATATATAATGTATTTATATGAAGTTTATATATTAATACATAAACTACAACTTTGGAAACCCAAGAATCCAGGAAAGGTAGTATTTAGCATTCTAGCCTCTCTTTATTTTTTGTATAAAATTTATATCTGTTTAGCTTACTTTATAAACTTTATATATACATATATAAAGTTTGTGTGCATATATATGTATACATATATAAGTTCTGGCAAATCTACCCTGCCAGTGTGCCAGACATTCCTAGAAATGTGATTTCCATGTGACCTCCAGCTAAGAACCCAAATACACATGATGTATAGCTTCCTTTTTCCTCAATATTCCATTCCTTTGCTCTTTTCATATCAACCCTATCAACTTCTTAAACCAGGCTTTTAATATCCGTATATTTATGTTTCCTGTTTTTGTTTTCAGTCTGTTTCAATCAGAAGGACTTGAATCACAAAGAAATCATGTGGTCATCAGGCTGGCCAAAGGGAGGGCATTGGTTAAAGCACTGTAACACTCAGGAAACCATAAACATGGAGGAAATGCCAGACTTTGGGAGGAGGAAGCATTCCATACCCTCAGGAGTCCTAACATGCAGTACAAAAGTTCATTTCATCTCTATTACTAAGTCTCCACCCTTCAAAGAGAAACGAACAAAAGCATAGAAAATCTAAAAGGAAACTTTCCTCTCACAGGGGAAGTCAGAATGTGTGTTTTGTATTCCTTTTGTTTTCCTTTATCGGGCAAAGAAGCAATTAAGCAGGTGAGAGACAACCCCATGGAAATATGAAAAGTAGAGAAAATCTGTCTAAAACATCTGTTTAAAAATCCTGAAGTCAGAAGATTGGAGGTTGATAAAGAGAAATAGTCTTTGCAATAGGTTTAACACCTGCTCACTGAATCCCCTAATGCTCTGTGCTGCGTGGTGTTCTCCAAACCATGGATAAGTCTGTCAATCAGAAAATCATTTAAATGAGGCCAAAACACCTTGTGTTAAAAACAACTGTAATGAAAACTACAAGGGACCACCGCACCCTAGAACATCAAAAATATAAAAATAATGAAGAAGCACAGATTTTCATTTATGACTTTTGCAGTCCTGACTTGGGTATTCCTTGTTTTGCTAATTTATTTTCAATAGAAAACACAGATTTTATTTTTCTGTTGAGACTTTTTCCCCCCTTTCTCTCTTGAACTTTTTACTAGGATTTATTCCTAGGTTTATAAACAGAAACTGTAACAGAATTATATTCTTTTTGTCATGATCATATTTTACTCTTTCATTCTATGAATTTGGCCTGCTAGCTCATGTGTAATTATTATTTCAAACAAAGTAGCTAAAGCAGTAAAATGTTTAGCTTTCAAAATTAATTTATATTTTAAAATTATTCATCATATGAGTTTTAAAGACCACTTATAAATTAAAATTTGCAGAGTTTAATATTTTTTATCAATTATCTATACAATACCATTTATGTTCATGTGACAGTTTTACTTATTTATATTTTCCATGTTAGCATTAATGATAGTTTATATTTTTATCACTGCTGCTTGTGAGAAAAACATAAATACAAAATTATATTTAAAGATTATTCTAACATGGTAACTGCTTTGACTGTTTTAACACTATTGAAATGTAGCTGTTTTCAGATATTGTTGATAAATGCTGTTCAAGTAACATATAAAAACAGAAAATCTATCCTATTAACTGAAAATGTAATACAATTAAACTTTGAGTTTCATATTTGATTATGTAAATAATTTTAAGAATTTACTTATTAAAATGGTATATATGCATTTAAACAAATTCTAAATTTGTTTGAATTTGGCTCATGGCTTATGTTTCAAATATGAAAAGGCAAGAACAGAAAACAGCAAAACAGCTTATATTTAAGCATAAATTATTTCATGTTGTCTTAGTTGTTTTAGTTTTTGAGACTACAAAAGATTATTGTCTTATATTTTTGAATTTTAAAAGTGTCAACTTCTAAAAATGTTTCCAAGGTTCTGGAAATGGTCATAATGCCTTTCTGATGTGACACAGTAGTAGAAATTATATTCTCCATAACTAGTTGTGGGCTTCAGTGGCATAAATGTTGTAATGAGTCAATTGTTCAGTGAGTCAACACACACTGGACCCAGTATCAGGAACTTTACATTCTTGTCAGGGCTCTGCCATTTGATTTCTCTGAATCTTATTTCTTCAGCAGCAAATGTGAAAGATTAAAGCGAACTTTGGTTTTACATCATGTCAATTTTATATGTATTTATTTCCCTCAAGTTGCTCTTTCCAGACCATGTCCTAGCATGTGTGTTCAAAATGAGCCCACAGATAATACTCTGAGAGCCATATTAGTCTACTAAATCATGAAAGACTCACATTCTCAGTATATCAGAAACTCTGGGGGGCGGGAGGAAGGTTGATAAACAATCAAGCATAGGAAGAAATTTTGCTGGCCTATATCTACAGTTGATGGTGGCTGACAATTCTGCCATCCTCCCAGATAGCATCCCAGTTTAAGCTTTATGAGCACAATGCATTGTTACCTGACTTCCTTCTGCTCAGCTCTATCTTCTCTCCATCCTGATTTATACTCCAGAAAACTTGCTAGGGCCTACTTTCTGTGTCAATGCTGTCAGCTTCCCAAGATATCATTTATCAAGTTTTGATGTAAAAGGGCTTCTCATGTAGTTAATAAGGAATACCTGGCTTGTGTGCTCTCTTATTGACCTTGCTATTCATTGCTTTTGCAATTGATAGCCAATTAATCAAAACTCTGGCATGCCAGTTTGCTCTTGGTTCTGAGTACCTTTCCTTACACAAGTAAATCTCATGAAGTGTCAGATGCTATTATGGGAAAGACAGTGGGAATTGGGAGACCTTTTGTCACCATGTTTGTTTTACTTCTTTCAAAACCTGAAGTAGAATAATGGAAGACTAGACACTGCCACCTGATGGTTTCTTCATGAGATTAGGACTATGACAGTGGCTTATTCTCTAGTTACATTCTTAATTTGATGATAAAATAAAATATAATGATGTAATTTATTATACATGTATAATATTCTTCTTTACTTTTAGGATACCTCCAATCTTTATATAAACCTTTAAAGTAGGTATTATTAAATCAGTGGAAGCTCAGAAAAATGACATAAATAGGCCTTGGTTGCAAAGCCAATCAGTAGCAAAACTGGCATTACAATCCATTTATTCTTGTCTATAAATTTTTGCTGTTTCCTACTACCTATTACTAATTAGTCAAGAGTGGTCCTTCCAGGGCAGACCCATTAAGGATCACTCCAGCAAGCAGGGCCAGGATGTTGACTGCACTCACTGAATCACATGAAGCTATCCCACCAAATTTTCAGCAACCAGCCCAACCAGAGCCCTGCTATTTGCTTGCTAACATCTTACCCTTGAGGCCCTTCTTTCCTTCCAGAAAAGGAAGGGGTACCAGGAGCTGCTCTTCTACTGAGAGCTATACCACAAAGGTCAAGTCGTTTCATCTCTCTGGACATAAGGGTTCTCATGTTCATGATGCAAGGAATAATCTAGATAATAAATGCTTTCTCTCCTATGTATCGGTCCCATTTCTCTTCAGAGCACTATGAAGTGATCCAAGAATTTTATTTGACTGCCTCCTCACATCTCTCTCATCCTATGTCTTTGCTTCTTACAGAGTATCTTCTCTAGGTTTAGGAACTATTCAAAATATTTTCTTTTATGATCAATTACAATAAATGTCAGGATATAAAATAGTATTTGAACTGCTATGGCAAAGTTGTGGAGGAATTCTAGATACTTAAGAAGAGGCTGTTTGCATAGCCAGAAATAGTATTTTAAAATTCACTTTTTATGTAAGTTAACTTATAACAGGCTTATATCTCTTGTTCAGATGAAATCAGAGGTTTAGGGCAGTTGGAGAAATTACAATACCAAGATTTCATTAAAGTAATGGAGTAGCTTAGGAAATAAAATATTTGCAAATTATTTTTCAAAGAAGAGTCATTACTTGGCCAAGAATGAGGGCATTTGTAAAACTAACAATCACTTTTGGCAATTTGACAATTCAGTTCTGATTTTTTTCTCCAGAAATTTTAATGAGTGTGGTTCAGCGGAGTGAAAAGCAGCATAATGTGTTGGAGTTCGGGGCTTGGAATCCATAAGAAACATTCTTCAGATGAAGAATTCAGACTTATTTTAAAGCTACTACAATAAATTACCACAAACTGGGTTGCTTATAATAAGAGAAAATTATTCTCTCACAGTTTTGATGCCAGAAGTTCCCAATCAAGGTATCAGCAAGGCCAAACTCCCCCTGAAGACTTCAGGGGAGAATCCTTCCTTTCTTTTTCCAGCCCTTAGTGGCACCAAGTATTCCTTGTCTGATAGCTGCATAATTCCAATCTCGGTCTCCAATCTCTGCCTTAACATGGACTTCTCCTTCTTCTCTCCATGTGACTCTTCTCTTTTTAGAAATCTTAGATTTAAGGCCCACATGGATAATCCAGGATGATTTAATTTTGATATTCTTAATTTAATTACACCTACAAAGATACTTTTCTGAATAAGGTCATATTCACAGGTTCTGAAGTTTAGTACATGAACATGTGTTTTCTTTTTGTTTGTTTTTACATCCACTATGGTAGTTTTCTTGTGATGTACAAAAAACTAAGTGGCTTAAACAACTGAAATGTGTTCTTTCATAATTCTGGATACTAGAAATCAGAGATCAAAGTATTGCCAGGATTGATTTCTTCTGAGGCCTCTCTCCTTGGCTTACAGAAGCTGTGTTCTCCTTGTGTCTTCATATGATATTCCCTCTACACTTGCATGTTTCTAAATTTTCTCTTCTTATAAGCAATTTAGTTTATATTTAAATGACTTAGCATACATTTATGAAGATCTGGATGAGGACATGCTAAGAACAATAACATGTACTTCAGAGGAATTTTGCAGGGATGGAATAAGAGATTCACGGTATGCATGAGTTCCGTGAGAAGAGGGAATCATCTTTCTGTTGGACCTCAAAGCTAGTTTCATGTGTGGTGTGTTGTAGATGCTAAACAAATATTTGTTGAAGAATTGATGAGAGACGAACCTAACAAAAATTGGTGCTAAATTGATCAATGAAAAAAAATTGCAGGGTATAGTCAAAGACATTTTTTTTAATATTTACCCCATGCCTGAGTGAGTAATCAGGGGCTTCAAACATAGGGAAAAATACCTCCTGTGTATTAGGCAAGAAGCATAAGATATGACACACTCCAAAATATCTCTTTGTATATTTAATCAACTAGAGATCGTTTTTGAGTAAGTACTCTCTTTTTCTGTGTTACAAATAATCTTAAGATGATTCAACCAATAATTCATTTACATATATGTCAACAGTTTTATAAAGTGAATGCAAAGATGAGCTCAGCTTTGTTGGACATGTAAAGAAGGTATGAAAGGAAAGGTACAAAGAATGAATGTGTTATCAGATTTCCCTCCATTTCTTTCACTTTATCATTGTTAGGAATACTTGATGGATTTTCCTTCTCTAAAGAATCTTTAGAAGATATCTTCAGAATCTCATACAGAATTTGTTGTGAAGCTATCAAAATATCATTTAATATTCTTCTTGTACCATATGTAGGATGAATAAAGTCATAAAGAGTGGCACTTCCTATAAAGAAGAGAAATATTACCATTAAAGTAAGGGTTCACAAAGCTTAACGCATGTGGAAAAATAATTGCAAGATGATATATTTTGGGAGGAATAAACCAAGACAGGCCTATCTGGTTTTCATTTTTAGCTAAATGCCAGGCTCTGGGTAACAATTGGTTTTATTGATTTATTTGGATGGATACCTTTCTAAGTATAGAGAAAATTTTTATTTATATACCTGGCTAGATAGGATAATTAATGCCATCAAGTGGAACTTATAAGACATTCTGAAATCATTTCTTAATTCATTTATAATTACTTAATAAACATAAATAACATGTTATAGATGAAATATGTCATAGAGAAATAGATTACTTTTACTTTCACAAATGTGCCTTTGTAACAAAGGAGGATAGTTTATGTAATTTCACTTTAATGATATATAGCATAAAACTGCTGATTCAGAGCTTAACTCATGTTTCTATGAAGACACTTCCAGGTTATAAAAATATGGGAGTTTGATAGTAGACATACAATTCTTCTTCAACTAGACTTTTGAGAAGCTCTGCATATATTCTCACATAGAGAAAGCTGCAAACAAGAAGTCCGCAAGACAAAAATAGCTCCAGGTATGTTTTGTTTAAGATTTCCTCTTTGAGCAGGGAGAATGAAATTTAGGACTTCTGCAGGACAGACTGAACAGTGACATCACAGCGGTGATTGTAATTACTCCCTATTTCAATACCACAGGGGCATCTTTTGTGAATCACGGAGTAACGATAGGTATATCCACTGCTGCCCTGGCTCATGGGCAATTTTCCAACTGATTATACTCAGCTGCACTTTGTGTAGCCAGTTCATTTCTCTCTTATGCATTTATTGAGGTGAAAAATTTCCTACCCTGCCAACACACACACACACATGCTTAGGAGGCTTAAGTGTGTAGGCATGTCAAATATAGATCATTCATAGCTAAGAATAGAAATGGAAGATCTGGAATTGAGAATCTCTTCCCTGTTTCCTGGTTCTCTTGATAGAAAATCCTACTTTCTTCTCACACTTTAAGAATTATACTCCTTTCTTTTCAGTTTGAGTGATCACTTCACTTTTCCCACCATCCCCATTTAAAGTCTAATATAAATTTTGGCAAACTCTATAATCTTGCTTCTGAATCTTTTCGCCCCTGGAAACTCTGGTCATCAGCTTTTCAGCAACAGTGTAGCTAAACAACAGCACTCAGAAGTGCAAATAAAGCAGAGGAGACAGGGCATATGTAGAGTGTACAGTTTAATCCATTCACAGATAAAAGCAGACAGAGCATATTTTTCCAAATTGATCACATCCTTAGCCTCAGATTTTTTCTCATACTATTTTCATTTATTTTTTTAAACAACCACTTAAAATTATTTAAGTGACTAAATATCACTTTCCAGATGCCAGGGGAGGAATCAAAAGAAGTAAAAGACATGATCTCTCACTAAAGGAAATAAGTCAACATACTTAAAAGGCAGCAAGGGAATAATTCCTAAGGAGATTATTTATAATACTTAATGTATAATAGTTTAAAAACTGTTGCACTCCCTCTCTCCCTCTCTGTAAATGCTTTTAAAATTAATGTAAGAAATTGGTTGAGAGCCATTAGATACTTAACTTAAAAACAACTGAGAACTCCAAAAATTAAATAATGATTCTTTATTTTAATTCACTGTTCCCTTTATTGTGCTTCCCATTGTATAATTATTATTTACATCACTCTAGTCTTCCTTCCCTCCTCGTTAAACTCTTAAGGACAGGATTTTGTTTTGCTCACAAATAATGTTTAAGTGATTAATAAATTAACAAATATATGGAGCTTTTAAAACTTGACAGTTTGTCCATTATTTATGCTTTTTATACTTGAGTTAAAGGCTCAGAAAACTTTCTTAAAATCATATAGTATTTGTGTGAATAGGAAAAAAGTTACAGTTATACCTGGAGCTGAAAAGCCATTGTTTGGGGGAATTGATTTGTGCATTCACTCATTTATTAAGTGCTCACAAATGTGCAAGGATGCATGTTAGATTCTGGGTACAAAAACAAGCTCTTGCAATAAAATGGCCTATAATTAATGGGGAAGATTGGCATCTAAACAAACAATTCCAATATAACATGTCACTTTATTGTATGAGCAAGAACAAGGGGAAGACTCTCAGGATAAGATAGAAATGTTTTCACAGGGATGACCTTTACTTTTGATCATTAATGTTGAGCAACTGTTGTATTTGTGGGAAGAAAGAGAAAACACTCACTAGAAAGAGAAAGAGTAAAAGGGCATAGCACTCTCAGGAATACCAAGCAGTTTGCTGCAACATTCATGGAATGTCAAGGTGGTGGGGACAAAATGGGACAAAGCAGAGATATCTGCTCCTCAATTATATTGAAGGTGTTGATCTACTATTTTCTGTCTTCACCAAGATTATAATAAATAGACATGAATTGAGTGGCAACAAGTGGAGTTGGGATTAAAATTTTAAGGGATATTTTAGATTTTCCATCATTGGTAATCTTAAAGAGCAGAACAGAACATACAAATAACCTGTTGCTATAGTCTACATTAGCTTGGTAATAGATAAATACAGTAGATACTATTTTGCTTTTTTTCTTTCTAATATCATATGTTATGAGAAAATAACCATTTTTATAATTTAACATGTGAAACTCAAAGTTTGGTACTAGACCTCTGGAAATGTCAATTTTGAAAACCTGAATCCTTATTACAAATGCTTTTCTATTGTTCACATTTATGAATAAGTTTATAATTCACTGACTGGAGGCCAAAAATAAGGCTTTATTGGAAACTATTATAAATATTCATATTTCATTTGTCATATTTTACATGATAAGTAAAAGGAAAACTCTGAAATTTCAAAGACAAGCATAATTGTTTCAATAATGCTCTAAAACATGAAATGCCTCTATTTTTAAACTTTATACTGATTTCTAGGTAATGAATCATTCGTATCCACAGTCCATATGTTTTTGAACTTTTGGATAGATAAGGATCACTGCAATGGTAAATTATAAATTTCCAATTTACTACATTGGAGAAGTCTGAGAGCTGAAAGGAAAATATAATACTCAGTAACTCAAGGCTAGGCCCTAACTTGGTAGAAATAAGCGAGTCAATGAGGAAGGGATCTGGGGTTTCCCAGGTCTGCACTACAGACTCACGTTCCAAATGTTGTATTCTGGAGCCAGAGCCATAGTCTATAGAAGGTGTCTTAGTCTGTTCGAGCTTCTCTAGAAAAATGTCATAAACTGAATGGCTTACAAACAATAGAAATTTATTTCTCATAGTTCTAGAAGCTTAGAAGAGAAAGATCATGCTGCTGGCAGATTTTGTGTCTGGTGAGGGCCCGCTTTCTTGTTGGTAAATGGTGCATTTTAGCTGTGTCTCCACGTGGTGGAAGGTGCAGGAGACTCTATCAGACTTGTTTTAGAAGAGTACAAATGCCATTCATAAGGGCCCCATCCTCATAACTTAATCACCTCCCAAAGACACCATCTGTTAATACCATCATATTGGTGATTAGGTTTCAACATAAGAATTTTGGTGAGACACAAAGACTCAGATAATAGCAAAACGTGTCAACCCCTTCTATTTCAGTGAGATTGAATATATCTTATGTAACATGCTCATATTCTTTCTTCTCCACAGCAGAATATCAATTATCATATTGACAATTATTATGTTATTCTACACTCAGATCAGACATACATTTTGCAATGGGAGATGATTCTTTTAGTGGGAGAAGCCTGGGCAACCTTACCTGTCTTCCTCATGCATGTTCATGCTATCTACCTAAATTACTCCCTCATATCTCTCAATCTTTCAAAGCCAATTTTCTCAAGATATTCTTTGTTTCTTTAATATCCATGGTATAAAAATAGTTAAGATTTCTGTATTTAAGGTAATTTGCAAGAGGTATAAAAGAAGTTGAAAATCAGTGCTTTGCTCAATGACGTTCACGTGGGCCCTGTGTAGGTAAGCGTGTAGGTTGCCCTGGCCTTGTACTTCCAGTGCCGACTCCATCTTTACTCTAATGTTCATTCTTTCTTAAAGGTATCCATTTCATTTATTACCCTTTCCCATTCAACTTTCTCTGTAGTTTGGCCACTCTAATATTCCTTTTATTACTTGCATTGCTTGTATTTCCTTCTTTTCTAGATGTTTCCATCTTTACTAGATGTTTCCTAACAGCTCACAAATGTGAGCTCTTATTTCCCCTAGGATTTATCCGTCTATATAAACACACACAGGCACACGAGCACACATCTCCCTTTCCATACATTCTATCTTCCTCATATTGCTCAATTCTTCTAAGACAAAGTTCTCAAAAGACACTTGCTGTCTCCCTTTCTTACTACCCATGAGCTTCTTTGTCCTCATCTCAGTTATGTTGATACTGGGAAAGCAATGATCCACAAACTGAAATTCAATCCATTCCATGTCTTTGTAGCACTTGACTAACTTCACTTCAAATTCACTATCTTCCTTATACATTTTGGGGGGACTCAGGTAATACTCTCCTTACACTCTTGACTACTGGTAGAGAGCCATCTCCAAGGGTACCTGTATTTCATGTTCTTAAGAGAAAGTAGAATACAAACATGGTTTTATTTCTGTTAGATTTCTCTTAACTCTCCTCCTTTCAGAGACAATGCATAACTGAGGTTTTGAAAGCTCAAGCCTAAAATTCCTTAATTCTATGGTCATATTATAAAGGTTTTTGAGCACAATATAACCTAAACAACACCATGATGAAATTAATTATTGCAGGTGCTACATTCTTGCTCAGTTTCTCTGAGGACTCAGCTTTGTGTCCAAAAAACCCCATCAATAGTAATTTGAAAGATAGATTCCATAACTCCATATGCCTCTATGATGACATATATTAACTATAGTCTGCTCTAAGTCATTTAAAACGTCATCTATGTTTTTTTAATAAGAAAACACTGTGCATGTTAGTATACTTGCTCTGAAATGAGGAACAATGTAGAGAAATTTTTATAACATTTTCTTATGTCTTTAAAACAAATTCCTGTTTTTGAAACTTGATTTGAAGAAGTTTCTTTCCAACTGACACTCTAGAAATATGAGTTTTACAGTGGTATCATTCCACTAATTTATTATTACAGAGAAACCAATTAACTAGAGCATATTCTTCATCATGGCTCAAAACACTGTGCAGGCAGAGTTGTGCAGGTGGCTAGCACAATGAAGATATGTTATTTTGTTATTGCTACTAACTCCCTTTGGAAGATGAGGATTTATTGGAAAATATAGTGAGATATTTGTTACAAGTACAACATGAAAAAAATATTCCTCAGACATTACAAAAAGCTATACCATTCTTATCTTTGGTTTTTTAATGTCACAAAATAGTATTGATTAAATATATATAACTGATTTCACTTTTTATCATAAAAATAAATACTACCTTTTCAAAGCTTTATTTTTAGAGCAGTTTTAGGTTCATAGCAACACTGAGAAGAAGGTATAGAGATTGCCCATAAACTCCTTGCCCTACATATGCATAGCCTCCCCTATTATCAATCCATCCCCAGCCCTGCCAGGGTGGCACATTTATTACAACTGATGAACCTACATTGACATGTTGTTATCATCCAGAGTTCATACTTTACCTATGATTCAATTTTTGTGTTGTATATTCTATAAGATTGGACAAATATATAATGACATATATTCACTATTATAGTATTGAACAAGATATTTTCACTACCCTAAAATTTTTCTAGACTTTGCTTATTCATTTCTCCCTCTCCCATAATCCCTGGCAACCACTGGTCTTTTACTATCTTCATGGTTTTGCCTTTTTCAGAATGTTATATACAGTCATCCCTCTGTATACACTGGGAATTGGTCTAGCACCTACCATGTATACCAAAATCAGCACACACTCAACCATCACACAAATATTGCATTTTCAATCTGCATTTAGTTGAAATAAATCTGTATAGAAGTAAACCTGTGCACTTCAAACTTATGTTGTTCAAGGGTCAACTGTAGTTGGAATCATACAGTAAGTAATATTTTCAGATTGACCTATTTCACTTAGTAATATGAATTTAAGTTTCCTCCATATCTTTTCTTTTATTTGTGTACTGGTTTATTATAAAGGACATTACAGAGGATCCAAATGAAGAGATGCATAGGGCAAGGTTATGTGGGAAGGGGCACCGATCTTCTGTGCTCTCCCTTGGAGCACTACCCTCCAGGAACCTCCATGTGTTCAGCTATCTGGAAGCTCTCCAAACCCTATCCTTTTGGGTTTTTATGAAGGCTTCATTACATAGGCATGGTTTATTATTGTTATTATTATTTTTTTTATTTCAGCATATTATGGAGGTACAAATGTTAAGGTTATTTATATTGCTCATGCTCCCCTTATCCCCTCAAGTCAGAGCTTCAAGCATGACCATATCTTTTGATGGCTTGATAGTTCAACTATTTTTAGCACTGACTAATATTTCATTCTTTGGACATATCAAAGTTTATTTATACATTTGCCTACAAAAGACATTTTGGTCCAAATTTGGCAATTATGAATAAAGGTCCTATACAGATCCATGTGCAGGCTTTTGGGTGGATGTCTGTTTTCAACTTCTTTGGAAATATACCAAGGAGTATGATTTCTGGATTATATGGTAAGAGAATTTTTAGTTTTCTAAAAAGAAGCCAAACTGTCTCCCAAAGTGTCTATACTAATTTACATCACTGACAGCAATACATGAGAATTACTGCTGCTCCACATCCTTGTCAGTATTTGGTATTATCAGTTTTCTATATTTTGACCATTTTAATAGATATGTATGAATATATCGGTGCTTTAATTTGTGTTTACCTTATGACATATGATTAGAAGATATTGTCATATGCGTATTTGCCATCTCTATACCTTTTCTAGAGAGGTATCTGTGGTCATTGGCCTATTGTTTGAATGAAATTGTTTTCTTTTTGTTAATTTAAGAGTTCATTATATATTTTGGATAACAGTCCTTTATCAGATATGTATTTTTCAAATATTTTATCCCTGTCTGTGCTTTTTCTATCCATTTTTGATACTGTCTTTCTCAGAGCAGAAATGTTAATTTTAATGAATCTTTGATTATCAGTTTTTTCTTTTAGGAACTGTGCCTTTGGAATCATATCTACAATGGCATCATAAAACCTAAAGTTGTCTACATATTCCCTTATGTTATCTTCTAGGAGTTTTATAGTTTTGCATATTATATTTAAGCCTGTGATCCATTTTAAGTTATTTTTTGTGAAGAATGTTAAGGTATGTGTCTAGATTATTTTTTTGTTACATGGGAATATCCAGTTGTTCCAGCACCAGTTTTTGGAAATAATATCTTTGTTTCATTGTATCACTGTTGCTACTTGGTCAAAGATCATTTATGTGGGTCCATTTCTGGATTCTCTGTTATGCTCAGCTGATCTGTCTAATCTTTCATCATAACCACACTGTCTTCATTACTATAGCTTTACTGTATACAGTATTATAAGTAAGTTTTGAAGTTGGACAGTGAAAATCTACCAACTTCATTCTCCATCAATATTGTGTTGGCTAGTGAGGGTCTTTTGGTTTTCCATCTAAACTTTAGGATCAGCATCCATAAGAGATCTCACTGAGATTTTTATTGGGATTGCATTGATTCTATAGATAAAACTGGGAAGAACTAGTATCTTAACAATATTGAGTCTTCTGATCCATGAACATGAAATATATCTTTATTTATTTAGATCTTTACACTAACATTTCTTATCCAATCTGTACTATTATAACATCTTTAGATCATCTCTTATTTTTGTAGGTTTGCCCCTACATCATTTTCTAGGTTTTCTAAACAAAAAGTAGACAGGTATTGATATTTTAAAACAAAAATGCCACCAAGAACTAGTTTTTATTTTCCTTGGAAAACATATTTTAGGGGAAAATATAGTTCTATGCCTAATTATTTTTATTTTTCAAATAAGTTAGCATTTCTATGGATGTCCCTGTTTTTCAATTAGAATAATAAAATCTTCAGGACTGTCTCAAGGAGAATATTGTTTTCTTTTGAGATGAAGAATTAAAAAAATAATATCTTAAATTACTTGCATACCATATTATTTAGACAAACTACATAACAATATATGACTAGATTATATTTACATATTTCCTTCAATATTTGCTTTTAAATGAATTTTAATATTCTTCCTATATGAATAAATGGTATAAAATGATTAAATGCTTTTTAAAATCCATGTAATTAGGGAATGCTATTATCTTTTTAGGCCAAATAAGAATGATTTAGGACACTTTGCTTAGAATGTTACTTACCATATATTTTCCATAGGAGGCTTGATTTAAGTAAGGTGTTCAAGGATATAGTGTAAATTGTGTCCTTGTTCCTCCCTTTTTATGCACGTCCATTTTGATATGATTAACTTGCGTACACACATTTCCTGCTGCCACTCATAGGATTCTCTCAATGTTAAAACATCTTAGTCAAAAAACACATATATGATTCAAGATAGTAAATAGTGATAATTATTCACATTGTAGTTTTTATTTTATTAACAGGAATTTAATCCAGTATTATGGCTGTTTGACTAACTACGTGAAGAATACTTACTGAGAATGCTACATTGTTGACAAATACTCTCAGTATTCTTTGGTGAATAATATATGTCCATTATAGTTTATTCATTGGTAAAAAATAAATATAATACTTGAAAGCATAAATGTCCATGGGCATTATTTGCTACTAATTTTATCAAATACTGGCTTCATTTAATAATACCTATTTCTTATTAAAAGACATGATTGCAATAACTCTTCTTTAAATAAATTAAACTTCCAGAGAATTTAGGTATTATATGAAAGTTAAAAAGAATAGGAATATTTGTCCCATTTTTGGTAACAGCAGAATTGAAAGACAGAGAATGGTCAATCTTTAGATGAGTCATAAGAAGAATTTCACCCAGGTACTGTGTACTCATATGTGACCCACTTGTCTAAAACCACTATTTTAACTAAAGCCAAAGGGGATAAAGTGCATATTGAAAAGAAAATAGTAAATAGCAAATATTGATGTTTGAAGATAAAAATTAACTTTCTTAACTTAGTGCATATATTGCCATGAAATTTGTGAAGGCAATGCACCCTGTGTATCTTGGGGGGAGGGATGTTATATAGTTTTATCTTTTTGTTTTAACATATCAAAATTTATATTTTTGTCCTATCTGGATGTTTCAAGACTATGGTACACAACAGCTATTTATTTGATCATTCAATACTAAAGTGCTCATATGACATTTTTGATAGCTTAGTTGAAGACTATTTTGTCTATCTTTTTCTTTCTTATTCACTAACTACCTACTTCCTATATATCTTTCTTATTTATCTTCACTGTTAAAACACCACACAGCAGAAAAGCATAGAAGAGCCAGAAAGAAACAACATGCTATTTCAAGACTATAAAACTGCAGTAGTTCCTTGTTAGGATAAAACTAGAGGCAAAAATACTAATATAAGGATACTATTGTTGCCGCTTGTTGAAGGCATATGAGAACAGGGGCTCCATTGTTAGTTTATAGCATCAAAGAGGGAGTGAGGAGTGCTAAAATTCATCAATTTCGACCTCAGTATTTTTTCAGGGGAGAAGATACTAACTCCAAGGAACTTGAAGACTCATTTCCTAGGCAAGCATAAATGTATTGTGAATAATTGAAGTAGCAACACTTTTAAAATAATTTTAGATGTGCCAAGCAACTTTATGGGTATAGGTATGCTCCCTGTATTTTATTTATAACTGCAAATCAATAATTTGTAATTTATTGAACAAAAATTAAGTAGAGGGCAGTTTTCCACCCAAATAAATTGATCATGGTGATCCTTCTGCTCCAAATTCCCTATTCCACTTTTATCTACCCAGTGAGTCACCCTCATTCTTTAATGCTGCTCTTTGCACTTTTTTGGTTGGTGATACCTGAAAATTTCTGTGGTGTTCATACCTTTTAATTTAATGTGAATGGAACACCTTTTATATAAACTTTATAGCATAGATCACAATGTAGTGTGATTATATGGTTAAATGACTGACTGCCATATTTGAGTGTGAGCTTTTTAAGAAATGGGTCAATATTTCATTTTTTCTAATTCTTAAAAATCAACATGACATTTGTTCAGTTAGTCAATTGTTGTTGAATTACCAAATGAACATTGACTATTAAATAGTTGTTGAAAATAGATGACAATATACTTTTTACTAATGGGATAAAAATAATCTAAAATTTAATCTACTTCTCTCCTGGAAAAATTATTTTTGCATATAAAAATCATAATGGTAATTTCAGAAATAGAATGCCTGTTTTCAAATGTAAAGTAATAAGGTAGTAAGTTATTAATTATTTTAATTAACTGAAATGGTTTAAGATATGAATTATAATTCCTTTGTAGCATATCTTCATTGCATATTTTTAATCAGGTAATTGTAGCCTAAGGCAATGAGTATAAAATTAACTTCTCATTTATTTGTCTCTCAAGAGATATCTCAGCTCACCATATATCAACTGAAGAAAATTTTTTGTACTGTTTAATTTTTAAATAAATATTAAGTTTAATTACCTTTTCCTGTCTATCATTTAACTGCAATGGAGAAACTGGGATTGCTGAGTCATTAATTTCTTCATCAGACTCGAAGTTAATTTTATTTGCTATTTTCTTACAAAATAATAAATACTATTAGATTCAACTAAAGCAATAAATATATTTGTCTTTTGTATTGAGGATCAATATCTTAAGAAGAAATGATAATAATAATCTGGCTTTATATTTAGTATTATATTGTTAAGTAACTCAAGATATTAAACTTGCATGCAAATGTACCATATATGCAAATGAATCATAACTGTCTTCTATGTATCATTTTATTATCCTGAGAAATCATTAAAATGTAGAATAAAACCTATGATCTTATTTCAAAATAGGCATATTATGAACTACAAGTATCGAGACTATGAAACTAGATGGTCAATAAGGTAAGAAAACAAGTGGAGGAAGGCTGCATATAAAATCAAGAAAGAAAAATGATAGTTTGAGTTAACTTTACAATGAGAAGCAATTCAGTGCTATAGAATTTACAATCCCATGAAATAGTTCCCAGTTTTCCAGATAATAAAATAATCATCCTACAGAAGGAAAATATTATTTGTACTTATGATGGGATGGAGTAAGAACCTTTCATTTCTAATAGCTTAGAAGCATCACTCCGTATAAGATAGAGCAGTAAATCCAAATTTCATGAATCTAATGGAAAAAATTAAGGAAAAACCAATTTTAATCCCCTTTGAGGACAAAAATGAAGTATAAGAAAACCACACAATTGTTACCTTAAGTTAATAAAGATGTAGAAAAGGGGTAGGAAAACATATGTCTGGTAGACTAACATCAATCAACAGTAAATATTAATATATAATCACATTCCATACATATGTGTATATGTATTATATATGTATGTATATGTGTGTGTATATACACAAACATACCTATAGAGTCACTTGCTGCATAATAATGTTTCAGTCAACCACAGACCACATATGTGATGGGGGTCCCAGAAGATTATAATGTAGCTCAAAAATTCCTATTATTTAGTTGACATTGTAGCTGTTCTAAAATCATTCTATCAAAATGCATGACCCACATGTTCATGCTAATGCTGGTGTAAACAAACTTATTGTACTACCCGTGGTATAGAAGTACAGCACATACATTTATGTATAGTACATAATACTAGATAATGATAATTAACAATTATCACCTGAGGATGCATTTCTTAGAATGTACCTTTGTCATTAAGTGACACATAACATATATATTATATATATACACACACATATGTATATATACATACACACACATAGAAAACATATGTAAATGCCAAAAGTGAAATATTATTAATAGATACACACTTTAGCATGGTACTTTGTATATAGCCATAAGGTAAGATGTCTTCCCATCCTCATTTTCAGTTTATTTTTCCATTTAATAATCCAGTTATTGTATTCTGGATTTCCTTACCTGAAAGACTATTCACATGTTTTGTAGAATTCCCTACAATCTGTCAAAAAATTCTATGTTTAAATTTTTTGTGTGTTTTCAAATGAGGTTGTTTTCATACTTATGATTCTTATTTCATTTTTATTTTGAAGTTTGAGCTAATTTGCAGAGATCACACTTTATCCTTGTAGATATTTTCTGTTTCTGTTAGGATTTTCCTAAATGATTTTTATACACATATAATCAATTATATTTAAATTAATGAAGAAATGATTTAATTGAAATAATATCAAAAAGATAGAGTATCTCTCAAGGGGATGAAATAGGTTACAGTAGGGAGAGAAATGTGTCAAGATAGGAAGTATAGGAAGTTTGGTATTAATAAATAATCTATTAACTAAAGGTTCTAGTTGAATATAGTAACTTTACTAGGGTTTTGTATGAATTGTACTTGAAAAGGTTAGAAAAGAATGATTGTAGGTTAATGAACAGGGAGCTTCAATTTTCAAAAGATAGGTAAAATAACACATATTTTTCAAAATTTTCTCTTCCAGGGCACACTCCATATATCTTAATTGTCCCTAATATAGTTGAAGCTCAAAGTGGAATACATTATAATCACATGTCCTTAAATGTGATTGTTACAAGCATTTTGTGTTTAGTGGAAGGGTGAATTGTAGCTATGGAAATGCTGGTGAGGGGCTGGTATTTGAAAAATATATTCTTCATTATTATAATAAAGGAAGAACAAATGTCTCAAGAAATGTTCTGGTAATATGGAAATTTGGGGCATTGATATTCAATTAGAGAATCAATTATTAGATGGAATTTTACATATATATATGAAGATTTTGTTGCCTTTCTATTTTCTTACAAAGTGAATTCTTTTAAATACCTTTGCATAACTGGCAGTACCAACTAAGTATATACTTCTGGTGCTGGGACCTGTCCTTCATTCTGTATGATCTCCAACCCTGCACCTTCTTTTCACATCATCCAAGGAGTTGCAAAAGTGGTTGCTCGGAGTATTCCTGGAAAACATTCCTATTTGTGAATGTTTACCAATAACCTAACTAAGATAGAAAAGACTGTGAATCACATAAATATGTGACACAACACTCAAACTAAATGAACAGCCCACTCAATTTCAGCAGTAGCTTTCCTAATACCACAGAGTTAGAGAAAGTGTGGCAGAGGGAAAATCAGAATCTGAAAAACAGTCCTTAATGGATGTCAACTATCTTACTTTTGCAAATTTTACAAGAATATATAACCATGAGAACATATTTCTAGAATTTCTCTCTGTGCCTAGAAAGGGGCTTGTGAAGGGCTTGTAAACTTAAGCTTCATTAGCTTCACAGTAAATATTCCTGTGAGCAGCAGCTGGCAAGAGCTACCCTGTGAAGGAAATAGATGCAAACGCATTGTATAAAAAGACAACTGAAAGAAACAAGGCTGGGTTTAAAGGCACTGAGCATGAGTATCACGATTCAGGCATTTTAATTTGTGCTCCCCTGCAAAATTGCTTGGGTGACTGTGACATCTGAATTAGTAGGAACCACTTAACTTTACAGATATTTATCGAGTGCCTATTATGTTCAGTGCACTGGTTATTTTTCCTCAATCTATATAACAGTTGAAAATAATGATATTACATGTTACAGAGATTATAAAAACAAGTAACTAAGTTATGAGAACCATAAAATATAAATTAAGTGTGACAGAATTGATATGACAGAGCAAATTATTTTAACTATTTTAAGGGATCAATATTCAAGTAGTATGTAAGGTTTTCAAGAGGAGTCTTGAAAGTTAACAGATTTGAGAGGAAAAAATCCAACAATTATAAGAGAAATCAGCATGAATACATTTGTTTTGGAAGGCAAAAATCACAAGGATATAACCTAGCATGCTAGCTCTTTGACACTCTCTGAGCAAATGTTACTTAACTCCTTCCATTTTCCCCACATACGTGTGCACCTGCCGAATTAGTATCTCCCAAATGTGTGACTCACCCTCTGACTTCAGTTGTCTTTCACCTGCAGTTCTGTTTATCAGGAATGTCCCTTTCCATTTGCCTCGTCTGGTTATCTTCTATTGAGTCTCAAGTTCCACCTCAGTGTTGCTCTCTGTAAACTCCTTCTGCCTTGCCCATAGCATAATGAATTGCTCTTCCCTTTGCGTTTTCATAGAACTTTGCATATCACACTTTATGGTGATGATTTTGTGTCTAACTCTGCTTATTAAACTGAAGTCTTCTAGGTTTAGGATGATGATTAATTTATTCTGGTAGGCCCCATGTGCTTAGTACAGCATATTGCATTAAGGAATACTCAAATAAACATTTGATACATGAATGAAGATAATTTAAAAATATGCAATGGCATTTTCAGTATCTCTTAATAACATTCTTTCATTGCTGTTGTATTTCTGAAAAAAATTCAGTTAAATCCATTCTATTTTACATTGTATTTTAGTGTAGTGTGAATATACTCATCCCCTCCTCCCACCTCTCACCTGTCCAATAAAGTTACTAATATATGTACACATAAGTGTTGATCAATTAATATCAATACGATGGTGAGTACATGCGGTGATTGTTTTTCCATTCTTGGGATATTTCACTTAGTAGAATGGGCTACAGCTCTATCCAGGATAATACAAGAGGTGCTAGATCACCATTGTTTTTTGTGGCTGAGTAGAACTCCATGTATACATATGCCACATTTTATTAATCCACTCATGTATTGATGGACACTTGAGTTGTTTCCATATCTTTGTAATTGTGAATTGTGCTGTTGTAAACATTCTACTGCAGATGTGTTATTAATAGACTGTCTTTTGTTCCATTGGGTAGATGTTTAGTAATAGTTTTGCTGGATCAAATGATATTCTATTTTTAGCTCTTAAGGTATATCCATATTAATTTCCACAGAGCTTGTACTAGTTTGTAGTCCCGCCAGCAATGTATGAGTGTTCATATCTCTCTGCATACATGCCAACATTTATTGTTTTGGGACTTTCTGATAACAGTCATTCTCATTGGAGTTAAGTGATATCTCATTGTGGTTTTGATTTGCATTTCCCTGATGATTAAATATGTTGAGCATTTTTCCATATGTTCATTGGCCATTAGTCTGTGTTCTTTTGAAAAATTTCTGTTCATGTTAATATCTTTTGCCCACTTTTTAGTGGGATTGTGTGAGTTTTTCTTGCTGATTTTCCTGAGTTCTATATATATTCTAGTTATTGGATGTGCAGCATGCAAATATTTTCTCCCATTGTATAGGTTGTCTGTTTGCCCTTGTGATAGATTACTTAGCTATGCATCTTTGTTCTTGTGCTAGTCCATGCTGTTTTGGTTACTATAGCCTTAAAGTATAGCTTGAAGTCAGGTAAATTGATGTCTCCCAATGTATTATTTCTGCTTAAGATTGCTTTTGCTATACAGAGTCTGCTCTGGTTTCATAAAACACATAAATTTATTTTTTCTAGATCTGTAAAAAATTATGTTGGTATTTTAATAGTGATTGCGTTGAATCTTTAGATCACTTTGGGTAGTATAGACATTTTAATGTTAATTCTGCTGACCCTTGAGCATGGTATGATTTTTTCACCTGTGTATAACCTCTGCTATTTCCTTCCTCAGTGTTATATACTTCTCCCTGTAGATGTCTTTCACTTTCTCAGTTAAATATATTCCTAAGTATTTTATTTTCTTTGTTGCTATTGTGAGGGGTATTGAGTCTTTGATTTGATTCTCAGTTTGACTATCCTCTGATGGCCGTAATCTACCTCCATCTACCAGAGTTATATTGTAGCTTTCCCAGAGTACTTTCTGGGCCCCCACTGTCCCAGGGCAGGGTGAGGGAATGGATTGGTCTTTTTCTCAGCTCTTGCTGTCACCACCCAAGTCAAAGCTTGTGTTTTTAGTTCCAAAAGTACTCACATTAGATTTACAAGTTTGCCTATTAAACCAGCTATCAGAACTCAAGCCTCTGTAATGAGGCCCAAAAAATGCTTCAGATCAAAAATGGCAGAAATATCATCTCCTTCACTGTCCTTGTCTCCATTATATTTCCTCTCAGACTCCTACAAACACACACACACACGCACACACACATGCACATACACATACACACACGTGCACTTATACACATATACACACACATGCAAATAGATAAAAACTTAAACATCTGAGAATATTTTTAAAAATATTATTTTCTCCTTTTTTCAATTCAAATAAAAGTTCTCTTACAAGTCAACACATTCAAATGAGTATTTGGAATATTTCATTGCCCATCAGTTTAGCAAACTGCTGGACCCTGAATACAATTATTAATAAATATGTCATATTCCTCATGTTGTATGCTGGACGCAAAAAACCAAATACTTATTATAATTTAGACATAATGTTTTTGTTTATAACAGTTTTTGATTTTATATAAATTAGCAAATAACAATTTTAAGTAAATGAGTAGGTCCAAGAGGCAAGAAATTCAACCTCACTCAAATTCATATTTATAACAACGATGTCATTGAATTTGTTAAAGGATTGAATAAGTTAATATTCATGAAGTATCTATAATAGTGTCTGGCCACAGTAACTGTCATATATATTATAGACATGGCAGTAGCCTGATATGTGTTGATAGAAATGTGCCTAGAGAGAAATAGATTAAAAAAAAAATAGAAGAAGAAAACTACATTTTCCAGCCTTATTTCTCTCTGTCTGTTCTTCAATATTACAGTTCCTGTCTAAGGATTTTGTGATTGCTTCCATCAGACTCCCTGCTATGTCTCAGACCCAGGCTTATAATGGGTGTATCATTGCAATATTTGGAATATTGTTTATGTAGCCACAGTTCCTTGTCTTCTTATTCCAATGTTGTTGTTTTGCCTGTGGAAATCTTCATAGTTCTAGTCTTAGATAGCAAAGTGGTTTTTTTTGTTGTTGTTGTTTTTGCCAAAAAATACACTTTGACTTCAAGGAGGTAATCTGAGTTATATGCAAAGATTTCTAAGTAAATATAAACTTAAAAAACTTAAAAAGTGCAATTTTTCACAGCATTTGTGCACCACTTTATGATGCTAGCAGCAATATTTAAGAGATCTAGTTGCGCTGCATTCTCTTTTGGGACAATTTAATTTCATAATTTTAATTTTTGGTTTTCATTTTTTAAATCACACTAATATATAGTATTCAGCATTGCCTGTAGTTTTTAGCAGATTGAAACCTTCAACTATAAACTTGAACAAAAGCAAACCTAGAAAAACTGTAGGCTATATTTATATTGAATATTTTCTAATAAACAATACAATTTCTCTCAATCCTTCCTTTGAATATAGTGTACCATGATATGAAAATGAAAATAAATGATATTTTTCTTCTTTTCCTTTTTTGAGAAAGAGGTTCACTCTGTTGCCTGGGTTAGAGTGCCATGACATGAGCCTAGCTAACAGCAACCTCAAACTGTCAGGCTTAAGTGGTCTTCCTTTCTCAACTTCCTGAGTAGCTGGGACTACAGGTGCTTGCCACTATGCCCAGCTAATTTTTTTCTACTTTTAGTAGAGACAGGGTCTCCCTCTTGCTCAAACTGATCTGGAACTCCTGACCTCAAAATGTCCTCCCATTTTGGCCTCCCAGAATGCTAGAATTACAGGCATGAACCACCCTGCCCTGCCCATATTTTTTCATTTTTTTTCATGAAATAATTTTCACATATGAAAACTTACTGATTTCTTATTCTAAGACAAAATCACTTTTAAGATTAGAAAATTAACAGAATGCTGTATGATAAACTATTTGCATACATATGTAATAATATACCAATGATTCATATATTCTTATTTAGGAATCTTTCAAAAATTAAAACTGAACTTTTTACATGATGAGTACTTGTAAATAGTTTAGTCATAAATGCAATAATTTCTAAAGAACATATATACTGGGAAGTGCTATTAATTACCATTTTTTTAATTTCAAAATATTATGGAGGTACAAATGTTTTGGGATACATGTATCAATTTTGTTATGCCTTAGTTAGGGTTATAAATGTGACCATTACCTGAATAGTGTTCATTGTTGCCGGAGCCAGCCGGTGACGTGCGGCACCTGGAGTTATGGGGCGAGGCTGAGAAATGAAGAGACAACAAAAAGATGGGGACGGGAGGACTGAGTCCTTGCTGACTGCTGCGCCTCGTTTATTTCAGTTGCTATATTTATACAGATAAGAACAAAGGAGAAGCAAAATGCAAAGGAACAGGTGGTACATGTCTTCATTAAACCAGAAAACAAAACAGTTGTTGTTTCTTTCAACCTTACGTCACATTAATAGCCCTTTCCCTCGCTTAAGCAGCTTTCTAATCTACAACTTAACTTTTTTCTGATATCAAAAAAGCTACAAATACTCAACTATGATCACTCAGACAGTTCAAGGAAAGAGCACCCAAGCGTAATTAACAATTCTGAGAGAGGAGTGTGCAGGGCCTCGGGGGTCTATAAGCTACGAGGGCTGTGTGCACAGGATTACTTTAGTGACCTTCTATAACTGCTACTGCTATCTCCAGCACCCTCCGTGAGCTAGAAGAAAGGCCAAGTATGTCAGAGCTATGAGTTAAGGCGCCAGGTGCTATGTCTCAAGGACCCCAGTGTTCCGGGCAGCAACCACACTTTAACTCTCCCGTGTTCGGGACAGCTCCCAACACATTGTAACTGTTAGGTAGGTTTTCCCATCCCCTCCCTCCCTCTGCTTGATTTCCACTGAATTTTATTTTCCTCAGTGCATGTCTGCTGACTGGTTAGTTCCAATTTAATAGCAAGTACATGTTGTGTTTATTTTTCCATTCCTCAGTTATTTCACTTAAGATAATGGTCTCCAATTCCATCCAATTGTTTCAAAAGGCCTCAATTCATGCTTCTTCATGGCTGCATAGTATTCCATAGTATACATATACCACATTTTATAAAACTATTCATGTATTGTTAGGCACTTGGGTTGATTCCACATCTTTGCAATTGTGAATTGTGCTGCAATAAATATTCACATGCAGGTTTCTTTTTGATAAAATGACTTATTTTCCTTTAAATATCCAGCAGGGAGGTTGCTGGATCAAATGGTAGATCAACTTTTAGTTCTTTGAGGAATCTCTATACTGTTTTCCATTTGCAATCTCATCAACAGTGTATAAGATCCCCTTTCTTTATGTATTCACACCAGCATCTATTGTTTTTGAACTTTTTAAAAAAGTCATTCTAACGGAGGTACAGTGATATCCCATTGTGGTCTTAACTTATATCTCCTGATGATGATTAGTGATGTTGAGCATTTTTTCACATATTTATGACCACTTGTCTATCTTCTTTTGAAAAGCTCTGGTCATGTCTTTTGCCCACTTTTTAATGATTTTTTTGTTGTTGTTGCTTATTTGCTTGAGTTCTTTGTAGATTCTGGTTGTTGACTCTTTATCAGATGTATAGCTTCCAAATATTTTCTCCTATTCTGTAGGTTGTCTATTCATTCTGTTGATTATTTCCATAGCTGTACAGAAGCTTTTAAATTTAATTTTAAGTCCTATTTATTTTTGCTGTTACTGTCATTGCCATTGGTATCATTTTCATAAATTCTTTGCCTAAGCTGATATCTAGAAGAGTTCTTCCAATATTTTCTTCTAGAATGCTTATGGTTTCATGCCTTAAATTGAAGTCTTTTATCCATCTTGAGTTAATTCTTGTGAGTGATGAGACATATGGATCTTGTTTCATTCTTCTGCATGTGGCTATCCAATTTTTCCAGCACCATTTCTTGAATAGAGCTTCTTTTTTTTTTTTATTTAGACATATGATGGGGGTACAGATTTTAAGGTTTCAATAAATGCCCTTTCCCCCTTCCCCCCACAAGTCTGATTTTCCAGCATGACCATCCCCCAGATGGTGCACATCTCATTCATTATGTATGTATATACCTGCCCACCCTCCCCCTGCCCAATACCCTATTACTGTAGTACCTATGTGTCCAATTAGGTGCTGCTCAGTTAATACCAGTTTGCTGGTAAATATATGTGGTGCTTGTTTTTCCATTCTTGGGATACTTCACTTAGTAGTATGGGTTACAGCTCTAACCAGGAAAATATAAGATGTGCTATATCACCATTGTTTCTTAGAGTTGAATAGTACTCCATGGTGTACATATACCACATTTTATTAATCCATTCTTGGATTGATGGGCACTTGGGCTGTTTCCACAGCCTTGCAATTATGAATTGTGCTGCTATAAACATTCGAGTGCAGGTGTCTTTTTTGTAGAGTGTCATTGGATCTTTTGGGTAGATGCCCAGCAATGGGATTGCTGGATCAAATGGTAGATTCACTTGTATCCCTTTAAGGTATCTCCATATTGCTTTCCACAGAGATTGAACTAGTTTGCAGTCCCACCAGCAGTGTAGGAGTGTTCCTCTCTCTCCACATCCATGCCAGCATTTATTATTTGGACACTTTTTGATAAAGGCCATTCTCACTGGGGTTAAGTGATATCTCATTGTGGCTTTGATTTGCATTTCCCTGATGATTAGAGATATTGAGCATTTTTTCATATGTTTGTTGGCCATTCTTCTGTCTTCTTTAGAAAAGTTTCTGTTCAAGTCCTTTGCCCACTTTTTAATAGGGTTATTTGATTTTCTCTTGCTGATTTTCGTGAGTTCGAAGTATATTCTAGTTATCAGTCCCTTATCGGATGCATAGGATGCAAAAATTTTCTCCCATTCTGTAGGTTGTCTGTTTATTTTCATGACTGTTTCTTTGGCTGTGCAGAAGCTTTTTAGTTTCAACATGTCCCATTTATTTATTTTTGTTGCTGCTTTGATTGCCTTTGGGGACTTCTTCATAAATTCTTTGCCTAGGCCAATGTCTAGGAGAGTGTTTCCAACTTTTTCCTCTAGAATTCTAATAGATTCATACCTTAGGTTTAAGTCTGTTATTCAGCGTGAGCTGATTTTTGTGAGAGGTGAAAGGTGTGGGTCCTGCTTTAGCCTTCTACAGGTGGCTATCCAGTTTTCCCAGCACCATTTATTGAAAAGAGATTCTTTTCCCCAGAATATGTTTTTGCCTGCTTTGTCAAAGATTAGATGGCTATATGAGGATGGTTTTATATCAGGATTCTCAGATCTGTTCCACTGGTCAATATTCGTATTTTTGAACCAAGACCATATTGTTTTAATTACTACAGCTTTGTGGTATAGTTTGATATCTGGCATATTAATACCTCCCATTTTGTTTTTGTTGCCTAGAATTGCTCTTGATATTCGGGGTCTTTTTTGGTTCCATACGAAGCATAAAATTATTTTTTCTATATCTGTGAAGAATGCTGATGGGATTTTAATAGATATTGCATTGAATCTGCAGATCAGTTTGGGTAGTATAGACATTTTAATGATGTTGAGTCTGCCGATCCATGAGCATGGTATGGATTTCCATCTGTTTACATCCTCTGCTATTTCCTTCCTCAGTGTTTCATAGTTCTCCCTGTAGAGGGTCTTTTACGTCCTTGGTTAAGTATATTCCTAGGTACTTTAATTTCTTTGTTGCTATTGTGAAGGGAATTGAGTCTTTGATTTGGTTCTCAATTAGATTGTTGTTGGCGTATATGAATGCCTCTGATTTCTGTGTATTGATTTTGTATCCTGAGACTTTACTAAATTCATTGATCAGTTCCAGGAGTTTCTTGGTTGAATCCTTGGGGTTTTCTAGATATAATATCATATCATCAGCAAACAGTGAAAGTTTGATCTCTTCTGCCTCTATTTGGATACCTTTAATTTCACTTTCCTGTCTGATTGCTGTATGTTCCTCCTAGGAAGCGCCACCTACTGACAGGGAGGGCATCCTGCATACCCTTTTTATGGCACCTACTGACTCATTATACAGGAAGTGGTCGAATCTCACCCACAGACACCACCTACTGGCTCAGAAACTAAACAAGGCATGTGAATACCTAAACGAAAACCTAAAGGAAAGAAACAACAACTGATTGACATGGGAAGAAATCAGTGAAGGAACTCAGGAAATATGAAGAACCAAACAGAAAACACACCCCCAAAGAGGAGCACCATCCCATTAGAAACAGACACCAACCAAAATCAGGCAACCAAAATGACAGAAGAGGTATTTCGAATGTGTATCATCAGAAAAGTCAATGACCTGCGAGAACAACTCAATAACCAACACAAAGAAACCACAAAAAACCTCCAGGATCTGGAACAAAAGTTCACTAAAGAAATCGACACAATGAAGAAAAGTTTAACTGATCTCCTGGAAATGAAGAATCAATTCAGGGAACTACAAAATACAATGGAAAGTCTCAAGAACTCAAAATATAGTGGAAAGTCTCAAGGGTAGATCAAACAGAAGAAAGAATCTCAGAGATTGAAGATAACACCCTCCAATTAAATAAATCAGTCACAGAGATAGAGCAGAGAAACAAGAGAAAAGAGCAAAGCCTACAAGAGATGTGGGATTATGTGAAGAAACCTAATGTGAGGGTCATAGGGTTACCAGAAGGGGAAGAAGACAACACTCAAGGGTTGGACAAGCTATTTGAAGATATAATAGAAGAAAATTTTCCAGGCCTTGCTAAAAATCTTGATATACAAATTCAAGAAGCTCAGAGGACCCTTGGGACATTCAATACAAACAGGAAGATGTCACGACATGCAGTCATCAGACTGACCAAAGTATCAACTAAAGAGGCCCTTCTAAGAGCTGTAAGACTAAAGAAACAAGTAACATAGAAGGGAAAGCCATTTGAATAATACCAGACTTCTCTAATGAGACTTTACAAGCAAGGAGAGACTGAGGCCCCATTCTCACTGAAACAAAACAATGCCCAGCCTAAAATCTTATTCTCTGCAAAACTAAGCTTCATATATGAAGGAGAAATAAAGACATTCTCAGATAAGCAAAGGCTCAGAGAATTCACCAAGACAAGACCAGCCCTACAAGAAGTACTCAAAACAGTGTTACGCACGGAACACCATAATAAAAACTCACAAATATAAAAACAACCAAAACCCAAAGATTAAAGGCCAGATATTACAATGGACCAAGAGAGAAATCAAAGCAACAACATCCAACCCATCAGAATGAACAGTAATCTACCTTACCTATCAATTCTCTCAATAAATGTGAATGGCTTAAACTCTCTACTCAAGAGACATAGGCTGGCTGAATGGATAAGAAAATACAGGTCAAGTATATGCTGTCTTCAGGAAACACATCTAACTTGCAAGGATGCATATAGACTAAAAATGAATAGAGCTTATTTTTTCCAGTGCATATTGTTGTCTGCTTTGTTGAAGATCAGTTTGCTGTAATTGCAGATTTTTTAAAAAGGTAATCTTAAATATTTGTGTCAATTAGCTCCAAAGTAGTAAAGGATATGTTACAGGATGTAAGTCAGGGAATGAATATTTTAAAATAATACAAAAATAAACCAAATATTGAAAATGAGCTTGAAATCTAAAAGCTATTTAATTAACTCAAATATTTCATAAAGGTCTTGGATATATTACCTAGTTTATCTCAATTGACTTGTGAAGCTTTCTGGAATTTTCTACTGAAAATTTTAATTTCTGCAAAACATATCATGATATAATATATTAATGTTTTATAAATATAAATGTAATATTAAGTATAAACACACAATGAAATATGAATAATACACTTTTAATGTATTCACATTTTCTTCTACATAAATTTATGCTAAAACAAATCATGAGGAATACAAATCATTCTCTCCTGGGGCTTAAGAATGAAACAGCACTCATGTCACATGCACAGAATCATTATATAGTGGATTCCAGTAAGCCACATCCAAAGTTGCACTTAGAATCATCCAAGTTGCCTACAGATATGTAGTTGGTGGGAATGGTTTAAAGTTATCTCCAACATGACGAGTTTAACAGGTCTTGAAAGCTTGACATATTTGTTACCTGAGCTGTTTTATTTTTGAAAATAATTATGTACTCCTCTGAATCAAAAATAAATTCCTTCATTTGGTTTCAAGAGGTTTTGTGATTTTTGTGAGCTAGATTAGACAATAGCATTCAGAGGAAGAACAACACAGAAGTCTGTCCATATGGCCTTGAGTACATGAAGAGAAAATTTATCTGTACTAGTTATAATTATATGGAACCAACGTTTCCTAAGGCAAATATTTCACTTCAAAGGGACAAGAGAAAAGGGAGAGTAATTATAGTGTACTGTGATATAGTCTAATAAAAAAGGCTACTATATCAGCAGTGATGAAAATAGCCGTCATTGTATTTGCAGTCAAATCACAGAGAGAAATATATTAGTAAATTCTTCTTTCCAAATACTCATTGGCAGTTTTCCTTGTTGTTTTCCTAGTCAATTTAGGTCCCTTGCTAGTCATTCAGTTTGATATATGAGAATATCTTATTTCACACACTGCCAATGTAGGTGAATATCATAAAGCTGTAGTTTCCTTTGTGTTCATAAAAATATTGGAAGGGTGATATATTTTCTTTTATTATTTCTAGGAAAAAATATTCTGGTTTTGGAATAAAACAAAATAAAACTAAAATATTGTTTTAATGCTGAATGGCTATGATGAATTCATAAATTTCCAAAGTCAAATTTTCATAAAAATATGAACAAATATAAACAAATATATATACAAGTCTCTTTTTTCCACACTTGGGAAAATGGTCTGGGCAACAATATATAATCACCACACTGAAAACATTTAGATCTCTTCCCTGTGGCACCCATTTTTCCATTTCCTAAAGATGCTTGGTCAAATTATTTTGCTATGTGAAAAGATTATCAGTTTGTCTGTGATTCGGACATTTGTGAAAATTGCAGAAAAGCATCAACTTTTAAAATATGCTTCACTTTTCTATAGAATGTAATATGTAAATTATAAAAATGAAACTGAAATCCAGAATATTATAATATGACTATAATTATAAAGATTTAGATTGTGACACTGTGCAGCTTAAATGTTTTCAGTTTACAAATTGTCAAGGAAAGCTATCTATATTTTTGAGCACTACTTAAGAGTTAAAAAGCATTCAGCTGTAGAATTTTTGAATATAAGTCTAGTTAAAGGATAAGAACAACTGCTAAAATGTTAAAATCAATAAAAGTATTTTTATTATACATTTTATGTATAGAGTTTTAATTTTTATTATAATTTTCACATATATCTATAGCATTTCAATTGCCATCAAATTATGTAGCTTCATGTTTCCTATTTCTTTGGTAGAATGTATTTAAAATTGTTTGGGTCTGTTGTTGGGTGTATAATGGGAATAGATTAGGTAAAAATCTATTGATTCAAATACTTTAAACAATTTGAACATATGTGTCATCCCTGACCTTTTATTTTCCTAAAAAAAATATTTTTATGTAAGTTTTCGAATTAAAGGCAAAAATATTTCCATTATTTTCCTTTTTTATGCCTCTAGACTTCCAGTTATTTTCATTTGTTCATTCTAAATATAGTATTAATCACTTTTTTCTCTCTACTATTGATAAGTCTATTCAAAAATTGGTTTATTTTAGTATTCTTCAAATATCTAAATTTGAACATTGAAGACTTATTTGTAATATTATTCTATTTCATTCATCTTTGCCATTATTTTTATTAATTTCCTTTCCTCTATGTAATTAGAATTGGTTATATGATGGTTTTAAACTTTTTATTATAGAAATGTCTTTTTATAAATTGAAATTTGAGATTTTACATTTCCCTCTAAGTACTTATTAACCTGTAACTCACAAATAAATATTGTAGCATTTTCATTATTGCTTAGTTCTAAAGGTGTTCTAATTTTCAGCATGATTTCAGTTATACTCCTGAGTATTCAAATTGTGATTCTTTTGTTTTTAAAGTATTAGGAGAATGTAATTTGCTAAAATCTATTTTGTAAATAATTTATAATTCATTATATTAAAGCTAAAGATTATGGTATGCATTATATAATATATTAAAGCTACTTAAAAATAACTTTAGAGTCTTGTACAAGATCATTTTTGGTAAATATTTTGTGTATGCCTAAGAATCAGTGATTATTTTGATAGCTCATCCCTGCTCCGCTTGGTGTCAGCTTGATGTCAGCTATGGTGGTGTCAGTTGAGAGTTGGCATCATCTGAAGATTTATTCATTCACACTTCTGGTGGTTGATGCTGGCTGCCAGTGGGTATATTAGCCATTGGCTGAATCAGCTCCTCACAGTTCTTCCATGTGACTTGCTTTAATTTTTTATCCCCAAGGGCATTGCTTATTCTCACATGACATAAGTTGTTTATTTAACAGAAAGTTACATGTTGTAGTATTTATACTATTAAATAATGGTGAACTAATAACTCTTATATTATCCTGGATGGAGCTGGAGGCCATTCTTCTAAGTGAAGTATCAGAAGAATGGAATAACAAATACCACATGTACTCACATTAAATTTGAATTAATCAACACTTAGGTGCACATATGGAAATAACATTGATTGGAAACCAAATAGGTAGGGGCCAGGGGATAGGCAAATTTACACCTAATGTGTACAATGCACAATATGTGGGGGATGGGCACACTTATAAATTTGACTCAAATGGTGCAAAAGCAATTTATGTAACCAAAATCTTTGTAGCTCAGTAATATTCTGAAATTAAAAATATAATAATAATTTTAAAAATTGGTCTGAAGCAAGACTCTAGCTGGAATCATGTTTTTGCTTATATTATTTATTTCTTGCCTTATGCTGTTTTTCTTAATCATTGTCTCTTGAGCATTCCTACAATAAATCACATGCACCAGAATCTTTGTCTCAGACTCCTTTTTAAGACCCCTCACCTAAGATATTACATGAGTCCAAATTCATTATTTTAGTATCTTTGTTACATTACTTTTCATAAAAAGAAATAAACCTTAGGTATCAGAGAGAATCTGATACCTAAACCTTAGGTATCAGAGAGAATGTTGTTGATTAGTGCTACTTATTCCTTTAAATAAATTGTGAGCCTTTTCATAATGAGATATGGAAGTATTCTTCACCCATGATTAAAATATCTGAAGATAGTCTTAAAGAGGATAGGATACATAATATCTCTAAATAAGATGGAAGAATTAACGGAAGGAAACTGTCAATATTAAAAAACACAGACTATTACATATCTAAACACATCTAAGGGCTTGGGAGACTTGATAGCAATTATAAGGCCTTTATTTGATGTCTCTAGTCAGCTCACTAAGGGTGAACTGATCAGAATGGGCTCTGCTAGGCAGCAGGTAATCAGCTTACTCTAATTTATAAACCAAGGCTTACCATTCTTAAACAATATTCAAGACATTTTTGTTCTTTTTTTCTATTCAAATTGAATTTTTACCTTTGTTCTTAGATAATGACTGTTTTTCTCTTATCCTTCTTTTATTTTTAATTCTCCTATTTGCAAACGGTTGAATTATCTTTTAAATAAACTTCCTGTGTAATAAAAACCCTGAATAACACTTGAGCATAAATACATACATATTATTGAAACAAAAAATCTCAACACAGAATAGGCTCACAATTTTTAATTAGCTATAGACTTTAATGAGCATGTAAAAGTAATCTTAGTGGGAAGCAAATTTTTACTAAAGTGTGTATTGAAATATCATGAATAGCTATTAATTTTATAGGACAGACGTTATTTTGGGTAAAGAAGGTCTCAAAATTCTGTCTCTGAAAGTGATAACCAAAATAAAAAAAAAGTGAGAAAGAGAGAAAAAGAGAGAGTAGGAAAGACAGGAAAAAAGAGAGAAATAAGGGAGAACAGAAAGGAGGAAGTGAGGAAATGGATTCTGTGTTAGGGTGGAAAACTTAGTAGGTGCTCATGGAGTGAGTGGAGAAAGATTTCTAACAAAAATATTAAGATATAAAGGTAAAAAGTTTATTTTATCTTCTTAGAGGAGAGAATAAGAGATAGAGGATGTGAAAGAGGGTGGGGAAAGAGAGAGGAGAAAGAGAGGGGGGAGAAAGCGAGCAGAGAGATGGCATGGCATCCTAAAGAAAGAGAAGGGAGATGCCTGCAGTGAGGCCAAGTGGCTTGCTGATTTTAAGAGGGATGTAGAGAAACAAAAATAGAGATGTCTGTAAATTGATAATAAAAGCAGCAGCAGGTAGATAACAAAAAATGCAAGGATGTCAAAGAACCAGAGTTGGTTTCCTGCCTTTCCTTGCAGAAGGGATTGTCACAGCAGATGTGCCTCTGTCCTCCTATAGTTGAGACTGTAGCTCATTCTTCTGCTGTTTACTCAGGAACTCTGTCAAAGCAGATTCTCAAAAAACAAATTTGAAAGAGAGACATTTACATCTCTTTTCCATCCATCAAGCTCTTTTCAGAAATTGTGCAACACGGAACTCCTGCACACTACCTGTTATTGATAAAACTCATAGGATTGATATTTAACTGTTAATGGAGAAATTGTGGGATTAGGTATTTTCCTGTTATTTTTGCAAGGCTGTCCCTTTCACTCTAGTCATTCCTTAAGTTTACTGAAATATATGAGTGTTAACTACTCTGAAAGGAAATGAATATAACACCTTAGAGAAACTTATAGAAAATGTTAATGTGTTGAATTAGTATGTCTTTGTATCTTGGTAATCAATATTATGAGGTGATGATCTTTTTTTAACACCAAGAGAAAAGCAAACCAGATTATTATCCACTAATCGATTCTCTTTATTTTCCTTTATTCAGAAAGAAAAAAATATTTCACAGGACTAATATTACCAACATGTGATATGGCAGAATAAATGTATCATATTTTAGCAACAAAATAAGTGGTAAAATTTGCTATAAATAACTATTCTATTCTCACAGATATTAAAGTAGTAATAAGGTATACATTTATTTTTAATTAACATTACTGAGACAATGAGACATTATAAATTCAGTATTCCAATATTAGTAGAGGTTTAACCTACTAAAAATATTTATCCCTGGTAACATTGGTAATGTTTACTACTTTCCTAGGAAAATGAACCGAGAATATAAAATAAATTTTGGTTTTGACTTCTAATTATGGAAGTTAGCAGACAGTTTTACATTTTACAAAAATGTTGAATTAAAAAACTTCCATAGTCTCTGAATTCATGAGTATTTAGCATCCATATAAGGCCTAATGTTACAAAATTATAATTAATAATAAGGATTCTTGGAAGGGAAAATAAATAAATGTTAAACAAGGCTCCTTTATATCAATTCCCTTTTATTTTCTTAATCTATCAGAATTACCTACATTACAAGTGAAATAGATTCTGTAGGTCATATAATTTCTACATACAGAAATGTAACACTCCACTGAAAACTTGTTACTATTTCTTAATACATTTTTCTAATATAAAGTTACCTCAGGGAAATTTCATGTCAGTTGACAAAATATTCAAGAACCAAGTACAGTGTATGCCTGAAACTATATAGGCTAATTGCATTTTATAATGCAATCTTTGAATTATGTTTTGCTGATGAAGTCACCAAGATCAATTCAGTTTCACTTTATCTTATTTTGAATTATAGATTCTGCATATATGATGCCTATTATCATTATTTCCTGCCAGCTGAGGCAAAAATATGATTTTCAATTGTAATAATCTTCTATTTTACTTCCCAAAATGGATAGTAACAGTGAATATGTGAATTATAATTGAAAAAATAAAAATGGGTTATTATAATAATATGGCAAAAAGAAAATGAGTACTAATGTTTTCTGAGGATCAGAACACTCACTATACTGTGCAGAAATATGGATATAAAAGTGAACATTGTATCAATGTCACTAAAAATGGCAGAGTAAGTAACTCAGTGCTCTGTCCCTCCACCAAAACAACTAAGTGAGCAAAACCTCTCAGAATCAGCTTTTGCCGACTATGGAATCCAGTCAGAAAATGACAACAACCAACAGAATGCTAAAGGCAGGAAGAAGCTGATGCACTATAATTAGAGCTCTGTGGGTTTTTAAAATGCCTGCCTACTGTCTCATCCTCCTCAAATGGGCTGCAGCTATGAAACAGCAGCCGGCACTGCTGGCACAGGTTGTGAGTGCCAGAGTCAAAGTAACAGATCAGATTCTCAATGAATTATGGTTATGTGCTTCTACCTATCTTGAGGCTCTCTTAAGAAATGATTCAAAGGCCTACCTCTGTTTCATCCAACTTGAAACATTCACAGAGCTGGGCTTGCTTTTGGGGGGGATTCTGGTGGAAGCATTCAAAGACTAAAATATTAGCTATAGCAGCCTGGGGCAAGAGAGTCAGAGATAACGTTAGGACAAACAGTGGACAGATCGAAACTGCTGAGAAGAAAAGGTTAGAAAAGGAGATATATGGGGGAAAGAGGGGCTTGTAAAAGCTGCCATGTATATCAGGAATACTAGAAAGCCACATGTATGCCCAGGGCTGGAAACATGCTCAGAAAGACCAGAGAAGACCTCACACTTTTATCTCTGGTGAGCCTTCTCCATGCCAGCCACAAGTGAAGGCTAAGGCAATTATAATGGTGTGACTAGGCAGCAAAGAATTGCTCTGAAACAGAACCAATATGCTAAGATTAGGAGAGTATTGCATTTTTCCTTTCTTATCCTAGGTCTAGGTATTTAAAGAGACATTTTCAAATTGGCGACCATTAAGCCAAACAACAAATTTCAGGGATCACATATGACAAAATATAGACTTTGCAAGATAGCTGAGAAGGACACTAAACAGAAAAACAGCAACAACCCTCAACAAACAGCAACAACAAACTCCTGAAGGGGTGGAGAAGCTGATTTTCAGAGTGTTTATATTATAATACTTAAAACTTCTAAAGCATGTAAAGAAACAAGAAAGTATGATGCATTCATAGGGAATGAAAGAAATTAATAAAAACTGTTAGAGAAAAAGGGCAGGCATGGGGCTTAAAACAAAACAAAATAAAACAAAACAAAACATATAGTCTGAATGTTTATGTACTCCCAAAATTCACATGCTGAAATCTGATCACTAATGTGCTAGTATTAGGGGCCATTGGAAGATAATTATGTCATCAGAATGCAAACCTAAGGAATGGGCGTAGTGCACTCATAAAAGTGGCCCCAGAGCGCTGCCTTGTTTGGTCAACCATGTGAGAATATAGAATGCACTATTCTATAAACCAGGAGATGGACCCTCACCAGACACTGAATTGCCTAACAACATAATTTTGAATGCCCCAACTTACAGAACTGTGAAAAATATATTTCTGCTGTTTATAAGTCACCCAGTTTAGGATATTTTGTTATAGTATCCTCAACAGACTAAGGTAACACTAGATCAACTATCTTAACTTGACAGAGTTAACAAAAGGATGGGTAAAGGACAAAATGAAACTAGAAAATCTTTGTCTCATAAAATAGAAAATGTCAACAAAGAAACATAAATTATAAAAGTCAACCAAATAGAAATTATGAAGCTGGAAATTTTAATAACTGAAATAATAAAAAAATCACTAGAGTGCTTCAACAGAATATTTGGATTACCAAGGAGAATGAACACATTTTGATGGTAAGTTAATTGACATTATCAAGTCTGAGGACAAAAAGTGACAAGAATGAAGATCAATACATGGAGGCTCAGAAGGCTGTGGCATGCCATCAAGTGTAACAATATATGCATAATGGAACTCTCAGAAGGAGAGGAAAGAAATAAAGGTGTAGAAGTAATATTTGAAAAATAATAACCATAAATTTCCAATATTGGTGAAAGACATGAAGCTGTACATGTAAGAAACTCAACAAACTCCAAACAGTATAAGGTCAAAGATACCTAGATCAAGAAACATTATGATCAAAATTGTCAAAATCCAAAGATAGAGAATCAGCATGAGAGAAGTGACACATCAAGTACAATGGGTCTTCAAAAAGATTAATGGCTAATTCCTTAACAGAAATCATGCAGATCAAAAATCAGTGGGAGGAAATGTTTAAAATGCTGAAAAGCAAAAAACAAAACAGAACAAAACAAAACAAAAAAACCTGTAAACCAAGATTCTTATATCTGGAAAAACTACAATTAAAAAATAAAGGAGAAATTAAGGCATTTCCAAATTAACAAAAATTGAGGTTGTTCATCACTAACTTGCTCCACAAAAAATCCTAAAGATGGTCCTTCAGGTTCCAATGAAAGGACACTCAATAATAACTTGAAGCTATATGAAGAAATAAAAACAATAATGGTAGCTGCATAGGTAAATATAAAAGATAGCAAATTATATTGCATATTTCTTTGTAAACCTATGGTAGCTAATATTTTAACTTTATGGCAATCAATTTTGAATCAACACCAAACCAATTTCAACAGTATAACAAAATTCTCCTTTACAGTTTTACCCCATTTTATGTTGCTGTCACAAATTATATCTTTATACATTGTGTGACCATTATCATAGGTTTCAATTATTGTTTTATATATTCTTCTAAGTCATATAGAACAAAAAGAAGATTTACAATGTGATAATTAAATAATGATCTTTTAAATAATCAATGAGTAAAAGAAGAAATTGAAAGTGGAATTATGAAATACTTTGACTTGAATAGAAATGAAAATACAAATACAACATACCAAAACATATGGGCTGTCTCAGAAACATTGCGTAGAGGGAAATTTAGAGTTTCAATGACTATATTAAAAAAGAATCAAGATAAAATCAATGACCTAACTTTCCACTTTTAGGAAATAGAAAAATAATGTCAAGACAAACCCAAAAATAGCATAAGAAAGAGAATAATAAGGGTTAACATTCAAATAAAAGAAATATAGAATATAAATACATTAAAGAGAAACAATTAAACAAAGTTTATTCTTTGAAAAGATCAAGAAATTGGCAAATATTTAGCTAAACTGAAAAACAAAGAAGGAAAAGAATCAAATTACTAACATCAGAAGTTAAAGTAGGACCATTATTAGAAAGTTGAGAATACTATAAAAAGTTGGATGCCAACAAATTAAATAAGTCATGAGAAGTTGAAAATTTCTGGAAACATAATCTATCTAAAACTAAATCAAGAATAAATAGAAAATTCAAGCAGACATATAACAAGTAAATTGAACCAGTAATCAAAAGCTGCTCAATTAAGAAGAGTCCAGAACCAGATGGCTTCACAGCTGAATTCTAACAATCATTTAAAAGAATTATACAAAAACATACGCTGGGGAAAAGAATCTCTCTTCAATAAATGGTGCTGGGAAAACTGGATAGCCACCTGTAGAAGGCTAAAACAGGACCCATACCTCTCACCTCTCACAAAAACCAACTCACGCTGGATAACAGACTTAAACCTAAGATATGAAACTATTAGAACTCTAGAGGAAAAAGTTGGAAACACTCTCCTAGACATTGGCCTGGGCAAAGAGTTTATGAAGAAGTCCCCAAAGGCAATCACAGCAGCAACAAAAATAAATAAATGGGACATGATCAAACTACAAAGCTTCTGCACAGCCAAAGAAATAGTCATGAAAGTAAACAGACAACCTACAGAATGGGAGAAAATTTTTGCATCCTATGCATCCGATAAGGGACTGATAACTAGAATATACTTAGAACTCACGAAAATTAGGAAGAAAAAATCAAATAACCCCATTAAAAAGTGGGCAAAGGACTTGAACAGAAATTTTTCTAAAGAAGACAGAAGAATGGCCAACAAACATATGAAGAAATGCTCAACATCTCTAATCATCAGGGAAATGCAAATCAAAACCACAATGAGATATCACTTAACCCCAGTGAGAATGGCCTTTATCAAAAAATCTCCAAACAATAAATGCTGGCGTGGTTGCGGAGAGAGAGGAACACTCCTACACTGCTGGTGGGACTGCAAACTAGTTCAACCTCTGTGGAAAGCAATATGGAGATACCTTAAAGCGATACAAGTGAATCTACCATTTGATCCAGCAATCCCATTGCTGGGCATCTACCCAAAAGATCCAATGACACTCTACAAAAAAGACACCTGCACTCGAATGTTTATAGCAGCACAATTCATAATTGCAAGGCTGTGGAAACAGCCCAAGTGCCCATCAATCCAAGAATGGATTAATAAAATGTGGTATATGTATACCATGGAGTACTATTCAGCTCTAAGAAACAATGGTGATATAGCACATCTTATATTTTCCTGGTTAGAGCTGTAACCCATACTACTAAGTGAAGTATCCCAAGAATGGAAAAACAAGCACCAGATATATTCTCCAGCAAACTGGTATTAACTGAGTAGCACCTAAGTGGACACATAGGTGCTACAGTAATAGGGTACTGGGCAGGTGGGAGGGGGGAGGGGGGTGGGTATATACATACATAATGAGTGAGATGTGCACCATCTGGGGGATGGTCATGATGGAGACTCAGACTTTTGGGGGGAGGGGGGGAAATGGGCATTTATTGAAACCTTAAAATCTGTACCCCCATAATATGCCAAAATAAAAAAAAATTAAAAAAAAATTATAGCAAACCTTCTCAAACTTTTCCAAAATATAGAAGAAGAAAGATCACTTTCTAATAGTCTCTGAGGAAATCATTGCCCTGATTACAAAGATGTCACAAGAAAAGAAAGCTATGCACCAATACCTCTTATCAATGTATTAATAGATTCTAAAATTGTCAACAAAATGCTACCAAACTGAATCCATCAGCATATAAAGATTATACATTATAACCAAATGAGATTTATCCCAGGAGTGCAGAGATTATTCAACATACAAGCAGAATGTAATAAAACATATTAATAGATGAGGGGTCAAATACTGAGTTTAATTAATGCATAAAAACATATTTGAAAAAATACATTACCCTTTTCTGATAAAATACACTCAAAAATTTGGGACAGTAAAAACAACAAAACATCAGCAAAACAACATCTCAACATGATAAAGCATTCATAAAAAGCCCCCACATAATCAATGGTGAATGACTGGTAGCTTCCCCCAAAGATTTGGAATAGGTAAGGATGGCCATTTTACCACTTCTTTTCAACTTTTTACTTGAAGTTCTTGACAGAGCAATTAGGAAAGTAAAAGAAAGAAAATTCGACCCAATTAGAAAGGAAAAATTAAAATGATCTATATTTACAAATGTGATGACAATATGTATACTAAATCCCAAATAATCTATAAGTAAAGGATTAGAGCTAATCAATGATTCTACTGAGTTGCATTATTAACAATCAGCACACAAAATCAGTTGCATTTATGTACAACTAAAATGAACAATATAAAATTAAAATAAAGAAAATAATCCTATTTTCAATAGTAGCCAAAATAATAAAATACCTAGGAGTAGATTTAATCAATGAAGTACAAGATTTATACTTTAAAAGTTAGAAAACATTGTTAATTTCAAATGACACACTATGTAGAAAATTCCAAGGAATCAAAAAAAGAAAATCTTAGAAATAATAAGTGAGTGTAGCAAGATTAGAGGATAAATTATAAACATAAAAATGTATTCTATTTCTATGTCATAATAAACATATGAATATAGAAGTTAGAGTACCATGTGATTTATAATCACTCAAAATTAAAGCAGTCAAGTATAAATCTAATAAAACGTATAGAAATTTTATGCTGAAGTCTATATAATACTGATGAAAGTAATAAAAGAGGATCAAAATAAAAGGGAAGACATAAGGCATTTATAGATTAGAAGACTCAGTATAGTAAAGATGTCATTTCTCCCCAAACTGGCATACAGATTAAACACAATTCCCATCATTGCAAGATTTTTACAAATATAGACAATATTTTCCAAATTTATATGGAAGGTAAAGGTACTAAACTATTAATACAATAATTTCCAAAAAGAAGTGTAAGAGGAATCATTCTACCTAATACAAAGACTTATTATATAGCTACAAAAATAAAAAATAATATGTTCACACAAAATCTTATATGAAAATGTTTATAGCAGCTTTATTCATAATAGTAAAAAAATGGAAAACAAATTCCCTTAAATAAACAAATGGTTTTAAAAAATGTGGGATATTCATACCAAGGAATGTCCCACATGTCCTACTCAGTATTAAAAGAATTATTTATATAACCTAGATGAATCCCAAGAGAATTATTCTGAGTGAAACAAAGCCAATCCTCAAGCTAAGATTGTATGGTGTCAGATATATATCACTTGTGAAATGACAAAATTATAGATGAAGAACATATTAGTGGTTGTCAGTGGTTAAAGGGGAGGTGGTAGAGAAGTGTGTGAATATATGCTAATAAAAGGATAACTTAGGGATCTATGTGGAGATGAAAGTGTATCTTAACTATATCAGTGCCAATGACCTAGTTGTGATATTGCAGTATAATTTTGCTGGATGTTAACATTGAGTGAATTTGAGTAAAATGTATATACACAGGATCTCTGTATTATTTGTTACACCTATATGTGAATTGTGAGAGTTAATTTTATTTGTCAACTTGTATGGGTTATGGGATGCCCAAAAGCTGTTTGTGTCTGTGAGGATGTTTCAGGTAGAAATTAGTTATTGTTTTTTTTTTTAATCAGTAAACTGAGTAAAGATGGTCCTCACCCTATGGCACCATCCAATCTATTGAAGGCTTGAATAGAACAAAAAGTTAGAGGAAAGGCAATTCTACTCCCACTTCATCTCCTGCCTTTAGACACTAGCACTCCTGGCTCTTGGCCCTTTAGATTTGGGCCAGGACCTATATGTTTGCCTAGCTCCCCTGATACTCAGGGCTCTAGGTTTTGACTGAAACTTACCACCAGCTTTCCTGGAACCCTATGCATATTATGGGAGTCCTCAACATTCATAATCACAAAATCTATACATATATTATTGTTTCTCCTTATCTGGAGAACCCTGACCAAACACAAATCTATAATTATCTTAAAATAAAAGTTTTAATTTTAAATAAGAGATGTTTGCTGGTGCCCCATTAATTAAGCATGAGTAATTAATCAAAGATTGATCATGGAAATAAAATAGTCTGACAGAAAACTAAGATGTAATTTGTCACAGATAGGGAGGAAGAGTTTTAGGTTTTCTGGGCAGAAAACTATTTATAGCCTATTTCGCAGTTCCAGACATGACAGTTCACAGACTGTTTATACTTCTTTTGAGCAAGAACTTTAAGTCATAGCCACAGTAATATACCATGAATATCTCAGGATTTTTCTAGAAGAACTTGGAAGAAGTTATTAGAGTAGCTTTGCACTGAGGCAGGAAAAAATTAAAAATGTCAAGGAATTTTGAAATCCTAACTGACACTAATTCATGATACCCTGAAAAATCACTGTGGTCCACTAAAGAAGAACTTTCTAAGGTTAGGTTTTAAAGAGTACATAGACATGAATCTGTCTTTCCTCTATCTCTGGGACTAAGTATTTATCTAATGGTTTATTTTCCAAACACAGAGTATATAATGAAAAGTATATACTTAGTAATTGGCAGAATTCCTGCATCATATCCCTGACCCCAGAAATGGCAGAAAGGGACAAATGAAAGCCCAGAGAAATCCACCCCCTCAACAGAGATAATAAAAACAATTCTGCATTTATGGAAATAATTGCAGAGTTTAAAACTATCATGAAATTCTTGAAAATTGAAGAATTGGTCAATATTACTAAACACCTATTTAACTTGAATATTTTGCTAGTCCAAAAATCAGCTAAGTTGTGAAGAAATTCTATAGATTATTGAAACTCCTTCATTTGGTGACAGCATTGTAACTAAATGGTATATTTACTAGAGCAAAGAAAGCAAACTCTGAAACCCAGAATGCAGTTATCAACCTGTTTTTTTTTTTTTTTAGTATTATCAGTATTTACAAAAGAAAAAGAAATCAAAAGTAGTTCATTTTCATGTAGTAAGGACAACAGTATGCCTTTATTTATTTGCCTTAAGGACATAACAAGTCTTTTCTCTGTTATATGTGGAATCAAGACATTCCAAAGCTATCTTGATTATCATGATATCCCACAGAGCATCATGCAAGTCCACGTCATTGATGAGATTATGCTAATTCCTAGTGAGCAGAAAGTAAAAACATTTTAAATGCCCTACTAAAATACATGTCTGACAGAGAGTCAGAGATAATCCCCAGGGATCTACAGCAGCTTGACACATTAATTAAGTTGCCAAGAATCCAGTATTTTGTAGTATGTTGTAATATCACTTCCAAGGTTAAGAGAGAAGTTGATGAATCTTGTACTGTCCACCATGAAAAAGGAGGTTCTTTTTGGATTTAGATGGCAATATATATCACATTTCAAATAACCTGTAAGGCTGCAAGTTTTAAAAGGTGCTTTAAGAAGGAAAAAAAGAAACTTCTTTGCCTGATCTAGCTTCAGCGCTATTTATTCTACCACATGTGCTATGTGATATAATAGGCCCAATATTTTCAGGCATGTAAGATGTGGCAGATAGAGATGTTCTATATAGCCTCTGTCAAGCAACCAAAATGCAATTCCAGTGCAAAGAACTAGAATTTTGGATTCATGCCATGCCTGTTTCTATGACAAACTATTTTTATTTGCAAAGCAGCTCTCAACTTGCTACAAAGCTTGTGAAAGAACTAAATATCTGTCTAAGGGACACCAAATGGGTACCCTTGGTAGGTATTATTTGATTCACCAAACCATAGAATTATACACAATCAACATCATTGCATTGTAGAACAGAAATGATATATGAGACTGAGCCAAAGCTTTTCCAGGAGGCACCTGTATACTGTGCAAAAAGGTAGCTAAAAATCTCATGGCATCTTTTCCTATTGCCTCAGTGCCACTTCCTCATCCTAACCCTATGACAAAGGTGACAGCTCTTGGTAGACAGCCTCTCTCTTAGAGCTACCATCTCTGAATTTCGATATCAGTGGCCCTCCTGCAGCATCAGACCTAAGTGTGGTTACAGTTCTTCACCACCACTAGTCCTAGAGTATGGCACTACTACTTTGGTTCTTTACATTCTACTCACGCTGTTGCAAACTATTAAATACCCTTCAAAATATTTTGAATGTTCTATTTTTTGCCAGGATCAGATAGATAAAAAAGGGAAGTGCTGAATGTTTCCCTGTGAAACTGGGAATAATAAAATAATTTTACCACCAGTATCAGCCAGTGCAACCATGCAAGATAAGAAACACAAGGTAAAAAAAAGAAAGATTGGTTATGAAGAAAAAAATAAAATTGTCATCATTGTAGATATGAATAAATATTTACACTATCTAAAAGAACAGGCAAATAAATTATTGGATTTAGCAAATGTATTAAATATGAAAATAATATATGAAAATAAGTTGTGCTGTGCCATCTACAATCAAAATTTAAAGGGTATTATGTACCACATCACCAAAAATATTAAACATGAATGAATCTAACGAAGATTGTGTAAGATTTCATGTGTATGAATGAATCTAACAAAGACTGTATAAGATTTTCATGTATTACAATACAGTATATTATTTATCTTTATTGAAGAATAATTATATAAATCATGTATAAACTATATTTATTAATTGTAAAGTCCAATATTGTAAAAATGTCATATGTATCCAAACTGGCATATAGCTTTAATGCATTCTATTCAGAAATTTATTTTTGGAAAAGAAAGCTTTTTTCTAGAAAATCTTCTCTAAACTGTACATGCAAAAACCAAAAAAATGTCAAGACGTACTTGATGATGAACAAGTTATGTGACTTACTGTAAATAATATTAAGATATAATGTAAAGGTCAAGTAATAAAATTGTGTTATTTATGCAAATATAGGAGAATAGATATAATATTAATCTTATTGTATATACATTTACATATATTTATACACATGCCCATATATACATACAAACCTTGCTTTATGAAAAATGACAGAATGACACTGCAAATCAGTGCAACAAGGACTATGTAATGTACAGCACTGGGACTCTGAATTAGCACATAGAGAATAACATACACAAAAATCTATTTGAAGTGACTTGCAGCCTTAATTAGCAACAGTTAAATAATGAAGCTTGTAAAAAAATAATTTAGCAAAATATATTTATAGTAAAATAAGATGAAAAAGATTTATTTAGTAAGAAATAAACATCAGTAATCGTAAAGGACTATACTAAAAGAATAAACTCTGTCCATCTAAGTCTCTACTAAAAGAAAAGTCATGAAATAAAGGAAGGCATTTGTACCACACATAATCTTACCTGGAATATAGAATCTGTTTTGGATTACTCATAGACTAAATAATAGACCAAGTCTCTTGCTGAAAACAGTAGAAAATTTGGAATGTATATTTATAATTATATATATATATGTATATACTTTTACATATCTCAATGATACTAAGGTAATGAGGAATTCTGGAGCCAACATCATAAAAGAAAAAAAAAAAGAAAGAAAGGGAGATATGCCACATGTTTGGGGCTCATGTTTTCTAGTAGGTTCACTAGAGACATAGAGAGAAAAAGAAATTCTAGTTTTGAAATTCAAAATACAAAACAAAATCTAAATTAAATTCATTTGATAGACAAGGTGCTGTTGAGGAAAGAATTAGTGAGCTAAAAAGTTTACCAAAATTCTAAAACTTTGCCCAGAGGAAAAAAAGATGAAAAGTTCAGAACAAAGTGAGGTAAAGATGGAGTGTACAGTAAAAAATTCAAGTAAGAGCATAGTGATCATATGACAGAACACATACATAAAAATGTAATTGTTTATAAAATTCCAGCAGATATAGCTACATTAATGTGGGGTTAACTTTAACGGAAAAGGCTATTAAGGATGCAAAGAAATCTTCATAATAATAAAATAGGCAAATGGGACTCATTAAACTAAAAGCTTCTATACAGCAAAAGAAATAACCAAACAGGGTGAACACATAGCCTGAAGAATGGGAGAAAATATTTGGAAACTACACATCCTACAGTGCACTGATATCAGGAACTCAAGCAACTCAATAACAACAACAACAACAACAACAAAAAGAAACCAAGTAACTCCATTAAACAGTAAGAAAATGACACGAATCATGAATAGACATTTTTCAAAAGAAGGCATACACACGACCAACAAGCATATGAAAAAATGTGTAACATCACTAGTCATCAAAGAAATGCAAATTAAATTAAACCACAATGTGATATTATTAATATATTACACCAGTCAGAAAGGCTATTACTAACAAGTCACACCATAACAGATGTTGGTAAGGATGCACAGAGAAAGAAACACTTATATACTATTGGTGGGAATGTAAGTTGGTACAACCTCTGGAAAACAGTAGAGAGATTTCTCAAAGACCCTAAAAATCATTACCATGAGACCCAGTTATCCCACTACTGCATATTTACCCAAAAGAAAATAAATCATTATATCAGAAAGACACCTGCACTCATACATTTATCGCAGCTCTATTCACAAGAGCAAAGATTTGGAATCAAGTGAAATGTTAATCAAAGAATGAATGAATAAAGAAAATATAGGGTGTATGTGTATAAATATTATGTACACACACACACACACAATTGAATACGATTCAGCCATAAAAAGATTGAAATTATGCCTTTTGCAGCAACATGGATGGAACTGGAAGACATTATCTTAAGTGAAACAATTCAGACATAGAAAATCAAATACCACACATTCTCTGTCATATGTGGAAGCTAATAATGTGTACTATGGACAAAGAATGTGGAATAATGGACGACATTGGAGACTTGGAAGATTTGGAAGATGGGAAGAAATGAGGGATGATAAATTACTTACTGGATACAATGTACATTATTCAGGTGATGGCTGCACTAAAAAGCTCAGACTTCACCACTATGTAATATATCCATGTAATAAAACTGCACTTGTACCACTTAAATTTATACATTTTTTTTTAAAAAGGTTCAGCTCACCAGGAAGCAACAACAATTTAAATCGGTATGCAACTAACAGGCTTCCTTCCATTAAGCCAGTAAAAGAGCAAGCCATAAGGTGACAAAAAGTACTTATAATACATACATTCAACAAAAACTCTTACCCCGATAAATGATTAGCTACTGTAAAACAATAACAAAAAATTGGCAATAAAAAAATTTGGTCAATATTCATGAAATAAACAATTTACAAAAGAAATTATCCACAAAAGGAGATACATTTAAAAGAGTACTCAACCTCATTACTAATTACAGAAATAGAAATTTAAAAAAAATTAACACCACAGTTCCTATCAACAAAACTAATGACGAAATCTCAAAATACTTCACGCTGGTGAAGTATTTTGTACTTCACGGAGGATGCAATGCAATAGGAACATGGATACTGTGCATGTACAAGTGCGAAATGCTAAAATATATTTTTAATTTAGTGACAATTTATAAATATAATTAATTTTTTTATTTCAAAGGATAATGGGGGTACAAATGTTTTTGTTTACATGAATTAGTTTTGTAATGCTCAAGTCAGGGATAAAATTGTGCCCATCATCCAGATAGTGTTTATAGTATCCGCTAGGTAAATTTTCACAAGTCTCCTCCTCCTCCCACCCCACTACTTGGTTTACATTGAGATTTACTTCCCTTTATGCACACGTGTGCTCATCAGTCAGTTCCAGTTTAATAGTGAATACACGTGGTATTTGGTTTTCCATTATTTAGATACTTCACTTAGGATAATGGTCTCCAGTTCCATACAATTTCTTGCAAAAGGCATTAAGTCATCCTTCTTCATGGCTGAATAGCTATATGATGAGAGATTAACCTGGGTGACTCTGAAAGGTCATTTACTTTTCTCTTTTGATAGCTTACCAGAGAGTTGGCTTATCTGTACTGAGAGATCTGGATAACAGGGAGATTGATTTCAATTTGCCTGCCACTTGTGACTGTTGCCTCACATGGGTCCTTGGTATGCTGACCTTGCCATTCAAACTGCATAGTGCCTGAGGATTCCTTGCTATAGCTCTTGTTACTTAAAGAAGCTCAGTGTCCCCTATTCCATTTCCAGCTAGTCTTTGAAAAAGCAAGGCTTTCCTGGGCCTGAGAACCCCTCAGTATAGTTCTTGTACTTGTAACTTAAAAGTGTTTGGTGTCCCTTACTCCATTTCTATCAAACCTGTGAAAAAGCAAGCCTATAAAAACACATTTACAAGGGCTTGATAGCATGTGCCTGCAGTCCCACATACTCTGGTTTTGAATCAGGATTAGTGCCTGTGAATAATCACTGTATTTCCACCTGGACAACAGAGTGAGACCCAGTCTCTAAAACATTTTTTTTTTGTTTAAAAGCAGATGTTGTAGGGGAACTTTTCATGTTCTCTCTTGCAATGCTTTTGCTGCATGCCCAGCCTGCTGGCCCACCCTGGACTCTCTCTGCTCAAATTTTGCCCACAGTACACACAGAACATGTAGGGTCTGCTTATACTTCTGAAAAATAAGAATTAACAAGACTGCATGTGCTCTACTACTTCTCTGGATGTAATTTTCACCCCAAATAAATCCTATGTTATATCTTCACTGTGTATGATCAGGGTGTGATCTGTGATCCACTTGCCTGACCTAACAATTTGGAGAAACCTTATATCCATAATGTTGAGCAAAATAAATCACTCATAAAAATATATGAACTTGATGATTTTGTTTACATATGCTTCAAAACAAGCAAGACAAATTTGTAGCATTTGACACTAGGACATTGGTGCCTCTGGAAAGGAGAGAGAAAGTAGTGACTGATCATGGGCACAAAGGGAGTTCTCAGAAGCTAATAATGTCCTATATTTTGATCTGTGGTGGTTACATGTGTGGTTGAGTCACTCATCAATACATATATGTTCTGTTTGCTTTATCTTGGAATCAATTGATGTTGCTTAAGGTTGATATATTAAACAATCAGGCTTTAAGTATTTTTAGCATAATACACATGTTGCAGAGACTGTACTCACTAAATGTTCCCTGACTTCCTCTACTTTTTCCGGACTTCTTTGTGGTTCATTTTGAGACCTGTGAGCAGACAAGACAGTGAGCAGAATTACTATGTGCTACTTTGGGGCTGAGGCTTGTAAGAACTAGTATCTTTTTGTATCTTTCTCTTCTGCTGCCATGATGTCCTTGGAGGCCGCATATTCCAGATGGTGTCACTACCAGATGGAAGGAGGCTTCCCAACCCCCATCAATCTTTATGTGGTGGGAAATGAACCTGTGCTGCATTAAGCAGCTGAGTTTCCTTTTTTTTAAGAAACCAAAACTAATTACCTTAATACCAAATGTCAACATTACGAACAATAAACAAATCAATGAAATTTGGTGGTGAAAAGGAAAGGGATAAAAGGATATGTACTTCTTTTTATTGCTTAGGGTAATAAGTAAAATATATTAAAAATATAAAGCTTTTACACAATTATCTTTTAAATGCTGCTATTAGTTCAAAAATATGTCTTTAAAATTATCAGAAGCAACATTCACAAAGAAAAGATTGCTTCTTATGTAAGCTTTGAATATACCTAGAAAAGACATAAGAGAATTGAACGTTGGTTGTCTCCACAAATAGTATCATGTGTATGTATTATATGTACAACCCATAAATAAGAACTAAATTTACAAAATTTTGTAACTTATTTTAATAAAAATAAAGCATTCTGTTTAGATGTGAACTTCCCATTTGAAAAAATCATTTGCAACGGTTATTAGAGTACCTCATTAAATGTGTCTATCTGTCCTTCCTAAATTGTCCTTGAAAATATCAATGAAATATAGATATAAACAGTATCCAATTTATTTTAAAATGTAACATAGCTGGTCTCAGCAAGTGATAATTCAATTTACCAGATACTCAACATTCACTAAATAAAGCATTACATAAAAAAAACTTTGCTCTATTCTTTCTCTCATCATAGCTCAAATGTTCCATGTAGTCAAAGTTTCTAAAGACTCTGTGGAATTTAACAGGCAAGGGTAGGATTTCTTCCTTTTGGGCTACTCTGATTTTGTTGAGGTAAAAATTTAGTGATATTATTCATTTTCAGAGTAGAAAGGGATAAATGAAATATAAACAAAATTGTATGAATAACAACGGCTTTGAAGAAGCCGTTGCTTCTTGCAACAATGAAGACATAAAATAGACATTGAACATATGTTTTACTCTCTCAGAGCATGGCCTACCAATTCAACACAGCATTCTCAAATTTTTCCTTGCCAGGGAATTAAACCTATATTTTATATGCTTGCATACCACAAAAATAACCTGAGTAGATCAATGATAAACTCTTCAGTATGCCAGATTTTTCTATTATCCAGTTAGGAAAATATCAGCCAAAATTTTATGTGTTCTTATCAATATTTTCTATAGATAGCTCCTCTATGGATGATAAAAATTACACAACTAATAGGGGCACTTTTAATAAGGTATCTTCAAAATGCATCTTTTAATAGTTGAAGCATGCATCAAAGTTCTAACATAAAAGTTGGAGTACATACTGTCCTCTTCAACTTTGTTCCTGACTTTACATACATTTTTTTTTACTCTAGAAAAAGTTAAACCTAAGTCACATTATGATCAAATGATTTAGTTTAAGCTGATATGAAAGCCACTTCATCCCCTTCATCATTCCAGTTGGCCTTTTCTGACCCTTCTCAACTCTATTACATTTGTCTGATGATATATTGTTATTTTATAGCTTGATTGAGGGGTTTATTGATTTCAGCCACTGCTCTCTATGATATATAAATAAGTCTGAAAGCAAGAAGGTTTAAATTTGGTAATGAAAGAAAAGCCTCCTTCATGACATCCACAAGATTTCTTTGATGGTTATCTGATGGGTTGTCAGAAAAGGGTGTACCCAGGAAAACTCAGCTCCTATGAAAGAAAAAGATCCAGTCAGTAAATTCCAGAGTTATAACTCTAGGACTTTTGTAAATTTTAATGGGGAGCTGAAATATATTTTGACTGAAATGGTGTTTTCATACCTTTGATATAAAGGTAAACATTTGTGAGAGAAAGAACTTGCAAGAAATGAATAGTTGAATGTGAACACACTCACACATACAGTCATGCATCATATATCGACAAGAATAAGTTCTGAGAAATGTGTCATTAGGTGATTTTGCCATTGTGCAAACATCATAGAGTATATTATACAAATGTAAATAGTATGGCCTACTACATGCCTAGGCTATCTAGTATAGCCTATTGATCCTAGGCTACAAACCTGTACAGCATGTCACTATACTAAATACTGCAGGCAATTGTAACACAACAGCTAAGTATCTGTGTATCTAAATATATTTAAACACAAAAAAGGTACAATAAACTATATTGAAATATTATATGACTATCATTGTGTGGCACATGACTCTATATACACTTTTCTTATTCACTGAAAACGGACCCCAAAACAAAGGCTTGTGTACAGGTAGCTTATCCAGAGAGTGAACACAAGGCAGGAGCAAGAGTGACAAACATGGGGAAGTATAAAGAAAAGGAAGGAGGGAAAGACAGAAGTATGTGTTATCCATTTTGCAGCTGCTACATGTGGCCGGTGCTTGATGTGACTGGACTGAGAAGATATATAAAATGTAATTGAGTATGGTTGGTTTTGGAGACAAAAGTAGAAAGCATTTGGCTCTTGGTTTCTATTCCTTCATTAAATAAAGGTGTCCCCTTGAACTTAATTTTCATGCTTTTTAAATTGTATGTACAAGAGTACTGAGCTGGTTCCCTGAGTGTCACACATTCCCACATTGCAGGATCATAGGAGCCTTGGAACAGGAATAAAGATTTATGTTCATTAGGAAAGAGTTTACCCTGTGATAAACTGGTCAAAGCCTGCTTGGCACTGTTGTCCTGCAATAGTGACTGGAGCAAAAGTTGGGCCAAGAGGATTTTATAAGTAATATTGTCTGTCTGATACAGTTTTCTACTATAAAATTAAATATAAATCTTAGTCTAGTTATTATCAGTGTTTGATCCTGATTATTTGAAGCGTCATCTTCACCCAGTTATCTGTCAGTGACCTAAAAAACGAACTTTAGATATTTTTATACCTATACCTTTATTAAATTTCTGTATTATTAATATAAACTATGAATTAATTGAATTAACATAATAAAATTTCATATTTAGACAAGTATTAGTGAGTAGAAAATTTTATGACATCTGAAGTACCTAAGTGGTACCTTGGCCTTGGACCCTCTTTTCAACACATAAATCCTGATGGAATATTTAGGAAAAAATTGATAATGTAATACATGACATTCTAGCAACTATTAATAATAACTGATAAAACGTTAACACAGTTTAAGTTGTGTCTTTTTTAATCACTGTAAACACTCTAAGAAATATCATTCTTCATTAATAGAGCATTCTGGGAGTCTAAAGTTAGAATGTACATTTTCCTGGGTCTAAACACAAGGTTTGGAATGTAAAAATAATTGGTGTTTAAGGTCTTTTCTGGTACAAAGACTTGTTGAAGCATTTTGCCAAAAGCCTAATTTTTAGAAAATAATTTCCCTTGAATATGAAAAAGATATCATGTAGAATGAAATGAGATGTAAACATGAGTTGAGAACTTTACCTAAGTTCCTTTTAATGTTCACAATCATAATGTTGTCTCTATAAATATTTCAACTTAATCTTCTGTCTTAATACTGTTTCTTTTTGTTCTTTTTTCTCATTCTCTAGTTTTATTTTAGTCATCATATTCTTTGTTAATCTTATGTTTTAATTGTTGGCTGTTATTTTCATTCTATATTTTATTAGTATTTGTTCAATATATCTCAGACTTTTGCAATTCTGTCTTTTTTTGATTCCTTGAAATTTTAAATATTTGATTCAGAAAAAAAATGGATGCATCCACATATACTTAAAATAACATAGCATTGCTGTCCCCAATGAGTGTTAACATTTTCACAGTAAATAAGTGTATTTTTATTTAATTAGTTGATATATTACATTCATGGACTCACATAAAACTAGAGCAAACCTGTTTTATTTTTCATGAGTTCTTACACCAATTATTCACTGTGTACATGGATATTCAAATCTAAAGGAAAAGGAAAAGAAAAAAGAAAGGTTTGTATATAATTATAAAATATTTACTAGGGAAAATGTGAAAGTTGAATATCAATAAGTGGATTTATTAATTCTTGAGAAGCAATAAATATTTTGAAATGCTAAAAAGTGAAAGTAGCTTAGAGAATAAAAGACTTAATAGTAACAATATTTTCAAATATTATAAGGATAAATATTATTAAATTATATGAAGTTTAATAATAAAGCTTATTAAATTGACTTAGAAATTTGAGTTAATGTTAGTCTTTTCAATAAATGGTGCTGAGAAAACTGGATATTCACATGCAGAAGAATGAAACTACATCACCACTTCTTACCCTATACAATAATGAACTCAAAATGGATCAAAGACCTAAATGTAAGACCCAAAATGATAAAACTAGTAGAAGAAAACATAGAGGAAACACTTCAGGACATTCACTTGGGAAAGGATTTTATGAATAAAACCTCAAAAGCACAAGCAACAAAAGCAAAAATTAACAGAATTATACCAAGTTAAATAGCTTCTTCGCAGCAAAGAAAACAATCTAGTGGAAAGACAACCAGCAGCCTTGGAGAAAATATCCACAAGCTATTCATCTGACTGGGGACTAATATCTAAAATATACAAGAAACACAAACATCTCAACAGCAGAAAGACAAACACTCTGATTAAAAAGTGGATGAATGATCTGAATGGACATTTCTCAAAAGATGTGCAAATGAACAGCAAATATATGAAAAAATGATCCACATCCCTAGTCATCAGGGATATGCAAATCAAAACCACAATGAGGCATCATCTTATCCTAGTTAGGATGGCTATTAGCAAACAAACAAATAAATAACAACTACTGGTGAGGATACAGAGAAAAGGGAATGCTTATATGCTATTGATGGGTATGTAATCTAGTACAGCCTCTGTGGAAAACAATATGGAGGTTCCTCAAAAAACTAAAATAGAACTACCATATGATCCAGTAATCCCATTACTAGGCACTTATTCAAAGGAAAGGAAACCAGTATATTGAAGAGTTATCTGTACCCCATGTTCATTGCAGCACTATTCACAATAGCCAAGATATAAAATCAACCTAGGTGCCCAAAGTCAGATGAATGGATAAAGAAAATGTGGTGTATATACTGAATGGAATACTATTCGGTACTAAAAAGAGAATGAAATCCTGTCATTAGTGGCAGCATAGATGGTCCTGGAGGACATTATGTTAAGTGAAATAAATCAGGACAGAAGACTAAAACACCACATGTTCTCACTTATATGAAGAAGCTAAAAAAAAAAAAAAAGTTGATCTCATAGAAGTAAAATGTAGAAGAGAGGCTATTAGAGGCTGAAAACGATAGTGGGAAGAAGGGATGAGGAGAGATTTGTTAAAGGGCACAAAATTACAGCTAAATAGGTGTGAGAAATTCTAGTATTCTATACTGTGAGATGACTATAATTAACAATAACATAAAATTTCAAATATTTAAAAGGAGGATACTGAATGTTCCAAAAAAGAAATGATAAATGTTTGAGATGATGAATATGTTAACTACCCTGATGTGATCAGTATACACTATATATTTTGCAACATCATGTAGTCAAAAAATATGTACAATTATCATATGCCAATTAAAAGATTAAGATAAATAAATATAAAAAAGAATACATGAGCAGTGGCTGGATTGTATAATAACAAGAGATGCAGATTCTGGAGGAATATAACTCAAGTCAGTTCCACCACATATTAGTTGCCTGATTTTTGAGTGATTAACTTCTCTTTATACTGCTTTCTTCATCAGTAAAGTAAAAGAGCATAATGATAGTCCTTACTGCAAAATACTGCTGTTAAAATTAAATGAATTTCTGTATGTCAGAAATATTGATTGATAGATGTAATCAATAAAAGTTTATTGTCATATACACACATGTGTGTATTTGTGTCTATGTGTGTGTGTATATATGTGTATATATATATATATATATATATATATAAGTTATAAATTCAAGATCTAGAAAGAGTTAGTTGACACCCATCCTCATCAAATTTTGAATTGATCAAATGGTTCTACACTCTGAGGGAGAGAACGGGAGACAGGAAGAGATTGGGATTTATTATACATTATTATATATTTCAGAATAATTATCCAAATGATGATAGGGCTACAAGCCATCTCTTATGAGGAATTGATAAATAGACTGGTTATTTTTAACCTTGATAAAGAAGATATATTGATTTAAACTTTTTTAGAATTTTTAGACCCAGGATTAGCATGGTTGGTGGGAAGTTTCAGGAATACAATGTCCCTTTCAATATTATAAAATTTTATTTTTTTTAAGTTGTACATTTTTAAATATTGAAATGTTTGCCTTGGTATGTAAATTAGTAAGAACATGTGTGGTTTTGATGAGATCTTGACAGTTATGCTCTACCAAGTGGTAAATACAGCATACAGGTGGTTATGCCAGGAGACATACAAGCCTTTCCTGACACTAAAGTTCCAAGATTCTTACAATAACAAACAACAACAACAACAAAAAAATACCATGAGGTCATGATCACATAGTGTGAGGACATGTAACAAATTGAAGGACATAGGAAAAATGTCACAAATTGATTTTTTTTAGGAGCAACAGATGTATAGAACTTTAAAAATAAGTGCAGAGAACTACATATTTCATTTTTAAAGTTTCAAAATTAATTTTAAATTAAAGTTACATTCAATTTTTATTTTAAAATAAAAAGAGAAACAAAGTCAATGCTTAGTTTGTTAGACCTCTGATTTTCTAACAGCCAAAAAATTGTGAACTTCTCTTTGGTATACAATGTGTTTACAATAGCTGCTGTGTAAGAAGGTATGTTTATTTCTCTTAGTCAAAACCCACACAATTTGAAGTAGGACTAAGGAATCAAGTAGGAAAGATAAGTCTAAAATACACATTGTCCTGAATTAAATAGAAATAATTTCTCACAATTTTATACTTTATACTCCCTATAAATTTGACAATACAGAAAACAACATTATGAAAAGTGTTTGGTCTCATTGTTCTTGTTTTACACATAAGGAAACTGACCTACATTCCTTCTAATTTCTAGAATTAAAAAAAAATTTCGATCTTCTGACACCAAGAGTAGTTACATTTCCACTACACTAGACAATAAATTAATGTTTGTAACACCTTTACCTTTATGACAGTTGAATTAATATTGTATATATATATATACATATATATATATATATATATATTTAGCTGTCATGATAACTTTATACTTATTTATTGCTCCTGACATCATATTTCTTATCCATTCTGTGATGGTTAATTTTATGTGTCAACATGCCTAGGCTGTATTGCCCAGTTGTTTAGTCAAATATAAGTCCAGATATTGCTGTGAAGACATTTTTTAAATGTTATTTACATTTATACACAGTAGACTTGTGAATAAAGTAGATTACTCTCCAATTTATGGGTGGGCCTCATCCAATCAGTTGAAGCACTTCAGAGTAAAGTCTGAGGTTTCTGAAGGAAGCAGTAATTTTGCCTCAAGGCTGCAACATAAAAACTCCACCTGAGTTTTCCACCTGCATATTTAAGACTCAAAACACAAGCTATTACCTGAATTTCCAGTCTGATGGGCTCCCCTACAAATTTCAGACTTAACAACCTCCATAATAGTGTAAGCTTAATTCCACAAAATAAATCTCTGTCTCTCTTTCTCTCCCTATATATGTATGCTATTGGTTTTGTTTCTCTGAAGACCCTTGACTAATAAACATTCCATGTCTCATACTGTTTACTTTAAGTCCTTACTCTGTGATGTTTTTTACTGCTTTCTGTGAATAATCTTGCTATTTCATCAGTTTATCTGAATCATTCATAACCTTATGACAATTTTTCACATCCATTCTATGTGAAATTAAAACTTTTAAACATATATTTCCTTTGTTCTTCACCTACAAGTTTTAATCCTCCTGGTTTGCAAGGGGCAATTCTTCATCTTCCATTTTATGCTATCATATGGCATTACATTTTATGTTAAAATCTTTTATAGTCCATGATTATTGCATGATTCTAAAATTTGCTCGTGCTTTTGAGTCAATCTTTGTTTTCAGCCCATTAACCTTTTTTTAAATCTCACCAAAAGAGTATGAGATTTCCTCTGTGACAATGTTATAATTAAATACATTTATTATAGAGACATTTTTTTGAAAATTTTATGATATCATTTTGTTAATAAAATTCCCTTTGAGAGTACTTGGACACAGAAAGTCTGAAGTAAGTATGTGCTTATGTTTATAACTTGTTTTTACATCTCATATGTTAGTATTTGTATGATAAACATAGAATTGCATCCTAAAATAATAATATCACATTTAAATATATAACAGAAAGGCTAAAGAATCTAATATGACTTTTCACAATAGTATAGGAGTCCCTCCTTTTTATGAATAACTAGAATGAAAGGAAGCAAATATATTTTCAATCTAAAATAAAATCATATTCAAAGCTAATATTCATTTAATATTTTGGAAAATGTATTTAAAGCCAATGCCTTCATTAATATCTATTTCTCTCTAGATTAAAAGACAGATGTCAGAATGGAATGGATTCATTGAACTTCTCATGAAATGTGTAATGTTGTACTTTGTCCTTTCCAGCTCCCTCATGATGGAGAAGAGATAAACGTGCAGCTAACATGTGTGGTTATAATCTGAGATATAGATGGAACTATATTTAGGGAAGGTCATTTCTGTAATAGACATATTTTCTAACTTTCTTTTCATTCCATCACTTCTATGCTTTGAGGAGAAACCATAAGCTGTGACCCCTGCCAGTCATCTTAGTTTCCATGGGGAGAGAGGACACTTCTATTGGACCTTTGTCCTAAACAACATTCTCCAACACAGCATTTATCAGATGGCATTGCATTCTAGGGTGCAGGTGAGAGATATATAGATGGCAGTATTTTGTTGACCAAGTCTTAGTCCACTTGGGCTGCTATAACAAAGCATTGTAAACTGAGAATGTTATTAACAACAGAAGTTTGTTTCTCACAGATCTAAAGGCTGTAGTTCAATACCAGGCATGAGTAAATAGGATGTTGGTTGAGGACCCACTTTCTGGTTCTCAGATGATATATTCTAGCTGTGTCCTCACATAGTGGAAGGGGAAGAGGTCTCTCTTTAAGGCTTGCTCTATAAAGGAACTAATCCCATTTATGAAAGCTCTGTTCTCATAACCTAATCAACCTCAAAGACCCCATTTCAAAATACCTTCACATGGGATTACATTTCAACATATGAATTTCAAAATTCAGAATTTTGAAATTTTGAATTTCAACATATCATAGCACCTATAAATCTGAATTACTCTGAATCATACTATTTTAAAGAAGGTTTTTTTTTTATCTCTATGTTTTTTGTTATTTTTCTGTAGCTATTTGTTCAGGAACCTGAAGGAAGAGATATAATCAACCAGACAGGAGTCAGATATTCTTTTATTTCTGGCTCTAATGCAATAATTGTTGTATTGATAATCATCACCAATCTCTAACCGTTTTTTCAAGTGCATTTTATGTTTTATTTATTTACTTATATCAGAATATTATGGGGGTACAAATGTTTACCTATATTGCCTTTGTCCCACGTGAATCAGAGCTTCAAGTGTGTCCATCCCCCAGATGCTGTGCACTGCACCCATTAGATGTGTATTACCCATCCCCTCCACCCCCATCTGCCCAACACCTGATGAATGTTACTACTATATGTGCACTTAAGTGTAGATCAGTTAATACCAATTTGATGGTGAGTGCATGTGTTGCTTGTTTTTCCATTCTTCAAGAGCATTTTAAATACTGTTAACATCTTTTTGTTATGTCTTCAATTTTTGATATAGCCACCAAACTGCATAGAATTGGAAATTTTTATTACAAACATGATTTAATATCTGAAGAACCATTTAAAGTATGCTATTTGAAGAGGATAATATATTAAACCCCAAATCATCCCAATAACTCAGCTCAATATAATGAAGCATATAAATTATATAATCATATAACCTGTCTTAATAAAATGGGATAATGATGTGTTAAACAGTGATTAGAGAAAGAATGTTCAGTGCATTCATTATTGTTAAACAATCTCCTATGTCCCATTTTTTTTCCTCAAACTGTGCCCCTATTCCCATGGAATAACTAATAGACATACTACTAATCTCCAGTCATTTATTGAGATAATTAATTATTAATATATAAATATGAAAGTGTATACATTAGTCATGTTATTTTAATGAACTTCATGGTCTACTAAACCAGTGGAAACATTCTGTAATCCTGTGCTTTCTCAACTTTAACTTTTATACCAATAACCTGTAGACCTTGTTAAAATGTACCTTATATTAAACATTTTTAAGATTGTTCCATGCCATCTGGTCCTGTTTCTAAAATGCAATGATATTTGACATTTTCAGCCTGATTTCTGTTGTGTACTCATAATAATGCTATACTTAATTGTCCTTTTTAAAAAATATCAGAGTTGTTACTATATAGCAACCTCAAAATCTTCTTTTCCTATGTTTCCCTGAATCTCAGGGTTTGAGCAAAAGCTAGCCTTTGTTTAAAGCTTTAGTCTTTTTCCCTGCCATTTAAAGTACTCAATACATTTAACATATTCTTCTATGACTATGTTTCTTAGATTGTGTGTTCCCTGTTGACTCCACCTCAATCCTTACATTCTTCTTTTTTAATTTTTATTTCAGCATATTATGGTGGTACAAATGTGTAGGTTACATATATTGTCCTTGTCCCTCCCAAGTCAGAGCTTCACATGTGTCCATCCCCCAGACGGTGCACACTGCACCCATCAGATGTGTATGTACCCATCCTCTCCTCCCCGCTAAGCCAGGGTAGGCTACATTGACAGTGAATCTTCTGTAGTGATAATTTTATTTAAAATACTTTTATTTAAAATACTTTTTTCTCTCATTGCTCTTCTGAGGAGATAATTATATTTTACCCACTTTCTTTTATTCATATATTTATAGTTTAATATTTTTAATCAAAGTTTCTTAACCAAAGAATTCTGAACTATGCCTTTTATTGACTTTCATTTATATACTCTGGAACTCTGATGACGCATGGTTGAAATGAATAGACAAAATAGTATATTTACTTTTGATTGCAAAATTGTTCTGTAATAAATCTTAATTAAATTATTAATCAAGTCAATGATCAAATGATAATTAAAATAGGGCATTTTATATGTTTTAATAAGTAAAATTATAAAAATACATGTTCATTGAAAAAAAGTCAGTGCCCCAAAATAAAATATAATATTCCTCTAGATTTAAAAAAATCACCAATAAATGTAGTAATTAAATCAGTTTTCTGATTAGAAATCATATTAGTAGCAGGTTTTACTTTGACTTTTATTCTTTGCATTATTAAAGCAACCATACTAATAAGAAACAAAAATAAGTGAAAAAAAGCAAACCCAGGAAGAAGAAAGTTCTAAATCTTCTATATACTAAGAGAACTGTCAGTGTATAAAACTGCAACTTCAAGCAAAATTTGCCATTTTCAGTGCAGATGCTTGTGAAAGAAAATTAGCTGGCATACTAAAATAGTGATGAGCTCACAGTCATCTTTAAAATTAAATGTCTAATTTAGTAATAAGTGGGCCTTCCAAAAATGTTCTAGATATATGGTAGGGAAGAAATATATATTTGCATTTTAGGATAGCTGTACCATTAAGAAGAAAATTGCTCCTTTCTTGTCTTTCAGTTACTTAAGATCAAATTGTTGGCTCAGTGTCTATGATCATCCTGGTGGCTGCACGCCAGATTAGCAATATTGCAAACCTGAGTCTATCAGCTCAGGGTAGTGTTGCTGGCATGAGCCTCTGCAGCACTTAATTTAATTAGATGAGGCTTCCATTGTTGAAACTGCTGAACACAGTATTTTTGACTGAGCCAAGGAAGAATCTAATTTATTAGCCCTTTGAAACTGTGCTTTAGAATTGTTATTGTGATGTCTCACAGCAACTGCAATGTTTTGAATATAAATTCTGAGTCCCAAGGAAAGCAGTATTTCAGGGATCTATCCTGTGTTTATTGCTGATGCACTAGGCATTTTTTCTTTGGAGCCATACACCCTATTATGATCTTGGTTATTGTTGGCTTGCAAGTTAGAATATAGTTTCCCATTATTATTCCACAAAGAAATTGGGTGTCGTGACAGTAGTAGTGAGCTAGGATTAAGGAGAGCTACATTTTATTTCACCTCTGTTTTATTGTATGATATTGAACCTTCTATTTCATTCCAACAGGCTTTATATATAAGGAAAAGGACAGACATTGCTCTAGAAACAAAAGCTGCTATAAAGCTTATAAAATAATTCTAAAAGAAGCTTTAAGGTATTTAGGAGAAATGAAATTTATGTTTATTGAGCAACTGCTGCATGCTTGGTCTAAAGTGGTTAACAAACAAACAAAATAAACAACAACACAAAACCCTTGGTCCTTGCCCCAGAAGAGATTATATCTAAAGGGAAGGAAAAAAATGATGAATATATTTGCTAAGAACATGCTGGTTTTGTAAATAAAACTAAAAATAATTTGTGAAGTATATTCAATTTGAGTAGCAGAAAGGATATTCATGTTTTATGTTAAACACAAAAAAAGAATAAAATTACAACTCTATAATCATTTTAGAAAGATTTATATTTTTGGTTCTTTCTTTAAAAGTAGTTGAAAGTGTTTTTCTGAACATCAATGTTCTCTGCAATGTTCTCTATTTAAATGTTTGGGTAAGAATGTTCATTACTTCACACAGCAGTTACATTTACGGAGAAAATATTCATTGATTTTACCATTTGTGATTTAAGCAGTGTTCCAAATCCTGAAGTTACTACAGAAAATAAGATAGCTATGATTTATCTCTGTTCTAAGTTCCTAATAAAATTTATAGTCTTGCAGGACATTGCTATACACACACACATACACTCACACTCACACACATACTCACAAACCATCAAGTATTACATTACAAAGGATACTATGGTGCATGAAAAGATATAATAAAAGGATCTAACCTTGGCTGATGAGTCCAAAGTAGGCTTACCTGAGGAAATTATGGTTAAGCTGTTATCTGATAGGTAGATAGAATTTAGCCAAGTGAGGTTTGATGAGCTTAAGTTATTATGGCTTTCCATTCTTGTTTACACATAGATAGCTTTCTGTTTTTCTAAAGGGAATAGCTCTGTTCTTCATCAAGAAAATAGAGAGAAAGTATAAAGAGAAAGAAAAGTTAATCTAGGACTAAATGTCTATACAGATTCAAATAATTTAGATTGTTTTTAAAGGAGAAAATGAAGGAAAGTGAAAAATTTCATTAAAAGTTATCCTTTTGCATAATTTTTATTATATAATAAAAAGTTAAAATATTTAAGTGCTTTATATATAATATTTGAAGTAATTTGCTACTGAAAAAAACTTCTATGACTAAAAATATGTAGAACTTACATTTAGTATTTCTATTTTTGTTGTTGTGCTATTATTGCTTAAATAAATGAGTCTTTATAATTTTTTATTCATCTGGAGAAAAATGAATGCTTTTACTTTAATGCATTGAAATTCTTTGCTCTGAAGTGGCTGTAGAATGGGAAGGTGGGCTACAATAGAGCCAGAGGAAGGGTGCAAAGGATGGAGAACAAGATCATGGGAGGTCCTTAAAACCAGTGCTTTCAAACTTCAAAGTGCATCCAAGCCACCTCGGGATGTTGACAGTATATAGGTGATGAATCGGTATAACTAGGGTGACATCTGAGAATATGTATTCAGAACAAGCCTCTAGGTGATTATGTATTTATTGGTCTAAAAACCACACTTTGAATAATATAATTTTAAACTTCCTGAAGATTTTAGACAGGATTTTATTTTTTATTTCAGCATATTACAGGGGTACAGGTGTTTAGGTTACATATATTGCCTTTGCTCCATCTGAGTCAGAGCTTCAAGTGTGTCCATCCCCCAGATGGCATGCACTGCACCCATTAGGTGTGAATATCCCCACCCCCTCCTAACCCCTCCCACCTGCCTGACACCTGATGCATGTTACTACTATATGTGCACTTAAGTGTTGATCAGTTAATACCAATTTGATGGTGAGTACATGTGGTGCTTGTTATTCCATTCTTGTGATACTTCACATAGTAGAATGGGCTCCAGCTCTATCAAGTATAATACAAGATGTGATAGATCATTGTTTTTTGTCATTGAGTAGTATTCCATGGTATAAATATACCACGTTTTATTAATTCACTCATATATTGATGGGCACTTGGGTTGTCTCCACATCTTTGCAATTGTGCATTGTGATACTATAAACATTCGAGTGTGGATGTCTTTTTTATAGACTTCTTTTTTCCTTTGGGGAGATGCCCAGTAATAGGATTGCAGGATCAAATGGTAGTTCTACTTGTAGCTCTTTATAGTATCTCCATATCATTTTCCATAGAGGTTATACTAGTTTGCAGTCCCACCAGCAGTGTATCAGTGTACCTAGCTCTTTGCATCCACACCAACATTTGTTTTGGGACTTTTTGATAAATACCATTCTTGCTGGAGTTAAGTAATATCTCATTGTGGTTCTGATTTGCATTTCCCTTATGATTAGAGATGTTGAGCATTTTTCCATATTTTGTTGGCCATTAGTCTGTCTTCTTTTGAGAAGTTTCTGTTCATGTTCTTTGCCCACTTTTTAATAGCGTTTTTTGATTTTTTTTTTTTGCCGATTTTCCTGAGTCCTATGTAGATTCTAGCTATCAACCTTTTATCAGATGTGTAGCATGCAAATATTTTCTCCCGTTCTGTAGGTTGTCTGTTTGCTGTCATGATAATTTCCTTGGCTGTGCAGATACCATTTTGATCAAGTCCCATTTGTTTATTTTTGTTGTTGCTGTGATTGCTTTTGGGGTCTTCTTCATAAATTCTTTCCCTTAGTCATGTCTATAAGAGTTTTCCCAACATTTTCCAACATTTTCTTCTCATAGTTTTATGCCTTAGGTTTAAGTCTGTTATCCACTGTGAGCTGATTTGTGTGAGAAGTAAGAGGTTCAGATCCTGTTTCAGTCTTCTACATGTGGCTATCCAGTTTTCCCAGCACCATTTATTAAGGATTTCAAGCAGAGTAGTGACAGATGTCATTCTTATTTTTAAAAGATCACTCTATGAAAAGACATAGAGGAACCTTAAGTGCATATTGTTAAGTAAAGCAAGCCAATCTGAAAAGGCTATATACTGATTGATTACCAAATATGATATTCTGGTGAAGGTAAAGCTATGGAGATAATAAAAAGGTCAGTGGTTATCAGGGATTCAGGAGGAGGGATGGAGAGATGAACTGGAGCCAGGAGTGATTTTTAGGGCCATGAAATTATTATGTATGATACCATAATGGTGGGATCATGTTGTTATGCTTTGTCAAAACCAAAAGAATACAAAATACAAAGAATTATTCTTAATGCAAACTATGGATATTAGTTAATATTAATATATAAATATTGGTTCATTAATTGTACAAATATATCACATTAATGTAAGATGTTAATAATAGGGGAAGCTGCGTGGTGGGTGAGAGAGAGGTTATACAGAAAATCTACTTTCTGCTTAATTATTCTGTAAAGCTAAAACTACTCTAAAAGAGAAAGCCTATTAATTAAAAAATCACTCTTATTGCACTGTAACAACATATCCCCCAAAAAATAATGCAGTGAAAAAGCTAATTTTACCATGTAATTGTTTTTCAAAATCAAATTAGTACTGTAAAGTATCATGAGGCCATTATCATACATCCATTGTCCATGACACAAAATATGTGTTCCTTTGGTTTCTACAATAGTATGAGAATAAAAATAAAAACAAACATGCAAATCAAATAGAACAGTTAAAACAACAGACTGTCCCCAAACCCATGAATATAGAATTATGTTTTATTCCTTTGGTACGTTGTGCCTTTAGTATGTGGTTGATAGAATTTAATGGCACAGAAAACTCTGGTCAGAATACAAATGGAGAGAAATATACAAACTTATAGTATATTTACAAAAAGGAATCAGTAGGACTTGATTCACAGACTATGAGGCTAAAGGGAATACAGTGTCTAGGATTAGTCTCAAGCACATGGACTACACAACTGAGTAGATAGTGGTAGTTTTTACTGTCACAGAGATAATGGGAAAAGAATTGTTATTAGGAGGAGGATAATAGAAATAATGGATCATGGAATACTTGTTGGCTTAAGAGAGAAACAAAAAGATAGTATTGAGTGGAAAATATGCATCAATAAATAATCAATAAGAAAATAAATCAAGTTATAATTCCTAATAAAATCACAGTAAAATTGTGTTGAGGTATCTGAGATGAGAGGGTTATCTTGTTTTAGTAAATATTTAAATTAATAATTTCAGAAGTGATTACACCTTGTCTGCTATAAGTGCAAATGTATAAACATAGGACTTTTTACTATTAAAATGACAGAGAAATAACCAAAAAAAGAGGCTATCAGGGAACTGAAAGATTAGCATTTCGATGTGTCACCTATAAGGGTGATAGAATCATTTTCAGGGATGAAATGAGTGGCCTTGACAATTAAGACTGTAATTCAGGTACCAATATCTTAAAGCAATCACAGGAGGCATCAGGATCTCAGAAGTTGACTGCCATAAAAAATAAATAGTCTTTTATTTGAGTTTTATGAGTCCTAAAACAGTAGGTGTTTGAAAAATCCAGAAGTATGATAGTCAGAAACTGGCATTCATGAACAATGAAGATAACAATCATGTTTCCAGCCCTGAGACACATTAGGTAAGAGAATAAGGAAAATCACTGCCAGGAAAGACTAAATTACATGTAGAAGATGTTGTGGACTATGAAATAGGAGTTTCAAAATGCTCAGTTAAGGGGTTGGAACGTGAAGCGGAGAAAGAGGTCTTAATTAGCAGAGAGGAGGAACCACGAGGCTAAATGTATGTTAATAAGTGAAAGATCCTTCTACTTTAGACAGATGCTGGAAAGAGGTTTCTACTTTTGTTAGGAACAGGAAAAAAACATGGTAAAGGCATAGAAAATTTTACACCCACAAACTCCAAAAGGATACGGATTATTTTGCTACCTTGTAAGGGATTCCTTATATTTGTTATATGAGCCTGTGGATGGCCCTTACATGTTGGAAGCTTAAAGTAATGTGTTAACAACTCATGAGAAGAAGCAAGCCATAATCCTTCTCATAATCCTTCATGCATCTCATAATCCTTCATGTAAAGAAGTGTAGCTGGAGATGGGGAGGGCACAGGAAGACAGGTTCCCAATAGCATCATGTCAGTGATGTCTGCAGGCAATTCAAATGTCCTAGACACCAGCCCCATGCTCCAAATGTCTTTGAATGGATGAAATGTGGCAGGTAAGCATATTTTTAGGGGTTCATATTTTTTTATATATTACCTCTAACTTCTAAGTGCATAATAAGATATGAAAATATGATCTGGGTAATTGGAATCTTCAATTACTTTTATTTTAATTTAATCAGTATTTAATAGAGTTTTAAACTGCAAAAATAATCTACAAAAAATCATTTCTGTTATCTATATTATCATATCCTTTATTTGGAAATCGATCTTTAAATTATTTAAATGTAAAACAAATTCTGTTTACTTTAAATAATCCAAGAATTGCATTAAAAGTTTCTTCTATTATGTGGAGTACTGATTCAGAATATTTTTAGAGCATTGACAGTGCTTTTTAGCAATTCTCCTCATGGTAAGCACTAGGTCATTTAAAATTTATGCTACACACTCAACAGGAAAGTTATCAGTATCCTGGGCTGTGTGAAAATTGATAACATTCATTGATCAATGATGTATGAACTGAATCTACAGCTTATTTGTTTGGCTTTATCTGTATTTCCCTGACATTTTGATTCATATTCTTGGCAATATGTATACAAAGTCACATACATGCTGGAAAATAATCAAACCATTTTGAAAATCTAATGATATGTAATTTGTGCAGTGGCCTCTGACTCTCAATCTCATCCAGAGATCAAAATCATCAGAGTAGGTTTATGTGGAACATGTTCATTACAACCCCATGAGTATTTTCTTGGAATTTTCCCTTTTTGTAATACAGTTATCACAAATTCTGTACACATTTTAAATAAACATACAGATTAATATCTATTTTCTCTGTCCAGATAATTTTATAAATTTGTATACTACTCAAATGAAAATTTAAAAAAAAAAAAACAGGTCAAATGTTCAAGAAATTGTTAAGAAGATTATTGTATTAGAAAAAACCTGGAAAATCTGGACTTGATTGACTATGATCTGTGGTGTGGTCATCTTTTTGTCATGAGCTGCTTGGACCCCATGATTCTTAGTATAGCAAAGGCCTCAGTGTGTTCTGGACAAAATCTCTTTTATTGTGTGTTGTTTGTCAACAGATTTCTAGTTAACCTCTGAGCCAGAATTACTGATGACTCTTCTTTTACATTAGTATATCAGGATTTCATTATGAGGTTCATGATTTTCTACTCTATGAATAGTACCTTAGTTTCTCAGAAGTTAAGCCTCTGCAATGAATGTCCTACTCCTTAAATGCTGATCAGACCAAACATTAGGATTTAAATATGCTACCAATACTTTGTAATGTGTAATCTACAACTGAACTCAGCACAAAACTTCTCCTGCTTATATCATGGTGCTTAGAAGTTGGACTCTGGAACAAAACTATCTAAATCTAACTACCTGTATGACTTTAGAGTATTTGCTTGATTAACTCATGTGTGTCTACATTTTTACTCTTACAATAGCATGATGATTATAAAAGTGCCTATGTCATAGGGTTGTTCTGATGATTAAATGAGTTGATAGTCATAAGTGCTTAAGCAGTGCCTGGCACTTCACAAGTGCTTGCAAATAAAGCGCCTATGTAATACATATTTATTTTTATGTATTTATTTTAGTTTAGATCCTTTACCAATGATATTTACATTCAACCTAACATTTTTATCTACTACATCCCCTCTGTGACTTGTTTACTCATCTGGATTTTACTTTAGGTTTCATGATTATAAATCCTTTTTACATTTTTCCTGCAATATCTGATAGTTGGCTTTGTCTGTATCTGTTTTCAAATTGCTAGTGGCTTGCATCAGTTACTCACTAAGGATTTTTTATGCATAAAATATATCTCTCATATAGTTGTTTCAAGGACAAAATAGATAATGCATGCTAAACACATGGCAGAATGCTGAGCCTCTGCAATGCTCAATAATTCTTAGCTTGCTACCCCATCTGCTATGCCTATTTTGAATGAAAAGTCTTAACTGGTCCCACTGAGGACCAAGACTTGTTTTTGACATTTTTGCAGTGGTGATTTAGAGCCAACAAACTTCGGGCAATGGCTTGAAAGGCTATCTCTTAAGTGTGATAAACATATTTAATTTAGGGCTTCAATATCTCAGGAGTTAGTTAAACACCATTCACCACTCATTAGCCATACATGATGCAAAAATAAAATGAATTGAGGCAGGAAAGAAGAATGTGATTGAAAAACTTAAACACATCAATTTTTTAAAAAATAACTGTAATGATATTAGGAAATAAAGTTTTACTTAACCAATCAAGGATAGGGTCTTTGTCCTATAGAAGACAAGAAACAAATAAGTAAATCTTTATGAGTTTGCCAGAAACAAAAAATGCATTTGAAGGAGGCTGCATTGATCTAAATGGAAGCCTCTATGGACAAAACACTCGATAAAATGTATTCTTCACTTCCCACTAGAGTATGGTTTTTTTTCTTTGTCTGTTTAAGTAGGAAGTTAAATTTTTCATGATCTCTGTATGCCCAAAATATGTACAAGAACACATGTGTGTGTAACAAAATAGAAGATTTTTAATCCCTATATAACTTAATTCAATTAGACATAATTGCTTGGTTTTAGAGTATTTAGCAAATGCAATATTTTTAAAGAAAGATATACTGTAATGGTTTTTCATATTCTAACTGTGCTTGTGTGTTTTTCATATTCTTCCCTGGTGCTTGAAAGTTTGCTTATAACCTGGTGCTTAGAAGTTGGGGCTCTTGAAAAAAACTAAAAGAGCTTAAACTACTTACTCCTTTTGTAACCTTCCACATACTCAGAATAGAGTCTAGGAAAGACTTCACTGATACATTGTTTGATTAATGGGTAAAATTATAAAACTATCTTAGTAGTAGTTGGGAAAATTACAATATAACATATAAAAGGAGGGACAAAATTTCAGTGAACAAAAGTCCTAGGCTGATAATTTTTCAAAAATGTAATATAAAATTATTTTAAATTAGCTGTATAACTGGTAGATAATAATATAACACATTTTGTGATCTGACCAAAGTAGTGATTACCATATACATTAAATAAATATTAGTAAGAAACTATCATTTATGAAATGTATCATCACATACAATTATCCATATAAAATTTTACAATCCCATAAGCAGAAATTGATTATCCTGTTATTTTTCTAACACATTAACTGATCTTCACGAGTTGTGCATTTACTAATTTATACTGAATGCATTTGTTTACTCATTTAAAAAATACTTGTTGAGCAATTTACCATGTTCCTGTAATTGCTTCTGTTCTATGTATTATATGCTATTTACCTTACAAGGATTACTGCTATTCTACTTGCAAAATGAATAAAATGAGAGATACAAAATTGAGTAAAGAAATTTATAGTGTGTATTGTTTCACATAAACTAATCCTTATGGGAATGAAAATTAAAATAGGATAAGCCAAGGTTTTTAAAGATTGTATTAATAATATCCTAGATATATGCCTAACAGAGCAGCTCCCAGATACAAAAGCAAATATTACTAGAGCTGAGCAAAGAAATATATATGAGCATCGTAATTGCCAGGGACTTCAATACTCCAACGTCAAAACTCAACAAATCATCAAAGCAGAAAATGAACAAAGAAACACTGAACCTAAACTAGACCCTAAATCAAATGGGTATAATAGGCATTATTAAACACTCTACCACCAAATTACTGAATATACATTTTTCTCAGCAGCACATGGGATATTCTCCAAGATTGACTAAATCTTAGGCCATAATACAGGTATCCAAAATCTACAGAATGGAAGGAAAGATTCACATATGGTAAAGGCTTGATAACCAGAATCTATATAGAACTCAGGAAAATCAGCAAGAAAAAAAATCAAACAACCCCATTAAAAAGTGAGCAAATTATATGAACAGAAACTTTTCAAAAGAAGATAGACTAACAACAAACATATGGAAAAATGCCCAACATCTCTAATCATCAGAGAAATGCAAATCACAACAGTGAGATATCACTTAACTCCAGGGAGAATAGCTATTATCAAAAAGTCCAAAAACAATAAATGTTGATGTGGATGCAGAGAGACAGGAATGCTCATACACCGCTGGTGGGATTGCAAACTAGTACAACCTCTGTGGAAAGTAGTATGAAGACATTTCAAAGAACTAAAAGTATAACTACCATTTAATCCAACAACCCCACTACTGAGTATTTACCTAAAGGAAAAAAAGACATTCTATTAAAAAGACATCTGCACTTGAATGTTTACAGCAGCACAATTGACAATTGCAAAGATGTGGAAACAACCCAAGTGTCTATCAATACATGAGGGGATTAATAAAATATAGTATACTATACCATGGGGTACCACTCAGCTATAAAAAAATGGTAAACTAATACCTCATGTATTAACCTGAATGGAACTGGAGATCATTCTTCTAAATGAAGTATCACAAGAAAGAAAAACAAACACCACATGTTTTCATCATTAAATTGGTACTAATTGATCAACACTATGTGCACATATGGAAGTAACATTCTTTGGCAGTCAGGCAGGTGGGAGGGGAGAAGAGATAATGGGTAAATTCATACCTAAGAGGTAAGGTGCACGCTATCTGGGGGATGGAGATGCGGATAGCTCTGACTCTGGGAGTGCAAAGGCAATTTATGTAACCAAAGTGTTTGTACCCCTGTAATATTCTTAAATAAAACATACTAACAAACAAAAAGGAATCATATCATATATCTTCTCAGACTACAGTGGAATAAAAGTAGAAATCAATTGCAAGAGAAACACACAAAACTACACAAAATCATGGAAATTAAACAAACTGCTGCTGACTGATTATTGTGTAAAAAGTGAAATTAAGGTTGAAATCAAAAGATTCTTTGAACTGAATGACAAAGCGGAGACAAGCTATCAGAATCAATGGGTCTCAGCAAAACCATTCATGGGAAAATTCATAGCCCTAAATACCTATATCAAAAAGACAGAAAGATCACAAATTAACAACCTAATGTCACCCCTCAAGGAACTGGAAAAGGAAGAGTAAACCAAACTCAAAGCCAGAAGATGAAAACAAATTCCAAAAGTCAGAGCAGAACTAAATGAAATGGAAAACAAAAACATAATACAGAAGATTAATGAAACAAAAAGTTGGTTCTTTGAAAAGATAAAAAAAATTGACAGAACCACTTGCTAGATTAACCAGGAATAGAATATTATGGAAATGACCCAAATAAGCTTAATCAATAATGACATTACAACTAATAACACAGAAATACAAACATCATCCACGAATACTATGAAAATTTCTATGCACATAAAATAGATAACATATAGGAAATGGACAAATTCCTGGAAGCACACAACCTCCCAAGACTTAGTCAGGAAGAAATAGAACTCCTAAATAGACCAGTTGTGAACAATGAAATAGAAGCAGTAATAAAAGACCTTCCAATGAGAAAAAGCCCCTGGCCAGATGGAATCACAGTCAAATTCTACCAGACCTACAAAGAAGAAGTGGTACATATACCACAGAAATTATTCCATAACATAGAGAAGAAGAGAATTCGCAGCCCATTCAATGAATACAGTACTGCCTTGATACCAAAGCTAGGAAAGGACAGAAAAATGGAAAACTACAGACCAATATCTCTTATGAATATAGATGCCAAAATTCCCGATAAAATACTAGCAAACCAAATTCATCAGCACATCAAAAAAATAATGCACCATGACCAAGTGGGTTTTATCCCACAGATGTAAGGATGATTCAACACAAGTAAATCAACAAATGTGATTCACCACATAAAGAGAAGCAAAAACAAAATCCATATGATCATCTCAATAGATACAGAAAAAACATTCAACAAAATTCAGCACTCTGTCATGATAAAAACCTCCAATATACTAGGGATAGAAGGAACATTCCTCAAAATTATAAAAAGTTATGTATGACAAACTCACAGCCAACATAATGCTGAATGAGGAAAAGTTGAAAGCATTCCCTCTAAGAACTGGAACAACACAAGGGTTCCCATTGTCACCACTCCTATTCAACTAGTTCTGGAAATCCAAGCCAGAGCAATCAGGAAAGAGAAAGAAATAAAGGATATCCACATCTGGAAAGAGGTGGTCAAACTATCACTTTTTGCTGATGACATGATGTTGTATCTAAAGAACCCCAAAGACTTCACCAATAGACTCCTAGAATTGATAAATAAATTCAGCCACGTCTGAGGTTACAAAATCAATGTACACTAATCAATAGCATTTCTACATCCAAATAACTGTTAAGCTGAGAGTCAAATCAAAGATTCAATACCATTCACAACATCCAAAAATAAAATAAAATGCCTAGGAATATTCTTAAGCAAGGAGGTAAAAGACCCCTACAAGGAGAACTATGAAACACTGAGGAAAGAAATCGCAGAGGACACAAACAAATGGAAAAACATATCTTGCTTGTGGATCGTTAGAATCAACATTGTTAAAATGTCTATAGTACCCAAAGTGATTTATAGATTCAATATAATCCCCATCAAAACTCCAATGTCATATTTCACAGATCTAGAAAAAATAATTCTATGTTTCATTTAGTACCAGAAAAGAATCCAAGAATCTAAAGCAATATTTCATGCCTTAAATATAAGACATGAAACAATAAGAATTATAAAGGGAAATGTTGGAAAAACTCTTCTAGGCAAAGAATTTATAACAAAGACCCCAATGGCAATCATAGCAACAACAAAAATAAATAAAGGGGCTTTTATTAAGCTAACATGCATCTGCACAGCTAAGGAGATAATCACAAGAGCAAATAGGCAGCCTATAGAAGAAAATATGTGCATGCTATACATCTGATAAAAGGTTAATATCCAGAATCCATAAATAACTAAAACAAATAAGCAAGAAAAGGAAATGAAAAAAAGGCAAAAGGCATGAATAGAAGCTTTTCAAAAGAAAGTAGACAAATGCCCAATAAACATATGAAAAAATGCTCAATGTCACTAATCATCAGGGAAATGCAAATTAAAGCCACAATGAGATATCATCTTACCCTTGTTAGAATGGCTTTTATTATAAAGTCCAAAAATGATAGATGTTATTGTGGATGCAGAGAAAAAGTAACACTTACACAGTGCTGGTGGTACTGCAAATTAGTACAATCTGTATGGAAAACACTATGGAGATTCTTCAAAGAACTGAAAGTAGACCTACCATTCAACTCAGCAATTCCATTACTGGGTATCTACCTAAAGGAAAAGTCATCATTTTATCAAAAAGACACCTGTACTGGAATGCTTATTGCAGCATAATTCACAATTTAAATGTTGTGGAATCAACACAAGTGCCCATCATTTTATGAGTGGATTAACAAAATGTGGTATATGCATACCACAGAGTATGACTCAGCCATCAAAAAAATGAATCAATGCCTTTGCAACAATTTGGATGGAACCGGAGACCATTATCTATGTGAAATATCACAAGAGTGGAAAAACGAGCATCATATGTACTTCTATTAAACTGGAACTAACCAATGAACACATATTTGTACAGAGGAATGTAAAACTTAGAGGAAATCAAGCAGGGGGAAGGGGGGAGGGAGGAGATACAAAAACCTATCTAACAGGTACGGTAAACACTATTTGATTGATGGGCACACTTATAGCCATGACTCAGCCATTACAAAATCAATAATCCCTTAATATTTTGAAATAAAAAAATTGTAAAATCAGGAAAAAATATATATTCTAAACATATACATGATCTAAATATAATATATTGGAGATGTATTATATTATATCTAAGTTCAATACTATCAAATAATCTTCAAATGGGAACATGCTGTGCATGTTAAATTTCATAGTTTGATAAATATTGCCTTTTAAAACTTACTTAAAAATTAAAACTAATGGGATACGAAAATAAGTAATCTAGTACTTTAACATGCAAAATTCAGGCAGATTTTAGAATTACGTTCATTTTTTACTAACTGAATTTATGGTACCATCACTGTCTTAAATCCTTTATCTGTATTTTTTTTATCTTGCAATTATGTCAGAACATTCTGTATCAGCATGCACTCGTGATTGGTTAAACTTGTTATAGATAATCATATTTGCTTCACTTTATCTTTGCAGAATAATCACATTATGATTCTTTCAAGGGCTTGTCACCTTGAGTTCATTCAGTAACTATGTTTTTGATATTCATCATAAGGTTAAACAGCAATATGTCTCTACAAAATTAAGGATGGATCAAATAATATTATTTTTAAAAGCTACGAAAGTGTATGCCCTATACCATAAATGCATAATACTTTTATATTTATTGTATATTTATGGTTTTATTTATCTAAGAGTAGAATAAATGAGTAAAATTTACTTTCTTTTTTAAATAAGATCACAAAATTTCAGAAATATGTATGATGCTAAAAATACATGGTTTTAAATTTATTCATTTATAGCTGAGTCAAATTTACCTTACTTGTACTTATACCTTGCTGTTGTAAAATGGAGACTGTAATACCTACCTCTCAGGGGTGCTTTGTAAATTCATGAATTCAATGTTAGCAAAGCACTTAGTACATTGCATGGTTCATCCAAGTACTACATATGTGATAGTTTATTTTCTTATATATTAATGAGGCTTCCGACAGCAAAGAGAGGGGAAAATGGAGCATTCATAAGCACTTTATTGAAAAATTTCAAGGTCAGAATGCTTTTTATATTTATTTTTAGGCAAACTTTTTTCAATACATTTTTAAATTGTCATGCTATTCTACATTCTTGAAAGATTACAGTGTATAAATGCTGATTAATTTGATAAACAGATTTAAGCCAAAATAGTAATGAATGAAAATAGCACAACTTGTACTTCTTCCAGGTAGCACATTTACATTTTAACTAGGACCTTCAAAATATGAACTCATGAGTATTATAGAAAAACCTGTGACAGCTTTGTAAAGAATAAGAGTTGAGATAGTAATCTTTCAAATATACTCCCTCTATACCCTCTATAGCTGTCTGTTCTTCATAGAGTATTACTATCTATCACCTTCATTTAAATAATAGCACCGCACAACAGACACTTACATTCCTCTCCCCACCCATAAAAGTATTAGATGATAACTTCATACCAACACAAAATACAAAGGGAAAAAAGATAAAATTGGGCTGTCCTATGGGAAGTGTATGGTATAAGCAGAATGCTTTCCAAGTTCTCAATCATGAGGTGCAAAGCATTTCTTTTCACAGGTTGATTCATTACTGCAAGGCTTAGTGATCCTGTTTACAACATTTCCAGATTGCAACTGCTGGCAATAAATTAATTATAATAAAGAATAGTCACCGTGAAATTTACCTTTATAGCCACATTCAACGAACACACACAAAACTACCTAACTCTAGATATATTAACACTTTTGGGAAATTCTGCTTTCCTGCAATATATATCCTCAAATTTGCTGATGTGTATATATTCAAGCAGTATTTATTTACGCCAAATGCATAATAGTCATAGTTAGGATTTCAGATGAGAAAAATATAGAATTTCCAATTGAACAAAACATGTTATTAACTTTTAGGATAAAGAATTATCTACAAGGAACACTTGAAAAATATAGTTAGTAAAGGGTAGATTGTATCCTTTAATATTGAAGTTTTGGAAAATACAAAAATTACAAAAATAACTCAATACTTAACATTCAGTTTATATCTTTTATAAAAGATAGAAGATAGATAAACACATTGTCAAATAACCAGTCTTTAGTCTCTAACAACATGTATGTGAATAAAGATTCACTATATGGCTGGATCAATTTTTTTTATCGGATCCCGTTGCTGAACTTGAATTTGTTTTAGAACCTTTTTCTTTTATAAAAATACTATAAATGGCATCCTTCTTCTGAATATTTGATACATATTTAATAATTTTTGAAATCATTTCATAAAGGTGGAATTTCTAGAGTATGTATGCCATTTATGTCCATTGATTAATACTGACATCCATATATGAAATAGTTATTTGATATTTTGGCAAGAGACTATGCCTAATGTCGGGAATATAAAGGTAACTAGAGTTACATGCGCACAAACACACAATGTCTTTTTGTGTTTTTTTTTTTTTTTGCTGTAAAGATTCTATTTCTATGAAATTTCAGAAAAGAAAAAACTACAAAGGCAGCAAGCAGGTCAGAAGTTGCCAAGGGACAGGGGTGTATTCAGGGCATTGATTAGGAAGGGGCTGGAGGGAAATTTTGGAGTGATGTATCTGTTCTTTATCTTGATGGTTGTCATGGTCACAAAACTGCATACAGTTGTCAAAAGTCATTGAAGTATGCACTTGCTAGGCAGGGACCTAGCAAGGATAGTCTAGTGCAGGGGTCGTCAAACTTTTTAAACAGGGGGCCAGTTCACTGTTTCTCAGACTGTTGGAGGGCCATTGGAGAGTGTGGGGCACATTCCACACATGTGCATTGTGGGCCCGGGAGGAGTCGGTCTAAGCAGGACAGGCAGCTGCGGCAAAAACACCCAGCAGGCTGGATAAATGTCCTAGGCGGGCCGCATGTGGCCCTCGGGCCATAGTTTGAGGATGCCTGGTCTACTGTATGAGGCAGACATATATCAAATAACTAGTCCTTTCTTACAGGTATATGCATTCAGTGTGCTATAAAACTACATGTCAAAGAAACCTGAGTTTCACGGGAAGCCTATTCTGAAGAAATAACATTTGAGTTGAGTTGTCATATCTCAAGTTGAATGGAAGTTAGCTTGATGATGAAATGAAGAGGTAAAGGTGTGGATAGTGTCGTGCCATAGGAGGAAACAGCTTGTACTAATGCAGGAACCTAGAAGAAACATGTCCCCTTAGAGAAACAGAAAGAAACCCCTGGTAGTTGGAACACAGCAAATGGAGAGATTTGAAATAAGGCTGGGCAAGTTAATCTCAAGTTACATCACACATCATAACATTTTAAGGACTTTGATGGATTTGTTTGTTTGCTTGTTTGTGTATTTGTTTTGAATAGCATTGGGAAGGCACTCAAAATGTTTAATCAGGGAGATGGTGGGTTACATATCATTTTTCAATGGTTGGATTGACTAAGGTGATCCCAACAAATCTATCATTCTGGAAAACCATATTTGAAAAGATGATTGCTATGGACTGAATGCGTCCCCCCGCAAAGTTCATTGTGTGGAAACCTGGTCCCCAATAGGGTGATATTTGAAGGTGTGACATTTGAAAAATAATTTAAGTCATGAGTGTGGAACCCTTATGAATGTGATTAGTCCTCTTATAAGAAGAGGCACTAGCATTTGAAACATTGTCTATTCTTGCCTTACCTAGCTTGTGATCAACATTTAACAGCATTGGCCTTTAAGTCTAAAGAATCCAAAATATACTTGATTTTAATTTAAATCTTAGAGCTCCAAATTCTAGTAGTTAGAAAACAGTTTCCCTTGGTAAGACCATCCACAGATAAAATGAGTGATGCCCACAGATCTCAAGTTCTTCCTATATCTAACCTTCCCTTAATTGAGTCATACTGGTTATGCTTCACCAAGTTTAAAGAAATGGATTCCCAGTAAGGGCCCACTTCCCCTAGGAGACCATAAGAAATAACTCCTTCAAGTTTTCCATATTCATTTAACTCAACATTGGAAATTTAAACCTCTTTTAGTCATCATGACCCAGACTTTTGTCTCTCTTGCTTCTTTCATACCTCTGATTTTACTCAATATTTGATCCTTCTTTGACTCCCGTAGTATCTTTTACTGAGTCCTATGCAACTATGGTGTGTTCTCAAGAAAAATTGTGTTTCAAACCAGTACTAGCCTGTGATAGTACTGTTTTCTCTGAAGTCTTTAAAACTGTGGTCCCCAACCCTCGGGCCACAGACCAGTACCAGTCTGTGGCCTGTTAGGAACCAGGCTGCACAGCAGGAGGTGAGTGATGGGCAACTGAGTGAAGCTTCATCTGTATTTACAGCCACTCCCTATGTTCATCATGCCCCACCCTTCCATGAAAATATTGTCTTCCGTGAGATTGGTCCCTGGTGCTCAAAAGGTTGCAGACTGCTGCTTTACAATGTAGGCTACTATTTTCCCATGCCCAATTATAACACATCCTGATCACCATTTCCAGAATATTGTTAATTTCACTTAAAGAAACTCATATCCTTTGAGTTTTTTCCATCAAATCATACTACTCTCTACCCTTCCAAGTTGAAGAAAACTCCCAAACTACAATTTTCCTAAAAAAATATAATATGGCTCATCTATACAACTGCTGTCATAATGGTTTACATAATCATTTAATTTAAATAATAAAAAACTTTAAAATTTCATGTTAATTATTTAAGTAATTTAATAGAATTATAAACACTCAGATGTTTCTGTATGTCTACTTTGATATACAGAGGCTGTTACTTTGTACCGAGTCTACTGACTGTACTGAGTCTACTGAATAAAAAAAGGTATTATAAGTGGAGAGAACAAAATTAACAAATAAATCAAGTTGAGCAATTATAAATTGTACTCAATAGAATTTTGGTTAAATACTAGGGTATAATATAAAAATTGCAATATGAACTAGAGAAATGGCATAGAATAATGTATCATAATTAACATATTCTTTGAATAATGCAGAAAATTCTATCTAAATTCTGTGGTGAATTAGTGAAAATAATCATTTTCTGCTACTTCTAAAAGAAATGCAGTAAGAAATAAGTGTATAATCCACTTAATTCCTAAATTTATATTCCAAATGAAGTTAGGGAAGCTCCTGCAATATTTTATAGAAACATATCTCCATTTATAAATATTTAATTTTGATTTGTTTTCTATTGCTAGAAGTTAATCTATTTTTTCAGTAATGGTTCACTAAGAGACTTAAGACTAGATTTAAAATATTAGAATGGTGTGAAGAAGATGGGGGATATGTTCCATAAACTAAAGTTCAGAGACAGCTTTTTGTTTTCCATACATAAACCAGGCATTTTAGTCTTTTATTTTTATCTATTATTATCACTATTATTTTTAAAATAAATTATTCTTATTAAAGATGACACACAAGAACTATAAAGATTGACCTGGTCAGATTTTGAAATGTCTGTAATGGTTTGAATGGAAATATTCCAAGAACAAAGCAGTATTAACAAAAATTAATATATAAATGAATGTAGAGGACATGAAGAAAGGAAAAGAGTTTGGAGAGAATTTTGTTTATGGATAAGGCGACATGGATGGAAGTACTAAGGGAAAACAAGAGACATGAGAGAAAAGTTAACCCTATTGAGGATTAACAAGACCAAAATAAAAATATGATTTGATTAAACCATTCTGACCTGATGACAAAGAAAATGACGACTCTTAAAACACAAATAAGCCTAGAGATAATTTGTAAAATTTGGAAGAGGTAATATTCCATAAAACAATGAGTTGCATTTATTCATAATATAAAATGGGCTATTTTCTTCAAATTTAGTCAAACAGGAAAATCATGAGGTCATGAATTATTTGGGAAACTTGAATGTAAATTAAGAATGGGCTAAAGGATATAGACTTCCTTCTTTATTAAATATTGTTATTTAGTGCATCTGTGCTCTTATGAGAAAACTATAAGGATGATAGGCAATAAACAACCTTTATTATTTCTTGATTAAGCTTTACTTGCGTAGCATCAGAATCAATAAAATTGGAATGAGTGGAGGAACAGCTTAGCTATTTAGCATTCTCTGAGTTGCTCATTCATGTTAAATTATTTAGTATTTTAGAAAAATGTGCATGTTAACATGGTAAGTTTATATGGCTCTTTATTGAACTTGATGCACCCAGTAACTTATTTTTACAGAATAAATATTTTATGATTTTGCTGCAATCTATTTTTTACAAGGGCATTGATTCATACTCTGAAGAATCCAATATGTCCAGGTTTGTCATAATTTTCTCTTCTTAAACACAAATGTCAGAATCATTGCTTATACAGAATCACTGCTTCCACACATCAATGGAAAGACTTACATGTACTTTATACATTGATTAAGCATTAAATATTGTTTATATTTTGAAGATAATCCTTTTATGTCAAAAGTAACAAGCTTAGAAACTTAAAAGGTTGTACAAATTCAGAGACTTATGTTAGCTTAGATAAATATACAAAATTGTACTTAAATAAATCCTGTATAATTAGCATTTTTTGAAGTATATCAGAGAATAGTAATTCACATGATGGTAATGAGACTCTTGAGAACCCATTAGGAGATAATCTAGCTTTCAAGTGAATTTTTGTACAATACTTTTTTTGATTTCATGTTCTTATTATCATATGAAATCAGAGTTCCTTAAAAAAGTAATTTTTCTGTATTTTGATAATGAACTGAATTGACACATCAATGGAAAGAGAAATCTGCCAAACGCTATTCCTATTAGATATCACAATCATAGAATATCAAAGACACACCTTTAAATTTTATCATTTTTAATACCCTCACTGTAGAGACTGGAAATGGGAAATGCAATGGCTGGGTTCATTAGTGTTAAAAATTAGAACATAATATTTCTAAAATGTAATTCAATTTTAAGCAATATTTTTACATATCTTATTTATTTTAATTAATATAAGACTATTTATTGAGCATATACTACATGTCAGGCATTGCTCTTGACTCTGATTTTATAGTATTTAGCACAAGAGAAAACAGTTCTAACTCATACAATTTACATTCTACTTGATAAAATAAAAATAAGGAAACATCAGCAGGTCTACAAAGGCGATGTGAGAGAGAAAGAAGTTCTATGTAAAAAAAATAAACTGAGGGAAGGATAAGAATGCTTGCATAGAACGTAAGTTATTGCTTTAGTACAGCCACTATGGAGAACAGTATGAAAGTTCCTCAATAAACTAAAAATAGAACTACCATATGATCCAATAATCCCACTACTGGGTATATATACAAAAGAAAGGAAATTAGTATATTGAAGAGATACCTATGCTCCCATTTTATTGCAGCACTATTCACAATAGCCAAAATATAGAATTAATATAAATGTCTATCAACAGATGAATGGAAGAGGAAAATGTGGCACATATATGCAATGGAATATTTTTCAGCCATAAAAAAGAATGAGATCCTATCATTTGAATCAACATATATGAAACTAAAAGACATATTAAGTGAAATAAATCAGGGACAGAAACACAAATATCATATATTCTCACTCATATCTGTGAGCTAGAAAAAAATGATCTCATGAATATAGAGAGTAGAATGAGGGTTAACCAAGGCTGGGAAGAGTAGTAAGGAGAAGGGGACAAAAAAGGGTTGAATAATGGGTACAAAAACACAGTCAGATATAAGGAGAAGATCTAGTATTTGGTAGCACAGTAAGGTAACTATACATTTGCAGTGATTTATTGCATATTTCAAAAGAACTCAAAGAACAGAATTGGAATGTCCCTAAAACACAGGTATGATAAATATTTGATGTGATTAATATTCCAATTATTCTGATTTGATCATTATACATTGTCTAATTGTATATAAATTTCACATGGATCCCATAGAAATGTACAGTTATTATGCATCCAAAAATATTAAAAATAAAAAAATAAAAAGTAAAACAAAAGTAAAACATTCTTTAAAACAATGAATACATAAAAGATGAGGAAGTCAGCCATGTGGGTATCAGGTGGAAATCATTTCCAAGCAGAGAAAACTAAATGTACAATGACACTGTAGCACAGTAATGTTCTTGGCGTGTACAAAGAATGGCATTGTATGGAGGGCAGTATTCTTGGATCTGAGTGAGCAAGGAGGACGATAGTAAGAGGTGAGGTTAAAGTAATATCTGGGCTATTTGAACTGCCATATCATTGCCCTGGTGGAATTGCAAATCTATGTTTTTGTTTGGTTTTGATTTTTTAGCATAGGAAATGGCTCAACTTAAGTTTCAAAAGGCCAATTCTGGCTATTGAGCAGGTAGTATTATCTTATTATAACAGGAAATTCTGGCTATACAAGATGAGGCTTAGACATTCCCTTATTGACTCAACCCCTCCCACCATCACTTTTATCTTTATCTGTTTAAATAGACTGCTATAAACAGTGATATTGAATTTATTATTGTTATTGATATTACTATATTTTCATTTTAGTCAGAGGCTGAATAGGATTGGAAAGGCACAAATAATGGAGGTGGGAACAAAGAATTTATAACCCATGTGGACTATGTTCTTAGTGATTTGAAGGAGGGGGTCAGAAGATAAAAAGCTAAAGGAATATAAAATTCTAAAGTAGAGTTGGGTCCAATGAGGAAGTGAGTTACAGAGATTAGGATCCCTACTTTTCTATAAATCAAATCTGCCCTATCACCTGCAGAGCCAATAACATTGGAGACAATCATAAGGCCAAAATTCCACCAAAATTATTGGTGATTTCACAGAAGCAACTCATAGAAATAGCTATTTCTAGAAAAATTTTGGAGAGCTAAATAGAAAAATAGGAGTACAATGGGGATCTGACAGTCACATTTTGGTGGCACATTTGTAACCACAATTACAAATGGTTTTTGAGTTAACATACAACACTGAAACATTCAAAAGAAAGTGATATACGATTAATCAACAGCAAAGCCCCTCTCACCATTGTTCTAATTTCCAACCCCTAGTAAAGAACTTTTTCTAGTACACCCCAGATGATCATTTTGCCTAAGACATTTTATTTTATTTCATCATTGCTTTGTTTGTCTTCCTTGTAATATTTGGCAGCTTTAAGTTCCTCCCTCATATATCTACATCACCATTTCTTCCCATTTTGATGATACATGAAGTTATGTTGATGATCGTAGTACATATCTTATTTTTATTTGATACATTTTTTCTTCCATTTCTCAAATGTTTATTGATCACTTATGACAGGTCCTATTTTTACTTTGGTATAAGAGATAAAATGGTGAACAAAGTCAGAGAATTAAAGGACTTAAAGTTGCGGAAAGCAAAGAGATAAGATTGTGCAAAGAATTTCTATGTAGAAGGAGGCATAGTACATTCAAGAAAATGAAAGTATACCAGTGTACTTCCAATGTTAATAGGAAGAAAAAGCACAGGGGAAAAAACTTTAGAGTCTAGAAAATTAATATAGATACAGAATATTTAGGCACTAGTTGCCATATTAAAGATTTGATCTTAATATCAAGTACAATGGAAAGCCATTGAATACTTTAAGCAGAGGCTGGAGAAATGTATATTTTGGAAATGTAATCTTGACTATGGAAATGAGATTCAAAGAGTAGGAAAGAGAAGACTATTATTAGGTGGTGTGGTATTTCTAGACATAGATGGTGGTGATACAAACTTGGGTGTTGTTAGTAAAAATAGAAAGGAGATATTTAGGAAGAAATTTAAATAGAAGTTGATGGTAAGTTTAAATGCTGGGTCTTGAAAAGGAGAGGAAATAATTTTGACCCCTGAGTTTTTGGCTTAGATTCTGAAAAACATCATGAATAGAGTGAGATTTAGTAATAGTGAAAACATATTTGGGCATGTAGGATTTGAGATGAATTGCAACACATAAATGTTGATTTCAACTGGAAAATGTATGTCTGAGTCTTGGGCATAAAGGACAGTTGGTATTTTATTGATTCATTTATTTATTCACTTATTCAACATATAGGCAACATATAGGTAGTCAACATAGATATTGACTGCCTAACATGTCCAAAGAATAGTGACAAATACTAAGAAAAAATCAGTGATCTAGAAAGATATGTTCCATACCTTTAGGAAACTTAAAATACTATAGAAGTGAAAGACATTAATAACTAACAACACAAATAAATGCAAAACTTCAGCTATGTTACATGTTGTGAGGGACAGACCTACGGTAATATAGGTTGATTATTACATTATATAAATCTTCAGTATGTAGGTAGTACTTGAATGACTAGAAGAGAATAAGATCGGCTAACAAGAATAAAGTGTAATGTTAGAAGGGCATAGTAGTGATCCTTCAGTAATCCCAACATTTAACTACCTAGTTATGGAGACTGAGCAAGGGACACTGTAGGGTGACCAGAAGAATAGGAGGAAATCTAGGAGAGCATGATATCATAGAAATCAAGGAAAAAGTTTTCCCAAAAGAACAATCAACGTTGCTGAAATATAAGTGTAAACTAAATGTGAACAGTAACCTCTGCTTTTAGTAGCAAGAAGGTCACAGGGCCCCCTGCTAGAGCTGTGTTTGTGGAATAAGGTGGTTTAAAGCCACCCTAGATTGATTGAATATTAGAATTTGGCAAAAAGTGGAATCACTATTTATAGATATTTTGGACAAAGTATTTCTATATTAAGGTAAGAAAAGAGTTGTAGTGGTAGCCAGAAGGGGCTATGAAGATTAATAAATCAATTTTTAATGAGGAATAATTGATGTTTAAAAAAGCAAGGTAAAATCTAGTTGAGACAGAATGGTTCAATAAACAAGGGATACAGAGAATGAGCCAATTGTTCAATTTTCCAGAGAAGGTTAGAAGGGCTAGCATCCAAATTGTACATGGTGATATTAGCTTGAGATGGTAGGAGAGAAAGATCTACAACCAAAGAGAAGGAAGGTACGATGAATACCAATGCTTTTAGATCTGGATTGGAGAAAACAAGAGTTTGAGAGAGTTCTTCCAGATTTTCTATAGGAGATTTGAGTTTATCTGTTGAACAAATGGACAAGAAGGAAGCTCATAGTTTTGAGAAGACGTGAAACATTCTTTGCACAGATGATAAAAGTGGATTTGTCAGGCAAATATAAAATCACTCTTCAGGGTTGAGAACTGATTTGAAGTTGATAGTTTTTAATTTAATTCCTATTGTTTGACTTACTCTAGTAATATCTGGCTGATAAAAAAAAGTGCAAATTGGTTTTAACATTTTCTACAGGGCAATTTGGAAAATTTTTCAAATGCCTCAAAAAACCATACACTTGACCACTATGCAATTTCAATCCTCGTAATATGTAATGATAACGTAATCGTTGATAGAAACAAGTATGTAAAAATGTATATATATATATATACACTCACACAAACACACAAAGGCATGCATTAAAACATGGCTTAATATTTTCTATTGGAAAAAAGAAATTACAAAATTAATACATTTTAAATAATTTTATTACTGTCATGTATGAAATATTCTGCAATGATTTAGATAAAATTTTCTATTTTATAAAATTGAATTATTTCCCTGTGATATAAAGAAAATAAATTAGGATGTTGTATACAGGTATGATGATATTTCTTTTAAATGTATATAAAAAAGAAAATAAAAATTTGCATGTTTATATCTCAGGATGTTAACATTAATTGTTAGATGATAGAATTAAATTCAAATATGGGACCTAACATTAATCTGAGTATATTTTCTGTTCATGGGGACTTGTATATATTTGTTTCATCCCTTATTTTATAAAATTCATGTGTATTTCTTTAAGAATTTGCTCAATCAATTCCATATGTATTAAAAAGTAATAGTAATATATTCCAAAGCATCGTCAGTATATATGTGAAATTTGGTGCAAACTTGTAGATGAACATTAATTTTTCAGCTTAGCAATATAACTACTGCTAAAGTTGCCTTTCATTGTTTGGAGAATGGATTCTTTCTATAATCTACTGAAGTTTTCCAAAAGGGATTGTGACAGTCTTCTTACATGAGTGCTGTCACAACTACGCTCAGTCTTCTGGTCAAAGTTTTTGATTAATTGATGATACAAACTTTATCCTAATCAGGCTTGTTGAATAATTCCTCATAGATTTTTCAAACCACAGACAGCATAGCAAGAGTCTTTTATACAATTTGCATTGACACAAATCTGTAAATATATCACCCACAAATTTCCAGGGATTCTGTTTCATTGCTGACAGAATTTACTGTGAGAATCAAGCCAACATACCTGAGGGGTTCTGGAGTCCCTGAACTTCAGAATTTATTTTTCAGATCACTCTTGAGATTTTGGGGTTACTCCAAAATTTTTCTAATACATTTTTTAGTTTGATTTGGGTTTGTAATACTAAAAAAGATAATTATATTAGTTAAGACCTAAGATTTTCTTTCTAGAAATTAATATTTCATAGAAAAAAGTTTATTAAATGATTGGTTATAAGTTACATTTAAAATGAAATTATTTTGGCTAATTTTAAATTATGGGACCACTATCCCCAGTAACCATTCTACTACAAGATATTTTTTAAAGTTGATACAATTAAAAAGTTGCCTCTTTCCTATGCTTGATGGCAATGTTAAATTAATTGTTAAATGAATTTTTAAAATGTAATATTGTTCTTATTTTTTTGCACAATCTATGGGTGAGGTTAAAATGAATAAATGAATTAATGAATAAATGAATTCTTAGTTCCACTTGGTCAAAGGTAATGATGATAAAGAAGACAGGGAAGAGGAAGAGGAGGAAGAGGAAGAGTAGTAGGGAAAAGAGGAGAAGTGTGGAATTTTTTTATTGTCTGTTTGATATATATTAATGATAATAGATAAAAAGGTCATCTTTGTAATTTGAAAAATATTTTATATAAAGTTATGTAGACTATTTTTACTTAACATTTTTTAGTGAGCCTCAAGAACTTAAGAAAGAATTAGAATAAATATATATCTATATGTAAAATCTAAATACAAAAATCTCTAAACACTTTAACCTTGATAACCTCTTTAAAATATTCAGAGTTATAACTCTAATAGCCTCATTAGAGTCTATAAATGTGGAAGTCATAACTTCTCAATCGTTTTCCTATTTAACTTCTTGATTTCTTTATTAGATTAAGTTAAACATAGGATTCACATTAATTGCTATCATTTACCAAGGATTATACACACAGAGACACATATAATAACAATATAAGATCCAACTAGCTAGCTATTTGCTTTCATAAAATTAATATTGTAATTCCTATCAAGGTCAGCTTTCTGATAATTTAACTATTCTTGTGCATTATTCAGAATTAAAAATATATTATTTGAATACATAATTTTTTTGATAATATTAAGTGATTGTAAAATATTCACTTGTTCTCTGGAAACAGATTTTTAAAGTTATTCATAACATGATAGTATTTTATGTTTGTTCTGATAAAGTTTAATAAGGTTGACACAATTCTCAGGTTAAATATAATAAAGGACTATCAAAAGGAAAATGTTTTATTGCTAATTTAAAACATATTTCATTCTTTCATTCAGCTTCTTATTTTGATTCAATTTGGCTTTACTTCTTTTTCTCTATTTTCCACATTCTTTAAGTTTATTTTTCTATTAAAATTGAATTAACAAATGCATTGTTTTCTCATTACTTCTGAGTCAGTGGTTAACTAATCTATATCTTGTGGAAAGATATTAGTCTTTCTATCAGTAGTGTAGTAATTTATTTGACTCAGTATCTAGATAATTGCAGCAATAATCAACTTTGCTATTTGGGGTTATAAAAAACACAATCAAGATTGCTTTCTTACTCCCTTTTCCCCAATTTTGTGCATCACTGATCCCTTTCTGTTCACCACATTGTCATCCCATAGCACCATAGCACTACTTATTTTCCAGGAGATTCAAACCAGCATATGAAAAATTCTTAGGCTAGAGCACAAACCATCTTGCAAACAGCAAAGGATATTTTCTCATGATTGATGAATTATAACAGATGAGAACAATCTTTAAGAAAATGAAAAGCCAAGGGAAGACATTTTCTTATTGTTAAAGAAAGAACTGCATCAATCTGCTTGGATGCCTGCCTCCCAATTATCTGCTAGTCTAGTTACACTAAAAGTTATGCTTTAAATTAGTGCATGCCCATATAACGTTTTATTTAAATCACTTCTGTAGCCTCCTAATATCTATTTTCTCTCCAGTATTTTTTAATCATTTCAGTCATAGCCAATTCATCCTCCGTTACTGTTAACAGATTAGTCTAAAAATCAATACATGAAGTAAACAAAAATTGTTTGATCATCTCTCTTTACTGCTTGAGCAAAAACATCAGCATTAACCCACCAATCTACCAGAACCACAAAAATAATTCTCATTTCCTTGTTTTGCTTTCGAAATACCTACAAATACTCTCCCTAACCCCCTTTTCAGCCAGGTCCACAGGTTCTCCCCAACACCAAACACTGATGATTCTAACCAGTTTGTCATTTGTTTTCAAAGCAATATCATGTGTTCCTGTCTTTAGATTCCTCACTTTGCATACAGAAATTTCATGCTCCTTCCATGACCAGCTCAAATACCAATCACTTTTTGTTCTCATTTTTGATGTGCCCTTGATTACTGTTTTCTCCTACTTCCTGAAGTGCCTAGATTTTATATCATCTCATCTGATACTTCTGAATCATCAGCTAGTAATGAACATGCATGTCTTCTTTCTTAGCTCAATGTTTGCATTCAGAAGTTATATGCTATAATTTTGTACTTGTAGACAATGTCTTCCATGCATTGTTTATAAATCACATACTGAATTATAAAGCCTTACTGAATGCCACCTAATGCATACTCCAGGGGCTGGGCTAGTCTTTGGGATATAAAAGTAAGAAAGGTAGAATCCTCCCTTGCAAGAAATCTTAGAGGCAAAAAAAACAAGGAAATAATAATAATAAAATTTGAAAAGAATGTACTCAAATACTGGTTATGTATATACTCATTAACATGGATAATCTGAAGAAAAAATTGTTAAATGGTATTAAAAGTCTTGATAATACATTTGAGGTATTCAACAATTTTTACTTCTTACTTTTTGTAGAGAATCAAAGTTGATTGCAAATAAAGTATTCTTAGCATAGCTTACATTGGATAACCTTTCCAGGTAATAAGCTGGGGCAATTATAGGACCTACCTCATTTGCTTCCTGTTTTCCAATGATTAATATCCTTTGCTGGCTAAATTCTAGCATCTTTAATGTATTTGCTTCAGATTTTTTATCTCTCTTTTATAGTTGTTGTAAATAGTACGGTAAATATGGTCATTGTTTCTATATGTTGACCAGGAAGAAGAGTCTATTATTTCCACTTTTATGTAATGATTCCTTTTATCCTTGTTGAATAAAAAACTTTGTCTTTGGTTTTCAAGAGTTTCATTATAAAGTGTTTTTCTATATGTAATAATTATCTTGCTTAAAATTCTCTGAACTTCTTGGAACTGAAGTTTGTTGTTTTTCATTAAGTTAGAAAAATTTCTTAGCCCTTATATTCTATTTATTTGTTATACCTTGTCTTCTTTTTTTCTGAAACTAAGATTATACATATATTAAGCACTTGATATTGCCCTCCTGGAATCAGTGATCTGTTTTTTGTTTCTTTGTGTTTTTGCTTGCTTGCTTCCTCAGATGATTTAGTTTGTATAATTTCTACTGACCTGTCTATAAGCTTACTCATTCATTCCTCTGGTGTGTCCAATTTATTAGCAACTCCACAAAGAAATTCTTCATCTCTGATATTGTATTTTTAGTTTGTAGAATTTTTATTTTTTTTGGTTTATTTTACTCCAATGAAATATACTATTTATCTCTTCAGACTGTTCACCTTTTTATTATATCCTTTAAAACATTAATTATATACCTTATATATCATATTTGATAGTTCCAACATCTGGGCATATCTGTTCCTACTTATTTTTATTATTTTATCTCTTCACAATGAATAGTTAATTCTTGCTTACTTTGTGTGTTTTATAGTTTTTGATGATATGCCAGGAATTGTGTGCAAAACTACTATTAAGACTGAATTAAATAATAGGAATAACTTTCAAATGGATATGTTTCTTTTTCTTTCAGCTCTCTGGGAGGCTTGAATTAATCTAGATAGTAATTTATCTTTGAGTTTTATTGTTGCTATAACTATCTTCAGTGTACCATAGACTTCAAATCCCTTCAGTGGTTGACAGATGCTACTTTATTTTTAATATGATGCCTACAGTGTCAGATGGCTTTTCTCAATATTTTTGCTTTGCATTCAGTATGGAGCTGGTCCCGCACACTGGCTTCACAGACTAAATCTCTCTCTAAGCATTTGCCCTTCCTTGAGTCAAAGGAGGTTCAGGTCGGTGGTACTCTTCCCTCACCAGCAGTCAGATTTCATTTCCTATCAGACAAGAGCCTTAAGTACAAATGGTTCTGCTTAGTACTCCTACTCCAACCTCAGATCTCAGCAGGCTCTGCATACCAGCACCAACCAGGGGGTTCCCTCAGGCCTCTTCTCCTGCTCCCACCCTTTCTTATAGGCAGTTGATAGAGGCCTATTGAAAAGAGTTAGAAAATGGAAACCCTCTTGTGCCTAGGGTTTCCACTGGTTCAAAACTCTTATGCTAGACCACACTCAGACTTTATGAATTCATTAACATTTCAGATGTTTTCTACTTTATGTTTATGACTGCCATCTCCTTCTTCCATAATCTGCCCAAGTTAGAAAAGTTCATGTCCCATCTATCCTCAGTGGTTCATTAGCCTTTGGAATTCAGTCAACCTGTTGTTTTACAATCCCAATGCCTCTCATGAGTTCAAAATATATAGTTCTGTATATTGTGTAGTTTTTTTCTCATCATTTTGGGAAAGTCAGCTTGTCTTACAGCTTTCTGCATTTAAAACTGGAGCAAAACTAGTTCAAATTTAGTAGCTATGGGCTGAAGGTTGGACATTGTAAATTTTACATTATTGAGTACTAGATATTATTGTCTTCCTTCAAAGAGTATAAGACTTCTTTTAGGCAGACAGATATGACATTTGTCAAATTTCTGAATTTTTTTTGAGGAGCCTCATTTTAAGCTTTGTTAGTGAATTAAGAATAGACTTAACTCCAGGAACCATTCCGGTTTACTAAGGCAAGATCCTTATAATGTGTCCACTATATGCACCCAGTGTTCAGTGGGAACTCTCCACTCTGATTTGTCAGCACACTAGAATGTCTTCTGGCGTAGTATGAACTCTAAGAATTGTTAAACTTCTATCTTCAAAGTTATTCTTTGCCTATCCTAATGGGGTTTCATCCTGTTTATCAGCAGTTCATTACTGGGCAACAGATCCATGGTGAAACCCATCAGTTTTAGAGATGTTCTTTTCTGTATCTCTTCCTCCTTTCTGGTCCTCCACCTGGCACTGTAGGTGTGTCTACCTTATGAAACTCTGATAATTTCCTCAATTCAGTGAGGCTGATACCTGTACTGTTATCTAGAAACTACTTCCAGGCAGAAAGCCAAGGACATTGTAGGATTAATCCATTATCATTAAGGAATCTTTTTTCCCAGAGGAGTTACTATCATGTGCTAAAATTAATTGTGTTTTAAAAATATATTTTACCAGTTTTTTAGTTACCTGTGGAGGGAGAGTAAGTATGGTGCCAAGAACTTTGTCATGGCCACAAGTAAAAGACTTTTAAATATTGTTATGCATAAGGACTTTGTTCCTTCTGTTCAAATTTTCTAAAAAGAATGTTCCAAAAGTCTTTTCTTGATCTTTCAGGCTAGCCTGGATTTTTAAATTGTTCTCTTGTATTCTAATGACATATTTGTTACCCATGCTTTGGTTAAAAGGAATCCACTAAAATTCAGATAAAGTACACTATGAATTTGTAAGTGAAAGCTACATTATGTAGGCTTTTATTTCAGAAAATTCTATATGTCCTTAATTTTTATTTTCATAAATGTTGCATTTTATTTTCTGCAGATTATATAACCCTTTACTATCTATAGTTTTAATGATTTATTTTTCTGTATGACAATCGAAACAGTCTTTTGGTGTTTGTCTTTGAGAATTGGCCTACACAGATAAACATTTTTCCCACTAGGCAAGGCTGTAAAACCATCATTTTTGCATGAAAATGTAATGGCAGGAAGCCACTCATCATTTAACAAGTGAAGTCTGGCTCATGCAGGTAGTGCACTTACCTTATTAAAATGATCCTTTAAGGCATTACTTAATCAAAAAAATTGAACATATGGAGAAACAAATCTCTAGCACTTTAATTTAATTGTTACAGAAATACTATATTAACTGCTGATCCTTTGAGAAATTCCAAACAAGAGAAAATATTGCCTATCCATAAAAGCACTGGCAACGTCCTATTGAGTTTGAAAAGATAGTATATACACACATCAAACAAGCTTAATTTATTGGATCATTAGGTAAAAAGCTATACTTGTTTGAAGAGAGTGGTACTTTTCCCATTTCAATTTGAAACAAGTCATGTTATAATAAATTAAAGGGAAAAATCAGATAATTGATATCTACTTTAAAAATTTTTTTCTGTACTGCAGAATATGAAGGCTGAAGTAAACTAAAGTATGAAATCGATATATTGCTTGGTGAATTAAATTAGTATAGCATGACACTGTGGATGACATAAACCATGAAGTGCATTCCTTCACTATGAAGGCAAGTTAAAGGTTTCATTAGTACCAATATATATGTGATTGTGTTGTTTATTTTGGCATATTGATATGTTTCATAAGTTATTATGTTTTTATATCTTTTATATCTTTTTATATCTTTTATATCCATAAACAAAGAACAAGTGACCACAAGAAAATGCAAGGGAGTGTTTCACAAGTAATGTGGTATTAACTTTCAGAAGTCATTTCTTTCTCCAACTTTCTGAGAAAAAATTCTGAAAAGAATAGATCTCTGTATTCCAGATGTGAGTTTCTTCCAATTAGGTTTTGCTACATAAACCATACATTTGCTTTTATAGAAATGCTTTTTTTAGCATAATAACATATGTTTTTTATAACCAATTGTTTCTCAGATTAAGTTTTAATGTGGGAGAGTCAATTATTTAAATTCTCTCTTACTGACTTGGTGATTTAGAAAGGAACAAAAGGAGAAAAGTATTGGAAAATGGCAGTGAAACTTCACAATTAGGAGATTTGACACAATTATCTACAGATAGATACCAGTAAGACCCTTGGTTGGGTTACACTGTACTCTCAGTTTATTATGAGAGACTCTGGAAAGATTTTGGGGTGAATGTAATAAGAAGTATTTCATCTTGGGTTATCCAAATAAAGATGGCTGCCTTGCCTATCACTGGCATCATGTAAGTTTGCATGACTATTGGAAAAGGATATAAGGTGAGAATTTGTCCTTTGCAAGAATCATTAGCCCATTTTATGAGATTCTCCCTCAATGTGCATGCTAGTATTTCCACCAACATTATTTGAATTACAATTTTTCTACTTTAAAATTAGCCCAAGGATAGCCATCATCTAGGCAATGAATCCTAAGTGACAAAATTTTTTCAAGTTCATCAATTTTATCATTTGAACCGAGTCTCAGAGCCTTGTCCTCAAGGAACATCTTAAAATAATGATCTTCAATAAATTATTAATATTAGATATAGCCAGTATATTCAATGTGGACAAAGAGAAATCACTATTTTTTTCTTTTTGCATGTTTTTTGTAAGCATCTTATTTAGGGATGAATTGACAGTGTCAATAGCTGAATGTTTACAAAAACACGTTTTGTTAAATTAATACAGTTAATAAATTGTTCACATTTTTGTAAGCATCTATTTTCAAGATGTAGAGATAAAAACTTAGAGAAGTTTAACTTGTAGATTAGTGGCAGGTAGTCAGTGTCAAAATAGAAGTCTTTCTGACAGTAAAGACTTGCTCTTAATTCTTATATGCTGCCTTTGATTTTTTTCCCAATGTCAATATTTTACTGAACTAAATGAATTGCTATAAAATACCAACTGTCACAGAATGTAACATTATTTGTTTTGCACTCTGGTATTTCTTTTATTGGCTTCATATAAATTAGAAAGTTTCATTTTCTGCTTTTAAGTAAGTCATTATGAATAAAATACATGAATAAAAAGTCCCAACTAAGGGTTTGCCATAGCACTTAATTATCTTGATAGTTATATAAAATCAAGGTCTTTAAAACAAAATGCTGATTATTCACCAACATAATTTTCAGATGAAGTGTGAAAATATGAAATAATCTATTCCTTCTCATGTAGTAACTCCCTGATGACATGGCATGAAAGGTACCTTGTAGATTCATTTTAGCTGTATTTGTTATCTACTCTTAAATATTATTTGCATTTTTGGCACCATTTTAATTAAAGAATGGCTATACATCCTTTCTTTAAATTTGTTGATAATAATGATTAAGAAATAATGGTCCACTTGAAATAAAATTTGATAAAACATTTTAATTTATGTATGATTAATTTAAAAATTCTATTCTGATTGATGAGGCATATCATATTTTATGACATTGTTGTAAAATTATAGTTTATGGATTGCAGCATATTACTATGGAGATTTTAATGTCTCTCCTTTCCAGGAATATCCCTTTGACCTTTGTATTTCTTTGCAAAGTGTGCACAATTTTATACTTTCATTTTGTGCCACTGTTCATATTTTATTCTCTTACTTACATAAATCACTCTCCTTAGATTGGGTAACAGTAATTTCATATAAGACAGTAGCAATTTGATGGGCAATCCAATCTTATTTTTTAAGATTAAAAAAAAAGCAAATGTCTTAGAAATCTGTCTGAACTAATTTAAGTGATCTCATTTCAAGTGTGACCCAATCAAGGATCTTCTATGCTACCAAGTAACAAAATTCCAATGCTTAATTGTTGTTCAGAAAATATAAATATTAATTGCTGCTCTTTAGTTTCTCCTAGCCAAATGTCTATCTATTATCCTTGATATCTCTACCTATTGATGTCTTGTAAATAGACATGCTTTAATGAAAAAAATATAGATTATATACACACAGTCATCACAACAACATTATAGAAAGCTAAAATACACAGAATATGTTTATGGCAATTATAGAAGTAAAACGGAAACATGAAGATTATATGTGTAAAATTTGGAGTTAAAAAGTAATGGACTCGATGAAAAAATCTTCTTCTTAATAGCTATGTGATATTGGACAGCTATTGATACTTTCTAAAGCAACTCTTTCCTCCTCTGTAAAATGGATCTAGTAATAGCTACTAAGTAGGCTTTGTTGAGCAAGTGATATTTGTTACCATCTCCTGGGGAGGAGTCCCAATGGGGGAGGATAGCAGAGAGCATATCATTGCCTACTATGAGGAGCAGTAGTGCTAGGATGTCAACCCACTACATGGTTTGCATGTGTTGGGAGGGATCTGGATCGCCAAGAAAGACTCAGAGGCACTGGATGAATGGAACAGTGCTCTACTCACATAGAGAAAAGACAGAGGTAGCTCTGCTTCAACAATGGGTGTCTTTTCCATATGGGCAGTGAGTCTTGTCCCACCGCTGATACAGGAGATGGTCTGCATGCACCTTCTTGTGCTGCGTTTGAAAGACCCCATTCCCACCCCACCAAGAACAGATACAGCAGTGGGGTTGGCAAGTTGCCATTTCACACACACACACACACACACACACACACACACACACACACACACTCTTAAGCAGAACAAAGTGCACGTCAAGTCTAGAACAGTGAACACTCCCCCAAAAGGTGATATGCCTAGCACAGGCTCTGAGGGCTTTTTAGCTCCATGTGCAGAATTGTTTCTGTTACAAAGCAAGCTCTTATGCAACTATGAAAGGGTCTGCAGGCTGCTCCTCATTCCCTCAGAACAAATTTGTTTTCAATATTTAATAAATTAATGTATAGGGTATTTAAAATATACTAACAAATGGATAAATATATCATATTCTTGCATAAGGAATATATATTACAAACATGCATGTTGTTTGAATTACTTTATATGAATTTAAAATAAAATGCCAGTAGCATTTCTTTTGCAACTTGGAAAAATGTTTCTAAAAATTATATTACTAAAAGAAAAAGCAAACATATAATATATAATACATTTCTTTGAAAAAGGAGACAGACTGGTTATAATCAAACATCAGTAATGGCTAAAGAAGAGTAAAAGCAATGGAATGAATATTTCCACAGGAATGAATTATATGTGTGAATGCTAAAGATAGCATCAAATAGCGTAAGAGAATGGAAAGGTCATTCAATGGATAAATATTCAGTCAATGTAAAACCCCATTTTTTACAATGTACCAAAATAAATTTCAGATTTATCAGTCAAATAAATGATTTCAAAGATTTCTTTGTAATATTGACTTAAGCATATATGAAATTCAGTAAGTGAATGTAGCATTGTAAACCAAAAGCTACAAGGATATCAAAGTAGTTATTAAGAAAGATTTTAAATAGGAAGAAATAAATATTTTACACAGTCAAAACATATGAAAATTTACTATACCCTGACAAATACACATGAAATAAAGAGAAACATCAAACAAATGTTTCAAACATCAGATGACAAAAATCAGCAAAAACAACCTATACCACAAAGATTGAAAACAATTCATAATAGATAAAATGTGCAAATTTGAAAAATTATTTAACTTGAAAATTAACAAATAAAATATCTAGCATTGTCTAGTATTTGGCTTGACACTAAATATTACATCACTGATCTTGTTTAATTATCAGAAGAATATAATTAGTTATTGTCTCTCATTTAAAAAATAATAATACTAAAATGTATATGGAACCATGAGAAAGAATACAATCAAGCTACGGTTATTGCAAATTGACTTTGCAAGAAATAATGCAAAACACAGATTACCTACTGATAGAGCTATTTTCCGTAGACGTATTTTATCACAGAATACCTTTGTGGTAAAGAGAATGAATTCTGATGTCTGATTGCCTGGTATTCAATCTGAATTCACCACTTTTTTGTTCTGTGATTACAGCAAGTGACATAACCTGTCTCTGTTTCAGTTCCCATATCAATTAGATAGAAACAATAAAGGTTCATGTGAGAAACAAATTAATTGACATAAAATTCTTACACTGTGCTTGGCATATCAAAATACTAACTAGATATTTAGTATTTAGTGTGCTACTAAATAGATATTTATTAGTGTGCATAAAACAAAGATAAAAATATGAATGTTACATATATTTAATAAAATTATCACTTTTATAATTAAAATACATACATATATTTAAATATATAATTCAAATGTATATATGAAACTATATACTAAATAAATCATTTACTTTAATTCAAGAAATAAAAATTGTGTCACCAAGTTCTAGCTAATTTCTTGTTTATAATTTGGAAAAAATTAACAATTTATATAATAACTAAAAAATAATACCCATCGCTGATTTCATTTTTAAAAGACTCTTGTCTTTTTTTATTATCCATAATGTATAATTAGGATGTTTCATGAAGTAGTGAATTTTATATTCTCTAGTCTTTTTATTATTCATATATTATACAACTCTGAAAATCATCTGATTGTGTAATGTTTTCTATTTATTTTCATATTTTTTCTCCTTGCAAATTTTTTGGGAAATTCTCCCAAATTTACATTTCAAGTTTTACTTTGAATTTGTCATTTTGGCTTCCATATATATTTTTTATTACTAAGAGCTCTTCTCATTTCTCTGAATATTATTTATAATTGTACCTTGGTCTTATTTTTAGGATATAGTACTTCATCTCTCCAAGGACATTATGAAGAATTTCTTGTTCATTTTTGGAGTTTTGTTTGTATATGTTCCTGTTTCCTTAAAGTTTCTATTTTAAAAATAAATAAATAAATAAAAATAAAAAAAAAGTAAAGTTGCTATTTTTCAAAGTATCTGTTTCATTCAAACCAAAGATTTTTTTAGATAGTTAATATATTTTGTGTGTTATTAATATTTTTTTCATAGGGGTACTAAAAGCTCATTGGGAGTTTGTTTCTGTGATTTCTACTGTAGGGTAATAGCTTAGTTTTTGCTTGAGGGATTATCAAAATACCTAGAGAAGAATTTTCCAATATCTAGTCTGAAAGATAAAACTTAGTGTTCAGGGTTTGTGACTTGAGTAGATAAAAATGGCTGTGTGTTTCCGTATCCAAGATGCTTATATTTACTTTTACCCTTCATGTCAGTGGGGTTCCCAGTTATCAACTATATTTGATGTCCTCCAGTCCAGAGAGCTGATTTGTGTGCAATTTACAAAACCAACATTCAGTGTTTTGCTACAGTAGGGGAAGAGTATAACCCAGTTCACAGTTACCCCACCTGAGTGCAGAAAAGATCTGAAGATTTAACTTTTTATTGGACTTTCACAATCATCTTTATTTCATTTGCCTCATATCAACACTCTACTGGCAAAGGTATGTAGTCTAGAAGGTGATAAATCACATGTTCTCCCTTCATTAGATTTCCAGAAATTCTGCTTTATACAAGTTTTCAACAGTGAAAAAATTTACATCAAAATACATATTGTCATTAATTATGCTCAAATTTACCAATCGAATCACTCATTCCATAGCTTTATCAATAATAGGTATGAAAATGATCCTTCTACAGTAAAAGGTAGAAAATTAAACAGGACATGTGAAAGAATTGTATTCATACAATAGATGGCAGGCAATGGTGTGATTCCTCATTGAAACAAATGAGTTAAAGTATCATATTAATCTCAGATAAGGAAGGCTTCAGAGCAAGAAAAAATGCCAGGTATAGAGATTAAATTTTAGATATCTAGATTTATTACTGGGTTATCTATTCTGTTCTTTTGGTTTATATCTCTGTTTTTATGCCAATGCCATGCTGTTTTGGTTACTACAGCTCTGTAGTATAGTTTGTAGTCAGGTAATGTGGTTCCTCCAGTTTTGCTCTTTTTGTTCAGGATGGCTTTAGCTATTCTGGGTCTTCTGTGGTTCCATATACATTTTAGAGTCATTTTTCTATTTCTGTGAAGAATGTGATTGGTGTTTTGATAGGGATTGCATTGAATCTGTACATTTCTTTGAGTAATATGTACATTTTAATAAAATTGATTCTTACAAATCGTGGAATACCTTTCATTTTATTTGTGTCCTTTTCAATTTCTTTCATTAATGTTTTGTGTTTTTCATTGTTGAGATCTTTCATTTCCTTGGATAAGTTATTCCCAGTATTTTATTTTATTAATATTTGTAGCTGTTGTAATTGGGATTACTTTCTTGATTTCATTTTCATCTATAGGGAATTTACCTTTGACAAAGGTGCCAAGAACATACAGTTGGGAAAGAACAGTCTCTTCAATAGATGGTCCTGGGAAACTGGATATTCATATGCAGTAGAATGAAACTAGACCCTTATCTCTTGCTATATAAAAAATCAAATTAAAATGAATAAATACTTAAATCTAAGACCTGAAACTATGAAACTACTGAAAGAAAACATTTAGGAAATGCTTCAGGACATTGGTGTGGGCAAAGACTTCTTGAGTAATACCACCAAAGCACACTCAACCAAAGCAAAATTGGACAAATGAGATCACATCAAGTTAAAAAACTTCTACACAGCAAAGGAAACAGTCAACAAAGTGAAGAGACAATCCACAGAATGGGAGAAAATATTTGCAAACTACCCATCTGAAAATGGATTGATAACTAGAATATATAAAGAGCTCTAATGATGCAATAGGAAAAAAAATCTAATAATCTGATTTAAAAATGTGCAAAGGACCTGAATAGACATTTCTCAAATGGTCAGCAGGTACATGAAAACATGATCAACATCAATAGTCATCAGGTAAATGTAAATCAAAACTACAATGATATATCATCTCACCCCAGTTATTGAAACGACAGGTAATATCAAATGCTGGTGAGAATGTGGAGAAAGGGGAACTCTCATATAGTTTGGTGAGAATGTAAATTAGTGCAGCATCCATGGGTAACGGTATGGAAGCTCCTCATAAAACTGAAAATAGAATTATCCTATGACCCAGAAATCCCACTGTTGGATATATACCCAAAGGAGGGGAATTTAGTATATCAAAAAGATATCTGCATTCCTATGTTTATTGCAGCACTAGTCACAATAGCCAAGATATGGAATAAACCCAAGTGTCCATCAATGGATGAATGAATAAATATTTTGTGGTATTTATGCAAAATGATATATTACATACATAGCCACACACAAAAAAAGAATGAAATCTTGCCACTTGCAACAATGCAGAACATTATGTTAAGTAAAAAAAGTGAAGCACAGAAAGACAAACCTTGTATGTTCTCAGTCATATATGGGAGTTAAATATTAAAAGCAATTGATTTGATGGAGACAGAGAGTAAAATGATGGTTTCCAGAGGCTGAGAACAGTAGGAGGGTGTGGGAAATAAAGTGGGGATGGTTAATGGGTATAAAAATATACTTACATAGTTAAATATAATGAATAATATTTGTTAGCACAACAAACTATGATCAAATATAAGTCAGAGTATATGTTAAAATAACTAAAAGAGTATAATTGAAATGTTCCTAACACAAAGAAATGTTAAATATCTAATGTGATGGATACCCTAATTACCTGGATTTGATCAGTTCACATTCTATGATTGTACAAAAACATTACATTTACCGTATAAATATATACAATTATGTACCAATAATAATTAAAAATAGAAAACAATTTAAAAATAATAAAATCAAACAAAAAAAGAGGATGAGGAATTTTGTCTTGATAAAAAGGATCTGTTTATCAGAGACATGATAATCCTAAATGTTTATATAGCCAATGACAGTGTTAAAAGATGCATGAAACAAAAACTAACTGCCCTAAAAGGCAGAACAGTCATTTACAAAAATATACTTAGAAAAATTAACATACCTTTTCCTATAGTTAGTAGAACAAGTAGAAAAAACTAGTAAGAATATAGTAGACTTGAACAATTCTACTTGCTTCTTTGCTATAATTGATAATTGTAAAGTAACCTACTTAGAAAATATCTATAAAAATGATCATGAGTTCAAACAAACCTAAATCTCAATAAATCTAGCAGAATCTGAATTTTCAGGGTATATTTATTTACCAAAATATAACTTAATCTGAAAATTAATACAGAACAATACCTTGAAAGTCCCACTGTGTTGGAAAACTACTACTAAATAACCCGTATTTCAAAAATTATTACACAAAAGTAATAAAAATACTCTGGAATAAATTAAAATGAAATCATAGTATATCAAAATTTGTAAAATGTAGGTAAGTCAAAACTCTGAGATTAATAATATTAATATTAGAGCTTCAAATACATATATTAGGATAGAAAGAATATCTAAAATTGATGACCTAAATGTCTGCAACTATAAGGGAGAAAAGAAAAATATGCTTACATAAGTATAAGGAAAAAGTTATAAAAATGCAGCATAACCAATAAAAGAGTAAATGGACAATAGCGAGTATCAATAAAACAAAAAACTGTTTCTTCCAAATTATCAACAGTTGTGATAAATGTCTAAATAGAATTATGAATTAAAGAGAGAAAATAAAATATTAATTATCAATATTTAAAGGAGAATCATTACTAGAAATTCTACAAGCATTAAAATAATGAGAAAATATTATAAACAATAGTATGCCAATAAAATCTACAAAAGGACACATTCTTGGACAGATATAGTTTATAAAATTGACTCATAAAATAAGAGAAAACATAAATGGCCCAATAATTACATGAGAAATACAAGAAGGTTTTGACAAAAAGTCTTCCTACATACAAAATTATAGGTGAGAAATTCAGGAAGATTTTAACAAAAAATCCTCCTATATACAAAATTATAGGTTCAGTTTATTGATTTAATTAGGAAAAGAAAGTCATCATCCTAAAATGCCAATATATTTTCATGATATTCACAAATAAAATATAAGCATATATAAAAGGAATGTTATATGTCTATCAAGAGGGTACTCTTATAGATTCCTATAACAGTAATTGCTGATATATTTATATTTATTTTATTTATTCATATCTTGAATTTTTCTCAAGGTTTTTGAGTCTATAATGATATCTAAGTTAAAGTAAATGATTTAAATAACATTTTAAGTGACAGAAAAATTCCTAATATTCTATTGATGTCAGAAAGTAAACTTCTTTAAATGCTTAAGTAAGCTCATATAACTATCTTTTTTAATGGTTTCACTCAAAATTGTTATAGTGAAATTTTGATTATTAGAGTTTCTTTTTATTGTAATGGCTTTAAATAAAAGCTGGGAAGTGAAGTGAATGTTTAGCCATAAGAATATTTTACATGGAAATTTTATCTCTTTCAATTTCTTAGTCATAAATACTTCTATAAATGCCTTATCAGCTATAAAATAGCAAGGTCATTGGATAAAGTAAGAAGTATATGTAACCATCAAATGAAAACTGAGTATTAATAATATTCATCAGATTAATTAAATTTAATCTGTAGTGAAAAGATTTCAAGAATAATATTTAAAATCTAATTAACATAAAAAGAAAGGTTTTTCCCACCTAATTGATACTCTAATATTAAGAAAACATTTTTGCAGTTTTAGGTATTAATAGGCAAGATAAAAAGTATAATAAAATAATATTTTTGAAAAACATATTCTAAGTAAATGATTTTATTTGCAGTTGACAGTGATAAAACGATCAATGTTATGTTACAATTTCTGCTCCTTCATTTGTCTTTGTTGGTAAAATGAAGAATGTCAGAGATTGAGAGGGTTGAGCTCACAGCAAATTTAATATGACTTGCTTTGTCTTTCCTCTGAACAGATTTCACAGGATGAAATATTAAATGTACAAAGCATGGGTACATTTTTCTTGTATTTAATGAAAAGTTTATGATTCCTTGTTTTATTTTTTAATCATGGTAAGCTCATAAAGTAGACAAAGTCTGAGAAAAAGGACAATATAATCTCATAAATAAAGTCATGGATGACTTATTCATTTGTATCTTTAAACTTCTTGACACTTTAATTAGAGTTATGAGTTATCAATTATCAATAAGATATATAAATACTCCAGTCTCTCTCTATATATATCATATTTTAAGGCATTATAAAAATATATTAAAATTGTGTGTATTTTAATTGTAAGTCCTTTAGATAATGGGGAAAGCATAAAATTGTGCATTAGGAGAAATTTAGTGGCATTCATAAAAGTAACAAAAATTGTTACTGCATTTATTGAAGCAGTTTGGCTAAAACAAATTTAATTTTACAAATCAAATAAAAACAAAAATGTTTGTCTTATTTGACACTATTTTCAAAAGAATTTATGTTAACAAAATTCATCATTTCTAAAATAAAATAATCTATATATGTGTGTACTATGGGAAAAAAGCAATTTATTAATTGTGAACATTTTTAGTTTGTGATTCATCATAACCATCCATTAAAATACAGTGATGTAAAATAATAGTTAAATCCCATCCCCTCTGTTATTTTGCTGACTTTCATTCACATGACTTGAATATGTATGTGTGTGAGTATAAGCATTAGGATACACACACACACACACACACATACATACATACTCACACATGCACATACTAAACACTTCTCAAATTTGGCAAATAAATAAAATAAAAAACACATAAATTTACATATGCAAGAAGCTCAGAAAACCCTAACAGAATACCCTGAAGAAAACACACCCCAAAACATCATCATCTTTGAACAGCTGAAAATTAAAGACCAAGGAAAATTTCTGAAAGCAGCAACAACACCCCAATATACTACTTATGGAAAAATGATTATTAAAATGATTGTGCAGTTTTCATCAGAACTCATGAAGACAAGAAGAGTGTCAAACAATATTTTAGTAGATCAGGATGAAAAGAACTTGTAAACTATAATGCTATCTTCAGCAAAAATGCCTTCAGGAATGAATTTGAATGAAGGAATAAGATTTTAAAAGTATAAGAATTTCATACCAGCAGACCTTCTCTAAATGAATTGCTGAAAGTAAATTATAAGAATAAAAATGAATAATGATAAAAGAGTCAATTTTCCAAGATGACACACTAATTCTAAGTGTACACAGTACCAAAAAATTATAAAATACAGAAAGCAAAACTTGAAAGAACACCTTAGTGTTGGTCAGTTAGTACCAATTAGATAGTGAGTATATGTGGTGCATGATTTTCCCTCCTTGTGATACCTGACTTTGAAGGATGGGCTCAATCTCTATCCAGAATAATATAAGAGGTGCTAGATCACCATAGTTTTTTGTAGTTGAGTAATATTCCATGGTATACATATACCACATTTTATTAATCCATTCATGTATTGATTAGGTTGATTAGGCACTTAGGTTGCCTCCACATTCTTGCAATTGTGAATTGTGCTGCCATAAACATTTGAGTGCAGATATCTTTATTGTAGAATGTCTTTTATTTTTTTCCTTTGGATAGATGCCTGGTAGTGGGATTGCTGGATCAAATGGTATTTCTATTTTTAGCTCTTTGAGGTATCTCAAAATTACTTTCCACAAGGATTGTACTCATTTGCAGTCACACTAGCAGTGTAAGGGTGTTCCAATCTCTCCACGTCCACAGCAGTATTTGTTGTTTTGGGACTTTTTGATAAGGACCGTTTTCACTGGAGTTGGGTGATATCTCATTGTAGTTTTGATTTGCATTTCCCTAATGATTAGAGATGTTGAGCACTTTTTATATGGTTGCTGGGCATGAGTCTGTCTTCTTTTGCAAAGTTTCTATTCATGTCCTTTGCCCATTTATTGATAGGCTGAATGAAAGAAGCCAATCTCAAGAAGTCACATACTATATGATTCCATTTATATGATATCTCTTAAAGGGAAATCTATGGTGATGGAGAAAAGATTATTAGGAATTAGGGGTGTGTGAAATGTGTCACCAAAGAGAGAGAGCAAAGAGTGAAGATGGAATGATATACTTGTACCATGACTACGCTAGTGGCTACATGAATCTCTACATGTGTTAAAATTCATGGAACTATATACAAAAAAGTCAATTCTGCCAGACATTAATTTTAAAATAAATATTAAGATACCAAGTAATAATTGTAAAAATAACAAAAAAATTAAAAGGGATTTCTAGATTTTATTCTCCATATGAATAAGAAATCTTGAGTCTCATTTAAGGAATATTCTTTTGCTTATTAACATTTTTCTAAATGTAATATGTCATTCAGTCTGTTAGAGAAAGAAAGGGAGGAAGAGATGGGGGAAGAAAGGAAGGTAAAAAAAGAGAGGAAGGAGGGAGGGAGAGAGGAAGGAAGGAAAACAGAGTAAAAGATTGAGATTTCTTACAAACCAAATAGGATGACATTCTATGCTTTTATGATTTCTTCCATCTGAGTAGAAATATTAACAATCAAGGTTGTGGGTATATAAAGTGAACATACAATTCTAAGCCAAATTCACTTTCTCTTATTCTTTATATGCTGATGTAATATCTTAAAGACAGAAGAACAGAGAAAACAGTTTGCAAATGTGAATTGAGTATCTTTTTTACTCATCTTTACATTTACAGCTCTACAAAGCAGTCTAGACTCAGTAATTCAAACTTTCTGAATCCTCTCTTGAGACTGTGATAAGTCATACTTTGGTGGGTTATCATTGGAATTAAATGAGAAAACATACACAGACATACCTGTTCAGAATGTAACACTTAGTGGAACCAAAGTAATATAACTAAACCACCAAATAGAGTAGGTAAACAAAAGTGGAGCCTAATTTATCACAGAAATAAAAATTCAAAGCATTTGAAAAGAATTCACAGTAGATAAATTTATTTGAAATGTCAAATAATAATGAGATTGGAATGACAATTTCAATACAAATTTTCAAAGACATGATATTGTATGTTTACAAATAATGCAAAAACTTCACACAGCATCTTCCTCTTTTTATTCTTGCAATTCACTCATATATTCCCTTCCCTACCTTACACAGAAAAACACCTACAATGTAGTTTTTCACAAAGTAACCAAAGTGAACTTTTAAAAATAAAATCAGACATGCCTACATCGCTTCTCATGTACTCTAATGGCTACCATTCTTTCTGGGATGAAAGAAAGAGAGAGAAAGAAAAAAATGTCCTTCATGGCCTACAATTACCTCAAAGATTCAAGTTTCTTTTTCTTTCCATTGTCTGTCCCCTGGCTCCTTGTTTTCCAGCTGCAATCACCTCTTTTCTGTTTTCCAGGCATACCTAACTCATTCTTTCTAATGGGCCTCTGAACATGTCTACTCTGTAATGTTCCTCCATGGTTCTTAGCGTAGCTGGTTCACAGTTATTCCTACAGAAGCTTCCTTAAAACCTTATTTAAACTTTTTCCAGTTACATCGATTCATACTTTGTATTTCATTTACACAACTTACCATCTATAATTACCTCAATTTTTATTTATATTGCTGTTTATTACATGTCATTCGTAGAAAAATATAAGCTTCATTATAGAATGTCTTATTAACTCCAGCAATTAGAAGAATGTCCAACATAGAAGAGAGACATTTGTAGCATTAATTTTGTGGCTAAATTTCATTCACCCTTTGTTTTCCACTAGATAGCTTATCATTGAATGACCCTGAGTATACAAGTAGAAAAACTAAAAGAATAAATCCCAATTTTTAATAGTGTTTGGTCTAGGAAAATATGAAATGATTAAAATATGCTCAATCAAAATTTGCTTTCTCTAGGTTAGTGCAAAGGCAATTTATATAACTAAAGCGTTTATACTCCTGCAATTTTCTGAAATTTAAAAAATCATTAAAAATTGCTTTCAATGTAAATATTAAGACTATAATTCCATCTAATAAAATTTGAGTTCTGTTTAAATTTAGTCCTATTTAATGCAAGCTATCTGATCTAAGCTTATTGATTTCCTTATAACCTAAATATATTATAACCTAAACTCTTAATTTTAGTATTCAAGCACTCAAATTGTCACTGTAATAATCTATTTTAATTTGCAAAAAAGAGAATAAAATTCAAATTGGTGACACCATTCTCCTCAGAAATGTGATTTTTTAAAAAATATTCTGTCGATTAAACTACAAGTGATTTAATCAGGAAATTAATTCAGGGAAATGGCTTCCCAGACAAAATGTATCAAATTAATTATTTCCTTAAGAGTGAGTTACCTTTAGTTTTTCTTCCTTAATGGGTTAAAGTTTAACAAATAAAATTTACTGAATAGAACTAAGTCTTTGGGGTTCAAATGCTCACATTCATGGGCTTGAGCTTTCTAGAGCAACAAGGAATTTATTCTCCTTTTATGCTTAACGCCCTAGATGAATCTGTCTGTCATCTCTTTTAATTTAAACAGGCAACATTGAGGGTTCTTAACAATACATCTGACCCCTGAGAAACAGGATATATAGCAGCCCATTAATTAGTTGTTTGAAGTGAAGGGATATGGCACATCAAATATCATGCCTCTCTGCTCCATTGCACAGCACACCCACACCACATTGTCCATTTATATTTCTGACGACTACCAAAGAGCCAATACCCTTGAGAAACATCATAAGTTAGCAATTTGATTGATGTACATTAGGCAGTCAATGACTTGTTCTATCTAGAGTATTTTCCTTTTTGCATGAAGGAAAGATGGTCAAAATATGTATCAGACCTCGAATCAAATTAAAGCCCAGAAGATTTCATTGCCATTCTGCTTTTTGTTTCATACATAAATTTACATAAAATTGAGTTACTTAAGATTTCATATCTGTTTCAATTTTCTTTCCATTCTAGACATTCTCAAATGAAAAGCGGTTTTATAGAATACCACGTTAATTGTTTCAGGAGAATAACACAATCAACTCAGCTATTTTCTAATAAGTTCAGGAGATGCTATTGTTCTTTGTGAATATTTTCCCTAGTTATGAATTTATAAATTATTCACATTCATAGCCACTAAAAGAAACATGAACAAAATGAGTGTTATCAAGAGGCAGCCAAGTGACAACTGGGAGCCCAGACCTTTCCTTTAACGTTTTTAGTGATCATTTGACCTTCAAGAAAATGATGCATAGAATCATTTCATGAGGATTAATAATTATATGCCACTGAGCACTTTAAAGAGAGATTTTGTTACCTTTTTTGTTATTTTTTTGGTTGGACACAATTAATCATTAAGACTGTTAATAATGTTAGGACTTACTATGTTAAGAATAATCCAATTTATTAGAGATGTCTAAAAGTTTGAGGGTTACTGTCTGAAGTACATTTATAGAAGGTCATGCTAATTTAACTTAATGACCTATATCCTGAAAATCTATAGAGGTGGTAATTCTAGGAAAATTGATTCTCATTTTTAAAATATATTTCTGACTTCCTAATTAAATATATTTCATACAGGTAATTGTAGATTTTGCCCTAAATGTTTCACACTAACCTACTGAACTAAGAATATATACATTTGATTGAAATTTAAATAAATCCCTGTTGGGGGTGGTGTTGTATAAGGAATTCACTATTTTTGTCTCTGACCCAATTGCTGCTCTTTTCCATCTCAATGACACGATCAGTCTCTATTTGGTACTAGGAATTAGGATCTACTGTTAAGAGTTCTCAGATATCTCATCAATTCATTTCTGCATTTTTTATGATAATTCCTAAATTCATCAATACCATCACAGTACTCAGTTTCCCTCTTAGTTCTAGTTATATCGTTCTCTTCTACAGACACAGGAACCAGATATTTCTTTTCCCCTATAAAAATGATGCACTCTAAATCTTTCATTTTGCTGTTTAGAGACCCCTTAACATCCCTTTTTGACTATATGAATACATGTCTTTTCTGTTGAAACATAACCTAAGGGAGCAAATGTACTTATTTTTTATTATTCAAGAGGGTTAGTCTTATGTGCTACTAGCTCATTATTCGTTTCATTCCATTCTGTCCTTCACTTGAACTGAATAAAAGATGTTCAGAAAGATGAATCTTAAAAAAGCAGAATAAGTTATCTCTTTAAGCAAATGAAATTCAGCTCACACTTCACTACAAACTCTGGAGGACAGTATAGCATTCTAATTTCAATTTACTGAAAAGTAATACTCCTCAAATATGTTAAGAATTAAAAAGTATTTTAATATAACATGACCACTTTACCAGGTATTGCTTAAATATGTAATACAAGTATCTCAATTACTTTGGAAAAGAGTGGGGTAGGGAGCAAGAACAAAACAAAATAAGCAAACAAAGTAAAAAGCCTGGCTTAGGTATATTTCAGGTTTACAGGACCTAAATCTTGCTGAAAATTATAATTCTTGGGCCTCCTTTCTCACTCACTAGTTGTATGCCCTTAAATGAAGCAATAGGCCACTATATGTTCTATTGTGTCTTTCTTTCCTCCTACATTTTTATGCCTTGTGTTATATGTATTTTTATATGCCTAGGTCTTATAGTATAGTGTCTTGCTGATAGAAAGAAATAAAAGCAAGGACGAAAGAAGGATGTAGGTAGGAGGCAGAAAGGGAGAATGGGCAGGAAATAAACAAATTGGCACAATAGGCTATCTACTTCACAAAGTTATTCTGAAGATAAAATAGTAAAATGAATGCAAAATGCCTGCAAAAAGAAAACATTATAGTCAAAGTTATTATCACTTTTTGCTATATGCCAGGCACTATTTAAAATTATATGTGTGTGTGTGTGTGTGTGTGTGTGTGTGCGTGCGTGTGTGTAACCTAAGTCTTAGAACACCCCTATGAAACTAGAACTATGTGGTCCATTTTACAGTTGAGGAAATTGAGTCACTAGGAGGAAAAGTAAACTTTCTAAGGTCACAAAGTCAGGAAGTGGCAGAAACAAGATTTTAAACCAATCTGCCTAACCAAAAAATACCTAACTCTAATATTTCCTCTAAGAGATTGCTATTGTTTGATTTGATTCTGAAAAAATTATATATTTAAACTATTAATAGTTCAAATAAAACTAGGATATGAAATTGATGATTCATCAATTTTATTTCTTATCTTCCCTCAACTTTCTACATTTCAACAAGAAAGATACAAGAAAGAAGGAAGGGAGAGAGGGAGGGAGGGAGGAAGGGAGGAAGGAAAAAAAGAGGGAAGGAAGGAAAGAGGGAGGGAGAGAGGGAAAGAGAGAGAGAAAGAAGGAAGGAAAGAGAAGGAAGGAAGGAAGGAAGGAAGGAAGGAAGGAAGGAAGGAAGGAAGGAAGGAAGGAAGGAAGGAAGGAAGGAAGGAAGGAAGGAAGGAAGGGAGAGAGGAAGGAAGGGAGGGAGGGAGGGAGGGAGAGAGAGAGAGAGAGAGAGAGAGAGAGAGAGAGAGAGAGAGAGAGAGAGAGAGAGAGAGAGAGAGAGAGAGGAGAACAAAAATGAGAAAAGAAAAGGAAAAGTCTCTCCTGCCTCTGGGAGCCCAAAGTCTTGAACTGCCTGTGGGTTCAAATATTTCTGATCACCACAGTATTGCAGACGCCAAGTGTATATCATGAAATTTCAACTTATTATGTCTTGCATCAATTTTTTAAAAAGATACTTACATCATTCTTTTCTAGATTATTACTCAGATAAATTAATTTGGTTGTAGGTACTAGTTATTTTGAAGAGATCATTTTCAATGAAGCAAAAGAATGGTTTCAGCATTTCCTAAGAAACTAGAAATATATCCCCAACTTTATGTAGTTTAGCTATATTCTTAAACTATTCTAGATTATATTGTTATTCTTAATTGTCAAAGTATACAATGTAAATCTTTACTCAGGTCTCTAATCCTTGCTGGCCTCCTTAGTGGGGTGTGAGTATATTCTCTATAAAAGACAGATTAAAAAGCTCTAACTGGATTTTCACCATCACATTGTAATTCACAACTCAAATGTCTTATATCGTGGATGGTCTACTTCATAATTTATATTTAAATATTTCCAGTTCATCTAAAATATAGATAATAATTCACTGTATACATATACATAGTTTAAAAAATAAATTACTACAAATAGAATTGAAGCTCTCTTTGTGCCACTGCCCAATCTCGTTCTGAATTTCCCTTTATCCTCACAAACAATGTTACTAAATCTTAGGTTTACATTCTTATTTGAAAAAATAGATTTTTATAGGTGGTATATTTTTGAATTTTAAAAATTTATGTAAATTTCATCATATTGAATATAATTTTCTCCAAATTGCTTTCGGTCAACATGATTGATAAATTCTGTGTTCCTTTAAACATGTTAACATTTTTACCATTAAAAAATTATTTAAATCTATAAGAACTTGGTAATCCTGCATCCTCTTCAGCTACACATCTATTCTTTTCTCCTTATCTATCAAATCTTCTGAAAAGTGTTTTCTACAACTGCTCTTACCATACATCCCCCACCTCCTACTTGTTTCACCTCACATTTTGCTGTGCTCACTCCATCATTCTTTCTAAGATTATCTATTACTTTTGCTACATTCAATGGGTAAATTTAGAGATCATTTTACTTCATTTTTAGCATCATGTAGTAGTAGTTATGACCCCTTTCTTCTTGATGGATTATCTTCTGATCATTTCTACACTGAGGTGTACAGCAATGTACATTATGTACTTTATGTCTTGAAGCAAAGACATAAACCAAATTGTATCACTTCTTAATAAAAACCTACCCCAAACTCCCAACTCATTCAGAATAAAATCTCAGGCTTTTAGCCTACCCTACCAGGTACCCAATTACTACAATCACGTAATTTTTGTCAGGGACAACTTTCTGACCTCATATCCTACCTCTCCTTTCCTTACTCATTGGGTTGCAAGTATTGGTCTACATTCTCACCTTTGAATATGCTTACTGCTTTACATTTACTATTCTCTGTGGTTTGAAATTTTCTCCCTACTATATCTGAATGCTTTCCTTCATTGTTATTTAATGCAGGTCTATGCTCTAAAAGAGTACCCTACTTCATCCAGTGTTCCCCGTGTTATTAGCAGCTTTAATCATCTTCATAGCCTTATTGCCACTAACATAAATATATATTGACTTATTTGTGTTCTGTTTGTTCCCACTTGAATGTAAATTCCAGGACAGCAAGGATTTATTTCTCAGCTGTATTTGTAGCACCTAGGAAATTTCTCGGCACATAATAGGAGCAAAACAAATATTTGTTCAATGAATTGAATGAATGAATGAATCAATAAGAAAATAGTCATTAAGGACTTCCCAAAGTGTAAGTATTTCAATATGACAATTGCAAGAGGATATATATCTTTGAATAACAGGTAAATAGAAGACAAAGATAATGACCTGTGTTTTACCTATTTAATATTTTAATCAAGATAAATGATAGAAATTGTACTACGTAGAAAGCACTTTTGGGAATCTGCTAATAGAGGTTTATATTATTTTACCATGAAGATTATAATTATGCATTCATTTTTCATTCACTACTAAATTATTTTTGGAAAATATAAATGTATTTGAATGCATAAACATTTAAATTTGTACATATTAAGATACCATAAACAAAAGCCAAAATCTCCAAACAAAACAAACCAAATGATAGTCTAAAAAGATATTTGCAACAAATATGAAATAAGGTTATAGGGACATAGGTTAATGTTCTAATGTACAAAGTGATTTCACATCTTGACAGGATAAAGTAAATCAAATTAATTTTTTAAAAATAGGCAAAGGTTATACACAGGCAATTCATGGAAGAGAACATGTAAATGGCCAATAAGGACATGAACAATACTCACCCTGACTAGCCAGGGAAGTAAAAATTAAAGCAACAGTGAGGTCAACTTTTCACTATCTAAATTAGCAAATATTACAGACAGCAAAAGTATCTATTCATGGAGAGGAGGAAGGCCAGCAGGTGGTCTCATACGTTGTTGGTGGGGAAATGAACTAGGAATGGTTTTAGAAAGCTACCTTACAATATCTTTTTTAAAATGTTTTATTTATTCTTTTTATTTCAAAATATTACAGGGGTAAAAATGTTTTTGGTTACATGAATCACTTTTGTAATGCTTGAGTCGGGGTTATACTTGCGCCCATCACCCAGATAGTGTTCATTTGTACCCCGTAGGTAGGTTTTTGCCAATCCCCTCCTTCCTTCTACCCCCTGTTTGATTTCCACTGAGTTTTACCTCCCTGTAAGCATATTGTGTTCATCAATTGGTTCCAATATATTAGTGAGTACATGTATTTGTTTTTCCATTCTTTATATACTTCACTTAGGATAATGGTTTCCAGTTCTACCCAAATTCTGCAAAAGGCATTTATTTATTTATTTATTTTATTTCAGCATATTATGAGGGTACAAATGTTAAGGTTACGTATATTGCCCATGCCCCCCCTCCACTCTCCCACTCACCCAACACCCGATAAATGTTATTCCTATATGTCCAATTAAGTGTTGATCCGTTAATACCAATTTGCCGGTGAGTACATGTGGTGCTTGTTTTTCCATTTTTGAGATACTTCACTTAGTAGAATGGGTTCCAGCTCTATCCAGGAAAATACAAGAGGTGCTATATCACCATTGTTTCTTAAAGCTGAATAGTACTCCATGGTATACATATACCACATTTTATTAATCCACTCATGCATTGATGGGCACCTGCGCTGTTTCCACACCTTTGTGATTTTGGACTGTGCTGCTATAAACATTCGAGTGCAGGTATCCCATTTTTAGAGTGTCATTTGATCTTTTGGATAGATGCCCAGTAGTGGAATGCAAAAGGCATTGTTTCATCCTTTTTTATGGCTCAAAAGTATTCCCTAGTATACACATATCATATTTTGTTAATTCACTCATGAATTGATGGACACTTGGGTTGATAATACATCTTTGCAATTGTGAATTATGCTATAATAACCATTCAAATGCAAATGTATTTTTGATAAAATGACATATTTTCCATTGGCTAAATACCCAGTAGTGGATTGCTGGATCAAATGGTAAGTCCACTTTTAGTTCTTTGAGGAATCACGATACTGTTTTCCATAGAAGTTGGACTAATTTGCAGTCCTACCAACAGCGTACAGACTTTCGTTTCTCTCTGCTGATGGACGCGCATCTATTGTTTTTAGACTTTTTAATAAAAGCCATTCTAACTGGTGTAAGGTGATATGTTATTGTGATTTAATCATCATCCTTGATGAATAGTGGCATTGAACATTTTCCATATGTTTATTGACCATTTGTCTATCTTCTCTTGAAAAGCTTCTGCTTATGTCTTTTCCTCACTTTTTAATGGGTGTTTTTTTCTTGCCAATTTGCTTGAGTTCTTTGTAGATTCTGTTTATTAGCCCTTTATTGGATATAGAGCTTGCAAATACTTTCTCCCACTTTGAGGTTGTCTATTTGCTCTATTGATTATTTCTGTAACTGCAGAAGCTTTATAATTTAATCAAATCTCATTTATTTATTTGTATTGTTGCTATGATTACAATCGGGGCCTTGTTCATAAATTTTTTGCCTTGGCTTATCTAGAAGAGTTTTTCCTACATTTTCTTCTGGAATTCTTATGGCTTCATGCCTGACATGTAAGTCGTTTATCAACCTTGAATTAACTTTTGTGAGTGGTGAGAGACATGTATCCTGTTTCGTTCTTCTACCTGTGGCTATCCAATTTTCCCCACACCATTTATTGAATAGGGATTATTTTTTCCAGTATGCTGTTGTCTGCTTTGTCAAGGATCAGTCAGCTGTATGTGCATGGTTTCATATCTGGGCTCTCTGTTCTGTTTCATTGGTCTATGTCTCTGTTTTTGTGCCAATACCATGCTGTTTTAGTGATATCACAGATATACAAAATATAATCTCTGAATATTATGAAAATTTCTATGCACCTCTTGAAAATGAAGAGGAAATGGACAAATTCCTGGAAACACACAACCTTCTAAGATTTAGCTGCTAAATTAAATTATTTATATACATTGTATAATTTCATAGTCTTGATTTACTTTCTTGCTAAATCAAAATAAACTTGGTCCTGAGAAACTACATTTTGACATATTAGGTGCAAGTCATTCTAATCTCAAGTTTAAATTTTTCTTTCCTATGTAAATGAGTTATACCATGTAAAAGGACGATTTTAGAATCAATACTACAAAAGTGGTCTCCTCCCAAATACACGAAAGTTTAAGGAATTTGGTTAAAAAATATTTTGATAGAAAGTACAGGGTGACTAAGCTTACAGGAAGCTATGAGGTGCATAATTTAAAAACAAAGGGAGATGGAAAGGGGGAAAGTAAAAGTGACTATTTTGAAGACTCACTCTCCTCTCATGTATGTGCTCATGTGCGTATGTGCACACACACACAGCTACACAGACTTGTTAATGCTGTGTTTCTCCAAAAATAAGACCTACCCATAAAATAAGCCCTAGCAGGATTCCTAAGCATTTGTGCAATATAAGTCCTACCCCAAAAATAAGACCTAGTGATGGGCATGCCTACACAGCATATCTGCACAACCCATGCATTTTGTAGCTGAGTGGTAAAGAAGACGAGCAGCCCTTATCATCTGTCCCATCATGACAGCTACTATCTCAGAGGTGACCGGAAAGGTGCAGGCAACCCCACCAACAAGGTTGGCTCCCTGTCAGGTCCCGGCCATCCTGTGCATGCTGCAAGCTGAGGCTTTGAGGGGAAAATAACACATCCCCTAAAAATAAGCCCTAGGGTGTCTTCTTGAGGAAAAATAAATATAAGACCCTGTCTTATTTTCGGGGAAACATGGTGTATCTTGAATTTGGGTGATGCCTCCTGAAAATCAATACACAGATTCTGATGCACATACATGGAACAAGAAAATTGAAACACTTCCTAGTCAGTAGTTGGGGCTACACTTATTACTATGGAGTACCTGATGAGGAGAGTCTAACAATAATGTTGACATTCCACAATGCACATTCCTAGTTGGAAAGAATGTCTCTTTTCTTACTGGGTTTAGTCTTAAAAGACTGCAACTACTTACAACTTTATATCTTCTCTACACAAATAATGGCATCTCTAGATGTTAAAAAATATCTTGACGTTTTCCTATTGCTTTTTATTTTCGATACCAAATAAAATGTGAAAGATTTCCACAATTATTGAAGGAGTTTTACTTGGCTCCTATTATAGAACAAAGATCACTTGCTTCTATAAGTTTGAGCACACAGAGAAAACACAAGTGAACACGTGAAAAAACACTGCAGGTTTGAATATAATAAATAAATAATAATAATTAACATTTATTCCACAGTTAATATGGATCAGGTATTATTTTGAGCATTTTAAAGATGGTAAGTAATTTATTCATTTTCAAAACAGTCATTTAAATTAATACTTAAAATTCCAAAGACGATTAATTCAAAATTGTATTAGTTTTTAGGCCATACATATAGATATGGATATAGATATGAAGAGATATAGATATAGTTACAAATATATAGATAATTGTTTTATATGTAAGATTAGTAAAATAGAAAATGACATTAAACATGGCAAATTATGCCTAAATCATATTTTAAATGTTAATTTAAGAAAGCATGTAATCATGGCAAATACAGGTAAGTCCCAAAATAAAATCAGTACAGCTTCATGAAGGAGACAAGCATAAAACATTTGAGGCAGATTTTTCACTTCATAGATGAGAAAAGTAATGAAAAGGAAGTTATATAAGTTGTCCACAGTCAAGGAACAGAAAGAGAATTCATACCTAAAGCAGTTAACCTGAATATAAAACACTTCTATAAGTAAGAGTAAGAAAAAGAAGCACAAAGCTATAGATTCAAGATGAATACCCTCAAATCTTCAAAACAATAAAATTGTTGATACAAGAAAGTTTGAAATAATACAAAGAACACTAAAATTTTTATTTGCATTATCGGGGAAATTTTAAAGGACATATAATTGCTAAAATGCAGCAATCTGTACATCAGAGAGAATCTTTAGAGATTAAAAATATAATTTTGAATAATACAACCGGAGTAGCAATAGCAGCAAAACCATGGCCAGATTTTTTTAAATGTTGAGAAAACTGAGAAAATGAGAAAGTATGAGGATAAAATAAATATTAACAATTAGAAAAATAAAATGGCAAGCACAGGAGTAGGAAAAACACATTCAAGGAAATAAAAAATAAAATTTCTTTCAGCTGAATAAGTATTGAAAGTTGAACAATTTGAGATAAAAAGGTCCACAGAGTACCAATCAGTTCTAATAAACCATCTTCTGGACCCTCTGGAGCAGTAAAGTGCCCTCCACAGCTTTTCTAGGCAGGGATAGGACTCCTGAGGCTCTGAGAGGCCCTGTTCCCTGACTTCATTGGGCATGAAACTAGTGGGGTCTCTTTGCTATGACCCTGCCCTTACATCTGTTCTCCCCATGGGTCTGGCCCTTGTGGCATGGAGTCCCCTGCCTGCAACTTCTCTTGAGTGGGTTTCTATAACCACAGAAGCTCTCCTGGGCATCCTTTGAAACTTATATGGAGTCATGCATGCCCCCACAGCTTTCCTGGATTCAAGATACACTGCGCAGGAGCCTGCTGAAACAGCACCTGTGCTGGCCGAGGATTGTGGTGCCAGAATTATGTCCTGTTTTAGGATGCACAGAGCAAAGCACACTGATGAGATCCCACAAGCACTGGAAACCTCTTCCTTGAAACCATTCTGATGATCTCTGAATTGCTTTCAAGGTCATTCTTCCATTGTCTGAACAATAGCTTCTGCCTTCTCTTGAGATGGCTGACTAGTCTGCTTATCAAATGTTCATTTGGCCACAACCTTATTATTTCTCCCCAATGGGCTTTCCCATTTTTTAAATATGGATAGGCTAAACATGTTACAAATCTTTAACATCTGCACCTCTTTTAACTAACAATTCTGTCTTTAAATCATTTTTATCTTCTTTCATTTTACTATAAGCAGTCAAGAGGAACCTTGCTACTCTTTCAACACTTTCTTAGAAATTTCCTTAGCTGAACACACAATTCATCACACACAAATATTACCTTCCACAATACACTAGAAGGCAATCCAGGCAAGTTCTTTGCCATTTTAGAACAAGGATGGCCTTTTGCCATTCCATCAATATCCAATAACATATTCCTCATCTCCATCTGAGACCTCATCAGAATGTCCTTTACTGTACATATTTCTAACAACATTCTGTTCAGAATTTCTCAGGTATTCTCTAAGAAGAGTGAGCATTTTCTCTTTTTCTGAGGCCTCTCCAGAGTCACCCTTAATGGTCCATTCATGGCAATGTAGCCTTTTTCTAGCATGCATTCCAAAACCCTTCCAACTTCTACCCATTACCCAGTTCCAAAGAACACAGGATCTTTACCTTAAGTAAATATTCCCTATCTGATATTCAATTTACTGGAACTTCTTCAACAGTGTATGAGAGTCTCCATTTCTCTATATGTTGTCAGATGTTAATATTTGCCAATCTGGTATATAAAATTATATCTAATTGTTTATTGATACTTCCTTGACTGTAATTATATTTGAACATTAATTTAGAAACTTATATTCTATGTATTTTATATTCTCTGAATATGCTGAAAGACTTTCCCAAGTTTCAGAATGTCCTACTCATTCTTATTTTGCAAATTCTTAGCACAAATGGCAGTGCTTTAGAGAGGCCATCACGAATCATCCTATATGTGCCTTCTAATTATTTTTTGCTCATCTCCTTGAAAATGTCTTTCATAACACTGATTACAACTTGTACTGTCTTGCCTAAATATTTGTTATTAATTTACTGCCTCTCTTTCTCAGATTCCAAAGCAATGTGCTCCATGTGGACACATACTATAACTCTCTTTTTATGCTGCACCCCAATGTCAAAAAGAACCTTACTCGTAGTATATATTAAATAAGTTCTTGTTGCATAAATATGTTAATTAATCATAAAAAATTATGTGAAAACTGTAGAAATTTATACCAGAACATAATTTGCATGAAAGGAGAAAGTTTATTCTATTAATTATTGACCTAAAACAATACCTGTCATTTAAATATATTTAATAAATATTTATGGAATTGAATTGTCTTTTGGTTGCTCAAAAGTTGTTTTGGGATAGCTGCTGTTTAAATCTAAATAATATATAGTTGAAATTGCTAAAGCAAATATAAATAGGAAGAGTTTTATTTTCCCATTAAAATAAATATCCAGTGTTATATTACACATACACACATGCATGCACACACGCACACTTTATCTCAGTAAACACAATTTGAGAGCTAATCATGGTAAAAATTTTCCTTTAAACAAGAAAAAATTAGGAAACAAAATGTAAAGTCAATATTAACATGCTAAATCTGTTTGGATGGACAATTGAATGAGATTTGAAGGATCATTTTTACAGCCTTCCTAATCATTATTAAATAACTCAGTGATGTTAGCAAGCATATGAAATAGCTCACAAATGAGTTGACACTTTGCAGGTAGCAATTATTGCCTTAGGTAGGATGTTTAAATGTTTGCTTTCCTTTTATGCATCATGAAAGGGGAAAGGTCTTCCTATAAGTAAAAAAGATAATGATGTTTACACAAAGATTATAAAGAGCCATATTTCTTTGACAAACTCCCTGAAATCCTAGCTAAACATCAAAACACTCTTTTACAAAGCATATCAGAATAATGTGTGATCTGAAGATAGAAGGAGTTGTACTACAAAAACTCTAGTGCTAGTATAGCTTTTCTAAATATTACTCTCATTCTTCCTTCCTTTTTTTCTGAGCAGATACATTAGAACAAAGAAGGCTTATTATATTCCTTCCTGGAGGCAAAGAAGAGAAGTTGATCAAACTGCTGAACATTACTTGTTTATGTTGGCTTGCATATATAAATATCAGTTTCTTACTGTTTAGCTTGGTGCATATGTTTCACAGTTGTATAATTTCGAATATACCAAGGACTTGGATATAACTAACACAGGCACAAACATTTCTACAGAGGATCATTTTTGTTAACTGGAAAATAGACTTTGTGAAAAAAAAAAAATGAATTCAGCTCCACTTACCTAGGCTAGGAATCTGGCTTAACTTGGCTTTTTATCATGCATCTCAAATTTTCCCAGGACAGCAAAATGTCCTAGATAAGACCTCAAACCGATGTCAGGGACACAAAATTACAAATGGAAACCTACACACAAATAATCTCCTACACCTAAGTTTAGAACTGGCATTTTTTTCTGTTTCAGCCTCTTGACCAAACACACACAATAGAGCCAAGAAGTGAAGTAGGTCACTCTGCTCATGATGGGAGGACACTGTCATAAACTAGGAAAAAGTTATGGATACTGACCAGAGAAAGATGAAAGATGGGTACTTTGACCACTTTTTTTGTAACTCCTTCTAGGAATGTGAATCTTATTTTATGTTAGCATAGATTAGGTCAGACAGAATATTTCAGAGAAATATAGTTGATAAAAATATAGTAATATAATTTGCCATTAGTGCAAAGAAGTTTCAGATTAAAGATTAAATCCATAAGTAATTGATTTAATAAACTGCTTTAAAGAAAATTTGATCACAGTCTTCCCTTAACTGGAATTAAATAATTATGTGTAATTTTGTAATCTTATTTATTTCTAGAAAACACATGTGGCATTGGACTCTGAAATGTGCATTATTTTCTGTGTCTTTGCATTATACAATAGTCTCTAACAGTTTTAATATATCTTAGCAAATTGAAGTTCTATTTGACATGTACTCCAGAATTAAAATCTCTGATTTAAAGAGCATGACATATGCTAACTCCTATATTATATAGTCGTCAATACTGACTTAACCTAAAACCTCTGTTAAGCGTTAAAAAGACATATGATTTTAATTAATACATTATCTAATGTGTTTGTAGAAAACAAATTATTTTTCCCAAATTAAGTAAGTGTCCTTGATTTGAAATTCTAAATAATGCTGTTATGGCAGGAGGTTTAGTCATAAAGTCTGCATAATTTCTGAAATCGTGCAGGGAAAGAGAACCATACAGACATTTACACAAAAAGTTGAAAAGTTCACCACTTCAGAAATACATATACTATATATATATTTGCAGGGAAACTCAGAATTCTAACTTTGCCTTATATTTAGTTTTCTTTCAATGTAGTGAAAGGCTATTATTATCTTTTTTTTTTTGACCAATGCAGAAATTGAGACATGGAATTAAAGTAAGTGAGATTAAGTATCAATGCAATGCACATATTATGTATGTATTAATGAAGTCCTCTTTTAGCTTATATAAAACAAATCTAATGTATGGATTAAACTTAGTAATATCATAATGTGCCAGTCAATGTGTGATTGGAGCCAGGAGATTATGAGAGCTTTTGCTTTAAAACTGCATATGGGATACTGAACAAAGGGTGGGAAAGAAAACTAATGTTCAGATAAAAAATATTTGTAATTGTGGATAAGCAATTTAAATGTCCCTATGATACTATTTTTAATCCTCAAACAATATTGCCAGATAGGTACCTATATAGCTACTTATAGAAAAGGGCACTGATAACACAATAAAATGATCACTATACTTTTTCTCTTTTTATTTTTAATTATCATTAATGCATAATAGTTGTGTATTTTTATAGGGTACATGTGATATTTTGATAGAGGCATACAATGTGAATTATCAAATCAGCATAACTGAAGTATCAATCACCTCAAGCCTTTACCATTTCTTTGTCTTTTTATTGAATTATTCAGGTTTTGGATTTCTTCCATGTTCAATTTTAGTAGGTTGTATGTGTCTAGAAATTTATCCATCTCTTCTGTATTTTCCAACTTATTGGCATATATTTGCTCATAATAGTCTATAATGATCCTTTGGATTTCTGGAGTTTCAGTTGTATTGTCTCCTTTTCCATCTCTAATTTTATTTGTTCTCTCTTTCGTCTGAATACAGGTGTGTCTATTTGGTTTATCTTTTTAAAAACCCATTTATTTGTTCCATTGACTTTTTGTTTTTTGGGTTTTTTTTGCTTTCTATTTCATTTATTTCTGCTATGTTCTCCCCCCCCCATATTTTGACTCTTTATTTCTTCATTTATTTTATTTCAGTATATTATGGGGGTACAAATGTTAAGGATACTTCTATTGCTCCCACCTCGAGTCAGAGCTTCAAGCATGACCATCCCCCAGACAGTGCAAATCTCACTCATTGTGAGTGAGATTGTATGTATATACATACATTCCCATACATACCCATCCCCTCCTCCACCCTCCCACCTGCCCAATACCTGGTAGATGTTGTTCCTATATGTCCACTTAGGTGTTGATCAGTTAATACCAATTTGCTGGTGAGTACATGTGGTGCTTGTTTCTTTACTATTTCTTTTTTTTTTTATTTCATCATATTATGGAGGTACAAATATTGTTAGGGTTACAAATATTGCCCCTACCCCCCCTCCCTTCCCCCAATGTGTCCAATCCCCTGGTGGTGTGCATCACACACGTTATGGAAGCATACACCCCTCTTTACTATTTCTTTTCTTCTACTAATTTTGTCTTTGTTTTATTCTTTCTAGTTTTTTGAGGTACACCATTAGGATGTTATTTTGAAGTTTTCTACTTTTCCGATGTAGGCATTTATTACTATAAACTTTCCTTTTGTTACTGCTTTTACTATATCCCATGTGTTTTGATATGTTGTGTTTTCATTCATTTATTCTGGGAGAAATTTTAAAATTTATTTCTGAATCTCTTCTTTGACCCCACTGATCATTCAGGAACATATTGTTTAATATACATGTGTTTGAATATTTTCCAATGTTCCTCTTGTTATTGATTTCTAGTTTTATTCCATTGTGTTCAGAGAAAATTCTTGGTATGATTTCAACTTTTGAATTTTTTGAGACTTGTTTTGTGACCCAACATATTATCAATCCTTGAGTATGTTTTATCAGCTGAAAAGAAAAATATATATTGGGCAGCTGCTGGATGAAACGTTCTGCAAATATCTATTAGGTTCATTTATCTATAGTGTAGATTAAATCCAATGTTTTCTCATTGATTTCGGTTTAGATGATCTGTCTGATGCTGAAAGTGGAATGTTGAGGCCTCAAATCATTATTGTATTTGGAGTCTCTCTCTCTCTCTCTTTAGCTCTGATAATATTTGCTTTATATATCTGGGTGTTGGCTGCTTATATATTTATAATTTTATGTCCTCTTAGTGAATTGAATCTTTTATCACTTTATAAGGACTTTCTTTGTCTCTTTTTACAGTTTTTGTCTTGAAATCTATTTTATCTGATAGAAACATAGTTACTCCTGCTCATTTTGGTTTCCATTTGCATGAAATATCTTTTTCCACCCCTTGATTTTTAGTTTATATACGTCTTTATAAATGAAGTGTATTTCTTGTAGAGAACATATGATTGGGTCTTGGTTTTCTTAAATCTATTCAGACACTGTATGTCTTTGATTAGAGAATTTAGTCCATTCATATTCAATGTTATTATTGATAGGTAAGGATTTACTAGTGATATGTTGTTGTTTAATTTCTGGTTGTTGTGTGGTCCTGTTTTTCTTGCTTGCTTTCTTCCTGTCTTCCTTTGTTAAAAGTGATATTCCCTGGTAGTGTGACTTAATTTCTTGCTTTTTATTTTTTGTGTATCTGTTGTAGGTTTTTGATTAGAGGTTGCCATGAGCCTTACAGAAAGTTTTTTATAACTAATTTTTAGGAACATATGACAACTCTGCTTACAAAATAAAGGGAAAAAAATAAGAAAAGAAATCTAATAGAAATTCTATCCTTTAACTCTATTCCCCTAACTTTTTAACTTTTTGGTGTTTCCATCCATACCTTTTTATACTATCTATCTATCTATCAAAAAGTTGTCATAGTTATTTTTAATAGTCTTCCTACTCAATATATAAATGGTTTATACACTACAATTATAGCAATAGAGTATTTCATATTTGTGTTCTTACTGTTAGCAATGTGTTGTCTACCTTCAGACAATTTCTTATTGTTCATTAATGTCCTTTTCTTTCAGAGTAAAAAAATCCTTTTAGCATTTCTTGTAGGACAGGTCTGGTGTTGATGAAATCGCACAGCTTCTGTTTTTCTGGGAAAGTCTTTATTTCTCATTCATATTTGAAAGATATTTGTACAGGATATAATATTCTAGGTTTAAGGTGAAGTGAAGAAGACACTCCATCCATTTCACTGCCCAGAATTGGGAGAAGGGTAACATAAGCTTGGCTGCTGCTGCTGGTGTTTCATTGGATCACATGCACCCCAAGTCCACTGGCTCTGGTCTAGCATAGCTGCAGGTGTTGCCTGAGGACTGCAGGCTTTGTGGCTCAACTACCTTATAAATTTGTTCCAGACCCCAGGCTTTTTTCCACCTGGTGATGGGGTTAGCTGGAACTTAGATTTTGGGTCAGGGAATTTCCCTGGCCAGGCTGGTCTAAATGCCCCCTCCTTGGGCATCAGCAGAATTCTGCACTGTGCTGTATTCCCCTGTGCCAAGGTGGTCCTGAGTTTCAATGAAAAGTCTCACAATCCCTTCATTCTCTCTCCACTTGGCCTTCTGGTGGGGCACTGGTGAAGCCTGGAAGATGGGTGGCATAAGTAATGCAAGATTGTCTTTTCTCTCTTCTTCAGTGCCCCTCTTTCCATAATATAATATTAAAACTGGGTGATATGATCATTCCCTTGGCTTTTGTTTCTTTTGAAAGTGGTTGCTTATGTGAATAGTTGTTGAGTTTGATGTTCATGTGGAGGGATGGTCACTGGAGGTTTCTATTTGCCCATCTTGCTCTACCCTGGCCCCTCTCTATTTTTAAATAAGGAAACAATCCCTATAAAAATACAAAGAAGAAAATATTGAGTTTTTATATTATGTAAAAATAAATAAATTTATTACAAACTTCAAAAACTTAAATATATACTTCCTTCCTATCACTCTAGGCTCATTGCTTACTTTCCCCATTTTCCTGGTCTCCAAAACATGCATAGGATGTATACAAAAAAAAGCACAAACCACAACCAGACTGCGTTAAATATACTTCTGTTGCTGCACGCTGTCATGATCTCTCTTGTTGCTATTTTAACCATGCTAATCCCTTTTTCCCCTCATTGTCCTCAACTATTTTACCTTTTTTGATCTCTGATCATGTCTAGATTTTTTATTTTCAAAATGAGATAACAACAGTTAGCAAAGATATGGAATCAATCTAAGTATCCATCAACAAATAATTGGATAAAGAAAATGTGGAATATATACACAATGGAACATGACTCAGCCATAAAAAGAATGAAATCATATTCTTGCAGTAAGATGGATGGAACTGGAGGCTATTATCTTAAGTGACATAATTCAGAAACATAAACTCAAATACTACATGTTCTCACTTATAAGTGGAAGCTCTATAATGTGTGCACATGAGCATAGAGTGTGGAATAATAGATATTGGAGATTTGGAAATGTGGGTGGGTGGGAAGAGGGTGAGGGATGAGAAATTTGTACTTAATGGGTATAATGTGCATTATTTGGGCAATAGTTGCACTAAAAGCCCAGACTTCACTACTACATAATATATCTGTGAAACAATACTGCACTCATACCTTTTAAATTTATACTAATAAATAAAAATAAAATAATCAGGTGAATCTGCACTAAGGCATGTCTTAATCCAAACCTATGCCCTTATCCATTGCCAAAGATATCCTCCTTCATATCTTCCAAGTTTTTGAATAGAAAATAGACTAAAATATAATCTCAAATTGTTAAAAATGAATAAATAACAACAAAACATCACTAAAATTATCCTAATATTCTTTATAGGGAAGGAAATTAACTTCTGAGTAATGTACCAACCTCAATGTGTATCTTGTAATTATATATTTCTTGTCATAATAGAAATTGATTCATAACAATATAGCCACATGAGTCTAGCAGCCGTGCAGTATGCCATCAAAGGGGAAAAAAAAACTACTTAGGGAGAAGTTGGGTAAAGAGCTCTTTAGGCTGACCTTTTGCTGATAAATTGATGATGTTCTCATTAGCAGCAACCCTGCTGCTTGCCCTCAATAAAAGATAACATCCTGCTGTTAACGTAATTTCCATTTTGGTGATTTAATGACACAATTATATTAAAGATACTTTTTCAAATGGATTGGGGTTTAAGAAAAGATAAAAACATTTTTACAAATTTTCTTTCTGTTTTATCCAAACTAGATAATATGCTTCACATTGTATGATTACATAGGATTAATCTGGTAAAAACTTTGACAATATTCAAGTGATTTTTCAAATATACTTTCTACTAAGACAACAGTTATTAGTTACTTTCTATTATATATATTTGATAACATTTTTTTATTCTTTGTGTTAAGATAAATTTATTGTCCATAGGATGATCAATTTAATTTCATTCCTAACATGAAAAATATTGCGTGTTTTTTCTGAAGGTCAGATAATATTTTTCACAATTTAATTAGATGCTGATTTTGCAGAAGCCTGATCATTAGATAGATTTTCTGAAGGGAAGAAGCCTATAATTATGGGGTGAGCAGAGACTTTGAAATCTGGAGGACCTGTGTTTAAATTTTGGCTTTGCCATTTATTAGATATATGACCTTGAGCAAATTATAGCCCTTCATGGAACAATATTAGTTTTTTCATCTGATTAAGTAGTGAATTGGAAATAACATAGTGGATATAAATCAAATGGCTCATGATAACTGTCACCAAAGCTTAGGCCTTTTAAGTTAAAGCATCTAATGGTTTAATGAAAGATTTCACTAAGGAAGGAGTTTGTTTTATGTTGAGTCTCTTGCCTTGACTTGTGGGATACTTAAATAATCTGCAAAATGTGATATATACATACATATTTTTTCCTGTAGGAATCACTTGTTTGTCAATTTTCTTATAATTGGAATTTATGTCCATAAAATAGCATCAAGATATTTAGTAATTATACTGAACACTTTTGTGTATGTGTGAGAGAAGGTAATATAAAACAAAAGCACAAGGTAAAATATGTAAATATTGAACAGATACATAAGAGCATTGAGGTCCCTCTAACAAATTCCAAAATAAAGAGGCCATTAATTGACTGTCCTACTATCACACATGTGTGCATACACCCCCCACCACCACAGACACACACTTTCTCAAACACATGAGAACCTGGAGACAAAGGGAAAGAATAGTATCAGTTTAGTTGGGGAACTGCTGCACTCAGAGGAAAAATCATGTTTCTCCTAAATGTCAGACACCAGCAAGTAGTTGCTTTCCTTCATAGGAAGAATAAAATATCATGTTGACTGGTGGAGTACTGGGAGCTCTGGTAGAAACAGTCACTTATGCCTCAATATAGGAATTCCTCAAAATTCCTCAGAAATATCAGCAGCTAGATTTTGCAGTGATCTAGAAGTCTTTCATAACCAATTAGAGACAAAAAGGCAAAATCAGAAAGCATTTGTTTTTAAAGTGATGTAACCATCTAGCTTTCTGTAACCATATGTAACACATTACCATTGACTTGTGTTAAAAATAGTACAAATAGTACAGATTTGCCCTCCACAAAAATAATATTTTATATGTATGTATATGTACATATATTTTATATACATATAAATATTGGTATGTAATGTAATAAATATAATATATATTTAATAGACCATGAAATATGTGGATCCGGAAGCTCAGACTCCCTAGGCTCACCAGGAATAGGTGGACTCTAGAACAGACCAATATCAAGCGCTAAAATTGAAACAGCAATAAAAAGCCTTCCTAAAGGGAAAAGTCTTGGACCAGATGGTTTCACACCTGAATTTTACCACACCTACAAAGAAGAGCTGGTGCCTATCCTGCAGAAATTATTGCACAACATTGAGAAGGATGGAAACCTTCCCAACACATTTTATGAAGGGAACATAACCCTGATACCAAAACCAGGAAAGGATGCAACAAAAAAAGAAAACTACAGACCAATATCCCTTATGAATGTGGATGCGAAGATTCTCAACAAAATCCTAGCCAACCGAATCCAGGTGCTTGTCAAGAAAATAATTCATCACAACCAAGTGGGCTTCATCCCAGGGATGCAGGGATGGTTCAACATACGCAAATCTACAAATGTAATTCACCACATAAACAGAAGCAAAAACAAAGACCATATGATCCTCTCAATAGACGCACAGAAGGCATTTGACAATATTCAACACTCTTTTATGATAAGAATGCTCAACAAAATAGGCATAGACGGGACTTACCTAAAAATGATACAAGCCATATATGACAGGCCCACAGCCAATGTCATGCTGAATGGGGAAAAATTGAAAGCATTTCCACTTAGAGCTGGAGCAAGACAAGGTTGCCCACTGTCTTCACTTCTGTTCAACATAGTGCTGGGGGTCCTCACTACAGTGATCAGATGAGAGAGTGGAATTGAGGGCATCCAAATGGGAACAGAAGAGATCAAGCTCTCACTCTTCACTGATGACATGATATTATACCTAGAGAGCCCCAGGGATTCAACCATGAGACTCCTTGATCTGATGAATGAATTTGGTGAAGTCTCAAGATACCAAATCAATACACAGAGATCGGAGGAATTCATATACGCCAACAACAGTAAGAGTGAGAGCCAAATCGGAGACTCAATTCCCTTCAAATTAGCAACAAAGAAAATAATGTACCTTGGAATATATTTAACTAAGGAGGTAAAAGACCTCTACAGGGAGAACTATGAAACACTGAAGAAGGAAATAGCAGAGGATGTAAACAGATGGAAGAATACACCATGCTCGTGGGTCGGCAGAATCAACATTGTTAAAATGTCTATACTACCCAAAGTGACCTACCGAGTCAATGCAATCCTTATCAAAATACCATCATCATTTTTCACAGATATAGAAAAAATAATTTTACGCTTCGTATGGAACCAGAGAAGACCCCGTATAGCAAAATCAATCCTAGGCAATAAAAACAAAGTAGGAGGTATCAATTTAGCAGACTTCAAACTATACTACAAGGCTTTAGTACTTAAAACAGCTTTTTACTGGCTCAAGAACAGGGACATTGACCAGTGGAACAGAACATAGAACCCAGATATAAAACCAGCCTCATATAGCCAACTAATCTTCGACAAAGCAGACAAAAACATACACTGGGGAAAAGAATCCTTATTCAACAAATGGTGCTGGGGAAACTGGATAGCCACATGTAAAAGACTGAAACAAGATCCACACCTTTCACCTCTCACAAAAATCAACTCATGCTGGGTAACAGACTTGAACTTTAGGTGTGAAACTATTTGAATTATTGAAGAAAATGTTGGAAATACTCTTCTAGACATTGGCCTAGGCAAAGAATTTATAAATAAGACCCCAAAGGCAATCACAACAGCAGGAAAAATAAACAAATGGGACCTAATGAAACTAAAAAGCTTCTGCACAGCCAAAGAAACTGTCAAGAGAGCAAACAGACAACCCATAGAATGGGAGAAAATTTTTGCAAGCTACACATCTGATAAAGGGCTGATAACTAGAATCTTTGAGAACTCAGGAAGATCAGCAAGAAAAAAGGAAACAACCCTGTCAAAAAATGGGCAAAGGACATGAACAAAAACAGAATAATGGCCAACAAACATATGAAAAAATGTTCAACATCTCTCATCATCAGGGAAATGCAAATCAAAACTACAATGAGATATCACTTAACTCCAGTGAGAAAGACCTTTATCCAAAAGTCTCCAAACAATAAATGCTGGCATGGATGCGGAGAGAGAGGAACAGTCCTACACTGCTTGTGGGACTGCAAACTAGTTCAAACTCTGTGGAAAACAATATGGAGATACCTTAAAGCAATACAAGTGAATCTACCATTTGATCCAGCAATCCCATTGCTGGGCATCTACCCAAAAGATCCAATGACACTTTACAAAAAAGACACCTGCTCTCGAATGTTTATAGCAGCACAATTCACAATTGCAAAGCTATGGAAACAACCCAAATGCCCATCAATTCATGGGTGGATTAATAAAATGTGGTATATGTATACCATGAAATACTACTCAGCTTTAAGAAATAATGGTGATATAGCACCTCTTGTATTTTCCTGGATACAGCTGGAACCCAGTCTACTAAGTGAAGTATCTCAAGAATGGAAAAACCAGCACTACATGTACTCACCAGCAAATTGGTATTAACGGATCATATAAGAGTAACATTTGGACATATAAGAGTAACATTTATTGGGTGTCGGGAATGTGGGGGGGAAGTGGAGGGGATGGGTATATACAACCACAATGAGTAAGATGTCCAACATTTGGGGGATGGACATGCTTGAAGCTCTTACTCGAGGGTGGAGGGGGAATAGGCAATATAAGTAATCTTAACACTTGTACCCCCATAATATGGTAAAATAAAATAAAAAAATAATAATAAAAGGAATATTAATCATTGACATATGTGCTTTCCATCTATAAAAAAAGTATTACTTTTTGGAAAATAGATATACTGCAAAAATAAATAAATAAATAAATACATAAATAAATAAAATAAACCTTTTATTTTCTATAGCAAAAGCTATTAAAAATGAAATAATGTCTATAGTTTTATATTTTCCTATATTTGATCTTTTAATTGAGAAATTTATATCTCATTTAACCAATCATCTTTAATCTCCTGCAATATACCAAAATTATATTTGTGTGGATTTTCAAAAGATAATTAACAGTATCAGTTCCTAATTATTTATACTGATTCATTATTAAAATATGCCTTCATTTCATCTCATCATTCTCAACCTAACTGTTCCTTTTTATCCTCATCTTTCATACATAAAACTAGGTATTGGCTTCCAGATCAACCTGGGCTCAGTGTCATCAGCATTCATAATCTTCTCTTAGTATACTACTTTTGGCTAATTGGGCTTTATTGATGTCACCACATGACTCTTCACCTCTTAGTACTTCTTGCATGAATGTTGACCCAGTCTAACAATTTAAAACAATATGTGAAGCAAATGGTAATTTGATCAAATGTATGTATAAAAATAAGATAAGAATAATCAGAGCAATCTTTATTTAAATCTTTCATAATACCCATATATCTAGAAAATATATAATGCCATTTTCAAAATTTTGGATGTCATTCATATCTCCAAATTACTGGGGTGGCTTATTGGTGAAAGTTTATATTTAAGAGAATTGTATAGTCCATAAATTCCACTGTTTATTCCATAACATAGATATCAAAGATGGATTAATTCCAACTGTGTTTACAGAAGCAGTATGAATTATAATCCAATCACAGAATAAAGGTTTCACTATGAAACATTCCATGAGAATATCATTTCAAAAAGTCTAGTTGTGCCATATAAATAAAACAAAATGTTAATATGAGATATTAATTATATTTAAGTGTGTATCTTTATATGCTTACATGTTAATATAAATATTAATTTTGCCTATGTATCAAGAAAAATTGAGAATGTAAGTATGTGTTGACTGCAGAACAGTGCTTGAGGATGTGAAAAGGTAGGACTCTGCTGCTCTTTGGAAATATTTTAAATATTACATATAAATTTATACACATGTAACCTTCAATTATTTGCACACACTTTTATTCACCAATTATACTTCTGAAAGTTGATCCTAAGTATTTTGACAAATGATGTTATTTACAGTGCTGTTACTAATGATAACATGAAGAAAATAACTTACTTGTCAGTGAATGGACAATTTATAAAATAATTTATGAAGCATTCATAAATGTTTTATTATATAAGTAATAAATGATACTATTAATCAAGATGTACAATGATGAACATAGACTAGTATATATGACATCATATATGCTATATTTGAATAGATAAACATAATATGTAATAGACTGCATAGTTTACTAACATTCATAAAAATAGTTATGCATGTTAATATATAAATTAACATCATAATTATGAAAAATCTGTAAAAGTCATTATTTCTGGAGGAAGGGATCAAAGAGGAACTCTCAATATCTGTTTTTAATATTTTTAATAGTTTTTTAATAGTTATACAGATTTACAATAGTACTTCACAGTAAAATGACAATAGAAATAATTCCATTGTATTAGAAAATTAAAATAAATTAGAGCTTTAGAAAACATAAATGGAATCTTAAACTTTACAGAAAAGAGAATAAAATAATCTAATCTGTTGCTCTCAAATGTATACCTGCTTTTCAAAAACATGTATGATAATATAAATTAATGAAATTTAAGAAACTTAGATCAGTGTTTTATACCAAGTTGCTTTGCTAATTAAGGTCAAAAATGTATCTAGAAATCAGTTCTCTTGCCTTTCATCTACTATTCTTTCCTCATCATCCCCCTACCTCTTTGATATAAATTGCCTCCTTAAAAGTAAATATATAGTACTTATAAGTCTCCATAATTATTTTTTTCTTCCTTTAACTTTTTGTCTTCCAAGGTTTTCCTTTTAGTATTCTAGATGTAGTGCATTACCATGGAAAATATATATTTATTATAACCTAGGTGATAGTTGAAGTTCATAGAAGTGCCTCTGATTTGAGCCCAGCATACGAATTTGAAAATAGTATCTATATATATTCCTTTGATTATAATAGTATTTGCTTTTCTTTATAAAAAAGACTGAGCAATGTGTTAAGTTAAATAATCTAAAACAAATAAAATGGTTGTAATAGTACAGTTACATTTCAAGGAAAACATATTGAGAAGAGATATAGTTTTTTTAAAGGTAGCATATACTGCTACCTGACTTCAAATACATTATAAGTCCACAGTAATCAAAACAGCAAGGCACTGGTATAAAAATAGGTACATAAATCAATGGAACAGAATAGAAAATCCAGAAATAAAGCCACATATGTTCAGACAGCTGACCTTTGACAAGGCTGATAAGAACATATATTATAGAAAGGACAACCTTTTCAATTAAATAATGCTGGGAAAATTGGATTGCTATATCCAGAAGATTGAAACTGGACCCCTATCTCTCACCAAATTCAAAAGTAAACTCACGATGGATTAAAGACTTAAATATAAGAACTGAAATTACAAAAATACTAGCAGAAAGCCTAGGTAAAACTCCTGTGAACATTGGTGTAGACAAAAAATTTATGACTACAGCCTCGAAAGCACAGGTAACAAAAAAAAAAAAATGGACAAATGGAACTTACTTAAACTAAAGAGGTTTTGCATAGCAAAAGAAATAATCAACAGAGTAAACAGACAGCATATAGAGTGGAAGAAAATATTCGCAAACTATTTATCTGATAGGGGACTAATACCTGGAATGCACAAGAAACTCAAACATCTCAACAACAGCAAAACAAAACAACAACAACAAAAAAAAAACAACCTAATAATCTCATTAAAATTAGGCAAAAGATGTGAACTGACATTTTTCAAAAAAAGACATACATATAATCAACACGCATATAAAATATGCTCATCATTAGTAATCAGAAGAATCCAAATTAAAACTACAATGAGATACCATCTTACTCCAGCCAGAATAACTAGTATCAAAAAGACAAAAAATAACACATGCTGATGAAGATGAGGAGAAAAGGGAACACTTATACATAGTGAGAATGTAAATTAGTACAACTTCTATGAGAAACAATATGGAGATTTCTCAAACAACTAAAAGTAGAATTACCATTTTATTCAGCAATCCCACTACTGGATATCTACTCAAATAGATAATAAATAAATAAATAAATAAATATATAAAAAAGATACATGTACTTGTACACTAATCGGAGCACTATTCACAATAGCTAATATATAGAATCAACATATTAATGGATAAAGAAAACATCATATATTCACACAATTTCATTCAGCCATGAAGGAGAATGAGATCATGTATTTTGCAGCAACATGAATAGGACTGGAGGTCATTATGTTAAGTTAGATGATCCAGGCACAGAAAGCAAAATTTTATATGTTCTCACTAATAAGTGGGTGCTAAAAAATATGTACACATGGATGTAGAGAGTGAAATGATGGACAATGGAGACTTGTGAGGGTTGAAGGCAGTAGGGAGGTGGATGATGAGAAATTAGTTAATAAGGAAAATGTACATTTTTGGGACAGATACTCTAAAAGCCCTGACTTGTCCACTATGCACATAACAAATTGCAAATATACCCCATAAATTTGTATAAATAAACCAAAAAAAGCTATATATGTAAATCTGAAGAAAAATTAAAAATAAAAGTAACATATACTGGTTACCAATTGTAGGCAAAGTTCTTTCATGGATGATATGCAGAGTCAACCCATGACAAAATCGAATTCATATTTGTGGAAAATATTCACACTGACCAATAACCAGTTCTTTTTTCCTTGCAAATAAGAGACAATATGGTTCTCTGCTCAGTTCCAGTCAGACATGATTTTAAGACTAGTTCTGGCCAATGAAATGTGATTAGGAATAATGTATGTCTTTCACAGTTGAGGTAGGGTGAAGCTAATGTACCATTCTCTTTATTTTCTCTCTCTCTCCCTCCCTCCCTCCTCTCTCTCTCTTTCCACAGTGGTTATAAAAGTTCTGAGGTAGTTATTGCATTGAAACTTAGTCTATTATATTGTTATTCATATTTTCAAACATATGACATTAATATGGTTTGGATGTTTGGCCCCTCCAAAATCTCATGTTGAAATTTGATCCCCAGTGTTGGAGGTGGGGCCAGTTGGGAGCCATTTGTGCCATGGGGGCAGATCCTTTATGAATGGCTTGGTGCCATCCCTGCAGTGATGAGTAAGTTCTTGCTTCTTTAGTCCATGCAAGAACTGGTTGTTTAAAAGGGCCTAACTTCTCCACCTCCTCCTCCTCCTCCTTCTTTCTCTTCTTCTCCTCTCTCTCCCTCACTCTCTTTTTCCCTCTCCCTTCTCTCACCATGTGACAGGCCTATACCCTCTTCACCTTCCACATTGATAGGAACCTCCCTGAAGCTCTTGCCTGAAGCAGATACAAGTGCCATGTGTCTGTGCAATTTGCAGAACTGTGAGCCAAATAAACCTATTTTCCTTACAAATTAATCAGCCTCAGATATTCCTTTATAGAAACACAACATGGCCTAACACATACACAATGGTTCCATACAATGTATATGCAGGCCAATGGTAGAAGTCAACACCTGATAAGAATGTTGTTCACCTAGAGATAAATGCAGATAAAAGTTGCATATTAATAGATATATGAGGAAAATATAGAAAAATCCACAGAGAACATCGGGTGAGCCCATGATTTGAGTTACTATGAACACCAGCATTTTTAATAGAAATTGGTTCAGCTAATGCATGACCTCAAGTATTAGAATACTGCAGTCAAAGGAATCAAGACAGCAAAACAATAGTTTCCCATCTGACCTAAATAATTTTTAAATCATCTACAACAATAGAATATTCAAATCATGTAAACAATGGTTCTCAACATTTTTGGCACCAGGGACCAGTTTCATGGAAGACAATTTTTCCACGAACCAGGGCAGGGCGGGACGATGGATTGGGAATGATTCAAGTGTATTATATTTATTGTGCAGTCAAGTCTCTCTGCTAATGATAATCTGTATCTGCAGCCATTCCCCAGCACTAGCATCACCACCTCAGCTCCATCTCAGATCATCAGGCATTAGATTCTCACAAGGAGCACGCAAGCTAGGTCCCCACATGTGCATTTTACAGTAGGGTTCGCTTTCCTGTGAACATCTAATGCCACTGCTGATCTGATAGGAGGCAGTGACTGTGCGGTAATGCCAGCAATGGGGAGCAGTTGTAAATACAGATAAAGCTTTGCTTGCTAGCCTGGTACTCACCTCCTGGTTCCTAACAGGCCACAGACCCACAAACCTGTACCAGTTTGCAGCCAAGGGTTTGGGGACCGACCGTAGCTGTATTACAAATTCCTGTAATTTAACACTTGAACACTGTATAATTTTAACTTCCAGACAATTAGACTCTTCACATTTATGCTAATTGATACTTATCCTATATCCTCTCATCCTATGCTTGTGTCCAGAAAACACAGACAAACACACACACATAAACACACACGCACACACACACACACACACACACACACACACACACACACTACATTTCCCAAGTCTCTGGATGTTGTTCTAGTTCTTTTTGAGGGAACTGACTTTAATACAGTGATCTGGACATGAAAGTAAGAAACATTGAATTGATATGAGACAATATATGTGATTACAAGCAGATGATCAGCAATATCACCTAATGAGTCAACCAGTCTAACTTTGCATTAAGTAACATAAGACTTGATTGTAGGGCTTCCTTCACAGATCCAGTATGAGCAAGTAATGATAAAAGTCTTAATATATTATGTAAATTATAATAGTATTTAACATTTTTAAATGAAATTAAAACACTTGGAAGCATATTTCTATTTTAACCATAAGGAATCAAACTCATACCTAAATTTTCACTTAGTTGTTATATACTTTAAATGATTTCCCAATACACTAACACCCAGAAGGAAAAAGAAAACTTACTATAATAAAAAAGGATGCACTTTGTTGAGCAATCAATAGGTAATTTTGTCCATTGACCCTTTCTCTTTTCTTTGCCTCCAGGTGCATGAAGAGAAACAGCTATATGCTAAAGGCAATGGTTTCAGATTTTTATATGTCAATGTAAATCCTTTAATTCAGGCCTATGTATTGGCTTTTGTGATATTATAACTAATGTACTTAGATATACATTTTTCTACATTTCCTAAGTCATAGGAGAATATAAATAAGTAAAACTTTAGGATTTCTTCAATTTTGTCAATTTTGGTTTAACAGACCCTCATTCTGAAGGTTTTGAAGACTGACCCCATCAGTGAATGATGGACACTGATATATTTTGATTTAAAAGATATGTGGAGATTCTGACAAATATTAGACATCTAGAGCACAGGCAATTTTTATTCTTGTAATTCAATGCATATACAGTGATATACAGTGTATAAAACACTTGATGCTATCTGCAATGACACTTTTCTTATGAGATATAACTTTATATAAACAACTCTGTGATGCCTTGAAGATACAGTGATGGAATTTTAGGGTGGACACCAGGCACCTATAATAGTAATACATGCCCTTTGAAAAAACAACCTAAAAACAAGCAAAAACAAGTAGAGCACTATGGTGGTTTTAGGAGGGCACTGCAGAGAATAGTGAAGGAAGAAGGAGCTGACAGAGCAGACAATCTGAGTCCCTTTCTCAATTTGGCCCAAGGCAGGCAGAGGAGAGAAATACAGAAAAAAAGGTTTTCTAAAATCACAAAATCATACATCATTAGGGAAAACTCTCTATATTCAAAGTAGTATAAAAATTAATTTAAAAATTATTATCTGGAATTGTTACATAATACAGGTTAAGAAAATTTAATTCTATGAGAAAAATCAAAAATTAATTCTTTTTTTAAGATTCAAAGTGAATAGAAATAGCTTACTGAATAAGAAACATAGAATTAATGCCTTTTAAACCTTGCTATTAACACAGGCTACTGAAGCCACAAAATAAGTCTAATTTGTGATGAATGAATTATGTGAAAATAATGTCTTTTCCAGAAAGTAATATTAAATTGTTGAATGCTCTTTATCTCAGTAGAATTGATTTACATTTAAATGAGCAATCCTCCAACTAAACATCCATACAGATTTTTTATTATTAATATAAAAGTATGGAGTACCTGTTTTACTACATATAGCAGTTACAGTGTACTCAGGTTAACAGTGGTAATGTTAAGCAATTAAATTAACACATGCTTTTAAAATTATTTTCTCTACCACTTAATAAGTAAAGTTAATTAAATATCCTTAAGGAAATAATATACTCTCCATTTCAAATTAAGCAATAGAAATTTTTTATTGTTTCTAGCATAAATATCCATATTGATAGGATAATTGTGTATGTGCTATTAAATAATGTAAACTAATCTTCAATTATCACCATAATTTATTAACATTAAAAATTTTTCTCCACTAGAGCCATACGTCAGAAATGTAGCAGGCTTGGTTCCAGACCATTGCAATAAAGTGACTATCATAATAAAGTTATACAAATTCTTTTAATTCTCTAATGCATATAAAAGTTATGTTTGCAATACACTGTAGTCTATTGAGTGTGCAATAGTAGTATGTCTAAAAAATGTACATACCTAAATTGCAAATGCATTATTGCTTAAAATTATGCAAATGACAATCTGAGACTTTAGTGAGTTGTAATCTTTTCTCTAAGTGGATGGTCTTGCCTCGATATTGATGGTTCTGACTAATCATGTTGGTGGTTGCTAAAGGTTGGGGTGGCTGTAGTAATTTCTGAATATAAGGCACCAGTGGAGTTTGCTGCATTGATTCTTCCTTTCACAAAAGATTTCCTTGTGGCATGCAATGCTGTTTGATAACTTCTCTCAAAATGGATTCAATCCTCTCAAATCCTAAAACTGCTTTATCAAGTAAGTTTTTGGAATATGCTAAATCATTCATTATTTTTAACACTATTCACAGCATCTTCACCAGGAGGAGATGTTACCTCAAGAAACCATCCATAAGAAGCATATTCTCATCCACCTGAGTTTTATAAGAATGCAGGAATTTGGTGACATCATTAAAATTCGCTTCTAATTCTAATTATTTTGATAGTGCCACACAATATCTGCAGTTACTTCCTCCACTGAACTCTTGAACCCCAAAGTCATCCATGAGGGTTGGGATAAACTTCTTCTAAACTTTCATTAAAGTTGATATTTTGACCTCCTCCAGTGAATTATGAATGTTCTCAATGCCATCTAGAGTGGTAAAACCTTTCCAGAAGGTTTTCAACTAACTTCCTCCAAATCCATCACAGGAATTGCTGTCTATGGCAGCTATAGTCTTACAAAATGTATTTCTTTAATAATAAGACATAAAAGTCAAAATTACTCTTTGATCCATGAGCTGCAGAAGAAATGTTGTGTTACAGGGATAAAAACAACACTAATCTCCTTGTACATCCCCATCGGAGCCCCTGGGCAGCAAAGTGCATTGTTAATGAGCAGTAATATTTTGAAAGTAATCATTTTTTTTCTGAGAAGTAGTTCTCAATGTTGGGCTCAAAATATTTAGCAAACATGCTGTCAACAGAAATGCTTTCACCCAAGCTTTGTTGTTCCATTTACCAGAGCACAGGCATTTGACTAGATTTAGCATTTGACAAAATTCAGCAACCTTTTATGATAAGAACACTTAACAAAATAGACAGGTATAGACAGGGCTTATCTAAAAATGATAAAAGTGATATACAACAAAACCACAGCCAACATCACACTGAATGGGGAAAATGGAAGCATTCCCACACAGAACTGTAACCAGACAAAGTTGCCCACTATCACCACTTCTATTCAACTTAATCCTGGAAGTCCTAGCCTAAGAATTCAGACAAGAAAAGGAAATCAAAGGTATCCAAATAGGGGCTGAAGAGGTCAAATTATTGCCCTTTGCTGATGATATAATCTTATATCTAGAAAACCTGAAAGAGTCTGCCAAGAAACTACTGGAACTGACAAATAAATTCAGCAAAGTCTCAGGTTACAAAATCAATGTACACAAGTCAGTATCATTCATATATGCCTGCAAGCCAAACTGACAACCAAATCAAGCTCAATACCTTTCACAATAGAAACAAATAAAATACAATGCCTAGATTAAGCATACTTCTTAAGGGTACTAGGATTTTCACAATTGTTAATGAGCATTTACTTCAATCTAAGGTTCCCAGCTTCATTAACCTCTAGCAAGAGAGTCAGCCTGTCCTTGGAAACCTTGAAGCCAGAAATTGATTTCTCTTTAGCTATGAAATTCCTAGATGATATCTTCTTCCAATAGAAGGCTGTTTTGTCTACATTTATCAATGACCTTAGCTAGATATTCTGGATAACTTGCTGTAGCTTCTACACCAGCATTTGTGCTTCTCCTTGCACTTTTATGTTATAGAGATGGTTTCTTTTCTTAACCTCATGAACAATCTCTGCTAGCTTCAAACTTTTCTTCTGTAGCTTCTTCACTTCTCTCAGACTTCATAGAATTGAAGGGAATGAGGGCCTGGCTCTAAATCATGCTTTGGCTTAAGGAAGTGTTCTGGCTGATTTTCTATCAAGATCACCAAAACTTTCTCCATATCAGCAATAACACTGTTTCACTTTCTTGTCATTTTTGTATTCACTGGAGAAGACATTTAAATTTCCTTCAAGAACTTTTCCTTTGCATTTGCAACCTGGCTAATTGTTTGGTATGAGATATCTAGCTTTTGGCCTATGTCAGCTTTTGACCTGTCTTGCTCACTAAGCTTAATCATACCTAGAATTTGTTTTAAGTGAGAGATGTACTATTTTCCACTCACTTAAGCACTCAGGGACCACTGTAGGCTTAGTAATTGGCCTAATTTCAATATTGTTGTGTCTCAGAGAATAGGAAGGCCAGAGGAGATGGAGAGAGATGAAGTACCAGTCAGTGGATCTATCGGAACACAAAAAACATTTATCAAATAAATTCACTGTCTTAAATGAGCACAGTTTGTGGCACACCAAAACAATTAGTAACATCAGATATCACTGTTCACACATCACCATAACAGATATAATAATAATAACAACAACAAAAATGTTTGAAATATTGTGTGAAGTACCAAAGTCTGATAAAGACAAAAAAGTAAGCACTTGCTGTTTCAAAAATGGGAGTAACAGACTTGTTTAATGTAGGGTGTCTGCAAACCATCAATTTGTTAAAATGATGGTTAAAATTTGTTAATATTTTCCAAGTGCAGAAAACTAAAGTTTGATAAAATAAGTTATGTCTATATGTGTTAAACTTTAAAAACTATTCAGTACAAATTTGTAAGATTGTAGAAAATGTAAGGACTGAATATATATATTTGTTAGACTATAAATCTTAGTAAAATGCTTGAAATCATTTCAAATTAATAGAAAATAAAAATAACGTTTAATTCTAAGTGCTACAGTATGTTTATGATCATATAAAGCACCACAAAAAAATATAATTCTAATATAATTATATTATGATGGCATTGTGTGTGTTTTTGTCTTTTTTTTAATGTCAAACTATTAAGACAGTACGAAAGTTTTAGGTTACCTGGATTGCTTTATGATGCGTTAGCCTGGCTGTAGGTGTGCCCATCACCCAATAAAGACAGAGAAAATCATGACAGCAGCAAGATAGTAACTACTACTTACATACAATGGAACCAAAATAAGGTTAAAAACTAACTTATTATCAGAAACTCTGAAGAATTTCTTCAGATTTCGGAATATTCTTAAATCTAGTATCTTAAACAGATGTTTTAAGTCAGTCAAGAGAGAAGAAAATAATGGAATATATTTTTGGTGACCTTATTAGTCAGAGTTCCCCAGAAAAACAGAACCAGTATTATATAGATAGTTGAAGATGATAAAAATAGATGGCTGGATAGATAGATTAGATAGATAGATAGATAGATAGATAGATAGATAGATAGATAGATAGATAGATAGATAGATAGATAGATAGATGGATAGAGGTAGATTCATTTTGGGAAATTGGTTCATGTGATTGTGCAGGCCTGACAAGTGCAAAATCTGAAGCAGAAGGCCAATCTTCTAGAGACTCAGGAAAGAGTTGCCCTTTAAGTCCAAGGGTAGTTTTCTGGAAAACCAGGCAGAGCTAATGTTGCAGATGATAAGTGTAGGCAGGTGCTGGAGAATTCTTTCCTGTTTGGGGAGTTTAGCGTTTTGTTCTATTTAAGCCTTCAATTGTTTGGATGAAGTCCACTCACATTTACGAAGGGCAATCTGCTTTACTCAATGTCCACCAATTTAAGTGTAAATTTCATCCAAAAACACCCTCACAAAAACATACAGAAAATGTTTGACCAATTTTCTGGGCACTATGGCCCAGCCAAGTTGGTCCATCACGATGGCCAGTAAAGAGTAACTTTATTGACAGTTCAGAAACAAAGGGAAAAACATCTGTAGATTATCAAATAGCATTGCCAGTCTTCTAAGTGACAGTCCAATATCACCTACTGATCATTTATTTCATTTAAAAATACTCTTAGAATACTTTTATTTAAAAATTTATATGTGTATTTTAAAGGAAGGAAGTAAAATTAGATATTCAGCTTTGTGTAATTTGAAGATCACTGCATTATAACAAATCATATGATTTAAAACATTCTCTCAGTTAAATCAGTACTGTTGACCTTTGCTTTTTCTATTATTTTTCAGTGTTAATTTTTTGTAGTGCATTCTCTTTCTTAGAAATACTTGAAAGTGCACTAATTAATTACTATTTTCCATTCTAGTTCACAATGAGCTTTTTCTTTCTTTTCATAACCTCATGCTAATTTTCCACTTCAGTGAATGTAAGACAAAACAAAATGAATCTATTTCCAATAGATAAAAATTAACCCGATATTTCTTTTGCTACTAAAAGACATACTCTCTTAAAGTCTTAACTATTATAAATTTAAATTAATTTTCTGCCTATAACAAAGGTTATCAGTCTTCTATCATTCCCATTTATTTTAGGCCACCCACTCCATCATTTCAATGATTGTACTTTTTTACATAGTCCAAGGTTAGGAAATGCTATGTTCACAGTTTGACAATGACAAGATAAAGATGATGGCTTGCAAGGCCAGACTACTGTCACCAAAGATCAATTTCCTGGTCAATTTCCTGGTGTGGTCACCATTGTCAGTCTGCCTCCTTCCCTTTGTGTGGTCATCATTCATCAGACTATACCTTCTACTGCTGATTATGTTACAGATTCCAAATCTTAATACTATCCAGATACAAAAAGTTGTATTTGTCCTCACACACAGTCAAGAAACGTAAAATAGTGCCAATTTTAAATATTCAGGAAAAATATATAGCTTTCTGATTATTAGATAGCTCATGCTTGATATTAAGTACATCTACTTCATAAGATCAACAGAATTATGGAGCAAAAAGTTTTCTTCACAATTCTTGATTTGTAAACAGAAACAGCAAGTGCTGAAAGATGATTCATACAAATCTAGTTAAACTTGCTCAGCCATTCTTACTTGAGCAAGTAAAATAGGGGGTTGTCAGAACATGTGCCTACTATTTAACGGATTCAGAGTCTCTTCCCTGAATAGACTTAGATGTCAGTGCTACACCTTTGTTCTTTGGTTTCCCTTTTGGAGATTCGTTTCTTTTGGCTATCATAATATACCACAGATTGGGCGGCTTAAGCAAAAGAAATTATCTCACAATTCTGGAGGCTAGAAGTCAAGACCAAAGTGTCAACAGGGTTAATTTCTTCTGAAGCCTGTCTTGAATTTTACATAGCTGTCTTCTCCCTGTGTCTTCACATGTTCTTCCTTCTGTGCGTGTCTGTGTCCTAATCTCTTCTTGTAAGAATACTAGTCATATTTGATTAGAAAGTCCTTAATATGACCTCTTTTTAACTTAAAACCCCTCTAAGGGTCCTATCTCCAAACCTACTCACATTCTGAGATACTGAGGGGCATTAAGCCTACAACATAAGAATTTGAGGGGTACACACAATTCATTACAGAGGCTCTAGCAGATCATCTCTGTTTTTTACAAGTAGTCCCTCAAACTGGGTTTCATACAATTGTTAAGCAAGAATTTTTTTCAGAATGAGCAAAATATAAATCTGTATAACAAAATCCAAATGGTAATTAAAATATCACACTCCTATAAAATTGATAATTATAGTATTGACCAAAGACATTATCAGCAATAAGATTGAATGCTTTAGAAAAGCAGTTTGTAGTGTCATTTACAACTAGTGATTTTTACAATGTTAGAGTCAAATTCATTGATAATAATTATCAGATTTTGATGTTTATCTATAGATGAAAAAGTAATTTATACATGAATACCTATTTAATAAGTGATGTGATGACTCACTGTGTGTGTGGTTGTTTTTTTTTTCACTTTTTAACATTAATATATTATGATGATAAAATACAGGGCCAATGTAGGAAATATGGAGCATAGTCAGCAAATTGAGCACAGTTGAAGATGTGGTCAGAGGTGTAAGAAATAGGTGTAGGTGGTGACAAGTCCTGCAGGGACATGCAAGGAATTTGACTTTTACTCTATAATGGAAACATCACAGCAGGATTTACAACATAATAGTGACTGCAGAGTATTTTTTTTATAAAAAAATAAAAATAAAAATTACTAACACTTTCAAATGTTCACTGATTTGGGTAATAACATTTACTAAATTAAGCAGGTATATAAATTAGATTAATAAAATTATATACACATGTGTATTTATAAAGTATTTTCTGTAAAACAATCCAAATCTAAATATTCATGATATTAATAAATATTAATATCATTAGTAGGCCTAGATTCATAGATAGGCTAGTCACAGAAACATCTTAGGTAATCATATAAAATTTACATATCCAGAAATTACAGAAGGAATTCAGTGGAGTCAAAATGCCGAGCAGAAGTCCAAAAATACTATCAAAGACTAGTACAAACTCTGGGAACTGTTAATGTTCCCCTGTTTTGCACAAGATATGTTGAAGTCCTAAACCCCAGTATGTGAGAATGTGACCTTATTTGGAAATGGGGTCATTAGAGATGAAATTATAATAGCTAAGATAAAGTTATACTGGGGTAAGATGGATACCTAATCCAATATGACTAGTGCTTTTATATAAAAGATCATATGGCTATGTGAAGACAGAAACACACAGGAGAATACTATGTAACCACAAAGATAGAGGTGGAGTTATGAATTTGCAAGCCAAGGAATGGCAAATATTGCCAGAAAAATCACCACATCTTAGATAAAAGCAAGGAAGGATTCTCCTACAGGTTTCTGAGGGAGGCCAGTACTGCCAATACCTTGATTCACACTTCCAGTCCCAACTCCAGGCCCAACTTTAACTTCTGAAGGCAAAACTGGGCTAGAAAATATGTAGGGTTACCTGGTATGGTACTGCTACATGGATGAAGGGGACAAAAAACACACAGAAGAATAGGGAAATTCCAGAAGAAGATGTACATATATGTGGAAATTTAAAATACGGTAAAAGACATCTCAAAATTGAGACATCTCAATTGGATTTTGCAATAACCAAAATGTAGACAACTAATTCAATAGAAATATTGCCAATAGAAATATTGCCAATAGAAATATTGACAACTTTCATTTTCTTCTTTCTAGAATAGAAAGTTCTTAGACTAAACAAAAAATGCAAAGCCTTTCATTGTGTCTACTCCTTGTACGTATTTAATTTTGTGATATCTATAAGTATTAAATAAAAATTATAAGTACAATTTATAATTTATACTGGCTAATGAATATCTCTGTCTCAAATTCAGACTCAATTATTTTATAATAATATCTGTATCTATATCTCTCTCTATAGAGAGAGAGTTTGGATTGTCATATGTCCCTTCAATTGCATTCACCTGGGACAGGAACTGGGAAGCTTGGATCAAACAAGCAGAACTTGAGAAATATAGAGAAAGCATGCTTTTCCATAGAAAGGGAGCAAAACTTAGTCATTTTCTATGAAAAATTTCTCAGAAAAGAAGATTAAAAATGTCATGTCCTGGATTAAAACTGGTACATATTTACCACTCTTACCATCACGATGTGAGGTTCATTTCCTTTTCACCTGAATATAGACTGGTCTTGTGATTGCCTCACTACTGGAGCATGGTTATCACAGTAAGCCAATTTGTTCAGGGTACTGGTAGTCCCTGATTCCTCTGTCTTGGCATATGTGCTCCAGGAAAAGCCAGCTTCAATGCAGGAGATTTAGATGCACTGAGACTAGCATGCTATGAGGAAATCCAAGCTAGCCACATGGAAAAGGCCACATGACAGGGCCATGAGAAGGGCTATATGGAGGGGAAAAAGTGGGCAGAGAGAGAAAGAAAGTGAGAGAGAAAGAAATCTTTAAATCCCAGATGTTCTAGGTATACAATCTGAGTGTGTGTGTCTATGCATACACATACAGAACAAATCTTACCTATCCAACTCAGTCGAGCTTACAAATAACTCTGGTCCCATCTTACCACTTATCTGTGACCACATGAGAGACCATAAGCACGATGCATCCCTCTGAGCCAATTAACCATCAGACACATTGAAGATAATGGCAAATTGTTGTTTTGAGAGGTTGTTTGCTACGTAAGCTCAGGAAGTGGTTTGTTAAATAGCAATACTTAATTAGAAAATAGAAAATGGATTTATGAGAGTGGAGTAGTAGAATATTTTTTAAAAAATATCATGAAACATGAGGTATTGGCTTGAGAATGGGCAGCAGACAGATGTTTGAAGGGCCTTAAAGACAGTTAATGCTGAAATGGCATATATGTATTTGTTATGATTTAAATGGATCTCATTTAAATGACAATGTCTGGGGACCAAAAACTGAAGTTGATTTCATAATGGGATGAAATTTTGGGAATTTTAGGACTGGTGAATTTATTTTGCATTTGTTGTTCTTCAATACCTGTTTTTTTCACTTAATTATAATGATATTTGAATGCTGGAAATATAACTAATTATAGACTACATTTTCCAGCTTCTCTTGTATCATGTGATAAAAGCTGGAGTGGCACATGCCCCATCTGAGTCCTGGCCATAACATATGAATGCTCTTTTTTATTTTGTTTTCGTTTTGTGCATATATATGGATATGGGAATGGATATAGAAGATAGTGTCCACACAACTTGGCAAAGAGATGAAAAACTCGGAACTCTAAAGGTCTTTGTGAATTTAAGCTGACCAACCAAACAGAGCCCTAATATTCAGACTACAAAGTGAGAGGAAAACAAAACAAAATAAAACAAAACAAAACTTCCACCTTATTTGAGCCATTATGTTTCATAATCAGTATTTTTTAGTTAAGGTAAAAGCTAAGTAAGATAAAAACATGGTAGTTAAGATAAAACCTAAGTTTACTCTAAATACTATGTCAACTAAAGAAAATAACAAAATCAGGCTTTTAAAGAATTAAAGTTAGTTTTATTCAGAAGTCTTACTGAAACTATAGACTGACACCTATAGCTCAGGATCAACAGCTCTTTAGAGAGTTTCTATGGGACTGCTCCGGCGCAGTATTTCAGCCTACTTCTTACAGGTGGTGGAAGTTCAGTACATGCAAAATCAAATCAAATATGCTCAGAAGTTACATCAGAGCAAAATCACATCAATATTGGGTTTAAGAGTACATTTGGTTATAGATTACAGAAGCATGATCACTAACCCCATCAGATATTATCTTACGTGTAAAAAGGGCAAGGAGTGGGGTCATTTATTTTTAAAGGAATATAGTGACTCAGGCAAGAGACATGGGAGGTTGGGTGCTTTTTTCTTCAAAGCATTCTCCAGAGAGCTGCATGCTGTCACAGAGTCAAGGGCTTTGTGAAATTTTGCTGGAAAATAGAATTGAGCAAACCCAGCTTTTTATGTTTGCTACTTTGTCTTACAACTATAAACCTGGAGGAAGATTCATCCTATTACTTCTGGAGGAAAAAAATGATGACTGCAGAAATCTTGCATTATAGTCTGGGCTAGCTAGTAACCAAAAACAATGAGATGAAGTTACATAAAGAACAATATAGTCATTCCTCCAGATGTGGTGATTGTGATTGTATTAGTTAGGTATTGCTGTATAAGAAATTATCCTAAAATGTACGGATGCTGATAATAAATTGGTAAGGACTGCACAGACAGAAATGTATTTTGATCTGTTAAAAGTGCCAAAACATGTCTTGAGTTTTTTACCTTGTTCTGACAAAAATATAAAAATACATGAACCATTTAACAAATTTCCTTGCTATGTCTATCTTGGACTGGAGCTACTAGGCCACTTAGAGATATTCTAGCAAGATAACACAGAAATTATTGGTCACTGAAACACCCAGAGAGGAGAAAGAAGCACAAAGATTATAGGATTATTTAAACTTTAAATAAATAATTTCTAACACCTAGGCCAATGATTAGCACTGAAATACCAATGTAAAAGATAAAAAGTGTTACTCTTTAAAGTGGACAGTTTAGCTGTGGACACTGGAGGAATCTTGAAACATCTAGAACAAGCATCTCTTGTGCATCTTACGGAGCCCAAGGATCATATAATATTTGAAGTATTGACTACAAAGTCACATGTAGACTGAAGCCCCAGGGAAGCAAAAAGAAGCAGTATAGCAACAGCAGTTAGGATATTTGACCTGACAGTTGCTTGATGACACCATTCACTACTTTATTTCGAAAAGACAATTAAGCTGTTATTTAATATAGGCAGAGCTGTACTTACTGCCGGGGACATTAAATAACACTAAGATGACAAATCCAATAATATCTTGGGTGATTCTAGACAGATATTTTAAAAATGATAAGGTGCTTAAAATTGTTGTGTTTCAATAATACGTGAAATGGATTTGATATTAACTGGATGGGTCTCTGAATTTTGCAGAATGTTTTTGAGCCTAATTTACCTACGGCAATGGTTAACTGAGAAAAATTAAGCTTGCAAGCGTGAAACCATCTGTTCAGCCGCAAAAAAACTCACGCAGAAGAAAACTTTGGCAATCCAGGCCAAGAAGCTGGAATTGAAAAAACGTGGCTCTCTGTACTTATCCAATTCACATATTTTGATCCTAAAAGTGAGCCAGGAAAAATAGACTATTAAATGGAATCTTATTTGGGTATAGGCAACATCGTGGACTTTTGATGTTAATATTGACACACCAGTCCCATCTATAAGAGGGAATTGCTGAAAACTGGAACAAAACCGTTGATCTTTTACTGCAGCGTATGGAGGTGGCAATTATTTGCTGCAATGAGATGAGCAGATACAAGTGCACACATTGTGCTAAAGGTTCAATGGGAATAGAATCCCCTACCTAAATCTAAAGCTATTCAAAGTGCTCAGAATTATCTGGCATGTTGTTAGCACTGACACATTTGCCTGTAATCTATGGAAATATTCAGAGAACATCAGGAAGTTTGAGATGTATTTTGACTAGTATTGATATTTCAACTGATTTGAATCTTCCATGTAACTGAATCTCCATTAGCCTTCTCTTGCTGCATAGTAAACTGTCACAAACTTTGAGGATTAAAACAATAACAAATTATTTTGTCTTAATTTCCATGGACCAGGAGTCTGGCATATTTTGGTTGGGTCTTTGATTCAGGTATTGACCAGCTATGTTCTCATCTGGAAGCTGGACTAGGGAAAGCTCCTTCAGGTTGTTGGCAGAATTCATTTCCTTGCAGTTGTAGGACTTAAGTCCCTGTTGTTTTGTGAGCTGTGGGCCTAGGACTTCTCTTCGTTCTACTACTCTCAAGTGAGTTCCTTGCTATAGCAGCCCCTTCATCTCAGCAGTAGAGAATCTCTCTCACATAGAATCCACCTCAAGCTCTCTGACTTCTTCTGCAAGGAGCAGGGGGAAAACTCCCTACTTTAAAGAGTTTGTGTGATTAAATCAGGCACACTCATATAATCTTTTCTAAAAATCATCTGTGCTACATAACCTAATCATATCAGTAAAACTTATATTCACCGCCCACAGGATGAGTACACTAGGGACAGGGAACCTTGGGGAGCACCTTCAAATAGTGCCTACCACAGAATCTATGGCAAAGAGACCCATATAAACTACAATCCCAAATTGTCTAGCAAAAGAGACAACTGGCTTACATTTCAACAGGCCAGGCAACATGTTCAACAGCACAAAGAATACAAAAGCAGCGCAAGAAAATAATATTAACATTTTATGTTTATGTCACTCAAAAGAAATTAAGTTTGTATTTTATGTTATATCACCCAAACAGGAATAATAGGGCATATAGATGGAATGGGAAACTGAAACAAATGCAACACAAAATAGTATATGTGAAGCTGCAATGGGGAGCAGGAGGGCTTTCCTGGGTAAAAGAATGTGATGTGATCAATCTAAATTTATAGATTTACAAGGGAGAATTGCTTTTTGAATGTTTCCCAGAGGATATAACTGAAGTGACTAGAGTGGGAATGGATTATATAACTGATAGCAAAATACACAAAAAATACTTTTTAGTAAAACATTTTATTTGAGTTATGATTATCTTATCACTAATAATTAGACTGTATCTCCCAAGGCAGGCACCAGGGACTCCCAGACAACTGCGACTATCATCTGAAAGTGATTCATTGCTCCATGGTCCACTGGCATCAAGAGTCTAAAGTGACCAGATAAAAGTATACAGACTGAAACAAATTACAGCTGAATCTTCATTCCTCCTTAGTCCTGTCTGCTACCACTCTCTTTATTTCCAGGGACTCCAGAGAACTGCTATTTAGTCTGAACATTTGCCATTCTACCAGACACCAGCTCCAAATCCTCTTCCATCTCCCCTTCTTTTTGGGAGGAACTATAAATATGAAGCCATTTGTCCCTCATTTACCATGGGAAAACTAATAAATTCATGCCAGTTTATTATGCATTAAAAATAAACTCATTATAAAAAATACCTCCCTTCATTTCTCTTTCAACCCCATGTGAAAGCCCTCTTTGTTTCTTTTTACTATCAGATTTCCTAAGAAAGTTGCCCTCATATGGTTCTTTAGGTACTAAATAAGTAATATATTGAACCATGTCAAATTTCCTAACATATAGTGAGAGAATAAGGAATATAAGTAATATTAACACTAATACATAATGTATACAGAATTAGATTTTAGGGATTGGAATAAAGAATAAAACCCATTACTGTCTGTAGGTTGGAGAAGATTATTTTACATCTCGGAGATATGAATAGCTCTTCAGGGATCTTTCTTGCTGGTTCCCCTGTAACACTTTTCTCTGGGTGAGGTTGGGAAATGTTGGTCCCAGTGAGAAAAGAAAGGTTGCTTCTTGGTCCCAGATACTTTTTGTGGCATCATCCTCCTTGCTGGTTTGGCCTGGAGAAGCTCCTGCCCCCTCCACTGCAGGAAAAAGTGAAAGCTCCAGAAGCATGAGATAAAATACACAAACCAAAGTAGCAATGCAAAGTTCTGAAAATTAGATTGTCAAAGGGACCATAGCCCACAAAAATGGGTTGGGATCTGTGTAATAAACAGATTAAAATTTAAAAAAAAATAAAAAAAATAAAAGGAGAAGAGGAATAGGATCCAGAGTCTCTGAACATAATAGCCAAAATGTCTAGAATAACATTGAAAATCAAGAAAATTACAATTTGAGATAGAAAACACAATCAAATGAATCCATCACTGAAATAATCTGCCAAGAGTCTTAAAGCAGTCATCAGAAAATTTTTAACAATCACAAAAACATTTTTTGAAGCAAACCAAAGAGAAAATTTTAGCAACATATATAAATTATAAATGAACCAAATTGAAATTATACAACTGAAAAGTATAACAGAATTTTTAAAAATATGTTATATGGGTTATTATCAGAGTAAAGATGACAGAAAATAAGCTCAATGAATTTTTAGACAGAACATAAGAATTTACTCAATCTGAACAACAGAGAAAAAAATAAATGCTGAAAAAAGAAAAAAAGAGGAACAGAGCCTTAGAGACCTATGCGACAAGAGCAAATTTTCCAACATTTGTACCATAAGAGTTCCATAAGAAAAGATGGAAGTATGTCAAGAAAAAGGCAGACAAAGAAAATAATGGCTGAAAATGTCCCAATTTGGTGAAAGACACAAATTGATGTATACAACAAAAACATCTGAAATAAAATAAAATAAAATAAATACACACCCAAGAAATATCATAATTAAACTTGTGAAAATAAAGACAACAAATTTTTGAAAGCAGCCATCAAAAAATGACACTTCACTTTAGAGGAACATCAATTCCAATGACAGTGAATTTCTCATCTAAAACCAGAAGGAAGTGGCATATATCTTTTTTCAGTGCTGTGAGAAGAGCACTATCCACTGTGGATTCTATAACTGGTGAAACTGTCCTTCAGAAATGACAGGGAAATAATGGCATTCCTAGACAAAAGGAAAGCTAAAAGAATTTGTCACTATCATACTTATCCTTAAAGAATGGCTAAATGGAATTCTTACAACAGATAGAAAATGTTAAAAGATGGAATCTTGGAGCATCAAATAAGAAAGAACAATTTAAAGTGCTGAAGTACTTATGGCTAAGTACAATAGACTATCATCCTCCTCATAGTTTTTTTTTTTTTAAATGTAATATGTGATGACTGAAAAACAATTATAACACAATCCAGTTAAATAATTAAGAAATAATATTTAATTGTTGGGAGGGTAAATACACCTAACAAAGTAAGATTTCCACACTCCACTCAAAGTGATAAAGTGCTGATACCAGTTGACTGTGATGAATGGCATATATATATATATATATATATATATATATATATATATATATACTGTAATATAAAGAGCAACCATTAAGCAAACTATATGCTATCAAGATAGAATCCCTCCAAATGTTTTAATAGTCCACAAGAGGGCAAGAAAAGAGGTACTGTTATTCATAATAACCAAAAACTGAAAACAACCAGGTACCCTTCAAGGTATAAATTTCAAAAATTGTAGCGCATTTATATTAGGAATACTCTCCAGTAATAAGAAAGTACAAATGATATGTGCATCTTAATAAATGAATTTCCAGGGAATTATGCTGAGTTAAAAAATCAATACAAAAAAGGTATTATAAAATTCCATTTATGTAACATTATCAAAATGATACAATTTTAGAAATGGAGAACAGACTGATGCTTGCCATGGGATAGAAGTCAGTGGAGAGAAGTGGACGTGTCTATGAAACAGCCACAGGAGGGATCTTGTGGTAATAGAATTGTTCCGTGTTTTGACTGTATCAGCGTCAGTATCCTCGTTGTAACATTGTATTATAGTTTTGCAAGATGGTACCATTGGGAAAAAACTGGGTAAATGATATACAGGCAATCTTTATTATTTCTTACAACTGAATGTTTTATGATAATTGATGGAGAGCTATATATGATTTACCTCCACTTCCCATATTTTCAGGAGTTGTTTTGCTATACATTTCTGTTTTTACTTTATATCTTAACTCTGCCAACTGAACATCCTCAACATCCTCCATGTGTGAAATGAAGATTATTCTGAATCTGCGCCTGAAATGGCAAAAGCTATTGATTTTTTAGACAGCTTAAAGATACCATACCAAATCCCTGTGGAAAAGATGCCTGGAGACCTAAGTGTAATTTTCATAAATCTAAACATTTGTTGAATTGAGGTGATTCTGTGAATTAAACATGAAGTCTGACTTTCCTCACCTCTCAAGTGAAAATGTTATTTTCAAAGAGAAAACTCTATCTAGATGAAAAATATAGATGTGGAGGCCCAGAAAAGACACAGAAAAAAAGTGCCAAAGTTATAATTGTCTCACATAGTCTATAATGTTTTAACTAAAACTGTTTCATGATTAAATATACAAAGTAAGAATGTGTGAATTATTGTAAAAATATGGCTTTAATTTTTTCTACTTTAAAATTGTAATTAATTCAATAATCTGCATGATCACTGACCTCCCTCCCAAACTTCTTCATGCTACATCTTTGTTTTGTTTTTTTTAACAAGCACTTAGGAACATTTATTGGATCTTCTTTGTAAATAAATAGGTATTATATTAAACAAACTGCCCTGCTTATCCTGTTTATAATTTCAAATAATTTTTAGAGCAATTTTAGGTTTGCCTCAAAACTGAGAGGGAGGTACAGAGTTCCCATATCGCCCTGTCCCCCCACACACACAGCCTCCACCACTATCAACATCCCCCCGAGTGGTGCTACATGATTGTATAGAAGATAATTTTCCATTTTTTTAATATCAAAACTTGAAGAAATAAGGTAGATTTCAACTTCCATATTAGAACATGTACCATATATCTACTGATATGTTAAGTAGCCAAAAATAAATACAAAGGTAATTGTTCTTATCAAATGTAAATTATATGTGGGGCAATAATTAGTAAGGTTTGATAAGCAGATCATCCACTCCCATAATACTTTCTCTATTCCAATTGACTCTCTAGTGATTTCAGCCATTTTGATATTTCATAACTTTGGAGGAATCTTGAATGCTACTTTCATGTAATTACTGATTCATTGATGCCATTATTCGTTAAATAAATGTGTATTTCTCACCTGCAGTGTTCAGGTGTTCACAGTGTTCAGCACTGTTATGTTATACCAATGAGACAAAAATGAATCAGGCATGGACTTGATCCCTAAGGAAAAGAACATCAGATGCTCATTAAAATGTCTGCAAATCTAGATAAGATGCATTGTATATATATGAAAATCTTGCTGGAATTTAGAGCGAAGAATTACATCTAATGGAAGGATTGAGGAATGATTAGAAGAGAATCAGATTAACTTATTTTTAAAATAGCATTTAATGTGAATATCACCCCCCAAAATTCCTTCATAGGCTACTATTTTTCCTAAGCAATTACTAGGTTTGAAAGAAATCTTGGTAAGAACATTCACATGAAAATTCCCTCTACTGGATTCTCTAATAGATAAACCTAAAGGCAAGTGGCCTCAAATATTTAACTTGTATAAGAATATATACATCTTTGCAAGCACGGATACACATGTATTAACCTAATGTAGCTCAAATGTACAATCAGAAATATAGTTACTGTACAACTTATAAATACAAGTTACATGAAAGTGAACAAATAACCACAACTGGATAATAACTAAACAAAGAAACATTCCTGAAGATGGCAAAGTATCCTGCAGAAAGTCTCATTATACACTGTGTCAGAATCCATGGTAATTATACATTAGCTTTTGATAGTTTAGGGAGGACATGTCTACATTTTCTCTGCATCTTGTTAAAAGACAGCAAATTATATAAAATGTTAGCCCTAATTAAAGAAACTCTATGACATATAATACTTTTTATTATTTTTAGAGTAGTTAAAAATTATATTATACTTGTACTATAAATGCAAGCACTCTTTAGCAAAATGCAGCTCAATTCCATTTTTCTGAATTTTACTTTAAAAATTTTAGGTATGCTTATGCAAAAATAGGGAAATGTTTTTACTTTACTATTTAAAAATTATAATGCAATATACATTATTCCAAATTGACAGCTCTTGCCCCATGACTACCTTGCTAAATTGGTTTGAAATGAAAAGGTAAAAGAAATTTAACGGGCCTTTTCTTTTTCAGAAATTTAAAGAGATGCAGCTGTTTCAGCTAGAGAAAATGATTATAAATTATTAGTGTCAATCAACGACGTGATTTCCATTTCATGATTAAATCTATACAAAAGATCTTCAAACACACAGTTCAGCTGCCACCAAATGACAAATCAATCAGCAAAGACAATACAAGTGAGTGATTAGGCTTCAGGAAAAAGATAATAGTATGTGGGTGGCATTTTTCTCCTCATTCAAAGCCCTATTATTAATTAGAAAATGGGAGTGACCATTTATTGAATCTACTTTTATTTAAACATTAAAAGGTTTCAGTATGAGTTCTAAATCCTACAACATTGAAACAACAAAGAAAAAGGCTTCAATGGCGTTTAAATATGTTTGCTTAAGGAAAAAAAAATATAGGTTTACTCAAATGCATTCAAAAAATGTGGGTGGGTAGCAATTGCTTTGAAGAAAAAAAAAACCTACAGATCACTTAATTAAACAACAAAAATGTCAAGCTTTTTCTTATGTTTTCAAGATTGATTTACACTTTTATCAAGTTGGTTGTCATGTCCAATAGAGTTTAGTTTCCATCACTGAAGTCAAAAGACTTCAGGCAACAAGACATGAAATTTGAAAAATGCTGGCAACATTGAATTCATAGCTCCAAGAAAAAATTTGACTGTAGGGAATTAGGAATGTATTGTTTTCAACTTTATCAGTAAATTTTAAGCCATTACCTTTCTGACGTATTTAAGTTTAAAAGCATTTAAGCTTAAAAAAGACATGAATATGTGTTATGGCAAAAAAAATCAACTAATTTTAGTGTAGAAGATTTTATATCTATTACCTATATGCCAACCATATAATCTCTAGATTTAGTATTATATTTTAAAATTGAATAAGTATTTTGGTGTAACATTGGTAATATATCGATATTCAAAACTAAAAAAGTAATTTTCAAATTAATAATTTCCCTTCAAATTCATGACTATGAAGTACAGTTGCTTTTTCAAAAGGTGCACAAGTTGTGATTTTATTCATCTAATGTATTGACAGATCTTAAACTTAATACACTTGTCCCTCGATATCTGTGGGGGATTGTTTCCAGGAATCTCCTCAGATAACAAAATCTAAGGACGCTCAAGTCCTCATATGAAATGATGTAATATTTCATGTAACATACACACATTCTTTCCTGTACTTCAAATCATCCCTAGATTACTTCTAATACCCAATACAATGTAAATACTATGGTACTAGTTGTTACACTGTATTTTTTTATTTGTATTTTGTATTGATTCATTGTTATTTTTAAATTTTTTTCAATTATTTTCAATTCATGCTAATTGCATCCAGAACCCATGGATGCAGAGGGATGACTATATTTATAAAATTACTTTTTGGCATAGATATGAAATAAAAATAATGTTACTATTAGTAGGAGAACTAAGTCTCTATAATAGCAATACTTTTATAAATGAGACACCTGAGGTAAAAGAATTTATATAATCTTATAAAAGTCACATGGCTAACTAGTGACTAGTCTAAGTTTTTCAAATTATCCACACATCTATTTTTAACATTTAAGTCTTTCATGTCATAATAATTTCTCTAGAAATTTCAGAAAATAAGTGATACCTGGGAATAAATGAAAAAATACAATGGTATTTTTCCCGAGATATAGAAAATCCCAGCAACACCCTCATAATATTCTGCACTTACATCCCCACCAACCATTTTTTAATTGTTCTGCAGGATGATCAATGTCAGACCAAGCCAATTCATCCACCATTAACCTATGTAACTCTGTTTGCTATAGTTTCCTGCTTTGAATATGAGAGGAAAAGCATTCTGAAATACCACCTGTTTACCGTCTTTCAGTGTCATTATTTTGATACTTCTCTGAAATGCTTTTAAGTTTTTCCCCGGACAAATCACCAGGAAATAACATTAATAAACTTCCAGGCTTTATATGCCCAGAATACAAATACATCTTGAATGTTTATGTGTGCATAAGCATGTGAGTTCGTGCACATAAGTTTGAAAAAAGTGGTTGTGTTTTTACCTCAGAATGACTACCCTACAAATCAATATTTTTATTTTACTTTATACAATTTTATTTCAATAATTTATTTAAAACTCCAAACAACTTATTATTTATTTTCATATAAAATTTACTCACCATTAACTCTACCAAGAACACACCAGAGTGCATATTTCATGTGAAGACAGATACTAACTTGCAGAATTTTCAGTTCTTCCACTCTCAACCTATCCTAGTAATGGACACAGAAAAGGGCACATATTGACCTATTCTTTAATTACTTACTAGCTGTGAAAGAAAGCTCCTAGCAAAATACTTTTACCCTGCACACATGCCTTTGAATTACATGTCTGGAAATATGACTCTGTCAAATTTTGTATGCACCATGCATTATACAAAAAAAAAAATTCCCACTGTTTTGTTTCACAAAATAAAACAATAATTACAAGCAGATCATTTGGGATCCAAAATTGGGTTACTTTGGTAGCTTGGATTATTTTGTAATATGTCTTTCCCTTTTTTATAAGAAAATTATATTCATCATCTCAACTATGTCAGGCTACATTATGGAATGTGATCTATGATATACCATGTCTGAGCAAAAATTTTTAAGTCCATTGATTAGTTCCTATAAGTTCTCTTTTCTCTGAATGCACGTAATGCAGTCAGATAAGCAATGCATACAAAGCCTCAAATAGGGGCTATCCTTTAACCTCAGCCTCCAAATTTTTATGAAGTAACAGAGTCACAGCCTACTAAGAACAGACATATATCTTTTGTTTTGGGAAACCTCTGAGGATTGGAGTTGTTTGTTATCACAGTGACCCTAGTGTAAACAGAATGATACAGTCAAAGAGACAAAACATTTTATTTAAAAGTACTTGTTCTCCTTAGGCATGAAGAATGTATATTGTCTTAATAACAAAACAACATTTGTATACATTGGCTAATAACAAAAATCCATATGTGAATGCATACTACTTGCAAAGAACTGGACTAAGAATTTTAGTTATATTGTAAGCGTAATGAACCACAGTTACATACATGGCATAACACTACAGTTTGTGTGGTAAGGCAGGAATGTAGACTATAATAAATGTCACAGAGCAATGTGTGATTTCTTGCCATTTAAGTTTAGTACAGGAGAGCCCCATGAGTTGGAGAGTTGTTTAGCAAATATTCCCCTAACAATGTCGGAAGGTCGTAGGAATTCAAATGATGGTAAATTTTAAATGTGGAGTGGAGAATACATTGAGTGGCTAACAGATTGAAGAAAGGCACAAAATAAGAAAGAAGGAGATCTTATCAAGTTTAAACTTGAGAGTTCTTTGGAACAGTAGTTGAAAATGAGACTGGAAACTCCATCATTACACCCTTGCTTCCCCAATTGCTCTGCTATAAAACACTATTCCATAAATGGACTTCAAAATTAGAGTTCTGTGTTCCAATTAGTGGGAATTCACTGAATAGTGAAAGCATGAACAGTTTTATTCATGCTGAGCTTCTCAGAGAATTTAATATAACGATACATATGGTGACACTCAAGTATGCTGACAGTTTTCAGATTTTCCTAAATGTAAATGAAAACAAAACAACTTTTTTACATTGCATTTTTGTTAAATTTCCTAAAACAACACTATTTGAAACCCAATTTATGAAATTATTATAGCACAACTCTCAATAATTTGTGGAAGAATAATTATGTGCTTAAATCTTTACAATATTGGCTTCTTAACTTTTCAATTATAAGGATTTTTTAATCACAAAAAGTTTCACAGACCCCATAAAATAATAGTTGTAGTAGATGTGTGATTAAAAGTATTTATAGCTGAATCAAAATTCCTGGATTCCAATCCTAATATACTACTCAAAAGATGTGTAAACCTGTGCAAGTTATTTAACTTTTCTTTGCTTCAATTTCTTACTTGCAAATTGAAGATAGCAATTATATGTGTCTCATATTTGTGTGTATGTTTGTGTCTGTGTGTGCTTGCATTGAATAGGTGTATTTGTGGAAGTGTGTGTGTATACTAGGAATAAGTGTGTGTGCTAGGAATAAGTGAGATTAATCTATGTGAAGGTGACTGGCACAAAATAAAATCTCTAAAACATTATCACTGTTTATTGAGTGATATGTATATTATCCAAAGCTTAAAAACAGAGCAGTATTTTAAATTAATATTTAATTCATTCCATCACATATACTTGGAATATAATAGCACCTATTTGTGCAAGATATTTATTTAGTCTACCTTCCGCACATGGTGTCTACATGAATTTACAATCCTTTGCAACACTCTGGGGAGTAACTGCTCTAGGCAGCAGAGAGTGATTGAAAGTTTTTGAAAAGAGAAATGACAGAAAGAAAGGTGTATTTAAGACTATAAATTTTCTGGAAAGAATGTAGAAAGGATTCAAGCAATGAGAGAGAGGTGGCAAGATCAGTGAAGAGACTATCCTATTCCCCAAGGGCTGTGTGCATGTAAGCATTATTTCACTAAAAAGTCAATAAATGGCTGCAAGGCAGGAATTTTATCATATGCTTTAAAAATGTTCAACTCTTTTCAGCATAAATGAAATAAATCAGATAAGAAAAAGATCTAAAAGGAAGCACAGAAAGAGAAATAAAAGTTAGGAGGTATATGATTCCTAACACATGAAACTGATGCTTATACTATTCTTCACCATTGCTATCGCAGTCTTGCTGGAGCTGTAGGTCTATAGTCCTCTGTCCTCCATATCCAGGCCAATAACAGAATTTTTGACATGGAAGGTAAGATGAAGAAAGATGTACTAACTAGAAGTCCAAGAATGAAAAGAGCTATCACATGTTCCTAACAAATCGCTTATCTAAATTGTAATCCAAGTCATTAGGTTATTGTTGATATTCAAACAATATTTGAAACACAGGGTATATGCACAGTACTTGAATTTAGCATTTTTATGAAACAAACTTCTAAAGCAGATGATTTGGTTCAATGTGGTGCCACCTTACATTTAGCAATAAAGAAAAGTCTATGGGTTGAACCTGTAAAAATTTTTGCTGAAATATGGATTGAAATCAGAAAATACTTTGAAATTCAAGGGAAATAATAGCAAATGAGATTTAGATAAATAATATTTAAAAAAATAACAGTTTCTCAGGAGACAACATAATGTTTATTACAGTATTGCTAATTCCCAGGTTTGTTAATTAACAGATAAAGCAATCTATTTTAATTGCATCTAATTAAGATAATTTAGACTCCAGGGTATTCTATGTTGTTGAAAAAAAGGAAAGTAAGAATAATGAATAATGTTAGGGAAAGTAAGTCATACTGATTTTGCAGATACTTGCTAAAACTGATAATTTAAAAAATTTAAATATTTTAATTTAAAAATGTTAATTTAATTATTAAATTAGAAAATGTTTAGAAGAATTATAATTTCATCAGAAACGCTTGTTTTGAAAAATAAACTCATATACTGCTCATATGTTATCAGTGATTTGTTAACATTTATTTAATAACATGTTTTCAATTATTTTTATTACAGCAAAATTAACATTTGCTTGATGATGATGTATCTTACTAAATTTAAATATGGAATTTGTTTTAGAAATACTCAAAGTGTGTAGGTCATGCATTTTCGTGAGTTACTTTAAGTTAGAGGAGATAATACATGCGTAGGGGAAACCAAGAAAGGACAAATTATCATACCTCATAGCAGAAGAAATTCTAGTAAATAGAACAAGGGATTATTGAAATTGAAGGTGTTCTGAAATACAAGGCAAATTAGAGCTCCATCTTCAATAGCTATCTTCACCATTCAGGTGCTATTGGTGCTAGCTCACAAAGGATTTCTCACCAATCTACTGTTCCTCTTTGGCCCTTTCCATATATTTGTCTGCATTACAAATGTGGTTTGTCACTAAGTGGGTTCACAACCTGTGAATTTGTAATGCTACCAACTCAGGAATAGTAGTTGTGCTCAGGTACTTTTCCTTAAGTGGAGCTGTGGTTATGAAATATTCCATAACAGACTTGCCATATATTTGGTTTTAGCGAGGTAATAAAAAGATAATCTCTTTCTTATTATACTTCGAAAATACCCTGATGTTTTAAAACTCATTAGAGTGTCTTCATTACTCCTACTAGAAATGTAGTTCCTAAAACCCAGCATCACAGGTGTTATTTTTTAATATTCCCTTTTTATTACAAGAGAAATTCAAGAGAAAAAAAATTCATTAAGAAATTCCAGTTCAATTAATAAAGTGAATGATCTTTCAGAACTTTAGTTGTAATTCTAGTAATAGATACATGGGCAATAATAAAAAATAAATATCCTATGGTCAATGCGTGGCCTCATTCTCTCCAAAGAAAAGAGAGCGAGAGAGAGAGAGAGAGAGAGGAAGGGAGAGAGAAAGAGAAAGAGGGTAGAAGGGATGAAGCGAGAAAAGGAGGAAGGGAGGAAGGAAAAAATTTGATTTGGGTTCTTTTATTTTGGTACCATAAAGCGGGAAAATCAGAATAGCTGGTGTTATCTCTTTATCTCTAGACATAAGGGAATAAAAAAGAGCACTGTTAAGTCTTATTGGTAAAGTTCTCTAATACTTTTTAACTACTAAAACCCTGCAAATATAAAAACAACAAATCTGATTTCTTTCTAACATTAAATTCACACACAAAGAAAGAAATCACTACAATTAACTACAGAATGGAAATGATATACAGCAGCAGAGATCATAAAATTTTATTTTGAAAGATTCCTTTTAATCATATTCATTCAAAATTGGTTATTCATCACCTATTTTGTTCCAGACACTGAGCCAAGCATTAGGTCTTTGTTATAATTTTCAAGCCTCACAACAACTTTGTGAGGGAGTTAGTTTTCTAATTTCATAGATGAGGAAACTAAGACTTAGGCATGTTTCAGTTGCCAATATCACAAGCTGGTGTCTGGTGGAGCCAAGATTCAATGTGAAGCTTATTGCCAAAGCCGATTTGCTCTATAACTTATTTCCAAGAAATACTGGTAGAAATAGTGAGGTGTTTATAAACACGGGGATTTGTCTAGTTTGTTGGAACTCAACAACATACTTAAGAACTAAAAAGGGACACTCAAAATAATGAGTCAGTATATCTCGAGTGAACAAACCACACTTTAGGAAATACAGGCTCTGAATCTGGAGACCAGATATTGATGTTTCAGGTGATTTAAGGGTATAAAATGAATAAAATAGGTGCTTTATTTTCTTTTTCCCACGCTTACACATCAAATAAAAATAATGCTCAGCTTTCAGGAAGCATTGTTTATAAATCTACTATTAAAAGTTGATTGAATTTAACTGCCTAATAAAATGAACCAGGTAATCTTAACAACTATCAGATTTGTGTAGACACACTTTGCCTCTTTTTATGGAGGGATCTTTGCTCCATCCTACCCTCCACACATATATCACCCTGCAGAGAAGTATGCTACTACATTCACAGTAGTGCAGATTTTGGGCAATTCTGATCTCCCCTTAAAAAGATAGAAATTCTACTGTTAACCATTTAAAAAAATAGGGAATGAAAAGTAAGAAAATGGCACTTAAAATATCTCAGTCTTTCATGTCCCTTTATTAAAGGTGCAAAGTGATGTTATACTACTGTTACATAAATATAGGTAAGGAATCAGGGAAAGATAGGGATTGTGGTCTTGAGAGGGTATGCTAGAGAAGGTTAATGCACAACATTATATTGTTATTTTGTAGAATTCTTTGTGGTTATTGCTTATTTGGTTTTCTTTGTCTTCTGCAAAGATGTGGCTCAACTGAGCTATGAAGAATTAAGATTGATTCTGTGGATTGGTTACACAGCTATAAAGAGAAAGTAGTACTCTTCTCATCACCCTCCCATAAGACAATGTTCTGGTTGTAGCAGTAATTGGCAAGCAATTCCTAGGGGAAAGTGTTTTGGTATTAAAGTTAGTATTTCAAATTACAAGCACCAGTTCCAATATAGAGTTCCCCTTTCCTTGGCAAATGTAGGAAAATTTTGTTCGGGAAGGTGGTAGTGTTTTTTACTCTCCAAAATGACCAGTGTTTTTTGGAAGATCAATGTTGTACCACATTAATTTTGGGAGATATGCTTTTGCCACATTCATTGTCAGGTCATAGTTAATAAAGGAGAGGTCATTATGTAATACTTTTTGGTGTTCTAGTAAGATAAAAGTAAATTATTTTCATAAAATAAAATTAGTGTCATTGAATTACTTGTTCTTTAAAAGATAATACTTTAAACTGTTTCTATGAGCCTAGGAACGATACCCTTGAAGAGAAAGCCTGTTTTTAAAATCAGATATTAGATGCAATCAAATACGTGGCTATTTCAATGTCACTCTAGAGTCCAGAAAATATCAAGGGAATGTTATTTGCTCCACAGGGCCCTCTCTAAACTTCTTTATTTCAGAGTATGCTCTGAAATAAAGAAGGGGGCACCTGCTTTATGGATTTCACTCTCAGATTTTGTTATGCAGATTTAAGTTTGTTCTGAAGCAGCAGCTAGATGTTTTGCTTCCATAGATACCTTAACTAGACAGACCTGACTTTGGAAGTAGCTATTGACTTTCTGTATCCTAGGCAGTTTCATATTGATCTTGAGGCAACTCAATTACCTACACCTGGAAGAGGCAATGAATTTGAATAGTGTTCATGGCTTTTTTATACATCTTTTTTCCTCCTTTGTGAAGGGCGATGACTTACACTTCTCAAAATGAATTAGCACGATGATACTTTTGTTCTCTTCTTGAAGGTAATAGAAAGGAATCTTTAAGATAAAACACTTTCTAGTCACATGTTGATATTATTTATGAATACCGATTCTATTCAATTTTCAGTCTAAATGATTAAAGTGTTTTTCTTTTTAAAAAAATCTAGGCTAACTAAATGTTACACTTCAAATAGCTGAGATTTTAAATAGTACTTCACATCTTTTTTTTCAAAATTAATGATAGAAAAACATTCTATCCAGAGGAGAATAAAGGCATATTGCAGGATGATAGAATTACTTTTTATTGAGCAATGATATAGCATTTTGAAGGTAGAAGGACATTTCAGAGTGAGCATTCAACTAAGAACTGAGGTGGTGTCTGTGTTGTGACTCCATCAGATACTATTGGTGTACTGTCTGGAAATTTACTTGACACCATGATCCAGTAACTTCAGGGCTCCTGAAATAAATGCAAATTATTATCACACCCTCATAATGGTTATTGTCAAGGGCAAATTAGATAACAGACACAAATTCCTTATCTCAGTGCCTGGCACAAATTAAATGATCAAGTGTTTTATTAACTAGTTAAACTCCATTATTTAATGTAAAGTGAGGCACAGAAATGTTAAATTACTTATTTAAGCTAACAAAGCCAATTAGCAGCAAAACTGTGATGAAAAGTACTGCTTCTGGCATTCTGAAATTTCTAACTTTAAATGGAATTATGTTCAGTTGTCATATTCATATCTGTAGATAACTTTCAAGTTAAGCACCATGCATATTTATTGAGCCCTTCTTCCATTCTAAGCATTAACCTAAACACTGCAGGAGATGAACAGGTAAATCAGCACTCTTATGGAGCTTATCATTTAATGGAAAAAATAAGAATATAAATCTAGAATTATAAGATAGGCCCAACATTCTGTAAGAGGAAAGATTACTTTTAGTTGAAGAAAATTGGAAAAGATTTCCTAGGTAACCTATTATTGATATGTAGTTTTAAAATGGATCTATCTTCTCCCTGCCAACTTCCTTATAACTTATATGGCTAATAGCACCTCCTTGCAAGAATGTGTGACTCTTGCATCACTATGCTTCCACTCATTCTGTCCCTTATACTTTTTTGGTTGTTGCTATACATATTTTATTCTTGCTGAAGGTATAATCACTCGGGAATTTCATTGTTTAAAAGTTATAAGCACACCATGTTCTAAAAACCTAAAAGAAAACTACTGAAGACATTGCCTGGTTTTAGAAGTTTTTCTAGCATTTGCTTGCCCATATTTATATCTGGAACTACTATTACTAAATCCACACAAACAAAATAGCTTTTCCTTTATTTTCAATTATCTGTCCTTCTATATGAGTAACTCCATATTTTATTTTAAAATAATTGTAAAAATAAGAAAATTTTGTCATAGCACCTGATTAGCCTTTTAATTGTACTTTAAATCTTGGCTCCTCTTTGACCATCTGTCCACTGTCACCCTACTCTCCATGGCTGGTAGGCTCAAGTAAAGACACATACGAGGAGCTCTCTCAGGATTTTAGGCCACAGTTCTCACCACACTGAAAGGTCATCATAAGTGTTTCTATTTTCTCCCTGCTGGAAAATAAGCTTCTGGAAGGCTGAGTCTGAATCCTTTATCTCTGATATCCAATAACTGTTTTCTGAATTGATTAATCAAATGGAGGTCTTTTCCAAGAAGAAGAATTTTCCCTGTATAGCAAGAGTACAATGAGGTTAAAAGAAGAGAGGAAGGAATCAAAAGCAGTCTAGGAATAGGATTAAGAGACACATACATTAGGGATGGTACTGAGAAAAAACAAAAAGAAGTTAAAAATATGAAGAAATATAAGCTGCTAGTAAGAAAGTCATTAGTATGGCTTACTTAAATTTTTCTCATTTAATTATAATATTTTTGTTGGCTCAATATACTTGCATAGATAATATTGTTTAAACATGTTTTGTAAATATTAATGCAAAAAAGAGTAATGATTCTAAAGAGAACAAGTTTAACAAAACATAATACTCGCTTTAAAAGGAAATTTCTACAGAAGCTTTGAATAAAAGCTATGATGCCCTCTGGTGTGCACACATTTTAAAACCAGTGTTAGAATAAATACTTCACATATATATTCTCTAAATACTAATTGCTAAAACGTGCCATTAGAAGGTGCCACAATTCACATTATACTTAATTTCAAAAGGCCCAAAATACTAACATAAAGCTATTTAATGAATTTTTAAAATATAAATGCAAATGAGCCTCATCTTTTTTGTTTGCGGGTGAAGGCAGTAATTTCTGACTAAAATGCGAAAGCCTTAAGTTCTTGGTGAGCTTGTCTGCAACTCATCAGAGGATTATGAATAAACATGGCTAGAGGAGTATGCAGATTTCCTAATAGAAAAGCCATGAATGTTTTAACACCCAGGGGTTCAAATTATAATAAAGGGATAGCACCTGTCACTGGAGGCAAAATACAAGATCACCTTTGCAATCCCTGGAGCAATTAAATCACTGACAATTTAGCCTTTCTCTGGCAAGTAGAGTCTCCAAAGAATCCATATGTGTGTGTGTGCGTGTGTGTGTGTATACATACATACATATCAGAGTGTCACATGTAAGGAGGTTCCTTTAAATTCCACTTGTTCATTTTTATAAGCACTATTTTCTACGTATCTTATGAAAAGGGATTTTTCCCCAAAGATAGAGTGATTTCCTATATTTTATTAAATTATAAGAGGAGAAACTTACATGGCTTCTTCTGATCATTACTGTTAATCACTAATATGATGTGACCTTTTCAGTTCATCAAAATATCACTGTACATAGTATGAGTAAAGATGTGATTTCTGCATTGATGCTTAGATAAAAGGGTTTCAATTCATTTATCTAATGGCATGTTTTTACAGGAAAAATAGAGAGATTATACTGAATGCTCTGGAGAAAGTATGCAGCTTGTTTACTAGCTATGTGTATCCATCTGAGAAAATGCAAACCCTGGTCATACTTATAATCTCATATGAGGGATTACTTATGCAGAGTCTCTGATGTTTCAACATCAATATGCTACCTCTCTGACCACAGCTTCTCACTCTAGGGATTTGTGTTACAGGAGGTGGTTATTGCGATGAAGCCTGGTAGCTGATCCCTCAGGCAGATGAAAGCAAAAACTACAGGAAAAAGAAGCTCAAGACAGAAGAATCCAGGAGTTAGCAAAAGGCAGAGGTAGAAATAAGACCCACAGAGCAATGAAGCAAATAGGTTTCTAGCTTAAACACCAAATGGGGGAGCACTGTAGAAAAGAAGGGACAGGGATGTGCATGCTTCTGAAGAAACTGCGGTGGCAGGAAGGCAGAGGACCTTTTGGAGAATGGTGTGTATGACTGCCCCACTGACTACAACACCTCTACACTCTGAGGCCTGGCAGGGCAGTGACAGAAATGGTTTTCTCTTTTTTTTTACTGTCTTCAATAAACTCACATTAACTAAAGTTACTTATTGCCTTGGCAACTCTCCACTCTTTATAACCTAAACTGCCTAGTTATAATAGTTCACTGTACTCTAGTGACCACTATTTATGCATCATAGGTTAAATAGTGTTATTTCCAATGATGGTCCATTATAATGAAGGGATAAAAAAAAAGAGAATTTAAAAATAGCAGATAATTAGTACTGTGAAAACGTACAATTATTGATTATTTCAAAACATTTGCTAATGAGAAGGTAAATTTCAAACGCTACAGTGTTGCTGAATTTACTGAGTAAACGATGGAAGTAAAGAATAGTAATCAGGAATTAATCTGTGTGTTTCATAAACATTTTTAAGCTCCTTTTACATACCGGGACTTTTGTATTGGCTACTAGAAATTGAAAGATTATGAGATGAAATTTTATATTCAAAATTTTCTTCACATATTGTTGGAACCAGACACATAAAAATAGGTAGAATGTAGAAATTGTTAGTCAAAAATACAAACATGTAATAGAAAAAAATCTTAGAGTAAAATATGAATAAACAAGGCTGAATATGAACACGTAATTATAAAAGAAATATAAGAATATGATTTTTAAATATCCTAAAGATGTAGTCTGCCAAATTCCCATATACAAAAATGGAAGATAAATATATAATTATATGTAGGCAATATATTAATAATTATGTGAATATACATTAAGTCATTAAGTATCAAATGCCTGATTTCCTTAAGTATAAGTTTGACAGTTGATATCCCTGATGCTTCACTTTGACACTTTTTGTTTTATTTTAATCGTGAAGTACATCCTTAGTCTTTCAAACGCACATTGTGGCTTGTGATTATCTTTCAAGGTTTTTTTAGAGCAATTTTTATGAAACTATGGGTAAGTCAAAAATACGTGTTATTTTCAAATATGAGCTCTGTCGTGGAATCAATGAAGCAAAGACAGCTCAAAATATCAATAAAATGTTTGGGAAGGATGTGGCTAATGAACGCACAATATGCTGAGGGTTTGAGAAGTTCCATTCTGGTGATTTTAAACTTGAAAATTAGCCACGTGGGTTACCAAAGTGGATAAGGATGGGCTGAAAGCTGTAGTGGAAGCAAATCATGTCAACCTAAGCATAAATTAGCAGCAACTTTTGACATTACTAATTCCAACACTACTGGACCATTTGAACAAATGGGCAAGGTAAATAAGCTGGATAGATGGGTTCTGCATGAATTAATTGAGCGACAGAAGAGAGAGCATCTGGAAGCTTACCATTCTTTGCTGTTGTGACATAAAGGTTAACCATTTCTACACCGCCTTGTTATGTGTGGTGAAAAATGGATTCTTTCATTACAAAAGGTATTAATTCATTTTTAATGGCTGAATAGTACTCCATGGTATACATATGCCACATTTTATTAATCCACTCATGGATTCATGGAGACTGGGTTTATTCCACATCTTTGCTATTATGAATCGTGCTGCAATAAACATTCGAACATGACATATACTCGCTATTAAATTGGAACTAATTGGTTAGCATTCATGTGCACATATGGAATTAAAACTTAATGGTAATGAAGCAGGTGGGAGGGTGTAGGAGGAGATGGGTGAAACCATACCTAACAGGTACAATGTACAATATCTGGGTGATGGGAACACTTATAACTTCAACTTAAACTGTACAAAAGCAATTCATGTAACTAAAAGATTTGTACCCACAAAGTATTATGAAATTTAAAAACTATATAAAAATGGATTATTTTTGAAAATTACAAGTATTTGGTACTATGATTGGATAAAGATGAAGTGCCGAAACACAGTCCAAAACTGAATACTCATCAAAAAAAGCTAGCCGTGTCTGTCTGTTGGTCCAACACTGCTATTATCCACTCCAGCTTCATGAAACCTGGTCAATCAATTACAGCGGATGTCTGCTGCAACTACTGATGAGGATTGCTTTGATTAAGTGCTGAGATTGGTCAATAGAGACAGGCCAATCCTTTTGCAAAACAATGCTCTACCATGTGTCGCACAAACAACACTGCTCAAATTACAGAGGCTGGACTTGGAAACTCTCTGCCATCCACCATATTCACCAGACCTTGCACCAAGTGACTACCACTTCTTCCAGGTGTTGGACCACATCTTGCAAGGAAAAATTTTCAATCCTCCACAAGCTGTGGAAAACGACTTTTGTGATTTCATCACCACTCTCCAGGCTTCTTCACTGCTGATATAAACAAGCTACCGTTAAGATGGCAAAACTGTCCACAGTTTAGGAGCATACTTTGATGAATTGTACTGTTTCTTTTTTGAGATATAATAAACTACACCTTTGATGCAAAGTCAGACATTTCTTATTTAATGGCCTAATAATTTTCATATAAATGAAGTTGTAGTTAAAGATGTTACGGATAGGCATGTGCACCTGCACACACAAAAGTCTAAAAGGGACTTTTTGGTAAAAATGACTCAGCTGACAGTCCTAATTTTAGTTGAATTAAAAAATGTGATCTAGACTCACCCAATAATTGTCACATAACAAGTACTTTTGCTAAATTTATACAGACATCTACCTTTCTGAGAATTCAAATGAATAGCATAAATTTATCTGGCTTATCTTATTAACTATTACCATTTGTCTTAATCCATTCAGGCTTCTATAACAAAATACCATGAATTGCATTGTTATAAACCATAGAAACTTATTTCTCACAATTTTGAAGCCTGGAAAAAAAAATTTTTTTTTTAAGCCTGGGAAGTCCAAGATTATGGCCAGCAGATTCAGTGTGTGCCAAGAGCCCCCTTCCTTATAAGATAGCCATCTTCTCTCTAACCTTACATAGCAGAAGTCTCTCTTAGAAGGGCAATAATTGAATTTATGAGGGCTCCTCCTTTATGACCTAATCATCTCCAAAAGGCCTCATCTCCTAATACCATCACTTTGGCAGGGAGGATTTTAACACAGGAATTTTGAGGGGACATAAACATTCAGACAATAATACCATACATGTAAAGATTGAGCGTCACTATTCTGAAAATCTCAAAGCTAAAATGCTCCAAAATCCAAAACTTTTTAAGTGCCAACATGATGCCTCAAGTAGAAAATTCCATGTTTGATCTCATGTGACAGGTGAACAAAATTAAAAATATTGCATAAAATAACCTTCAAGCCATGTGCATAAGGTATATAGGTAACATAAATGAATTTTGTATTTAAACTTCAGTTCCATCCCCAAGATATTTTATTATGTATATACAAATACTCCAAAATCAAAAAAAAAAAAAAAAAAGAAAGAACTTTGAAACACTTCTGGTCCTACGTATTTTGGATAAAGCATACTCAACCTATAGCAGTACCACATTGACATTGAAGAATGCCAAACTGGCCGGGCTTGGTGGCTCACGCCTGTAATCCTAGCACTCTGGGAAGCCGAGGCAGGAGGATCGCTCAAGGTCAGGAGTTTGAGACCAGCCTGAGCAAGAGCAAGACCCTGTCTCTACTAAAAATACAAAGAAGTTAATTGGCCACCGACTAAAAATATATAGAAAAAATTAGTCGGGCATGGTGGCGCATGCCTGTAGTCCCAGCTACTCGGGAGGCTGAGGCAGGAGGATGGCTTGAGCCTAGGAGTTTGAGGTTGCTGTGAGCTTGACTGACACCACGGCACTCTAACCCAGGCAACAAAGTGAGACTCTGTCTCAAAAAAAAAAAAAAAAAAAAAGAATGTCAAACTAATGTTCAATTTACTAAAAGATAAAGAACGAGATAGTAAAGAAAGTTACTAAAAAGAAAATAAATTATAAAATTGTATAGGATTTCAAATTAACATGATCTCTTCTTGTTTTTATTTTAATGTGCAAGGCACTAAGGTAATGGACAATTGGTAACATGCACTGGGTGTTTGCACATGCTACCTGCTTTACATTTTACATAGCAATTCCCAGTTTTCAAGACAGAAGCTGGAGCTTCTTCATACCAAGTTTTGAGAGGCTGATAACTTTTAAAATAATGGCCCTTTAAAATACTGTCTTTGAAAAGGAGAATGAAGCCTTAATTTTTAAAAAAGTAAAACATGGATGTGTATGCATGTCTTTGTGTATGCAAAAATAACACAAGTTCCCTTTCAGTCACTGCTTAGTGAAAAAATAAAGATATTGTTACCTTGAAATAATAGTTCAGTTGAAAATATTTAACTTTTCCGGTTGTAAAACTTAGCAAAGAAATGCCTTTGCATGTATATTACCTAGTGTTTAGATGGAATAGGAACATAGTTATATATACCAACTATGTTATAAAAATATGCTAATTGGAGTAGGATTCCCCAAGTTACTAGGTCATTATAAATTCCTAGAGTATCTATTAAAATTCCATATTTCTGGGTGCTATTTCAGGCCAGATGAATGAAAATCTCTCAAGAAGGGACCATTAATTATATTTGTAATAATTTCTTCAGGCAAGTCTTAACGCTTAGATGAATTTAGAAAATAATTTCTAAGGGATAGATACACATGATGATTATTATGATAATCATCACATGATATAATACACATGATAATTATTACTTTTATTATTGTTTCTTCTTTGGTTGCCAATAAGAAGAAAGATATTGGCTAGAAAGAGGAAGACTTGCTTCTCAAATCTGATTGCTCATTACAATCACTTGGGAAGTTTTATAAAACACAGATTTAGGGGTCTTATAGATGTATCTGGGTAAGAAACTATAGGAATATTCATATTTTAAAAGCTTTCCAAATCAAATTTCTATTAGATTTGTCTGAGGATCTTCACTCCAAGGCTTTTTTTGGAGAACTGAGGTGAAAAAAATGCTCTGATAAACAAAACACTTGTCTCACTTAGGCTCCTAATAGTTTTTAATTTATTTTATTTTTTAGTACAATACTTATTCAGAGTCATTGTGCTTTTAATCTGTTTTCTGCTCTACATTACTGTCAAAGGTATCTTTGTAAAATGCTGAACAAATAAGATCATTCTCTTATTAATTTCTAGGTTTATACCTTTCCATACTCTTCCCCTAAATGTCTACATTTGAAGCTTAGTGATGAAATTATGGTGGTTTATTTTGTTTTATTTTTATTTCAGACTATTGTGAGGGTACATACATTTTGGTTACATAACTTGCTTTTGTACAGTTTGAGTCAATGTTATAAATGTGCCCTTCACCCAGATAGTGTGCATTGTACCTTTTATGTGTGAATTTACCCATCCCATCCACCTTCTCACCCTCCAAGATTCTGTATTCCTACCTCCCAGTCTTAACATCTTGATGTATATACACCATTTTTAATATATATGCAATATACACATGCAAACACACACATTTAAAAAATAAAATCATAAACATATACACAAATAATTTCTATGGTTCCTCAAATTATACACAAATTCGAAAGCAACTCATTATTTGGTCATTAATCTATTTATCATTTTTTTTGTTCATCAAAGACTTATTAAGTATCTACTATGTGCCAGGCACTGTTCCAGATGCCACCTATTGATTGGCAAGCAAAAGACCAAGCCCATGTTTACATGGTGTTTTCTTTCTAGAGGCAGGAGATAGAAAATCAGATGAACAACACCCCAACTATATTGACAGAGAAATAGAGCACTATTTCTGTCATTTACTTGATAAGAGTAACCAATCCAATTATAGGCATAGCATTTGAAGTCCATGCATTCTAGGAAGTCCATAAATGTGTAAGATAGGGGGAAGTTAAACTCTGAAATTGAATGCAAAAATTTGTGCATACATACATGTACACAATTTTCTGTAAAGAATATCTGTTGTTATTGTCAGATTGTTCAGAGAGGACATTGCTAACCAAGTTTAGGAATTGTCTTACCTAAGATGTGTCTTAAAAATTTAAAATATTTCAAGTGTCACTTAGAGGGTGTATCAGTTTCTAATTGCTGCTATAACACATTGCCATAATATAAGTGGCTTAAAACCATGCAAACTTATGCTCTTATCATTCTAGAGACCGGAAGTCTAAAATCAATTTCACCAGGCTAAAGTAAAGAGGTCAGCAGGCTGATTCTTCCTTGAGGCTCCAGAGGGATTTAATTTCCTTTGTTTTTCTACATTCTAGAGGCCTTCTGCATTCCTTAGCTTGTGATTCTTTCCTCCATCTTCCAAACATATCGTTAAATCATTTAGTTTTGTTGTCACATCTCCTATGATCCACCCTGATTGTCTGCCTGTCTCCTATAAGGACACTTGTGGTTACATTTGAGACCCATCTGAATAATCCAGAAATATATTCCCCATCTCAAGATTCTTAATTTATTTACAACTGCAAGGTCTCTTTTGCCATTTAAGGTAACATTAACAATTTCTGGGGTTTAAGATACATCTGTTTTTTGGAGGAGAGTGATATTATTCAGCGTAGCTCAATGATTAGGAAAGCATTTAGGAAAGTCAGTTACATAATTTGTAATCACTAAAATTGTAAAATCAATGTTATCATCTCGTTCACGTTGATTTAAAGTCACACGATCCCTTTTGACATAGAAATTGACACACAACATAGTTTACAACAGTGATTGGCAAGCTTTTTCTGTAAACTATTCTAATATTGTGGGAAATAGTATGCCTGTTGTAACTAATCAACTCTAGCTACTGGGAAAGCAGTCAGCCATAGGCAATATATAAATGAATGAGCAGGGGTATATTCAAATAAAGGTTTATTTACAAAAACAGGCAGTAAGCAGGATTTGGCACATGGTCCAGAGTTGGCTTATCCCTGGTTTAGATAAGGACAAACATATTAAGCATTTATTAAGCATCTATTTCATATGAGTTTATTTGGTAATAAGGTTGTAGCTTGTTTAATAACCTGGTCTTTGGACATAAACACTTTTAGTTTCAAATTACATTTCTGTCCTAAACATCATAAAATAAGAGAAAATGATTAATCTATCTAAACATGAACACATCTGTACAATAGTCACATTTACTTAACTGGGTTGTGTTTATAAGATGTGATATTATATATAGAACAAGTGTCCCTGAACTTTGCATATATTAAGTGCTCAATAGATATTATTTTGTATGACATCCACAGATAGATGCTGGGGTATCAACATTATTTTACTTAACTATAGAGGCATAGGTACAGATCCAATGAATAAAAAAGAGTAAAGTATGTTATAGTAAACATGGGGTAGATATAAGTATTAAAGGAAGTCACAATCTTTAGCTGTGTGTTTGAGTACTTAACTGACGTTAATACATTGCTTAATAATTGTTGAAATAACAATAAAACTGGACTTTAAAAATGTATTCCTAATATAATAATAAAAATAATAATTTATGTAATTCTGATTTAAGAATAATTCAAGTTAAAATTCCATATACACTTGTTTTCAATCAAAACGTCAAATTTAAAGTTATATATGTTTCATTACTCAAGAAGTACAGTGAAATTACAAATGACAGAGTTGGAAATCAATTAAAAGTCAAATCATCTTTCCTTTTATGATTATGAAACCTTTGCAGACACTTGTCAAGGAGGACTCTATTTGGGCTAGATGATGCTGATTGGCAATTTGGTATTTCAATACGTAGTCTTTTCCAATGTAAATGTCACAGTCCACTTATTCAAATTTTGGCAATATTCATGTCAAAGATCATTTTGCACCGCCACAAACGAGGTGAAAGATTGACAATGCCTAATAATTTTTCCAAGTTTATATGTTTAGCCTCATATCAATTTCATAGTGATAATATATGGAACTATTTAGATCATACTGTCAACAATGTAAAGACTTAAGGAAAAAATGTAAATAATTTCTCCCCCTTTTCCTGCAATAGAGACTTATTAAAAATTTTTCACCATTGTGATAATTATTATTCAATATTTATAAAAATCAAATCAGAATATTTCAAGCTTATTTAAATAAAGCATTTTTCTTAATAGAAAGTTCCTTATCGCAGAAACTCTGGCTTGAAATATAAATGATGTGGGTTTTTTATTGTTTTTTTTTTCAAATGCTAGATTAGAGAGTTACATATCCTCTCCAGTGTTTTATATCATATTAATATTCATTTTAAAACATTATTAAAGTATTTTTTATAATATAAATCCAATTGAGAAAAAATAATTAAATATATTTAAGCATCTTATAAGAAATAAAATACTTGATTTAGGCATAAATTCTGAAATACCACTCTAATATTATTCATAGTGTAATAATGAAAAACTAATTTTTTACTAAATGGAAGTATTATTTAGTTTTTGTGAGACTATTAATATAGTTTATATATAATTTAGTTAAATTTAAATATAGTTTTATTAAATATCATTAATTGTAAGCAAGTTTTAAAAGTTTTTTGAGCAGAGATATGATATAGGAAGATTATTCTAACAATATTTAGTAAGATGGATTATAAACTTATAGAAACAAGAGATAGAGAAACAATCTCAAAACAAGGTACACAATGGATTTAGTGAAAGCAAAAGGGATAAAGAAGCATTGAGGGATGGTAGAAAAATGTGGTGGTAGATTCCTTGGGGTACTAAATTGCATCATGGTTAAAATCATCTTGGGAGCAGATTGGCCTGAATTTAGGGCCTTGTTATTTTATTTTCTCAGCATGTGAAACTCTAAATTTCATTTTTTAATTTTTCATTTAAGAGCAAGGACTAACCATACATAGAGCCTACCTAACAGACATGGGAAAATGAAATGAGATGCTTTGTGAAAAGTGCCTAGTACAATGTCTTTTAGGGAGTGGTAGTGGAGATAGTAGTAGGGTATTTGATGACAGATTAATTGAATGGGAGAAGCAAAAGAAGAAATAAATTGAATGAGATTGAAGTTGCAATTCTGTGATTAAGCTATTAAAAGAAACAGAGAAACCTGGATGCTGAGGGAGTGATAAAGCAAAGAGCTAAACATAGAGCTGAAAATCTACACCTGTTCTTCTAACATCTTGCATTATTATTTCTTACAATATATTGACTGTCTTTATCTGGACTTTGATAATTTGTCCTAGTTAATTAATAAGGTACTTTTTCTAAAACCTAATTCGTTTTTATTTATTTAAAACTTCCAGTGCTTTATTCCACTTTTACTACCATAAAGAGCAGTTGGCTTGCTTGTATCCCCACACATTTACTTGTCATTCATCGCCTTCTGCTTTATTGATTAAGTGACTTTTTGTGAATTTGTATGCAATTCAACACCTCCCTTTCTAAAAGATGGGACCAAGAAAAAAGATGCAGTTTCTGGGGCCAAATAGAATGTGGCACAGCTGATGCTTTGTTCAAAATCTATACTGATTGCAATAACTGGATCAATCATGTAGCTATCTGCATTGATTCTTAAGGTTGCTGATAAGTTGAATTGACTGTCAATTTGCAGGGAAAACCATTGCTAAAACCTACTCTTTTAAACACAGGACAAAAAAATTATATTTCTAATTACAAATAGCACATGACTATCACTAAAGGTAAATTTTATTTCTTTCACTGAAAATAAATCAACATGAAGCATAGAAGAGAGTACGAGAGGAAAACTTATCTATTGTTGCCCAAACTGACAAAGTGTGAAGGTCACAACTTATATATTCATATATTCTATCATGTGATCTGTTGTAAACAAAGAATATTAAATACTCTTATTTATCTTTTCCTAATGAACATATATTACTCTGATGTATAATGAATAAATAAAACACATTTTTCATTAAATATTCATTAAAATAATATTCTCTACACTCACCAATTAAAGGACAATTTTATTATAAAAAGATAGGGTAAATTTGAAAGCCCTAGGAGGCTGAGTTGATTCACATGATATAAGCCCTATCATTATCAGATTAATAATATTCACTCCTGTTCTTTGTTTGATAAATAAAATACAATACAATGTACACCAAAGGAAATTATTTAAAACTAAAATGAATATAAAAATTATTATTGAATTTCATATTGAATTCAAAATTCTTATTTTAGTAATTTACTGCAAAGGCAGTATTTGCATTATAGGCTCTATTCTTTGTTTTAAATATGTTTTATGAAAAGTATAATAATATAATTTACATACAAAAAATGCTTTACAAATCCAAAATTCTCTCTCTCTCTCTCTCCCACACACACAAAGTCATGCATGTACATACAGCTTTAGCTATGTAAAAATGGTTAAATATAATTATTTTAATAAAAACAGATCATTTTTGTTCAGTTATGCTACAAAATTACAAAAATTGCTATCAGTAATAATACACAGAATGTAAGTAATTAGTATAATAAACATAAGTAACTAGTGACAGATATATAGATATAATATAGATAAAATTGATTGATAGATAAGTTATAGATGTTGATGATGATGAAGAAAGACACATGCTTTACATGTATTTTTAGAACTGTTAATTATTATTTAACTTATGAGAGTTTAATTTTATTTCATAATTGATTCTACTATAAATATTTATCAATTCCATTTCTCTCCCTTATATTGTGATTTTAGGGGGAAGCACATTTCCTTTCTTTTTTTTTCTTTTTTCATAAAATGACAAAGCAATACATGTTTATGAAAAAATGTCCATAGGGAAGTAGTTCAGTTTTTCTTCATAGTAGGAAATTGGTGCCCTCTGCTGTCGATTTGTATATTATTTTAGTCAGTATGTTTCTGTTATCTCTGAAAATATTCAAAACTATAAAAATGCATCCTTATATTTCTATGCATAATAGAAATATATTATATACATACATAGAAATATAAATGTTAAATTTATAAAGTTCATAAACTGTCCATAATCAAAATTTACTATTGATATATGTAATAGGATTCGCTGAGGAGTTGGAAGGAGTGATTCTTAATTGTTTCTAGATATTCACGCAATAGTAAGCAAAGCTTTAACATGAATGAAAAATCAAAGAATTGAGTTTTAGATGAGTATTAAATTATTTTTAAAGAATTATTATTTCATCGTAATTAGCACTATAAATATTACATAGCACATAAAGTACTTTCCCTGAATAGTTTATCAAAATAATACAAAGAAATATCATCAGAGTTCATTGATACTTTTTTTACTTTTTCCTCACTATTTCCCCAACTGAAAGTGCTTTAAGACACTTAAAGAAGTGTCTTTAAGACAGAAATTCTTTAAGACAGCAATGTGATTGTTATGATGCAATAGGTTCTAAACATAATGAAAACTCTTACTCGTCACTTCATTTTAAGATTTTGCAATGTGTTCTCAGTTCCTGTATTTGTTTCAAATAATATTAGAAATTTAAAAATCTAATATACAAAATAAATGCTCACATTTAATGAAAAGTATTGTAAAATATTATTTAAATACATTTAAAACAATTATCTCTTTGTAAGTGTTCACATTTTTTAAACCCTCATGTATTAATTGAATAACTATTTGTAATCTATAAGCTAATTACTCTGATAAACCTAAGCATAAAGCCGTGAGTTAGACAATAATCTCAGTGTCAATGAGCAGGTATTACTATAATATAGTTAATTTATGCTACTTAAACTATGGCCAACCATTATATACAAAATATTACAATAATTTTTAATAGGTACATCCCAAGGTTTTTATTTCTTCACTGAAAAATTACCTCCACTCAACGTTGAAGCTCAATAAAGATATGCATATATAGAGATATAGATATAGGTAGGTAGATCGACAGAGACAGACAGAAACAGATGGAAAGACAGAGACACAAAGAGAGACAAAGAGAGGTTCTAACAAATTGTATTTGAATATAACATTTTACCAAGAATCCATAATTTTAAAAAAAGATATATTTATGATCACAGTACTTATCCACAAGATTGAATATGAATCTTCTTCAACTGTTTCATTCATGTACAAGTTGGAAGAAATATTCTTCTTCTCTTTCTGATCTGAAATAATTTTCCATGCTTTCTAATAATTAAACATAACAGACATACCTTTAATGATGTATTTATTTTTGAAATACTAAATTTTCTAAGATGTTTTCCTAACCAAAAAGGATCTATCAAAATGGAGTTTATTCAACTCTCCTACATTTTGTGTATGCTAAGAAAGATGACCTCAAATTTCTCTGCCCGTATATTTTGATGTACTTGAGCCTTGAGGTACATTAAACCCAATATAGCCTGATTGGATGCAGTGAACGATTCAAGAATTATGTACTCTGGGTTCCCGTTCAAGATGGTTGATTGGTTGCAGCAGCTAGTGTGCACCTCTCCCATGGGGAAGAATCAAAACTGGTGAGTAGGTATTCAGGCTTTGAACAGATAGCCTAAGAGAGGACACTGGAATTCAACCCAGAAGCGGCTGGAAGTGGGAAAGCAGAAGAGAGGGAAGCCAGGAAGCCTGATTGGCCAGGATGGGCAAGAAGACAGGAGAAGCTTCCTGACACCGGGAAAGTGTGAGTGAGAAATTCCTGGGTTTTAAAACTCCTGCTAGGGACTTTTAAAATTAGTTAAGAGTGATCCCTTGACCAGCGGTCCCCAACCTTTTTGGCACCAGGGACCAGTTTCATGGAAGACAGTTTTTCCATGGGCAGGGGGGGAAGGGGGTTGCAGGGTGGCAGAGCACAGGCACGATGCCAGCGATGGGGAACAGCTGCAAATTCAGAAACTTTGCTCTATGGCCTGTCGCTCACCTCCTGCTGTAGGCTCCACAGCTTCCTAAGTTTCATGCAAGATAATTTTTACATGGCGGGCGGGGTGTGGGGGAGTGGTAGGGGGGATGGGTAGAGCTCTGCGGTCTAGTCTCTAACAGACTATGGGACCACTACTCGTCCGTGGCCCCAAAGATGGGGACTGCAGCGCTAAACCTTTGTGGGCCTTCAGACTAACACAGGCAGCAGTGTAGAGGTTGTGCACAGGCATTGCTCAAACCCATGTAGATTCACACAGACTTGTGATCCTTGAGCAGCAATAACTCAGTGCTACTCAGAGATCCCAGCACTCAGGGACCTCTGTCCTGCTCTGGGGCCACCAACATTGCTGCCCTTGACACAGCCATAAGGCTATGAAGGGACCAAAGAGGCTGGCCACTTCTGTGCTTCTCAAGGACAGATACCACTGCCACTGATGAGGGAAGGCAGTGCAAGCAGTCTGGGCACCCCACAGAGGCCTGCCTCTAATGAGAGGACTCTGCCCTCCCCAGGGATGAGCCTACAGCACAGCTGGCCTTCCTCCCCCTGAGCAGTCCAGCTGCAGGCCAGCGCCATTCTGTGAGCACATTCTCAGAGATTTGAGTCACTGCTACTGACACCAGGCCAAGGAGGTAGCATGGAATCAAGTCACTTTCATGTGCTCCAAGGACAGGGACTGTCCCCCCCCCCACTGAAGGAGTGGTCTGTGCACCCCATAGCTTCCTATCTCCACCAGAGGGGCCTGCCTTCACTGGTGGTAAGTGCAAGGCTCAGCTGCCCTTACTCCACCTGAGCATTCCAGCTGCAGCCACAACCATTCTCAGAGCCCAAACCTCAGAGGTTTGAACCACCTCTGTAACTGACACTGTCACCACGACCCCCAGACCAGGGAGAGAGCAGGGAAGCTGGGTGTTTTTGTGCATCCCAAAAACGACTGCAGCTGCTGCTAAGGGATGACAGTACAAGCGCATAACGCACCTTACGGCTTCCTGTATCCACTGATCCAGCTCTCACCACTAGGGAGGGCAGGCCCACCATGTAACCTTCCTTGCTTCCACCAGAGCATTCAGCTGCAGCCCAGTGGTAACATTTTGGTAGCCCAGTCACCAACCTTGTCCAGGTCTGGTCCCCGCAGCACTTGAGCATGTAGTCCAGGAGTCTATAGATTGGGGATAACCTAAACTAGTTCACCATTCCTGGCCCCTGAACACTTCTCCAGAGGTCTGAAATCAGGCTGACCTAAATTGATAGCAATATCAAAGCTGGTACTCGCCCACAGGTGATGAAAGGCAGAGCCCCAATCTCTCTCTATCCAGAGCAGCACTGTTCCCTGCAGAGGAGAACAGGCGATCCACTACCCTGTCCGTTATGAGCTGAGGGAACAGACACTGTGGCCTAGAATTATACAACAGTGTCTGACTGAACTGAGAGTCATGAGACCCAGGAAAAAGCCATGATAGGGAAATAGATCAGGTTCGTGCCAACCTAAGGCACGAAGCTGGTACAGCCCGCACTCCCCCTAATGAGAACTTGGCCAAATTCACGAGGACCTCCCTCTGTCACCACTGTCAGGGCTAGAGCCTGCTCTAATCTTTGGAGTATCCATGGGTAAGCATGACAGTCCAGTCCCACCCAGTTTTGTATCCCACTCCAGAGCTGAGCAGTGAACTCAGGGCACCAGGCATTCCACAGACCAGTTGATCTCCTGGGACAACAGGAGGTCCCAGCCAAGTTTTAACAAAGTTCAAACATATAGCCATTGGCTTTCATTGAGGTCAATTCTTACCCACAAGTGCCACCTAATGGACTGGAGCTTGAACTACGCAACCCAACATAAAACCAGATGCCAGAAGGGCTCAGTGCTGGATAATGAGATAAACTGCTTGAGATAACTTGCAATTCCAGTTGTGCCAAAGGTAATGAGCCTGGTCATATGCTTAGTACATCTCTAATTCAATTAGCATTTGAGAAACTCACCACACAAGAGCCATCTACAACCAAGGAACTCATATCCAGAGCCTAGGCTTCCTGAAAGCACACCAAACTGAAGCAAAACAATGAAACATGGTATACACTAAAGTTGCATCCTCTCCTTGGGGCAGGGGTGGGGGTCATAAATAAATAAATAAGTCCTGACACAAGTAAATTGAAAAATAAGAAGTGACAGCTTCTTTAGATGAAAAGGAACCAACATAAGAACTCTGGCAGTATTAGAAAACAGAAGGATTCAACTCCCCTAAAGCATCACACTTGCTCTGTTGTAATGGATGTCAACCAAAATGAAAATTCTGAAATGATAAAGAATACAAAATACATATTGTAAGGAAGCACAGTGAGATCCAATAGAAAGCTGAAAACCAACACAAAGAATCAGAAAAATAATTCAGGACATGAATGAAAAATTTACTGAAAAGATAGATATTTTAATAAGCAAACAAAAACAACTTCTGGAAATGAAGGATTCATTGAAGGAAACACAAAACACAGTTGAAAACTCAAACAAAGAATAGACCAAGCTGAAGAAAAGGATTTCAGAGCCTAAAGACAGATCTTTTGAATTACCTTAGTCAGACAAATACAAAGAAAAAGGAATATAAAAAAATGAATATAGCATATAAGAGATATGGGATTATGTAAGGCTTCCAAACAAGCCATAGGTATTCCTGAGGGACAAGAAGAAAAAGTAAAAAATATGATGTTTAAAATCTATTTGAGGGAATAATTGAGGGAAACTTCCTTGCTTTTACAAGAGATTTGGATATCCCAATACAAGAGTCTCGGCAAAAACCAAGGAGATATATTGCAAGACAGACTTCACCAAAGCATATAGTCATCAGACTATCTAAAGCCAATGTGAAGAGCAAAAAATTAAAATCAGCAAGATAAGAACATCTACTTATCTAATTACATCTAATAAAGGAAAGTCCATCAGACTAACAGCAGACTTCTTAGGGGAAACCTTATAATCCAGGAGAGTTTGGAATCCTATTTACAGTATTTTCAAAGGAAAAAAGTCAGCCACAAATTTTGTATCTTGCTAAACTAAACTTCATAAATAAATGAGAAATCAAGTCTTTACGAGAAAAGCAAATGCTTAAGGAAATTCATCACTACCAAATCAGGCTCACAAATAATGCTAAGAGGAATCCTAAAGGTGGAAATAAAAGACAAATACTTGCCATCATAAAAATGCATGAAACCATACACTGACAAGTCTTACAAAACAGTTTTACAACTCAGAATACAAAGCAATTAGGTAACAAACAATTAACATTATAAAAGGAACAGGACCTCACATACCTGTATTAACTCTAAACATAAACTAAATTCCCCACATAAAAGATAGATTAGTGGAATGGTTAAAAAAACAAAACCCAACCTTATACCATATTTAAGTGACTCATTTAACTGATAAAGACTTTCATAGACTCAAGGTAAAATGGTGGAAAAATATATTCCATGCAAATAGAAATCAATAGTGAGCAGGAGTAGCTATAATTATATTAAATAAAACAGACAAATTAAAACCAATAAAAAAAGCAAAGAAAGTCATAGTAGAATTAAAAAGGTATCACTTCAACACGATATATGACAATCTTCAATATATATACACTCAAAACTAGATCACCAAAATTCATTAAAAAATACTATTAGACCAAAGGAAATATACAATACAATAATAGTGAGGGACATCAACAACTCACTGACAGCATTAGACTGATCATCAAGGGAGAAAATCAAACAGAAAACCTTGACTTAAATTGGACACTAGAACAAATGGTCCTAATATATATGCATTTACAAAACATTCTTCCTAATAACTGCAGGATATACATTCTTTTTTTCAGTGCATAGAACATTTTCCAGGATAGGACATATCTTATACCATAAAACAGTTTTAATAAATTTTTAAAAATTGAAATCATATCAAGTATCTTCTCAGATCAAAATGGAATAAAACTCGAAATCAGTAATTCTCAAAACTACACAAATATATGAAAATGATCTTTAGTTAAATGATGAAATTAAGATGGAAATTTAAAAATTTTTTGAAATGAACTAGTGACACAACATATCAAAACCTCTGAGACATAGGAAAAGTAGTTCTAAGACAGAAGTTGATGGTGTTAAACACCCACATCAAAAAGATACAATGAGCAAAAGTAGCAACCTAAGAACACACTTCAAGGAAATAGAAAAACAAGAACAAACCAAACCCAAACTTAGCAGGCAGAAAGAAATATCAAAGATGAGAGCACAAATAACAGTTAGTCAGTTAGATCCATTTGGTCTAAAGGTCAAATGTTTCTTTATTGATTTTCTGCCTGGATGATCTGTCTAATGCTGTGAGTGGGGTTTTGACATTCCCCATTGTTATTGCAATGATGTCTATGTCTGTCCTTAGGTCTAGTAACATTCGTTTTATGAATCTTGATGCTCCAGTGTTGGGTGCATATATATTTTAGACCTGTTATATCTTCTTGCTGAATCAATCCCTCTATCAGTATATAATGACCTTCTATCTTTTTTCGCTGTTTTTGATTTAAAGTCTGTGTTATCTGATAGAAGTATAGCTGGTCTTGTTCACTTTTGGTCTATGTTTATGTTGGTTTATGTTTGTGTAGAATATCATTTCCCACCCCTTTACTTTCATTCTACCTTAAATCTTGAGTCATTCATCTGCTTCAGAATCCTAGCTCCAATTTTAATTATAAGCATATTTTAACCTCTCTGAGCCTCAGTTTCCATACTTGTAAACTTAGGGATTTCTGTGTCATGCAATTATATCATTTATGTAAAGACTCTGACGTAGAATAAGCACACAGTATATGATAAGTATTATTAATTATTGTTTTTAATTGATTTTTTTACATTTTTATTTTAAGAAAATATGAAAGTATTGAACATTTTGGTTGCATTTTATATATTTGCCTCTCTCTAGCAAGGGTTAGAAGTATGCCCTTCCCCCCACAATGCTCACCACATTTGATGAAAAGAAAGTGAATAATTAAGTCAATTGAGGGGAATTATTTAAATTAGGTGTGTAGTAGATTAAAAGGACTTTCTGAAATATTAGATGTGAGAAATTAGAAGGTATAAGGAGCCAACAATATTTTTAAATGTGTTTATCATATGATGTTGATAACAATAAAGGAAAATAGTTGAAGTAGGCCTATGCCTTGGGATAGAAGTCAAAATAAATGTGTTTAATTTGTTTTACTGTGTGTTTGAAAGTATCATAAGACATTGAGGTAGTCATCTTTGATAGCTTTGTGAATATTGAACTGTAATTTGTGAAAATATCTGTTTTAAATTGATAGTAAACAAATTCCCCATAATAGATAAGTTGCTTTCTTCTGTTACATGAACCAGATATTTTACTTGAATTTCTTCCATATATTAGTATCTCAAATTTTTTATGAGTTTTAGGTTTTTATACTTAAGAAAAATCTTTATTTTATAAAAATTCCTTGATAAGAGCCTAGGTAACTCCAGTATCCTCTAGCTTCTAACAGTTGTAACTGTTTTTACCTGATACTATGTATCTATAGGAATATAACCTCTCTTGGTCTCCTGCTAACAGTGTTTTCTAAGAAAATGAACCTCCACCTTGGCTGAATTTTCTAATCTCTCACCACTGTTTCTTTTGACTATGCTAACTTAAAAAAGATTATTCTATGAACAAACATTAACTCTAAACTGTAAGATCACAAAACTGTACTATGTTTTCTATTACTGGAATGTTGAGGGGTAGAAAGTAAGTATCCCTCCAATTCTGCATCACGATGTGTTGAACCCAGAATCTCATAATCTTTAATGGATGTGTAAACTTCTTATGGTCCTAAAAGTACTGTGCAAAAACTTTAGATCTTCAAACACTTATTCACTCATAACAGATATTCACTATCTAAAACAGATATTTATTATCTAAAATGTTTCAGGGTCTTTTATATGCACTGACTAAGTAATGATAAGCAAAACACAACTATAAAACTCCTTATTGTTATAGAGCTAGACATCTAGGAAGTGAAAATCAATGTTTATGAATATACTTTAACAATACATTCAAAAACACTTATTTATTCCTTTCATTCAACACAAATTTACTTGATGACTGTTCCAGGTCCTGTTTATTTTTTATTTTTATTTTTTTAATAATTTTTCCTTTTATTTCCTCATATTATGGGGGTACAAATATTGTTAGGGTTACATATATTGCCCCTGCCACCCCTCCCCCACCCCGCCATGCCAGAGCTTCAAGCGTGCCCAACACCCAGGTGGTACACACCACACCCATTATGTAAGTACACACCCTTCCCCCCCTCTCCCCTCCCACCTGCCCACTTCCCGATAACAGTTTTTTTTTAGACATTTTGGTTACATTGTATATCTTTGCCTCTCCCTAAAAAGGGTTATAAAGATATGATTAAATAAAAATATGCCTGCCCACATGGAGCTTAAATTCTAAAGAAAAAGAAAATACTAAATAAATTAACAAATAAACATGTAACATTCTTGATGACAAATTATAGGAATAAATTAAATATGTTAAGGAAGATAGGAACTATAAGTAATTTGTAGATGCTAAGTTAATTTGTATTATATAAATATAAGTAATAGTTTTTCTAACTGCTATAAATGAAAAACAGGATATCTTGAGAGTAGAGAATCATAGAAGAATTTACTCATGGAAGAGAAATGAGACTATTTTGACCCTTAACGTCCAGATTGTGGATCCTTACTGACCATTGTTTATCATTTTTGTCTGTGACTATATTTCTTAAAGATACATAGAAGTTCAATATCTTTTGATACCATGGAGAATTGTGTGGGATAAGCAAAATAAGTAGACAATTAATGTCTAGGTAATCTTGGAAGACTTCCACTTATCCTGTAAATATTTCTTGTTTAGTCCTCACTTGTTATAGAATAAATTGAAACACTTCCACTAGTTTTCCAAGTCTGCCTTCTACATGCCTCATGATAGCTTGACTGCCAGTCACAAATTACAGTCTTCCTTTGGCCATCCTATTTCTTTTTCAGAGCTATTTATCTGAACTAAATTCTAATCATTTATTCAGTTTTACACCTTAGTTTCTAGGAATGTAGCCATGTTTCTACTCTTAACAAATACAGATTTCTTAATAACAATCAATGAGATTATCCATTTGATAATATTGAAGGATTTGCATTCTATGGTCATAAAATGTTCAGAGTTTTATCTTTATTGGTAGAAAAAGCCAACTCATCTTCCATCCCACTTAATTTTTCTCATTTACTTAACATTACCTCCTACTCCATATCTGCTTTGAGGGTAGAATCTGTATTCACCAATGAAATTCCAAGACACACAGTCTCTGACAATCCAGAAAGATCTGTGCTCCAGCTGCAATATACAAAATTCTACTGAGTCTCCGCTGCAGTTCATCATAATTATTAGGTTCCAAGTTTAAAGACAGGAATAATTATGCACATAATAGGTGATAGGTAAGTATTGTTTAAATTAATCAATGGATAAATCAAAGTGGAGAAGAAAAGGCATCCCTCCAAAATTACTGTGTCTGTAGTTTAAAGTGTTACCCTAAATAACTTATTGCAAAGTGTTAACGTAGCCCCATTCAGAACAGCCCTCTCTCATTATAGCTTACTATTTAGTGTACCTATGTGCTTTATTAATAATACTTTAGCAATCAATTAACAAAATATGAAGATATGCCCTTTGCTTGGGAGTATACACTTAGTTGTCAGCTTTCCAGAAATCTAGGGAAGATGTGAAAGTTGGAGTGGTATCACTACTCCATCTTGACTTTTAATCAATTGGCTTTACATTAAGCCCTACCCTGTTCTGCTTCCTCATCATACATGGAGTCTGTCTGCTTAAACTAGAACAGAGAAGATATTTTCTTTTTCTTGCTGTAAAAAAGAGCATGTCTTGGCTTCATGGGGCAAATGTGAGGATTTGGAATTCCAACTGTTGCTCAAGCGAACTTTCAACCAATCTTCTTATTTTCATATGTTCTCATTTCAGAAGTATTTGGGGCTTTCATTTGCTGAGACATTCAATTGTTCTATGTGAAAATAAGCTTGCTTTCTGTTGCATCCCTCTATGCAAGCAATTAGCTTTCAATTTTATCTTCCCTGTTAAGGTATCAATCCAAAGCAGGCTTACTAATTACCAATCCCAACAGAGGACACCTACTGCAAGAAGAATAGCAAAGATCATCATTATGCCAATTACCAGAAACAGGAGTTCATATGCTTAGGCTCACTACATCCTGGGCTAACATTTAGGTCCACCAAGCGCTTATTACCTATTTATGTAAATCCAGTGAGAGAGAGCACACTCACACACAGGAAGTTATACAAAGCAGGGTTATTATTGATTCCATAGCAGCAAGAGACAGCAGTTTGTATTTATTGTGAGCTGGCTCCCCAAAGGTTAAAAGAAAAACTGTCCAGGGCAGATGTAGTCTTGACTGTGTGCCACACTTTGCACCACAGCTGAGGGACTCTGAAAGGCAGTCCACCCAGGGTTATATTCTTCAGAGACCACGTAACTCACTGGATGAAGCTTTAAAGGACAACTACTTCTAGGAGAGAGAGGAACAAAGCCCAGGCTGTCTTCACTAACTCAGGACATCACATTTCCAGCATATTCTACAGCTATTCTTGATAAATACAAGCAAAAAAGGAAGGAGAAGTAGGTTGGCCTAAGGTCACTTGGAAAACCATTCTGCATTCACTTGCTCAACTGATTTTCTTTATCCTTCTAATAGTTTATTGGCATCTCTTATTTTGCATAATGAACAGCCATTTTATTTTTAATTTATACTGCTTACAGTACATTATTTTCATTTTAGTGAAATGAAGAAAAGATGTGTGTGTATACCAACCCTATATATTTGTATAGCTGTAGAATGTATTATCTATCTATTTTTTTAGTTTTCAACTATCGGATTTGATTTTTGAAATTTATTTCAGTAAGTGCTTGGAAAAAAATCCTCTCATGTCTCTGTCTCATTCTCCCCTTTGCCAGTCTAGGGAAACTTGGCAGAGATGCTCTTTCAAAAGTATGAGTTAGGTAGACATTATCAAACAAATATAAATACCAAATTAGCTGCTTTTCTCTCCTATCCCTTTCTCCTGAGAATTTCTGGGAATTCTGAATCAAAAGAAATGGACAATATTCATCATTATCTTTCAAATTATACAAAATGCAAATTTTTTATTGTACAAGTAGATGTAACAATGAATATGAAGCACATAAGTGTTCAGAACTTATTAGTATACTTATTTCATTATACACAAGACTACCATTGTTTCATTGTAGACCAGATAATAATTCTAAAATAAATTCTATTAATTCTAAAATAAAAAAGATTTGCAAAGTGACATCCTGTCTAGAATTCTATAAAAATATGATTTATTATTTTAGGTAAAAACTGCTTCATATGTCTGAAAAGAGTTAGCAATAAAGCATATAATAACATTTGCTGCCCATTTCCATGTGACGCATAGCATGCTAAATGAATGTTCACATTTTTATAAATTCACGTTTCTTACCTTTACATAATTTCAGTTTTAATTCTCCATATAATTTATTTATTTTCTAAAATTGGATATTTTAACCTTCATTAGGAATTAATTTTGTAATTATCATTTATAAGATTATCTGCAACACTATGAATGTCAATGGAGGCATTTTTTGGCAATAAAATCTAGATATAGTTTTCTTACTTGTACAATTAAATTCTATATTATATTTTTGAGATGTGAGCATATGATTTTATGCTAAGAGAATTAAAATATTACTAGTGCTCAAAATTTATTTATTATTATATTATGCCCAGAGTCACAGAATAATGGTTTCATTTCTGTTCTTTGTGTATTTTCTCAGTGAGTATTACTGGGTTAGTAAAACCTTGTAGCCTTGTTTTGGTTACCCATTGCTAAGAACTATGCACATGCCACAAAAAACATTTTTCAACATGTCAAATGTAATGAAACTGTTCGAGTAACAAAGTAAGAAATCAACTGTGCTTTTGGTTATGGGGTCATAGTTCCAGAATTAGCTGGCTTATGAAAATCTTAAGATATCAAATAATATTTTTATTCATATTTCTATGTCTGTTCATAATGTGAACATTGTTTAAGCACTAGTTAGAATCATTTAAAAATTAGTACTCATGGTAGATATTAGGTGGTATGGTTATACTGGTAAGATTCTTATCTGTTCAAATAGTGATGATTCTTCTTTCACAGGTGTCCACACACCTTACTTAGTCCCCCCCATTCTTGCTTACAAGAGTGCCCATCATCTCAGTAATCAGGGAACCTTTGTGAATCCATCTTCCATTTCCAAATGCATAAAAGAATGAGAAATTGTACTATCTCCTTGATAAGATATATTTTTATATTTCCTTTTTTTTGTCAATTCTTCATCATATTTTCTTCTATTTTTTATTATTTCCCTTTAATTATAGTTTAACCATCATGTGATTTAAATATGTAGTCTGCCTCAAGTAATGAAGATATTTCTATTCCAAACCTTCTTTCGATAAATGAGTATGTTTTTCATAATAGACATATATTGGTCTACTCTATCCCTGATATTTAGTAGGCTCTGAAAGTGCAAAGGAAATAATATTTTGCTCATACTCTTGAGTATACTGTCTTCCAGAATGCTGTTTGTTGTGTTCGTGGAGGCGCACCACTTGCTTCTCTCATCAAGAGAATCTGCTTGCTATGATATGTGCAGTTGGCAAATAGCCTTCAATTATGAGTTGCATCTTTGAATTCATGTGGAGGCCATACTCCCCCTTGGGTGCCCACTGCCAATGACAGTGTTGGGGTTGATAAACTGGGCTATTCCTACTGAACACAGGACTCCTCTAATAGGAAATCTTTCTTCTGGTGCTCCCCATTGGACCTGGAAAGAAATTTCACGGAGCTGCGCCATGAGGTAAGTTGCTGTTAGCTCTTTCTCCTTGCTTTCCTTATACATCACAGTCTGAAGAGTTCTCCCTATCTATTTCTTTGTTTCTCCTCTTTGTTTTTCAAAGACATTTCCCCCAATAAATGTTGTACATGTGTAATATCATATTAGTGTATGGTTTTTGAAAGATCCAAACTGGTGCATTAGTATTTTATGTAGTAAAATGCAAATTATTTAATTGAGATAGAGAGACATGAGGGTTTGTTTGATCAAAGAAATTTGGCATTATAAAAGCTTTGTAAAAGGCTGAGGTTGAAAAAGAGGTACAGTGATTGGAAAAGAGGTAGAATGTGTTATGTGATCTTGGAAGAGAAAACATGAAATTCTCATGTTATGGATTTGGGAAATATTCATCACCTATATTAATAATTAATTCCTTCATATTTTAATCATTTCATGAATCCTTGGTTGTAAAATTCTAAATCTTCCCAAAACAGGGAAAATGTAGCAATAACATGCAGGAAATTAACTATTCTGGCTCCTCTCTTAGAGATATCAGAAATGTACAAAATATCCATTTGATATTTGTATAATAATTATTTTTAAAATAGTTTGATGTTTAAAAATTGTTGTAATAATGCTTGTGAAACACTATGCAAGTTGTCACACTAAGTTTATGATGTTGAATTCCAACATCAACACACCTACTCAATCTCTGGATATAAATAATCACATTCTCTCCCTTGTCAAGGATCCCATAAATATTTCCAGGGATACTAAAGAGAGATTTGCACATGTAATTACAGACCAATGTGTCCCTAGTGTCTGCACTTTTCTTTTTCCCAAACTTGAGATGTCCCTCAAAATAGTTATTGCCTTTAGCTGGCATGTGAATGTATGTTTGTAAATGTCACAGTTGTCTCTCAAGACTCTTAGAAACACAATTATTTTGTGTTCTAGGGAATTCCTAGCAATAGGGACTTACTAGCAATAGGGAATTACTGGACTCCCTGCAGAGCATGTAGAAGACACAGTGTAACAGTGCTTAACTCTTTCAATCAGTGCTAAGCCACTTCAACCAGCCCTTGAAATTAAACTGCATATGTCCATAACATTTCAATGTACAAGAAACAGATTCTGTATTGTCTAAGAAAACTGCCTGAAACAGAATACTTCCAACATATTTCTACAAGAAAAAGTAAGAATCTGTTGATACATCACAGTGTCATATTCTCTTTAGAAAATAAGCCTGCTCCTCAGATGTAAATTTCTCTAGAATTATAATTATGATTTTTCTCTACTGTAGGCAAGAGCATTGTAGGGATATATTTAGGTCAAGATTGTGGAACTGCATGACTTCTGTATCCTTTTGGATTAATGTCTAGCTGATCTATCAGCTATAGATAAAGTGGAACATTGAATGCTTCAAATATTATTGCTCAGTTGTATGTTTCTCCCTGTAATTGTATTTTGTTTATCATTCAGCTTTATTCCAAAAATTCCAGTGTTAATCTGATTCATTAAGATGATTCAAAACTTTATATTGTATCATTTCTCAACAGGAAACTTGTTTCTGTGAAGTCCTAAGAAAATTTTGTTAAGCTATTCTCAAATTAAAATTTGTACTGGAGAGTATTAAAATTATAGTGTTTATTTTTTAAAAATATACATTAAATCTGAAGGAATGTTTGTTCAGGGACATAGCAGGAAACAAGTGGCACACTCAAATGGTTATTTGAAGAAAATTAGAATTAAAAAAGTATTACAAATATGTGGGCAGGTTTTAGAGAATTTAAGAAGAGAAATTTTAGTACCAGGTCTAGAAAGTCATTTCTACCCCAGGACTGGAGTGGCAAGGGGAAGAGGTGCTTACCATAATAAGAGTGCAGCTTTAGGGAGAGAGTCTTTGAAAGGAGCTGGGCTCACATAGAGGAATGTAACCAACCTGTGACCCTGAGAGGTAAGGTACAAATATCCTCCACCACTCTCCCCCTGGTTTCCTATTTCCTACCAGTCTTCTTATTCCTGATTCAAGTAGAAAACTGAATGCAATTCCTTCCAGTTAACCTTCTAAAGTAGACAGCAAGGTGGGAAAGGATTTAGAATGCATATAGAGAACAAAGATAAAATATCCAGCACAATATCCAAATGTTTAAAATCTGTTTTCACAAGCAATTCAAATCAGTGTGTAGTAGTAGAAAAAGCAAAAGCATAAGAGTCCAACAGAATTGGTTTTGACCCTAGATCACCACTGTCTTTCTTTTTGTCCCTGGGCTTTGTTACTTAACCTCTCTAACCTCTTTAAGTTTTCTATGGGCATTTAAGATAATGTATGTAGAGAACTGAGCTCAGTTAGACAGCTAATGCATACCAGTGGCTCTAATTATTTCTGATTAATGAATGCAATCATAATTTAAATTGTTTTTATGTAAATTGAACTCCACATATCCCTATGCTAGTAGTAATATTGAAAGACTATAAAGATATTGAAAGACTATAAAGAACACAAGTAAAAACTAGGGCAGTGCTTTTCAAACTTTAAAGTACATAAACATCTAAGAAGCTTGTTAAAATGCACATCTCTGAGCTCTCACATATAGATTTTCATTTAATATTTCTAGAAAAGTTCCTTAGAATTTCCCTTTTTGAGAAGAACCTAAGGTGTTTCTGATGTTGGTAATATAAAGGAACATTTTGATGCTTCCCTCCAAAAATGCTCAGTATGTGCAACCTATTGAAATGTATTTGTTTATTAATTTGTATGAATATATGAATTTAATTCAGTTTATAAGTTTTAGAGCTACCTGGAGCTAACATATGTATTTTCATAAATATTATATATCTTAACTAGAGAAAATAATAATATATATCAAATATAATGAATCTTGAAGCACTGTATATACAATCATGTGTTGCTTAAAGATTGAATGGTTTCTGAGAGAAGCATCCTTAGGTTATTTCCTTGTGTGAACATCACCCAGTGCACTTACACAAACCTAGATGGTATAGCCTACTACAGACCTAGGCTATATGATATAGCTTATTGCTTCTAGGCTACAAACCTGTACAGCATGTTATTGTAGTGAATACTGTAGGCAATTGTAACACAATGGTAGGTGTATATCTAAATATATCTAAACATAAAAAGGACCATTGAAAATATTTTTATAAAAGATAAAAAGCAGTATACCTGTATAAGAAACTTACCATGAATGGAGTTTACAGGACTGGAAGTTGTTGTGTGTGAGTCAGTGAGTGAGTGGTATATGAATTTGAAGGCCGAGGACATTATTCTACATTCCTGTAGACTTTATAAACACTGTACACTTAGCCTACTCTGAATTTATAAAAAAAAAATTATATCTTCATTAATAAATTAATCTTACTGGGGGATGGACATGCTTGAAGCTCTGACTCAGGGGGGCGGGACGGGAAGGGAGAGAAAGACAACACATGTAACCTAAACATTTGTACCCTCATAATATGTTGAAGTAAAAAAAAAAAAATGAAGAAGGCTGGATGTGGTGGCTCACACCTGTAATCCTACCAGGTGTGGGAAGATTCTGGGAGGCTGAGGCGGGCCGATTGCTCGAGGTCAGGAGTTTGAAACCAACCTAAGCAAGAGTGAGAGCCTGTCTCTACTATAAATAGAAAGAAATTAATTGGCCAACTAATATATATAGAAAAAATTAGCCAGGTGTGGTGGTGCATGCCTGTAGTCACAGCTACTTGGGAGGCTGAGGCAGGATTGCTTAACCCCAGGAGACTGAGGTTGCTGTGAGCTAGGTTGACACCATGGCAATCACTCTAGCCTGGGCAACAAAGTGAGACTCTGCCTCAAAAAAAAAAAAAAAAGAAACTTAATTAATTAATTAATTAGCCTTAGCTTGCTGTAACTTTTTTACTTCATAAACTTTTACTTTTTTTTTTTTTTTTTTTTTTTTAGCGTTTTGGTTCATTTGTAATAACACTTAGCTTAAAAGACAAATACATTGTTTGGCCATACAATAATATTTTCTTTCTTTAAATTCTTATTCTGCAAGCTTTTTTCTATTTTTATTTTTATCTTTTCACTTTTTAAACTTTTTGTTAAAACTGAAAACACAAACACACACTAGTTCTACACGGGATCAGAATTATCGGCATCACCATTCTCTACCTCGACATCTTCTCCCACTGAAAGGTCTTCAGGGGCAGTGTCACACATGGAGCTGTCACGTTGCCACTATGGCAACAATGCCTTCTTCTGGAATACCTGTTTAGGGACCTGCCTGAGGCTGTTTTACAGTTAAATTTTATTTTTTTATAAGTAGAAGTACACTCTAAGTAAATAGTAAAAAAGTATCGTGTACGAGGTGAGAGGAATTTTTCAGCTCCATCATATTATGGTGCAACCATCACATGTGCCGTCTGTTGTTGATGGAAAGGTCTTTCAGTGGTGTATGGCTGAACTGTTTTTATGAGTGCAGTTTCTCTCCATTTATACATGCAAATATAATTTGAATGAGTATTTTACTCACTTCAGGTAGCATAATTAATTTTTAATTTTCAAAATTTATGACATTTATTTATTGAAATCTTAGCATTCTTTTATAATATGAAATTTACAGTGTATGTCATTATAGATGCACTTTGTTATTTGTAGCTACCTAATGCATATTTCAGTTTTTATATTAATATATGATTTGAGAATTTGAAATTTATAAAAAATTAAGGTTATTCTTTTTTTTTACTAATCACTGCTTTCTTTCATAGTGGTACAAATGAGGCAATTATTAATATTTGCTAAGTCTCTGAATGAAAGAATGTCACCTAGGTAACCAGCATAATAAAGAAGTATTAATAACTAGCTTTCATATAAATTAACTTTTTATACTGTTATCTACCACTGAAATGTGCAAGTGTTTAATTTATAGAAAAATTTAGAATAAGATCAACAAATAATTACTTAGTCACTGTTCATAAATTTTCCTTTGTGCATGTAAAAACATTTCCTCATCAGGTTGTTAGTAAAGAGGCTCAATATAAAATATTTTAAATGTAATCTTAAACGAATTATAGTAAACTAAATATATATTTTGAATCCTATAGAGCTTCAAAGCAAAATTCCCCTGAGAACCTGCAAAAGAGTTTACTGAAGAAACATGAATCAATTAAGAATCTAAACAAAACTACAGAAAATAATTTATTATGGAAATAAGTCAAACCAAATACCATTACATATGGAAAAAAAAGGAGGAGATCTTTGGATGGAGTTTTCTGGTGCAAACAACCCATATACCACAAATATTTCTCACGTTTCTTTTCGAGGGACTCTGATGAGACCTGTGAATACAAGGGTTAACACATAGTTTTGAATTACGAGATTGAAGAACAAGCCTCAAAAGAGTATAATCTATGGCAGGCATTGCTATTGACTAACCATCATTTTTTTCATGAAACTATGTTTCCTTAGTGATGTGTGATTACAGGTTTATGCCACTTTCACGATTACTAGTTTTTGTTTGTTCCTCAACCTATTTTTCCACATTCAGCAAAATTAATTGCAGATTCTACGTGTAATCTACTTGAGGAGATAGTCAAACTTTCTAATACACTGTCACAAATTTGTCAAATAAAAAGGTATAAAAACTAAGATATGCTTGCTGCTGGTGATAGTTTTCTCTACAATTTTCATGAGGTTATCATTAATGTTGACTGGTGTATTTCTTATTCCTGAATACAGCTTTATACTACAGTCTGATATTGATTTCCTTAATGTAGGTGGTTTTGAGAGACATATTTGTAGACTAAGAGTATTTCTGAGTGAAAAGATTCCTATAAAATCAAAATTATAAGCACTGCAAATTATTGGAAATGTGTAATAGTCATAATTTCATAGAAAATTATACTACTTAGAGAAATGGTAGGCTTTTAATCCAATCAAAATACAAAACATTCAACCATTTTGGTGTTTTCTCAGTACATTAATTGTAATTTATTTATATTTGTTTTTATCCACTCCTCCACTTACCATGCCTTTACTGAGCACTTATGTAATATAGATGTATAACACTAAGAATATAAAAAATACAAAGAGTTTGGTGCTATAAAAATCCAATTATGAAGGCTAAAGATTAACACTAATTATAATATTTGACACTATAATATATATTAAATATATATTTAATACATTTTATTTACATATATAATCATATGTAGCATAACACACAGATCGTTTATGACTCAGTGTTTGAGTCTTTTATATGTTTGGGCAGTGTTCAACATGAAACTCATTACTGGTTAGAGATAGGCAGAAAATTATTGATATATATATTCCCAGAACATATTAATTTTAAAAAAATGAATCAAGGATTTCAAAGAATAGCAAAGTTTATATGTTTATCTTTGTACAAATCTTACTTTTTCTTTTCATTAATATAAACACAGCAAAAATTTGCTTAATCATGCCAGTAGACTTATGAGGTTATTTATGAAATGGCCTGAAATATCTCATCTTGAAATTACAATATTGTTTTCTAATTCGCTTGATTATATTTCAGATAAATTAGTGTTTTGAGTGTTTTATGAGAATTCCCTAACATAGAATAGTATGTGTTTTTTAAACATATAAGTATATTCATGATTGTTTGACATCTAATTTTTTTATTATCAGACAAATTCTAAAATTAACTTCCAAAATTATATTAATATCCCTCAAATATGGAAAATAAGGACTTTTGTCTAACTTATTTTCATGGAAGAATGTCATGAGAGGTAATAGTTGTGGTTTTCAATGAAAGATTTGAATACATAGAAATATAATCACTTTGATACAGAGAAGTAACCAAAAATAGTTTAAAATATGTTACTCAAATCTGTGTCAAAGTATAATGTTAAACTACTATCTTCCTCCCTTCTAAAGAGTAGTCTACAGATAACCCAGTATAAGAATATTAAATTACTCAATAACCAGAATACAGTTATTCATTTTCAAAGGTATCATTTTGTTTTAAGAACAAAATTTGCTACAAGGTACTATTTGATATCAGGATCCATGGAGTAAGGTTGAAATAGATGTACTGAAAGGAAAGCAAATAAACAAAAAGTGAGTAGCACAAGGAAATGAATACAATAGGTGGCAAATTTTTAAAAAAAATGCTAATGCCAGAAGAAATGCAAAAAGAGGTTGGACACACTTTGGAGTGAAGTTTTAGAGGGAAACAGGTTTATTTTGGATAAAACATGGCATTAAGAAATAAATTACTGCTTTCTCTGGAATGCTGTTCATATTAAATATTTGCCTGATTATATATGATGAGTAAAATTGCAAAGAGAGAGGCCATGCTTTTTGCAAAGAATTTATAAATAGTTGCATCAATAAACAATTTTGCTTCAAAAATGGTTTGCTTTCTTTGTTTCTTTCAGTAAATGCTCTTTGCTAAATGTCTCTTTCATGGTTTGAAAAAAAATTTTCTTACCTTACTGCAAAAATACAATTTCATGTTATAACTGATATATGATAACAATATGATACTCTACTCATTCCAGTTAAAAATAATTTGATCTTTGAAATGTAAATTACAAATTTAAGCAATTCCCTCAGTATCAAAGGATTGAAATTATGATGACGCTCTATTAATATATTTAATTGACTGTAGGCTCAATAATACAGCTTGTAAACTCTCCTAGAAAATACCTTCCATTTCTTTTTGTTTGTTTGTTTCTATTTAACATGGGACTGTATACACGGCATACATTTATTCTAATAAAAATTAATATTGTTATTATCATTTTTAGGTTTCTGGGATATACCTATAAGAAGCATAGTCAGGGTAAATCTTTATTATGGTTGTATATCAGTCAAATATTTCAAAGTCTTTTCCTCCAGAAGCATGGGAAACGGGCACATTAATTTTCTTTCCTTTAAATTTAACAAAATAAGGCTAATTGATAAAACAACCAAACAAGGAGATGCAGTAAGGAGTGGCAATAATAGAAAACCTCCTAGAGATTGTCAATTTACCAAATGATTTGTAAATTACAAAATCTTTCATTATCAAATGTATTCGCTCCATGTCCTGCAGCATGCTGTTTGAAAGCAGTTGCTTTTCAGTGTTTGCCCTGTTGGTGTCATCCCTGCAATCACAGAAAAAAATAAAATCCTTCTGTGATTAAGAACCCTAAATATAATTTCCTTCAACATTTGAAAAAAAATATGTTGTAAGAATTACATATGATTATTCAAGAGGGAGCAATGATGCTGAAGGGTTAGAAAGAGAGGAAGAAAGGAGAACTTGAGAATGCTAATTAAGGACTTCCCATTTGCATATCTTGCAAATAGCTCTATCCAAAAGATCAGCCCAAGTGTTATTACTTGCAGAATTTTGATTGCCATTAGCCTGGGTCTGGCAGCACCACTCGCATTAGTACACAGATGGCCTGGGAAAATGGCATAAACAATTGCTCATATGGATCTAGCCACCACTGGTCTCTACCACTCAGACCAGTGGTGTAATTAAGACAATGTCCCTCCTACCATGGCTTCAGCTGCTGCCTGGCAAAGCCTCTCTGAGGTTTCTGTTTTCACAAATTAAGAAATGTTGAAAGAAAACAAAAAATTCATTTAAACGACAATTTAAAGAGGAGCAAATGTATTCTAGGATTCAAGAGTCCCAGAATTCACTTCTGGTTCAACTTCCTGAATATCTATATATAGATATATGTATACACAGAAACACATACACAGCTATTTGAAATTTCTGAGCATCAGTATCTCTAAAGTGAAAAACATATCATAATCACTTTATACCCTTAATCATGTGAAAAGTGGTCATATTCTTTAAAACATACAACAATGCCCTTAAAATCTGTTATTTCTGTCTTTAGGCACTTTTTTCTACTTCTATAAATAAGAAATTATCGATCAGCGTGTGTTTGCTGAGATGTATATTCTAATTAAGAACAGGGAAAAATGATTTATCAACACTCCCTTCTAAGACACTTCTTTATTTATGCATTCATTCATTCTTTTACTAAACAGTGAGTCATGTTTATTCTTTAGCCATTGTGATTGAACCTGGGAAAGAGATGAATAAGACAAAGTCTGTACTCTGGAAAGTACATTGCAGTCGGGGAGACAGATAATAAACAGGTACAAGTATGTACTACAATGTCTTGTAGTAATAATTACTAAGAAGACAAAAAGTAGTTTAAAATAATAGTGATAAACTGAAATCATATGTAGGTATATATTTGAATGAATATTCAGGAAAGGCATTTTTGAGGAGAAAGAATTTGAAGTTATTAAGGTTAAAAAACTTGCCCCAAATTTTAGGTAGTCTTTAAGCTGAGTAAAACTCAGATATACCAAACACTAAAATAATGCCCTAATCATTGTGTGATATTGATCACCAATGTAATATTTATAAAATATTATTTTTATAAAATAACATTTATAAAATAATATTTTAATGGCAAGATACAGAGTAAAAAAAAATTTCTGTGTCATTGCATTTCCCCTGCTAACCACTGATGAATTCTTTTTTCGTGTATTGAGAAATATCTTACTTAGAATATAATTTTTACTTTTTAGTATACTTTCCAGCATATTATTATAATATAATAAGAACTAACAAAATGTATTACTTTAAATACAATGATGCAAAAATAGTATAATCCTATTCATGAGAAAACATGTGACATTGACAGCTTGGCTGAAAATTCAATTTAAACTTAAAGGCAATTCATAGTCTTAGAAATACAGAAACCAAGGGAGTAAGAATGCTTTGACTGCATCTAGTTCAAGACTTTGTGCCACTTAGGGAGACTACAGATGAACTTTGAAGGAGCTCTCTGTTACCAGGATGTACTGGGGAAGATGGTCAATAGTCTTGTCAGTTTGTTGTTATTTTTCTCTTCTTACTAGAGAATGTTTTCTAATGGTTCTTTGAAACAAGAGTTGCAGGTCATAAGCTATTTTATGTCCAATTTCTATAAAAATGTCATAATTTTGTCTTCATATTGGAATGATAGGCTTCCTTTTTTAGTTTTAGTACTCTATGTTCAAAATTATCTCCCATCAGTACTTTGAATACTATTTCGGTGTTCTTGTGTCAATAATTGATAAAGATTTCATTGTAATATTTTTGTAGGCAATCTTCTCCCCTCTCCCCAAACCCCAAATGCATTCCCCAGGTAATACAGCATTTTGTTTTCTTTCTTTATGATCTGAAATTGAACTACTATGTTGTGTGCATGAATGTATGTGTTTGTGTGTGTGTAATATGTATATGTTAATATGGATGTGTATATTTCCATGTGTCCTTGTTAGTGTCTTTCTTCTGAGCCTAAGACATACTTAGCTATTTACTTACTCTGAATATCACTTTTTATATACTCCCTATATTATCACTTCTGAAACTCCTATAAGATAGATGTTTCAATGTTTAAATGTCTAGTCTATGTGGATTGGGGAAATGTTTCTCCACAATTTTGATGTTTATTTCCATGTTTAGGGAACTAAGTTTTTGAAATGCACTCTGAAGCCTTTGATACTTTCCGCAAGGGTGATTTACATGATTTGTGCACTTAGGAGAAAAAAACTGGTCATCTCCCTGTCCCTTCTTTCTACTTAGCATCTAACATAAGCCCACAGAAAATATGTTCCCTGCTACTCTTGGCATTATTATAAGCTGTCAGTAAACCTGTGTCTACAAGAAAAAGCCTACAGGAGTCAGTGTTCTCTGTAGCTGGGTGAATAAGTTGTCTCTTTCTAATGTTTTCATAGTAATTGCATTTACTTTGCAATATGAAGGTCCATAACCAATCTAGGCATATCAGTGATAAAAATGGAAATGTGGCCTTCATCCACGTTACTACTTGTTTTATTCCTTGATTATTTAGTACTCAGAGGTAGAGCAGAGGTAAAATCTGCTCATTGAACATTCTAAAAGATGCCAATTATTTATCTCTTAAGCCCTCTTAACTCTTTTTATCTTTTTTTGTCCTTTTATACTGCTTTCTGAGGCAATTCCTCTATATAATTTTTCATCTTCACTTCAGCTTCATCTGTTATGCTAAGGAGTGATGTTTTATATTTTATAAATTATATATATGTATATATTTTCACATATAAATTATTTGCTTTATATACATCTGCTTTTCTGTGATAACTACAATATCTGCCTGCATCTCATTGTGAGTAATAATTGTATTTATTTCAGTGCTCTCTTCTGATGTTCTATTAGCACTTCCACAAATGGAAGAATATACTATGTGTACTCTTCCATTTTTGAGTTGGTCCTGTTTCTCACAGTGTTTACTTATTCACATGAATTCATGAGCATTTTGCTTTTGAACTGTCTAGATGGATTGTTAGGCCATCTTCTACCTTCATGTTTGGAGCTCACTGACAATCTTAGGAAAGAAAGCAACATTCATGACCATAAGTCCAGAATATGTGTTACTCTGCTAAGAAACAGAAACCCCATATCCTCAGGGTCATTCAAACGCATGTGCTACCAGTCACCAGGAAGATTATTCTGTCTCTCACCCAAACTCCTAGACTTACTGTTTCTGCTTAGTGACAAAGCTTTCTTTTTACTGAAGTTTACCAGTACACTAACCAAACTAACTTTTGGGCTTTTTCTGTCCTCATCCTGATTTCTTACTTCATTATTTCCATACCGAAAGCTTCCTTCATGTTGATCCTATCTTTCACAGAATTAAACTAAAGTGTTTATCTAGGCTTAGGTTTACTAGCAGAAAATGATCAGTCATCCATCTTTCAAGGATTACTTGTGATTTCTGAATAATTTCTGAATCATGTGATTTCTGAATGATTTCTGAATCATTTTCCTACTTAACTTCTAATATATCCATTTCTTTATTTTTATATTTTTATTTAGTTATTCATTTCTAAAATGTGTTAGAAAGCAGAAAGTCTGTAATATAAACTTAGCTCACTATCTTAAAATCAGAGGATTTATTCAGATTCACAAATAATATTCACTTTGACTAAACTAAAATAAAATTTGTTCAACAGCAAAGCATACTATATTTGACTTCTGCAAGAAGATGAACAAAATACATGCACCCATTCTATAGCATAATAAAATCCCACAGAAACACAAATATTGCATATTCTCACGTATATGTGGGAACTAAAATAATTGATCTAATGAAGATATAAGTAGGATGGTTGTTACCAGAGGTTGCAAAGGGTAGTGGGGAGGGGAGATAAAGAAAGGTTGATTAGTAGGCACAAAAATACAGTTCAAGAGATGATATAATAGCTAGTGTTTGGTAGCATAATGGGCCAACTATAGTTAAACATAATTGATCATAAATTTCAAAATAGCTAGAAGAATGGAATTGGAATGTTTATAACATAAACAAATAATGCTTAAGGTGATGAATATTCCAATTACTGTCTTATCAATACAATTGTATGCTTGTAATCAAAATTTCATGTGTACCCCATAAATATGTAAAACTATTATGTATCCATAAAAATAAAAAATAAAAAAATATATTTAATTCCAGTATAGCAATAAAATATGTGTCTTTGTTTTATATTTAAGCATGCAATTTTATTTTCAGTTGACTTAGGCAGTAATACAAATTAATCATCTCTATGATATAATAAACCTTTAGGAAATAATAATTATTCTAAATTTATAATATTTGAAAGCTCATCCATATTTCTATGGTCTACTTGACTTCCCTATGTTTTTGTTTTTTCTTTTTGCTTTATTAAATGGAAAAACTTGGAACTATATTTTACAGAAATCCCTTTTGTTCTATGCTTCCTAGTTAGATACTGCAATTCAGAAAATGATACATTATTTGGAAGTGAGAAAAGAAGAAGTCATTATTCTCAGCAAGCAGGTAAGGTTAAGATTATTGGCAGTGACCTATAGCAATTGAATCTTCTGAAAATTACCTGCTTTTCCATTTTAGAAAGCTGGGAAGCTTTCTAGCATGATAATAGCTTTCTGACAAAGCTTGGATTCTTGATATTCTGATATTTATTCCCCCATCCTTCCAACAATCCCTAATTCCTTTTATTTAGTTTCTCTCTACCAGAAATACTGACAGTGGTTTTTGTTACCTTAGTCAAACCCTAAATATTATAAATGTATACAACTTCTATAAGCAACATTAATATCAAGATAATATGTGATATTATTTATTTAAATCCAGTGATATTAACAAAAAAAACTATAATTACCTATTAATTTCTTCAATAGTAACATATAATTTCTATATGATGACAAAAATTATTGAGGTAAATTTGTCAGAAGGGAAGCACAGACTTTCACTCAGCTTAATAACATCCTGTATTGTGGTGTTCAATGAAAGTGACAGAGTGCATCCATATTTTATGTGGACATTAATTTTCAAAGATTTCTTTAAAACTGGCATAATACTAGTCTTGTATTATAGTACTGGAGTAATTTATTGAGAAACTTCATTCTTTCGGTGATTAGTATAGAGCCAATTAAACTTAAAACACTTTAAAATATCACAATAGAATTTGTGGAATGTTTATTTTGGTAGTAATTTATGAGGAACTCATCTAAATAAAAATTACAAATTAATATTGACAACTTTTAGGCATGTTTAGCAATATGTTTAATATTATATGCAAGACTTACTGACAATTTCAAATTTTGTTGAATGAGGACAGATGCAAAGAAATACAAGTTCAAATGGAAAGAAAGAAGTGTAAATATTTTTTCTTTAAAATGATAAATAAAAATTATCAGAAGTATCATATATAATGCTTTTGTTTTATTAAATAACGTACAACTATCATAAAATGTGAAACATATAATCAGAGTATAAAGAAATAAATTCAAAAACAATTAAAATAATGACTTTTTAATAGTTATGAAATTGTTATGATAATTTATTTTCCTATAATATAAATAATAATAGAAAATTAAGGTTTTAAAATATTAGAAGAGTTTTCTACAGAAAATATCAAAATTTCAATGTTACCAAACAATAAATTAAACCTAATTTAAGGAATAAGGAAAAAACAAACAATCTTTTTCTTTGCCCAAAGCACTTAGTATAAATAGCATTCAAATTTCACAAAATAAAATAACTAATTCAATAATTTTTTCTATAAATGGATGTCATATTTATGACAAATTTTAGGGTTTAAGAAATATGAAATTAACATAATATTTGTATAAATTTTTGAAATACATGAATTTGTATGAATGTACTTGCACACACACTATGAAGAGTTACAGATAATCTATATATGTTGAAATCACTATGCTGACTTTCCTCAAAAAACTTCATGACTGAGTCTCTAATAACTCAGTAAGAAATGGGCAGTTCTTGTTGCAACTCTCTTATGATTGACTATTGTTAGGTCAGTTTCCCCTAACTGAGAAGACTATGACGAACAACCTTAAAGATTTTATAGCACTTATTGATTTTTTTTTAATTTCAAAGTATTACAAGGGTACAAATATTTTTGGTTACACGAATGGATCATTTTTATAATGCTTGAATCATGGTTATAAGCGTGTCTGTCACCCACATAGTGTTCATTGTACCTGTTAGGTAGCTTCACCCATCCCCTCTCACCCCTCCCACCTATTTGATTTCCATTGAGTTTTACTTCCCTCTAAGCACATGTGTACTTATCAGTTAGTTCCAATTTAATAGTGAGTACATGTGGTGTTTGTTTTTCTATTCTTTAGATACTGCAGTTAGGATAATGGTTCCATCCAAGTTGTTGAAAAAGTCATAAAATCATCCTATGCTAAATCTACTCTGCCTGTGCCCTATAAATGGAACAACAAAGCTTGGATGAAACAAATGTGTTTGAAGCATGGTTTACTAAATATTTTAAGCCCACTGTTGAGACCTAGTGCTCTGAACAAATTGATTTCTTTCAAAATATTACTGCTCATTGACAATGCACCTGGTCACTCAAGAGCTCTGATGGACATATACTTAAAGATTAATGTTTTCATGACTGCTAACCCAATATCCATTTTGAAGCCTTTGAATCAAGAAGTAATTTTGACTTTTAAGTCTTATTATTTAAGACATATATTTTATAAGAGTATAGCTTCCATAGATAGTGTTTTCTGTGATAGATCTGGGCAAAATAAATATAAAACCTCCTGGAAAGAATTCACCATTCTATATGCCATTGAGAACTTTCATGATTCATGGGAGGAGTTTAAAATACCATCATTATTATGAGGTTGATAGTAGATTCCAACATTTTTTGATGATTTTAAGGGTTTCAAGACTTCAGTGGAGACAGTAACTTCAGATGTGGTAGAAATAGCAAGAAAACTAGAATCAAAAATGGAGGCTAATAGCGTGACTGAATTGCTGCAATCTCATCATAGAACTGGAATGAATGGGGGTTAGGGTTAGGGCTAGGGTTAGGGTTGCTTCTTATGGATGAGCAAAGAAAGGGGTTTCTTGAAATGGAACTTACTCCTGGTGAAGATGCTGTGAACATTGTTGAAATGATCACAAAGGATTTGGAATATTACATAATTTTAGTTGATAAAGCAGCAACTGGGTTTGAGGATTAACTATAATTTTGAAAGATGTTCTGTGGGTAAAATGCTATCAAACTACATTGCATGCTACAGAGAAATCTTTTATGAAAGGAAGATTACACCAATGAGGCAAACTTTTTTATTTTAACAAATTCCTGTAACCACCCCAAACTTTAGCAATCACCACCTTGATCATTCAGCATCCATCAACATTCAGTCAAGACTGTTGTTCTACTGGCAAAAAAGATTACAATTCACTGAAGGCTCAGATGATCATTAGCATTTTTAAGCAATAGAGTATTTTTTAATTAAGATATGTACATTATTTTTTAAACATAATACTATTACACATTTAATCAACTATAGAGTATAATGGAAGCATAACTTTTATTTGCACTGGGAAACCAAAAAATTTGTGTGACTCACTTTATTGTGATATTGTCTTTATCGCTGTGGTCTGGAATGGAACCCACAATATCTCCGAGGTTTGCCTGTATTGCTGTTAGGGAGATGGGTCATGAGAGGAAGGAGCAAGTCTCCTTTTACTCTTCCAACCTTTCAATCTCACACCCTGCCATCTACTGGCAGATCTAAAAAGGCAGCTGGCTAACAAAGAAGAAATGCCAGCTCCAAGGCATGTACAACGTAAAGTATATAAAGATGCATTTGGAGTTGGGAGGTCAGACTTTAATAATTCACATAAAAATTGTAATTATACAGTTTTGCCTAGAGAGCTCAACTGATATGAGGCTGAGAGTAATTGGAGTTGATAAAGGAAGTGATCAAAGGGAAGAATAAATTAAAGCTATAAAAATACAGTACATAATGATAGAGTATAAAATTTAAAACACTCAGGAATAAGGTGATATATCAACTTCCAGTTTTGTGTAAACTTTTAATTTCTTCAATGTACTAACTCCAATGAAGAATTTAATCTCAGATTTTAATTATACTTGTGAATTACAAAATTGAATCTCACTAATGGAGAGTAAAATGAACACAATGGGAGAGCAACTCCATTTAGTTTATGTCTATGAATTTATAAAAACAATCAGTGCATCCAAAGAAACAGACTACATATATGGATGTTTGAGATTATGTGAAAAAATGTGAACTAGTCTACCTTCTCAATGTAGCTAGAGTCCTAGAGATAATAAAATCTTTTTTATTTTCACAAGATGCTTCCAGACATGCCTTTATTTGGTGGACAAACTCCCTCTAGAACTTTTTTTACTGTTCTTTGAAAAACACCTTTTACTCTTGCAAAAGTAAGCCTACTAGACATCACAGAACTTTTTTCCTTAGAGAAAGGAATAACAGAATTTTTTTGAAAGTTAGCTACTGCAATGCATCTTATGCAGAGCTATTCACTGAGAGAATGGGCAAATTTTCACAGGGACCAGGGAGCTGTCAGCAATGATAATGACCCCTTTCTTTTTGTGTAAATATTATTCCCACAAATTATGATGAATTGAGATGGTCGCAACTGATGAGTATTAACAAGAGTAAAAATATTCAAAATAGGAGATATTAAGAAAGAAGATCATCTCCGTTGACATTATACACAATTCCAAGGCTTAAAGGTTTGTAGGGAAGAGCTAGTTCCAGCTCAGCCTGTGACCTATGTGGTAAACATACAGACATATTGTCATTAAATTTGTGGTTTGGGAATACATGCTATGCATGAAGAACTGAGAGGCCTTAAAACCTTGGAACCCTGTGACCCAAGCAAGGCTGAAGAGGAACAAGAACAATGGACAAGTCTGAGACCCTGAGTGACTGGTTTTCAACAGCAAAAGATGACAGTGAAGTGAAAAGAAAGACACTCCACTGTGTCAGGACCAAATGTAAGATAAAACTTTATCCTCTCCATTTAGAAATTAGAAACAGAACTAACACTTAATGTCTAAGTAAACTCAAGTATTTTGGGACAATTTTTGATTGTGAGAACTGCTAATGTTATATGGCAAGGGCTAAATGAATAATAATATATTACTATTAGTATAATTCCATAAAATAGTATAATTCCATAAAAAATGGAATTATTTGCTTTTTCAATCTAATAAAGTATTCCATACCAGCTAGTATAATATGTCCCTCTTGGCAGTTTTAGTATGAGAAGTTTTAGTGGAGGTAGTGACCTAGGAAGTAAATAATCCCTTTATTTTTCTGTCTATAAGTAGGTACATAGAGGTGAAAAAATCTGACTGAAAGTGAAATGCCTCATCAGGGGCATAGATGGACTGAAAATAAAAAAGCTGATATCACCTACAATCTATTCCAAAATTGTCACCTAGGACACAATATATTCAGGAGAAGCACAAAACTTAAAACTACCATCCAGTGCCATTACTCTTCAACATCAAAAAAGAATGATAAAGTAATAACAAGTTAATATTTTACATGCATTAAGGTGACAGTATATGTCTTATTTATTTTCTGAAATCATAAATGTTTGGTACCTAGAAAACAATCTATGAATGTCTGGGGAAGAAAGGAATGGAAGGGAAAAGAAAAGAAAGGACAAATTCAAGCTCAGCACTGTCAATTCAGGATCAATTAAGATATTAAAATAGATCAATAATAGAGAATTGCCCTCTAGTTCACATGTAGCTAGAAACACTAAGTCCTTATGCTTAATACTCATGTGCATCCAATTTTATTCTAGAATTACCTATCACATTTATTAAACATTGACTGCCTGAAGAAATGGTACCAAAGGCATAAATCATAAAGGAACAAGCTGATATACGTTAACACATAAAAATTTAAATTTTCCATACATAGAAATTTAAATAACTGGAAATAAATGTAAACATGAAAATTAAAAATTGATTAAAATATTTGTAAGAGATATGACAGATAACATGATAAAATCTTTATATGTAAAGAACTTTTACAAATATAAGAGACAATGGAAACAAAGGAAAACATGTACAGAGAAAGTTTCTCATGAAAGAGAGTAGATTATAATTAAATCTTTAGCACTTATAAAGATATCTATGATATGCTTTTAAGTAAAAAAGGAGACTTTTAAACAATATGTACAGCATCATACAAATATACCCACTAACAATAATCTTTGGAAAGATACATCATCACTGGGTAAGCACACATAAGCCTGTTTAATGTTATCATTATTGTTATTGTTCATTTCTCCCCCTCCTTTTGTCTCTCAACAATAAGCCCTTTAGTAGGAGAAATATGCAATAAAATAAAAACTTATGGAGTAAAAGTGACTACACAATGAAGGAGTTCTAGAATGTAGCCATTTATTAGTGTTGAATCAGTACTTATAACTTAAATAGCTAAAAATAAACAATGAAGAAAGAGAGCTATATGTTAGAGAAGCATTTGCTATAATTGGAAGGAACATGGACATGGTGTCAATTAAGGCTGGATTCAAAATGCATTTTTTTACAGCTTTAACTGTATGAATATTGGTACATCACTTATAGCCCCTGTTAGTAAATGTCATCCAGTCTAAGTTTCAGCATTTGTTTGGGACCATGGTGGGTGTGGGCAGAGGGTGGAAGGCAAGGTATATTCAAAGTTTTTGTTTTTAATTTTGTTCTTTTACTTACTGTGTTTCTTTAAACAAAATTTTTTTTAGCTATGCTTGTTTTGGTCACTGTAGTCTATAAATTTTTTTATGCCAGTAAACTCTATGTATATTTTCCTTAATGATTTAATTATTCTTTACCTGTTTTGTTGTTATTATTGTTGATTCAAAAGTCTTTCTAGATTGAAATATAGAAACATTGTCACAAAGCATCATCGGGTTTTTAATTTTTTTTACATTTTCCTTTATTATAAATAAAATTTATTTTTCTCCATGGTACTTGTTTTAATAGAGAAATTGTCTCCCAGCATCAACATTAAACTAATCTTAGTGATGACAAATGTTACCTAATAAAGAGGAAAAGTAATGCATATCTTTTAGGCTTATAGGATTAAATGTGATAATACATGTAGAGTACAAATCTAAGTGCCTGTTACATAACACTGCTCAGTTAATTGGAATCATATATGAATGACTCATAATTTTATAATAATAAATTTATTGTCTTTCATAGTTAAGAAAATTTGCTACATTTGGTATGCAAGTCTTTGGGAGAAAATAGTAAACTTTTATTCTTTACTTGTAAAACTGTACTTAAATTCTTTAAAAATAACAAGGAATTAATTGTCTTTTACTTAAATAATTCTAAAATTCCTTTGAGCAACAGAAGCTACAATTTTATAATAATTTAAACCACAAGTCTTTAAGATATTCTGAGATGTATTAATAACTTTGTAATACTCAAAATGTGCCGTGTATACTTTGCCAGTCTGTGACTAAGGATAAACATTTATAAGTGGCCAAAGTAATATCATAGGAACTTGAATGCACTCTTTAATAAACACTCATGTGATAAATCTTTCCAATGACCTTCTTTTTTACATTAAAATAAAAGAATCAAAGGATTAATAAATGAGTTTAACTTTGGATAATAAAGTTATCTCTAATCCTTGGGCATAAGTTCTTTTAAATATATTTAGATTTTATTATATACACATTTCACCTTACTTGGCTTAACAGAATTTCTGCCAAACTTCATAACTTGAAAACAAATTTTTTTGAGATTTTCTACTGAGACAGATTAAAGACAGCCACAAATTCATTGCCACTCTGTTCATGGAGAAGTGATTTTCCCTTCCTTTGAATTCTGGAAATATGTAATTACTTTGCTCAATAGTGTGGTGAAAGTAACACCATGTCAATTTTAGCCACCCTTTAAGAGGACTGGAAACTTCTTCATTGGTATATTGGAGCCCTAATTTGCTATGTAACAGACAATCTGCTATGTGAGACCTAGAAATGATGATGGAAGGGAGGGAAGTCCGAGTTCTGTCTTCTAGTCATGACAACCATGAAAATGGCACTCCAGTTTATGACACACAAATTAGAGGCAAACCATGCTGCCACACCTTCTCCAAATTCCTGACCCAAAAAATTATGAGAAAAAATAAAATCATTGTTTAAAGCCTCAAATTTTGAGAGTAGCTTTTATAGAGAAAAAGATAACCAAAATGCTTGCAACAACATTTTCCTAAACAGTTATCAATAAATATTAATATTTCAGGATAGTGTTATTAGAACTAATATTTCTAAAACCAAATTTATAAGATGTGCATGATTTTAAGATATACTATCCCTATTAAAACCATATTAACAAATTAAATTTTTAAAATATGAATCATAGCTCTGTGTAGTCGCATTTCACATGAATACTTATATCAAATATATATCACACTTTAAAAGCATTGAGAAATCCAAAATCTAGAAATTTTGTTTAAAAGATAAAAATTATCTTTGTGTAATTTTTAAAATATATTTTCTTAATGAGTAATGAAGTAAGATTTCTTCCTTTTTTCATTTTTATAATAATTTTAAAATATAATTTTATTTTCAGTATGACCAAGAGTCATAATCATACAATTTCTCAATTTGAATAAGTACTGTATTAACTACTTTCCAAGGTGACATGAAACAGGAAAGGTAATTTTATTGCAGATTATAGTATTTATTCTATATTTTCTGTGGAAACTATTTAATTTGTTTTCATATAAGATGCTAACAGAAAATTAGTAATGTCAGTTATCAGTGCAGGTCTTCTAAATATGAGCATTATTTTTAAAAAATAAATTATATTCTAAGTACTTTGCCATATATATTTCTCCCTTCAGTTTTCTTGGTAACAGCTAACAAAACACATTTAACCACAAATTATTCCTGGAAGCATTATATATCTATTCATATGATAAAGCAAGCTGCAGCAAAGAGATACATATTCTAATAAGGTGTTTAGATTATATTCACATTGCATACATGCAAGTGTTTGTCAAAGTAAATTAAGCTGGAAAGCTATCATTTTCTTGTTACTGATAGAGTTCATCTATATTCAGTTGCATTTCCTTTTTAATGTGCATTTTACTATCAAATTTCTTCAATCTCTTTTTCTCCTTTAGACTAATCTTCCCTTGCTCTCTCTCATTATAATGGTTGTAGAGTGTAAAGCATATTTCATGAACCCTTACAAGAGTATGGAGCAAGATAAAACTTCTATTTTTTGCTCCCATATGTTAATGCCCATTTTAACAGAAGCCACACATTGTACTTTATTTTCTTTAAATTATCTAATATATCATAGTCTTCTTTTTTAAAAAAATAAGAATATTATGGGGGTACAAACATTTTGGTTAGATGTCCAATTAAAATCTAATATCAAAGGCACCTTATTTTTGAATACTAAAAATGATTTATAGGCATTAAAAAAGAATCATGTGAAGTACTGTTTACATAATATAACAATTATCACATTGTTTTCAAATTACTTATTTGTGTGCTGCACAACTCTAACACCTGTGACCTCTCAATGAAGATATCAAATGCCATTTATAGTTGATATCACCAGGGCAAACCTCAGTATCTGTTACATAGAGAGAATTCTCCAATAATGTTCACTAAATAAATGGGTAGGTAGGCGGAAAGATTGATGGATGGCTAGAATAAGGTATTAACTATCTCAAAAAGAAAATTATGATGAAAAACTAGATGCCACACATAAAAATGCTTTATATCAGTATATATTGTCAAAGAAAAATAATGTCATGATACTTAGCATAAATTTGGCCCACTTTTGTTCAGCATAAGCAGAGCTAATTATACATAGGAAAGCATCTGAAATAATTCTAAAAGACAATCTCAAACTCTTTAAATTCATTGATGTCATCTCCCAAAAAGCAGCACTTAGACATGCATGTAATTATGCAAGTCAATCATTTACATGAGAAGCATAAAAGCATCTTGGAGAGGCAGAGAATTAATAAGACTCAACAATTAACTTTATTTTATCTATTCAAGCATCTTAGATATTAAAATATAAGTTATCACACTGCACAATACCTCTAAAAATTTGGAATGATGGCACCAAGGAAAAGAAATCATATTGTCTCTATTCAAAGGTATTGAAAGCATGGGCAGAAATCAGAGTCAAATAAAGTTTTAAAACACACTGGCATATCAATGCAGTTTGGCTGACTGCTAAACCCTCTTTCCACATGCTGTGTTGTATGGCTCTTGTTCATGTTCTTTGTATTTCCTTGCTTCTCACATGTAACCTTCAATGATAATGCTGGAATTCACTGTAAGCATGACTTCTCCAGAATTACCAACAGAGCAACCATCAAATTGTCCAGCTTACCAGGCTATTCAACTTAGATCCAAGAAGAATGCTTTATCTTACTTTTATGTCAAATTGATTACCAAATCATTAATTTTTTAACCCCATACTTCACAGATGATAAGCAGCTCCTGCTCTCGAAAAAGGGTAAAAAAATATATTCATTTTTCTTCATGTAGCTTCTCTCTCTCTCTTTAGAGACTGTACACAATTCCATGAAGCCTGACTGAAATCTATTACTGAGAAAGACAGATATTTTGTCAGGTACACATTGACAAAACAACTTCCTTAGCCTCTTTCAGCTGTAAAATTCTGATGGAAGTTAACTCATAGGATGCCTATCACTAATTAACAGGCATATACATTTAGTTAACAAATATTTAATGTGCTAGGCACAGAGAATACAGCATTTGACAAGAAAAACCATGTCCTTGTTTCCCAAAACATAAATTATTGTGACAGAATGAGGATAAGATAGACAGTTAAGTCAATACCTAAAGAAAATACCAGATACCGATAAGTATTTCTAAGATGAGAAATATGGGAGTGCAGTATTTCTCTTTGAGAGAAATAATATGAATATTATGGACCAGAAAAGATAAGATTTATCTGCCCTATCCCTAAAGGAAGAGTTATACTAGACATGTTGAATTTTCAGGTTGATATCGCGTATGGAGAAATAGTCGAAATCAAAGAAGATAAAAAAGGGCTGTTTGATTTTGGAAAAAAGCCAGCATCATTGTCAGAATTTGAACATCAACAACCACAGGAATGGAAAAAATGTTTGTCTAAAGAAATAGGCAGCTAATTGAAGTTCTTGCTGAGATGTTCTCGAATCTTCAGATAGCCAATGAACCTAACAGAGATTACAAATACAAGTATGAAAGAGGAATATTTAAGCTGAGAAATGAACAACTTAAAAGAACACTCTACATCTTCAGAAGAGGAGAAAGGATATTTCAATACAGAAAAGGCAATACAAAGACCCTAAGTGAGAATAAATTCAGAGGGTTCCAGGAGCATGAAGAAGACCAGTGTGTCTACAATGTGGTGCTTAAAATCAAAGTGATATCAAAACATGATAGAGATTTAGAATGTATCCAGATTACCAGGGCAAAAGTCTGAGGATTTATTTTAGCATGATGGGAAGCTATTGAATGATTTTAATCGTAATTGTGACATAACCTGGTATAATATTAAAATAATAAGATACTGTATATAGAATGGATCGGAGTGGGGAAAGGGTAGAAGTAGGAAGACCAGTGAGGAGGCTGCTGTGGAAGTTCAGATGAAAAATAATTAGAGCTTAAGTCTACCCTGGTAATTGAAAAGAAGGGGGCATATTTTAGGGACAATATTATAGAACTTGCTAATTTAGTTAGCTATTGGGACGGGAGGAAAGAATAGCATCATGGATAACTCTTAAATACACAGCTTTCACAAATGAGAAGATAATTGTTTCATTTTCTGAGACAGTGAAGCCTGAAGGAAGGACAGTATTTTTGCCATGTGTAATTTAATTTGGGTATCAGCAGCATAGGTGAGGTATAAACTAGACTGCTGGATATATGAGCTTAAACTCAGTAAAAATCTGGGCTGGAAAAGAAAAGGGTCCCTTCATACAAATGGTATTGATAGTTGCAATTAAACCTATCACTAAGGGAGAGCATGTAGGCAGAAAAGAGAAGACGGCCCTTGAATGAGTCTTGGGAGAGTATAATGTTAGGCATTGCATTCCTTTGAGTTTGAAAGTACAAAAATGTAACACAAACTTAATGTCTTACAACAATACAAATGAATTATCTTAAAGTTTTGGAAGTTGCAAATCTAAAATGAATCATCAGGGCTTCTGGAAGCTATAGGAGAGAATCTGTTTCCATGACTTTTATAGCTTCCAGAGGCTGCCCACACTCCTTAGTTCTTGACCCTCCGTCATTCCTACCTCTCATTGCATCATCACAACTCTTCCTCTGACTCTTGCTGTCATGTCTCCCTCTTTTTCTTATAAGGTCCCTCGTGATTACCCTGGGGTCACCTGGATAAACCATGATAATCTCTTCATCTCAACATGCTTAAATTAATCACATATGAAAGTCATTTTGATATAACATATTCATAGGTTCCAGGAATTATGAAGTGGATATCTAAGGAGGCCATTCCATTATTCTGCCTACCACAGCCAAGTAGTGGAGCCTGGATTCAACTTGAGAGATTGTGATTTCAGAGCCTACACACCAGAGACTTTCTGGATATCAATTTACCCTTGGATATTACTGGGGAGGAAAGTACATTATTTGGGAAATAATGTATTAGGCTAGAGAAGTAAATTTATAAAAATTTTAACATGAATGAAATATTAAAGATCACTTAATATCCTCTAATTCTTATACAGATGAGAGAATAATTAAGTGGGGTTAAATGTCACTAATAACTGGTAAAACTGGGATAATCGGGGTTATTTTTACGTGCAGTTCTTTATACTCCCCTCTTTACAACTTAACCTGATTTTTAATAGACATGGTGAATTGAAGACTGCTATTTGCCAGACAGCTTGGGTTTGAATTTAGATCCATCACTTATGAGATGCATGATCTTGGTTATCTCTCTCCTGAGAATAACCATCTGCAACAGTAAGATGATAATAGTGCCTACCTGTTGGTGTATTTATCAGCCGGTCCAAGTTCCTTAAAAGAAAAGGCAGTGGTATCTAGTATAGGATTCAGTATATGGCTTAGACGTACAAAACTGTGGTGCTTCCATGAATTTCCTGACATCAATTGCCATCTTGTTGAGACAATGGCACCAGTTTTTACTAAGCTATGAGCAGAAAGAGCACATGCCAATTCTAAGCTGAGTAATATAAGAGCTATCTTGCCACCTACATCTTACCTTTTCCATGGCTGCTGTGACCTCAATGGTCTTAGGTCAAAAATACAAAATTGCAAGAGCTTGAAAGAGAAACCACGGTTTTCTGTGTCAGTCTTTATGTGAGAAAATTTTTTTGCCTTAAACCAGTGATATCGTGGTATTTTTTGTTACCCCAACATAGCTATGTTGGTATATTTCTGATTACAAAATGGTCACATAGCAGCAATTTTATACATCAGAACTTAGCAGTAACCTCAGATGAATGTAACATATTGCTAAGAAATGTTTTAAGAAGGCATTTAATATAATACAATTATAATTAATGTACTATTAACAGTGAACTAGGTTGCATTTAGCTAATAATATTGTGGTTCCACAAACATGAATTTTTAAATTATTATTTGCTTATTTGGGTACTTTCGAAAGGAAATACAAAAGGAGGGAAGAGAAATCATACTTAAGTAAAAATGGAGAGAACTGTGAATGATTACTGTACGTTATTGCAAAAATGACGCAGAGGATCCAAATTCGTAGCTGCTTTTCCAGGCCTTTTTCCCTGAAAGATTTTTTTATAGAATACAAAGAGAGAAAACTAAATATTCCCAATTATAGTGTGGGGAACTCTATTCTGAATTTTTCTCTGCCATAATATTTCATTTTACCTTTCTCCATAGCATAAAGCCAGAATTATCTTAGAGGAATTATCTATGAAGAAACATCATAGAAAATAAAAGTTTGAAAAGTGCCTTTGAAGCCGTCTGGCAGAATATCCTTGCTATTTGAAGCCTACATTGTCAGCACAGCAAAGCTACCAAGTGGCTAGCCAGTATATATTTATTTCAGGGACAGAGAACTTACTGGCTAAAGAAAAAAACAAAACAAAAACCTTTTCTCCCTCTGGTCAGCTAAATCTTTAGAAAATTCTCCATTATTCAACATTTGAGTTATTTTATCCTGTGTCCATACACTCTGCTTCTACTTCTTGCAGAAATATAGAGCAGGTTAAGTATCTTTCATTGTTTCTTTAGACAGAAATGAAATATGTGTGTTTATTTCTTCCAGAACACAAGCTAATACCAATATATAATAAGCATGGCTTCCTGTAATCTACTCTAGCCTTAATAAAAAGTTCTAAGAAAAATTCAACTAATCTTTTCACTTACCAGCTTATTAGAGGGACAGCTTTGTTATAATAATCTTCCACTAACCGAATTGTAACAGCAATTGCCTTTTAGAAAATATGAAAATACCTCACAGTTTCTTGGGTCAGGAAAAAAATGAAAATATAGAGCAGTCTGCCTTTTCAAATGCTATATCCATCAACTTAAATCAATATAAAAAATGAATAAATGAAAATTTAAAAAGACAGAACTGAGATAAAGAACTGTAATTAGGACAAATTCATGAATTCATTTATGCCTTTGGCTAAAATACATCCCTCCTCAAATCAGTTTGAAGCTGTTTGCACAGTAGGGTGTTTCACCTACTAATGTTTATTGGCATCCTCAATGTCAGTTATTTTTAAAAAGCTCTCTTCCAGGACTTTGAATAAATTATCTATCAAGTGCAGCAGTGCATGGCAACACCCAAGACACAATTTGCAGTCTTGCACCAGCTCTCATTATTTGGTGTAAATGAAATCCCAGATCATTAAACTTTTTAAAAAATGAAGGCATCTTGTATTAAAAATAGGAGCAATTGAAAGTCCTCTTAGGTCATTTCTTTCAGTCTATAATATGCATAGTAATGAGGCTGGAAATAGGTTCAATCCCTCTGCAATTGTTTACATTCCTTTGAAAGACAAAAGTTGCTTCTGTCAAACACATCACAGAAAAAGTTCAGGCAGGCTAGTTTTATTCTATTCCCCTGGGAAGACGCCTGGAAAATTGGCCAAGAGAAAAGACAGTAGAAGCAAGAATAATAAGGAAAAGCATAATCTGAAATTTACAAAGTTATGTGTTACATGCCAACAAACTAGGCTGCCTGCTGAATAACTGCCCACGATTAATAATTCTATATGTCTGAATGTTTTTTCCTTCTTCATATATTGTAAGCTTTATAAAAATATTAAGAAGATGGAAAGAGCTTTTCCTTGATCTGGTTACACAGGCTTTATCAATTTCAGGCAAGATGCAATACTTTCTTGACAATGAGTTTCAACGAATCTGCAGTCTCTCCTGCCGGGCTTACTATGAATTTTGATGATGCTTTATATAAGCCTCAAAGATATTTGATGTTGCCATGCTTTTAATCCATGAACTAAGATTCATAGCCTATCAAAAAACACTTAGTCACAAACCAATATGAAGTAGATGGTATCTACCATAGCTTGTTTTGTTGTTGGTTTGCCATTGCAATAAATACATATGATGATACAATGTAATATCTTTATAATATGAATGTTGAGGAAAAGCCTTAAACACTTCCTTATAAGTTAAACATCCATAGGTGTGATTTCAGTCTGCATTACCAATACATTTTAGATGCAGTTTAACCTGTGGTGTTTCTCAATTTGTGGACTTACAAAAACAAAAGTAAAAGCATTCTATTGGCTTTATCCAGAAAGTCTAAATGCAATTAAACTTTTGATTAATGTGGTTATTCTCCACTATAGTTAAGTTCCATAAGTGCAGATAATTTCTTTTTTTCTTCCTCAATATATTCACATTATTTAACATATTTCTGGCATAGTAGATACTCAGCAAGTCTTTTATAAATGAATGAATGGCAGCTTCTACGATGATCCCCGGCTCCTGGTATTGATGTCTTTGTGTAACATCCTTCCTTTGAATGATCAGTGGACTTAGTACTAGCTTCTAATATGGCAAAAGTAATGGAATGTCAGTTTTAAGATTAGGTTACTGAAACAATCTCTCTCTGTCTCTCTCTCTCTCTGTCTCTCTCTCTCTCTGTCTCTCTCTCTCTCTCTCTCTCTCCCCACCCCCAACCAATCAAGCATAGGTGTGATTTCACTCTATATTATCACTATGTTTTAGCCATAATTTAACCTGTGGTATATCTAAATCTGTGGAATTAAACAAAAAAGTTAAGTGCTCTGCCTTTCTGTCAGAGCTCCCTCCTCTCTCCCTCCTCCACCTCTCTCTCTATCTCTCTGTCTCTCTCTGTCTCTCTGTCTCTGTCTCTGTCTGTCTGTCTCTCTCTGTGTGTGTGTGTGTGTGTGTGTGTGTTTCATTCCTCAGACTGGGACAAACAAACTGCCAAGTTGTGAGCAGCCCTGTGAAGAGGTTCACGCGACGTAATCCAGCAGCCCTTGAGAATCTGACGTCTGACGACAATGTGAGTGAGCTTGGAAGTGGCTCCATTAGCCTCAGTGCAGTTGTGAGGCTCTGGCTGAAAGCTGGGCTGCCAATGACACACTCAGAGTCATAGTCTTCCAAGCTGCCCCACAATGTCTGACCCGCAGAAACCATGATATAATAAACCTCTGCTGTTCTCAGTTACTAAATATTGGGATGATTTGTCACTTATACAGATCATTAGTACACCGAGAGTGCATAGTTCGTGACACACTCTGTATGTATAAATCATAGACTATAATTTCACATGTCTATCAATATGGAATTTATGGATGTAAGAGAGTCCCATTAAAAGACCTTTTTATTCTTAATTTTAAGTTGATATATGCCACCTTAATCATTTTCACCTATTGGTTCCCAAATACTGGTACTGATCAGTAAATAACACAAATCATTTTTCTTCAACACTATCAATTGTATTTTAGTAAGGGAGACAGGCAGTAAGTAAATTTAAAAATGAACAAAATAATTACAGATTCCTTCACACACTAGGAGGGAAAGAACAAGGCAAAAGGCAGGGTGTAATTGGAGAAGTCCCCATCAGGTCCTGTGAGCAAGGGAGGAGTCATCCTGAGGTTATGATGTTTGAACTGAGTTTAAAGAATAAGAATGAGCTAGTCATATAAAGAGCTGGGGAAAGATCAACCTGTGCAATGAAGATGACATCCTAGAGATCAGAAAAAGCTTAATAACAGTGAAGGAATAGAAATAAAGCAAATTGGGTTGAATCATAATGAGAAAGGAGACAAATGATTGGTTAGTGATAAAGTTAGAAAAGCTGGCAGGGGTCAGAGGTTGCAGAGCCTTGAAAACCAAGAAAGGGGCTCACATTTTTTTCTTTTTACATGTAATTGGAAACCTTTAAAGGTTTTATCAGGAGAGTATCATGACTTAACCCAGGGGTCCTCAAACTTTTTAAACAGGGGGCCAGTTCACTGTCCCTCAGACCGTTGGAGGGCCATTGGAGAGTGCCGCACACATTCCACACATGTGCACTGTGGGCCCGGGACAAGTCGGCTGCTAAGCAGGACAGGAAGGTGACAAAAACACCCTGAGGGCGGGATAAATGTCCTCTGTGGGCGGCATGTGGCCCATGGGCTGTAGTTTGAGGACCCCTGAAAGGTATATCAGTGCCTTGGAGTTAATGGTAACTTGGGTTATTATATAGAAATAACTAAATTTTTTCTCTTCTGCTTTGGCTGGTAAGGAAACTTCTGGCTCTCCTTCTTGAAAGAATTATCAGTCAAAATATCCCACTTATATTCAGAAAGAATGGCAAGCTTTTCTCTGGAATCTCTTCTATTCAAATATGCTTTTGAAAAATTCATGACAATTTCCTGAATTTAGATCCAGGGCTGAGGAAGTACTGATGACAATCATCATAATATCAGAAACATAAAACGAGTTAGTTATAGGCAATAGACTGTGTGCCTCAAATAAGGAAGAAGTCCAGAGCCTGGCACCAGAAAATATCAGTCAACAATAGTATCATATAGAAAGTATTCTACTTTTAAGTGGTATTTCTTGGACTTCTCACATCATCTTCTTAGGCTTTGACCAAACTTGAGAAAAATACAATAAGGTCAGTGTATCTGAGAGCAGTGGTTAATGATTGCTGTGTATCAACAGCACATATATGTGTAACAACAACACACACATATAAAATCTCAGTGGCATACACATTAACAATTACACGGGTTGCCTGGAGCAACTGTTCTAGGCTGTGGTTCAATTATGCTTTGTTTCAGACTATGAGTCTGTTCTATGTGTCTTCCTCTGGGCCGAAGCTCAAGGGGTAAAAGCTAGTTGGGGTACCTGCTCATTGCAAAGGTTGGTAGTAACAAGTAGGTAAGTGAAACAAAGACTTAATTAATTAATTAATTAATACCTGGGTTTATAACAGGCACCTATTGTCTCTTATGTCCATATTTCATTGGCCAAACCAACAAAGTGACAAATCTCGCTATTCATGGAGGTGAGCACTACACCGCCCCTATTGAGAACAAAGTGGGGAATGGAGTGATTATTTTCTGAACACTAATCTAAACTACCACACTGTAGGTCACATATTGTTATGATAAGGTATAAAAACATGATCTTTCTATAAGAGCCCTGGGATTGGATGGAGTCAACATTTTAGACTATAGCTAAGCTGTAATCTGCAGGGTTTCTGGGCCCCATAAGTATACTCTTCATTTGACCTCTTTTCTCTAAGTCTTGTTTATATAGTTCTTTACTTTGTCCAGTTGACAGGTACTGCCATCCAATCAGATCACTGACTATGCCCAGCACAGTCTCCGTCCTATATCTTGGATAGTGCTGATGGCTTAATTTGACACATGAATTGTTCACCTAGGTAGAGCACCTCTAACAATTCTAAACCTTAAAAAAAATAAACATATGAGTTAATAATTAGACTCTCTTTTTCAAAGAGGCAAAAAGTGGTGTGGTCCAGTTCCTAGCAGAGCAGGGGGCTCAGCATATGCCTCGAGGAGACTTTAAAAATGTTTTAGGTTCATGCTAGGATGGAGTCCTCTGCTTTTGAGTTGACATATTGCCATATCTCCCTCCGAAAATATATTTGAGATTTTGGTGTTGCTTCCATTGAAATCGTTTTGTGTCAGGAGATGGGAGAGAGTGGTAATAGGTTATGTTATTACTTTTTAAAATAGCAGGCATCTAAAATATATATGTCATTTCTGACATTAATTAGATATGCCATGTCCTATATGTTTATGACATTAATTTTGCCTAAAACTTCCTTCTATTGTCAGAAAAGATAATATTTGGGACTTCTTATTTGTTTTCATTTTAATTTATTATTATTATTTTTCTTGAGACAGAATCTCATTCTGCTGCCCTGGGTTGAGTGCGGTGACATCATCACCGTTACTTCTGTTTTCTAAGTTTAGTAGTTGGTCTTTTTATTTTGGAAACTCTCATGCTTATAATGAAAAGATTGTAAATCCTAAGCTGAGTCTTAGAAAACAAATTCACATGGCATGTTTTTACAGAGGAGGTAAAGGTAGGAGGGACAAGCTAAATGACTTGTTTATAGAAACATACCTAGCTCTCCTCTCAGCTGAGCTGGAACAAGTGGAAAGTATTCCATCCGTTGTACTGTGCTGCTATAGCTCTCTGGATTCTTTGTCATTCCATACCTTCCACAAGTCTGGCACCACTTTCAGTCATCATCATAATTTTCATTAGCAAGGAAAATCCTCCTCAACTGAGCAAGGGACTAGAAATCCTAATTATGTTTTTATCAGCTAGTCTAAACAGGAAGGAGTGGAAAAGACAACGTGTGAGAATTCATTCAATGAATCATTAAAAGATCTCATATATATATATAAACATAGCTGGGTCTCAAAGTTCGTGATCCTTTGCTTTTTGAGCTGGCATTAATTATCCTCTTTTGATGTCTACAACACTATAATCTTGTAGAATTTCTTCTACATTTCTGGCTGTTCCCTCAGAGTAATTTACTATGTCATCTTTTTCCTCCTTTATATTCATTCAATACAACTCCCAAAGAATGGATTCTGTTTTCTTTTTTTCTTGTGCCAGGAAATATAAACTAATATTCTAACTTCAACTCTCCTATATCTGTGAATTACTTTCATTACCATATGTCTGGCCTTCCATTTTTCCTTGTTACTTCTGCATTTACCATTGAAATACTTGTTATAAATATACTGAAAAGTTCTTCTAGCTCTCTCTCATTACCTTTCTATCTCTCCCTCTCTATGTTTCTCTCTCTGTTTCTCTCTCTCTCTCTCTCTCTCTCTCTCTCTCTCACACACACACACACAGAGCTACCATCACCAAATCTATGTCTGTCTATATCCCCTTTGTTATTAGGCTTGAAATACAGTCACCTCAACTGTGACTTTCTATTGATCATGGCATCTACAAATTTATAATTTCTAATAGCTCACACAATATCTATCCTCTCTATTCCTATGATTACTACCTATAGGCAGCCTGTTGCATGGCAAGAGTGACACCATTTTGAAGCAAAGTCATGGCAATGACCAATGTATGACTCCTGCATACCAAGGTGTTTTGTAGCAAGTTCTATGCACAATACCTGTAACTTGTGCACAAAAATGCTTATCTAACCTCTCCAGTGGTCACAATTTTTGGCAAGAAAGTCTGAGACATGACCAGTGGCACATGGCTTTACCCTAAAAACTTGCTATATAAAGGATACTTTCTGGAGGGCAGTTACAGGGATCCACCATCTCATGAGACATCACTTCTGTTCCTAAGTTCCATGTTAAATATTTCTTTCTGATAAACTGGATTTGTCAGCCTCTTTCTTTGGACTCTCAGCTCCTTCAGCCATGGGAAGTAGGTTTCCATATACCTGTTCACAGTGGAACACAAACTAAATTTAGAAATTCAGTCGACATTCAGTTTATTGTAATATACTGAAAAACTATTTGCTTTTCTTTAGCCTCTCCTGCCTCTAGAATATCTTAACAAACCAGTCTTTTTGAAGCATATCTGTGAACACATTACTTTCTTATTTAACAATATTCCCTGTTCTCTGTGGACTGTGGAGTAAAATTGAAACTCCCTAGGAGGACTTTGAAAAAATTTCCTTATTGGAACCTAATTCATCTTGGAAACAATTTTCCATTTTTAACATTTTGTGTTTGCTCTAGAGCTGAAGCAAACTATGTCTGCTTTCACTTCACTATATCTGAATTTACTGCTTCTGCTCATTCACTTCTGTTTGACACAATTTTTCATTAATTTCCATCTGGCAATTCCTCATATGTTAATACCAAGTTAACATAACATATCTTTTTAAATGCTTTCATTTATGAACTTCATGGAGCTTCTCTGTGATTTATTTTATATATATATATATATATATTATATATATATTATATTATATACATATATAATATAAATATATATTTAGTAGTACATTACCTATTATCTCTCATTACAGCATATACTATTTAAGCCTTTCTTCTTAGTGGATATCTAAATATGTTATTTAAAATGTAGTTCAAAAAAAACTGAAAAAAAAAGATAAAATGTAGTTCAATGAATAAATAATGTTTTTTAAACTTATATTTCAAAATAAGATTCATTCAATCTCATTTAAAATAAGATAATATTTTTGAAAAGATTTTCAATAAAATAAAAGATATTTATCAATATTTAACAACATTATCTTGCTATTATAATAAAAACATGTTATTATTTTTATTTCAGATTATAATTTAACTTCCCTATAACTTTCCAGAAAATTAAATGTACTAGAAGGTTGGACTCCTAATTGATAAGTATTTTGTTATTTCTGTCCAAATATAAAGAAAGAGTACGTGATTCAACAGAAGTTATCCATTAGAGAAAATATGCTCTTCCATGTTCTCATGCTTGTAAGCTCTGACTCTTTTACTTATGATAAGATGGCCTCAAGGAGCAAGATGGCAGACCAGAGACACCACCAGAGAGAGTGTCTCTGTAAGAAGGAGAGTTTTAGATAATAGTCACGAGAGTCTGAAGGAAGGGTACCTGAACCTACAGGAGACTCCATGGGAAGAGGTCATGGAGCAGAACTGGAAAGAGGAAGGCATTGGCAGGGATTAAGCCCCAAGAAGCTTGGAGACCAGTGAGAAAAGTAGGTGTAACAGTTAACTTTCCCCTCCCTCTCATCTGAGACTGTTGGTGAGCACCAGAGCTACTGGAGAGACCTCTTTCCCATGCAAGCCAAGAGACTGCTGCCAGCAGTGAGTGGTGAGCTTCTTGTGAACAGGACACCAGGCTCCCAGGCCCCCCAGGGCACCTCTGGCCCCACAGACCAGAGCTGGATGGCAGGTGCCTACTGTCTCTCTATCTACTGGGTGCCTTTGTCCTTCCCAGGGGGTCTCAACCCCTCAAATTCCATCTTCCTCATCCTCACACAGATATTTCCCAACTACGGCCTAGATTGCAGTGTCCACAGAGGTCCACTGGGTCCTTGGTGATCTATGTAACTCCAGAGGCCAGTCATTCTGGGCAGCCTGCTGCCCAGAGAGAGGGTCAGAGATGATCAGAGTATGGACTTTCCTCTACCTGAACTCTTTTTCTCCCCTTCCCCTCCACCACTCATGGCTACTGAGACAGACAATTGAACCACCACATGGAGGCTTCCACAGAAAAGGAGGCTCAGATTTTTGTCTGGAGTCCTACAGCAGACTGAGGGATGCTGGACTGTGAGCTCCCTGCCCACCATCCCTTTCTGGTGCTGCTTCTCCACTGACTCCTGCAGAGTAGGGCAAACCCTGAGGCGGAGAGACATTGAACCAACTTGGACCTCCCGAGGGTGACTTGAGACCAGAATCCTTCTCCCTGGCATGGTCAGAGATTGATCTCCAGGGCCCTGGGCATGGGTCTGCAGGCCAGATCCCATACGCTCAGGCCTTGATCGTGTTGCCTGGGAGCACTGAGGGGATATTTGTAAGTTACTCTCACATGGTGTGGGTGCCTTCAGGGGCAGATCAGGGGGGAAGAGTGCAGTGTGGATCCTATGAGCTGTGGCATGCTCATTAGGCACACCTTCTCCCACAGGAGGGCCATGTTCCCACTTCGGGCCAGGATCCAGATATGTCAACCATCACAACAGCCAATTTTCAACATTCTTGTCATCTCAAAGAGAAATACTGTACCTTGAGAAATGCTCTATCATCTCATATCCCACATCCTGCCCAATCAGAAGAAATGACTAACCTGCTCTCTGTCTCTATAGACTTACATGTTCTATTATGACTGTCTTCTTTGACTTAGCATTGTTGTGATATGATTTATGCATGTTTCAACATGTATCAATACTTTATATTTGTGTTACCAAATAAAATTCCTTTATATATATATATGTGTGTGTGTGCATGTATACATATATGTGTGTATAAACGCATACACACACACACACACATTTTATTTATCCATTCTTCATTTGACAGATACCAACTTCCATTTTGATTAGGAATCCAGAGAGAAAGTGATAGTGTGGACAATTAGTTGTAAAATTTTTAAATTTTAGAATTTTCAGTTATGTTATTTACTTTCAAATTTTCTGTGCATGCCTTAGCAGCCTTTGATACCAAGACAAGAAGAAGAAAACAGATATGCTAGTCCCCCCTTCAATTGCTGATAGTTATTGAAATAATTTTACATGGCGGAAGAGAGATAGAAGATGAACATATATATGATGTTTCTGAGAAACAGAGATATTCGGTGTAATGAGACACTATTATCCATATTTTATTCTCTCCACGTTTTACAAATGAGAAAGTTGTCTATAGCCCAACACTTTTTTTAAAGCTCCTTTCTAGATTGATAAGAATACCCATAGAGCAAATACCCATAGAGTAAATACCTATAGAGCAATCTCTCTATTAAAGGATTGCATTGATTCTTAGTATTAGGCTGAGCCATATGAAATTGCTCTTTTTGTAGGTGAAAAATGATGTCTAATATGGTTAAACATACTAGAAATATCTGGAATGAATTGGTAGGAAGAAATTCTTCTTCATTTACTACTCTAAATGTGGTGGGTTGAATTGAAATAAAGGAAATGTATTAATACTTCCGTTAAACAAATACCACCCCAAACCACATTAGAAATATTTAACTAGTCTTATTCCTCATACTTGTTTTTCTAGAAGAATTTGTAGCTTACAACTCCTTTTAAATAAGAATTTAACCTTCATAGCACTAAATTATGTTCACCTCTCTGAAAAAGCCTTCATTGCATAAATCAAAATTGGTTAATTTATAGGCTGGCTAGTAACTTATGACTGGGCTCAAAAAAAGATAAAGTTGGGTAAAGAGATTCACTAAAAAGAATCTTAAACAAAAGAAAAAAGTGATGAAGAAGAGCAAGCAAGGAGATAGGAGTCCATACCTAGATCAACTGCTGTTTCTCTGTTATGTAAAGCCTGTGTCACCATCTTTTGGCTTCCCATAATGTTAATGTTTCCAAGAAACAAAATCTACTCTTTCTTGGTTGACTTTAGATATATTCCAAAGTAGCTTCAAAGATGGCTTACAAAGTAGGAGAAAAATCTTACTCATTTTAATACTTGGTCAAACCTAAAGGCAAAAACCAAAACAAAACCTAAAAATAATCTATGCTTTCAGGTATGCTTGTCACGGCCAGTTGAATTCACTTACTCTTATTTAGGTGTTTATGAAAATAATAAAATAGTTTTCTTTAGAAGAAGCCATACACAGAAAGGCTGCATTTTCATCATTTATTTCCCCTATGTGTACAATATTTTAAAAAGTGATTGTATATAGCATAATAATAGAGATTTCACATATGAATGAAATACTATAGAATATGACAATTAACAAAACTATTAGTGGTTTATTTTATCAATTGAAGAAATACTGGTGACATGCATTAAATAAAGTAATTAAGCTTTTTCATATTTAATATGTAAATTGACAGTAGCATATGCATCTACTATAAGATAAATGTTTTGAGGGAAGAATACTGTTTGAGATATATCAGACATATTAGGTACTCAATATGATGAAATGAAGTAAAAATGATAGATATACACATATTATAGGTATTGCTATTTTTTTCTGATCAGAATGCACAGACAAAAGAGGTTCCAGAACAATCATATAAAGGTCTTGGTACATATTCTACATTACCAAAAAAAAGTGATTAAAAAAAATTCTACTAGCAAGGATAACAGTCTTAAATGACAGACAAAAAAGATTTACTGTCAGTGTGTGTTAAATATAAAAAAAATTTAATAATTTTGTTTTGTTTAGGGAATCTTTGTGTGTTTGTGTATGTGTGTTTAGCTATAAATTGCTATGTACTAATATAACAGCAATTAATGTTGGAAGAAAAAAAAAGAACATAAACTGTTATTGATTTAGAAACAAGCCTTTTATTCTTAATGTTCTATTGCAGCACATAAACTTTCTAGATAAATTATAGCCAAAAGTATCACATTGTAAAGTTATTGGTGCTTTTTAACTTAGCATGCTTTAGTGCTTACTTTAAAAACACGAAATAAGAAAATAAAATATCCATTTTTTACCATATTTTTCCTGTTCAGAATCATTATTCTTGTCAGAGATGTAAAACAAATTGCTATATAAAAGTACTAAAAGGTGGACCTACTCTTAGAAATAAGAGCAAAGGAAAGAATATAAAATACTTTTAAAAAATAATATAATTTTTCAAAAAATATATTTTATAAAATTTAGAAAATATCAACAAAGTAATAGAAACATTTTAAAGATCAAATAAAGTCCAATAAGGGATAAATATTGCCAACATTTTGATTTATACTTCTAAAATTCATGTATATGTAATTATTTATGCATACACACATATGTGTTAAAATTGTGGAATTACAGTGTACATTCTGCTTTGTGACTAGCTTTACTAAATATCTTTGCATATGTCTACTATTCTAATATATATTTGTAGACAAGCTTCTTATCAATATATATTTACATATTAATTCTTTATAACAAATGCTTAATGTATTTCATATTAATCAGTGTTATATCAATGTGTAAACAGCGATATTTGGAGTAATCTCTCACAAATTATATATTATTTCCTTAGAGAAATCATAAAGGGGATTTTCTGAATTAAATAACCAATACTTTTTTACTAACATATCTTGACCCAGACTATATGTAGAGATTTTGATTCCAAAAACAATATATGAGAATGTCTATTATTCATACTTTTGGTAATTAAATATATTATACTTTTGCTTTCCAAAGACAACATTATTAAGCATTGTTTTATTTTAAGTTTCAAAAACTACATATTTGAGATTACATATTTTTACCTATTATTTATCAGGCAATTTTGCCCAACTTTATTTTAGAGTCTTCATCTTATGTATTATACCCATAAAATCCCTTTTATATTAAATATATTAGTAATTTTTCAATCAGATGTATTTTTTAAAACTATTTTCAGCTTGTATTTATCTTTCTTTTCTTCTCTTTCTGCTGTACCAAAATTTTAGAATTCATGTAGTCAAATATACCAAGTTTTTTTTTATGGTGTTTACATTTGGGATCATGTTTACAAATAATTTTAAGCATGATCATAATTTTACAAATAATCATCCATAAATCTTTGAGTAATTTTACTATTTCATGCATTATAATGAAGCCTGAATGTTCTGAAATTTATTTTGACTCATTTGTTAAAATCAGAGGGTAATTTTGTCTTTATCCAAAAACATCAGGTCCATTTTTTTTTTTTTTTTTTTGGAGAGACAGGGGTCTTCTTTTGCTCAGGCTGGTCTCAAACTCCTAGGCTCAAGCAGTCCTCCCACCTTGGGCTCCCAGAGTGCTGGGATTATAGGCGCCAGCCACCACGCCCAGCCCAATACTTTTGTTTTTAATCAAAATATATTTAACTAGTCCTTCCTGGTTCATTTGAAATCTCAACTCTATTTGCAATCTCACTATGTAAGATTATATATGATCAGTATATCTATTCCTGTGCCTATAGTATATTTTGATGTGTACAATTATAATTTAGGATAGTTTTGAGTTAATATATAACATGAAATACAATCAACAAAGATTTAATTTTCATCTAATTTTCTCATCTTCCTTTGTCCCTTCACCATAGGGCAAGTGAAAGGCTAAAGCTGAAAAGACATGAATGGATTAGAATAAGATCCCTGTGTGTATGTGTATAGTAGTTTTCCTGAATTGACTATGATAAAAATTCTAAATACTTCACCATCCGTCTAAAACTGTACTGAATATGATCCAAATGTTCTTACTCATTCATAGATTTATTTATTTGGAATCATGGTTAGAATAATCTATAGGGCAGGCTGAGTAAATTTTCAAGATGCCAGATTCAAATAAGTTTCAGAGGCCATATTTTAGTCTATAAACTACACTAAAACAAAGGCATCAGAGTGCTGAAGGAGACAAATTTTGCTTTCCATTCACATTATCTAACCTCACTTAAAATCGACTGTATCTCTCTTGGCCAGAAATGACTACATCAGATGCTATTGAATTTTTGACATAGTTAAAGGGAAAGAGCTTTTAAAATCCATAAAGATCCATAAAAAGGAAAAGCTACAATATATACACACTCACTTTATACTTCTTTTCCTATCCCAGGATTAGATCTCTCAGAGACACAGAAAAATAAGAAATATTATAAATAAAATATTAAAGTTGACTATTGAACAAATTACTTTGGTAAAAATGTACTAGAATTATATGCATAGAACCTGGAGTCAAATTAGTACCCAGTACTGAGTGTTAAAATAGCTAGAGAGTAAAAATTATTAAGGAACCTCTTGTAAAAGTATAGAGAGCAACTTACAGAAAATTTGACCCTATTAATCACTAAATTCATAACTATCTATAGAGTCATCTAGAAAAGCTACGATTAAGATTTTAGATTATTGCACTGGTAAATATGGTCAGAGACCTAGTTTTGTAATCTCATAAATCAATGTAAAGAAAAATCATCAAATAATTTGTTTTTGGCTCTTGGTCATGGTTTTTGTTTTGACACATTTAAAATGAGTGCTCTGTATGGTCACTTCAAATATAATAAGGACCAAAAGGAACAGATGATTCAGTGGGCATGAGAAATGTGTCTTCTCTGTTCTCAGTCCTATTCACCATCTCAACTTGCCTCATAGCATTATGAAAAAGATTATCACCTGAATAATGGCTAAGTCTTTAATATAGCTAAATTGCATTCTTTCCCAACTCTTAATAAAATACTTAAGAGCTTCCAACTGGGGTAAAACAGGAAAGAAACTTAAAAAGAAAAAAATATTGGAAGCGGGAAAGAAAAAATACAAATAAAATAATTTTTCAGAGTGTGTATTAGTTCATTATGTAAAAATCAAGCCACATATATCTGCAAACTTTATCATTAGAAAATTGAGTCACCTATTTATTAAAGTCATTTTTTATTAAAGAGACACACCCATTTAAAACAATTAATAAAATATTGTTGTATAAGTGAAATAAAAATTTTCAAACCCAAATTTTCAAAGCATGCAACCCTGGAGATAAAAGCTGAAGGTGAATAATGATCAATGTAGTATGAGAGTACATGCATAACTTTTTCCTAAATATCCTAAAATAGTTTTAAAGTATCGCCATGAAAGATGTAGTGTTTGATCGTGCTGTAAGATGCAAATACTGACTATAATTTCCCAGTTATTTGTTATGACAAAGTACTGTTTGTACACTAATCTATGAAATTTCATAACGAGTTTGCATTTTGTTAAATTTCTGTGTCTTTTTTTATTTTTATGAAGTGTATCCAGCCATAGAAAACTACAGCTGATGAAAGGAAAGCTGGTGTGATAGCAATACCTGAGCACATACTGACTTTTTAAGATATGAAAATGTACATCATGAAAATAGTAAAACTTTATTCCAATTTCCTCTGAAGGAAATTCTTTCAGAGATCTTTAAAAAAATCATGCTGGCTCCTTTTCTTGAAATGAACTGAAAAATTGAAAACATCAATAGAGGGCACTAAAAGGCTGTTCTGGAAAGCCTTTCATTTCATTGCTTGTGACAATGAAACCTAGCTGGGAAAGCAGTATCTTTTAGCTGCGTATAGCCGTAGATGTGATATTGAAGGGGGGAAAGCAAGCATCTACATTGTCATTGAGCAGAAAGATAAACTTACAAACCTAACTTGTTAAAATGCAATTTGCTTTCCCTATATTAGGCATTATTCCTAACTGTATATATTCTTTAACATACTTGATTTTTCATTTCTCAAATGAAATGTTTTAAGTATCAGACCTCTCTGCAGTAAACTAAACTCAACCCAACAGAATATTTAGTTATACAATCAACTCTGGTTAATCTATATTGATGAAAGCATGTAGGGGTTTCCCCAAAAAGGAACTATCTATAAATAATCATTTTTCTTGACATCTTTCTTTTATATTTTGCTTTTGAGGTGATTTTTAATATTCAGCAAAATAGGATTATAGAAAAAAATTCTATGGCAGTATTGAAATTTAAAATGACAATTAGTAAAGCAATACAAAATAAGTTGTTTAAACATTATGAATGAAAAAACATGAACAAGCTAATGAGTACACACTGGTCTACAAGATGCGATTTCAAAAACTGCAGGAAAATCTCACTTTTTCTTAACAAAAACAACCATCAATTAACTCATTCATATCCTCCATTCCGTATGCAGAGTTTTCTCCTGTTACTTGCACACCTTATATTTAAGAACCAAATATTCATGGAAGAAGAAACAAAAAACTTTATCATTTACTTTTATCAGTCTCTGCACGAACTTATCCCATTTCTTCTAAAAAGTAGTTGTCTATGGTAGGTAAAGAAAAATGGCACTTAAAATCTTCAGTGCCTTATTGGAGAAGGGCCGGGGGTACAAAAGAAACACGATATATGGAGAAAAATTCTGGATCCAAAAGGACTTGGTTTTTAGAAAAATATCTTTTAATACTGGTTACTTTTATTTAAGCAGATCTTAGAGACAAGGAATAGTAGTGAAATATTTTATAGCAGATATTAAAATTAAACAACCTTCAGCATTCATTAAACAGAATTATGGTATATGCTTAGGAAGCACTCATGATAAAATCTGGGGTTACAATAATTAAAAAGACAGTTCATGACAATAAGGAGCTCAGGTTTTATTTATGGACACAGACTTTCAAACAAATAATAAAAATCAGGTTACATATGTTAAATATAATGAAGCACAAATGAATAAGTGATTAGTTCTGCCAGGGAGCACTAAGGGATCTTTACAGAGAAAGTCATATTTCAAAATAGAGACTGAAGGACATGGAGGAGAACAGCACATACAACACTGAGATTCAAATTCAGAATGGAACAAAGACTTGGCATGCATGCATGCAGCATGAGACATGATGGGTTTAGACACTACCAGGACTTTCAATTTTTAAGAAACAGATAATTGGTTTGAGGGTACAGTGGGAAGTGAAGTTGAAAAATAATTTAAAGATAGATTGTGATTGATAGATTGAGTTTTATCCTATGGATGATAAATAGCAAAGAATAAAGAGGTAACAAGAAAGGCAGATATGGAGGTGGTGGTACGGTACCCACTGAAGATAATTAGAGCCTGGAAAGAAAGTCAGTGTCAGTAGTAATAGAAACATATATCTGATGGTAATTCTAGTTTGAATGGAATTGTGTTCACTTTTCAAGGTAGAAAACATTGATATGAGCTTTGTACAGAGATTCGTACATTTGTGTAATAGGCCTTTTCACACTTTATGTGTAGCTTTTACCTGTAACCTTTATTACATTGTAAATTAAACATAACTGTTGTCAAAAAAATTTTTCTATAAATTTCTAAATATCTGATGAAATAGGCCCAGCAGAAATTTATTTACATTGGGAATGAGATAGTTCCTGGTAAACATATTGGACATGTTAATTATTTAGATTCAGAAATGTATGAAAATGTTTGGTAAACTGGTAGGACAGGAATAAAAACAATTTAATGCAAGGAGGTGTAAGATTTCAATGGAAAAAATGCATTCTAGGCTTGGCACAGTGGCTCATGCCTATAATCCTAGCACTCTGGGAGGCCAAGGTGGGAGGATAACTTGAAGTCAGGAGTTCAAGACCAGTGCTTGCAAGAGCGAGACTCCATCTCTAATAAAAATAGAAAAAAGTAGGGGGACTTGGTGGTACACACCTATAGTCCCAGCTACTCAGGAGGGAGGCTGAGGCAGGAGGATCCCTGAGCTCAGGAATTTGAGGTTGCGATGAGCTATGATGATGACGTGACTGCATTCTACCCAGAGTGAAAAAGCAAGACTCTGGAAAGAGAAAGGAAGAAAGAGAGAAAGAGAGAAAGAGAGAAAGAGAGAAAGAGAGAAAGAGAGAAAGAGAGAAAGAGAGAAAGAAAGAAAGAAAGAAAGAAAGAAAGAAAGAAAGAAAGAAAGAAAGAAAGAAAGAAAGAAAAGAAAGAAGGGAGGGAGGGAGGGAGGGAGGGAGGGAGGAAGGAGAGAGAGAGAGAGAGAGAGAAAGAAAGAAAGAAAGAAAGAAAGAAAGAAAGAAAGAAAGAAAGAAAGAAAGAAAGAAAGAAAGAAAGAGAGAAAGAGATTAAATGCTTTTTAAAGGACTTATTTTAAATGTGAAATATTTTGTGTGTGCTTCAGATAAACGGACATAAAGCTCAGAATTAAAATTTTTATTTTCTGTTACATCTTTACATTTCAATTGCAGCCTGCTGATTATTTGCATTTGGTATTTCAAATTAATTAACTCTCTAAAATTTTCTCTCATTTTCAATCATTTTGTCCTTTTATGTGTAAACCTATTATCAGAGTTATGATTTTCTCTGTAGACTTTTTAACCTTGCATCTAGGATTTCTTTAGCATTTTCCTACACTTCTCAGATTCTTTATTTCTTCCATTATACAATCTTAGATACATTTAATTTTTAATTAATTTGCTAAACAAATGCTTAGACATGCTTATATTTCTAACCAGCACAGATTCTTCCTGTCACCGGTTAGTATCAACACTTGAATATTTAACAGGTAGCTTTCAAATGATAATCAGATACTTGCATTTTTTTTCCTAGTATAGGCATGTGGAAATTATAACTAGAGAAATGTACTTGAACATTCAATAGATAGATTGCACTGTAAACTGCTCTGCAAATTAAATTGATGCTACTAATAAAAAATTAACATTGCAAGTACTATTTTTCTCTTCACTATGCATCTAGAGCACTTGTCAGACATTTTTCTTTAAATTTGACAAAATAAGAAATCCTACATTGTATCTTTAAGAGTTGAAATTATTTTAACCAAAAGTATGAAATATGTGATTTACTATATTCCTATATATTTCCTCAAGTGGTGGTAAAGTTTATGTGTCAACTTGACTGGACCGTGGTGCCCAGACATTTGGTCGAACATTATTCTGGGTGTGTATGTGAGGGTGCTTCTGCATGAGATTAATGTTTGATTCAGTAGACTGAGTAAAGCTGATTGCTCTTCATAATGTGGGTGGGGGTTATCTAATCAACACTAAACCTTAATCAAACAAAAAGGCTGCATAAGAGGCCACTTCTTTTGCCTGAGTGAATGAGCTGGGACATCTCTCTTTTTCTGCCTCTCGATTCTAATTAAAACTTTGGGTCTTCTTGGGTGTTGAGCCTGCAGGCTTTGAACTGGAACTGTACCATCAGTTGTCCTGAGTTTCCAGCTGGGTGACCATAGATCTTGAATCTTTCACCCTCTGAAATCACATGAGCCAATGCCTTATTTTATATATATATATATATATACATATGTGTGTATATGTGTGTGTGTATATTAATATATAATCTACTATTGGTTCTATTTCCTAGGGGGACCCCACCTAATGCTCTACATTATACAATTAATACAGATATTTAGACATTATAAAATGTCAAAAAATAAAAATTATTTTGAAAATTGTTAGCTGGAACTATTTTATTATTTGATCCATATTGTTATTTAAGTGGAAATGAATTTCTTGAGAAATATTTCAGCCGCTAGTACTATTCACAGAACTAAAGTTAGTCCAACTGTGTATGTTGCTTAGCTCATTTCACTCATTTGTAGATAAAAAATGCTGTGGTCCAGACAGGGAAACTTACTTCCCAAAGATCACAGATTTGAGAGCAGTATCACTTTACTTCATGTAAATTAATCTCACCATTCATACAAACCAAGAACCAAATAAATCTCAATAATTTCAAAACTCTTCATATGAATTATACTCTAGGCCTAATTGTAAGTCATATTTTTAAAAGAAGTATAAGAAAACAGTAATTGTTATTTAACTATAGCGTGGAAATGTCAAATTTGCCGAAAGGATTAAATTAATAATTTACAAATAATAAATAGCCTCTGAGAATTAGTGTGCTAAATGTTCTGTATTAGAAGAATACTAATGGAATAAGAAAGGGTGAACAATTGATAACATTTTATTAGTAAATGTCTCTGCACTTCTGTTTCAGAAAAATTCATTGTTGATCTTGAGAGATGCTATCTTCCCAAAGACAAACCCATATTACATCACAAGCCATAAGAAAAAGATAAAATTTTATGTATTCCTTAATTAAAATGTTTTCTTCAATAGGCAAAAGCAATTTTGTAATCTTCCAAGGAATTTTCAGAAAAGATACATTACCAAAATGATAAGCATGGGTTAAAAATTTACTAACTCTATTTTTGTGACTATATCTTTTTTTAAGTACATGATAATAGAGACAGAGCTATTATCGAGACACTCAAAGCAAATATAGCCATAAAATCTATGAATTAAAAATCAAGGCATAAACTCACAAAAATAATCCTTGCATTTTGAATCACAAACATTTTAATGTTTGAAAAAGTAAATATAAAATATAATTTTAATGAAAACTAAGCATATATGAATTATTCATTATATAAAATATGGTTCTCAAGAATCAGTATAATTTTGAAATATGGACATTAAATACTGTGGATAAAATACACAATATTTTATTCCAGAAAGCTTAAATTAGAGGCACAATCTTGCAACTCCATGAGACACTAATTGGGGTACCAAGATTTTATGATCAGAAGCATATTATGATAAAGGATGACAAAAGATAACCTTTGAATTATAAAGGAACCCACAGTAAATTTTAACATGTAATTCAAGAAAAAAATCTATAACATTTTAATATAACTTCTATATTTTTAGAAATTTCAATGTAGTATTGTATAAAACAAAGCAGAAAATTTTATTGGGTTTCAATGTGCTGGCCTGATTCTTACAAACCAAATAACAGATGACATTTAAGAAGACATATCCACCATTGTGTTAATAATTTTACTTTCAAATCCAGCAGGTAGGGTAACCCAAACCCCAATTTTGATAATGATTCTGCATCCAGAGTTACCCATAGAAGTCTCAGGAATGAAATTTCCACAGTAAGAAGGCTGCTTAGATTGTCTTTGTAACACCATGATTGATTTCTTTAAACAAATGATCTACAGTCTTACTATTCAGAGATTTATGACTTCTATATTTGGAATTGTTCAGTTTTAAATATGTTTAATAAATCTCGTATGACTTAGAATTTGAGAGCTTCTAATAAGTTTCAATATTTTTATTCTAATGCTCTCAAGAAATCAATATGTTAAATATCACTTTAATAACTCCAAGAACTAATGACCTTCCTATTTAGGAATAAGAAGACCATTTTTTCCTATTTTTATGTCTTTCTAACTTACATTTTTAATACTTTACATTTTTTGATATTTCCTTCATGTTTGTAGGAAGAAAAAAGTCCCCCTAAAAATATAGACCACAAATTTATGACTCCTACTTCAATCTTCTAAGTCCTCTACCTATCTTTACTTTTCTGAAGTAAACACTGTTAAATGTTTGTTATATATCTTTCCAACTTTTCTCTAACATTTTATATTCATATAGTTATTTCTTAACATAAATCATAGTAGATAAGTCATAGTAGAAATATTGTTGTGTGATTTTCTTCCCCCGCTTGATAATATATCTAAGAAATCTTCCATGCAATTTCTCAAAGGTCTACCTTGTACCTCATTCTATGTATAAATAAATCTTTACCCCCTCCCTTTCCTCCCTAGTGAAAACAGCAGTGCAAAGGATATCCTTTTAAATATATGTTTGGAGAGTAGTGCATATATTTCTGAACTCTAGATCCCTAGTAGTAAATAGCTTGGTCAAGTAATATGCATATTTGATGCTTTAATAACATCTTCTAAGTTGCAGTCTCAAAAACTCATATGCTAGGGCTGTCCAGAAAGTATCCAGCCATGTAATACTGTTCTTATTATATTAACAGTGGCTGGATACTTTCCAGACAGCCCACCTATTTAACATTTCCATAACATCATTTGAAAGTATCAATTTCCTCTCAATTTGCATACATTGCTTTTATAAAATTTGCTAAGGTATTATATAAATGGGGTAATTCTCAAAAATATATTCAGATATTTATAAACAATAATTTATAATATTTTGCTGATTTTTTATACAGTTAATTTTTCTTACTGGTCTGTAGAAACTTTCTTTGTATATATGATTATAAATACTTTGTATATACATATTGTAACAGTTAGGTTTCTGCTGTTATAATGCTTTATACAAAACAACCCCTGAATTTCTATGGCTTACAAAAACAGTCATTTACCTTTCTTGATTATAGGTCTGCCGATTGTCTGAGCTTTGGCAAATTTTGCCTGGTTGTAACTGGGTTTGACTCCAGTATGGAAATCAAGTATAGAACTCTTGCTCATGCCTCAGTCTAGAAACCGACAGCTACCTGGGCATATTTCTTCCTACTGATGGCGAATGTGCTAGAGAACAAATCTAACCACATAAGTATCATACATTTAAAACCTCTGATTGGAAAGAAAATACATTACATCTTTTTAAATACCACTAATCAGAGCAAGTCACATGACCATGCTCAAAGACATGACAATAGTCATAAAAAATTGGAAAAGAAAAAAAAATTTATGAATAAGTCATCCAGTATATTGCAAATGTTTTCTCCTAATCAACTGCTTATGCATTATTTTTGTACAGTTTTTAAATCTATGCATTTTAATAATCTATTCTTTTATAAACCATGCTATTAATAAATATTGTCCTTTTATTTTGCTTAATTCTTTATAGCATTGACTTTTACACTCATATCCTTTGATCTATTCAAATTTTAAATTTATGTGTACTTTTACAGCAAAAATTTTTTGTGGACTTTAACTTGTCTTTCCAATTTTCATAATGTAATCTTATTAACTCATTTCTGCATGAGTTCGAAATGTCATCTTCATATAACTTGCCATTTATACATTTATTTTTTATTGCTTATCTAATTTTTCTATTAATCTACTTCTGTATTCCTGCACCAAAACTCCATAGTTCTGATTTATGTAGCTTTACAAAATGTTTGATATATAGTTAAGCAAACTCCTAGTTCATTTTTTTATGTTTTGCTAATTTTTCTTGGCCTTTTCCATATGTTTTTGCCATGTGTATCAACCATCATGACAATCAATTTTACATCACTTGAAAAAGAAATATCTTACATACCCTTTAGCTATCACCACCATATACTCCACCTCCCAAAACCTAAGCAACTAACAATCCATTGTTTGTTCTATATATTTGTGTGCTCTGGACATTGCAATAAGTGGGATAAAATGTGTGTGGGGGGGTTGACTGGCTTCTCTTACTTAACATAATGTTTTCAAGTTCCAGCCATGTTATAACACATGTCAGTGTTTAAATTCTTTTTATGGCTGAATAATATTTTATTGCATGAATATATCCCATTTTGTTTATTCATTCATCTGTTGATAGAGATTTTGGTTGCATACACCTTTTGGTTATTATGACTAATGCTCTTATAAACATCCATGTACACATATTTGTTTGGACATATGTTTTATTTTGTCTTTGGTACATTCCTAGGTATGGAATTACTGGGTCATGTAATAACTCTATGTTTAATCACTTGAGAACTGCCAGACTGTTTGCACTATTTTCCATTTCAACCAGCAGTGTATGAATGTCCTGATTTCTTCACATCCTCTCCTTGTTTTGTTTTTAATTCTAGTGGATGTTAAGTAGTATCTCATTGTGGCTTTCATTTGCATTTTTCTGATGGCTAATGACATTGAGTATTTTTTCAACATATTTATAGGTAATTTGCATATCCTCCTTGGAGAAATATCTGTTCATATCCATTGCACATTCTTTTAATTGGGTTGCTTGTCTTTTATTTGTTGAGTTGTAAGAGTTCTTTATATATTCTAGATATGAATTTCTTACCAGACATGTGATTTGAAAATATGTTCTTTTGTTCTGTCGTTTGTCTTTTCATTTTCCTGATAGTGTCCTTTGAAGCATAACGGTTTTAAAAAGCAGTACTCTTCTTTGGCTATCCTCTTTACTGTTGATGAGTAATACTTTACATATAAGATGCTGAATAGGATTCTAGAGCTGCCATAACAAAGTGTCACAAACTAAGTAGCTTAAGCAACAGAAATAAATTGTTTCAAAGTTATGGAGGCTAGAATTCCAAAATCAAGTTGTTGGCAGCTTAAGTTTCTTTTAAAGGCTGTGAGGAAGAATCTATCACATGTTTCTCACCTAGTTTCTGGTAGTTCTCTTACAATATTTGTCCTTTCCTAGCTGTGGAAGCTTCACCCCAATCTCTGCCTTCATCTGCACATGGCCTTCTCCCACTGTGTGTGTCTGTGTCCAAATTTCATCTTTTTATAAAAACATTTTTCATATTGGATTAGGGGCCCACATTACTCCAATATAACCATATATAAACCTAACCGGTTACATCTACAACAACCTAATTTTAAGTAAGGACACTTTCTGAGGCACTTGGGGTTAGGACTTCAGCACGCAAATTTGTGGGAGGAACACAATTCAACCTGTCACTGATGCATTATCAAATAAATAAATACTTATTTAATATTGAATTAAACATGATGTCAAAAAGTCTTGAAGTCTATATAGCTATTTGTAAGTTGTTTTTTTCTCACACACCATCTCACTTATTTTTTTCATAACCACTTGGTTTGACAAGTAGTACTTACAGTTTGTCTTCATTTTATAGATGAAGCAACTGGCACCTGAGAAGCTCACCAATTTTTGCTTCAGTTTATTAAGTTTCTATGTAACAAACACACAGGGGTAAGATATCTGACTTTATGTTCTCTCCAGGTCTTTTTGCATTCCTTAGAGTAATAATTATGGTTATATCCGTCTGTTTAAAGGAAAGGGAATATTATTTAAAGTCTTGATGCTGATAGACTTCTGTGAATATGTAAAAAATAATGCCCTATACATATGGCATAAAATTTTATCCTGTAAGGCAAATGCCTACATTCTGTGAGTCCTACTCACCTAGGTAACTTAGAAAATGCACAATAAATAAAACATATATCCCTCCTTTCAATATCCTCATATTCTATTAGGAATCCTTTCAATGTCCTCATAGTCTGTTAGGAAAGTTAAGAATAGCTTTAAAAGTGCATAAAATAATGAGATTAGAAAACTGTGATGAATTACTCAATGTTGTGATTCAGAAGGTAAGTGGGGCATTAAATTTGGGTGGATTGGATTATTCTGGGATGGCTTTATAATGACTTTATTTAGGGACTGATGTAACAGTATGGAGTTTGAAGCAGAAAAAGAGAGAGTATTCCAGGTGAGGCCAGAACTTGAAACAAAGTAACAATATTGGAAGTGGAAATCCTCTTTCTGAGGGAAAAGGACAGTTCAAATTATAGTGGCTGGGGAAAACAAATAATTGTAGACTAAATAGTAGCATTTTTTTTCATTTCATTATTTATCATATATTTGTTGTTTATTAAATGACTTCACTAATAGTTACTAATTTTATATTGATTCCAAAGCATTCATCCAGTAAGAAGAAAACAGCTCTCAAAAATAATACCAAGTTTTTAATTCACAGGCTTAAGGAAAATTAGAGAATAATAAAAGCAGTGGGTTGAACACCCTAGCACTGTAAGTGCTTCATTAGTCTACCTAACAAGTAACTATGGAGTGTGGGCCAGGAAAGAGCAAAGTTCCCCTCCAAAGAAAGTCAATCCTAATCTGATAGGTCAGTACTTTAACCTCAAAGCCTACTCAATCCATCTCTATTTTTCTGGAACTACCAACAAGGATGCCAAATGTGATCCATGTACTTGTCCACTAGAAACTGAATGGGAGCCATCAGCTCATTTCACACAGGTCAGCAAACAAAAATCAGAGGCTAATGGCTTTCTGTCACCACTAACCCAGGCTAGGTGCAAAGGGCTACCTGGAGGTTAGAGGCTCTGCATCCAATTACCTATCCCAGGAGCTATCTGGTCCCCCTCTAAAAAGTAATTTGTTCGGTGCAAAATTGAAAGTACTACCTGATTTGCTGTTTTCCCAGTGCTGCTTTTGAAATACCTAAAAGTTTCTAAAATAGCAAATCAGATGGGCTGAACCCTTTCCTCAGTATTTGAAGGTTTTAGGGAGCAGTGTTATGGGAACTAATACAGAGAAGTGCCCAGTTATATTATGCTAAGAAGTGAATCAAGAGTTAATGTATGACAAAGATGCTTGGGCTAAAATTTTCATACAATTGCTGTTAAATGCAAAATATAACCATACCTAAGTGTTTCCAAGGAAAGCTTTTTGTTTATAAAATCATCATTAAATGATATTAGTGATTAGAGAGAAGGATTAGTTGAAAATGGCTTTTATGGCTACAACATTAGTAAACTGAAATTGTATAGAGTAGCCGACTTAAAACAACATTTGTATGAACATACTATAACTCAAGAAATTGTTTTCAGATGTAATTTACCTCAAACCATAAAATGAACATGTTCCATATATCATGTTTTGTATTTTAGGATAGCTTTGCCTTAAAGTTAATAGATAAACTGTCAAAAATGCAAAATCAAGAATCATGGATGAATATACTCTGAAATTAATTAAGATTAAATTTCAGGCACCCTCAAAATCATAAGTTGCATCAAACCTCTGCTAATTTCTTGTTGACTCATTTCATCATTTTTTCCCAAGAAGATCCAAATAATTTGGATGTACCCCTATTACCTGAAAAATCATATTATAAATTTATAAAATCCTATAAATACTCTGTCTGTGCATCTCAGTCTATGCAAAAATGAACAGAGAAAATGTTTGAAGAGATTCCTCTTTGTGGGCCTCTGGGGGGAGACACAGCCCAAAAAGTGGTTGCAGCTTTTTCTCATGCTAGTTAATACAACAACTGTGCACAGAGACACACACACAAAGATATTCATAAATACAATTATAAAAGTGGAGTAAAAAACGATATTATGATCTTTAAAATGCTCAACAGGTTCTACTCAGGAAGAAATCTAAAATAATTGATTAGTTTAGATGTCCATTTGCATTTAGTAAAACATAAAATTACATTTGGTTAAAAAGAAATTGCAAGACTTTCGGTATAAAAAGAAACCCTTAGCTTCTCCATAATGCTTTGTAGGGTTAAATAATTTTCACAATTCACAAAGACCTTACAAGACCCTGCATTATTTATTTTAGACTTTAGCTGAAATAATAACCATAATGATTCATCATAGCCATTGACTTTCCCATAAATTGTTTGTGTTTGTGGGTATATTATTCAAAGTTAATTATGTATCACCTGGAGCAAACCAGTCATTTTATTCAATCAGAATCTTTTCTAGAATGTCTGTACAATATTGATACATAAAATATATGTTAGAGCCAGATCACAATTTAGAAATATACTGAGCCATCTTGTTAAGACAAACAAATATAGTTTAGATTCCAAAATAACTGGCATGGAAAGCTACATATTTTTGCTAATATTTTAGTAATATCTTATTTTTTCTTTGTGTAGATACAGAGAGAAAAGAACAGTCATACACCACTGGTGGGACTGCAAACTAGTACAACCTTTATGGAGAGTAATATGGAGATATATCAAAGAACTGAAAGTGGAACTACCATTTCTTCCAGCAATCCCATTACTGGGCATCTACCCAAAGGGGGAAAAAAATATTCTCTAAAAAAGACATCTGCATTCGAATGTTTATAGCAGTACAATTCACAATTCCAAAGATGGGGAAACAACCCAAGTACCCATCAATACATGAGTGAACTAATAAAATGTGGTTTATGTATACCATGGAGTACTACTCGGCCTCAAAAAAAAATGGTGAGCTAACACCTCTTGTATTATCCTGGATAGAACTAGAGCTCATTCTTCTAAGCACCACAAGAGTGGAAAAACAAACACCACATATACTCACCATGAAATTGGTACTAATTAATCAACACTTATTTATGTGCACATATGGAAGTAACATTCATCGGGAATCAGGCAGGTGGGAGGGGTGAGGAGAGAATGGGTAAATTCACACCTAATGGGTGAGGTTCACACTGTGTGTGGGATGGACATTTCTGTATCTCTGACTTGGGTGGTGCAAAGGCAATATATGTAACTTAAACGTTTGTACCCCCATAATATCCTGAAATAAAATAAATAAATAAATTTTTTAAAAAGTTAAAAAATAATAATAGTTTATTTTGAACTAGTTTTAGGTTTAGAGAAAAGTTGACAAAGCACAGAAATTTGTCATATACTCATCACTCCTCTTCCACTAATGCCTATATTTAATTTAATCATAGCATATTTTCAAAATGAGGAAATTAACATGGGTCAAAACTACTTAGTACAGATCTTATTCCAATTTCACTCATTTTCACCTTAGAATCCTTATTTGAATTTCACTCATTTCCCACTCAGCATTCTTTCAAGGAACCAATTAAAGATCCTACATTGTATTCAGTTTTTGTTCAAGGATCCAATCAGAATTTTACATTGAATTTAGCTTTTTCTCCTTGTAGATTCCTCCAATTTGTGAGTCTTTCTTAGTCTTATATTTTGTTGCTTCCCTATTAATAGGAATTCACTTATTTTCTGAAGCACAAAAACAAACATCGATTTTCACTGCTTATCTATTGTCACAACTTTTTATTATTAATATTTATGCCAACCATTAAGTCAAAAAATCATCAATAATGCTCTGAAAATATGGAAATGCACAAAATTATTTAAGGATTATATAAGGAAGAAATAATCCGAACCCATATAATGTATAGGCGTCATATGGTAGATCTTTTCATGATCTCCTTTTGATATTTGTTAGAAATACATATTATTAAATGCCATTTTATATATAATAAAATTGAAATTCAGAAAGTCACCTGCCCAAAATGACTTAGCTGATTAGTAGCAAATCAGAATTTTAAAATGAGGGTTTTTAATTATTATTACTATAATTCATATGCTCTAGACAATCTCCAATGCATGAATTTTGCTGAAAGTTATGTATTGATATGATTTAATTTTTAGAAAATGTAAAACTTGAATCCTGAAAAATCTATACCCTTTTCAGCTGTCTTGCACAGCTTCAACTGCCTACTCACAATAAAATGTGACAAAATTCATGGAACTGTTGGTTACCAAGCCCTAGTGTGATCAATATATTTCTATTTTTAATTAGGTTATGTCAAATATCACATATATATAAATAAGTCATAGTAACAGCATATAAATTTCAAGGATATGAATACTCCCTGTCTGAATACCTGTACTAAATTTTGTCATTCGTCTTGCCTCCCAGTTTTCAGAGGAGTTATATTCAGAAAGGTTTACCCATATATCTGTTCCTCAAAATTCCTTCTCACCATGTTACCATGCCCATTATAAAGCAAGTGTTATCTGACATATCAATCCATAAAGGTAGGCATGCATAGTAGCACTCCATCATTAAATGGAGTAGTATATAAATATGATTGGCCCTGAGCAGGCTCTGAAAGCATGAGTAAGTCACATGAAAAAGCAGTCCAAATGCCCATGGTCCTCATTCCTGCTACATTCCTTCTCTCTCCCACTCTGCCCCTATGGCTTCCTGAGGAATTCCCTACAATGAGTTGACAGAGGAAGAAAAAACCTGGACCTGGTTTACAGATGATTTTGTGTTATAGGTCCACCCAAAAGTGTACAGCTACAGCAACACAATCCCTCTCTGGGACATTTCTGAAGGATAATAGTAAAGGTAAATCCTCCCAGGGCACCTGGTTGTACATTTTGCTTGGAAGGAAAAATAAACCAACTTGCAATTTTATACCAATTCATACATCATGGCTGATGGCTTGACTGGATGGTCTGGGACATAGAAGGAATATGATTGGAAGATTAATGACATGGAAATTGGGAAAGAAGTGTGTTGACAGTCTTCTCTGAATGGACAAAAGCATGAAGATTTTTGTGTCTTATGTGAATGCTCACCAAGGGATAACCTCAACTGAGTAAGATTTTAATAATCAACTGGATATGATGACCCATTCTTTGGATACCAGTTAACCTCTTTCCCTAGCCACTCCTGTCATCAACTATTGGGCTCATGAAGAAAGTGACCATAGTGGCAGGGATGGAGGGAATGCATAGGACATTCCCTATCCAAATATGGACTATGCAAATATGACAAATATGGACTTCCCCTCACCAAAGCTGCCCTGTCTACAGATACTGCTGAGTGTCCAACCTGCAAGCAGCAGAAAACAACAGTGACTCCCCAATGTGGCCACATTCCCTGAGGTGAGATGAGGTGATCAGCCACGTAGTAACAGGTTGATTACAATGAAATATGTCTACTGTGGTAGGAGCAGTGCTTTGTTTTTACTGGAATACACACTTCCTCTGGATACAGATTTGTCTGCCCTATATGCAATGCTTTTGCCAAAACCATTAATATCATCTAAATGTCTTATCAATGATACTCCACATATCATTGCTTCTTATCAATCAATTCACTTCCCAGATGTTACCCGCCACCATGAAGCAGCTGGTTTGACCAAATATAGGCCTTTTGAAGACTCAGTTACAGCACCAGTTAGGTGCAATACCTCTCAGGACTGGAGCAAGGTTCTCCAAGATGCTGAATATACTCTGAATCAGCATCCAATTTATAGTGCTCTTTCTCCTATAGCTAGTATTCACAGGTTCAGGAATCACTGGGTAGAAATGGGAGCTGCAATACTCACTATTACGTCTAGTGACCCACCAACAAAATTTTGCTTTATGTTCCCACAACCTATCTCTGTTGGCTTAGAAGTATTTGTTCCAAAGGGAAGAATGTTTCTACAAAGAGACACAATAATGACTCCATTGAACTAGAAGACTGTTTCCCAACAATTTTGGACTCCTTATGACTCTGAATCAAGTGAAAAAGAATTGGTGCTGGGTGGGATGATGGATCTTGACTACAGTTCTTGGAGAACTGTGCTACTCCATAATGTAGATAAAGAAGAATATTTCTGGCATACAGAAGATACTTTAGGGGCATCTCTCACCATTTCCATGCCCTGTGATTAAGATCAATGAAACATTACAACCCACTCCAGACAGACCTACTAATGGCTCAGATCTTTCAGGAATGAAGGCTTGGGTCATCCCACCAGGTAAAGAACCACAAACAACAGAGTGCTTGTTAAAGGTAAGGAGAATATAGAATTTGGGGTGGTGGAAGAAGGAAGTTATAAAAACCAACTATGACCATGTGACCAGTTATAGAAAAAAAGATTGTAATTGTCATGTATATTTTCCTTATTTTGTTATGGATATGATTGTGTGTATATGTTTATATATATGTACACACATACATAGATAGTATTAATAATATTTTTGTTTTCTCTCTGTCTTATTTCATTATCATGTAACATAAAATGTATTGACTTAATGTTATAATATTTAAATATTGTTAATTTTGCATCACAATACTTAAGAAATATAAAAGAGAACAGTAAATGTCAGTCAAGGACTTTATCTCATCTTCTGGGGAAAAGGTTAGTGCATTTTCATGTACACAGCATAGTCTTATTGTGTTAGGCAGAATTATGACTTCTTATAGTTTTTATTTGAAGGTTAAGTATGTTTTAAGGAGTGTGTCTGAGTGCCAAGTGGACAAGTAGTGAACTTGTGATGCTTAATTTTATGTGTCAACTTGACTAGAATACTGAGTGTCCAGTATTTGTTTAAACATTATTTTGGGATGTGTCTGTTAGGGTGTTTCTGAATGGTAAGATTAGTATTTTAATAAGTGGACTGAGCAAAGCAGATTATTTCCCCCAATACGAGTGTGCCTCATACAATCCATCAGAGTCATGAATGGAACAAAAGGTGGAGTAAGAGAGAATTTACATGCTCTGCCTGCTTTTGAGTTGGGCATTGGTATTCTTCTGCACAGATACCAATGATTCCCCTGGTTCTAATGCCTTTAGACTCTGACTGACACCACACTACTGGTTTTCATTGGTCTCCAGCTTGCAGATGGCAGATCATGGAACTTCTTAACCTCTATCATTGCATGAGCCAATTCTATAATACACCCCCCTATATGTACACACACACAATCCCATCCATCCTATTGGTGTTCTTTTTCTGGAGAACCCTGGCTAATACTGACACTATGTGAGGGCACAGCAAAAAGGCAGCCCTGTGCAAGCCAAAAAGATTGGCCTCAGAAGAAACCGAATCTGCCAGCATCTTGATCTCGACTTCTAGACTCCAAAATTGTGAGAAAATAGATTTCTGTTATTTAAGTCACCCAGTCTGTGGTTTTTTGTTATGGTAGCCTTAGTAAACTAATGTAGGCTTCCATATTATAGAAAAAATGAAGGAGAAAGACATGAATAGAATAAAAAGTATTTGAAAAAAGTGTAATGAGTAATAGATAACTTCCCTGGGCCAGAGTAGAGTCCATATTCTCTTTCAACCTTCTAATGAGTTATTCAGGCACTATTAGAAAGCTATGTGAATAAGTGGACCTTGCAGACATTCATACTTGAGACCAAATTCCCTAAAAGGACTAGGTAAATGGGTGAAATAAATCTATTTCTGTTTGTTCCACACATCATACTTGCATATTGTGTTAGTTTTCTATTTTTAACAAAATAATTCAAACCTAATGGCTTAAAGCAATATCTAATTATGACATCAAAGTTTCTGTATGGCAGAAGCACTTGTTAACTGTGTCTTCAACTAAGTGTCTACCAATTTTGAAATACAGGTACTTCCCAGGCTGTATTCTCATCTGGAACTTGAGATCCTCTTCCAAACCTATTCAGATTATTGGCAGAATTCAGTTTCTTGCAGTTGTAGGATTAAAGTTCTCTCTCCCTCTCTGTCTCTCTCTCTGTCTCTGTCTCTCTCTCTGTCTCTGTCTCTGTCTCTCTCTCTCTTCCCCTCTTTTTGGTTTATTTGTTTTAAACTGGCTGATGACCAAAGGTTCTTCTCAGTTCCTAGAGGCTACTCTTAAATCTTTGACACATAGACTCTCCATCCTCAAAACCATCAGTGGAGAATGTTCCTGCTGTGGAATCTGCCTGACTTTAGGAAGGGCCCAATCTAACTTAAGAGCTCATCTTTCAATTACTCACACCCAGATAATTTCTTTGTTGATTAACTCAAACTCAGTTTATTAATAGGAGTGATATTCTGTCACATTCACAAGGAGAGAGAAGTTTCCAAGGCATGTACAAAAAAAGGGCAGAAGTCTCCAGGGCCTTTGTAAGATTCCATCTACCACATTATATAGTGCAGAGAAAATATATCCTACCAGCTAAGAGCACAAATTTTAGAGCTTTACTTCCTGAGTTCAAAACCTAATTATACCACATATTTGCCATTCAATCTTGAGTAAGCTATTTAAATTTAATGTGCTTCTGCTTTCTCATTGGATATATATATATATATATATATATATATATATATATATATATATGAAATGTATTACCTTGCAGGTTACTGTAAGAATGTATATGAGCCCTGTCTGGAAAGTATCCAGCCATTGTTAATATAACGAGAATTGATAACAACATTGATGTAACCTGGCAGCCAAGAAGAGTGGACTGGAATGCACATGCATGAACAATGATGACTTCACTGTACTACTCAGTAGAGCACTAGACACCATTCAATGAGCGTGTGTATTGTGTGGCCATTGCATTCAAATTTTAGAGCAACGAATATGCATCAGATTTTGAGTTAAGCTTGAACATTACTCTGTGGAAACTATTCCGATGATACAGAAGGCTTTCAGGTATGATGCAATGAGTGCGGCACAAATGCTTCAAAGATGTTTGAGAATCACTTGAAAGTGATTCATGTCATGGAAGGCCTGCAACCTGAGAATGCTGAACATGTACGGGTTAGGTTAAGAGACTCTGGGAGAACTGTGTGAGGTCCCAGGTGCCTACTTTGAAGGAGACTGAGGTGTTATTGTCCTGTGTTTCTTGTATCTGGTATAGTCTTCAATAAATGTCTCTATTTTTCATATTACAAGGCTGGATACTTTCTGGCCAGACTGTGTGTGTGTGTGTGTGTGTGTATACGTACACACGTATATCTCTCATACTACCTTACAGGTTGTTGTATGTATGTATGTGTGTATAGGTGAGCCCTTAAATGGGACTGGGCCCTTCCTAAAGTGTGTGTATGTGTGTATGTGAATATGTATGTGCATATATACATATATATATATATGTACATATATATATATATACAGAAAGAGAGAGAGAGAAAGGGAGAGAGGAATCTTAGAACAGCGTGTGTGGCACATAGAAATCCCTATATGCATTTTGGCTATTTTATTATTAGTCAGAATAAAAATATGCTGTAGCAAAGTGAGAAATTACATTTTATTAAGCTTCCCTGCCCTGCTCTTGACCCTAGAGCTCTTTCATTACTCCCTATTCACCAATTTCTTCTCCAGTCCTCTGACTGCCTTACCTAATTGCCAATTAATATTTTCTAACATGTTTGCTAGTTAAATAATCGTTTCTCAAGTTATACCAAGACCTATTTACAATATGCTGGGCTGAGAGGTGGCATTTAATGACCAAAACACTGCAGTGATTTAGAAGAATGAATCTCACATGCTCTAATCTAACACCTGATAATTGGTCTGCACAATATTTTGAAGTAACAGCTTCTTCATTGATACATTCATGATATTTACTGAGTCTACATTATGTACAAGAAAACTGTAATAATATAAACTATTGCCACTAATCAACTATGGTTATTTACAGTGACTTAATGTATGTTATGAAAGTATGACATGTGTAGTGGCAAACATGTAGTTGAAAAATAGAGAAATTACAAATCAAGGGACCCAGGTTCTTAAGTCAGTTCTACATGTAACCTTCTCTGTGAAATTGTGAAAAATCTCTAAACTGTTGTGGAATTCTTCCCAGTAACTCAACAACCACCAACAACAAAATGGTGAACAAGGGTTGAAGATTCTTTTAGGTATAAATTCTCTATTTTATGAACAACAGCTAACATAAATATTAGCTTGACTGATTAAATTTATAACAAATACCAGTTCTTTTGTTTTCAATTTTGATCCATAAACCTAGATAATCCAGAGTGAACTATCTTCATAATAGCTAACATTCTCATGTGAGTTTTTAATTTAAAATGGTGTTCATATCCATTATTTCATTAAATCTTCACACACATACAATGTGGTAAATAGAATAGAGGAATAATTATCTTCACTTTGTAAATGGAATTCGGGTGATTCAAAGAAATTAAGTAGCTTGCAAAAAGGCACACAGCTAATTTCTGTGTTTACTTTTTCAGCACACCATGCTACCTTTTCCACATCTTTGCACTATAAGATAACATAGTTTAATGCGTATTACATTTTAGCTTTTAGGATGAATAAGATAAGAATCATAAAATAAAATATTTTCAGGTTCACATAGCACAATATTGTACACTGGCCTTTCCATTTGAGTTGTCCTTAGAATCATAAATTTAGCAGTCCACATGCAGACATTATTTGATATTTTTTACTTAGACACTACACTAAACCACATGGAATGCTGAGATATATTAGGCAAGGTTGTTATACTACTATCTCTAAATAACACTGGATGTCTTGTTATATGGAAAGAATCTCTGACAAAAATAGGTAAGTAAAATCAGCAGATATTACACAAAATAATAAACTTTCTTAGAACTAAATGAATAAAGAATAGCAGTGACTGGTCCCCAAACTTGAACACAGTTGGAAAAAAATATCTTAAGTAGACAATTTAGGGGTTTTTTTTAAGGCTATTCAATTATTTTCTTATGTTTCCTTTGATGAGAATTAATTTGTTATGGGCTTCAGAGACAATGATTGTCAATCTCATGCTAATAAAAAATTACCAAAAATAAACATGATGCAAAAGAATATCTTTAAAGGAGGTACTATTAAAATATATGGTCTTCAGATGTAAACTATATTTATCTGTGCCATAAATATAAAATAAATGTTATCAATCTTGACAGTCAATTCTGGATTATGCAGAGCCAAATATAAATTGAGGTGTTTTTTTTTTCACTATTTAATCAGGCTTATTGTAATCAAAGATGAAAATGAAACTTAATGAAAATTTGGAACATTAAGGTTGCTGCCTAAAAGTCTCAAAGCTTGAGTAAATATAATTGTTTTCTAAAGACAGAACATAAATTTTAAATTTTAATTTAAAGATATATTCATGCCAATTAAAATGTATCTTGAAAATTTGGGTTTACAAAAATTTTCATTAACTCTAAAGATCCTAGCTTCCATATTTTAAATTGTCTTTGAGGTTTTATTATTTTTTTGAAAAATACAAAATGTTTAGGACCAAGGAGTGTCTGCATGTTAACTTTGCAACTAAAATAAAGGTAATAGCTTTAGAACTGCAATTAGGTGATTGAAGTATAAGTATATTTGAATAGCATGTTTCTTCTTGTATCATCTTTAATTATTTCAACATTTATATCTGGATCATAATTTTCTACCCCACTGCCAAACTAAGGTTTAGAGATTGTAATAGAACCTATGCTATTTTCCTATCTTACCACTATAAAAACATTTTAGTGTTTTTTCCATTTTCAGTGGGAAATCTTGTCATGACATCTTATGATTCCATTGATAAGAGTTCAAAAAGAGAGAGAAAAGAACTATGGTGTGGTAACAATTGACAAAATATAACTTTAGCATTATTGTATGAGTTAAGAGTAAGATTTCCAACCACAAGAAAAAAATCTGAGTATTTATCAAGCTTTTCCCATCATTATTCATGTAACTTAGAACAAATAACCTGTCTGTTCTTTTATCTCCATCTGTCAATTTATGTTCTATGAAGCATTTTTTTTATCTGACCATATTTGCAAGGTAATGTTAAAAAGGAAAAAGAGAAAGAATAAAATGAGGATAATGGAAAGTGAGGATAACGATATAGTAATTGTCATACAGTTTGAATTTTTTGGAAGCAAATATACGAACCGATTTGAAGGATTATTGTTTAATGAAAGCAGCTATATCTGTAACTCACATTCACATGAGCATAATTATATAAATTGTAAATGAATCTTTTTGCTTTGGATAGAAAATAGAGGTAAAAATTGTCATTCATCAACAACTTGTGACATATGAAAAGTAAAGACACTAGCTTTGCTGGTTAAATAAGCAAGTCAATCTAAGGGTAAAATATCCTTCTTTCAATTATAAGAAAAAGGTTTATTATACTGATTTTTCAATTATTCTTATCTTTTTATTGTTAATGTAAATGTTAATTTAAAACAGTTCATCAATATTTTTATTGTTTTCTTGAAATAACATTATTTTTACATACTCAAACTTGAATACAGATATTTTATCATAGCTATAACATAATTTCTCATATTTCATATTGGATATTTCTACTGATTGTATTCACTCTCCAATAAGTATTTAGCTGGTACTGTGGCACTTGTTAAGTGCATTGTACTGGGAGTTATGAGATTTTGTGGAATTCGTTTGTTTGTTTTAAGAGACAGAGTCTTGCTCTTTCTACTAGAATAGAGCACAGTGACATCATTATAGCTCCCTGGAACCTCAAACTCCTGGGCTCACGCAATCCTCCTGCCTCAGTCTCCCAAGTAGCTAGAACTACAGGCATCCACCACCATGCCTGCCTAATTTTTCTATATTTTTGTAGAGACAAGGTCTCACTCTTGCTCAGGCTCATCTTGAGCTTCTGACTTCAAATGATCCTGCCACCTCAGCCTCCTAGAGTGCTAGGATTACAGGCATGAGCCACCAGAGACGCCTGGTCAAGTTAGGAGGTTTTTAAAGATGATATTACAGCTTACTAACTATAATATATGGCACATGGTTGCACCTGATTTTTAATGACACAGCAGCAGGGTTAAATTAGCTCATCTATGAGGTGGGAGAAGGGTGGTCTATACAGACATCTAATGCCTGCCTTTCTTGCCAGCCTTCATTTACATGCCAGGAACATGGTCCAGGGAACCACACCAAAGTCTTTCTCTTCTATCAATGGTCTTTTCTACTTTAAAGCCTTCTGTTGAGACTAACTACTCAGAAAGCATCCATCTCGCTTCTTCAAGAATTTGACCTTATTCTCTGCCTCCCTAGTGAGAAAGTATTAATAAATAAGGATTTGGTCTGCCATTTTAGAAAGGTGCACTTTTCGTCTTTCTACATATTTCGACAGGCTTTTTATTGGCTAAAAGAAGAATTCAATTTTTAAGTTTTAGTTATTGAAACTTTAACCCATAAATTCTGACTCAGTGATATATTGGCATATTTTGTGAGAAAAATTATTTAATACTTATCCAGTTTCTGTTGAATAAGAATGATGTGTATTACCTCTCTCTCTCTCTCTTTTTTTTTTTTTTTTTTGAGACAGAGTCTCGCTTTGTTGCCCAGGCTAGAGTGAGTGCCGTGGCATCAGCCTAGCTCACAGCAACCTCAAACTCCTGGGCTCAAACTCCTGAGACTTCTGTCTCAGCCTCCCGAGTAGCTGGGACTACAGGCATGCGCCACCATGCCCGGCTAATTTTTTTTATATATATATATCAGTTGGCCAATTAGTTTCTTTCTATTTATAGTAGAGACGGGGTCTCGCTCTTGCTCAGGCTGGTTTTGAACTCCTGACCTTGAGCAATCCGCCCGCCTCGGCCTCCCAGAGAGCTAGGATTACAGGCGTGAGCCACCGCGCCTGGCTATTACCTCTCTTGAAAGACCTTAATTATTAATAGTAAGTTGGAAAACTTTTTATTTTATTTTAACAACTATTTTTATAACATCCACTATATGTAGTGCACTGTGAGTATTGCTGTGAAGCACACTCCCAAAAATGGTTCATGCCCTCAAAAAGCTAACAGTCAAGTGAGAGGACCTGACATACATAGTATGCTTCAATGGCACAAAGAGTATATGTTAAATGTTTATTACCTATGCAAAGCAAAATGAGAGCACTGGGTGGGGGAGAGAAGAAGAAAAATTCTATCTGAGGATCAGGAAAAGCTCAGTGGAAGAAATGACATTGAATATGGGTAAAGTTTCTAATAGAGGAAATATCCTCAAATATGGATGAGGATATTTCAACTTATCTGTTGAAAAGTGTCAGAGTATATTCCTACAATGGAAATTCTGTAAGACAAATGATTCTAAAGGAAGGAAATGTAGCTTATTCAAACAGCAGTCTGACATGAGTTGTACATACAACATAAGAGATTCAAAAGAGGTAAAATGGATAAAATGTGGCCAAATCAATATTGGCCTTAAAGCTATTCTAATAGATGCAGAGCTGATATAATACATATGAGACCAATTGATATTGATTCTGATAATGCAATATATCAATTATTGTAAAAGTGGATACTATACTTTTCAAGGATTCCTGGAAAAATTGAAGACACGTTATGCCAAATAAAAACTCATTATTTATTTTCTAAGTAACTATTGAAGACTGAGATAGATTAGAGAACCATAAACATGCTAGTTGATTAGAAATATCAACTCCCCTATGACTTGAACTAAGTTGGTATCTGGAATATTTTTATGCCATATGAGAGAAAGAGAAATTGGAAAACTTGTAAGACTATAAGCATTAAAATAATATGTTCCATTTACTCATTCTTTTTAATAAGGCATTGATATATGTTGGGAAGTTAAAAAAGATATTTTTCTGAAGTTGAGTTGAGTCTGAAGAGACAATGACAATGGGTACACAGAATCTGTAATTTCCTTAAAGATAGGTATCAAATTTTTAGAAACTCGTGTCTTCTTAAAAATACTTTCACTATTCTTAGAGAAAATGGAGGTTATATTATTTATAGCTTTCTCATTAGGAGAACAAAATTTTTTATGTGTTCACATATCCAGATTAAAACATAATACTTTGGTTTTATAAATTTTTATAGCTTGTAACAGTGTAATAGAGTATAACAATATGTAAGAAGTTTAAATAAATCTTATTAGTATTTTTGCAATTCCTCTTCTATTTTAGATAAAAATTTTGAATGCAATTCTATCTTGTTCAATAAAGGTTATAATAAAGGAATTACTTTTAATATTTGAAAATATATAAAAGTTCATATTGTTTCAATGTTTCTAATGGAGATTTTGTTCTGAAGAATTAAAATGACATAATCTGTGCATTTGTTAATCAATCAGCATCAAATCAAATGTATCACCATCAAATAGTAATGTATTTCTATCACAGGAACTTAGAATTAGCTTGACCCAAGCTTGTATTACACGACTACAAGATGTTACAGCTTATAAAGCCTCTCATTAAATAGTGTGAAAAATACAAATGCAAATAATAAAGTCTAAAGTTTTAATGATGACTGCCAAAGGGACATAGTATCAGAATTCTACTTTAAATTCATTTCAGATCAGTAAACTTTAATCATCATGGAAAGAATTATGAAACCAAAGAACATATATTGAACATCTACATATCTTTGGAAACCTAATTATTAAGCTTCAGGAAAAATAACATTAATTCTATTTACCTTTAAAGTTTTCTCTTTGTTTACCGTCTTGATGTAACGTTTAATACGAATTAATAGAAGATTAAAGGGCTTTAATATCTCATTCTATGAGCCTCATATCAGATATCAGTAACATTGATTTATTCTGATTTCAGATAATATCTATGAAGTAAATGTTAACAGAAAGTGCTACAACGTGCTATCTTATACGATATGCCAATTTTTATACTATACACCGACTATTTCTGATTTTAGAATAATATATACACTTTGCCAAATATTTAGAAAATACAGCAAAAGTATTTTATACTTAAAGCTAATTTTAAAAGTTATTTATCAGTGGAAATAATAAAGCTAATCACCTCTCCATTTTTTTCTCTTTCCCCCATAAAAAATAAAATACGTTGTGTACATTTACATCGCAATATCCCAAGTGCTTATTTAAATAATTATGAAATTTATTGAGCTCAAGAGTTTGAGGCCAGCCTGAGCAAGAGCAAAACCCCGTCTCTACTAAAAAAAATAGAAAGAAATTAGCTGGACAACTAAAAATATATATAAAAAATTAGCTGGGCAGTGTGGTGCATGCCTGTAGCCCCAGCTACTCTACTTGGAAGGCTGAGGCAGTAGGATTGCTTGAGCCCAGGAGTTTGAGATTGTTGTGAGTTAGGCTGATGCCAAGGCGCTCTAGCCTGGGTAACAGAGTGAGACTCTGTCTCAAAAATAAATAAATAAATAAATAAATAATTATGAAATTTAGATAATACCCATTATTAAGTGACTAACTTCCATAAAAGATACTTTCATATTTAGAAATGCTTTTATTTCTCCATTGTTTTATAATAATATTAGCAATGTCACAGATACTTCACATTTTAATAAAATTCTTGCTTATCATCAGATTTGATGGTAGGTTCTAAGATAGCACCATTGGTCCCACCTCCTGGTATTCACACCCTTGTGTCCTTCCTTCTCCTTATATTAGGGTAGAACTTAATCATTTGATTTTGACTAACTGTATACAGTCAAAGTGATGACTGTCATTTCTTTGGTTAGGCTATGAATTCTGTAACCTCCATCAAGTTAGCAGACTTTCCCTATTTCCATCTCAGCTTTCATGATTTGATAAAGCAAGCTTGCCATGTTGGAAAAGCTATAAAACTAGGAACTGTGAGTAAACTTCTGCCAACAGCCAACAAGGAAATGAAGTCCTCAGTCTAACAACCCATGAGAAACCAAATCCTGCCAACAATCATGTGAACATGGAAGTAAATCACTGTCCATGTTAAACTTCAGATGACTACAGCTCAGTTGATACTTTGAATGCAGGCTGTGAAAAATCTTAAAGTATGGTATCCATCTAAAACATGCCCAGATTCCTGACTCATAGGAAGTGTGAGATAACAAATGTGTCACTTTAAGTCACATTTTTTTAAACAAATGATTCTTATTAGGTTGTTTTCCTTTAATAGCCTCCATCTTTTGTTCCACGATTAACGACATCACAGACTGAGCTATATCTTTAAGTTTTCCAATGCAGAAGTTTTAGTGTGAATTCAAGTTTTAATTATTGATTTGAAAATTATTATGTTTTAGGGTTTGCTTTTCTTATTGCTCTGAAGATTTTCCTCGGAGGTTCAAGAGGTATATTTATATCCTATTTACACAGAAATTTTTTATAGCTTAGATTCTTTCAGTGTGAGGCAAGGAATCAAGGAGGTATAACTTAGTAAAGATCAGCTTATTGTACTTTCTTGATAGAAAGTGGAGAAACCAGAAATTTCTCCAAAATGATTCTGTGTATTATAGATGCATATTCTATTACAGGTGTAAGTTAAACTGATTTTTGGAGAATACATTTGCGTAAAGAGGAAACTAGTTTGGAGAAGGCACTGGAAAAAATCATCAAGGAATAAAATTGAACCTCTAAACTATTTTTTTTTCCTTTCTGCCTCCCTTCATCTGAAAATTTGATGCCTAATTCGCTTCTCCTGATAATCTAAATGCAAAGTGGTATGATCAGTGAAGCTTTTACTAACATTGGCCACTTCTTGGTATAGACTTATCAGGGTTTAGATTTTACAGGTAAAGCCTCACCAGCAATCAGTTAGGATGTGATATGCTATCATACATTTACAGCGTAGTGTGAAATTAAGTGTAAATTTGTCTTTGCTGGCAGTGTTTGCATTTTATGTCTTATAACTTTCTGAGGAATGAAAAAAATTGGTGCTCAATTAAAAATGTTGGACATGAGTGCACAGGGTGGGAAGGATTTAGGCAGATGAAAGAATGTCCTAGAGACTCTAAATTTATGTTATGCAAACTGTCTTCGTACTACCTATGCCCAATTGTATTTATTTTCACTGGCACATAGGTTGAATTGAAGCTAAAACATTTTCTATAACTGCTTAAAACATCAGTCAGAATTCCATATAAATCAGTTATCACCCTTTCTCCACCCATAACTCAAAAACAATCCCTCTGAGTTTTGTGTAACATCTTTCAGTTGAAAGGACATTTATAGAAAAATATGTACATGTCATAAATTCCAGTATATACCAAGAAACAATCTGCCTTCGTAATTTAGTGTGTAGGCTAAGTTAAAAACAGAACCTCCAGTGAGTTATTGCTCCCTGTATCATAATGTGCCTTGTTTCACTGCCCATAAAACAATATGAAAAGTGGCACCATGATGGATTCAGTAGTTAAACCATATGCCAGGATATTTTTCTGGAAATATCTTCCCTTAAATATCTAACAAAACAGATAGCTCATCACGAGCTGACAGAAACCTGATGCATATGCAAATATAAAACATTTTCTGCATGTTTGAAAAGGCCCTAGAGTGTAATAAGAGGATAATAAGTTGTTAGCATTATTTCAATAATTAAATAATCAGGAAGTTAGATAATCAGGAATTGTAAGGTCCAAGTGCCTGATTCATAGTCACATAATCATATCCTCTAAAATATATGTGCCCATAACTTTATTCGGTCTGGATGCTAACATGCCATCTGTGCCAATAATTCTAGAGTGTGTCAATTGCTTAACATTTGGAGGAGATACTATTCTGAAACAATAGTAATATTTTCTAAACTAATACAATGTTTGAGAAAGAAATCTCTGTTCTCACAAATTTAGTGGTAAAATGGCAAACAGTGAAAATAATCAAAGCAAGAGCCTTTTTGGGGGTGTACAATTCATTATTTACTATTATTCAATAATGGTTTAAGAAGATAAATCTATTTTCAAGATATGATGCAAGTATTTCAAAGTCTTGTTTTAGAATGCAGAGGTGAATATGGTAGTAAGCTAATGGACCTAAACATATCCTAAATAATCAGCAGACATGCCAAATTTACAATGAAAAGCTCAACTAAAATTTTCACCATCTCTTTTATCTACTGCTCTATCTCCACAGCAAACCAAGTGTCAGATCTCTAAGGAAGACTTAATAAATAGACTTCAGACTGATGCAATCTGACATTTCTCCCTTTTTTTCTGGTCTCATCCCACTGTCCATGATGTATTCCTATTTGTCTTGTGTTTATTCCCTTTTTATAGTTTCTCCAAGGAACTGTGAAAAAAGAGAAAGTACCAAAAAATGACTTTTAAAATTTTATATATTAACAAAAACTTATATCTTCCCTTAAATATCTAACAAAACAGATATTTAAAGAAAAAATAGTAATTAGAATTAAATCATTATGATTCATTTGTTTTTATATTTATATTTATGTTTTATTTGATCATATTTACAGGGGTACAAATGTTTAGGTTACATATATTGCCTTTGCCCCACCTGAGTCAGAGCTTTAAGCATGTCCATCTCCCAGACGGTGCACCTCTCACCCTTTACGTGTGTATATACCCATCCCCTTCTCCCACCTCCCACCTGCCCAACACCTGATGAATGTTATTACTATATGTGCACTTAAGTGTTGATCAGTTAATATCAATTTGGTGGTGAGTACATGTGGTGCTTGTTTTAACATTCTTACGATACTTCACTTAGTAGAGGATTACAACTCTACCCACGATAATACAAGAGGTGCTAGATCATCATGGTTTTTTGTGGCTGGGTAGAACTCCTTGCTATACATCAGGCGTCCTCAAACTCTGGCCCATGGGCCACATGCAGGTGTTTTTGCCTGTTTGTTTTTTTACTTCAAAATAAGATATGTGCAGTATGCATAGGAATTCATTCATAGTTTTTTTAAAATTATAGTCTGGCCCTCCAATGATCTGAGAAACAGTGAACTGGTCCCCTGTTTAAAAAGTTTGAGGACCCCTGGTATACATATACCACATTTTATTAATCCTCTAATGTATTGAAGGGCACTTGGGTTATTTCCACATCTTTGCAATTGTGAATCATGTTGCTATAAACATTAGAATACAGGTGTCCTTTTTATAGAATGTCTTTTTTTCCTTTGGGTAGATGCCCAGTAATGAGATTGCTGGATCAAATGGTAGTTCTACTTATAGCTCTTTGACATATCTTCATATTACTTTCCACAGAAGTTGTAATGTTTGTAGTCTCACCAGCAGTGCATGAGTGTTCCTATCTCTCTGCATCCACACCCACATTTTTTGTTTGGGGACTTTTTGATAAAGGCCATTCTCACTGGAGATAAGTGATATCTCAGTGTGGTTTTGATTTGCATTTCCCTGATGATTAAAGATGTTGAGCACTTTTTCATGTTTTTTGACCATTAGACTATCTTCTTTTGAAAAGTTTCTGTTCATGTCCTTTGTCCACTTTTTGATAGAGTTGTTTGATTTTTGTTTTTAAAGGCCATGTTGCCATGGAATAATGCTAGATGATTGGGGGTAATTAGTCCCAAACTTGATCTTTGTAGGAAAAAAAAAAAAAACAGGTAATAACTTTTCTGTGAATATGCTACTCAATTTCTCTTTGTAAAAAAATATATAAATAGGACAATAATCTCAATTATCCTAATTTAAAAGTTTTATTTTTGTTTGTACTTTCATAGGAATTAACTGTATGCCATATAATGAACACTTGATATTTTTTTCATTGTGGTTAAATATAATACTCCATATTTTTAAAACCTGTGTTAGTCAGCTTGCAACACACCTTCACACACCATCAAATTGTGTCAAAATGGTGCAGAACTAGTTCATTGTAAGTAGGATAGAGGGCTTAAAGAGTTAATTTAAGTTATTTGCCTATTGGTTGCAGGATCTTGGGACGTTCATTTAAGTAGTTGTTTTCTCAACTGTTGAATAGGGGTATTATTAATATATTCTTCAGAACAATTGTAATAACTAAAAAGACAATGATGAAGTAATGTATATACTTTAAACAGTAAAATAAATGTTTACTAAGAATAGATTTGTTTTTCTTTGCTTTGGGAACTCGGACAGACAACCTCTGGCATATGAGGCTCTTGGCTATTTTCCGTGGGACAATCTTACATTCAGCCAAGAGGAAAATATAAATTGCCACTTGAAGGACATAGTACCACAAAGCTTGGGTTTGTGGTACCCAAGAGATAGGTGATATGACATATTAGAAAGCATAATATATCTGTAAAGTTTTTATATCCTGTGTTATGTCATGATATATTGTTCAAGCCTACTACTTTGTAATATTTTTATTGGACATTGAGAAATGTTTTTGTCTGCCACCAATCCCAGAAACCAAAGAGAGAAAGGCAAAGATGGAATAGGATGCCGTAACTGTCAGTCACTTTCAGTACAGAAAGGACTGACAGGTCACCTCACTCTTAGGAAATAGTGACTATATCTTGTATATTTTCATGTAGTTTTTCAGTAAACTTTATATTATATATCTCTCCTAACACAGTAGGAAAAGATACTCCATTGTTCAGAGTTTTGACAATTTTGAAGAAATCTCTCTTCCAGTAGTAATGTTCTACTATAAACTAATATACTCTTGAGCAGAAAATAAACTGAACTTGTTAAAAATGACTGACTGAAGTTTGCCTCTTACAGTGTTGAATATTTGACTGATTGCCTCAAAAAAATGTTAACAAGTCACTTCAGCATTGTTAAGAAGTAAATCTCTCTGCACCTCTAGCCAAGAGGTCCCTTAACCTGAGGATAGCACAGTAAGCAGGTCTGGTAATGCATGTTGTCCTGGATAGCTGAGTATTTGCAAGTTATGAGACTGAGTTTAGCTTGATTTGCCCTTAGGGCTCTAATTCCAGGCACATGGGGCTTTATGTCTAAGTTATGAGAATAGTTATTATAGAAGCATGACTTCTAGATCTTAAAGAAGCCATCTACTTCTCTTCAAAGTATTCATCTTAGTTACTTGGTCTATTGAGATTGATCATAATGAGAGCATTTAGGATTATTAACAGCAGTAAACAGTGTGTCTGTTACTCCTAATAATTTACTTTACTGTAGGATAATAGCTAATTATTACTATAACTGAAATAAATAATGAGGTAAATTTTTATGCCCCTAAAGTTAAGCCACTGTTATGAGTAAGATAAATGAGATTTATAATACACATAATTGGTTGGGAAATAAATATATCATCACACAAATTATGTGACTGTTGCTAACTAAAAGCAATGTTCATAATGATTATTTCTGATATCCTTTTACATTTATATACTTAAGAGAATTGATTTGGGACATTGTAAAACAAATACTTCATTTATCTCCCCTATTTCCTTCACTTCTCCCTTTACATTTTGATATTACTATTAGCAATACAAAAAAGAGAAATATGTAACTAATTTTCTAACTTGTTTTTCTCAAAACATATTGTTTATTGTGTCAAAAATTCTAGTATCATTTGTTAATGTAAATTGCTGAGGGTTGATGAATTTTATTTTAAAAATTAAAATATAAAATTCTTTAATAATTTTGTTCATAAATGCATTTAATTTAAATCACATTTAAAACTATACTATCAGAAAATGTTTGTTGACTTCATTTGATTCTTGGAAGCTTCATTGATAGTTCCAAGAATTATGAGTTAACAGAATGAGTCATGACTTAGTATCCTGTCTCTGTCACTAGCAACATTGAGTAACTTGAGCAGTCACCTACCATCTCTCATGTATTTCTATTTATAGGTAGACTGGAATAAATGTAAGCGTCCTAAATTTTTTAAGAAAGATTTTTGTTTTATTTCCCAGTGTTTTTCTTTATGTTAGTAGGAACATAATGAGTATAAGAGTATGCTAAATTTTAAAATGTGTGGACAAGAACAGATATGGCCAACCTCTTGTAATAATTAAAAAAACTAAAGAAAATATAAGAAGCAACAATGTGCAGACTTTGAACATTAGTTAGTAGAGGAAAAAAATGACCTAACAGAGAGGAAATAATCAAGATGAACAAGTGTTGTGATTGCCCCTGTTTACTGTCTACTGAGAGTCTCCTGTTGACACATCATGAAACTGGAACCTGAGAGTGCCTGACCATCAGCTTGTTTTGAGGAGATGGGGAGATGGTGTTGTAGGTCCCAGCAGGCTAGAGTTTGCAGAGGATAATACAAAAAGGAGAGAGATGCACAGAGATCTGCAAAGAGTCCTGCTTAGTCCTCAGTTAAATAGCCATTTGTGCATGCATGTGAATTTAGGAAAATAATCTTATGGAGGAAAAAGATAGTGCAATTCCCAACTGGCACAAGGGCTGGAGATAGCTTGTGATCTCACCAGTTCCAAGAGGGGAAATATCCTCATAATTTATAGAGCATCAAGTATGTAAGTATTCAGAAAGTTATTGCCTTGGTATTTGGGGAAACTTAGCTACTGACTAAGGGCTGCCTTAATCCTGCCTAACAAAATTAATATGCAAATTTCAAAGGATTCATCCATTTACAAATAACTTATTATGCCCCAAGTAAGGTTAAAAAGTATTTGTAAGTATATAGAAATATTCAGCAACCAAAAAGGTAGAATTCACAATATCTGTCATCCGAAAAAAAGTAAAATAAGTCATGTGAACAGTAGGAAAATATGACTCATAAGGGGTAGAAAAATTAGTCAACAAAAACAGATATAGAAAGGAACTAGATGATGGTATTAGAAGGCAAGAATGTTAAAGGAATTATATACTACCTGTTCAAGAATCATATACTTGGCATGTTAAGTAGAAACATTGAAGATATAAAAAGACTGTATTCAAGCCTCTAGTGATGCAAATTACAATGTCTGAGATTTTAAAAAAAAATACCCTAGGTTGGATTTAAAGCATATTAGACACTGAACTAGAAAATATTAATAAATTTAGAGACATAGTAGAAGCTATTCAAAATAAAATATGTAGAGAAAAAGTCTATAAAAAATGAACAGACACTCATTCTTTTAGGACATTATCCTGATACCAAATCCAGAAGAAAATCTCAAGGAAATTTAAATATACACCAATATCTCTAATGAATATAGATGCAAAAAGTGTCAACAAAATATTAGCAAACCAAATCCAGCAACATATAAGTGGTATTATACAGAATGGCCAATTTACTAGAATAACAAGTTAAGCAATGTCAGGAGACACTAGGTCAATATATATAATGTATTCACATATAATAGTGATTAAAGATGTGAAAATAAACTTTTAAAAACAAATTATATAATTCTATTAAAAATTGAACATCAAAGACAATGTAGAATAACTTTAACAAAATAAGTCAAATCATGTACACTAGAAACTACAAAATACCATGAATATACTTTTTCAAAAAAAAATCTAAATATTTGAAGCCACATTGAATTTTAATGTGTTGGAAGATTCATTATTATTGAGATGAAAATTCTGCCCAAAATTGATCTTGTGCAGTGTCTTTAAAAATTGTAGCTTTTATTTTATTTTTTTTTTTACAGAAATAAACAACATAATCTTAAGATTTATATGGAAAGAAAAAGGACCAAGGATAGTCAAACTAGAAAGGCAATGTTTTAGACATACGCTTCCTGATTTTAATACTTACTATTGGTATAAAGATAGGGAGATAATTAGGACATGAGGTTTCCTCCAACTCAGTTCCAAAGAATGGGATGAGTGCCGAATGAGGTCTTGGGCATGGGCACCTCCAGAGCTGCAGGAGAAGGGCAACTTCCCTGTAAAGTCATGGGGGCAGGATCACTGCCCCAGTGGATCTAGAAGACAGAGTTCAAGCCAAAGAAGATTATTTTCAAGTAAGACCACGTAGAATTTGCCTTGTTAGGTTTTGGACTTGCTTGGAGCCCTTCAAACTTTCCTTCTTTCCTATTTATCTCCTTTGGAATGGGAATATCTATCTTATACCTGTAATTGTATTTTGGAAGCTTGTAACTTGTTTGATAACATAGGTTCACAGCTGGAGAGGAATTCGGCTTCTAGATGAATTGTACCTCAAGTCTCATCCATATATAGTTTACATATTTAGATGAGACTTTGGTCTTTAGAACTTTGGAATAAGATAAGACATTGGGGGCTATTGAGCTAAAATTAATGTATTTTACATTTGAGGGCATGCATTTGGGGATCTAGCGGTGGAATATTATTGACTGCATGTTTGTGGTCTTCCTAAAATTCATATGCTCAAATCCTAAGCCCCAGTGTCATATTAGGAAGAGGGGCCTTTGGGAGATAATTAAATCATAAAGGAGGAGTCCTCAGAAAATGGGAATAGTGCCTTATAAAAAGAAACGAAAGCTTTCTCTCTCTGTCTTTCTGTCTCTCTCTTCTCTCTCTTTCTCTCAATCAGCATCTCAAACTAATTAAGGAAAGGACAAAAATAATTATAAATATTCAAGCATCTAATAAAAGTATTTCAAAATGAATGGAATAAATTTAGCTAAAAAAGCAGAACTAGAGAAATTCTTAATCAAGATTGGACATTTCAACACACCACTCTCAATAATCGATAAAATATTAGACAGAAACTCAGCAAATATGTTGAATACTTCAGCAATTAACTTTACCTAAATAACATTTCTAAAACACTTCACTAGAAAAAAAATGCAATGTTCGTTTTTTTTAAATGCACGGATATACCAAGGTAGTCCATATTCTGGACACAAAGAAGTGTCAATTAATGTTAAAGGATTTATATTACACAAAGTATGTTCTTTGATAACAATGTAATTAAAGTAGGAATCAAAAATATAAAGAAATCTGGAAAATACTCTAATATCTTGAGGCTAAACTGCAAACTTCCAAATAACTGATGGGTCAAGAGGAAAATCAGAAATCATTTTGAAGATAAAAATACAATACATCAACATTTGTGTTTTTAAATGATGAAGACAGTTTTTAGAAGGAAATTTGTAGCACCATTTGCCTATATTTAAAAATAAGAATATCTTAAATGTGTCTTTACTTTCTACCTTTTTTCCCTCTTAAATAGGGAAATTTTAATGAATTCATCCTTTCTGATATTTGCATGTCTTTTTTTAATTTAATAATTTTCAAAACAGAGGAAATTACAAAGAAAGCAAAAGAAAAGAAAAACAATAGAGAAATTCAGTAACACTACAAGCTGCTTATTTTAAAAAACTCAATCAAATTGATAAAACTTTAGTGATTATAATCAAGCAAAAAACTAGAGAAGATATAAATTACCAATATCAAGAACAAATGAGGAGACATCATTACTGCTTCTGTAGACATTATGAGCAACTTTATGCTAATATACTTAACTTTAAAAGAAATGCACATTTTTGAAAGACACAAATTTCTAAAGCTTAACTGATGAAATATAGACACACAAATATCCCTATATTTATTAAATAAATTAAATTTGAGGGTAAAAACTTCTCCACAAAGAAAACTCCAAATCCAGATACCTACACTGACGATTTCTATCAAAGTTTTAAAGAAAAAATAACAATTCTTCACAAAACACTTCATAAAATTGAGTTATATGAGGCCAACATTACTGTGAAATACAAACCAGAAAAATGGACTATTACAAACCTATATCTCACATAAACATAGATATACATATGAAGGAGGTACAGGTGGTTAAAAGAGGATATACTTACTCACTGAGATATCTAAGCATAGTTAGAGAAATTGCAGCCCTATGAACTTCTGTGCCTGATATTATAGGAATGTCAGAAATCTGCACATAACAATGCAATGAAGAATTTGATAAGAAAGTGGAAAGCAGTTTAGAAGTCAGCGGAATAAAATTTTCAGATTTTTCTATTTCTTGGGCTTGAGTCGGTGTGTTGAAGAAAGAAGGACAATCTAGCATGCACTGAACATCCACTAATAATGATTACTGTGTTAGTCCAGATCCTCTGAGTAGCAGATGCCAAGACTTGATTAAATATACATGGATGTTTTTATTATGGAAGGTACCTGTGAAACAAATGGGGAGGAAGGAGGATGAGGCTTGAAGAACAGGCATATCTCTATGCAGACTGACCTCAAGTGAAGGTTAGAAGGAAGGGAGTGGGTGGATGGAAGCAAGTTAGATAGTCATACTGTCTAAGGAAAATTTAACAAGAACACAAGGGAATTGTCAACTAAAGGTCACTCAACAGATGAAAACTGTGCCTCTCAAGAATGAATCTGCCTTAGGATACAAACTACATTCAGCTACCAGGTAGGAGCAGCTAAAGGGGAAGTATGTTCTTAATGAAAATATGAACATGATTTCAGACTATAGGAATTGGAGCCCTTGGTAAATTATGCTACCTACAATTGGAGATTTGTGAGATGCATTCTCATGCCTGACATAGTTCACCATTTTTACTATACAAATTAATTATCTTACTGGTTTTCTGAGCAACTTTTCCATGGTTCCTGTGGATCTTTCCTTCCAAAGTGAAACTCAGAAGAGGTAGGTTATTAGTATGAACTGCACTGTCTGTTGCTATATTGGATCTTGGGACTGCAAGCAACACTCTTCTCCATTTTAAATTTCCCTATTCGTTTTACATTTCCCTCATGCTTACTCGGGCAGGTCTTGGTGGCTTACTTGTTTTGTGATCCATACCTTCATTTTTTAATTATATGAACAAATATGGAGTTGGTCCACGTGTTTGTTCACAATTACAATGGGGAAAGGAACAGTAGAAGATGCTTAGATAAATCACATAGGTTTCGTGTACATTCTCCCTGCCTCCTGCTGATCAGGGTCAATTATTTCTACCAATATAGTATTCTTCAGCCTCTCTGGGCATAAAAAATACTGTGGGACCATGACAATATTCCTAATTTAAATTCCATGATACCCTTATTTTTCTTCCCTGGTAAAAATATACCCTCTTTGAGAACCAGGACCTACCACATTATGCAATGCACTGTTGTGTGGACAGGAAATACAAAATTCTTCATTGAGTCAATGAGAGTGTTGATAAGTGGAACTAATTCTGCTCTATCCTTTGGTTCCCAGACTCATAATTCTTGCTGTGACATAGCACAGTAGAGAGTTCTTTGATTCAAGACATATATTACACTTAAAGGTAAATCCATCCTTTAATAGTGTATCTTCTGAGCTGGTACTTCATCTACACATTAAGAAAGCTATTATAGTTTCTTTTATTTTCTTTTTTTTTTATTTTTGAGACAGAGTCCCGCTCTGTTGCCTGGGCTAGAGTGCTGCATGGTGTCAGCCTAGCTCACAGCAACCTCAAACTCCTGGGCTCAAGCAATCTTCTGCATCAGCCTCCTAAATATGGGACTAAAGGCATGCGCCACAATGCCCGGCTAATTTTTTCTATGTATTTTTAGTTGTCCAGCTAATTTCTTTGTATTTTTAGTAGAGGCAGGGTCTCACTCTTGCTCAAGCTGGTCTCAAACTCCTGAGCTCAAATGATCCACCCGCCTCTGCCTCCCAGAGTGCTAGGATTACAAGCATGAGCCACTGTGCCTGGCTAGAAAGCTATTACAGTTTCAATGAGACTTGCTGCCTGTGGATGGTATATTAGGTGACCTGATCAATAGATCTTATGGTCATTTTCTTACTCCCACTTTCTTTCTTATAATGTGGGTTCTCTGGCTGGGTATTTTGCAGTGTGGGAGTACATAGCTAGGCATCAGGCATTCAGTAAACCCCTGGAAAGTGATGATGATTGAACCCCTTCAGGCAGAAAAGGCAAACCAACATCCATATGAGAATAAAATCCTTATGAATGAAAGAGAGCCAATGTCATCAACTTGCCTGCAAGTGGCTTACTTTTCTTGAAAGATAGTGCTGGATCAGGGGGTGAATGTTCATCTCTGTGGATGGTGAGTTGGGCATTCAGAGGCAGCAGTAGCTAGCTCAATCTTCTACTTGGTAAGCAGAAGTCCATTTTGTTGGGCACCTTCTCTGCCATCTTCTCTGGATGGCCATTACATCCACATGTTCCCCATGCCAGCTCTGGGGAAGCCAGTGATGAGGGTTGCCTAACCTCTACTGGCCTAATCATTTTGTCTACTTAGCTATCTACTTGACTCTTCTATGAGGAATGCTTTCTGGTGGCACTAATATATGGAAAAAAATCATACTTTCTTCCCACTCCCACATGATATTGACATGATTACCTCCAGTCCTTTTCTTGGCAAATTTCTGAGTAAAGGTTTAGCCCATTAGCCGCTGGTAAGCAATCTATCTATATTCTCACTGTTGGAGTGCATCTCCTTTTAAACCAAGAGGAAGACCAGGTAGACTACTCACAGTTATACCCACTGGGAAGATTTGTGTTTTCTACTAAATTTCAGGCCAACTTTGAATGTGGCTATAATATTAACTGACACCCATTTTAAGATCTCAGGTACTTCCTGAAACAACTCATTTATTAATATAAACCAAGTTTTGGCTTTCTTCACCTGTTTCAGCTGGTTGTACAGAATTCCCCCATATTGCCTTAGGTACATATGCAAAGACCAAATTTCCAAATAAGGTCACATTCACAGAAATATAGGGTTTGGACTTGAATGTATTTTTTGCAGAATACAACATAACCCACAATACTTGGCATCCCATGTTCAAGTGTCCTGTCTCTACAAGGTTCCAGTAACACAGTAAGAAGTGTTTCTAATTCTCTTTTCTTTCTTTCATTTTTTTCTTGGTAAAAAAGCTTTATTGAAAAATAAGTCACCAACCATATATTTCACCCATTTAAAGCATTTCATTTAATAGCTTTTAGCATATTCAGAGAGTTATGAAACCATCAACACAATCAAGTTTCATCGCCCTCCCAAAAAACCCCAAACTCCTTAGCAGTCACATTCTATCCTCCACATATACAGTTCTATTCAACCACTAAGGTACTTCCTATCTCTATAGATTTATGTGTCTAGACATTTCATATTAATTTTAACTATATAATACGTGGTTTTTTTGGTCTGGCTTCTTTCACTTAGCATACTGTTGTCAGGGTTCATCCATGTTGTATCATGTATAAGCACTTCATTCTTTTAAATGCCAAATATTTCATTATATGAAATATACATACTACTTTTTGTTTATTAATTCTTCAGTTTACAGACATTTGGTTGGTTTTGACTGTTATTAATTCTTTTGTGAACATTTGTGTACATGTTTTTGTGTAAACATGAATTTTATTTCTTTTAGACAGATACATAAAAGTAGAGTCACTGGATCATGTGGGTTTATATTGTACCTCTATGTTTAACAATTTGAAAAATTGATAGATGTTTTAATTGATAGATGCATCATTTTACTTTCTCACCAGCAACATATGATAGCTCTGATTTCTCCACATCCTCAATATGTAATTCTGGTTTTTTTTGTTTGTTTTTTTTTTTTATTGCAGCCATCCTAGAAAGTGAGAAGAGGTGTTTCATTATAGTTTTGATCTACATTTCTGTAACGAATAATAATTCTGAAAATCTTATATGTCATTATTGGTATTTGTATACCTTTGTTGGAGAAATATCTGCTTAGGTTGGCCATTTTTAAGATTGCGTTTTGGCCTTTTATTATTAAGTGGTAAGGATATTTATACGTTCTAGATACAAGTTCCTTATCATATATATGATATGGAAACATTATGCAGGTTGTATTTTCACTTTCTTTATGGTGTCCTTTGAAACATAAGTTTGTTTGTTTCATTTTGATTAAGACCAATTTATTCTTTCATTTATCCCTTGTGCTTTTTATGTCCTATCTAAAAATTATTTCCCAATCCAGGTCATACAGATTTAGCCTTAAGTTTTCCTCTAATATTTCTGTAGTTTTACCTCTTATGTTTGGGTTTTTGTCCCATTTTTGAGTGAATTATTGCATATAGTATGAGGTAGTGATCCAATTTCATTATTTTGAAGGTGGCTATACAGTAGCCTTAGTACCATTTGTTGAAAATGTTTTTCTCCCCTTCAGATTAAAATGTTTTGACACCTTTGTTGAAAATCAGTTAACTATAGATGTATGACTATTTCTGGGCTCTTAATTCTATTCCATTGATCCACAGGTGTATCTTAATGCCAGTACAACACTATTTGGATTGCTGTAGCTTTGAAATTGAGAAATGTGAGTTTTCCAACATTTTCATTTTTCTAAAGATTTTTTTGGCTAATCTTAGTCTCTTGAATTTCCATATTAATTTTGGGATCAGCATGTTAATTTCTGTGAAGAAGACAACTGGAATTTTAATAGAGATTTTGATGAATCTGTAGATTAATTTAGGAAGTATTCCCATCTTAATGATATTAAATCCACAAACATGGGATGTCTTTCCATATATACAGGTCCTCTTTAACTTGTTACTTTATTTCAGTTATGTTTTGTAGCTTTCAATGTATAATAATTTCACTCATGTTGTTAAATTTGTGTTAAGTATTTTATTTTTGATGCTAGTATAATTTCATTTTTGGATCGTTCATTGTAGGTCTATTCATAGGGATATAATTGATAATTTTATATTAATGTTATATCCTAAAATCTTACTAAAATTATTTACATGATCTAATAATTTATAGATTCTAATTTACATGATCTAATAATTTATTTATAGATTCATTTGCATTTTTATATATGACATTATGTCATCTGCAATAAAAATGTCTTCCTTATTTCATTCCATTCTGGATGCTTTTTATTTTTTATTTTTTAACCTAATTTCCCTGCCTAGAACCTCTAATAAAATGTTAAATAGACATGGTAAGAAAAGAGATCCCTGTTATGTGGTGAGGTGGAAAGCATTCATCCTTTCACCATTAAATATTATATTAGCTGTGGGTCATTTTAAAATCCTTTATCATGTGGAGGCAGTTCTTGTCTACCTCTATTTTATTGAGTGTTTTATTATGAAATTTTGTCAATTTTTTATATGTCTAATAAGACAATTATGTGTTTTTTCTATTTATTCTATGGATAGGGTGTATCACATCAATTGATTTTTGGATGTTTAACTAATGTTGCATTCTTGGGTAAAAACTATTTCTTAAATGGTATAAGTCTCTGCTGTAGATGGCAGGCCCTTGATCCAGACTATTATGCACTGTGAACCTTCAATGGAACTTGCCATGATCTCCAGACTGAATCTTCTCCCATCACAGGCTCATCAAATGTCATAGGATCTGCTAGATCATATGCCTCAAGTGGCAGGGCTGACCGACCCACAACCTTGACTAGCGTGATGTCTGGATCCTGTTCTAATCTGGTAGACTTCACCTAATATATAGGCTAAAGCAATATTCCTGGGCTTGGAAATAAGTTTATTCCAGAACTTGAAAAGGTCTATCAGCTGTTGGGTATGTGTGTGGGGTGGACGGGGCGGGGATGCATGGAAAGGTGTGTTAATATATACAAGATGCAGCCATTTGTATTTTACTTTGGAGAGGAAGACTCAGCAACTTGTAACTACTGGAATTCCAAAAATTCATTATAATATCCAGTCTCTGAACCTACATAAAGTTTACCTTCACCCTCAGAAACACATGTGTCTTAAGAAGGCTTCCAGTATACTAGCCATTTCTTGTTCATTGTATCCAATCATCAAGATATTACAACATTGTTAAAATAATGAATTAGTGCAATATTTTATGGGATATTCAGAGGTCCATATCTCTGGATTATATTTATAACATAAGATAGAACACTTAATATAGCCCTAAGGTAAAACTTTAAATAGATATTGTGTCCATTCTACATATACAGGAACTGTTTCTGAACCTCTATTGTACCTGGAATGGAAAATAATAAATTTTCCAAATCAATGTGGAACCAATGACTGATTAATGGCCTTATTACTTTGCTCTAACAAAGAGATCATATCTAGCACAGTGGTTGAGATCAGGGCTACTACTTGTTTAAGTTTATGGAGACCCCATTCCCAGTGTGTCTACAATACTGTTTTTGATTCATTAACTGGCTCTTTGGGTCATATTTTCAGAGGTTTCCATTTGTCCTTCTTCACTATGGTAATTCTGACAATACAGTATGGTATTTAGGTTACTCCTGACGCCAAGTATATCAGTTCAAGTTATGCACTCACACACAGTGAATGACCCCTGGACAAGCCTACACAATCTGTGGACACACTGTGAGTCAGACTTTAGCCGGAACTACATTTCTTATCTGGTCTCTGCAGCCCTCTACCTCAACAGGTGGGCCAAGATTCTGTGGATATCAATGAAAACTTAGTAGTCCTAGAAATGTTTGGCTCCTAGGGCATTTTCCCCAGTGGACAGTAGTATCAACGCATAATTGAAGATAGTTTAGCAAAAGGACTCTGGGAACCATCTTGGTATGTACTTCCCATAGGGTTGTAACAGAGAGTGCTACAACAGGGAACCTTCTCCTGAGGACATGGCCAGCACTTCAGACAATGGGTTTTGAATCTGAAAGTTAGCTCGTATTTGGGAACTTATGAAGGGATTGTTGGGGGACCATTTTCCATGGGTTTCTCATATTTTTATACATCTTATGAAGAAAAGCATTAACAACCATTTGAATTCAATTATCTTTTCAAGGGTCTTTCTATGGCAAAGAGCTTTTAAAAATAGAAAGAGCTTATCCTTCCATATCAAGTGGCAAATTTTATACTACCATCACAAAAAGTTTAGGTATCCTAAAAACAGATTTGTTCTCCTATAATGCATTGTGTGTGTGTGGAGGGGTATCACCTACCCTTCTTGCTTTCACCCTAGGCAAATTGAAATTGGGAAACTTTCCCAAAACACTGATAATCTAGCTACTACTATTGCTGTCAGTAATAAACTATCCCTCATCTTTGGCCCAAAATATTGTGTCTTCAACTTTGTACAGAACTATGGCAGGCTAAGTTGGTAGCTTGCTAGTGAGATAAAAAAAATATAACACTCTTAACAATTCTTAACAAAGAGTGTAACATTATTATTGGGGCATCCACCCTCAGTTTCTTTTTTTTTGTATTCTTGCTTTTTTTTTTAATTTTAGAGGTTAAGCAGCACCTTTGTTGACTGCCTAATTCATGTAATGTACACATCTGAGCAATTTGAAAAATATGAAGTAAGTTGGGGCTCTAGACAGGATTTACCAATTTTCTCACTTGTAAATTGGGGAAAATATTAATATTCTCTTCATAAGGGTTTTATATGCATTAAATAATATACTATATGCAAAATATTGAGACCAGCATGTGATATTTATGAAAGAATCAATATAATTATCATTTACTGCCTGCCAGTATAAAAACTAAACATAGTAAATTACCTGAGAGAATTCTTTGAGACTCAGTCCCAGATCTGACCAGCTCCAAAACTGTAGGATAATCAAAACAACAAAATATTTAATGTCATGCATAAATTACCCAGCACATTAAGGTTGGTCAATTACTGTTGATGCTTCCTTTCTTTTATATTGTAGGCATACATTAAATATTTTTAAAAGAATATGTAACTTCAGAGAAAAATCAAGGTGATCTTGTTAGTCAAAGTTTCCATGACTGAATGGGTAGTAAAATCTTTATTATTATTAACTTGAATTATCATCATCAGAAACAGATTAATAAAATTTTCATTAAAATTCAATTGACCTATGATTTTATGAACAATGTACTAAGAGAGCTGTAATTCTGAGATGAAACAATAGTTGAAATAATTAAATATCTTGTCACCTTTAATTTACCAACACAAATGTGCCTACATATATTGGGTGAATTGATGATAGAAAATTACTTTAATTTTATTTCTGTCATCATTGAAAGATAAAGTGCATGCTTCATATATTAATATATTGGGGCTTCATTAAGAATAATACATTAAATTTAAAAATAGGTAAAAGAAAAGGAGATAGACATATTAACTAGTAAGACATTCTCTGCATTCTTCCATCTAAGGTTTTTTTTCCCCAACATTATTGATTTTGGCCCAGAGATAAACCCAGTCACCATGAGTGATAAACGATCACCAAATCTCATTGACTTTTTTCTCCTTTTGCTGTAGTTTTTGTCAGGTCAATGAATTATCCCTGGCTTATACTTTGTTCTCTAAGGCATAAATCAAGATTAAAAAAAAAAATGTTGAATCCTCACAAGTTTGGAAGGATAAAGCCAAATATAGACTGAAAAGAATATCTAAGGTTTTGTTTACTTGAAATGTCTTGCTCTAATTCTTAGAATTCCAGTTTAATTGCTATTTATTAATGGTTATAAGTGTGTGGGTTATTTTCATAAAATTTAAATTTGTTAATTGACACAGAGAAAGGATTTGCTTATGTTTTCTTTATGCACTTTAACTTCAGCAGTCATAATGTACTGATAAAAATGATTTCAGTAATTGCCACTGGTAAAATTTAAACCATAAAGTCACAATAGTATTAATAATCATAAACTTTTATTAAATGTTTACCTTTTGTAAAATGCATATCAAGTACTGTATATTTATCTATCTATCCATCTACCTACTTACCTACCTATCCATCTATAATTATTATCTCTAAATCTAGAAAGCAGATACTATTATTATCTCTATTTCATAAATGTGAAAACTGAGTCATAATGAGGCTATGTAACTTGCTTTAGTCAAGACATGTGGAGGCAAAAATCTGGAATCTAAATCTGAGTAGTCTTGTTTGGTCTCTGTAGGCTTTTAACTACTACATAGTATATACTGCCTCTTTAGTGAAATAGCAGAGTTGTATACGATGGTTATTAAATGTTCTCTTCATAATTTTTAAATTATTGCTATTTAGATGGAGCTATATCAGACTAGCATTCTATTAAAAAACATTCAAAAGTAAGAAAAAACACTAAGAATAAAATAAACTATTTAATCCTAAGCAAAGAATGTATGATTTCAAGGCATTCAAATTGTCAGTTCCAGGAAACAGTCCAATGGCTTGAGAGACATTAGAGAGCCAGTATAGGATTTAACTGCATATAAGCTTATAGTTTTGACCCTCTTTCTGACTCAGTAATTACTCCCCCAACAAACTAGTACATTTACATTTTTTGCATTGTCATGGTGTTGCATTTTCGGACTACAGCAATATATTTGACATTGCATAATTTTTAGAAAATAATAGTAACTCATTGAAAGAGAAATATACATTAATATTTTTAAAATTTAAAAAAGTATTGAATTCAATGTTTTGACTTTCTTGCAAATGCATTTCTTTCTTGTTTATCATTTCTATTAATCGGATCAAAAATTTTCCAAGCATTACCTATAGTATACAAAATTTTTATTAACTATCAGTATTTTATTATATACTATAAAATTTAAAGTTAATTATCTAATTTTGTTTCAGTGATATTTTCTGGTAATCAGTGTAACACAGATATTTATGTTCTAATCAAAAGCAAAATAATTTAATGCAATTATAACATAAAACCTTACAGTATATGTATACTATTTTATATATTTTTAAGGCTTTACAAATAGATCTGAATTTCTATTTATACATACTCAAACCTTATATTTGAGGGACAGCAGGTAAAGAAAAGCCAACACAGGTACAATAGGAGTGCCAGGGGCTGGGGACAAAACAAAGAGCTAAGCATAGAAAAAAATATTTTCAAAAATTGTAGCAAAACTTGAAACAATATATTGAAATGCTATGAAGAAAATCTCAGATTTATGAACAATCTGATAAATGATTTCTCCAAAATGTAAGCCGTATCTTGCCACTTCCTTGACTAAATTCTGATATATTTTTCCATTCAGCTTCAAATTAATCTCTAGTTATTTACTTTAGGGTTCAAAACATATGATCTGGTTTTTATGTGTCCCAAACTCAGCTTTTACTTCTCCATGTTGATATCTGAACTGGAGCCACAGTGGCCTATTTTCTTGTCAAGAACAACTTAAGCTTATCTCTGCCTTAGGATCTTTGTCCATGCTATTATTTTCTGAAGACAACATTTTTCCATGAGTTTCTTGCATGACTGATATTTGTGCCATTTCAGATTTCCTATTAAATGACAACTCCTTAGAAAGGCTTTCTCTGAACACATAATCTTGATAGCCCCATCCATTACTATCACTTTACTCAGCCTATTGTCTTTACTGAACTTGTCACTTCCTGAAGTTATCTTCCATTTATTTGTTTCCTTGTTTACTGGCTGTCTACTCACATCTAGAATATAAGTTCTGTGAAAGTAAGGACATTTCATATTATATTTGCTACTATACTCTTAACATTATGACCACTGACATATACCTAAATGCTCAAACAATATTTGTAAAATTAGGAAAACAGTTATTTAAAAATAGACTATGTTTTACCATATTATCATTTACCTACTCCTCTACTTTCCTACCATATGATTCTTAAAAGCGTGATGACTTATGAAAACCATCATTTGGTAAGGCAAATCTTAAACATAATATCAAGGTTTGTGAAAATAGTGTGCACTGATGTAATAACTAACATGTATTATAAAGTGTCAACTCTTTTTTTACACATTGCTTAGATCTCTAAATGTTAAGTGACTCAAAGAGATGTTCTCCCATTAAGTTAAATACCATGTTTAACTTTTATTTTTAAAAAGGTGTATTGGTTTTTATTGCTATGCAACCAATTACCACAAACTTGGCAACTTAAACCAAAACCCATGTATTAGCTCAAAATTTTGTAGGTCAGATATCTAGATATGGCATAGCTGGATTCTTTCCTTGGGGCCTCATGAGGGGGATAAATGAAGGTGTTGGTGATAAAGTGTGCTTAACCAGATCTCAAGATCTTCTTCTAAGCTCATATGGTTGTGAAAGAATTTATTTCCTTGTGGTTTTGGGGCCAAGGTCCTTGTTTCCTTGCTGGCTATCAACTAAGAGCCATTCTTAAACCCTAGATAACACTACCTTTATTGCCACACGACCCTTTTCATATTCAAAGTCAGCAACAGAGAATCTACCTCATGTCAAATCCCCCCCCCCCATACTTCCAATATCTTTTAAGAGTACACATAATTAGGCCATGTCCACCAATGATAATCTCTTTCTCTCTCTGACTTTGTATCAGCTATGCTCTGTAACATAATCTAATTTCAGGGATAGTCATCCTTTATTATCCATGGTGTAGGCCCACGTTTGTGGAGGTGGGAAGACTATATAGTGTTTTTAAGGAATAGGCACAAGTAATAGGGACCAGCTTAGAAGTTTGTCTACAGACATAACTTAGATACTTATCCAATGTATACATGTTATAAGCAGTGATTTATAATGATTTATATAAGTAGCTTTAGTTATCTAAAAAACAATTAATAAAATTGCTGTAAAAATAGGCAATGGGATGTTAAAGTAGGAAATAAGAAATTCTAATTTTAAAGATGTTTAATTCTTACATAGGTTGTTAAATTTCATATAGAGGACAAGTTAGTCATAAATTGCATCATTCTCCATACAATATTCTCAAATCACTAAAATTTACAGTTCAGTGCATTTGTATATGCATTTAATTTTATCATTGAATGAGTACTTACAGATATTTAATTAACATTGAAGAGAATACCAGTTTGGTTAACAATTAAATTTCGATGAGATTTAATTTTATAATTAGATTATAATTTATACATTAAATGTGGAATGATGAACTGTTAACTGTTTATTAAGCATGGAAGTAGGGCAAATGCTTTTGAGCTAATCAGTCATGTGAAGAGCACATAATATATTTTTGCTTTATAAAGGCTTATCTTTTCATAACTTGAAAGGGAACCTGCTAAACCTGCAACTCATTGCAATTAAGTTCAGTGTGAGTGATAGAAATAACATCCAGGGAAGGAAGAACTAGAATTTTGCCCCACTTCACCATTTACTATCTAGAAGGCCCTGGGCAAGTTTTTCTGTAAGATTTTCTTTTCAATTTTCTCTTTTCAAAATGTCCTAGACTGTTATTGCTCCTATCAATATACACACCCTTCTCCTCCCCCTCAAACACTTTACCACCACTATCTATCTTGAAGCTATTATGACTAACCTCTTAACCCCATTTCTCTTGTTCCTAGGAAGAAGCCCAGGCCAGAATCACTCCTCAGCTTCCACACTCTAATCTCCATATTGCTGTGGGCACTTCCCATTCTAACTTAATCTTTCACCCTCTTCTAAGCTTCTTAAATTCTATACTTAGCTCTGAAACTCAGGATTGTTATAAGAAAAAAATCCCTTCTTTCTTCAAACTCTTGCTAAATGTCCTTTTTCTCTTTTTGCTCCAATTTAAAATTGACTTTCCCTGAGGACACTGCTTTCCCAGAGGCTTCTTACAGTGGTGATGGTTTCTGTCCTCACTCCTCCAGTAACACTAGACTGTCAGGTATTGTAGGTTTTTCCTTTGTTATTCTAGCTTCCAGACTTTCCTCCACTTCCTTTTCTATAATTCTCTAGATTTGAATCACATTTTTAAGGTTATATTTTAATCTTCCTAATATGTTACTACTAACCTTTAAATGTCTTTTACCTTGAACATTTTATTTTCTGTAACATTGTCTCTCTCTTCAGCACACCTCTCATTTTAATTCTTTCTGTTTATATTTTAGTGTACAAAAATACACAATACAGCTTCCTAAAAAATGTTTAGATATAATGGAAATAAAGAATAGTTCTCTAGAAACTAGTTGTAGTTGGGTTTCAGTAAACATATTTTTAACACCAACAATCTCTATATAAGAAAACATAGTCTATTCAAATTTAGTATAATAAACAATACATTTCATGAAATATCTCTTAGCGGGCGTGGAGGGAGGACACCTTACTTATAGAGGAGCACAAAAGTCAGAGTAATACATCTGACTTCTCACAAACCATGCAGGCAAGAAGATAGAGGAGTAAAATGTTTAAAATACCAAGAGAGGGATAAAAAGAGCAACCTATAATTATGTACCTTGAAAAAATTATCCTTCAGATGTGAAGGAGAAATAAAGACATTCTCAAACAAAAATGTATGGCATTTAACATCAGTAGACTCTTCTTATAAGAAATGTTAAAAGACATTTTTTAGACAGAAAAAAATAATATGGATCATCAAATCAGATCTACATAAATAAAGAAATATCAACAAGGAAGTAATAAATGAGTGTAAAATTTTAAAAAGCCTATGCTAACTGGCTTTGAAAATAAAGAAAAGCTACAACCCCACAGATTCAAGCAGGCTCTAGAAGTAGAGAGAGAAAGAAACCAGATTCTCTCCCACAGCCTCCAAGAAGAATACAGCCCTGCCAACACATTTGCCTTAGAACTTCTGACCTCCAGAATAGTAAGAGAATAGATTTGTATTCATTATGAGGAAGAAAAGTCACTAAGAGCTTATCACAAACTAATTATCAATAATAATAATAAACCAAATGTTTTCCACTGTTGTAAAAGCCTAGGAAAAAACTGAATAACCCAACATTAATGAGTACCTTTAATACAAAAATTCAAATTTATTCTCTAAATACCATTTTCCATTTCTTATAACCAAAAGCCTTAGAAAAATAGATAATTTTAGGTATGGAAAAGGAAACATACATGAACAGTCTGCAAAACATTGTCTGAACAGATAGCTATGAAGCTAATAAAAAAAGAGTAATATTTTATCAAGTAGACTCATAAGACAAGAAGCAGCAGTTCTACTTGTTAAAGATTTAAAAACTCAAGCGTCAAGAAGAAGAAGAATCACGATGGGTTAGTCATATTAAATATATTAAAATCTAAAAGCTAATAAATATATTAAAAATAAAATTACTAATTAGAGATCTTTATAGGATAAAATAAATTGTTATTATTTTAACTAGAATTTGAAAAATCAGACACTTATTCTGATTTCTTGTATAAATTTCCTTTAAGGTCACCATAAAACTGACAATGGAGATTTTTTTTTTTTTTCAGAAAGTGCTCTACCTAGAAATACAGGATGACTGATAGAGCTAAAATATCATTATTTTAACTTTTAGCCAGTTGGAAATAGACAAAAACTTTAATTGGATAAAGGTTTAAACCTAAAATGTATTGCTAACATGACACTTGCTTCCGATTTTAGGGAACAAGAAAGTATGTTTCTTTTTAAAACTTCTCTTCTTCATTATAATTTAGGTTCTAGAAAATTCAGGAAAGTAGAGAAATAAAGAAAAAGCACAAATTTTAAAAAGAGGTGGACATGTTCTTTTCTGAATATAATATACAATTTTTAAAAATTATATGCTAGTAAGAAATGGAAAATTAAATTTGAAAATACCACTTAGAATGGCATCAAAAACACTTAATAGCAAGCAATAAATTGCACAAAGATTGTGTAAGATATTTTTACTGAGAATTATAACATATTGCTTAGAAAGATTAGTAAAAACCTAAATAAAAAATGTAAAGTATTCATTAGTTGGAACATTGAAATTGTTAGACTGTCAATTCTTTTGTTAATAAATTGATTTGTTTGAATTAACAAAAAATTGTGTATATTTACCATGTAGAACGTGATGTTTTGAAATACAGTCATGAGCCATATAATGATGTTTTGGTAAATGATAGGCCACATATACAACAGGTCCTTCAGGAGGGATTCCAGAAGGCATTGTTATCATTAGAACACAACAACTCCATGAGTGTTATTGCCCCTGAAGACCTTCCACTGGGACAAGATGTGGAGGTAGAAGATGATGATATTGATGATAATAATAATAAACCAAATGTTTTCCACTGTTGTAAAAGCTTGGGAAAAAACTGGACAACCCAACATTAATGAGTACCTCTAAAACAAAAATTCAAATTTATTCTCTAAATACCATTTTCCATTTCTTATAACCAAGAAACCTAGACTAATGTATCTGTTTGTGTGTTAGGTTTTAACAACAAAAACCCAGGAACAGGTGGATTCACAGCTGACTTCAATAAGGCCTACAAAGAAGAACTATTACCCATTCTATTGAAACAATATAGAGAAGGAGGAAACCCTCCTTAATTCATTCCATGAAGCCAGTATCACCTTGATACCAAAGCAAAGAAAAAATAAAACAATAAAGAAAAACTACAGACCAATATTCCTTATGAACATAGGTACAAAAATCCTCAAGAAAATACTAGTAAACCAAATTCAACAGCACATCAAAAAAATAATCCACTATAATCAGGTGAGTTTAATCTTAGGGATATAAGGATGGTTCAATATATCCAAAACAATATATATGACACACCATATAAACAGAAGTAAAAACAAAGATCATATGATCATCTCAATAGATGCAGAAAAAAGAATTTGATAAAACACAGCACCTTTTTCATGATGATAACTCTCAACATACTAGGCATAGAAGGAACATACCTCAAAATAATGAAGACCACATATGACAAACCCACAGCCAACATCATACTGAATAGGGAAAAGTTGAAAGCATTCCCCTTAACAACTGGAACAAGACAAGTGTGCCCACCATCACCACTTCTATTCAACATAGTTCTGGAAGTTCTAGTCAGAGCAATCAGGAAAGAGAAAGAAAGGAATAAAGCATATCCAAATTGGAAAATTTGAGATCAAACTATCCATTTGCTGACAATATGGTATTTTATCTAGAAAACCCTAAAGACTTCACTCAAAGACTCCTAGAATTGATTTAAAAAAAAAATCAGGCCGGGCGCGGTGGCTCACGCCTGTAATCCTAGCACTTTGGGAGGCCGAGGCGGGCGGATTGCTCGAGGTCAGGAGTTCGAAACCAGCCTGAGCGAGACCCTGTCTCTACCAAAAATAGAAATAAATTAATTGACCAACTAAAAATATATATACAAAAAATTAGCCGGGCATGGTGGCGCATGCCTGTAGTCCCAGCTACTCGGGAGGCTGAGGCAGTAGGATCGCTGAGCCCCGGAGATTGAGGTTGCTGTGAGCCAGGCTGACGCCACGGCACTCACTCTAGCCTGGGCAACAAAGTGAGACTCTGTCTCAAAAAAAAAAAAAAAAAAAAAAAAAATCAGCAAAGTCTCAAGTTACAAAACCAATGTACACAAATCAGTAGCATTTCTATATAGTAATAGCAGTAAAGTTGAGAGTAAAATAAGTAAAAAAAAAAAAAAAGTACTATTTACAATAGCTGGAAAGAAAATAAAATACCTAGAAACGCAGTTAAACAGGGAAGTGAACAACTTCTACAAGATGAACTACAAAACACTGATGAGTGAAATCATAGATGATGCAAACAAATGGAAAAAGATTTCATGCTCATGGATTGGAAGAATCATCATTGTTAAAACTGCACTAAATGATTTATAGATTCAGCACTATTCCCATCAAAATATCATCTGGGTAAAATAAGCCTAGCAAAAATATAGATAATTTCTACTGACTTCTATTCAGTTTTCTACCAATTTAATGACTTGTCTTAAAGTATACCTGCTGATTGCCTGTATATTTCTTGCCAAATTTTACCAAAAATTCTAGTAGCTAAAATGAGGTCTGCAAAAGGAATAGGTCATTTATTTTTACCTCAGAAAGGCAGAGAAGGCCAAACAATCAGAAACCAGTGGTGATGTTCTTTCCTGATAAGATGATTTTCATCAACACATTTACACAGCACTTGCTTGCACACATACCACTTCTATTCTGCTATTCTATTCTAATCATAGTAATGAGGATGGCTATGGTATTGTGAAAGAGATTAAAAGTGGAGATGGGTAAACAGTGCTTTGGATGCTGGCAGTAGTGTCTTTGACACCATATGTCTTAGTTAAAAATATATGTTTTTCAGGCAACTTTAAGGCATCTTGATGTGTGTTGCCTGAAATGTTTTTGGAAAGCAATGGTGGATAAAATCTTCTGAACCTCTGATGACAAAAGATCTTTTACTTAATTTATATTTGTCCAAGATCTAATGAAACAAGAGCCTTGGTATCACTAATATCAGGCAGTTTTTTTTTTAATAACTGAACTTTTTGTAAGTACGAGATACAACTTAAGTTGTAAATTATATGCCCTAACTAATACCTAGGAGAAAGTTAACTTTATATTGCAAAAGCGATATGCTTTAATAGTCTAACATAGATTGGAATGATAAACATCACTTAATAATATTCAAAAATTACATACATAAATGCATGCATGTATACACACTTACACACACACATATTCACACACACATACCTCTATCCCATTTCCAGAGAGAGTTAGCCCAAAAGTTTATTCATAGGTAAACTTTATATGACCTAGCCTCTCAAACAATTTTCTTAATAATTCAATAAGTAGAAAAATATAACAAAGTGACACAAATTTTTATGAAAAATTGAACCGGAAGTGATACATTTAGGTAAAAAACATGTTTAAAGTGCCTGCTACCTATATAGCCTTTCTTAGCCACTAAAATCCTCAGCAATGTAGTCCCACATTTTCTGCTTCTGAGTACAGGTTACTTTCAACCAAAATAACTCATTACTAGGTGTGTTCTTTAGCAGCACATAAATTAGAGGGTTGCCAGTATTTCTTGGTTCCTTATTATTTCATAAGGCTCTGTTCCTTATTATGGGGTCATCTTTCAAAAATGATATCCTTACTTTTACAATATTTGCTGTTCAGCCATGTTGAAAGTTAAAAAAGCAGGAATTAAATAATATTCCTTGGTGAAATATACCTTAATGAGAACTATTATCTGATCCTCCTATTCCCAATTTCCCTGACTGTTACAAGATTTTTTAAATGCATATAAATATCTAATGATCTATTAAGTTTGTACATTAAAACTAATCCAAAAACTAAATTCTATATTCAAATTTAAGGTTAAGAAGCACATAGTAAAAAACAATGAATATTCAAGTTACTATCAAACTCTCTCTTGTTTTTCTCAGTAAACATACTAAAACCCAGCAGTGTAGAGGTATATAGCGTAAATCTAATGATCTACCATTAGACTAATAAGCAGGAATTCTATTTTATTAATCAATCTCATTTGAATTTGGCTCATTTAATCTGCATTTTATTTTTTTATTTCACCATATTACAAGGGTACAAATGTTTAGCTTACATACATTGCCTTTGCCCCACCTGAGTCAGAACTTCAAGTGTGTCCCTCCCCCAGACATTGCACACCACACCCATTCCCTCCTGCTCCCTCCCATCTGCCCGATACCCAATGAATGTTATTGCTATATGTGTACTTAACTGTTGATCAGTTAATAGCAATTTGATGGTGAGTACATATACTGCTTGTTTTTCCATTCTTGTGATATTTCACTTAGTAGAATGGGCTCCAGCTCTATCCAGGATAATACAAGAGGTGCTAGATCACCATTGTTTTTGTGGCTGAGTAGAATTACAGTGGACTGAGGGGAACTCAGATTGTATTTTTTGACAATACTTCTGAAATTCAAGCAGTTGGCTAAATCCTGGGATATAGAATCTTAGAGTTAAACTGTAACATGGATGCATGGATATGGAGTGGTTCAAGTCCCTTTACATTTATAAATTTCTGTTACAGATTTTACCTTATTATTTTGAAGCTCTTTATTTTCTTTGCAATGCCATCACTGTAATTTAAAATCATATTTGCTTATACACTATTAAAAAAAAACTGTTATTCCTAAAACCTTATCACTATTTCTGTGCCTTTATTACATAAGTTCCAACATGCATGTTAACTTCTTTCCTCATTTCTGCCTAGATGAATCTCCCACAATTCAGTTTAAGTATAGACTTAAATCTGTAAAATCTTTCTTTATTATTCTTATCCATGACATTCTCCCCCTTCTGAATTCATTGTCAGGATGAACCCTGCTATTAGATAATTTAAAATCCCCCAGTGATTCAATTAAAGTATACCTCAAAACATAACTAATGACATGAACTGAGGACAAATGAGTGATATTAATTACAAGTACATGCCTAAGACAAGAGGGATCACCAGGAGTGGGTAAGATCTGAGTTTATTAAAACAATAGCAACATAGCCACATAGAGGAATGCTGCAGACTTTAGGAATAAGATTAGAAATAAATGTAAATGTGAGAAAAAATTATAATTGCTCATCTATAGAAAATTTATTAGGAAATGTACATGAGGATATATTAAATAAAACTTATAGAACTAACGTATTTTCCCCAAATAATCATGTTTCCTAAGACCTATCCCAAAATAATTTCAAAAAGATACACTCCATGAACCAAATAAAATTAGATGTAATTTAATCATTGTAACTTGCAACAGGAAACCTTTTTCTTTTATTAAAAGAATTTTTATTATGTTAAAGGAATATTGCAAACAGAGCTATCTAGTGAGAATTTGCCTAGGCTTTCCTAGCATCATTAAAAAGAGAAATAACCTGATTCTGTATGATTTGTCCCAGGTATTCAAATAAAAAATTCTCTAGAGAGAAGAGTATTCCATCTTCTTACTACAGCATGACAGAAATATTTCTTAACATCAAACTCCCTTTGCTCCAATTCAATGCTCTCCAGGTAATGATATGATCTATCATTTGTTTTCCTGAGCAGACCTGATCAACCCTAGTAGAATACTTTCTTTTTTTTTTTTTTTTTTTTGAGACAGAGTCTGGCTTTGTTGCCCAGGCTAGAGTGAGTGCCGTGGCGTCAGCCTAGCTCACAGCAACCTCAAACTCCTGGGCTCGAGCGATCCTTCTGCCTCAGCCTCCCCAGTAGCTGGGACTACAGGCATGCGCCACCATGCCCGGCTAATTTTTTTTTTTATATATATATATCAGTTGGCCAATTAATTTCTTTGTATTTATAGTAGAGACGGGGTCTCGCTCTTGCTCAGGCTGGTTTTGAACTCCTGACCTTGAGCAATCCGCCCGCCTCGGCCTCCCAAGAGCTAGGATTACAGGCGTGAGCCACCGCGCCCGGCCCAGAATACTTTCTTAATCAACTCCAATTAATGGGGCAATATTGTCCATTTAAGGTTAATAGCAGCCATTTTGTTTCATTAGTCAGTATCCTGTGAAATTGGTTCACTTTATTTGTACCTCATTTTGACAATACTGTTAAGTAAGTTATTGGAAAAAATCTTAAAATGGAGCACCAAAAATAACTATATTCTCCCTCATTCTCAAAAATTATGATTTAACTATTATAGTTTTATCTCAAATGAAATATTTTAAATAATCTAGTACTAAAATACATGTATCATCAAGAATAATCAGATTTAATTTAAATTTGATTTTAAAGGAGAACTTTGTATTAATGATTTTAGTATTAACTTTTTGATAACAAACATAAAACTGAAAAATAATTATTAAGAAATGTAAGATAGATACAAATTTTAAAGGATGTTACAGGTTTAATTATTTTTATTAAATACAATGATGTATTTGGCTTGGTTCTCTATAATTAGTTATATGATTTTATGTATCATTGCTAGAGATAGACCGAGTTTAAAATAAAATAGGAATTTTTAAAAGTCAGATTTTTGTATGTTTTTCCCTGAAAAAACCTACATAATCATAATTCATAAATAACATCTATGAAATAAAAAGGCAATAATTTTTGAATATCCCTCAGGGTATGTACTTCTCCAATAATCTTCTGAACAAAGAACAAACTCAACTATTGCTAGTAATTAAGCATTATAATAAATATCACCTAAATTAAATATCTAAAATCTTACTTCATATAAAAGACTTGGTCTGTTGAAATTTTCCATTTGTCATATCATCTCAGTCTTTTCAAATACTCATAAACACTGAATTTCATATTTGGGTAATGAAAATAACTTGTCAGTTAGGATGATGACTTGGTTTGCTCATTTCTTCAAACTTTATTTTCAGATTTAGAGAAAGACTCAAGAATGCAGAGAAGGAGTTATACAGATGGTAAACTAATATTGCTCCTAATTGTCTTCATTTCCCTTCTTTATTGTTCATCACTTGGTTTATTTGCATGAAAACAGGGCCTCTGATTCTTAAAAATTCATTTACATGAATTGTTTCAGCACACAAAACTACAAGTTCCTCATTAACAAGTAAAACTGTATGAATGTATAACAATAAAATGTAAAGGTGAACGGGACCCCAGAGATAATACTGGCTACAGAGCTAAAGATAGTAAACTCCAGAAAATAAAAATTATTTCAGCAAGATATCTGTAATTTTAACAAAGGCAGAATTGTGCTCAACTCTATTCAAAATAATTATATATATTGCATTACGAAACAGGTCACCAAGGCATTTAGGGGACTGATTTTAGATCTCATATACAAAATCCTCTTTTGCTCATGATGCTTACTGATGATATTTTGAATGTTATTCATTTCCTCTTGGCATTATTATGACAAACAGCACAAAGGATAATAGCTTTTGATGAAGGATGGTTAGGCTATGCTGTTCTCTTCCTATTTTAATAATCCCACTTAATGCAAAATGAGAAAAACTGAAAAAAATTCTTGAGCATCCTTGTTTCTAGCCACAGAGTTTTTGAAAGTTTCTTAAGAAATGTATATAATACAATTGATACTTACTTTTAAATATATTATAAATGGCCTTTTATTTTGTATTAACAGACTTTATTTTTAGAACAGTTTTTGGTTTCCAAAAAAATAGAGCATAATAAAGTTCAGATTTCTCACATATGCCATCTCCCAATTCCTACACTTTCTCTCCTCCATTCACACACAATTCTTCCTATGATTAACATCTTGCATTCCTGTGGTACATTCCCTACAAGTGATGGCCCAATATTGGTACGTTATTATTATCTAACAACTATAGTTTATATAGTGTTTATAGTTGATAGATAGTTTATATTAGGGTTCACACTTTGTATTGTACAGTTCCATAGATGTTGACCAATACCTTAATGTCATGCATCCACCAAAACTGTATCCTACTGTTATGCTATAATTCCACTGCCCTAAATATCCCCTGGTGATTCACTTATCCTTGTCTTCACTGCTCTACTTTCCTCCACTTTGAAGCCATGCAAACCACTAATTGCTTACTGCCTGTATAGTTTTGCCTTTTTCAGAATGTCATATCTTGGAAAGATACAGTATGTAGCCTTTTCAGATTCACTTCTTTCATTTAGTAACACATATCTAAGGTTCTTCCTTTTTCTTAATACTGGCTTAATAGCTCATTTCTTTTCTTCTTTGTAAATTTTATTGTGGCTAGAAAACCTGAGATTTAACCTCTTAAAGATTTTTAAGTATACAATATAGTATTTTAAGCATATTATTATAAGCATAATAGTACAGAATATCTAGAATATTCTGTACAGAATATCTAGAACTGATTCATCTTGCATTACTGAAACATCATACCCACTGATTAGCAACTCCCTATTTCCCCAACCCTCTGCCCTGATAATCATTGCTCTGCTCTTAGTTTCTCTGAGTTTGACTATTTTAGATACCTCATATGAGCAGAATCATGCAATACTTGTTCTTCTGTGACTGATTTATTTCATTTAGCATAATGCCCTCCAGGTTCATACGTGTTGGCGCATATTGAAGGATTTCCACCTTTTTAAAGGTAGAATAATATCCACTTGTATGCATATACCACATTTTTCTTATCCATTCATCTTTCTATGAACATTTATTTTATAATATAGAATACATACTCACCAGCTGTATAAATTTGGACAAGTCACTTGATCTGTCTGAACCTCTGATTAATAAGATTAATAAATATATACCATTATTATAAATATATAATTAAATAATGTATGTATGGCACTTAGAACAGTTGCAAGAATTACAATGTTTTGTCTCATTTATGCAAGATATATATTTATGTGTATATATATATATATATATATATACACATACACATACAACATAGAGAACTTGCTTATTTGCATTTAAACAAAATAAAAAGAATAAAGCTCTGTCAGGGAAAAGTATCATTGAAGCTTAGAGTTTCTTTTCTCCTAGACATTTTTCCAACAAAAATATTTCCATTCAATTGTATATTTAAAATGTCAGATTATAATATATATTGCTTTTGGTAATGTGCTCTTAATTTTACATTTCCACATCAGTTAATGAGTATGCATATAATCATCTTAATGAATATATAATATTCTATTCTTGTATGTATTGTAATAAAATTATTTGTAATCACTTCCAAGAGATGTTCATTTAGACTGGTTTCTGTTTAAAATATTTCGGGAGTAAAATCATTAGACATAAGGTTTGGCATATTACTATTTTCAAAGATAATGAACCTGATAGATAAGAAGGAATATCTTCTTGTTTTAAGGGTTTTTTTAATTGTTAGTGATTCTTTTCTTAATTTTAACTTGTGTTTATCAAGTATATCTATCGTATTATTTGTTATAAAATTTAGAGCAACTTAGAAGTTAATTCTCATGTCACTGATCTGTAGCTCTTCAAGTACAAATCCAATATTAATTTTACATGTTGTTTACTTGGATAGAAATTATCTAGATTGCTAGTTATATATATTCCAAGACCTATCATTTGTAATTTATAATTCTATATATCTGCAAGTGTCTAAACCTGGTGTTTTTAGTCCAGATATTTCTGCATAACGTTGAAGTTTTAATGAGGGTGGTTTTGAAAATATCTCAATAAAATAGTTTTTGTATTGCAAAATAGTTTCTTAAGGGCTTTCAATTGCTTCAAGTTAACATGTCCATTCATTGTTTATTTACTTATTTTTTATTTTTTAAATCTTTTATTCAAATATTAATCTTAGTATAATATAGCAATCTTAAAATTTTTGTAAATGAAATATGAATGGCAAAATTTTAAAAGCTTTTGGCTAAAGTACTTTAATTTCTCCATATTTGAGACTCTTAAGATTATGACAAATCTTCATTACAATGAAATTGATAATGTGTGTCATTGTGAGTGTGTATGTGTGTTTGATAGCTATAGTTTATTCAAAAGTTAGTTCATGATGGGGTGAAGGAGACAATAGTAAAATAAGGCAATGAAAACAATCTTTCCCCCAACATTTTACAACATTTGACAATGTTTTAGGATTCTGGGGCTATAGCAAAATTATCACCCATGGTATAATTTAGTACTTCCTCAGTCACAACTAACCTGTGTATTTATATGTAATACATTTGCACCCTTTCAGCTTAAAAAAGAATATATATATATATATATATATATATATATATAAAATCTTTGCTAACTTGCCTTCAGAAACAGATATGTATTATTATACTTTTGAAATGTTCATAAGAGAACTTCACCTTTTCAAAGTTGTCACTGTCACATTTTCCACACCTCATTGTTATGTCTTTATTCATGATGTCATAAGATTATTCATGATGTCATAAGAGACAATTTCATAAGTAAATTAAATGTTCTTATGAAGTTTTCTGTGAAATTAATCATTAAAACAGTGCTGGAGAATCTGTTATTATTACAATTTCCCTCAGTGTAACAAAAATAACCGTCAGAGTTCAGATGATAGTTTAAGATAATGGATCATAGAATCCAATCATACAGTATATATTCTCAGAAAGTCTCATAATATGTTGTACTAAAGTCAGAACACATTTTATCAATGTACAGTGACTTCCCCAAGGATATTTAGCAAGTTAATGGCAGAGTTGGGTCTAGAATGCTGGTCTCCTCTCCTTGTTTTTTTAACACCTCCTTATTTTTTAATTTCTACAATATTTTGCATTTAACTACTACAATGTTCTAACATATTCAATCAGTTTTCTGAAAAATAGTGAGATCACTTCAGCATCTCTTCAGGAAAATTAAACATATGAGCAACTTCTATATCTATTTTTGTTATTATAATTCCAATATTACAAGGACCTGAGACCTAGACTTTTTCATTTTCTGAAGATTTCCTCAAAGTACTATTTTTCACTTTTCTAAAATATAGTCCCACACTTACATATATAAAACAGAATTATTTAGGGAAAGATTTTTGCTCTCCAATGTATTTTCTCTCTCATTCTCTCTAGCCCCTTTTTAAAGTTTTCTCTGCGACTTCTATTAAGTGATTTCTCACTCTGCAGCAGATTCTAATCAACTACTGGATTTTTCCCTTGAAATCCATTCTAATATCATATAGTTTCATATGTGCTCCTCTTTCTGTTTTGTCAAGTTTTAGGTTTGTTTCTCATTCCATCTTGCTTATTCCTTATGGATTTCTCTCTCATGTTTGATACGGACAATATATGGTATGGTTAATTTGTTTTCTAAAGCTATATTTACTTTCCTATTAAAATTATTTACAAAGCCATGTTTTTCTTCAAAGTTCTTAAATTTTATTCCTTTTCTTCTCTTTTGACATACATTTTCTTAGGACTCATGCATCTCTCATTTTATTTAACATCAAATGGAATGATAGCCAAACCTGATATTTTCTAGTGGATATATTGAAGCAGCCTTACTTCAGTTAATTTTTCATTTAAGGGTCAACTTTCTACAAGTGGATGCACTGGGCTCTCACCTAAATTCCCAGATTCCCTTAGGTATGCATCTAATTCAGCTATCCTGGCCTGCGGAGAGTACCTATCCTATATCTATTACATGAATGAATAAGGTCAAAATCCCATATTCCTAATATTTACTATTACTAATTTTCCTTTATACAATAATTACATCTTTCATCATTATTAGCATCAATAAAGTAATAACTTTGAAATACCTTTTCCCACCTATATATCTCTCTGTGGTTACAAAACTGTTGAGGGTTAGGGTATAGAGACATGAGAACTCCAGGAGTGGGACAGAACTTTGCCAAAGAGCAATCTATGGATGTGTCAGTTCACAGAGCAAAAGCTTCTCATCCTTGAATGGAACATTCCACATATCAGGGATGTCTGCAAAGTGGACCCCACTCAAGGCCTGAAAGCTATCACCTGAATGCTTGAAAGTGGACCCGGGCTTGGGGCCAAAGGCTAAGAGAATGATCAAAGGATGTCAGCCTGGCAGATAAGAGCAGTTAGCTACACTAAAGCTCGAAAAGATGTTCCTGCTTCTCTCCTGACCTCATGTCTCAGTTAACAAGGAGCTAGATAAAGCAGAAAGGAGAATGTGATCTCTTTGTTCCCGTTCAGTTATATACTTTCCTGCTGACTTACGATGTTATCTTTAACCAGTGTATGCTTAACTAGTCTATTCTTACTTTAGGACAAGTGACTTTAATCTTGAAAAATTTTGTAACAGTTTGCTCATGTAGGAAGAATTAAGTAAGAGGTCTTGTGATTCTTTGAGGAGCCCTGAAACTGAAACTCATGATTTATACACATGAATCAATAACCTATAATGATTGTTTGCTGTAGGAATAAATACTGATGTGGGACTTCACTCTTTGCTTCCTGGTTCACAGGAATGCTGGAGGACACCTGATTTTCCCATCACCTTAATCTATACTTTGTTTCAGTCTCATTTATTCCCAATCTTTTGCAATGGACCTGCCTGGAACCCATTTTGTTAGGAGAGTAGCTAACTCCCGGCACAAAACCATACCTCGAACACTTTCTGAGCATCTACACTTATCCTCCAAAGCACTCAAATTGTTCCTCTAATTGTGTTCCTCTTGCAAAGTATTTACCACCAGGATTTACCACCAGCTGAGTAAACACTGACACAATCCACCCCATTGTGAAAATGAGAAATTTGTCACTATTATTTGACTTCTTATTTTCTTTCAACATTAACCTCCAATCATCGCCAGACCCTATTGTTTTCTTTATACATTCTTTTCAGTCTTATCAATTCCTTTCTTACTCATATTCATGTCTATGATCCCAAACATCATGATTTATCACCTTGTTGACATTTTCCTAAAGATTATCTTTGCTCAACAGAAATCTATAATTTTCAAAGCAGCCAGAATGATGTTTTTAAATTACACAACTGATAATACTGGCTAAAAATCTTAACATACTTCAAAGGCTCATTGCCTTCAGAAAAAATCCAAACTCCTTAATGTGGCACAGAAGGTTTTTCTAATCAGAAATTTTATTTCTTATGCCATGACTCCAACACCTCTAGCTGGCTCCTAAAACCTACTTTAAGATTCTCCATATGCTTTTCTTTGTTGCTTTACAGATGATGCAGATGAAGGAGCTCTGGAAATTTTACCCCTAAATATCATTCCTTGATATGATGAATAGTTTGAATTAAAGGCCATTCAAGATCAAAAAGCATTGGAAGGAGCTTTCCCTCTACCTGCATAAACCAGACTGATCAATCAAAAAAAAAACAATTGACTTCCTTTCCCTTCCCTGTTATCTGAGTATATTGCAAGACAAATGATCAAGAATGCAACTAGACCTGGCCCAAATCATTTTGAATATAATACTTATCTCTCAGGTTAATTTTGTTAAGAGAATCATTTATAAGTCAATCTGTTTCCGCCATTCATTCATCATTCCTAGCAACCATTTATTTCCCCTAAACAGAATTACCTAAACTGCTCATCTCCCCCTTCCATCTAAAAGGCAGGTGGGGTAATCACTCCGTGATTCTCCCCATTCACGTGGTAAATAAACCTTTGTCTTTTATTAATCTGCCTTAATTGCCAGTTGATTTTTCAATGAACTTTGGGGAAAGGGAAAGTTTCCCCACATAGAAAACCTATTGAAAGTCTCCATGATTCTTAGGAATGTCTAAGCCACATAATTGAAAGAGCTCCAGTCTTCGTGAAATAGAATATGATCAACTGATTTGCAGCGGGCATAATGCAAGAGAGAAAGATAGAAATGTGTGTGTGTCTCTGTGTGTGTGTGTGTGTGTGTGTAGCCATTGAAATATTCTACTTATTTGTTACAACAATTCTTAACAAACAAATTAAATTACCATACATGTTATTATACCATAATTAATAAATTTAGCAGAAGACATTTTGATTACAAAATTTATTTTGATTACAAAATTATTACAAAATAAAATCTTCAATAGATGGGTGGATTAGTACAACAGAATTTTTTGGCATAAGGTCAAGTCTGTGAATCTATCCCAAATTTAGTACAAAAGTACAAATAGATGAAAATTATAAAATAGATACTAATAGTGATGGGACATACCAGCTATAGTTACATGAATGTAAAATTAGTTCCAGAAAGGAAGATATCAGAAAATGGGGACGAAAAAAATTTTGGAAGAATTAGAAAAAAATTTCTCTAGCTTGAGTAATGCTCAGAATTTCAAACTTAAAGTACTTATTAAATGGCAAGCAGGATAAACTAAAAAAAACAAAAAACAAAAAAAAACTATAATAGACTTTTCCTTGGAATATATCAGCATTTCAAAGACAAATGGATCATAAATTCTTACAAAGGAGAAAGAAAAAATATCAATTCACTTCAAAGGACTAGTAGTTTCTTTTGCTAGATCTTCTATGAGTAACAATGAATACAACAGTGAATGACTTCAAAAAAATGAACAAAGATAATTTTTATTCCAGAAATGTTGTATCCAGCCAAATTGCAAACTGAATGTTAAAACAAAAGAAAATATTTTCAGGGATATAAGGACACAGAAAGGTTATTTTTGCTCATATATTCTATAAAAGATAATATATCATATACTTCAGAAAAAAACAATAAAAAAGAGAAATACTAAAAATCAAGAAACTAGAGAAAACCAGAGCTAGTGAGATCTTCTATGAGTAACAATGAATACAACAGTGAATGACTTCAAAAAAATGAGCAAAGATAATTTTTATTCCAGAAATGTTGTATCCAGCCAAATTGCAAACTGAATGTTAAAACAAAAGAAAATATTTTCAGGGATATAAGGACACAGAAAGGTTATTTTTGCTCATATATTCTATAAAAGATAATATATCATATACTTCAGAAAAAAACAATAAAAAAGAGAAATACTAAAAATCAAGAAACTAGAGAAAACCAGAAATCTAAAGCATACTGAGAATCCTATGGGTATGGATTGGTATGGAAAAAGAAGTTATTCAATATAGAAGGCAGATAATTAATAATCAAAGTAAAATTAAGGAAAAGTTTAAAAATTGTTTTAGAATTAGAAAAGAGAGGTATCTAAAAATTCTGTTACAATAAAAAATTTTAAAATGTCAATTTTTAGAGTAAACTAAACAAATATGATGTTAAGTGATCGATGTAAGTAATAAGACAATCCATTTGACCTTGATGCTACTACATTTGCCTTTGAATGAAAGAGGTCAATGTGTATTTGATTACTTCTCCCAACAATAACCAATATTACATGGATATAATAATAAATATAATGAATTTGTGTCTTTCACCTTTGGAATCAACTGATAAAGTTCAGAAATCTTACTAATGATTCTATATTGTTAGAGCCGGGAATCCCACAGTCTCACTGGACAGAGAGACAGAGTCACTGAGGATGTAATCACATAAGAGGAGCTTTATTTTCTGGCTAGCCAGGGTCTGAGCCCCAGAGCAACAGCACAGTGGTCACTCTGTCAGTCAGGGACTCCAACTGGGGCGGGGGTGAGCCCTTTATTCTCACTGCACACGGGCTGATCAAGCGCGGATCATGCATCTGCCCTGTACTGTGATTGGTTCCACATCTGTTTATGCTTTGGTCATGCATTCGATTCTGGCCCCGATTGGCGGACCGGTTGCCGGGGGAGGCGGGGGGGGGGGGTGTCTAGCAGAGCTTTCTTTTGTTTGGATCCCTAACTCAGCATTTTGTTTCATCCTATGATGTTTTGATGCTTTGTTATGCATGGCAGTGTGGCAAACAAGCGATAAACAGAAGCAGAGGTGTGCAGTTTGCAGTTAGCCCCACCCTAAGCACAGTTCCTTGTTTGTTTTAACTTCCTGATATGGTTCCCTCGTCTAACAATATCATAATGGAAATACTAAAATCTTGAGAAAAAGAATGTAAACATGAAGACATCATTGACAAAGGCTGATCAATGGAAGAGCCATAGAAAAGATTGAGTAAATAAGGAGAATGCTAATAACTTCACCAAACATAGATAAATCAAGATACTGAAGAATAAAATAAAGGTATAGTATTTATTGTAAGCAAAAACACACCTGAAGCAACTAAGTCATGGATATAGCAATTCAACATTGGGAAGAGTAGAAATAAATGAAAGTGAAAAGCATGTAAGTGAGCTATGGCCTTTTACCTAGCTCAGCAGAGAGTCAATAGATAAATTGAAGAAGAGTATAAGCATATGGTTTAGAATTGCAAAGATGACCATGAGGATTACTTTTTAACAATGGAAGACTTTAAATAAGATATTAGACTTCATAATTGGTTGGTTGGTTGGTTGTGTATATTTTACATAAATAAAACATATCTGATTTTAACATTTTTGATATAAGTATGAACACTAAAAGTGAAATATATCTGAAATATTTGGAGAAAACTTTGCACCTAACAGAAGATTAGTATCCAGAAAATATAATCCAATAGAAAAACAAGAGGCAAAGATCATATATATAGATCTATAAAATTATGTTCAAGTTTAATTGTAAACTTGGAAGAGCAAATATAAAGAACAATTAGGATTTTGTTTTGCCCATTATGTTTGCAAAAGTTATAAATGTTGTTCAAGGTATAAGAAAATGAAGACTTTGATAAAATGCTGGTGAACAAGGAAATTTGAATTATTTCTGCAAGGAATCCTGTCATTAACCAACCAACCTTAAAACTCAGAAATGTTCATGCAGAGTAATTCCAATACCACAAAACATTTCCCAAAAAATATGTTCTTGTGGAAACAAATATGCAAACCTTTTTTTATTTTGACATTTTTTGTTTTCATAAACATTTGGAAACAATATAAATATCAATCGACAGAGTACTCATTAAATAATATAAACCATGGTATAGAGTATCATGAAACTATTAAAAAAACAAAGCAGAATGATACACAAAAAATTCAAAAAATATATATTTTGTAAAAATAATGCATTTTAGCTATGTATATATGAAGATATCAAAAATGTAAAAATATGTATAAGTATCTATATGTGTGCTCTATGTGTATATGTATAAGAAGTTTATTTGCATAAAACAGGATGTGGCAGTGTGCATATCATCTTATAAAACAAGCTTTTCTCTGGGGAGGCAAGTGGATGTAGACCACAAATTTCTTTATTGTTTTAATGTATCTCATAACAAATGCAATGTGCATTGCTATTGTAATTTTAATCTCTCAGGACTCCCATTCCTGTGATGTTGTCTCCTTTCTCTACCCCGGAGGGCTTACAGGTACATACAAGCAACCTATCAAGAATATCAAGAATCCCTGGTTGATTCTTCAGTCCTATTGAATAGCTATTATATTAAACCATTGTCTCTTTAAAAAATCAAATTATGTAGCTTTAAAGAGTTTTGATTCATGCAGTTTGAACATGACACTGAAGATAAAAGTGATTGTCTTTGACATTCCTTGAATGTAGAGGTAAGAAAATGGAAAAAAAAAATTCTACTTACATATTTCCCATGATCATCAGCAACATTTATTAAGTATCTTATGCATAATATACAATATTTTCTAAATTATAAATTATAATCATATATGTATTATTACTAAAAGATATGGTTAAAGATGTTGTCTAACTTCGTCCACTTTCTTTATTCTACCTTAAAGTAGAGTTTATTATGTTTATTTCACAATAATGTTTCTTTGACATCTTGCTTGTCTTTATTAATTGCAAAAAATGTATTCTGAAAACCAAACCAACTAGTCAGTCTATAAGCAAATAACCTCATAAGAACTTTTAAAAATAACCGAGTTGTTTTGTTATCTCATCTGGTGAGACAGTAAAATGTCTCAAATAAAGGACTTAAGGTTTTTCTGCCACCAACAATTGATGTGTTATTACTGGATAGGATCAGAGCCAGAAGTAATATATTTTTAAATAAATGATAAATTTTGACAAAAACCCACCAAATTTCATACTTAGATGCCTTGGAATGATATAGGTCAAGGGTAATATTTCCATATTTTCAGGGTTGCTTGTTGAAAAAGTTCTCATACTTTCTAAAGATATATTGTTTTGTATTGAATAAGAACAGACTAGACTTTGAGGAACAGATGTTGTGTTAAATGAAATAAGCCAGGCACATAAAGATAAGCACTGCATGATATCAACTTATTTGTGGACTCGAAAAAACTCAAACTCATAGATGTAGAGAGTAGAATAGTGGGTATAAAGGGGTGGAAAGGAGAAGGGTGGATAGGGAAACATTGTTCAAAAGATACATTACAGTTAGACAGGAAGAATAAATTCAAGAGATCTGTTGTACAGCATGACGACTATACTTAATATATTATATACTTGAAAATTGCTGAGGGTTAAATTTGCATATAGATTTTGATAATGCATATATCAAACAGATTGATTTAACCACTCTACAATATCTACATATATCAAGACATCATGTTGTTTTTCATAAATATGTGCAATATTTATTCATCAGTTAAATAATAGTAATTTTTAAAAAGCCATTTTCATGAAGTTTAATGCTTCCTACCCAAGAAAAGAAACAAGTTAACCTCTGAATCACCTTTGCCTGAATTAGGACTGCTTTTCATCCCCAAAAGATAAAAGATCATCATAATACAATCTGAGAAATATCTCTATAAAGTGACAGAATTCGAGTTTGTCAAGTGTGTATTAAATTCAAAAACATTTTACCCCAGATAACAATGAGATTTAAGTTTTACAATTTTATGAACTTGAGAGTGCTTTTTAAAGATATACCTCTTTATTGACATATAACTTCTTTACACACTGAATAAAAAATGTATAGTTTTGTTATTGACATATTTTCTATGTTTTAAAATAAAGCATATTAAAGATTAAAACTTATGAGATGAAAGGTAGCATTTACGAGAGAAAACAATGGGATTCATCATTAAAACATCATAGTTGTCACAAAGATAACATTATGCTGACTACATATAAAACCAGTTGTAACTTTCAATGGCTAGAATTAACTAGTGTCACTTGTTCTTTCTCTAAAGTAGAAGTTTTACTTGCTTATTAATTTTATCTGAGCTAAATAAATTTGGTAATAAAGACTATATTTTATGTCATGGAGCACACAGAAAATGTGTAAGTTGATTTTTTTCACTTCCAAATATGAAAAAGACCATGTTTTTGTTTTGTTTTGGTTTCAGCTTTTTAAAACTCTGGAATGATTTGAGTTTAAACATCAAAACAAGTTATTTGTGTAAACCATAAACACTAGGGTCTCAATGTGGCTTGTCTTCCACAGTACAAAAGGTCATGAATGTAATGAGTAAATTGCATTTTGTTGATGATGAGAAGGAAGAAGTTGTCATTGTCAAGCTGAACATTTACTCTCATACATTCTTTGAGGGGCAAGGTCTGAAAGAAGATAACTAGAGTGTTAAGTCTAACATAAGATTGATCAGCTGCAAGGGGGAAAAGGCCATGAAAACCAGAAACTAATGGAGTAGCAAAGAGAAAAGAGATTCTATGCTGGCAAACACGTTAACACCTAAAGCTAAGCCACAAGTACAACAGCATTTGTAATATAGAAGTAGAAATAAATAATATTGTTGAAAGCTCTAAAATACAAAGAGAATTAAGAAACTAAACATGTCAATTCTAAAGCTTTCATCTTTTTATATTTACATTTGAAATAGAAAGGATCATCAATAGAAGGGATGTCTATACCGCGTGCTACTTTTTACTTTCCACTACTATTGGGAACTGGGAATATGTTGATGGTAGAAACAGAAATGCCGTTAGAATCTTGTCCAAGTGCCTTCTATGTGACATATTTCAAAATGTGGCTATTTTATAGACAGGTCTTTTGTTTGTTTTTCGAGGAAATCTACCACAGAACCCTCAGGACCACCCTATGGTCTAATGTAGGTTGTATTCCTTTTAGCTGATTTATTGAGTCTGTATCCTCAGTTCAATTCAAAGCCTTTAACTGTTGGATTTCTCTTGCCCTTTCGGAGTTTTAAGATTAAAGTGTAAAATTGTAACATGTAACAAAGAAAACAGTTAAATTGAGGAGAAAGAAGTTAGTTAGATTTAGAAATTAGCCTGAAAAAGAATATCTGTAGTATAATGCAAATTGTGAGATAGAAGTGGGGGAGAAGCCAGGCTGAATTAGGTTGAATAGAGAGAGTAAAGAAGAAAAAGAAAATAACAGGAAGAGACAATTCGTTCAAGCTACTTGGTGGGGGGAAAAGGGAGATTAAAAGTTAAGGAGAAATGCATTTAAATTCAAAGGATTTGAGTAAAAGTTGATAGTAAATCTTCGAGGAAATAAAGACAATCTTTTATATGAGAGGAAAAGAGGGAAGGATCTATTCATTTATATATAATTTTTTAGGATAAAGAAGTTAAGTAACTTTATTGTTAATTTTTTCTGTCATTTTGTGTAGTATCAGGCAAGAGCATATGCTATGAATAATAAAAATTATAATGATTCACAATTATTAAACAGCTAATATTACAAATGTTCACTTAGGCTGTCAATAATCCTCTGAGGAAGATGCAGTTGTTATCTTTGTCTTATAGATGAGGAAATGGAAACACAAAACAACTAAATTAAGAGGAAGATGACCACATATCTAATAAGTGGTAGAATATTGTACCAGACCTCACACCATAAATCAGTATAATGATGACATCTCAAAATTAGCAAGCAATGTTAGAGGACCTAAGTAGAGTAATTATAGTCTATAGTGGTAGAATTATCTCTTCAAATAAATAGAAAAGTAAATTGTGTAAGAACTTTATAAAAATTTTGTACAGTTTTAAAGGCCTCACTAATGTTGGAAACTAGAGATTTTGAATGCCATTGATTACACATCATTATGTGAATTTGTTTTTCTGTTTGTTTGGTGTTGTTTTCAATGTAACCCTGCAGGTCAGATGAATTGGGGCAAAAAAGATATAGTTTAAAATTAGCCATGGTTAAGGAATTGTGGCAGGCAGGTGGCAAGATGACCAAAAAAGTCAAAGGAGTAAAAAAAAAAAACAATCCAACAGATCTGAGTCCAATCTCCTGCAGTGAGGAAGGAGACAAACAGAGCTAAACCCACAGTGAGATGAGTGGCTAGCCAGCCAGAGCAAACCTTATCCCAGCCTCATTAGCAAGGTTCCACATCCCCATCAAATATTACAGAAGAATTATAAATGCTTGTCATACAGAATTATTATGGTAATAGCCAGCTGTTAAAAGAATTAATAGCAAAGGGGGTGACCTATATGTTCTAGTGGATTTGGGAAGCAGAAGGTAGGTCCAAGGAACTTTTATTGAGAGTATGGAATATGGCTGGGAAGAACTACAGGAGCCTGGGAAGATAGTGACTCAATGTTACATATGGTAAATGTTTGAAAAACTGCCACCAGTGATAACATGAAAGACAAAAATCATATATATTCATGTATCATATAAGTTCATATATCATATGAGTTCATATAAGTTCATATGTCATATGAACTTGTGCCATTAAACTGGAAAATCATGAGGCACTATGTTGAAAATTTGAACTGGTGGCTTTTATCTTAATTTGATAGGCGCTACAAGAAAGATGAACCCAGATAATGTACGAGGCTAGTGTAAAAACCAAAATTTAGAGAAAACATGACTTCAGAAAGTAAAAATTTCTCAGAGGTTAGAAAGCCATTTTTTTTTTATCCCAATTCTCCAATTTGATCAGTTTTCTAGGTCTGCTATTTTAAAAAGCCACAAACAAGGTGATTTAGAAAAACAAAAATATATTATCTCAAAGTTCTGGGAGTTATAAGTCTGAAATCAAAGTTTTAGAAGAATCATGCTCCCTCTGAAACCTGTAGAAGACTTCCATCCCTGCCTCTTCCAACTTCTAGCAGCCCCCGTCATTCATTGGCTTGTAACAGCATAACATCAATCTTCACATGGTGTTCTTCATGTCTCTTCTTTGTGAATATCTGTCTCTGTGTGCAAATTTTCCCTATCTTTTAGAATGACATCAGTCATTGGATTAGGGTTCATTTTAATGATCTTGTTTTAACCTGATTACTTCTGTAAGAACTATTTCCAAATAAGATCACATTCTGAAGTAATGGGGGTTAGGACTTCAAGATATCTTTTCTTAGGGGACACAGTTCAACCTATGACATTAATCTTTACACACAGGTGAAGATTCTTCACTTAATAGTAGCCTGGGGAAATAATAAGTGCATTAAGAGGCACTATGTGACTGTAGACCAAATTAAGACAGCTCACCTTGCCTTGGATAAGACCTATTAAAGGGCTAAGGTGGCCCCTAGTAGACCCTCTCATCTGGTGAAAACCTGTTACAGAAAGATTTAAAAAATAGTCCTGTAATTAGGTATAAATTTAGAGGCACATCTTGAAACGAATTAAAATGTAGCTTTTGCACTAACTAAAATCAAATATGTGGAAAATTTTAAAGTTTTTGAGAGAACTCTATTGGCAAAAAGTATTGCCAGCCTGAAATAAAAGGGAATTAGATTAAGATTAAAACACTTCTGTCCACTGCCAAATTTTTACATAATAAAAAAATAGACTAAAAAAGCAGTTTGGATGCCAAAAGGGGGATATTATTCAAAACTTTTCAGATATTACCAAGCAGGATAGCTAAAGAAACTTCCAGAAAGGAGAGCAAAGGACTGTGGAGAAAAATGGACTAGGAAGTGTTTATTATTATTAAGTTTTCCCCATTTCAGCATTTTGTGGGTGAGTGGGGAGATAGATAGATAACTTGTTTCTTTATATTACAGGTCTTCATTTCAAAAATAGATACCTGAAGACAGGTATATCATGAGGTCCTAAACTTTAAGTTGATGGTGTGATTGAATGGAACTTTTGGCAATCATGGTATAGGGTAAGTGGATTTTGCAAGTGGAAGGGAAGTGAATATTTATGGAAAAGAGGATAGAATACAGTAGATGATAGATTATTGTTGAAAAAAATTCACTCCCTTCTCCTTTAGACCTTCTAAGGGGCAGAATGCACTCCTCCCACTGCCTCACCTTAGGCCTTGCTTATGTGATTAGGCTTGACAAACATGACCCAAGAGAGGTTTCAGATATTTTTGTGGAGTTGGATTTTTTCTGTAATACCTCTCCCATTGCTATGAGGCCTCCCCTGAGTTGCTGCTGCTCTTTTATCTTAGATCCCTTAAAAACACTGGAAATAGACCTGAGCCCAACCTATACCCATGAGGAGCCAATAAGAGACAGATTTGCTTCTAAAGTGAACTTCCCATGCAAGATCAATCTCTATTATATCAGCTGTGCTCCAACCATCTCATAGACATGCAATTAATTCCAGCTGAGATAATAAGAGCTGCACTAGCAGAATCAGTTTTGTAGTTGTTTGCTACATAGCTTTATTAAAGCAATGCCTAATGAATAGTCTCAGCTAAAAGAACAAAATGATCATAGAGTATATAATCTACTCTTCTATATAAGCTGAGAAAGGATGATTTTTCTTTTTCTTTTGTATTTATATAACTTTTGATATTGTGTATGTGTTAAAGTCACATGAATGCATTGACGTTTGTGTAATTTTGTTGTTTCTTACTAAAAATAAAAGTGTTAAATCAATAATGACTACTCACATAAAAAAGCAAAATTGTTAATAATTATTACATTACCTTTTCCTGTGTTTGTTTTAGAATATTATGTTGTCATTCTATAAAACAAGGGATCAAACGTATGACCATCTCTTTGTCAATAGGAAAAACCTTAACTCTGTAAAATAATTTATAAAGGTTTATTCTGAGCCAAGTATGTGTGGCCATGGCTGGGAGGTTGTTTTCCATGATTGGGTTACAATTTGATTTTATACATTTCAGGGACACAGGATTTACACATCAAGTCATAAATCAATACATGGAAGGCATATTTTGATTTGGCCCAAAAAAGCAGGATATCTCAAAGTGGAGGATTACAGGTTATACGTGGGTGTAAAGATTCGATTTATAATTGATTAATGAAATGAAGCTTTGTGTAAAGGGTTGGAATGCTTTCAGTTAAGATGAAGAAGTCTACTAATCATAGACAAGCCACTGGACTTGTACCGAGCAAGGCTTAAGTGATCCATTAGGTAAATTGGGAACCTGCATATGTGGTTTAAGCTTTGTCTTGCATACCTTAGGCCTGTTAATGAGCAGCAAAAGCTATCTCCAAGAAGGAGGGGGGCATGATGAGGCAGGCCTGACCTCCTTTCTCATGGCCAGCAACTCAGCTTTAGGGTGTTTCTGGGGTCCTCTTGGCCAAGATGGGGTCCATTCAGTCAGCTGATGAGCTTCAGATTTTATTTTAGTTTACATTTTATTTTTATGTATTTATTCTTGAGTTTTATGTACTTATTCTTGAGTTTTAATTAGTTAATTTCTCATAACATTCCTTTTGATATCCTCCCAAATAAGGCACTTTTTAAAAATAACAAAACTCCCAATGAGTCATTTACACCCAAATCATCCTTTTCACTTCCCAGAAAGATGCTAGGCAGCACCAAAACTTCATTCCTTCACATTATAAACACAGAGATATTAGAAATACTTACATCTACTTGTAATTCTCTATATTATAAGCTCAATTATATTTTTTAAACACATAATGTAGAAAGTTAAGTCAAGAAAGATAGGCTCGCCCTGCCCTAGTTTATTTTTATAAGGTAAAATGTTATTAATATAATAATGTTTTACATTATTTTATTTTACATTATTTTATTTTATTTTACAAGTAGTTGCCTACTTGTTTATGAATGAGTAGAACCATATATATATGTATATATATATATATATTTGTATGCAAAAGCTGACACAATGACCACTAACAAATTAACTTATTTAAATATTTCATTCCTAGATTTCACTGCCCTTATCTATTATTGATGACTGTAGCTTACTATTTTTCAGGTCAAATTGAAAGGCCACAGATTTGTCTAAGGCTCCAGAGTCTTTAATTCAGGATAACTATTACTTAAAAAATACAGATATACCCACATGCTTATGTACCATAAAGAAAATTAAAATATTTTACCCCCAAATATATTTATTTACCATATTATATTTTGACATGACTGATCAGAGAACCTGCAAACAGAAGTAGCCCTGAGAAGCTATCTTTTGTAGAGGAAACTTGTATCTATAGAGATGCTATGTTAATACAGTGTTGCCTGCCCTACTACAGATCTAGGGAGGATTAACTGAGAGCCTGACACATTTAAAGGCCAAAAGAAACATTTAGCATCTATTCTCTGTTCAGCTTCACTGTGTCTTTTCTCTCTGGGCTATACAGGAATATGAGCTCTTATCATTATATACTGATTTAGTTAGATCCTTTCCTCATCTTAGCATTACTATCTTCTGCACTTGAACTTCTGCATTAATCTATGGGACTATCAGTTGATTTATTTTGCTCCTACTAAAGCCTCCAAATGGTACATTTATACAACCATAAGCTACATACCTAGGGGCAACATAGCCAGAAAAAATAGCCAATAATACCACAGGATTGTGATGATAAAAAACATCAATACTTCACCACCTACTAATTTGCAGTTATCATTCTAAAAAGTGGAGGTTTATATAGGAACTCAGAGGAAATAGATTATTTTTATCATCTTGCTTACAAGAGGTTTTCATCTTCCGTGACTATCTCCTGTTACTCCCTTCCACATCCAAATCTCAAGAGGGTATGTGTGCATCCAAGCTTCAAGATAATCTAGAAAATGTATTGCTTGCTTTTTAAACATCTCTATAGTGGAGTAAAGAAAATTAGAAGGGTATAGAATAGGTGTTGAGTACAGTAACCACTAGAGTTCATCTCTTCAGTTTCTCAACTTTGAAAGGCACATTCCTTTTCATATTTACTTAAAAATATGAAGGGCACGTTCCTTTTCATATTACTTAAAAAGTGACAAAATAAGGCTGGGCTCGGTGGCTCATGCTTGTAATCCTAGCACTCTGGGAGGCCGAGGCGGGCGGATTGCTCAAGGTCAGGAGTTCAAAACCAGCCTGAGCGAGACCCCGTCTCTACTATAAAAATAGAAAGAAATTAATTGGCCAACTAATGTATATATAAAAAATTAGCCGGGCATGGTGGCTCGTGCCTGTAGTCCCAGCAACTTGGGAGGCTGAGGCAGTAGGATTGCTTGAGCCCAGGAGTTTGAGGTTGCTGTGAGCTAGGCTGACGCCATGGCACTCACTCTAGCCTAGGCAAGAAAGCAAGACTCTGTCTCAAAAAAAAAAAAAAGTGATAAAATAGTTATAGTCTGTCCTAACATAAAGTATGGATATTATTAGAATATTCCTCAATTTTGTATTGCTTAGTACTTTCTCTGGTTCTATTAATGTTATGCATTTTTATAAACATACCACAGAGGTAATTTTCTCTTTTCAATGCATCATGTCAAAGGCTACATGCTGTTGATATGTCTTATTATAGGATCTCATTCTTGTTCACGTGGATGAGGTGGTGATTGCCAGGTTTCTCCACTGTGAAGTTACTACTATAATTTTCTCTTTATAATTAATCATTGTTTTAGGAGATGTATTTTAAAGTATGCAAATATTCTATTTTTTCTTAAATTTTACTCACTGATTTTTAGCATGTAATGGTAGGTCTTATTCATAACAAGTATTTCTGCTGTATCTTGCAATATATTTCACCCACTACTGTGTTTTCCATTAATTTTTACCACTGGACTTATTGATACTAGGAAGCAGCATGAAGGATTCAGGGTTCAAGATGTGTTTCTCTTTGTACCTATTTTATGGCATCATGCTTATTTTTTTCTTGAAATTAAAATTATCCTCCTTTTTTCTCCTATTGATCAGTGATATGAGAAGCCCAAAAATCCATACTCTCAATGTTCAGTATAATAAAACCATTGCTGTATTCTTTGATATAAACATCACTCTTTTCGATTGTTAAGCCACAAATCATTTGATATATAGTCTTGTAATGAAGGCAAACATTTTGTCAGTGGCTCATCAGGTCAAGTAGCTTCTAGACTAGGTATTCTGTCTCTGGGGGAAAGAGCACTATTTATTAGTCAGTAAGGTAAAGTCTGGTCTGCATTCTATGGGTAAGCATCACAACCTTGGAGGGCATTGCTTTATGTATGGTACCATACAGAAGTACCATACCCACCATTCTGTAATAGAATACTAATAGAATAAGCCACTTCATCAGTTCAATAAATCAGCTGCTGATGATGATGTAGTACATGGCAATAACAATGAAACATATATACGTCAGCCCATTACTTCTTTTGACTGTACAGTGAATGTCTATATCAGAACCAATTTTATGCTGGATAGGAAGATGATGATTACAGCACTTATAATTTATAGATAGTAGTGTTGCTGTCTGAAGCATGCCAATCCTTTTGGTGATGAAAGTCAACTGTAATCAATGTGATAACAGGTAACTGACATACATAGGGATTTTGCCACTTTAACAATATGGCATAGATCTCTCCTGCTGGTTTATTGGCTTTCATTGATGGCACCAGCTACATCAACCTTAATGAAGGGAAGCCTACACTGTTGAGTATATCTAAACCCAGTATTTCTAGTTCTATGCCTATAGTTTCATGAGCTCATTGAGAAAACACTAAGCATGTCTCTAGGGAAAAAGGCAAATAATCTTATCAACTGATTCAAATGTGATGTAGAGGAAGCATTCTCATGATATATGAAAATTTTCCAAGTCTGGGTCTATTATAAGAGGTCCATCTACGTAATCCGCAATCACTTCTTCACCAATCTTATCTTCTTTTTTTCAGTTCTTTGTTAATGCAGCCAAACAATTAACCACTGTCTATTAGTCAAGGTAGATTCATATTACTATCTATCTCTTCTTCCAAGCAAAGAGGATCCTATGTAAAATTCCCAATTCTAAATTCTAGTCAGGAAAGTTTTTCTTTTTTTTTTTTTTTTTTTTTTTTTGAGACAGAGTCTCCCTTTGTTGTCCAGGCTAGAGTGAGTGCCATGGCGTCGGCCTCGCTCACAGCAACCTCAAACTCCTGGGCTCGAGCGATCCTTCTGCCTCAGCCTCCCGAGTAGCTGGGACTACAGGCATGCGCCACCATGCCCGGCTAATTTTTTATATATATATATATCAATTGGCCAATTAATTTCTTTCTATTTTATAGTAGAGACGGGGTCTCGCTCTTGCTCAGGCTGGTTTTGAACTCCTGACCTTGAGCAATCCGCCCGCCTCGGCCTCCCAAGAGCTAGGATTACAGGCGTGAGCCACAGCGCCCGGCCAGGAAAGTTTTTCTTATCCACTGTCCACCACTCTGAAGCAGTAGTCTTTCAGCTCACATTAATATACTATTTTAAATATTAATATTTATAAATCAGTCTTGAATTCTTTTTTCTCATTCATCCACTCTACAAGAACAACTCCCATGCAGCCATAGATGAGGATTTAGCTGCTAGTGCAGCAAGAATATGCTCACTAAGAATTCATCTGCTAATTCAACTTACTTGTGATTTCTCAACCTGCTTGACACAAAATATATATTACTCTTGGCCATGCCTGCTTTATGGTTTGGTACAAAAGTAACCATTTCACAAAGAGCAGCTCAAGTTATATGACTACTTTTAATCACATATTTAAACATTCAGTTTCTACCAGGACCCAATGCTAAACCTGGGCTACTATTTTAGAAGTAGAATAATCCTTTACCAAAAAAGCTGTGGTTTTGTTTAAAAACTCTAATACCTCACATAGTCATTATTCTATGTGGGTTTCCACATGTACCATAGAGAGCAATGAACTGCTCGCATATAGAAAAAGGTATATTCTTTAAAAACCTATATACTTGTGGCCATGTTAATAAAAACTTGTTCAAGATAATTGGAAAAATTCATACTGTATTGTCATATTTGCATCATCTCCCACTAAATTTATATTTCTAGCTTTTCCTCTACTATACAGAAAGTTCCTTAGTTACATAGGAATCTAGTTCCTGATAACAGAAATTATCAGGAAGTGAACTAACTAAGAACTGCACAGGTCAAATTATAATAGTGGCAATTCTCCCTTAGTAACTTCCTACCTTCCCCTCAAGATCCATTCTTTGGTGGTCAATAACAATATATATCCTCTGTTATTCCAAGCCCCAATCAAGGTGATTGAGTTGTGGTCTTTAGCTATACTTCTGCTGAAGTTAACCTTTTGATTTCATAATGTCGTGGTAATAGATAATCAATAGATATTTCTTGAGACTTAGGATAGAGATAATGAAAAAAGATGACATGTAATGCAGAACTGGGTGAGATGATACATATGCTGCATAAATGTTATCTCATTCTAGATGTATTTAATGGGGAGATGGAGTATGAGTTGTTTTTCTTAGTAAACTGGATTAGTTAATAATCTCCATATTTTCTCTCCATTTCCATTGCAATTACCTCATCCTTTATTATCCAAACCATCTAAAATGAAGTTTACTAAAATCCAACTACAAAGTCATACCTCCCAGGATTCATTTTCATTCTCTACCACCATTTATTTCCCCTTGCATCAATAAATATGTGAAATACTTTCTTACCTTCCAGCCCTAAATAAAATTATAGTTAACATTTTATTTTAACAGAAACACTCTGTTATATAGATGGGCTAAGGAATGTGCCTATGTATTAGCCTAAAATTATCCCTGTGCTGTTTGCCTCTTCACAGTAGTCTAGACTATTAAAGTCTGCCTGCACCAAATTCAAATTCTTACACTTATAATTGCTTTAAATAGAGTCCAATTAAATGTATTTTAGCTATTTTGTAGCCTCCTGATGTTGCATACCACACCAAACTGCCTCCAGTATTTGTTAACTATAGGTAGGACAAACCCTCTAGCTATAAAAAACACAAAACTGCTGCTGCCCTATGGAGCTATCTGACCTAAGAACTGCCTACCTTGATGCTGAGCTACATCACCTAGACACATAAGCTACCTCTCTGATTTCTTCTTCTTCCTCTGGAAGTTCTTTGTACGATTCCCCTTCTGTGTGGTGGCTTTTTGATGCTGTCTCTGAAATGTACCTTTCTGGCAAGAACTTTCCCTCTCATATAACCTTGTCCAAGCACCAGCCAATAAAGCTTGTGTATTATTGTCTGTTGCGGTTCTGTCTCTCTTTTGATTAACCCACAAATCCTCTAATTTACCACACTCTCAGAATTTAGCAAACATCCAGCCACTTAACAATCAATATGGTTAGCTTCTAAGCTTTTGAGAACATTTTATCCATTTTCATTCTTTCCAAAAAGTCACAGAAAAAGGGACAGTCCCTAATTACAGAGACATAGTAGAGGGGAAATGAGAAGTCTAAGCATGTGAACAGTAAAGGGCTACAGGTGAATTCTATGTGTCTGAGCAATAGGTAAAGGAGTCGTTTAATGTTTGAAATATAAAAATTACTGGTGGTAATAAGAACACAGTGTATACAGAAGGAAGAAATTTTATACAGAATTCAGACATCAGTAATACCAGGGAGATTTTAGTGTAGGGAAATGGCAGCAGACAGATAACAACCAATGGCAGCAGGAAAAAAAAATTGTGTCCCCAAATGCTCCCTATGTTGTTAATTACAATATTTCTTAAAAACCAAATGTAATTTCTATTTGTGCCAGGCTCTTTCATTTTTTCAGAGCTGTTGGCTCTATGAGTCATGTCCTGCGTTTCTCTACTGGAACAGTGAAAAAAAATTAACACAAACACTTTTGCTTCTTTTCTCTAAAGTACTGGAATGATAAGAGAAAAAAAGGAAGATGAAATGTTGATTATATGGTTGTACAAAATGGGAGCAGGAAAAAGATGATTTTTATGAGCTCGTGTTCTTGCAACCCAATTCATCAGTTTAAAATTCAAACACTTGTCAAACAGGACAAGTTCTGCATGGTTATAACTTGGAAGAACTACAGCTATTGATTTTTAAATTTATATTCTTTGTCTTTTCTTATTCCTAGGAATGCACCGAGTTTAGTAAAATTTATTGCAATTTCAGTGGAAAGAAAATGACACAGTAAATATAAGAAAATAACTCAAGAAAAATTCTCAAGAAAGTATTTTTCAGAGAATTGTATATAAACACAAGGCAAGCATATGTGTCATATTTTCCAGTACAGAGATGATTATAATATGCCTATCTTTTTTTGCGACAACACATTGGGCCATATGCCCTAATTTTTGCCTCAGAAACTCAAATTGCTACATATACATTTTGCATGCATGCTGAAATAGGAAACCAATTAAAATTTATGTATGTACTTCATATTCAGTAAGTTTGTTGCAATATTTATTTATCAGGCTATATAATCTCAAAAAATAACATTGGTAATGGCTTTTGATAAGGCTAAAAATAAGCAACAACAAAATTTATTGTAGGCACAAGATTCAATTTGAAAATTAGTTAAAAAAATAAGTCAAAGTAATAATATTACACTTAAGTTATTAGAATCACTGTTATTTAATAACATTCAAGTGATAGTTTACAGAATAACTATATAAAATATGTTAGGTCTGGTTAATACTAATTATATAAAAAGATAAATTAAGGTATAAAATTGATAAAATTCAACCCATCATTAGAGCCTAAGAGTTTTCCTCATTTATTTTATAGGTTGGCTTTGCTCACCAAGCAATTCTGAGAAAATTTAGAGACTGATCATTAGATTATATATAAAGGTGTATGTATTGATTTTGTTCTGAGTTTTATTCTTTGTGTACGTACTACAATATAATTTTCAAATGCTATCCTAACTCTATTCTAATACCGTATTTACATGTAATACAATATTTGATAGTTATTTTATAAGCACTACAAGTAAATCAACCTAATAGCTTATTTTTTGATTAATAATATATGAAAAATGTGACAAGATGTCACTTCTAAGATTAGCTTACAAAAATACTGTCTTTCATTTTGCTCACTTCTCTTGATCTCTTATTTGCTAATTATGATGGAGTTATGTGAGCTAATGTGATATGAGCTGCCCCATAAAGAGACTGAGACAAAAAATTAATTAATTAATTAAAATAAAACCTGAGTGAGAGAGTCCACTGGCTAACAGCTAGTGAAAAATTTGAAGTCAACAAATTCAACAAACTGTGAAAACTGAATACCACCCACAGTCATATGAGTTAGCTTAGAAGTGGGTCCTCCCCCATCAAGCCTTGAGATGATTGTAGCCCTGACAAACACCTTAATGGCAACCTCATGAGAGACCGAGTCAAAAGTCACAGCTAAGCTGAATACAGATTTCTGAAATACAGAAATAGAAAGCAAAATGAATGTTTGTTGCTTTAAATCACTAAGTTATGGGGTAGTATATTACACAGCAATAGATAATTAGTATACATGGTTTCAATGAAAGCTTTAAAGCTGCTAATAAGAGTGTTGTCATGGATATAATCTCATTGTGGGATGGTGGCAAGGAGCATGGAAATGCCCACCCTATTGTGTTGAAATCAGATATGTGGTGTAATGTGGTATTATTGAGGAAATATATACTTTAGTCCATTCCTTGTATTCTTAGACCTGTTTCTACTTTACATTAAATCTATACTGTCAATGACTCTTCAGGGTTGTGATTCTTGATTGATAGATAAATGATAGGTAGGTAGACAGATAAAAGAAGGTTAGTTATGTGAACTATAGATCCTACATCTGTAGCTACTCTTGAGGCAAAACTTAATATGTATAATATGTTCCCTCATCTTTTTCCAGCTCTCAGTTTACACAGGTTGTCTGTAAATTTGGTTTAGATCTTAATGTCTGAGTGGTCTGAGTACTTGTTTTCATAATCTTCCCTTAAAGGAGAAGAACCAAGAGATGTCCAAATGAGTAGCTCAATTTCCACATTCACTCACCCTTGATCCCATTTTATTTCACCAGTACTAGATTCCAATTATAATCAGAATTAATTACCGTTGCCAGTGTAGCAAATTTTTTTTTGTTGTTGGTCTACTTGTTTATCAGCATAAGGAGCCCCAAAGCATAGGGTGAGAGACATACGGATTGGGTGTCAAATATGATAAGAAAAATTGCTACCCCATTCGGAAAGAAAGTGAAAAATATAGTTGACTTGACAGCAAGTGACAGGCCAGGTCCTCAATGCATGGCACAATATTAAAATATCATTTTCTTTTCTGAGGCTGACTGGTGTGTCTAGCATTGGTGCTAGCCAAATCAGCCTTAGTGAGATGAGTATCTTGCCATTAGAACCATTCATAGCCTCCGTTCCTCCACTTAGGCTATTGTATTCACATATTCATTGTACAAGCACAGGACTAGTAGAAAACAGAGGCTGGCTAATTCCGATGGGGCAAAGCATCCTAGTTCACTGAAGCACCCCATTGATCAGTGCTTCCTCTGTGGTGGATGCTATTCAGTGGTCACTGACATGAAATACGAATGTCTACCAATGTTGTATCTATTTTCTACGAGTTGCTTTGAATGCCTCTTCTTCAGATTACTTTGTTTCTGAAATTCTAACCTTTTTTCTCAGGTCCTGGCTATTACCAAAATGATTCTCATTACCCACTAGAGTGCAAGTAATGATACCAAGTTACTTATTTCTCTATATTAATTAATGACCAATCCAATCTCTCAGCTCTGCCTAACAAATGATTCCTATTACTTTAAGAGTCACTTTTGAGTAGAGGTGTATGACTTGCGTCACATATTAGGCAAACTCATCTGTAAACTAGGCCAGTATTTTTCCTCTTTCATCATATAGTTGTAGGGACCACCATTAATCCACATGTGTATGCTGAGAGAAAGGTTGCAATAGAAGTGCCACGGAGATCTGAGCACCCATGCATCGGTCCCCAGGATCTGTCCAGGAAAAATTTCTGACATATGTTCTCCATTATATAATGATTGCTGTTGCATTTTTCCAGCCTTTTAAGTGGACCAATAATATCCAGGTCATGAGGTACAGCTCTGATTGCACAGTCCCTTGATTTACCTCAGTCAGGTGCTCAGGCTTCACTAGGCACAGTAGCTTCCAGGAGCTACATTTTGAACAATGAGGAATTCCTTGGCTGTATACTGCAAAACCCAACAGCATACATTGCATATCTCATGGAGCTTGCCATAGACTCCGCACTACATCCGTATCAATAATGAACACCTCTGGCACCATTGAATCTTTTGGGTCTTATGGCCCAACTGACAGGAAGTTTGCAACATATTCTGAACATTCTGAAAAACACTTTCTTGCTGTGATCTCCACTCAAATCTGGTGCAGTCCGAATCACTAGACACATTAGTTAGAGGATTAATGAGAAGAGAAATATATGTTGCCAAAAAGGCTAAAGTAATGATTTTGTTTCTTTCTTAGTGATAGTGCAGGGTACAACAAATTCTCTTAAATATTAGATGAGATGCTATTCTCTGCCTCCAGATTGTTAGTCCCATAAAAATGTTACTGTTATGGAAAAACACTGAAACCCTATAAATTTTTTTTCCTTCAGTTTTTGGCATACATTTGTCCTAATGGTGCATCCAGACTTTCCTCCACTTCCTGATAATGGAGCCTAATGGCTTGTTGCCAGCAGTATAATACACCAAAACAAACTTCAGAGGCATGTCAAAATAATTAAGTCTCTGCAGACTATATAATTACTACAATAAAAAGGTTTAAGAATCCTGTGGAATGAGGGTGGATCTGTATTGTCATTATTTATGTAAGAACAACTGATTTAGATTCTTTTTGAAATGAAAATATGATCCAGATCAAGAGCAACAACAACAAAAAAAAGAATGTTGTACGATATCTATCCCTGCATCCATTATTGAGGCTACAACTTGATTAAATTTATTATATTTCTTATTAGCTGATGATGAGAAGGGCAGTGAAATTTACAGTGATATCCTGGGGACTCTCGGGACTGATTTATTTACAAATGGTTTTTAGCTGACATCATTGGTTAGACAACCTGGCTTGACTATGGGACCAGAGAGACATAAAAAGACTCCACTAGGAATTGGGAGCTTACACAAAAGATTCATTATACAGATTGTGTTGGTTCAACATGGAGGCAAAGCTCATGAATGTGCCAAAGAACATTCAGTGTTTGTGCCTGAGTGTGTCTCGAATCTGCAATACTTATCTGCACTCTTTTGCTTCATGCAAGATATCATTTGCCTCTAAATAAAAACTTTCAGGACTTTGCTTGGAGGAGTGATTTGAATACTTTCAAGTATATAACCTTGAGAAATCCTTGCCTAGAGGAAGGCTGAAGAATTTAATTAGTTGGCTTCAACTGTGGCCAACTGTGGTTCAAACTTGCTTAAAACTCTCTAAGCAAAAAAAAAAAAAAGTAGTTAACAATTATAACATTAAAGGATTAATAGGCTGGCTTTATCAAAGATTCTATTCCCCATTTATTGAGAATTTCCCCAGAAAAAAATTAATACCTCGACACTTCCAGGTTGTGCTTGTAGGTAGGCTGAGGAGCTTTTCTTTCTCTGGCAAAGCTTCAACATGTAAAGCAGAGAGATGCCTTAATCTGAAGCTTTATGTACTGAGTACTGGGAGCATGCATGAAATTGTCCACTATAGTTATAAAATCATGTGGACCCAAGGGATATAATAAACTGTATCACAAGTGTCTGCTATAATTTTGAACATAATTTGTGTGTCCCTATGCATATGTGAAGAAAAGAGAGCTTAGAGCCTGTAAAAGACATTAAATATTTTTTAAAAAATTATTCTACAAAATAAAAGCAATTGCTATTCTTAAAGAATTTTGCTGACTTATGTGGCCACTTTCTTCTACCACCTGCACTCACTGCAGTATCAAAATTAACAAGTTGTTCAAAACTATTTTAAATCATAAAGAAGCTTAACTATAGAAATCAGTTCATAGAGGAAATAAAAATTGCTTTCAGATTACCTATGATTTATTCCCATAGTGAGCATATTTTACTGTTCACAACCTATTTTACCATTCACATGATTCTGTGTGGCTGTTATGTTAGGTTTTAGTATGAAATGTCAGTTCTTAGATCATTCTCATGGCTGAAGAATGCCCAGATACACCAAAGTAAGGCAGGCATGAAAATGAGATTTATTGAGTAGAGAAAGAAAGGATTATAGGGGAAGAGCAAGATACAGGTTGACAGAGCATGATACATATGCTAGAGATGATGACCCAACCCATTGTCACAGCAAAGGGAGAGCCAAAGGAAGGGTGCAAAAATGGGGCTTGGTTAGGGTCTGGGTCTTCTTTTATAGTGTACTGATTGGGAACTTCCTCATGGTTCAGACCATCGCCATGGAACCACTTCGATTGGACATTTGGGAGTTGCATTACTACCCATGCAGGTTGTTCTAGGTCAATTTCCAGATTCTGTGGTACATATGCAGCTTGGCCCCTGGGCTAAAGAGTCCTCTACATTCTTTTGCAGCTTGTGTGCAAAGTTATGATTGGCTGATCTGCAGGGTATTCCCTCCTCCCCCAGGTATGGCAGTCACTAGGGAGAAGATAAGGATGGGGCAGGACAAAATGGAGGCCTTGGGCCCACCTTTGTCATTATTCCAAGGTGTGGCAATTGCCTCAAGACAACAGCACCCACTTTCTTCCTTGGGGACCTGGAACCCCTTGCTATCTACCTAACAGTTATTCTACACGAGCCTTTGCACATCCAGGGTTGAGAATTTTACATATGTCTAACCAGTAATAATATGCTGTTGCTTTGGAGGAATGAGTGGGGAAAGTGTTAGTGTATGATCTAAGGAAAAACAATTAGATTCTTTCCCTAAAACTGGTATCTAGATACTGAAAGAAGAAAGCTATCTCATTCTCTATGCTATGAGGACATGAGTTGTGGGCTTTTGTCCACCTTCCTTGACATGTGGATAAAGCCTGCCAATAAAATAAAGACAAGCAGAGTTAAGTAGAAATAAGACATGGGGTTGCTCAGATAATTCTGAAAATCCTTCAAGAACTTGCTGCTATTGCTCTAAAATAGATATTATCAACTATTATTATCAATATTATGAACTGCCTCAGTGCCACTGCCTCAGATACCTGACTCTGTAATAGCTTTTATTTTTATTAACTTTGTTTCAATTGGGATTTTTGTCAGTTAAGAAATAATTATTCCTGACTAAAACATAAAACATAATGTAAATCAAAAGTGTTCAGATAAAACTATTATGTTCTTGATCTATAAGTAAATATCATCTTTCCAGAATTATAATTTGTAATACTTTAGCTTCAAAAATATTATAAATTGGCTTAGAATAAAATGATGAAAGATGCAAGAGATCTGTTTAGCAACTAATGTGACTATGATATTTTGAAAGTGCGAACTATGCCATATGCCACTGAAAACTTTAGTATCACTAATTTTTAAGGGATTCTGTATTAAATATTTTCATTGCTTTTAAATATTCTATCTTATTTGTATAAATACAAATGAAATTTGTATTTCATCTGAATGCAAATTCTTCAAGAGATTGAGTTAAGTGGAGGTAATGACATATCAATAGGTGTTAAGAAAGAGAAGACAAAATGGAAAAATGCTCATGGAAGCTGGATACTTAGGAGATGATAATGCTCTTGAGCACAATTTTTTAGAATATCAACAATAGGTAAAAATATATGTGTGCTATATCTACATAATATATTGGAGAATAAAACCCAAAATTTGCAGTCATAATTATAAATTAATAATTTCTAATTTTATTTTGGGGTGTTTCCTTAACTCCTACAACTATATCTTAATTTTATTGAAAATTAAATAAAATCATACAATTATAAAAAATATTAAATTCAAAATGTTACATAAAAATTTATAAACTTAGAATAGTGAAAACAATATTGATAAAGAGGAACAATACTGAAGCAATTGCAGTACTCAATTTTAAAACACATTTAAAACTACTTTAGACAAGATAATATACCATTGGCATAAAGGTAGACATATAGAACAATGGAAGTGAAAGAGTCCTAAAATAGATTCACACATTAATCAATTGATTTTTTTTTTCATTTTAATAGATTTAGGGGATACAAGTGGATTTATGTAACACAGATATATTGTATAACAGTGATGTCTTGGCATTTAGTGTTTCCATTACCCAAATAGTGTATGTTGTACCCAATAGGCAATTTTGAGTTTCCAATGTCCATTATAACATTTTGTATGACCATAACTGGTCATAATTTAGCTCCTACTTATAAATCAGAACAGGTGATATTTGGTTTTCCATTCTTGAGTTATTAATACTTCACCTAAGATATTTTCTTGCTGATTTGTTTGAGTTCTTTGTAGATTCTGGTTATCTGCACTTTTTCATATGTATAGCATGCAAATATTTTCTCATATTCTGTAGATTGTTTATTTGCTCTGTAGATTATTTCCTTACTTGTGCAGAAGCTTTTTAATTTAATCAGGGCCCATTTTATTTATTTTTATTGTTGTTTTGATTGCCTTTGGAGTCTTCTTCATAAATTCTTTGCCTACACAGATATCTAGAAGAGTTTTTCCAACATTTTATTCTAGAATTCTTATATTTTGATGTCTTCGATTTAAGTCTGTTACCATCTTGATTTAATTTTTGTGAATGGTTAGAGATATGGATCCTGTTTCAATCTTCTGCATGTAGCTACCAATTTTCCCAGTACCCTTTATTGAATAGGGCTTCTCTCCCCCAGTGTATATTGCTATCTACTTTTCAAATATCAGTTGACTATGTGTGGATAGTTTTATATCTGGTTTCTCTATTTTGTTCTATGGGTCTATGTCTCTATTTTTGTGCCAGTACCATGCAGGTTTGGTTATTATAGCTGATAGTATAGCTTAAAGTCTGATAAAGATATGCCTCCTGATTTGTTTCATTTCCTTAAGGTTCATTTGGCTATCTGGACTCTTTTCTGGTTCCAAACAAAGCATAGAATTATTTTTTCTAGATCTGTGAAAAATGGCATTGATATTTTCATGATTGCATCAAGTCTGTAAACCACTTTATGCTGTATCTTAAAAGCAGAGTTAAAGATATTCTCCCTATATTGGAAAGAAAGGCATCATTCTTATGCGAAGGTAAGAATTGAAAACATAATGAATTTTATACAGATCTTGTTTAAATAATCTTAATGTTTTAGTCTTCCCACATAATTTAGCTGCTTCTTCACAATTATTAATAACTAATCTTTGTCTGATTCAGGAGACTTTAACAGCTTCTTTAGATGTTTATTTCTTATGAGGGTTCCTGGGCCATGTAAAATTTGTATTATACTTTCCTTCTGTTCATCTCTATTATGTCAAATTAATGGTAGAACCATGCTTAGACTCTAAGAGGATGAAAGTAGAGATTTTCCACTCCTAAAATAGGATTTTACGCCAATAGTGCTGGAACAAATGGTCATCTATATGCAAAAAATGAAAATCAATCTTTACCTCATGTCATATAAAAATTAATGTGGGATGGATTATATAACTATATATAAAACATCAACCTTTAAATATTCACAAAGAGAACATGAAAAAAAAATGTGACCATGGGATAGACAAATAATCATTAGTGCAAAATAAGCATGAAAAAATTAACAAATTGGACCTCATCAAAAGATAAAATGTATATTCTTTGAAGAGATAGACACAGAGTAAAGTTAAATATGTACAAATCACAAATCTACTGGTGGACTTAAACCCAGGAAATACTAAAAACTCAATGCAAAGAATACATAAATAAACAAATAAAAATGGACAAAGGATCTTAAAGGACACTTCACCAAAGAAGTGACACATAATGAAATATCACCTAACTCCTGTGATAATGGCTCATCTAAAAAAGTCCCAAAGCAACAGATGCTGGTGTGGATATGGAGAAAAAGGAACTCTTATATACTGTCTGTGGGACTGCAAACTAGTACAACCTCTATGGAAAGTAGTATGGAGATACCTCAAAGAACTAAAAGTAGACCTACAATTTGACCCAGCAATACTACTACTAGGTATTTACCCAAAGGAAAAAAAGTCATTTTATAAAAAAGGTACTTCCATTTGAATGTTTATTGCAGCACAATTCACAATTGCAAAGATGTGGCATCAGCCCAGGTGCCCACCAATACATGAGTGGATTAATAAAATGTGTTAGATGCATATCATGGAGTACTATTCAGCCATAAAAATGGTGATCTATTATCCATTTATAGTGATTATCCATTAATGGTGATCTATTATCTATTATCCATTGTAACAACCTGGATGGAACTGGTGAACATTCTTCTAAGTAAAGTGTTGCAAGAATGGAAAAACAAACCCCACATGTACCCAATACTAAATTGGAACTAATCAATCAACATTTACGAGCACATATTGAGTAAAACACAATAGAAATCATGCAGGGGGGGAGGAGGAGGGGATAGGTAAATTTACAGCTAACAGGCACAAAGCACACTAACTGGGTGAATGGCACATTTACAACTTTGACTCAATCTTTACAAAAACAAATTATGTAATCACAACGTGTACCCCTGTAATATTCCAAAGTAATAAAAATACAGTTCTCTTCCAGATGACAAAAAAAGAAGTGGCACAAATAATAAATAAGCATATAAAAAATTCTACATATTAGTCACCATGGAAATGCAAATAAGAATCACATGAGCTACTTAGTACACATTTACCAGAATGGCTAAGTATAGGATATTTCAGTATTAGCAAGTGCTAGCAAGCATATGGATGAGTGGAACTCATATACATTTCTGTGGTAATGAAAATAGCACAGATACTTAAGAAAATAGTTTGGCAGGGTTTTTTTTTAAGTGGCATCAAATATAAACTCACCATATGTCCCAGCAATCCTACTCCTAATTATTTACTTAAAAGAAATGAAACATATGTGTACATAAAGACCTATACACAAATGTATATTGTGGCTATATTCATAATCTTCAAAAGCTGTAGAAAATCCACATGTATACACTATAATGACTGGTTAAGTGTGTTGTATTACATACATACAATGCAATAGTATTCAATAACAAAAAGAATGAATTACTGATGTGTGCAAGAATAAAGAGCTAAAAATCAGAGCCTCAACTGCCTGATGAAGTTGAGCATAGAAAAGAATTGACTTTTTAGAGACTCAGATAAACTTTTTGGGATGATAGAGATATTCTGTATTTTGGCTGTAGTTGTGCTTACATGAGTATACACACTTGTGAAGCATATAGAACTGAAAATATATAAATGGTGGGTTTTCTTGTATGTAAGTTATACCTCAATCTGACCAAAAAAATATCTGTAAGCACTGTACCAGGTAAATTTTGCAGGTAGTGTAAAATTTGAATCAGAAGAACAAGTGATAATTAATTGCAATAATTCAAGCACAAAGTGATTACAATCTAGATTTATCTTAAGCTAAAAAGGAGGAAAGGGTCAAATTAAAAAATTTAAAAAATGAATCAATTTTATAATTGAGTATGGGTCATGTAAGGGAAAAAGAACAAAAAATGGAAAATATTTCTAATCTCATAAATGCAGAATATGAATTGTAGTGACACAAAAAATGGATTTGGGAGTAAAATTCAGCTTGGGCATAGGAGGAAAATAAAATAAACTTTTGGTAAGATTAAGGAAATTTGGGGACACTCAAAAATTAGGAAAATCAGTGTGAGAAATGAGATATATGGTCACAGCTAAAAATGTATATTCAAGAGATTTAGAAACTTTGAATTAGAGAGCAGTTTAAAGGCTTTCTCATTTAATACATCAATTGAAGTATGACAAAAAGAATGCTCAAAAAGTTATTTGCTATGAAAATATCATCCCATTATTTGAAGGTCTAAAATTGGGATTCCTAAACTGATTCAATCCATACTTTGTGTATTTTTCCCATTCAGTCTCTAATTGACATCTCAGATGCGGATGGTCTTTTTGAGGGATACAATGCAGGGAGCGTAGAAACAATATAATAACAATATCTAATAATGACTAAGTATCTGTCATATGTCAATCATCTAATCTACTAAGCATTTTATTTTCATTTCTTCATTTAGACTGATAAATAGCACTTAAAATTGTAGATAGTGTTATCATATTTATTTTGCAGATAAAAAAAACCAAAGGCTTAAGAAATCATTAATAAAATTCTCAATCTCAATAGCCTGTTCAGATTGGACAGGGGAAATTAGGAGCTTGAAGCTGAATTTCTCAGATCTGAATAATTTGGGAGCCCAATTATGAAAAAAGAAAAGCCATTATGACAAATTTTATATAACAATACTAACATTTCAAAATTAATTTGCTAAGCCTATACATCAGATTTAATCCAACAGGAGTATTGTCCTCAAAACTAACATAGATTTTAATTTCATGTTACCTGTTTATCCAACTGTACACATTGATATTTAAATTAGTATTTTTACTGATCTGATTTCAGTCAAATGTAGGATATATGTACAAAAAAAGAACAATATCCCTGCTAAATGTTAAAGTGTAGAAAGTTATGAAAACAGTGCTTAACCAAATAATATAAAAGCTACTTTTTGACAAGTCCTCTGAGAGTAAAACTTACTGCTTTCTCAATTAAAAGGAAATAATTTTTCAGTCAATTAATATACACATCCTCATGAAAGATTTCCAATTTTATTAAAAGTGAATTATAACTTTAAATATGCTTATCTGAAATTCCTTGTAAAAATTGATTATGAAGGCAGGAGTCCCAGAAAATTCTAATTTTTAAAAACATTTTAGAAACTGAATATCTCCACATACGATGTTGTTTACATTGGCTAATCTACAAGCACATAAGAATATTGCACAAAAGGAAATATATAATATTTGTGATTATATGGTATCATTGAAAGTCTCCAGATTATTCAATCAATGTATGTAATCATTGAAAGAAATACCTATTTCTAATTCTCTGTTTTGAAGATGTTCTGAAGTTACTTTTTATTAATTTGTAATTTGTAATATTTCAACCTTAGGCAATCATTATCCTTCTTAATGGGCCCAGGAAAGAATGGTAAGCTGCTTCCTCGCAAACTGTAAGTCACTTTTATTTAGGCAAATTCAATACACAAAACATACATTGATATGTTGATATGTGTTCCTTCATGTTTCAAAATTCTTATTAAGAGTTGGGCTGTTTTGTCCATGTGTCTTTCTGAAAAGAATTCTAAAGTTTCTGGGTAATATATTTATCATTAAAAGATTCAATGTATGTGACATTTTTTTCTACTCAAACTTAAATATATTAATAAGATCTAATATATTTGTGAATGCAATCTCTTAATTTTTATATTAAGAAAATATTACTACTTACTTTGTATGGTAGATAATTTTCTCCTTTGCTTCAAATTTAAAAGCCTGTATTTCATTCAGAACAGTGTAAGTGCTCAATAAATTTTGACTAACTTATTGCCTGTAACAAATTTTGCAGTTAAGTATGAGCAATATAACCCTCTTAAGGACAAAACTAGCACACATTAGTTCATATTGATAAATTGTTTCTCCATTTGGGTTTAGTCTTAGCCAGGGTTTATTAAGACACAGAAAAAAGAAAGGATAAGTTATTATGAACCCAAAAGAATTTTGTGCAAATATAATCTAGACCATTTTGTGTAAGATATTAATAAGCTTTTGTCATCATCTTGTTTTATAGAAATATGAAAATAGGGATTCCAATGAACCATTTTATTTGACTAATGTATGGTAGTCTAATATGGTAGTCTTGTGTACTTTGTCTCCAAATGCATCTTTTTTTTTTATCATTGGCTATAATGATAAGGTGAATATAGCGAATATATTTCTGAACGTTTTTGAAGTTTTTGACAAGTTATATTTGTTAATATAATATTTTTCCTACATTAACACTCATTTTTTAATTTAATTTGATCATCCAATTTTAAAAAGGGCAAAGAAGATAGAATAAGAGGATGGAACTAGAGGCATAAAGACTTGATTATGTAATTTAAAAGTCCCCAAAAAATGTTTTATATAAGTTACTATCCATCAATGAAATACACTCTTCTGGTTTTTCTACCAGCAAAAACTTTTAACATTCATGTTATTCATGCTGAGTTTCATATGTATAACACTTTTAAAAAACTTTATGTTAAAATTTTGCATTTAGCTATCTCTTGGTATAGTCAGGATGGACATTATACAGATTAAGAAAATATAAACTCATTATCAGAGAAAGTGGATTGGTCAAGATTGAGACTCTCTGAACAATGGAATAATAATTGCAGTTAAGGCCTTCAGACACCAACTATTCTTTCTAAATCACATTACCACCACAGTACACTGATCCTGAAATTACTGAATCTAATGGAATCTTAGTGTTCCCTGTGTATTAATTTCTTCAGAGTTCAGATGAAATTAACAACACATGTAGTAAAGCTTAGGTGGGCTTCATCTGCTGTTTAGCTTTGTGAATCTGAGTCTAAAGCAAATGATACTATTATAAAGAAATGCAAGTGGGAATTAAAAACTGGAAAGAAGTTTCAAATGTTTGCACAAATAATTTGTTTTTGAGTACACCCATGACCCAAAAGATGATATGATCATGAAGGCAACATATCCTTGATGCATGGAGATCACATCTATATGCATGGAAATTTTTCAAATCAGTACTTTGCTCTGTTTTGGGATAGAAGTCAGCCAATGCCCCCAAAATTGTAATGGCATGGTGTAAATTTGTTTTCCGTTTCAGTTATTTATTTTACAGTCTAATAAAAGTAAGTAAAAAATTATAATTAAAGTAAAAACATTAAAACAATCAATATTGAAAATCTTTCCATTCTTGGGATACTTCACTTAGTAGACAGCAAATTGGTTTCACTGATCAACAGCTAAGTGGACATATAGGAATGACATTTATCAGGTGTCAGCCAGATGGGAGGGGAAAGGCGGGGATGGGTATATACATATAATGAGTGAGAGGCGCACTGTCCGGGGGATGGTCACGCTTGAAGCTCTGACTCAAGGGGGAAGGGGGACAAGGGCAATATATGTAACCTTAACATTTGTACCCTCATAATATGCTGAAATAAAAAATGTATATGTATGTTGAAAGTCTGCCTTTATGATGTCTTCTGTTAACCTCAGCACTATTTTGAATTCACGTGATTTTCTATATTTTATAACCTATGTTCTTTGCTTTTTGCCATGTATTTTAGCTAAGTAGACTATAATTTTATTGTAGAAAAAACGTTAGCATTGTGAATTAAGTAAACACAATGGGCAATTTGTTGTCTGAGTAGGATTTAATTCAGTAACATTTTAAGAAATATTGATTGGGGATTACTAATTTAAGCTATCTTTCTAAATGTTAAGCATAACAGAAGAAACATGACAAATGTCTTATACGTGAACCCTGAAAACATGAATTCTATTTTTTTATTTCAAGAAGTCTGTTGATCTTTTTGTCCTACTTGCCATTTTCAAAATGAAATAGTTACATTTTAAATAAATTTTCTCTCAGAAATATTTTGTTAATATACAAAATGAAATTGAAATCATTGTCAACTAATGAGTCTTAATTCTGTTAAAAATTTGACAGCTATAAAATACAAATGAATCTGTCACTGCCTTTAACACATTTGTATTTGATCTCAGGTTTAAAATGTATTCATTTAAACACATCAAGGTTTTAGAATGATTTGGCTCTATTTTATAACAATAACTTGCAATAATTCTTTCTCCACATGAAACTTCATATAGCAAACATATGTTTGAAAAGCTGATTATTTATTTAGCGCAAAACAAAAATAATTTATCTTAGTTTCAAACCTTAGTTGGTTGGAGGTTGTGAAGCAAAGGCAGTTCTTTCATTACACGCATAATTTTTAACTTGATTTCTTTCATCACGATCTAGTTTAGTAAATGGCAAACCAAGTAGATAATAAGATTATGATTTATAAGTTAAAGTGAACTTATCTATTATTATGTATTTGTTATTTGTAATGAAAAAAAAGCCATAAAGGTGGAGTTGTCAAAGTTCATTCCAAAGGGTTTATTAAAGTTTGAATTATTACTTAACATGGATATTTCCACTATAAGACAGGCCAAACACTTAATAGCACATTATGTTCGACCACTTGGAAGAACTAAAGGAGGAAGGGAGGGAGGGAAAGAGAGAGAGATGACTAAAATATAATTATATTTTGGTAAATAATAAAATTTTTATGGTAATTCAAAGAATTTTCATTTAACTTTCAATGTAGAGTATTAAAAATACTTTAGAAAATTATTTCTCTGTTACTTAATCTTTTTAAAGAAATTGTTTTAGGCCAAAACTGAGTTCAGAATGTTTGCATTCTTCCTTTATAAATTTAAGCAATAGAAAATAAGGGTTCTGACATACTTTTGCATTACTGGTACAGCAATATTTTAAGAAGATTTTTATATTATTGCTCTAATGTGTAATCTGATTTTAGTAAACAGATTCAGATTTTTATAAGTATTATTTAACTTTCCACAAACTCCTTTAAAATAATGGAAATTAGAATTCCTTAGATCGATTTCATTGTTTTACACTTTTGTGATGCCCTTTCCACATTTAATTCATGAACAAACTTAATTTTCACAATACTGTGCATGTTCCTGTAATCTCAGTTTCTAAATCTTTCAGCCAAGAATCATCTTATTTGTTAAAAAACATTTCCTTAAATTCTAAATTTAATATATTTCTCATTATTCTGGCATTGAAAATATTGTATGTTTGCTTAAATACTTCAAAGACTGTCTCTGAAATGTTTAGGTCATTTGTGAGTACCATATGAATTCTTACCATTTGAATGGAATTATAAGGAAAAATATTTGTATATTATGCACTTTATTTAGGTTTGGAAAGTATTTGCGTATCTGTCTTCTTTGATCTTTTCTGTAATAATTTCATTTGAGAGGAAACTGAAATTTCAAATATTCATAATATCAATTATATTGCATTTTATTTCTGTAATGCCCCATACATACTAAGATTGCATATATATATAATGCTTTAATATTTAAGAGATAATTGAAAAACAGCTTGTCTTCTGCCTCTTCATAGGATGACCTACCTGGAATGTATTTATATCTGACTCAGGTTAAACGAAGGTTTTAAAATATTTATTAAAATACAGTATTTATGGAAAAACAATAAACCTCACCAATAGAGCATTCTGTCAAATAAATTGTAATTAATTCATCCCAAGTTATCTACACTAAGAAAACAATGGCAACTAAACAATGTTTTATTGCAAATTTACTTGTTTTAAATCCCAAATCTTGTAATTATTTTAAATAGACAATTTGCAATATCAGAGATTTTAACTTTGGATGGACTTGATATTAGTAAGAGCTCTGTGTCAGAGATTTCACAAAAAATACAACTATAATGCTTAAAATTAAATTCCATTACTAATAGATATTAATGTAAATTTTCATAGATAGTATAAATCTACTTCTCATTGTGCAAGTCACTACAATTAAAACACCAGTTTACCTTCCCTCACTTGCATATCATATTGAATATATTATTTAATAAATTTTAATAACATCTTGTGTAAGGTAAGAAAATTAGAACATTTATTAGGAAAGAAAGAATGAGTTTTTTATTATAATTGTGTTTTTGAGCACAATGTAAGCTTTTATATTCAGAGATATTTTAGACATGACTCATAGTTAATGTGATATCCACTATCAATTTACTTTTTATTTAATTCTTAATTTTACTTTCATCTGCTCACTAACTATGACCTAACTCAATCCCCAAACTCCCCAACAATTGTGAAAGTTTCAATTATTAAAAATTATGTCACAGGAGACCAAAATCACACTTCTGCAGTAACTGAAGTGTTTCACACAAATGACAATTGATGTCTTGTTGCAACAATAAGTGCTACATTTAAAGACACTTTGTAATTTCAGGCACACTATTTCATTAAATGGTACCTATCCTCAATACCTAGTACTGAGTCTAACAGACAAAATACCTACTCAATGGGCAAAACACAGAAAAAACTCATTAGGACAGTGCTACAGGGGCAAGGACAACTTAACACAGAAGCTATTACCACATTCTTGGGTGAAACTTCCAGATGAATATGTAGGACCTAGATTCTGTTATTTCTGCTACTTATAGGATCTACAACGTTGGGTGAATCACTTAACCATTCAATGGTACAGTTCCTCATATAAATAGAGAAGTGACTCATAGAGGTAATTAAAGATGGTTCCTCCACTGTACAATTTTATGACTTCTGAAAATTCAGAGTTTTTTACTAGCATGATGTAATTTCCAATGTGTGATTAATTTAATTGAGCAGATTGATCTATACAGCTTTTAAATAATCTTATGCTTAATTGACCACTAATGATGGCAATAGCCTTAATTCAATAATTTAGTAGTTAGCTGGACTGAATATTCAAATCTGAAGCTACCTCAACTATATTTTTTAAAATGCCAGGTTTGAATATAAAATAGCTAGGAATAAATTTAACCAAATATGTGGAAGATCTATGTAAACAAAACTATAAAACACTGATGAAATAAACTGAAGAAAACAGAAGAAAATGGACAGATATTCCATGCTCATAAAAGAATTAATATTGTTAAAATGACAGTATTACTCAAATTGATTTATAGATTCAATGCAATCTTTATCAAAATATCAATGACATTCTCCCCAGAATTCATTCCTACAATTTTTATGAAACCACAAAAGACTCTAAATAGTCAAGTAATTCTGAGAAAAAAGAATAAAGCTGGAGGCATCAAAATATCTGATTTCAAAATATACAAAGTTATGGAATCCAAATCAGCATGGTATTGGCATAAAAACAGAAACATAGACCAATGAACCAGAATAGAGCACCCAGATATAACTTCATGCATTTACAGCCAACTGATTTTCAACAGAGGTGCCAAGAACATACAATGAAGAAAGAACAGTTTCTTCTTTAAGTGGTGCTAGGAAAATTGGATAACCAAATGCAGAAAAATGAAATTAGAGTGCTATCTCTTGCCATATGCAAAAATCAAATCAAAATGAATTAAAGACTTAAATCTAAGACCTGAAACTCTGAAAATACAAAAACAAAGTGTTGGGAAAATGTTTGAAGACATTTGTCTGGGAAAATATTTTTTTGCATGTGTAAGACTTCAAAAGCACAGTCAACAAAAGCAAAAATAAACAAATGGAATCACATCAAGCTAAAAAGCTTTTACAGAGTAAAGGAAACAATCAACAAAGTGAAGAAACAACTCACAGATTGGGAGAAAATATTGGCAAACTATCCATTTGGTAAGGGATTAATAACCAGAAACTATAAGGAGCTGAAACAACTCAATAGCAATAAAAATAAATAATTTGGCTAAAAATGGGCAAAATATCTAAATAGACAGTTCCTAACAGAAGACATATAAATGGCCAATTGTATGAAAAAAATGCTCAACATCACTAATCATCAGAGAAATTGAAGTCAAAACCAAAACAAGATATCCTCTCACTCCAGTTAGAAAGGTTTTTATAAAAAAGACCAGGAATAAGAGATGATGATGGGGATGAGGAGAAAAGGGAACTCTTAGGTACTACTGGTATAAATTAGTGCAGCCACTATGGAAAACAGCACAAAGGTTTCTCAAAAAACTAAAAGTAGAACTAGCATATGACCTAGCAATTCTTCAGTGAATATATGTTCAAAAGAAAGGAAATCAATATACTGAAAAGATATCTGCACTTCCATGTTTATTACAGAACTATTCACAATAGCCAAAATAAGGGATCAACCTAAGTGTCCAGAAATGGATGAATGGATTAAAAAATGTGATATATATATACATATATATATGTACATATATATATATAATGGAATATTATTCAGTCATTATAAAAAAACCAAATTCCTGTTATTTGCAGCAACATAGATGAGATTGTATGTCATTATGTTAAGTGAAATAAGCCAAACACAGAAAGACAAACATTGCTTGTTCTCACTCATATGTGGGAGCTAAAAAGTGGACAAAAATAGAGAGCAGATTGGTGGTCCCTGAGGCCTGGAAGAGTAGTAAGGTGGGAGGGATGAAGAGACGTTGATTAATGGGTAGAAATATATACTTAGATAAAAGCAATAAGACCAGGTGTTTGCTAGATTAGTAGGGTGACTATAGTTAACATTACTTGATTAAACATTTCAAAATAGCTCGAAGAGAATAATTCAGACATTCCTAGCTTAAAGAAAAATAAATATTTAAGGTTATAGATATTCCACTTATCCTGATCAATTATATTAATGTATCAAATTATCAAATGTACCACAAAAATATGTACAGCTATTACTTATCAATAAAAAACAAATTAAATAATTTATTGATTTTTTAAAAAAGTAAAGCAGTATCTTACATATCTCTATTGGTTGTGGCTTAAAGCTTGATACACACTTAATAAAAGGCATAGTGTTGAACCTTCAGATATCTAATTCCCCCATTCATTAAACAAATATTCTTGAAAAATGTCAGCTTTGATTTTATTAAATATGAGAAAACTCTCCATGCTAATTATGTTAAATGTATTAGGTGATTAAAACTCATTGCTGTTGGTGTCACAAATGTAGAAAGTTTTAAAAATTATCTAAGATGTGTCTCCATAACTTTTGGTACAACTAAAAATGTCATAATAAAAACTAGATAAGAAGAAATTCTACTAATTCAAGTGAGGCACAATATTAGAAAAGAATCTCAGCCAAAAGAGAAGATTGACAGTAACTATGTTGGAAAGAAAATGGAGCTGCCAAGAATATCTCAGTTAACACTGACATTCATAGCAAAAGTATTTAAAGTATCTCAAATTTTTGTTCATATATGATGGGAAGTTAAAAATAAAGAGATTCCAAATAAGGCTTAGAATTGTAATTTACATATAAAAATATAATGGGTTTAAAATATAATACTCTCCATATAATTAATTCAGAAACCAAATATAGCTGTAAAAACTAAATGAAGCTTTTGTCAGCAATAAAACTTGCTTGTAATTTTAATTGACGTGTAAAAGGCAGCATTTGCAAATTCCTCAGAGGAATCTTAGGATTTACTTTCAGAATGATATTAAATGGACATGTTTGATTTATTTTCTTCAAGTCTACATTTTGAACAAAGTTTTCATGAAGTCTGAAAAAAATGAATTAAAATAGCTGTATTAATTCAGGCAACAGCTACGTCAGTTTCCTGGCAAGGAACATAGGGTTCTGAAAACATATGAGGTAATGTTTAGAACCAAGTACAGAAAAGTGCAGAAATACTGGAAGTAAAACCAGCTTGATGAAGAGAATCTCTAAATAATGTCATACTGAACTCCATATTAATGGAAGTACTATATTCCAATCCTCTACAATTCAAATCATAGAAAGGATCTAGGAACACATGATCATTTTATGAATAACCCAAGAACAACTCAGAAGATCAGGCACATTATTTAAAGTCACTACATAATTAACACAGAGTCCAAACTATACCTCAAGGCTTCCAAACCCTAGTCTAATGCTGTTTTTTTACTGTCCTGTCTCATTTTTTAAAAGACATGGTATCTAAAGAATGTTTATTTACAAATTGCTGAACCCTTTAAAACATGTTTTCTTTGGTAGATCAAAGAAAATACTAGTGATTTCATCTCAAGCTATTATTTACTTTTACAAAAGTACCAAAAGAAATATTTCTCTCATATTTCATGAAGAAATATGAAAAATATTCAATTTATAAAATATGAATTAAAATGAGTTGTAATTATATCATCATATACCTGATATTTAGAATAAATATGGCACCTCGAATCTGCCTGAAAATTCTTTGCATAAAACAGGAAAAGTTTGAATCGTTGGGTTGGTGAAATAATGTTTATATTGCTCACTACACCTCTCCTAAAATATCAGGAGCAAAGAATACATTTTAAACTGTGCTAATGCAAATAGACCTCCCGTGGATGTGGATAAGTAAATGAAGATAGATAAAGTCATTAAAATACCACCTCATCTTTCTTATTTCCCAAGAATATTAGACTTACCACAAGACTACCCTGTTTGTTCAAGTTCTATTGCTCTCCTCTACTTCAATGGTTTTCAAACATTAGTTTCATTAGAATCACCTGTTCAAAACCAAATTACCCCAAACACAGAGTTTCAGATGCAGTAAATATATGATGTGCCTTAACAATTAGCATTTCTTTTGTAACCATTTTTTTCAATTTCAATATATTTTAGGGTGTATAAAGGCAGTTTTGCATGTGGATATACTGTCTAGCAGTGAAGTCTGGGCTTTATTGTTCCCATCACCTGAAAGTGCACATTGTACATTGGTGCTGCTGGTACTGGTGTTCTGAAGAAAACATTTTGGGAACCCCTGCTATACTCTATTTGCATTTTTGTAGTTTAATTTGTATGTTTATTTACATTATTTGTGTTTTAATTTACATTATTTGTATTTTAATTTATGTTATTATGTAAAATGAATCATTAATGTAATTCTCAATATACATTTCCTTATAGGCTTTTTTTCTTTAACTTGAGGTGAGGGAACTTTATTTGGGTTAATTTTCATATCCATTATCTCCCATTATTTAAAAACACAGTATGCTTCAAACTATTCAAACAATAATTATTGGATCTGGATTCCATATGATTTTAATCTATGTTTCTTACTTTAGTATGAAACTGCTACTTTTTAAAAATAATTTTGTCTTTGGCTTTATAAATAATTCTTAAATATTTAATAATTGATGTTAGATAATTCTCTCATGAACAAACACTTATTGTGGGTCTTAATAGAAGAGTACGAAATTGATGAGTTGTGAAGTACAGCCTGCTGGATGTAGTGGGAATTATTCTATCAACTTGGTTTTTCTTCCACAGCCTGTAACTTCTCAGAGATTTCAGCTGTTAAATTGTTCTCCCTTTGACCCTACCTCACTCCTCACACTCTAATTGAAATGTGGAACCAAAAAATGGATTCACAGAGAGTGAAATATATTTTGAGTTTGTACATTTATTAAATGTATATAATTCAAAGCATTTGTGTGTGTGTGTGTACCTTCTTTAAAACTTTTGTAAGAGCAATAATTTTCTCTGTGATAAAACTCTTTCTCAATTGTAGTCCTTATATATCATGATATTAGATAAAATCATTAAGCATTTAATATTATATACAATTGCCTACCAAAGATGGAATTGTCAGAGAACAAAATTAAATATGTGTAGATATGGCAAGATTCTTATGAGACTGTCATAGCAGCTGAAACAACAGCAGTAAATTTTATAATAAAAATAGCATCGTGGGCATTTCTGAGTTCCTGGATCTTTGAAAAACAAAGTGAAATTAGTATTCACTAGAGAGTTTTAATACTCACTGGATGCTTCTGAAGTTAATTTTGGTTATAGGTCCTTAAATATGAAATGTACAATTTTGAATCAAAAGTTTTGTTTATTATATCTCAAACAAGAAGCAGTCCAATTAATCCAAGTATGTGCCTGAACTATTGGCAGAGGCTTGCCATCTTAACGTTAGCTTGTTTATGCCAGCCATGAAGCAACCTGGAGAGAGAGTGCGGACGAAATTGCCAAAAGCGTTTTCCACAGCTTCTTGATAATTGAATATTTTTTCTTGCAAGAAGTGGTCCAAAGCCTAGAAGAAGTGGTAGTCAGTTGGTGCAAGGTCTGGTGAATAGGGTGGATGATGAAGAGTTTTAAAATCCAGCCTCTGTAGTTTGAGCAGTGTTGTTTATGTGACATGTGGTCCAGTTTTGTCTTGCAAGAGGATTGACCTGTCTCTATTGACCAATCTTGGCTGCGTAATGTCAAGCATCCTCAACATTTCAGCCAACTGGTTGCAGTAGACGTCCACTATAACTGGCTGACCAGGTTTCATGAAGCTTCAAGACAATTTCACAGAATTGTTACTCATACTACATTCATTGGATATTATTATCAACATCTTGTTGATTGTTGCTGTTCTAATGCTCCCCTTTTAATTTCTTGCTCTGATTTTATTTGTCTTCCTGACATTGACATTCTCATAGATTTATTGACTTTATGTCTAAGTGATATATTTGTACATTAATATATATGGTCTTATTTGGAGGGGAATTATATAAGTCATTCAAAAATCCTAATGGTAAATAGAAAAATTAGTTGGGAGCAGTGACACATGCCAATAGTCCCAGCTACTCAGGAAGCTGAGGCAGAAAGATTGCTTGAGCCCAGGAGTTTGAAGTTGTAGTGAGCTGTGATGAGGTCACTGCACTGGACAATACAGTGAGAGCCTGTCAAAAAAAAATCAATGTTTTTTTTTTCATTTCTGATTCAATATTTATTAGTCCAAGATTCCTAAAAATAGCATCTGTTCTCTTTTAGAATTGCTAAAACCTTGATCATATTTATATAACATATTTTGCTTTTACATTCTAATATTGATGGAAAATAACAGGTATATTATTATCATAAGCAATGCATGGCCAGAGCTTTTTGTTTTGCATGATACATCCATAGGCCACCTGTTCTCATGTATATAGGAGGAATCCCACTTTTAGAAAAAAATCAATTTGTTTTTGTTTTCTGCTTCTGGGGAAACAGAAGAAATTTGCTTAGTCAGAAAATGTGGGAAATTAACACTGAGGAATTACCCTCAGCTAGTGAAGAACTGAGTAAATGACCCAAGTCCAGTCTGGAGGGAGCAATTCTGAAGTACAGTCTCCATGTTTCCTCAGTTGGGCACTAATAGAATCCAGCTATAGTTGTTCAGAGAGCTAACCAGCTCCACGAAACACACTTTACTTCTTTGTTCTTCCTCTCTGCTATACTTTTCTCACTGATTTTTCTCCAGATTTCTTGAATCATTTCTCAAGTAAATCAGCTTCACTCAAGTCATTGTCATAGGCTTTGAGAGAAATCAAATGATCACACAATGTTATGACAGATATTCCTTCCTACATATGTTTCCTTAGTGAATTTATGTTGGATTGATGGTGGTAGGTTATGAATACCATCAATGTGAAATGTTGAATTATTGTACACAATTCCTAACTCCGCCTTGTAATAGAATTATATACTCATGCCAGTGGTCCATGTGACCTTGCAGTGCCTTCCCTACCATATGTTCCAGTAGGCTCACTGTCCCTGAATCAGCACTGCACAGTTTAATTATTATATCTTTATAATAATTCTCAAATATCAGGTATACAAGCTTCCTTCCTCCACCCCATAGAATATCTTTTACAAAATAATTTCAGCAATTCATTAACTTTTGTTATTATATACTTATTTTAGAATCAGTTTTCCAGGATCCTTTTAAAATTTTGCTCATCTATTCAATTGCATTGATTTTATAATAATTTAGGGGAAGTATATATGTCTATAATATCAGCTTCAACACAAATATAATAATGTTTTTCAGTGTATTTAAATCTTTCAAAATAATATTTAATGGAGTTTTTAAATGCCAGCCAATCCCCTATAGACTCCCTACACCAAGCAAAGGCCTTTGCATTAGCTGTAAATGTTCTCACCACTATAAACAGAACCCAGTATACTTTTAACCCAGTAGATTTCTACTCTTCCTGGAGTCTTCATTTTGAGCCTTATTTTTTCAGGGATACCTTTCTTTACCAAATTGACTATATAAAAATATATCTATTTATATTAATAGACATATTCATAACTCCTGCTTTCTAGACTTACCATATTACTTTTATAAACTGTATACAATTATTTGATAAATGCCCTCCCATTAGATTCATGGATTCATTTGACCATATTGAATAAATAAATTAAATTTAGTTTGGAAATCCCCATATAATAGTGTCTATACACTTGTAGTTATAATGATTATGGCAGGATTGATTGTTTGTTTGTTTGCTTGTTTGTTTGTTTGTTTGTTTGTTTTGAGGGATGTTGCCCTGGTTCTTTGGCTCCTGGCTTGGAAGAATCTCAAGCCGGGACAATGTAATGGAGTGATGATACACACAGAGAATTTCCACACTAACAGCTTTTATTGCAGGCTTTGTAGCACAGAAATAGACAGCAAAAGGATGTTTCCTGGGGGAAAAGGGGTCTATCTCTGTGGAGTGAAGAAGATGCTTGGGTCTTACCACACTTCTACTTTTAAGACTACACTTTATGATATGTGAAATGGTGGGTGGAATGTTCATTATTTTCCTGGGCAAAAGTTGGAGAATTTCTTAGAACTAAGGGCACTCCCCAACTTTATTCTTATAGGGTACCTTCCAGGAGTTGCCATGACAATTGTAAACTGTCATGGCACTGAAAGGGTGTGATTTTTACTATGTTAATGGGAAAAAGGTCATCTTTGGACATGACCTCCTAGTCTCTGAGCATGCTCCTGGCCAGTAAAAGTCCCTAACCTCAAGTTCCTGCCATTGCAGGTTGGGTTCTAAATGTGAATTGGCCCCCTCATTTTTGCCCCCTCCTCTTTTCCTGTGTTTAGGGCTGCCAACCTGCACCTGTTCCTAACAATTACATACATACAACAAGAGAAAGATAACATCACTTGACTGATAAATATTTTAATCCCTATTTAGTATAGTAGCCTTAAATTAGCATTTATCACTTTCAGTAAGAAAGCTTATACTAATTTTATTCACATTTAGAAATGATTATTATAATATAGTCTAGATAAACCCAGAGCAAGTAGCTCTGTTATTTGTATATGTGAGGAGAAATGTACACCTACAACTAAATGTCCCTGAATATCCCTTTCTCTCCTCCATTTCCCCAAAATTTCTTTAATATTTCATCTACTTTTACTGCCTTCTTTTTTTTGGATTTCATTCTTTCATATACTGCAGGATGTGACTATCTTCCCTCTACTATAAAATATTGTACAGACATACAATGATAGATTTGGGGAACTGGGGCATGGTAAGTAGTTGGGTCATCTTCCACCCATTTTATTTTTTTTTTTTTTTTTTTTTTTTTTTTTTTGAGACAGAGTCTCGCTTTGTTGCCCAGGCTAGAGTGAGTGCCGTGGCGTCAGCCTGGCTCACAGCAACCTCAAACTCCTGGGCTCAAGTGATCCTTCTGCCTCAGCCTCCCGGGTAGCTGGGACTACAGGCATGCGCCACCATGCCCGGCTAATTTTTTATATATATATATCAGTTGGCCAATTAATTTCTTTCTATTTATAGTAGAGACGGGGTCTCGCTCTTGCTCAGGCTGGTTTTGAACTCCTGACCTTGAGCAATCCGCCCGCCTCGGCCTCCCAAGAGCTAGGATTACAGGCGTGAGCCACAGCGCCCGGCCTTCCACCCATTTTATGAATAAGGTAACTGAGATCCATAAAGGTACACAACCCAGTTAAGGTAGCATGGATAATTTTTCCTGTAGGCAGAGGTGGAGCCTCTCCTGATCACACTAAATCATGACAGTTCACCAGGATCTCAATAACCTTTTGGGCAAAAGCATAGCGTTCTGCTTAGTTTTTGTCATTTAATCAGCCTTTGATTCACATGGCCACATAAGGTTTCTTGAATTCTGATACTGCAGCTTCTCCACCTGGCAGTAGCCAGAAAACACAGCTTTATTCTTCTGTTTGTGTTTGTACATGTGTGTATGTCTGTGTGTGTCTTTTAAAAATTTTTATTGGTGACTAATTTCACAGCTTCACTAGTTTTCCTTCAAAAATCATGGTATATCTGTGGCTCTCTTTCCACATATATTTGCTATATAATCTCATTCATTCTCAAGAACATCAGATAGTGAATATCAAATATATATCTCAAGCTACTTTGTTCACTAAATACTTTACAATTGGTCTGTAAGAGCCTTAGACTTGTACCACTGACATACTGTGGTACACTTGAGTATAGTGTTATGGCAGGCTAAAAAAAACTTATTATTTGAACATAAAAAGATGTATCAATGGGGGTGAAACAGATCATCTTTACACAATTTAGTATTTTTAAATGCTCATGTATTTTTAATATGAATCACTTTTATGTTCTATTTTAATTCCATTCTCTTTTCTCCCTCAGGAACTCATCCAGCACATTCTTATAAAACTTAGCATAATGTTGCAGATTAGTCAGGATAAAGTCTCCTTCAATAAGCTAAAAATGAAAAACAAATTGCTATACTATAACTTTAAAAAAATATATGTATAACTATAAAGATAAGATGCATTTAGCATTGAGTTTTATGCACCTAAATTTGGGAAGACTGCTACCTGAACTGACTAAATCCACTTTCAAACCTTCACAATGAAGTCTTTATATGAGTATTTTAGATTCTAATGGCAAGCAGGAAGGTTTAGCACAAAGTAAAGCTGGTCATATATTCTTGCCAGAGGAATAATCCCCTTCTATTAGAAAACAGAGCCTGTTTAAAAGCATGTTAATTTAGAAAGGCACAGAGAATAGGAGGAGAAAATGAAAACTCCACCTTGCTAAAAAGATAATTCATTCCAGTAAACAACGGTGGTACTTGGAGATTCAGATATTGCTATCAAGCCTCCTTAGTACCCTAAGGGTCACTGACAAAGTAGTGTAGAGATATTGTATATTTCCAAGAATTAACCTAACTTTATGTCTATTAGACCTCCAAATTCTCTCTCAAAAATCAGTGCTGTGAGGAGGTAGATATTCCAGTTTATAAAATATAATCACAAGAACATATTGACTGCTTATTATGTGCCAAACATTAAAATATAATTTATGTATTATCTTAGTCCATTCTGGGTTCTATAACAAAATACCTTTGACTGGGTGATTTATAAAACACATAAATTTATTACTCACAGTTATGGAGAGTGAGAAGCCTGAGATCAAGGCCCCAGCAGACTCAATGTGTGGTGAGGGCCTGTTACTCACAGATGGTGCCTTATGTATTCTCACATGCTAGAAGGGTAAAGCTGCTGCTTTAAACTTTTTTATAGGGTACTAATTCCATTCCTGAAGGCAGTGCCCTCATAACTTAATTACCTGGCAAAAGACTCCATGCCTTAATAATATTACATTGGCTATTAGGTTTCAACATATGAATTTGGGGGAGACACTGCCATTTAGACCATAGTATATATATACATTTTATAACTGTATAATATACAAATATGTATAGTAGCTCACTTCTCAGGCACTGATCTAAAAGATTCAGGTATACTAAGTAATTTAATACAACAACTCTATGAGGTAGGTGTAGGGGACTGACATATATTTTTCTAATTTAAGAATTAAAGTTAGTGAGTAATGTACATGTTCTGCCCAGAGTGTTTGAAAGTAATCTGTTCTGGACAAGGTCCTTGTGATAAATAAGGCTGCTGCCTAGAGGCATAACAAAGGACCTGAGTTGTAAGTAAGCAAGAGCTACCCTGCCCCACAGCATTGGGGATCTGGAGGCCAGATGATAAGATAAACATATTGTTCCTATGATTGCTGCGTACACCCCATAAGATGGCTGGTTAGTCAATGACGGGTAAGACCCCTTAAGGGAGGGGCGACCTAAATCATGCAAAGCTGCTGGGGTTCAGCCGAAGATCTTAGGGGGTCACCCTAAGAGAAGCTGGGGATGAGAAATGCCCCCTGTGGCTCACCTTGCCCATCCTTCCTAATATCGGTCCTTTATCTATGCCTAGTGCCTAGAGCAACCACCTTGAAATTCTGAGTTGGGGATATCTTCTTCCTTAAGGCTATGCATTCCAGAATTTATGGCTATCGCTGCCACGCCTGGGCAGTTACACGAGGAACTAACTTTAATCTTTTAGAGTATAAATATAAAACTGACCCAGTGTATTATTACTCAAGTCAACCGTTTGTACATGTGTCTGTGTTTTTCTTTGTGTTCTGTGTTTGTGTTTTGTGTTCTGTGTTCATCCTCCATCCTGTAAATGAGCCACAGCAGGTAGGTGCTATTATTATAATATTAATTTTATAGAAACTGTGGGAAATAGAGTTTAAGTCAATCTTCCAGATCACACAGTTAAAAAGGAGTGGAACTAATATTTAAACCCAGAAATCTGTTTCACAGATGATGTTCTTAAACACTATGCAATTATGTCTTTGTTTATAAGTTCTATGTTGTTTAATATTCACAGTACCTTGTCACAGTAAATAATTATACTTAATTCATTATCTAAATGAGGACCCTGACAATTAAAGAAGTTCAATTACTGTCAATGAGCACATATATATAAAACTGAAACAGGTCCTTAGAGTTGTCAAAATTTATATCCTATTAGCTTAACAGCTATTAAATAAATGAAATGAACTCTCCATTATATCATATATTATATCTTATAGAAAGTGGTCTCATTAATGGTCATAAAAGCATAATGATTTCATTAATTTTTATGTATTTTCAAAATACTATGTGTTATCATTGTTCACACTGATATATGCATTTTTGTGTTTGAAAACAAGGCTCACAGGTGATATTTTTAAAGTCTTCTCCATCTGGAACAATACAAGTGATCTTAAACAGAATGTCACTTAACAAAGAAAACAGATGAAAATTTAAACCTTTTATTAGCACCCTTCATTAATTTGCATTTATTCTCATAAGTATTATAGAGTTACAAAAGATTATAGTAGTAAAGAGGGCACTAAATTTAGTAATTGAGTATTATAATTCCTAGATATGGTCTAAATTTTAATGATACTAAAATATTACCAAATATAAAATTATTTTTCAGTGTGCTAAGCACAAAGTTTAGTTTCTTAATCACTCAGAAAAAATTGTTTAAAGCCCAGAGTCTTTTGCTCATCTCTATCCTGAAGCATGAAAATTTGAGGACAAAATAATAGCATTAGGGATTACATTAAATTTATTAAAATGTTAGACCTTTTTAAGCATAGATATGCTTTGATGTAAAGATTTTTCATATGTAGCATATTTCTATAAAATCATTATTAAACCCTTCTTTGATGTTCCTGATGTTTTTAATTTCAGAAATTTCCTTAGACATCATAAAGATAACTTAAGTAATTGTAAAATATTATTAAAAATGCAAAGGTCCCCAAATATTCTCAAATTTAAGTATATACTCCACTTACAGACAAAAAACAGACAACTTTTCTATGTTTTGTATTCAATCTAGTTCTTGCTGAAGAAAAATATAAGGGCTATTGATGGCAAAAAGGCACATAATTAACTGTGTGAACTTAGTTTACTAAGTGATGTCAGAAGACATAGCAACAGCTAAGATGGATACATTATATACACAATGAAGAGGCAAATTAATAAGCAACCTCTTTATTTTTGAAAGCATTTCCACTGTATATAAGTTATATTTAGTATTAGCATTCCTGACTAATTATTTGTATTCTCACCTATAGTTAATTTTAGTCTTAAGTATTTTTTATGTTTTATTTGTTTTCCAAAATATTTTACTATGAAAACTGCTATATATACAGAAAAGAAAAAATTAATCCATCAATGAATATACTGTAAAACTACCACTTCTACAATTGTTAATTTTTAAGTGTTTGTTTTATGGTATATTTTTCTATTCATTCTTTGATCATATTGTTTTCTATGTGTTTCACATACTGTATTCCCAAATATTTCAGAATACATACATTAGTTTGAGTTCCATGTTTTGGGGGGAGTAAAATTTACATGCAGTGATATTCACAAAACTTAAGTGAATCTTAATATAATTTAAGGTATCTTAGTCTTTCTTGTTTCTGCTCTAAGTTTTGCATCCTTATCCTACACCAGATGTCCCTGTTTCACTATAGTTCGTATGTTCTAAATAGCAAAAATCACAAAGAATCCTGTTTTTCCCCAGCCCTTAGTCATTATGCTGCTTATTCTCATCAGGATATTAATATGTCATTTAGCTTTGTACTAGGAGCTCTCCTAACAAAGATATTGAACCAAAGCAGGCAGCCATCAACATTTAGTAGTAGCAGAGGCAAATAGAAACAAACACAAAAATGCCAAAGCATAAGACAATTAATCCCTAAATGAAAGGTCATTTATAATTAGGGTATACAAAAGTGACATTATTAAAATTAATAATCAGGACCTCATATACAGGATCTATTTTCCTGACAAAAGGTAGGCTACATGTACCTCGGTTGTATTATTATGTGTTATTAAAGGCAGTGTTGTTAGCCTAAAGGCACGGTACATTACTAATGTGAAATGTTGCCTGAGGTTTACAAATGATAACATTTGATTTTAAACAGGCCACCCTATAAAATCAATTACCTCTGCTCTAAGTGAATTCTTATTGGCTTTATAAATAATTTAAACTAAGGGCTATATAGTACCAGAATGTTTTCATCAACCTCAGAATAATTTTGTCATTTTAGTATTGTGTCTTCACCAAAGGGCATTATTCATAAAGTTAAAAAGTGACTTAAATATATTGCATAAAATTTTATTGTCTACAAAATATGAGGTCTCTTTAATTTTCTAGAAAGTCTTACATTCAGACAATTTTAACATATTTTAAGGGCCAAATCACCCCATTTCAAATTGTCAATAGGTTAATTGTTTCTGAAGGAGCTTACAATACATATGAAAAACATTTATATCACACTGTGTTTAAAGATGTATTCCAAGAATTGAAAAACAAGCCCTGCATGTACTCATCATCAAATTGGAATTAATCGATCAACACTAAGAAGTAATATTCATTGGGTGCGGCTTAGGTGGGGGGGGGTGAGTAAATTCACAAGTAATAGATGCGAGTGCACTGTATGGGGGAAGGGCATGCTGGTCCTGGCTTGGGCAAAGCAAAAGTATTATATATAACTATAATGTTTGTACCCCCATAATATTCTAAAATGAAAAAAAGAAAGAAAAACCATCACCACAATCAAGATACAAAACACTTTCATGGCTCCAAATAACTCCTCCCAGCTGCCCATTTGTAGTCAGTTGTAGTCAGCTTCTCCCTCAACCTGCACCCTCTGTCAACCACTGATCTGTTTTCTGTCCTAATAATTTTGTCTTACTTAGAATGTCATGTAAATAGCATCACACTGTATGTAACATTTGAGTCTGGCTTCTTTCACTTAGCATAATAAATATGAGATTCATCCAAAAAATGTATTAGAAGATACCAGAGTGAAATAAACTCTTGGTGAATATTGTTAGAAGAAACTATAAATTGCTTATATGTGCAATATATTGTATGAAATTAACAATTGTAGAAGAAGTGGTAGTTTAATAGTATATTCACTGATTGATTTCTTTTTATTTACTGTACATTTAGAATTTTTCAGAGTAAAATATTTTGGAAAAAAACATAAAAGGTACACTGAAGACTAAAATTAACTGCCTAGTGATATAAGTATGATAATTCATCTTTACACATTGTCATCAGTTGAATGATACCAGGAGAGTTTAGGTGAGTGCCATGTACAAATAAAGTGCTTAATTTACATAATTTTTTAATCCCAAAGGAGTGTATCATCAGTACTTAGAAGTTAAATGCTTGGTACTTTATGCATTCTAATTATTCACAACCATTTTTTTCTATAGTTTTTTACTTTTCATCATAGTACAAAAAGAAAAAAAGATTGAAAATACTAAAAGTAAATCAGATAATCCAGACCCTGAAACTGGGCTCTAGTGTTCAGTTTCAGGTGAGTTTGTAACAGCCCAGTGTATTAGGTAAGCAGTCTCTTTTTCAGTTACGATACATAGATGTAATAAATTCTAAAAGCAATTATTTTACTTCTTCTATGAAACTCTCACATATCAAAACTATAAAAATCAAACAATTTGAATCTTGTCAAATGATATCATAATTTGTGGGACAAATTCTTTATTGTTTATTAGCTTTTTTCATAAAATAATAAAGTGGAATAATCACTAATAAAGAGTTGAAAAGGAATGTGTTCTTTTAGAACACGCCTCAGCAAAGCCATTTAAACGAAATACTAACTAAAACTGTGAAATAACTTTTTTTCTTTTAACTTCACTATGTTTATTCAGCAATGGTCTTCTAGGCAATGTGGCATTTCGTTTTTAGGGAACAGCAGGAAAAGCTGTAGCAGGTGAAGTCATATATGTTAATAGAAACTTTGAAATACACCAGAAATAAAAATGCTGCTCATTCATCCATTCACTCCTTTATCCTGAAAATAGTCTGTTGATCTAGTTTGTAAATGGATTTTGTAGTAAGTGCCAAGGTAAACTGCCCTGCCCCAGAAGTTGATTTATTCATGAACCAAATCTAGAGATATGGGCTTGCCCAATTCAGCCTGGGAAAAAGAGTATGTATCTAGGTGAACCTGGCATTTGCCTATGGGTTGGGCATTCAGACGGTAGTCTGCCCTTAAACATCATTTCTTCTCTAGTCTCTCTCTTTATGATTTTAACTTTTTAGAAGCATTTTTCAATTATTTTAATTGACAGATACTTATGTTATAGCTCTCCTGGTAATATTTGTGAGTCAAAAGGTCCAGTATGAAGGTATTGGTTTGCAAATAACAAGGCAGAAGGACACGTAATTAATAATTCATCAAATTACTCTGTAGACTACTGAATGGCTCAAAATCCTGGCTCTACCATTTGCTACCAGGTTATTTTAAAGAGCTTCCTAATTTTCTTTTTGTAACACAAGCAAAATTATAGGACATACCTCAGAATCATTGTGAGAGATAAGTAAAATATTACATTAATATTTTAAATGCTTAGGATAGAGCCAGATTCATATTATGCACTAATTATTTGTTATTTCATGGAGTTAATAGATTCTAAAAAGAAAAATATAAAGTATAACTGAGGAAAAATAATTAAATTATAATTTTACATAAGGCCGAAACTGTATATCAGCTTTGTCTTTGGGTATTATTATGTGAGGTATGACCACATGTAATTTTATATCTTTTTTTATTTTTCTGTCTGCTAAGCTTGCAGTAGAGACTGTGTTTATGTCTCTTACAAGATAATTTTTTAAAAGTATGCCTTAAGTCTAGAGAACAGCACCTTTAGCTTTTTTAGACCTTAAAACTAAGGTCATGACCCAAATCTAAAGATATGAGCTTGTCTCATCAGGGAAGATTCTGAAAACTTACACGAGGCTTCAGGAACAAGCAAAAGTGGCCTAAGTATGCATTAACTGATTGGTGAATAGATTAATAAAAGTATTTATTTGTAAAAAAATAATTTAGAGTCTTGTCTTCTAAAAGCTTATGTTCTAATGAAAGCTATGAAAAAAGCAAATCTTGGAAAATAATATGATATTGCTATGATGGAGGACTTCATAAGATAACATGACAACACATAAAAAGTCACCTGACTGAATCACATGCAGTTAGGAAGAGAGGTGCTGAAGGGTGAACCATTGCTAACTACAAGGAATGCGAAGGAAAGAAAACCTAGGAGGCAGGGGAACAGCATACCTAAAGGCAGAAACAATGTAGTATAAGTGGAAAATAAAGTGCAATATTAAACATTAAGCTGGAGGAATAGACATAGATCATGAAATAAACAAAAATTAAAATTCAGGCTATGACCACACAATGATTAAGTGAAGAAGTGATGAGTGTAGTAAGTATGAAGAGAGACTTCTACAGATATTCAGTTACAGAGATACAAGTGGCTCTTAACATAAAATTTGGCATAAAGAGGAGAGTCTGCATGGGAGAGTCAAGATTATACATATTTTTGTATAAATAGAAGAGCTGGAAACAGTAAAATGATGACCAAACTTGTTTGTAAAATTTTTATCCAAAGCATCCAAATGACTTTTGACAAATAGAACAGAAACTGGGAAACCAGAGACTTATAAACAAAATAGCATTAAACATCAAAATGGAGCTTTTACCAAACTAAATGCCTCAGCATAAATATTAACTACAAAGTTTGATATTAACTACAAAGTCTGAGTCTGATATGCTTAAGGAGAAGGTGGCCAGAGTGGGGACATTTTAGAAATTAAAAAAAATTGAGTGCAACTAGTAAAATAAAAAAGAAAGAAAAGAAACAATCAAGTCCTATAGTATTACATGTAGGTAGTAGGATGGTAAAAGATCAGCAAGAAGGATAAACATAGATCAGATTTTTTTTTTTTTTTTTGCCAAGCTAAATTGGACAATATTCTTCTTCAAGCAATTAGGAAAGATTTGAAGCTTATAAAAAATAATTACTAATGATATCAATTGCCTCAAAAAGGATCTCTCTGGAAGCACTGTAGAAGACTTAGAATAGGCATTGAGGCCAATTTTGTGGTTGTGCCATCATACTGGTGAGAACACTGTTCTAAATCACACAGCATTGCTCAATTTCTAGAGAAGATAAGGAGTCGATTATATTACAGTCAAACCTTTAGGCTTTTTGAACTGTGTGTTACCCTCTGCCCTAATCTCCACATGGGATTACTGCCACTAATATTCATGTGTGCATTTTTATTTGGAATTAAAGAAATAGGAGTAAAATTAATTCAGTTGACCCCATGGTCAGGAGGAAGGATGATGACAATAAACAGGATGGCATGAATTGTGAGTCCACAAAGATTAGACCCTGTGGGGATGCCAGATTCTTCTATTGCTTTTTCATTAATGATTTCCGAAATAGTTTCTTTGAGGCCCAGGTGTATAAAAACAGTATGTAGTATATAAGTGGAAAATGAGGCTAGTTAGCTTCCACAAAGTAGGTCACCTCATTTACTTGATTATTTAGAGACTCCCCTCGAGTCGATATCCTTTAGTAAGCAGTCATGTGGAACACACACATCTGCACATTTCAGCCCATTCTAAAATACCCACTCATAAACCTCTTCCCCGTATATATTTGGTATCAATCTCTCTCCATAACATTTCATAGAGGCTCAGTCTCCCATTAATGAGCATTTAAACCATATTAGGTCTGAAAACTGGATAAAAGACTGTCCATTTTGGTCAGGTTTTTGACCACTAGCCTAGAGGTTTTCTTATTATAAATCAAGTAATATTTTATTCCATTATTATCTATTTTATTCCTAGGTAAATAATCTCTCTCTCTCTCTCTGTCTCTCTCTCTCTCTCTCTCTCCCTGTCTCTCTCTCTCTCTCCTTGTCACACACACACACACACACACACAGATACACATACTTGCTTGTTTATTCTCTCTCTTTCTTTCTTCATTCTCATCTCTTTAAAATTCTTGATACTATGTTGGACAAAGAAGAATTTCATTCCCAATAAAATGCCCACTACTGTACTTTTATTCTATACCTCACTGGGCATAGCACTGTATGTAAAGAAGAAGCCAATCATGAAGAATATAAAAGTATCTGTAATTTCACTTGGTCCTCATTTATAGAAATTTTTACAGAAACTGTCATCTTATTGAAAAGGCAAATAATGAAATGAGATGTTGTCACTGTGAGATAACATGGCTGCCAGCTTACAGGTAAGGAACCATGAATTACACTTGAACTTGAAATCTCAAGCTTCAAACATCAAAGAAAAGGAAAGATCAAGGTGATCAAGTCTTAAATTTAAGATGCTCCCACAGAAATTTCTTGCATAATACCTAGATATCGAGTCACCTAGTTTAACGTTGGTCATCTGTTGTGGGTTGTCATTACAAAAAAAAGTATTTAAAAATGGACAAGTTTTGATCTGATTGAGTCTGATATGCCTAAGGAAAAGGTGGCCAGAGTGGGGACATTTTAGAAATTAAAAAGAAATTGAGTGCAATTAGTAAAATAATAGAAGTCAAAACCTAAAGCATTGAAAGGAAAGAACAAAATGTGAAGACTTTCCCTAGAAAGATATTCTCTTTGCTCATGGATGTAGTGGCTTTCTATGGTAATTACACAAGGAGAATTTAGAGTTGGAGATTATGTATGACATAGCCACTGAGTAGATTTACTTTAATTAATTATTTACAAGTGTGTATAAGGTGAAAAACAAAATTCTAGAAAAGGTGAAGAGTGTAACCAGGAAAAGTAATCATCTTTCTTCTAGGGTTTTCCTTTTTGTATAGAAATTAGAGTAAAATATTCATTAACTCAAGTTTCATAGCTGAAAGAAAAAAAATTATATTACTTATGACTTAGTGGGTACAACTGTTCTGACAATTTCCCTTATAATTTTCTTAGAAGCTAAAAAGCAGATGATCATTATCTTTGAATATAAACACTAACATTGAAGTCAGCAGAGCTCTTAAAGAAATTAAATTGAAAGTCCTCATTTACAGTTTATATACAAAACATAATTCTCTTCCAAACTTATAGAAATAAATGAGTTAACTTCAAAGTTTTTTCTAGGGTTATCATTACAGGTTGCTTGAGAGAAAAAGATGCATATAAATTTTACTTTTTTAATTAGAATAAAACACACAAATATAGAAAGTTTGATTAATATAAAATTTTCATTATTGATTGTTTAATGAGTAAATAGACAATTATGATAGTTGAAGCTAAGCAGAAAAAGCATGGAGATAATTTTCAATACTGAGAATAAACAGGCCTTTTCCTGCTTGGTTCAAAGTAAACACTGGAGAAAGTCACCAGTATTGCAAAAGTGGGATTCAATCTGTGTTCAAAGTGTCTGACTTGATTAAGTCGGAAGCCAGATGGTTTGTCCAGGAAAAAACACAGTATTTTACAAAATTAGGCCTACTGGGTCTTTGGTTGTTTTATTGAGCTACAAGGAGATGAAGTGAGGGAGGAGTGTTTTTCTCTTCAAACCTCACTCTCTGGAAGTTTATTTGCTATTTAGCAAAATGGCTTAACAGAGTTACATTCTGCATTGCCAGTGAATTCTGCCATTCAGCAAATGAAAACCCCCATCTCTCTGGGAGATTTGCCACTGGTCTTTTAAAAACAGCTGTCCCAGAGCTAACAAGACATTGTGACAATATAATAAACAGAGAGGGCCAGATTATCCTTAGCTCTTCAGTTTTCTTCAGGAAAGTGTTTATACAATCATTTTATTACATAGTTGATCTCCAGGAGATGAAAGAAGATGCCACATGGAGTGTTTACCTTTTAATAAAACAGGTGGCCCCATTCACCTGAAAAATATAAGTATCCACCCTTAGTCTTTCCATCTATTTAATTTGGTGCCTTTAACTTTCCCCTAAGACAGAAGATAGAGACCATTATTGCAACCACCAATGAAAGCTTTTTCTATGACAGGGGTGAACACAGATTCAAACATGCAAAGTAGATACAACTGAGAAGCTGTAAGAACTTTGTTTAAAGAAACACTGCCTAGAAATTTTTCCCTGCCCAGTTTACAAACAGAAATCTAACTCAGTTTAAGAAAAAAAAAAAAATCATTAAAATAGAAACATTCCAGAAGCAGTCCAAATTATAGAGTCTGAGGTCCCAGTTAATGACAAGAAATACTCAAGATGCTGTAGTAAATGCTCCTATTTACAGAGAACCCACCAAATTGACTTTATATTATAATTACCCTCTCTTATCTAGAGACAAGATCAAGGTGTATTAACTCACAGCAGTTTAGAAACTCTGAGGTTCATAAAGGTATATTGCAGGAAAACATTTCATGCCCTCTACCCCTGCCTCAAATCCGATTTACATAGATAACAAGATATTTCAAAAAATTATTCATGTGTAGATTAGCTCATTACTTTTTTGATATATAATCAGATCAGTTGTGTAGGTTTTCAATAAGTTTGAAATGACACACTAATAGTTCATACGTGCATAGCTCTTTCTAAAATTTGAAATTGCTTTTACGTCTGGCATTTTCACAAATTTAAAGTTAGACTACCTGCACAATTTTCTAGTAGCAAATACAGAATAATCAGATCTTTGGATAAGTAAAGGTCAGGGACAAGGTTAATGGACCTAAATATATGGAAAAGAGTACCAGAGTCTGAGGGACATTGGCACTTAGCACCAATGAAAAGTTAATAAAGTATAGTGAATTAAATTAAACAGCGGACTTTGAAAGGGAATGAGGTATCTGTCTTGTAGGGACAATGTCCTGCAAAGCAGGCCCTATTTGGTGATCTGCCAGGAGTGGTACTCAAAATACCATGGGAACAAACAATCAGAATGGGCACAGTGTGCATTACCAAAGCAGAGGTCTCAGGGAAAGGGCAAGGGTGGGAGTGGGTGTTCACTGGGCTCAGGGAAACACTTATTTAATATTCAGTATACTGATTTTTCAACATTTAGAAAACTTATAGTGATACCATAGCATACCAGCTAAATAGCAGTAATTCCTGTACCATCCTCAGCTAATGTGAAGCAAAGAGTGGTAGATAGCATTCAGGGACTAGTCACTACACTAATGTGCCCAGAAAATGCCTGTCTTGATCTCCAGGCTGCCTGATGTTACTGATGGAAATGTCTTCTTATTCTTTGGTCTTTTGAAGTAGAAATTGCTGTCTAGTCATACTCTCCTATCCACACAGATTTATTGGGCTTAGGTATTTACCTTCCTCCTTTATCCAAAGCCTCAGTCCTTTTTCTCTCCTTCCTCCTGGTCAGCCTCCTTGGCTGTCCATGTCCTGGTCCCCAAGTTGCCAACATCTGCTCTTTTGTAGAAGATGCGTCTCTGGCAACCATTCTGGCTGTTTCCACACACTGAAATTTTTGTCTTTTTCCTCTGTATCCTGTCTCCTCCTATTGCTTCCCTGGGGCCGGGTTCGGGGGGAGGGGGAGAGCTGTTTAAAAATATCACGAGTCTACCAAAACACTTCTTTTGGTGAAAAAAAATATCAACCATTCTTAGCAATGGGATATACTCATTAATATTTGCTTTCTTCTTGGCATTTCCCATTGCTGATCTTTACTCATAATTTCCTTCTATTTTTCTACAAAATCTGTTGACTTTTTTGGTTCTTCTGGGTTCAAACTTCGAAGAGATTACCGAAGATCTTAAAAGTCCAGATATTAGTTTTGACTCTGAACCCTGACACTTACTAGGTATGTGACTTTGACCAAATTATTTTTCTTCTTTGAGGAAACTCCTTCTTTTAGTTATAATGAATTTGCTAGAGGTAGGTCAGTAAATACTAGTTATATATACTGCAAGGAGGGAGAGAGAAAAATATGCTCAATTCTTCAGGTCCCTGCTGGTCACCTCCAGAGACAGAATGAAAAGGGGGAAAATAGAGAAGTTCAAATGTTGACAGATTCTCTTAGTTCCTCCCTACACTATTATCACCTCATGTCTCTACTATAGGAGAATCAGGTCCTATATTCAAAGTGAGGTTCAAGTACAACCTCTTGTTCCCTTAAGCATAACCAATCTTTGAAACCAGTATCAACCTTCTTAAGCAAACATGTTAAGCCAGTGGAATTATGTGTGGAATAAATCAGACTATCTTTAAAAGTAGTCAGGAGGAAACACCAGACAAACCTAAATTATGGGAAAGTTTACAATATATCTGACCCATACTCTTCAAAATATCAGAAGTAATTGAGAAAAGGTTCCTTTGGCTTGATTTCATACAAGGGTCTTCATAGAGGTAATATCTCAACAGTCTCTCTCCACCCCATTCCAAAATGCGCGCACGCGTGCACACACACACACTCACACACTCTCTTTCTCCCTTAGCAAGAATTTTACATATTAAGAGTACGAAACAGTGAAATCTAAAACCTTCAAAGCAATGAAATCTAGACTATCCCAAATAATAATAACCATAATATTCAAATTTGTTTTATTTAAGCTAAGAATATACTAAGTTGTATAATTAGCTAACATATTACATAAAGGGAGTTACAAAAAGTATTATGTGGTCCAAATATAAGCTTCAGGAGTTCATTAACTAATGTACTTAAGTAAAAGACCTAGAAAATCCAAAAATGATTGGCCATCTCCTGAAGAATGGAAACTGAACTAGTAGAAGAAAGAAGTAAATGATTTGTTATATGGCCTTTTCTTCAACCTTTAAAGAGGCCTGAGAACTTAATCCTTGGTTAAATATCCTTTATATCCTTAGCCCATTTTTTGATAAGGTTGTTTGATTTTTTCTTTTTACTTTTCTTAAGTTCTACATAGATTCTTGTTATCAGCCCTTTTATTGGATATATAACATGCAATTATTTTCTCCCACTCTGTAGGTTGTCTATTTGCTCTAATGATAGTTTCCTTGGCTGTGCAGAAGCTTTGTAATTTGATCAGGTACCATTTATTTATTTTTCTTGCTGCTGTGCTTGCTTTGGGGGTCTTCTTCATAAATTCTTTGCTTAGGCTGATATCTATAAGAGTTTTCCCAGTATTTTCTTCTAGTGAGGATAAGGCATTATATGTAACCAAAATGTTCGCACCCCATAATATTTTGAAATAAAAACATAAAAATAAAAATAAATATCCCTTATAACTTTAACTCAAGACATTTTAAGGAAATTATTCCTTAGTCCCCAAAATCATGAGGATCCAGATGAACACTATGTACAAGATTAAATTCCTGCATCTATTGTTGAAATTGTTTATAGAGAAATAAGTGGTGAATATTGATGAGCTGCAGAAACACAAAATAATGCACACTCTCATTTACAGCTTGGGAAGCTACATAGTTAACTACAGATAAAGAAAAGGGGGCAGAACAAGATGGCCAAATAGAAACCTCCATTGCTAATCCCTCCACATGGACACCAAATTAAACAACAAAGTGCCAGAAAGCACCTTAAGACCTGCAAAAAAAAAAAAAAAAAAAGGAGAGATTCACTTTAGGACGTTTTATTTATTTTTTTTTTTTTTTAGCGACTGCAATCATCTGGCATTTTTTTTTATTTATTTTTTTTTTTTTTAGCGACTAGGACGTTTTAATGTTTTTAATGTGTCCATCCCCCAGACAGTGCTCACCGCACCCATTAGGTGTATACATTCCCATCCTCTCTTCCCCCTCCCATCTGCCTGACACCTGATGAATGTAATACTGTATGTGTAGTTAAGTGTTGATCAGTTAATACCAATTTGATGTTGAGCACATGTGGTGCTTATTTTTACATTCTTGTGATACTTCACTGAGTGGAATGACTTTTGGCTCTATCCAGGATAATACAAGAGGTGCTATATCCCCATTGTTTTTTGTGGCTGAGTAGAATTCGATGGTATACGTATACCACATTTTATTAATCAACTCATGTATTGATGGGCACTTGTTTCCACATCTTTGCAATTGTGAATTGTGCTGCTATAAACATTCTAGTGCAAATATCTTGAAGCTCTGACTCGGGTGGGGCAAAGGCAATATACATAACCTAAACATTTATATCCCCAAAATATGTTGAAATTAAAAAAAAAATTCAGAAAAAACAGAAAAAGGGGACTTTTTAATGCATTTACTATGTCTTCATTTTTTTAGTTTTAAAGATAATTTATAGCCATATAAAACTGGAAATAGAAGCATAAAGAATAATTAAAATAACCTTTTCATTCAATCACTAGATATAATCAGCCTTGATATTCTATTTCCTAATGTTTAAGTACAAATTGGGGATTTTACTGTGCAGATAGCTTTTATGTACTAGAGTTTCATTTAATATTATATTTTTTCATACCATTAAATATATATAAAATATTTAACTTTTATAAAAATTTGAAGATATTCTGGATTTAGGTGTCCTAAGCTGAGGCTGCATACATATACTAAACATTCCTTGTGTGACTACAAATGTCTGGGGTGCAAAAGATTGAGGCATTCAAAATGAGTCTGAGAGTTGTTACGGCCTTCATTTTGCTTTAGATGGGAATGCTTTGTAATATTCTATTCTGCATCTATTTCTAAAAGCTACACAAATTTGGTGCTGCATGAAAACTCTTGTGTCTTACTAGTTTTAACTGTAAATCTGAAATCAAGACCACTGCTCCTAATCAAGTAAAGTAGCCCTAGGAGTCAGAGAATTAAAAAGCATTTAGTAGTTATGCTGCCTTGCCTGGCCAAAGTGGATCTCTATTTTGACCCTGCCATTTGTAGGAATAATTTCTTTGTTTTCAGTCATCTCAACTTCACTCTTCTGAGGCATCTTGACTTATGGCTCTTTAATCCCTCTATATTGAAACTGTCATCAAATCATAGTCATCTATTTATCTTCCAGGTGACTCTCACACCCATTCACCCTTGTCTTCTCCCAGAAAGCAGTCTGACATAAGCCTTTATCCTTCCAAAACTTTGCACTGACAATAGAGTTGCCTAATTGTTTTTCCTTTAGGCACTTATTTTTTTTTATCCACTTTTAAAGAAAGAATATTTAATAAACATCTTGGAGCAAAGTAAGTCTAAAAGAGATTCATAATTTAATGAAAGACTTAATTCAAGGACCTGAACATTTCATTGAAACATCAAGATCAACATACTAAAATTATCAACATTAGGTGTCAATTTTTCTAATTAAGTTTAAACAAAGCCTACTTGGATATGCCCTAAAGGATCTTAAATGAAGTAAATGAGATTTAACAAGCCTGCAAAATGTTTTACTTTGAATTACAAGCACAGCTTCTCTACTTGTTTTAAAAAAGTATGTTAACAGGGTGCAATGCAACATAGTTTAAAAAATACAATTGAAACTGCTTTAGCAAAATATAGTTACTATCTTAAGTAAGCTTCTCTTTTTGGTTCAAAAATACTGAAACTGAAAATTCCAAACATGAATTCTAATTTCTCTATATAGGGGGTTTATTGATAAATATAATTAAATAAAATAGCATTCTCCAAGTGTCTGCTATGTGCAGGGCATCAATTCAAGGAAGTCCATTTAGCCTGCCATGAAAGATCTGTCCCGACATTACATGGCTAGCCTTGTTGTATGTTATTTGGGAGCAGAGTCTTTATTAGGTCAAGCCAATCTATCCACTGTTCTCTTAAACTTCCTTTATTTTGCTAGTATACTTGCATTACCTATAATGATTTCCTATTTTTTACTGTTGATTGCAATAGTCCCCATTTTCTTGGATCCCACATGTTGCATGATGTCTTCACAATCCACTGGAGTAATCCAATACCATTTATATTTTTGATACCTATATTTTGCCCTAAAGCATTATGTAAATAAATTGTGCTCAGTGAACATACCTCATTATTTCTGTTCTGCTGATTGAGATCAAGAACCCAATTTTAATCATCTTAGATTACACTCCTTGAGCTAATCCAAATGCTTCTAATATCATAACCTCTTGATGAGTACTTGTTAGTTAAATACAAAAGTAAATAAATCATTTTGTCTTTAAGATGCTTACAGGATTTAAGTCTGACCCCTCTGGATGTTCAGTTTGGTAGATAACCACTTTTTCAAATACTTTTAATGAAATTTTCCCCATTAGCTTCAGTAGAAGTTAGATACAACAGGTGAAGTGGTAGTTGTCAGTATGGACACAGTTCCCAGAACAATTGGTTGCAATTTGTACTGTAACTTTGTATTTCACATTGTGTCACTCGAGTAGAGAAATGTTAAAAAAGAGGAACCATAAAGTTTCATCTTTTCCAAGGTATTTGATAGACTTCTGATTTTTCTGTCCATGAAATGATGGCTGGATTCTCTCTAATTCTTAATAAATGACATATTTAAACAAGTTTGCCTAATCATAGCATATCTAGATTGTTCATATATAGCTCAATTGTCCTAGGAATAAGTAAATAATAATGGAAATTATCATACCCAATGTTATTTATGATCAGAGAGGAATCAATGAAGATAATGCTTCTTCTTAAGTGAAGGAAATGAAAGAAATCAAAACTTAGTAAGTTGATTTTTCGTGTAATGATGAATGTTCTTTTCTTTGTGTAGTGTTTTTCTCCTATGCTTTTCTTGGCCACTATTGAAACCAGAAACATTAGGAAGATCTTTGTCAATGTTGCCAAACACACTATTTTGAACTCCTCTTTTTATTCCTGTTTTGTAAGGATTATGGATGATGTAATTATATAAGGTTTGCATACCTAAGAGAAACTGTTTAAAAATTAATTATCAAGCTTTCCTTAAATCATGTTTGCTGAATTATTTCTTTCATATTTGCTCAAAGTGTTCAAATTTTGTAACAGGAATTGACTTATGGCATTACAAGAAAATCACTTTCTGTTCCACAAAAATACTTTTAGAAATTTTCAGATACATTCTCTCTTGTGTCTTCTAATGTTGTTTCACAAGTAGACCATAAAAAAAATTGGATCTTATTTTTTGTTTTAATATATTGATTCCTTTCCTACACTCCTTAGGTGAACTCCCCAGATTTTATTTTTTTTCCTTCCTGAAGGGAGATTTGGCTGTCTGGGCTAGGCTTAAGTTGACAGTAAACATTCATATTATTCTTGCAATGGGATTTATAAATTGATGTAATTCTCTGAAACACAATACATTGTATGTTTATTTATGGATATAAAATCTTAGTAGACTAAACAAAGCCAACTGTTGATTTCTTGTAGGAAAATAGCAAAGTAAAACAGAAAGAAAGATTTGATTAGTCTACCATCTATATAAGAATGGTAAATCTCATGCTTGAAACACCAGATCATCTTAAATTGTTAAAAATCCATTCATACTCAAAATTTTTCTGAATACCAACTGAGTGCAAAGCAAAGATGTAAATGTTATGGAAAAACAATAGACTTCTGAGCCTTTATTCCAGTGAGCACTTTGGGAATTTAAAATCTACTTGGGTAGATTATTTTAAGTGTATGAACATTTGTGAAATATTATTAGTTTAAACAAAGACTTCAAGACTACCAATCCATTAAGAATTGGCCTGGCTGAAATTTTAGGTCAAAGGCTGTATTTATTTCTAATGTGAATATTATCTACAAATTCTGTAGAGCCTATCCTAAATTCTAATCACAGTTCCATGAAAGAACAGCCCACTCTCTCTAACAAAATATCTGATACATTCACTTGGAGTACATAATATCTTTTACAAGAGTTCAATAAATACATTCTGCAAAATTGATAAGACACTAAATAATATTAATATAAAAATGTATATATACATATGTTTCCTTCATGGAAATTATAATTATTTGGGGAGAAAAGATTTGAAACTAGTTGATGAAACTAGTTGATATTAGGTAGTAAGGAAAATATTAGGTAGTAAGGAAAAAAAATGGCCACTATTATCTGCCTTACCAAACACCAAACTTGGCAAACCAAACATTTAATTTGCTGAATGAATGAATGTATGGATGGACAATACCTGAAATTATAAAATTTATTAATGACATACAATAAATGAAGCTGTAGATAAATAAACATGGCCATACCCTTCATATCTGATTTAAATCAACTGCATATGTACAGGCCTATCCCGTGAAAACTCAATAATCTAAGAGAGTACCAAATAGTCTACACTGAATACATACATATGTGATAATTTAAAAGGCAGTGGCCTTAATACATTACATTTCTAAATTTTGTATGATGGTATTTGGTCTATTAATTTTCAGTACACTTAAAAATAGTATAATTAAATATAAAACATTTTACTCTTAAAGCTTTAGTTATAGCTATTTATGAAACACCTCAAAATACACTTTAATCTCTATGAATCATACCAAAAAAAATTCCTCTACCTTTCCCTTTCTTATCAGAGGCCTCTAACTGATTTGGTAAAATAATTACTCTAAAAGTCATATTTAACACATTTTAAAACTATTCATTACAGAAAAAATATAGTAAGTAGTATAATAACTCCTTTAATAAAGATAAACTCCTAGTGAATTTGCCACCCCATCTGGGATTATTTGCTGAGATAAGGAGGAAATTTTAATAATTGCTAGAGATATTTAAAATTGATAAAATATTTATTTACGTGCACAATTCTATTGTTCCATATTCAAATATAAGAATCAGATAAAGCCAAGATAGCAGACCAGAAACACCAGCTGCCAGATCATCTCAGAAAAAAGGTAAAGTTTTAGATGAAAAAGAGCAAACAAACAAACAAAGATTAGGTGTAATTCCAAAGGAAATGTGACATAACTTACGAGAAATTCCATAGGAAGAAGTTGCAGAGCAGAACAAGAAGGAGCAAGATATTGAGATCAATATTGAGATCAAACCCCAGGAAGCTTGAAGTCCAGCAACAAGGATAGGTGGACCGGTTTGTTTCTCTCTCCCCCTCATCTCTTGTAGTCAGTGGGCTCCCGAGCTGCTGGAGAGCCCTTGTACCTTCTTGAGTCCAAAAGCTACTGCTGCTAGTGAACTGGGAGCTTCTTGAGGACAAAGCACCAGCCTACCAAAACTCTTAGAGCTGCTTCCCATCACCACAGACCCTAGATGAGATGGCAGGTGCCATATTGCTTCTCCACCCACCATGTGCCTTTGTCCTCCCTGGGGGGCTTCAGACCCTCAGTTTTTGTCTCTGTTATTCCCACACAAACATTTCCCAACTCTGACCCAGACTGTGGGGGCTAAGGGGGCTGGTGGGACCTCACAGGGGGCTGGTGGGATCCACATGAATCCAGAGCCTGGACATTTTGGGAAGGCTGCCTTCTGGAGAGTGGAACAGAGATGAACAGAGTGCTACCTTTCTTTCATTCAGACTCTTTTACTCACTTTCCTGTTCCCTATCTGTGGCTGCCAAAATAAATATTTGAGCCAGGGTTCCCAGGAACTGCTTTTCCATCTGTTGGTGCATCCACAACACTGGCGATTCCAGAGTGAGTAGGGGTCAACCTTTTTACTTAAAGAACTCCAGCGGACTAAGGGGTGTACAGAGTGTGAGCTCCCTGCACACCAGTCTTCCCCACTGCTGCTTGACAGGCTGCTCCATTAGATTAGGGTGCACTCAGAAGTGGAAGGACATCAAACCTGCTTCAGCAACACATAGGCAACTCGAGACCAGCACAATTCTCCCTGGCACCATTAAGGATTGATCTTTGGGAACCCAAGAAAGACCCACAGGCCAAATACCATGCTACTGGGACTCAATGGCATCTGGGTGTGCACAAAAGGGGAGATTTGTGAATTAACATGCAGAGGTGAGGGAGCCTGAGTGGGCAGAACTAAAGGGAGGGTGCATTCCATCTCACACTCGACAGTAGCCATATTCTGTGTCTCCTGCTTCATTTTAAATTCATGTGGTACTTATGCTCACCTTCTCCGCCATCCTCTACTCTTTCTCTTCTGAAGAACATTTTGGGTGTGTGTTTCCAGATAACTTTTTTCTTTGGCTTCCTAACTTAGATATAATAAGTTTGGAATTTAATTCATTTAATTTTCCATGGTATACTGCAACAACTTCCCATGCTTTTTGAAGTCTGTATTTATTTTCTTTAATTGTAAAATTTCCATATAAAATACTAGTCTTGCTTCCAAGAAGTTCATTAATAATACTCGAGAGGAAAAGTACATGAAACCAATCTTTCCATGTCCATGTTCTTTTCATATTTTTGCTGTTTAAATCATCAAATTACTAAATTAAAAAAATTCTCCCTAGTGCATAAGCTAGTTGAATTTATTTCTGTGCTTTGTAACCAAAAGATACCCACTCATTTTCCTGTCATAGATATAATTTTCACAGCACACCAATAGGGTTATTTTTTAAATTTCCATCATTTTCTTACTCTTGAGATTTAAAAAAGCTACCAACTAATATGAATTTGATGCTGAGAAACATGTAATTGTCTTTAGATAATAGTCAATTTAACATCTTCCCCAAACCTATTGAATGATCTTCATTGCTTAAACCTTAAAAAAGCAAAATTTACACATCAATTTCTTCATAAGGTTATTATATAGATTTTTTTTTTTTTTGGTCCTTAATGTTGCTGTTAGAAATCACAAATTGCTTGCAAAGTAATCTCAGCCCAGATGTTCTGTGCCTGACGTGGAAAATGGGACCCTTAAAAGCTCTCCCTCACTACCCTTCTCTTTATTTTCTCTGCTTTTGTAATAATTAGGGAAGCAGCAGCTGCTTCCATCTATTGCCTCCCTGTTTCAGAATTATACTGGACATAGATGATAATGCCCTTCCTGTTACTTCTTTATGGGATATGCAACTGAATTGGAAAGGGAGCAAGGAAAATATCTATGAAAACATCTTGCTGATAATTGGATAATTCAAATGAACTAGTAATATCCTCAACCTGTTAGAGCTAATGGTAACTAAGAGTTTTCCCTTCCTGATGTAGAAAGAGAAAGAGTGAGAGATGTGGATACTCTAATTAAAAACCAAAATGTGTAGGCATGCTGTCAGGCTAGAAGGGATTTTAATATACAAACAGTGACTGTATGTGTTTGACATACATGGTGACAGTTTGAAAGGCTTTATATATTCACCACATTTTCATTAAAATTGAGCATGTAAAACTAGACATTCTATTACCAGATCATAAAACCAATATATCCTTGGTTGTTTCTTGAAACGAGATTTTCACAAATTTTCAATTGTAAGAATATAATCTTGGGAAAGGTTCTGAGGGGCCAATCAGGAGTTAATACAAAAAAATATGCTCAAGGAAAAGATGTTTAAGTTAAAATAAAAAGTTGTTCTGTTCCTCCAAATAACATTACTTAATAGATATAAAATTCTTAATTTAGCATGAAGCTAGACATTAATCATTATTCTGAATATCTCCAATATTTAATAATAATCCATTAAAGTTTTAGTTTATAGTAATGTCAGTATATAGTAGGGAACTTTTTAATTTTTTTAATCAGCTTTTAGGAGAGAGAGGATTTAACTCAAAAGTAACAAAAATAAATATCAGAATAAATTTAAAGTAAGTTAGCTTCTAAGGCTATGTCTGTGATTTTCATCTCATCTCCATATAGAATCTTCTTTCATTTAGAATGACCTCTTTCAAGTCTTCATTCAATCAGTCCTGCTTCATTCCCTCTTTTCTTTCATTAGATCAACAACATGGTGGTCTCTTATTTAGCTAGGCTATTTCTGTAATTTTTATTAACAAAAGTTGATATTTAAAAAGAGATTTTAGATTAACCAATTCTCTTTACAATAAATACTCTTTTTTCAGTCAATTCACTTAGTCTGAAGTTTTACTTCAAAATGAAATGAAGGCCACATGAAGGATAAAAGCTAACATAATGGCACCATGCACTCATTATCTAAGATTGTGCTTTTGACATTTGTTTTGATGCCAAAGGAATTTACTTCCATAGTAACTATAGAAACAGATTGTACTATGGATTAGAGCCATTTCTATTAGTGATTGCTGAGGAATGTATTTGATGTGTTGCAATGAACACTAATTATACCAACTATTTAGCAACAGATTTCAAATGGAGTGATCCTGTTTGGGCAGTCAGATTTGCATAGTAATGTGAACTCTCCTACATTCCTCAAACTATTAACTTTTACTGGTTTAATAACACATATTAAATAGGCATCCATGTTAGTCCAAGGACTGAACTAATTACTATATAGCATTAACAGATATAATTGTCAATAGAGTTATGAAAGGTGGAAAAGACCCATAGAAACTAGAATCTGTGTTGGTAAAACAGAATTTGGGGAATTGCAAGTAACCAAGCCAGAAATCAGACAACTTTGAATTCTAAAATAAGTCCAAGGAGAAATAGAGAGGCTTATGAGGAAACTGATGGGCATTACCAGATGACCGAGGGGAATTCTGAAGGGGTCACTATGCCAAACACCATTGTAGATATTTTTAAATCTCTTTATTCAGACGACATATAAATTTACTTCTAAAATTATAAAACTTTGCTATTAATACAGGCAAACTTTCTCTGGGTGGTGGCACCCTAGAGTTTTTAAATCTTGAGATCTTTGTAATTATTTAACAGTCATCCCATGATGGTATTTGCTACAGAATATATAACTGGCACAGAGAGAGGGATATTGGATATAGGTATCTCACATGGGGAGAAGGAACTATAGACATCGAAATAAGAGAACAAAGTGAAATGATGAATTTTACCTAAATATTTAACGCTAAGTATGGGACATGGATAACACTGCAACCACAACCTTCCACTATGGCAGGTACCTGTAGTTGATCAAAGTCTTCTTTCTAATCAAACCAAGATGCTTCTCAGCTCAGAATTCTTGAGCCACTTTTTATCAATGTAGTTCATAATGAATTGAAACTAATTTTATTGTCTGAAGATACCCAGATAAGAAACAATCAGACAAAAATCTAACTTAAATCAATAGTACAGTATTATCAAGGATTATCAAACCAGAAGTAGGACTGAATAGCACAGAGCTACCAAAATAATAAAGAGATTTTTTTAATGCTGAGCATTGTGTTTGGAAACAATGAATGCACTAATATGCACAGTTATCCTTGGGTTTAAATAACAGAGGTTCAATTATTTCTACTTTTATGTATAATGCATGCTCCTTGTCCTAGACGTAAGATTTTAAAAAGATTGGTGTACTGTCACCCACTGTTCTCCAAATTAACATTGGGCAAACATTAAATGGATTTATTATGGACAACTTAATAGAGATCAAATTGTACTTCCTAACAGGACACAAACTGCATGTACCATAACTGAAGCATTATTGATTATCATTTGTAAAATCAAAGCCTCATATTTAACAATTAATACCCCTACATCTTTGCAGTTGCTGATTGTTCTGTCTATAAACGTTTAACCCCACTTCCACCATCTCAACGTATCATATTACTTCAGGATTCAGCTAACTGTTACTTTCCCCACAAATTTTTTTTCTATTCCTCCAAGTAGCATTATCTGCAATCCCTTGGAATCCTATAAATTCTGCTTCTATAGCATTTTCCACACATTTCCATTGTTGGATCACTTGTGTTTCTACATTTGACCATGAGCTCATTAAGCACATAATATATTTCTACCAAACACCTTTAATTTATAGCCAGTAATGCCTTTAATTATAACAAATAGAAAGGAAATGTGGCAAGGAATGAGAGTGGACAGATAGGAAGGGCTAGGCAATAAAGCTAATAGACATCTCAGATATAATAAGCACAGAGCAAAACACTCAACTTCACAGCCCTGGCCTATACTGCAGTTCCCTCTAATTTGCTTCCTCCTGAAATGGCACTACTTTTCGCTAACTTGTGTAGATCTAGAAATTTGTAATAGTCTGACTTCATTTCTGATGTTTAATTGATGACACTTTTAAAAATATTTCCCTATTTTTCCTTTGTGTCCCAACTAAACCCCTGGCGCTCCTCCTGTAACACAGGTGGGAGATTCATGGGCTCAAGCTTTGGTAGTTTACTAAAATAATTTTACAAGTTGTTCTTTATTCCTCATACACCTTATAAACTCCCCTACTTACACCTATCAATTCTACCTTCAAATTCACATCCCACTTCTTCCTCCTGTTCAGTCTCTCACTAGTCTGAGCCATCATCATAATTCTTGGGCCATTTATGACAATCCTTCCATTCTTTCTTCTCAAGAGTTTATTCTCCACACAACCACCACAGTAGTGTTTTTAAAAGATAAGCAAGAGCAGTAATGTTTTAAAAGATAAGCAAGAGCCTACTGCTTCAATGCTAAATACCATTTATTGGCCTTTCAACACATTTAGAATAAAATTCTAATAATTTAACACCTGCAGGAGCTAAGTCATGCCCACTTCTCTGACCTCATCTTCTCCTACTTTCTACCCCTGCACCCACCCCTTAATCCACTTAATCTATTTCAGCCACACTGGTCTTACTGCTTCTCAGTGCACCAAATTTATTTCTCCTCAGAATCTTTACAGTTGCTCAATAGAGAGGCTGCCCCAAGCACTTGTATGAGTCAGGGTTCTCCAGAGAAGCAGAGCCAATGTGGGTGGGGAGGGGAAAGAGAGAGAGAGATTATAAAGTATACACTCACACAATTATGGAAATATTGTGTGAAATATTATGATCTGCTGCCTGCAAACTAGACAACCAGGAATGTTGGTAGTGTATTTTCAGTCTGAGCCTGGAGGCCTGAGAACCAGGAATTACTGTGGTATAAGTCCCAGTCCAAGGATGGGAGAAGACAGATATCTCAGCTCAAGCAGTCAGACAGAAAGCACAAATTCATCCTTCCTCATCCTTTTAGTTCTATTCAGGCTGTCTGTGAATTGGATGAGGACCCACACTGGTGAGAGCACTCTGCTTTATTCAATTTACCAATTCAAATGGTAATCTCCTCCAGAGACACATCACAGTAAGACCCAGAAATAGTGTTTAACCAAATATCTAGGCTCTTCATGACCAGGCAAGTTGACATACAAATTTAACCAACATATCAGCCCTGACTAAACTGTTCAACATCAATTTCCATTAGAATTCATTCCTTTATGCTGATTTATTATCTTTATTCTTATTACTGCATTTGATTGCTTTGTCTTTTTTATTGTGTTGAATATATCTATCTCCCAGGAAAATATACAATCCCAGGAACACATGGTTTTGTCACTCTTCATCACTGGAATATACCTAGTAACCTGAATACTATCTAGTTCATAGTAGATACTTGATGGAATATTTGTTGATAAAATATTTCTATTTTTTGTCTATTTTTATACTGTATGTACTTATGTTAATTCTCCTAATATAAAGGACTCCATAAAGAATGAGGCTCCTCTCATTGGCACATAGTAGATACTACTGATGGTGAATTGGTGGATAATTTTAATGTTGCTTTTTGTTTACAGCATCGTTGTCCAATGGAATTCTGCAGATGGATACAATAATCACTATATCTCCAAAGCACTTGTGTATATCTCTCTTACACACATGCACACACACACACACACACACACATACACACACACACACAGAGCAAATTAAATGTATGTAATGAGACTGAGTAAATGGGAAAACAACCTGAATCAAACCTGAAAATATAAAAAGTCCAGCCAGCAAGCTTTAGAAAATGGTAGCAAATGTATAGATAGGTAATTCCCACAATTTCAGCCTAATTGGTTTCATAGTAAGTTTTTTTCCTTTGGTTATCAATACTGAGAGAATGCAGGATCAGGATATGGCATCAGTTTCCAGCCTTCTGCTACTCTTTGGATAACCGAAATGCTGCTCCGTTATACTTAATTTTCTTCAGTATTGTCTCACATGCAAATAACTGTTTTGTGGAAATTATTTATTTCTATTTTTTATTGTTAAGATACATATATTTAAACATGTGAAGAAATTTGTGGCATCTTTTCTACCTTCCCATTTTACCTATGAAATCGGGTGAGGTCTCCCTTAAGTAGATACCTATTGATTGTGTTAGGCCAATAATTGACAGTAGACTCCTCAGGGTTGTTAACTAAGAAGGAGAGCTACCAGAAATAGCAAGGAGAGGGGTTAGAACTCTGGACTCCTCAGTGTAGCTGCAGGATTTGAGAGACGCTTCATAATATTGTTTCCAGGTGGCAAGAAGTGAATTGATATCCAAAGCATGGCTGGGAAGAAAGGGAGATGACTCAATTAGCTTGTAAAACATATCGCCTCTTTTAAGCTAAAGTACAGTGATCTACTCAAGTAGGTAATGGAAGCAGTGAAAGGTTCAAGTCAGTTCAGACACCTCAATATATGCATTATGCATTATACAAAGGTGGATTTATACTTCTCATGTTTTCATGGGATTTTTTTCCTCCTCTTATTTTCTACTTTAAAAACTTCCTTAAGAACACTCCAGCCTGACTCAACAGTGCTTAGAAGAACAAAACTAGATACTAGATGACGTTTATCCTTTCTTAGGCCAAAGTTTTAATGAAGGAGGACCGTTCCCAAGAACAAGGCATATATTATTAGAGGCTATTTTTATGAATGAACCACAAGTGGAAGGTGAAAGCCAGTGGAACAAATGCTGTAAAACAGTGAGTAAGAACAAAGGCTTTGGAGTCAAATAGGGCAGCATTTAAACTCTGCTTCTCTCATTTATTATAAGATATGGAGACATGATTTAATTTAATACCCTCAGTTTCTACGTGTACAAAGTATTTGAAACACAGCTTGCCTCATTAGGTCATTGTAGGATAAATATAATAATGTGTGCAGAGTGCTTATCACAGAGCTTAGCACATGCTAAGAGCTATATTAAAGGAAGTCATTCTTAATATTATTGATTGATATTCCACTAAACATCCACATTTATCTCTTTTAAAATTTTAGAGGTACAAAGGACTTTATATTATGTTTTCAGAAAAAAATACATATTCACTTACCTACACTTACATACCAATAACCCATATTTTAATACAATCATAATTCTTATTTACTTTATGTACTCAAAGATGCCTATAAATACACATTAGTTTACAAAATCAGATACTGATAGGAGAATGATGAAAATAATCAGAAGCATCTGTTAAAAGTTATTTTCTTGATAGTCTCAGTTTTCTTTTGTTTCTTTGTTTTGTTTTGCTTTAAGGTCTGTGTCTAGCTTCAATAGCCTTCCTGCGGATTGCCTTTAGGTTGCTATTTGGCATGATTTTTACACAACTTCACCAAAATAACAAATTACTTTTGTTTTACCCAAAACCGTGATCAATAATTTTAATGCTTCTTTTATATTTTTTATATCTTAGCAACAGAGAGGGAGAGATCTGTATAGCAAATCTAATGAACTTAAAATGGCCCGATAGATCATACTGATTCAGCAACTTTATTTTCAAACACATGAATATAAAATCACCCAGAAAACTATAAAGTTCCACAACCTTGAAAGATAATATAGGAAGAGAGCAAAGTTAAATGAAGAGGGTTGTTGCTGTTGTTGTTTACCATGAACAAGATACAATGAAACAAAGAAATCCAAGCCAGGCTCTAACTGCCACCCTAAGCATTCAGTTAAAATTGTGCACAATGATAATAAAGAACTCACAAATCTACTAATGAGGATACATGCTTAGCCTCATCCATCTCTTTGCTCATGAAAGAAGGGGAATATTATCAATCAATAAGTTGTTTGCTTTGATCCATGGCCATTTTTCCTGAGTTATTTAAAAAACCAAGAAGGCCTTCAACTTCAATTCATTCCCTATTTAAGTCTTTGATACTTGAATATATTTTATTTTAGCCTATGCTTAAGAATTTCGGAGGTAAGTACTGTTATTATTCTAATACAAGCAAACGTAACAACAATAATCTTTTTCTAATTTTAGTTACAAAACTCAAAAGTTTAACTCTCTTATTTCCTTTTTAAAATTGCCTCTCTCTCATACAGTTAAACATTGAAATATAGAATTTTAACATAATTTTGAATACCTTCAAAGCTTAAAATCCCAATGTATTTTATAAGATACACATTTTATTAAATATATATTCATTAAACTGTGAAACTAAAGATTTGGTTCGTTTCATGTATGGAAAGTGGCAAATAGCTGTGTTGACAAGATTTATTCATGTCATCAAAACAATCAAGCAAATCAGAAGAAGTTTCTTTGAGAACAAACTAACTTTATTTTTTAATTCAAATAAATTGGCTAATACATATCCCTGAGAAAATGCTCTCACTTCTAAATTCTAATGTTAAAATATAAATAAATAAATAAAATGCCAACCCCCCAGAATTTCTTACTAAATTGATCACGTTTTACTTTTATGGGTCTTAGTTGTAGGGCAGTATATTCCTGCCTTTGTTTGGTACCCCAGAGAGGCTCATATGTGGAGCAATACATCATACTGTGCTTTTCCTCTGAAGATGGAAGAAAAACAACTGTGAAAGGAGAGGTAGAAATCAAGAGCTAGTATATGGCTACTATATGTGTGGATACCTAGTTCTATCAATTTCAGAAAAGTCTACTGTCTTAGTCCATTTTGTGCAGCTATAACAGAATACCTGAGACTGGGTAATTTATAAAAAGCATAATCTATTGGCTTATTGCTATGATGGCTGGAAAGTGCAAGACTGAAAGTTCAGTACCTGGTGAAGGTCTTCTTGCTTTGTCATCCATGGCACAAGGACAAGAGAGAGCAGGCGAGAACAAGAGATTGAACTTGTAGCCTCAAGTACTTTTAGTATCAGCATTAATGCATTCATGAGGGTGGAGCCCTCATCACCTAAATACCTCCCATCAGGCCCAACACTGCTGCATTGGGGATTGTTTCTAACATTTGCTTTTCTGGGCACATATTCAAACCGTAGCATCTATCTATGGAATTGAGGATCTGAAAATTGCTACCCATGACCTAGCTAACACCTGAAAGGTTTTTTATTTTTTAATTTGAAGATTATAGCTTAAATCCACTCTCTTGTTTTTTCTACAACATGTATTAAAACCTTATTGTGATCATGACAAGGACTGAGTTATAAAACATTTAGAGACAGGCTGTGCTCTCTAGATATTTTTTTTAAAGATGTAGAAGTAAATTCTGAAAGCTACATCTGTATGTCTGATTTTAATACCAGACAAAAATTTTGACCAAATATTTAAATAGTTGATTTGTGAGCCCCAGGACAACAGAAATACTGGTTGTCGAAGTCACATCGACTTGGCCTTTTTTCTGATTCCATTCAAGCCTTGGGTGGATGATACCATGCAGATTTCCCAGGACCCAGCTCACTTCAGGCTGACAGGCCCTTGCTTCATGAGCACACCATCACTTCACTTCCTTCCCTGGGGCTCCTCCTAAACAGTGGCCCCCTGTAGCCTCAGGAGTGCCCCAGAAACATAGGAAAGTTAACATTCAAAGTTAACATTCATCACTAATGAAAAATAAGAGCTAATTGAAAAGGAAATAGCTTTTGGAGGCATTCTGTGCGCTTCTCAGACAAGCTCTGTTGAAACAAGCCTCTCATAGTGATGCTTTCAATAACTGTTGTTTATGTTGGTTTTTTCTTCTTCCCCATCTCATTCTTTGCTCCCCTACTCTTAGTCTCTGGGATAGTCTAATAAACTAATTTCATGCAAGACTTTATTTCAAACTGCATTCATGGGAACACAAGCTAAGGTATTATTATTAATAGGAGTAACCCTAGAAAGCAGACCTTGATGATTCTGGAACTGTTTCACTCACTGATTGCACAATAAGAAAGATTCCCCTACTTATAAAGAGTGAGGTTCTGATAACTCCTGCAACAATCATTAAGACCCGCATCTATAGTGGGTTGGGATAAAGTACAGGTGGAAGGATATCCTTGAATTATAAAACTGAACAATTTTGTGTTTGCCTGGCTTTGTTAAATGTTTTCATAACTTTGTTAATTACTTTTTAATTATCACTTCTTTGTTAACATCTTTTAGTAGTTATAAAAAATAGCAAGTTCAGTTCAATCAGGTGTCAACTCAGAAAATGCTACAAAAATCAGAAATTCTGTGTACCAGTCTTTAAAAAGATCCATTTCTCAATGATCTTAGGTCATACCCAAAGGCTGGGGCATACCACCTCACTGATGGGCCTGAAAATGGATTGCTCTTATGTCAGAACCCAGCTCAGGAATATTCTGAATTGTGACTAATATACTTGGTTGTTTTGCTTTATAGAGGGAGAATTAGCCTGAGCTAAAAATACAGACAGATGACTTCACAGTGACAAATGACTTATTGTATGCTCAGGCTCCTTAGAAGATCTGAAAAAATGAGATTAGAGCAAAAGAATATGAATGGATATATAGGAATGGGCAAAAGATGTGTATTTTTTTGTGTTTCCTGCTAATGCCTACAAAAAGATTATTCACTGCAAAGGAAGCACTTAACAACTAGCCAGGTAGATCACTAGGTCCTCACTTTAAAGAAATGATTATTACTTCTCATTCTTTCTATTGCTTGTGTGATGGCTCCTTTAAAAGAGTATAAATTATAGCAGGGATAAAGTCTATGAATTCATTCAACAGCTTGGGCTCCTCCTAACCAAAGCTAATCTCATCATTGATGCTGTTGAATGTTCAATCTGTCATCAGCAAGGATCAATTGATATGGAACTTCCCCTGATTTTAAACAAATAAATACAAAATACATAATAATATTGTAGGTGGGGACAAGCATTACAAAGTAAAATAAGACAGTATGAGGATAGAGAGGTAGTTGTCGTTTTATATAAGATGAATAAGGATGGCTTTTCAGATAAGAGGAGACAGGAGCAGAAGCCTAAAAGACAAAAAAAGGAAATAGGAATATGGGTTATCTGGGGAGAAAATATTTCAGGAAGTTGGAAATTCAAGTGTATGTTTCCTGGGGCAGGAGCAGGCTCACTGTGATGGAATAGTAGCCAGGAGGCCGGCATGGCTGGAGTATCCGGATAAGGAGGAAAGCATTACCTTATGACATCCAAAAACATAGTGGGAGGGATGAATGTCCCAGGCTCAGGAATAGTATTGCAAGTGAAATGGGAAGTCATTGGGGCATTTGAGAAGGAGGAATCATGTGACCTAAATGAAAATTTAAAAGGATATCTCTGGGAGGAGCATCTTCTCCCTGGAACAATATTAATAACTCATGTAGAAAGTTGCTTTAATAGTCTCAGAGAAAGATGATCATGGCTTAGATCAGGTTAGTACAGAGAAAGATAGTGAAGAAAAGCAGTGGAATTTTGAATATATATTTGTGCGTGCGCACACTCACACACACTCATGCACACATTTGTAAAGGGATTGATTAAATTAGAAGAGAAATTAGGAAGGATGGGCTTAAAAGTCTCTTTAACTCAAATTTCTTGTTTGTGTGAAAGACATTAATCAGAGAAATATGCTTTGTTTATCTGTGTATTTAACTAGTACCCCCTTAACTTGGAATAAGTACACACATATATATAAACAGTGTGCATAAACATATGTTAAAATACGTATTTCTTAATTAGACTCATAATTCATTTTCCTTCATCTTTTAATTGTAAATATTTGCATAAGTATGATTTATGCCTTGGATTTTTTTCATGTTTCAGAGATTTCTTAAAATCTCACTCATAGCTTTCAATTAAAAATGTATGTTCTCTGTTGGTATTAATGCTTATGTATTTTTATTGATTTTGGTTTTTTTCCTTATCTTGACAGTCTTTTCATATTACTTCACAAGAAATTATGGGAAAGGATGAGACTGTTTAAGCCTTACAAGTTACTGTTTTAGAGATAGAGGTAATCTCACTGTGACTTTAGGTAGAGATTGCTTTTATGTCATGATTTCCACTGATACACTTTCAGAAAACCTGCAACCTGAATACATCATCATGATGTGTGAGATGCCACATCATGAATCACAGTTGAGATGTGATTCATTTCCACGTAGACACATTGTCTTCAACTTTTACAATAAAGCTTATTGAAAAATGCGTTTGTTAAAAAGATCAACTTTCTTCCTTCCCTTAACAATATTTTTTTTTCCTTTGATGTTAACATTTACAGCCCTTTGCACTGGCTTTATATTAGTATTTTAAATTGATAACTTGAAATGACTTTCCTAAAGTTAAGAGCCCAGACACCAGGGACACTAACTTTCATTTACCTTAGGGAGTTCTTGGTGAACTCCTAACACCCTGGATTTGTTGCTTTTTCTCCTAAGAGCTACGAATCCTTCACCTCTGGAGACTTTTGCCATCCCAAACTCTTCCTTGTGTTTTATTCTAGTCCTCCTCTGCAGCTGCCACACATATTTTCTATCCTTTTATGGTTTAGCAGATGGAGAAATTAAAAAGTAATGAATTCATAGAGTTTAACTCATCATGATATTGAAGTTTCACATAAATGCTCCTTCCACCAAAATATAATATGTTTTACTGACACAATGGTTGTGTACTTAAAACACAGAAAAGGAGGCCAATCCTCAGTTCTGTATGTATTACCTCCAGATATCTAAATAGAATTTTTTGAGTCATTTAACCTATTTTTCTATTTCTTAACTTGAATTGGTTTACATATGTATCTATAATTAGGTGATATGTTAGATCAATGCTGATACCATTCACAGACACAGAAGTTATATGTGTGGGATTGCGTATAGCACTGAGGGAAAAGACTTAGCTTCTTATTAGTGAATTAGTTGCTCTGGTTACCTATTTGTCACTGATTTTTTTTAAGAAAAAGGACTTTTAGATTAGGAAAACAAAAACTATAGAAGAATCCAAACTTAATGTTCAATTAACAGTTGAGAAAAACAAAGCCCAGGGACATGAAATGACCTATCCAAGGATAGATGGCTAGTTATTGGGAGAGGAAGAACTAGATCCCAGGTCACTTGGCATTCAATTAAGCGTCTTTCATCTGCAATACCAATAGATAATAATTGATTAGGATGTTCAAAGCCTAGCAAAACAATGCTTTGTCTCCAATAAAAACCATAAAATGTATAGGAATAATTAATATATAAAAACAGCTACAATTTACTATTAGGAAAAATATGTAGCATGCAGCATACTTGTAAGTTTTTGAACTATGAACAAAACTGATCATCTTAATATTAACCTCAAATCCAAATTAATAAATCATATGTAATTACATTTCAGCATTTAAATAGCATTTTCTTGAGAGAGATCACCTCAGCTTTATATAGAAGCTGATAAAATGTCTAAAGTCAATATCTTCCTCCAGGCTAATCTTGTATCTGCTAGGCAAACTTCAAGTCTTTGCTCAAACTTTAGAGGCGATGAATGTGAATTATTGCCCAAATGGATAATGATTATTCACTACAATACTCTATCCCCTGAAAAAGGTGTTTGTCTGGATAAGACATAAATATTAATAAAGGCTTTTGTTTAAGAATCAGTGCAATGATCAGAGGACTATGAAGAAGTCAGATCTTTATAGTGGAGTTGTCCTAAGGGGAAACAGAAATACCTGGGCTATGATAGATCACCCTAGCAATCATGAAGGGAGATAACAAATCTCAGGAATCGAGTATGCTTCAATTACTAAGGACAGAAATACTTCTGAGGACAATGGAAAAAGTAGAACCATTTGCTTTGGAAATGCCATAGAACTGACAGATAAAGGAATACTCCCTCCGAACACACGTTTTGTGTAAGACCAAACAAGGGGAAAGAGAGAAAAATATGTATGTTGAAAACTATTCACAACTTACACACAGAAAAGCCTCTCTTACAGCCATATGAATCCCATACATTTGTCTCTCTTTATTTTTAATTTAAAGATGACACTTATTTCAAAAAAATTTGGTGTGATTGAAAGATAATACAAAGTCCAAACATAGGGTCTTTGGACTTTATATGACTACATCATTGTTTTGTTTTGTTTTTTCCATTGCCACTGAGGAATTAATCATATATTGCCTTGGGAAATATGTTAGCCTGATACCTCACTCCTGTATTTTTAAATGGGCCTAATATTTAAAACAATTGTGCTGCTTAATTTCTGCGTAACATATTGGGTGACATTAAATACCAGAAACAACTTTAAAAATTTGAGGCCATTCTATTACCTTGTTTTTAAATCTGAAAGAGAGGCAGATATTAAAATTGTTTTTCAGAAGCATATGTCACACAATCGTTGGATAATCCATGGTTTGGTGAAAACATTTCAAGTATATTTGCATGTACTGTTTCCTTAATTCAATGGCCAATCTGATAAGTTCAATATAGAAAATCTTTAAACATATTAAAATATGTGTTCAATATGCTCAAACTATTTAGCAAACATATCCAACATGTGTACCATGACCTAAACATAAAACAGAGCTCATAATGATAACATAACAACATAAGAGTAAGTATGATTCACTAGCTAGGGATCTGTACTAGATTGTTCTAACCCTCCTACATCCATACCCTGGTTGTCCTCATGTATTATATGTAAGTAATCAATGTAAGATCACTTAGATTTGATATGGATGAATTTTCTAGCTAACAAAATTATTGAAAAAGTTCCTAAGATGTTTTCTATTAAAATATTTTGGATTTCCTTTTTCTAAATGTTTTTTTTTTTTTTGGTTAAAAAAACTTAAATAACATATGAGTTGTTAGAATTGTTTATTAACAATGTTAGACCTCTAGTAAGAGTTCATTGAGTGCTATTTAAAAAAATAAAACTTTAAGGAAAACACTCACTTCTTAGAAAAGTCTTTCCATTAACTTTAAGCCATGAAGTAGTAAGCAGCTAGATTGCTGGGGGGAAAGGAGAGTTATTTGAAGATAACTGGTCAGTTATGTCCTTGTGGCCAGAAAAGAGAAGATTCCATGGCTGTAATCATTGGCTAGAGGGCTGCAATACTTCATAGTTTCCAAGTCACAAACATCAAGAGAGTAAAAACAAGGTTCCAATAATATTAATAAGAAATATTTCTTTGGCTCAAGACCTTCTGCTAAGTTTTAACTTTAGCCTGGTCTCAAATGCCTCCCATAGAATGCTGAGGTTTTTCAGGACACAGTTCACCTGTGCTCAATGGAGGACACCTACTGGAATACAAGTGGCTTCCTAACCAGCTCTACCCCCTCCTCATATATCCCTCGCACAGTCAATTAATCCCTTCTTTGGGTATTTATGAGGCACCTGCCAAACTCTGAGATTGACAATGCTTAATGTGGAGGGTGCAGATCTCTGCCTTGAGGCCTTGTTTCAACTTTCTGCCAAAGCAGCTGGCAGTGCCCTCTATTGCTGCAGAGGCTGTTGACACTAATACCATGGCTACATTGTGCTCTCAATGTCGCATGGAAATGGTTGGGCTTTTACTCACTTGTTAATTAATTACTGGCCTTAAGACTCAAGCAAAAACTTATGGGGTATCAGGGAAGGGAAGCTCTGAATTACTTACTTAAATCCAATTTAGAATCACTCCTCCTTTCTTTTGCTGCTCTTGAACCAAATTTTTGCATTTTTTTTAATCAAAATATTTCTCTGAGAAGTTCTGCATTTCTTTATCTAGAAATGTCTCAATGTATGAGAAAGCTAAGTTTTAAGCAAGAATCTCAGCTCTAAGAAATAGAAAAACTAAGAGCACTAGTTAATAAGAACAAAAGTAATCTCAGCTTTTAGTGATTGGAAGTAGTTCGGAAAGAAAAAATTACTAAGTGAAGAAAGCTATTTTTAGATAAGAAATCTTACCTACATCAATAGCCTTTGAAACTAAGAAAGCTATAAGAATTCTATACAAATTTTTCAGGAAACCTTATCCTAAGAGAAAAAATTAAATTATAAAATAAAAGATTCCAATTTTGAATTAAACTTTATTTAAAATAATATTGAAAATAATTAATGATTAGTGAAAAATAAAATACTAAATTCTTTTCAAATATTCACTAACCATTTGTTGGCAACTCAAAACTTAACTAGGTACTAGAGCTTTGTATAGAAAAGCTCTGTATAGAAAAATAAATATTCCTGTTTTACATGACATTCATTCTAAAAAATGCTGTTACTTGAAACTATAAATATTATATTTTTGCTAATGTCAATTCCATTTTGTTCTTTTGTTTGTCTTTATTATTTGTTAATTGTTAATTCTGTTATCAGATGATCTATACATATACTTTTATTAACTATTTTCTATTGATTATGGTTTCTAGGAAGTTATCCATTTCTTCTATATAAGTTGAGGAAGAAGGAAATAAATATATGATTTAGCTGATTTCTCCTCATCCTGGCAAAGTCTCCCTTTTTATGACAAGTCTGCTTCGTTGTCTAACTATACCCAGACTAAGCACTTACAGTGTAGAAAAACTGCTACATCTCTCTGCTCACTAAAAAAAGGGCTCTTTCCTGTAAAGAGCTACGTAAAAATGTAAAAGACTGTATTTTCTTTTCCTTTATACTTAAAGGCAGGTACAAATTGTTCTACTAAAAGCAAACAAACAATCAAACAAACAAAAACAAATTGAAAAATAGAAAGTGGCATGTGACTTGTAATTGTGATCATATATATTGTGGTAATATATGCAGCAATTTGAAGTTCCAATAATGTAATTTTTAAATATTATATTCCATTATAACTGTATTAAAGTTAATTTAAAAACAAATCCCTAAACAGCAAATATAAATGATCATTGCAAAGCTGTCACAACAAGTAATACTCTATTTGCAGGTTAAATAGCACCTGTAGAATTTAAATCTACCAACATAATTATATAATAAAAGGCAAATCAACATTATTTTCTTTATTTCATGTCATACAACATTATGCATTTCACAATATTCAGGTGCTACTGGAGGTTAGGAAAGAGAGAAATATCAATACCATTAAGTATAAAGTCACAAAATTTTGTCAGTTTTGAGAACTTTAGTACAAGAGAAATTTGAGAATATTGAAAAAGGATAAATGTGCTGGTATTTTCAAAACAGTAAGGAGAGAGTAATATGGTAATTACAGATGTTAATTTAAGATGTATATTCTGAACACTCTTAGAAATATTAATTAAATACTCAATAGCCAAACAGTTTAGAATTATATATGATAACAATTAACTTAGTATTGTGAAAAATCAATTAATGGCATTCCAATTCATTTTTTCTTCCTGACACTGCCACAAGCCACACAGATAAAGAAAAAAAAAAGATGCAATTGATTTTGATTATGTGAAACTGTATTTGTTTTAAAATACATAATTAATAACAAACTGGGAATACATGATCTTAATTTTAAATATTATTTAATCTATAAGGACTTTTCATTGAGGAAAAAAATGCAGGTAGTTATAACTACTTTAGATATGATGAAACTCTTATATTTCCACCAGTAAAGTTAGTAGAAGAAATGATAATATGCTCATCAAATTATTATATTATACTAAACTTAATACTAATGCTGCTAAAACTATATAATGGGAAATAACTGTATTAAGAATCAATGATTAAATATTATAATTTAGAATAATTATAAAATGTCAAAAGGTATGAGTATATATGCTTTCTCTTAAGGGAAGAATTTTGTGTGGTGAGACATAATTAAGATGGCCATTTGTGCATAAAAATATATGAGGTGGAAATGAAACCATATTAATTTAAAGACATGTAAAAGCAATAGTACTATCATATGGTTTTTATCAATTAATATATTTTATTTTATTTCTTTTTATTTCAGCATATTATGGAGGTATGAATGTTTAGGTTACATATATTGCCCTGGCCTTCCTCCCCCCAAGTCAGAGCTTCAAGCATGTCCATTCCCCAGACAGTGCTCACCACACACATTACGTGTGTGTATACTCATCTCCACCTCCCCCTTCCATTTGCCTGACACCCAATGAATGATATTCCTATATGTGCACTTAGGTGTTGATCAGTTAAAACCAAATTGACGGTGAGTACATGTGGTGCTTATTTTTCCATTCTTAGGATACTTCACTTAGTAGAATGGGTTCCAGCTCTATCCAGGAAAATACAAGAGGTGCTATATCACCATTGTTTCTTATAACTGAATAGTACTCCATGGTATACATATACCACATTTTAATTCTTTTCTTTAATCAAATTTCTCCTCAAATCACCTTTTGAAAAAGTCAGAACATATATGAAGAAAAATTAAACCTCTCAAAATTTTGGAAGTATGTACTTATACATTTAATTCAATAAAACATTAATGCAACTAGCACTCTTTAATATCATGTAAATATCTGAAATATTCCAATAATTAGTTTCAACTTTATATGGCGATTGTGAAAAAAGAGTAAACAAGATTAATCAATAGAGATTTGGATTGTATATAGTAAGTAGCACTAATGGTAATAGATGTATAAATTGTAGCAATGAATATTTATGGAGTGCTTCTATGTGACACTCTTCTAAATAATTTAAATATATTAGTTCATTTAATTACTATAACATCATTAATGAGATAGATGATATCAGTTTTGCCATTCTACAGATGAGAAAATTAAGGCAGATAAAGGTTAAGTAATTTGTCCAAGGTAACAATAAATGACAGATTAAAGCTAGAACCATAGTAGATTGGGAAGAGATTTAGGTTTTCCTCAAGTCACTAACTCTTTTAGTTTGAATATACTATGCTTTTACCCTCTTTAAAGCAAGGACTTACATAACAAACTTTCTCTCTATGAATCCATGAAAAGTATAAAACATACATTTCCTCTTAAAAATATTTATTAAATACCTTTTCTGTTCAGGGAAATGTGCAATTTGATCTGGTCAATGTTTTGATTGATCTTGTGTTTTCTATTTTCTGTATCAGGAGATAAAACTTAATCAAAGTATTGAACAGAATGACTTTTGTACAAAGCCTATAGGATATTTAGAAAACCATTCCCACTTTCCTACATAGGTATAATAATAAATTCTTGGGAAAGTATTCAAAAGTATAATATATAAAGAAACCAAGTTTCAAAGGAGCTGGAAAATATTATAAATTTCCTAATCAATGTAACATGATTTGTATTTTATTGTATATAAATGATATTATATTTTCACATGAGATAATAAAGCTTAATATGAGGTAGCATACAATATTGACTTTAGAGCTCAGATCTTTAACCAAATCATAATTCATCTATTCATTGACTGTATGATCATCAATAATTTTTATTTTATATCTCATTTTTCTTATGTATATGTTAGGATAATGCTAATATGTGTTCTTGTGAGAATTAGTGAAAAAATAGATTTAATTTTTTTGTGAAATAGTAAAGAATGAGTAAATACTACTACTATTATTAATAGTTATTTTATAAATACTACAGGCCCACATTAAATATCAAATACAGATATTAAAAGTCTTTATAGGCAATTAAAATTGCTGCTCATAAGACTGAGATGTTTACTGTGGAGGAGTCAACTTTCTTGATATTTATATTGTAAGACAGGAGGATGGCAGCCCTCATTTATGGTCACAGAATTTGTAGTAAATTTTATCTTCATCAATAGTTCTGAACTTATGAGATTCATTGCTTTTCTTCACAACCAATGTGTTAGAAAGGACTTGGGAGTCATATAGGTGAGGTTCTCTCATATTTGTGACAAACTGAAAATGGCTTCAAGTTATATTCATTCAGGCAATCCTCATCTTCCAACTGTTGCACAAATAATTTGGCTGAACTTAAAAAAAAAAAAAAACTGATGACAAATCTAATCTTTTCTATCCATCTGTGACCATGTGATTATTTGAAGACATTACTCAAGCGTTTAGCTGCTAATGTACAGATTAGGAGATACAAAGGTATAAACTCCAATATTTGGATTTGTTTACTCTACTCAACAATAAGTTATGATATACTTTAAAATAACTAAAAGGGTGGAATTGGAATGCTGTTATCACAAAGAAATGATAAATGCTTGAGGTGATGGATGCCCCATTTACTCTGATTTGATCATTACACCTTGTATGCCTGCATCAAAACATCACATGCACCCTATAAAGATACACAACTATTATGTGCCCCTAATAATTAAAACAATTTTCAAAATTCAAGCAAATCAGAGTCCAAATGATAAGGAAGCACATAACAGATCTCTTTACCTTCTTATGCTGTTGCATCATTGCATCTTCATTTGTCATTTCCTTTTTGTTCTTGTACCACAGTTTGTCTTTGTCTGCTATAGTTTAGCTGCATAATAAATATCTTCTGACTTATAGAACAAATTAAATGTAAAATTAATGTTTGCTTTTCCCAGGTAATTATTGGAAAATTTTAAAATCTTAAATAAGATAAGCATCCTAGATAACTTAGAGAAAGGTAAAGCAACATGCTTCATATACATTGGGATTTAATTCTAATTCTAATTTCTTGGCAAAAATAGTTATATTTATTTAAAGCTTAAATAGAAATAATCAAGTCACAATATTTCCTCCAAGAAATTAAAGTAGTTTAAAAATAACTGCCTAAATAATTTCATACTTTATATAACTCTTAATGTAACAAGAAGCCCTATTACTCATTTTGTCATTATTTAATTACTGTACTTCACTTTATTTTAACTTTTGTCATGTTCATTTTTTTAGCTTTTTAACAGACCTCATAGAAAGTAGGAAGAGTCTGGTTTTAAGTTGAATAAATTAGTGAATTTAGTAAAACCACATCAAAGGAAAGATTAGTTAACATCTTTGTTCTCACACGCATGAGACTTTAGTTTCCATTTGTCTGTATTTGGAGAGTTCAACGCTTTTTTCTCAATGCAGTGATTGATAAAATTCAGACTGTTAAAGTTGGAAGGTGAGAACAATGAAAAAGGGGGAAAAAAGGAGGCAACTAGAGAATACAAAAGTATTTTATGTTTGTTTATTAGGGAAACAAAAGTGCTATATTAGATTTGTTCTTTTTCCAATCCTGTGCATTGAGCTCAATAGTTCCTACGTATTTTTTCCTTTAAATTTTTATCTTTTCCAAATGTTGTCACTTTTTTGATGAATACAAGCTGATTTATAAATAAGTAAAATTCATTGCATGAACTCTCAACATAAAATAGTGAACAAATACATTGAAATCATGTCATTGCTCATAAAGCCTTCAAACTCAGAGGTTTCATTTGCCAGGAAAAGAGAAACTGAATATAATTGCTTTTCAACAGTGAAATAAAATGCTTCTTTTCTAGGACATTTCAGTTTTTTGTACAGGTGGGCAGTGGAGAAAGATGATCTACCACTGCTAAATTGCTAACTGCTATTAAAAAGGTTTTCCTAAGCTTAAGGGTATATATAAAAGTCAGTCAACAAACAATACTTGTGGTGAGTCATTCAGCAGTATTAAACCTGATATGCCTCCTAGGTTTAATGTTGCATTAACTTCATTTTGCATTAACTTCAAATCCATTACTGAGTTATGAGTCCACAAATATCCTGTTTTTGCCAGCATTTATTTGTAAGATTCTCCTGATTGCACTGAATTTCCTGTGCTGTCTTCCAATAATGACATTGTTTCAGCTGTGAGGAGTTATTAGGAAATATATGATGCTTGCAGTTTTGCAGAAGTTGATTCCCCCCTGTGGAATAATCTACATTCTAATTTGACTGTAAAATCCCCATAAATTATTTGAATCTCATTTTAGACTGGGACATATTTCATTGATTGGTAATAGCCTTAAATTACTTTTTATTGTGATTGTAATGTTTTCTTGTCAAATAGCAGGAAACAGTAAATTATAGAGTAATTTAACAGGTGGAAATACACACAAGCAAAAATTGTTAGAAACAAAGATAAACCATTAGAACAAATTGCAGTCTGCACATACCTAATCAGTTCTTCCATGTCTACAGTTTAAGAAAGCATTTCTTTCTTTCACAAAGTTTAATTAATCTTGAATCCTGAATTAGTATGCAAAATAAACCCTGTATATTTGGAAACCATGGAATCATAAAATTAGAATACAACAAAACATATTCAAAGGCATTTATTTGGAGTAAGAATGCTTTAATTTTAATACCATAAACTCCATTTTGAAGGCCCAGTAGTGAACTCTGATGTGAGCTATAAACCAGTAAAGACTCCTTGACCTAAATCATCTTTTTAACACACCCTCAGACAAAATGATGTCATCACTCTCAGTGAAAAAGTGGGTCACATACAAGAAATATAATTACATTGAGAGTATTGTAAGCATAGGGCTTTCTTCGAATTTGTGTGCACACTTCAGATGGAAGTCCTCAGGGATTTCTAGTAGGCTCTAATCAGAAGTGAAAATTTATGAAAATCAGTTTTCTTTCATAGGAAGGCTGAATCTGCAAAAAAAAAAAAATCTCCTACTTATCTGAGAGGCACTGTTATTTAATCAAACATGAATACTCTATTTCTAAACCCATATCAGATTCACTTTAATGTCTTTAGAAAATAGTCCAACTTTTTTAGAATCCAGTGATATAATTAAAGAAAAATATAATTTTGGAGACTTTCAACAATCACTTAGTCTTGGATATGTCTTTTTGGAAATTTTGAAATTATTAAAGTTCACTAAGTAGATCAATGAAATTGGTAATAGTTGGTTATAACCAGATCATTGAGGAAATAATAAAATCTAAAATAATGATATACCAAATAGTAAATTATATTTTCCTTTGAAAAATATTGAATGATTGTGTGTGTATATAGTGTGTGAATTGTGTGACTGCATTTGTGTATTTGAATATATTAGAAATTATCTTTAGTTAATTATAATATTACATTTTTAAGCATTGTAATAGTGTATAATATATTGGTATTAACTGAAGTTAAAGAATATACTGGATAATTTTCTCAAGGAGGTAATGGAATGTGGTGGAAATAAAATAGGTTTATGAGCCAAAGGCCTGAATTCAATCGCTGGTACAAATATGTACTTTATATATTAATACAATTTTGTTCATGGAATTTGTTTCTGCATAAATATAAAATGGGTAGGCATGTCCATCTCCCAGACAGAGCGCACTGCACCCCTTAGGTGTGTATTACCCACACCTTCCTCCCCCCTCCCATCCGCCCAACATCAGATGAATGTCACTACTATATGTGCACTTAAGTGTTGGTCAGTTAATACCAATTTGATGGTGAGTACATATGGTGCTTGTTTTTCCATTCTTGTGGTACATCATTCTTATGAGTAGGGACACTGGTATATCTTTTTCCTTTGGCTACAAAAGTTATGCATCAATTATTTGAAAATATTGATGTTGTAAAGAGGAGAAATTTTCAGTTTTGTCTCTAAGTATGCTAATGAGATTACATTACGTTTTTGACATAAAACAAACTATTAAGCAGTATCACAAAAGACACAAACCTGAGTACTTCCCTTAAAGTTTGAAGTTTTCTCTTGAATAACATTACACTAATTTGGGGGACTAAAGTCCCCTAGGATATGAAAATTTCTGAATTCACTAAAACACTTGTCATTTATTCCTATGTTTCTATGTTTCTAAAACCTGTACTTTAAAAAGCCTTTCAATTTGGGAGCATATTGCCTACTACTTTCCTTTCCAGCCTTAAATTTAATGTCATCATCTACTTGATCCACAAGTCTTTTTTTATAACTTTTTTATTTTAAAATATTAATTAAAAGAGCACAAGTATTTCTGTTTGTTTGTTTTTACATAAATACCTTGTATAATGCTTAAGCAGGGCAATTGGTGTGCCTGTGTTCAGTGGACCCAATAGGTAAGTTTTTATCACACACACCTACCCTTCCCCCTTCTTGATTTCTCATGTCCTTCATATTGTTTTATGACTGTGTATAGGCATCTATTAGTGCCAACTTATGAGGGAGAACATATGGTGTTTGGTTTTCCATTCCTGAGATACTTCACTTAGGATAATGTTCTCCATTTCCCTCCAAGTTGCAGCAAACAACATTATTTCATTCCTTTTTATAACTGAGTGGTACTTCATGGTATATATACGTATACCCACATTTTCTTTATCCGCTCATGAATGGATAGGCACTTTGGTTGACCCCCTTCTTTGCAATTGTGAATGTGCTGCAATAAACATTCCAGTGAAGGTGTCTTTTTGATAAAATGACTTCCAGTGAGATTGCTGGATTGAATGGTAGGTCTACATTTATTTATTTGAGGAATTTCCATACTGCTTTCCATAAAGGTTGTACTAAGTTGTAGTCCCACCAACTGTGTATAAGTGTTCCTTTCTGGCTGTATCCATGCTAGCATCTATTGTTTTTTGACTTTTTATTAATGGCCATTGTGATAGGGGTAAGGTGGTATCTCATTGTAGTTTTAGCTTGCATTTTCCTGATTATTAGTGATATTGAACATTTTTTCATGTTTCTTGGCCATTTGTCTATCTTCTTTTGAAAAACATCTGTTCGTGTATTTTGTCCACTTTTTGATGAGATTGCTTGTTTTTTTTTCTTGTTGTTTTGTTTGAGCTCTTTGTAGATTCTGGAAATTAGTCCTTTTTTGGACATGTAGCTTGTGAATGTTTTCTCCCATTCTGTCGGCTGTCTATTCACTCTGCTGATTATTTCCTTTGCTGTGAAGAAACTTTTTAATTTACTTAAATGCCATTTTATTTATTTATTTATTTGCCATTGGAGTCTCAGTCATAAATTCTTTGCCTGGACTGATTTCTAAAAGAGTTTTTCCTATGTTTTCTCCTGGCACTTTTATGGTTACATGCCTTACATTTAAGTCTTTAATCCATCTTAAATTAATATTTGTATATAGCATGAGATATAGGTCTTGTTTCATTTTCCTGCATGTGGCTATCCAATCTTCCTGGCACCATTTATTGAATAGGACTTCCTTTCTCAGGTGTATGTTGCTCTCTGCTTTGTCAAACATTTGTTCGTTGTAAGTAGACGGTTTTACTTCTGGGTTCTCTGTTCTGTTCCATTGGTCTATGTTTCTGTTGATACATGAGTCTTGTCTCTTCACGGATAACTTCTCCTTTGCTCTTTCAGCATTTCTGGTGCCCTTCAAACACTGGTTATCTCTCAGAGCTTCCATTATGGCAGGACCTTAATATCTTTGTTTGTTTTAACAAAATTTAAGTCACAGAAGAATTTTAAGTCTGTGGTTTGTAGCAAAATTCAAAATGTCTTTTACAGTGTATTTTCACTTCCATTTTTTGCTTTGAACTCTATTGAGTACACTATAATGGTTTAGTTCTATCTGAGATTAGATTTAGTTCTCTGATTTGACATAGAATACAGTTGCTAAACTAACCAACTATCAGTGCAGGAGTTAATATCTATAGTATGTTTAACAAATGAAAGCAGGTAGAAAGTCAAACTGTAGTCCTAGATACAAATTTTAACAATAACTTTTAAATTTGATTTTTTTCTGTCATAGAAAGTTGATTTGAAAAAAAAAAAAAACAAAAACAAAAAAAAACAAAGCTATAGCACCTCTTGTATTTTCCTGGATAGAGCTGGAACCCATTCTACTAGGTGATGTATCTCAAGAATGGAAAAACAAGCACCACATGTACTCACCAGCAAATTGGTATTAACAATCAACACTTAAGTGGACATACAGGAATAACATTTATCAGGTGTTGGGCGGGTGGGAGGGGGGAGAGGGGGCATGGAGAATATACATAACCTTAACATTTGTACCCCCATAATATGCTGAAAAAAACAAACAAACAAACAAACAAAAAAAATATAGAATACCATTCTTAGTTCTTAGGCTGTAGAAAAATGGGTAGCTGATGATATTTGGCCCTTAAGCCAGAGTTTGCTGATTCTTGGTTTATAGAGAGATGTTATTAGAGTTAACGAATTAGTCATTGTAAGAGATTTTTCTCTTTTTGGAATAAAAAAATGTATGGATGAAAAAGTAGCAGTAGGCATATAGATGCTTATTAAATTAGCAAAAGATGCCTTTATACAGTTCAGATTCACAAATCATGCCTTATCTTCAAAGAGGGACTGATATGACTTTTGCTAATGGAACTGGTTTTGTGTGGTCATTTCATTCTGTACAATTTATTTATCCCTCAATAAACTAGAATGTACCTTATGGACCTTTATATATATATATATATATATATATATATATATATATATATATATATATATATATATAAAAGGCAAAACTCTCTAAGGAAAATAATGCTGGATTTAAATATATTTGCCCAAATAAATGCCTTTGAATGATGACAACAGATATAAAAAGGTTGCACTACTTCAAGAATAATCTATAAACCTATCTTCCCAGTAATAAACATCCAGAAGAGGCTAGGGAAACATAAATGTATAGGTATATTGGACAAATGACACTAATCATCTGAATATTTCAAAACCATCATAGGAATCATTTATTCAAAACTTGTGAAATGCAGAAATTGTTTTTTTACATCCCTTACAGTTAAACTTTGAGTAAATTTTTCAAATAATAAAAATTTCATTTATACCTTCTGAAGCAGCCCCTACTTTTGCTGAACAGCTGTAATTGCCTTTATCTTTTCTTTGCCCTCTAAATAAATTAGGTTTCTTCAACCATTCCTATATAGTGTATAGACAACCAACCAAAGTAGTCTTTCTGTCTCTGAAGTACTCTCATTTGTAAAATTTTATCTTAAAATGTGGTCCCAAAAGTTGAATCGATGTGTAGCCTTCTACTTTAAAAAAAATGAATCAATATTTTACAAATTGCCTGAAGAATTCAATATTCATGGTAGGGCACAGGTAAATGACTTAACAATTAAGATTTTTATATCACCTCACAATAGTGATATAATTGCAAAATTGACTCAAAGCCAGTAGGTATGTTGATAATTGTTCAAGAATCTTACACTGATTCTTAAATTCTTCTTATAAGGCATAGGCAAGAAATTCCTAATTATCTAAATACTTTTTAAAAATATTTTCTTTTCGTTGTGTATGTGGAGACAGTAAATTTTGTCTAACTCAATTCCACTCTTCCCTTCACCTCCTGCTTAAATAAAAAATCTGGTTCTTCCTAAGAAGAACGGCTTCCTAAGAAAACGGCTTTCTCTGCTTTCCCCATGAGTCTTGGCAGTTGTTTCCCCCTCAGCCTTTGTAAGACTGTCCTGCTTACTTTTTATTCAGGCAGTTTCCTTTAAATTCTCTCTAAAAACCCTTAGCCCTACATCTTATGTTATCAATTTTCTCACGTAGTTGCTAACATCTGTGAACCTATTCCGATTTCTCAATTACTTAAGCTCCTGACACTCTATCTTATTTCTCGGTGATTAATATAAACCAAAGATGACCCTTTCCATACCTTAATTTCTCAATTCCTTCATTTTTCTCACCCTACCCTTGCTTCAGCTATTCCTCCCCCAGTTCATACCCTGGAACTTCTCATTACCCATAACTGCTGCTCCTTCAAAATCCTAATTTCATGCATCTCAATGACCACTAATTTTCATCATTCAAGCCAACTCTTTTGTATGTGGTTCCAACAATCTTTATATTCTACTGAGATCTCTAGTTAATTTGGAAAAGTCCCTCTTTGAATTCTCTCTTCTCTCCTTCACCAGCTTGAATTTTGACTTTTATAGTCAGTCATAGTAATAATTCACTTGCATATACCCTAGACTCTTGTCCCTATATCACTTGGCTTTTCTCAGCTGGTAAAACCACACCCAACTTTAGTCCAATTCTTGACCTACTCCTGTACCTATGCTGTTGAATATGGCTGAAAGAAACCAAACAAGTGGTTTCACTTACATTGCTGACTTAACTCCCAAATTCAGATGGGCATCAGAATGACATCTCTCTGTGAATTTATTCTTTTCTCTCCTATAATATAAATTATTCATTATCTATGAAGTAATAGACATATTATTACTTCTTCTATTTTCTAAAATAATCTATACTTGTACCTGTGTTTTCCAATTTCTCTACCTATAATTTCTCTTAAAACTATTTCAGTCAGGTGTTTACCCCAATATTCTACTAAATTGTTCTTGTCAATGTCACCGATAGCTTTCAAATTGCTAAATCCACTGGTCAATTCTTATCCTTACCTTACTTGATCTATCAAAAAGTTATTGTATAATTTATCATCCAAATGAAGTCTTTTGAGAGTAAAAAGTAGTGTATAATTCACTATCACGACTTATACAAAGGCATGAAGATACTCCAACACTGCCTTGGATAAACTGGATTAATAATCATCAGCCTTGGACAGAGTTAATTATTCTTTCCTACTTGATGTACTCTTTTTATTTGGTTTCCAGTACAGCAAATTCTCTCTGATAAGCTCCTACCTGACTTATGACAACTTCTCAGCTTATACTGTTGATGCCATCTCTTCTTTCCTACCCCAGGTCTGGGTCTTTAATGCATCAAGGCTAAGTTCTATGCTCTCTTTTATATCTGTACTCCTACCCTTGTTGATCTTACCCAGTATCATGGATTTCAACTACATCTGTATGCCAAAAATTTCTAAATTTGTATTTTTATAAATACTTCTCACTCCTTCCACTGCTATCCACCTTCATCTGAGCAATTTTCTTCTACCAGGATAACTAATCTCAATGATTCTAATCTTGTTCTCCCGTGGTCTATGTTCAAACCAGCATTCAAAGCAATCCTTTTGAAAAAGAATTTAAAATGTCCTGCCAACCCTTTGCTTTGACCCTTCCTTCAAATAAGATAAAAGACAACTATTCACATGTTGCATTATTCCCCCAAACATGCACTCATCTTCAGCCATAACGGCCTTCTTGCTATGCTCCTTAACATAAAAGACATGCTCTAGCTCTAGGAGGAAAGGAGCCAATTTGAGATTGGCTGTTTCTGCCTTGAATGTGCTTCTGAAAGATATCTCCATGGACTATCACTTCCTCCAAGTCTCCCGCTCACATACCTCCTTGTCAATGAGGCCTGCACTGGCTACTTGCTTAAAAACATTTACCTGATTTACCTGACTCTTGTCATCTCCATCTTGATTTCTCTTATCCTGTTTTGTTCTGTTCTTTTTTGTAGAATCTGCATTTTTTTGGCCTTTCTCCATTGGAATATAAGCATCACTAAGGCCACAAATATTGGCAGCACACTCTTCTTTTAAAATATATATCATGCATATAAGATATTGCCTAGTAATTAGCCACTTAATAATTATTTATTGATTTAATTAATAGATGATTAACTTAAGGCATTATGTATTTATATCTCATTCTTTTATTCCTTTACCTTTTTAATTTGATAAACCTAACTCATCCATAGGAAAATGTACAATGTACTTGTTCTATACTTAAAGAAAAATGAAATTTACTTTCTCACATGTGTAAGATAGCTATTTTGGCTCTAGAAGAGAACAATTTAATTCAAAAGCAGAACTTACACAATAAATGAGATATCCTTTGAAATGATTGCTTTGGGAGACTAAGGGTTCTATTCTAGTTATGCTTCCATATTTGGAAATTCTTTTTTTTAATATCTGCTTTTGCAATCAATTTATAAAGTAAATGAAGAAAAACAGTTTCATAACTATGTATTCAGATTTTATTTTTTGACCATGAATTGTACTATCCAATCTGATAATCATCTTATTCTCTGTGTTCAAAACAGCATCTGGTTTTTACCTAATTTAGAATCTACCCTTAAGATATAATTATTTGCCACCATTTAGGATGTTCAAAAGAATGACTAAGAGATTTGGAAGGCAGTTCAAAATATACATCTCTGGAAATAGCAACATCATTTAAATGCATTTTTAGAAGGAACAGTCATTTGAATATTTGAATTGGGGCATTTTTGTTAAAAAATAAGTAACATCACAGTATAGATATACTCTGTATCCTCCACTCACCTCCAGATATAAGGCTGTTTAAAAATGTTCAACAAGTCTATCATGAGAAAATCAAGCAAAATATTTCTGCATATTGTTGTCAATACTATCAACAACAAACTTAAAAGATGAATTTCTTTTCTTTCTTTCTTTATATGTAAATTTTGCATATGTAAACATTGTCTCCTCTTTTCCTATCTCTTCTCTACTACTAACATTTTAGAAATATTGGTTTCTGTAATCTTAAATATCTTGACTTTTCTTTCAAGTACATACTCTATAGTCAATATTTATCCCATTGATCATAAATCTACAAATTATGTATATTTTAAGAATGCACATGTCAGATAAATATATACCAAATTCTGACCTGCAAATAGATCAGTGCTTACTTTAGAAAGCATAAAACTTAACAAGATTTGGGAGACATCTGTGAACAGAAAATTTTCCATTGATAATATTATTGTATTTTACATTATAGTGTCTCAATTTCTTAGATCCATTTTAATTACCCACCTTTTAGTATATAAGAAAAGCTCAAATTTTCATTTATTTGGTAGTAATAAATGAAATAAAAACAGATGTATTAGTAAAAATTTTCTCCAAATTTTTTACTTATGTCACCTTTTAGAAATTATCCTCTAATTCCATTTTATGGCTTAGGTTTTATATATTCAATTTAATTTTACAATGTAAGGACATAATAAAATAAGAGTGAGTTTACCCTATACCCTTATTTCCATATAGCACTATTTTATTAATGTTTTCCCAACTTTCATTTCAATTATATTTTTATTCTGTATTTCTTCTACCTTTATGATTTATTCATTATATAAAGGAATCTCCTTAGTATACATCTATCTAAAAGGCACATCTTTCAGATTTTTCAAGAAAAAATGAAGATTAGATGAAGGATGTGAATAGAGGAGCATTTTATATTATTAGTGTTACATGTCTTATGTTTCCATTGGTGTTGGAGCTTCCTCAACATTTACTTACCAAGTCATGGGTATATAGATCTGAACAGAAGTAACAGGATAAATTCAATGGTGTTTCTGTTCTTCAGATGTATTAGTTACTTGTATAGAATAACGTGCATTCTGGTGTTTTTACCTAAACGACTGTGACATTTACTTCATAAACACATAATTCCATTAATGTACTCTATAATATACGTACATATTTGTTTGGTATATTAATTAGCTATTGCTTTAGTACAAATTGCTCTAAAACTAGAGCTATATTTTCAGATTAGAAGCTTCCCTGAAAATAATTGAGGGTTAAGGTCTGGGTTTATTTAAGAGTCCTATTTCCTAATAATTTCTAAGACTATAAGGAATGTCACTTGTTTATACTAGGCTGATTTCCTATGAGGTTAGCAAGTAATTCTCACTCCCATAGAAATAATCCTGACTTGGAAATTCAAGGGATGTTTATTTTTCTTGGTGATGGTTTGGTTTTTCTAAATGCATTTTCATTGTATGTATTTTCTGTACTTTTTATTGTCAAAGATGAGAGAGAGTTGAGAGAATTCGAGGTTTGAGATTGAGGGTAGAAGTTTTATTTAAAGTGCAGACTTGGTTGAGTATTCCTCAACACCACAGATTTTTGCAGTAGCTGCTTTGGACAGTAGATGATTTATGAAAGAATAAGGGAGTTTCTGTCGAAGCCCTTGGGAATGGGCTTTTCATATTTTTATTTATTTCCCAGAAACCTTTTTCCATATGCCATAACTGAAAGTCTTCTTGCTTCAAACTCCGCTAGGAATTCTCTGTAGAGTGTCTCCCACATTCCACCTTAGTTATTACCTCTTCCTTCTCAAGAAGGTTTTGAAATGTCTGTGAGTAAATTGTCGGAAAGTCTGTTGGGCTTGAATTTTAAAAATTTCCACACAACATTTATTATTATTTTTGAGCAGTTACAGTTTTATCAAAAAATTGCATATATATTAATAGTACAGAGAGTTTTCATATATCTCCTGTCTCTCTTCACACAGTTTCCTCTATTAAACATCCTGCATTAGTGTGATATATTTGTTACTGTTTATGAATCCAATATTGATACATTTCTTTTAATTAACATTCATAGTTTACATTAGGATTCCTGCTTTGTTGTACAGTTCTGTGAGTTTTGACAAATGCATATCACGTTTATCTTCCATTAATACATCATAAAGAATACTTGTCTCAGCTTAAATATGACCTGTGCTCCACTTATTTATCCCACCCTGTACCCCCTGAATGGGTAGAAACCACTGATCTTTTTATTGTCTCTATTCTTTTGTCTTCTCTAGAATATTATATTGTTGAAATCATTCAAGTATATAGCCCTTTCAGGTTGGCTTCTTCCACTTAGAAATATGCATGCAAGTTTCCCTCATCTCTTTTCATGGCTTGATAGCTCATTTTTTAAATCATAGACTAATATTCCATCACATGAATGCACCACAATTTGTTTATGAATTCATCTATTGAAGGACAGCTTCCTGCTTCTAATTCTAGCAATTAGGATGCAAGCTGGTATAAATATTCACATTCAAGTTCTTATGTGGGCATGAGATTTTAGCTCTTTTAGGTAAATACCTAGAAGTACTATTACTGGATCATATGGTAAGCCTCTGTTTCACTTTGTAAGAAAGTACCAAAGTAGCTGAACCATTTTGCTTTTCAACCAGCAATGAATGAGAGTTTCTGTTGCTCCACATTCTCACCAGAATTTGATGTTGTCAATGTTTTGGATTTTATCCATTCTCATACATGTGTAGGTGTTGTTTTAATTTCAAAATCCCTAATGACATATGAAGTTGAGCATTTTTTCATATGTTCATGTGCCATATGTATATCTTCTTAGATGAGTTGTTTTGGTTACATATTTTTTAAACGGCTTAATACTGTGAATATTAAATAATATTGTCCTACCTCTCTGCCTAACACAAATAGGACTGAGCTTTTGGAACACTGGACATTCTGTTTAGGGAAGGGGCGTCTTTTCTCATTTGAAAGGAAATGAAGCAGTTATTTAGAGAACACAAGGCAGACCATAGCTGACAAAGACTATATTTGTATTATACTTATTTTCTCTTTCTCCTGAACACTAACTAGACTTTTATAGCCTCCTCACAGTTAAGTGTAGCCTGTGACTGAGTTTTAATCAATAAAAGATGAATAGATGAAGGCCAGGCACAATAGCTCACACCTGTAATCTCAGCATTTTGGGAGGCCAAGGAGGGAGCTTCACTTCAGGCCAAAAGTTAGAGGTTGCAGTGAGTTATGATGAAGCCACTGCACTTCAGCCTGGATAACAGAGTGAGACCCTGACTTAAAAACAGAAATAAAGAGAAAAAGAAAAGAAAAGAAAGAACATTAAAAAAATAATCAAAATATAAACTAGTGGCCAATAAAAAAAATGAGTAGTGTAATGTATGAGTCTTTCAGGATTATCCTATAAAAGACATTCACTAATGATTTTGTTCTTCCTGCTTCTACTGGATGAACATCAACTTTGCAGTTAAATGTTAAGGATGGTAGATCATCCATCAGCCTGGGATTCTGAATGATTGTGTGAAACAATTCACTACCAGAACCCCCACCACCACAACTACCACATACTCTGTAATTGGTGCATGAAGTCAATTTCTATTGTATAAATGGCTGAGATCTTGAAGTTGATTTCATATATCCTCTAGAAACACCTTAACTATTATAATAATGAAATTTATATTTATCACATCTATAAAGGTCTAAAGTACCACTTTAAAGAATATTCAGATGCAGTTGCTTTTAATAGACAAATTCATTTTAATATTTGAAAAGTTTTTCATTTACTTGCATGTCTAAATTCGCTTTGATAGGCCTAAGAGATTTAATGTCAATCAATAATAAATATAAAAACATAACAAACCAGATAAATTGGTGAAGGGATTAGTCAAACACTTATATGTCAACTGAGGTTACTATTTCTGTTAAAATAATGATAAATTAAACCTCTTACACACAACCACATATATACCTACACAATCCCACACGAGGCCTCTCTGTATAGAAAACTTCAATGAAGGTTTAGCAAAATAATGAAATTACAGAAAAATTAGTGAATCAAATCATTGAATAATATGTCTAACTATCTATTAAAGCTAATTCAGCCTTTCTGCCATTGTGAATGTTTTACTACCTTGTTATTAAGCTAAAAATAGCTTCATCCTCTCCTCATCTTTTGAGTCTTCTATTATTCTTCCCTTTCTCTGTATTCTCCTTTTTGTTCCCCAAAAATTTACACTTTCCTTTATTGTGCCCCATTTTTCCAGACACTGGCTTTTTTATACCTCCATATCCTGCACAGAAACAGAAATTTCCACCATTTGAATTATTCCCTAAAATTAAGATAGAGACTTTACAGAAAATTTATAAAAAGATAATCTGTGAATCCTTGTGAATTACTTTCTTAGATACTGTCTTAGTTACTGTCTTAGCCCTTGAAGAGCTAGATTTTAATGCTGCCTATGAGGTTGGGGCACAGAACATCTGAAGCATGAAATAAATGTTAGATGTCCAAATGGCAAGAGCAAATGGGGCTGTGTATAAACACTCTGACTACCTAAGAAAAAATATAAAATAATGAGACTATAGAGGGAGACATTTATAAAATCATAGCAATTTAGCATGATAATTTCCTATTACAGTTAGCTTGAATTTTTTTCCTCTCACCACTTTATTTTATGAAGCATAAAAGTAATCAATGATTCCAAAATAATACATGGGTAATCTGTCTGAATTAATGATTAAATTTCTCAAATGTGATAAAGAAAGGTAAGTATATAAAAATCAATTTATATATATTCTATCAAGAAATAGATGAGAAGATTTGAAAATTGTGTATCATTTTTAATCCATCAAAAATTGTCACATACAAAAGAATAACCAAGCAAAAAAAATGTATTAAATACATGAACCCTACAAAGACTAATAAAAAATTATTTAAAGAAATGTGAACAGCTGGGCACAGTGGCTCACGCCTGTAATCCTAGCACTCTGGGAGGCCAAGGCAGGCAGATTGCTCGAGGTCAGGAGTTTGAAACCAGCCTGAGCAAGAGTGAGACCCCGTCTCTACTATAAATAGAAAGAAACTAATTGACCAAATAATACATATAGAAAAAATTAGCCAGTAGTCCCAGCTACTCGAGAGGCTGAGGCAGCAGGATTGCTTGAGATCAAGAGTTTGAGGTTGCTGTGAGCTAGGCTGACGCCACAGCACTCTAGCCTGGGCAACAAAGCAAGACTCTGTCTCAAAATAAAAAAAGAAATGTGAACACAAATAAATTGAAGAAAAAAGTCATTTCAGTGAGTTTTCACACCACATGCAATAGATTTTCTTTACCTTTTTAATGTATGCCAACTTTCAATGTGATATCACTTCCTGCAACTTTTCCTTAGAATATTGTTTGTCCTCAGGTTGCAAAAGCTCACTTTGTGTGGATGTAAGGAGAGTAATAGTGTCTGAAAATTTCATCCATCAGGGACATCTCTTTCCAAAGGTTGATGGGATTAGACATATAAATACTCCAATTTCTTTAGAACAGTTATCTCTCATGTGTAAGTATACTCACCAGAGTTTTCCTATGATACTGAGCCAAATAAATTACATGGGAATTTTGTGGGAACTTACTTGATACAAACTCTTTGACTTCTCTCTAATAAAAGTGACTTGGCAATGGAAGCAAAAAATATACAAAAAGGATTACATCAGACTAAAAAGCTTTTGCATAGCTAAGGAAACAATCAAAAGAATAAAGAGACAACCTACAGAATAGAAGAAAATATTTGCAAACCATGTAACTGCAAAAGGGGTAATATCTAAAATATATAAGTAAATCAAACAACTCAATAATAAGAAAGCAAATAATCAAGATATTGGTCTGGGCAATGATTTCTTTAGTAATATGTGTAAAGCATAAGCAACCAAAGCAAATTTGGAAAAATGAGATCACATCAAGTTAAAAAACTCCTGCCCAGCAAAGGAAACAATCAACAAAGCAAAGACATAACCCACAGAATGAAAGAAAATACTTACCAACTACTCATCTGAGAAGGGATTAATAACTAGAATATAGAAGCTATTCCAACAACTCAATACAAAAAAAAAAAAAAAAAAAAAAAAAAACAACAAATAAGCTAATTTAAAATGGAAAAAATATCTGAATGGACATTTCTCAAGACAAGATGTACACATGGCCAACAGATATAGGGAAAAAATGTTCAACATCATTAATCATAGGGGAAATACAAATCAAAACTATAATGATATATCATCTCACCCTAGTTAAAATGGCTTTTATCTGAAAGACAGACATAATGATTGCTGGTGAGTATGTGCAGAAAGGGGAATGCTCATACACTTTGAGTGGTAATGTAAATTATGCAACTACTATGGAGAACAGTAGGAGGTTCCTCAAAAAAAACTAAAATAGAACTACAATATGACCCAGCAATACCACTGCTGGATATATATTTAAAGGAGGGATCAAAAAGATATCTGCACTCCTACACTTATTGCAACACTATTCACTATAGCTAAGATTTGGAATCAACTTAAGTGCCCATCAATGGATGAATGGGTAAAGAAACTGTGGTACATATACACAATGGAATATTATATAGCACAAAAAAGAATGAAATCCTGCCATTTTACAACATGGATGGAATTGGAGAACATGTCAAGTGAAATAAGCCAAGCACAGAAAGACAAATCTTGCATGTGCTCACTCATATGTGGAAACTAAATATTAAAACATAATAAATGGGACCTGATCAAATTGAAAAGCTTCTGCATAGCCAAGGAGACTACCATTAGAACAAATAGACAAGCAACAGAATGGGAGAAAATATTTGCATGCTACACATATGATATAGGGCTGAGAACTAGAATCTATATTACAATTCAGGAAAATAAGCAAGAAAAAATCAAACAATCCATTAAAAAGTGGGTAAAGAATATGAACAGAAACTTTCCAAAAGAAGACAGACTAATGGCCAACAAACATGAAAAAATGCTCAACATCTCTAATCATCAGAGAAATGCAAATCGAAACCACAATGAGATATCATTTATCTCCAGTGAGAATGACCTTTATTAACGAGTCCCAAAACAATAAATGTTGGCATGGATATGGAGAGATAGGAACACTCCTACATTGCTGGTGGGACTGCAAACTAGTTCAACCTCTGTGGAAAGCCATATGCAGATACCTTAAACAGATACAAGTAGATCTACCATTTGATCCAGTAATCCCATTACTGGGAATCCACCCAAAAGAACAAAAGACATTCTATAAAAAAGACACCTGCACTTGAATGTTTATAGCAGCACAATTCACAATTGCAAAGATGTGGAAACAACTCAAGTGGCCATCAATCCAAGAATGGATTAATAAAATGTGGCTCATGTATACCATGGAGTACTATTCATCTATAAGAAACAATAGTGATATAGCGCCTCTTATATTTTCCTGGATAGAGCTGGAACCCATTCTACTAAGTGAAGTATCCCAAGAATGGAAAAATAAGCACCACATGTACTCACCAACAAATTGGTTTCACTGATCAATACCTAAGTGGACATATAGGAATAACATTTATTGGGTATCAGGCAGGTGGGAGGGGGGAGTAGGGGGGAGGAGGGGATGGTATATACATACATAACGAGTGTGATGTGCACAGTCTAGAGGATGGACACGCTTGAAGCTCTGACTCAAAGGGAAGGGAGAGAAAGGGCAATATTCGTAACCTTAACATTTGTACCCCCATAATATGCTGAAATAAAAAGACAAAAACAAAATAACTGCCTATTTCTTAAAACTACAGTTGCTATTTTAAACTAATAAGCATTGAAATTAATTAAATATCCCTATAACTTGAATATGTAAGAGAGTGTATTTGATCATTATTTACTATAAGGCTAATTTATTCTAAATAACTACAAATTTCTACCACTCTTCAATTTGTAAAGATAGAAAATAGCTTTTCTTAACAAAAGTTTGTAAAATCTTCATTAGCTTGCTAAAAGTGGTTTTAAAATCAAGAATGGCAATAAAAATGTATAACTATTTATATTTTAAATATAAAGAGATAATTTCTAATTTATGAAGAGGAAAGAAAAAAGATATTTATATAATCCTTTTTCCTTCTCTAGAAGCATCTCTGATTAGATTTTACTAATAACTATCAGAACTATTCACTTGTCTTGAAAAATTCCATGAAATATTATTTGACCTTCCTCATAAATCCCAGGCATTTAAATTGAAATCCATAACACTTCATCTTTGTACTGACTGCCAAATTTGCTATTATACCATATGTCCAGCATACAATTTGCATTTGAATTGGGAAATGTAAATGAAGTTTTAATGATTTTGTGTGCTAAAGGTAGATGGTAGAAAGGAAAAACAATACACGTGCAATATTCATTTAATTCGTGATATTCTTTCAGTCGTGATATTTTGCTAAATAAGGCTGTGTTCTCTAGAGCTATTAGTAAATAAATTTTTAAAAATAAATATCAGATTTAGAAAGAATTAGAAGTATGCCATAATATTCTTATGAGAGATCAGATGTTAAACCATGTTAAATTGAGCATTGACTACCCATTTTCTCTAAGATGAATATTATGATTAGATGATAACTAAAATTTTATGATTTGATGCCTCACATAAAAAAATTGACAGCACATACTCAAGGTGCTTTTGAAAAACAAAACATTTTATTAAAACTCATATACTATATATTTATGAAAATTCAACACATCCCACCACAAAGATATTAAAGCAACCCAGAATTATAAGTTATATTTCTGTTAAAATGACAAATATTCCTTGAGGGTTTTTTTCATAAATATTTCATAAAGTATTTTAGTTAAAATGAATGTAATTTTATGCCTTTTTTTTACATATAATGATATATATATCTATATATTTATAGGTAAGTAGACCTACTTATGGTGATTGCTTATATGTTAAATTCCATCTGAAATTAAAATGTACTGAAAACTATTAATAAAACATATGCCATAATGCATAAATATATTACAACTCTCTGAACAGAAATATATTATAGATCAGTATAAGATAACCCAGCAGGAAAATAAGAGAAATATAAAGAAAGAGATAACTTTGAGGTTACCAGGATACCTCTGTTTGAGGTATCCATATATATGATTTCTTATAGAGTATGAGGCCCAAAATAAAGCATGAAATACTAATAAAAATTATTAGTAACATGCTACCTTGAAAGAACATGCTTATTCTTTCTTAGAGCTAACAGTATGATCTCCATTTTCAGTGAAATTACCAATAGAACAGTTTCAAAATATAGTTGATATGAATAACTGTGGCATTTGTTTTCACCAGATAAAATAGAAAAAAAAATAATTATGTTTATCTGTAATATGTGTCAATAAATAACTGGATATCTGGAAACATCCAAAGCTTTAACTGAATTTTAAATTAGTGTCATACTATCTTCAACTGTGTATTTACAAAGAGACAAAGCTTAGAATCGTATAACTTTAAACTGAAAATGTGCTACAGCAATAATCTGATACAGCCCTTTCTTCCCCGTGAAAGTGGAAGCTGAAACACATCATGATCAAGTGGCATGCCTATAGTTTCACAGAGGTCAAAAAGGATCTAACCCTGGGTCAAAACCTTGACAAGTGAAGGAGCGCTAAGACGGCTTTCTCTAAAGGCATGTGAAGCTTTCTAGGAAAGGAGTCATCATATATGTAGCACCCAGAACAGAATATATTTTAAATCCTAATAGCAAATATATGTTTTAATCTCTTACAAGTAAATCTAGATCCTTGTGTTGGAGAAATGTTATTTAGTATCTCTACCTACCTATCTTCCTCTTTTTTCTTTATTCCTTTCTTTCTTTTTTTAAAAAAATAATAGATTCTGTCTTATCCAAACTTAAGCCTGGGATGTAGTTACCCAGATGAGAACTACTTTTCCCAGATTCTATAGTAATAAAATGCAATTTTGTGACTGTCGGATTCCAAGGAGAAGGAGTGATAATGTGTGCAACTTGTTTGCCATCTCTTTATTGACAGAGTCCCCTCCCTCTGGCCTTGCTTTTTTCCTTCCTTCTTTTTGGCTGGAAAAAATCAGTGGTCTGCAGCCAAATCATGAATGGCAATCAAGTAAGCCTTCCTATAGAGTATTCAATGTAAAGACTAGTTTTCAAACTTGTGATAAATATTCGTGCTTTTAATCAGGACTTCTAAATCAGTTATTGAACCTAAGAGAATCATCTAAAGGATACACGGGAATTTAAGACTGTGCCAAGGAGAAGTTGTATCCACATATTTTGTTCAAGGTCTTTTCTGTGAATCGTTACACATGTGACATTTGAGTGCTATTAAAATGCTCATATGACCTAAAGTCCATTTTATCAATACTTTGACATATCTTTTTGTGTAAATTCTCATAAATAGATTTATTCACAAAAAAGTCTTTTTAAATGTGTCTGTATTCACTGATGTTATTTTTTACTTTTTATATATTTACTTATTTATTTATTTATTTTTAGAACAACTTGTGACAGGTGAACACTGATGTAATTTTTTCAGAGTGGAGAAAATGTTAATTTTTGCTTATCAGAGAGTAGCATCAGTATATTTAATGAGTGAGAGATTATGAAAAGTTTGGGCCCAGTCCCAGGTCAGAAATAAATAGATTAATACAATCATTAAGCATTGCATAACATTAGGAAGAATTTATTAAAATACTTTCCTAGGGCTAATTATATGTCAAGCACAATTCTAAACAAAGTATATATTCTAATTAATTCATTTAATTTTCATTATATGCCTATCATTTAATAATAGTCATCATAATATTTATTTGTGGATAAGGATATTACTGTTCAAGGAGTAAACCCAATTAGTACTGAGGTGTAAATTCAGGCAGTCCATATTCAGATCATTTACTTCTAAACACCTTCCTATAAGGCTCCTATAATGTCACGGGATATATGAGAAATTCTTGATTATATATCCATGGATAGGAAATCAAGGGAAAATATTTTTTTAGAGAACAAGGTTACCAGAGAAAATGTGTCCAAATTCACACCATCTAGATCAAGTCTTTACACATAAAATTTTGATGCTATAAATATGATAATTTTGCCTAGGGCTCTCTCTGACTTGAATCACAGGAAAAATTCTAGACACCAAATATTAGAAGTCAGAAAAGAAAAAAAAAACAAAGAGAATTTGTTGATCCAGAAGGTGATCAATAAATACTTACATTTTGTAAGTTTAATACAATGAAGAAAATAATGTTAACACTTATTATAAGTTATTTCACACATGCTGTCTTTTACATTCCAGGAATCCTGAAAATGAGCCTCCACTGTCAAGGAAAATTACAATCTAGAGAAAGAGGCACAAAAGTACAAAATAATAAAAGAGCATTAATATAGGGAATTCGGGGTGAGCAGGTAAATGCTGACTGTAAAAGGAATAAGGCAGCAGCCAGTCTCAGGTTTCCAAATTGTAAAACTGTATTTCCAAGATGGACAGGTCAGGTGAGACATGCCTTTGTGTGCATTTGTACCCCCACCCCCATCGAAAGTTCTGTCCTTAGGACTTCCAGTGTTGGAATATCTTATTCAGATTAATGGCAGCTAAACAGTCCCAATTGAAGAACTGATATCCAAATTGTCTCTTAGCAGCAGGAGCAATGTCAGAGATGGATATCTCAGTATTATAAGTTGAAGTCAATCAACCTACTTAGCTAAAATATTTAAAACTAATTAAAGGTAGTTTCAGGGAAGGGGCTCAGTGCTGCTTCAGTATAGTTAGACGCTGAACCAGCATCCCAGAGAAACACGCCCTGTGCCTGCCCATTCTCCATGTGGCCCAAATCACTAAGATCAGACACTCATCCATGCTGAGATTTAAAATAGAAAGAAAAACACCCAGTAAATGTTTCAGATTAATCAGTCATACTTTAGAAAGCTAGCCAACATGTATACCCATCATCCATCTGGGCAAAAGGCTTTATCAGCTTTTAGACATTAAATGACTCACTCAGCAAAGCTCTTTCCAGACTAATGGTGGCTGTAATTTCTCTATTAGATGTATCAGAATATTAGGGAGGCAAATCTTTGCTGTTATGCTCCCAGAGAATGAACTCCCCCAAAGCATAGATGAGTATAATAGCTGATAAAACCTTGAAAAATGCAAGGTTAAAACTGTGTTTATCTGCATCATGCCATCTGTATCCCCTAACAGCTTGAACAGGAAGGATTTGTTCCTTAAGCATTATTAGTTTTGCTAAAAATTGTCCTTGTTTTTCACCACCCAAAGGAAATAAGTGGCATTGTAAAAATGAAACTGCACTTATTATAACCTAACCTATGGACCACTTTTGCAAAAGCAATTTGGTCATTTGACATCATATTCTTCCCAGTGAGAATAAATAGAAATATGTGGTTTTTCTCCTTTTCAAGTTCAACTTGCCTTTTATGTCAGCCTTTTGTTCACATTCTATTTTGTCAGGTTATTCATAACTTAATTGTTTTATATTAAAAATATCTTTCCAAATCTCTCCTGAATTATGTCAAATTTAATATTTTACTATTTTATTAATTGATTATGGTAGAAGTCAAGAAGATGTTTCCTCTTAAGAGATATTGACTAGAAGAAGGTTGAGGAGACTTCAAGGGGCTGGTAATATTCTACTTTTTGGTGTTAGTGCTGATTATGTGTTTGTGTTTCACTGTGTGAAAATTCACCAAGCTCTATACTTAGGATTTGTTTCTTTTTTTTCCTGAAAATGTTATATTTTAATAAAATTTACCAAAAGAAGATGGCCTGTTTAATAAAATACAGTAATACCCATAACATTGTCTATATAGGTATAATAGAATTTGGCAAAAGGCATATTTTTCTGAGGAAAACAGAAATATTAACTACTTCTAAGATATACTTTTAAAGAAATTGCAAGGTACTACAACAACTGAGTTATCTCTAATTAAATAAGTCAACTAGAATAAGAAAAATTATTTTAAACTATAATTATTACTTCTCAAACTAAGCTTTCATTATGTTTTCTGGGTGACGTGATTATATATAAACAGCTACACTTCTACTAATTATGAATGGTACAAATCCAAAACCTTTATATGTCCCATGAACGCTCACATATTCTTAAGAAAAGTTAAAAATAGTACCACTGAAATGCATATCAAGGTTGGTTATGGAGCATTCCTGCTATGATCAGAATTTATTTGAGGTAAATTATGTAAAGAATTTAGTTTTCAACCTTTGGTAACACAAGAAATTCTGAAGGGCATAATCCCAAAATGTTTTTACCTTGACAAAGAAAAGATGGCTCTTAACCTTAGAATGCTGTTTGAAAAGCAATAGATTATTTTTATTAGGTACACCAGTGGCATTATTAATTAAATAAATCGCCCAAATTCTCTAGTTCACTATTTTCTTAATGAGTGTGTATTTAATATTGTTCAATGAAAGCCAAGGTGTCCCTAAGTCAGTTTTAGATGTAAATAACTGGAGTCAGAAGGTAGAGAGAAACAGATTTGTGTAGTTGTGGCGCTGATTTGTTCCCATTTATTGGCAGCCACAGTCTCTTATAGTATCCTCCACACTGACTTGGGGCTTCTGGCCTTTGACCTTTGCCATTTGACCTATGGAAAAATAGCAAATTCCTTACAAGGTAAGACTTTGAAGAGGGTATGCTCATTGGATCTTGCTTCCTTGCTGTTCTAAACCACTGACAATGGGAGTAATCCCAGCCTTGCCTGCTGTACTAGCGACCCCGGAGCCTAATCACCACTGTTGCCCTAGCCAAAAGCCACCAGCCAAATGCCCAACAGGAGATTAAGGTCACCTGGGGATAGGCAGCACCTCTCTACCCACCATCCATCCCCCTTTCCTATCCCCTCTTCTGCTCCCGTGGATATGCCAACTGATCACTGACACAGAAGCCAGCCACTAGGGTGATTTGATATGCAGCCAAAGTTAACTGACAGGGTAAGGAAAATTCTCAACGTACATTGTGGGGATACGGTAAGTAAGGTTTAAGAAAATTAAATATAAAATTAGAGAGTATAATATTATGTCATTATATTGTTATATAACTATAATTGCATATAATATATATGATAGAATATATAATTATTATTATAGAATAATCTGTAATGTGGGATATATAATAATATATTAAAAGTAATGAAGACAATCCATGCTAATTATTAAAAATGGAAATTCTAAAAAGTGTTTACTTGTGAGTAATGGGTATGGAAAGGGGATACAATATAAGATGTTTATTCTTTATTAGTATTTATTATTATATTGTTATTATAATTAATATTATATATTGTTATTGAATAATTGCTTCATTGAACATCACATTTATAATAAATACATAGTCAAAAAGAAAATGCAATTATCTTTATTTAAATGTAGTGCATACATTAAACATTTGGTTGTAGAATAAGTTAAATAATTTTACTATGTAATTTAAAACATTATATTGAAACAAATAGAAGTATAACATGGGATAGAACATAAATTCTGCATTAGATCTTATAGTTTTATTGATGTACAATTAATAAAAAATAAATTGCAAACATTTAAAACTTACATGTGTTTAGACACATGTATCCACCCATGAAACTCTCACCAGGATCAAGAAAATGAACATTGCAATCAACCTAAAATGTTTCTTTGTGCTCCCTTGTAATCAACCTCACCCTCTCTATACCACCCTCAGGTAATAACTGACCTGCTTTCAGTAACTATAGATTGGTTTTTATTTGTATAATTTTATATAAGTGGAATCATAGTATATGTACTTTTTGTTGTTTGAGACAAGTTCTCACTCTATTGCCCAGGCTAAAATGCAGTGACATCATCATAGCTCACAGCAACCTCAAACTCCTGCACTCAAGTGATCCTCTTGCCTCAGCCTCCCATTTAGCTGTAACTACAGGTGTGTACCACCATCCTCAACTAATTTTTTATTTTTTGTAGACACAAGGTCTCACTATGTTTTCCAGGGTGGTCTCAAACTCCTGGCCTCAAGTGATCTCACCTCAGCTTCCCAAAGTGTTAGGATTACAAGCCTGACCCACCATACTCAGCCTATGTGACTTTTACACTGATCATCATTATTTTGATGTTTAAACATGTTATTGCATAAGTTAATAGTTTGTTATTTTTTTATTCAGTAGTATTTTATTGTATGTGTATGTAAGAATTTTCTTATTCATCTATTCATGGACACATGGGGCTTTCTAATATTTGGTTATAGCAAATAAATCTACTATGAACATTTGTTTACAAATCCTTATGTGAACATCCATTTGACAACAAGAAGGAAATAGTCATTAATGATTAAAAGAAAGAAGATTACAAACTGATATAATGATTCTTAGTGTGTTGGGGATACGGAAATTAAGAAGTCTTTGTTAGGACATATGAAATCATGGGAAGGTGTCCAAGATTAGTTTAATAATATTTTTTGCTGCAATAAAATTAGGTATCAAACAACTCAATATCTTAGTAGCATACAGTATCTTCACCAGGAGTGGATTCTATCTTGAGAACCCACAATCTCTCCTCATCCATGAGAAGTACCTCCTCATCCATTTTATCATGAGATTGCAACAATTCTGTCACATCTTCAGACTCTAGTTCCAATTCTAGTTCTCTTGCTATTTCCACCATATCTGAAGTTAACTTCCTCCACTGAAAGCTTGAACCCCTCAAAGTCATTCATGAGGATTGGAATCAACTTCTTTCAAACTCCTATTAGGGTTGATATTTTGACATCCTCTCATGCATTACAAATGCTCTTAATAGCATCTATAATGGTGAATTCTTTCCAGGTTTTCAATTTATTTTTCCCAGACTCATCAGAGGAATTACTATCTATGGCAGCTGTCGCCTAACAAAATGTATTTCTTAAATGATAAGAATTGAAAATAAAAATTACTCCTTGATCTATGGGATGCAGAATGGATGTTTTGTTAGCATGCATGAAAATGTTAATCTTCTTGTATATTTCTATCAGAACTCTTGGGTGACCAGGTGCATTGTCAATGAGCAGTAATATTTTGAAAGGAATATTTATTTCTGATCAGTGGGTCTCAACAGTGGGTTTGACACATTCAGTAAACCATACAGTAAACAGGTGTGCTGTCATCCAGGTTTTCTTGTTCCACTGATAGAGCACAGGCAGAGTAGGTTTAGCACAATTCTTTAAGGGTCTTAAGAATTTTGGAGTGATAAATAATCATTGGCTTCAATTCAAAGTTATCAGATGCATTAGCCCCTAAAAAGAGTTACCAATTAAACTGTCCTTTGAAGCTTTGAAGCCAGGCATAGATTTCTCCTCTTTAGCTATGAAAGTGCTAGATGGCATCTTCTTCCAATATGAGACTGTTTTTTCTACAATGAAAATTGATTGTTTGGTATAGCCACCATCATCAATTATCTCTGCTAGATCTGAATAACTTGCACCAGCTTCTACATCAGCATTTGCTGCTTCGCCTTGCACTTTTATGGTATTAGAGATGACTTCTTTCCTTAAACCTCAAGAATCAACCTCTGCTAGATTCCATCTCTTCTTCTGCAACTTCTTCACCTCTTCCAACCTTCCTAGAATTGAGTAGAGTTGGGGCCTCGCTCTGAATTATGCTATGCCTTATGGGACCTTTAGCCAAAGGCTTTGATCTTCCATCCAGAGCACTAAAATTTTCTCCATATCAGCAATAAGGCTCTTGCACTTTCTTATCATCTGTGCTCACTGAAGTAGCACTTTTAATTTCCTTCAAAACTTTTCACTTGCATTTACAACTTGGTTAACTTTTGGGTGCAAGAGGCCTAGCTTCTGGCTTAACTCAACTTTTGACATGCCTTCCCCACTAAGCTTGCTCATTTCTAGCTTTTGATTTAAAATAAGAGGTGTGGTACTCTTCCTTTCACTTCAACACTTACAGGCTATTTCAGGGTTATAATTGATCTAATAGTAATATCGTTGTGTCTCAGGGAATAAGGATGCCTGAGGAAAATGAGAAAGATGAAGGAATGTCCAGTTAGTGTAGCAGTCTGAACACACACAGCATTTATCAGTTAAATTTGGGGTCTTACATGGGTGTAGTTCACAGCACCCCAAAACAATTATAATAGTAACAACAGAGATGAGTTATTACAGATTGCCATAACAGATATAATAATATCTAATTAGAAAGTTTGAAATATTGCAAGAATTATCAAAATGACACAGACATGATGTGAGCACATGCAGGCAACCAATAGACTTGCTTAACATAGGGTGGCTACAAGCCTTCAGGTGCTATAACTGCAAAGTGCAAGAAAGCAAATAAAATGAGGTATGCCTGTGTAGAAAAACAGCCTGTTGCATGGCAAGAGGGATGCTATCTTGAAACAAAACTGCCATGATGACCAATTGTTTGTCTCCTACATACCAGGGTGTTCTGCAGCAAGGTCCTAAAACAATTTCTGTAGCATAAATAACCCCTCGTCAAGATGCTTATCTATCCTCCCCTGTAGTCACAAGTTTCAGCAAGAAAGTCTGGGATGTAAATTGCTGCACATATTTTACTCTAAAACCTTGCTATATAAAGGATATTTTCTGCAGGGTGGGTTCACCTTTTCACAGCTGCCTGAAATATGGCTTTTGTTCTTAAGTCCCTACTAAATATTTTCTTTCTGAGAAACTGGATTGTTATCCTCTTTCTTTAGCCTTTCGGCTCCCTTCCCCTTTGAGGGAGGGTTTGCATATACCTGCTTTCCATGGAACAGCCTGTAATTGTTTTTCTTTTTTCTTTGGTTGAATTTCTGTATGATTTTGCTCCTTCCAGATCAGTGAAGTGGCTCCGTGTGGCTATATCTAGTAGACATATACTCTTTTTACTTGCTTCCTCGAGCTCTCACTCTGCCTGGCTCACCAGGAATGCTGAAATAGCAGAAGGAAACTGCAGCTAGAATCACCTAGAGATGACAAGGTTGGATTCCCTACTACCTGCAGGTATGTAAGGCCTCAGAGCAATAAGGAGAGTTTTAGGACCAGTGAGACTGTAAAGACCTGTGAAACAAGAAATTGATTGAAATTCTTCATTTCTTACTATTCAGCACAATTTCCTGTTTTCCACTTTGCTGAAGGCCTCATCACTTTGAGTAATGAGTCTAAAAACCAACACAAGATTAATTACTCTAAGCCAAGTGTGATTTAGGCTGGAATCAGCTTTATATGGATTAACCACTAATTTTATACTGGGTAGCATAGAGGAGTGGAGAATTAGCAGAAAGTAATGCACATAGAAGGAATTTCTTGGTAATAGTTAAAAAACGATAACTATTAACACTTAATACATATTATCATTTAATTATGAGAAGTCTAGGCTTGGAAAATTCATGGGATCAGAGTTTATTATTAATAAATGGTAGGCGTAGAACTCAAATCCAATTTTCCCACCTTAATTTGCCAAGAGAATTAAGTGTCTTGCTATTTGCTCACCAACCGATTTCGATTAAATTCCAAATGAACAATAGGAAAAATTATGAAATGAATCACAGAGGAACTGTTTTCCTTTCATATGCAAGTTTCACATAAGAAAATTCAATATATATAAATTTTTATAGAATTTGTAGAATGTGTTGATAAATTAATAAGAATTATGTAAACTATTGAAAATCATTTTGAGGATATTTATATGATTTTTTAAATAAAACTTTAAGGACAAATGTTCTCTAATAAACCATGTTGAGTTACTATGGCTATGAGCAGTTGTTTGTTTTAATTTGTATTAATTATTATTTATTCTCTAGAACTATGTAGATCTGTGCCTCTCTCCTTCCTTTCACCTACTCAAAATGAAAAAAAATTCTTCAAAGCACCATAATCTTTTGTCTTATTGATTGTTGCACACCATAGCACAGTGCCTAATCTGAATTAAGTACTTGCTGCTAAATTCTCAATTAATGCTCTACCAAGTTAAATAAACCTAAGACTCGAAATATGGGAAGCTATGAGGTTATAATGTAGCATTTGCTGTACAAGTTGTTTCTCTCAACACTAGGTGAAGGGTTTTATAGGAAATTAAAGTAGCCATGATATAATTGCTTGTAAGGGAAAATAAATTCACCACTTACTCTTAATGTCAAGAACTTGGAAACTCAATTGCCAAAATAATACTGGTAGTAAAAAGGCCAGTAATGGCATTTTTGTCATTTTCAAAAAAATAGTTTTCTTTCTGTTGAGTTCATCTCTTGTGTATATGTATACCCAATATCATTTTTTCATGATATTATTCAAAACCTTTACTTGTTTTTATAAGAAACATTCATATAGTGTTTACTATGTGCAGACAATATTCTAAATATATTTACTGATGTTAAATTATTTATTCTCTTGTCTTATTTAGCATCTTCCAAAACAGCAGACACCAAGATTGGCTTGTATGTAAAAGACATTAGAGAAATACCTAAAATGCCTGTGTAGGATAAAGGTGAAGAAGCAGGACTTTGCAAGGAGGGACTCTAGACCTCAAAGCTGGTATGACATCTGTGAAAGAAAAAGGGAAAGGAAGGATGGTTGGGCAGGAAAAGTCATAGATTGCAGCACAGTTCTAAGAAAGATTCAGCAAGGTCCATACAGAGTCCATGAGCCAAAGTTGTCATTGAGTGAAGCCCAGAGTACTGCAGAAATGGCAAGGCACTCGAACCTCCATGGTGGTCAGTCATTGGCCAGAAGCATTCTGGGAGAAGCACAGCTCCAGTGCAAATGCAGCGACGGAGTCAGAGGTGACAGCTGGGAAGATCAATCAGCTCTGAGATTCCTTACATCCAGTTTTAATGGAGATCTGAGCACTGCAATTCCACGTGTACCACTCTTTACAGCAACCCTATGAGTTATGTTTTACTATAATTTCATTTTACATATGAGAAAATGGAGAAATACAGGTTAAACGAATTGCTCAAGACCCACATCTTATTGCCAGTCAAGCTTAAGTGAATTTTTCTTGTTAGGTATGCGATTATTTTGTACATTTTCTGACACAATATTACACATCTATATATCGCTGTTCATTAAGCGATTTATTATAAAATCATCATGTAATTTTATCACTGTAGATGGTAATATTTAGAGAATATTTGGCTTCCATGTTATCTGTCTTTAAACTCTCAGTAGAAATCACACTGAGTAACAAGGATTTACAAGTAACAAGTAACAAGAAATTGGAAAGAAAGTCAGTGAAATTATTAGAAGCTGTCTGAAATAGTAAATACAAATTCTAAAGAAATTTAGAAAGATTAAAATGTACTTTTTCATTGATTTTTATCTGCCTTTTTATAGCAAGGTAATATAGACAATTCATTAGGTAAAGGAAGAGTTTAGATGCTTTGAGGTCTTCCTTTATATTAAGAGTAAGAGATTCCCATTGTTGCTAAAATAAATTGGGCTATCTTTCCAGGCCCATATTCTGTAATATATGTGTGATATATATGCTAATTTTTATTGTTTTCAAATTATACTCCCTCAAAATCTGTTAGTACTTTTTGCCACAGGAAAACACAGTGACCAAGATGCTATGCAACATAGCAAATTACCAAACAGGGCTCTGACCTCCCACTGAACATGTATCTTAACTCTCTAGGTTTTCAAATCTTCATCAATACATGAGAAGAACTGGACTCTATTGAAAATGTGAAAAAAGAGAGATTCATCATCAGACTCAACTGAAATCTATACAAAAATTTAAAAACCAGGTTTCCTGGCCCAATTGTAGGGTATCAGATTATGTAGACTAGAGTGAGGCTGGGGAATTTTCTAAAATGTACAAAGATATGGGAATCACTGAACTAAATAACCTGTAGTTACAGAATTTTTCTTAAAAATCTTTCACTTAATGTTAATTTTCTTGAAATGGGTTTTGCTGCACTGCCCAAGCTGAATTCAAACTGCTGAACTCAAGCTATCCTCCAGCCTTGGCCTCCTGAATAGCTGCCACTACAGGCTTGCACCACTGCGCTGGCTTAATGTTAATATTTTAAAACTCCTTTGCATTAATTAAAAATTTATATTCAATTACATTTTTCATGACTTTTTCACTGATACTACGTGATCAAGAAGAACACCAAAATATATTGCAACTGTTTTTTTAGCCAAATATTACTTAAGATATAATATACTAAAGCATAATATAAATTAAAATGTTAGCCATATTTCTTAAAGGATAATGAAGATTCTTGTGTAAAAATCTTAAAAATATTTCTACAATAAAATATTAATCAATTGCTACTAAAAATACTTGACATTTGTTAAAGATAAAATTCTATGCAATAACTTGATGCAAATTTGTTTTTGAATGGGTATTCTTTGAGCATTTAGAAACCCAGCCCTCCAATAGACCATCTAAAATTTCAGTTGAATGATGTTTTTAATTTAAGCCTCTCTATTTTCATACATCAGCAGTAGATTACCACTTCATGTTACAATTACTCACAGCCCTTATCTGTAAATGAAATTTGAAAACATGATGTGAACATAATGTGCTGCCAGCACAAACAGAAACACCGTTCCATGCTCCTATCACACCTATGTCAACATGCTCATTCTTAATAATAAAAAAATACACCTTCGAGGAAATAACTTGATTAAACTTATCAGAACAACTAACATTTCCTATTTTTGTGTAACATTTCAAACACTCCAAAATCTTGCAAGCTCATCTACGTGGCAGTGAAGTACATCATGGCAATATTTTTCGACATACATAGACAAGACACTGGATTCTGTCGTGTTTGTTTCTGTCTGTATGAAACGTTGTAGATGTGGAAAAAAGAACACATCTCCAGTATTTTGCTGTTGTTATTTTGAAATGTATACAGTCATTGCTTAAAGTCGCCCAAGTAGTTGCATTAAATAGGTTAATTTAATTATATTGAAGAATTTGTGTCTGCTTCCCACTGCTGTCACCAACTCCCTTCCCAAATGTATATGCCTCGACATTATTTTAATTCAGAGCTTGTCACTTTCCAATAAAAAGGTCATTAGAAATACTGCTACTTTACTGATTGTTTGACCACATGCTCCACTTAATTCTTAAATCAGGGAGAAGTCCAGAATGAATTGAAAGTGAGAGACATGAAATAACAAAAGTTATGTCATTATTCCAGGGACTGTAAATGAAAATATTTTTCCAAACATAATTGAATTTTGCATTTACATAATTAAAATAATGATTCATGAATTTTGCAATAAATTAAGCAGTACATACATGCACAAAAAAAAAATTAATGTGGGGCACAGTAGTGTGCACCTGGGAAGCAGAAGTGGAAAGATTGCTTGAGCCCAGGAGTTTGAGTCTGCAAGTGACCTATGGTTGCACCATTGCACTCCAGATTGAGTGACAGAGCGAGACCCTATCTCTCTTAAAAAAAAAAAAAAAGAAAGAAAGAAAGAAATGAAACTATTATTATTTTATCTTTATCCCAGTCGAATTCCATCTCTCGGGAGTGATCAATAGTAACTGCTGAGTGTACACTCCGCCATCCCTCTCCTATGTCCTTTAGGTATACATGTAGAGATTTTGAAGTTTACATGTTTATTTTACCATAAATTACACATTATCTGGTAAATTAATTTTTTGTTCACTTAACCAAAACTCCCAAAGGTGCACTGAAATTTTTCAAAATATATTTATAGTTTTATCACAAACATAATGTATATAATTTAGAATTTCAAATATACTACTTGATTTATATAGAAAAGAAGCAGTATTCTGCCCCAAAGTGCACATTCTCCATAGGCAACCACTTTTAACTTTACAGAAATTCATTTATTTACTAAATATTTATGTAGTATCAGGTAATATTCTTGGTGTATGGGTAAAAGAAATGACAAAGAATCAAACAGATAAACAGATAACTTTTCTTGAACATTTCATTCAAGAGAGGGTGCTCTGTGTCAAAAAAAAAAAAGAGACAAACAAAAAGGCTTCAAATAATTAATAAAACATTATGTTAATGATGACTAGGTGATGGGAAATGAGAAAGAGGACTCCAGAATGACTATTTATTTTAGATATTTCTTGAAATATCTCCATATTAAAAAGTTTTCACCACTACATTTTTTATTTTCAATATTGAGCAATATTTATTGTCTTCCTATGTTGGAAGATGAGAAATAATCTAACTTACATTCCCTTCACCTCCCTTATATGCAAACATACATACACAGGTGCACACATATAAGTTTAGGTTAAAATAATGTTCATAGTATATTCTTATGACCATATAATATTATTCACAAAAAAATTTATGATTGTATTTCTTTTATTGAGCAACCCCCCTGCCTTTGGAATTTAAAATTGCCTCAACTTTTTTCTTCCCTTCCTTCCTTTTTCCCTTTCTTCTTTCTTTATTTAATCTTCTTACGAATGTGTTCATGGAAAGTGTATTACATAGGGTACCATCAGAGACCCTAAAGCAATCTATATTTTCAAGCACAAAGAAACTAGGAGCAAAGTTAAAAATAAAAACAGTTTATGGCTTTCAGATCTGAGGTGCAGGAATCTGTTGCCTGCAGGACCAAAGTGAGTCATTGGAAGCAGTTAGCACAGAATCCACTGCAAACTTCATGTTCTCTGTCCTTGCATCTGCCCATCACTCTCTCTTTCCAAAAGTTGTCTAATAGCCTCACAACGGCAGCAACTTACTCAGATTTCTACTAAGAAGAAAGTCTCGGAAATGTCATTTAAAAATTCATCTTTTGAATGAATAGGAGAGTGTGTAAGTGAAAAGGACAATGTTAAGATAATAGACAATCCAACAAAAATTTAAAACTTTTGAGACTTTGCATAACTATAAATTTACATCACAAATGATCAAAAGTTAACTGATGATAATATTTATGTTGGAAATACTCTCTCTTCTTTCTGTCTCTTTCTCCCCCTCTCTCTTTTATTTTCAGATCTTCTTCAAATTCCTGGTTTTTGAAATATTGCAAACATAGACTTTGGTGTAGATATTTATATTTGTTTTGTTTGTTGTAATTCATTGATTTAGCCACTAAGTGGGCCTTCAATCTGGAAACTCATGGTTTTCAATTTTAATAAATTTATTTAAGCAGTAGTCCCCCCCTTATCCTCTGTTTCATTTTCCATGGTTTCAGCTACCTGTAGTCAACCACAGTCTGAAAATATTAAATGTAAAATTTAAGAAATAATTCAAAAGTTTTAAATTGCCCATCTAGGACATGAATCATCCTTTTGCCCAGTGTAACCACACCATGTAACTACTGTCCTATGAGTTTCTTAGTAGCTGTCTCAGTTATCAGATCAACTGTCACAGTATCTGTGTACTTATGGTCAAGTAATCCTTATTTTACCTAATAATGCCCCAATGCACAAGTGTAATGAAGCTGGAAATTCATATGTGCTAAGGAGAAGCCTTAAAGTGCTTTCCTTAAATGAAAAGGTGAAAGTTCTTAACTTAGTAAGAAAAGACAATTCCTATGCTGAGGTTGTCGAGATACTCAGTAAGAATGAATTTTCTTTTCATAAAATTGTGAAGAAGAAAAAAGAAATCCATGCTAGTTTTGTTGTGGCATCTAAAACTGCAAAAGTTACGGCCACAATACATGATAAGTGCTTAGTTGTGCTTGAAAAGATAATAAATCTGTGAGCAGAAGACATGATCAGAAGCGTATTCTTATTGACAGAAGTTGGTACTACTCATGGTTTTGGTACTACTCATGGTTTGGTACTACTCATGGTTTTAGACATCTATTGGGGTCTTTGAATGTATTGCCCATGAAAAATTATGAGGGTTAATATATATTTTTCTTTGATAATCTTCCAACAGCATCCTTCTGTGGCCTTTTCAGAAGCTTCTATTAATTGTATATTCGATTTACTAGATGAATATCTATTTTTTCTCTTGTTTTTCATTTGTTTATATTTAGGTTCTATATTATTTTTCTCAAGTTTTATCTTCTAGCCCTTTTAAAGATCTTTTTAATTGTTTTTTTTTAATTTCAAAACTTCTGTACTTTTTACAAAGTTCCTGTTTTATAGTATTTTTTCACATGCAATACCTTCTCCTATATTTTGCAGACATTGAGTAGGGTTGTGTTAAGATTCTCTGCTGATCTTGAATTTCCTCAAATTATTTGTTTTATTATCTGTCTTTTAGTAGAAGGATTTTATTGAACTATCTGTTGACTTGATGATGAGTCTTTACTTAGTAGTGAGGTATCAATAAGCTATTTGAAGCCGTGAACTGTGTGGGAAGTATAGGGACAGGCCTTGTCATGGAGTGATGGGACAGGCACCAGGCTCTTTGACTGGATGATGCTATATTGTAATCTATCTCTTAAGGCAAGTATTTCCCCAAAGAAAGATGTTCAATCTCCTCTGTAGGGGATATTTGCCAGTTTCATTTGGAGTAGTTATTAGTTAAGAATAATAATCTCTAGTACATTTGTTGTCAACAATTTCTCAGTCTATTTTTCTTTTAGACCTTGCTTACAGTGAAATTTTATGTAATTTTTAAAAAGTTTTATGTACCAAATATCTTTCACTCATGACTTTGGCTCGTGACTCTTTTCTAACAAGATATTCCTTCAAAATGTAAATGTCAATTTTAAAATAATTTTCAAATGTTTGTTGTTTTATTTTTAAAACATAAATATTCATTCTATCTATAAGGATCTTCCTCTCCTATTTTTTTACTTTCAAATGAATGGCAAATTATAATAAAAATAATTATTAAATTTGCCATCATTTTCCACAAATTTGAAAAACCAACTTTGATATATTGATTTTACATAAATATTTCAGTCTAAAACTGTGCAATTTAGTAAGTTTAACTGATCTTTTAATAATTTCAATGTAAAACTGTAAATTTTTAGCAGTAACATTACAAGAAATGCTGATATCAGATAAGAAAAATTTTGTTTCACTTTTCTTTCTTTTGAACATTTCCATATTCTACTCTTGGATAGTTTTCTTTTATTTGAATTGTCACTGGAAGAATAGAAAATATATACTGGGGCTAAAAATGATACATAGTCACAACAGTAACATTTTTCCTATTTTGAAGCTCTTAAAATTTTGTCTAATAGGATATGAATTTAGTATTTAACCAGAGAATATTAATATCAGTGTTTTTCCCCCTATCAATACGGCTGTGAATTTAGAAACTCTTAGTAATTTTAGAAATAAAGTCTTTCTCTACCTAATAAATAAATAATAATGTTTATTTAAAAGTTATTAATTGCTAAGTAATATGATTAGCACTTTATATATATTATTTTACTTAAATCTTACAACATCCATAAAGTAGTCATTATTATTTACCCATTTGTCATATCAGAAAACCCGTTTTGCTGTCTCATATGTTTCCTTTCCTCAAACTATAACTTTTATTATTTGCACTTGGGAGCTCTGGCATCCATACACAATTACATTTATTTATTTATATTCACATGTTCTCTTCTGTAAGAAATATCTTTCATTTGCTCATCTCAAACCCTAATTCTGCCCTCTATGACAAGTATTTTCCTTTTCAGTTCCAGAAAGAATTTTTTTTCTTTTTTTACATCTCTTTGAGTATTCTTATTATTTTTAATTCAAGTTCTCTTTTGCTTTTTTATGTAATTATTAATAATAATGATAACATCAATGTTTGTTGAATATTTTTTATATGCCAGCAACTATTATCAGTACTTTGCAAATATCACCTTGCTTGTTCTTCACAGTAACCATTGAGGTTGGTATGATTATTATACCAAAATTACAGATGGGGAAACTGAGGCACAGAGAGGATAAATAACTTAGGTAGTATTATACAGATAATAATAGGTGAAGCTGACTCACAAACCCAGGGAATTCATGAGCTTAAAATATTACCTGTGCACTTATTTCTATAACAGCATCCTGCTCTTCATCCCTCAAGTCACTGACCCTCTTAAATTTAACTTTTCTTTCCTACTGATACATTTTTGCCTGAGCTCAGGAAATCAGAAAGCAGCAAGGAGAATACGGCATTCTAGTGAGCCAGTGGCTAATGAGCTAACAAACTAAACCAATCTTTCTTGCATCAGCAGGCTATTATGTTCCTGTGCCAATGCCAGTGACTATAAATAGCAGTGGCATAAGCAAAATAAGTATGTCCAGAGGTAGGTGGGTTGCGGTGGTAACTCTGTTATCAGAGACGTCTAGTTCTTCTCTCTGTCTTGCCATCTTAAGTGCCTGGCTTATGTCTGAAGTACCTACATGGTCCAGGAAAGCTTCTAGTGCCCCACTTTTCATATTCAAATTACAACAGGATATAGGAGAAGTGAAGGAGGGTAGAAAATGATTTTCTGAAAGTTTCTACCAATATTTTCTTAAATCTTTTGATCAGAACATGGTCATATCGCTATAACTTTTTATAAGCCAGCCCAGAAAGAGAGAAAGAGTGTGTGTTTATGTGTGCATGTTTGAGGAGACTTTCATAACCCAATAATGTAAGTTTTTCTTTCTGTGTAAGTATCTTTAATTCCTTCATAGTCCCTGCCTTTAGCAACAATGGTGTCAAGGGGTATATTAATTTCAATATATTAAAAGATTCAAACTCCCCAAAAGAGGGCCCAAATTTCACCCAGTTACAAAACCAGCTCAAATTCTAAGATGTTTGCTTGCTGCGTATACATTTCCATAAGGATAGTAGATAGCATCTCATAGTACATTGGTTAGAAGCTGACAGACAAGTCCTTTGTCCCCAGTGATATTAAGTATATGATTGTGTACATGGAATAGTATGTCTGTAATAAAAATTTCCCTTTGAAATGTACACACAAAAATTACTAGTGCATAGCTTTTACCCAATACAGCTATGCAGGCATAACATAAACTTTCTGCTCTGAGGCCAGCTCGGGCTCTGCTCTACGAGAATCACTTCCTTGTTGTTATTTACTTGACTATAATTAAAGTGGACAATAAGAAAGGTATTCAGAGTTCCTAAGGGATATGATATACAATTTTAGCACCCTACTTTGTGATGGTTTACATTCAGGGACCTTGAAATTGTTCTAAGGCACTTTAATTCACAGGCAATTGTAGAATAGAAATGGAGTTTCTTTCACAAATAATAATAATAATAAATACTAATGCTGTCATTCTCAAATATAATAGGTTTCAAAGATGGCCTTCCACAGTAACATCAGTGCTTGAAATTCAAGGTATACAGTACTCTAGTAAGAGATCCAGTACCTTAGTGAGAAATTTATAATGTTTTGGATCATGTCATTTTTTGAAGACTTAATCAAACACAATAAAGAAGATACAGAACAACATGTCAGAAAATCTAAGTTCAAGTCCCAGGTCTCTGCATCTATATTTACTAGATATTTTGCTTAGGACAAACCACAGACATTCTTTAACTTTGTTTTTCCTTTTTAAAAATGCTATTAACCTCTGCAAGGAACAAATGAGATAATGTGAATGAAATCGTTTTGTGGATTATAAAATAGTCCATTATATGAGGTATTATTGTTCTGATAGAAATCACTGAAGAGCACCTACTATAATAGAAAATTTTCTTTATACAAAATATGTCATAAAAGAAAAAATTATATAATGTGTTAAGCATGCTATCAAGTATTATATAATGCTCAAGGGACATTTCTATAAGAACTTGGCATTACTATTCTCTGTGTCAAATGCATCATTGTGGCTACATTATAGAACACCATTATTTGGGGCATCTTTCACAAATTTCACGTGTAATGAATATATATAATTTTCTTTTTGAAGCAAAAATAGAACTGCTTCCTTAAGATTGAAAAGGATTATAGTTTATTGCAGAAATAAATTCTTATCAAGGACCCTGTGCCCTTGTTTCAGCAAGCTTTAAAAGCCCAGTGCAAATATGTTCTTTAATGGCTGATGAACTGTGAAAAACACATTGAACATTGGGAAAAATCTGGGGCTACTTAGAATATGCAAATATAGGTGTCCCAATCTATGTTATTGTGCAGATGGATTTTTCTCTAGTATCCCTGGAATGAGTCCATAATATGCTGCCATATATGCACATCTTTTCATTATCCAACCCACTGTCAAAACACTGGATTCAGATTAGGAAAATGAAGACAAGAAAAGTAAATTTTCAACTACTTTGACAGAGGAGCCTACCAAGAATAAATGACTCATTTTCATAGCATGCAGGCAAATCTTCCAGTCTTAACGTTCAGGGGTTCATTTATTTAAACATCATACATACATGGGCATATGTGGGATGTATATAGGTTTAGCATATATATGCGCACATATAACACATGTATATATACATATTACATATTACCTATATTTATATAAAATTATCATTATACATAGTGAAAAATCTATCTCCATTTCCATCTCTACCTAATATTCACATCCACCCACATATACACAGAGATGAGAATTATTTTTCTACCTTTATTTCTTGATTGTGTCTATATTTATACAAGTTACAAAGGATACACAATCTATTCCCCCTTATGACATATGAAGTATTATACTGTCACATGCTTCTGTACCTTGCTTTCTTAATTTAATAGGAGACAGTGTACATACACTAATATATACATTCCCAATTCCTTTGTACACACACATGATTTCCACTTTATGATTATCCATAATTTATCTAGCCAGCTTCTTTTGATAGGCATTAGCATATTACATATCATTTGATATTTAAAGATTGCTTCAATGGAAACCTTCTACATAAGTCATTTCCCAGGAGAACAAGTACAAGTAAACATGCAGGTTAAAAGGTTATAAACATTTATAATTTTGATAGATACTGTCAGATTTTCCCATATAGAGATTATAGAAATTTAATATGCAAATGGAAATACATAAAAATATCTTTTTCCTCAGAGCCTCATCAATGTATTGTATAATATCATTGTAAGCTTTGGGCCAATACATTGATACATTGTGCATATAGGAGGGGAGTAGCTCGATGTAATTTTTAATGCAACTTTAAATGCAATTAACTCTTATTAGGAGTGAGGCTGAACATCTATTTCTTCATATGCTTAAAAAGAAGCTGTATTTATTCTGTGCTAGTAAATTCTCCATATGCTCTGCTCATTTTTTAATAAGGATTTTGATCCTTTTCTTATTGATTTTAGAAACTCTTCATATAATAGGTATGTTATCCCTTTAACAAAGTATCAGATACAAACATCTTTTTACTTCAAGTTTTATTTTTGTTCTTTTGATTTTGAGTATGGTGTTAAGTAACATGTAGAAGGTTTTTACTTTTACGAAGTTGTGGTGATCAATATTTTAATATACATCTTTATAATATTAATGTCACTAGAAAAGACATTCTATTTCAATATTATAAAGAAATTCTCCCATTTTTGCATGTTTATTGTTTTATTTTCCAGTTTTTTTTCTTTATTTAGAAAGTGTTCTGATAACTCACAGAACAAATGGATTGTTTTTTTTCCAGATTACTACACAGTTTTTGCAAACTTATCTTTAGATATTATATTATCTTTAATTGATTTGCCTTTATGATATTAATTTCTACCTTTTTATCTTTTATTAAAATTGTGTGTATTTAAGGCATACAACATGATATATATAATGTGAAATTATTACTACAGTCAAGCTAACTAGCATATTTATCTCCTCACACATTTACTTTTTTATATGTGATGAGAACATTTAAGATCTACTATTTGACCAAATTTCAAGTATACAATATAATATTATTAGCTATAGTCACTATATATTAATAGTACATTAGACCTCTAGAGCTTACTTATCTTACATTACTGAAACTTTGTACACTTTGGCCAACATCTCCCCTTTCCTACATCAACCCCTGTTAACTACCATTCGATTTTCTGCTTCCACAAATTTGACATTTTTAGATTCTAGACACAAATGAAATTATGTGATATTTTTCTTTCTCTGCCTGGCTTATATCACGTAGCATAATGCTCTATAGTTTCAGGCATGTAGTCTCAAATGGTAAGCCTTTCTTCTTCTTTATTTTCTTATCCATGCATCTGTCACCAGATACTTACGTTGTTTCTACATATTTGTTACTGGGAATATGCGGCAATGCACATGGGAGTGCAGGTTTACATACTGATTTCAAATCATTTGAATATATATCCAGAAGTGAGATTGCTGGATCCTATGGTAGTTCTATTTTTATCTTTTTGAGGAGCCTCCATACTGTTTTCATAGTGGTTGTACCAATTTATATTCCCAACATCAGTGTACTAGGGTTCCCTTTATCTCCACATCCTCACCAACACTTTGGTATCTTTTGTTTTTCATTTTTATTTTATAATGGCTATTCTCACAGGCATGAGATGATGTCTCATTGTTATTTTAATTTGCATTTCTCTGATGATTAGTGATGCTGAGAATTTTTTCATATAACTGTTGGCCATTTGCATTTCTTCTTCAGGACAATGTATATTCAGGTCCTTTTGCTCATTTTCTAATCTGGTTATTTTCCTTCTATTGAGTGTGTGAATACTTTATACATTTTTAATATTAAACTTTTAATATTAAACCTTTATCAGAGGTTTGCAAATATTTTCTCCCAAGGTATAGGCTGCCTTTTTGATTTGTTGATTGCTTCCTTTGCTGTGCAGAAGTTTTTCAGTTTAATGTAGTTTCACTTGTTTATTTTTGCTTTCTTTGCCTGCGTGGTTAGGGCCATATTCAAAAGAACACTGCCAAGACCAGTGTCAATGAGTTTTTTTCCTATATTTTCATCTCAGAGTTTTAGAGTTTTAAGTCTTACATTTAAGTCTATAACCCATTTTGAGTTGATTTTTTTGCATATGGCATAAGGGTATAATTTCATTCTTTTGCACATAGATATCTAGTTTTCCCAGGACCATCTATTGAAGAAACTATCCTTTCTCCATTGTCTATTTTTAGTGCCCTTGTCAAAATTAGTTGTTTGATTGATTAGGCATGGTTTATTTCTGTGCTCTCTATTCAGTTGCAATGTTTTGTTCTGTGTGTCTATATTTATGCCAGTACCATACTATTTTGATAGCTATGTATTTTGAATAGCCTTACAATATAATTTGAAATCTGGAAATGTGATTTCTAAAACCATGTTCTTGCTCAAGATTGCTTTGACTATTTGGAGTTTTTCTGTGGTTTTATATACATATATAAGCTATATGTATATAAAACTAGGTGATAGACTAGATGATGTGGAATGGTTCTGTAAATATTTTAAGATTGTTTTTTCTATTTCTGTGAAAGAAACTAGGAATTTTAATAAGGATTGCAATGAATCTGTAGATCACTTGGGTAGTATGGACATTTAAATAATAATAATTCTTCCAATCCATGAGGATGGGATATCTTTCCTTTTATTTGTGTGTTCTTAAATTTCTTCCATCACTGGGTTTTATAGTTTTAAGCATATAGTTCTTTCATCTCCTTAGTTAAGTTTATTCCTAAATATTATATATATTTTCATTATTGTAATTTGGATTGTTTTCTTGATTTCCTTTCTAGACAAATTCTCTTCATTATGCTCTTTCTGAGTTTTCCTGACTAGTCTTTATTTGTTCATATGAAATCCAGAAATAACATATCTAGCTCCAAAACAATACAAAAAAAATTAAAAACTAGAAAACAAAATATATATTATCTCTGATATTATTGATGGAACCATATTGAATTTATAAATTAATATGAAGTTAATTCAGACAAATTTTAAGCCTAGTATTTTATGTTGAATTATTTCAGAATGACAGTTTTGTTCTGTGTTATAGAAGAGAAATGAAAGAGAGACAAAAGAAATAAAGAAAAAGAGTTTTGATATAGAATATATTATTATTATTTAAATATTCTTTCATAGTTCTGTCCAATTATACCTCATTTCTTTGAGGCTGATGACAATATATTACGGTCTTAGCTGATCTCTCACAGAGGATGGCACTCTTTAATACATATAGCAAAGCCTTAATAAATGTTTATTGAATGACTTCTTAGCTATAATTGCATAAACTATGTTTACAGATATTTTAGGCAAATCTTCCCATATCATATAAAATACTTAAAGTTGGCCATAGTACACAGTTTATAGATAAAATTTGTATATTATTATACATATTGCTTATTTTATTTCTCTCTATAAAAATGTAGATAGTTTATATGTAACATATATCTAATATTTGGTATAATTTTACATATAATTCAAATTTATAATATATAGATGTATAAAATATAACATGCGTGATATTTATTACAAATGTTGAATGAGTTGCAGCTAAACCATTAAACAATAAATTTTAATATTACAAACCGTACATTATTTTCTTTTTAGGTTTCAGACATTAGTCTGGATGAGCTATTGAAAAACTCAGAGTTCCTGGGAACTGAGTTTTGAGTGTCTTGGCCTTGTTGAAGGCTCTAACCTGAATTCCAAAATTTCATACCACTTAAATTTGCCAAGTGGCTGGGTATTGTGATAATAATCCTATTTTCTCCTGACATCTTAATTCAGCTCTGCTTATGATTACATAATGTATTAATCATTTTAGATGTAAATTTGCCAATATTTTTAATTACTAAGTGGAATCTAATGGTTTGCATCAAATAGAGTATCAAATATAGAAATTAGCATATGTTGAGATTTGTATGTCTATGTTCCCTCTGTTATAATAAATATACATTTTCTCCATCTTGAGCTTTTAAAACATAAGTTAATATTATATAATTAAAAATGAAATATTCTTCAACATTTACTATGTAAAGAGATATCACAGAAATAGTCTCCATGCTGCAATTTGTTCTTTCATTTTTCATACCACTAGAAATCTCTCATAGAGATTTTTGAAAATTCATTACAAGTTTTTAACCAATAAAAGGAATGTCTGATTATAAAATCATCCACACATAAATACATGCATTATTAAAATATCAAAAATATATGTAACCTACAATTAAACTACCACTGAATTAGATGTTTTCAGTACTTGAAATACACTTTTCAAATGTTTTTATGAATTAAGAATTATTGATAAATCATACAAATACACTCATTTTTACTTAAGCATAGATAAGTAAATAATACAAATAGAGATGTAAAAAAATGATATTCAAAGTCACTGGATAGTCAAAATTGTAGCAAAATTTAAATACAATCTGACCTCCCAAAGTAGACATATCAAAATGGTTTTTAATAGCTATCTTTTGTAAATTTTATAAAAAGAAGTGCTCATTTTTAAGTTCTTTGAATTTGAATATCACTCTACTCAAGAGTCTTATTCTGAAAAAAAGGTCAGATTAGTTTAGACTGTATTATGGTTATTAACATGTCAACTCTCACCCTCATGTCCTCAATGCCAGCAGAAATGCAAGCACTAGGAAAGGTATAATCAACAAAAAAAATTAGTGCTATTATCAAAAGAAAAGATAAATGTGGCTTATCATTTATTAAAAGTATATTTTCAGAAAACCTTTTAAAATAGAAAATATTTTATTTATAATTTTATTTATATATGTATGTACATATTTTATATTTAGACTTACATTTAAGACATCTATGATCATCATTTTGTTTTTTTTCCCAAAATACTAGATGTTGCACAATAACTTTACCAAAAGTAAGGAATAATAAAGGTAAATTTTAACCTTTACCTTTGGAGGAAGTGATTCATTTACATTTTCAGGTATGAAAAAATAATCACAAGATTAATTTCTCCAAATTTTCTTTCTATTCAGGAAAATGTGCTTTTTAAAAAAATTACAATAATATATTGTCTTTTGTTATGTTTCCTGATATAATGTAATATCCATTTAAAACTCGCTTTTACCAGTATGCAAAACATCAATTGCCAAACTGATAAGATAACATTTGTTTTCAGAAAAAAAAAGTGGTAGAAAAGTGTAAATGTATTGGCATAATATATGTATTCCAAATGTCAGTCTAGACATATACTACAGAGTGATGATTATAAGAAGGTTATTGATGGTTGTGTAAATGTATAAGACGGGGGAAAAAATTTAAAAAAAAATAAGAAGGTTATTGAATAGAAACCATCAGAGTGCCTTCTTATCAAATAACTGGCGAGTCCGATACATCATTCTATTTAGAAATCATAGCTGAAACATTAATGGTTATAGACACAATGAAAACTATTTTATCATCATTTAATTCACCATTCTGAATATGGTATGAGATGCTGAGAGTAAAATGGAGCACAGACTACATTAAAAGCTTAAATTTTTAATAAGCTTTATATAAAACAACTAATTAAATACATTAACTGGAGGGTTAATGTTGAGGCCCCAGTGTAGAACGTTGGATATATAGCCTGAAATATTCTAATTAAAAACGCTTTCAGTTGCAATTATATCTTTAATAGAAAATTTAATTTTATAGAGTAGTAGAGGGAGCTAAAATTAGCATTCTGATTTTATAGACACACACACCCCCCCACACACACACAGAATCAAGTCATATACACCATATTGTTATCTTGGGTTTCTCATATTCTTATGCCTTTATTACTACAAGGCAACTTTATTTAGAAAATTAAATACTAATGTGAACACAAAACTTATTTTTGCATAAAAAATTGAGGGTGGAATAAATATCAAATTTTACATTATAAAGTAACAACTTTCTTGAAATAACTAAATTATAATTGCGAAAGTTGTCAGAATAAAAATGAAGTCACTAGTGTTTTAAAAAAACCTGACAAATGAAGCCGGAGAATGCCATGAAGAGAGAGTCCTCATGCTTTTAAGCCTGATAACAAAAACTTATACAAAAGACTGCAAAATCCACAACCTTGCACAAAAGCCATAGCAACCTGACAGAAAAATACTTCTACAAGAACATCTGCCCAGCAACTGCCTGATTAACATTGAACTCAGATCATCCTTGTACCGACCTTTATAGCCAAGGATAATTATTTCAAAACAATTATGTAAACCTTCTCATTTTTTCCTTTAAAAACTTTTGTCTTCCTAGGCTGGACGCCTGTAATCCTAGCACTCTGGGAGGCCGAGGCAGGAGGATTGCCCAAGGTCAGGAGTTGGAAACTAGCCTGAGCAAGAGTGAGACCCCATCTCTACTAAAAATAGAAAGAAATCAATTGGCCAACTAAAAATATATAGAAAAAATTAGCCGGGCATGGTGGTGCGTGCTTGTAGTTCCAGCTACTTGGGAAGCTGAGGCAATAGGATTACGTGAGCCCAGGAGTTTGAGGTTGCTGTGAGCTAAGCTGACACCAGGGCATTCTAGCCCGAGCAACAAAGTGAGAATCTGTCTAAAAAAAAAAAAATTACCCCCCTGAATTGCACAGAGTTTACTATGTCACAGGTATCCCCATTGCAATGCTCTATTCCCAAATAAACATCATTTCTTTTATAGAGCCTCTCCTTGTTTATTTAGGTTGACATAATTTACATCAGAATTGTGACTCACAAGCAAAGACTTAATCCCTAAATATGCTATATTACATTTCTGTATATTAAGCCTTTTTATTAGCAGAAGACTATTTACTGAGTATAAAATAAGAGTGCTCACTGTACAAAGCATTATGAAAGCCTTTTATCTTTTTCCTCAGTATGACCTACTGGTTTGATGAACTGTCTAGAGAATGTTTGTTAACAAGGCTGAAGAATGATTTTATTCATGTGGGGATGAATTTTCTTTTTTTTTTTTATTTTGGCACATTACAGGGGTCGAATGTGTAGGTTTGTTTGTTAGATTTCTTGGCATAAAGTGACTCTAGCAATTTTGAGTTGTAATAATGAGAAACTTGATTCAAACTAGCTAAATCTAAAGGCTAAGGGGTGTTTGTTATGAACCAATGACCAGAATGTAGCTCAGCCTCAGAAATACAGAAGCTGGTTCTTGTATGCCACTAGGACTCTCTTAGGGAACTTTGCACTACAGGGCTTTTGCTTCTTCTACAGGTAATGCATTTTTCAACAAAACTTATTTTATTCTTCCTCTTTCTCACCTGATTCTCTCTGTGTCTCTAGCTCTAGACAATATTTCTCTATGTAAAAAGTAAACATGGCTTTTAGCATGTCCTGAGCTTTAGATTTTGTAGTTTGAATCACTTATGAGAACAATAACATGCTCTAGATCCAAGTTTAGAAACTTTGTGGAAAAAAATTCATTGCCTAGTCTAGGACTAAGTGCATACATCCTTTGTTCAACCAACTAACTGTGTCTTGGGTGAGCTGAAGAGATGCTAACTGGCTAGAGTACAGGTCACATTATACTAATTTATAATTCCCATGACAATTATGTGATTGGAAAGCAGGTAGTCCTAGAAAAAACCTGGTAGTTGGATCTGAAAATCCAACAATTAGAAGAAAATTTAGATGATTAAAATTAATCTATTTAAGTTGTCCATTTATGGGACTTTTCTCTGGAACATTTCTGACAAATGATTCCCTGTCTTTGTTTGAATAATTCTCATGATTAAGAATTTATTGTTTTGATAACTATTTCTTGCAAAATGGAGGCAGGGAGACTTGAGTTCCAATCTTGAGTCTACCTCATGTTCCATATGTGACATTTTACAAAAGCCTAACTTCCATAATCTCAGTTTCTTCACTATAAATGAAGTAGTGAATGACTAGCTACTTCCATCTAGCAGTACTATAAGAATTAGGCAGAATCATGTGGCAGAGCACCAAGCACCTATATGGATGAAGCTTCTGGAAATGTTAGTTCCTATGCTGTCAGAAAAAATCCTCTCATGCTCTGCAACAAACTGCCTTGATTTTTTGTTCACTCCCTATTTCTGTCATGGAGATCTATGCAAACTGTGTCAAAATTCTCTTCTATACAAAAACACTTCAAATACTTGAAGATAGTTGATATGTTCTTTTTAAATGCACCTGGCATTTTTGAACTTAAGCAGAATTTTATCTGTATGTAAAATTTTATCTTGCTGCATTTGACCTCTTATTCCAGTCTGTCAGAATTTAAACTATGGATTCTGGTATGTAGAATTCTAGCTGTCAATCTCAGCTTTGTGTATTTGATAATCATAAGTTCTGTATCTTATCACACTCATTGATATTAAAATATTTAAAAATGTAGAACTAGAACAGATCCTGATCTCCTCATTAGAGAATCCCATCAAGGTTGACATGTATCAACATATTTTGAATACAAACATATTTAATAACCTACAAATCCACCTATTTGCTTTATATTCTAGCCCATATCTTTTCAACCTGTCTAAAAAGTTCTAATGGAAGACTTTATCAGTGCTTTTCTGACACAAAGATTTGTAGATTTAATGTAATGTCGGCAGACATATCTGAGTAAATGCAGATAAGTCTTTACAATCTCAGGAATTCAGTCTTAAGATTAATAATGTATTTTTCCATTATATTCAGAACTGGGGTGAATATCACATATAATAATATACATGAAATTGTTTTCATCAATAGCTAAGAGAAAGATAAAGCAGTATTATTATGACAAATATTTTATTTATCTTATATGAAACAACTACCAAAACGCTAAATAAGGCTAGTTTGCCCAAATTAGCAACCACTGGATTCATGTTGTGTCCTAGCAATTACTCCTCTCTAGTCTACTTCTATCTGTGCCATTAGTTTAGTTTCTTCTGAATTCTATAGAAACGTGATGAAACCCAACACTGCATGATAATATTATTTCCTTAGAAACATATTATAAATAATGCTTAGGTCCACAAGTTAGTTTCAGAAGCTTAATTATTTATAATGTAGACTTTTTTTTTTACTTTGACTACATATTAAGCTACATTTAAGCTCCCTGAAGAGCTTAACAAGGTTTAGCAATGAAGCAATTGAATGGAAACCCATTGAATCATAGTCTCCAGAGAGATCGTTTTTAAAGCTCCCAAGATTGATTCTAGAGAATTGCAGAGACTCTTACTTTCCAGGTTCTAAAAGCAGCATTGCTAGGATAGTGTGGTAAGAACCCTGTTCCATGCCTAAAGTAAATTTATTAAATAGGAAAAGTCTGGCTGATGTCCAACCAAACTCTTTTTTCCCTACCTTTGATGGTCCTCTCTCCAGGTAATCAGTCTTCATGCCTTAGTGGGCTCTGCACTGCAGAGCTGTTTCTACTTCCACAGGTAATAATTTTCCACCAAAATTCATTTTACTCTTCCTCTTCCATATTCAAAATTCCCATCCACTCCCTAACATATGTACTTCTGCTTATAGCTTGTCAGCGAATTAGTTGTTACCCATCCTACTTTTTATATAAGAAGTTTGTGTCAGAATGTAAATCTACCATATCACTAAGCACAGTATTTGGTTCACCTGTCATTCTTTTCCTGACTTTCTCCACAAAGGAAGACAGGTTTTGATTTATACATTCTTGCACAAGTTCCTTATCTCATTGCAGAAGAGCAATAGTTTTCAAACTTCTATAGGTCCGCAGGCCACAGTAAATGTTGTAGCGCTACTAACAGCTCGCTACTTAAAGCTTGTTTTGTAGATCAGCAGCAGCAGCATCACTAGGGAGTGTGTTAGAACTGCAGAATCTCACACCTCACCTGAGTTAGAATCTAGAATCTGAATTTTCAATAAGATCCCCAAGAGACTCATATGTACAAAGTTTAAAAATCATTAATCTATCATGTACCTTAAAAAGAAAACAAGCTGATGGGCACATTTACACGTGCATTGCTGGTTAACATGTTGACAGAGGAATTATATTTCTCAAATGAAGTAGTGATGGCATAATATTATAAAGTATGAATAGAAGAGCATTTTTATCCATGAAAAATCCCACTCTTATTGACTATGTGACATTAAGCCAGTAATTTAATCTATGAGGCTCATTTTCTTGTCTTATAGAATAAAGCTAATAATATGTACATTTGAGAGATTTCATGAGACTTAGTTCTAATGTATATAAAGCATCTAGTACAGGTGTGAGATATCACGGATGCTAAATCTATAGTTTCTTCTAATATTGTAAAGCAGGTCAATTTGGAAGGCAGACTCTGGACAAGGATGGCCATGTGATTTATTTTGGGGGATCTATGATGTGATTTACAGTGAGCTGATTATCAGGAGATGTGGATTCCAGTTCTGGTTTGTACTTTCTCAGCACGTTAGTCTATGTCCATAGACCTAATATTCTAACACCTCAGTTCTTTCATTTATAAAATGATAGTTTAAAGCAAAGCAAATGAATCAAATATCATTTTGACCATTTAACTTTATGAATCTTATAGTTAATCAATAGCTTACTGCTTTAATTTTTATCAGCAGTTTCAATATTCTTAAGTTATATTAAATTTGATCTTGAAGAGTTAAAATTATTTAAAATGGCTAAAAACCACTAATGATGGGCTTATATTGCCCCTTAACTTTGGGGCTACTCTTTACATCTGAACATTATCCTAAATGACAAGAGTGACATAGCAAAATATTGAATATGTTGTCTTAATCTCTCTGTCATTTCTTAGTGTTAAGCAATTTTTCTAAAGTAGTGTACTAGCTCTTCATTGTCTTTTATATTTTGACCTTAAAAAATCCATGTTCAGTAAATTAATAGACTTTTTCTCAACATACAACACATTTTTCACTTCATCTTTTCTGAAACTCTGCTAGTCAGGTTAATGATTCTTCTTACATTTATGAAGCATAAAAGGCTGCCTTTTCATATGTGCTATGTTCATTTTTTTGTGAGAAAAGACTTCTACCTGCTGTATTACCTTCCTGTATTTTCCTATCATACACACAGTCTGAAGATTCTCCTCTGTCTTCCAAAAATTGGCACCTCCCATAGATTGAAAGTAATGTAAGGGCTGCATTTTTTTCCGACTTCCAGAATAACATGGAGTGGGGTAGCATATGACAAGTCATGATTAAAAACTAAACTATGCTGTAGGTATTTATTTTAGCACATATTTTTATACCTCTTCCCCCAAATACAGTTAAATGTATGACAGATTGAAGCAAATATCAAACCACATTTGAAGCCTTTTATGAATTTGAGGGAACTTGAGCATTCTCACCTCTTCTACCTCTCTGAGAATTATTACTCAAAATACTATATTTTTCTCCACTGGGTCATAACTTCCATATTACTCTACAAATTTATCATGCCTAGGAATTGGTTAGAGTAGAACAAGGGCTCCCCAAAACATTTTACCTTCTTTTGCATTAGGAAGTCCAGTCTATCTGCATATAGCCCATCAACCTGGTAACCACATCAGGCAGATAGTTTTTGGACAAATACACAGGACATACATTATACTTGATAGCTACCAGACATTACAATTCTTTTCTAATTTTCTATAGCTCCCAAATTAATCTAAAAGTTGTTGTGATTTCCTTTCAAAACATGTTTATTTTATTTTATTTATATTTTGGAAACAGGGTCTGGCTCTGTTGCCTGGGTATAATAAGGGCAGTATGGTCATCATAGCTCACTTCAACCTCAAACTCCTGGGTTCAAATAATCTTCCTGCCTCAGCCTCCCAAGTAGCTAGAACTACAAAAGAAAACCACCACACCTGGCTAATATTTCTATTTTTTGTAGAGCTGGGATCTTGCTATATTGCTCAGGCTGGTCTTGAACTCCTGTGCTCAAGTAATCCTCCAGCCTCAACCTCCCAAAATCCTAGGATTGCAGGCATGACACCATGCCCAGCCTCCTGTTTAAATTTGTTAGTCAAAGTATTCTTTTAAAAATATTAGAAATGCCACTTAAACTTTCTTCCTTAATGTGTGTGTATGTGTGTGTATGTGTGTGTGTTTGTGTGTGTGTGTTTTCATTTGAATAGTCAGGAATCTTTCACCTATTTTTACCTAGGCTTTCACTTTTCAAATTCTAACCAGAATCTAAACAAAATTTGAAACTGGGAAGCATTAGTTTTACTCCAAAGAAGTAGAATCACTCAGGTTTACTGCAGTAAAAGTAGGCATGCCTTAAAGCTGCAGTCCCCAACTCCCAGGCTGTGTACTGGTACCAGTCTGTGGCCTCTTAAGGACCAGGCCACACAGCAGGAGGTGAGCAGCTGGCAAACAAGTAAAGCTTCATCTGTATTTACAGCCACTACCCATCATTGGCATCACCACCTAAAATCTTCCCCTTATCAGATTAGCAGAAGCATTAGATTCTAATAGGAGTGGGAACCCTACTGTAAACCACACATACAAAGGGTCTAGGTCAGGTGCTCCTTATGAGAATCTGATGCCTGATAATCTGAGGTGGAGCTGAGGTGGTGATGATAGTGCTGAGGAGCTGCTGCAAATACAGATTATAATTAACAGAAAGTTTTGATTGCATAGATACCATAATAAATCAATTGCTTACAGACTCATGTCAAAACCCTATCTGTGAGTAGCAAGTGACAATATATGATAATAGAAATAAAGTGCACAATGAATATAATGTGCTTGAATCACCCAAAACCACACACCCCCAACTTCTGTGGAAATAATGTCTTCTATGAAACTGGTCCTTGGTGCCAAAAATATTGGGACTGCTGCCTTAAAGCAAGCCTTATTTAATTTAAAGTTTAGGGGGGAGAAAACTATACAGTAGTCCCATCTTATATTTATTGTACAAAATGAGTTATGCCTTTAGAAGTTGACTCTCAAATTTTCTTTTTAATATCTACACTTACCTAGATATTAGCAAACCAGCAACTTTCTATAAAAACACTTGGGCTCAAACATTATGCCAATACTTAGGATATACATTTCACTGGCATTTTTACCTCTTTGATTTATAAATACCAGAGGTTTTGGATTGCTGTGAGAGAAAAGGATGGCAAAATTCTTCGATAAAGATAGGAGAATGTCACTGATATGGAATAAAAAGTAGCATTCATTTTCAGGCTTTAGCCTCTAAGATATGTATTGTTATAATTTACAAACAGACGCATTTGTCCTGAACTGCCAGTTTTTCCATGCTGAGACATGTTAATGGAATAACATTATACTCAATAAAACCACTTAACACATATCAATAGTTTAAGTAGCCTACTCCAGGGGTTGGCTCTGAAAACTATTTGCCACAACAGGAGCAATGGAAAATAACAGAAAAGAAGAAAGGAAATACAGCATGCAGTTGCATTATTCACTGAAGAAAATTATATATTTGTTTACAACAAAATGAAATGTAAATCTTCAAAATGTCCTACAAAATTCTTGCTCTGATTCCATTATAACAGCTCTCAGAACATTTTAAAATAAAGTTACAACTAAAGCCAATTAATGATTTTTATTTTAACTAACATATCTAAGTAATGCAGATATTATTGTTCTCAAAACAATTCCAAGAAATATCTGTGGCCCTAAAGATGTTAAAAGGTTAAACACACACACACTCTCTCTCTCTCTCTCTCTCTCTCTCTCTCTCTCTCTCTCTCTCTCTCTCTCTCTCTCTCTTAAGCTGACTGAAGTTGGCTGTCCTTTTACTGACTATCATTTTGTTCCACAGAACAGTCAATAAGTAGCCTGACCTTGTTCTTTTTGGTACTGATGCTTTGTGGGAAATATCTGTATTACATATTAGATTGAATTCACCCAAATTTTAAATTTGTAGTAATGTCACAATCTGTTTTTGTCTGTGATTTCTGAGAGCAGAGCATAAGTATAGCTAAATATTTCTGAATATCCAAGAAAATGACAGAAAAATCATAATTTTTTTCTTTTCCACTGCAATATACTTTTTCAAAGATTATTACTATGAGTACCAGAACATTTAGACTCAAACAAATTCAAACTATGCCATGTATTTAATGGGACTCTGTACTGCAACATCTTTTATCCAGTGTTCTGAAATTCTCTAAAAGTATATGTCAAAATTCCTATGTTCTTCTTAAACTGTTTCAGTATCAGTTTATATGATTTATTTCATCTTAAGTTTCGAAGTATTATCTAACTTACTTATGGAATTTCAAAAGGTTTATATTCTATTTTTGATACCGTATATGATATAATATAATATGGAAATCTAGATGTACTTGAGCTCCAATTCCTCTAATCAACTCTACCCCCACAGAGGAGACAACAAAGGGGCTCTCAATTATATCTGGTGCTTTAGCATGGAATCAAATATCATTACTAATACAGTATAGCCTTAATCCTCACATTTTGGCCTTGCTCCAGATCAAGGATGTTATTCCTTCATGCTCGACCAGATGTCCATTGGTGATTAGATATAGTAAGTTGACTAGTTTCTCCCACCAAATTCAGGTCTTTCTAGAACCTTAGGCTGTGACCATATTTGGAAATAGTATCTTTGCAGATGCAATTAGTTAATATGAGGTCATACTTAATTATTGTGGATCTCAAATCCTATGATGGCTGTTCTTGTAAGAAGAGGAGAAGACACATAGAGATATGCACAAAGATGGGGGCCATGTAGCAACAGAGGCAGAGACTGGAGTGATGCTTCTACAAACCAGGGAATGCCAAGGATTGCAGGCAATCATCAGTGGCTAGAAGTGAGGAGTGGAACAGAGTCTTCATCAGAGCCTCCAGATAGAACTCTCCCTGCCTACACCTGAATTTTAGACTTCTGGTTTCCTAAACCATGAGAAAATAAATTTCTGTTATTTTAAGCCACTCAGTTTGTGGTAATTTATTAGAGCAGCTCTAAGGATCTAATACACTAGTCTTCTTTCATTATAGCTTAATGCTTCTCTGTGCTTAACTCCATTAATCCCAAAATTTATGTATGATCTTATGATTCCTATTACTGATCTTACTAAAGGCACAGGAGGAATTTATAAGAACCTAATGAACCTAATGGAGCTTAAGCTTCAGAGTCCCTGCAATACAGCAGGCTCTTCCAAGACTTTGTACCTACTATTCATTTATTAAGTATTTATTTGGTCATTTATTTAATTAAAGAGGGCTTCACATACCTTGGTTTAGTCTTGGTGAAAGAAGTTTCTGGGTACCTAGCAGAAACTCAATAAACTATTATTGACTAAAATTTGAATGAACATATTTTATATGATATTCTTTAAACCTAACCAGCTGAAAAGCAATTTTTAAAACTAAAGTTAGTATCTTTGAATATTCTGTATTGTCATTCGCATCATCTTTCTTTCCTAGAAAAAAAGCACAGAGAGGTTACCTGAGTAGAAATTGGGACAAGGATTCTATCACTAGCAATAGCTAGTAAGCAAGCAACTATAATAGGATTGGAACCAATGAATAGGACAAAATTTAAATTTGAGGTAAATAGGCATATTCAAATATATTCTCAATAACTTTATCTTAAAACATATTTGAGAGATATTCATAAGCTCTTTTTTATATTAATATTTAAAAGACTTCATCAATGAACCAATTTTATCCCAGTACGAAATATAATTTGAACAGTTATCTACTTGAAACAATCTGTCATTCTAATCTTTCCTTCTTTAAAACTACTAAATTCCTATGTTGACCAATATATCAAATATAGTTGATTCTCCTTATTTATGGTAGTTATGTTCTGTAAAGGTGCTGCAAACACCAAGTTAGTAAATACTGAACAGGTGCTTGTAAGGGAACTGCAGGATTAGATAAGGAATGCATAAATGAGGATCTACCATATTATGGTTTTTTTACTAAATCACTCTCCTCTTTGTTTTTATATTCTGTGAGAGTTTCTTTTATTACCCTTCTACTTTTCCCCTGCTATTTTTATTAACTCTCTTGCCCACCCACAACCATGCTTCTCATCTATGGCCCATTTCATCATTTTTAATACCTGGGCACGATGCTACATTTCTTTCCTACTGTCCACCATAGAATTCCACATGGATATTCTGTCAACATTTTTGCTTACTATTTTCTGAGGTTGGGGATAGGAGGCAGTGCTTCCTAATTACCAGGTGATCTTGTTAGAAAATAAGTTGCTAAACCTCACACTAGAGTTTTTGATTCAGTAGTAAGTCCAAGGTAGGGCTGAAAATTTAGACATTTACATGTCTAAGAAGTTTATAGATAATTCTGACTACCATTGGTATTGTCAGGTAGAAAAAGCAAAGACAAACACAAAAGCAAAGAATAGCACAAAGAAATTCTGTGTTTGACTTCATGGTTAGATGGAAAGAAGGGATTCTGACACTGGGAAAAGTTTCACATGATATAGTAGTATTTTGTCTTATAAATTCTTTTTGAAAATGTCTTTTTCTTGAATTAGACATAGATTATGACATTACTTGATTTATGAATACTTGTGGCCAATAAATCCTTATGGACAAATGTCTCTGCTTCTCTTTAGGTAATATCCTTTGTAGTCAGCTGTTACTGTGATATTCAGCATCTCCTAATATATGCTAAAAAGGAGCAATCTCTAAATTTAATTTTTGTGGAAATAAACAAAGACCATACTAATGAGAACAAGCAAAGGCTATTTATTCAAACCTTGCTCTATAGCAAAAGAGTCTGCCACTATCACTTGCATTGAAGAAGTTTTATAATGTAAAAAAATAAAAAATAAACAAAAGCTTTTGGAGACTGATTGGAGGCTGTTGGCATAGGGAAGTTGTAGTCAGGCAACCAGAAGTAAAGTATCCTATGTGGTCAGTTTGGGTCATATCTGGCTTCCTCTGCTTTGTCTCAAGTTGGAAGCAGGGGCAAAAATTTGGGAAAGATCAGTGATTGGGTTTGGGTTATGCTGTTTCCTGCAGCCAGTGGATCAGAATTCTATATTTTTATATAGTCTGGCTGTTGTGCATTTGTATGTTCAGTCTCTCATTTGTATTACCTGTCAGCAGCTGAGGGTCCAGGTGTGTTACTGTAGCTCTGCTGTAAGCCATAGGTAAGGTTTGGGTCTCCTTCTCTTTCTCAGCTCAAGCTGAGTCATGTCTTCTGATGATTGAGTGTATAGGAGCAAGAGCACTGTTGAAAATTCATGACGTCTCTATAATCTGCTCAAGATGGGCAGGTTGTAGCTGCTCACCATTCTGTTGACCAAAGCAAGTCATATGATGAAGACTAAAGAAAATGGAAAAATGTACCAAATGATTGCAAACATTATTGTCATGTGTCAGATCTATAAAAGTCCCATCACTACAAAAACAAGGGGGAAATAACACAAGGGCATGTCTCTGGGCAAGAGGCACTCATTGTCTCCAGCTTCCATCCTGTGAGTCATATTTCCTATCAATGTTCTTATCCCCTGTGGCGACCCCTATCTAAGGGACTTGTCTCCATGGGGAGAAGTAGCTAATCTCCTCATGGGCCTGCCTCAATTTCTCTGCAGTCTGTCTCTCCATTTTTGTACTAATACTATGCTGTTTTGGTTACTATAGCCTTGTAGTATAGTTTGAATGTGATGGTAATGTGTCTGGTAATGTGATGCTTCCAGCTTTGTTCTTTTTGCTTATGATTGCTTTGTCTATGAGGCAAACCCAGAATGGGAAATGAAACTTGGAGAAACAAGTCCCTCCCTTGATAGCAGCCTCTGATAAGTGAACCATTGAGTTCACACATTCCTTTAGGGAAAAACCCTGCAAACTCCTGTTTCTGTCTTTAATATAGTAATATTGGGTGATACAATAAAATATTTGTCTTATGAGCTACATCTCATTAATTCCTCAATTATATTTTCCCAACAATAGACCAATGGAGCAGATCAGAGAACCCAGATATAAAACCATCTACCTACAACCAATGATCTTCAAGAAAACAGAAAATAACATACTGCAGAAAAGAAGTCCTTTTAAATAAATCATTCTGGGAATGTTGGATAGCCACATGCAGAAGAATGAAACAGGATCCATATATCACACCATTTGCAAAAATTAATTCAAGATAGATAGAAGACTTAAATGTAAGGCATGAAACCAGAAATATTCTAGAAGAAAATGTAGGAAAAACTCTTCTAAACTTCTGGCAAGGGGAAGAGTTTATGCCTAAGACCCCAAAGGCAATTACAGCAACAACAAAAAATAAATAAATAGGACTTGATTAAATTAAGAACCCTCTGCACAGCAAAAAAATAATCAACAGAGCAAATAGACAACTTACAGACTGGGAGAAAATATTCACAAGCTAGGCATCCAATAAAGGGTTAATATCCAGAATCTACAAAGAACTCAAGCAAATCAGCAAGAAAAAAATCCCCATTAAAAAGTGGATAAAAGACATAGACAGAAGCTTTACAAAAGAAGATAGACAAATGACCAAAAAACATATGACAAAATTGTTTTCTATTTATACAGAGATGTTGCTTCCATTTCAAAGCTAGGATCTGGGCCTAGTAACTTGATTAGGGGAAAATGGGCTTAAAAAAATGTAAGGAAGGCAAGTATTTGTGTTGGTAAGTCTATCAAAATGTACCTTAGATTAGCTGTTAAATGTACATATACAAGATATTTATTATATTCTTGTCTCTTTTTCATTACATGTGATTTTTCTGCCCAATTCTACCAATCCTTATGCACCACAAAAGTGTAAATTTGTTCTAGGCTCACTCTTTGAACAACAGGGATTACTCCTGAAATACAATAAAAAATAAATAAAAGAGCCAATAAAAATACTTATTTTACTATCTCTCAGAATGCTGGAGAAAGTATATCTTTATACTTTCTAAGATCAGAAAATTTGGGAACTAAGTATGCCTAGAATTGCCTGTGGCCATATTCCTCACCAAATGAAGAAAACTTGCAGAAAATGAAACACAGTAGAGTCCCATTTAAGTCCATTGTTTCTTTGTTTATTTTCTGCTTGGAGGATCTGTCCTGTTCTGTCAGTGGAGTGTCAAAGTCCCAGGCTATTAAGACACTACTGTTTATCATTTTGCTCAGATCAATTAGGGTTTGCTTTATGAATATGGGGGCACCTGTGTTAGGTGCATAAATATTTATGTTATATATGTTATATATTCTTGTTGAATTTTCCCTTCACCATTATATAATGGCCATCTTTTTCTTTACTTTTGTTGATTTGAATGGGTTAACTACAGATATAAACACTGCAGATCTAACATCTGCATTCTTTTTTGTTGTTGTTTTTGGTCTTATTAAGCTTATTTTTGTTGATAAATAAAAATTGCATATATTTAATGTGTACATGATGTTTTGAAATACACTGTAGAAAAAATGAGTAAATCAAGCTACTTATGCATTATCTCACATATATTTTTGTGGTTAGAACTCTGAAAATCTACTTTCCTAGCAATTTTCAATAATACATTGGTATTAACTATAGTCACCATGTTGTACATTGTCTATTGACCTCTTAAAATCTACATTCTTATAATTTCTAATTTCAAGAAAATTCTGAGCAAACTCTCTTACATTTGACGTCTCAACATGTATTTGAATACAGCAATTTTTCTTTGTCTTGTGTTTTATCATTTCTGGATTAAAAATCTCCTAATCCTCAACTATTCCTCTTGTAATAAAATCTTGTTTATCCACTATTTTCGTGTCTTCCTATGGATGCTCTCTATTTTGGTTATGTCATGTTTCCTCTAAAATATTTTGGATGTGTTTCCTTCTAATTGAATTGAAAACAAATTGCAAAAGGTTTTCTAGTTAGCTTAGCATATAATGAAAACATTACTAATCATGACTAAGATACACTATAGTTATTCATGTGGTATGAGTTGGTATTATATTGTTAAGTATAACTAAACAATATTGAGCTGTGGTCACCTAAAACCCAAAGATCATTTACATACAAATTACATAAACATGGAGCTTTACTAACTCATATTAAGTTGCAAAGAACTAAGCAATTCACCTACTATTTTCTTCTCTGCATATTTCTTTATTAAACAGTACAGATCAAGTAATAATAAGCTATTTAGCACTATGATTTTGAAAGTCCTTAGCAGATTATTTCACAAAGACAACTTAATGTAAATTGGCTTACATACTTAATTAGCATGAGCGTATAATGATTATGCAAACAGATAGTGGCTTGCCTGTTCATTATTATTCGAACTCTATAGTTCTGTTTAATTTATTAAATGAATCAAATAGATCAATACCATTGTAGATCCTAAATTTAATATAGTATTATGGGAGCCCAATTTTCATTACCATATATTTTACATATTTTCTGATTATAAAATTTAAACATGATTATTTTAGATATTATAGAAAACAAAGGCATGAATTATTTTAAAAAATTTCTCAACACTTCAAAAAGGCTATAAGTAAAATATTTAGACATGCACAAATAAAAAATACACAATGCACATAATTATAGGATTACATGTTTCACCTTAGTTTATGATATGAAAATATTCCTATTATTAAGTATTCTTCAAAATCACCATTTTTAAACTAATGGAGCAGGATTTTCTATGGCTTAGTAATCAGTTAATTATGAATTTGTGGCCTAGTTTTTTAAAATTATGATTTCTAGTAAAGCTCAAGGGAGTTAAAGGACAGGATTTGTGGCTGCTGTAAGAGCCTGTTAGTATGATTCCAGAATGTTTGGATAACAGGCCTTTTTATCTATTTCTTGGTTGAAGTTCAGGAAAGTCCTGGGATCCTTCATTAGCAGTGAAAGCTGAGAGTGATAAATATGGACTGACTTCATGCTTCTGTGCACTATACTCCATGGTACTCTGTAATCTCATTCCTGGAGATTGATGAGGTATACCTGGCCCAGATGAGGTGATTTCTGGAACAAAACCAGATCTATCTGTGTGCTGAATTTTGTCAGCTTAATTTATGTCGGGCAGGGCTTACATGGTAGTAATGGAGTATCCATATGGCCTCAAATGTTCTTAACGTCTCGGATATTATCTACAAGAGTGTATCTCATAGTCATGCTTTATAGGGGCCAGGAAATTAGGACCTCTTTTATAGAATGTTTCTGATTATGCTGCCATGTCTCCTGATCATGGTGACTTCCTTCTGACTCTTGGTATTTAAACGTTATTTGATTTCCCCTCATGAAATCTACATTTCTCCCTTTTTATCAATATGAGCTCCTCATAGAAATTTTTCTATGCAGTAGTTAGTCATGCATTTGTGCACTAAAATGTACAGTGTGCAGGAGAAGGAAGAAGGAAGATATTTGTGTCTCATAAAATGTCAATTAAAACTCCATCATACAGAGATGACAAATTCTGAAAGAATAATTTCTCCCCTTATCATTGTTTTAGATTTTACTTCCTATTTAAATTAGTTTTTGTCTTTGGAAAAGAATGAGAATTTCTACTATTGTCTGCCAGATGATTGGGGAAAATTTTAAAAATGTATTTATAAAAGGATCCAAAATGCATCATACTTGAAAGGCCAACCTCCTACCAACCCCAGAATATTCTGAGCTACTTAGAATATATTCTCATAATACCTGTTCTAATAGGATAAGTTCTATTCTATCTAAATGATTCAGTACTGGGAAATACATATTTCCCAGAGAAAGGAAAGAAACTTTACACAGAGTGGGCAACCTTTGGAGATAAGAGATATGGCTTCCTAAACATGCCACCCTGTTGACACTCTGACTAATGGTACTATTCAAACCTCTTGCCCTTCTGTTATCTTCTGGCTTTTATTATTATGTTTAAGTTTGAGGCCAGCTTCCCCCCTTTTGCTTTTATTTATTCCTTTTTTAAATACATTGATTCTAGTTCATTTTTATGTTATTTATGCTCAAAATTCATGTGTTCACTAGATTGTTGTTATATGTGAATCATTTAACTTTACCTTATAGTTGGCAGTCTCTTTCTGTATTCAGAATCTGATATTTCTTGATTATATAAATAAAAAATATCTTTTTATAATGTATTTAATTATGGAGTTTGTTTGACTTCTTTCTTCTTCAGGTATGAGTGCTAATATTCTGAAGTTCAGATCTCTGTTCTCTTTCCTGTCTTTATCATTTCCTCATCAAATTTTACTTCTTATCTTTTCCCTACCTTTGACTTTAAATGAAATTTGTATGTTTTAATTCTTCTACTGTAAGTGTTAATTATACTATTCATTTGTAGTGTTCTTATACTTTCTTGTTTCATCTAACTTTACTTTTATTTCAACTGCTTTTTACCAGCACTTTCTCCAATTCAGTTGTCCTCCATCTCTTCTATTGTCTCATTTAGATCTAAGCCTTTATGCTATCTAATTGACAAAATAAAGTAGGTGCTTTCTAAATATTTTGCCATAGTCAATCTTTTCAAGAGTATGTGCTTCTGCAACTTCAATCATTTTCTCTTTTTCTTGTACTGAACTTTGTCAGAGGTCTCACTTTTATTTATTTTCAACTTCAACCAGAAAGATCTATCCTAGTCATATTTTTGTCTATAAACAAAAAGAGATTCCTGTTTCTCCTCTTTATAGATTTTTATATCAGAAATTACTTCATCCCAGGGATGCAGGGATGGTTCAACATACGTAAATCTATAAATGCAATTCACCACATAAACAGAAGCAAAAACAAAGACCACATGATTCTTTCAATAGATGCAGAAAAAGCTTTTGACAAAATTCAACACCCTTTCATGATACGAACACTTAAGAAAATAGGCATAGAAGGGACATACCTAAAAATGATACAAGCCATATATGACAGACCCGTAGCCAACATCATACTGAATGGGGAAAGACTGAAATCATTCCCACTTAGAACTGGAACCAGACAAGGCTGCCCACTATCTCCACTTCTATTCAACATAGTGCTGGAAGTCTTGGCTACAGCAATCAGACAGGAAAATGGAATCAAAGGTATCCAAATAGGGGCAGAAGAGATCAAACTTTCACTGTTTGCTGATGATATGATATTGTATCTAGAAAACCCCAAGGATTCAACCAAGAAACTCCTGGAACTGATCAATGAATTTAGTAAAGTCTCAGGATACAAAATTAATACACAGAAATCAGAGGCATTCATATACGCCAACAACAATCTAATTGAGAACCAAATCAAAGACTCAATTCCCTTCACAATAGCAACAAAGAAATTAAAGTACCTAGGAATATATTTAACCAAAGAGGTAAAAGACCTCTACAGGGAGAACTATGAAACACTGAGGAAGGAAATAGCAGAGGATGTAAACAGATGGAAATCCATACCATGCTCGTGGATCGGCAGACTCAATATCGTCAAAATGTCTATACTACCCAAACTGATCTACAGATTCAATGCAATACCTATTAAAATCCCATCAGCATTCTTCACAGATATAGAAAAAATAATTTTACGCTTCGTATGGAACCAAAGAAGACCCCGAATATCAAGAGCAATTCTAGGCAACAAAAACAAAATGGGAGGCATTAATATGCCAGATATTAAACTATACTACAAAGCTGTAGTAATTAAAACAATATGGTATTGGCACAAAAACAGGAATATTGACCAGTGGAACAGATGTGAGAATCCTGATATAAAACCATCCTCATATAGCCGTCTCATCTTTGACAAAGCAGACAAAAACATACGCTGGGGAAAAGAATCCCTCTTCAATAAATGGTGCTGGGAAAACTGGATAGCCACCTGTAGAAGGCTAAAACAGGACCCACACCTTTCACCTCTCACAAAAACCAACTCACGCTGGATAACAGACTTAAACCTAAGATATGAAACTATTAGAACTCTAGAGGAAAAAGTTGGAAACACTCTCCTAGACATCGGCCTGGGCAAAGAGTTTATGAAGAAGTCCCCAAAGGCAATCACAGCAGCAACAAAAATAAATAAATGGGACATGATCAAACTACAAAGCTTCTGCACAGCCAAAGAAATAGTCATGAAAGTAAAGAGACAACCTACAGAATGGGAGAAAATTTTTGCATCCTATGCATCCGATAAGGGACTGATAACTAGAATATACTTAGAACTCACGAAAATTAGGAAGAAAAAATCAAATAACCCCATTAAAAATTGGGCAAAGGACTTGAACAGAAATTTTTCTAAAGAAGACAGAAGAATGGCCAACAAACATATGAAGAAATGCTCAACATCTCTAATCATCAGGGAAATGCAAATCAAAACCACAATGAGATATCACTTAACCCCAGTGAGAATGGCCTTTATCAAAAAATCTCCAAACAATAAATGCTGGCGTGGTTGCGGAGAGAGAGGAACACTCCTACACTGCTGGTGGGACTGCAAACTAGTTCAACCTCTGTGGAAAGCAATATGGAGATACCTTAAAGCGATACAAGTGAATCTACCATTTGATCCAGCAATCCCATTGCTGGGCATCTACCCAAATGATCCAGTGACACTCTACAAAAAAGACACCTGCACTCGAATGTTTATAGCAGCACAATTCATAATTGCAAGGCTGTGGAAACAGCCCAAGTGCCCATCAATCAAAGAATGGATTAATAAAATGTGGTATATGTACACCATGGAGTACTATTCAGCTCTAAGAAACAATGGTGATATAGCACACCTTATATTTTCCTGGTTAGAGCTGGAACCCATACTACTAAGTGAAGTATCCCAAGAATGGAAAAACAAGCACCAGATATATTCTCCAGCAAACTGGTATTAACTGAGTAGCACCTAAGTGGACACATAGGTGCTACAGTAATAGGGTATTGGGCAGGTGGGAGGGGGGAGGGGGGCGGGTATATACATACATAGTGGGTGAGATGTGCACCATCTGGGGGATGGTCATGATGGAGACTCAGACTTTTGGGGGGAGGGGGGGAAATGGGCATTTATTGAAACCTTAAAATCTGTACCCCCATAATATGCCAAAATAAAAAAAAATAATTAAAAAAAAAAAAAAAAAAAGAAATTACTCCTTAAAGTATGAGCCTAGAAGGCTGGTAGACATGTATAATTCATCACCAAATTTCAAATAGCAACAATCTTTTAATATTGTGTGGTTAGTAGATCAAGGAATATTTTATTTTCAATTTATAGTTATCTTAAACACTGAATTCACTCTATTAGGGAAGGATGTAGGGCAGGGGAGAGAGAATATCAATGACAAATAGGAACACTCAAAGAACAGCTTCCCCACAATTTCCCCGACATACATTCCTTATACTACTCAATCTGCATGTCTTGTGTAATATTCTTGTGTAATATTCTTGTGTAATATGTGTAATGGTCATCTACTTCAGCCCCAGATCTGAAGTATTTGGAAATACTACCTAAAAGAAGATGGTAAAAGTATTATGGTCGTGTGAAAAGGGAGAAGATGAAAAAAGTGTTATGGTTGTGTAAAAAGGGGGAAGAACAAACAGTAGGTGGTAGATAGTGGTTGCCAACAATAAAGTTGCATATATTTTGTTGGTGTAGACCATGAGTTTCTTACCTTTACAGATGTATTTGGTTTAGTTTACATAGTTCTTTAAGTTTTTTTTTTTTTGGATGCCTTTAGATAGGCCATATACTTATTATATACCCCAATTTTCCCTATGGATTAAAATAGAGTGTGATTTGCATGGTTTTTTTGGTTTTGTTTTTTGGGGGGGTTTTGGGGGGCTTTTTTTTTTTTTTTTTGCCTGACTGCCTGTCTGCCACCAGAAGGTATTTGAATTTACAATCTCAGAAAAGAACTCAAGTCTATAGTCAAAGATCAGATAATTTAATTATCCTCCATCTGGTGGGTCAGCAAAGCCTATTCACTTGGATAAATTTTAATACTGTAGCAATGGAAATTTGTAACATTTTAGCATAGTGTAGTTTTTAGTCTTAGTGTTAAAAATTATAAAATGTTGTCTTATGCTGAGATACTATTATATATTTTAGTTGGGAAATAAAATAACAAAGTCATAAACTCAAAATGTATTTGCAAATAATTTAATTCCTAGAAATGTCCTTCAAGATAAATTAGGCCAATCTCCTCATTTTATGGTATAGTTTCATTTCAAGCATTTGAAATTGCTTCCCCAAGGTTATATTGGTGTTTATGTTAGACCCCAAACCAGAGGCAATATTCTTTCCACATTTTTTTGAACACTTGAAATATTTTACATTGAACTTGCCATTTTGCTAATCTTGTCCAACAGACAAGGATCTTTTATGATCCTTTTTACATTTATTCTTTCTTTCCTCCTGAGGGCATGAGAACTATCATTTGAAAATTCAAGTAATTCTGATGAAAGCAATTTTAGATAATCTTATTTTTTAATTCTATTTCAAAAGTACCAGTGCTAACCTGTTAGTCCATATTTTTTGAACCTGAGTGTTTTAGGTTACTCAATAGAAGATGATTTCCTAACTTTTCCAATAAAAAATTCAAACTTTTATTTTGGTCAACTTAAGTACATAAACTTTTGAGATACTGAAAAAATATAAACTCATAATATTTATTAATTTTGTAATATATATTTAATATTTGAAATTATAGTTAATATAATTTTTAAATGTTAAAATTATAAATATTACAAAAATATAGCTAAACACACATTAAACAACTAGCAAGTATAAGATACTAGGCTATAAGGACAATGGACATCTTCCAGCTTCTGTTTACTGCTTGTTTGCTAACCACAAGGCATTATGAGTACATTATGGGATGCAGAGGAAAAAGACAAAGAATGCGGAAACCAGAGTCTCTCAGCTAGGACCCGGAACAGGTTAGAGCCTATCAGGAGCAGGATGAAGTAAGAATCACTGTGGGGGTGGATGCCTGATCAGTGTGTAAACAACTTAGCTATAAAAGGGTCACTAGCACACAAAGGGAGGTCCCTGCCTGAAGGAGAGGCCACTGCGCTGGCACTCTGGGGGCTCCGACCCTAGCTCGAGCTAGGCAATAAAACTCCTTTTGATAATTACAACCTTGGTGACTCTGTCTCTCTGTCCTGCGGCCCTGCGAATCTCAAATATAACATTTGGGGGCTCGTCCGGGATTCTTGCAGACCACTGGATAAGATGCAGAGCCGGGGAAGGAGTGTATAGATTGGATCCCCGGACTAGTTTACCGGCATTAGGACCTACGGGGATGCTCTGGTGAGTCACCGGTGGAGGCCAGACGGAGTCTTCTGCTGGCCTCCTTGGAGCTGGAGGGTTGGTCAGAAGGGGACCGGGGAGAGATTTCAGAATAGGTATGTCATTGTTTCTCATTTACTCATCCTTCTACTCGTTTTGTTATTTATTCCTCGTCTGTCTAGTCGTGTCACCTGTGCGATTGAGGGAGTGATTTTTGTCCTGTGTCTAGGACTTCTTCTTTTCAGGAATGGGTCAAACCCTGATGAAGCCATTGTCTATCCTCGTGAGTCACTTTAAGGATGTGAGGGTGGGCCACAGGACCTGTCCTTGGAGGTAAAAAAAAAAAAAAAAAGAAAGTTTATCACTCTTTGTGAGGAGAGGGAGACACCGAGGCGAACAAGATGGCGGCGCCTGTGCCCGCACCCCTCCCCGCCATGCCTGCACCTGCACCCACACCCGCACCCGCACCCCTCCCAGTGGCGCCCGCAGCTAACCAGGCGCCTGCACCTGCAGCACCTATGGTCGCAATGGAACCGCTGATGCGGGGACCGGCTTACGGGACTAGGCAGTGGACTGGATGGGCTCCAGATACGGAGCCCATGAGGGCGCTTCCCCTGAGAGTGGTGGGACCCCCTGGAGCAGATGGGGAACAGATATACCAGTACTGGCCCTTCTCCACCAGTGACCTCTACAATTAGAAATCCCCAAATGCAAATTTTTCTGAAAATCCGAGGGATTTAATTAACCTTTTAGATTCGGTCCTTTTTACACATCAGCCCACTTGGGATGATTGCCAACAGTTGCTTAAGGTACTTTTTACAACTGAAGAGAGAGAATCCAAGCAGAAGCATGGAAGCTGGTTCCAGGAGAGGACAGCAGACCCTCTATCAACCCCTGAGTCATCAACCAGAACTTCCCTCTTGAACGGCCGCCCTGGGATTACAATGAGGCTAAAGGTAGGGGGCGTCTCCCAGTCTACCACCAGACTCTGATGGCCAGTCTCCGAGCAGCAGCACAGAGGCCAACAAATTTGGCTAAGGTAGGAGATGTCCGTCAGTGGCCTGAGGAAAGTCCAGCAGCTTACCTAGAGAGAATTATGAAAGCCTTTCAGCAGTACACTCCAATAGATCTCACCGTAGAAGAGAGTAAAGCGGCCATAATGATGGCCTTTGTAAATTAGGCAGCCCCAGACATTAGGCAAAAGGTGCAAAGGATAGATAGGCTGTGTGAGAAAACTCTACAGGACTTGCTAGAAGTGGCAGAAAAAATATATAATAACAGGGAAACACCCGAAGAGAAGTTAGAGAGACTAAGATTGGAAGATAGAAAGTTTCAGGTGGGCAAGGCACGCAGGGCGAACAAAGAAATGGACAAAATCCTACTCGCAGCTACGGGAGGAGGTCAGCTAGGGGCAGGAGGCTGGGAGTGACCCTGAAGGGAGAGGCTAGGCAAGGATCAGTGTGTCAATTGCAAGGAGCACGGACACTGGGCTAGGAATTGCCCCAAGAGTAAGGGGGGATAGAGAGCTGAATCCTCCGAGAAGCTTATGGTGGTGGGGCAAATAGAGGATGAATGGGGGGGCAGGGTTCGGTTCCCCTCCCTGAGCCCAGGGTAACTTTACTAGTGGAGGGGAACCCAGTCAATTTCCTGGTAGACACGGGGGCAGAACATTCAGCGATTACTGAGACCACGGGAAAACTGTCAAACAAGACTAGCTGGGTGCAGGGGGCAACTGGAACCAAGCCCTACCGATGGACTACACGGCAAAGATCGGGACAGTGAGTCACGCCTTTATGGTCATTTCAGAGTGCCCCATCCCATTATTAGGGAGAGACATACTCACAAAATTAAGAGCCCGTATTTACTTTGAAGAAGAAGGAATAATAATAACTTATGATAAAGGCAACCTTATTAGCAGCTCCTGGGTCACTCAAATCTTGACCTTGGCACAGGCAGATGAGTATAGACTATACCAGCCCACGAGGGGCCAGGAAAAGGACATAGACCACTGGCTCTGCAAATTTCCCAAAGCCTTGGCTAAAATGGGGGGTGCAGGCTGGGCAAAGCATCAGCCACCTCTATACATTGAGTTAAACCCAGGGGCTGAGCCAGCCCGAGTTAGACAGTACCCCATGGCCCAGGAGGCTATAGTGGGAATAATGCCCCACGTTTGAAGGCTCCTAGACACCAGGATTCTCCAGAATTGCCAGTCAACCTGGAATACTCTTTTGTTGCCAGTGAAGAAACCAGGTGGAAAGGATTATCAGCCTGTGCAAGACCTCAGGGAGGCCAACTCGCGTGTCCTAGACATCCACCCTACGGTTCCAAACCCCTACACCCTACTAAGCTCACTTCCTCCAACGCAGATTTGGTACACTGTCCTAGATTTAAAGGATGCCTGGGCCAGGCCTGGTAGCTCACGCCTGTAATCCTAGCACTCTGGGAGGCCAAGACAGCCAGATTGCTCGAGGTCAGGAGTTTGAAACCAGCTTGAGCAAGAGCGAGACCCCGTCTCTACTATAAATAGAAAGAAATTAATTTTAGCCAACTAATATATATAGAAAAAATTAGCTGGGCATGGTGGCGCATGCCTGTAGTCCCAGCTACTCAGGAGGCTGAGGAAGAAGGATTGCTTGAGTCCAGGAGGTTGCTGTGAGCTAGGCTGATGCCACGGCACTCACTCTAGCCTGGGCAACAAAGTGAGACTCTGTCTCAAAAATAAATAAATAAATAAATAAATAAATAAATAAATAAATAAAGGATGCCTTTTTCAGCCTAGCCGTGGTACTGCACAGCCAAGAAATATTTGCTTTTTAGTGGCAGGATGCAGAGAGGGGGATCCAGGGGCAGCTGACTTGGACAAGACTGCCCCAGGGGTTTAAGAACTCACCCACCTTGTTCAATGAGGCCCTTCATGAAGACCTGGGTGAGTACCGTGCCAACCACCCAGAGGTGACCCTGCTGCAGTATATAGATGATTTACTATTAGCTGCTCTGACCCTTCAGACCTGCCTGGAGAGCACCAAAGACTTACTCAGAGTGTTAGGAGAAATGGGCTATAGGGCTAGTGCCAAGAAGGCCCAGATTTGCAAGGATGAAGTCACCTATTCAGGATATAAAATTAAGGGAGGCCAAAGGTGGCTAACAGAAGCAATGAAACAGACTGTGCTTGGGATACCCACCCCGACCTCATGTCGGAAAGTGAGAGAGTTCCTGGGGTCAGTGAGGTACTGCCGCCTCTGGATTCCGGGATTTGAAGAGAAGGCTCAACGCTTGTATGTAGGGTGCAAGGCAGGGCAAATGTGGAAATGGGCAGTGCAGATGGAGGGTGCCTTTTGAGCCTTGAGAAGAGCCATGTTAGAGGCCCCAGCCCTGGTGCTCCCTGATCTCACAGAAGAGTTCCACCTGTTTGTAGATGAGAAGAAGAGAATAGCCAAGGGGGCACTCATGTAGGCGCTAGGACCTTGGAGGCGCCCAGTGGTGTACCTGTCAAAAAAGCTAGATCCGGTAGCAGCAGGATGGCTGGCTTGCCTGCGAATCATCGAGGCTACTGCCTAACTGGTCAAAGATGCCAATAAGCTCACCCTGGGTCAGCATTTTCCGATTACCACCCCTCATGCCATAGAGGGGATCCTGAAGCAGCCACCAGGACGATGAATTACAAATGTGAGGCTGAGTCACTACCAGGGGCTTCTGTTGGACATTCCTCACATTGAGTTCCAGACTCCTGCGTCCTGAACTCAGCCACGCTCCTGCTGGATCCCGAGCCAGAAACATCTGAACATAGTTGCCTCGAAATCCTGGCTGAGACCCAGATGGCCAGGAAAGACCTAAAAGGCCGACCTCTTGCAAACAGCAACTGCCCTGGTTCACTGATGGGAGCACCTTTGTCCGGGACGGACATAGGTATGTGGGGGCGGCTATAGTGAATGACCAAGGTAATCTTATCTGGGCATCATGCCTCCCACAGGGGACATCAGCCCAGAAGGCGGAACTGGTGGCATTGACAGAAGCCTTCCGCCAGACCCAAAGAAAGAGGCTGACTGTATACACCGACAGTCGCTATGCCTTTGGGACAGTACACACATACATGGGGCTCTCTATAAAGAGAGAGTTTTCATCATGGCTGAGGGCAGAGAAATCAAACATAAGCCTGAAATACTTCAGCTGCTAGAAGCCATTTTGTTGCCAAAAGCAGTGACAGTAGTCCACATTCTGGGACACCAGAAAGGGGATTCTCTTGAAGCCCAGGGCAATGGGCTGCAGACGCTGAGGCAAAAAGTGCTGCAGAGTAACCAACATTAATGGATGTTCTATATTTGAGCTTGCCACCTCCTGGGATGGAAAAGATACCCCCCCAACCGGATTATTCCAGCACGGTTATAAACTGGGCCAAAGAAAAACTGCAGGCAACACAGAGTAAGGATGGTTGGCTCCAAGATGAAGAGCACTGCCTAGTAGTTCCTGAAACCTTGGGGAGCCACCTACTAGGACTCTTGCACCAGACGATGCATCTGGGAAAAAGGAAGATGCTACAATTGCTGGACACAGCACAAATCAGATTCAAATCACAAGGAAAGATAGCAGAAGACATTGTCCAAAACTGCTGTGTCTTCCAGGTCATGAAGCCGGGGAGGATCAGAGGGACACATGCAGGTATCAGGGAGCAGGGAAGGCAACCAGGATTATTTTTGGAAATAGACTTTACAGAGGTAAGACCCGGAAAATATGGGTACAGGTATTTGTTGGTCATGGTAGACACTTTCTCAGGGTGGGTGGAAGCTTTTCCTATTGAAGGAGACACTGCCTTAATAGTAGCAGAGAAAATATTGGAAGAAATAATTCCTAGGTACGGGCTGCGGGAGAGCATAGGATCTGACAATGGGCCAGCCTTCACAAGTCAGGTCAGTCAAGGGCTAGCCCAAGCACTGGGGGCGGATTGGAAGTTACATTGTGCATATAATCCCCAGAGCTCAGGGAAGGTAGGAAGAATGAACAGAACCCTAAAGGAGACCTTCACTAAATTGGTCCTAGGAACTAGAGGGGACTGGGTGACCCTCCTTCCCTTCACCCTGTTCCGAGCCCAGAACACCCCTTACCATTTGGGCCTAACCCCCTTTGAGATTGTGTATGGTACCCCTCTGCCTATAATCCCCAGGGTGAGTCCTGAGGCTCTCCCTGAACACCCTAGAGAGGTACTGCAGGCTGTACAAGCTCTGCAATGTGTTCACAGCCAAGTGTGGCCAGCCCTCCAGGCCATCTACCAGACAACTGGGCCAAGGAGCAAGAGTATTAAACACTTGTATCACCATCATCAGCCAGGGGATTGGGTGTGGGTAAAACGGCATAACAGTAAGAGCCTAAGCCTTACTGGCTTAGAGCCTAAATGGAAAGGACCCTTTCAAATTATTCTTGTTACCCCCACTGCTCTTAAAGTTGATGGGGTAGCAACCTGGATCCACCACTCCCACATGAGACCGGCTGGTGAGGACGAGCAGAAGCAACAGCAGGACGAGTGGAGGGGACAGCAGACCTCACACATCCACTGAAGACCAGGTTGACCCGTGTGGCGTCTGCGGAGTAAACAAGACTATTGACTCAGATTCTGGTAGAACTGCTGATTGCCCTTCTAGGACTCGGACTGGGACTAGTTACCCCAAAGATTTGGACTAAGCTGTAAAGATGGGGTTGGTATTGTTCTATGTTTCATATGCAAGTGCATTATGGATATCCTGCTCTTAGACCAAAGCTTTGCAGTTATAATTAATAATGAGAACCCATATCTGCCATATAAACTTACATGGGAAATAACAAACTTAGAAACCCATGAGATATACCATAGCACCTCAAGGGCAGAGCCACTAAACACCTGGTGGCCAGATTTATATTTCAACTTAGAAAAAGTCAGTCCCCTAGAAAAGCCAGCACAGACAGTACTAATATCCTCGGGAGGCCCCGCTGCTGCCCCAATCCCTAGTTCTTGGGTAACTGGACCACGGAGGGAAGATGTGGAATGGACCTCTATAAGCCAGAATGCATTTTACACCTGTCCGAGATTCCAGCCCGCTCAGAAAAACCATCAGTGTGGGGGTATTGGAGGCTATTATTGTGCCAAATGGTGGTGTGTGACCACAAATGATGGGGCATGGAAATGGCAGGTACAACCTCTTTTCACTAAAATATCCTATGTCCAACCTAGGTACTAGAGACAGGCCTAATCCCCTGCCTAAGCCTATCAGTTTTCAATGAGTCTGAATAATACTGCATTATGGTACTAGTGTTCTCTAAGGTCATCTATCATCAAGAAGACACTGTCTATGCTGCTTGGACCAGAGAAGGAAAGGACTCCAACTTAATTGTAAAAAAAAAAAAAAATAAAAAAAAAAGGGAGCCTTTCACAGCAATAACCTTAGCTACTGTTTTTGGTCTGGGAGCAAGAGGAGCAGGGACAGGCATCTCATCCTTGGCAGTGCAGCATAGGGGGTTCAATAGCTTAACGGCCGCCATAGACAAACACATAGCCAGAATTGAGAAATCCATCTCCCATTTAGAAAAATCCCTAACTTCACTGTCTGAAGTAGTGCTGCAGAACCAGAGGGGGCTGGACTTAGTATTCCTCCACCAGGGGGGCTATGTGCGGCCCTAGGAGAAGAGTGCTGCTTCTATGCAGACCATACTGGGGTAGTTAGAGAGCCTATGGCAAAGGCCGGGGAGGGACTTGCCCTAAGAAAATGACAGCGCGAGAAACAACAAGGATGGTTTGAGTCATGGTTCAACAGTTCCCTGTGGTTAACTACCCTGCTATCTGCCTTGTTGGGACCTATAATAGTGCTCATGCTCATCCTCACCTTTGGGCCATGTATTCTGAACAGGTTAGTCACTTTCATAAAGGAACGAATAAATACTGTGCAGTTAATGGTACTGCAGCAGCAATACCAAAGGGTTAGTCTTAAAGAAAACAGTTTAGGAATAGCAGAGATACAAGACTCTGGATACGAGCAAGAATGCTTGTAAGAACCAAGAGAAAGGGGGGAATGTAAGATACTGGGCTATAAGGACAATGGACACCTTCCAGCTTCTGTTTACTGCTTGTTTGCTAACCACAAGGCATTATGAGTACATTATGGGATGCAGAGGAAAAAGACAAACAATGCGGAAACCAGAGTCTCTCAGCTAGGACCCGGAACAGGTTAGAGCCTATCAGGAGCAGGATGAAGTAAGAATCACTGTGGGGGTGGATGCATGATCAGTGTGTAAACAACTTAGCTATAAAAGGGTCACTAGCACACAAAGGGGGGGTCCCTGCCTAAAGAAGAGGCCACTGCACTGGCACTCTGGGGGCTTGGACCCTAACTCAAGCTAGACAATAAAACTCCTTTTGATAATTACAACCTTGGTGACTCTGTCTCTCTGTCCTGCAGCCCTGCGAATCTCAAATATAACAGTAAGATGTTATGAACAGTTCAAAGAACATCTGAGAAGCTAGAATGTTTACCGTCAAGGGTAGGATAAAATTGCTCCCTTAGTCAAAACTGGCTAATATCAAACAGTGTGTCAACAACAAAGAACCCAAACTCTGTAAAATAGTTTAAAGAGGTTTATCCTGAGCCATATGTGAGAACATGCCCCAGAGAGCCACATCCAAGAAGCCTTGAGCAAGTGGTCCCCCTGCGGTTGGGTTACAGTTTGGTTTTAAAAATTTCAGGGAGATAGGAATCACACATAAAGTCATGAATCAATACATAGAAGGTAAATATTGGTTTGGCCTGAAAAAGCGAGACATCTTGTAGCAGGGGATTACAGGATACAGGTGAGTTTAAAGATTCTTTAATTTGTAATTGGTTAAAGAAATGAAGCTTTGTCAAAAGGCTTAGAATGTTTTAAGTCAAGATAAGGAAATCTGTTAATCAGAAACAAGTCACCAGACATATATTCCAATCTGTTAAGTAAATTGAAGACCTAAAGGTGTGGTATAACCTTAGTTTTGCACAGCTTTCAGCCTGTTAGTTGGGAAAGCTATCTCCAAGAAAGGAGGAGACATGACGAGACAGGTCTGATCTCCCTTCTCATGGCCAACAATTCAGCTTTTAGAATATTTTTGGGGTACTGTTGGCCAAGAGGGTGTCCATTCAGTCAGCTAGGGGACTCAAGATTTTATTTTAGTTCACAAGTGTCATACATCTCTGGTGTTATCTGTTACACTGAATGAAAATTATTTGCAATTCTAACATACAAAAGTCTACAAGTTTACAGTTAACCAAACTAAGTCTAGAGTCTTTAATGAATAGCAAACAGTAAATTTAAGTACATTCTCTAGACAATGCTTTGGTGGCTTTTGAGTCACCAGGACATTGAAGAATGTACTACATTTCTTGTCTTGTTTCCAAATTTTGGATATTTTTTTCTGACTTACTAATTTCAAATTATGAATTGTCTACTTACATTTCATAAAGCATTTTATCTCCTCATATGAACAATTTTATTCAAATCAATATCTTTATGATCATTAAGACACATTTTGGGCTGTAAAACACATTTCTTTAAATCATATCATTTTTGCTCCTAATTTTGTATTCATTTCAGAGCATTTTGAATTCTTATTTCTTTTTCCCCAAGCAGAAAATTCCAACTTTTAATTTGTGATCTCCAAAACTTAACCATTTATTTTATTACCTTAAGTAATCCAGAAAAAGTTTCTTTGCAGCACTAACACTTGAATTTGTGAAGTCATAGTCATAGGAATAAATCAATCTATATTAAATTTCTTTGCTCTTCTCAATTTTTGTAATGACTTTCTTGGATTTTCTCTATAATCATGCAAAATTAGCATTGATCAAAGACATTTTAGGCTAATGTGAAGTCTCAATAATCTTTGTTGCAACAATAAGGTAATTGAGATATTGTCCCCATAAACATGAAAAAAATATATAGGAATCAAAATAAAAAACAATTCTCAAGTTTTATAAAAGTTAATTTTGGAACAAAAAAATCATTTCCTTTTTTTGGGCATTTGTTACATTTTTTCCTCTAATATTTTTTTGGCAGAATTATTACCTGCACCCCTTTTCCCTCAAGAAAAACAGGGACATTTTTGATGCCTTCAAAAATAATTCTAAACTTCATTTATGGGTTTTACTGATACCTGAATTATATTTTATCTTTAGAACTAGTGTTAATTTTTAACCCTTTGTATACTGTTTAATCACTTTCTTTTCAACAGATACTTTCAAACTATCTATTTGCATGCTCATTGAGGGTTTATATCTTATATTTTTGAGGGTTATGTCTATGTCCAACATTTTAACACAGTAGTGAAAAATTTAGTAATACATATTCAAATATCATATTTATCAGGATCAATGTTTACAAAGAGATCCTAAAATTAATCAGCATATGTCCTAGTTTCAAAAATAGATATCTGAGCCGGGCGCGGTGGCTCACGCCTGTAATCCTAGCACTCTGGGAGGCTGAGGCGGGCGGATTGCTCAAGGTCAGGAGTTCGAAACCAGCCTGAGCAAGAGTGAGACCCCGTCTCTACTATAAATAGAAAGAAATTAATTGGCCAAATAATATATATATAAAAAAAAAATTAGCTGGGCATGGTGGCGCATGCCTGTAGTCCCAGCTACTTGGGAGGCTGAGGCAGTAGGATTGCTTGAGCCCAGGAGTTTGAGGTTGCTGTGAGCTAGGCTGACGCCACGGCACTCACTCTAGCCTGGGCAACAAGCGAGACTCTGTCTCAAAAAAAAAAAAAATAGATATCTGGTCAGTTTATCCTAATCTTAAAGAAGATGTTGATGTTTTATATTGTATGGAAATACCTATGGACTGTTAATCATGGTGATAGTGAATACTACATCTAAATCTACACAGAGAGTAAGATAATGTAAATTTCAGCGTGCATACAATTTTGAATGGTAATAATGAATAAGAAGATTTGGAGAGTACCCCTGGACTATCTTTTACAGCATGATTTCTTATTATTTATTACTCCTTTTCAGTTAATGGATTTGAAAGATGACAGTCTTAGGTAGATAGTGAGGAAAATCCAGCCTTCCTAGGGGACAAAAGCTGGTGTGCAGCCTTTGTGCTGTCTCAAGCAGTTGCCCCACCTGGGGAAGAAGGACAAGGACAGGCAGCCCTTCTTGATGCTGCCCCACCTTAATCCTGCCCCTGAGCAACTGCCACACCTGGGGAACTAGGAACTTCCTGCTAATCTGCAAAAGAATGCAGGGAATTCTCCAACCCTTGGGCCTGGCAGCCTAGGTACAACAGGATCTGGAAAGTAACCTAGAGTAACCTAAGGCTAATTATCATGTCATTAACCATCCATCAGAGTGATTCCATGGTGACATCGGAACCATGAGGGGGGCTCAATCCGGACAGTATAAAACAGGACACCAGACCATAACCAGAGCTTCTTGTTATGACAGGGGTCCCATTCACCATCTGTGGTGAGTGGATCTTGCTCTTGCTCTATAAACCTATCTTATTCTTCCTCATTAAACCTCATTTCTGTGCTTACCTTGCTTTCAGTGTGTCTGGTCATTCTTAGCCAAGAACATACCAAGAACTAAAAACAAGACTTCCCACCTGACAATAAGACCAAATTTTTAAATACATACTACCATTGGTAGTTCTAATGGAAAAGACAACTAGCTAATAATACACAATTTATACCAGAGGTCAGAATATACTTAATAGGCTTACAATAGTCTATTTTAACTTATTTACAGTTAGAGTTATCCTTCATTTCTGCTATTTGCTAAAGCTTATGAACTATAAACTTTTAATAAAATTATAAAAGGAAGTAGCCTTTTCTGTAGATCATTAAATCTACTTCATTTTACTTACAGGCAGCATTTAAATGCACTGTGTCCTCAGTAGTACCCTTACTAGTTTTAGGTGACAAACTGATAACCTAACAACCGTTGGTTTATCTTATAACTTTCTCTTTTTGTCTTGGATTTATATATCCAAGACAATGAAACTTTGCAAATGAAACTAGCCATATACTTACTACTAGTTTACAAAGCCCCATTATTACTTTGTGTTTTTTCATCTGAAAAACAACCAAGCACAACCAAGCACAACAACCAAGCACATTCACTTGTTAATATGGTCTCAAGAACATAAATGAATTTAAATGGTCAAGTAATCATTACAAAACAAAAACTTCCTTTTGTTCTAACTTAGCTCCCTATCTTATATTAGGCTTATTAATCAAATATCTAAGGCACTAAACAGGGACAGTCTTTAAGATATGTTTATTTCTTCCTCTGATCCATTAAAACCCAAACACCAAAGAAATATTTAGATTCTGTAGAGTAATGTGAACATTAATGTGCCCCCAATTAAGAGTTTGATTAGTACCTATTATAGCACTGACTCTAAAAATGGGGCCTAAAATCATTTGGGAATTCAAAGAGAACTGAATTATTTTTGTTCCCCTAAAACTGCAGTCCTCCAATCCCCAGGCTGTTAGGGAGAGGGTCTCAGAGCTCTGCCACCATACCCCCCCAATCCATGGAAAGATTTTCTTCTATGAAACTTAGGAAGTAGAGGGGCTGCACAGCAATAGATGAGTGGTGAGTGAATAAGGGAAGCTTTGGCTTAGCTGTTCACCATCACTCACATCACTGCCTGAGCTCCCCAAACTCTTTGTGGAAAAATTGTCTTCCATGAAACCACTCCTTCGTGCCAAAAAGGTTGGAGAATGCTGCCCTAGAACAGGCTTTTGTCTCTGTGTTTACAACAATGCCTCCCTCTCTTTGAGGCTTGAGAATATGTCAATGGTATGTCTTTCAAAATTGTTCTCCTTCTTAATGGAAAGATCAACCTATGGTAAATTTCTGAGTTTGAGTGATTTTCATTTAATTTTTTTAAAAAAATTCTTCACATTTTCTTAAGGGTATATGTGACATGTCTAAGATATTTCAATACTCTAGCATGGAATAACAAGAAAAAGCTACAGGGATAAAGAACCCTTGGAGAAAAAGCAGAAAGAAACATTTTCCCCAAAGGAAGAAAAATTGGAATAATCTCACAATTTTATATAAATGTGAAAACAACAATGTGATTAATTTCATACTTAAGGATAATTGGGGAAACATTTTTGAATATAAACATATTCAGTAAAACCTGAAAATAATGGGAATGGGTAAAACAGATTACTGAGTTTTCTTTCACAGGAATGCTGGGTGCCTGGGTACTATCTGACACTACAGGGCTGTGTACCTTTGAATGCATTTGGCTGAGCTATTGGTGGAAGTTAACTTGCAGAAACTGAGAGTAATACAAATTCTTCATGGTCATAGCAATGACATGGTTCTTATTCATGCTAATGCAAATGAATTTTAACTGGTAGAGGATGTAAATTCTCTGTGATTCAAATCTTTACTGATTTTAAACTCTTACTGGTTCTTTTATTAATTAATGAGTTATATGCTCATTTTACATTTATATGAGAATAATGGTTTTAACTTCTTGAAAATTCTACTTTTGCTAATTAATTACACAAATTACGTGTGTAGAAAATAGATTAAAAATTAAGAAAAAAATCTGTTCAGCTTCTAGTGTGAAAAAAGTTACTACTTACCAGATCCTATAACAATAGGCAGTCTAAGTCATAATTATAAACAGATTATGTTTAAGAAGTTGTGGCTCTACTGAACCAAGCTGTGTTATATTTTAATGTAAGTGATTATCTATGTTGGAAGTGGAATTGCATTTTTGTACATTATTTTGCCTTTAAAGTATCCTTTCATCCAGTTTCCTTTTGTCCTAGGTTGTGCTTTCACAATCTTCATTGCTTTGGTAGACCTGTGTCTGCCTATGTTGAGAGCAGTTGTTCAAGATGGATGAGCAATGAATATCAGTGTCGGAAGACAACAGAAACATTATACAGTCTGGATTGTCAATGATCTGAAGTCAAGTTGGTTTAGCAAATTCCAATATAAACTGTAGATTGTATTTTTCTTGTAGTGCTTTTTTAAGAGTAAACAAGACTTTGAGTAATGATAATAATGAAAGGAACAATCTTTTCTCCAAATGGGAAAGTGACAATAGAAAGGAGGTACAATGCTGGCAGGTGGTCCTTTATTGTATCCTCCTGGATACAATAAAGATAGGCAGATAGAGCTGAAGGGAAACAGCTCCTTGGACTGAACTGAGAATAGAATAGAAGCCTGGTCAAAACACTGTTGGGGCCTATGCGTATATAACAGAGGGAGGAAATCTCAAAGGGAAACCTGAGGTTTTCTTGAGCTAGGCAAATTGGGCCTTTATTTTTGTGAGCTTTTTTGTTTCCATAAGCTGCTAAAGACTAAAGGACAATCCTTGAGATTATCAAATAGCTTTTATTACAGACTTCCTCCCAATTTTAACAATGTTCTCTAAAGTTGGTTTTCTCATCCTCTATCAAAGGTCATATGTGTAGTAGCCGCTGAAGTTAAAATTAATATAACAATTGTTTTATTGAGATTTTTTTCCTTTCTCTTCCTCTCTTACATTTAAGCTGCATGAACAAACGTATATTTTTTCAAAATACTTGTTGACGAGGCCTGACAGCATTTACCTGAGGGGTGACAATAAGAGACATATGGCATGAAATAGTTTGAGAAATGTGGGCAAATTTATGAAGCTATTTAATATTTTGCTACATGAATCTACTTTTTAAAAAATGTTGTCTATTAAAATCTAAAATAACAGGCAAGTTGCAGTGGCTGACACCTGTAACCCCAGCAGTTTGAAAGGCCGAGGCAGGAGCATCATTTGAAGCCAGGAGTTCGAGATCAGCATGAACAAGATAGTGAGACCCTATCTCTATGAAAAAAAAACAAATTAGCAATGTGATCGCATGCCCGTAGTCTCAGCTACTGAGGCAGCTGAGGCAGGAGGATGGCTTGAGCCCATGAGTTTGAGGTTGCAGTGAGCTATGGTGACGCCACTGCACTCTAGCCCAGGCAATAGAGCAAGACTATGTCTCAAAAAAAAAAAATCTACATTAATAGAAAGCTTTTTTACTTATAGTATTTTACTTAGAAAAAAATATTCCTTAACCCTTTTCTGGGATAATTCTGAGATTTGAATTTAGATGCCTTAAGGAAGCATTTATCTTAGTTCTAATAATTAAATATATTAAGTTGCATATAATGGGTAAGATATTGTGAACTAAATTCTTGGGTGAATTGACTTGTATTTTATGTGGAATGCCTTTCATAGTAGCTCTATATTATAATCTGTAAAAATGTATTATGTAATTTATAATTAAGTTATTCATGTGTCCACCTAATATAATTTTAGTGAGCTCTACTGTATGCCAGATATTTTTGTTCTGCCTGTAGGACAGGGGCTGATTAGAAAAATATGTAATATAGACCTCAGGACCTTGTAATTTAGTGGCAAAGACAGACATATAGCCCACAATCTATTTCAAATTATTATGCAGTTGGTGTGTTAGAAAAATGGAAAACAGAGTACTATGAGACCACAAAGAAGGAAGAAATGAATCCCAACTGGGTTAATTTGTAAAGATTTCAGGCAGTAAGGGGCTTTTTATCTGAGCTGTGAAAATGGGTAGGAGTTGACTGAGCAGAGATATACAGAGGGAGGACGAGTAGGCACCAGCCAGGAAGTGGTGCATAACAGAGCCAAAGCCATAGCAATCACAGGGAATAGAGAGAACAGTAAGAAGTTCAAGATAACAGGAGGGTTTTATATGTATGTGATAGGAGTGGGGTATGTGGCTGGAAAGTTAGATTGGCCAAGTACATTTCATGCCAAAATAAAAAATATCAGTAAAATTAGCGCATGCTGGGGAGCCATTAAATTTGTTCTATTGTGAAGTCATGTAACAGAGAGCCTCAATTTACATAATTAAGAGGTTTATGATAATTGTATTATTCTCACAAAAATAAATGACTAGCCTAATAACTCAAAAATAGTAAATGACAAAGCCAGCAATAGAACTTAAATCTGATTCTCTGTCAGTTCAAATCTATCACAGTTACAAGTAAATTGTGCAAGTTTTCTTAAATATTAGACATTTTATTTTAGCTTGTATTTTTATCTTCCAAAGCAGGTTAAAAAAAAAAAGATTGTTTGGAATGAATGCCAAAAATTATTTTAAAATGTACTGCTTCAGAGATATTCTCTAAAGTATTAATTTAAAGTTTTTGCACCTAATACTGCAATAGAAATACCTAATAATACTGACAAGGATGCTAAGAAAATAATAAAATCCACTTTAACTATTTTTAAAAGATCCCCAATTATATAGAAAGAAAAGTCATTTTTTTAAAGTGTGGAACTCAGAATCCAAAATAAGTTTCTGAAAGTTTCTTTAAACTACCAGTATGTATTTAGAATATATTTTCTATATTTTAAGTGTACTAATTTAAATCTTTATCTTTTAATATGCAAAAGGCAACATCCTTGATAAAATTGTACAACATATAGGGACATTCCATACACAAAGAAATCTAAACATATGGTTTAGGTTTAAATTTTATGTCGGAGTCAAAAATGCCCTAAAAAAAGGTATCCCTTAAAGTCTCTTATGCATTTCCATTTTTCTACAGAGTCTGTTACGTATATGTTTAAAAAATAATGAAAACCCCTCAACCTATTGCTTAGGGCTATTTATGTCACACTGAGAAGTCAAGTGAAGTACAGGTTTGAACCATGGATATTTGTCCCCTACTATGAAGTGGTCAGTATTATGAAAACTTCTATTATATTTTTATGATGCCATTTGACCTCTACATAGGTACTTTCATTATCTGACAATAAGATTCAATTTGCAAAACTAGCCCCAGTCATTTTAAAGTGCTCAGCATGCAGGAAAGCATGTGGTATTTTGTGTTGGTTTTTATAGAGGGCCTTGTAGTGACCAGACTGGTACCTTCCATTTTTCTCTTTTAACAGTTGGGCTGCTGATCTCACAAATCATATTTCAGTTGGAAATGAAAGGTGCACCGCTGCCAGCATTTTGTTAGAAATAATGACACACTTTACTACCTGTAAGTGCTGACTGAGTGCTTCTGCCTTTTCTTCCCAAGGTGACTATAACACAGATTGATGAAAGATTCTGCAGGACGACAAAGGTTAAAGATGCAGACCCGGAGCTAGAAGCCAGCACTGACACTGATGGAGTGGACTGCGATGAGAATGCCCACATTACTGTCCTATCCTCTGATAACCAATGCAATATGAAAACTGACTACAGAAGAAAGGAACAAATTAAATCCATTAATCAAGCATATCTCTGCTAAACAGTTGTTCTAAAGTGATGAACAAATGAAAAATTTACTGTTTGTTTTCATGCTTGCAAGGATTGGGGAAGAAAATTAATTATAAGGTACTGGCCACACTATTAGTTAAGTTTTTCTTGAGGAAACTATTGCTTTGTCAAAGGACAAATGAACCTCATTAGGGAGATTAGTTTCAGTTGGTAGTTTTGCATTAGGACAAACTAATAATACACACTTCAAAAGACACCCTGAGTAAAATTATGAAAATTGAAATCCATTTTTTACTTCTTAATTTACTAACTGTTCAAAAATGACCACTCTATTACCTATCATGAAACCAGAAGTAAATCGAACGCAGCCCCACCTTTTACCCAAGTGCCCGAAGGAGAACCATTTCAGTGTGTGCTTTGATGAGGAATTTATGTATACAGGGGTTATAACTTGGCCATGGCATTTTACTCTTATGTTGAAGCATGGCAAGCAGAGCTCCATGCCAAAAGCAATTTTTGATAAGCTTCTCTGAAATCCTTTTCTTTTCAAAATGTTTTAAGTGTCTTGCACAAACAGCAAGCTGACTGAATTTTCCCTAAATCTACACAGTGCAGGGTAGGAAAGGAAAATGCTACTTTGCTATCAATCCACTAAGGCCAGTGGACTGACATTCCTACCTGGGCCACCATGAGCGTGGTTCAGTTTCAAAGTTGATTTAATCCCTGTCCTTTCTGTCAAGACTGCTAAGAAGGGAGCCAATTACTGCTCTGGGGCAGGGGGAGTGCTAGGCTAAAGACACCTGTCTTCCAAAACCTGGAGTGAAACCAGACTCATTCCACGAAGTGTGTAAGTCAGCTGTGAAATAGCAATGACTTTTTTGGATTCCACTGACCCAGGCTGGATTCAGACTGCTGACCCAGAAAGGAAAAGCTTCCTATATCCCATTGTCAATCTTGTAAGCCATTGAAGACATCCACAATCCAATCCTGACTTGCTTTTTTTTTTTTTTTTAATAGCAGTCTTGCTCTTGTTTATGAGAATGCAAGCCAAATTGACATTAACTTACTACCTTTATTTGGTTTGTTGGTTTAACTTCTCTAATTTAACATAGCTTTAGGGCCAAGGTAGTTGAATGAATCAGGTCAAAATGGCATCAAAGTTCACTGCTTCAGTCCCTAAGCTCTGTTCCTGAGAAATGATGGAGGTAGAGTTTTAAAATATTTTTATTCCAAAATTGAGTTTTTCTTTATATAGATTATCTCGAGATATAAAAAGGCAGAAATTGTTTTAAAGAAAATTGGGTGAGTGTATCTCGTTGCTTCCTAATGGCTACCCTGTTGTCCTGGGGTGGGTGGAGACCCTCAGAATTAGCTAACGATTTTCTTATTCCAAAATAAATGTGCCAAGTTGAAAGAGGGATACAGTCTGTGTGGGGCTGGAAGGTTACACAATATTGAGGCCTTTTTAAAGAAAAATAATACAAATTTGCAAAGACTGAACCACATTTCCCAAAAGCAAACTTCAGGAGAAGAGCATGGGTACAATTAGATTATATGGGAAGTCAGTCCATAAGCATGGTGAGGAAGTAAAATACTGACATGGAGAAGGAATAAAGCCAATAAATGGGGGTCATAAACAATAGGGTCACCACTTTGAGCAACTGGGGTTCATTCTTGCTGTATGGCCCCCTGGGAGACATTTTAGATCACACCTCAGAATGCTACACCGAGAGACAAGGAAGCCGGGGTATGTACCACTCCTATTCCTCATTGATGAAGATTGTTCCTGGGACTAGTAATTCTTCATCATTTCTGGCCTTCTCTGTGTTCATGCATTTCCATGGGCTGTACATACTTATGCAAGAGAAAGTATTAAGGAAGAGAAAAGTTTTAGGTGGAAGCCATGGACATGTACCAAACTGTCCAGCAAAGTCTAAGCTGAGCTCCAGAAAAGCCTGAGGGTGGGGAGAAACTGGAAGGATGCTGATGGCTCCTTCTATGTTAGGTATAAAATTAAATATTTAATTGAATGATAAATCACAAATTTAAAAAAGATAACAAATATGGTCATTCCAGTGCTACTCAACAGGAAGGTAAGAATGACAGAGTATGACTTAAATGACTGGTGCTAAGCCATCTTACTGTTGCAATGGTAAGATAATAATAAATAATAATAATAATAATACCATATGAACACATTGCTAGAGTCTTTCTCAGTATCTCAGTAAGGGTTCTATATAAGGGAGGGCCCCTGAAACCTGGGCTTGAATAACTTCCTGGTAAATATCCCATGGCTGTTATTATTGCCTTATATGTGTATTTCACAAATCAAGTTGAGCCCTGTCTAAGTATTTCTGAGCAATAATAATGAAAATTGGCAAAATAACTCAAAACATTCATGTTAACATATGCAAATATTTGTGACAACTTATAAACCATAATTTACAGACTGTTTTTTCATTCTAAGGACTACTGACATTTTGGGCTGGGAAATTTTTTGGGGGGGGGAAATAGAGGTGCTGTCTTGTGCATTTTCAGATGTTCAGTAGCATCCCTGACCTGTACCCACTAGATGCCAGTAGCACATATTCCCCAGTTGAAACAAATAAAAAAATTGTCTCCTGGACATTGACAAATGTTCCTGAGGTAAAAATTACCTCCAGTTAAGAACCACTGATTTAAAGGACAGGAAAAAATTGCAAAGTAGAGATTTGGAAAATAAAACATTTCTGGGGTCTTACTTTGTTCAGTTTATTTGCCACACAGCTTACATCCTATATCTCCTTCTATGGCACTATATGAATAAAAGAATGCTCTAATTAACTTTTTTTTTATATTCACACAAAAATATCATTTAGATATTGGGTGAGTGAAGAAATTTTCTGAGTCACTAAATCATAAAATATTGTTGAGGATAAAGAGAAATGAAGATCTTTTAAAGAGTTACCAAGTTATCGTAGATTATTTCATATTTCAAAAAAGTAAGAAAATTTCCTGTTTTTAAATACTAGAAAATAACCCAAATATTATATTAATCATTTGACATTTTAAGGAAAGATTGTGTGTTTGGTACAATATTTAATATCTCTCTGGTACATGTAAAATTGTTTTATTTTAAGAAAAATTTATGATATATGATATGTATGTAAAAAGTATTTAATATGAGATATTAACTAATAAAAAATAGCCTTTTATTCTTGAAAACGATAGGTGATGGCAAAATTACATTAAATTTAATTAACATTTAATAAACAACTGCCATATGCTATACACCTTTGCCAAGCTCTTAAGTGTAAGCACCTATAAATAAGATAAATTTTGCCCTCAAAATGGCTAATCAGGTACAGGAAGTAATACATATTCATAGGTAATTGTAACATAATTACAACTTTAATAAATGTAGCAAAATAGTACAAAAATAATGCTATTATTCACAAATAATATTCTGTGAATGAGTGATCCTAAGAGATATTAAAAGGTGACCACGAAAGAAGTTCCATAGTTAAATAATTCTGGAAAAATGCTGGATAGCATGGTCCCCTCTTAGAGACAGCCACACTATCATAAAATAGGCTTCAGAGGTTTTTCAAGAGACATATCTGTAAAGTTCCTGTAACTCAACATTTTACAAAATGATTTGAACAATGAACAATTTTTTCACAAGATCAATATTTGATGGGCCATCAAATCAGGAAAACATGTATTAGAGAATTTAATTTCCACTGAAAGATAAGAACAAGCATAACAGAGAAAGTACACTTTGCAGTGAATATTATAAGATGAGGAAAATTTTCCCACAGAGGAATAAGGATGGAGACCACTGCAGGTATAGGAAATACCAAGATTAGAAAATGCAGATCATATATGGATACAGCCTGACTGAGGTCCCAATGCATATGGGAGGCTGTTTCAGCAAAGCTAAAATTTCATCTCAGCAGTGCAGAGCAAATGCTTCTGAAATTTTAGATTGAGGTTAGTAAATTTCAGGCTAGGTTATCTGGACTTTATTATGTGTCATGGAGAAAATCCTATGCTTTTGGAGTAGAACCACACAATTATAATAGCAGTTTAATATTGGAGGGTGGAAAATTAAATCCAATAAACCAAAGTAAGAGGCAAGTTAAATAGTCCAAATAAGAATGACCAGCATTTATTCTAGAACCATGTGGTCGAAAATGTGAACAAGTGCACAGTTCTAACCAGAGTCCCCACTGGCTTCTTCCCTTAGACTTAAAGAACATGTTCCTTAGCCTGTTACTTGTTTTTCTTTACAAACTGGCCCCAATTTGCTTATTTAGTAGCTACTATTCTCAGTTTATCTCAAACGTCCCTCTTCTATACTCCAACCTAATGGAACAATTTGCTCTTCAAATAGTTTCATCTACAAATCAGAAAGAAAAGTAGGAATCACATCAGGGACAGGAAGAAAGCACAAGCATGGCTTTCCAGAAGAGGCAATACTTGAACCATGTTACAAGAGTGAGCTGGTCACAGACAGAGGCAGGACAGTCCAGGGAGAAAAGACAAAGAGCTACAAAATAGCACGATTCCAAATGGTTCAGTTTGACTGGGTAAGAGGGTATGCTTTTTAACTGTAAAATGTATTATTCTTTCCGAGGAAGTCAACCATAGGTGAAATAAAAAACACTTAAATGTCAAAAAACAAAAAAAGAAAATTAGGAGTAAAGATGTAGATCTGGAAGTAGTCCACAAGACATGGTAAATCATTTATGTTAAACAAATCAGTTATGTTGAATAAAATGACTTTCCAAAAAGTTACCCACAAAACACATCTGATTATACTCTGATGCTTATTTATAATAATAATAACAGATAAGGGATTTATGGGAATTTATTTAAAGTTCAGGTCCTTGTTCTATGACTAGCTTTGTGAATTTCACTGATCATCAAACTATAAAACCTGTTTGGCTTAGGAAAGGACTTTACTCTTCTATGCCAAAGTTTCCTCAAATCCTAAAGGGATGTGATCATAGAATTTACCTCCAGAGTGCTCATGAGGATTAAATAAATAATCTAAATAATGTTCTCACTGCAAGTTTTGGCATACTATAAGCATTCAAAAAATCATAGATCTTATTATTATTAAAATATTAATATATATTGCCTGAGCATCACTACTTTCATCTAGAAAATGGGGCTATTATTGCATTGAACTCTTCACAGAAGTATTATGAATCTCAAATGATCTGTTCTACATAAAAGTGCTTTTTACTTTCTAAAGTACTAAGTGGAAAATATTATGAGTTTGATTAGAGATGTACTTCTATCTACAGTTGTTCGATGAATCAAACTGTTTTACTCTTCTGCCCTAATTAGTCAGGATTATTTGGCATGGAAGTTAGATTTGCAACTATAAGTTTTACTAAAAGATTCTTTATTGAAAGCATGTCAGGGTAACTCGGAGTTGAAGGAAATTCTGAAGGAATCTGGACTCCTCTAGGGACTTCATTATGTATAAACCAGGGATTTAATCGGACAGACTCTCACCATCTTTTTCTGTCTAATCTCTGCTTCTTATTGTTGGTCACCTTCATTTGTTTAGACTTTTCCATAGATGTATGGAAACTGGTGGCTCTGAGACTACATTCTCATAACTCTGGGACCTAAAATAAAAGATTTCCCCGTCAACTATACTTGGAAAATCCTGGGTGAAGGAATTTGATTGTGTCCTGTATCACTTCCCTATTCTTATGCCAATCCATTCATTCAGTAAATATTGTATGAAACCTTATTAAGTTCCAGGTCATGTTCTCAGCCTAGTTATATAGAAATGAATAAGAAAAGGTCCCTCTATCTGTATTTTGAATTACAATGGGGGAAATAAAGAACCAGCAAGGAAAAAGACAAATTTAATTTTGTTAAGTAGAAGAACAATAAAGAAATTAATATGGAATAATGAGACACAAAGAGCTAAAATCAAAATCAGGATGCTTTCCATAAGGAAGAATAATGGGAGCACTATGAGTGGGCCAGTTCTGTCAGGGTTTTCTGAAAGAAAATTAGCCAGAAATATAAAGCTGGAGTCAGGAGGAAGCAATTCCCTCAAAGAAAAGGGGTGAGGTTGTCTTCCAATTTGTAATTCCAATCTCAATAGCCATCATAACTAGAGATTGCATCTACAGAAGATTCTGCTTAAGTATTTGGCCATTTAGTAATTTATAGAATAATTCTAATTCTTCTAAGCCTCTTAGGTAGGTAAGAAAATTGTTAAACAATAACCCTGGCTGGTGTGGTGTCTCATACCTGTAATCTTAGCACTTTGGGAGGCTACGGTGGGAGGATCACTTGAGGCCAGGAGTTCAAAACCAGCCTAGGCAATAGCGAGACTCCATCTCTACAGAAAAATAGAAAAATTGGCTAGGTGTGGTGGTGCGTGCCTATAGTCTCAGCTACTCCAGAGGCTGAGGCAGGAGGATCATTTGAGCCTGAGAGTGGAGATTGCACTGAACTATGATTATCCACTGTATTCCAATCTAGGCAACAGAGTGAGAACCTTTCACAAAATAATAATGATAGTAATCCTGAAAAGTCACTGGAAGTTGTGAAAAAGTATGTTCTCTAAAAATTTATGGAAAATTATTACATATAATATGCATGTTGGAATACTTATTATATAACTAAAAATTTAAAATAAACTGAGCCTTGTGACAATGGTTGAAAGAGTAAGCACCACATGATAACCAAGCCATACTCAATTTTAGTCAATAATATTGTCAGTAACTTTGTATAAAATTTTTGTGGTTGCTAATAAATTAATTTTAAACTTAAAATTTCTTTTCATGTGTTTTTCGTTCTATGCATGGAGCTGCAAAAGTCTGAAGATGAAGAAGTTGCAAAAGTCAGCAAGAGTATAAAGAGAAATAATCATTCCCTCCTCTGTGCTGTCTCTGATTCTTGTACAATCTTATCACTTTTTATACTTTATTTGCATTAATATATTTGTAAAGATTATTTTAATATATTTGTATTTGTTTACAGTTCCATCTCTCCTGCTGGATTGGATGTTCATTTAGGGCTGGTCCTATTTATAACACATTTTTATCTCCAATGTTGAATGTAAAGCTTGGCATATCATTATCGGTTAATTAATATTTATTAAATAAATAAATGAGCCCATTTTAACAATATCAACACTGAACAACTTTGGAAAAGTCATCTTTTTCTCTTTACCAGTTGGAGAATATTGGTATAAAAGTGAACGATGTGAACATGAATGAGGTAATTAATATACATTGTTAAAAATCTATTGCAGAAATGTAACACTCAAAGAGCAAATAGAAAGTTTTCCAACTTAAAGTAGGAAATCAAGAGAACAAAGGGATGCCTACAACTTCCCCTGGTATATAGGAGTGTTGGAGAGGGTTTTTCTCCCTCTCATGGCTTCAGATAAAACATGTTTTTACCTTAGAGAAACAGACTGGACGGTCCAAACTGATGATTACTTGTTTCGCTTTTGAGAATAATATTGGAAGAATCATAAAATTGTTTCCCTTCATCAGGGGTGCAATGTGGCAAGTGCAGAGATGGCCATGCAAACTCAGCTGAACCTTTTCAGCTATTTAATTGGTTGCCATTGGGTGCTGTCTCTGTGGACCATTTCCCATAAAAAAAGGATTCTTTTCTGTGACCTCCAATGCAGTGAACACTATTTGGCTCAATTTTATCTTTTCCAGAAGAGCAGATCCAAAGAGAAATTACAAAAGAACTGTAATAGCATTTTTACTCCCTTCTGCTGGAGGGGCTTGCAATGTGACTGCTTTAAAACGTACTATTTTGCAAAAGCCAATTTTCTTCAAGAGGCCGTTGGCACTCAAATCAGCAGCACAATAAACTTGCCAGAATCAGACTATGTTGGATGATGAAAAAAATCATTGCAATTTTATAAAGCAGAATGACTTGCTTTGTGATATTATTTATTTATTTTACTATACAGTACATGTTAGAATTGAGATGAAATGGGTGTTTCTGGTGTAAGTTCAATGCTTACTCCATCATTTGGTGAACCCAAAAGCAAATATTCTATTATACTTTCAGAATAGCTGGTGTCATAAGGGTTGACTGACTACTCAGACACCTATGCCTGACAGCCTGACTCAAACCTCAGTTCTGTCATTTATTAGCTGTGTGAAATTATGTAACTTCTGTTTGTCTTATTTTTCTATTAAATAAGAATAATATATGTGTTTGTATATAAATATACATATTCTATGACATAGGCCATACTACATATATACGTGTGTTTGTGTGTGTGTGTGTCAGACCCAATTATGTATTCAGAAACTAATAAATATATGCCAAATTAGTCTATAGAACCACTGGACCCACTGGACTTTGGCTATTATTGGACATTTGCCCACTGAATTGACCCATTTGTCCCCACTCTCCATGTAGCCCCATTCTAAGCCCCATTCTAAGAAGAGGGCCATCATGACTCTTGAGGTCTTCAGATACCATGTCAACTCTGTGTGCAATAACTGTCCTTTGAATATCTAAGTATTCCCATTTTTCGCAATGAACGGTCATCCGAGTAGCCCCCACAATGGCTGCTATAATCACCAATCACCTTGTTTATGAACCAGTGCCTTACCCTTATCTTAAGTAACTGCTTTATCAGGTTTGATGAATATGTGCTTCATCCTTTGTTTTCCCTCAACTCCAGAATCCTGACTACCTCTTCTTGCTTCTCACTTTATTTCTTTTCCTGATTGCAGACTTGTGTCTATTTCAGGTTTCCATCCTTAATCCCTTCCCCATATTTTGTTCCCAAACATGCTTTAAGTTTTCCCAACTCTGGCTGCCTCATTGACACTATGATGCTCCTCTGTTCATATGTGCAGCCCCAATAAGCATTCCCGGCAAGAGCATATCACACACAGCTCCACAGCTAAAATGCCTGCTCATTTTACCCCTCAAACTCTCTAACTCTCCCCTTCACTGTTGAACTCATTATTCTTCTGAGTTGTCTATAAATATTTAGTTCTTAATTTACCAAGCCAATTATATATTTGTGTTTACATTTGATTTTATAAAAGACATGGTCAGTTATAATATTGTTTCCTCACTGTCATCTTTTAAATTGATTTTTTTTTAATTACGTTCACTAATTACCTCTTTTTGTTCTGGCTACCAAAACAAAAACTGCATGAAAATTCAGAACACTGTAAAATATTGGCACATCTCCTTAAAAATACATGATATTTCATTCTAACTGAACTCTCTTTCTATTCAAATATGTTAGGCCCTAGAATATTCCATTGGGAACTATCTCATAACTTTATAGTTTCCTGACTCTTTATAGATGACATAATATTCACATAACATACAGGTTTAGGCATTCTGATATCTCACCTTTGAATTAAACTTTTTATGATTGTGAAATTTTTCTCTTTAGATCTAGTTATGAGTTACAGCTGGGTTCTATATTAGTAAGACTCTGCCAACTTCTTGCTAACTACTGTTCCTAAGGCATTGCTTTCTTTCTGAGGCTTTTAAATGAGATCCTATAGATCTTTGTCACCTCATCACTGCAAGATTGTAGGATATTGAATTCTGCACATTAGAAGTTTTTAGCTCTGCTTTTTAATATTTTACCCAACACAGCTTCAAATTTGGGTAAATGCCTAGAAGTAAAGAAAAGGTATGTGTTTGAAGACTCCAATCTGTCACTTTAGCCCCATATGAAAATGAAAATGCTTCCTGGATTCCTGTTCCTCAGCAGTGTTTTCTTATAGGTACCATTCCTGAATTCTCAGGCTCTAACTAGCTCTAATTACTTACAAATCTTAAGTGTCCACATGAAAAAAATAGCTGTACTTGACCAGTGTCAATGTGCAACTTCCTTTAATATTATCTACACTCTTTTGTTCTCTGCTTCCTTACTCTAGATGGGTGGATCTTTTGTTTGTAAGCTCAACTAGACTGCCGGCCATTTCACTATCTCATTTAGAATTCAGAAAATGCCTGGTACTGAAGAGAAGCCATATATTCAAAGCCCACATGTCTCTAATTTTGTCACTTTAGTAGCCCATCTCACCAAGACAAGTTTTGGTGATTTAACAGTTGGCCTAGCAGGACCCTGTGGCCAGGTCTTCCCATATCTGCAGCCCATGCCCAGAACCAATAAATGCTTATAGGAAAAAGTAATAAACAATTGTCAGGTCACTTATGAACAATCTTCTCTTCTCTGGAGCTTCAGTTAGTCCTCACTGCTTCTACTTCTCTTGGATGTTTTCAAAAATACAATTTTTCATGCTTATTCAGGTTTCCCTAGTAGTTATCAGAGGAAGCATTGTTCTGCCAAGACCAACTACACCTAACTCAAAAGCAAGAATTTTATTTTGTTTCAAAGTTCAATTTGTCCCTTTTGGCCTCTATTTTTCTTCCCTGTAAGTTGAAAGTTCTATTTCATCTACTTGGTACAAATTTTAGCATTTATGCAAAAATGTTTTCTTACTGGCAAGGCTCACCTTGAATTTTCTTGTCCAAAATATGAACTCAATCAGTCCACTAAGAATCCTGGTTCCTTCTAATGAAGAATAGGATCAGAGAATTAGAGGTCAAAATCTTGGCATTGAGGTTGTATTTCAGATTGTTTCATGTGATGGCTCAGAAAAATGCAACCAGAAACAAGTTATGAAAAATTACCCCTTAAAAAAAGTGATGAATTGATTTTGTTTTTTTTTTAATTTGATCACAAATATTGTTGTAATAATGGCTCATTAAGTGATTTCCCCCTTCAGTAAAATTAGATGTACTATTTTATGGTATTATAGCATACTGTTTAATTTACCACATTATACACTTTTTCTTTTAATTCTTGAATTTAAGTGTCCATAGATTGGTTATAAGGTAAGGAAGTCCAGTAGACAACCATTGTCAAAATCACTTAAATATCAATTATTCAGAAAATATAAAAATATCCTAGCCTTTTTCTAAAAACAAACAGATAAATTCACTAGCCCAGAAACACATATTTCAGATTAAGTCACAAACAATTAGTTAAGGGCAAGGAAAAGTACATACAAAGACCAACATAATATTTTGTTTTGCTTCTGTAAAGCTCACTTTCTCTTTGTGATATTAATGTCATTATTTATGTAGTTTATTGCTCTATTATGAAAGGATATTAAGTAGTTGCTTATCTCCTCAAGTGAGCCAAATGGTTATAACCCACACCAGGTCCCTAGATTAAGGTCCGCAAAGTACCAAGCAGACTACAGAACAATCTCCCTAGTTATTGACCTTTCAAAAGAAAATATGGGTGACATCTGTAGGTCATAAAAGACAGAGAGAGTAGGCATTTATTTGGCCCTGGGGAACATGTATTTTCATTCCAATAAGTTAGTGTGAGAACACAGGCTTGTTTCTATCCCATTTCAAAGAAGCAAAACAGCTTCCCACTCTTGTGAAAGGGTAGGGTTTGGTGGACTATCCTGTACATAAACTGAGAAAAAAATCCGTGTTTTGTCCCTTACCAATGAAATATCCAGTCACTCTTGTAGAAGAATTTTCTAGCTGGCTTTCATCATGTCACTGCATGGATAGGTTATGGCACATGAAAGACCAAAGCAATTATTATTTACTGGATGGTAATTAATTAGAAATTTGCCTCTAATTCAAAACACATTCAGGGCAAAATGAATAGAGGACAATAACACTTTTATTTCTCATATACATTATTTGTAGTTAAAAATTTGCATTATATTTAGTGCAAGACAGTTTTCTGGGTGTACTTGGACAAACCACATTTTTTCCTCTTCTCATTTATAGTTCTCAACAATACCTGTAGAATATGCTGAAAATGTAACATCCTCTGATACAAAGGAATTGGTCAGAACAACCCAGAGGCAGCCTCTCTTTCTGTCTCTCCTTCAATAGGATGATATACAACACTTCAGCCCCGTGAATCCTGTTGCCCCTGGTGTATGAAATTCAAGGTGGTCTCCTTTCCAGTGACCATCAGCTACAGTTCAAAGAGACTATATCCTCTCTAGGCAGTTTTCCTAAGCTTTGAGCAACCAGCTCACCATGAATCCTAGGCATTTTTTGTCCCTGTTGTCTAGCTATGAGTAGCAAGACTGCTTTGTATAGCTTGTGTGCCAGTGTTCATCTCACTGACCTCATGAAAGTGATAAAAATTCCCACCCAAGTGCAGAGGGGTTTAGAGTTCTTCCCTGGGATTGATAGTATTGCACAGTAAACCTACTTTGCACTTAGGTACTCACAATATCAGTGCACATACAGGGGCATGGCTTGTATTCTGCTATAACATATGTTGATGCACCAGTTCCAATACAGGTTTCTCTATCCATCACCTTCCCAAATCCTCGGTTCATAAACTCATCACTAGAACTTCTGATTCCATTTAATTTATATGTGTGTATAGGCATATATATTTTATATATGTCATATATATTATATACACATATGTAATCTACACAGTATTACCCATTTAGCATACTCACAATGTTTGTGATTTTAAAAATATTTTATACTGTCATTTTTTTTTCATTTTACAAAGGTTTATGGGAAGATGTAATGCTCTTTTCCTCTACTTTCTTCTCAGTTCAGATGCTGCAGAAATTATAGACACAAGTCAACTTAAATTATCTAATTATTTGTGGCCTTAAAGAGGAAATATTTTACAATAGTTTACAATAATGTTTAAGCATTTTGTAAATCTCTATCTTACTTTTGTTATTTTATACTTTTGAATGCAGTGACTTTTTAATTTTAGAATATTTGTCAAATAAAGATTGAATATATAAAGTGTACTACATGAAAATTTGATATATGACACTTTGTGTAATGATTACCATAATCAAATTAATTAACACATCTATCACCAACCATGCTATACATTAGATACCCAGAACATACTAATCTTGCAACTTAAATTTTGTACTCTTTTACCAACATCTCTCCATTTTCCAAACTCCTTGACCTAGGAAATCATCATCCTGAGTTCAATTATACTTCAGTGAGTTCATTTTTTTAAGATTCCACCTATAAGAGGTATCATACAGTATTTGTCCTTCTGTATCTGGCTTATTTCACTTATAATATCTTCCAGTTTCCACCATGTTGTCACAAATGGCAGCATCTTTTTATTAATGGCTGAATAAGAATCTGTTGTATATATGTACCATAGTTTCTTTAGTCATTCATCCATCAATTAACACTTTGGTTGTTTGAATGTCATAGCTATTGTGAATAATGATGCAATGAACATGGAGTGCAAATATCCCTTCAAGATATTGTTTTTATTTCCTTTAGCTATATATCAAGAGGTAGGGTTGTTGGATCACACAGTAGTTCTATTTCTAATTTTTTCAGGACTCTCCATACTGTTTCCATGGTGGCTGTACCAATTTACATTTCCACTAATAGTGTGCAAAGGTCCCTTTTTCTCCACATCTTTCTCAGCATTTTGTATCTTTTGTCTTATTGCTAATAACCATCTTAATGAGTGTGAAGTGATAACTTGCTATGGTTTAGATCTGCATTTCTCTGATGACTAGTGATGTTGAGCAACTTTTTATATAGCAATTCACCTTGTATTTCTTCTTTGCAAAAATGTTTATGCAGGTTTTTTGCACATTTTTTAAATCAAAGTTTTGTTTGTTTGCTACTGAGTTGTGTGAGTTCTTTATGTATTTTGGAGATTAGCCCTAGATTAATGGCTTGCAAATTATTTCCTCTCATTTTATAGGTTGCCTTTGAATTTTGTTGATTGTTTCCTTCCTTTAGCAAAAGCTTTGCATTTAATGTAATCTTACATGTTTATTTTGCTTTTTTTGCCTATGCTTTGGGGTCATATCCCAAAAATAATTACTAAGAAAAATGGCAATGAGCTTTTCCCCTGTATTTCCTTCTATGAGTTTTATAATTTCAGATCTTTAACCTAGTTCATGTTAATTTTGTCTGTGATATAAGACAAGGGTCCAATTACATTCCATGCATGTGAATATTCAACTTCTCCAATATCATTGTTTTCCCATTTTTTTTTATTATTTCAGCATATTATGGGGGTACAAATGTTAAGGTTACATATATTGTCCATGCCCCCTCCCCCCTCAAATCAGAGCTTCAAGCGTGACCATCCCCCAAACGTTGCACATCTCACTCATTATGTTTGTATATACCCATATCCTCCTTCCCCTCCCACCCACCCAACACCCGATAAATGTTATTCCTATATGTCCACTTAGTGTTGATCCATTAATACCAATTTGCTGGTGAATACATGTGGTGCTTGTTTTTCCATTTTTGAAATACTTGGCTTAGTAGAATGGGTTCCAGCTCTATCAAGGAAAATACAAGACGTGCTATATCACCATTGTTTCTTAAAGCTGAATAGTACTCCAGTATACATATGCCACATTTTATTAATCTGTGCAAAAGACATGAACAGAAATTTTTCAAAAGAAGACAGAATAAAGGCCAACAAACATATGAAAAAATGTTCAACATCTCTAATCATCAGGGAAATGCAAGTCAAAACTGCAATGAGATATCACTTAACTCCAGTAAGAATGGCCTTTATCAAAAAGTCCCCAACATTATTTGTTAAAGAAACTGCCCTTTCCCTCAAAGATTAGTTGACCATATTTATGCATGGTATTATTTTGGGGGCTTTCTATTCCATTCCATTAGTACATGTGTCTATCTTTCTGCCAATAACATGCTGCTTTGATTACTATAGCTTTGTGATATTGTTTGAAATTACAGTGACACCTCCCGCTTTCTTTCTTTTTTCTCAAAATTGCTTTGGTAAGTATGGGCCTCTTGTGGCTCTATATGAATTTCAGAATTGTTTTTCAATTTCTGTAAATAATGTTATTGGAATTTTGATAGAGATTACATTGACTCTGTAGATTGCTTTGGATAGTAGGATATTTGAACAATATCAGTTCTTCTAATTCATATACATAGGATCTTTTTATTTATTTGTATCTTCTTCAATTTCTTTCCATATTTTTCCATGTACAGATAACCTTCTTAGTTAATTTATTCCTATTTTATGCTTTTTAATATGATTATAAGTAGGATTGTTTTCTTAATTTCTTTTTCAGGTAGTTCACTGCTAGTGCATAGAAATGCAACTTATTTTTGTATGTTGATTTTGTGTCCTGCAACTTTGTTGAATTCTTTCATTATTTCTAGCAAGTTTTTAGTGGTGTCTTTAGGGTTTTCTATATATAAGATCATGGTTTTTTGCAAACAGAGACAATTTTACTTATTTTCTGATTTGAATACATTTTATTTCTTTTTATTAACTAATTGCTATAACTTTACTATATTGAATAAAAGTGGTGAGAGTGGACACTTTTGTTGCTAATTTTAGAGAAAAGGTTTCAGAAAATCATCATTGAGTATACTGTTAGCTGTGGACTTGTGATATATGGCCTCTGTTATGTAGAGGTGCATTCCTTAAGAATGTTGAATTTTTTCAAATCCTTTTCTTTAACTATTGATATAATAACATGATTTCTATCCTTCATTCTGTTAATGTGGCATATCATATTTATTCCTCTGCTCATGTTGAACCATCCTTGCATCCTAGGGATAAATTTCACTTGATCATGTTGTGTGATCCTTATAATGTGCTGTTTAACTTGGTTTGCTAATATTTTATTAAGGATTTTTTCAGCCATGTCCATCATGGATATTGCCTTATATTTTCTTTTCTTGTAGCCTCTTTACCTGGCTTTGGTATATGAATAATTCTGGTCTTGTATAATTAATTTAGAAGTGCTCCCTTCTCTTCAAATTTTGGGGAAAAAATTGAGGAAATTGGCATTGATTTTATTTTATTTTTTCACTTATTTACTTATTTATTAATTTAATTTTTTATTTCAGCATATTGTGATGTTAATTTTTATTTAATGCTTGAAACAACTTACTCATGAAGTGATCCTGTTCTGGGCTTTGCTTTCTTGGGAAGTTTTTGATTACTGATTAGTTATCCTTACTCATTACTGTTCTGTCAGATTTTCTATTTCTTTATGAGTCAGTTTTAGTAGATTATATATGTTTGTAGGAATTTGTATCAAAATGCTGTTTATTTTGAGCATCTGGGTGCAGATGGGTGGAGGCCAGAAAAAGCATCCACAACAAGGGAAGGGAGAGCCTTGGATTTGTATAGAGGGTGTTTCCAGGGAGAGTGAGCAACTGGACCAGAACAATCAACAGCTGTAATAAATTCTTTTCAAACAACTGAGAAGAATAAGGAAAGTAAGTTCTCCTCTTATATTCCATTCCTTTATTTCCCTAGGGAACAACTAGGAAGGATAAGCCTAATAGGGTGGAAGTTTGAACAGTTTTGAAGTTAACGCTGGAAAAATACTGCCATGAACAGAACATTAATTGTTCTGTGATTCTGGTGAGGACCCAGAAGAGAAGAGTTGTAGGAAAAGTCTTAAACTTCTTTGAGCTTACTTAAGTGTGATCCAACTGTTGGTAGAAATATGGACAGCAAAGGCAATTCTGATGAAGTCACAGATAGAAATGAGAAGCAAAGTATTGGGAACTAGAATAAAGGCCACCCTTGTTACAAAGTGGCCAAGAACTTGTATGAATTTTGTCCATGTCCAAGGAGTTTATCGAAAGTAGAATTTAAGAGTAATGAATTAGAATATCTGGCTAAAAAAAAAAGGATATTTCTAAGCAGCAAAGCATTGAAGAAGCTGTGTGGTATCTCTGAATTACATATCATAGATTTCAGGAGAGAAAAAATGATTTAAACATGAAATTTATAATTAAAGAAGCAGAACATAAAAATTTGGAACATCCCCAGCCATGTAAACAATAAAAAAAAATAATGTTCTGGAGAGAATGGCAAAGAGACCATTTGATAAGGAAATTAGCATACATAGAATGAAGCTAGCTGCCATTCATTAAGGCAGTGGAAGAAAGACCCTGAAGGCATTTTAGAGATCTTTCATTCTGTCCCTACCATCACAGGCTCAGAGCACTAAGGCCTTGGGTACACTACTGTTATGGCGACAAGACTAAGATGCACCTGGAACCTCAGGATTCAATGCCAAGGGTCATCTGGGGCCTGGGCTCTCCAAATACTTGCAAAGTAATTTCCAGTCATGCAAGATATGGTTTAAGCAGGCTCAAGTGTGGCTAAACCCACCATTCTGGAAGGTACAAACCATAAATATTAGTGGCATTCATGGGTGCTAATTCTGCAGGCACACAGAATGCAAGAGGTGTGCAGGCATGGCTAACTCCTTCTAGATTTCAAAGGATATATGAAACAGCCTGGGGGCCCAGAGAGAGACTTGCTACAAGGGTGAAGCCACCACACACAGTTTCTGCTGGGGCTATGTCTATTGGGTCAATGGGAGTAAAGATACTTCAGAGCTCCTGAAAGAGTTCAGGAAATTTCACTCCAAAATATGACTCCTTGGTATAAAGAATATATTTAATTAAAGACCATTCAATATCAAAAAATATTGGAGGGGCTTTCCTTCTATCTGCATAAACTGGACTGGCTAATAAATAATCAAAGGGCAATTGAATTTCCTTCCTCCCCCTGTTATCTCAATATATTACAGGAAAAAAATCAAGGATGCAACCAAACCTGGCCCAAATCATTCAAATATAATACCTGTCTCTCAGGTTAATGCAGTTTGCAAGGTGAATCATTTACAATCTGTTTCCCCCATCCATTCATCCTTTCTAGCACCATTTGTTGCCCCTAAACAGAATTACCTGTACTCCTCATCTCCCCCTCATCTCCAAAAGGAGAGGTATAAAAATATCTGAACTTCATTGCAATATTGAGTGATACTCTGTTATTCTCCCCATGTGCATGGGAAACAAACCTTTCTCTTATTAATCTGCCATACTTGTGAGTTGATCTTTCAGTGAACTTTCAGGGGAATGGGGAAGATTCCCCCTCATTCCTACACACCCTAAGACCCAGAACTGTAGAGCTATCAGCATGCAACCCAGCCTGGGGAAGCTGTAGGTGTAAGACTCCAACTTGTGAGAGATTCTGTGTGGGTTAAGCCCAGCAAAGCTGTATATTCAGGGATGCCCAAGGCCTTGGGGTCCCAACACCTGCCTTGCTGTGTCCAGGAGACAGGACATGGAGTCCAGGAAGATTGGTCTGGAGCCTTGCGATTTGATGTTTTTCTATTTGTTGGTTTCTGGACAAACTTGGATCCAGTTACTCCTTTTTACTTGTCTATTTTTCCCTTTTCAAATGGGAATGTCTGTCCTATTCCTGTCCGGACACTGTATTTTAGAAATGTGTAATTTATTTTAATTTCATAGTCTCACAGATGGAAGAAAATTTTCCTTGGGATGAATAGTACCTTTGATTTAACCCATATATGATTTAGATACAACTTTTGACTTTTGAGTTAATGCTGGAATGAGTTAAGATGTTTGAAGCTATTGGTATAAAATTAATGTATTTGTATGTGAGAAAAACATGAATTTTGGATCAGCGGGGCAGAATGCTATCATTTGAATGTTTGTTCCTCCAAACCTCATGTTGACATTTAATTGCCAATGTGTAATAACAGTATTAAGAGGTGGAAGCTTTAGTGGGTATTTAGGTAATGATGACTCTCCACTCATGGACTAATACCATTATTTTGAAATAGTGTTTGTTATCAGGAGGTGGGTTCACTCCTCTTGCACACTCTTTGCCCTTCTTCCATGTGATGCCATCTACCATGTTATACCATAGCAATAAGGCCTTTGCAAGATATGAGTATAACCCAATACATTTCTATTTATTATAAATACCTAGTTCTTATGGTTTGAATGTGTCTATCAGAGTTCATGGGTTGGAAGTTTAATCACCAATGCGATGGTATTGAGAGGTGAGAACTTAACTTGCTATGCCCTCATGAATAAATTAATGCATTATTGTGGGAGTGGATTGGTGATCATGAGAGTGGGTTCCTGATAAAAGGATGAATTCATCCCCCTTTTCCTCTTTCTCTTTCTCTCTCTCTTGTGCACACAATTGCATCTGTGCTTCCTTACCCACATGCTGCCTTCTGCCATGGGATAATACTGCAAAAAGGCCCTTGCCAGGTGTAGCCTCTGAGCCTTGGACCTCCCACCAGCCTTCAGAACTGTAAGAAATAAATCTCTGTTCTTTAAAAATTTTCCATAAATTATCTAGTGTCAAGTATGTTGTAGCATCACAAAATGGACTGTTTATATCCAAGTGAAATATTGTATACATCCAAGGGAAATCAGTATGTTGAAAAGATATCTGAATTCCCATGCTCATTGCAGCCTTGTTCACAATAACTAAGATATGGAATCAATATAAGTGTCCATCAAGTACTGAATGGTTAAAGAAACTGTGATATATGAAATGCTATTCAGCCTTTAAAAAAGAAGAAAATCCTGTCATTTGTGACAACATAGTTAAACCCAAAGGACATTATGTCAAGTGAAATAAGCTAGGCAAAGAAAGACAAATACTTTATGATCTCATATAAATGTGGAATCTAAAATGTTGGAGCAGAAAGTAGAATAGTGGTTACCAGGGGCTGAGGGGGCAGGGAGTTGAGGAGATATTGGACAAATAAAACAAACTTTCAGTTAGACAGGAGAATAAGTTCAAGAGATCTATCGTACACCATGATGTCTATAGTTGACAGCAATGTATTGTATTCTTGAAAAATGTTAAGAGAGTATTCTCACCATGAAAAAATAAGCATGTGAAATGATGCATATGTTAATAAACTCAATTTAGCCATTCTAAAATGTATATGTATTTTGAAACATAATGTTGTACATGATAAATATATATGATTTGTATTTGTCAGTTAAGAAAAAAATTTAAATTTTAAACATTATCAAATAAGAAACTTATATCTCTTTTAAAAACCTCAAAACAAGCAAAAACAATAGCTAAGATATGAAAACAACTTAAGCATTTATTGACAGAAAAATGGATTAAAAATTGGGAATGGTGGTTAACTGAGACAGGGAGGGGTAGAAAATTGGTAGAAGTACATCAAATGGTATAAACTTTTAGTTATTAGTAGGATGAAAAAGTCTAGAGATCTAATGCACAGCCTAAGGACTACAGTTAATATTATATAGTAAAAATTTCTAATATAGTAGATTTTAGGAGCTCTTACTATACACATAGGTACTTATGAAAGGTAATAAGATAGTTTACTTGACTGTACTAATCATTTCACTATGTATACATGTATAGCAAAACATTATGTTGTAGACCTCAATATATACAATTTTAAAAAGTGTTTTTCATAAGTACAATAAATTTTACAATTGTAGATACAAAACCTAGTCAATATATGTAAAACAAATTGTTATTTTTGATATAAAAACATTTTTCTACATATCATTCTATTTTATCTTCAAAAAAATTAGTTATAACAATGGTGGAAGAATGTAGAAAATTAATTGCCACTTCAATGATAACTTGTTTTTTCTGTCTCTTAAATTAACTTTGGCAAATTGTAGTTCATTTCACACACATTTGCCATCAACTTTTATGTTATAAACAAAAAAGATATTGCTACTAATTTAACACATATATATAATATTTCCTATATTTGATTTTCAGTCTTACAGCCTGTGTTAGATTTACCACAAATATACCTGACTGTTAAGCTCAGTATTAGCAGTGACATTGCCACGGATATGATTATTTATGAGATCATCCAATCAAAACATTTTCCTAGCATCTGTCAAAGAATCCTTAAGGCATTTGGAAGAGTCCTCTTTTGTCTGTAAGATACCAGTGAAGACAAAAAGACAAATTATTCAATTATACTGTGATACATAAAACTTTCATCATTCTTACATGTATTAGCTAAAGTAAATGTATAGATCTTATTGGCAATAGGAATCCACATAACTTACAGGTGCCATGGTAAATATTTCATATTCTAACAATAAGAGTTTTTCCTTTCTATATTAATTTCTTTTTCTGTACCTGAGGCAATATTTTCATTTCATCATAAATAAGAGTGGTAAGAAAAATATAATATAACCAGCAACAAGTCCAGGCAGGACTAAACTTGACTAATGAAGTGTTCTGAAAAATCAGTTTTTCTTTAGTTGTTCCATTCTGTACACTAAAATATTGCTTCAGTTGTGAGTTAGGGCCAATGAGGATGAGTCTCTCTCTATCATCTCTCTATCACAGTATCAGACAGAAATTTTTTTTAAACATTTACAGACAGCCAAAACACTAACATGATTATTAAACCTGCATTAATTCATGAAAATACATACAGTTTACTCCATAAAGCATAAATGTATATAAATTAAGCTAAAAAATCCATAAGTAGCTTGTCTTTAAACCTTCTTAATTATGCAAGTGTATTCTCATCACAGTGTCTCTAGAGCACAGTGGGTACTTGCATAATGTGTCAAGATATAACAGAAGCAATAAAGTAAATATCTTTTTCTTTGAATATCAGTTTCATATTTGAATATGAATATCTGCTTGAATATCTGTTTAGGGAGCATCTTAAAAATTTATATAGGAAAAATCTAAATACTATTTTCAGTAATTATTTTAAACTATTACTATTAATTACATATGAACTTTCAATTTTGTTTATTAATTACATAATATATTTATGTAATAGAAATTTCAGGAGATTTCAAAAAAGGTTTTGGTTCTATCTCTGCTCCACCCTATATTTTGCCCCACCTTTGCCCCACCCTATATTTTCAGTGATGTTTCTATAGCAAACAATCTTGGAAGTTAAGAGTGTTTCCCTTAGAGCCAAGAGAAGGCATGCTTACTTCGCATTATAAAAGACCTGGGTTTCCAAAAACGTAGGGCTACTAAGCTTAGATGCACTGTCCTGTAACATAAACCATTGTATGTACTGATATCTACCTAAGTCATTTGTGTCACCTTCATGGATTTAGGGACATGTGAAACTGACAGAAATATGCAGAACACATTTTGATTGCTCTGCCATGAGATACAAAACCCTTTAACTCTGGCCAAGAGTTTAATGTCTCTTATCAGCATCAATGAAACTGGAACCAGCTAACTTGCTAACTCATAAGTAGAGTAAAATTTCAGAACTTTCCCATTTCTTGACAATTCTAGCAATAATGAGAGAATGCTAACAGACAAGGATGTCTGTTATGGATGAGGAAAGATACAGTCCTGCTGGATGATTCAGCTTTGTGAGAAGATTCTCCCATGCTGGTTGCCAATGCTCTTGTCCAAGCTGTGGGTGAGGAGGTTGAAGAGCATCTCTCACTGTCCTACCTTCTAATGAAAGTTGCAAGGCTAAGTGCTAAGAGATAGGATTGAAACCTCTACCCAAAAGGTACTTTGGTTCCTATTTTAGTCTTTTCTGGGCTGATGGAGGAAGGAATGTTATGATACAGCACAGCATGTTCTGTAGCCCTAGGCGAAACTAAAATGCAATGTGATTGTGGTTGCTGAGTCCTCAAAGTTGAAATTAATGTTGTCATTGATAAGGACCTCAATATTCAACATAGAGATTTGGGTGAACCAGAACATTATGTATTCATTTGGTTCAGCCATGGATAAGTAGTCACGCATAACCACCACCAAAACAAACTGAATGAAGATTCTTGCTTGTGAGAGTAGAGCTGCCCTCTCCCTCCAAACCTGATTCTTTCCTCTTCCTTTACTTTGACTTTAGCAGCTTTAAAGGGAATGTTACTTAGAATTGGGTTTGAGGTCTTCCTGACCCCAAGGAGGACTAAAAGCCATATATACCCATCCATATATACTGGGAAACTTTGAAGAGTAACTCAGACTTTGATTGTTTGCTGGAAACTGTATCCTACTTGGTCCCATAGTGGGTAGGGGATGCTGACTTGGGTACGTTCACAATGGGGAAGAGAAGATAATCTGATCTTGTAGGTGGGGCCATTTTGACCAATTTAATTTATTGTTGTTGCTACACTGAAAAAATTCAACAATTAAAACTAATGGCACTAATGTCAGCTAATATAAACATTTAGTATATAGCATAAAGATATTTGCTATATTCATGACCTCAATTTAATTTACTCATTCAGTGAATGTTTTTTAAGTTCCTATAATAGCACATTGCTGAGGTCATAAAGACATACTCTATGTTTTAATACCTGGTATCTTGTAGGTATTTAATGAGTGATTTGGTGAACTAACTTATTTGAAGAGAAGCAGATTTTATCAAAAGCTTTTTATATAATGGAGCTCACAACATACTGGGTAAGAGGGAACTGCCACAAATTAAATACAACTTCATCATCCTGAATATATTTGTTGCAGTTCTATGGACAGGAAACTCAAAAATCAATACATATTTAATTGCAAAGGCAAATAATTATCAAGGAGATGATAGAGGCATGATTCTAGGAGGACATTTGTGATTCTTTGGGGAGAGTGAGGGTTGAGAGAGGAAAAAGAAATTTAAATGATGCCACCTCTACCCTCAAGCATCTAATATTGAATTTTTTACCTCTAATCATCAGCCTGAAATGCATTCTGTGATCTAAAAACCACTTGATCTTGGCTGTGTGATGGTATATGTTTAGGTAGTCAAGATAGCAGGGTTCAGAGTATTTCACAGAATTTTCACAGTACTCACAAGCACTTTTTTAATAAAACAACCTGAAGAAAGAAGGCTCTCAATGAGAAAACATATACAAATATTAACTTACTTTTTCTTAAAATATTTGATTCTAGGAATTTGATTAGAAACTAGAAATTTCAGAAAACATATATAAAATGGAGTAGAAAATCAAAGGAATCAATGCGATATAAGACAAACATTGTTTACATTTAAATCAAGTGCTGCCTAGATGATAAAGAAATCAGGATATTTTTGTTTCCTAATACACTGAGTTGTCTCAGTCAGATTTTTTGAATTAGCCAAGACAATAGAAGACAAAACTTGGTCTATATATTATTTGACTAATTTAATTACAAAAGGTAAATTTTGCCTAAATGCTATAACTATCAGGAAAAAACTGAAGAATTTGTTTTATTTGTCTCCTGAAGTATCGCATGTAATTATTGCTATAATTCAGGTAAAAGGAGAATTTCTCCTTAAATTATTCACAATATTTCTCAAAGAGTTTTATCTTATAGAGAGAGTATCAACCCTTATGATTCTAAAACTTTTCTAGTTCAGCTAGTCTGCCTCTGGAGGGGGTTGGAGGGGGGAAGGCTTCTACAGAGACTCTCAGCACTGGCATTGGCCAGAATTAGGAGATAATTTGGTCTGCAAATGTAACACATCGAAATCACTCTTCCCAAATGGTTAGTCTCAACCTTGGGAAAAGAGTTAGATCAGCTCTTAATGTACCCAGACTGGATAGCTCATCCCTAATGTGTTAGAACATTAGTATGCTCCTAAAGTTAAATGTTGAGTTTATTCATTGGGAGCAGCTTTAAAAGAGGCAATACTGTGGGAGCAATGTGAACTTTCCAAGTTTCTGCTCACCTAAATTCCACTGGGACATTCTTAGAATATCAATAAATTTTCCAGTTATGCTACATTGACCAAACACTATAAAAACTAAAGACTTAATTATGTCAATTTTATCATAAGATATATCACATTAAATTAGTAAGCAGTAACAGTAATTTTAACTTGCAATGTTTTTTGTTTGAAGCAAGAATTCTCAGCTTGCATTAACTTGTCTTAAATATTAAAGTTACCTGACCTATGAAAATTAAGATAATTGTTTTCATTATAATATCAGCTATTTAGTTGATGAAAAGATATAAGACCATTTTGAGGCTTTAGATAAGTAATTTTATTATCTGCTCAAAATATTTGAATATATACATTTAGGACATGATTACTAGATTTCAATCTCATATTTAATAGATGGTACCCATAACAAGTTAGATTGTTCAATGTAAAAAAAATAGTACCTAGGCTTTATTAAGTAAATTATGATGTGCTTTTGTTTTACATAAGAAATAAACTCTTGCTATCACATCATTCTGATTATCCAGTCAGATTATATCAGTCTCCCTTAGAAGTTGTAGTACAATTGTTTTAAGAATATGTTGAATTATCAATCTTATTCAATAGATTGTAAACTCCTTGAGGACAAAAAACATATAATTAATCTTATACAATGTTGGGTCTCCAGCATATAGCCCAGCACCTAGAACCAAGTAGGTGTTCAGTGACTGACAAATTGAGTTAAATGGAGAAATGGGAGTGGCCTATATAGATGACTCCAAAATTTGTACTTCTAGTGCAGCCCTCTTCTAAGCCAGACCATCAGTGTTGATAGATATCAACCTCTGGCTTCTAAAATTTCGGCTACTTTAAACTCTGATGTTAACTCAAAGCTAGGAATTTTCTTAATCCATATCTGTGGGAACCTATGAATAATTCTTGAATTCTGCAACATTTCAGTTTTGTCTAAGTAGTGTTTAGACATTGTTTTATAATTAACTTATCACCTGCTCATATTATGCAGTTTTTAGGCCATATTAAGAAAAAGCATTTTACTTGAACTCTTTCTAAAGTACGAAGATGTCTTAATTGATTAATGGAGAATACAATATGTCTAAATAAATTTGCTTTGAAGGATATTATAAAAAATCTCTAATCACATTCTCAAATACTATTAAGAATTAAAAACTATTGGTTGTCATTGGATAGCTGGAATTCCATTACTTATTTTGACATTTTATATAATTTACTTTCATTATTTGCAATTCACTCAAGTTTTCATTTCATTTGATTAAATCACATTAATATCATAGTCTTTTGATAATCAATATCAACAAACTGCCATTTATAAATATGTTCAGCTTCCTCCACTTTAGTCTACTTATTTTGCTGTATGTATGGTTAGTATTACTATCATAATTTCCAACTAGCATTAAAGTATAAGAAATAAAAAAATTGGGGGTCACAAAGCTGTGTGTTTGTGTGTGTGTAAGAGAGAGAGACAGAAAGAGAGAGAGAGAGAAATACATCAATCTAGAATTTCCTTTCTGAAACATTCTATCTTTTGCTGGTCAATTTTATTTCTCTCATTTTCTAATCATTGCTTTAATTTTTATCAGTTTATTCTTTGTTTTAGAAGTTTGTTTTCCAAAGAATGTTTCTAAAAGGTGATAAGATAATTATTCTTTGATATAACTGAATAAGATTCCAGATGAATTTTTTATCATAGCCAATATCTTGTGAACTTTTACTCTCATGTGTTCATCATACTTGGTAAAAATAATTTATTTCATCTTTTTTCAGAAGCATTTATTTTACTGAATCTAATTAACGCATTTTCTCTGGAAGAGAGCTCAAATGAGTAAGTAACCCATCACACATTTTTATCCCTGTTGAAAGTGCACTTGTGGCATTCCTGAAGTTTGTGTCTCTAGGTGCAATCCCTAAACAAATTCAAACATAAGAGAAAGTGAGCAGTCATTTAATCAACCAACAAATAGTTAACAGAGACCCTCGTCTGTGTCTAGCAATATTCTAGACTCTAAGAATATGTCAATCAACAAAATAGACAAAAACCTAGCCTTCATGGAGTTTTTTCTATATTCTGTACTGTCCATTAGAATCTCTGTGATTATGGAGAGGAGGTGTTTATATGTAGATATATGTATGTTGGTGGCTACAATAGCTAGCCACTACCTACTTGTGGCTGAACACTTAAAATGCAGCTAGTCTAAGGACCAAATTTGTAATTGTATTTAATTTTAAGAAATTCAAATTTAAATCACCGCATGTGGCTAGTAGCTTTTGTATGGCACAATATGGTCCTATGGTGTTTCTATGGGTCTTTTCAAGAGTGAGGTGGGTGAGAGGAAGTTGTATGGATGTGGCATAAGAGATTAAAATGGACAAGGAAAGAAGAAGTCAGAAGAGACCTCTTCCTTCAGACTTCTTAGTCCTTTTAAAAACTTAGAAGCTAAAGTGATTCTGAAAGCCATAAGATATATGAGTCTCTGAAATACATAATTAAGCTGCAAAATGGTCTTTTCATTGATAGGCCATCATGTTGATGTCACAGTTACTGCCTGAATACCAGTTAATGTCCCCATAGGAAAGAATAATTACAAGGAGTCATTAATTAGGGTCTATTTACTGTTCCATTGTCAAAACTAATTGCCTGGAGTAAGAGCTCTCCCCTTGATTAATGGCCTTCTAAATGCAAAGCCAAATCTATAAAGGTTACTCTCTGTTTCCCAGGCAAAGTGCTTAAGTTTCTGAGAACAGTTAACTCTAGGAAATAGCCATATTTTGTGTTCTGGCCACTCATTCCAGACCTTAATGTGACATTAGTGACAGTGAATTGAGTTTTGGGCATGCAACAGATGATCCACCATATACCAGTTCTTCCATAAAGATTCAACTCTTCCAATGTGGGAGATGGGAGGAAGGGATGGGTACATACAAACATAATGAGTGAGATGTGCAACGTTTGGGACATGGTCATGCTTGAAGCTCTGACTCAAGGAGGGAGGGGGGCATGGGCAATATACATAACCATAACATTTGTATCCCCATAATATGCTGAAATAAACAAACAAACAAACAAAAAAGATTCAACTCCTTTCAAAACAGAACCTTCTGTTGTCTAATTACTGATTTGATTTTGGTAACTTCAGCCAATGTGTAACATGGAATTATTGTGAAAAACATAATACCCTCTTTTGTGCAGGTTGCTATGTGCATTCACTACAGAATTCAACGATTTTATCCACATTAATTCCATCCTAGATTTTTGTTTGGTTGGTTTAGTTTCCATAGAATCCAGGCTGCACTGATTTACTGGAGCCTTTGGTGTTGGAGATGCATCAAAACAGCGGCACAGTTAAGCAGCAAACCTGGATGCTTCCCTTGATCTAGTTATAATTAACATATCCTTCCTTGAGCTTCCAAAGCTTATTCTTCATTCCTCTGCTTAGCACTTTAAAGCAGTTCCCTCTTATGGCATTTTCTTATGCTTCTTTCTTTCCTATAACAACTTGAGAATTGAGACAGCTATTACTCAACTTCGAATCTTTTCCAGTCTAGGAATTCAAGAAAATTTCATTGAATAAATGAGTGAGCGAATGAATAAATAAATGAACCCAATGACTAAATAAAAGCACATTTGAATTTGTCACATTTTGTATTTTTATAACAGAAATAGAAGCCTAACTAATAATTTTATATAATTTCATTCTTATCAACGTATTATTATGACCCACAGTAAAAATATAAAGAGATTTAATTTCACAATTACAATTTCTCTCCCCTAGCAGTGGCAAGGAATATTATTCAGTATTTTAGCCCGAAGTATTACTGTTTATCAGCAGTTTGTAATAGTAGGAGTGGAGATGTACATGAAACCCTTTGGCTGGGGGGAGACCTTAACTCACATTTGAGAATAATTAAAAAAAAACAAAAAAAAAACCAGTATCCATCACTCTAGTTTGCTATGGCATTAAAAATGGAAACATTATATATATATTATGTATATAATATATATACACATTTTTTTCAGATTGTTCTTGTTCTGCTGAACATCTGAGAAAAAAGGGAAACCAGAATGAATGTGAAAAGAGTTTTCTGCATTCCTTACATCTTTTTTTTTATCATTTCATGATAAAAAAAAAACTCACCAAGCAGTCACCAAGACAGAAATGAATAAGTAAGAAATTGGCTGGGAGCAGCTTGAGGACAGTCAGGCCTTTAAGTGAAAGCTGCAGTAAATCCTAAATGTTCAAAGCTGGAGATTATCAGCCAACTACACTTTCCACAGCAGGTCCTCTGTATCAAGGAAGTCTGAGTGATGTATTTCACAGTGGCCACAGCCTTCAACCATCCTAACAGGACAAAGGGTGAAACTGCCACCCTGAAGTATTCCCACTGACAAAAGTTCACTAACTACTTTGTAAAACCTTATGTTAAAAACGATTCTAGATTAAAATAAACTTAATAGATATAGCTAAATGCAATGTATGTTCCTTATTGTAATGCTGGTCTTCAAAAACTATTTATAATAAAAATATTTGGGGGAACAATTGGTAACATCTGAATATGGACTAAATATTCGATGATTTTAGGAAAATATTTTTAACATTTAGATAAGTTAATAACATTGTGGTTATACAGGAAATATATATATTCATTGTAAATGCATGCTGTAATTTTTAAGGGTAAAATGCCATGATAACTTTACTTATGAATATATAAGCAAAATAAGTAACAGATTAAGTCTAAATGTTAACAGTTGTTAAATACAAGTTATCAGTGTAGATATGTTTATTAAATATTTTTCTCTAGTGCACTGTATGTTGGATACTTTCATAATAGTGATTTTAAAGAAAAATGGAGGTTAACATTTTTCTTTTGCAATGGATGTTGGAAACTCAGAAAGGGGCTGTTGGGAGGAGAGTGAGGGATCAAAAATTATGTATCAGATACAATGTACACTATTTGGGTGACAGGTACACCATAAATCATGACTTCACCACTATACAATTCATCCACATGACAAAGAACACTTGTACCCCCTAAATTTGTTGAAATAAATGAAATATAATAAATAAAGAATAAATAAAATTTCCCTGAGCCTTGCTACTGTGGTTAAGCAACTCAATTCTGATTGCTAACTTTGCTTAGTAAATGATGAATGAAACAAAACAAAACAAAATATTTCAAACCCCCAAAAGAGTTATAATCAATAATAAAGATAAATTTTACTTTATTCTTCATAAACTTCAAATAAAGATATAGGGAACCTGTGCATAACACTATTTTAAGTGCTAATTTTTATTTCAATAACACAATCTTTATGAAATAAGCATTATTTACTGGTATGTGAGTGGGCATGAGACTGACAGCTGCCCTCTCTCCAGGCCCCTGTACTACAGAAGTTGTTCTCTTTGGTCAGCTGTGTAGTCTTAGCATTTTCCAACTTAGCATATAGATACAGTCAAAACATGTTATTAAGGTATACTACCTGTAAAGTTTTACAATATATTAAATAGTAAGAGGATTATTTGGACTCATATATCTAGGTAAAAAAAAAAAAAAGCACAAACAAAAAGATGCCATTTTTTACCAAAAGTTAATACTGTGGTTACAAAGAATGACCACACAAACAGGTTTAAGTGTGTATCATATTTAGAATCCTAGCCTTCCTCATCCAAATCAATACTTTAGTAAGAGGTCTGAATTTACAAGCACAGCAGAAATCATTAAAAAGTGATAATCTATTTAGGAAAGCATAGAAAATTCACCTAGATTTAACAGGGAAATTAATGCAAACCAATAACTTAAAACAGTTTTACTCTTTGTGTGCTTTTTGCAGAAGTAGGTTGCCTACAAAAAGGAAAGGCATTTTGTTGGTGTACCCTGCTCAGCATGATAAAATGAAATGATTAATACAGCATCTAATAATAACTTGAATTTTCCCTTCCAAGTAACATGATAGATTTTCAATAGTAGCCATGTTTCAAGTTTTGCAGAAGTCCTAAATGCCACTTGAATTGATGAAAGTGTAACAATTTCTTGATAATACAAAATATCTATTCCTTATGTTATCTTAGTGATTATTCTTTCCTATGTTAAACTCTACTTTTAAGAATGGGAACCATATCTCTTATGCAGTGCAACTGGGCAATCAAATATGCACTAGTGCTTCGACTCCTACTAAACACTACTTTTTCCCCTTCACTAGCAGAAACAAATACTAGTGCAATGTATTTATTTACTCATTCTCTCAGTCATTAAAACATTCACATTAACATTTTGATATCACACTATGTTCTAAATATCTGAAAATAAATAGTCCAGACACCCTTCCTCAAGGCATTATATAAATAGAGAGACAAACTACTGATTTTAATAAAGTAATAAGTACTGTCACTTTTAAATCCAAGCTTGTTAGAGTCTATAGCATTTGTTATTATCTTTTCCAAGTCGTCATGCTGAACCCATGCTCAAGATCAGTAGGCTCATGCCACAAAAAACAAAAATCAAAATGCCTATCTCCATCTCTCTCCCCTCTAATTCTGGCTTCACTGATTTTGTACAGGACCTTTCTTGTTCGTTTTTTATTCCCTTTGGAGATAAAGCAATAGTCACAGTTTTCTATGTACCTTAATTTGCCATACAATGTTCTGTACATGGAGGTTATATTCTAACCCATCTGCTCATTATCAGTTTTCCTTTTGTCCCCCACACTTTTTTCTAATCAAGGCTATCTTCCATTTTCAGGGAATATTTATCTTAAATATGTCGATATTCAAGGCAACTAGAAACTTTGTACAATACACTAATTCCTACTGTAACCTTGAACAAAGAAGATGTGGAAGGCAAAGAGACCAAACCTCCCTTGTACTAGTACAGATGTAGAGTGACACATGTTTGGGTCATCAGCCACTCCCCAGCATGCACATAGAATTATAAAGGAAACGCACAAACTACTAACACTTTTCCTAAAATTCAGGGAGGACTGTTCCTAAGATCTAAGCATGAATGTATCAGACTGTACAGCAAAGAAGGACATTTCTAGAAGATAAAATGACTTTTTAAATAAAGTAAGACAAAATGTATTGTGTATTGGGAATGGCAAGTAATTTATTATTGTTGAAGTATAAGGTTTGTTGAAGGGAGTTCCAGGAAATTAACCCAGACAACTGGCAAATACCAGCTAATGAAGGACTTTGTACCATGTAAAGAAGTTTGGATTTTAAGTTATGTATGAAGAGCTACTATAAGTAATTTTAAGCCAAAAACTAACATGACTTAAATTAGAATTTAGAAAGCTCTTCCTTACTCGATTGTAAAGGATGAATAGTTAAGTTAGTTCAGAATCTATGAAGATAGAATTACCTAGCATTGAGATAAATAAAATCTGGAAGAATATAATTTATCTTATTTATTCTCTTATATAGTCCCTATTAGATAGCAACATATGGACATATGATTTGAACATGTCTCAATAGATAAGAATGTCCACAGCAAAACCAGTGCACTGGTTGTAGATGATTTTTTAAATTTGTTTGTTTGGTTAAGTAGTAATTTCCCAGAAAATCTAAAATGTTGACTTTAGACTTTATCTATAGCACATTGTCAGGCAAGTCACTGTGTCCTTTTCCTGCCAAACTTCTCACTAGCAATGTGCCACCAAAGACTGGACTGAGGATGAATGAAATGCTCCTTACTTATTCTAAAATATTTCAATTCCATATATCCTTGAAGTGCTGTTTAATTAGTATACTAGATAAAATATAATTTGCCAGTAAAAATGGTTTCTAAGACATATTTTATCTTTATTTTTGTTTTTCAATATCTGCTTACCTATTTAGTTGATTCTCGTACCTGGCTTAATTTCACAACATATGGAAAAACTCAGTATCAAGAAATGTATAAAGTCAACTATAAAGTTAAAATCAAAATGGGCATCAGGATAAGAAAGTGCCACAAGAAGGGAAGGAGTCATGGTACACAAATGCACAAGACCTTAAGGCCAACACAGCTGCTAGAATTGATCCACACTTTGGATTTTAGCTTCTTCTTGACCAAACAGAAAAAAAAGACTATCAATTACAAAAATGTTCATTGCCAATGAATCATACTTCAGCCTCTCAGGGAAGCAAACCTTTTCTTTGTTCGTGGTTTTAAGATTAACCTATGTAACTATAATTAGAAACTGCTCAAGACATTTTTTGGCTCTTGATAAATAACTACTGTTTTATTTTCAGCTTATAACATTGAAAAATGGCATTCTTGGCAAATTAATTCTTCCGAGAGAAGGTAAATTTATATGTTAAAGGGCAAGTGTTTAGTCCATAATTATTAAATAACTCCTTATTTTGCAGGGCAAGGTAGAGATCATGAAATAAGTTTTACTTAGACCACCAGTATGTATGTATTAAGATAAATTCTTCTCCAGTAACATAATATAAATGAAGATAGATTAACCCACAAAAATCTTTAAACTATTTCATTATAAAAAAAGACTACTTTGTAAAGTATATTTAATAGGTTATTGTACAAATGAAATGAAACAATAGATAACTTTGCCAAGGCTTTTGTTGCTATCAGTAAGAGATATTGCACATGAGAAAATAAAAGCATAATAAAAAGAAAGTTGGTTCTAATAGGTTCAAATGAGTGTAGAAGTTTTGTATGTTTTCACTTAATAAAACATATTTGTAAAGGAAAATAAAAAATCTCAGGACCACCTTCCAATTTCTTACGCCAAAGATAAGGTCAAACCTGAAGGCAGAGTCATGCAACACCCCTTTCCAAATGAATAGCTGTTACTAAAATTATGCATCAGCCTTTTCCATGGAAAGAAAAAAGGCCTCAAGCATCTATGCAAGGCTGCCCCCACAGATCATTCAAAATGAAATTCTTTGCTGGCCTCCCATAAATAAGGATGTGCAAATTGTAACTGTGGATCTACAGGCTAAGTCTAGTTCCTAAAACTAGGCTGTTTGATTCCACACCAATAACGTTAATTACAAGATTATATTTCCAGGTGCAGAACAGAGAAAGGACAAGATCATTCTTCCACCTACCTAGAGACATCTGCATAACTTATTCTTCCTTTATTCCTTTTTACTCTTCAAATATTCACCTTACCTTTTGTAAAATATAGATTTCCTGGGCCCCATGGGAATGTAAACTTTTGCCTCATTACCCATCCCATTCCTCCTTTTTCTTTCTGTGTGCTGTCTCTCTTGAAATACGGAGTTCCAAAATTCCTCTTCAGAAGAACAGTCACAGATGCTTTTTTTCCCTTGGCACATCTATTAAACTGTGGTTTAATAAATCTCCATTGATTGAGATCTTTGCTTTAGTCACTTGCTGTGAGTTGTCATATTGTATACTTGAAAATTGCTAAGAGAGTTGATCTTGATGTTCCCACCACAAAAAAAAAGTTAAGTATGTGAGGTGATAGATGTATGTTGATTAGCTTGATTTAATCCTTTCACTGTGTATATGTGTGTGTCTATGTATGTATGTGTATATCTATCTATATATATATCTCAAAACATCGTGTGGTGTGTGGTATGCCATAAATATATATAATTTTTTCAATTATACTTTAATAAAACTGAAAAATCAAAATTAAGTATGTTTAATAATGAATAGAATATTTAGAATATTCTATTTTAACATCTAGTTCTATTTAAATATCTAATATCTAGAATATTTAATAATGCTCACAAAAATATAATAAAATATAGAGAATGTAGGAAAAATCTCTTAGCATAAATAAAAACAAAATCGTATTTTAAAAGTTTTGGATATTTGGAATGAAACCATTTATATTGGTTTACCTAAATGAATCATGGAAACTGAGCAGAAAAATTATATCAGCATTACTGTTTCATCCCAAACTTGACACAAATTTTCATGTCTAATCATATTCTAGCATGACATAGACTAGGATTTTCTTGCTTGTAACACAAAAAAGAAAAACAACAGTTTCTTTTCTGCAACTTTTTTTTCAAAATGCGTATATATTATCTGTTTGAATCTGTTGCTGACAATTATTAGAACTATAGTGATATTAATGATAGAAAGATTTTTTCTATAAATGGTTCCAAAGCAGTGCTCACAGGCATATTGAATATGTAAGAATCCAAAATTAATTATATTTCTTCCCTCTTGAAATATGCCTGAGCCCCGGAGATACTTCCATAAAAGGAACTTAATTTATACCAACTTTAAAATAACCTGGATGTGGCAAAGCATGACCAGACAACTGCCTGCAGCCACAATCCTACATTCAGTTTATGTTTAATGAACTATTTTGGTTATATAATGAGTATTGCTCAGCTTCCCCAGACCTGTGCTTTCTTGAACAGTTTCCAAGGCTGTGAGAGCTTAAGCAAAGAAGTAGTATGAGGCAAATAAATAAATAAATTCCTGATAATTGCCACCTGCGGCACCAAATGAAGAGAATGGTAGACATCCGTAAGCTGACTCTACTCTGCAGAACATGTGCTCACCCAGAGTCAGGGGCAAAAATACAGCTCCTATTCAGTGTACATGTTTTCCTTCTGTTTTCTGCTCTGTTAAGTTTTTATTGAAATGCAGAGATATGACTGGAACATCAAAGAATTGCTTTCCATGGAGTGGATATCCAATTATTATGACAATAGTCAGCAAAGAAAAATTAATTTCATGTGAAAAGTGACAAAGCTCAAACAAAATGTGCCCTTGAATACAGATGTGTTCGTATTGGGGAAAGAAACTGCCCTTTTGTCTCAGTCACCTACAAATTAGCTTAGTTACATAGGGAATGTGTTTACTTTAAAATTTATTTTAAATTTTCAATATTTTTTTAAAATTTGGTTAAAATATTTTTCATACCTAACCTGAACTTTTTTTATTGAAATATGCAAAACTTCAAAGATGTTATCAGACTCCTTGGCTATACTGGTTATTCCTCATGCCATTTAAAAGGGTTTTTAATTCGGAAACAGAAAACGTACTATCATAAGGAAGATGTGAATATAGCTTCTTTCAGAAACAGAAAGAAGGAAAGTTGATGCAAACGTAGAGAGGTAAGAGTGGGAATGGTGAGGACCGAATCATATGAAGAATTGTTAGCAATGTCCAGAGGTTTGTTTTTCATTCTAATGCCATTATGCTGCAGTAGGTTTTATAAACATAGGAACAGGATATGGTATCGGGTGAAGGAATCACTTGACCTGCTATCTGAAAAGTGGATGTCAGAACAGGGTAGGGTGATGATGTCTTACACTAGTACAGAAGTACTGGAAATGAGAGAAATAAAGATATTCAGGATACGTGTTTAGTTGTGCTGAAAGATTTGCTGACAGATTGAATATTGAGGAGTGGAGAGTTAGTTCTGTCAATCAATTATGAGTCCTTGGACCATTTCCTCCTGTGAGATGCCAGGACAACATGGTGTTGAGGAGAAATGACTGGGTTGATAGACCAGAGACAGATATAATATTATTAGCTTTTCTACCGATGAGTTGTGAAGGCTCTCTACATCTCTTTATTCCTCTATTAAATGGCTTCCACTTCCCTCCCTACTTGAGCATGCTATGAATGTTACATACTTCAATCTGTTACTGCTCATTGCTTTCATGCAACCCCTTTCTCTGTCTTAATTGCATTATGCTACACTTGTTCCTATTGAATGTCAGTTCCATTTGTTTTTCATAACTTCTCTAATTTATCAAAGTCACCTAAATTCAATCTTATCCTCTCAAGGTGTTGACCTTCCCCTTTTTACCTTTTTATTCTTCTGTGTACTTCTAATGAGGCAAATGTTATATTCTATTATTCAGATTTTGCATTCTTTCAGTATCTGCCTCCATTATACACTTGTTTTTGCACAGCCCATAGATAATCATGCTTTGAAAAAGGCCTTGCTTCCTTTTTGCTATCTGTGAGTTGGTTTTAATTTTTGAAACAAAAGATGAAATTATACTTACTAATGGTATTAACACATAAAAATCAATCTTCTCCATAATATATTATATCCAAAATCCTGGATTCAGAATAGGATCAATTAAATTTCATACAGAAACTTGAGGCTTCATACTGTACTTTCTGCCCATATGAACACATATTTCAAATTGTGATAAATCTTTCAGATATTGAAAGTAAGTTTACAAGTATATAATTCCAGGATCTACATGTAAACAGCATAGGTGGGTGACACAGCTCAAAACTCACATATGTAATATACATTAAAATCATATATAATTAAGATGTACCTATATCAATTTTGATATTGGTTTGACTATTCCCCCCTCTGCTTGTTTTTATTTAATGCCCTTTTTTTAAATAAAGGCAGAAGTGAAAGAGAAAAACAAACCACCAAAATGTCTACTTTTTACAGTGATCTTAGTATATTTATTCTTGTGTCTCATCTTTTATACACATACATATATATGTATATCCTAATATTAGAAATGTAAGTTAATGTATAATGCCTTTCACCTGTGTTTAATCCATGACCTTTAAATAAGTATCTTAATTTTGCAAATTCTAATCTGCAGAGAAATAAATGTCTCAGTACATGGGAAAAATAATTAAAAATAAGACTGACCTTTGCCTATAATTGCATATTGTATGCTTTTAATTAGAAAAAGTTAATATAAACCTGCGACTACAGATAATCATTTTAAAATATCAGTGTGTTTTCAACTTAATATGGTTTACTTTTCTGGATCAATGACTACTTGTTCTCTTTATTAATGCTAATATACCTAAATATAAAAGTATAGCAGTGAGCAAACTTCTTGTTATAGAATTAAATACAAAAATTTAGCTTTGAATGCTAAAAGAACTCTACTAGCCTACCTGGAAATAAACTTGCAGCATGGAATAACAGTATAGGATCCAGTTTTTCTAATGCTTTTTTGGGGAGGACGGAGGGGCAGTCTCACTCTGTTGCCCAGGCTAGAGTTCTGTGGCATCAGCCTAGTTCACAGCAACCTCAAACTCTTAGGCTCAAGCAATCCTTCTGCCTCAGCCTCCTGAGTAGCTGGGACTACAGGCATGTGCCACCATGCCCGGCTAATTTTTTCTATATATTTTTAGTTGTCCAGCTAGTTTCTTTCTATTTTTTAGTAGAGATGGGGTCTCGCTCTTGCTCAGGCTGGCCTCAAACTCCTAACTTTGAGAGATCTTCTTGTCTCAGCCTCCCAGAGTGCCAGGATTACAGGCGTGAGCCAATGCACCCAGCCTTTTATAATGCTTTGTATTTTATTTATTTTATTTTATTTTTTAATTTTTTCCAGCATATTATGGGGGTATAAATGTTGAGGTTACATATATTTCCCTTGCCACCCCTTCGAGTCAAAGCTTAAAATGTGTCCATCCCCCAGTTGGTGCGCATCACACTCATTATATATATATATATATATATATATACCCATTCCTTCCCCCTCCACCTGCTCGACACCTGATAGATGTTATTCCTATATGTTCACTTATGTGTTAATCAGTTAATACCAATTTGCTGGTGAGTACATGTGGTGCTTATTTTTCCATTCTTGGGATACTTCACTTAATAGAACGGGTTCCAGCTCTATCCAGGAATATATAAGAGGTGTTATATCATCGTTGTTTCGTACAGCTGAATAGTACTCCATGGTATACATATACCACATTTTATTAATCCACTCATGTATTGATGGGCACTTCGGTTGTTTCCACATCTTTGCAATTGTGAATTGTGCTGTTATAAACATTCGAGTGCAGGTGTTTGGGACCTGATCAAATTAAAAAGCTTCTGCACAGCCAAAGAAACTGTCAAGAGAGTAAACAGACAACCTACAGAATGGGAGAAAATTTTGCAAGCTACACATCTGATAAAGGGTTAATAACTAGAATCTATTTAGAACTCAGGAAAATCAGCAAGGAAAAATCAAACAATTCTATCAAAAAGTGGGCAAAGGACATGAACAGAAATTTCCCAAAAGAAGACAGGATAATGGCCTACAAACATGAAAAAATGCTCAATTTCTCTAATCATCAGAGAAATGCAAATAAAAACCACAATGAGATATCACTTATCTCCAGTGAGAATGGCCTTTACTAACAGTCCTAAAACAATAAATGCTGGCAGGGATGTGGAGAGACAGGAAGACTCCTACATTGCTGGTGGGACTGCAAACTAGTGCAACCTCTGTGGAAAGCAATATGAAGATACCTTAAAGCAATACAAGTAGATCTATAATTGTATACATTTGATCCAGCAATCCCATTACTGGGCATCTACCCAAAAGAACAAAAGTCACTCTAATGCTTTTTATATACATTATATGAAAGTTTATTTCCAACATCTCTCAATATTTCTTAACTATTCTGTGTCCTAAATAACACAGATATAAAATAGTTTATCTACTTGTGTGTTTTCCCTTAATGTATATTATTTAAAGTAGTAAATTTAAATTCTTCCAATGTTAGACTCAATTTTACTAATTTCTTTTTGCCATATAGAATCACGTAAGTAAAGTTAATGTGACTAAAAAGAATAATTCCTCATCTGAAAAGTATTTTTAATATGACAAAAAATAATGATTCTTTATATTTTTCCAACTTTGACTCAATAAGTTTATTTTCTTTACCTTGTGTTTCTATCTTCCAGAAATAGAAAGCTTAGAGTTTATCAATGGAATAAAACAGGATAGCAATGATATATTATATTAATAACATAACTACAAAAAAAACACAAAAGGAAATATAGTTAACATTTTTGACAATAAAAATGTAAATTATTTTTATTAAATCTAAGATATATAATCAATCACTAATTTGGGGAATATATTCAAAATAACATCATGCCAATTACACCACCCACAGTTTAGAGAGCACTTTGGGACAATCCTATGATTGGAATTTCCTTATATACACAATAATAAATGCGTCAAATTTGTGACAGGTTTTATAAATTATTTTGGCTATATAAAACCATGCCTGTCATTCTCAAAATACCAACAAATGAAACATGTATTTTAATCAAGTGAAGACTTCATCATTAAAAGCCTTGAAAAAAATACTTGAAAAATGTATTTTTAAAAGCAGGCATTCAGGAAGAAGTCAATTGGTCCTAGAAAGTGTAATGGATGTCTTTATGAAAAGTCATTCACTTATAAAAGGAATGTCATTAAAAGTTGAAAGTAGTGATCATATAAAAGAAACAATTATGGAAAAAATTATTTTGGGTAACATAATTATATGTGTCCTTCTAAGCTCATCATCATTTGAGTCACTTATTTGAAAATAGAACTTTGTTACTCCATCAAATATTGAAGAAAAAATATTGAAAAAGTTTTCATGGCATGTAGTTCAAACTCTGATCACTTTTTCAAATTACAATGGTGACAGTTGTTGTATCTTCCTCGATAATGTTTTGTATGCTAATTATAAAACTATCTGCATAATTTTAGGAAAATATGAAGAATAACAGGAAGGGCAAAACATTGACATAATGTTGTATTTTATTTTATTTTCCCTCCACCTCCCACGATGTAATGTTTTATGTGTAGACATAAATGGTAGTTGCTACCAAAACTATTAAAATTTTTAAAAATTAAAACTTAATTAAATTAAAAATTTAGTTCCTCAATTGCACCAGCATTTCAAATAATCAATAGCTACATGTTGCTATAGGCTACAGTATTGGATAGTGCAGCTATAAGGCATTTCCACCATTATAGATTATTCTGTTGGACTGCATCAAGTTGGACTTTGTACACACCTTCAATTTTTTAAGTAAAAATATATTTGTTTCCATTTTTTTCCTGGGAAATTTTGGCACAACATAGATGAATTTAAATAATACATCTTCTTAAAAGTGAAACAATTGGAAACTAGTCAGTTTGGATGTAAAGCCTATTCAAAAGTCCAACAAATAAAAGACCAATGTTAATCCTAAAAATTGGTCCAACCCATGGTGGCTCACACCTATAATCCTGGCACTCTGGGAGGCTGAGACTAGAGGATTGCTTGAGGTCAGGAGTTGAAGACCATCCTGAGCAAGAGCCAGACCATCTCTCCTACAATAATAATAATAATAAAAATAGAAAAAAAAATAGCAGAGCAACTAAAAATAGGAAAAAAAGAATTAGTTGATCGTGGTGGCAGATGCAAAGTCCCAGCTACATGGGAGGGTGAGGCAGGAGAATCACTTGAGCCCAGGAGTTTGAGGTTGCTGTGAGCTAGTCTGAAATCGTGGCACTCTAGCTCAGGTGACAGTGTAAGGGTCTGTCTCAAAAAATAAATAAATAAATAAATAAATTCACAGTAAACTAAGCATTTAAATTAAAGGAACATCACACATTTTCAAAATTTTGATAGTTTAATATCTATCCTTATATGACTTTAGAATGAGTTTTATAATTTTATTTTAGTAAACTATATCTTCTACATTATATTTTACTTTTGCCACTGTTGATTTGGAAATATATACTAATAAAAAGCAGGAAAGGAAGGCCCAGGGAAATGAGTGAGAAGAGTAAAACCAGCATAGTCTGAAGCTTTCTAAAGTTTGCGGTCTAATGGAAATAATATTCATGTTAATAATTGATAGTTAACCACTTCGGAACCACGCTCACCAGCTGCGAAACCTTGCCCACAGCCGGCACTCATAGTCTGCATGATAGCTTGTGCTGTGCATTGATGACGAATCCGTTTTGCTCTTGTGTGATGAGGAAAGCTTTAAAGCACTGAAAGCTTGTTTTACTTTACAGGCAGCTTTACTTGTAATGTAAATCAGAATAGGTAACATATACATATGTGTTTTCATTACGTTATTTTTAAATGTTCACAATTTTATTTTGATAAATGAAAAATTAGAAAAGTCTTATCACAGCTGTCGACTAAAGTTTATCTGTGCCTATCGACTATAGTCAACGCTGGTACCGAAGTGGTTAAGCATTGATTTCTTGGCTTCTTTTTCCAAATTTGCCTAAAAATCGCAGTACTATAATGCAGGTCTCCTTTTGTGGGATCAGGAAGTCAATATTTTAGACTCCAAAGAGCTTCTATGTGTAAATTTTGATTAATAATAATTATATAGCATTGGAATTCACAGTATTAGCAGATATTTCTCATTTAAGAAATAATTTTTGAAATAAACTAAATAACTTCAAAACAAGGATTTTCTGAACATGTATATTTACAAAGAAAGGGATCTTACTTAATACAGCCATACTTAACACTGCCTGTTAGGAATTTGTTTTGTCACCATAGGAGAGAATTAAAAAACTTATTAAAAATGTGTATTTTACATGTTTTATTAGTTAGGATTTAAATGATATTTAGAATTATTAAGATGTTATAAAGAATACTGAGTGCCACACTATCAATTGATAACCATAATCCAAGTTTCTCATTAAGTTTGAAATATGGAATGTGTTTGCAAAGAATTATTAACAAAGCCCCGTAAGAGCAGGGTATGGTGGCTTGTGTCTATAGTCCCAGCTACTTAGAAGGCTGAGGTGGAAGGATTGATTGAGCCCAGGAGTTTGAGTTCAGCCTGGGCAACATAGTGAGACCTTGCCTCTTAAAAAAAAAATACATTTTTAAAAAGTCCTTTAAACAAAGTTTTGCTAGAAGGGATATAGAACGGGAATCATAAACTTTTAATGATAAATGAATGCTTCTATGGACAGACATACTCACAGTCTGGCTTGATATTTCTTTTCCCTTTGATCAGAACAATTGATTAAAAAGGCAGTAGCTATCCATATAAAAGTATGCCAAAGATTTTAGGGAGTACCACTGACATCAAGAAATTCCAGGAAATAGACAATTATTTAGCAAATATATGAGCTCTGATATTTTGGGGTGAGAAAGAAAAATAAGTTGCTTAAAAATGACCCTTTAGGCCGGGCGCTGTGGCTCACGCCTGTAATCCTAGCTCTTGGGAGGCCGAGGCGGGCGGATTGCTCAAGGTCCGGAGTTCAAAACCAGCCTGAGCAAGAGCGAGACCCCGTCTCTACTATAAATAGAAAGAAATTAATTGGCCAACTGATATATATATAAAAAATTAGCCGGGCATGGTGGCGCATGCCTGTAGTCCCAGCTACCCGGGAGGCTGAGGCAGAAGGATCACTCGAGCCCAGGAGTTTGAGGTTGCTGTGAGCTAGGCTGATGCCACGGCACTCACTCTAGCCTGGGCAACAAAGTGAGACTCTGTCTCAAAAAAAAAAAAAAAATGACCCTTTATAGCACCTAAGTGGACACATAGGTACTACAGTAATAGGGTATTGGGCAGGTGGGAGGGGGGAGGGGGGCGGGTATATACATACATAATGAGTGAGATGTGCACCATCTGGGGGATGGTCATGATGGAGACTCAGACTTTTGGGGGGAGGGGGGGAAATGAGCATTTATTGAAACCTTAAAATCTGTACCCCCATAATATGCCGAAATAAAAAAAAAAAGAAAAAAAAATGACCCTTTAAAAACAAGCATGAAACATAGTCTACAGTCATTTTTTACATAAGAATATTTATAATGCAAAACAATACTTAGAGGTCTTTCATCTGACCTTTCAAATTGCAAAGATATAAATTCTACTACTATTTAATATTTGATATTAGTTAAATTTTCTTTTTACATTCATGCCAGTGATTCTGGGGTTAAATATTAATGAATCATTTTTTTCCCCTCTATAGATAAAACCTAATTAGTTTTGAGGTTAGATGCTTTAGGCAAGATGTAAGGAACTTTTTTTGGTTCTTGTGTTAAACAATCTATAGCCCTTATTTTTTTAATGAAAAATATTTCTTGAGTAAAAGAATATCTGATAAGAAACTTGAACATACAAGATTATGTCAAACTTTAGTTGTCTCTTAATCCAACTTAGACAATAAATGCCAATATTTGCTTTATCGGGTACCCACACTTATTTATTATATCTTTTTTTAATTAAAAGAATAATTATATATTTAATTTATCTTCCCAAGGCCTAAAGGTACTTTGATAACTGAGGAAAATCAGAACATAAACCACTCCAAATCCAAAAGCATTCCAAAATGAAAAACTTTACTGTTACTAACCTGGTCTTTTAAAATATACTATCTGTGTGTGTGTGTGTGTGTGTGTGTGTGTGTGTGTGTGTGTGTGTGTGTGTGTTGGTGAGAGTACTATTTATAATTCTACACACAAGCAAATGATATCAACTATGTATAATTCATGTGAGGAATAATTTAAAATATTCTAGCCAGCATTATTTAAGACTATTTTTTACAGCTGTTTATGTACAGAGAGTACAGAGAGTTCTCGTATACCTTTGCTCCAACATATCGATAGCCTCCCCATTGTCAACATCCCCCACCAGAGTGATAAATTTGTTACAATTGATGAACCTACATTGACACGTCATTGTCAATCAAAGTCCATGGTTTACATTATGGTTCACTCTTGTTTATTCTATGGGTTTAGATAAATGTATAGTAACAAGATGTAGCCACCATTAGAGTATCATATAGAATATTTTAACTGCCCTAAAAATCCACTCTGCTCTATTTTTTTTCAGTTAGCAATTTAATGGGGAAAATAAGAGGTATAATAACAGATTCCTACATCCTCAATATTTCTTCCAATTTGCAAAGGGATTCTACAAAATTCCACATGATTGAAGCACTTTTAAAAATTAAAGTGTAGACAAAATACAATAAAACCAGTATACACAGCTGGATCACTTTGGATCAAGTTTTTGAGATAAAAACCTCAAAAGTGGGCAAAGGACATGAACAGAAATTTTTCAAAAGAAGACAGAATAAAGACCAAGAAACATATGAAAATATGCTCAACATCTCTAATCATCAGGGACATGCGAGTCAAAACTGCAATGAGATATCACTTATCTCCAGTAAGAATGGCCTTTATCAAAAAGTCCCCAAACAATAAATGTTGGCATGGATGTGGAGAGATAGGAACACTCCTACACTGCTGGTGAGACTGCAAACTGGTTCAGCCTCTGTGGAAAGCAATATGGAGATAGCTTAAAGCGATACAAGTGGATCTACCATTTGATCCAGCAATTCCACTACTGAGTATCTACCCAAAAGATCAAATGACACTCTACAAAAGGGACACCTGCAATCCATGAGTGGATTAATAAAATGTGGTATATGTATACCATGGAGTACTATTCAGCTTTAAGAAACAATTGATATAGCACCTCTTGTATTTTCCTGGATAGAGCTGGAACCCATTCTACTAAGTGAAGTATCTCAAGAATGGAAAAATAAGCACCACATGTACTCACCAGCAAATTGGCAATGGATCAACATCTAAGTGAACATAGAGGAATAACATTTATCGGGTGTCAGGCAGATGGGAGCGGGGAGGAGGGGATGGGTATATAAAAACATAATGAGTGAGATGTGCAACATTTGGGTAATGGTCACACTTGAAGCTCTGACTCAAGGGGGAAGGGAGGGCATGGGCAATATACGTAACTTTAACATTTGTACCACCATAATATGCTGAAATAAAAAATAAATAAATAGAAAATTGTGAAATATTGCCAGATGATGAATAAAAAATGGTATTTTATTGTGGTTTTAAACAACAACAACAACAAAAAACCTCAACTGATTCAACCTGAAGGTAGAATCTACACTTAGACAGCTGCAAACATTGAATACAGAAATGGTATGATACACTCATCTGCAGAAATGAGATGATCTACTTTCTATCCATATCCAATTGTACTCCCTACGAAATATTTCTTTTGGGAACTTTTTTATTGAATATAATAATAAAGAGAATGTATTTATTCAGTCATCTTGACCTTGGTTAGAACTCCCAGGTAATACTGGACTTGTCTCTAGCCAGGTGCCTCAATATTCAGAAGAAAACAAATCTAAATCCTCCCTGGAATTTAGAGGACAGTAGAATAAAGAGTAAACATCTGTTTACTCTTATGTAAAGGAAGACAAAAACTTGTCTGACCACTCTCCAAAACAAGTACTTCCATACTTTATATGCTAATGAAAATGTTCTCTACTATGTGCCTCACCTCCAAGGTGAGTAGCAGTTAAGAGTGACAACATGTAAAAACAAAAGAAAAACCCAGTTAAACTGAAAAATAGGTTTCTATATTTTAAGTAGATTAAAAAAATTATAATATTTCTGGCTAATATTTCTTGACCAGAGTGTTTTTTTAAAGGCTGATCAAAATATACATTTGGTCCAAGAGAGCTAGTAAGACAGTAGTTAGTTATCATAACTATTCTTGTTTAATGATGTTTTAAAAACAGTTTTCTCTCAGAGCTTTTCTCTACTAAAATTTTCTTGCAAATTTGTGCCAATGCACAAACATAGTCAAAGAAATTAGTAAGAGAAATTAAGAATTTGAATGAAAAATAAAGTTAACCTGACTTCTTTAATAAACAAAAAGATAATGATTCACCTTCTCCTTATAAAAGGATTTTAATAAACCCTTGTATAGTAACTTTGCAGTGGCAAGATAACAAGTAAAAAATTGTGTTAGAAAGGGGATATGCTATTAATTCCCATACAGATGGTAATTTAGCAGGATGTAAAGATCACAGAAAATACTGACAAACTGGAAATATTTGTGTTTGATCGTTTTCTTTCAAGTAATTTCCTGTTTACCGGAGGTTATAAAATAGAACTCATTTGCTTTAAAAGCTGATGTTGAAAAAATTCTCGTATGTATTAGTTTGTATTTTCCTTGAATCTCAAGGCAGTACTGGTGAGTTGTGAACTCTACACTCAGACAGATATGAGTTCAAATTGAAGCTTCACCCTTTACTTAATACCTGGACTTATGTAGTATACTTTCATTTCTTATTCAGTGAAAGTCTGAAATAAATGCTCCTAGACATCCACGACTGGATAGCAGGGAGGAATGGGGAACATGAGTTGGTAGAGAGGAGTGATAGAAGAATGAATGGTATACCATCTTCAATTTGTATTAATAACTACCAATGTTGTGTGAATATTGAGTAATATTCACACAACATTAAATATTGTTGTCATGTGAAATATGAAAAGAACATGCAAGATCAAGTGTGAAAGTTATTTGTGTTAATCACATATCACTTTGGTTCATCATTTCATTGGCTAAAATTTAATTACACAACCATATCTGCCTGTAAGGGAGGCTGAGATTATATTTGACTATGTGGTTAGGAGGAAGACAAAATAGATTTTTTGAAGTCTTTGCCACAAAGTGATAGAATGTTACTTATTATATAGATCTATATTGTAGATCAAATGACATAATAATGTAAAGTTCAGTATTCATTATGTAGGGGTTAAAAAATATTTGGCATTATTATTAATGTCAATGTTACCATTCTGAACTTTATTTCTCATTGTAGAGCTTTCAAGTTGTGAAAGAGACTGTAAATTGGTTAAATTTTTACTCTTTCCCAGAGAGAGCCTGAACATTTCTTTTCTGATACAATTATCTTATTTTGATGTAATGAAAAGAGAATGAACTTTCGAGTTATATTAACTAGATATTAAATCTCTTTCTCATTTAATACCTCAGTAATTACAAGTAAATAAATTATTATTGCATATCTACAAAAAGTTGACATTCTCCTGTGTTTTAGGAACACAAAATAAATTAGAATTTGATGAAATAAACATTAAGTAATGACAATATTTTAAAATAAGTCAAATTACAGTAATAAATTTAGAGAGTGAATATGATCAATGTGGAATACAGACTATTTTAAGGAGCATCTTGTAAAAAGGTTACTATACTAACCCAGGCAAGAAGTGACAGGACTTGAAGCAGTGGGAAGAGAAGAAGACGAAGACAAAGATGTAGGAGAAGAAGAAGAGAAGAAACACATTTAAAGAACATTTTGATGGGAATTAACAGTGTGTAATTAATAATTGAAAGCTCAGTAAATATAGCAGAATAAACCAAAAGTGCTTTCAGGATTACCACCTTGTAGAGATGTATTACCTGAACACACAACACATGAGAAAAAGTACACTTAGTAGAGAAGATAGAAATTTCAAAAGCTTGTTTCCAGTATGAATTACCTTCAAAATACCTTGTTGGCAATTAAAAGTTGTCTGGAAAACAGAAGCAATTCATGGTTAATGTAAAATGCTGGACAAAAGCCAATCAGAAAAAGCAAAGAAAAGAACTTTAAAAGCCACTAGGTAGAGCTTCGTAGAAGTAGGAAGAGAAAGAATTGAGAGAGAGCAGTGATGACAGAGAATCAAAGAATAAAAGCAACAAAAAAGGAAAAAATATATTAACCAAAATTCCAAACACTATTTTTATTTTTGTCAGGTATTTTGGAAATGTCATTTTGGAAATGTCATTTTGCACAAGGACCAAATCAACTATAGGTCTAGACTACAGTTGGTTGAGAAATGAAAGCAAGCAGAGAAAACGGAGACTTTTCACTACAGACAAAGCATTCGATAACATTTTTGGCAAAGAGAAAGACATATGGCAGCAACTTAACAAAAAAGAAGGTTAGAGATTTTAAGTCTTTAAGATAGAGAATATCTCAATATGTGAGAAAATTGAGATGAAGTCAGTAGGAAAGGGAGATTTACATTACAACAAGGGAAAAAGGCAATGTGAAAATTATAAGTTTGAAAAGAAACTGAGGTGTTGAAAGAGTGATGTCAGCAAGAGGGCTGACTAGAATCCTTTAGCACTCACCCACCCAAACCAGAGAGCCAAAAGAATGAATAACAGACAACATTTTGATGGAAATTACTAAAAGAGAGCACCAGAGTACATCAAAGGAGTAGCAGAAACCCTACTATGCAGCACAAAAATCTGAGATGGCCACATAGGGAATGAAATAAAACACCTCACCTTTGCCACCCTGTGTCCCAGTTGGGATGTGCTCAGAATCAGGAGACCCTTCTTCCTCTTGGGAAAAGGTAAGGAAGAGGAAGACCACAGCAGCCCCTATCTCCACCTTGGACACCTACACCTACAACTATCACCACTGGGGACTCCTGCAGTTCTAACAGGTGCTAAGCCCAGCTGAGGGTGCTTCCTGGAGTTCACACAGCCGTGCTACCCACAAAGAAAGAGAAAATTCTGTGCTCTGCCCCCCTCAGCTCACACAACTACCGTTCCATACCTTCTTGGAACGAGGACAACAGTTGGGGTGTGTCCTGCTCTCAGAGTGAGTAGCTACAATACTCTCCCATCCCTGAGGCTTTGCTGATGCTGAAACACGTCTTCCTGTAGCCCTGCCATTCCCAAGATGAGCTGCTGTATATTCTACCTTGTGGGGCAACCTACTCTTCCATCAACCCTACCAATAACTGCTGCATCCTGCCTCTCAGGGCCTAAAATAAAGTGGTAACACACAGCCTTCCTAGGAAACCATACCATGGCCACCCAGAGCAGTTACACTTCCCAGTTCCTAAGCTGACATAGTGCTCCACCTCCCAGAATAACAGTGCCCTGACCTACCAGAGTGGCAATGTCCCCCAAATCTGAGCTCAAGCTACATATCACCTCCCAGGGAATCGTTGCCCTGGATGAGCAGCTACTTATCTCAGGGCTGAGCTATGTGACACTTTGTGTCCCAGGGAAACAGAGCATTGACGGAGCTGAAACACCTGATCCTGTAGGTCAAATAACTGTAGGACCTTTCTTGCCTGGGATAAGACTAGCCTTCTTGAGTCTGAGCTGCTGAGACACCTCCCTTTTTGAGGAATAGAATCATCAACATGCTTCTCACTGTCCCCCAGGCCCAAGCAACTGCTGTACTCCAACCTTCTAGAATCTTTGCTGCTACTATACCTGGCCTCATAGAGTCTGGGATACTGCTGTGTCCTACTATCCTAGGGTCCAGAGTCACTACAGTGTGGTTCTTCATCCCTTGGGGCTTATATTGCCACTGTGCCCAATTGTCACTGGTGCTCAAATTCCAGCTGTACCCTACTGCCCAGACCCAAATCTGCAGCACATCACTTTTTCCCCAAAGCTTGGCCTGTGCTCTGTGCTTCCTCCCAAGGATCAGAGCAACAGCTGTAACCCAAACCCCTGAGCCTGAAATGCTGGGCGGTGCCTCCATGTCACAGACCTTAGCTTTGAGGGAAATTTTTATCCAAGCCTGCCTTAAAGAGTAAACCTTTACTCCAAGACCAAGGTGCCACAATAGATTTACAAGACACAGAGTCAAGGACAGAATAGAGAGCCCAGATATCAATCCAAACATGTGTGGTAAAGTAATGTTCAACAAGGGCTCCAAAAAGATGCTATAGGGAAAGGATTGTCCCTTCAGTAAGTGGTGCTGGGAAAACTAGATTTCCACATGCAAAATAATAAATTTGGACCCTTATCTTACATCATGAACAAAACTCAACTCAAAATGGATAAAAGACCTAAACACAGGACTCGAAACCATAATACTCCTAGCAAAAACATAGGGGAAAACCTCCTTGACATTGACCTTGAAAGTGATTTCTTGAATATCACACCAAAAGCTCAGGTTACAATACAAAAACAAATAAAAGAGCCTATATCAAACTAAAAAGTTTCTGCTCAGCAAAGAAACAAATAATAAAATGAAAAGATAATCTACAGACTGAGAAAAAATATTTTCAGCTTTATAAATCAGATAAGGGGTTTATATCAAGATTATAAAGAACTCATATAACTAAATAGCAAGAAAACATATTAGCCAATTTTAAAAATTGGCAGAAGACATGAATAGACATTTCTCCAAAGATGCCATGAAAATGGCCAACAGTTACATGAAAAGGTGCTCAACATCACTAATCATCAGGAAAATGTAAATCAAAACCACTATGAAATACCACCTCACATCTGTTACAATAACTATTATCAGAAAGACAAGAGATAGAAGTGTTATACAGGGTGTAGAGAAAAGGGAACCTTCTTAAACCTTTAGTGGGAATGTAGATTGGTGCAGCCATTATGGAAAACAGTATGGAGCTTTCTAAAGAAATGAAAAATAGAAAGACCATATGACCCAGCAATCCCTCTCCTGAGTATATACCCAAAGCAAATGAAATCACTACCTTGTAAAAATATCTGCACTCCCACATTTATTACAACACTATTTGTAATTGCCAAGATATGAAAATAACCTAGGTGTCCATCAGTGGGCAAATGGATAAAGAAACTGTGGTGTGTATATAAATGTATGCACAATAGAATATTATTTAGCCTTTAAAAAGGAGAAAATAATGTCATTTGCCACAACATGGATAAGCCTAGAGAACATCATGCTAAGTGAAATGTCAGACATAGAAATAAATATGTGGCATTATCTTACTTATATGTGAAATCCCCCCAAAAAACCAAAACATTTAAAGGTCAAGTATATTTAGAAAGAGAATAAAATAGCAGTTACCAAGGTCAGGGGGAGGGGACAGGAAATGGGGATATGAAAATCAAAGGATATAAAGCAGCAAATATGTAGAATGAACAACTTCAAATATGTAATGTACAACATGGGAGAGGAAAAATGTGAGATGATGGATATGTTAATTTGTCCCACTACAATAACCATTTTACTATGTATATCTTAAAACATCATGTTGTACACTTTAAATATGCAAAATAAAATTTACTTTTAAAGATAGATATTAAAGTGCCAAGCGAAGAAAAACAAAGAAAATAAAGGAATTAAAATATTGCTTCTATTAAGACAAGGTAAAGTCAGGTACATTCCATGAAGGATGAAGAGGGAAGATGTGGAAGTCATGGCTCTGTTTCTAAGTGAAAAATGAACAAGGTTATATGTGGCAGGTAAAGAGAGTGAGTTTCAAGGTGAATATTTTATTTATTCATTTATTCAAAAAATATCCTTTGAACACTGACTAAATTCCACTAAACACTAAGATAGTGCTGGAAACATAAAATTGAATTCAACATGTTTCCTAACCTCAAAGTGCTCACATTTCCATAGGAAAGATAGATAAAGAAAGCAATGATTAGGAAACAGGGTGATAAGTGCTGTCACAGGGTAGGAAAAGGGTGCGTCTTAACTGAGAAGAAGATCTAACATAACACATGGGAGAAGAGAAGTAATGAAGTCTTCCTGAAGGAAAAAAAGCCAAAAGTAGTCTTTAGGCTGAGCTGTCTTTAAGTAGGTACTTAAGGAATTGGGAAAATTGTTCTTGGTAGAGAAAAAAGCATAACTAAAGGCAAAGTTAGGAAATAACACCATGAATTCAGAAACTGGAATTTGTTTATATGGCTGCAGCTTAGGCCTTGAGTGAGGAATTTATAAGTAAAATTACAAGTGCTCAGGAGTCAAATTCCAAAGTATATTTAGTCCCAAGCAAAAGAATTTAAATTGTAATTTCAAATAAGTCATGGTGAATTCTTTTAACATTTAAAATGTGAAGAAAGTGGATCATAAGTTTGCATTTGAGAAAGAACACTCGTATTCAAAGGGGAAGATAGCCTACTGGAGCGAGGGAGTCTAATTCAGGTGCTATTTCCTAAAGTGACCTAAGGTGATCCAGATGAAAAATAGATGCAAAACATTAGAGCTATTTAGGAGTTGGAACTTGAGTAATCAAGCTTGGAAAGAGAGAGAAGTTTCCTAGTATGAATCATAGGTTTTTGGTAGATGGTGATGCCAATAACAAGTCAGGGACTAGAGAAGACTGGATTGATGAAGAAGATGTTTTAGTTTGGGGCTCTTGTTAATGCATCAAATTTAGGAAGTCTTTATGAACACATGCTCTTTTCCAGGAGCAATGCTAAATAAATGCTGATATATTGAGCTTGAATTATCATGGAATCCAAGTGGAGAAGTTTAGTAAATGCATCAGTTGGAGTTCAACCAGAGAAGAAGAATCAGTAGGAGATAGAGATATATATGTGCATGTATGTCTGCCTATGCATGTTTGTGTGTGTGTGTGTGTATATATATATATATATATATATATACACACACACTTGGGGGAGAGAAAGAAAAAGAAAGAGGGAGAGAGTGATGTATTACAATAAATAGGCTTATAAAATTTTAGGGCTTGGGACTGGTAGAACAAGTCCAAAATCCATAGACATTCCTTTCCCTCTCTCACAAGTCCATGTTTTAATCCATTTAGATAATTAAATCAAGCCCGTGGAGATTATCCAGAATAGTCTCCTTCTCACAGTAGCACCCAGTATGAGTTCGATTGACTAACCTGGAACTGAAGTATAGTCAAGTTGATGCAACCAAAAAGCCATTCTAGATGATGAATCAGAGGAGAGATTTGGGCTAGAGACTTATATTTTGGAATTATCAGATTTCAGGTAGTACTTTAAATCATAAAATAATATGATTTCTCCCAGAAATAAGAGAATGTAATACTTTAAAAAGTACCAGTACATTCCATTATTAAAAACTTTCACATAATTTATCTCATACACACACACATGAAAAACCAGGATAATGTACAAAGTCACTAAATCAGGTTTGAAGCCATTTCTGCAAACACGTGGAGTGGGCAGAGGTAGGAATTGAGGTGTGCATCTTCTATTTAATTTATCATTGGAAACTCAAGAGGTAAGGATATAGTGATTTATAGTCTCAGGGCCACATGAGAAAGTCACTTGCTGAGGTCACTAGGGAAAAATGTACTCAGGTTTCAACTCTCACTGTCTTCTCTTCCTGTCTTCAAATTGAGTTATTTTTCACATTGTCTCTTTATCTCATAATACCTTATTTTTCTAATTTAATTTCACTGTGTGTCAAGACAGCTATGTGGTGCAGAGAGAAGGGGATACAACAGGAAGAAAGGAATTCTACCAGGAAAGAAAGAGATGAAGAGGATTGAGGAGGTGGTACTGATACAGCAGTTTCATGTGTAGCAGGTAAAAATGAAAGTAAAAATGCCATGAATTTCAAAGTGAATTAGAGGTGAGTAAGGTAGGTGTCTCATGTGGAAGACTCTATAGAGAAATTTTTAAAAATCTCATAAGAAGGAAAAGAATTAAAATTTGAGAAAGGATGATTTCTAAGGTATGAGGGATGAGTTTACATAAATGCCAAGGGTGGTGGTGGAATGTTTTGGAAGTTAGAAGGAGTAAGGGCAAAGTAGGATGGAACAAAAGCAAGGAGCTGAGTAAACCAGTGGAGAATCAGAGGAATTTGGATACCTCCAACTGGCTTCTTGATAGTGAGGTTACAGGGACGTACAAAGCCTCAAATTGAGAGGTTGCATGGCTACTGTGTTTAGGAAGAAAACCTTTACCATGTGGAAATATACATGGAAATAGAAGCAAAGTAAAAAATCTTAAGACATTTTCTTGGCCTTAGACATAGAGGTAATAATTTAGTTTGAATGAGAACATTAGATCTTTGGAATGGGGAGATGAATGGAGAGGGTACAGGGCACAATGGGACCACAGTTTTCCATCTACATCTGGAAAATGCAAACAATGAAGTTGTGATGGTGGTACTAATTTCATTTGCTGCACCATGTTTTTGGCTTATTGTATTGGTTCTGAGCTACCATGGCCAGAGGTGTGCACTACATTGCCATTGTCATAGCAGTAGAGCCATGAGAGAAGTGGAAAAATTAAGAATTCCCAATCTAGTAGCTCTTACCTAATCAGGGCTCAGATTATCAGTTTGAGGGACTGTAATCTGACAACAATTTACTCTGCTCTGTATAGGATTACAGATGCATCAAATGTTTCTGAAATTCTTTAGACCACTTAATTCAGAGAGACACTTGAAATCTAAAGGTGTAAGTCAGTAAGTATATTTTATATATATTTAGATAATGTGGGGGAAACATGTTGATTCTGAAATCAGGGGAAAAAAGGGAATGAAGGAAGAAAGAAAGAAAGACAGGAAGGAAGATAGAAAAGGAGAATAAATGAAAGAAGGTTTTTAATTCAATCAAGTCCCATTTATTTATTTTTGTTGTTGCTATAATTGCCATTGGGGTCTTATTCACAAATTCTTTTCCTAGACCAATGTCTAGAAGAGTTTTTCCTACATGTTTTCTAGAATTATTTTGTTTTCATGCCTTATATTTAAGATTTTTATCCATTTTGAATGAATTTTTGTGAGTTCTGAGAGCTAGGAGTCCTGTTTCATTCTTCTGCATGTGGCTATCCAATTTTCCCAGCACCATTGATTGAATAGGGCTTCATTTCCACAGTCTGCATTTTGTATGCTTTGTCAAATATCATATGGTTGTAGGTAGATGGTTTTATATCCAGGTTCTCTATTCTGTTCCACTGGTCTACATCTCTATTTTTGTACCAATACCATGTTGTTTTGGTTATTATATCCTTGGAGTATAGTTTGAAGTTTGATAATGTGATGTCTCCAGCTTTGTTCTTTTTGCTTCAGATTGCTTTGGCTATTTCGGCTCTTTTCTGGTTCTGAATAAAGCATGGAATTGTTTTTTATTTTCTAGACATGTGAAATATGCCATTGGTATTTTGATGGGATTGCATTGAATTTGTAAATTACTTTGGGTAGTATGGACATTCTAATAATGTTAATTCTACTGATCCATGAGCACGATTTTTTTCTCCATTTGTTTGTGTCATCTGCAACTTATTTCCTCAGTGTTTTGTAATTCCCCTTGTAGAGGTCTTTCACTTCCTTGGTTAAGTATATTCTTCAGGTATTTTATTTTCTTTGTAGCTATTGTGACTGGTACGGAGTGTTTGATTTGACTCTCAACTTGATTGTTATTTGTATATAGAAATGCTACTGATTTGTGTACATTTATTTTGTAACCTAAGACTTTGGTGAATTTATTTATCAATTTCAGGAGTATTTTTGTGGAGTCCTTGGGGTTTTTTAGATACAAGATCATATCATCAGTCAAAAGGGATAGTTTGACCTCCTCTTTCCTGATTTGAATATTCTTAATTTCTTTCTTTTGCCTGATTATCTGGCTAGGACTTCCAGCACTATGTTGAATATAACTGATGACAGTAGCCTGATGGCCTCCTTGTCTTGTTTCAGTTCTTAGTCAGAATACTTTCAACTTTTCCCCATTCAGTATGATGTTGGCCGTGGATTTTTCATATATTGTGATATGCTCCTTCCATGCCTAGTTTGTTGAGAGTTTCATGATAAAAGTATGCTGAGTTTTGTTAAACTTTTTCTGCATTTGTTGAGATGATCATATGGTCTTTATTTTTGCTTCTGTCATGTGGTGAATCATAGTTATTGATTTATGTATGTTGAACCATCCTTGCATTCCTGGAATGAAGCTCACTTCGTCATGGTGTATTATTTTTTTGATATGTTGTTGAATTAGGTTTCCTAGTATTTTATTGAGGATTTTTGCATCTATACACATAAAGGATATTGGTCTGTCATTTATTTTTTTTGTTGTGTTCTTTCCTGGCTTTTGTATCAATGTGGCACTGGCTTAGTATAATGAGCTGTGATGGATTCCCTCCTTCTCAATATTAGATTAAAAATATTCTGCACAACTAAGAAAATAATCAACAGAGCAAACAGACAACCTACAGAATGGGAGAAGTATTCTCGGTCTACACATCCAATAAAGGGCTAGTATCCAGAACCTATACATAACTGAAACAAATCAACAAGAAAGAAACAATGCCATTAAAAGGTGAGCAAAAGACATAAACAGAAGTTTTTCAAATAAATACAGGGAAATGGCCAACAAACATATGAAACATATACTCAATATCACTAATCATCAAGGGAATGCAAATTAAAATCATGTAAGATACCACCTTACTCCTCTCAGAATGTCTTTTATTAAAAAGTCCCCAAATAATAGAAGCTAGCATGGATGTAGAGAGAAAGGAACATGTATACACTGTTAGTGGGACTGCAAATTAGTTCAACCTCTATGGAAAACAGTATGAAAATTACTCAAAGAACTAAAAGTAAATCTTCCACTCGATCCAACAACCCCACTATTGAGTATCTACCCAAAAGAAAAGAACTCATTTTATAAAAAACATATTTGCACCCAAATGTTTATTGCATTACAATTCACAATTGCAAAGATGTGGAATCAACCCAAGTACCCATCAGTTCATGAGTAGATTAGTACCATACAGTATTTGTCAGCCACAGAAAAGGATGGATTAATGCCTTTTGCAGCAATTTGGAAGGAACTGGAGAGCATTATCCTAACCAAAGTATCTCAGGAGTAGAAAAATAAACACCACATGTACTGTTTAATAAACTAACTAATGGGCATACAAATGCACAAAAGGAAGTTAAAGTCATTGGAAATCAAGCAAGGGGTGGGGGGAAGAGGTGGTGAGAACCTACCTAATGGGTATAATGAGCACTGTTTGGGTGATGGCCACATTTATAGCCCTGACTTAAACCACATATCAAAAACATTTATACCCTCTTAATATTTTGAAATAAAAAATTTTTTAAAAAGAAATGAGGAAGATAAATATAATATGCAATTCTTTTTCTTGGTATACATATAATTGAACAAAAACAACACTGCACAAGGATAAGATTATATTAGTTTCTCAGAACTGCCACAACAAACCAAGTGAATTAAAACAACAGAAAACTGTTTAATCAAATTTCTGGAGGCTAGAAATCTGAAAACCAGGTGCCAACAGGGCCATGATCTTTCTGAAAACTGTATGTAAGAATCCTTCCTTTCTCTTCCTTGCCTCTGGTGGTTGCCTACAATCCTTAGCATGCTTTGTCTTGTAACTGCATTGCTTCAATTTTTGTCCTCATCTTCCCATGGTCACCTTCCCTCTGTGTGTGTTTGGGTCTCTGTCTCCAAATTCTCCTCCTTTATCTTATAAAAACACCAGTCATTGGATCCACCTTAATCCAAAGTGACTTCGTCTTGATTACTTACACACATATCCTATTTTCAAATAACGTCATAGTTATAAGTACTGGGGCTTAGGATTTGAACATATATTTTTAGGAGATACAATTCAACCTGCCACAATGATAAATATTTAGCAAAGAATGTTTTTTTTTCTGTCTGAAACCATTTCAAGTTCTGAAATAACTGAACTAATACTGTTTCCCTGAAAATAAGGCCTAGTGATGGGCATGGTTACGCAGTGTATCTGCACAACCCATGCATTTCCTTGTGGAGCCATAATGAAAATGAGCAGCCTTTCTCATCTGCTCCATCATGACAGCTAATATCCCAGAGGTAACCGGAAAGGTGCGGGCAGCCCCACCAACAAGGTCGGTTCCCCCTGTCAGGTCCTGGCCATCCTGTGGGTGCTGCAAGCTGAGGCTCTCAGGGGAAAATAGCACATCCCCTGAAAATAAGCCCTAGGGTGTCTTCTTGAGGAAAAAGAAATATAAGACCCTGTCTTATTTTCAGGGAAACACAGTAGTTCTTTCTGCTCTTTTCTCAATATGTATCTTTACCTACAAAATGAGGACAATACTAGTTTCTACCTCCTCAGGGTGTTGAAAGGATTCAGTTTGTTAATAGATGTCTAGTATTTAGTGCAAGCACTTTGTAGGGATGTGACGGACAGCCTTGAGACACATATTAGCACCTCCCACAACCGTGATCTTGCCAAGACTTCACCCTGAAGAAATGAAAAGATTAGCTAAATCTTGTTGTCCAGACAGTGTGGGAAGGAGTCAGCCTATTAGTGAAACAACACTAATTAAAAGTGTTTTTATCACGTTTCCCCTATTGTTTCTGCAACTTCCTCTGTAATTGGACAATTTACTCTATTAGATAATGACCTTGGGCATTGTGGTTGGTTCTAGCAGCCCATTCTAAGTCAATTTTTTAACACAGGCAGATGAACTCTCTTAATTGGTATGCCTGGGGAGAAATATAAACATGTCAAATGAATAACCATCAGGTAATACACAGTGTTGTATGACATTCATTTTCTCCTCTGCCAACTGCCTTTAAGGCAAACACAGTAACAGAGCAGGACAAGTTTTCCTTGTCTATACAGAGGTAAGATTAGCTCATTTAAGAGGTATAATAGGGGAGGAAGGTAGCCTAAAGTGAACATTATAGCCCAGCAAGCACCAATTCTCACCACATAAGCAGGATTAATAGACAAGCTCTGGCTGTAGAAAACAATAGATGTGCTACGTGAAGACTGTGTTTTCCATATGTCACTCAAAAATCTCTTCCCTCATTTTTAAGTATCACAGAAGTAAATGTACTGAGTCTTTCCCTAACTACCTGCCCAATTAAATGGTGATGCTATCTTGCAAGGACTTAAATTGGGAAATTCTGTTAGAGAATCATCACAACCTGCATTGTGTGTGCTGGTTTTTCCCCAAAAACTATAGATGCATAAAAAAAAAAAAAAAAGAAAAGAAAAGAAAACATTGGTTCTCTATTAAGCTTGTGGTTCCATGGATCTATCTAAACAAACAATAAATCTCAATATTTTGAGTGATCCCTTTTCTACAAGAGTATCACAAAGTAGGAAGAATTAAGTAAGGAGCTGTAATAAACATATTTAATCCTAGCTGTGGGTAATTTGGGGTTAGCTTGGCATGTTGCCCTATAATCCATCCACAGAAGCCACATATTTGAATCCTTCATTTTCAAATTTTTTCTAAGAAGGAAATGAGAAAAAAGGAGGAGTCCAGAATTAGTACCAATATTTTTACTATAAAAGAGAAAACTGATATTTTTGTCTCACTCTTGTTCTAACACACACACATAGATATAATAAAATCCTTACCCAATTTTTTTGTACTAGTTTTCACGATAGCATTTTCATCAAAGAGATTTGTGTGCTTCTCAACCCTGTTAGGACATTAGCATTACCTGTGGGGATTTTAAGGCCAAGCAATGTCTAAACTGGGCCTAGACCAATTAAATCAGAACATAGTGGGGTGGAGGATGGGGTTGCTACATAGGTATTTTTTTAAAAAAACTTATCTAATTTATTTTAAGATGTAGAGTCATGAAACACTGACTTACATTGCTGGAGTTTGACATTTTAGGTGTTTTATTTTGTTCGTCTCCCATATCTGTTCCTTGGTATCTCTCCAACTTATAGAAATCACCTCTGTATGGTAATGAGGTTCTTATATTGAGAAAGCACATTTTCTTCTTCATTTTCCCTTCCCTTTGGGATCTCCAGCATTTGGTTGTGTAGGTATTAACTTCTTGACCTTTCTAAAGCATAACCACATTAGGTTAATTCTAATAACAAAAGTGCTTATTAAGGATGCTAGTTCTATATAATTGTCTAGAAAACACCACAAATAAATTCTCCTTAGGATCTTGCATTGATAATAATTGAAATGCAACCTAAAAGTATGTTAGCATTACAAAGAGTTCAAGTCTATATCAGAAACAGCAAAACAACAGAAACAACTCTTAGGATATCTAGTCATAATTATACCAATTTTTCTTAAAGTGTGCCCTGTCTTGTTGCTTAAATAGCCCTTTAGATGTAATTGGCAAGATTACTTCTTATGTTTCAAAAATTGTGAGTGGTTTAGTAGTGTCAGAGGGTCTAGAACAAGTCAGCAACCTCAAGCACAGAAGATTTGTATTATTCTGTTTCTTAAAAGGTAGTGGCCTTAGGTGTGGCATGCATTATAAATAAAATACACTTCTGGAGCAATGTAATTTTAATATTTATCCATTATTTCTACATTGGAATGAAACAAAACTTATGTGCATAGTCAATGGCAGCATACATATTTCTTACATTATTGTTTACAAGATGTTCCAAACAATGCTATTTTCAAGAAGGCATTCATTTGCAAATCTGGCAAGCTTTGTTATATAGTCCTAAGATAATATTCATAGCACCTTTAGAAACTGGGAGGCAGGTGTATTTATTATGGCAATACTATCTGCCTGGCCAGTATTACAAAAAAAAAAAAAAAATGAAGTATTTTGAATGAGGTAGTACATTTGAAATGAAGTATTTCCATTTGAAATGAAGTAGTACAAATATTAATAGGATTGACTAATAGTTTAACCAGCAATACTACAAAATTCAAAATATACCATGGGGTAAAGCCTCATAAAAGCAGACCTACAGATAACTTCACTTCACCAGATCTGAGCACTGATTTGATTTCTTTCATGTATTACACCATAGATAACAAACTTACACAATCAGTTGTATAGGTGGCCCCATGAACACTTTGTTAAATTTATGAGTAGTTGGTTAGGATCAATGGTCAGAAAATCAATTTCCTTTCATTCTATTTCTCATTAGTGTATATGTTTTATTTTGTTTTTACAGATTACCTAACCCATTGGAGAAAGCAATTTAAATGGTCTATCCTTGCAGATACTCTACACTTCTAATCAAGCTACTTTATAGCAAACAGGATTTTCCTTCCAGATAAAATAACAACAAATAACAGCAACAGCAAATGGTTTCCTTTCATGATTGTTCTTTTTTGAATTAACTCAACAGGGACCATTCACACACTGGCCAGAATAGGAGTCTCATTTTCATATCGACTCACCATAAAAAGGAAGGTATTTGCATAGGATTTAGTTGTGAAGACAGAAATAGAATGTCAGCAAAAACTGAAAACTTCTGAATGTTTAACTCAACTGTTAATGGGTTCCTTATTATAGAGCCTGTCCTGTCTGTCAGCCAATAAATATGTATTAGATACCCACAACATCCCAAAAGTAATTAAAAATTAAACAGGTTTCTTCATCTCTTGGGCCTACAGTTCACCATAAAATCATAATCATCAAAATTCATTCTTATTCTCTGATATAGTCAATTCAACTCCATAAATATTTATAGCATGTTGCTTTCTACTGTTGAAAAGTTTACAGTCTTGTATGAAGGGTAATGTAAACACATATAACTAGCTGCCCAAATGAGCTAAGTTTTATGAGACAAGCATCAATGCAAAACTATGGTTCAAAGTACAGGCAGTGATTCTATTTACCAAAAGCCCTTATGCCAAAGTGAGCAACAATATCACATGAGTAGGCATAGATACTGCCAGATACTGCACATGAGGCAGCACAAAACAGTGACTTTTGAAGGAAAACTAGCAAGGTGAGCCCCACCATCACCCTATCTTTTCACCTGGAAGCATTTTGTGCACCACAGCACAGGGAAGAGAAGTCCAAAAAGAAAAGTCATTTAGCTGGGTTGAGAAGACACATAAGAGGAAACTGCGTGGAAGTGAAGTTCCAGAAATCTGCTTATAGGACCTGTTACATCAGTGTCAGAATGCTAAGCTACACATGAAGACAGCACAAAAGATAGAGTATTTTATCTCTTCATAGAAGTGTGTATTTGCTAAAATTCACCCAACTCTATACTTATCATCTAAGCATTTCACTTTCTGTAAAATATACCTCAGTTTCTTAAAATAGAGACATGACTTGGCTCATCTTTTAATGGGATAAATCCAGCTGCTCTGCTCAGATTTAAAGTGTGTGTGGAGACACATAAAGGCAGGAAGAAAAGGTAGGAACCTATCGTGGTAAGTTGAATAAGAAAAGGTCCAACTTGGACAAGCGTGGTATCAAGGGGATGTGGTAAAACTGGTTACATTTCTGGATATATTTTAAAGCTAGAACCATGGGATTTACTGACGAATGGAAAGAGAGATAGAAGGCAAAGAAAGGAGCCAAGAGTGACTTCACGTGTTTTGGGCTGAACAGATAGAGGTGTGAAATAATCATATACTGATATGAGGAAGAGTGTGGGGAGAACATATGTGACAAAAATATTAAGAATTAAATTACAAGAAAGTGTTAGAAAAGTTGGATAAGATGATCAAGGGATTGCATGAAGCCAGAGAAGAAAGCGAATTGTTCATGGTTTGATGTCTGAGGCACTCTTACCTCAAAAAGCCAGGGAGCTGAGAAGAAATCAGAGAAAAAGCTGAGCTGGGGTGGTGAGTGATAAAGGAGAGTAGAATGTCTGAAAACTGAGTTAATAATGTGCCCATTGATGACCAGTGCAGAGGTCAACCTCTTCTTTTGAACTGGATCCTTATTTTTCAAAAAACACTCTAATCTCTACTATTAAAGGAAAATGAAGCAACTTCCTCCTTATCCATTCTAGTTATAAACTACTTTTCTTATTGTCCAAGTCAAAGGTTTAGAAAGAGTTGCCTCTTCTCTGTTCCACCACACTTTCCACTCACTCCTCAATTCCCTCTAAATTATCTGCAGCCTCTAATTTTTTATGAAGGGTCTCACTAAAGTCTCCAGTAAACTAGAGGTCTCTGAACCCAAAGTTTTTTTTCCTTTTAGATCTTATCTCACATCCTCTACTTTTTACAATACTCTACCTTAATTTTCAAGACATCACATATTTCCGGTTTCCTTCCTGTCTTTCTGGATTCTCCTTCCTAATCTTTTCTTTGGACTTATCTTCTTGCCTTTAAATGTTGGAGTTTCTAAAAGCTCAATCATGGGTTCTTTAATCAATCTCCATTCAGTTTTTAAGCACTCTCATTCATGAGAAGTGACATAATATAGTGATTAAGAATATGAATCCATTTTCCAATCTCCCTGTGTTCAGATCTGACCTCCAACACTAGGTTTGCCACCATGGAAAGAGCTCAATCTTTCTTTCTTTTTTTTTTGTTGGTCTCATTATAATGACCATTATAATGGTTCTTATGGTATTGTCAGAAAGATTCAGTGGGACATATTCATTAATTACTAATATAAATGAGCACAGTTAATTACTACATGTAAGTGGATAGCTAACACGTGCTTTGCTCTGGCCTACACTTCCTCTCTAAACTAGAAACCTACATATGTAACATTTTTCTTCTTATTTTAAATTTCTCAATGGCATCTCAAACTCAACACACTAAAAACAGAACTCATGACCCCTAGAGGATAGTCAATATTCTCTCTATAAGCTCTCTGCATATGGAAAAGGAGTTTAAGGGAAAGCAGACAGCAGGAGGTGGGGCTATCCTTCATCAGCCTCATCAATGATAATGTCTCTCACAGCATGGAGCTGATTAGAAGAAGATACTGAGTAGAGGAAAATATGGCAAATTGAGCAGCATTTCAACTCTCTCCTGAGTCAGCAGTTCTACCTCTGACTTCTTTATATAGTTTAAATTAATATGAAAAGGGCACAAAGGTAGACAGAGTAGATAGCAAGTCAAATTTCTGTAATACTAAGACTTTTTCCTCACCCCAGATATCTTTGTTGTGAAACAATCAGTGAGGTTGAAATCTCTAGCATGGGGTCACTGATTAGAAACTTCCCAAAAATAGATACATTTAACCTACTTGCAAATATAATGTTGTCTAGATGAGTAAGAAAATGATTACCTATCACTGATTAACAGTTTATCTGATCAAAGTCATTTGTAGCAGAAAGTAGAGTCATGACATTTAGAATTGCATGAGTTTCAGGAGAATGGTACTATATTTTTGGCTGTAGTCATGTGGAGAAAATATTTAACACTGGAATCAGTCACCTGGTCATATAAAGAGGCAAAGTGAAATAACTTAGCAAGTTAAAGACACTTGTATAGAAGACAAACTGGGCTTAACCACAGTGAGTGAGAATGCAGCAGTATATTTTTCTAGTCTTAGGAAATGATAGTAGAGATCACCTAGTTTTTGCTAAATTGCCCCAAATAAAGTCTTCTACTCATCTGGTTTTCCTATTTATGTTTGAATTCCAGATAAAATCTTATTGTTTCCTTATTTACTGCTGAATCACTCTAGCTCCATCTGAAGTTTTCTATGTTCCAGAAATAATCCCTTTGACATGACTGATTCTCATAATCTCTCTTCTAAAATAGTAAAATCTTTCCACATGTTTCTGCTGATTTGAACTTAAGGTGTTATCTTGCTAAGCAATCTCTGTAATTTTAGCTTCAAGAAAAATGGTTTCTCCCAAATCCTAATATGGTGTCTACCTCAACCAGGTGAACCTCTGTTCCTTTACTTCGTAAATCAAAGAATCTGCATGGATGCCTACACACATGATGCCTTGTTATAGATACTGGTATATATTGTTTGAGCCCGTGTTTACAGCTCTGTGTGGCTAAAAGGTAGCTCCACCCTTTGCTTTTGTGTGATCTTATATTTCACTTATCTAAATGAATGCTCTGCAACCATTCAGAATTCAAGAACAGACTTTGTCCCCTGATGAACAGAATGGAATTGAAACACATCTCTTCACAATCACTGACTGAGATTAATTTGACAAATACCCATTAGACCAGCCAACAGCCTGCTCAGTTACTCCTATTTGCTTTAATTTATTTAGCAAAAGACCCTGATCTATCAAGTTAAATGCCTTGATCATTCATCAGTTTAGAGATAGTGAAGTGTCCTAGTCTATAGCCAGGTTATCAATCTGTGAAAGGTGAACATTTGGGTAACTCATTTAACTGAGCAAGGTCTAAAGCTTCTAATATTTTAAGTTATTGGAGGCCATGACTGAGCTATAATCTTTCCCTTGTCAAATATTACAAACTTATAAGCAGACATTTGTTTCCATGAACTAAGTGAGTTCTAAATAAATGTATTTTCCCCTGCAGTTCATTCCTGACTAGGTATTTATTCAGAAGATCTTCATTCTATTATTACATTGTGTATGCTTTGGTTTGTGCACAGAAATTATATTGTTTTGACAGCTCTATTATTTTTTCTGGTTGGCTTGCAGCAATTTGTCTTACAGTACATGAGGAATTTATTTTTTTTAATTGGCTCTGCCTTTCTTTATGAATGTGTTTATGAGATACTATAGCAGTTCAACATTTTAATGTTTCAATGTTTTCCACCAATTTGGTAATCTTGTAAACAGCAGTGTTTCTGAAGGGCCTCTAAGCAGTTTTGAAAACAGGATTAAAAAGGAAAAAGGTAGCGAATTTAATTTCATCTTTACTACTTTTCTGACAGTGCCATCATGCTATTGGCCTTGACTATAAGTGAAAGATGCAGTGATACTTGAGCTCAAAGGTAAAACTAAACATAAAAAATTCTGATCAGAAGACATTTTAAATGTATCCTTTTAAATTGCATTTAAAACCCCACAAAAGGATTGCTATTAAAGGAATGGAATATTAGTTTTCTATTGCTGTTGTTACCATGAGAGCCTACACAACTGATAGCCTAGCACATCAAAGAACAAAGTTATGACTTTCTGATATTTAGCTTTAATCTCATAATGCTTAACTCAAGAAACTGGAAATGAACTAGATTTCACCCATTGAACCAAAATTTAAAAGTTAAATAATTTCACAGATAGGACTTGTTTTAGTTCTGTTAGTTTTTATGGCCTTAAAGCAGATATAGCTTAGTCAGTTAAAGCATACTTTTTCATAATTTAAACCTAGGTAATAAGGATCTCTGAAATTTATTGCAATTATAAAATAGGCAATTCAAGCATTTATTGACTACCATTTTGTTTCATAATAGCTGGAAAAAAACCAAACAGCTACTCTAGGTTAAATCTTGATACAATTTAATAATACATAAAATTTCATCCAAAGAGTCAACTACTTGTAACATAGGCAAATGCCACTTATAGACTCAGGTATACATTTACTCATTCAGCACATAATAAGCACTTTCTAAGTGCAAAATACTGTGCTAGGAGTTTTAGGAAATTCAAAGATGAGATGTAATATCCTCAGTGTGGATTTTCATTAAGCCTATTTATATGTACAGTAAAAATGCAATTTGAAATAGAATACCATAAGCATATGTCACTTTGAGGTAGTGTCTATAAAGTACTTTGGAAATCCATTGGAAAGAGAGGGAACTTCCAGGATGTAGGTTTAGAGATTAGACATGAGAAATTACGGGAAGGCAATCCAGGAGGAGGAAACAGCCTGAATAAAGTCCTGTCTGACCTCTAACCCAATGTACTGGTTTTCAGGCGACACTTCTAACCATGTGACCACAAAGTCTCTGGAGGAGAAAATATAGTAATGCATAGTGGAATGAGGTACAAAGTAGTTCTCTGGTTAGCTGTATGTTAGAACTACTTGCCTTCAGCCCTACCTCAGATAAAATAAACACAAATTTTTCAGTGATAAAAACTGGCTTAGGAATTTTTTAAAAAACTCCCCGTGGATTCAAATATGCACTCATTGCTGAGAAACACCAACTACATTCATTGTAGCAAACACCAACTGGCCATGAAATGAAGTAATTTGGCCTGCAGTAATCATCCTTAGCTTTAGAAATGTGATTTATGCTATTAAACCACCTCCTCTTTTCTCCTTCTCTACTCTTATACTGTTAAACACTACTTTCCTGTCTTTAACTGAAGACTTCAGAACAAAAGTAATCACCTTATCTTTATCCTTGATTCTACCATAATCCTAAACATTTCCAGAACTTTTTGGCTTCTAAATTCCTTGAGGTGTTTTTCGTTTTGTTTGTTTGTTTTATCTCAAGTCACCTTTTTCTTCACTTAGTATCATAGTCATACCCTGGAGCTTTGTTATCATCACTTATTCCACCTCTGGAATGATTAATTCAACAATCCTAGTCTCTGGTGAAAATCAGGCTTTTCTACTCTCTTTCTCGAGTTGTACTACAATGAATTTTTCATGTTATTGTTTTGTATAATCCAATGGCCCTTCCAGTTTCACTCTATCCATCATCTCATCACTCTCTTCGCCTGTCTTCATGTCCATCCATGATACTCTAGTAAAATGTAATCACTACCTAATATAGAGCTTCAGTTTATCTTCATCTTCTTTGCTTCTAATTATAACACAGTAGCCTTCAATTAACCCCCAAATCTGCCTTCTTCATAATTGTACTACAAAAGATAAACATTCCTGTAGAAGATTCACATAAACAATAGTACTAGTATCATTATACTTCATGATCTCTAACCCTCTAACCTCATCTAGGCTTTCAGTATCCAGTTTTTTTTTTCTTTTATCATGTTTCCCTGGTAATATTTTTCTCCTGTTCTCTGTAACATACATTTTATGAGATTGACATGATTCTTAAATTTTCATCCTCACTGCTTCCCTGTCCATCTCGGCGATAACTGTGCCGCCTATTTCAGAAGCAGCCTGTGCACTGGTTTCCATCCCCTCTCTCCACAGCACCCATTGCCCTCTGTACTGGACATTTTTATTAGCATGAGTATTATGACCCTGTTTCCTCCCTCCACTTAGCTGTTCTTTTAAAGCTAAACTCTTCAGACAATTGTCTTTAATTCCTTCAGCCCCGTTCTTTTTTGAGCCCAATTCATTCAAGTTTTCACCAATTACATTCACTTTATTAAATCCAAGGATCAGTTCTCAGCATCTTGCTTCACCTATCAGTAATACTTGACATTGTTCGTCTCACTTCTTCCTTCTTAAAACACTCTTTTATTTGGTGTCAAGGGCACTACACTGAGTTGATTTTCTTCCTTTCCTGAAATCACTGCTCCTTCTCAGTCACTTTTGTTGGTTAGTGCTCATTTTTCTGACCTCAAAAACTTGAAGTGCCGTAGATTTCAGTTCTTGAATTTTTTCTGTCTTTGCTCACTTCCTCCATGGTCTCATCTAATCTCATGACTCTAAATGCCTTCCATATGATGCCTTATAAGATTTATATTTCCAGATTAAAACTCTCCTCTCAACTCTGGACTTAATATATAAATTTGGACACTCCACACATTTACCTAGATATCTAATGATTATTTTATACTTAACAAGAAAATGCACAATCCTTACATTCTCTCTCCACCTACACCCCCAAATTCTTCACTTTAGTAATGAGATTGCCATTCTTCAGTTATTCATCTAAAAATCTCAGAGTCATTCGTGACTCCTATTTTTTCTCACTACCCACATTCAATTAGTTCATAAATCCTATAGACTCTATCTTCACAATATATTTAGAATTTCATTACATACACTGCAAGTACATATCCAGAATCATATTTTTTATTAAATTCACCACTACCACCCTGGATCAAGCTTAGATTATTTCAATTCTTTAAATTTATCAATGCCTTCAATCCAAAACCCTTCTACTTATTCTCTAAGTGGTCTCTTTTTTTTTTTTTTTTGAGACAGAGTCTCGCTTTGTTGCCCAGGCTAGAGTGAGTGCCATGGCGTCAGCCTAGCTCACAGCAACCTCAAACTCCTGGGCTCAAGCAATCCTGCTGCCTCAGCCTCCCAAGTAGCTGGGACTACAGGCATTCGCCACCATGCCCGGCTAATTTTTTGTATATATATTTTTAGTTGGCCAATTAATTTCTTTCTATTTATAGTAGAGACGGGGTCTCGCTCTTGCTCAGGCTGGTTTCGAACTCCTGACCTCGAGCAATCCGCCCGCCTCGGCCTCCCAGAGAGCTAGGATTACAGGCGTGAGCCACCGCGCCCGGCCTTAAGTGGTCTCTTGATTCCGTCCTCACCTACTTCAGTCTATTTTCAATATAGCAGCCAGAGGCTTCCTGTTAAATATTAAAATAATGTTAATGCTTTGTTCCTAAACCTCTGATGTCTTCTTGTGTCCATTGGAGTAAAAGCTACTCCCTATGCTGGAAGCACAAAAGCCTCCAGTTTCCTTGAACACTCCAGGCATATTCTTATATTAGGAACTTTATATTTCCCTCAGTCTGGAATGTCCATTCTCCAGATATCTGCATCACTCTTCACCTCCTTTGTATCTCACATTCTCTGTGAGATCTTTTATGATCATCTTATTTAAAAATGAAACCTCTCCAGAATTCTCTAGTCTCATTCCTGACTTCATTTCTCTTCACAGCCCTGATCATCTAAAATACTACATATTTTACATATTTATTGGGAGTATCATATGTCTCTCTACCTTCTAATAATATAAGGTCTATAATTAAAGAGAATGTTTCTAGTGCATATTTTTATATTCCTATGTCCCACAGTATTTAACATGGTGTGTGGTACATAATAGGTATTCAATAAAAATTGTTAAATGGCTACATGGATAGAAGGCATAAAAGAAAATATCCATATATCATTCTCCTCTCCCCAAATATGACCATTTGTTTTCATCTGGCCCCATTCTCTTTTTCTTTACTGGTTTTTACAAAGAGGAGCTGTCTCATCTTCCATCAAAAGATGTGCTTCCATGGATACTTTGGACCCCTCCCTCTGTCTTTCCAATAAATTGACCCCATTGTTACCCCATTTTATATCTTCTGGAACATTCCATTCAGGATGACAATATTTTCTACTTTATCCCATGTTTTAATAACATTTTCTTGCTGCACATCTCTCTCCAGCTACTGTCCTAGTTTTCTATGCTCCTTAACAGATAACTTTCTTGAAATAACTGATTGTACATTCATTAATTTTCTCATTTTCAGTCACTCTTCAAGTATTTTCATTCTTAATTATGTCTCCCAAATTCCATTATATCCTTTTGGGCTAAAGTCACAAATGAACCCCAGTGTACAATTTTCAATAAGTATAGTAGTAACTTTAGGATATATTGGGGTTTTATTATATGCCCAATCAGTTCTATACATCAAAGTTATTGAGAACACAAAAATTAGCAAAATATAGTCTTGCTAGTCCTGTCAGCAATCTTGTGAGATGGGCTCTATTATTGTCACCGACTACCAGGGGGAAATTATAGAATAAAGAAGTTAAATAACATACTTCACAATAAACCCAGAACCAGAAAGTGTGAGACACAAGAGTTGTACCTAGATAGTTTAACTCCAGAGCACTCTTTAAAATAAATTTTAAAAAAAGTATACTATGTAATTTCCTCTCATTTACTTGGTATATTTCAACTCTGGGAGCTTTTCAATATACCTCATTGATTTGTCAGTACTACCTGACCTGTAAATGTTGAAGTTCCCTGAAAATCAGTCCTAGACCCTTCTATTTTCACCATCTCTGTATATCTGACTTGGTTAGCTCTGACAACTTGTAATACCATCAAATTTCCAACTCCTTAATGTAAATGTTCTTTTCTAAACTAACTAGTTTTCTAAACTAACTCCCCTCACTCTCTCTGATGAATATCTTAAACGTACTTTCAACATTTATTCATGATCACTGCCCATTGTTTAAACCTGTTTTAACTCCAATATTCTGCACCTCAATGACTGTTATCTTCACCCACCCAAATTCCCCAGCCAGAAACTGAGGGTCCTCCTTGCTATCACCTTCTCCCTTATTCTTATTATCTAATATGTAACAAGTCTTCTTGATTCTAATCCAAAATGTATTTCAAATCATTTCATTCTTTTCATCTCTACTACCACAATTCTAGCCTTATCTCTTTCCAGTCCAAATAAAGAGTGCCTTTTCTACTTTTCTTGATTCGATTGTTAATTTCTTCCAATCCATTCTTTACCCAAAATGTATACCCTTCCTTAAATTGTTTGATAGTTCAACATTTTAATTAGTATAAGACTTTTTAAAAATCCATACTAGGCTTAAAAGTCTGACATATCTTGCCCCTGCCTACTTCTAGATTCATCTAGTTTCATACATATCTTCACTCACTATATTCCAAGTGTACTAGCTTTATTGCAGTTCTACAAACATTCTACTGCTCCATTCATATTAAAGCCATAACTATAACTCCTAGTTTATCTGAGTAACTAACTTTGTGTATTAAAGCATTAGTCCTCAGAATTTTTCTTTGGGAGAAAGGTTGGCCCTGAATTATTATGAGGAAGAATTGGATAGGAAATATCATGGAAACAGACAAGATATGATGTCTGTTTGTCAAAAAATAAAACTACTTGCTATTAGCATTCAGATACATGATAAATGTAGAATATCTATAGAATACATGATACACCTAAATGTAATTGAAGATTAGTTATGATTTTGTGAACCTATGAATAAAATAGTAATAGGAATATTGCATAAATTAAATTTGTTAAGTAATAGTTTTGCCCTATCCTAATATTTATAGGTCAATTTAATCATTCTCTAATGGTAAGAGGGAAAGGTACCTATTCTCCATAACTTCCTAATTTGATACATGCTCACTTAAAAAATAGGTACATGAGGAAAATATAAGTGGAAAATATTGTAATTTCATGATTTCATAATTTCTTAAATTTAATTACATATTGATGGCATAATTATATGTAGAATATGTTCTAATTTTAAAAAGTTATAATGGTTTTAGTATTAAAGGAGAAGAGTAGGAGCTGCTATTTTATCTTTAATACAGATATCCACTAAGAATAACAGTCATATTCTTAATAGATGGAATATATCTATCAGACACAGAAGAGAATCGCCAACACTGTAAACATCATAAGCTAATTTCAAAAAAAGAAATGAAGATTAATTTGTCAGTTACTCAAAAGTGGTTATCATATTTCTGTCATATAAATTCTTCTGGTACAATATATTGTAAGCCATTGAAAATGAACACACACTAAAAGACCATATCATTCATACCTGTTATAGTCTGAATATTTAAGAATACCAAAATATGTATGTTGAAACTTCATAGTTAATGTAATGGTATTAGGAGGTGAGGCCATTCTGAGGCAGAACCCTCATGAATGGGATTATTGCTCTTAAAAAGGGGGACCCAGAGAGCTGCTTTGCCCCCTCTACCATGTGAGGGCCCAGCAAAAAGGCACCATTTAGAACCCCAAAAATGGACCCTCACCAGAGACCAAATCTGATAGGGCCTTGATCTTGAACTTCCCAGACTTGAGAACTGTGAGAAATCAATTGCTATTTTTAATAAGCTACCTAGTATGGTATTAGGTTACTTAAGTATGAAATGTCTGATTTCCTTAAATACTAAGTTTGACAGTTGACATATCTGACATTCCACTTTGACATTTCTTGTTTTATTTTATTGTGAAGATACATCCTCAGTCTTGCAAATGCACATTTTGGCTTGTGATTACCTTTCACATTTTTTTAAGAGCAATTTTTGTGAAACCCTGGATAAGTCAAAATTTATGTCATTTTAGAATATAAGTTCTGTTGTGGAACCAATGTAGCACAGACAGCTCAAAATATCAATGAAGTGTTTGGGAAGGATGTGTCTAATGAACATACAATATGTCAATGATTTGAGAAGTTACATCCTGTTTATTTTAATCTTGAAAATTAGCCACATGGGTGACCTGAGACCAAGGTGGATAATGATGAGCTGAAAGCTCTAGTGGAAACAAATCCACCTCCACCTATGTGTGAATTAGCAGCAAGGTTTGACGTTACTATTACAACCATATTGGACCATTTGAAACAAATTGGCAAGGTAAAGAAGCTGGATAGATGGGTACTGCATGAATTAAATGAGCAACAGAAGAGAAATTTTTTCAAAGTTTGCCTTTCTTTGCTGTCACGATATAAAGGTGAAACATTTCTACACCATATTGTTACATGTGGTGAAAAATGGATTCTTTTTTACAACTGCAAGCATTTGACATATGGTTGGGTAAAGATGAAGTGCTGAAACACAGTCCAAAACTGAGTATTTATCAAAAAAAGCTAACAATGTCAGTTTGGTATTCCAGCACTGGTATTATCCATTATAGTTTTATGAAACCTGGTCAATTGATTACAGCAGATGTCTACCACAACCAATTGGATGAAATGATGAGGATGCTTGTGATTAAGCAGACAAGATTGGTCAATAGACACAGGCCAATCATCTTGCAAGATAATGCTCAACATGTATTGCACAAACAACACTGCTCACACTATAGAAGCTGGACTTGGAAGCTCTCTGTCATCCACTGTTCACCAGACCTTGCACCATTTGACTACCACCTCTTCCAGACTGTGGACTCCTCCTTGCAAGGAAAAAAATTCAATTCTCGAAAAGCTGTGGAAAATGCCTTTTGTGATTTCATTGCCCCTTGTTCTCCAGGCTTCTTCAATGCTGTAATAAACAAGCTGCCATTAAGATGGTAAAACTGTGTTGGTAGTTTAGGAGCATACTTTGATTAATTATACTACTTCTTGTTTGACATAAACTACGCTTTTGATTCAAAATTTGACATTTCATATTTAATGACCTAATATTTTTGTTATAGCAGTCTGAATGGACTAAGACAACATCTTATTACCATACAGCATCAGGATCAATGGTTCTGTTGTAAAAAATAATTTTAAATATGTTTTCATGAAGATAACATGATTTCCTGGGAAAATAGTTAAATGCTAAGTTTTTAATAATAAATATGTACTCTGAATAATAAATAATACAGCAAATATTACAAAAAATATACCTTGATGTTTAGAATGGAAATAATTAGGTACATGAAAGATGATAAATACAAGAGCCATCAATGTAGTAGTGCTTCCTGCATTTCCCTCGCCTCACTTGGTCTCAGGATATATAACTGAAGGATAGAAAAATATAATTTTAAAGTGACAGGTTTATCAGACATTTATGTAGGATTAGTGAATTTAAAATGTACAAGCAAATCAAACCTTTAAACTAGCCTAATAAATAATTCAATAAGCCACAATGATTTCTAACAATGAATTAAAGTTGCAATGAGATATCATCTATAAAATAATGATAAAGACAATCTTTCCAAAGTTATTTTTTAAAAATAAAAGTAGTACAAAGAGGAAAAATCCTTATGTATTTTCTAATGGAAGTATAGGAGAGACACAGCAAAAAAAATAAAATGAAAAGAGAGTCCCTATTACTATAAGTATGAACCCCTTCTGAAAATAAAATCAGTAATAATACTAATACTAATAAAATATATAAGGATGTTTATGCTTCAGATAAGAAATGTGAAGGAAATTTTACTAAAATCAAGGAATGTTTGGGGTTAGTTTCCATTTGTCTCTAATAACAAGCTATATATTTGTTAATTTGTTCTCTTACTCATTTATTCAAAATATATTTACTGAGCACTATCCAGAGATCAATATTGCTAGGTAACAAGGACATTGAGGTGGAAAACTAAATATATACCTTCAGGGACTCATAACCTAGTATGTAATAGAGTCTAAGATGGGGAAAAGCATGAATAATGTTTTTAAATATTATGACAGGTATTTGAAAAAATAGTGCCACTCTTGTATTAGCAGAGAAGATAACTTTTGGGATTCAGAATTTGGTGACTTTTCTTAATGACAACTAAAAAAGGCCTCTCACTGTGAAGATAATTGGTAGATTTTAAAGATATAAAATATTTTTAATTATTGAAGATATTCCTACTAGATTTCAATGTAGGGCCAGAATTAGAGTCAATAGGGCACTGCATTGGTCATCATCACTATGCAACAAATTATTCAAAATTTAGCAGTTTACAATAGCAAACATTTATTAGCTCACAATTTTCAGGATCAGGAATGTCCAAAAGTCTCATCTCATTACAGATTCAACTCAAAGTCCAGTATGTCATTTTCTAAAGCACTTTCAAGAGTGAATAAGTCTCCTCAGATAAAATTCTATAATTGTTGCCCTTTGTATAGAGTTTCTCTTAATCTGTACCACTGTGAAATAAAGAACAAGTTAGCTGGTTCTAAACATCCAACATACAATGGTGGGATAAGCATAGGTAACTACTGAAGACACCAAATGAGGATCACAAATAAATTACTGGTCAATATCATTTCTTTAATTCAGGCAAACAAATGTTGTAAATTTCTCACTTAGGTTTCATTACCAAGAAATAATTTTACATAGCTCTCAATTCCTCTCTCTTTGCTTCACCCTTTGAATAAACCTTCCTTTTTAAAGAAAGGTAGTACTAGTTTGCAAATGAGTAATTTTCTTAGCCTGCCTCCTGCTGATAAAGTTTGGACTCTATCTGCTTTTTTCTTTTTTGTACTGTCTCTTTCCCTATCAGTCCAACCTGGCAGTGTTTCTTTCAATATAATTTTTTCTAAAACTTTATGAACATCCCATGAATTTTATTGGAGGCCAATGCCATACCCACAAATCTCTTCACAATCAGCTTATAGATTCTTTATAGTTCATATTGTCTGAGTAAGAAAATCTGTAAGTGAGAGATTTGGCTTCCTATTTATACCAGACTTTATGGCAGTGCCCTGGATTTGAACTTTGCTCCGAGACATCTCTCAATTTATCACATTTTACCATAAGCAAGAAGAATAAACCAGCAATGCTTTGTTTATAAATACCTAAGCTACATTAACAAATTCATTAGTTACATCTCCTACTGTCCACATTACTGTAGGCAACAAGGGTGCTAAGCTATCTGCCTACAAAGCCAAGATCTTCCTTTCTCCAGTTTCTACCAGCATGTTACTTTCTTTCTTTTGAGCCTTCACCAATACCATTCCCAAACCCATTATTTCTATGAACAGTACATCCAATGCAATGTAGATTTTCTCTAATATCCTCTTCAAAATCCTTACATCTTTTGCTAACTACCCAGATCCAAAGCTATGCCAGCATGTTTTAGTATTTGTTAAGGCAGCTTCCTACTTTTATATACAGAAATTTGTATTATTTATCTATTGCTGCATAACAAATATTTCAAAATTTAGTGGCTGAAAACAAATTTTTTTTTTAATTGCACAGTTCCACAGTTCCCATGTGTAAGAAATCCAGGGATGGCCTAATTGAGTATCTCTTTCCTGAAATTGAAACATAATCTTTCACAAAACTTCAATCAAGGTATCAACCTGGGCTACATTTATCTCTGGTCCAAATTGAAGAAGGTTCATTCTGTTTCCAAACACACATGTAGCTGTTGGTAGGCTTCAGTAGTTTATGGTGTTTGGTCAGAAACATTAGTTCCTTGCCAGATGCACCTCTCCATAGGGTAACTGACGCTATGACAGCTGGCTGACCCCGAAGCCAGTGAGGAAGAAAGCAACAAATCAGAAGATGCTACCCAAGATAGAAGCCACAGTCTTTGTATAATGCAGTTCCAGAAGTAACATCTCATCATATCTGTTATTTCTTAGAATCACTATTCGTTAGAAGTAATTCAGTAACTTCAGCTCATATATAAGACGGGTAGTGGCGATTATATAAGGGCATAGATAACTCAATGTGGAGAACTTTGGAAGCCATTACAGAGACAGCCTATCACAGACATGGAAGAAGATTGAGAGTTGGTTTAAGCATATTTTCTAGAAAATAATCTAGGCAAATATCTAAATGTCTAATAGACTTATGTGTTAGGTGTACTAATGACTCCTTAAAGATGGCCACATCCTAATCTGTAGAAACTGCAAATATGTTACATTATGTGGAAAAGGGAAATTAATTCTGAAGATGAAATTAAGTTTGTTTATCAACTCACCTTAAAATAGGGAGATTATTCTGAATTATCCAGGGGGCCCAATGCCATCACAGGGGTTCTTAAAAGTGGAAAATGGAGGTAGGAGAGTCAGAGAAAGAGATATGGCATTGGAATAAAAGACAGAAAGTTGCTATATTGCTAGCTTTAAAGAGGAATCTAAGGAGCCAGCAGACAAGAAATATGGACAGCCTTTATAAACTGGAAAAGGTACAGAAATAATTTCTCTCCCAGAATCTCCAGAAAGGAATGCAGTCTTGCTAACATTTAGCCCAGTGAAACCTGTGTTGGATTTTTAACCTACAGATTTATAAGATATTAAATTTGTGTTATTTTAAGCCACTAAATTTGTGCTAATTTTTTACCATAGCAATAGAAAACTAATACAGCATATATTTGGAAAAACAATCTGTTTGGAGGGAAAAAAAAACCCAAAATCAATAAAGCTCAAATTTTCTTGTGTGTTTAGAAGATGATTATATAGTAAAACATCATTAAGGTGTTTAACAATGAACCTGAAAACATTAGGAGACTATAATTATATTTTTTCAATACTGAAGTAAATCTTATTTCATCAAGACTATGAGATGGCCATATATAATAATATTATATATAATTATAATATATATGCTCACACTATGTGTATGTATAGTATATACATATATATATCTAATGTGTAGCACATACATACACACACACACGAATTAACTGCATCCAGTTGATAAATATAGGCTTATATTTGGGAGTGAAAATCTACTTTTAACCAAGCAAAAATATATGTATATGCTCTGTCAATACTCTACAGTGTCAAAATTAGATAAAAGGCTTTTGGGGGATTTTCAATTTTTTTCAGTATTTGCTATAATTGAGAGCTTTTGCCTCATTTTTAAGTGTTTTCTGAGCACTTTTATAGGACAGCTATAATCTTTCAAAACAACTATTACTTTCTCTCCTTTCTAAAATGTTTTCTTCCTACTACTCTACTTCCTATTTCAGATTATGGTGATTCTATCTATTCATGCATGAAAATTTAAAAACAGAGTCCCCTAAACTCTTCCCTCTCCCTATCATTCATATCTAATTTATCAGCAAGCATTTTATTTTGCAAAGAACATCAACAGAAAATATACATTTTCCTCTGTACCTTTATTTTGTTATTATAGTTCAGATCCACATCATCATTTTCCTGAACTATGATCTAAACTTTTAACTCATTTGCTAATCCATACTTTTCCCCAATCACCTCTTATAATTCTTCCTATCCTTTGTGCACACTGCAAAGTTCTCTCTGTACAAGACAAATCTGATCAAACCTTCCTTTTAAAAACTTTTATTGATTTTTAATCATCTGAAGTTATTTGAAAGCTTCATGAACCCAACTAAAATACAACATTTTATATAAATATACGTACTAACTAAGGAAAAAAACATAGCATTTTAAACATATTATTTCGACAGGTAAAACATAAAAACATATTCACTATTGACATCATTTTATTAAAAAAAGAAATTGCAAAAATCAAAATGTAGGAACAAGATCCTAGAACATAGAACACTCCCCAAGAGACATGATAGACTTCCATACATATGTTTGAAGCCAGAAAGATAGCAAACAGAAAAAGAAAGAGGAGAAGGCAGGAAGGACAAAAGGAAGGACAAAATTTAAATTCATTTGTATATTGAAATGAATATATCTGACTTCAAAATCACTAAAGAACAGTGCAGCTGTCTATTGAAATTTTTTGTTGATGTGATGTGTTTGTGTGATTGGGGAATAAATTTGTGTATACGGAGATTGGCATAGACATAGATTGCATACAACAAGAGAATTTCTCAAAACTTCTCCTTTTCACAAGTTACAGATTTCACTCTCAGTACTTCGATATGGCTCTTCCTCCCTTTTCCTCTTTCTCTACTCTAAATGAACATGCCTTGGGGGCATGCAATCACTTTATTGTGTAAATTTAGAGTTTTTATTTTCCCTTTTCCACTGCTTATCAACAAACAAATAACATTATTTTTTAAAAATCCACACTTGTAGAAGTTTGGGGTGAGGTGATGGAGAATGAGACATAGAAAATCTAAATATGAATACTTTCTCCTACCACAACTTGTCTTATTGATAATACATTTTTTAGTTTTAAAAGTGATATTTATAGGCTTTGATAGAGCTTGATTGTCTAATATGTCCTGATACTATTTTTACACAGTTCAAAAACCTTGGGCCACATATTATCTGGAGCTGCACAATTCTGGGGTCTGACTCACCGATGTGGAGCTGTCAAGAATTTATAGGAAAGATGATCAGGATCAAGATTTTTGTTCAGCAGCAAGGGGCTCACTATCACATCTCTCTGGAAAGCAAGGTGAGAATGCATCTATGGTACATGTTTTGAAGCTATATTTGCATTTCAAGCACAGTTTTATCACTTATGCTTATTTGAGAAGGCTTCCCTGCAGGGTCAAAGCCAGTGCTCTGCTGAATCTGTTATTTGGAAGAAAACGTGTTACAGGAACCATTTATCTTTGGAAGAAGATCCCAAATCTTTGACATGGAATTTAGTCTTTCATAATTCTATTATCTTTTCTTCCTCATCCATCTCTTACAATATTTCAGACACAATCTTCACCGAACAAATGCTACACTCTTTGTTGCTTGTGGACTTTTGTATTGTGTTTCCTTTGCTCAAAAAGCCCTTGATACTAACACACATTGTATGGTTACCTTAAATGTAGCAGTACCTATATTGTAATTTAATTATGCATAATTAGCTATGGTCTTTCTCTTCCCTGAAGTGTGGGTTCCTTTTGTGTTGTGCTTCACACTTAATTATAACATGAAAGAACCGTTCTCAGCAGAGTACCTCAAAATGCCTATTGGCTTCATCTTCATTTGAAGACTTTCTGGTAGATATAGTCTGAACCTTCCTTCTCATATAAAGATGCTATGAAGTGTGGTCCTAAACTATTTGCTAGACTGCAGTGCTAATGATTGCTAGCTAGCTGTTCCCCTAAGGAACTATAATAGTTAATGATGGTGACTTCAGAATCTGATTCCCAGTATACACATTGGCATGCAACTTGTTCATAATTATTTCTAATTACCCAATTAATTCAATAGCAAATGAAAAACTTTATTTCTGCAGAATCCTGTAAAACAGTGTATCTCAATATTGATCCTTTTCTATTCCTCAATACAAATATTGTCTTGTGCCATTTCAGAATCAACATGATCTAATTGGATTTTTATCATTGTGGTAGTCTGAAAAATGGCCCCCCAAAAGATAGCCACCTCAAATCCTCAGAATCTATGAATTTTACCTTATTTGGGAAAAAAGTATTTCCATACATGAGTAAATTAAGCATCTCAAGATGAAATTATCTTTGATTATTTAGGTTATCCCTAAAACCAATGAAAAGGCAAAGTAAGGTTTAAGACAGAAAAGGAGGAAATGCCAAAGAAAAGGCAATGAGAAAATAGGCAAGATGAAAATTGGCATGCCAAAAGCCACCAGAAGCTAAAAGAGGCAAAGAATAAAATCTCTCCTAGAGTCCATGGAAGGAGCACACCCTTACTGAAAGCATAATTTTGGACATCTGGCCTCCAGAGCTGTGAAAGAATACATTTCTGTTGTTTTAAGCTGCCAAATCTGTGGTAAATTTGTTACAGCAGCCATAGGAAACTAGCACACTATGGAAAGTTTCAATCCTCCCTCTACATACACGTACATCTTCAATGCCACTTTCTAGTTTGTGTTTCTTCATAGCATTGATCATATTACAAAAATACCATATATATGTCTTATTTATCTTGATTTGTCTCTCCAGGTAGAATGTAATAAGGTTGTAGGTAAGCATTTTCTATAACAGAATTCTTGGTCAAATAATAATAAAGCCAAACATATCAAAATAACTTTTGTTACTTCCTGAGTAACAAAAAGAAAAGGTAATTATTACTTTTAGTTCACTCTGATATAAAAGTGAGGTGTCACATTTTCATTATTAGAAACTTATCCTACCAAAATTTCATCTTTAAAATAGTATGGCTAACGTTAGTGAGGAAAAATTAAATAAAATAAAAGGCAGATTGTTCAGTTTATGAGGGAAATAAATACTTACACGGGAGAGCAGGATCCAAATGTGGTACTTACAATCCATAAGGTAGTCAACTTATCACTGTCAAATTTGATATTTCATGTATTGGAAGGGAACATAAGCTCTTCATGATTCCAACTGGGAATGATGTATAAACTCACCTTTAAATGAGGCAAGAAAATGCAAAATATATCAACCAGTATATCATGTACTAATATAGACAGCACAGATTTGCATGAATTTTATTGACTAATGATAGAAATCAATTCTATTTCTTTGAGCCCTTCAATTAAATATGATAAAATATTTGTGATGTAAAATAAAGACATTTAGAAGAATACTTGGCATATTGAAGTTTTATTTACCTATATAAAAATCCCAGTGAATGTTGTTAAAATTACTTATGCTTGTTACTACAGATATAATGAAAACTTTTTTTATTTAACCAGATAAATTCAGTTTATTTGGCCCTGGAATTAAAAGAAGGAGAGCTTTATCCAGGATAATAAAATAATTTGTATTATCCAGGATAGAATTTGTATTATCCTGGTTAGAGCTGGAGCCCATTCTACTAAATGAATTATCACAGGAATGGAAAAACAAGCACCACATGTACTCACCAGCAAGTTGGTACTAACCGATCAACACCTAAGTGGACATATACGAATAATGTTTATCGGGTGTCAGGCAGGTGGGAGGGGGGGAGGGGACGGGTATACATAATGAGTGAGATGTGCACCGTCTGGGGTATGGTCATGCTTGAACCTCTGACTTGAGGAGGGAGGGGGGCATGGGCAATATATGTAACCATAACGTTTGTACCCTCATATTATGCTGAAATTTTAAAAAAGTACTTAGGCACGAGTGTGAGGTATATACACACACATACATAAACCACACACACATATATACATGTATGCATACACATATACACACCCTTCCAGTGAATATTCAAGTTATTTGAAAGATTTATTTTTTTCATTTTTTAAATTTTTTTAAATTTGATCATATTACTGGGGTACAAATGTTTAGGTTGCATATATTGCATTTGCCCCACCCAACTCAGAGCTTCAAGCATGTTCATCCCCTAGATGGTGTGAACCACACCCATTAGGTTTGGATATACCTATTTCCTCCTCCCCACTACCATCTGCCCAACACCTGATGAATGTTACTACTCTACATGCACATACTTTTTTCAATACATTTCTACCTTTATAGTTTTAAATCTAGGATGGTTGAATAGAGAGCAGTATAATATCCTCTGCTATTTTTAAAGAATGATAAGTGCAAATGGAATTCTTGGTAAACTCCAAATTAGCATGTAAATCCTGACTTCATTTTTATATTTTATTACAAAGGAAATGTAGATTTATAATTCAAGATTCAGTTAAGCCATCAGCTTATTTTTAGACTTTCTAATCAAAACTAATACATTGATAAAACATGTACCCTCACAAAATAAGAGTAATGATATAGTTTCTACAACTTTAGATATTTGATAAGTCATACACGAATATGTATGACTTATACATGAATATGTACGACTTATCAAAACTTTAAAATGCACCTTTTATAGCATTTGTCTGAACTTCTACGGGAAGGAGTAACAAAAGTATATGGAGTAATGCTGATTTTTAAAAAGGTATTTGAAACTACTGTAGCATGGTAGCAGTTCTGTGAAAAAAAAAAAAAAACTATGTAGATCTTACGAACAACAAAATAGTTCACCCAATAACTTTGGTACTTACACCAAAGTTTCACAAATAGACTTTGTTTAGCTGTCTGAGATAAAACATGTAAATACAGTATTTTTTTTTTACTTTCTAATATCTAATTGTTAGCCATCATTAATTATCTTAAAAAGTGTTAAGTAATAATTATACAACACAAACATCTTCAGCTGGGACTTCTTTTCTAGGTTACAAATTGATATGTCTACCATATATTTTGCCTTGGATGCTTATCGTATTTCAAAGTCAAAATAAGTGAGTCTAGGAGTCTCCTACAGTGTCAACCTGTTGTTCATTCATTGTTCTTCATCAATAAATATTAATGGGTCATATACTCTTTGCCAGTTATTGTTCAAAGCTCTTGTGATACACCAGTGAAAAAACAGATGAAAATCTCTGCCTTCATAGAACTTACATTCTAGAGATCTAGCTATTGTCGAAAATGTCTGAATATAAACCTTGAGCCTGCTATTCTCTCTTCCAGTCTTAGACCTCATGGGGGATGCTCTTAAAAAATGCATTAGACTGGTTAATTTATAAACAGTGTAAATTTGTTGTTATAGTTCTGGCGGGTGGAAAGTCCAAGATCAAGGCACTAGCAAATTCAGTGTCTGTGGAGGGTGCACTCTCTGCTTCAAAGCTAGTGTCTTCTAGCTTTGTCCTCATATGGTGGAAAAGGCAAACAAGCTCCTTCAGGCCTCTTTAATAAGAGCACTACTCCCATTCATGAGAAGATCTCTGTACTCATGACCTAATCACCTCCCAAAGGCTCCACCTCTTAATACCATTACCTTGGGAATTCGATTTCAACATACAGATTTGGGAGGGACACAAACATTCAGAGCATGGAATTCTGTCTCTGGCCTCCTGAAATTTATGTTTTTCTCACATGCAAAATACATTTTTTTCATCCTATTAGCCACCAAAGTTTTAAATTATTCTAGCATAAACTCTAAAGTATAAAGCCCATAGTCTCATCAAATACCATCTAAATCAGATATGGGTGAAACTCACAGTACAATTTGTTCTGAGACAAATTCACCTCTAGCTGTGAGCCTATGAAATCAAACAAGTTAGGTATTTCCAAAATACAATGGTTGGGCAGGCATAGGATAAATATTTACATTCCAAAAGGGAGAAATAAGAAAGAAGAAAGGGACAATAGTTTTCAAGTAAGTCCACAATTCAAAAGGGCAAACAATATTAAATTTTATGACTGGAGAATGATCTTTTTTGACTCAATGTTCTTTCTGCCTTCTGGACACACTGGGACATAATTTGGGCCCCTAAGGTTCCAGGCAAACCTACCCACATGTCTTTGCTGGGTGCAGCCCAAACAGCAGCTCTCACACATTAGAGTCACATGCCTGTGGCTCTACCGGGCAGAAATTGCATGCTCGTGGCTTTACCAGTCTGGATTCTCTTATGTGGCCCTGACCCCATTGCTCTGCTGGGCATTGCATTATTGGAGACTTTCTTCAGTGGTTCTGCCCTTTGGTAGTCCTGCCTGTGTCCCTGAGACTCTCTGGGACATTTTTCAAAATCTGTATGGAGATAGACATGACTCCATAGCTTGTGCACTCTGAGAGACAGTGAAGGTGACACTCTGTGAGCATCACCAAGGTTTACCATTTGTGATCTTTGGAGTTGTGGCCACTATGGCCTACACTGTGGCTGGGCCCAATAGAGCCACATGTGGGAGGAATGAGGAGCACTCTGCCAGGACGTAGGGAGCAGAGACTTGAGACAGCACTAGGCAGCAAGTGCTGAGGTCTTATAGAGGTTCCTCTTTTGATATAGTTCTGTCCCCCAGACCTTGGCAATCTGGGCCAGTGATGAGAATGGCCGCTTCAATGACATCCAAAATGTCTTTGGGGTCATGCTTTTATCACATTACACACCATGATTAAGTATTAGAATAACAACCAGGTTAGAGTTGGTTTGTTTGTTTCATTTTGAATAACTCACTTTAGCACTTCTTATAGAATAGGTCTGGTAGTGATGAACTCTCTCAGCTTTTATTTGTCTGAGAAAGCCTTTCTCATGCCTTTATCCCTAAACAATAGCTTTGCTTGGCACAGTATTCATGGTTGACAGGGTTTTTGTTGTTGTTGTTGTTCCTTCAGCATTCTGAATGTATCTTTCCATTCTCTCCTGCCCTATAAAGTTTCTGCTGAGAAGTCCAGTGCCAGGCATATTGAATCTCCCTTATATGCTATTTGTTTCTTTTCTCTTCTTTCAGGATCCTCTTTTTGTCTTTGGTCTTTGAAAGTTTAATTAAAATGTGTCTTAGGGTATTTTTATTTGGGTTGAATCTGATTGATGACTTTTGACCTCACTTACTTGGCTATTTATGTATTTTTCCACTTTGGAGTAGATTTCTGCTATTTCTTTCAATTTGCTTTCTACCTCTTTGTCTTTCTCAACTCTCTCTTGAACTCTAATTACCCACATATTTGCTCATTGATGTTGTCTCATAGATCTCATAAGATTTCTTCATTACTTTTTATTTTTTCTTTTTTATTCTCTTACTGTGTATTTTAAATTAGTCTGATTTCAAGTTCACTGATTATTTTTTTGTTGATTAATTCTGCTGTTGATGCTCTCTATTGCATTTTTAAAGATTTTGTTCTTTTTTAAGAATTTCTGTTACTTTTGTAATTATTTCAATATTTGTTAAATTTCTCTGATAGATTTCTGAATTATTTTTCTGTGTTTTCTTGAAGTTTATTGAGTTTCCCTAAAACATCTATTTTGAATTCTTTGAGAGATCACACATTTCCATCACTTTAGGATCAGTCTCTGATTCCTTAGTTTTTCTGTTTGTCAGGTCATATTTTTATGAATGTTCTTGATGCTTGTGTATGTGCAATTATGTCTGCACATTGAGAGATTAGGTATTTATTCAAGTTTTTGCAGTATGGCTTTGTTTTTTTCCATCTTTTTCAAAGGGCCTTCCAGAGATTCTGAATAAACTGACTGCTGTGTGCCCTGGTCCCATGACCACTGCAGTCATTTAAGCACTATAGGGGACCCTAAGCCCAGCTTTGTTGCAAGCCATGCAAGGGCTCCAAGATTATCACAGCTTCCTGACCTAAATGGACCTGGGGAAGACCCAAGAAGGGTACCCAGGCTGTGTTGAAAAGCTACCCATGTATCAATCCCAGAAGACTATTCTGGTGGCTCAGATGGCACGCATCCCAGCAGGTTTCTGCACACGCAGGATAGGCACTTGAATGTTCTGAGAGGGACTAGACCTGAGATTTGGCCTCCTCAGAATCTGCTGTAGGACAGAGGCTAGTGACCCCATGTCATTGGCTCAGATAAGCATGCATCCTGCACAGGTGGGATAGTTCTTTGAATGTAACAAGAGGGGCTAAAACTGAGATTGGGTCCCCTTAGGAATTTCTGTGGAACAAAGGTTGCTGAGCCCATCATGGAGGATCAGATTCCTGGGCTGCAAGATATGGGTGAGTCTCCCTGTGAGTCATTGTGCAATCAGTTCTGATCTGAGCCTTCAGCTGAGAAGGGCTGGAGCCAAGTCACAGGGCAATATTCAGTTTCACTGCTGAGACCAATGTCAACAAGCAAGCAAGCTTCTCTACTAAGGCACTAGTATGTACATTTGTTCCTGGATCCCTTGGCAGACAGTTTTGGTTGTAGGATCAAGATCAAACAGAGCAATTTTCAAGGCCCCTGGGGAAAGGGGCCATATGAAAGCTTGAACCTGGGAACACAACCAGTGGATCGGCCCCCTGGGTGTGATCTACACTCTCAAAGTGATCCTCCTATGTCTTGGGCTCCACTGGCTTTTCACAACCACCTACTTAAACCCGAGGCTCCCACAGAGAGACTTTTGTCTGCGGGTGAGTGCAGAATTTTTGTTGTTATGGGGGGATATGAATAGATTACCTCTTATTCTGCTATCTTGCTGGCATCACTCTCCCACATCTTCTTGATGGATATCTCCTTCCTTCTGCTAGTCCATGCTAATCCCCTAATCAAACAGTCACCTGGCCACACCCTTGGTGTTCTCTCACAAACACATTACTTCCTTTTTTACAACATGGCCAAGCTGAGAATTTTTTAAATCTTTAAGTTCTGCTTTGCTTTTGATAAGTTCTGTGTATATATATATATATATGTATGTATATATATGTATATATGTGTGTATATATATATATATTCCATCTTTAACTCTTCTCTCCTTTCACATTTTTACTATAAGCAGTCAAGAGAAGTCATGCTACACCCTCAACACTTTGCTTAGCTATTTCTTCTGCCAAATATCCTTGATGGTATATTGTACCTTCAACAAAACACTAAGACATGGACACAATTCAGCCATGCTTTTTGCCACTTTATAACAAGAAATTTCTTCCCTCCAGTTTATGATAACACTTCTTGTTTTCCTCTGAAACCTCATGACAATGGCCTTTATAGTCTATATTTGTACCAACATTCTGTTCACAATCTCTTAAGTAATTTCTAAGATTGATACTCTCTTTTTAACTCTTCTGTTTTTCTCTTAGAAAAATATCATCTTCATCTTCATTCATTGCAGTGTATGCTTTTTTCTAGCACACATTTTAAAATCTTCCAACTTCTACCTATTAACCAGTTCCAAAGTCATTTCCACATTTTTAGGTATTTGTTACACCCCCCCACACCCCCCCCCCCAGTATCAATTTCTGTATTAGTTGGTTTGGGCTTCTATACCAAAATACCTTAGACGGGGCAATTTGTAAGCAGCATAATTTTTTGCTCATAGTTCTGGAGAGTAGCAAGTGTAAGATCAAAGCACCAGCATATTCAGTGTCTGGTGAGTGTTTGTTCTCCACTTCAAAAATGATACCTTCTAGCTGTGTCCTCATATAGTAGAAGGGGCAAACTAGCTACCTCAGGCCTCTTTTATAATTCCATTCATGAGGAAAGAGCTCCCATAACCTAACCATTTCCAAAGGCCCCACCTCTTAATACCATCACTTTGTGGTTTAGGTTTCAACATATGAATTTGGGGGCGAAAAGATTCAGACCCCACCACACCCTAAAACCCAATCAGTAACTAAGTTCTTTCTATACTACCATTGAAACAATTCTCTCAAACCCGTTTAATAGTCTGCATTTCCATAGATACTACCAACTCTAAGCTAATTTCTCTTCACAGCTATTGCTGTCTTCTTAACTCTTTTTTCTGCCAACTGTCTTACTTGCTTTTAATTCATTCTCCAAGTATCAATAGTGATTTTTACAAATCTAAGCATGTTTCTCACCTGCATAACATTCTTTATTATGAAGATAATTCCATTTCTGGTTGAAGAAGTAAGAAATAGGCCTTTGATCCTGTGTAAACAAAGAAAATTCAATAAATTAATAATTAGTACTTTAATGTAGGGTATCATCAAAAGGTAAATGCAAGGAAACCGTGAATAACTGAATATAGAGGAGTAAGTCATTCATCAATGAGCAGAAACTGTGGTTGCTTTCATATCAGAGATAAGCACCTTGTCTCAGTACCAATGTGGGCTAAGAGAAAGCAGCTGCTTTCTATCGACAGTGTTGACAGGTGGATAGATTAGAAAGTGAAGAAGGTCCAACTGCAAGGTAACAATTATTAAAGTCAATGCTTCTACCATTCACTCCCACACTCCCAGTTATTTGCCGAGAAAGAGACGCTTGAGAAGAGGCTACAAAGTAGAGAAAGTATATAGAATTCCAGGCATCATGTCGTGCTTAGATTCCAGGGCACTGCATTAAATTTAACATAGTGACAAATAAAACCTATCTAAAAACATCCAATTGCACTGCCAGCTCAAATACTGACAACATTAAAAAAAAAAAATCAGAACCACAGTGGTGGCAACACAAGAGATTTGGCACTAGGTATTGAGAGATAAACTCAGTCTAATTAATGGTGTGTCCCAGTCCCAACTGAAATAAATTCTTGAAAGCATCTAAAAAATAAGTCCTCACCCTAACTGCCACACAGAAGAGATGACTTTTATTTGGGGGGTTGGTGTTATTGGTAATATGTTTTGCTTCAATTGTTTTTGTTCTTTTGCCACAATTTTCAGACTACAATGAAAAAAAAAAGAGGTATGCAAGGAAGTAAGAAATTGCAATCATAATTCTTAAAATTCTAATAGAAACAGACCCATAAATGGATAATTAATTGGTCCTAGCAAAGCCTTTAATACAATTGTTATAAATATGTTTAAAAATATATGATATATGGATGAAGAGATAGAAAAAGAGAAATGGTACTTCCAAGGAGAATAAAAAAATAAATTCTAGAAAGAAATCTGATATTTAATATATATTAGAATAGCACCAGAGAAAAATTATGGAACATGAACATAGCGTTCAAAACTAAACATATTTTTAGATGATTAATGATATAATTTTCAAGCTTAAGAAAAGAGAAAAAGATGAGAGAATTCAAATAAAAGTAAGTAGAAGTAAATAAAATAATGGAAATAAAAGTAGAAATCAATTGAATAAATGAGTCAAATGATTGAGAAAATAAAAGAAAAAGTTGCATTTTTAAAAGAATTAATAAAACTAATAAGCTCCTGGAGAAACCTATGAAATGAAAAAGAGAGAAAACAGATTATTAATGTCAGAAATGGAAGGGTATACATTATTACAGATGTTATAGACCATAAATGGATAATGATGGAATATCATGAGTAACATGAGGTCAATAGGCTTATCAACAAATAAACTGGACAAATTCTTATTAAAAAAACTTCAAAATTTTAAACAAGAAGAAATATAAAATCTTAATAATCCTTTACTGTTTAAAAAATCAAAAATATAATTAAAAACCTCCTTAAAAAGAAGGCTGCAGACTCAGATGAATTTATGACTCAATTGTATCCACCATTTAAGAAATAAATTCTGTGTGACCTGTTTTTTATGAAGGCAGTCTTACTTTGATATCCAAACCTGACAAAATAATACAAGAAAATAGAATTATGAAATACTACTCATCATCAAGTTAAATGAACATACAACTTATAAAACAATGAAACAAAACCAACAAAATATCAAAACAATATTATATCACATTTAGTATTTCTGTTGTAAAATATTACTAGAAATCTTTGATAAAGGCCATTCTCACTGGGGTTAAGTGATATCTCATTGTGGTTTTGATTTGCATTTCCCTGATGATTAGAGATGTTGAGCATTTCTTCATATGTTTGTTGGCCATTCTTCTGTCTTCTTTAGAAAAATTTCTGTTCAAGTCCTTTGCCCACTTTTTAATGGGGTTATTTGATTTTTTCTTCCTAATTTTCGTGAGTTCTAAGTATATTCTAGTTATCAGTCCCTTATCGGATGCATAGGATGCAAAAATTTTCTCCCATTCTGTAGGTTGTCTGTTTGCTTTCATGACTATTTCTTTGGCTGTGCAGAAGCTTTGTAGTTTGATCATGTCCCATTTATTTATTTTTGTTGCTGCTGTGATTGCCTTTGGGGACTTCTTCATAAACTCTTTGCCCAGGCCGATGTCTAGGAGAGTGTTTCCAACTTTTTCCTCTAGAGTTCTAATAGTTTCATATCTTAGGTTTAAGTCTGTTATCCAGCGTGAGTTGGTTTTTGTGAGAGGTGAAAGGTGTGGGTCCTGTTTTAGCCTTCTACAGGTGGCTATCCAGTTTTCCCAGCACCATTTATTGAAGAGGGATTCTTTTCCCCAGCGTATGTTTTTGTCTGCTTTGTCAAAGATGAGATGGCTATGTGAGGATGGTTTTATATCAGGATTCTCACATCTGTTCCACTGGTCAATATTCCTGTTTTTGTGCCAATACCATATTGTTTTAATTACTACAGCTTTGTAGTATAGTTTGATATCTGGCATATTAATGCCTCCAGAGAAAGGAACACTCCTACACTGCTGGTGGGACTGCAAACTAGTTCAACCTCTGTGGAAAGCAATATGGAGATACCTTAAAGCGATACAAGTGAATCTACCATTTGATCCAGCAATCCCATTGCTGGGCATCTACCCAAATGATCCAGTGACACTCTACAAAAAAGACACCTGCACTCGAATGTTTATAGCAGCACAATTCATAATTGCAAGGCTGTGGAAACAGCTCAAGTGCCCATCAATCAAAGAATGGATTAATAAAATGTGGTATATGTACACCATGGAGTACTATTCAGCTCTAAGAAACAATGGTGATATAGCACACCTTATATTTTCCTGGTTAGAGCTGGAACCCATACTATTAAGTGAAGTATCCCAAGAATGGAAAAACAAGCACCAGATATATTCTCCAGCAAACTGGTATTAACTGAGTAGCACCTAAGTGGACACATAGGTGCTACAGTAATAGGGTATTGGGCAGGTGGGAGGGGGGAGGGGGGCGGGTATATACATACATAGTGAGTGAGATGTGCACCATCTGGGGGATGGTCATGATGGAGACTCAGACTTTTGGGGGGAGGGGGGGAAATGGGCATTTATTGAAACCTTAAAATCTGTACCCCCATAATATACCAAAATAAAAAAAATAATTAAAAAAAATATTACTAGAAATCTAGTGACTTAAAAAGGCACACAAATTTATTATCTTACAGTTGTGTTCACAAATTTGACATGAGTCTCATTGGGCTAAAATAAAGATGTCAGCAAGACTGCATTTTTCTCTAGGAGCATTAGTTGAGAATTTATTTCCTTCCCCCTTTTCCAGTCTGTGGAGCCACCCACATTCCTAGGATCACAGGCCCATTCATCTATCTTCAAAGCCAGGTTGATAGGATTGCCTTGACCCAGTTTCTGTCATCACACCTCTCTCTATGACTGTCTGAGTCTTTGGTCTTTTTTTCTCCTACCTCTTATTCCACTTTAAAGACTGTTATGAATACACTGGCCCCACCCAGATAGTTCAAGATAATTCCCCCTTGTCAAAGTCCTAACTTTATCACTTCAAGTTTTGCAAAATTCTGCAACTTTCCTTATGCCATTTATGGCAACACATTTACAGATTCTTCAAATTAGTACATGGACTTCTTTGTGAGGTCATTATTTTACCTACCACATGTATCATTACTGAGAACCTTACTACTCCTTCTCAATAAATTACCCCAAATAGTAGCCATTATCCTGACTTTTGTTACCACTGTGTAGATTTGGTTTAACATTTGAAAATAAAACAAAGAAAAATTTATCACATAAGAAAAAATTTTTAAATCATATTATCATCTCAATGGATATATTAAAATTCTTGAAATATTTGACAATTTTCATGATACAAATTCTCAAAGAAATTGTAAGAGAAGGAAACCTTCTTCAGCTGTTGACAGGCTGTTGTGATTACTTTGGATAAATTCCTCACCAAAAATTTGGTTCAAATGTTGGGAATGATGATGTCACTCACACAGCAGGAGGAAATTAAAAGATTTATTAGTCTCAGTGAGGTTTTCTGGGGAGAGGATAACATGCTCTCAAACAGGTGCAAAAATGGCTTGAGAGAGAAAGGGAAGGGTGACTGGAGTGAGGTTTCATCTCAGCCAGAGAGACTGGGGTTGGGGGGAGTTTCCTCTCAGGTGCCACTACTTGCATAATCTGACTTTCCTGTCAGCACCAAAGGAGGGAGGACCCAGGACTTTCTTTTCAGGTTTCCCAGATATAGAGCCAAAAAGAAAGGCAGAGCGGTGGCTCTTAAAACTGTCAGCAGCCAAACATGAAAATTGGAGTCAAACATTCTAGGCATTTACAGAAAACTCATGTCTTATATTTAACTTAATAGTAAAATTTTGAATGTTCTCCCTAAGTTTGGAAACAATTTACTCAACATTTTGTTTGAATTTCTTACCAATGGAATATGGAAAGAAAAATAAATAATAACTATAAATATCAAAAAGAGAGCTTTCAGAGATACTGTACAGATTTAATAACTTCATCTGTTTATTGGGTGTATACATATATGAAAATCTTCAAATACTACACCTATGATTTGAGTATTTTCATATACATAAATTGAACCTCCCCAAAATTAAAAAAAATAATAACAAAAGAAAACAAATCAGTACAAAATCAAACAAAAAATATCTCCCTTCAGTGTGTCCATACTCACCATGAATTAAATTCTAAAATTCTTAATATGTTTGAATACTTATTATAATCTCACCTTGACTACTGACCTGGTCACTCAAGTTCTTAATTTTCTTTATATTTGGCTAATATGCCTCTCTTTCTCTGTTATATCCAAAAAATTTTGAAGTATTTAAATCCTCAGCATTTCACTTTTTATTACATCTAAATCATTTATGTCATGTCTCACTCCAAGCATTCACATACCCACAAATTCTTCTTGTATTCTATAGAAGGCATTCTGGAGAGCCATCTGGCTATATTTAGCAAAATTACCTATGCCTGTTTCCTGTGACATAGAAATCCCAGTCTTAGAACATATTCCAGAAAGTACTTGAAGAAATCAGTGTGGGACATGTATAAAGATACTCATCAAGGCACTTTTTATGGTAATAGAAAAATGATGGCATCCTAGTTGTCCACCATCAGGGAATGGATTAGTAAAATATGCTGGAAATGGACGAGGCAGCAGTAACATGCAGCAAGCCATAAGTACATATGGCAACACAGATAGTCAAAAAACACAGCATTGCAAAATGCAAGAAAGAGATCAAGGTTTTAGCAAGCTATCATTCATTTAAATTAGCACCATACATACCATATACATGCATGTGTGCACATACAGACAAACACAGACAAACATCTATTTTTCCCTCGTTTGAGTGTGTTGGGATGATATAATTTTAGACTAGATATGGTTAAAAATAAATATTACAAAATATCTATGGAAGACTTAATCAATAACACATACACTAATAATATACATATTTAGGGAGAAAGATATATTAATATAAAGTATGTACACATATATATATGTGTGTATATGTGTATATAAAACATTTATAAAAGCATAAAGTTATCACAATATTTAACGATTTAAAATATTTTTGTGTATTCTCATGATTTAATTATAAGATAGTGGGATTTAAATTTTCTAAAGATTTAAAATATTTAGAAAGAAAGCTTGGAATATTTCCTTAATTCCAACTATACTGATTCTATAGTTCTGCTAATTTACTTTAACAAGGGCTGTTGAACCAATGCAGAGAACTGCTTCATAGTAAAGCAGTGACAGTATCAATTATCCTTCACATGAGTTAAATTCTTTTCTATGCCTTCTGTGAATTTGCAGTGGGAGTCAGAAGAGTGCCTCGAGAACACATAAGGGACAGTAAAATGAATTTTGCCCTTAAAATTTTTGATGGAAAAGAAAAAGAAATTTAATCAGCCACTTTACATTTACATTATTGATTACCAGCAGGATTTTGACTGTCATGGGTAAATGTCAGGAACACTAATTAGATTATTTCACAATTTGTGTGGAGATTAACAGCAGGCCTTATTGTATATAAAATGCAAAATCAGAAGAAAGGAGTTCTATCCTCTTAAATCTTTTCTTTCTTCATAAGGCTGCTTTCTTTTCCTATATCTTTTATATCCGTAGGATGATGGGATCAAACTGTGCACTGCTCAGAATATAGATTGGTGCTGGGATGTTCTGTAAGTTTAAGTATGCAGACAGTGTGATTCTTATCCCTGATATACCAAGGGTCTGCATAGCCACGTGGAAAGATTAATTATGGCTCACATCAATTTTGGCCTCTAGATGTCATGTAAAGAACATAACATCTGAGAGGAAGCTGCAGAATTTTGATTATGGCCATCTGAAAGTCTGTGTGAGCCAGGGTGGGAGAAGAAAAGGGGCTCTTATATTCCTTTATAGAGTGTGCATTAGGCAAGCAAAGGCAGATAGGCTGAAAATCGTGCTGTTATGAAATGCTCACACACTTCAATTAGTCAACTCTTAGGATTAAAAGAAGAGAGATAAGGTCTTATGTGAGGTGTGCTCCATTTAACCAATCTTTAAGATTGAAAGTGATACCACAGATAGCATTCAGATTATTCAAAGCAATATAGCAATTAATACACTATTGCAAATCTGAGAGAGAGAGAAAAAAGAGAGAAACAAGAACTGAGATTTCTGGGAACTTTTGTGACCCTCTTTTAAAACTAAAATAAATAACAGAGCAGAATTGAATGAATCTTAATTAAATTATTATATATGTTAGATTCTAGTATTTTAGTGTCAAAGCAGGTATATATAGGCAAGCTGCTTAATAGCAGGAAAATAAAATGTATTTCAGTTTGTTTCCCAAAACTGAGCAAAAAAGAAACAGATGAATCACACACACACACACACACACACATACACACACACACATAAAAAATCCACCACAAAAAAATTGTATAACATGGATTAGAAAGGGAGACCATATCTGTTCGCCCCTATGTTTCTTACAATCTGCAGTTAATTCATCACAGTGCAGCTCCCTAGATATTTAAAGGACAATGGGAAATGTCCACAAGCCCTCTCTGATTTCCATTTGCAGCCCTAGAATGCAGTGGGCTGCAAACAACAAGCCATTTAAATGCCTCCCGAGGAGAATAGATATGCTGCAAGTAGGCAAGCTCACTGTATGATGAGCAAGGAAACAAAGCAGACAGACAGTGAGGATAGGGAAATCATGCAGAAGAACCAAAAGAAAAAAAGAAGAGCAGAATATAAGAAAATGAGAGTCTGCTTAAACCGATGTATGGTAATAAGCTCAGACACTGGAAAAACTTCACAGTTGAAACTGAAACAGCACATCTGATTTCAGAAGCAGAATAGTGGAATAATGAATAGTGTAGAACCTTTCAGTTCTTAAAGCTAGGTTCAGATTCATCCCCAGGAAAATGCTAGTGATTGAAAAAGTATTGGATTCTCCTTGAGCAGCTAAAGTTGGATTTCTTTGTTTTCCCTGGAGCTGCCAAAATAGGGGAAGAAGCTCTGACTAATTGCTGGACTTGGTCTCATAATTCCAAGTCTCGTTTGTGCATCAGAATTGAGCAGCATTTTAACCAAAGAAAGTTTTACTGAGTTTACAACAAAGAACATTATTATTATTTATAAAATTGATTATCCTTTTAAGAGAAAAATCACAGTATTTACAAATTATCATATTAACCTCAAGCATTCCTTAAGCCATGGACTACCCACTCTTAATTATCTCTTTTACTACTGATTATTTTTAAAGTATTTATAGTAGAATTAATCTTAAAAGATATTACTAGGCCCAAATCAAAGTGTTATTTGCAGCTGAGACCTGTGTTCCAACCAACACTTCAAAAGAAAATGAGGGGAGTTTCTCTTTGAAAATGTATTTGTTACCCAGTTCTTGACTAAAATATCCCCCAACACATCACGAACCAATATATGAAAACATGCACACAAAGATAAAACTCACAACAGCATATGCCGGAACTTTTGGTCAATCTATTTCCAGAAACCATAGAAATTTCCACTAACCAAGAAATTGTAGAAACTACTTAGTGTGTGTCTTTTTTATATACCTCTGTGAGCTCTCTGGGCTAAGCCACCTACAGTCTTGCCTGGCAGGAAGCAGAAGGAAGATCCTTTGACTACCCTCCTCTGGCCACCGGATCAGCAACTCAAGACCTGTAAAGATTCTCTATGAATCAGGAAATTGGACAAAAGGCCCACATCTCCTTAAAGAATATTTCTGACTTCTATCAAGATCCCTCCACTGTGCTTCTCAACTCTCTTTGTCTCACTACCAATATTTGCGTTAGACTATTGGATCTATTCTCATTTTGTCCTTTATTCTTGTCATTTTTCACAGGAAGCATAGAATTTTCATGTCAAACTTCATCCCAAGTATCCTATTACAAGCATGGAGAAACACTGAGAAAAGGATAATGTCTGTGTGTGTGTGTGTCTCTGTGTGTGTGTGTGTGTGTGTGTGTGAGAGAGAGAGAGAGAGAGAGAGAGAGAGAGAGAGAGAGAGAAAGAGAATGGTAAGCACTTCTTAAAAGTAAACACATAGAAAGTTAAGAAATACATCTCAGGTCCTTGGTGTTCAAAGGACAGAGGGACAGAGGAAGTGTTTGGGTTATCAAATAACAAGAAAGACCTAGGATCAATAAATCAAAATAGATTCTCTCTTCTCATCTTCATGTTCTATTTCAATCTGTACTTGCTTGGGGATAAATAAGCCATTTTCTGTTCTCTGTAGTTAATTTTGTGTTCAGTGAAGTATGTAAGTATGCTTCTTAACTCTTAGAAATAATAGTACATGGGCAGAATACAGAGAGTAAAGTGGCTTAAAGGAAAGAAAGATTATACTCCCTTTTTTAAAATCAATAATTCTGTTTTTCTAAGTTTTTTAAAGCTATAAGCCAAATTCTAGAAAAAAATTTGTAATATATTATAATAACTACAAATGCCCTTAAATCAGTGCTTATTCTCTGATGGGCATTCTGTAATTTTCTTTCTCTCTCTCTCTCTCTCTTCATATATATAGGTACATATACATTTATAGATATGTATATTTATGTATAAATAATGTGTGCATGTATGTACATGCACACACACATATATGAACATCATAATATCTCCAGGTTTTATCCCACTTTTGGAGGTAGGGTAATAGACATAAAGAAGTTGAGTAAAAGTAGAAATTTATATAATCTGAATATGGCTGAACCAGAATTAGATCTCAGCTTTCTGCGACTGCAAATTCACATAGCCTTTCCAAGTCTCCCAGGATTTTAATTGTATTAGTAAGGATTCCAACCTTAGCAAACTCATACACTATTGTTGGCAGAATTCCTTTAAAATGTGCTTCCATGAACCCTGAACTCTAATTGGGCCAAAGAATTAAATATATATGTGTGTATATATATATATATATATATATATATATATATATATATAACCAAAAAAATATTTCTTGCTCTCAGTTTAAAGTTATTATATCATCTTTTACTGTTAAGTCTTAGGTTAGGATCACTCAAATAATGCAAAATTGATGCAATGTATGCAATCAAATGAACTCGAAGATGCAAGAAGTTCTGTATCCAGGATGCAGATATGGATACACAGAGCTACTAAGTTTCTTCATTACTGACACATGTTACACAGAATATATCCTACAGGTTTTTAGTGAAATAAAAAAAATCAGCCAACCATGATTTTCCTCTGATACAAGCAATTAAGAAAATAGTAACTATAAAAGATGCAAGTACCTGTTAGAGAAAGAAAGAAAGGAAGGAAGGGAATAAAGGAATGGTGGAAGCAAGGAAGGAGGGAGGAAGGGAAGGAGAAAAGGAAAAAAAAGACTTTAGTCATATTTTAATTTTTACTTTCAAATATATCTATTTTACCACATAAATATGCCTGTGAAGAAACTTAAAATAATTAAATTCATGTTTGTGGAAAAAACACTGTATTGCCATACAATGGTCAAAAGATTTTAATGATATTCCAACAGGTAATCTAAGTCACCCAGAATGTGATAATATCACAAGGCCACCCTGTATTTGTCACTCTATTTGTTCCTGGGAAGGAACAGTAAGACATATGTCTCCTTATGTGTTTCAAATAGTAGATCCTAGATATAAAGTTACACTTGTTTCTTTATCTTGTTATGATGTGACCTTAGGTATATTAGGTCACTTTTCAGATGCCTGAAAATATGATAAATAATAAAATAGTACTCTAGGAAGATGGGAAAGAAATACTCATTTCCAAACAAGAAACATCCAAAATGCAAATATATTTCGCAGACACAAAGTCTTTTTGGCATAAAACCTTGCTTTTCATAATTCTCTTTCTTTCATTGAAAATATACTAAAGGTAATGGATGTTTGGCTGTTTGAATAGATACAAAATATGTTTACCAATTAAGACCTTTTTGCCTGGCATAACTCTTTCATTCAAAAAATTATTTAAGTAGAGGTCAGGACACCCCAAATCCTCTTCTACTTTGCTCACTGGCTGAGGAACTGGCTGTCAACAATAGGGTTGTGATGAGGTGGTGAGGTAGGTTCCTTCCCTGTAAGTAATTAGCTCACCTTTTCTCATCATCCATGTTACTTGAAAACCAAATGGGAATCAAATGGGCATACGTCAGTTAAAAAAAAAAATCTTCCACACATGTAAAGCACCATGTGCATCTAGAGCAATGTTCTCAGACTTTTGCCTGCATCAGAATCACAGGGAGGTCTTCTCAACCTGGAGTTTCTGAGGTGGGGCTCAATAACTTTTATTTATAGCAAGTTTCCAAGTGCTGCTGTTGCTGATGCTCTGGTTTAACGCTTTGGGAAATATATAGGGAATCATATAGGGAATTAGTATTATTGTTGTTCATGATATAAAAAAGTTTGTTGCAGTATATTTCAAAAGAGGTCCATCAATAATTTTATTCCCATAACACAGAATGAATAACCAAAACAAAATCATGTATTCCCCTTAGAATTTTCAAATGCTGCAAAATTCTCTTCTTTTTATTTTGTTACAATCAAGAATTGTATAGTCTCTGGCAGTTTTGTTTTGTGTTTTGTTTTTTACCATAGAACTATGATGGGTTGCTCAATAAATACAATTACTGGTTGTTTTTTTTTCTTAACTAAAGAATGAGAAGAAAAGACTAGCTACTAGAAACACAACTTGTTTTTCTCTTTTCCTTAGCAACAGATGCTGGCCAGGCTTATACAATACTTTTCAGACATTCAGTCAATTCTTATGCCAAATCAGTTCAAGAAATTATTGTAACACAAGTCTAGAAAGGACTTCAAATGATACGTTCTTCCTCTTCACAGTTGATAAATTCCAAAGGTAAATAAATTATAGTTCCATGTCCCTTCTCATTAAACCCTACTTTGGGAAGGGTCACAAAGATAATTCCTACCTAACAGGTATCATTATTGTGAAAGAGTTATCATCATTATGTGTATAATTTACACATTTACACATTTTCTATGTTCTTTCTGTAAGTATTAACTAGTCTTGATAAGTCTTCATAGCACAGCTTTACTCATGTTTCTAAAAAATGATATTTTTCAAAGCTCTGAATAGCTCAATTATTCTTCTCAAAACAATTGTGATCATGTCATCATTTTTACTAATTAATCCAAATTCGATGTACAGCAATCTAAATTTCTTCCTTGTTATTCTACCATCACCATCTACACCATCCATAAACACACACGCGTGCACACATACACACACACACACAGCATTATTAGCTAACATCTAGATAAGTTTTCATACCCTTAAAAGGTAATAGTAAACTTCAGTGACCTTCTCATTTCTACAATAGATTCGATGTTTTTAGTTTTCCTGTTAAAATATTTTTTCTCAACCAAATAAATCCCATTATTCCTTGGGCCTTCTGTGAATTTTGCATATCAGTTTTTGCTGGATCTTGCTGGGCATGTTTATTAGGATTAATAAAAAAAAAAGATTCATTCCTGAATAATTATCTTTAAAAGTAAAATTTTCTATATAAAAAGACATTTTATGTAGTTTTCTGCTCTAGACAGGGCAATTTTAGACCCTCTACTATATAAACTCCCAAATATTAGTGGGTTATCATAATAGAAGTTTATTTCTTTCTCAAATAACAGTCCAATATTAGTGTTTTTGTAGAACAGATCTCCCATGTGGTCATACAAGGACTCCTAACTCTTGCTTTTTGGTGGTTCCACCTTCCCATTAAACAAAAGTGATTCAGCACCATTTAAAATCCCCAAGACCCTTTTAGTAAATCCATGAGGTAAAGCTATATTTGTAATAATACTAAAATGCTGTCTTTTTTATTCTTATTGCAACAAGTAAACAGTCACACTTTCAGAACTAGATGATGTGTGATAGCATATCTACTTGAATGAAGAATGAGAAAGACATTAAACAAATTTTCAAAATGTAAAAATATGCCACTCTTCTCACTATATTTTGTTTGTTTATATTGGAAAATATAGTTATTTGTCATAAAAATTTGATTATGTTTACATAATGGGTTTTTATTTTTATAAGAAATGTATTAAAATAAATACTTTAAAAATATTTCTCAATGTCACTTTGGATACCATAAATATTGATGGATATGATACATAAAAATGAAAGCTCTTGAGATCTTTAATATTATTTAAAAGTGTAATGAGATCATGAGACCAGAAATTTTGAGATTTGGAGGAGGAGGGTATCATATATTTTCCTTTCAGGTGGTGGTAAGGGAAAGAGAGAATGGGAAGACATAACCATCTTATGCTTCTTGGCGTGAAAGTGGAATATACCAATTGTGTTGCTATGCATTCTTGAGAACTAGCACATGTCACATGGAAAAGAAGCACAAATGTTCTGGGAAACAGCCCCTGTCTGGCAGCCACTTTGGAGCTACAATTCTATGTTCTGGAAAAAGGAGTACAAACCTTTGGTGGACATATAGATATCACTTCCACAATTTCCAATAGTAGCAGTAATTTTCTCTTGGAAAGATATTTAAATTATATGGAAGAACATGCCTTGATGAGTTTCCTCCATTCCATATTCTTATAATTCCTATAAGGTAGATTAATAATTTTTAAATTAATATAGCCCTCTTCCAAGTATCAGGTGTGGGGGCACAGACATCAGGTCCCTGTGCTCCCTGGTTCTTGGTCCCCAGTACTGAAGAATGAGTACTGGTACCGGTGGACGGAGCAAGTCAGCGGACCAAGCAGATGCAAGCAAGCACAGTGTCAAAGTTTATCAAAACATGGTACATTCCAGAGAAGGAACAGGTCAACTCCCATGAGTGGAGGAGATCATGACTTGAACAAGATTTTCCCTTTTATGCTGATTCCCTAATTTTATGTTAAGTGGAGGGTGGGATATTCATGTTTTTTCTTGGAAAAAGATGGAGAATTCCAGGAATGGTGAATCCTCCCCATTTTTAACCCTGTAATGTAACTTCTGGAGTTGCCATGGCATTTGTAAACTATCACGACACAGGTGGCTATGATTTTTACTATGTTAATGAGGGTAGGTCATTTGAGGATGTTTTCACCTCACTTGTGCGCATGCTCAAAAGACCCTCTTTTGTGGCCTTTACCTCTTTCTGGTTGGTCAGCCCCTGGAGACCCCCTATTGTAGATCAGATATCTGTTCAGTCCTTGGGGACTCCTTGACACATTATCTGTTCCTTCTTGGAAAGCCCCCTTCTGGTCATTTTGTTCCTTCTGTTGTAGACAAAGCAACTCCTAGCATCATTTATTTCTCAGACACCCACTAGACAAATCATCTGTTCCCCTTCCTCGTTGTCCCTACCTAACACAAGAGCAAAATAAGCAAGTCCAACAAGTATAAACACTGAATAATGAGTAAAATTTATTCAGGTCATGAGGAGGTGCATATAAAGCACTGTGCAAGGTTTGCCATAGATAGTTGTGCAGGTTGTACATTGAACAAAATTGATAGCTAGATTACTCCTTGAGAGCTGAAGTCCAGCCAGCTCCTTTTAGCACATTATTCACCCTAGAATTTGTCAGTTTCCCCCCAAAAGAGGTACATTTTATTTAGGAAAAAAGCTTGACTTTACTTTATTGGTACTTTTTAAAAATTTGCACAAATGTGCTATATTTTGTTCACCATATTATGGGGGTACAGATTTTAAGGTTTCAATAAATGCCCATTTCCCCCTCTCCCCCCACAAGTCTGAGTCTCCAGCATGACCATCCCCCAGATGGTGCACATCTCACTCATTATATATGTATATACCCACCACCCTCCCCCCCACACCTGCCCAATACCCTATTACTGCAGTACCTATGTGACCACTTAGATGCTGTTCAGTTAATACCAATTTGCTGGTGAGTATATGTGGTGCTTGTTTTTCCATTCTTGGGAAACTTCACTTAATAGTATGGGTTCCAGCTCTAACCAGGAAAATATAAGATATGTTATGTCACCATTGTTTCTTAGAGCTGAATAGTACTCCATGGTATACATATACCACATTTTATTAATCCATTCTTGGATTGATGGGCACTTGGACTGTTTCCACAGCCTTGCAATTATGAATTGTGCTGCTATAAACATTCGAGTGCAGGTGTCTTTTTTGTAGACTGTCATTGGATCTTTTGGGTAGATGCCCAGCAATGGGATTGCTGGATCAAATGGTAGATTCACTTGTATCGCTTTAAGGTATCTCCATATTGCTTTCCAAAGAGGTTGAACTAGTTTGCAGTCCCACCAGCAGTGTAGGAGTGTTCCTCTCTCTCCGCATCCACGCCAGCATTTATTGTTCAGAGACTTTTTGATAAAGGCTAACAAATGTGCTATATTAACCATCAGCAGCCCTGCCTGTCTATTCTATGAAGACAGACATTTTTTTTTTCTCTGAGACAGTCTCCCTCTGTCACCCAAGCTAGAATGCCATAGCAGCAGCCCACCTCACAGCAACCTCAAACTCATGGGCTGAAGTGAGCCTCCTGCCTCAGTCTCTGGAGTAGCTGGGACTACAAGCATACTCCATCATGCCCGGCTAATTTTTTGTTCTTCTATTTTTAGTAGAGATGGAGTATTGCTCTTGCTCAGGCTGGTATCCAACTTCTGACCTTAAGAAATCTTCTCACCTCATCCTCCCAGAGTCTAGGATTACAAGTGTGAGCCACCATGCTAAAAACAGATTTTTTGTTTAATGTTCTTATTGTCTATCCCAACACCCTAAATTAGTCCCTGTTGCATAGTAAAAATTCAATATACATTACTTATATAAATACACAAAAGCATTGAACTTGAATCAATATCAACTAGAAAGATGCTTTGTAATGGCATAGTTTAATACTCTTTCCTTGATCCTGAGCCAGTCAATATTTTTATTAATGCCTTAGCTATATAAGGAGAAATAATGCTGATTAAATTTTCAGATGACTCAAATCTGAAAGGATTATCCCATGCAATTAATGACATTATCAAGGTTCAAAAGTAAAAATGGCAAAGTAAATGATGGGCCCAAACTAATACAAATCAACTTAACCAAAATAAATATCCTGCATGTTGGCTCAACGAGTCAATTTTATAACTGTATGCAGAGGAAAGCTTGACAAAAAATAGTTTATATACAAACATGTGTAAATGTTTTTGTTGACTAAAATTATAAAAGTAATTAGCAATATGACTCAGTACTAAAATAGCAAATGATTAATGAAGGAATGGTATCCAAACTTAAAGTAAATTAACTTAATAATGCATATGCAATTCTACATCTTAAGTAGTGTTTCCAGGTTGGGATATCATATGTTAATAGCTTTCTGATAAAGGTAGAGTTTTTCCAGAGGAATGCTTGACCTGCAGAGAGAATGAGAGGGTAAAATGTCTAGAATTCATTTCATATATTTCAAGCAAGCGGCACATGTTACCACCTTCAGAGGAGTCCCTCTGTGGAAGGATAGCAAAGAGTGTACAGTGCTTGCCACCAGGAGCAGCAGTTGCAAGATGTCAAGTCACTGCATGGTTTGCAGGTGTTGATATCTCCAAGATAGACTCACACAGGCACTGGATGGAAAAACGTTTGTTCACATATAGAAGAGACAGAGAAAGCTCAGTTTCGGCAATGAGTGTCAGTCCTCTATAGCCAGTGAGTCTCATCCCACACCCCCCTTACATTGCAGGTAAAGGACCCCTTTCCTTCAACACTAGAAACAGAAGTAGTGAGGTTAGCCAGTGCTATATGATGCACATGCAAAACAAAGGAATGTATGTCAAGTCTGGAACAAGAAAAGATATTCCCCCCAAAGGAGATATACCCAGAAGAGGCTGTGATGGCCTTTTCATCTCTTTTTAAGGAAATGCCTCAGGCCAAATGCACATTTTTAGACAATCATTCAGGGATTGAAAAATTGTGTGTGTCCAGGACCACTTATCTCAATGATATTTATCTTTAAACATTTGAAAGACTTTCCTGTCTTCTAACAGAAGTTCAGCCTTACTTTTTTAGTCAGTCTAGAGGGTGGGACTTGATTTTATATAGGGAAGGTAGAGAGAAGTACATTATATCTCAATATAAGAAACAATTAAATCTGTTGAAAACCAAAATGGGCTATATTTAAACCATTGTGCTTTCTCTTCTTAATCATTTTCACAAAGAATTCACATATTAATGCCATGATGAAGAATTTTCCCCTTTATTAGGAAATAAAAATAACTTTGAGGATTCTTTTCCTGGCCTAGATTCAATGCTACTCAGTGATTCTAATTCTAGTATGAGTAGCAATAATAATAAGAAGAAAATAAACTTGATCACTTTCTTCATTTATTGTTCTAGCAAAATATTTGTGTATTGGTTTATGTAAACTATAGAGTCTCTGTATATATAGAGTTACTCTCATTGATCTCTCTGTCTCTCTCTCTGTCTGTCTCTCTCAAGTTCTTTTATCAGCTGTTGAAGTAGGCTCTAAGGCCCCTATCTCTTACCCTTACTTTCTCATTCCCATCAGTTTCTACCATCACATTCTACAAATTGTTAGTATATTCATGAGGTCATTTTGCCTACAGAAAGGGCATCCTATCAGCAAGGATATCCAAAAGATATATTCATAGAGAGGCTTTCTTTACTCAACAGCAATATTGAAGTCATCTTGTGCAGAGAATCTGAAGCAAACATGTTTTCTTTTTGTAACTTTTAATCATTGCACTGCCCTAGAAATTTAAAAAATTAAAATTAAAATTAAAAAAATTAAAAAATTAGCAAATGTCAGTTGATCTCAGCTTATCTCCCTTGTTTTCTACACTAAAACTGTTTTTCCCAAAATTTATGTATTAGCTTTCCTAAAAGGTGAAATAACACAATGAACTGATGGAGAGAAAAGCACATTGAATATTTCCAATTCACACATGCTGTATACCTGCATGCATATACTATTATTACATTTGTGGAAAATAGTAGAAATGGCACATTGAGTCTTTTGTTCAAATTTTGTAAAATACAATTGAAACAACTTTTTTTTTAAAAAAAAAACACTGAATTCAAAGAAATTTTGGATTGCAGAAAGTATAAATGCAGAACAGAACTAATCTCACGTTCCAAATATCATCTTGAAGTAAGAAGCCCCAGTCACAAAAACACTGCATTCATCAATGGGTAAGTCATATATATTGAGTAGTAAATTTTTCTGATGACAAAGTATAATCTGAACCTAAAGATCTATTCAAATATGGATCTTTTGAATCAATATATGAATTATAAAATCATCTAAAGACTGAAATACAGCAACCAGATGAAATTCCTTCTGTTGCTCTTGTCATTGCTATGTGCAGAATTTGACTCAAAAAATATGAAAAGCAGATGGAAGAAAAGTTCTAATATACACTAGAGTTTAGATTGAGAGTATTTTTAGAGTAGATTTAGAGTAGATTTAGAGTATAGATTAGAGTTCTAATCAACACTAAGTTGATAGTACTTAGATTCAAAGAGATTAAAAATAAAATTTAAAAAATACACAAAAAGACATTAGCCAAATACAAACAAAGGAAAAGTAAAATTTTCAATCTCACCATCAGAAGAGGAGGAATGAAAAGAAGATACTTTATAAGGTTAACGACTTCAAAGTCCAAATTAAGATATGACAATTTTACTATGCATGTTCCTAATAATACAAAAAAAAAAAACAACTTACATTATGTAGCAATTATAAGAGATGCAAGGAGAGACAGAAACTTAAATTGGGAGGAGATAATAACACTTATCTATGAATCCTAGACAGATCAACTGAAAGAAATAGTCAATGAAGTAAAATTTATAAATATATATCAAACATTGAATAAAAAAGAATATATGTGTTTTTCTCAAGTGTATATATAATGTTTGCAAAAATTGACCATATCTGAGAACAAAAGGAAAAAACAATAAATTTCAAACAATGTAAACAGCACAAACAGCATTGTTGGCGTTCATGAAAGGAAAATTCCTAAAAATTAATAACAAAATTAAGTGTAAATTAAAACTTTACTTTGACATTATTTCCTACCTATTAGATTGGCAAAATATCCAAAAGTATATCACAATATACTGTGCTTTAGACTGAAAGGAAATAGGAAAAATATATTGCTGGTGGGCATGCCTGGTACAATTGAGGAATTTAACAACGTCTAGTAAAGTTACATAGGCATTTGGCTTTTGTCCACAACAATCCCACGTACAGAAATGTACACCAAAGATACACTATGAAAAATATAGAGGCAATATGCATTAGGGTATTCATTGAAAGACTGCTCTGTAAAGGAGTGGAAACAACCCAAACATCCATCAATATGAGACTTGTTTAATAAATTATGGTATACTCCACAAAATAGAGCACTCTGCCACTGTGAAAATAAATGAGGATGTTTCTATATATTACTATGAAGTAAAACTCTTAGATTTTTCATTATTTGAAGAAAAAAAAGCAAGGTAAAAAGTAAGCATGTTTCAGTTTATCTAAGAAAGGAAGGGAAATGAATATATGTGCCTAAATTTGACAGCCAAATGATGGGATAAAAACCTAAAATATAATTTTAAATGTTTGCCTATAGGCAGAGTGAAGGCATAGGATCCAGGCCACAGAGATAGGAGCTTGACATATTTGAATATACCTGTTTTCATATACATAAAAAGATAATACCCCAAAATAAAAAAGAAATTGAAACAAATCAAATTGTGCAACCTTTTGGTGGCATAACCACACAAAGAATGGCTATTTTAAAAGCCTTTAATATAGGAATTGAACTGCATATCCCTGATGTGAGATATACCCGAACAAAAGAAATGACTACAAAAAATTGTTTTAAAAAATTCTTAAACTGATTTTAGAAATCATATTGTTGGTGAAAATTGTCATTGTATTTGAGATGTTTGCATGTTTTGGGATAAAATAGCTGAGCAGTTATATGATATCCTCTTTCTATCATTGCTGATATTGTTACAAACTGGTATTCTCTGTGTGGCAGAAAGGAGATTTAAATTAAAGTTAGAATTGGTTAAATAAAATTTAATAGTGTTGAATTATAATTAGAACAATCAGTTGAACTCATGGTATATTTCATCATAAAAAAGTCATCCTGCTTCACTCCAAAGGCCTAAAAAAAATGACCTACAATTGCATACAAGGTAAAAGTAACTAAGACCCCTTGGAAAAATGGTCGTTGTAGATCTAGAGCTAGATACATGCAAGATGAGATGGGAAGTTTATAGCTTTTAGCAATGAAGACATCAAATACAACTTTAGTCATGCCAAAAGGAGTCATGAGTGGATTTAAAGGAGCCCTCGTTCTTTTTCATTTCCAAAAAAATGGAAAAGAAAAGAAAATTGCTGCAATGTAGGAAAAACATTAAGTATATTTAAACTAATAAATAATACTAAAGCTTAATACTATTACTCATAATACTAATAACATTAAAATTCTATTTTATTACCATTAAAGTATACTAAAAAACCTAATTGTTATTTTAAAAACTGGTAGGTAAGAGAGAAAAGTCAATCATTTATCCTACCTTTTCTTTATGCATTTTACCAAATAGAACCCAAATGGAGGATGAGGTAGTGCTTTTCTTTCTAGAAATATTCCAAGTAATAAATAAAGGAGAAAGTAAATAATTAAAAGAATCACCATTTTGTACTCTTTTTCTCACTGGGCATAGACAGGAGCATGAAAATTGCTAGGATGTCATTTGTTTTTCCCATACCTTTTTCTCTTTCCCCCAAAATGGAAAGCTGTAGAAACAGAGTGTATTCTCTATACAGCAAGAGAGCTTTCCGAACTAAGTCAGCCAGGCTAACCATTGATATATTAAAGGAGAAGTCAATAAAGAAATTTATAAAATCCTTTTCCAAGCTAATTTGCCTGGTTTAAAAGCCTAGTATATCTTTCTACCAGATCCTTTTAGGGATTATAAAAAGTTAAAGATTTTTCTGGGTGTTACTCTTTGTAGCATTGCTAATAACCTCCCGGCCCACTGCCATCTGCCTAACATTGTTCACTTGCTAGACGTGGGAAATGGATACCTGGGCTAATTATGGTAAAAGTCTTGTACTCAGTATCTTACACTTTTAAAAAATAAATAAGAGACATGGAAGGCAACAAGAAAAGAAGATGATATTTAGTAAGAAAAAACACAGAAATGAAAATGAAGTGGAACAAAAGGCATGCTCCTGAATCTTTGTACAGCCAGCAGATACCAAGCTTCTGGCAATTTTTACTCATCAGCCCTCTTTTCCTAGACCTCTCCTCCTATTTTCTTTTTCTCCTGTTCCCACTGGGGCTCCCCAGCATGCTTTCCTTCATCAGTACTCCCGCAGTTCCCTTTAGAAGATCTTCGCCTGCTAGGTCAAACAGTCTTCTTGCCACACTTTCACCAGCTGCTCAGCACTGATGCTGACATCTCCTATTTGGGGTCTGTTTTTTCCCTGCATACTCAGCAGGCTGCTGATTTTCTTTAGCTCCAGTTTAATAGCATTATTTCAAAGCCCCAGTGAAAAGAGCATCCACTGAAGCTTAAAAGAGCATCCAACTCTTGGCATATGTGTGTTGGAGAGAAATCTGAAAACCACACCTAGAGGAGCCCCTTAATCCCTTTCCCCATATAAAGGGGGAGAAAAAGTTTTATCAGTATAGGTGGAATCGAGGAGGGGTGAGAGGCTTTTCTTAAACTGACTCTGTGTATATGCCTGAACAACCTTACTGTGCATGTTCAGCTTTAATCAGAAGATCTCTGCATGGCCTCAAGACCTAACCTCAGCCTCCAGCACGTAGCACTCACTGTGCCTTATCCTGTAAAATCAGGGAACGCTCGGGTGCACTTATGCACAGTAGCTGACTTTACAAAATGGGTAGAAATGGCACTCCAGGGCCAAAGCTTGCCCTTTGTTTAAGGCTGGATCAGATTCATGTTACAGTTTATTGTTTTCTTTAAGATTACAAAAGTGTGATATTAGTTTTCTTGCCTGTGATATATCAGCGCTTTGAGTCATCAAAGGACATGATGACTCATGAATTTCCTCCTTTATAAAGTGTATATGAATCTTGTATGAATTTTATATGGAAAATGAAGAAAGCATCCATTCATTGCACAAAAAGGACATGAGTGAGTTTGCACCAAAAACAAAAGATGACAGAAAGGAAAAAAGAACCCAGCCAATATTCCCGCAGAGTTCTATTCTTCGACTATCTTATAGTCAAAGCAGTCAGAGTTGAGTAAATATACTCTTCTCTTCAGATTAATGAAAAGATAATCCTTCTCTTTAGTCAAACTCAGAGTCTTTCTTTTCTTTATTTCGCCAAGTGTGTTTGTTGTTTATTTTCCAATTGGTAAAATATAGCTTTTGCTGAGGCTGGTTACTTAAATGTTCTATCTTGAGTTTAATTTTAATCACATGCCATTTTAGCTCTCAAAATGCCCCAAAATTCTGATTTAAATCTTTTAAAAATCTCCCTTTCCTGTTATTGAAATTTAATTATTGTAAGAACAGTACCACTATATTAAAATATAATCACCTTACTCCTTTTGGCTTCATGACAATGTTCATAAAGTGCTTAATATTCATGTAACATGCTACCTCACCCTGTAATATCACTATATTTATGGAAAGAAAGTGTAATCCTCTTTACTGGCTCAGGTTAATTCCAATAAAATATTAAATCCATTTTCTAATCTAAATGAGTTCATTAGGAGAGGCATGGTACTGAGAATACCAAACTCTCTACAGAGTTCAGCTTCATTACATTTCCGCACTGTGCGTTTCCAGAGCTGTTGTACTACATTTATGAGGATTTATCTGTACTGTTCCAAAAACATTCATCCTAATTCTACTCCTTCTGTGCATGCTAATCATGAATATGTTAAGTGGAAATACTAAGCTTGTAGCCAATCTCATCCCCAGATGGGTTCAAGTTATGATTACAGAAGCAAATTTGCCATAAGCACTCTTAGAGCAGTGCCAGAGAGGAGGAAATGAAGGTTTGGAGCTACGCTCAAGGAAAAAAAAAAAAAAAAGACTGTTTGAGACAGAGTAGGAATGTCATAGACGTTAGAGAGCGAGAGGGAGAGAGAGAAAGGTATTTCCAGATTGCTGTGTCTCAGACAGAGCTTTGAGAATTTATAAATAGACCTGTCCCAAGAAATGTGAAATAAATACAGGGATCAAATCATTAGTTTTAACTGTTTGGAGTCTCCAAAAGTCCATAATCCAGAGATGAACTCCACATTATTCAGCTTATTACTTCTAACAAAGCTTTACTCCATTAAGCCTTCCATTTAAAAGGAATAATGGACCTTTTAGGAAGGAAGATAAAACCAATCTGGGATGTTCAGGTAGTGAATAATTATACAATCCCTAACTGTCTGCCCATGGAGTGCTTTGATGTGTTTTTACACATGCCTAGCAGTTATTTTCTCCCCCTCACAGGTGAAAGAAAAAGTAGATTCACATATTGCATAGGATGAACTCATCGAGAATCTTTCAGTCACCTCCTTTATGTTAACATTTGCAGGGACCTCTTAGTAAAACCATATTAATCTAAATTTCAGACAGTTGACAAAATGAAAGATTTCAAACAGACAGATGATAGCTATCTACCTATTTTTAGTAAAAAATTTGATGAAGATGAGCAAGAGGCAAGTTATTTCTGAGTGCTGGTTATCTTAATAATCAGCTTTAGCTAGATACAGGTTCATCTACGTAAAGTCTGCAATAAATTGTCATCCTAAAATGAAATCCAGCAGCCACTGGTTGTCACTGTTGTACCACAAAACGGCAAGTGCAGGTATCTTCTTTCAAAAGACTGCCTTTTGAGAGCAGTTTGAAATGATGTATTTGACTATTTGGTTTATCATTAAAACTGAGCACAGAAAGGCATACCAAGGCTCCATGGATTTCAGACTAGTATTGGGCATTTTGATGTGGGATTTTGTCAAAAAATAGTTCTATATGAATCATATTGAGATATGAAATAAAGATCTGATTATATGTTTAAATAAATGCCCTTTGTATTTAAATAGTCATATGAGATACATGCTATATCTATCTGTTAATTACAGCACACATTCTTTTTGATGTTTAAACTAAACGTTATTATGCTAATGCCCAGTGTATATAATTGATCACTTTAAGGCTTAGATATATTATTTAAATGAAGTGTTCTCTAATGATTGAGCTTATAACATTTTTAACCAGTAGATGAGTAGACAGCCTTGACATAATCTTCCCTTTTCCCAAATCTGATTAAAACAGGCAAGACAAGAAATCAATGGTATCCTGAATATAAAATCCCAAAATATTCTACTGTGTTTGAAATTAATTAAGTACTGCGAGGCAGAAACCTCAAATCAATAAACATCAATGATGGTAGTGTTAAAGGTGGGAAGAGTTGGCAAGAAATCAGCATGGTATTCATGGTTATAAGATAATTATCAACTCAATGAAATTAAAGGTTAAAATTAGACCAACTGTGCTTTGGGAAAATGCAGAAACAGGTCTTGAAAGTCAAGAAAAATGACTGTATTTCTGAATACAATCTTCTAAATTTGGAAAATTATTCTTAAGCAAACAAGAGATAGCACTTCAATAGCACTCTCAATAAAATCAGATACATTTCAAACTATGTCAAGAATCAATAAAAAAATGGACACATATTTTCCAATGATCTCAGTGAGATTTCGAAGGAGTTGACGGGGAAGCTAAAAGTATTAATGGTGTTTTTACATATCGTTTGTGCATAATTAGCTCACCTATGCAGTCTACCCTCACATGATTTTTCAAGATTAAGTGCTATTGTTTTTCAAGGTCATTATTTCTTATATCTATATTATCCTCTTTTCTTTCTTTCTTTTTTTTTTTTTTTGATTCCTGCTTCTTGCTTTTATTTTCTTAACCTCAAGCATAAGTTATAACCTAGAAGCAATGAGGCAAAATGCATAACCAGAAAAGAGGAGATAAATGCTAACTATATTGTTAAATAATAGACATTTGTCACATTTTAGAAATTTCTCTCATAAAAATAGATAAAGATGAAAAGAGACCACTTCAACCACCCCTCTTGTGTGGGATTACATTTTTATTCAGATGTGATCATTTTAAATATGAATACATTGATTTTTTTCCTTAATATGGCAAATAGGAATAATTGTCTTCTCTTGAAAGAGGCAATCACAATGGCAGAAGCAATTGCATAAGAAAGATACTTATGTCTAAAAAATTAAACTATGCAAGAAAAGCTTAACAGTAAAGGTAACTATTCATATAAACTTCCCACAGTGTGTTCCTTAAACCAAATCTTTTTTTTAAATGGGAGGAAGAGCAGCCACATACTCAAGACATATACTTGTGGAAAACAATGATTTCTAGCTTCTATATAAGATCTACAGAATCAGAATCTTGCCATAGAGCTTTTAAATATGTATTTTCAACAAAGTTATAACGATTATGAGCATTAAACTTTGAGAGTCACACTGTCTTATTAAAGAAGAGAATAAATGTATAACATTTCAAACTCTATATCATTTTCATGATCACTGGGGTCAAAGAACAAAGGTTATATAATAATTCAAATGAACATCCCAGAATAGAAGGTACTATTTTTATTTCCTAATATAATTATATATTTATAATGAGATATTTCATAAACCACATGGCACATAGGTACTTTTTCAAGAAATGGATTTTTAAAAAACATGTATAATGGAAAGGGTTCTCATTAAATATTCACTGGATCACCAAACAAAGGGGGGCTTCCTTATTTCTTCTATCCTGTGTCAGCTCTTGTATCATTGCCCATTGCCCCATTTGGATATTTTTTATTAGATGTCCTCACATGACTAGTAAATTCCTTGAGGAAAATGTCTTTGTTTTTAAAGTCTTTATATCTCTAAAATACTTAGCTTTATTTATGTAGTAAGTATAGAGTAACCATTTGGTGAATTAGGAAGTTAATTAATTAAACACACACTACATACTCCACAAAGGCCATAGATGTATTTTTACGCATTTAAGGTAAAGCACATTTTTATAAATTACATAACTTTCAATTTAGCGCGTAAAGTAATATTTAATATCCGACTATATTCTCGTGCTCCATGTTCTTCATGTCATCTGAAAGTGGTATAATGAAGGCACAAAGAGCCTTAACCAAAAAGGAAGAAGAATAAATGGGAGGAAGGAAGGGAGGCAACAAGGTGTAGCGTAAACATCACCAGCCTGAGATTTAAGGCTGTGACATTTTCCAGTCTCTCCTCCTTTATTTTAAGCTATAAGCTACCTCCAGGTTGCAGCAGGGCACAGCCCACCCAGCTGGAGACTACAATTCCCAACTTTCCTGGCAGCGAGGTGTGGCCATGTGACAGCATTCCCTCCATTGGAATATGAAGTAACAAGCATCATTTTCATAAAAGGAAACCCCTCTCCCTTCAGTCTGCCATTCACTTTTCAAGGAAGTTAAGACGCTAGCATGGTGGTGACCCAGCCTCAATTTTGATTGACTTTAACACTTCAAAGAAGGTGGGATAATGAAATAGAGGAAATCTTAGCTCTTACTCTAGACAGGTGAGAAAAAAATGCAGTTCTAGCTTGTCTGAAGTGCTACAGTTTTAGCTAACTTAGTCTATAACTGAACTAACTCAGCCACACAAAATATATGTTGTGACTCTGTTCAAATGCATTAACATTTGAATGTTCTTTTATCATTGAGTTGATTGATCATAGTGCTGACCTACAGAAATAAGGCAAAGTTTAACTGGTGCAGTGGTGGAACTCCAGAATGAGGAAACACAAGAAGGCATTCAAAATCTTTAAGGAGAATCAATATGAATATTTTCCAATTGATGAAGTGCATTTGGGGGCACACGGCATGCTTTAGTCTAAAGATAACATAAAATATTTAATATTCTAAGGTGAAAAAACTCAGTTCTTGTCTTCCCAGAAGATACCTTGAAGTAAGAAATATAAATTATTTAATAATTGCTTAATAAACCTGGATAGCAAGTAGAGTATAAATGAAATCAAAATTTAAAAGCCCCAGTTTGAAGTAATTTAAAGAATACTTGGCTTTCCACTGTAACTCATTTAAGATAATGTTTTAAGACAGACATTTTTCTTTTTAAGTAATGAGGGTAATACATGACTAATTCTAATATCTGAAATAGTTATATCTTAAACTTAGATTTTAAACTACATATAATCATTCTGCGAGTTTCAGCTTATGAATATACCATTCAAACTAGATGTTTTATGTCTCAGATTTTTTTTGCCACTTCTTGTAAATCAAAATACCCACAACTTTAAAGTACAAAACAAGCCACCACTTGTTAACATTTGTAAAAATTGTGCTCTTTTGAGAAGTCAATACACAGAATAAACAAAACAGGGTAGTTCACTGTGCAGAGGGGGGTTTTGCAATGAAGACAGAGCAACCCAAAGAAAATTATAAAAGGGGTCACATTTATGTCCACAGTCTTTACTGACTCTGGGCACTTCTCCCACTTGCCTGTCTCCCACTTTCCTCACCAACACCAACTATGCTCGTTCAGCAAAGCGAACCAGCCCAGCCATTGCCTGACCAGTTTCCAGTGGTTGCCAATCACTCAGGGAGATCAGGATTCTCTCAGAATTTCTGTCAAACTCCCAGCTTATGAATGAAGTTATTTCCTCAGGGATGCTGGGAGAGAATATGCATCATATTACACCAACCCCTTCACACTGGCTGTGTATCTTGTCTCCTTGCCCCTAGAAAAATGCTTTGAGTCTTATGTCCCAAGAAGCTGTTTATATACAGTAAAAATGCCAGTTATTTCACAAGAAACAGTCTATATGCTTTTTAAGATGGACTTCAGCTTAACAAATCAAGGGGAAAATGATGGCCCACCCTTCTTTCTTCATCTAGAAAATGAAATTATATATTATATCTATAATTATATAGATATATAATATAATTATAGATATAATATATAATATAATACAATATAATATAGATATAGATATAATTATATAATATAATATATAGATATAATATATAGGTATATATAATATATATATTATATATATAGATATAATTATATAATATAATACAATATAATATAATTATAGATATAATATATAATTTCATTGAATTATATATTATAGATATAATATCTAATTTTAAATAGACTATCCTTTAATTTTAAATAGACTTGATTACCATACCTGATTATAACACAGCAGAGCCTCTAATGCTGAAATTGTGAGACAATATAAGGGAAAACCATATAGTAAGTAGTCTTTTAAAAATTCACTAGAGATAAATTCGTGTGATTTGTTCTCACCCATCATGCACATTTTTTAAAACTACGGCATACATAAAGTTACTAAATCAATGAGAATTCCTGTTTCTAAAATCTACTCAATATTCAAGTCAAAATTACATTCTTTTTATTAAGTAAAATATGAAGTATGCTTACACCTTCAACCTGTTAATATTACATTTTATCTATCCATTATTACAATGCTTACTCAATTTGTCCCATTCTTATTTTCCATTCTATGTTTCATGTATTTATAACAATGAAAATTATTGTACATTTAAACTCTTCTTCCTCTCAGGCTGCTATAGGAAAGTAAAAAAGAAAAGAAGAGGGGGGGAAAAAAAGACTCTGTCATTGTTCTTACCTCAACACTGCCAAATAGACAAACATGAAATATCTAAGATTTTCATCCTTCTTGGAAATAGTTTTCAGCTTAGAGGCATTTGACCTGGAGTGAGGTTATATTTCAGTCGGCCTACTGAATGGTATCTAGAGAGGCCCGTCAGCAGAAGCTTAGCAGAAAAATGTGAGTACAAGTTCAAGTGCCTGGTAGCTGAGAAAACTGGAGGAGGGCAAACCAGCCTGCATATCAAAGCTACATTCTGTCAAAAAGGCAAAAGTCATTTCCAAAACAAGACATCCCAGGAAGGCATTAATTGAGGAAGCTCAAATAATAGTTGACCTACTAGACTAAAGGTTATCTTAAAAAGTTTTGAAATAGATCCTGAGACGTAAGAGTCAGACATTTTTATTGGGGGTAAAGGGATAAGATAGGTGGCCAGAAGGTGTTAGTATAATGTGATATGTAACCTCTCCCAGTATCCTGGATGAAAATAACTTAGTTCAGAGGACAAGAGCTTGACATAGATTCCAGCAGAATACTGCCATATCATATGAGCAAAAAGTCTAAGGCAATTTTATTCCAGACATCTAGCCAGAATATTTATGAACAGGAATCAATTATAAATTGACAGTAGAGTAGATTATGCCAGCCTGAGCATTTGGAAGATGATATTTTCTGATATGTATAAAAATGATCAGGAGAGAGAAAATATTTAAAACTCATAGATTGGCACCAGGTTAATCAGGACAGGTGTTAGTGCCTGGGTCCCTGTTCTCCGTATTCAGAGATGATGGCACAGAAGCCATCACTGCCTGATGCTATACAACTTTTTTCCTCAAATTGAGCAACCTGATCCCTGATGGCTGCACATAAACATCGTCTGCTGGACCACTTGGCAGCAATTTTGAGTCTATTTCTGTAAATTGAGCTTCACAGTGCCCTTTGAATGTTTCCCTCTCTATACTGCAGAGGCTCCAATGCTGTTTGGTATACAGGACTCACATTCAGCTTTAGCTGCCTTCCACCATAATCGGGCCTAGATAAATTGAGCAGTGCGCCTCATTTTTATTAGCTGGGTATAACTCCCATCCGCAGTGCAAATGAGAATGCTTTCCATGTTTAGCAGAAGACAAAGGGACATTATCAAACAGGGAGTTGGTTATCTGCTTCTAGGTTTAGAACAGTCGGAGATGCATGCTGCCCACTTTCTGGCCCAGTTTCTTTCATGATTCTGTGAGATTGTTGCAGGAGGTTCTTCAGGAATAAGTGAGCAGGTGTTCTCACTCTTTTGCAAGCTTCTGCTTAAACTGATTGAACAGCAGCAATCAGATACAGCCTTCTTAAGAATAGCATGGTTAGGTAAAATGCACGAATAACTTTTACATGGGTGACATGCATTCTGTCACATTCCAGTGTCCATATGTTTCATGAGAAACCATAGCCCAGGCCTCTCTGACATGATTAGGAAGAGACTGTTTCTCTCACTATGACTTCACATGCATGAAATTACTTATCATTAACTCTGAATAACAACAAAAATAGGTTGTGTGTGACATAGGTGTGGTCACAGATAGAAGTAAATCACCACCTCCCATTACAAATGCATAGCAAGACATTCTTATATAGGGACGTATGTGTTCTTCCTTCAGACACATTCAAACAAAGGGTTTGGGGAAGATCTCAGGGAAGACCACAGAAAGAGAGCACAAGTTCTTTATAAAAACTAGCAGGTATTACAAATAGTATGTTCATGATTTCCTCTCTGCCCTGTACCCTGGAAGTTTTCACTTTTATCTGTTGGTAGAAATGGAGACTAGTTTGGTTACAGCAACAGGTTATTGCAATCCTAATCCAATTTGTAACTACTACCAAGGAAGTAAGCTCATAAGTTGAATATCCATTTATTGTACCAATCTTGATAAGTTGGGGAGGCAAACACTTTGAGTCTGCTAAAACTCATTTATTTGCAATGACCAAGAGGTAGAAAGAAAACTCACAGCCCTGTGGTATGCCAACAATTGTCAAACCTGCATGGCTGGACTTATACAGTTTAGATAGGTCCAAACCCTCTCTTTCTTTTGTGTGTTTTTTATTCCATCCATGTTTGCATTTGGCGCCTCCCTTAGAAGGTTCTAGATCACACTTTTCTGCAGGAAAAGTCCCAAAGCACTGACCCATCCCCATATGCAACTTGGCTTACACATTATCCATAGGGAGTGGCTTTGTGTCCTCAGCCTCCTGTTGCCACCATCACAGTCCTTTCTTGGAGATAATAGAAAAACAATTTTTTTTTCCTAAAATACATAAAACGCAGTATATATCTGTGAATAAAAACTATGTTTGAATGAAGATTTTATTTTCTGATAGAGAAGAGACATGCTTGGTGATAAACTGGTTTATATTTGATTATTGGTCTCATATTTAGTTTTATTTTTTCCTAAAGACTGTTTTCTGCCAATCATTCATTCTATTTATTTAAAAGTAGTATTTGTACTTGAACACATTAATAGTTACCATTGTTAATTTTACTGCTTATCATTTTTCTTGCCAAACCTTTAATTCCAAAGCACAAGTGCTCCTTCTGCTAGTTATACCTCTGTAAATCCAAAAATATTCTTTAATACTGATCACATATGAATGTAAAGGCTTCTAAATAAAAGTTCTGCTTGAAAAGTTTAAAGATACAACTGTGAAAATTTCCAATAATGTGGATTGAAATAAGGCAATTCCTCAGTAGTCATAACAAAATTCCATTTATCTATTTCAAAACAGAACATTTAGCTACTTTCCAAATTCATATACTTCCCTTCTAGCTCAGGCTGCCTTACAGATTATCTAAATGTTTAGAGCTTAGAGTGAGTGCCAGCCACAAGCATCTTCAATGGTGCACATTTTTAGAGAGTTAAGAGCTTCTGCTGATGTTCTTAATTAAGATTTATACATCTTGTTACTAAGAATATATCAATATTAGAGTCAATGGCTCCACTATTTATTAGTAGATAGGACCTAATTCTGGAAAACAGAGTGCTAGAGAGTTGAGCAACTTAACCTAGATTATACAAGTAGGAAGTGGAATAGGAATTCCAATCCAAGCAGTCTGATTCCAGAGAGCATGCTTGCATGTCATTGACTCACCTACATGGTGCTTGACTCCGCCTTCTCCAAGCCCCAAGGCAGGCCAAGACTTTCCATTGAGGATGGTACTGGGAGGTGAAGAGTTAGAAAAACTTGAATTAGTTTTTTTCTAAAATTTGTATGCCTGAACATGCGTTCCCCATACCAAGCAGCAGTTTCTCCCCAATCCGTCTTTGTGGTTTCCTAGTCCTGATCCTGGGACTCTTGCTTGGCTTCTAAAGGTCCTCTACCTGCTCTCACTTTTCTGTAGACCACCCCATTTTTTTAAAACTTGAATCCCTACCTGTTTCTATTTAACCCCCCACTTGAATTATACTCTCTATGGCTTCAATCTCATTGGAAGATCCTCTTTCAAATTGAATTAAGTTCCCTGAGAATGTGATAGAATCACATTCTATAACAGATAGAAGGTATAAGTAAAGATAAACATCACAAAGTACCTTATAGAGGTAGCAGGGATTATTGTTCCCTGTTTCAAATTTCTCACTGCTGTTAAAACTCTAGTATCTGCACTTGACAGTGTGGGTGGAAATCCAATATCACAACTCCCCCTCTTGTACTTTTGGGAGTTTGGCCTTCTTGAGGATTACTCCACTCCCAACTCCAGTTCTCCTTTCAAGTTGGAGCTTAGACGTTAACTTTTCGTTTTAAACCGACTGCAGAAAAGCAGCTGTTTTCCAATTTTCCCTGATGAAACCGAATAAAGACCACATTTTCATTTTGTATGTTATTTTTTTTTAGAATAACAACACTAATTTTTTAATCTGAGTCCTTATTCAAATACAATTAGTCCTAATCCTTTCTGTTTCCCTTTGTTGACTCTCTCTTATTAGTTTTGCTTCAACATAACAGACCAAATTTTCTTTATTTCTTCTTTTTCCTGTCTCCTTTGACCAAAAAAGAATAAAAAACAAACCCAATTTTATTTATCCCATCTTTTTCCTACCACCGTGGATTCCTTTCTTTGGTTCAAAGGAAAATCTAGCTAAGGTTCAGGTTTATAACAAAGGAAAAATCCAAATTCTGCACTCAGTATAATGCCTGGAAAAGTGTAGGTGCCCTCTAAATATTTAATGAATAAGAAAATTAAATACTCTCTTTATTACTATATTGGTATGGCAAAATAAAAGAAAAAAATAAAAAGTGCCATTCAGTTAGCAAAAGAACAATACATTTTTAAGATACCAACAAAAGAGAAAAACATAACCAAGTACTAATGTACACAAAATAGAAATTTCTATCCTTTCTCAAAATTAAAATTCTTCTTTCTATATTATAAAGGATTAAGAACCAACTGATTCTCATGCAGATAATCATTTAATCACTACCATTTTCAACATTTCAATTTTTATATAATGATCTAGGGGAAAAATACCAGAGTTTAAAGACTCAAGCATTTGTATGGGTGAAAACTCAAACAGTAGAAAAATATTTATATATGAAGAGCAACTGAAACCTTGAGTAGACTCTCTAGGCTGTCAGCTTTAAATCAAAATGAATCAAGTGTTGAGGAAAATTCTCAATTTTATATCACCAGCATCCCAAGGGCAGGGGCAGACACTCAATAAATACTTGTTGAATTGACTTTCAGCACTTTGAGAAAAGTAACTCTTTTGGGAATTGATGTTTCACTTCTACCTCAATTTTTCACAGCACTTCCTACCTAAAAGAGAAAGAAAAGAGAGAGAGAATATTATTTTTGGTATTTGCTGTACATTTTCCAAGGTTTCCTTAAATTTTAACATTTTACAAATGGGCTAGTTCTAATGTTTATTGGTTTTAATGACAGGGAAAAAATGTTACAAACTAAATACAATGAAAAAGGAAAAGGAAATGGAAAGAAATACTTGGAGGGATAGAAAATCTGCACAAAAAGTGGCAAAGGTTTTCTTAACAATAGGTTTTCTTAACATGATAATGTAGGTTTGTATATGTATAAATACACATATCCTCCTACACTTGAAATTCATATTTTGGTATAAATAGCATATGGAATATTTGAGAGATTTTTCACTAGGCTAGTTTTATTAAAAAGTTGTAGAAATGATTATCTTTGGGAAATTTAAAATATCAGAACTGTTTAATAAGTATTTTAAAAATCATTTTCCACAAAAGAAATTTTCTCAAGCTCAGAAGCTATTTTGAATATTCTTCTTTTTCTAATGCAAAGTGCAGAAAACTACCTTTATTGAAAATATCTGAACTGACATTTAGAGAACTATTTATTGTCATGATACACAATATTTGTATTTTCAGGAATTCTAATTACAATAATAATAATAAAATGTTTGTTTTTTTATTTCAGCATATTATGGGAGTACAAATGTTAAGGTTACATATATTGCCCATGGCCCCCCTCCTCCCTCGAGTCAGAGCTTCAAGCATGACCATCCCCCAAACATTGTACATGTCACTCATTATGTTTGTATGATACCCATTCCCTCCTCCCCCTTCCCACCTGTCTGACACCCTATAAATATTATTCCTATATGTCCACTTAGGTGTTGATCCATTAGTACCGATTTGGTGGAGAGTACCTATGTGCTTGTTTTTCCATTCTTGAGATACTTCATTTAGTAGAATGGGTTCCAGCTCTATCCAGGGAAATACATGAGGGGCTATATTACCATTGTTTCTTAAAGCTGAATAGTCCTCCATGGTATACATATACCACAATTTATTAATCCACTCAAGTATTGATGGGCACTTGGGTTGTTTCTACAACTTTACAATTGTGAATTGTACTACTATAAACATTCGAGTGCAGTTGTTTTTTTTGTAGAGTGTCATTTGATCTTTTGGGTAGATGCCCAGTAGTGGAATTGCTGGATCAAATGGTAGATCTACTTGTATCACTTTAGGTATCTCCATGTTGCTTTCCACAGAGGTTGAAATAGTTTGCAGTCCCACCAGCAGTGTAGGAGTGTTCCTGTCTCTTCGCATCCACGGCAACATCTATTGTTTGAGGACTTTTTTATAAAGGCCATTCTTACTGGAGATAAGTGATAAAATGTTTAAGAACTGAGGAGCTGTGAAAGTGTTAGGAAGCATTTTAGCATTTTACATATTATCAGTGTATGCACAAACGTTATTTATAATTGCACATGTGATGCTTGGATTGCTAATTTTTGTTTTAGTGTTTAAAATCAGATTCTATGGATTATTTTTAAATTTTGCTTTGCTAAAGCTAAGAAATAATGATACTCTCAAAGACTTATAAAGCTCATTCTGTGGAGGTTGATACTTACCCTTAATTTTTTAAATATCAGATTAGTCACCTTGGAAGAATTATAGCTTTCAAAAATTTTCAAATTTTACCTGATTTTTCTTTTTTGTATAAATATCATGTTGAATATGGGGGATTTTTAGCCCTTGGTAATAAAACTGACTATATAATACTCACATGTAATTGAATTAACGCTTTCATTTCAGTGAATAAATTGAAAGTTATCACAATTAAGTGAGGATTATATGGGTGAGCAAGTTATTCCTAGGCAGTCATTGACTCCTGGGAAATATGACCTCCTTTCTTATCCCTTATTCTATTAAATAAAGGTATAAATTATTTCAGTAACTAGATACAGCTATATTTCTATCAGAGAAAAATGATTAATAGAATTAATTGAAAACTAAACTTAAAATAAATATTTTGCATATTGACGAATGACAGTGAATGTGAGATTACTTCCTAAAGACTAGGAAGCCATGTGAGTTGTTTGTTTGTTTTAACAGCATATGAAAAAGCTAGAAGTAGTCATTTTCCCAATTATATATCTAGAGTTTCACACCCTGAAAACATTGTCTCCAACATCTTTCCATCAAACCAAAGGCCCAGGTGCCTATTCATGTGCTGCCCACAAGACTAAGTAGGTAATTAACCTTTTTCATGTTAGCTCCTTACCAAGACTTGAATTATCTATGAGATTTAAACATTTTTCCACTTCTACTGCTTAACAAAGAAAGACCATAATTTTGATATACCATGTGATGATGATTTCCTTTTAACAAAAAATGAACTATGCTTTCTGTTTATCCCATTGCTTCCTTTCTCCAACTGCAAAAGTCTCTGGAGGCTTAGTTGGTTTACCAGTGAGTAGATATTAGTAAACCAGTAGTACCAGTGGTTACTAGATAAACAGCACAGAAAAAAAAAAAATTCTTCCTTGGCCAGAATCTGTGACAGGAAATTGTTAAATTTCATACCTACACTAGAGCTCATTTGGTATGCACAATTTATTTTCAATCAGCCAGAGAGATGTCAAAGTTCAGAATCATGAGTCAACCCTTCATCTGCAAGAACAAAACACACCTATCTATATAGACCTGGGATGAGAGCAAATGCTATTTTAATTTGGATGTAGTCATTTGATATTTATCAAGTCTGCCATATACAGAATGCTCACATGCTCTTTGCCCTATATGAGATAATGTTTTTTCATAGTGTTGATATATAAATATCAATTCATAAATTTTCAAATCACATAATGGATGATGCATAACCTTTGACCATCAAAGCAGACTGTTCTTCACTAAATCAGTAATGATGATTTTATAATTTCTAGAGTATTTATAACAGGAACACATCTGGACAAAGAACTGAAACGGATGCTGTTAAATGTGTGGCTGAGAAGTTAGGGAGAAACCCAAACTCTACCAAGGTAATCAGAGAATCATTCATAAAAATCAGATCTGTGAACATTCAAAAGACTCCAGGGCTGGAATGTGATTCTAATTAAGGATATTGGTGCTCAAGATGAAGCTTAGAAAAAAAAGTTAAGCAGGATATCAAGATGATGTTTATGTTTATCTTACCCTTAAATGGGAGAAACACATTGGACTAGGGAAATATGAGCATTTAGATCATTTGAGAGGCATTTTTTATTGTGGTTACAGATATTTTGCTGGACTTTACCCTATATGGGTGAGACATTCCTTCCTAATACTTCCATTTTGTTCTGATTCCAAATTCATCCTTGTAGCAATTCCAAAATGTCCTGATATTGACAAGGGCTTCCACAGAGTGGTAGAGACAAATATTCTTGGATTAGAAAGGTTATCATAAGTCAATGTGAGGCCGGGCACAGTGGCTCATGCCTGTAATCCTAGCACTTTGGGAGGCCAAGGTGGGCAGATCTCTCAAGCTCAGGAGTTTGAAACCACCCTGAGCAAGAGCAAGGGCCCGTCTCTACTAAAAATAGAAAGAAAAAAATTAATTGGCCACTAAAATATATAGAAAAAATTAGCCAGGCATGGTGGTGCATGGCTGTAGTCCCAGCTACTCAGGAGGCTGAGGCAGTAGGATTGCCTGAGCCCAGGAGTTTGAGGTTGCTGTGAGCTAGGCTGATGCCACAGCACTCTAGCCTGGGCAACAGAGTGAGACTCTATCTCAAAACTAAATAAATAAAATAAGTCAATATGAGGTAAGACTGATTCATACATTGATCCTCTGTACACTGTTTTAGTGTGAGTCGGTCTCTGCCTACACAACATCAGCTTTAAGTGAATTGACAGAAAATTATATTGGCAACCATAAAGCTAGGGATCAGGCACTGAAGCAATACAATTCCCATCTAGCTACAACCTTTAAGTTAGGACATGTTTGGGAAGAAAACTGGACTCTCTAGATGACATTGGCAAGAAGTCCTCACTCACTGTGATCCCACTGGGGGCAGGGATCATGTCTTTTAAAGTTGGTGTCTCTAGCACTGAGAAGTGTCATTCACATAGTAGGTGCAAGGTACATGCTATGACACGATTGGATGTATGTCTCTTGAAGTTGTTTCTCTCTAAATGTGACATATATATATTCATTGTGTCATTAGCTTCTCAATTGATTAGTTTAACCTAAATGGATTCATTTTACAAATATTTATTGGGTGCCTATTACATGCTAGGCACCATTCTAGACACATCAAGTACAGATTAAACCAAGCAAAGATCCTTACATCTGTGGAATTGATTCAATGCCTAGCATATAAGGGCTGTCTTCTGTCTCTGATAATCCTCTCTATTGTTTTCTTGCATTTCTTATTTCTCTGAAGCCCACTCTGCTACACAGCAATGCCTGTTTATTTTCTAGCTTGCCTATCTTGATTAATGTCAGGTTCATCTAGTCCATATACATGTTGTGTCATATTTCCAGTTAGATTACATAACTTTCATGAGAGCAAATATAACTTCATATCAAGTCCAATGGTCTGTTTTGAACTAAGCAAAGTTCTAGGTGTTCTTAAAACAGAGACTATGTGGGTGCGATGTCTGCTAGTGTATTAGTTCAGGTTGTCCTCCAAGAAAGAATTTGATATGGAGAATGGTTTGTACATAGGCCCTCCACTGTTCTATTAAACCAGCAACTTCTGGGTGGTGTGGTATATGATAGAACCAGTGGATGCTGCTTCCTTTGCTCTGAAGTGGGTCACTTGATCTGTTTTGATGTTATGAGGCATCCACATTAATATATTAAGTACTTCATACAGCTGTAGATAGATGGACTGGACCAGGCTATAGTAGGACTGGCTACATAATTTGTTGTTCCCACAAAAAATAAAAATGTAAGACTCCCTGTTCATGTGACTATGCAGATCATATGCCAACAAAATTAACCATGAGCTATAGGCAGGAATGATAAATCCATAATGGAATACCTGTTGATTGCAAGCAAAAGAAATCTCTGTCTTTTCTAGGAAGTAAGAGGTTCAATGTAATCAATTTGATGCCAGTGGCTGGTCTCAGGGATGGTACTGTAGCTGAGTCAGCACTGTCCTCTTTTGCTAGAATTGGATATTTCAGCAGTGCCAGATCAGCCATGGTGTGTGGAGCCCATGCTGTTGGGCCCATGCACAGCCTGCTTCCCTCTCACCATGCTGACTCTATTCATGTTTCCATTGTGCCAGAATTGTGTTGGCCAATGTCAGAGGCTGTCTAATATCAAGTGATTGGGCCATTTTGTTTAGTTGGTTACTTAGTGATTCTTCCATGGTAGGTAATCTTTAGTGAGAGTCAACACATCATGCAAAAATCTTAACATCTTCCCATAGGTCCATCTTTGTGCCTATTCCTCAGACCTCAATGCCCCCTATCATTTTTCTTCTGAACCCCGGCCTATTCACCATGAATATGATTTAGTAAATATTCCTTCCACAAACAACTTCTCTTTCCACTTAAAGTGGATTATCAGGTATACTGCATGAAGCTGTGCTCATTGAGAGAATCTACATTCATAGTCAGGCTTTAAGGCCATCTCTGATTTGGGCTCTAAAGCAAAAGTAATTTATTATTAGCTTGCAAGTACACACTAAGCACATGTATCTGTGACCCAAGCTCAGCGTTTTCCTTTATCATCAGTTGATCAAAAGGACTCCTCCATGGGGACATAGGTGTGAGCTAAGAAAGAGCAAAATTATAGCAGTGATAGATGACATGAGGGGCTGGGACACCTACTTACAGATGAACTCTGGCCCTGCCTATGTTAGACCATGAGTGTATTAGTCAGGATTCTCCAGAGAAACAAAATCAACAGAACATAGATAGATAGATGATAGATTGATAGATAGATCATGGGAATTTGCACCTGTAATTATGCAGGCTTAGAATTCCCATAATATACAATCTTCAAGCTGGAGAGCCAGGAAAAGTGGTGGTATAATTCAGTCCAACATCCTGGTCCAAGTCCAAAAGCCTGAGAATTAGGAGAGCCGATGTCTAAAGGCAGGAAAGATGGATGTCTCAACTCAAACACAGAGAGGAAATTCACTCTTCCTCTGCCTTTTTGTTCTGTTTGGTTCCTCACTGGATTGTCTGACACCTGCTCACATTGGTGAAAGTAATCTTCTTTACTCAGCCTAACAATGCAAATGCTAACCTCTTCTGGAAACAGTCACTGAAACACCCAGAAATAATGTTTTACCAGCTATAGTAGCATCCCCTAGTCCAGCCAAGTTTACACATAACATTAGCCATCACACTAAGTACACCACTTCCTTCTTCTCATAAAGGATTGCTACTGAGGCCACCTTATCTTATGATTTGCTCAGTATGACAGAGCTCGGCTCATAATAGGTATTTTTAGTTGCATGATCACTCAGTGTCCTATAGTTAGGCACTGTGTCTCTCCCAGAGCTAAGTAGCATGCTATAAGCTATTTTTCAAATGGCATATAAATGGCACACATCACATGGCCTTGCTTCAGATCCCTACGGGTCTACATTGCCATTCTCCTATTAAAGATTTTGTAAACTGTACACAGCAACATTGCCTACCACAGATATATCTAATACTATATAGCCTTTTGGATTACATGGTCTAGACAAAAGGGCTGCCTTAACCATAGCCCAGACATACTGCACAGCTCTTGTCTGAATCCTTTTCAAACCTGGTCGCTTTCCATGTTACTCAGTAAATGGTTTAGAGAAGTATTTCTAAGTATAGGATCTGTCACTCCCAAACCCAAAGTGACCTACAAGGTGTTTTACCTCCTTCAATGTGGTGGGAAATGTGTGAGATACAACAATATGTCTTTTAGTTTGTAAGGAATGCCCCAGCATGTCACAGAATACTGATGCAGTGGGCCACTGAGTTTTTGCAGGCTTTATCTCCTGCCTTATTGAGTGCATTTGGCTTAAAAATGCCTTCAGTGTACTTGTACCTTCTTGGTCATTATTTCTGATTACATGTTATAATCAAGGTAGTAGAACAATGTGAAAATCTGTAGAATGTCCTGATGGTCCAAACTAGACTGTAGAGATTTCCCTTTCTCTGCCACATGTGAATGTGAACTGCTTCTGGTCGCCTTATGGATAGTGATAGAAAATAATTCATTTATCTTATCCATGGCCACATATCATGTACTGGGTATGTCCACATTAATCTGCTTTAGTCAAGATATCACATGTAGGACAGCAGCTGCAATAGGGGCACCTACTTATTTGAGGTCACAGTAGTTTACCATCATCCTTCAGGATCTGTCTGTTTTTGGTAGTGGACAGTCTAGTACATTAAATGGAGGTGGGATGGGGATCACTATTTCTGCATTATTTAGTACCTTTTAATTGTCACTAATACACTATTGTTTTTTGTTGTTGTTGTTGTTTGTTTGTTTGTTTTTTGAGATAGAGTCTTGCTCTGTTGCCTGGGCTAGAGTGCCATGGCGTCAGCCTAGCTCGCAGCAACCTCAAACTCCTGGGATCAAGCAATCCTTCTGCCTCAGCCTCCCAAGTATCCACACTCTCATTCAGTTATTCTGTGTTACAGAGTTCTTTTTTTCAGAAAGTATTGCATAACCCAAACTTAAGGTCTTTCCTTTTTTGTTAATCCACATGTACATTATCTGTTTGGGACATGTTTCTATCTTCACAGCCTTAAACACTGCTTAGCAGTTGGTAGGCCCTCAGTAAATAAAGATTGACCAAATAAATGAGTGTATATGTTGGGATCTGAGAGTACAATGGTCAACAAGCTTCAGTTTGGGTCCTGACAAAGCCATTGTTTAGTGTGGAAGATGATCCTGTTGACAGATAATCACAATGTAATATAATACCAGCCAAATGCAATGTAATTGGAGCAAGTGCAGGGAGCTTCTATGGCCTGGGGCTGCAAAGTTAGGTTCTCCAAAGGGAGCACTGCCTAATTTAAGACTTAGAAAATGAATAGAAGTTAAAGATGATATGTATGGGTTGCAACTAGGTTTGTGGTGAGACAGGAAAAAGCATTCCAGGCAAACAGTTGCAGCCGATAAAAGGCCTAGAGTCAAAAGAGAATTAGGAAAACAGCCCTTTGTCCAAGTCCCTTGATGTATGTACATTTTTAATATATTTTAGGCCTCAATTCTCAATGCTTCAGAATACTCAAAAGCAACAGACACTGAAAATAATAAACATGATTTATATTTAGTATTAGGTATATACAATAGACACCTTCATCTTCACAAAAGCTAAAGACATAATCCTTATGAACAAATTTTTTGATTCTACAAAGTCCAATATTCCATTTCATTATGCCTTCCTCTAATGTTTATAATGATAAATAGGTTGTCATCCTAATTCATCAGAGAAACATTTTATGAAACCACATGAAGACTAATACTATGATAATGTGTGTCTATTACATGCTACCTTGAGGGGAAAATCTATAAGTAGTAAAGTAGTAATTTTGTGCTATGAAGACATTTTATATTATAAAATGGCAGAGGCTAGAAGTTAAAATATTTACCAGTTTACAGGCGGGCTGAATTGTTTTCCTGATACATTTTTATTTCTATAATCTATTAGATTAAGAATAAATTACAAAGCCATTTGACTATTCTAATACTCTTTGAACAAATGTAAATGCAGCACATTATTTTACACTTATAAATTAATATTGAACAGTTTTCAGAGTGATTTTATTTATATTTACTGGAAAATGTCAACAAATACTTTGTTGGAGACCTATCTTCTGGCTTACAGGAATGTTAGGAGACAGTTCAGGAAATGTGAAAAATCATGATTTGACTACAAGCCTTTTCAGTATTCTGAGCTTATTGTTCTTCATTGAACATGAGAGCCAATGTCCATAGTGGAAACTCTGTATTTCTATTATTACTTGGTCTGAGTCATTAGCAACTGTATGGGCAAAATATTTTTAGGGTTAAAAATATAAAAAGAGTATAATGTTCTTTAAATGTTGTTTTATGTTGGTGTTTGGATTCTAAAAGCAATGGCAAGAATGCTGCAACAGTGGTGATATGAACAGCATTGAACAATGTTGTTTTATATGCAATGATGGTGCATAACAGGAGAAGTCAAAATGAGTCAGATGAGAGTATATCAAGTCCATTTTCCTCGTTTTGATTCAGAGGTTTTTTGCTAAAAAATCATAAGCCAGTCTTAGTGGCAAGCTTCAGAAAACTTGCACAGCTCTGATAAGAAAGGACATCGCTCATAAATATTCATTAAAAATTACCTTTTCTGGATCATGAATTTTTCAAGCAGACACTGATTTGACCTCTACAAGGAACAAAATCCAGCCTATAGTGGAGTGTCTCCTATTTCTGACAAAAAAAAGGTGAAAAATTGGTTTTCCCAGCTAAGCAACTACTTTGTACACTGTGTGAGGTCCGAGGTCAGTTACCTCTGAGCTCCACACACTTGAGCATTAATATTCATTCAAATTACAATCTTTAAATTCTAAGTCCTGTTCGTACTTCTTTGAAAAATTGATTGTAAGGCAGGCCAAGGTTTGCATTTTAACTAATTTTTAAAGTAACTTCATCTAACTTCTCTGTTGCTAAAAAATGTATGAATTTGGTAATTTTCTTTTTTAAAAAAGTCACATCTACCTGTTTTGAATTTATATGCCCTCTCACTATGGATAAAAACCATGTTTTTCTTGGTAATTATCCACAGAGTGGGTGAATGGATGGAAACGTCTACATTTATATATATCAGAGAGCTATTGTTGGTATTTCATCTTCATATCACTCCTCATAATCCTTACACACAAAAAGAGCTTTGCAATATATTCAATATACTTTTTGCTACCATTATTATTCCTATAATATCTCAGTAGAGGCAGTCATCGTTACTACCTGTACTGTATAAATAAAGTAACTAATAAGTAGAATATTAATGGTGATAGCTAATCGTATTCAAACTTAGCATCTAAATCAGAATGTTTTACCAGAACTTTTCCCAGGTTCTTGTTTTAGTTCAAATTCTAGTAATATTGTACTTAAGGTCTAGAACTCATATTTGGATTACTTCACAGATTTGGATTACTTACAAAAAAGTGGCCAAAATAACCTCTTAACCACTACAGTTCAAGCTGTAGTGGAGTAATTTTGTTTTTTTTTTCTAATGCAGATAAATAACAGTAAAGGTTTTCTGATTACACTAAATTCTAATCTTAGCTCCTTCGTTTTCTGGATTTGAGACCTTGAACATATTTTAATCTTTCTATGCTGTGCCTTCCCATACGAAAAATGGTGGTACCTACTTTAGAGGATTTACAAGGCACGTGGATTTATGCAAGACACTAAAAAAAGTTGTGGCTTTTTAGTGTAGAATTAACTTGATTGGAGTAGTATTAACTTAGCACAAAGACTGTTAATATAACTTTTACCAGGATGTAGTTTCCCAGAGAAATGGCAATGTGCCAAATTGGAAGTTTCCTCTTTTTCCCTGTCAAAAAATGTCTTGAAGGAAGTAGCGGAAAAGAATAGGGAGTATTGCCAAAAAAGGTGTTTGGGTTTAAGGCCCTGTTTCCTCTAGATTCTTCACCTTTTACCCATATTCCAACCCACACTACCCATGTTAACTCCTTAGTTAGGTGCATATTTGATTGACGTACGACAAGTCTTTGAGGATGGAACCTGCATAATATTTCAATGGCCTTGATGATTTAGTAAGGCAGGTGCTGATACGGCATCTTCTTGACCCTTCCTTCGGTCCTACATATAGATGCTCCTAGACACAAGGATCCTCCTATATTTCCTAGATATTAATACAAACCCTATCCTTCCTAGGTACAATGGTGCATGGCCTCACTTCTACTTCTTTAATGTCAGAGTGTGGAACAAAGAAGTTATGCAAGGAAGGACCAGGACCAGTCTGGAGTGTACCCACTTCTCCTTCTGCTACTACTCCAGCAATTTCTGTACACTAGGGCTGCCAGATTTAGCAGATTTAGCAAAGGAAAATACGTAACATCCAATTAAGTTTGAATTTCAGATAAACAATGAATAATTTTTAGTGTAAGTATGTTCTATGAAATACCTGTGAGATAATAAAAGTCACTTCTTGTTTAGCTGAAATTTAAATTTAGTTATATTTTATCTGGAAACCTTCTCATAGACTTCAAAGTCATGCAAAGAATAGCTTGTATGAACATAATTTCTTTTAAACTTTTCTCCATTATCCTACTCATACTCATGTAGAATGACAGAATAAGTCACAAGTATAGTTTCTATTTCCTCTTTATATTTCTGGATTACAGCATCAATCTAAATCACCAACTACAACTGTTATGCTTTTATTTCTACCATGAAGTCACATGTTGCTAGAGGGGTTAGCCACTATATTTATCAATTCAGATAGAATTCCTTAATGGTCAAACATCCTTAAAGATTTATTAGGACATCACGTTGGAGGCTGTCATATAATATCTCAGCAAATCTATCGTGTTCAGGTTTTCTTCCACCAATGGAAGACACTGCTATTATGTTGTTGATGATGATGTTGTTGTTGTGGAGCACCAAATGAAGCAGGTGGCTTGATGCTAGAGCCAGGTTACATGAGAAAAATATATTATTAGTCTTTGGCCCTTGACGGTCATCTAAAAATGTTTCTTTATGTGATTTTCATAATAGAATTTGACTGTTGTAATAAATATCATGTTATTTAATATAATATTTCTAAGAAAAAGGAAAGAAAGAAAGAAAAGGAAGAAAGAAAGAAAGAAAGAAAGAAAGAAAGAAAGAAAGAAAGAAAGAAAGAAAGAAAGAAAGAAAGAAAGAAAAAAGAAGGAAAATAGGGAGGGAGTGGGAAGGAGAGAGAAAAGGGGGAAAGAGGGAGAAAAAATAAGGAGGGAAGGAAGGAAGGGGAAAGGGAGGGAAGACAGAAGGAAAGAGAAAAGAGCTTTCAGATGTATAGTGTTCAGAGCTAGCATTTTCTAAATAGTATTTAACAAAGACCATCACCTACTCATGATATAAAATGGCAATTCATGTAGAAATTTTTAAAAATAAGAATCAAAAGATCACCAAAATATACAATATTTATTGAGTGAATATTAACTAACATACAGCATCTTAAATGTGAGAGGACAAAAATGTAGTGAACAAAATTTGTATGAATACATATAATATTAGGACAGGCCTAAAATCAATATACTATAATGCTTCCAGTACAAATTTTATTCTTTTGGTTAAAAGAGCATGCTTGTTGTTAAAGAACTACTTAAACTTTTTCTTCAGACAAACAATAGATCATGAGAATCCAAACATGTATTTAGACAACTTTTTTTAACAAGACAGCTTGTGTTAGAAAATGATTGCCCTGCCATGCAATGAGCTCTCAGCACAGGGGCATTTGGCTACATCACTCTGCAAGCACCATAATAGTTACATTTTCTCAAATGCTAGAGTTCATTTTTAATATTAAAAGCGATGTTTTACCACGTTAAACTTCTATTATCTTTTTGTTTTTACATGACACTTAAAATTAGTTTTTGGCAGATACAACTCCATATACATAGAATAATGTATCAAGCCGGTGCATTTACTGTGAGAAATGTAGTCAGAAGAAGAGATTTTTATTATGTTTTACATTTGATTGTTTATGCACGACAGAACATTTAAGCTGAGTTTCAGCAAGCCAGTTGCCAGAGATTCAAAGCCTGGCAAATAGCACATTCTCTTCACAAAATAAAGAATGTACAGGCACCCACACCAGCTTACAAGTTATTCTTTATGAACAACAGAATTGCTTTTTGCCCATTTCAAACAGAACCCTAAATGTGCCCAGCACAGCAAGAGAAAGCATAGGAAGCAGAGTTTAATATTCCAGCCCAGCTCACTGGAAACAACCACCACAAAAAACAAAAATGACAGAGCAGTGCACTGTAGAGCAACATGATTTGTCTGCTTTAAATGGAGAATAATGGTTTTAAGTTTAGAGCAGAACTAAAGGGCTCAATTACTATTCATGGATTCTGAATTGTTCTACTTTAGAAACTCCTTTAGCATGAAATGTTCATCAAAATCAATGCATGAAACTATAGAAAAAAATAAACACCCAGTTTCCCATATGAATAAAGGACTTTCCCAATTTAGAAAGTGGGGGAAAAATGTATCACCAATTTACACAAATCCACCTTAGGCAGTAGGGCTAAGCATTTTAAAATAACTTTTTGGGTGAATGTATATACATATATATATATATGTATATATATATATATACACACATTCTATATATATTTTATATATATTTCTTTCTATATATATTTTACATATATAGTTTTCATATATAAGACTTTGTTACTAAGCCATCATCAATTTTCTTTCATTTTTAAAACTTATACTAACAATTTGTACTTATACTAACTTATACTATAACCACTTATACTAAAACTTATACTAAACTACATCAACATAACTTAAAATTAACAATTATTGTCATTGGAAATTAGTAGATTTTCTGTGGACAACAGAGTAATGATAAATTGACAAATATATCATTTTTTAAACTATTCTTATATCTAAAAATAAGTATATGGTTAGTAGCTTTTATATTACAGAATGACAAAGCTGTGACAGAATAGTCAGTGGTAGAATAGTTGAAATTCCTTTGGTAATTAGAGCTGAATGACTTTTTTTGCTTCATTTTTTTTCTCTATATATTCCCACAAATATTGTGTTTTTCGATGACCATATGAACAAGATTGGATAACCTGACTCCCCAGTCATGAATTTAGGAAAAAAATACCTATTAATTTGTAAAATATATCAATTTTAATTGGTTTTCCCCTCAATTATTTTCTTATGAACATGATATAATCTAAAACAATGCTAATAAACTAAGGTAAAATGCATCACTTATGTACAGACTTGTGTAGGAAGACATTTGCTTTTGTATTGATATTGGCAAAATTTCCTGTAGACTATTTTGAATTATAATTGCATTTCATTTGCTATATTAAAAAATGTTAAATCCTAAAACCAAGCAAATATTATCTGCATTTCTGGGGTTTTTTTTTTACATTATGTAGGAGAATGGTAAAGTCCTGAAGGCAATTTGAAAGCCTTAGTTAACCAGCTCCTTCTGTTTGCATATTCAATCCCTCAATGTAACATATGCATAATTCTATCATCATTGTGTGCCATCTGGAGTATACTGATTGAACTGCAGTTTGAAAATGAGGGTTAAAAGATAATTTGGTTGCATACATTTAGAACTAAAATGTCTCTCATGGAGCAGAACAGAGTTATTTAAAAACAGAACTATGACTAAAAGATGAAAATACATTCCATAAACTCAAGAAAACCAAGGAAGACAATTATAACTCCTCATGCTTTTTCACTTCAAGGCTTCTTAAAATTTTATTAGCAATTGTATTCAAAGGGAATTGGGGTAAAAAACCATTTGTACCTACTCCTTAACGCAATAATCACAAATAATTTTTCAAGGTACTTTTACACGTTTTCTTTAATTTATCTGGGAAGATCTAACACATTACCAACAAACAATATTACCCAAGACATTGGTGTAAGCAATTTTTTTTTTACTATACAATCATATGATGTTAGGATAAGTGTAAAACTTGCACAAGTTTATCAAATTTGAATGTGATAGCTGAGTGCAATTGCTGTGGAAGCATATTAGTGCCATATTGAAGAAGGAAGATTTTCTAATCCAGAATTTTTACTTTCAGTTGGCACAGTGTGGTATCAAGTGAAACACTTTATAAAACCAATTTTAAAATGAAATTACCTTTTATATAGTTGTAAGAACAATAACTTATCATAGCCTCTCTCTTTCAAAACTTTATTTTTTCACATTTTCTAATGCCACTGAATGGCTGAGCCAACATATTATAATGGAACACTATAACACATGGTCAAAGTATAGCCATTAAGAAGGAAACTACATGACCCAGACTTGCTAAAAAATTAATAATTTTCAAAAGGCTTTAGATGGTTTAAGGCTATTAGCCTACCTACATAATACACGCTATTCTTTCTTACCTTTTTTTGTTTGCTTGTTTATAAAAAGAACTTTTAAAAAACAACTTTTTTCAAATTATAGATTTCCAAATTTATGTAAGAAGAAACCCTGTTAACAAGTAACCATCTATTACCATATCACTAAGCAGTACCTTCCCAGGTGCTACTTTCCTCCTCAAACTAAAGGTAAACTTTGAGCTTTCACCTTCAGAATTGAAACTTTCTCCCTCTGTTCACTCCTTTCTAGGCACAAACTTTTCTGGCATATACTGATCCTGTTAGTATTCATTTGCTCACCTCTGAAAGTAGATGTCAAGGTGTGAGCTTAATACTTTGATCTGTGAGGTAAAGAGTGTGAGTGGACATTCTTAGACAACCATGGAAGTCCTAGACACTGAGCGAGGCAGTTCAAAACTGCATTTTCCCTTTATTTATCCAGAGGAGCAGAGAGGAGCAAGTATCTAATCTATTACTCTCCTGTCACAGAACATGACATTCTAATTCAGTCAGTAGGGACTCACAATAAACTTGAAATAGCATTGAGTGCCTCCCTGGTATGACAATTGATTATATCTCTTAACCTTTCTGCATCTGTGGTACCATCTGGAGCATTTAGTGCTTACATTTTTGCACACAAAGAACAGGTAACAGCCTATAGACCCAAATACAGACTCAATCCTTCTACTGTACGGCTGTAACAACAATAAAAAGAAAAAAGAACACAGTAGCCAGGATCCCCTTGATTTCATAAAAGAAATCATTCTAAAGAAAACTGAATACATATCCTAGAAATAATATTTTGTAGAATATCTAATGTAGGATTATCAATTTAAAACATTATCCACTTACTCTTGGAAAAGTGGTTCAGCCATAGAAGAGACAGGAAATAAGTCTTATAAGGAACTATTATGTGCCAGAGGCTTTACATACATGATATTTCATTAATTTCTAAGTATAGTAGTGAGAACTAATATCCTATATTAGTATATAACCAAGACTTTGAAATGTTAACTGACTTGATCAAAGCTATACGTTTGAGTCACGATGCAAACCAATTCTACTCCCAAAGCAATTATTCTTCATACTGCATCCTTAAAATTAATCCAATTGAATATTTATTAATCTTTTGACAAGTGTTTATTAAATACAATGTCCTGTGTTAGAAACCTCTATTAGTTGCTGAATAAAGTAACAGATATCTCTATTATATGTAAAGAATTGTGCCAAATAAAGAATAAGTTCTGTTCAAAGCAAAAGTTTCAAACAGGGTTTGTTAGTTGGGGCCAGATAATACTTTATGCCATCTCGAAGCTCTCCTGTGCATTTCAGGATATGTAGCAACATTCCTACCCTCTACCCACTGCATGTCAAGTGTACTCCATCCTTCAGCCATTACAGATGTCTTTAGATATTGCCAGTAACTGTCTCCTGGAGGCAGTTATCCACCCTCACCTCTACCACCATTGAGAATTATTGGTTTAAAATAAGGTGGGTGGACATGTTTTTGTAAAATATGTCAAGACTGTAAATTCTTGGGGAACAGGAATTGTCATAATAATCTCTGCAGCATTTAATGCAGTAGCCTCCTAAAAATGAGACCTTGGGAAATCTTGATTGATGAATAAATAAATGAATGAATGAAAAATGTGAGAATAAACTCCAAACAACATATTTCTGTTAAATCCAAAAATTAACACTAGTGAAAGCACTAGTCAATTAAAAATAAGTGAGGGAGACCAGACTGGTTTTCCTCTTTTAGACTTCCTGTACTGTCTAGCTCCCAGACAGAGGAAAAACAGAAAGTATGTAAGAAAAAGCATTACCCAAACTGGCACCACTTCTGCCATCACTGCCCTGAGGAGTTCTCCTTTCTCATTTATCTTATCCAGGTTCTCAGTGTCCTGGCAGTGTGTTCTCATGTGCCATTGCCACCTGTGAGGTGTGACAGAAATCCACAAGTAATTGTTTTTTTCCATAAAATGGAAAGGTTATGATGTTAGCCTTTCATAACATCATTCTTACACTCTTGTGTTTCTAAGTACCTTCTTAAGTAAAAGGAAAAGCAGATTTATGGCAACACATGGGGAAAACTAAGAACCCACAATCTCAGCAATCTGTGTTAAAGCCTTTAGTGAATATGGTTGGGGCCATATTAATGTGCACTTAACTGTTGTTGTAATTAAAAATCATTGCTGTCCTTGGAGATGCAATTTTATGGTGACTTCCATTTCCTCTCTAAATTTACTCATAGATGAATTTTTAATAATGCAAGAGAAAGAGAAAAATGAACACATCGCATCTACATTAACAATGGAAAAACTGGTATTTCTATGTGCTGTAAATATTAGTGATATGTTGTACAGTAATAACAGGTGCTCATGAATTCTAACTCTGTGTCAGGAATTCCACAACATATTATTTAATTCACTAAGTAACTTGTAAGACAAGGAAATTGAGAACTAGGAAGTTTACCAGCCATGCTGCCTTAAAAAGACACAGGGTCTTTTTGAACGTAAGGGATCTCTAAGGCTTCCTTCCTAAGTTCTGTTTTATTCCCAGATCCCAGAATCAGCCTTCGGGTGCCAGTGAGTGTCTCTGGAATAGCATGTCAGTGAGAACCAAATAGGGCACTTTAGTGCACTAGGGCACTCTGCTACTAGAAATGACACTTCTTTAAGAGTAGTCTTCCAACTATTTTCTCTGAGCAGGATTCTGACGGTGGGGGCTGCTGAGGCTTTGCCAACTCAAAGCAAGATCAAATCACACATAAGCTGTCAGAGAACTGAATCATGGTCTCACAAATGACAGCACAAGGAATATGTTCTGTTGGCAATTTGGGGATCATGAGATTACATTGAGAGCTGCTGTCCGGGTACCTGTTCATTACCCCTTTCAACCCAACTTGTTTGGTCTGCCAAATTGAGACCAGAAGAACATATATACTCTATATTCAAACCATTTCCTTCTTGTCAAGCATATTTCTGAGTCACCTACTCAGCTGTCATCTTTATTCATGGCAAGATGTCCATTTTTGACAATTCATTGCTTTTCAGCATGAAAAGAGAACACCACTGCTTAAATGTGGAGAAAGTCCCATTTTCAACAGTTGAAGTAAACTACAGCATTTTTAAACTCATCAGTGAAGAAAAGGAGGTTTGCAAATCCTCACTATCCTGCTGTTTCTACAAAGTGCATTACCTAAAGATTATGAATTCTAAAGATTGTAGAAACCAAGGGAATTTATCAGGGGACACAAAGAACACAGAACCATTCCTTTCAAAAATTGTATTCAGAAGCCTCAAGAAATCACCAATGAATTACAGTCATTTATGAAATCCCACGTTGCAGCGTTTGGTTAACAGGCCAAGGCAGGGTCCCAAGTACAATCAACTATTTCAAGGACAAAGCACCTCACCTATGTGCATGGGTGAATGACTTCTTTGTTCTTCCCTAGACCCCATTCTTGCAATTGCATTGCTGGCTGGCATAGGAACAAATCAGGCTCATTTGGCCGTTGTCTCTTCTAGTCAAACCGAGGGCTTCTTTTCAAACAAGTGACAAGTTGGTTGAGTATCTAATGTGAGCTACACATTTATATTACTGTTGCAAGTATACAGCTCCTGGCAAAGGAAACAAGATATTATTACCTAGGCAAAATGCTATGCTGTTTGTATCTATCTGGGGGAAAAAAACTCATATGATCTAAATAAAAGGGAAATAGTGGAGGATAAAATAAATGTGGAAGCAAAACAGAATGTGTGATTGATATATAGCTGTAGGACACACAGTTGGTTAAGACACTGATGGGCTCTAGGTCTCAGAAGGGCTTTCACTCTTTCCACTTCCTCTGAGAGAGTTAGACCTACAGTCATGAACAGTATAATGATGTTTCAGACAACAATGGACCACATATACAATGGTGGTCCCATAAGATTAAAATAAAGCTTAAAAATTCCTCTTGCTTAATGATGTCTTAGGTGTAGTAATATCATAATGGAATGCATATTTACATGTTTGTGTTGATGCTGGTGTAAAGAACTCACTGTGCTGCCAATCATATATTAATAAAACTATAAAACATACAATTATGCACAGCATATAATACCTGACAATGATAATAAATGACCATTATTACTGGTCTATGTATTTGCTATATTATACCTTTTATCACTATTTTAAAAGGTAATCCTTCAAATTATATATAAAAAGAAGTTTCAAGGAGGCAAAATAGCTGACTAGAGACATCAGTCACCTGATTGTCTTAGAAAGAAGAAACAGTTTTAGGGGGAAAAAACATAGCCCAGGTGTAATTCTGAGGGAAAAGTGCCAGAACTTACTGGGGATACCACAGGAAAAAGTTGTAGAACAGAACAAGGAGGAACAAGATTTTGGCAGACATCCACACGCAAGGAATTTGGAAACCATGGAAAAGGTAGATGGGAGTGTTTGTTTTCCTCTTCTCATACCTCTGGAGTCCGTAGGCTCCCAAACTGTTGGAGAGCCACTCTACCTTCATGAGCTCAAGCGCTGCCACTGTCAGTCAATTGGAGCTTCCTGTGAATAGAGCATTGGACTGCCAGCCCCCACCCCCCACCCCCATTCATTTCCCTTCCTACATATTCGAGCCAAGGCAGTAGGCACCATATTGCTTTTCCACCCACTGAATGCCTTTGTCCTGTCTAGGGAGCATCAGCACTTCAGTGTCTTTTCACTGGACCCCACCTAAACATTCCCCAGTGCCCGCCTGGACTGAAGTAGCCACAGAGGACAGTGAGTCCTAGGGGAACTGTGTGATCCCAGAAGTTAGACACTGGGGGCAGGCTGCCTTTCACTGTTGACACAGCCATGGCACTTCCCACATGGTTTGGCATGGTTGCCCTGACAATTAAGCTGGCACTCTTGGGAGTGGCTATTTTCCCTCTGTCAGCTCTGCCTACCACACTCAGACTTTCATGGAGAAGTTGGGCTCTTGTCTTTCTCATTAAAAATCTGCTTGTGGACCAAGGGGTGCTATGACCATGAGCTCCCTATCTGCTGGCCCTCCCTGGTAATGCCAACTTAGCTGGTCCAGCAGACCAGGGCATACTCTGAAGCACAGGGACATTAAGGCTGGTTATGCACTTGGTGGGCAACTCTCACTGTCATGGTTGTGACTTGAACTCAGAGGATCAGAAGACATGCCTGCAGTCCTGATCCCATAATCCCAGAACTTGGTCACATCATTCAGGTACATGAAGGAGAGATTTGGGAACTGATCTTGAGAGGGGAAAAGCTATGCAGGTAAAACTAAAAGGAGAGTGTGGTGTGAGTCTGGGACAAAACATACTCAATGAATCACCCTCATCCCACAGGGAAGCCACAATTTCAATACAGGGAAGAGTCCTGGGCAGAGAAGCTTGAAGCTAGCGACAGCATTGCTGCTGAGCTCCATGGCTTTAGGCTGCTACTTGTGGCCAGATGTCTGAGGGAGATCCACAGGGAAGTAGGAGAAGAGTGAAACCTATTCCTTCCTGCTAGATTGTGAATCCCAGACTGCTTCTCCCAAACAAGCAGATTTTCTGGCATGGTGGGACCACCCTACCTCCTTTCTGGTGGCTTTCCCCAGCGGCCCAGGAGGTGACCCTCAATGACTGCTAAGACAGGACTTGTGCCCACCTTTGTGAACACAAGCTCACTTCACCCAGGTCTACAAAGTCTCACCCTCATCTACCTTCCCTGTGGTGTAGCACTAGAATGGGTCCTCTCGGAGCTCTAGGGCTCTACTAATTGCCTGGGACATCTGAATGCTTCTCCTGATTAACATGCCCTGGACATGGGCCACAGAAATGCCATAGCACCTGACTCTCTCCTGCAAATGCCATTTACTGGAAGGGAGATTAATTTGTACAATCCACTACAGCACTTACTGACTCAGTCATATAGGGCTTGGCTGATTCTTACCCACAAATACCACCTACTATTTCAGAGACTAAACTGGGCATTCCAATATAATTCATACTGTTAAGAAGACCACAGGGCAGGGGAAAGAGACAATTTCAAGCCTCTATCTCTCCTTCTCAGAAAGAGGTGAGGAATCTGCCCACACACACAGTACACCAATGCTACAGTTTACAAATATCTTGCAGTTGAGAAAGCCATCACACTAAGGCTATCTATATCCAATGTATTCATTCAAAACCTAAGCCCCCATGAAAGTGCCCATAAGCAAAGCCAAAGGTCCTTACTAAATTATGCTACAGACACACCTTTAAGAGTGAGCGGGGGGAGTCCCATTTAAATAATAGAAAATCTAAAACAACAAGTAACAGCTGATCCAGATGAGAAAAAAATCAGTGCAAGAACTCTAAAGTATGAAAAATCAAGGAGAAAGGCTCTCCTTCAAAGGTTCATAATAGCTCTGAATTCTGACCACGATGAAACAACAGATAAAGAATTCCAAATATGGACTGTAAAGAAACATAATGAGATCATGAAGTAACTTACAAAGGAAACCTCTCAGACTAACAGCAGACTTCTCAACAGACATCTTACAAAACAGAATGGATTTGGGTCCTATCTTAGTCTTCATCAACAGAATAACTGTCAGCCAAGAATTTCTTATCCTGCAAAACTCAGTTTCATAAATTAAGGAGAAATAAACTCTTTCCTGGACAAGCTAACACTAAGGGAAATTGCTACCACTAGATCTACCTTACAAGAAACGCTCAAAATTAACCTAAAAATTGAAAAGAATGGTCAAAACTTACAAATATTAAAGCACTCAAAAGTAGAAACTCATAGCTTTTGTAAAACAGTAACACAAGAAAGAATACAAAGCAACTAGTAACAATCAACATTATGACTGGACCAGTATCTAATTTATCAATATTAACAATGAATGTAAATGGCCTAAATGCCCCACATAAAAGATACAGATTGGAAAAATGTATTTAAAAACACAACCCAAATATCTGCTGTCTCTAATAAACTTATTTAACTCATAAAAATTCTCACAGACTTAAGGTAAAAATGTAGAAAAATGTTCCATGCAAATGGAAACCAAAAGTGAGCAGGATATTCTCATATCAAATAAAACAGACTTTAAATCAACAGCAGTTTAAAAAGACAATGGTAGTTATGTGATGATAAAGGAATCAGTTAAGTAAGAAGACATAACAATTATGTATATATACACACACATATAAATATATATACAGACACACATGTACATCTAACACTAATGCTTCCAGATTCATAAGAAAAGTACTGCTAGATCTAAGAAAAGAAATAAACAGTAACACAACAATAGTATAATAATAATGGGGGACTTCAACACTCCACTGACATAATTGGACAGATTACTGAGGCAGAAAATGAACAAAGAAACACTGGACTTAAACAAGATGTTAGAACAAATGGACCTAGCAAATATTTATAGAATATTCTACCCTAATATTGCAAAATATACCTTCTTCTCATCTGCATATGGAACATTCTCCAAGATAGATATGGTCTCTGTGGACCATATGTTGGGCCACAAAACAAGTCTGAGCAAATTTTAAAAAGTCAAAATCATACCATGTATCTTATTATACCATAGTGAAGTAAAACTAGAAATCAATTCCAAGAGAAAATCTCAAAACTATACAAATAAATGGAAATTAAACAACTTGTTGTGGAATGATCGTTGGGTCAATGATGGAGTCAGGATGAAAATTTTAAAAAATTTAATTGTATGACAATTACAACACAAGCCATCAAAATCTTTGGGATACAGGAAAGGTGGTGCTAAGAAGGAGTCGTATAACACTAAATGCCTATATCAAAAATACAGAAAGATAAAAAATATACAAGCTAATAAATCACCTCATAGAATTAGAAAAACAAGAACAAATCAAGCATGAATCTAACAGAAGACAAGGAATAACAAAGATCACAGCAGAACTAAGTGAAATTGAGGCCCCCCCAATTTCAATACAAGGAATCAAAGAAACAAAAGCTGGTACATTGAAAAAATATGCTAAATCAATAGACTACTTTTTTTAATTCAGCATATTATGGGGGTATAAATGTTTAGGTTATGTATGTTGCCTTCCCCCCCTTCCCGCCACCCCAGAGTCAGAGCTTCAAGCTTGCCCATCCCCAAGATGGTGCACATCACACTCATTATGTATGTATATACCCATCATTTCCTCTCCTCTCCCATCTGCTCGACACCCAATAAATATTATTCCTACGTGTGCACTTAGGTATGAATCAGTGAAACCAATTTGCTGGTAAGTACATGTGGTACTTATTTTTCCATTCTTGGGATACTTCACTTAGTAGAATGAGTTCCAGCTCTATGCAGGAAAATACAAAAGGTGCTATATCATTGTTGTTTCTTATAGCTGAATAGTACTCCATGGTATACATATACCACATTTTATTAATCCACTCATGTGTTGATGGGCACTTCAGTTGTTTCCACATCTTTGCAATTGTGAATGAGTGCAGAAGTCTTTTTTATAGAATGTCTTTTGTTCTTTTATTAATTCTAGAGGAAATCATTGGAGATACTCTTCTAGACATTGGCCTAGACAAAGAATTTATGAGGAAGACCACAAAGGCAATCACAGAAACAACAAAATAAATAAATGGGACCTGATCAAATTAAAAAGCTTCTGCACAGCCAAAGAAACTGTCACAAGAGCAAACAGACAACTTACAGAATGGGAGAAAATCTTTGCAAGCTACACATTCGATAAAGGGTTGATAACTAGAATCCATTTAGAACTCAGGAAAATAAGAAAGAAAAAAATTTAACAACCCTATCAAAAAGTGGGCAAAGGACATGAACAGAAAATTTTCAAAAGAAGACAGCATAATGGCCAACAAACATATGAAAAATGCTCAACATCTCTAATAATCAGGGAAATGCAAATCAAATCTACAATGAGATATCACTTATCTCCAGTGAGAATGACCTTTATCAAAAAGTCCCAAAACAATAAATGTTGGCATGGATGTGGAGAGATAGGAACACTCCTACACTGCTGGTGGGACTGCAAACTAGTACAACTTCTATGGAAAGCAATATGGAGATACCTGAAAGCGATACAAGTAGTTCTACCATTTAATCCAGCAATCCCATTACTGGACATCTACCTAATAGACTATTTTTTAATTAGCCAAGAAAAGATGAGAGATGATACAAATAAGCTAAATCAGGAATGAAAAAGGAGACATAACTGATACCACAGAAATACTAAAGATCATATGAGACTACTATGAACACCTCTATGCACACAAACTAGAAAATCTAGAGAAAATGGATAAACTTTTAGAAACAAATAACCTCACAAGCTTGAATCAGGAAGAATTAGAAATCCTGAACAGACCAATAATGAATAGCAAGATTGAACAAGTATTAAGAAATTTCCCAACAAAAAAAGGCCAGGAACAAATGGATTCACAGCCTAATTCTATCAGATCTACAAAGAAGAACTGGTATCTATCCTACTGTAACTGTTCCATGACATTGAAAAAGGGAATTATCCCTAACTCATTCTATGAAGCCAATATCACCCTGATCCCAAAGCCAGGAAAGGACACAACAAAAAAAGAAAACTATGGACCAATGTTCCTCATGAACATAAATGCAAAAATCCTCAACAAACTACAAGCAAACTGAATCCAAAAGCACATCAGAAATATAACTTACTATGATGAAGTAGATTTCATTCCAGGAATCTAAGGACAGTTCAGCATATACAAGTCAATAAATGTGATTCAACATATAAACAGAATTAAAAACAAAAACCATATAATCATCTCAATAGATGAAGAAAAATCATTCAACAAAATTCAACTCTTTTCATGATAAAAGCCCACAACAAACAAGGCAAAGAAGGAACATACCTCAAAATAATAAAAGCCACATATAAGACACCAAAAGCCAGCATCACACTGAGTAGGGAAAAGCTGAAATCATTCCCCCTAAGAACCAAAGAAGACAAGGATGCCCATTTTCACCACTTCTATTTAACACAGTACTAGAAAATCTAGCAAGAGAAATCAGACAAGAGAAAAAAATAAAGGGACCCAAATTGGAAGAGAAAGTCAAATTGTCCCTATTTGCCAATGATATGATCTTATACCTAGAAAACCTAAAGTCTCCTCCAAAAAACTCCCAGAATCAATAAATGAATTCAGTAAAGTCTCAGGCTACAAACTCCATGTACACAAATCAGTAGAATTTCTATACATTAATAACAACCAAGCTGATAAGTCAGAAACACAATCCAATTTACAATAGTTGCAAAAAAAGAATAAAATACTTTGAAATATACTTAACCAAGAATGTGAAAGGACAACTACAAAACACTGATGAAAGATATCATCGATGACACCAACAAATGGAAAAACTTCTTACACTCATGTATTAGAAGAGTCAACATTGTTAAAACGTCCATACTGCCCAAAGTAATCTACAGATTTAATGCAATTCTTATCAAAATATCAATGTCATTTTTCATAAAATTAGAAAAAAAACCCTAAAATTTATATGAACCCAAAAAAGAGCATGAATAGCAATAGAAATCCTAAACAAAAAGAACAAATCTGACCTCACGTTATACTATAATACAATAGTAACCACACAGCATAGTATTAGTATAAAAGTAGACACATAGACCAAAGGAACACAATAAAGAATTCATAAATAAAACCAAATACCTGCAACCAACTGATCTTCAACAAAGCAGACAAAAACATACATTGGGGAAAGGACACCCTATTAAATAAATGGTGCTAGAAAAATTGTATAGCCTCATGCAGAAGAATTATACTGGATCCCCATATCTCACTATCTGAAAATTAACTAAAAATGGATTAAAGACTTAAATGTTAAGACCTGAAAGCATAAAAATATTAGAAGAAAACCTAGAAAAAGCTACCCTCGACATTGGCCTAGGTAAAGAATTTATGACTAAGAACACAAAGGCAAATACAACAAAAGCAAAAATAAATAAATGTGACTTAATTAAACTAAAAAGCACAGCAGAAGATATAATCAACAGAGTAAATAGACAAGTTATGGAAAGTGAGAAAATATTCACAAGCTATACATCTGACAGAGGTTATATCCAGAATCTATAAGGAACTCAAAAAAATCAAAACTCAAAAACAACCCAAATAACCTCATTAAAAGTGAGCAAAAAATCTGAACAGATTATTGTTCAAATAAGAGAAACAAGTAGCCAACAAACATATGAAAAAATGTCCAACATCACTAATCACTGGAAAAATATCAATTAATACTACAGTGATATATCACTTTACCCCTGTCAGAACAGCCATTATTGAAAGTAAAAAAAACAACAGATGCTAACACAATGCAGTGAAAAGGGAACATTTATACACTGTTGGTGGGAATATAAATTAGTACAATCTCTATGGGAAACAGTATGTGGTTTTTAGTTTATGTCCTTTATTCCTTTCCTTCTCCCTTGCCTTTAAATATCTGTGCTCAGTCACTTCTCTTTATATCACATACATCCCCTCAGCAATTTATCCATATCCAAAAATTTAACCACTATTCATCAACACCAGGGGTCTGAAAGCATTTCATGAAAAGAGACAGATGGGAAATATTTTTGGCCGTGTGGGCCATACAGTAGCTATCATAACAGAGGTATGTGTATTCTATTCTGCTGTGTAGAGAAAGCTGGCATAGAAAATACATAAACAAATGAGTGTGTCTATATTCCAGTAAAACTTTATTTACAAAACACTAGGAAGAATGGATTTTGCCTGTTAGCCATAGTTTGTAAACATTTCATTTATCCTAATAACTCAAAATCCTTTATGTTTAGTCTAGAGGTTTCTATTCTGACACTTTCTTTCTGGCTTAAGCCATCTCTTCTGTGATGTTCCAATGACCTCTCAAAAATTCATTCACTACTTTCCCCAGCAAATCTTGCTCCCAAGTTCTTTATTTCAGGGTTTGGCATTACTATCCCAAACAAGTAACTTAGAAGTTATTACTAACTAATCCTTTTCTTCCTTGTCCCACTTCAAACACTTTTGTCAAATTTGCTCCTAAATATGGCCTTAACCTTCTTCTTACATAACGTTTTCATACCTGCTGCTTTAACGCAGTAAAGAATTATTTCTTCCAGGTTTTTTTTTCCTTCCTTTAAGCTTTTACATGTGTGCTCTTTGCAAAGTGTAAACATGATCATGTTCTGTACCCATGAAAATCTTTTGGGGCTCACTGAAACCTGAAACATTAATCCTAAATCAGGTTACAGGGCCTAATTTTAGACCTCCTTAATTAGAGACTCCAGAGATAATAGACAATTATTTCAAATTATAATTTCCCTGCAGGATGGCATTGACAAAGACCGGCAGTAACTTACCTTTTCATGAAATCCACATTCTTGGATACATTTCCAAAAATCCTTCATGATTTAATACAGGTCTACATCTTAAACCTCAGCTATTTTCCTAACTCCTTGTGCACATGCGTAAGTTTTTGGTGATCCACACATAACCCACTGAACTCTTTGCTTTTTGGGATATACTGGCAATAGGCATGTTGTCATTCTAACAGTTAGGAGCTACTCTTCTTCATTAGAGCAATGTCCTCAGGCTACTGGGACTATTTTGTCCACCCACACAAGTAACAGAATTATGCTCCTTCAAGAGTCACCCTTAACCAATAATTGTAGGAGAGAAAGAATACACACATTTGTCACCTCTTTGTCCCCTGATTGGGATAACCATGAAAATGTGACTTAAGTTAGGTTCAAAACCACCAAATGGGATTGAACCAAAGTTACTTACCATGAGAATTTACTCAATGTTGTACTCTTGCTTGATCTCTATGATGGTTAATTCCATGTGTCAACTTGACTAGCCCCCAGTTCCCATATACTTGGTCAAATACTAGTCTAGATGTTGCTGTCAAAGTATTTTTAAAATGAGATTAACACTTAAGTCTGTGACTTTGAGTAAAGCATATCACCTTTCATAAATTGGATGGGCCTCATTCAATCAGTTGAAGGCCTTAAGAGAGAAAAGACAGAGGTCCCTTGAGGAAGAGGGGATTCTGCCAGCAGACTGCCTTCAGACTCCAGCTGCAGCAACAGCACCTCCCAGGGTTTCCAGCTAGCTAGCCTCCCCTGAAGATTTTAAATTTTCCAGTGTCCACAATCATATGAGCCAATTCCTTAAAATATATCCTTCTCCATATATTAATAGATATACATGATGAGATAGGTTAAGATGGAGAGAAATAAACAGAGATAGAAAAAGATAGAAATAGAGATGAAATAGAAATGATTCTGTTTTTCTGGAAGATCTTGACTAATACAGCCTCCTTTCCTTCTTTGTCTGATGTACCCACTCCCCTGCCAGGTTTTTTTTTTTTTTTTTTTTTTTTTGGAAACACTTCTGAAAAGTCCCCACATAGAAGACTAAAAACTACAGACATAATGCAGAGAGTAAAAAAAAAAAGCTGAAACATCCATGTTTCATATAGATCATTTTAATATGAATCTCTGGCTCAGGGTCAGCCTCTGGGGCACTGAAGGTAAGACTATATTCCATTGTCTTACCACACACCAAATGCTTCGTCAAATGCTCTCTTAAGCCTCCACGCCTTTGCATATCCTATGCCCGCCTCTCCTTCCTCTTTTCCTGCTCCACATCTACCTAAGATATTTGGTTAATTATTTAAAACCTGCCTGATATATATCTCAACTCCTGGAAGATCTTTTCAGAATTCTCAAGTAGGTCTGGATTATTTGTATTTCTCCCTTACTAGTGTTAGGGCTCCTTAATGCGGAGATTGAGTCCAACTTTATAATACAGTCACCTAGCAGTGTACCTGTTACATAGTAGGCACTCAATAGCTTTGTCTTTAATAAGTGTTAGAAAATAAAGAAACAATCCTGGAGTTTAATAAAATGGTAAGTGTTAGTATTCCTTTGTCTCAAAAAGCAATATTATGTTTGAAAAATAATTCCAAGTAAGTGCTTCAATAAACAAATTACAAATAATTATAGGAAAATATACAGGAACTCCAAGAGTTTTCTTAAGTAATTTGCAAACAAAAATAAGAGAGAATTTTTAAAAAATGGAACTTCTTTTAAAATTTTATAAGTTTGCTTATACACTGTTGGTAGGAATGTAAATTAGTACAACCACTATGGAAAACAGTACAGAGATTTCTCAAAGAACTAAAAGTAAATCTGCCATTTGATTCAGCAATCCCACTACTGGATATGTATTAGTCATTTTCTAAAAAGACACCTGCACTCCTATGTTTATCACAGCACAATTCACAATTGCAAAGATATGCAACCAAACTAAATTCCATTTTAATTATATTTTTCAGTGAGAAGTAGGCTTTTTCACTCCTAAACCACTAAAACATCCTCAGTAGCTTGGATGGCATGCACTATTATCACATATTAAAAACTAAAGTGAATTATTTAAAGAGGACTGCATGTTGAATGTTAAGAATGGAAGTCTTTTTAAACAATTTTTTTGTGTTTCTTTTAATTGAAATGAATCAAGAGTATACAATGATAATGACCAAGCACATCCAAAGAAACATAAGGGCTTTCAAATCAACAGGATGGTTTAGAGTATGGGAAGCTCACTGATTTGCTCAGTATAGGAATTTGATGTGAGAGCCAAGGTTAGGCTAAAATAGAAAGAAAAGGAAACTAACATTTATGAAAAATATACAGTTGTGCCTCCTGTACTAGATAATTCATAAGACTAGATAGTATCATTAAAACAACACTAGGAAGGAGTTATAATAATACCTATAATACTACCTATACTAGAAATCAGTAGCTAAAAAAAAAAAAGAAAGAAAGAAAGAAAGAAAAGCTCAGAATCACACAGCAAATAAGGGTATATCACCCATGTCCAACTCTCCGAGCCCTTACTTTGTACTGCCATTCATTCTACCGCTCATATCACAAGCTCAGAAGAGATGATATAGAGCTTGTTTGAGTAAAACTCTGTGGGCACAGCCAGGACCATGAGCAAGCTTTGAGCTTCATTGGAGTTGAATTTTCTATCAGTAATTTTGGATTGAGGTAAGAAAACTGTCTCTTGTGATGCCAGGCTGGGCTGTGTTCTTTTGTTAAAAAGCTTCTTATCTCTAACAGTACAATGAGTTACTAGAGGAGGTGGAGTTTCCAAAATTTCTGAATAGGAACTTTGAACATTAAAAGTGTTATACTTGAGTGGATAAATAATAAATGGGAAGTGGGAAGCTATTCTTCTAAAATGTGTTACAGAATTTACATGAGCATCTTGTCAGATGACATAAAGGTGATGATGGTAGCAAACTATGAATGAATGTGCACAAAGCCTTTTGTTGATATATCAAAATTCTGCTATTAACAGATGGAATGGCCTTAAGGAAATTAATCTAGCACTCTGGTCTTCAGTTAATCTCTGAAATGCAATGATTGAGTTTAACAAATTCTCATTGTTTATTGATTATTGCTGCTCTTTGTTTCTTCCTATTCATCTCATTTGAATTTGTCTCTCGTGTTATGTGCTCTGAAATGTTAGCATAATCTCTCTTTTACCTGGTATCACCAAAAATTAAGCAGCAAAATATCATTTTTTAGATAGTGTAAGATTATTATTCATTTGGAGTACTTTAAATTTTATAATGTAAATGATTGAAAGTATAGACCAAATTACTCTACCTTCTTAATGTAAAATTTGACAAACCCTTAAAATATCATCATCACTTCAAATAACCATTTTAAAGCAAGCAAGATGCTAATGAATCCAGAGCTATTGCTGCCAGTCTGAATTAGCCTTAATGTGACCCCTTAATTTTCCACCTTGTTTCCATGTTTACATTTATATCTGTTATATTTAATCCTGATTTTCTATGAATCTAAATTTCTTTAATTCTATATGTTAAAGAGAAAATGTATTAATACTGACTTTTCTGTTTCATAAATATATTAGTTGAGATAATATATATAACAATAGTTTAGGATGTTAAAGTTAATGACTTCTTATGAAAAACAAAATTATCTTCATCATGTATGACACTACCTAGTTAAATTTAATTACTGAACACATATCCATATATTTTCTCAAAATGTGTTGACATTTCTTTCATAAATATATTCCTCTTAGTAGAACATTTAACTGATCCATTTTTATGTGTCTTTCAAGACTTCCCCAAGGTTTTGGAGAATCCTGTATCATAACATGTTCACATTGATTTAATAATTTACTTCTTATTAAATTCGAATAGAATATTTTCAGTCATACTACATTGACTAGCCAAAATAAGAATGTTTCTAAACATCATAATGACACACATTTAGGCTGAACTTCATGATGCCCTATAAACTTTCATATAAATTGTATTATTTTTTAAAATGTTAAACATATGTCTTCTCCTTTCACCAGAAGAAGATCTCATGAACTCATACAAAAACTTGCACATGAATGCTCTTTTCAGATCTTCTTGTAATAACCAACAATTGGGAAAATCCCAATCTCTAACTTCAAGTGTATGAATAAATAAAATGGGGTATATCGAACCAGTGGAATACTGCCTAACAATAAAAAATGAATGAACTATTAATACACACTTCAATATGGGTGAATCTCAAAATAATTACACTGAGTTAAAGAAGCCATGCAAAAAGTGTGTGCATGCTGTATGATTCTATTTCTCTAAAGTACTAGAAAATGCAAAATAATTTATAGTGCTAGATAGCAGGGATCAGTGGTAACCCAGGGTACAATGAAGATGATCAACAACAGAAAGACTACAGAAAGAAACAGGAAAATTTGGGGTTTGTCATATACATTCACTATCATGATTACAGTGATGGCTTTACAGGTGTATACATATGTCAAAATTATCAAATTGTATACTTTAATTATGTGCAATTTGTTGTATGTCAATTGTATCTCAGTAAAAACTGTTAAAATTTTTGTCTCATTTCACTCTCATTATCATCCTGTGAAGCAGTCTTTTCTCATCCGACAGGCAATAAAACTGTAATTTAGGGAAGCTATCTTATTTTTCCAAATTGCATTTTAAGAATTTGTAATAAGTAAATTTAAATATATATTTTTCTCTTGGTTATATATTTTCCATGTTAATATTTTCCCTGTGGAATACCATAGTTGTTTTAGTACAACTGTTATCATATTCAAAAATATCCACTACCAAATCTGAACAAGTATCATAAACATTTATTCTATGTTTGAATATCATCTTTAATATTTCTGATAATAGAAGAAAAAAGTTATTAATTTTACATGCAAAAAGTTTATTACATAAAATCATATCTAGTAATAAACTTCCCACTTTAGCATCATATAGCTTACCACAAAAAATTAAAGAGGAAGAATTAAAGATAATATGCACCATAGTACTGAAATTTTAAACTAATATCAACCAGTCATTAGAATCTGAAATGCATTCTAACAATAAGAATAAACTGACTTTTATGAGACACTCAATTGATGTGCTATATACCCTCTAAAATAGAGAAAACCTTGTAGCTTCAAAGGTAGGATAAGAAGTAAGAAGAGGTTTTACATGCTTGCTGACTGTTTTAAGATTTAAGACAGGATTGGAGGGATGAGAATACACAAACATAATGAGAGAGATGTGCAACGTTTGGGGGATGGTCAGGCTTGAAGCTCCAACTCGAGGGAGGAGGGGGGCATGGGCAATACACATAACCTTAATATTTGTACTCCCATAATATGCTGAAATAAACAAATAAATAAAAAACAAAATCTCACTAAATGTGAAAAAAAAGATTTAAGATAGGATTCTCTACAGTTATGAGAATTGTTTTTACTGTAGAAGCCAGATTTTACAACCCTTCCCTCAAAATCAGCTTCTATTCTACATAAATTCATGGAAAGGTTGATTCTGATTAGTTAGGCAGGCAGGGCAGTGTAAGTGGTGGTACTTTGGAAGATAGAGTTTACTTGTGTAAACTGATATATACAGAGTAATATTGCTAGTAGAAATACATTACAAGGGCTTTCATTTTCAAACGGTGCCTCAAAGTAGAGCTTCAGAAAAAAAACAAACAAAAAAATAGCTTAGGAGATATTTCCATCTAAGGTAAGCAGAACAGTTAATAAATCCTACTAGTTAATGATAATTACTTTAGGCATTGTGAATGTGCTTTACAGTTGTATATCTGAGAAAAAGATTTCATGATATTTAAATGAATATGACATCAGTGCAAGTTTACAAACACATTTTGTTGTCAAATGTTGGCATGGACTTAAATTTTTCATCAATGAAGTATGAATATAAAGGAAAGAAGGTAGTGAGTTTTGAATAAAGCTACTTCAACATCCAATAAATTGAACATTATTTTGTAGCCTCAGAGACAAAAAACCCTCTGAAAATAATTTATTTCTATAACAAGAGGGAAAAAACCTGAAAATGGTTATTTGTGTTCAATGTAATATGAATAGAGATTGTTTTCATGAAATAGGTACAGAAATCCACAGGAAAAAACAGGCTGAAATGAAAGACAGCAGGATATAAACAAGATAGTGGAAAAAAACCCCAAAATTTTCTGAGTAATAAGAAGGAAAATTGCTAGGAAGCTAACAGTTAAAAAGTAAAATTAAATGCCATTCTTTTAGACTTAAAAGCAACCAATGAGTATTAAAATATATTTAATAAATCAATGAACAAAAATTTTGGAATATGTATCTCAAAGGCAAAGTGATAAAAATGACAATAGAAAATGTAATAGAATATTAAGTGACGATTAAAACTAAAAACTAAAGATGTTAACAACAGAAAATAGAACATTGAAAGAGAAATGTTTCAGATAATATTAATGAAAGGAGAATCACACAAATCTATTATCTTATCTAAAATTTACTATAATAACAAAGTAAAAATGTATGCAAACAACTTGCTAGAAAAATAATGACTATCTACAAATAGCAAACTCCTACTAGCTCATGTTTGTCCTCTGCAAGATTAAATGGAAAGGATATAGAAACAATTCTTAGAGTTTTGGGAGTAAATTTTGTGGATCTCAAAATTCTGGACCCTGCTAAATCATTTTAATTAATGCAGGAAACTAAAAGATGATTTAGGATATCAATGGCCCATAAAATTTATGGAATTAATTTCTTAGAAATGTGTGGCTTACAATAAGATTAATTACAACTAAATCAATTACAAAAATAAGATTAATTACAATTACAATAAGATTAATCAAGGATAGTCTATAAATAGAGCCAGAGATATCTAAATAATAATTCCATACATAGTTATTAAAATCAAGACAAATATCAAAAATAATTCTTAAATAAAGACCAAATATAAAATCTAATATAGTAGAAACAATATAGATTTAATGAGGACACCATTTGGAATTTAAGGAATAGTATACAGGACATACTAGAATAATACATAAAGAAAAATTAAAGCTAAAAGAATAGGCCACATACTTATCAAATGAAAGAATAAAAATTCAACAGGATTGGTAATATTAGTTTTAAACTACATTGACTTTATGGCAAAACTAATTAAACAACAAAGATGATAACTTTATATTGGTAAAGGGACAATGCACAAAATTTGTAATAGCAGTCATAAATTGAAATATATAAACCAAAAAAACAGAAATAGAAATAACAATAATGACAGAATGTAAAGTGTATTCATTATTTTATTCAATAAATCAATAACGACTGCTTAATTGAAGACATGAGCTTGTTTTCAGCTGCTAAATATACTGTATTGGATACCTGGCTTCATGGTACTTTCCTATTTTGTTGGGGGAGACAAACAATAAATAAGATAAGTGTGTATGTGGATTTTTTGTGTGTATGTATGTGTTATTCAAGATATTAGTTATTAAATGTTATTTGAAAAATAACATAAATATTTGGGGGAAATTCAGTAAAATTTTAATTTTATATCAGTGATTCTCAAAGTTTTGGCATTTATGAAGCACTTTTAATTAGTGCTTACTGCATATACTGACCTTTAATTTTTGTTAATCAGAAATTCATAATGTTTAATTATAAAAATATTCAAAATTCATATTTCTTTTATCAGTGATGAGGACAACATTGGAAGCTTTTCCTAAGATTTCTCTTTATGTATGGATCAAAGCAGAATACCTTTGTCAAAGATCAGGTTTCACCTTCAACTGGCTCATTTGTTCTTTATTTCTACTACATTAAAAAATTTTTACAATTGGAGATTCTGAGAAAAATATCAAGTTTTCTGTGTTGTAGGAAATTTGGACTATGATTTAGTCCAAAATCCTTCCATATATTTGGACTAAATATGAACACCACAATTATGAAGATATTTCTTGCTGAAGATACCTTTTAGTATAAAAAATGAGACTAAAACAATGATTTGGGGTATATTTATTACAGAAACTACATCTGAGTACATATTATATTCATAGTTAAATAATTAATTGTTTCAATTTGAAACATAGTTACAGACAATCCTAAGTTGACTGTTTTGCTACGTTTGACTCTAGAAAGTATTACTTTAAGAAATATGTCAAATATATCATTAATTTGTTTTTCTAAGTAGTGACTAATATGATCAAGGGCTGAGAAAGATTAAAAATCTGAACAAAAACCTGATTATATTAGTTGCAGTCAAGGTTCTCTGAAACAAATACTAGCATTGTAGTTTAAAGTCATAAAGGAAATAGATTAAATTATTTAAGATATTGGACATACTCTTAAAATATAGGGTTTAAGTGAGTCATTGAACTTTTAGATATGTCTTTACTGCTTTATCACTTTTGTTTCAAAAACCATTAAGGAAAAATTCCCCTTGTGTAATGGCAGCTGCCAAAGATTGAACTCTCCACACATCCTTTACATAGATGTGAGGAGAACGAATAAAATTGTCCATGACCCACACCTACAGTCTAACTAGGACAAAGAGAATTTGTCCAACTTCTAAGTATGAGTAAGTGGAAAAATAACTATGGTAACCACAGAGCCATTTCCAGAGCTCCCCTCGCCAAAAGCTAGTAACATTGCGCAGAAATGATGAAGGAGTAGTGGAGATGAGCAGAGAAGACAGAGCACAGATAAAATCATCCATAGAATGAAAATTCTACCCTGAGGGCAGAAATGTTGAGAGCAGGTGTCAGATCTGTTGGACATAGGCAAAATGTGCCTAACCACTAACAGGCAAACAGGAAACAATTTTGCAACAAATATTAATGAAAAATATTCAATGTTACTAATGTTTACATAGCGAAAAAAAAGAAAAATGGAAATTTGATATTAAATTGTATTTTAAAGGAATTGGAATTATAAGTGCCTGATAATTACATAAAAATAGTCAACTTCACTAGTAATCTAAAAAATATATATTTATTAAGAAACTTTAATTTTTATTTATTAAAATGACAAAGATTAAGGAGGTGATATTCAATATTGTCAATGGTGGATTTATAAATATTATCAGAAGCTGTAATGCAATGTATGTTAACTGACTTTAAATATTCATTATTTGGGGCTGAGTAATTCTACTTCTTAGAAATATATTCCTTGAAAAAATCTCAGAAATTAATTTATAGATCTCTGTGGGAAGTTGCTTATTATAATGATAAAATATGGAAAAATAGAAATGATATAAGGAAAGAAATATATTAAATTCCAGTGATAAAATTTGGTATAGAGACTTAAATGATCATTTCAGGATTTTTTTCTTACTTTTATGAGTAAATGCTACCAGTGTTCCAATTGAAAAATGCAGTACACAAACAATAACGACTTACTAATCTTCTCTTATTTCGCTCTATTACACTTAGGGAAAATTAACTTTTCCTTTTTTAAACCAATTAGCAACAGCGAAGCATTTTGCTTTATGCAGAGACAGACAATTATTTGACTGCACAGCTACCTAAAGGCATATTTACATGGAGTTATTCACTTCATATTTTCAAAATACATTGTGTGTACTAGGATGAAATAAATGTTTTGTTGAAATGATTGAGGATGCATTTTAATAAATGTGAGAAATTAGGTCCAACATATTTACAATTTAAAACTTCTGGAATTAATTCTTCTTTGGAGTTTTATGAATTAAGCTTACTTTCCCTCACTCTGATAAATGTGAAAAGGCTTCAAGAAATTGTCAGAAAAGGCCAAGATTGAAATAATTAGAACTTAAATTGTTGTCTAATTAAGACTAGAACAGTAATGGGTTTTATTAATATCTTTACCATGGCATTATATTTCCAAGGTATTTAAGGAAAACTTATTCGACAACACATTTGTTAAAAGGAACTTTTCTTTAGAACTAACATTAAAAGAAATAATTATAATAATTATTTAGTCACTTAAGACAATTTGCAAATGTTAGATTTGATTGTATCATGACACACTCTGCGTGGTTTGATGCCACAATGAACATGCTCTTCACCATTGCATAAGGAATATTATTTCACATGGAAACTGGACAGGATCATTACAGTTCACATTTCACTAACATGAGTTGAAAATCTAATTGACATTTTGCTGGATTGCATCTATACAGCACTCTACTGTAAATGGCAGCTTCACAAGCTGTCTCCTATAGTGATCATTTAAGTTGAAATATCTCAGGGACCATGTTGTTCACCCAGCACAGCATCTACTATTTGTTTAAATTTATTGTTCATTGCCATAGTTAAAAACGCATTACAAAATCACTTTTTGATTAGGCTTCTGACAATAGTAGGTTTTATGGGGAAAGGAAACTATTTAATTTTATTTCAAGGAAAACTACTAAACTACTATCAAAATACAAATATCCAAGAAAGAAATTACAAGAGTAAAAATAATAGCTTTAACAATGTTACTCTAAAAGTTAAGAATCTGTGGTGGCAAAAGTCATTTCAAAATAAGATTTAGATTTTTTTTGTTTATATGCTGATTTATATACTGATTAAACTGAAAGGGATAAAGCTTTTGAGAAATCACTTCTATAAAACAGAGGATGCTATGATTTTTACTAGCATAATAAGTAATGTAAACTTGTACTAGATACTGAATTAATTACAATATAATTATACTAAGTATGAATGCTTACAATGGTATGCTTTTCTATGTACATAGCAGAAATAAAATAAAAACAGTTGCATACTTGTTGATGCTATAAAGTAATAGTGTACCAAGCTTGGGTTCTTGATCTTTTGTATACTAATTGGGTTTAAATTTACACTGGATTTTTTGACATCTTATATAAGGATAAAATGATGAAATTTTCTTTGTTCCAAAAAGGGGTAGAAGTCCTCCTCTTCCCCTTCCCTTAGAGTATTTCCTTGAAAATATAACAGGCCTGATAAGAAGCTCAGCCATTCGGTGTTACAATGCAAGGTCAAGGACCTTATTTCTGATCCTTGGAAAAGTGAACACCTAGCTGACAAAATTTACCTCGGGAACCTCTCATGAGATATGCAAGGTTCTATCAAAAGATGCATCCATCTGTCTCTTAAGGAAATAAGAGAAATTTTATTTGTTTTTTCCTCTACTTTACTATCTAAATTTGCATTAAACTCTATTCAGATTTTGTAGTCTCTTGAGAATGCTACCTGCATGCACGCTTTCAGACTGAATTACTTAATAATCATTTGTGTTTCCCTCTCTTATATGTCAATACAGAGGGGGACTTTTAGTCAGCAGGATTTCTTATTTACTCAATAAGTGGTAAGATTCGTTTTTTTTTTTTTTGAGACAATCTCACTTTGTTGCCCAGGCTAGAGTGCTATGGCATCAGCTTAGCTCACAGCAACCTCAAACTCCTGGGCTCAAGCTATCCTGCTACCTCAGCCTCCCAAGTAGCTGGGACTACAGGCACGTGCCACCATGCCCGACTAATTTTTTTTCTGTATATTTTTAGTTATCCAATTAATTTCTTTCTATTTTTAGTAGAGACGGGGTCTTGCTCTTGCTCAGGCTGGTTTTGAACTCCTGACCTTGAGCTATCCACCCACCTCAGCCTCCCAGAGTGCTAGGATTACAGGTGTGAGCCACCGCCCCCAGCCAGGATTAATTTTTTATTCTGAAGTTTTGCTTAAGAAATACCATGTCTGTAATAAATCACTTTAAAAATAACTCTTAAACAAAAGAAAATTGAGTTTAAGAGCTATTCCATGGGTATTAGTAGATATTTGAAGAACGATATGACAACTAAATAAGAGCTTTAAGAAACACTTTGTTGAAGCTAAGCAGTAACCAAATGCAGGTATAAGAAAGATTTAGATTATAAGGCCAAAGACAAAAAGATTTTTATTGCTCGAGTTTTTTCCATCTTTTAATTAATATTTATGCTATTGATTCAAAAGTTTAACTCCTAGGATGTTAAGATGATTTTTGAGGGAGGAATGAGAGAGAAAGTTTGTATTAACCACACATTTTGATTAGTCATTTCTCAATATAGTTAGTTGGGGTAGGAAAGTTTACCACAGGTCAGATTTCTCTATTTGCCATGGGGATGTTCTAAAAATTAAAGTAATTCAGTTGGCATAGATATATCATAGCCAGATTAAAAAAAATAATGTACTTCAATGAAAAACGATGCATTGTTTAGAGCACACTGTCTTGGATTGCTGATTCTGATTATTGTGGACCCCCGTGTCTTTCATTGCCTTTTAGCTATTTTGCAGCTTGGTAAGTTGTATATAACTGATGACAATGCAAAATAATTCTGGTCTACAGTTAGGCAAATAAATTCTGTTAGGTAAAGGTTCAATTGATTTCACATTATCATGGTGGCAGAAGCCAGTTCTGCATCATTTGCTCATTCATATTCCTGATTTATAAATGTGTCGGTTCTTTGGATTTTTCTTTGAACCAATTCTAACATCTGCCCTATGCATTCATTAATAATGGGTTAAGTAAAATTGTTAGCACATGTTTATTTCCTATCTGTATGAGAGTGATTTTACCTTGTTAAAAATTGTACTCAAATGTTTATAGCAGCACAATTCACAATTGCAAAGATGTGGAAACAACTGAAGTGCCCATCAACACATGAGTGGATTAATAAAATGTGGTATATGTATACCATGAAGTACTATTCAGCTCTAAGAAACAATGATGATATAGCACCTCTTGTATTTTCCTAGATAGAGCTGGAACCCATTCTACTAAGTGAAGTATCCCAAGAATGGAAAAACAAGCACCACATGTACTCACCAGCAAATTTGTTTCACTGATTAACACCTAATGGACATATAAGAACAACATTTATCGGGTGTCATGCAGGTGGAGGGGAGAGGATGAGTACATACATACATAATGAGTGTGATGCGCACCATTTGAGGGATGGACACGCGTGAAGCTCTGACTCGAGGGAGGAGGGGGGATAAGGGCAACATACGTAACCTTAACATTTGTACCCCCATAATATGCTGAAATAAAAAAATAAAATGCCATACAATGCTAAAAAAAATCCTTTAATGATAGAGGAGGGAAGGAAGGCAGGAAGGCAGGCAGGCAGGCAGGCAGGCAGGCAGGCAGGCAGGCAGGCAGGCAGGAAGGAAGGAAGGAAGGAAGGAAGGAAGGAAGGAAGGAAAGAAGGAAGGAAGGAAAGAAGGATTTGGATGGTTACTAAAGTAGGCTCCTCATTAATTATCTGGAATATTGATATCTGAGAAGCTAATTAAACACACACAGTGTTGTAGTTCTCATTGTTACTTTTATTGGTATTAATATTTCTCTTCCATTACCTTCTTTTTCATACTAAAAGATAGCCATATTTTGATACTAATCAAGACAGGGAGAGAGAGAGAAGAAATAAGCATATGCCATGGAATGACACACCATCCTATTTCCTTTACATGATGTTATTTATAAGTTCTAGAATAGTTAAAAGCACTTTATAGTGAAAATAGTGAGAATAGAGGTTACTGGGTAGGGGGGATTAAGGGCATAATAGAACTTTCAGGATTGATTAAAATTTCTACATCTTGAAATAAATAAGGTTACAAAAGCTTGTGTTTTTGAAAATACTCACTGAATGGTGCAGTTAAAATATTTCCATTTTATTATATGTAAATTCTACCTCAAAAAATACCAAGCTGTAATAAAAAAGTGAACTCTAATTCCATTCATGAAGACATGCTCACGAGTAAGGTGTATTGCTGGCTGAAATTTACTTTGAAGGCATTAAAAAAAGATGCATTCATTTTTGGACAGAAAGACACATTGGTGCATAGATATGTGATAAAAAATACATAACTATATATGTCATAGAATCTAAGTGATGAGTATTTAAATGTTTACTGTATAATTCCTTCAACTTTTTATATATTTGAATGTTTTCACAACAAAAATGAGCTAACAGAGGGATTTCTAAAATACTAATAGGCATATAATCAGTTGTAATTATCACCATATTGATCATTTGTTGCATGGGTAATCAATGGCAAGATTTTGGTATAAAGCCAGTGAAGCATTTGTCTTGATTTTGTCCTCCAATGTTCTTTATCTCTTCCTCTTTTCTTTAAGTTTTGCACATTTCTCAATATCCCCTACAACTAAGTATGGTAACATTACTAAGTTTGGACTGGGAGTGGAAATAAAATAGCATCATTTTGGACTTGTATGGCAGTGGAAATAAAATAGTGTCACTTTGGACTTTAACGCCACATTTCTATAGCTTATATTTCTCTTTGTTTTGTGCTGCAATGCAGATGGAATGCAGTGAACCACAGTCAACCATGCAGACTTCAACAGCAACCTATGGCCTGAATCCAGTGATCCAGTGCCTCTGTTGTAAATTAAGTGTTATTGGAACATAGATGCACCCATTCATTTATGCATTGTCGATAGCCACTCTCAGGTCACAATGGCAGAGTTACATGAGTCAGAGATGAAATGTCCCTAAAGACTAAAAGATTTTCTATGATTCCTTTTACCAAAAACAGCAACAACAACAACAGCAAAAAAAACCAGTGCTAACCCTCACTCTACAAAATAGATGGATGAATGAATCCAGGATTTCAGAATGAGCTCTTAAAAAAACCAGTGTGGCACGAGATCAGAATAGCTAGACTGTTTTATAGAGGAGAAATAAACTTCCACCCATTTAGAAGCTTTTTTCTGTTTATTTGTTCTTTTGTTTTTATTCTTTTTAATTGTTCTTTCTGTTGTTATTTTTAGTCCTTTTTTATGTGAAATTAACCAATATTTTAACAGATGCAAGTAATATTTTTACAGTTTTTAAAATTGTTTTTCTAGTATTTTATTGTTTTGGTGTCATTTGTCCTGTTGTCAGTACATAAGCTAATTTTAACATCTTCTTATTAAAAACTAAACTACTTGCTCCCAGAAAGCAGTACTTTCTGGTATTTGGCATTTTGAAGCTGAAGAAAAATGACTTTGATCATCCAGATCGTTTCTCTCCTTTAGTGCAGCTCATTGGCTTTTGGCATTTCAAAGAAAAAATTTTGGATCTTTTTTTCACAATCCAAACGGATATTCTTTCCCATTTAATTTTTAAAATCGTTTTCATGAGTGACAATAAATTTCAATGCTTATATATCGGCTCTAAGGGGGCATCAGGTAACAGCTCTGAAGAACTGCTAAAGAATGCATTTTTTTCTTCTTTTATGCAAGAACTGTGACAATAGTTTTGCCTAGAGAAAATCTGTTTTTTATACTGTAACGATTAACAGATATCAACACTGTTATAAATAGAAACAAAATGCCCTACTAGGAAAAGCTCTAGACTCAGAATATGAACATCTATAGCAAAGTCCAGGCCCTGTGTTTATGCCAGTGGACTTTCTCACTTACTTCCTCTCTGGGCTTCAGGTATCTGCTTTACCTACGGAATCAGCGTACTAGCGGATCTCCAAGGTCTCTTTTAGCTTTAAAATCTCCCTGACTTAAAATCACTTAATAAAGGCCAGTGTGTAAAAGCTTTGTATGATCATTTACTATCACACTTCTGTATATTTTATCATTTCACTTGGTATGTTTTATATATACAATTTCTCATAAGAAAACTCACTCAAAAGATCAATTTTAAAGCATAAAACCTGTTAGTTTTGTATGTCTCACCATATTTTATTCATCCCCATATTATCATCTTTTCCTATCTAAAGCAAATTGCAGTGAGAAGACAGCATCGTAAAACTTCAATGAATATTTATTCCACTATGTACCCTAAACTATATTATCAATACATCCACTAGAGTCATTCTTTAAATATATAAATCTGTATCATGCCATTCCTTTACTTACTTCCTCTATAGATAGCCCATTCAGATGAAAACCTAATGTGCTTACAATGTCTACAGCACAGTCCACAAGGCTATAGACGATCTACCCCCAGCTATTCTCTCCCTCATTCACTCCGCTCTAGCCCAAACCTCCTGGCAATTTGCTGCCTTGGGTGCCTTGTACTGGTTGTTTCCCTAGAAATCCACATGGCTAATTTCCCCACTTCCTTCAAAGCTTTGCTCAATATTTATCTATCCATAGCAACCTATTTTAAATTTTAATTTCTCCTGACATTGCTGCCGCATTCCTAGTCCTGATCATCATTTCTGGTGATCACCTTGTAACATGCTACATAGCATACTTATTTTTGTGTTGTTTATTATCTGCCTCTCCTCACTAGAGTATAAGCTTCACAAAAACAAGAAATTTTGTCAGTTTCTTTCACCGATGTATTTCAAACACCTAGAATGCTCAATAATATTTGTTGAATACGTCAAAAGCGTGAAATAAATTACTGAATTGATAAATCTCTTTTTTCAAAATATATTTCCTAACCATGTCCATTTACTAAAGCTTTGGATGATAGCAATGGGAGGCAATTTGAACATTTTTGAAATGTATTCTTAAATCATTAACATAAATGTAGAATCAATTTATCAATAAAAGAATTCCAAATATGTGTGTGTATACACACACACACAGACACACAACTTTTTGTGGTAATACATTGTGTTAGACATTGAAAACAACAAAAGAAAGACATGTTCCTGAATTCAAAGATTTCTAAACTCCCTAATAAAACAGATAAGTTTACAAATATTAGTAAAGAACAGGAAACGAAGAAGGAACAAAGGGAAGGAAAAGGTTAAATGTGGTTCTGCCAAGCTTTTAGATTCTGACTTGGAGTACTGATGTTGTGAAGGGGCCTTCTTTTAAAATCCATTGGCAGTAAATACTTTAGTCCTAAGAAAGTACAGGAGCAGAGAAAAGATTAGATGGAAGGATTTTAGTATCTATTATCCCAGTTCAGTGTTTCACAATTTTCTCTTTGTAAGAATAGCCCTTGTTCAGAACTGAGATCATTCCTTTATTTGTAAGAAATGATTATTTATTTCTCTAGCATCACAGATTGCTGATACATATACTCCCCTTCACCTTCTTCTGTGACTGGTTAATGTGTGTGTCTCATTGCTCACTGCATTTGCCATTTTCACATTAAATGGCATTTATGAAGGTCCTACTATTGCTTTATAAAACTTTTATTTTCACATTACTCTTTGTTTTCCCAAATCATTCACAGTTAACTGTCTAAAAGCTTTTATCAAATGAAAACCCTTTCATTGAGCTATTCCAAGCATTTAAAGCAGTTAATCTACTATTATTTTTTAAAGTACTTATGCTGCTTTTACTGTTAAAATGTGTACTGTTACGACTTCCAGATTATGTTAATATGGAAACTGTCCAAAGCCTAACACTCACAAAGCACACCACTGTCCATCCCGCCACAACCCATGCATTTACTCATAGCAATAAATTCAATCACATTATTTCAGTTATGGCAGATTTACACTCAATTGCTATCAGTCAGTGCATTGACTTTAAAATTTGGATCCAAGTTTTTCATTACCTCTGTGGAACTTCCCTTTCATTCCTATCAGAATTGGCCTCCATTTATACGTGCCCTCAGTCCTTACTTTCTAATAATAAATCTCAAATTCATCAACCTCCTTGTCAGGTCTCTCATCCACGGGCAACAGAGCATTCACCTGTTATGCCCCCGAGCTGTGGAATTCCCTGAACTGAACACTCCTCTTCAAATCCCCTGAGCTTTATAAATCCCTTTTTGAGTCTCTCTTATTAAAATTTGCTTTAAATATTTGATCTGCCACTGACACATGCTCTAGGCTTGACTGTTATAAAAAAAAAGAAGCAAAGTATTTTTATTTCCTCACTATTTGTGAAAGAAACTGAAATTTTCTCTTCTCTTCTTGGTATTTTATGTTTTTTCATCACTTTTTCTCCCTTTTATTGGCAGTATAACAATAAACAAATAGGTTTTGGTTACTAATCAGGGTTTGGAATTAAAGATTTCATGTGTTATGGGATTATAAATAAACTGGTCACAATACCATTAATTACTTTGCAGCCTGGAGATTGGTATAGATTTTTTTTTTTTAGGAGACAGCATGGAGTTAGGAGAAAAACAGCTCATTCCTTACAGCCATGCTCTTTCATTGCCTGTCCTAGAGAGCAGCTTTCTCTTCTATTTTTATTTTAATTCATAAATATTCTGGCTAAACGTCACTCGTTTGTCAGAGGAGAATAGAAAAATACTAAAGGCACTAAAGGACTTATGATTTTTGTACTATTATTATGATAAAAACAATAACATCAAAATTTCAGGCACTGATAGTCCTATTCCAAACTAGTTTGCTCCCAGGATTTGCCAACATTAAAAGAATGTTGCTTATTTTTCGTTCTCTTTAACACATAGCCCAGTGCTATGCACACAGTAGGTGTTTTACAAATGTTTGTAGAACATTGACGCAATTACTATTATCTCAGCTCTTTAATTTTTATTCCCCCTTGGAAAGGATCTGGTTTTCTCTGTTTCCCTACTTATCAAAGTGCGCAGTTTTTTCTGTCATCCTTGTCTCTCTCCTACAGCTATTGATCAGTCTATGGATTAGGACCCAGAAGGCTAGCTGACAGCCTGGAAAGGGCATTATATTCCGGCACAATTTCCCTTTAAGTGCTTAATGTTCTTTAAACCCCTCATTCAATTAGATGGCACAAGCTATTACACACAAGTGCCCCACCACAGAAAATTACAAGCTCATATCTGAGAGATACAGAGAATGGAAGGCAAAGAGCAAGTTAATAGGACATTGTCTGTGTGTTTGGTAAATCCTGTGGAGTTTTGGGCTCAAGGTTAATATCAGAGTGCCAGGCTATGGAATTTAAACAGCAGGTAGATTTCAATAGCACAGAATATGAAGGCGAACAGAGTACAGATAGATATATTATTCTGTTATTTGAAATGGCTACTGTGCAAAATTCAGCATTTCCTCTGAAACATTTTGAAGAAGATGATTTAGGCCATTGAAAATAATGGCAAAGTTAAAACTTTTTTTCAGGTTACGGTAACATTACTGAAGTAGGTGACCTGATTGAATTTCGCTAACTGGCGAAGTTTTGAGAGGTCTGATGTATTTATTGATAGTAAGAAGAAGAAAGCATTTTTTTTTCCTTTGTGAGATGGAAGATAAAATAACATCATAAGACATGAAACTGAACATATGAAGATTATTAGCCATTATCATTGTAGGTAGACAGTGGATTTTACATAAGAATGAAAATCACAGTGCTTCTGCTAGCAATTGGGTGCTCTTCAATAGGAGGAGCACATGGCTGGAGAAATAGAATGAAGGCTGATGTTAACCCCTACTCACCCCTTCACCCTGGTGTCTTTGTGCAATGCACAAATGTACAACTGTACCTGATCCCCTGAAAATGCTCTTAAAATGGATATAAAAATACAACCAGACTAGAAAATCAGTTTTATCACCTATCTTGGGTAATGTTTGAACTTTATAACTATGATACAACTTTTTACTTACATAATGATGGATAATATTTATAATAAAATGAATAAATGCCAAGCATAGTCCTACACGCTTTGCCTAATGTCAATTAATTTTCAAATTAACTTATGAATTATGTAAATTTATTTTCCCAATTTTACGAGGAGAAAACTCAAAATGAGATCTTAAGCAGTTTACCTGATGTCACATACAGTTAGTAAGCAGTAGAAACAGGACTGGAATACAGAAAATATGAGAGTAGGAGGCTTAACCATGACATATGCTACCAGTCTAAAATCATATCATAGTGTTAGTTTCATTCTTCAATAAAAATCCATTGTTTAAAAAATTAGGAATCAATAAACTCAGAGAAGACAACTAAAATCAACCATAATCTCATGACAGAGAAAATTATAAATATTTTGGAGGATATATTTTCACATTTTTTTTCTATTGGATAATTTCTATTAGATAATTTATATGTTTTTTGTAAACCAACTTTTGCTGATTAATGTTTTCCACTTAAATGACATTTCTGTAACATAGTTCATGTTCATCATATATGTACCCTTTATGTTCCATTCTTTACCCAATAGATCTCATATTTTTAATAGTGTTTCCAATTTTATTTCTTTGCTAATTTAAACAATTCTATGAACATCTTTATTACTAAATGTTTGGATAATGCTTATTTCTGTAATATTTTGGATACTTTTTAGAACTTGTTAAATTGCCCTCTAGAATGTTATACCAATTTACAATCACTAGCAATATGTAACACCACCTGTTTATCCCCATACTAACCAACTGAGGATGCTATCATTTTAAAACAACAAAAAAGCTTTCAAATTGATAAAAGCAGTATTTCAATATTATTTTAATTTTTATTATTTTAACACAGCATGTTTTTATGTTTATTGGTCTTTTATATTTCGGTGAGTGGATTCCAATATTTGCCCATTATTAAGTATTATCTTTTTCATTGATTTGCAAAATCTCTTTAATTTCAAGAATATCAATACTTCTCCATGTGTATTACACCTATCTTTCTCTCATTTTGTCATTTTTACTTAATTTTGGTTGGGATAGTTTTGCCATGTATAAATTTTAATATTTTATACTTAAATATCTCAATTCCTCTTTTAATGGTTTATAGAACTTTGCTTTGCATGCTTGGAATGTATTGCTACAGAAAAATTAGATAAATATTCATTTTTTAAGATTTGTGGTTTACTTTTTTTTTTTTTTGAGACAGAGTCTCACTTTGTTGCCCAGGCTAGAGTGAGTGCCGTGGTGTCAGCCTAGCTCACAGCAACCTCAAACGCCTGAGCTCAAGCAATCCTGCTGCCTCAGCCTCCCAAGTAGCTGGGACTACAGGCATGTGCCACCATGCCTGGCTAATTTTTTCTATATATATTAGTTGGCTGATTAATTTCTTTCTATTTATAGTAGAGACAGGGTCTCGCTCTTGTTCAGGCTGGTTTTGAACTCCTGACCTTGAGCGATCCACCCGCCTCGGCCTCCCAGAGAGCTAGGATTACAGGCGTGAGCCACCGAGCCCGGCCTTAATTTTTATAGTTAAAATATTAATACATATGGAAATTATTTTACACACTGTAAAGTAAATGTTTAATTTTCACCCCAAATCATGAATCACTTGACCCAACATTGTTCACTAAATTACCTATCGTTCACCTACTAATTGCAAATGCCACTTCTACCAATTACATAACTGCTAAAATATGTTTGTCCAATTCTGATTTTTCTGGCCTTTCTCTTTGATCAGCTGTGCAGATTATTTTACTAACTACTAGAAAAGCGACTTCACGTTGACATTTTTTTAACTTTCTTAGTCACCTGGCTTCTTATTTTGAATGAATTAGAAACTGGAAATTCTTGATTAGAAATTTAAACGGATGAAAAATATGGAATATTAAAATCTCACCACTGTCCACCCCATAGAATCTAAAGGGAATAACTTCGATGTTGAGATGTTTTAAAGTGTTTGTGAAAATAAAAGAAATCAAACTAGATAAGATGGCCTAGTCTACTATTTGGATGAACACATTGTAAGTACTTTTGTTATAAATGTGTAATTTAATCACATATGCAAAAATTAGCATGGGGGGATCATATATAATTACCTCTGAAGAGATATATGAAATACATGGAATATTTTACTAAAGACATTGTGCTACTACCACTACTAATAACAGGTAGATTATTGGCAGCATTAAATAAAAGAAACTGGATAAATGCAATCAAATTCACCTTGAGATGATCAATTCACTGTGGAATTCAGTTTTGAGCCTTTATTAAAGTTGTAAGATTTTAATTGAAATAAAGGGGACAATATAAAAATTCACTTAAAATACACAATCTATTATATTCTGTTTTGGGTTTTTTGTTTGTTTGTTTGTGTTAATATAAATTTTTCTTATTGGAAGCAGCTACCTATTCAAATAGCTGAATTGATTACCTATTTAGGCTGCAAACGGTTCCCCCAGAAGTTCATTTTGTATACCAAGGAAGGCACTCACACTTTGGATCTCCCAGAAAATGCAGCTCCACAGTAAATGGCATTTGTTCATTAGAAATGTTGTCCTTCTCTTATTACCTATTGCATAGTGGAAAAGATATTAGAAAGTTTTACCAAGATTACACACCAGACTGTCAAAATTGTTCTAGGAAAAAGCAAGCAGAGAATGCTCATATTTCAAGGGTACCCTATTTTGTTACCACTTAAGAATTATAACACCTACTGCCCCCAAAGTTTTTCCCACCTGAGAAGGTTGTGAGACACGCAGATTGGTCAGCAAGCTCAGATTTCACACGACAAGTCTGGAGTAAATAAGCCATTCTATCTAGCTTTGAGGCTAAAAAAACCTATTGGAAGTGACAGAGTGGTTGATGAATAGAGATTATTTTGAAGTGTGCTGCCGAAATTGGCCTCAATACAGGACTTTTTTTTCAAAGGACATTCTTCCTTTTTGTTGTTAGAATGGAGAAAATTGTGCAATTTTCCCATAACCACTTGATTCTTTTCCTCTGTTATGGGGATGGAATTTCCCAAAATGGGAATCACACTTATGATTCACAGCAAAAAATAAAAAGAAAAGTCAACCAATCTACAGGAAAAATGGTACACTCTTCATCCTCCTGATAAAAGAAAAATATGGTTCCATTCCTGATTTGGGAAGCTGCCATTCACAAATGTGGCAAATTTATGCCTGCAGGAGCAAATTTAGTTATTAGTTTTCTGCCTCAGGGAGAGTTTTTTTTCATTTTAGAGATGACATTACCAATTGACCAAGACTCACAAACCTACCCAACTGTATTCTATTTCTTCAAGGGTAGATTTTCAATAATCAAACTAGTAAAAATTTTTAAAAAATTAAATAATGTTACTATTTGTTAGGACACATTTTAAGAACTTTATACATGTTAACACATTTAATTCCCATGAAATCCTGTAAGACAAGTACTATTGCTATCTCCATTTTCACACAAGGAAACTAAAAACAGAAAGGTTAGGCAACATACCCAAGGTCACATACGGTGACTTGTCAAAGTGCACCTGTCAAAGAGCAAATAGTGTGGAAATTCTCCCACTTATTAAAATATAGAATACTATCTCTCTGTAGAAGGATACTGTCCTATTCCTCTGAAAAGGAATAATATTCTATACATTATTTGCAGGAGGACGATGATAACAAAGAGTTTTAAATTTTCCCTCTCAGCTTCTCCTGTGGTGCCTTACAAAAAGCACAAGTTAGGATTACATATATATAAAATATCCAAAACAAAAGCAAATATAGAGAGACAGAAATATACTGGGACAGAAAGTAAATGAGGTGGTGTTCCAGAGTTGAGTGTGAAGAAGGGGAATGCCTATAAATAAGGATGAAATTTGTAAGTGGTGAAAAGTTCTAAAATTAGATTGTGATAATGGACGTACAACTCTGTAAATACACTAAAATCAATTGAACTGTAGACTTAAATCAGTAAGATTTCAAAGTATATAAGTTATATCCTAATTCATCTTTTTTAAAACATTAAAAAATAGCACATTTCATCCGAACCATTCTACTAGAGAAGATAGTATGGTTGTTCTTCCCCAATCATAATGGTCTCATAATGGATGAAATCAAAGTGGAAAGATTTTAAACTTGATCAAGGTAAGGAGAGTAATGGGGAAGAAACTATGACTATGATTCAAGTATCCCTCACTCCTATTTTATTTTCTCCAAATTAATGAACAATTGTGAAACTGTCAAAAACAAAAGATGGGGTGTGTGGAATGTGTGAGAGTATATGAGAGAACATCAGTGCAATTTTATGCAGCTTGTTTTAAGAAGTAGCAATAATTGATACTTTATAATTAATTTGTATCCACCATTTCATATTTTCTAGAAATATCCTTCTCCCACTTTCTACTTCAAATTTATAAGTGTGTTTTATGTTGCTTTAGACAATACGCACAACAAAAGGCATCTTTCTTGTGTATGGTCCTTCCTCTAATTGTTCTAGCTCAAATGGCCAGTCAATGATTTGTAATTCAGAACAGAGATACTAGAACAAAACCGCCAAAACATTAAAAGGATAGCCACGTGGCCAATAAAATGATTTAAAAGGTAATAAATATATCAATCCCTTCTTAACAAGTTTTTGTCATATAATAATATTGAAAGTTTCTTTTTTAGCAGTTTTGCCAACCATAAAATTGTGATTTCAAGCATGTAAAGTGTCCTGAGTCTGTCTTCATTTTATTTTTTCAGATGATCAGTGGATCATCTGCCTTGCTTCTTTGATTTATTTCATGCACCTGCTACTTTCTTCATCATCAGGAATTTACCTCTTAGACAACTTAAATCAATGAGTTGCCTCTTCTAGAAAGATTTTTTTTATTTTAATCACTATGTTTGGTAATTCAATCATACTTTACTGGAGAGAGAAATCTGAGGCCATGTGCCTCCCTCCAAAATTTAATATTATGCAATTTTTAATATATTTTGTCAAGTCTTGTTTCCCATTGGGATGTTCTTTAATGATACCCTAACCTTCAATTAGGTTCACATATCGGGTATCCAGGTAGATGAGAAAATATCTAATTTTAATGTTGTTCTTAGGATTTTTACTACCTGTATCACTAAATCATTGTAGGTTTAAAAATCTTTATGTTTATCTTACAACTAAATTAGCACTGCCTGAAGGAATTCAAAAGACATTAAGGGGTTTCAAAAGACTAAAGATAGAGAACCTGGTGAATGTTGCACACAAATCATCAATATTGCATAGACATAGAAACCAGAAACTAGAACTCCATCCTGAGGAAACAAGCATACTGTAGAGTTTAGGCACACAGGTCTGGATGTAGAATATTTCCAATTTGCCTCTTGCTTTTGCCATAATGAGTTTTGTGATCTTGGACAAATTTCTTATCCTCCTTTCTGTACCTCAGTTTCCTCATCTCTAAAATGGACCTAAAAAGAGTACCTATGCCACAAGACATTTTGTGAACATTAAATAACTAAATATATACAAAGCAGTTAAAATACTTTCTGATATAAATGTTAACTATTATTATCTTGTAGATCAATGATTCTCAATCTGGGAAGAGAGACGTATGTCTGAAGTTTTTTCAAGGATTGCACACATTCTACCTCCCATTTCCCACTCACAAGAACTGTATTATATGATGGAGGGTCTCAAATATTTTAATTAGGGAAATGACATACTTGCCGTTTACAAAAATCTCTCTAGGGGCATTGTAGAGGAAGGAAGGAAGAGGACAAATTAGAAGATATTGCAAAAGTTCAGATAATGCTCTGAAAGAAGGCTGTAACCATGGAAATAGAAAAAGACGAGATAGGTATAAGATGTATTTATTTATGAAAGTAAAAAGGACAAAGTTTAGTCATCAGGTGAGTACAGGACAACACCCATGTTTCTTTCTGCCTTAGGGACCAGAGTGGATGGAAATATCATTATCCAAGAGGGAATTAGAGTTGGAGAAGAATGCATAGCACCTATATTATTTGTATCTATTAAACTAGTAAACATGTACCCAGAAGTACACTTATTAGCAACAGCTGCAAAGAAGTCTCTACAAGAGGGGATATTGCTTCTAATCCTCTAAAGGGAATATTCACCTCTTGCTTACAGCACCCTAAATCTATCAGTCACTCTTCTTCTCCAAAATCAGCATACAGAGCACAGTAGTACTTTTCCTGTGCCTCTCATTAATGTCAAAACCCTATCATCAGTAATTCTACTAGCAACAGACTCCTAAGGATTCTGACATAAAGAGTGTTTCAGTAATTCAGCTACTCAGTAATGAGGCTCTGAGTTGATATTCTCAGTTGCTGTTTAAACTGAGATTCAAGAGACAGCACGGGGTGGAGAATGACACTGGATGTGTGTGCACAGTCTGCGTGCCCAGATTCGCTTTGCTTATGACAGCAGGCTTAGATGCAGAAGCTATCTTGCAAACAAACCAAATGACCAGTCCTCTCCCAGTGGAAGGATAGACTTTATGGGATGAGAGAGAAATCACAGCTAAGATCATCAAAGATGTGGGAGAAATAGGTCATTCCAGGGCCTGAGGTTGGGGAAAGGAATCAAGAAATAATGTATTTCCACAGGACACATGTCATTCCACAATGCACAAGATCAATTCATACAGCAGGGTAGCAAGAGCTGAAATTTCAAGTAAATCCAGGGGGCACTAGTACCTAGAAATTGTACATGATTCTTGGAGAAAATTGATGTAATGTGGCGCATCGATGGAAGAGCCAACAAGGTTTTTATTTTAATGATAGAACTGAATTCTGAAATTAAGCACAGCGGGTAGAAAATGGATCTAGCACAGATGTCAAAAGCTATCATTGGCTTTTGTGATAAAACACGCTTTTTTTCCTTAAGCCCAGACCAGTGGCCTATGTAGGTCAATGATGACGAGCAGGAAAAAACAAACATACATTCTAGTGTCTTTCTGAGGAAGTTTTGAAACAAACGTTGCTGACAATCAAAGATCTTTTCTTTCAGACATTTTTTTAGTATCAAATAGGAATAACAGAGTTGCCATATTTTCCAAGGATCACATTTCACTACCTAACAAGCAAAAGTGTAAAAAATAAGTAGTTGAAATTTGCACCAGTTAAAACAAAACAGACACCAGAATTCTAGTGGGTGTCTGACATCAGGCATAACTTGGTTGGCCAAGAGTATAGCCTTGGCTTTGTGCTAATTCTTGTTTATCACACAATCTGAAAATAATCCTTCTTTTGATATGTAAATTATTCCTACAGAAATGGCTTTTTCTCTCCCATTTTTCAGCTTTCTACATGAGAAGTGGTACAGCAATTTTGTAACTGATTTTTTAACTGATTTCTTATTGAATTCTTTGCTTATCTTAGTCATTGCAATCTTGCATTGAACAGAGAACGGCAAATTCTTCTGTCATTTATCATTGTTTTAAAAGACAAAACCAGTACAAAGTTGAAGTTCTGTTTTTTAATCAAAATGATATTTAGTCACAGAAAATTCATGCATCATTTCCCTTTATTGTTTATAGAAAAAGAAAACAAATACAATTGAGTTTTGACTACTAGAAAAAGTGTTTACCTACATAGTATGATTCAAATGCTACAAGCAAGACTTTTTGCCCCTAAAACTTCCAAATCTCAGGTAAAACACTGAGCCATTCCACAATTAGATGTTGTGATTTTAAGTCCTTAAAGGGACTTTTTCTTTAAATGTAATTTGTTAAATATAAATAACCCCAGTAAAGACAATATATTAAGGCAGTTATTTTTGTATTTTTTGCATTTCACTAAAATTACTCCTTAAAATAAATCTTACATAGAAATTTGATATGTAGTATTTAAAAAGTTGAACAAATGGCATTAAATAGAACCTTCCTCATGTTTCTTTTTTTTGCTTCGCAACCCAAATCCATGAAGCTCCTGAGGCACCTCCATGAAGTCTCAATGATCACTGACAACCAGTCTGAAAACCTTTAAGTTAGAGAGAGAGATACAAACAAGGTCATGTTATGAGGAAGTTGGTTTCTTCTTATAGTTATGCACGCATGTGATCCTGTCATTAATGGAGTCACTCAACAATGAATATTCCAGTTGTTATACTAAGAAATGGGTATACAATGATAAAAGACATGTTTTCAGTTCTTAGCAGGTTATAGTTACTCGAAATAGTAAGATGAAAAATGTCAGTAATTACAAATGAGTGTTAAGAATTAAGTGACATAGACTTCCATTTAATCAAGATTGAGTTACAGGGATCAAATTTTACCCTAAGATGAAAACAAAACAATAAACAAAAAAGCATGCACAATGCTAACTAAATTCACTAAAGGCCATTGTTTTGGACTAAGTAAGCTCCTCCTGCTCTAGGCCCCAGCAGACAATACCAAACTAGAGTGGAGTCACTGATGCTAATGACCACATGATCAAACTGAACTCTGAAACTTGTTAGTTTTCAAAAAAAACAGAAGATTCACAGCAGCTAATCAGAAAGGGTCCAGTTTACCTGAGCTGGCAGGATACGAAAGTTCCCTCTGTTTTAACTTTATAAGGAAAGTAATTTTGCAATGACCAGTCCTGTTTTCATTCTTCATTTCTGTTTTCTTCAGCCCTTTTCTGCCTATAAAGCTAAATTCCTCTGCTTCGTGCATCAAAATATTCATTCTATTTTATAGAATAAGGCATCCCACAATTCTAGAAGAGCAAATAAAAGCCAAATAGATCATCAACCTAAATTTGCTGTAGTTTTGCCCTTTGATAACAAAATATATTAAAAAATACTTTTTAAGATTTTGGATATTAGCCAATAAAGGAATAATCCTTAATAGAAACGAAATCAAGGAGGTGATTCCCAGGATTGCCCCAGCCTACTGCCTGGACAGAACTTTCTGGCTACAGGGCAGGGAGGGACAACCTAGATAGGATTTTAAGGAGTAGGAGGTGGAAGTGTACAGTGAGTTAAAGAGACAGAATTTAGAGTAAGGAGAGGCCAGGTCTGCTAGAATTTGCAGAGCAGGACACAAATGAGAAGAAGAGAGCTACAAAGAAAAAGACCTCTGAGGACCAGAGGGTTGCCTTCTAATTGTCAATGAGTATTAATGAATATGAGGAAACTACCCTAGGCCAGAGAAAAGACCACAAGGAAGGATGAGAAAGAGCAATACCAAGAACTTAAACAGGGTCGAAAAAGTTTCTATTCCCAACAACCAGAGTTAAATATCCCATAATATATAGATCATGAGGTTAGGATCTCATATGGGTTTTATTCCAGTTGTGGGGAGAATTAATCAAAGACTAAACACTACTATGGTTCCAACTAATAAATATTGAACTGAAAAGAGGAAACTACTCTACAAGTCACATAACTATACTACGAAACAAAAGTAAAAATATCTATAGGAAAAAAATAGACAGAGTACCCATAAAAAGTAAAATTTACATCTGACGCTTTTTTCAAAAATTATTAGGCATGCAAAATATAGCTGAATATAATTGATGATGAGAAGAAAAATCAACCAATACAAGCTGACCTAGAAATGTCATAGATTATAACATTATTAAACAGATCCACTAAAAATAGTTCTGATTGTATTCTATATATTTGAATTGATACAGTAGAGATTGTGTAAATGAGAGATATGGAAGATATTAAAAATATTCAAATAAAATTTCTAGAAATACCTGGATAAACAAAATATGCTAGAAAGGATTAACAGTAGATTTTACATTGTAAAAGGAAAGATTAGTAAAATGTAAACACATCAATGGTAATTATCCAACATGAATCACATAAAGAAAAAAGGCTGAAAAAAACTTACCCAAGCATCAGTGAGCTGTGAGGCTAATTCAAGCAAGATAATGTTTGCATAATTGGAGTCAATGAGGAGGAAGATGAGAGTGAGGACACCAACAATGTATCTGGAGAAATAATAACCAAAATTTTTCAAAATTTTGTGAAACTATAAGACTACAAATCCAGAAAATTAAATGAACTTCAAACATAAAAAAGCATAAAATAAAATAATTAAAAATTTTACAAACCTACACCAAGGTATATCATATTCAATTTGTTAATACTAGTGATAATGAGAAAGTTTTGAAAGTGGACAGAGAAAAGGGATATATTGTAAACAAGGAAATTAAAATTAAAATAACAGCAATTTCTTGTTGGAAACAATCCAAGCCAAAAGAGAACAGAGAAATATTTTTAATGTAATAAAAGAAAAAGAAAGCAACAAAGAAAACATTGACAACCTAGAATATAATCTCAGCAAAAATATCTTTACAAAATTAAGGTGAAATAAAAATTTTTGTTTTTCAGACATACAAAAATTGAAAAAAAACTTTATCACCAGCACCCCTGAATTTCAATGGCAACGGAAGTCAGACATCCAAAATAAAAATGATACCCCATGGAAATAGGAATGTACTTATAGAATTTTTAGACATGACACTAAAATCACAATCCACTAAACAACAACAAAAAAAGATTAAGTGGACCTCAACAAAATTAAAATTGTTCTTCAAAATGTTTTGGTAAGGTGGGGGACAGTGGGTGGAATGGCAGGGGCAATATATGTAACCCTAACAATATTTGTACCCCCATAATATGACAAAATAAAAGGAAAAAAGGTTGTTAAGAGAAGGAAGACAAATAAAAATGGTAATTGGCAGAAAAATATAAAAGACCATTATTATTATCTAAAGCTATAAAAGATTATTGACTGTTTAAAGCAAAAATAGCAATGTATTATGAAGTATATAACATCTGTAGAAGTATAAAATTTATTTAAAAGCTACAATATCAAAATAGTATGGTGGTGATCGAACGATAGACAGATTAAAAGACCAAAATAGAGAGTTCAGACACACATGAATGGTAAACTGATTATCATAAAAGGACAAAGGAAATTCAGTGGAGGTAGGGCGATCGTTTAAATAAGTGGTGCTGGAATAATTATCCACATTAGAAAAGAACCAAACCTTTATAGATACCAAAAACTAACTCAAAATAGATCATGGAATTAAATAAAAAACCTAAAATTATAAAACTGCTAGAAAAAAAACCTTAGGATAAAATTTTTATGATCTTTAGTTAAGCAAAGGGGTTTTAGATACCACAGTAAAATCACTATTCATTGAAAGATGATTAATTAGACTTTAACATTATTAAGAACTTCTGCTCTTCAATAAATACTATCAATAGAATAAATTGCAAGTCACAGCCTGGGAAAAAGTATTTGCAATATGTTTAGTCATTAGTCATTTAACACAAATTAAAATTTCAATGAGATACCTTTACACACTATTTCAAATATCTAAAATTAAAAAGACTGACCATAATTAGGGTTGGTGACAATGTGAAGAAACTGAAATTCTCAAACACAATTTATGGGAATGAAAAATGATACAACCACTTTAAAAATCAGTTTTGCAAAATTTTGAAGTTAAATATATATCTACCTTATTATCCAGTCATTCAAATCTTAGATATTGATTGAAAAGAAATGAAAATATATGCCATAATGTCTCAATTATGGAAGATGAATAAATTCTAAAGGTCTAATGTACAACATTGTGTCTATAGTTAACAATGCTGTACTGTATACATAGATTTGTTATGAGGATGATCTCATGTTAAGTGTTCTCACCACAATTAAATAATATAAAATAAAGTAAAAGTTTATATGTAAACATTTATAGTTGCTTTATTTTTAATAACTAAAATTTGGAAACAACCATCAGGTAAATAGCTAAATCAATTGTGTTATTTCCATATAATAGAACACTGCTTCAAAATATAAAGAAATAAATTACTGATTCATATAACAATGCTGATGAATCTCACAATAATTGTGACAAGTGAAAGAAGCCAGAAAAATAAATACAGGCCAGGTGTGGTGGCTCACACCTGTAATCCTAGCACTCTGGGAGGCCAAGGAGGGAGGATTGCTCTACGTCAGGAGTTCGAGACCAGCCTGAGCAAGAGCGAGACCCTGTCTCTACTAAAAATAGAAAGAAATTATCTGGACAACTAAAAACAAATAGAAAAAATTAGCCGAGCATAGTGGCACATTCCTGTAGTCACAGGTACTCAGGAAGGTGAGGCAGAAGGATTGCTTAAGCCCAGGAGTTTGAGGTTGCTGTGAGCTAGGCTGACACCACAGCACTCTAGCCTGGGCAACATAGCGAGACTCTTGTCTCCAGAAATAAATAAATAAATAAATAAATAAATAAATAAATAAATAAATAAATAAATATGTACTGTCTAATGTCATGAATATAAAGTTCTATAAAGTCAAACCTAATCTTTAACGACAGAAAGCAGATCAATGGTTGTCTGGAGTGGAGGAGAAGGTGCACGAGAGGAGGGTTGCAAAGGACCCCTGGGACCTTTTGGAGATAGTGGATGTGTTCATTATCTTGATTGAGGTGATGGTTTCGTGGGTATATATATGTCAAAACTTATCAAATTATGTATTTTAAACGTGTGCATCTTATTGTATGTCTATTATACCTTAATAAAGCTGTGAAAAAAATTTCAAGTATATCGAAAATCCTAAATATAAGCTAAAGAAAATTGAAAACAAAAAATTGAGAAGAATTATATATTATGGAGGTAAGTTTAGAGTATCATGTGAATACACAAAGGTGATATACACCCATTCTTGTGAGGTCTCGGAAACCTGTGCTAGCAAAGCTAAAGATGGGCATTCCAGGCTGAGAAAGCAACATGTGCTCACATAGTAGAGGTTACAATTGAATAAATAGAGTGAAGCTGGCCAAATTATAACAAAGAAACCTCAGCAACAAAAAATGAAAGTAATATCCTCCCCATTATGCTCCTTTGACATTGTGAACCCCAATATCTAGGACACATAGTTGCCATTGAGGCAAAAATATAATCTTGAATGATTTGATAAAACACAACCACACTCAATAGAAAAGAGTGTATGTGCATGGGGTGTTCAGACAAAAATACTATTGGCAAAAAGTATTTCACCCCACTCCTTTGCTTTTGCACTATTTTTATACCTGACCTCTTTTAAAAGGGGACAAAAAAGAGGAGGGGTAGAAAATACCTGAACCCAGCTTCAGCTATGTGATGGAGGATTTCAGGCTGCTGGGACACCAAACAGCACTCCAGAGAGCCGTGGTACAGAAATTCTGGATAGAAGCTCCTGTTTGGTGTTCGTCAGTATTCTGTGAATAGAAGAATCTAGTAAATAATACAGTGAGCAAAAACTGTCTGGATCAGAGATTTCCAAACCTTTTGATTTTTCTAATTCTACTTACCTCTCAGTTGAAAAACATCACACCCCCAAATATTCACTTAGTTATTTTTATAAGTTACACATACACAACACTGTCTTGATATATATTACATCATTATAAAACGTCTTCTAGGTATAAAGATGTCAATGAATTATGATAAAATAAAATTATATAGCAATATAAGTTCTAATCTTCTCATCTGGTGCAAGGACCCCTAACATGCCTCACTTTGGGCAAATCTTATAGATTGGTTTGTGTCAAAGTGAGATCATCTAGGACAGTTAGATTACCTAAAGTGCTTATTTTTAAAATGCCAATTGGGGCCTCACCTCTAGATTCTAAAATGAATGTTCTATCTCTGCCTTTAAAACAGAAACCATTTCAAATTGATATTATTTTTATTAATAAATAAACCAGAGCGAATACGCAGGAAAAAAGTCTTTATTCAAGGTTCCAACTGCAGCTTAAACTCTTTTCTTATAAGCTATGATAGACAGGAAAAAAGAGGTTCTTGGGACTATAAAAGATCTGGTGAGAATATATCATCTTAGAGAAAATTAACTGGCTCTCAAAAATGTCAAATTTGGATTACTATGAAATGGGTAGAAGCAAGTGGGTCTTATCAAATATGAGGCCTATGTAAAATACATGATGGCAGTTACCAAAGTAATAATGAGTTTCACTGTTACTGCCCACAAATCCTTGTACATATGCAAACATCCTCTGCTAACTCTTTAGAAGAGCAAATATTTGTGAAGAAAGGCTTATGCAAACTAGAAACTAATTACCAATGTTTGTTTCCAGCCAATTTTTACAAATTAAAATTCTAGCTCAGCCAAGAGAGTGTCTTTTAAAATAAGCTGGATTATCAATATTTATAAGTGACTAATCATTAGAAATGATATTACATACTTAAGCTGTGGCTCACCTAACTTTTCTCCCAATTTCACTTGTACAAAAATGTATATTCTTCATGAAACATTCTAGCAAAATAGCCAGGAATGTCCTTAACTCTACAAACATCACTCACTCTATTAAATCAATAGATATTTAAGAATTTAATATGTGTTAAAAATATAAAGTATGAGTTCTCCTAGTCTATATCATCATGTTATTTCTATCAGTTTTAACCATAGTAATTACCACTTACTTCCACAAGTATTAATACATAGTCCCCAACTTTCTGTTTTCAATACAGGTCCATGCAGTATACCTCAGAGATATTGCAGATTCCGTTCCAGACCACTTCAATAAAGCAAATATTAAAGTAAAGCAAGTCATACAAACATTTTTGTTCCTCAGTGCATGTAAAAATTATGTTTATACTATACTGTAGTCAATTAAGTATGTAATAGCATTATGTCTAAAAATCAATGTGCATATCTTAATTAAAAAATATTTTATTCCTAAACACTACTACCAATCATCTGAGCCTTCAGTGATTCATAATCTTTTTTATAGTAAAGGGTCTTGACTCAATATTGATGGCTTCTAACTGATCAGCGTGGTGGTTGCTGAAGGATGGGGTGGCTGTGGAACTTTTTAAAAATAAGACAACAGCGAAGGTTAGCACATCAATTGACTCTTGTTTCATGCAAGATTTCTCTGTAGCATGCAATGCTGTTTTACAGCATTATGCCCACAGTAGAATCTCTTTCAAAATTGGAATCAATGTTTTCAAAGTTTGCCACTGCTTTTTCAACTAAGTTAATGTAATATTCTAAATCTTTTTTTGTCATTTTGACAATGTTCACATCTCCAGCAGAAGTAGATTCCATCTCAGAAAAGCGCTTTCTTTGCTCATCCATATTTTCATGACGTTGCATCAATTCAGTCACATCTTCAAGCTCCACTTCTAATTTTATTTCTCTTGCTATTTCTACCACATCTGCAGTTATTTCTTCCACTGAAATCTTGAACCCCTAAACCCTATTAGGGTTGGAATCAACTTCTTTCAAGTTCCTATTAATATTGGTATTTTGAACTCCACCCATGAATCACAAATTTGCTTAAGGGCATCTATAATGGTGAATGCTTTCCAGAAAGTTTTCAATTTACTTTTCCCAGATCCATCAGAGGAATCACTGTCTATGGCAGCTATTGCCTTACAAAATGTATTTCTTAAATAATTAGACTTGAAAATCAAAGTTACTTCTTGATCCATGGGCTAAAGAATGGGTGTTGTGTTAGCAGACATAAACACAGCATTAACCTTCTTGTATAACTCCATTGGAGTTCTTGGGTGATCAGATGCATTGTCAATGAGCAGTAATACTTTAAAAGAATTCTTTTCTTCTGAGCAGCAGGTCTCAAAAAATGGGCTTAAAATATTTATAAACCATGCTATAAACAGATGTGCTGTCATCCAGCACATTTTTGTTGCTCTATTTTTATGACACAGGCAGAGTACAAGTAGCATAATTTTTAAGGGCTCTTGGATTTTCAGAATAGTAAATGACCACTGACTTCAACTTAAAATTACTAGATTCATTAGACTCTAGCAAGATAGTCAGCTTGTTCTTTGAAGTCAGACATTGACTTCTCTCTAGCTGTGTAAGTTGTAGATGACATCTTCTTCCAATATATGGACATATAGTCTACATTACAAATCTCTCGTTTAGTGTAGCCAGCCACCTTCAACAACTATCTTAGCTAGATTTTCTGGAAAATTTGCTACATCAGCACTTTTTGCTTCACCTTACACTTTTATATTATGAAGATGGCTTCTTCTCTTAAACCTCATGAACCAACCAATACTAGCTTCCAATCTTTATTCTATAGTTTCGTCACCTCTCTCAGCCGTTATCGTTTTAGGGAGAGTTAGGACCTTGCTCTAGATTAAGCTTTGGCTTAAGGGAATGTTGTGGTTGGTTTAATCTTCTATCCAGACATCTCAAACTTTCTCCACATCAGCAATAAGATTGTTTCACTTTCTTATAATTCATGTTCACTGGAGTAGCACATTTAATTTCCTTTAAGAACTTTTCCTTTGATTCACAACTTGACTAAATGTCTGGATGCATGAGGCCTAGCTTTCGGCCTATCTCGGCTTTTGACATGTCTGACATGTCTTCCTTATTAAGCTTTTCATTAATATTTGTAGTTTCTTATTTAAAGAGATGCATGACTCTTCCTTTCACTTGAATACATAGAGGCCATTGTGAGGTTATTAATTGGCCTAATATCAATATTGTTGTGTCTCAGAGTATAGGGAGGCTAGAGGAGAGGGATAGAGATGGGGGAACAGCCAGTAGATGGAGCAATCAGAACATATATATCATTTATGGGTTAAGTTTGCAGTCTTACATGGGTGGTTTGTGGCGACCCTAAACAATTACAATAGTAACATCAAGCATCACTGACCACATCAAATTAATGTAAATTACTGAATAGTGATTATGAAAATAAGGAAATGAGTAAGTAGTAAGTTATTACATAATTATTTAATTAATTAATACATTATTTTGTAAGTAAAAAACATTAATAATCATGATCACAGACTACCTTAAGAGATATAATAATAATAAAAAAGTTTGCAATATTGTGAGAATTACCAAAATATGACACAGAGATATGAAGTGACTTGCTCAATGTAGAGTTGTCACAAACCTTCAATTTGCTAAAAAAAAATAAATAAACATTATCTGTGAAGAGCAATAAACGTAAGGACAATAAAATAAAGTATGCCTGTAGTTGGTGAAAAATTCAGTACTTTCTGGAGAAATGGAATGTGCAGAAGAAATAAGAAAAGGGAAAGGGAAAAAGCATAGGAGACCCTAAACATACAATTAATTATTCATTTAATTTGTTAAATGTCCTGATTTCCACTTAAGGAAGAATTAAAGAATTTATTGATTGCTGTTGGTGTGCTTAGTACAGTTATCCTTTGATATATGGGGGTAATTGGTTCTAGGGCCACCCATGTATATCCAAATTCACGAAAACTCCAATCCCACAGTACGCTCTGCGGAACCCAAGTACAAGGAAAATTGACCCTCTGTACACACAGGTTGGGGATCCTGCAAATATTTTATAACCACGTTTAGTTGCAACAATCCAAGCATAAGTGGACCCTCACAGTCTAAACGTGTTGGTCAAGGGTCAACTGTACTATTAAGCTACTTTGATGTTCTAATTTAATCTTCAAAACAATACCTTGAGGAAAAAAAATAATAAAAAAAGATGGCAGGGTAGGGAGGGCTGAAGCTTTTCCACGTTTACAAATAGGGTCTCCATGCCAGTGTTCAAAATTTCTATCTTTTGATTTTAAAAGCAGTGATTTTCGCCTCTTTATTTACTCACATACAGTCAAATAAATTTTGGGCTTTAATTCATTTTCTTATATCACATTTTCATCCTGTGGATGTCCAAATTACAAAAATATTTCCTCTGGATTAAAGAAAGTAGAACCTCTTAGGGAGCCCAAGGAAAGATAAATGCTATATGCAGAAAAATAAAATCTGAACAATATATTCAACCTCCAAAAAAAATAAAAAGAAAGAAAAAGAAAACATACTGCATTCTGCAGTAAAGTTCATTCAACATTAAGAAGCAAAATCTATTTTAAAAGTTTAATGCAGACACAGTAGAAAAGATGTCCATTGCCAAGTCCTTCACGGCTCACCATAAATGTGAACAGCAAAGTGCTATCCATTTTAAAATCAATCAAGGTGATGCAACGCTTAAAACGCAATTGATTTTGGCTAATTTGCAAGTAGAAAGGTTTAGAACTTGAATAATTTCTTTCCCACTTTAGCTGGTTCAACAGCCTATTCAATGAGTTGCCTAATTATTAGTCTTGTTTATTTATTTATTTACTTTAGACAATTCCTGAGTGAGACAACTTTTGATTTATTTCAATTGCCCTTGGGTAGATGAAAGAGATCACAAACCAAAATTAAAAAAAAAAGAAGCCACCAGGCAGCAGACAGGCTGAGCAAGATGAAGAAAAACCTCAAATGCAAGAACTATAATTTTCAAACTGTGAGTTTGGAATTCTAAAAAAGTGGAAACAATTAAGAGACTCCATTTCAGCCTCCTATTAGTGATTAGGTTGAAAAACAATGAGAAGAAATAGGAAGAAAATCACTGCAAATTCCATTAGGGGCAGATTACAATGATGTTAAATTACTCTCTCTGTTGGTCTTCTCTGGTCAGGAAGCCTAAAGAGCTTAGCTCCTTTCCAAGGAATCAGCATGCTACTTCAGCATTCTTTTAAAATAGCATTTATAATCTTTTGAAAAAGGTTTTATAAATACAACATTCTACTTGAATAATATGATGGAGAAGCAGCTCGCATTCCCCAAGGTTTAGAGGTTCCTTTCATTTCCCCCAAAATTACTCCTACAAAAGGAGAGACAGGAGCAACCCAAAACCTGGCAAAAATAATCAACCAGGATAAATATTCCTGTGCACCCAGCCAAAGCGTATACACTGTGCATGTGTATACCTGTGTGTGCGGATTAGAGAAATATACAAATACATAGATGAAACCATATGCAAACATGTACAAGGGTATACATAAACATTTGCAGATTTGAATATTTGTGTCAGTTAGGAAAATGAGAACTCAGTAAAACTTTTTTAGCAAAGTAAGTGGTTCAAAATATCTGCTGTTTTCAGAAATGCCTAATTAATCGGGAATCTTTTTTTCCAGATTGCATATTATGCAAAGTAATTGCCCTACTTTCCTTTGATAAAATTATTAGTTTATCTGAATACAGTTAATTTAAAATGTGCTTGTGATAGGAGAGTTTGCACCTTACTTTTCAATTTAATGAGGTTTTACTGAATATTCACATAATTATTAAAATATTTTTGTAGAATTATACTTAGTGTTCATATGAAGTTCTAGCAGCATTTAAATGCTTTTTTTATAGAAATTTAAAAACCTGGCGAATTGTTCACAATTTCCATGCTGAAAGACTGTCTGTCAAACTGAAATAGCAACACAATACAAGCCATTTTGTGACTCAGTTCTTGATTGCAGACAGCTGAGATTCAATAGCTAAAGGGGGAATTGAGGACACCATCCAGACGTCTGTAATAATTTCCCTCCTCTTTTTCCCCCAACTTGAATGCTGCATCAGTGTGTCTGCCTATTTCTTGTCTCTATAATTAAACAGGATAGCAGCACTGATACACATCTTGATCATAAAAAATTTACCCATTCACTGAAAGACTAATGAACATACTCTCAGAGTTATCTGGTCTGGAAACTTTGTTTATTATAATTCCTAGGACCCTGGTTCTGACACTTACAAATGACCTACTAAAGTTACAGCAGCTGATCATTAAAACCTCAAAGGTATCCTGGAGACACAAAGCACCTTCAGCATGAACAGAGGTGATGAGATTACTAGGCCCAATGAAACATTCTTCAAAGACTGGGATTCTCTGAAATTCACATCACTTGTAAACACACACACACACACACACACACACACACACATGCACACACTCATACATGTATGCATATGCAGCTCTTTGTGATTAATCAAGTACTTGCACCTTAACATAGATGGCCCATTTCTGCAGTATTGGGCTGTTTTCTGAAAGATAAGTAATACGCTAAATAGCATTCTGCAACATAGCTGAATTTATAGTAGCCTAAAGAGTTACATGATTGTTCTGGGTCTTAAAAAAAATTCAACATTCACCCAAATACATGTATGTACCCCAAAATACCATATACCTGCCAGCGCATGAAGACGCACAGCCAGCACTCCACAGTTCTTTTCACCAATCATTTGACACCCTTCATCATACTCAATCCATTTGCATTCTGATCCAACTGCCCAATGCTCATTTAGGACTCTTAACTCAGGGCATCCAAGCTGGCAATTGATTAGGTCTTCTTAGTATTCCAGCCAAGAGAATTTTTCTTTGTCCATCTGGTTTTCAGTGCCCAGGACAATCTCCTGCTTAGAGGACCCAATCCCATTCTAAGTCCCTGACCCTGAACATGTAATAATATGTACATAATCATACTGCCATTTCATGCTATCTTCAGGTTCAACTACAAACAAAAATCCTGAGGTTTCTTTGAGAATCTTCTCATTTCCTCCTGCAACATGTCTTCTTCCACCATGTTCATGTTTTTATTCTGCCCACTTCATGTTTCCAAGTTTTTATTCAGTATATTAGTAGAAACTGAATCTCCTATACACAAGCCAAGTCCTATTGTCTTTCTATTAGAGCACACACAATGTGCAGTCATGACCACATATCTGCAGGCATTGTTGCAATTGGCTTAGGTGTCAAACCTAGGTAAAGAATGATTACTAAATAATTATACCTTTTTATGCAATCACTTCATGCCATTTTGTCATTGCCCAACATCTCCAATCTTTTTTCCAACAACACCATCAGCCTCGATTAATCTAATAGCTGGCAAAGAATTAGGAGTCCATACCCAATAGTGGGTAGAGTTTGAACTTATTTAGCACTCCATGAATTTGAGGGAAGGACTGGATGAATTTGTAGACCCTCTGAGAATTCAGTTGGAATAGAACTTAGCTGGACCCTGTCATTCTTACAGTCAGGTGTTCATTCTTTATTCAAGGGTAGGAGATACATCAATAAACACAGCAAAACATATCTCTGCCCTCATGGAATACATGTGTATGGAGAAGGCAGACATTAGAGTAAAATTTTTTTTGAAAAACCAATAAATGTATAAAGTAATGTGGTGATGAATGTTATGAACAAATATAATATTGGATAAGGAAAGAGAGCACACATAGGCACACTATTTTAATGTATTCCCTAGAGATGTGATATTTGAGCCCAGGCTTGAGTGAAATGAAGGCTTGCAAATATCAGGAAAAATGTTCCAAGTAGAGGAATCTGTAAGAAAAAAAGACCCAGAGATACATAGACCAAACCAGTCTATCATTTCTTGGTCATTTTGGACTTTGTACCATTAGACAGGATCCAAATAATTGGTGTGACCAAAATTTTCTAGAAAATCTTTTTTAAAAAATAGAGTTTTCCCTTCTTTACTTCCAAACTCATGCTTTCAGTTCAGTTCTTTATATTAATAATATCTTACACAGAACCATTGCAAGAGTTCATAACTGGTCTCCAAAACTTCTAGTCTCTCTTCAATCCAGTCTATTCTATTGCTGCCAAAATTATCTCACAGAAACAAAGATGGTAGCAAGGTACTCTCTCCAGAATACAATGTAACTTCTAATGTGCTGCACAATTTGGCACTTGCCTCTCTGTAGGCTAACCTACTGAAGCATATTTTAAGTGTCAGTTTGCCTAAGCTGTGACTATATCCCCTTTTCAAGAGCATCTTTGCCTATATGACTCCAATTTGCCACAAGAGAAATCTATGCATGCTTTGAAAGGCAGAGTGAAGATACATCCAATCTTCTCCAAAGATTATGGCAATAGGATATGGGAATAAACAGACACATAGGTGCTGGCAGGTTCTAGCTTAGCCTTGATATCCATGTTCTGCATAAAGCTCTTTTTCCCAACTCCTAGCTCTGCTGACAGAATCTAATGCCCTTCAGGACAACAGACTTCACCAGCCCCATGCTACTCTGTCAGCTGCAGGGACCTGCCTTCCCAGATCCCTCTGAAAGTTTCAACTTGCCACCCACATCAGCACTTCAGAAGTCCTAGGGATTGACTTTTCTCTGATTCTACAACTCTTCTTTTCAGACCTTCACTTTCAAAGAGTCTCCTATGGTTGGGTAAGATTTTTTTTATTTCAGCATATTATAGGGGTACAAATGTTTAGGTTACGTGTGTTGTCTTTCCCCGGTTTCCTCCTCTAGAGTCAGAGCTTCAAGCATGTCCATCCCCCAGATAGACCTTACTGCTGTTTAAAACAATCCTTTATTCAACAATACTTGGTAATTCTGTCACCTTTATTTAACCCAGTCTCTCACTCAGTCTTTCTCTATCTCTCCTCTGTCCCTCTCTCCCTCTTTCTCTCTCTCTCTCTCACACACACACATATACTTACTTCCAAAACACTTTTGTGTGTACTTGTATTAAAGCACATACTCTTCCAATTTGAGTGAGGAAGAGTTAACACCTTATTAACTTTTGACTTTCTTTTCTTCCTTCTGAAATTGATTGTGGATGTTGGTAGTCATGAAAAGAATGCAATTCCAATATCACTTACCTAGTGTGCAAATACTACTGTCTGTTCTGCCCCCACACGTATATTTCTCCAACACTGTTTACTTTATACATAATCAAGACTAGAAAATGCTGGAAGTTTACACACAGGTTTTTCTAGGAAAAAGGAGCTAGAATAGCACGAATAGAATTACAACTTTCATCAGGAGAGGAAAAAGCCTTCAGTTCAGCTGCTACACTGATAGAATCCCTTTCAGCTCTACTTTAAAAAAAGTAAAATTGAGTACCTGCATGCAGGGCTGTCCCCAGAGATGTCTGCTGCCAGTCTTGCACAGATTTCGGCTCATGGCACGTTTCTCTTGCTCCTGTGACCCCTAAATGGCAGCCCCACTGGCTCAGAGCTCAATTTGGTCTGTATCATTGTAACTAGCATTTACAATCTATTGTTCTGGCAATTTCTTTTAAATTATCCTCTGAGGCTGACACCAGTCACGCTGGGCAGCCTGCCTTCATTGTTTGTGAAATATTCCCAGACACTAATTAATAATTTAGTTAATACTGTAGTTGAAAAGGTACATACGGTTTGAATCTCTGCTCAACTCTATTTTTTTCCAATAAGGCCTGTTATTTTCAGTGTGCAATTTTGAAGAACAAAAATTATCCAAGAACATATATGTTGTGTTATGGCAGGAATAGCTATGCATGCCATTATCTCTATAGATGAGTTTCTAGCACATTAGTATTGATATTTGTTAAATAAATTAATGACTAATATATATGTTTATGGATATTATGTGCAGTACATATGCCCGTATATATGTATATCTTATATATTGATTTCAACAACTCCTATGTGTGTGAATTTTCACCTCAATTTATAGAAAAATAATATTGAGTAAAATTGACAAAGTTTATGCTTTAATAAAAGAACTTATAGTTTATAGGAAAGACAGAAATTAAACATTAAATATAATCCTGTTTGCATACTAGTGGAAGTTAAAGATTTTATGGAAAGCTGCTCTTGAAGGCAGCTAACCTGCTCTATCTAAGTCAAGAAGATTCTCCTGAAGAAAGCCATGTTTACGATGAGATCTGAAAGGGGAAGAGATCTTCAGAAGAATGGAACAGTGTTGAAAGGTGGACAAACAACATGTGTGAAGGTGGTGAAGTAAGAGAAAATGTGAAAAATTTAGAGAACTAAAAGAAATCAGAATTTGAAGGTTTGAGTTTGAGGGAAATATTTCCAGGGATGAGGTGAGAAGACAAAGGCAAGACAAAAATCCCGGATAGTCTTATTAGTGTCACCATAAGTAGTTGGAACTTTACCCTGGTGGCAACAGGGAATTACTGAGAGGTCTTCAGGATTGGATTGTCTGAATCAGACTGTGTTTCTAAAAAGTTACTCTGGTATTGTAGCAGATGAACTTCAGATACAAAATACTATAGTATGTAAGACATTTAGAAGCTATGGCAGAAATTAAAATAAAAAGTGTGATGAAAGACAGTAGAAATGGGATTAGAAAAAAGTGGTCTTTTAGATGGTAGAATCAATAGGTGCTGGCAATTCATTGATTCTCATTAGTGGACAGGGAGTTAAGGCCTATGGTGGAATCACCAATTACTCTTAGGTATTTTTGTCTCAGTAGCAGCAGGATGAAGGAATTTAATGAAATGGGGAATAGTGGAAAAGGAATAAATGGAAGGTGAAAAGGAAAAGATGAATTTGAGTTGAAAGTATGTATGCTCTATGTGAAGCCTAAAGGGAAATCTGACCTGCAAGTATTATATTTGGGTATCAGGAGTATATTGATGATATTTGAATCTTGAGAGTAAATGCAATTGCCCAATGTGAGTGTGGAGTGAGAAAAGAATTCCTAAATTGAAATTACTAATAAATATGAAGTAACTCTAATGGAAAAAGCCTGCAAAAAGAATGGAAAGGTAGGAAAACCAAATGAGTGTGGTACCATGAAAGCTAAATGACTTGTATGTTTGAAAAGGGAAACTGATCATTATGGTCAAGAAAATCGTGAGTTTTCAGAGTCCATTGTGTGTATTTAGTTGTCTACATAGTGCATTGGTGATTTCTATGAGATAAGTTTCAGTGGAGGTAACAACGTAGCAGCTAAGGAATGAGAAGGAAGCCAAAAATTGCAAAAGGGATGGAAGGTGACTTGGAAATTTGACTTTGAAAAGCAGAAGGTAAAGAAGGAAATAGTGCAAGGGGGGAATGGAATACAGAAAAGGATTTGGGACACAATTATATGTTTGTGTTTGTGTATACATATTCTTGCCTTGATCCATCAAGACATTTGCTCTTGGAGTAGGAATATTAAATTACTAGGACTTCATCTCTCCACTCTCAAGTTCCCATAATGCCGAGTGAAGCTGGTGATGTGCCCAAAGGAGGCATGGAAATTAAGTATCATTACTCCTGACTAACAGCCACATATTCATCTCTTGCAGATGAAAGATATATTGTTGTTATTCTCCCCCAAATTTAACTTACCCCTAAAATGAACCTTGGAAATTTGCTTTAAAGAAAACCAAGAGTAAACATCCCTTGAAAAAGGGAGCAGTGCAAAATGTGCAGTGTATTTCTAAACATCTCATCATAGCAAAAAGTAATCATCAAAGGGAAACCAGTCAAGGTTAAAAGCAGCACTGAAAAGTGATTCATTTGGTAAACAAGAGTAGGTGTAATTATCACAAAAGCAAACTTTGCTAAGGGGATAACTGTCAGAGCTCTTGCAGTAAAAGGTCTCTTTACCATTTTAATCCGACAGGCTGAGAGTTCCCTAGTGAAAACAATTCTCAATAAAATCACAAATGTAACTACTGTATTCTTTTAAACTTTCATTTCAGCTATGGCTACCAAAACAAGCTTAATATTTACAATTCAAATGACACTCATAGATTGGCTGATAATACAGATTATGAAAAAAAATTTTAGCACTGTATTTTTATGTATTAAGCAATACTCTCTATCAGCAGTACCAGTTTTGTTTATTTGCTTATTAGAAGCCAAACGGGCCTGACCCTTGAAAGAAACCAAAGTCAAACTTCAGTTTGGGATGCAACTATGCATTCAGAAGCTTCTAAAATAAGAGTACATTTTCAGGAGACTCCAGATAACTCTTGGCTCTATTCTGTGACAGAATCCTTGTGGCATTTGTGCATCACTGCTATAACAGACCTCATGTGTTTTCAAACAAATCACCCATTTGAAAAAGAAGGAAATTGAATTCAAGACAAGGTAAATAATTTTTTTTCTAGGTCATACAAAATAGTGGTAAGCCTGACTCAAACCCTGAACTTTTCACACTCAGGCCACTGCTTTTTCTATTGTTCTAGGAGACCTTGCAATGCTGTCCACTGGAACATCCCACGATGAAAGTAATATACTATGTCTGTTCTATCCGATATGACATACACAGGCCACATGTGGTTACTGAGCATTTGATATGTGGTTTAATCTTAATTAATTTAAATTTGGGTAACTATACTTAAATTTAGCTAGCGGCTACCATATTTGTGCAGTTAGAGTGTACAATAGTCAACCCACTAGCAAGTGTCCAGGGCATTCTCTGTCTCCACCTGTTTTCAGTAGAAGTTACACAGGAGTGGGGAATATATGAGATTTGATTGTTGCCTGTTTGAAATAGTGGTGATGATGTGTGTTTTCTTTTATTTCTCATGGATTCCCAAACCTGGCTTTATATGGAGAAGGCAAAAAACAAAAACCTGTTGATGCTATATTTACTTGCTTTGACAAATGCCAGGGGTAGAAAAAATGCAGCTTAGAGAGTTTTCTCTAAAATTACACTATTTGAAGCTTCCTGCACTGACAGCAACCCCTTCCCTCCTGAAAGCTGATTAAACCTGCTTCCAGTAGAGGGCCCCTATGCACAGTTGTCTATTCTGAGCCCAGCTCAAATGTGATATAAGGAACAATCACCACAGGGCAGCTCACCACCCATACTGTCCACGTAGTAAAATTCGAATCTCCTCTTTATGGTAAGCCATTTACCTCTGTCTAGAGAAGAAACTTGGTAAGGTCGATTCACTTTTTGAAATGGAAAAAGTAATGGGAAATAGTATTAATTTTACTTTTCAGATGGTTATTTAAATGGTAAATATAAACCTTCCATTATTAAAAACAGAAAACAAATGGTCAAAAAGTTAGAAATGGAATATACCCATAGAAGGCCTTCAATTATCACTTTTTGTTATAAATACTTTTGGTTTTTTCCAAATTTCTTATGTAGTTCCCTCCTCAGACTCTTCAAATACAATCAGCTATTACTGCAGCGTAATAGTGTTCTCTAGTTTGTTTTATTATTGTTTGTTTTATTTGTTTCTAGAAAAGCAGGGCTGTTGACACCATATATTATCAAATAAGTACTCTTTTCCCAAGGCATATTTTTCATTTTTCTTCTTTTCCATTTTTTTTTCTTTTGGTTATTAAATAAAAATACTTTTAAAGATTTAAGGAAATGGATGGCTTAGAACAAGTACCATCAATCAAAAACCCTTGTTGAATATATCCCAAGGGAGCTGCTTTACAAATCCTTGCAATGCATGTCAAATCCATCAACTTCTTAAGAGGCCAAAAGGTCTTCTGATGGGGGCTCAGAATTGTTTCATCTCCTTAAGCGTCCTCTTTGAAGCCAACAGTTTTTATGCTCTGAAAACCAGCATTTATATCTATTGCTCCAGTCCTCAAGAATCATAATTTCTTTGAACTAAAGAATCAGTGATGTTACCTAGGTGGTTTATTTAAAGACAGTTTTGTTGTTTTTATGTAACCTTAGTGCTGTGTCAGGAATTTTTTTTAACTCAAATGATCATTTTACTCTATATATTTAACTTTCTACCAGTTGTGCTCTTATAAATTCATGAAAAGTGGCTAATTGTTAACTGAAATTTGTCCTTCACACCTGAACCTTATGCTGCACGCCATCAGGAATGGGCTTTGAAGAACTTTATTATCACCAAGGTAACCTGTTCCCATGCACTAGGGGTAAGAGAATTTCATGGCCGTTGTAAATATTTATAATAGGCCTAATTTGGTACTGAGGAATTATTCAATTAATAAATCACGAATGGAAAAATATAGCTGTGTAAATATTGTCTTCTGTGTTTAAAGGCTACTCTGCTGCTGGTTGCAATAGCAATGAGTTTCACTATGTTGCATTTGGAGATGATCCTAAATCACAGTGGCAATTACTGAGACTTTTAGAGTCTGTAGTCAGCAGTACCATAATTTTCACTTAATAGGCTTAAGAATTGGCCTGTCATCCATCCTTCAGAGCCTTCAACTGAATGATATAAGCCCAAGATACTATCCTTTAGATCTCAGGAACAGCCATGAAGAAAAAAAAAAAAATATATATATATATATATATATATATACACACACACCAAGATTTGGGGGATTCTAAGCTTATGCTTAGCAGAGTTTCTGAAAAGGACTAACCCTACTGAGCTTTCCAAATCCCCAAGGCCCAATTATATTTCTTTGCTTCAGCATCACTTTTCAGATGTTTTCACCACTGCTGGTGAACACAGATAACATTGGGGTCAGCAGTGATAGCATTTTTGAAAAGTAGGTCATTAAATATTAAATTAATTGTGGTTTATTAGTGATCACAATCATTGTTTCCTGAAAATATTAGTGTTGCTCACAAAATAATATAATCTCAGAGTTGACGAGTCCTCAGATGTAAAATAGTTGAAATGTTTGCTGCAGTTTAATCGCCCTTCCATATTAAAGTCCTTCAACTATTTTAGAACAGCTACCATACCTGCCCCTAGAGTTTTCTCTCTTCCAAGCTAAATATCTCTAGTTTCTTTCTACTATTCTTAATATATAGTTCTTCTACTCTCAACCTCCATCCAAACTCAATTGCAGTTCAGAACTAATAGAGTCTTCAAAGGCATCAGCTTTTAAAGGCAGGCATATAACACTTGATTCATATTGAGCTTACATTCAAATTAAAATCCTGATTCCTTTTTGCATGTGCTTCAGCTATAGCTTCTCCCATTTCATTGTATTCCATTAGATTTAAGAGCAGTTTTTCACTATTGTTATTATAAAATGAAAAAAGTCTTTAGTTTTAGTTTTCTGTTATCTTCTTATATTTTAGTTATAGTAAAGAATCTCAGAATAATATTTAAGTATGCATTTCTAAAGCAACAAATACATGCACATTAAATAAGGTAAAATTTGGGGGGGAAAGGGAGAAAGTCCAAATATTTTCACTTATTTTTGTTTTCTCTATAGATTGATAGACATTTATTGATCACAATAAATAAAATTATGTGGTCATGAGCTCCATTATATAAAGATAGATTGATGCTGAAGATTCCACTGACTTTAAAAAAAATCAAAGAATGATTTTAATACATTTAAAGTCTTTCTTAGCAGAACTAAAGTTTTATTTTTAGGAAAGTGTAAAACTAATTATTTTGGTAAAAGAATATTGGCTAAAATAATCCTGGAAATTTTTAACTTAGTCACAATTATGTCAGACAAGTAGTTTAGAGACCTATGATTTTCCTACTCTCTTAGGAATCACTGATTATCTCCGCTATAATTGTTCAAAGAGGTTTTTTCACAAGTTATCAAATTATAAAAAAGAGGCTTTTAAGAGTATTCTATATATAAAAGATCATGTTCTAAAAAAGAATATATATTTAAAGTCAATAATATACTCATTAAAATAAACCATATATTAAGAAATATATGCATATGAAACAATATTTTTGAATTTAATATTATGAAAAGTATATAATTATTTTAACTGGTACATATTTTTAAATAAAACTGTATAAATGCTCTAATGAAAAAGAGCAATCAAATAATGCTTATGAATGAATTCACTTTGTAAATATCTCAACATAGAAGAGTTTGAATTTTATTTTATTAAATACTGTTTTACCTATAAAAAAACTAAGGATATCTCTTAAACTTGAAACCCAAGGTTAGTTCATTTCTTGAATGTATATTTCACTCTACTATATGTTATTAGAAACATCACTTGTTTATTGATTTATTTGTCCCTAACTCAGCATTGTGCTAGATGCTGATATGTCACTAAAATTTCAGTAGATAAATGTCTCCAAGCCTCCTATGTAAATGTGATCCATGAGGAATAAAACCAAATTTTGCAAATTAACATATGTTTTTGGGGAATGTGTGGTGTCTTGTCAAACAGTAACACTTCCTTTGAAAAGCCAATGATAGTTCCTCTTTCTATCATTTCAAATCTGCTCTATTCAAGTTTATATAATTTATGCAATGCTATTTGCAATATCCAGCTGCCTTGTAGTTCTATATATTTAAGCAATATAAGGAAATTTTCAGTAGCGTTTTACTTTTAGAAGTGCTACATTGCACATAAAGGCCTATTTTTCAAAGTATTATAAATCACTAAACAGTCCTCCTATTTGGGTTGCATTTGGAGGCAAGTAATATTCTTAATGTATAAACTATTTTTATATAAAATCTTTTGTATTGCTTACATTTGAAAATAATCAGGCTTTTATGCAAAACAATTCCTTCTAATCATTTTAAGGAATGTGATAAAATATTTCATATGAGCTGGAAATTCATATGGAAGCAAAAGAAAGGTTTACAAATCATGTAGACCGTCTTACATACACAGACAGTATAAAAAAAGACAGTCATACAAAACCATTCAGATAGGAACAAAACTAATCTGCCCTCTCTGGGGCTAACCAGTTTATGTTATATTATTAGTAAATTACATAAAATTAATAATTGTATATGTTTTCCAGCCTCTCTTCTATCCATAGGGTCTTAACAATTATTGCAATTTTTAATCTTAGAATTGCCAGACCACTTCTAGGAATCTATGGTTGTTTGTTATCAATCAATAATTTGTAAGTATATATGTCAACTATTTTGAAAAAATTGATATTCATTAGAAATGTATGAATTTATCCAAGACAAATGGACAATGTTACATAAACTAGAGATGAGTTTTTTTAACTATAGATATTGTATCATTTCAACTAGTGTAGAATTTTCCAAGTATTCATGCAATCTCTAAATATGTTCAAGATATCACATTGAGACTCAGCTTGAACTCCCTTAAAAGTTCACACTACATGGTATCTTTCTGGACACAGATGTCTAAACCTTAGCACCTGGCACCCAATGTCACAATACTGTATACCTAGTCTTTATTACAAAAATTTTTAATTACCCTCATATGGTTCTCTGGCAGAAAATAAGTCTATCCCAAGGTCAAGTAATGAATTTGATCAGAATATTCTTATTACAGTTTACAAAACAGTGTATCATTCTATTTTGAAAAACATATTAGTATGCATATATATACTTTTCGATGTAATGGTTTGACAGGGATTTTGAAGGCTGTAGTGGATCAGACCAGCAGCAGACCACCAAATAGTAACCATGATCTTGTTTTGGTGCAAGTTTGGCTTTGGGAAATGCTGTGGAGCTTCTTCTTGGTCCAAACACTTAGCTATTTGTTGACGGTTGTCAGTTGTATAAAATCCACTTTTTGTCGCATGTCACAATCCGATCAAAAAATGATTCATTATTGTTGCATACAAAAATAAGAGAAGATGACATTCAAAACGACGGGTTTTTTTTTTATTTTCATTCAGCTCATGAGGCACCCACTTACCGAGCTTTTTGACATTTCCAATTTGCTTAAAATGCCCAACGACTGTAGAATGGTCGACATTGAATTCTTTGGTAGCTTCTCCTGTAGTTATAAGAGGAGCAGCTTTGATGACTGCTCTCAATTGGTCATCAACTTCCCATGGCCGACCACTGTGATCCTCATCTTCAAGGCTCTCTTCACCTTTGCAGACCTTCTGGAACCACCACTGCACTGTATGTTCATTAGCAGTTCCTGCACCAAATGCATCGTTGATGTTGCCAGTTATCTCTGGTGCTTCACAAACCATTTTGAACACAAATAAGAAAATAGCTCAAATTTGCTTTTGTTCCCATAGTCTAAAATAAACATAAAATAAACAAGTAATAATTCATTAGCCAAAAAAATAAATAAAGCGAGAAAGGGGCGTTAAAATAATGTGTAACATAATCATATTAAGAATGTATTCCAATATCAAAGGGCAAATATGAACAATGCCAAAACCACAATTACTTTTGCACCAACCTAATACGTGTGTGTGTGTGTGTGTGTGTATGTACGTGATTTTAGCTGTGATAATTTTTCATTTTGAGGACTCCTAATGATTTTATTTTCTATATTTTTATATTCCCTATGTATGCCATGGATTCAAATAAAATATGAATAAATAAACTAAATAAACCAAATAATTACCAAACCCAATAATATAATAATAACCCTACAAATATCAACAGTGATGACACTAAATCTAAATAACAAAATTCTGTCTTTCCCCTGCCTGTATTCCCATAGTAGCTGATAAATTTTTGTGAAATGTTAAATTGCATCATAAAATATTTCCTTTCTATGTGTTTATATGCATAGAAATGCACAGAGAAAGAGATAGCTCATGTGATGTGTTATGGAAAAAATAAAATAATTTTTGACTCAAAAAGAATTAACTGTTATTCAATACAGCATTATGGTTGCATAGCAACAATAAAACTATCTTTAAATAAACTATGCAGGTAACATCATTGATTCCTCAGGTCCTTAGGGACCAAGAGCAATAGATATAGGTACTGGTATTCAAAGCTTCAAAAGCATCTGCTTCAGAAATGACAGCTTCTACAGATGAAACAATTTTGAGTCCCTGTCTAAAGACTCTTGACCTCTTAGGAAGTGGGAGGATATTTGACATGCATGGCAGGGTTTTGTAAAATGATTCTCTCAAATGATATATAAATGAACTTTTTGCTAGATTTCTCCTGAGAGGATGTGGACTTGGCAGCTGGGATTCAAGATCAGAGTCCTGTACTTAAAAAGATAATGCAGTCATATAGAGTGTGAGACATAGTGAAATCAAACTCTTCCAGCAGTGCACAAAATTGGACACAGAAACATTAAAGCCAGTAACAAATTCCAAGGGACAAGGTACTAAGTTATCCAAAATACAGGACATTAAAAAGCCCTTTATTATATCTTGAAAATTATAAAAACCTTAGACTTAGGAATTGTTCTTCATTTCAAATTGAAATGTATTGTGTTACAGATTGGTTGGCTACTTGTTTTTGTAGTAAGTTACTTAGGTCATAATTTTATCTTATCCAAGTGACATTTGTTGTTTGTAAAATATAATTTCTTAGAGCATAAAGTCCCCTTTTTATAAGTATTGGTCAGATTGTAAACAAAGAAGCTGTGAGCTGAAGTGGACATGGTCTTCACAAGGTCTTGATCTATCAGTCTTAGGGCAAGCCCTGGGTGTAGACTAGAACTGAAAAATCATGACATGTATATAAGCTGGCATGGTGTAATGTCAAGAATAGATATCAGACACTTTTATGGACTGAATGTTATTCCCCCTTAAGATTCATCTATTGAAATCCTAACCCCCAATGTGATGGTATTAGAAAATGGGGCTTTGGGGAGATAAGTCAGTCAAGAGGATGGAGCCTTCATGAATGGGATTACTGCACTTAAAAGAAAATGCCAGAGCATTGGCTCATACCTTTCCAGCCATGTGAGGATACAAGAAGTTAGCAATCTATAACTCAGAAGGCCCTCACCAGAATCCTACCACGCTGGTACCTTAATCTTAGCTTTCCAGCCTCCATAACTGTAAGAAATAAATTTTTGTTGTTTATAAGCCTCCCAGTCTATGGAGCTGTGTTACAGCAGCCGAACTGACTAAAACAGATGCATTATCTGCTTTTTCTTCTTAGAGAGGCTCTCAGAGCAAGCTGAATGTCTCAGCCATCTTTGACTCTTCCCTAACTCTCGATCAAAGCCTTTCAATTCTATTTTTAAAATGCTGTTCCAATCCATCTCACCTGTCTTCGAAAACCTAGTTAGTAACCTCAAAAAAAAAATCACCAAATTTTAGTAAACTACATTCAGTCTCTCCCATTCCTAATCTGTCCTACATAATTTTAGCACATAGTTCACTTTCTAAAATGCATATTTTACTTGTCCCTTCACCTAAAACTATTCTCTAGTACTTATAGGATAAAGTCTAAATTATTATTGCACTCTTATTTTTATCTTCTAGTATTACTCACTAAAAATCTCTGAGCAAGGGTATGCTTGTCATATTTTGATAAATGACATAGGAAATAATGTCAAAGAGGAAAGAGAGGAGGATATGTATGGCCTTGAGGGCCACGGGAAAGCATGGTTTTAGCCTCAGTGTGGTGGGAAGCCATCGTAGGCATTTGACTAAGAAGTGACTTGATCTAACACAACTAGACAGGATCATCCTGGCTGCTATGTGGCAAGTAAAAATGGGGGATTTGGTAGGGGGAAGGGTGAGGAGTTGGGGAGGATGGCATAAGAGTGGAATAAAAAGGAATCCGTTAGGAAATTATTGAAAATATACAAGAGAAATGGTGTTGGATTGGTCAGAGCAATAATAAATCAGGCAATTAAAAATGATCAAATTTTGAACATAGTATTTGAAATAGAGGCATAGGATTTGCTAATGGATTAGATGTGGTATTTAGGAGAGAAAGAAAAATTAAGGATGACTCTGAATTGTTTGGCCTGAATAACTGAAAGCATTTATTTGCCATTTACTGATTGATATAGTGCAGAGAGTATGAAGAACAAGTTGGGGAAGATCAGATATTGGACATCTTATATCTGAGATATCTATTAGATATTATGCCTGTTAGATATTTAAGTGGAACTATTGATAGACATTTAGATTAATTATACTGAATTTCAAAGGAAAAGGCTAGAGTTATGAATATGAAACTATATTTAATTTCATGAACTTAAATATACCATCAAAGGAGTTAAGATACAGATGAGAAGAAGTGCAAAGTCTGATCTGTAGGGCAATCCAATGCCTAGAGTTCAGAATGATAAGAAAAGATGAGCAAAGGAAAATAAAAAAGAGCAGCATGAGAGGTAGAAAGAAGGAATTTAAAGGTGATTTAAGGAAGAATGATTGACCAATTGTGTTTAAAGTAGGATGAAAATTGGACATGCATTTAGACACCAAAGCCGTTGGAAATCTTGCACACATTATTTTGATGAAGTGGTAGGGACAAAGACAGATTGGAGAGGGTTCAAGACAGCATGGGAGGAGGAGATTTGTACAAAGTTCATGTTAAAAAAAAAAGACACTTGGACAAATTTTGCTGCAAAATCAGAACAGATAAATTAAGCAGTAAATGGGAGAAAATATAGCATTAAGAGAAAGTTTTTAAAGATAGTAGAAATTATAGTACATTTGTATGCTGACGGAAAAGAACCGGTAAAAATAAGAAAAATCATAATGATTTCTAGAGTAATGAGGTTAGATAAGTGACAAAAAATAAAATCCAGTGTTCAGATAGAGGGATGGTAGTTAATAGCCAAAACATATCATCCATCATAACAGTGGGAAAGCAGAATCTAGGTGTATAAGTGTGGATTCAGTAGGTACGTAGGATGGCAAATGTTTGTGGCAATACTCTTGCAATTGCTTCTATTTTCCCAGTGAACTAGGAAGCAAAGCCACATGCTTAAAGTGAGGGTGGAGAGTAAGTGTTGAGGTGTGAAAAGAGAGGAAAGCATATACAATAGTCACATAAGAGAATAAATAATAATATTTGCTCAACAATACTAGGGACCTGCTTTAGCTTTATGGTCTGAGACCTAAAATGAGGCCAGGTATACGGTTGGTGATTTCCATACAAATATGTTCAGCTTCAAGGGTGCACAAAGAATGAAGGTAAATAGGTAAAGAGAATTGGAATGTTGCCTGATAAATAAGACAAAGTGAGAGAGGGGAAGGGATATGCAGGGGGTGTTTATAATAGGGAATAATGGCATTTAAATTGGGTAAGAAATGATATGAGGAAAAGACTGTTGGAAATGATTACTAGAAAGAAAAATAAGAGGTGATAGACCACTTGAAAACTGAAATTATAGGGGGATTGGAAGTTTTCATAATGGCAAGTTCTAGCATATGACCACCATAATGAATGCTTGAGGGAAAATAGAGGGAAAAATCATTGGAAAAGACAAAGTAAAGTGAGAGGCCGCATCTATTGAAATATTATCTATATGAATATGGGAATCACAAGGACATTATGACTGGATACTGGAAATAATGACATTGAGCCAGAAACTAAAATCTTGAAGAAGAAGAGAAAGAAGAAGGAGGAGGAGGAGGAGAAAAGGAAGGAAGGAAAGAAGAAAGGAAGAAAGAGAAAAGAGTGGAGCAGTGTTTGGGGCATTAGAAGTTCACTGCAGACAGTAGGAGGAGGGTGGTAGCAGGTGTTTGATGACATGAGATTAAATGCTGGGGCTTTTGTAAAAGAAAGAATAAGAGCAAATGGCCCAGTAGAACAATAGTGTGAGATATGTACAATTCTATAATAAATTTTGCAATGGCCATATTAAAAAAGAAAAAAGAAATTAAGTTTAATAATAAATTTTACTTAAACCAGTATATCCAATTCAACATGTAGTCAACATGAAAGCTTATTAATGAAAAATATTACATTTGGCTTTTTGTGCAACCTTTGAAATTCAGTGTCTACTTTTCAAATATAGCACACCTTAATTATGACTACCCACACTTCAAGTGCTTAAAAGACACATGTGGTTAGTGGCAACTATATTTGACAGTGAAGATCCAGGGATATAAATTATATAACGGTTGTGGTGGAGAATTCAGTTTCCAGAAAGCCACCAATTTAGAGAGTTTCTGAAGAAACAGTGTTCTCACTGGGAGAAAAGTCAGATTTCATTTAGATCAAAAAGACAAAGGAAACATTCAGAAAAGTGGAAGAGAATAGGAGGCATTTTTCTGATAACTATCTATGAGCGCCAGAGGACATAGGTCTTAGGAAAGGTGGTAGATAAGTAATAAAAGTGAATGGACAGAGCTATATGAATTTGTAGGGATGACCCAGGAGTCATGGTTTTGCAGTGGTGGCTGATGGAACCAAGAGTAAAATGAAACTTTTCTCTGGTAGTTTCCATGCAGAACATGATGGCAAATCTAGCAGTCCTGGTGTAGGGGTAGGGGAAAAAGAGAGAATGTTGCCAGTTAAGTCAGAATTCCAGGGTCCATCTTCACCAGAAGAAGGCTCATCCAGACTTATTATTAATACTCCCTATCTTGGAAGAACATGATCCAAGGTAAGACTATAGAAACGTTAATCGACATGTTCCCAAGTTTTCTGCCAATGCTATGTACATAGATATTATATTTTATTTTAAGCCTACCAGATTATCTGGAGAAAAAAAATAAATAATAGATACACTGACAGAGGTTGTTGAAGCCATGGAGAAGCTCTTAATATCACTATAACTGAATAAATATAATGATGATACCTTACTCTAAACCCTAGGATTGGTATTTCTGGTAAATCAATCCTAAAGATATAGTTTCACCCAAAATTGAAAACACACTAGAGTTGTTACTAGTTACTCTTGCCTGTTGAGCCAGCAGGTAAGTAGCCAGAGCTGTCAGAAAAAAATTGGGAGGAGTCCAGGTAGTATTATAAAATTGTAATGATTTTGAAAGCAAATGGAATTTTTCTAAGGCCCTTCTATAATCCTCAGCTCAATCAAGTGGTTTCCCAGGCAGCAGGTCACAGTCACAGGGTAAAGTACAGGAAGCTCCAAAGGGAATCGTCACTGATTCTATGTGGTAATCTCAGTCATTTACTTACACAAAAGAATTTGGGCTGTTTTTCTGTATTTGTTAGAATTTTGTGGCAACCCCTTAAAGTTGCTCTAAAAATTATAAGAATTGCTTCTGTGAGCACTCACACTTCATTCTTGTATTAGTTATGACTTCTTGGGTTGCAAAGACGCTGATTCAAGCTAGTATTGGCAGGAAATAAATTTCTATACAGAAGTTTCACATGAAATCGAAGGACAGAAAGATGGCTAAACATCAGGAAAGCATGGAAAGCTATCTGGATTCTCACTTATGCCTCACCTTTCTAAACCTGACTTAATTTTTTTCTTTCTCTCCTAAATTTTGCCCTCTTTTCTGGTCCATATGGTGAGTTTTGGGGTTGTGTCTGGGGTTCTATATTATAGGTACAGGCACACGCATTTGGAGACAGGGAAATAATCAGTCACTATCTATCCCACAATTCCAGATAGATGACAGTAAAGCCTAATTGGCTTAGCTCAGGCCATATACTCACCCCAGTCCAGTCAACTATGGCCAGGGGACAGAGCACCAAGGGACAGATGTACACAGTGTCTGAAGGCTCACCATGGGTGGATCGTCCAAACAAGGTGTCCACCACAACCTCAGAACAAACCAGACGGGTCAGGCTTATTATCCTTATCTTGTATTTCAGAGAACTGAAACTCTGCTTTCTCCAAGGGCACACAGCTATTAAATGGAATGAGAACAATTGCCTCTGATTCCACATTCAAAGTCTGTCATCTTCACCACCTGACTGAACTGATATATTGCCTCACCTTCAAATATTTTAAACTGAACTGAGAAATTAGCCTTCAAAATTCAAATATAGATGAAACTGATGATTATTTTAGAAAGATATATTTCATTCATTGACGTTATAAAGCTGATATTCTTTCACCAGAATCGAAGTTGTGCAAAAATGCAGATTTTTTCCCTTAAGTTTTATGTTATAAATTGTCACATTATATGTGAGAATAGCTCATTTTTAAAATATACCAATACTCTATCTTTAAGGTGGTGTGAAAATAAGTATATTTCAGAAAAATTTGAGTGATGAACTAGATATTCTTTCTTCTCCATTCCTAGGACATACCAGCAAAGAAAAACAGTAGGGAGCCCCCATTACTGTCTCCTTTCTATTTATTACTGGAAGTCGGTGGCATTGCTTTCATTTAATTTATGTTCAGTTCTATGGGAAAAGGTTGTCATTAGTTACTGCAGACAAAAATAACAGTAATAGTGGAAGTCACCTTGATAATTCCACTTAAACTGTCATTTACTTTCAAAACAACTGTGATTTTATAAAATTCCATGGGATGTTATTTTGTTCAGGATTGTGATATTTTTCAATAGAATTTTTTGTAGAAATAATACAATTTAAAAATAGATACAATAAAAATGTCCTTTTTTTTTTTTTTACAAAATGTTGGATGGACAATGTCACAATATTTTTAAAATGCTAGTTATAGTACTGTCCCTAGCATCTGTACAAATTTTCTATGTTTTAAGATTTCTAAAATATTCTACCATTTTTGCTTACATAATTTCCATATTATTTAATACATCTTCAAATAGGGAATGGAGGCACAGGGCTGTTTGTAACAAAAACTTTCTCTTGGCAAGTCTAGCATGTGCTATACAATAGTTTGTATTAATTAGTCCTTTACGTAGTATTGTACATGAGTCAATATTATAGCTAATCAATAACCAAAGGCAAAGAGGACCAGAAGAAGCTCCTTTATTCTTATTAACTTTTAAAAAAATCTTGGGAAAGTCATCATAGATGTTGGAGGCACCCATATATCCACTCAACCCATGCTCACTGGAGAAAGCATTCCCTCTTGCCGTGTCTTCTTCTTCTCTTCTCTCCCTTCTCAGGTATCTTTCAGTAACCAGCCTTTGGCATGTTGGACCTTTGTGTCATTTATGCCCACCTTTTAATCCTGTCCATGTAAGTCTGGTGCTAGATGGAAACTAAGAAAGAGGTTGGGAGTGGGGGCAAGAAGAGAATAAGAATTTAAAACCCTGGGGGGTAGGTTTATACACATAAGGGGATCTCTACAAGTTAATTAGTCCTTTCTCATCGTTAAGACTCACTTCTTAGACTTTTTCCCTTAGTGTTACGTATATGCTCTGATCTAATCACCTTCAAAATGTTCCTCTTTCTCTTCCTTGTGGATGAAATTGGATTAGGAGTTGACAGCACCTCAAACCAGATATTATGCTGAATGAAATGCCTGCTCCCTGAGGTTACAAAAATGGAGAGAGAAAGATGCACAACTTCTGCATAGAAATCCACACCTGATTCCTCTCACATTCCCACTGGTGTTTTCTGTATATAACTTGTTTTCTCCTTCCTGTCCATTACAGTCCACACAGTCAATTGAATACACACACACACACACACACACATGCATATACACAAACACATGCACATACCAACCATTCATTATTAAGACATCTGTGAATACAAGCTTTGTTCAGCTGAGATAAATTATCTACCCAGTTTATGTTGTTTAATCAGCCTAATGTTTCCAGGCTGATTTACAATCCCACATTGCTACAGGTGAGAGATTCTATGTACAAGTAACAAGTGAACAGTCCTAGGATTTCAAAAACATTAGCTGGAAGAAATTCAGAAATCCTCTAGTTCAAACTTCTCATGAGGTCCCAAGAGGTGGACTGATTGGGCCAACGTAATCTAGGGTATAGAGTGTGTCAAGGGCAATGGGGGCAGGTATAGGAAGCTTGATTTCAAGCTGAATATGAGTCAACAGGTGATATGTACACCTTGAAACCTAATTTAAAAGATAGATTACATTTACTAACAAAGCCTCCCTTATTCTATCCCAGGTAGGGTAGATATCAGGCCCAGGAATGGTAGCAGCAGGGATGGTGGTATAGAAATGGGATTGTGATAACAACCACAATAAAGGCACTTTAGTAGAATGTTTTGAAGCATCAAAAATGAGTTCATCTCCCCCACTTCCTCTCTCAGTTAGCAGGGAAGTAGTTGAGTATAAAACTATTCCATCACTCCAGGTCAAAATAATCCACCTGAGGGCATCACCTTGGCCATCATGAAGTTATTCATGGGATGCCAGCAGCTTCTGAAGAAGAATAGTGCCTCTTGGAGGAAGCAAGCAATTAGGGCTCAGGGTGGACTAAAGATAGTGATAATCCTAAATATTAAATTGGTTGGTATACTTACTGGCATTCGATTTATTATCATGTTCCATAACTTACATATGTATTTCACATATGTTTTATAGTCATCAAAAATAAAATAAAATCTACTTTTAAATGTGATACAATATTGCTATGCACAATCAAGTTATTCAACTATGAGGAAAACAGGTATTTTCAAACATGTAAGAATTCAAGGCATATAATCTACACACCCTGCTGGAGAAAAAACAAAGTGAAGATGAAACCCAGCCAATGAAATCATGACTAGAGACACCATTTAAAAATGTGACAGTGAGCACTTAAAACCTCTAAAACATAGAACTAAGGTTAAACAATAATAGTAATGACAGAGAAAGAATACAATATAAACAAAGATAATATACAAATGATAACATAACCAGTGACAGGAAAAAGAGAAGTTGAAGAGAATAGAAAAACCAGATAATTCTTAAGCTTGAGAAATCAACTACTGGAGGTATGTATTACCTTTTTCTATTTTTTTATTATTTAAAAATATTAAAGGGGTACGAATGCTTTCGGTTTCATGGATTGATTTTGTTATACTTGAGTCAGGGTTATGAGTGTGCTCATCACCCAAACAGTGTTCATTGTACCTATTAGGTAGGTTTTCACCATTCCCTCCTCCCTTCCCCCCACCTCCTGCCGCTTGATTTCCACTGAGTTTTACTTCCCTTTGTACATATGTATGCCCATCAGTTAGTTCCAATTTAATAGCAAGTACAAGTGGTGTGTGTGTTTTCCATTCTTTATAAGACTGACGCACTGCCCACTGCGCCAGGAGGGCCCCTTGTTTTTCCATTCTTTAGATACTTCACTTAGGTTAAGGGTCCTCAGTTCCAACCAAACTATTGCAAAAGGCCCTAATTCGTCCTTCTTCGTGGCTGCATAATATTTCACTGTATACTTATACCAAATTTTATTAATCCACTTGTAAATTGATGGGAACTTGGGTTGATTTGACATCTTTCCAATTGTGAATTGTGCTGCAATAAACATTAGAGTCCAGGTGTCTTTTTATAAAATGACTTCTTTTCCTTTGGGTAAATACCCAGTGGTGGGAATGCTGGATCAAATTGTAGGTCTACTTTTAGTTCTTTGAGGAATCCCCATGCTACTGTCCATAGAGGTTGTGCCAATTTGCAGTCCCACCAACAGTGTATAAGCATTCATTTCTCTCCGTATACATGAAAGCATCTATTGTTTTTGGACTTTTTAATAATAAAGCCATTCTAACTGGGGTAAGGGGATATCTCATTGTGGTTTTAATTTACATTTCCCTGATAATTAGTGATGTTGAACATGTTTTCATATGTTTATTGGTCATTTGTCTATCTTCTTTTGAAAAGCTTCTGTTAATATTTTTTGACCATTTTTTAATGGGGTTGTTTCCTAGAAATACATAAAATAAGCACCTAAAGGGTGTGGCAGGTAGTGGCGAAGGAGGTAGTAGTAAGATTGTTTATCTCTTCATCGTTTATAATGATTGTATGTCTTTTAAGTGCTTGAATAGAATATTCTGCAACATCTAGTTGTAGTGATAAAAACAAAACTTTTAAAAGAGATTCCCCTGAATTATCGTGCATCACCTCAATACAATGGGCATTATTTCTGAGACAGTACCAATTGATGCTATAGATGTTATAGGATACTGTGCTCTCTCTTTCTCCCCCCTGTCCCTCTCTGTATATATATCCACATAAATATATATGTAAGAAAAACTATAAAATGGATTCCTTTGAGAAAAGAATTGGGAGATAGTGTGGGAAGGATACTTCTTTTATATTGTGCTCTTTTAATTTTTACCAGATGTAAAAGAGGAATTGCACCAGATGTTTCAGTCTTCACCAATTGATATAATTCCAGTAATCAATTCTCAATACTTATCTTTTGATTAAGGCAGATCTAACAAAAGGACCTACTTAAAGAAGAAGAATATGAAGAAAAGAAAAAGACTAGGAGGAGGAGATGGAGAAGGAGGAAGAGAGGAAGAAGAATCCCATCTCCCAACCCAAGTCACATCTTGAGAGATTTCTACCACCAGCAACTACTTGGGTGTGACATTTACAGCTGTTTATCTCTACATGTGTACTTCTGTGATTTGCATAGTTAGTTCTAAGTCAAGCAGTATTATTCTAGGTGTGGTTTGGGGGGGTTGTTTCATTTTTGTTTGGTTTTTTGTTTTGGTGGGAGTCATCTTCAGTTAGGCAACCTGTGTGAGAAATATTTTTAAATAAACATGTACTTTTTGTCTAAATATCCTCCCCAATAGTGGGTCATACAAACGGTCTACATTAATACCCTAAAAACTGCATAACCAGCTTATTCGTATTTATTCCCATGAATTATCATGCATCACTCTCGATACAATGGGCATTATTTCTGAGGTAGCACCAACTGATGCTGTAGATGTTATAGGATACTGTGCTCTCTCTTTTTCCCCTCTGTCCCTCTCTATATATATACCTACATCTTATATCTATATGTACATACACACTCAATGCTTCATTAACTGATAATTGATTAGTTAATAAGAAACAGATGGTTCATTCTTTAGAAAAGGCTTCAGTTATCCTCTTTGAAAGGGCTCACTTCTCAACACTAGGCTTTATAGTTGTGAATTTTCCCACCAGAGGTCTTCTTCTTCTATCTATGGCAGTAGGGATGGTTTTAGGGTTAAATGATTCACAACTGTCCACACCACCCACCCTGGACCCCTGCCTTTTTTCTCTCCTAAATAATCTGCATATACTTGCCAGAGATAGTCTGAGAGACCTGAAATTAACACCAAAGCAGCATAGCTTTAGTAACTTTGTGCTAAGCCAAGACTGATAACAAATGCTGTAATTAGAGACTACAAGAGCTCCATCTTAGCACAGCCTTGTAGAAACCAATATAACACAGCGAGGACACTAATAAATGGTTGTATCACTCTGCATCTAAAGTGTCTTTGTCTTTTCTCTCCCTTCATTTTGCACTTATTTTAAATTTCTGAGGTTAGAAATAAAACATCTTCAATTGTGTTGTGTCTTATCTGGCCATAGGATAGGCTCATTTTAGTGAGAGCACAAAATTAGTTTTTCAAAACCCATCTTGTATATATCCTCTTCCCAACACACAAATATGTGTTTATATGCATGTATACATAAACACACACACACTATTACAAGCTGGTATCAGTAGATAATATAAAAATCTCCTGGAATCAGGAAATATCAATATACTAAATCTACTTGTTTTTTGGACAGAATCATGGATTTTCCCCACCTCTCTCTAAATAGCTCTAAGGGACAGCAGTTCTTCCCTTCTTTAGGGCCTGTGATGACAGAATAATTCTCAGGAAGTACTTTAAAGCCTCAGCCTACCTTTAATCACAAGCTCTTGCCATTTCTGTTATATCTTAGTAAAAGAGAAACCTGAAGAAGAATATTTATGCACTAATTCCCAAAGAAAGTAACTAAACTGTACTTCATCTATAGGTCAAATCCTATTATGACAGAAACTATTCCAGTAAAATTTTCTATATAACAAAAATACCCCAGCTGATTATTTCAAAAAATACTTCATCAACAGAGTAGTATAAGGACCACAGACAGATTCCTGTAAAGTTAACTGAAATAGGACCTGATTTATTATGAGTCTGCGAATACCCTTATTCACAAAAGCTATTCATAAGCAATCCTCTGTTTTCTGTATTGATGATTTCTCTATCAGAGATAGATGACACCAAAATTATTATTCTCTTTGTGTTGTTCCCAAACACATAAAATTCATTGTGTGTTTAATCAAGCCATTTCACTTTCCAATTCACAGACTCTTATTTGCTATGAGTCCCATTAGTCATTAGTATAAATTAGGATGGGTCTACAATTGTAATGACCCATGCCTTATTAACCTCCTCCCTTTATCAAGCACTGTGATTTAAGAGATATCAGTTCTGCCTACACAGGCTGCAAAATTAACATCAGTCACTCTGAAAATAATCATGAAAGAAGGCATTTTTAACAACATAAAAAGAAATCCCTAGTCATATAGGGTCATTATTAATTTATAAATCTAAAACTTATGGCAAGATGAAAGAGTAAAGATACATGCAAATATGTGTGCATCTATCCAGGAATATGCCACTTCAGTTGTGTTGCATTTAGTTACTCCAAACACTGAATGCTAAGCATGTAAAAGATCTGGTAATAGGTTTTAAATGGAGGTAGCATGGCTTAATGGACTAAGCTCTAGGACTTAATGGAATCAAGGAATGAATTTTAAAACCTGGTCTGCCACTAACAGGTTATATAAACTTTAGGAGTCACTTAAACTTTCAGTAGTTTCAGGCTCATTACTTCATGTCAGTAATATCTGAAGTGTTATCTGCCAAAACCCACCCTGTTATCAGTTAAGAATTTATTATGAGATGTGTCTGTTTCTATATGTGTCCATATACTTATATTTTCATATACTTACCTTTTATTTATATGTATGCTTAATTTAAATAATCACTAAATGAAATTTTACTTTTTACTCATTTTACCTTTCAATAGCACCTTTACAAACTCATAGCTTCTGATGAAAGGTAATAACCCTCTTCCTTCACAACTGTAAATATTTCATTGCTTATACTAGAAAGAGCACAAAAAATTGGATGTGGGTTGACTCTTCAAGAAAAGTATATGTTGACATTCTGCTAGTCCCATTTCCTGTATACTAATGATTAGTATAGAATGACCACTGGGGACTGACTACAATCATTAGGTAAGCTATAATTATCCTGTCCCTGAATGGTTACTTTCTAAACAAATGTAGAGGATATAAGGGATCACCTCACTTCTCTGCTCCCTGGATTTATGCTAACTAACATCAGTCATTTAAACCACTGTTCTTATCAGTAGATCTCCTAAACCAAATCAACAAAAAATGGGAATTGTTTTAATAGAAACAAAGTGTGAATGTAGATATCATGAATCAGATACTTCCTTCATTGTCTATTTGTCATAAGTTCTCAAAAAATACCCAACCAATGTGGTCCTAGTATGTGGTCTTCTTGCATGGGAACTTGCTGCTTAGGGTTATGAAGTCTTAAGGAAAGGGCTATGCACTGGCCTAAGCATCTCTCTGCTATTCACTCCATCATTCATTCAGCAAGGCTGGTGATGTAGAGGTGGCTAGGATAAGAAGACATCCATATCTATCAGAAAAATAGACAACTGGCCAAGTAAATATTACCATAATACAAAATATAACAAGTCATCTTTTTATCACTTTCAAAGAGCCAGGCAGGTATTATCTTAGTTTATCTTCATAATAACTGTATTGAAAAAGGTAGCATAATTATCTGACATTTAACAATAAGAAAACTGAGGCAGAAGGATAAATTACTTTTCTTAGATTGTATACTAGAAAGTGGCTGAACATGGATTTAAACTCATGGAGTCTATCCAAGTGTGCTATGGGTGCTCAAATGAGAGCCTGCTGGTTGGAGCAATCTTGGTGCAACTGGTAATAAAATATATATATTCTCAGAAAATAAAAATTTGCTTTCCAAATGTCTCCTTAGTTGTAATACAGGTCAAAATCAATCTTCTACAAAACCTACCTTGTTTATGCAGTATTATCCTGTGGATTCATGTTTTAGTAATGTGAGTAAATGCGTGTCCCATGTAAAGAAAGAAGTTTCAAGAAAAAGCAAAGAGATAACAGCTAATATTTATTATTTACTTCTGTGCAACATATATTAGCAAATTCTTAAAATAACTCTAATGCTTAGGGATTGTCAAATTCATTTTCCTGATGAGGAGTCTAAAGCTCCAAAAGGTTAATCTACTCTCAAAGATTATCCTGGTTGGAACTGAAATCTGTATTTTTAAAATTTGAAGATATGCATGCTTTTTTTTACCACAAAATAAAAACCCTAGGCACAACCTCATTCCTCCCCCACTTCACGTTCCAGCTTGCATAGCTGAAGTTGTTATTCATTTAAAACTCAAGTTTTGTTTCATTTTGTAGGTTCAATAGAATTATACTGAAGAAATAATTTCACTGCTTAAGATGTAGTATCTCAAATCTCTAGTTATAAACAGGCTAAGATGAGGTTTGAGGATCAAAAAGAGTTTATTTGACCATATAATCCTTGTCATGTATTAAAACAGATTACATAAATTGCACTCAATAAGACAAAGCCTGACATTATTTGATTTGTAACAACAACGCACGTTCACCCTTGAAAACACAAAAAGTTGGCACTGGGTCTGGCAGAATTATGTGCACATACCATAGATAATCCTTCAGAAGAAATCCAAACTGATAACAAAGCCTTTTAAAAGGAAGAAAGAAAGAAAGAAAGAAAGAAAGAAGAAAGAAAGAAAGAAAGAAAGAAAGAAAGAAAGAAAGAAAGAAAGAAAGAAAGAAAGAAAGAAAGAAAGGAAGGAAGGAAGGAAGGAAAATTAAAGGAGAAGAAATATATATATATATATTGGTCAAATTAGCACCAGAATCAAGTATTTAGTTTATAAAATAGCTAGAAATATTCTAGAAATTGCTATAAAATATTCTAGAAATTGTCTGTAGATGAATGGATGGCAAAGATGAATACAAATCTTACCTCTATCAGTAAAGAATCAGCAGCCCTCAGGAAAACCATTCATTCAACTGTGTCTGAGTAAGGCTATCCCTCAAAGTTTGTACCCTTAATAATATTGAGCAAGTCTCTTACATATTACCAGTGCTTACTGGAAAATGACTGGAAAGATCTGTCAACTCCTGGATGTGCAGAGTCACATCAATCTCAATCCAGATGGCTTGAAATGGAACCCCAACTGGAATTTTATACTGGTGATCATAAATCAGAGACAATGTCTTTGGTACAGTGACAGGCATACATGTGCCCCTGAATCCTACATGGGAAGATTCTAAGAATGGAAGCATTCCCTTGCTTTGATAAAACCTGACTAAGCAAAAGGCTGTCTGAAATCTCATTTTTGTTTGGATCATAAGCAGAAATTTCTCAAATCCCAAAAAGTGCCTATTTAAAGTTGGGGAAACCATTATAATTCCTAGAAATGATGTCAAGTCAGATTCTGAGCACAGAGTCAAATTTGGCAAAATAAGTGCAACTTGAGATTCATAGTTCAAAATTAGAATGCTTGCTGCCTGCAGGCCTACAGTACCCTTATGCAGTCCATGGTGATGCAGGGAAGTCAGTGGAGCAGGTACAACCACCCAGAGTTGATTTATGTGCTGACCTTTTCAGATAACAAAATTGCACAATGTCCTTTGGATACATTACGGGAATATGTATTATGGTAACTGGGGATTTAACACATCCTTGCCTTTTGTCTATGATAAAGCTTCTTTCTGGTAAATATCACTCAACATATTGTCAAGAGAAAGGTACCATGCTACCTATTGCAGAGAATCTCCCAGGATAATAATGATATCCCAAAAATATAAGTTGGGTCTTCTTGCAAAGGTTAATGTTATCAGAGGCAAAATGGTGTGGCTGAAAACATCCTGGGCAAGGAGAACAGAGACCTAAGTCTATGCTCCAATCTTCTGTAAATTGACCTATTTTTTCAGTGGTAAAAAGAACTATATTAATAGTGTCAAATTATTTTATTCACGTAACACTTTAGAAATAAAACCTGACAAGTAACATAAATATATATGCCCAGGCACACATGCACGCACACACATGTATTGGAATTGCTACCTCGAGAGAAGTAAACATGGCATGCCCAACCCCCAACACACTCCTCTAATGTTGGCCTCTGAGACCATAATTCTATAGAGACCCTAAGGTACCCAAAAGCTATTTGCAGTTGCTAAGATTCCTTTCAACTTTGTTGCCATAAGATGGATGGCAGGTTTTTAACAATAATGAATCATTTCTTTAAATTTGATAGTTGATATTCCAACTCCATTGTATATATTCCATCGCACTTTCTGGAAGAAGTGTGGGAAAATCTCTGACCTTCTTAGGCAGTTTTAGTATAATTCTATTGATTTAATCTCTGTTATAGGAATCACAAAATTTAACTGATTTCTGAGAAAAAAACAAATAGAAACACATGTTAGTTGAAGCACGATCCTGACCAGATTTTTGTTTGTACCAAGCCATGAATATGGTGAATTTGATGCAGGAGTCAGGCCTGAAGACAAGAAGGAAAGAAGTATGAGGAAATGGCAAATAAGGCTTAGAAAGGAAAAGAATACAATCACTTGTAGATAATGTCAACTTCTCTCTCTAGGAGAAACAAAGTCAAATCTATCCCTCATGTAAAGTCACCTCCTTTGGTTTGCCAAGAGGGGAAGAAAAAAATGTTCTATTTCTGAGTGAGCCAATGAGTTACTAACCAGGGGAAATCCCTTCACCTTAAGTTGGAGGCTTGTCTTTCATCTGTGCAAAGACAAAGACTTAGATGGTATGGTCAAAGCTGTATAAAAATGAGAACACATGTAAGATTCACCACTATTAAATAGAGAAAAATCAAGAAATTACAACATACAATTGTTTTTCCCAGAAAAGTGAAAAGAAAATACTTTTTTAGTGTTATCAGAAACCTCAAAATGATTGGTTATGAAAGACCCACTGTTTATTATATACAAACAATAGAAATTATAAGGCTGTCCTGGGAATGTTAGACTCAAGAAATGTATGCATACAAAATAGCAGAATGGTAAACACAATAACAAGATAAACCATGATCATCTGAGAAAAGTAAGTAATTGCATTGTCATGGGAGATTTATGGAATTAGAAAGAGAAGAGAAAGGTGGAAATGTAGCATGATTTCATTGACAAAAGGTAACTAATTCCCAAACAAGTACAGGAATTATATCCTTGGTTGCGCCAGATTCTGGGAGAACTTGGGTGAAGTAAACAATATTATCTCATGAAAATTATTGGAGCTAAACTTCCAACCTTTGCCTAGGTTATTTTTTCATTAAATTAGCAGAGGGCTTTTTTAATTGAATTCCCAGAGGAAGTTTATTACTATTTAAATCATGTAAAAATCTGATTAAAAATAGGTGAAGTTCTATACTCAAGGCACATGCCTTATAATTGTCAACCAATTCATTTAGCCTCATTACTGTACTGTTACTTCCATTTTATGTGTGAAGATAAACTAAGAGACAAGAGATTTTAGTTCACACATTTAATTCAGCATGTGGTATAAAGTAATGTGAAAAGAAAGGCATTCCAGAGGAGGTAAAACATGAGTTGAATATTGGAAGACACATAGAAGGTAGCCTAGGCAAAGGGGTCATGTGTGTGGAAGCCTTTCCAGGTGTTGGAGCTACTTCTGTGCTTTTGTGGAGATCCTAATGGTGGTGATGGTGGGGAGAATGTTACAATTCAGAGACTGAAGTGTTGTTGCAGAACAAATATTAAGGCGTAGCTACAGAAGCCGTGTGGAGAGATAGGCTGGGTTTTTGTCATGAAGTATCCTGGCCATGCTTGCAAATGTATACTCTTCCCTGCACACCACTGAGGAAACATTAAAGAATTTTAAGCAAGAATATTTGCATTTCCAAAATAATCTTTCTGGTTAAAACATTGAAAAGAGTTTGGAAGGCAATAATTCTGACATTAAGGAATTTCATTATAAGGCTTGTCTCCATAAGCAAGGTATTAATGAGAACCTGATTCAGGGCAGGTGCAGAAAAAAAATGACAGATTTGAAATATATGGAGGAACTGAAATAAATCAGAGTTAGTAATCATTTCACATGGCAGAGAAGAAGAAGCCAAATATGATTGCCAAGAATCGTATTTTTGTCACTAAGTAAAAGAGCAAATTGTATAGCAAAAAAACACCAAGGAAGGTACAGATTTAGTGTAGAGAAAAAAATGTTACATTCAGCTTTTAAATACACAAGTTTAATACACTTCATTGGACCAATGCTTGCTTGTGGGGATGCCCTGTAGATAGGTTACTATGTAAGTCTGGAGATGATGAGGTAGGTCAGTCCTGGATACAAAGATATAACAGTTATATGCATATAGATAGTTACTAATTCATCAGAGTAAATGTGATCACCTAAAAGAGAAGAAAGAATAGAAGTAGGTCTATTGGACTTTTATGAATACCACCATCTCAAAATATAATCAAAGAGAAGAATAAAAGAAAAGAATCAAAGACTAAAAGGCATCCTGACAATAAAAATATAGGAGAATGAGAGAGAGAGAGAGAGAATTTCTAGATACAGAGGATTCAAAGAATGAACTTCAAAGAGGAAGTGGACAAATTTCCAAGAAAGATCAAACAAGGTAAGGAAAGCTAAAAATGTTTTTGATTTATAAATAAAGATGCTATTGCCAACCTTTACCTAAGCAGTTTGGTACCGAAGCTACAATAAAGAGAGTTGAAAAATACATAAGATCTTTAAAAGTGGAGACAATGAGTTTAGATTTCTCTTTCGAGGATTGGTAGGCGCTAGAAGGCTGAGCAGAGTCCAGCCACATGGTTCTGAAGGCTTATTCCTCCCCTACTCTTAGCAGCATAGCAGTGTCAAAGTGAGCTTAATAGAAAAACACAAGGTTTCTTATGTCTTCTGCTGAACTCCAGAGGCTTTTTTTCCTTACAATGCTAAGAATCTCTTATTCTTATGTACCTAACCTGTAGTTTCTTGTGTCCAATTTCATAAAACAATGTAAAGCTGAATGAGAGCAACATCTCTCTCCTGAACTCCTTGACCTGTGCTTGTTTGCACTTTGCTGCTTCTTGGCTTTTAAATGTCTCTAATAAACATTACATTATTTATATTTATATACTATGGTGAGGCACTAGTGGTGTATATGTCTTCTTCTCTTTGAGAAATAGTGATGACCATAATTAAGCATTCCACCTATTCATGTTATGATATTTTGCAAAGAGCACAAATGACCTAGGTCATCACGATAGGAGAGAATATATCCTCTTGGGAGCAGTAGCAGGTCACTTGGAGGGCCCGTGATTAGGTAGCCATCACTTACCAGGGCCTTAAATAGTCCAAGGAATGGCAGACTAATGAGTCAAAATCCAAAGAGCACTGGATTTGCTGCATTAAAGCTTATAATAGTCAAAAAGAAGGGGGCCTGGTTCCACAATGGGTTAGAAAGAGCTACCGATGCAAATAGGCACAGCTATGTTTGCTGTGGCTATGGTCGCCTGTGGGCCAGCTAAAATTACAGAAGCAATACATGCTGTGAATAGTGGCTGCTCCCATAAGGCAGGAGACTAAAGGACACCTAGGGATATTGCAGGAGAAAACCCATGCTGGAGGCACTAGAGACCATGTCTACAGAACAGAAATGAAAGGGGTAAGACTTTCCTTTCCACAAGAAGTGGAGTGGAAGGAAAAGCAAGGCAGTCAGTGGACCAATATCAAATCTAGACTGGATTTATAAGAATTTCAAGGAAGAGGTGAAAAGAAATAAAAACTGAAAATAGGGTCAGGAATCCTGGTCTTCATAGTAGGAGATCCCAAATCTTCCTGAGTTTACTACTTATTTCAGAGCTTACATGGCATTTATTACTGTTTGGTTGGTTGATTGGTAAGTAGCTTGCTTTTATTTTATCAGTCTGAATAACTGATACAGGGATTCAGAACATAGAGGTGATTTAAACATGCTGATTGGACGTTTCCTTTGTGATCTCAACTGTGGCCTTTGTCATATTAGCCAAAAGCACACCCAAGAATGACCCTATGATATAGTTTTTCTGGAGTTTCAACTGAACAGTTAATATGTTCATTGAGATCTCTCCACTCCACACATTTAAGTCTCCAATTTGTTGGATCACTGTTCAACTTCTAGAATCTTTGTTCAGCTCACAGCCCTCAGTAGTTGCTATATTAGAAGCTTGAAATGTTTGTGACAGAGTTCATTCAAAGATTGGAGAGTACCCCAGTGTTAGTTTATGGTAATGTGCCCTGAAAATTATAGCTGCCTCAGCAGCCCCAAATTGATCTATGTATTTCTTCATCCAGAGGAACTACAGACCTCTGTGTAGGCACCACTCTGAACCAAAGGTTGAAAAGTAGCTCTAGGCAGAAAGCAGGATGAAGGTGAATATTACTTTCTAAGTTCCCTTTATCTTAAGAATCACAGCCATGTGTTATAATGTTGTCCAATGTCTAAAACAATTGCTTTATATTATTAGTCTGGTTTCATAGTCTTTATGGAAGAGGGTAAACCTGTTATTTGATCATTTTCAGAATCTCACATTATAAAAATTTTAACAGCTACTACTCATTTACCTTCCCCAAAAGCACACTAAGGATTTATATAATCCACATGAAAATGGTTTTTAAAATGCACGAAAGAAATATAAAGCATTTAGAAAAGTATAACCCAACAATTATTTTGTTTCAGTATTATTTATTATTTTAAAAATATTATTAATATTTAATACTATTGAGTTTTTAGCTTGAACATGTATTTTGCACTTGCAACATGCCACAGGATAGGAAGGTAGAGAAAAGTGTGTATTAAAAGCATGTGTCTTCTGATGGACACATATGGATATTTGAAAAGAACAGGTCTACACAAGTAATATAAAGAGTGCTACAAGAGGAAATTATATGAAGTAATGTGTGGTGGCTGATGAAGGAAGACATGAGATTTAAGCTCCAAACTAGAATACAATGTTTATATGTAATGGAGTTAGTTGTCCATCTTGTTTCATTGCTATAATGTCCTCTTAACAAACTGGAACAGATAATATTTAAATGCTGTCTGTGTTACTCCTAGGAGTAGAAAGCAGGGAAAAAATTACACAAGCATTTCTCAAAGTCTGTTCCACAAAATGCATGGTATTTTTACTGGAAAAGTTCCTAGAATTCACCAAAAAAAAAAAAAAAACCCTTGAAAATAATGAGAAATCCTAGATAAAAAGACTGATTGATTTGGGTTAATGTAGCCTTTTTCAAAATTGTTTAATCACACAGAAAAAATTACCCAATATCTATTAATATGTTCTATATTATTATATGGTTATTAAGACTTGATATAATATGGGTAATCTTTGGAAAATGAATTGAGAAATCCTAAGTTATTTTATTTAGAAGTGTGTAAGGGAACTTTTTAGAAAAGAAAAGTCTCTAGACAACATGATGCAGTTTTTTCCTGAATCAAACTGATTAGTGGAGCTACTGAAGATCCTACATAAAGTAGTCTTTAAGACTAGAAAAATAATAAAGCCATTGACCCTGTAACCATACATCTCAGGAGGAGACACCCAAGAACTATGTTTAGGCAGATGAAAACACTGGTCACAGAGTAACTTAGAAGTCAGTGTGTATCAAAGAAACCTAAATCAGGACATACTATTCCGGAGTTTAAAACACAAAGGTCAACAGACAAAAAGACAAATTGTGGTGTTCCAGGTGAGAGAGAGCAGCATGCCTATTACTCAGCAATGTTACAGAAGGTGTATCTGTGCCGATGGAAAAGTCAGAAATAGGCTGGTGAAAAGAGCAATGTAATAGCAACATCATCTGCCCAGTTAGGCCTTTTATTAAGAAAAAAAAAATAGAATAGAGACTTAGGAAAAAGACTGTGATGGAATCCAACAATCTGCTCAAAAAGGGTTTCATAGCATACATTACAACCATCAAACACATTTTGACCAGCAGAAGAGGATAGGCAGCCTTAAGAATACTAAAAGGTATATGGGAATAAAACTAGGGAAAAAAAAGTTTCTTTTCAAAAACCTATAGACCAAATAGTTAATCTATTAATCATGAAAAAAAACTGTGATTAAATGAGTCAAATCAGTGTTGATTATTTATAGGTGTATATTATTTGCAAACCTCTGTTGTTTAGCTAACTAATTCATAGATCATTCTCTCTTATTCATTCATTTGCTATTTATTGATCAATAATATATAATTTTGATGTAATTCTCACTTGGATTGATGCTTACATGGATATTTGAACTTGGGTGATGTCAATGTCATGATTCTAGTGCCTGAGTATAAACTAACTTTGTGTCTAAGAGGTAACCATTTACCAGATAGCCAACCTATAAGTACTTTTCTACTTGCTAGGTATTTGTGTCTCATACTGGACCATCAAAAACAGATGGTGATGTCAATCCACCTTAATAGAAAACAAGACCCACACATTTTACCTCTCACAAAAATCAACTCACGCTAGGTAACAAACTTGAACCTTAGGTGTGAAACTATTAAAATTCTAGAGGAAAATGTCGGAAATACTCTTCTAGACATTGACCTAGGCAAAGAATTTATGAAGAAGACCCCAAAGGCAATCACAACAGCAACAAAAATAAACAAACAAATAGGACCTGATCAAATTAAAAAGCTTCTGCACAGCCAAAGAAACTGTCAAGAGAACAAACAGACAACCCACAGAATGGGAGAAAATTTTTGCAAGCTACACATCCGATAAAGGGCTGATAACTAGAATTTATTTAGAACTTAGGAAAATCAGCAAGAAAAATCAAACAACCCTATCAAAAAAATGGGCAAAGGACATGAACAGAAACTTCTCAAATGAAGACAGAACAACGGCCAACAAACATATGAAAAAATGTTCAACATCTCTAATCATCAGAGAAATGCAAATCAAAACCAAAATGAGATATCACTTAACTCCAGTGAGAATGGCCTTTAACAAAAAGTCCCCAAACAATAAATGCTGGTGTGGATGCGGAGAGAGAGGAAAACTCCTACACTGCTGGTGGGACTGCAAACTAGTGCAACCTCTGTGGAAAGCAATATGGAAATACCTCAAAGTGATACAAGTAGATCTATCATTTGATCCAGCAATTCCACTACTGGGCATCTACCCAAAAGATCAAAAGTCACTTTATGAAAAAGACACCTGCACTCGAATGTTGATAGCAGCACAATTCACAATTGCAAAGTTGTGGAAACAACCCAAGTGCCCATCAATTCATGAGTGGATTAATAAAACGTGGTATATGTATACCATTGTTAAGAAACAGTGGTGATATAGCACCTCTTGTATATTCCTGGATACAACTGGAACCCATTCTACTAAGTGAAGTATCTCAAGAATGGAAAAACAAGCACCACATGTACTCACCAGCAAATTGGTATTAACGGATCAACACCTAAGTGGACATATAGAAGTAACATTTATCGGGTGTCGGGGGAGTGGGAGGTGGGAGAAGGGGATGGGTATATATAACCACAACGAGTAAGATGTGCAACATTTGGGGGATGGACACCCTTGAAGCTCTTACTCAAGGGGGCCTGGGCAATATATGTAACCTTAACACTTGTACCCCCATAATACACTAAAATAAAATAAAAAGATACGTTTAAAGACATTTGAAAGCTGTTTTTCTCATGCTGAGTTTTGGTTTATAAGTGTGGCATATGGTAGACCTAAAGCAGCCTTATTATTTAAAAATCAGACTCAGGTCATAATTATTAGTACAATGCTCTTAAACAACCATGAACCAACATGAGAATTGTCTTTGCAAAAGGAAAATCTATACTTTCTAGGAAACATGTTGATTTTTTATTTTTATTTGAGTTTTTTTCAGTTACACCTGTTATGAAATAGAGAAGGAAATGTTATGCTTGCAGTTTTTGAAATTCCAATCTGTCTAAATGTATCTAAAATATTCACAAGATTAAGCTTTTTCAGGATAAAAAACATGGTTTCCTAAATTGTTCATAAGAGTGACTATAAGCCCATGGAGATATTTTGAGCACGAGGTGTAGCAGAATTTTAAATAACTTCCTCTCACTCCTCATCAGTATCTATATGATTTCTAATCATTCCTGTACACATCAGCTGTGATGAGAATGAATCCAGGTGTGATGAACACAACGTTCTTGTTATTTTGAAGGACATTTATTTTTATTTTATGCCATTGTGTTTAGGCTCTTCAAGCACTATTTAGAACAAATAGGCATGCAAAACTTCTAAGTTAAACCTTATGCTAGCTGTATTTTTTGAATGAAGGCAGAATCTTTTCTTGGATAAAGCTTTCCAACTAGTATAGTGTGGGTGAGGCTAGAATACTAATTCTGAAATTGCTCTTAGTCTGCTGTGATGTAAGGGAGTATTTTCTAGGTAGTGGTTCCATCTGAAATTTTAAAACTCTCTAGAAAAATTTTTAAAAGAAAATACATATTTCCCAACAGCAACGTTTCTTAAAAGAAAATTATTTCAAGCCAGATATCTATCCATAGGGTTTTATGGCAAAAAAAACTTTCCATAATTATATTTAATCATTTAAATCCCCTTGGAACACAGATTTCATTTCTTCTCTCTCTCTCTCTCTCTCTCTCTCTCTCTCTCTCTCTCTCTCTCTCTCTCTCTCTCTCTCTCTCTCTCTCTCCTGAAAATATGGAGACTTGGGAAAAGGGATATTTTCACTTATTGAGCTAACAGTAAATCTGAAAATCTTAGCATAATATAAGTATTTATATTAAGCATATATTTGCTGACTAAACAAGTGATTCCTGTTTATTTCTACATGATAACAATTTTGAAGCTCAATCCAACCACAAAAAGAATGCTTCATATTTGCTGCTATGCAAATAGGAACACTAAGTAAGAGTCAACTAGAGAAACAAAGCTTAATGTTAGAAACCCACCTGATCACACCCAGGAAACAGTTATATTTGGCTGATACTTGTTAAAGCTGCATATTTGAGTCTATTAAGATGCATTTCATTACCTCTGACAAATGCAAATAGGCTTTCAACCTTTTCAGAGCAGCAGGATTTATTGTACAGTTCAAAGAATGATTGTATCTGCCTCTGGGCTTGGTGTAGTCTAATTTCATAATATATACACAAACAGGATTTGTTCTCAGAGTAACACTGTGACAATTTCAGAGCTGTAAGTCAGGTGCTTGATGAGCCCCTGAAAATATTTGTTTAGTATTCTGAATAATACATATAATTTACAGTGTTATCCTGAGATAACGAGGAAATGTTATTTCAAATAACAGCTTACTTAGTAAACATGGTTTCCAGTGGAGATACTACCCAGCTATCACGAGACACCATACATTCATTTTAGGTAAGCCCATATCTATAACTCATGTCCCAAGAAAATTATGAATATGAGAGTGAATTGGCTGACATTCTGCCAAATAAGATTTCACTAACAGCATCAAGAACACAAATGGATTAATGCAAATTAATTGCTTTGAAAATGCTTTATTGCACTGATAAAAATTACATTTTACTTGAAGTGAAAAAGGAAAAATATAACTCTTAAAGGCCACCAATAAAGTAGAATCAAAATAGTTTGAAATAATTTTAAGGTAAAGTATTAAAAATATGTCCACTTTCATCAAAGTTTAGGTTATAAAAAGATGTTACTTCCACATATCAATTTTTACTTGAATTTTTAAAGTTTTATCTTTTCAAATATAATTTATACTTCCCCACATAGAATTAGGTATACCTAAATGTCCCAGTACACTTCATTTCAACAGCTTACTTTGAAATTTATGTAGTTGGATTATTGGTTCTACTATTATCTAAAAAACACATTGACTATCAAATCTGAATTTTCTTTTTTTTTTCCTGCTTATCTGAGATTTTTATGAGGTTATAGGATTTCAAAATCTAATTCCAGTTATTTATCTATTTGCTGCCAAGGAATTAGTTACCAGGATGATTAAACATGCAAACATTAATATTAATAGTAGTCCACAAAAATAGATATATAAGAGAGATATGTGTATGTATTATGTATAAAAATTATTGTATAAATATATAGCATGAGTTGTACTAACAAGAATCACAATAAATACAGATATTCTTTTATATACTCACCTACCATAGGCAATGCTTGGTGGAGTCTTGTGGATGTGAGAAGTGAGACATAATTCCTTAAATTCTTAGGTTTCTATTTTCTCATCATTATTTTAGTAAATCATTTTTTTCCTCTGACAAGTCCTATAATGTGAAAATGGTAGAGCAGTTTGAATATAATAAAATTAATCTAGATATCTGAAAGGAAAACAAAATTAAGGCACAATTCCAAATCAATGTTTTTAAATTGTGTCATTGTTTATAGTATTAAATATATTAAAAATATATGACCACCTTAAATTCCCCTAAAGATTAAAGCTTTAGTTCATTTTAAGCTTTGCACCTACATTAATTTTATTTATTTTGCAAGAAAATCAAAATATATACCAGATTTTGTTCTTTTCTTACCATTTTGACATGTGTCATCATTAAATAAGTATATTTCAAAGGAATGCAAAAAATGAACAGGGAGCTGAGTAATAATGAGTTAAAGTATGAAAAATATAAAGCATCAATAAGAGACATTTGCACAGCGCAATGTACAAATATACACGAACACCTACCAAATGGCATCAGTGTTCTTTCTCTGACCTCAAGGTAAAATCCTCACCAACCTTAGGGAAGAAAATCATGTTTATTTCATGGTGCTCCCAGCAAAAGCACAAAAGTGAATTAGATGATCAGCATCTGCTTCCCAGTGGCAAACCTCATAATTTTAAAAAGCCCCCTTCTCCTGATCCCCATTGTCCTGACCCCCATCCACTTGACTATCTCCATATTTGCCACCACACACACAAATTTCTCATCATCACCACCCACGGTATTCAGTGTAAAGATTAAAAAGTATTTTCCATAGTAGAACACCTCTTGGATATTGATACCTGTCTGCTCTGCACGTATCTCTTCTTTACAGAATGATAGGCAAGCAAGATTTAGGAAGGTTCATGTCTTTTTTGTTCCCAGCATTGCTTCAGTTTTTCAACATTCTGGAAGCAACAGGAAAGAAGAGCTAAATCCCTTCTTCCACATGCACCAGTCTCCAAATGGATCACAGGCAAACAAATGTATTCTCTTAAAATTTGCGTTAGTTACATGAACATTACTTCAGATATTTGAAAATGACTGTTGTAGTCCTTGAGTCTCATCACTGACAAAGTGAAATGTGTTATTCATGTAGCTGCTATGCACCAGGTGTTCTCCACATTCTGAGTATGCAGCAGAGAACATGTAAGAATATCCTTGCTTTCAGCCAGCTACATTCTCATGGGAGTAGGGGACAGACATATTAAAAGAAAACAAATAAACAAGATGATTTTAGCCTCCCTAGCCTAGAGTCCCTGATGTAGGTTACTATAATTCACCCAGTTCATCAAATTTTACTAACAGTATATAAATTACTGAGCGCTGTTCAAGGAGATGGTAACAAACATAAAAACCTGAGTCCTCACACATTTACATTCTAATGGAAGGTGAGAGACAATAAACTAAATAAGCAGGTAAAACATATAGTTGGTTAGAAGCTAATATTAATAAGTATTGTGGAGAGAAAATAACCAAGGAGAGTGCATAGGTAATGCCAGAACAATGGAGGTGGGAAGCTGTTGGTAGTCAGGGAATTACTTTCTGCTAAGGTAAGCATGTCAGTTGAGCAAACTTCTGCCTGAGGGGAGAAAGCAGGGCTTGGGAATGACTGGGGGCAAAGCATCACTGGTACCTTGCTTGTTCCAGGAATAGTAAGAAAGCAAGCATGGCTAGACTGAGCAATCAAGGAGAATCATAGTAGAAGAGTTGAGAGAGAGAAGAAAATGAGAGGAGGGAGTGAACTGATGCTAGAGTACCTTGTAGACTTTATAGAACCTTGTAGTACCATGGAGAAGTTTCTAGACCATTCTAAGAACTGACTTTTAAATCTGAGTGAAGTAGGAAGAAATTGGAGAATTTTGAGCAAATTTCATGTGCTTTGACATATTTTAACAGAGGAGAGGGAAGAAAAACCAATTAGGATGCTGTGACAATTAGCTGGATGAGAGATAAGCATGAGATATTATATCATTCCACCAAGACTAAATGGCAGTGGAAGTTGTGAAGAATGGCTGGATTTTGAAGGGACAATCTACAGGATTTATTGATGAATAGATTTGGTATGTGAGACAAAGAGAAGAATCAAAGTTGATCCCAAGATTTTTGACCTGAGCCAAGGGAAGAATGGAGTTGCCATTAACTAAGATGGAGAATCAGGAGAGAAACTGGCATTGGAGGAAAGATCAAGAGTTTGGTTGATCATCTAGGATATATAAATACAGAGAGGAATATAGAAATCTGGAGCTCAGGGGAGAGCTTCAGGCTGGAGATATACATTGGAATTCATAATATTTAAAACTCTAAGAATAGATAAGAAATGTATGATAGTTGCATTGAGCTACCTCAGAGAATTGCCAACGAGAATATTCTCAGACATTTACAATGGACCTAACACAAAGTGAAGCCTTTAATAAATGTTCATTATTATTGTTTAGGATTCTGCTCTATATGCAACTACTTTTTATTCATAATTACCAGAGTTAGTAACTACTAGAGACCACAGTGTCAAGTCTGATAAAATATGTCACTACTCTTGTAATTGAGGTTATATGTCACAGATTATACAAGGTTCAGAATACAGGTGGAAATAAAAAGCAATATTCCTAGGATGAAACACTACATATAGACAATGGTTTCATAGAAAATTAGCCACTGAGCATCCCATTCTGATAAGAAACATGTCAATGTGCACATCAGATCACCCTCCACCAAGGAAGATTTATATTGCCCTAGTATGAGGTAATTCAGAATCAAAACTCATAATCAACTTGATTGGCATGTGAAAGTCATGAAAAATTCAACTTGACCATATTCCAAAAGGAAGTTGGATATAAAAACTAACATAAAATATAAAAAATATGTTGGGGTTGTGCTCTATGAACATTTTTTTGTCTATGTTTCTCACTTGAGGAATTCTTCTATTTAATCAGCAAAGATAAGATAGGCTTAAGCATTTTCCAGTTATTTGAAAATATGACTTTTTTTTATATTGCTTTGAATCACAACCTTATTGAACTATAATTAAAAATAAGAGGGAATATTAAAGAGTAATAAGTGTTCCCACAATCACATTACAGTGACTTTAAAGAATCGGCTTTATGAGTAGTGGGAGATTCAGAGTGATTTAAGTTCCATCCCCAAGGAAAACCTGATGGGAGCTATGGTAACATTTACTGGTCTTGTCACATTTTGCTTTTATGTTTCAATCATACTTGGCAAAGCAGATTATTGGCACTCAAAAACACATTTTTAAATCAATATCAGTTGTGTTTTTCTTATAATTTTTCTCATTTGAATCACTGTTAAATTGTAGAGCAAATTGAAAATTAGTATTTTCTTGGTCAATCATTATGTTTCCATACAAGTTCCAAGATGCAAAGCATAAACCCTGAAGTGAGCAGGAATAGACACTTAAGGGCCATTGCTCTATCAGCATATTTGCATTTGAACTTCCATTAGCAAACATGAGAGTATCACACATTATGAAATATGTTACACGGACACCTATACCTTAACAGATATTGAAAACCTGCATCTATTATGTCACCTAGTGGATACAAAGAAAATAGCAAGACTACACCCTATGTATTTAGGGACAGCAAACTCAGATGTAATTTCTTGAGTTTACAATACCTGACTAGAAAAACTGTAGAAGCAATAAGATAAGTAAATGTAGTGACTTCTGGTTCTCAAGAGAAGGGGCTCATAATTCAAACATAAAGTTATCTCCAGAAGTGAGTTAGAGCAAAACTAAGAATCAACTGATGAGACATAAGCAAGTTTGTTTTTGTTGTTCTTTTTCATAAAAGCCAAGCCAAGTCCTGACCAAAGAGAAATGTGGTATAAATACTAACAGACTGTATCATGTAACTTACTATTTTATCTCTATATGAGTTGATATCATTGATAAGAATATCATTTTCACTTTCGACAGGTAAAGATTTATTATTTCCCTAAGAAATGAGGAAGTAAAGCCAAATCCCAACACAGTAAAATCATTTACAGACATGTGGTTTGGGGGTTTTGAAAAACAGCTTTAAAAGCAGTTTATAGATTATTCAAAAATCCAATTACTCACAGGAACAGAAATGATTGAAATACTTTGCCATAAGAGATAAGAAGGTACTTAATCAATGTTAAACATAAACTTAATTGATAGTCACAATTTTTAACGTAAAGACTTAACTATTGGTTAAGGGTTTATATTGAGTGCATTCTAACAGCATTTGACTCTCTAAATTTTGACTGAAAGTTATGCTTTCCTAACCTAAGCGTGTGACCCAGATACGTAGCTTACAACTTGTACGGCACAATCCTCAGAACTGACAGATACATCATGCGATTTTATTTTTTCTTTTAAAATATAAAAGATTAACTGTTGTTGGAAAGTTTTACTCACTGGAGAAAGGACCGGCAAATTAAAAAAAGGAAAGAAAGTTCACATATTCTTAAGATGCCAGAAGAAGGAAGATGCACATATTCTAATCAATTTGCATGAACTTCTCTCTTCACCCCACTGATGAATAGTTATGCAGCTGACAAGCAGGCATAAAATCTGTCAACAATTTTAACATGATTAGTTAAGGAGAACTGCTGCTAGTTCTTCTTATACTGATCTGAAGCATTAAGATATTTAGCTTGGGCAAGCTTGTCAACCAGGTCATCTGCCTTAGGCATGAACCCAGAATATGGCATTTTTTGATAATTCTGATAATTCTTTACTGGATTCCAACTGTCAAGCAACTTTAATGCTATTTTTCTTAGGTGTCAGTGTAATTGCCCCTGACTGAGATGTGACTTAGCTTCTTGGTCTTCCTTATAGCTGTAGCTTCTTGCCCAAGGGACTTGTCCCAGGCTTCACTGATGTCATGTTCCATTAGCTATGGTTAACCAGGAGTAGACTTAAATAGCCTACATTTTTTTTTTCTAAAATGGAAAAAGTAAAAGAATTGAATTTTCAATTATTCATAAAGGTTTTTCAGGTGGGTAGGCACATGTATGAGCTCGTGTGCATGTGCATATGAATGGACACCTGTTGTTTCTTCCCTCTATCTTTACTGCTAAAAATAAACATGAGATAGTAATAGGCACTTCAATATTGTCATGAGTCCTTCATCCCCAGTAGGCCAGCAATAAGACTTACTCTGATTTTTTGATATTTAATAAAGCCTAACAGATTCTACTATAAGCATGAATCAAAAATTAACATTTAGGCAATTATTTGGAAACCTTGAAATATTACATTTACAAAGATCTTCACCATGGCATTTTTATAGTAGTAATGAATTGAAAATGATTATCAAGCACCTGTTAAATATCAAACATATGAGATAGATCTAAAGTCATTTAAATAAAAAATTTTCATGACATATTCTTAAACTAAAAAGCAAATTACAAAAGCATGTATAATATGATCATATCTGGAGGGGAAGTAGTAACTATTCATATATGGGTGTATGAACACAAAATTATCTCAAAGGATATACTTCAAAATGTTAGTCATTGTTATTCCTTGATAAAAGGATTTCAAATAAATTTTGTTTTCTCTTTATCACTTTTAGTATTGGCAAAATTATGGTATATCCATACAATAAAATACTACTCAGCAATAAAATAAGAACTAATAACACATGGAACAACATGAATGAATCTCAAAATAACTATGCTGATCATTATGCTATTCAGCCTGATTCGCCAATTTACAAATCAACGACCAAAGGTATACCTAAAAGTTAAGTCACCTAGGAGTATTAGTGAAGGTGAAAAATATTCAGTTTCCCATCTCTAGAAATAAGCCACCTAATTGCATAGTTTTTCTCATAATGAGAACAGAATGTCCTGTACTGCTAAGCTAGACTTGGACATCTGGAACAAAATTGGCATGTCCTTCATAGTTAATGTGAGTATTGCTATTACCTGAGGACTTCCTAAGTCTCTTCAAAATTATGTATGTTATGGTTCAAGAAAGCAGTATTGACAGGGGAAAAAAAAACGACAAGTAGAATCCATGAATTAACATTCTGTTTATTATTCTACTGTTAAAACAATAATTTGTTAATTTTCTGTAAGAACATATGCTATAATTACTGATATAAGTACATTTGAGTGTTGACTTAGCTTTGGTTCTTTCTATTTAATATAACATTTGGTTCTTTCCATTTAATAGAAATTAAAACATTACTATTTTGTTAATTTCCTGGTTTCTATAATTGTACTCTGGTATGAAGTTGTTAATATTAGGGGAAAGAATGTAAATTCTACACTAATTTATAACTTTTCTGTGAGCTTAAAATTATGTCAGAATAAAAAGTTTAAAAAAATAATCATGCTGAATGAAAGAAGTCAGACTAAGAAAGAATTATGGTACATAATTCTATTTATATGAAACTTATAAAAAAGTAAAATATACAGAAACAGAAAGCAAATAAATGGTTGTCTGAGGCTCTATGAGAGCAGAAATTTACTGTAAAGGGGCATAAGGAAACTTCTTAGAGGTGATAAAAATGTTCACAAACTGGATAGTCATGATACTGTATAACTATATACAGTACTAAAACTCATTAAACTGTACTTAGAATGAGTGTATTTTATGGAATATGTATTATATTCAACAAATACTAAGAAAAAATGTATGCAGATATATGCATACACCTATGCAAAGATATATATACAAGAAATTCCATTGTAGAATTGATCATAAGAGAGGAAGAAAAAGAAAAAACAAATCTTGAAGATACCAAAATATCCAAAAGCAAGATATTAAATCATTTTGGTTAGGTCATTCAATTCAACAATGTACAGCTGTTAAAAAGAGAAAAAGTGTATGTGGATATATATACGTGTGTATGTATATTTATATATATACACACACATATACATATATACTGTTACAGAAATATTTCTAAGATCCATAAGTAACAAAAGAGAACAAAAAAACGTAAGTATAGTAAGATACACTTTTTTAAAAAGGAGGAAATACTATAACTTGTACTATACTATATACTATATAAATATGTGACTTACATGAGCATAAAAATATCGGAAAAGCACACAAAAATTAGTAGTGAGACTAAAGGAATGGGAAAGAAAAAAAGAAATGGTTTTCATTTTAAACTCTTCTATTTAACTTTAGTCACATATATATGTGTGAAGCTGATCAATATCTACCAGTATTTACTATCTTCTTATTCCTGCCCATCTGCCTGATTCTGCAAGGCTCATAGCAGCCCAGCCAGGGACTACATTTCTCAGCCTCTCTTGCAACTAAGTAGGGCTATGCAATTAAATTCTTACAATGAAAAATGAGCAGAAAATAGGGTATGCAATTTCCTAGGCATTTCCTTATAATACAATGGCTTGCTTTGTACCTCCTCATCTTTTTCTCTTCCAACAGGCCCTGAGATGGATTTTAGCCAGCTTTGGCCATGCAGATGAGGATAACCTCAAAGTATTGTGGAGCTGAGGATCTACTTTTTATTTCCTTCCTTTGGAACAGTTATCTGATAGATAAATATATACCTTTTTTGTGAGTTCTTGAATTTTGACATTTTTCTATAGCAGCTTGACCTACACCCTAACAAGACAGCTTATATTCTATTTTAAATATAGTTTAGAATTTTTAAAATTCAGGATCAAGGAAATGATATATTTTAAAATAAGATAATCAAAGTGCAGATTGCCTTACTTATTTACTGACTGTGCATTCTTCCATAGTATTTAGAACTTCCATTTTAGAACAATATGGTAACATACCAGTTGATATTCCTCACCCGTATAGTTCCCAGATATTTCCCCTAACATACCTGTATAAAACAAATAAGTTGACCCATTCTAATACCAAAGGAAAAAGCTAGTTCTTTTAATCTTGTTTCAGAGATTTTCTTTATATTCACTTTTCTTCATTTTCGTAGACAACTCTCTCACAGGACTATATTTCATCTTGACAGCTATGATATTGTCACTTGTTTACTTCTCATCAGATAATAGACTTTGGTATCTGATTAGCTTTACTTTATTCTTGAAAGAAAAATGTCATCCCCCGGCTAACATATCTTACTGATAGCTGTCAGTACAATAACCTTTAGCACCTTCCCAAAACTAACAACTTTCACAAAGCATCCTGCAAACAATGTTAGCTGGATTCAAAAATTGACATTCATAATTTGAAAAAGTTTCCTAATAATCATGGTCAACAAATCCATAAAATTCTTAATTTGCAGGAAGCAAATTTGGTTTTATCAATCACTTTCATGAACAGGCAATGCACAAGTTCTCATAGCCGGTGTCACTATCAAAATGATTAGTGTGATACAATTTATTTTCATCCAATTCTTCTAAAAGAGGAAATATTTTCTACCTTGAAACTTATTTTGTACATTGATATCAGAGTTTTCAATATCAGCATTTATTAATAGAAACAGTGAATTGACTGTTTCTAAAGCTCAATAGTCTGTAACCACATAGACCATTGCTAATAATGGTATTCAGGACATGCTACCCCAAAATATGGTACCTTGGTATTTAAGGAAAGAGCAGAAGCAGGAAAGTTACCCTGACCTTTTCCCACCCTTCTCTCTTGTAGTACACCATAAAAGAATTTTCTGACTATCCTTTGAAGAAAATATTTTTTTTTATTTTAGCATATTATGGGGGTACAAATGTTTAGGTTACACAAATTGCCTTTGCCCCACCCAAGTCAGATCTTCAAGAGTGTCCATCCCCAAGACAGTACACACCACACCCATTAGGTGAATATACCCATGAATATACCCATCCCTTCCTTCCCTTACCACTGGCCTGACACCTCTTGATTCCAGAGCTAACTTCCCTATACCCAGAGGAAAGGGGTTTTCAGACAAGCAAAGAAGCCAAGAAGAATCTGAACAAACAGGCTCTGCTAAGTTCTCCTCTCTACTTTATTATCATTAGATCATATTCCCTTTCACCCAATCATATCTCTGCATGATTGTCTATTCTTCTTTAAATCTAAGCATAAAAATACACTATTTTCCATGTTTCTTTAGATTTTTATTTCTGAAGTGTCCTGGGTCATTGTAAATTTATAATTAAATAAATGTGTATGCTTTTCTTTTGTTAATCTATCATTTGATAAAGGGGCCTCAACCATGAACTTTGCAATGGGTGAGAAATATTTTCTTCCCTACAATATGATGAATCCTACATTTATAATGTATTTACTTATTTAGGATCTTATATCTAAAAGTAACGTTTTTCCCGAGAATATTTACATGAACCATTGATACCTTTATTTTGTCATCTTTAATTTTCCCATAAACTTACATAAGAATGAAAATGTTATCTATTTATTTAAAAATGAAACAATAAATATTATCCAGAAGGGCTGGTATAGAGAGTTGAGTCTCTTTATGCTAACATGAACCTACCTAGTTTCCAAAATTGTTTTGGCTTTGAGGTGTTGAATTTATTATTATATAAACTTTATTGGTGTTGAGCTAATTCTGGAACTCTCATAAATAATTAAAAATTATCTCTTAGTGAAAAAGGAGCCCCAAAGAAAGACAAATTCTAGTATGTGTTATGTAATGAAGAAAAATAGATGAAGACTATTGTACAACCCTAGGTTTGAGATGATACCCAGAATCTGGGTGTGACCAAAGGCAGACAAAAGGGAAGGGGCAATGTGAAAAATGCTGAGAAATAGAATTCATGGCATGAATAACTTACTGGATATGTTAGGTAGTTTGCAAGGGATTCTGGGTCTCCTAAGAACAAAAGTGAGCCCTTTGCCCTGGTGTAATTACCCTAACTGGCAAGAAGAACAAGTGTGGGCCCTAGGCCCCCATCTTTGTTCTACCCATCCCTAATCGTCTCCCTAGCAACTGCCATACCTGAGGTATGAGGGAACACCCTGCAAATCTACCAATCAGAACTTAATGTGCCAGCTGCAAAAGAATGCAGAGGACTTTCTAGCCCACAGGCCAAGCAGCTTAAGTACAACAGAGTCTGGAAAGTGACCTAGAATCCACATGTGTAGTAAGACTTAGGTCATTCAATTCCCAACTGTCCAATCAACGTGGTTCCATGGTGACATCTGAGCCACAGGGAGGTCCCAATTCAGGTATTTTAAAACAAGACTAATATCATAATCAAGCCCTTTTTTTGCATCCTTACTTTTGCTCTCCCTTTGCTGTGATGATGGGTATGGTTGTCATCAATGGTGTATGTATCATGATCTGTAAACCTGTATCCTGCTCTTGCCCTATAATCCTATCTTTCTCTCTTCAATAAACCTCATTTTTGTGCTTGACTTACTTTGGTGCTTCTGGTCATCTTTGGCCATGAGTGTGTCAAGAACCAACATTTCAGGCTGAAACCTGACAGATATGAGTAGTGAGAATAAGAAGAGGTTGAGCAAGGCTCTGAGGACTTAAGTTTGGGCAACTTAGATGATGGGGAAATGTTAAATAAACATTTGATGAATGCAAGTAAAAGCCATGTCTACCTAAGTTCAATGTAAAGTAGGCAGGCACAGCAGGACTGTTGCAGGAATTCAGTAAATTTGAGAATATTGTCAATTACAGACATCCAAACTTTAATGTTTATGTTATTGAAATACAGAGAGAATTATCATTCTTGTAGAAAGTATATCACAGGCTCTTACTTTCAGGCCCACCTTTCTGTTAAAATTAACTATTGTAGAAAGAGGGGAACAAAAAATAGGCATTCAACATCAATTTTAAAAATCAATTTCAAACGAAGGATTTAAGAAGCTTACAATTCAACAAATATTTACTTGAAGATTTAGTGCTAGAGTTTGGGCTGGAGTTTCCCTCAAGGGGAAATGATAATTATTCAAGAACTCTAAGACAGTGGGGATTCAGTCAATTATTGTAAGAAAAGTAACAACATTGAACCATTGCTTTCAAATAAGGTTATAACATTTTTACTTAGAGATATATAGAAAAATATAATTGGAGCAAACAGTATTTATGCAAAAATTTATGCTCCACTGCTTACCCAACATAAGTCCACTGCCTTGAGTCAGTTGAAATGTTTGTCACTGGCTTGTGAAGACATAAAATACAGAGATTCAAAGGGTTTAGAAATTTTTATAACAATTTAAAGATGCATTGTATTGTGAATACAATAACACAGATACAAGATTCTGAATTTGTATTTTATAAGCCCTTTTATATTTATTTCATATTTATAGCAATTTTTATTTATTTTTTGCTATGTTGGACTATGACTAAATAGAAACCTTCCCAAAAAACCTGGTTCTTCACCCCAGGACTTTTAGAAGCACTGTGTTAGAGGATGGATGACATGCCTACATAAACATGGAGGGCATTCCAAGGTTCTTGCAAAGCTAAGAATTGAACATGTACTAGGAGCAGAAAGTAGCCTAATTTTATTGAAGTACAGAGTATATAAAAGTTTAAAGATAGAGAAGGTTGTAAATTAACTTTAGGTGTTAACTTAGGAAGTCGTGAATGCTACAGTTTAATTACTAAAGGGCCCCAGAGAAATTTCCTGATCTTTAGGCAAGAAAAGGTTATCATTGAAAATGAGATTATAATGTAAATAGATAACAAACTAGTTCTGGCTGTAAGTTTTTTTGTAGGTATACAATTCTAACTAATGATCTGTCTTTTGTTCCTCTCTCACTTTCTCATCATTTATCAATACAAAACCAAAAGATATAACCAATGCCAAACAGTATGTTATAATCTGGTATATTTTGTTATATACCCAATAAATTTAATAAAAGATATTACTTAAATCCCAAGTTTCACTAAACATGTCATAAAAGATTTTGAGTAGTTACCCATCAGGCATTGAATGTAAGTTCAAGTCATCTTGTTACTTTTTCATATCAGAGGAACATGAGCTCCCATTCCCCTCTTCTTCCTTATTCCTAAAGACCAATTTATTAAATTAAAAAAAAAAAAGAAAAGTAAAGGCATATAATTTTGTTCCAGAAGTATTCATTCTGGTTTGTTAAGATTCATTATATTTGATTGATGAAAAAAAAAAAAAAAAAAAAACTACTACCAAGAGGGAAGAAGAGGAGCCTTTTGGAAAGTCACATTCCAAAACACTCATGCCTTAAAAGTTGAAGTCCTTAGCATAAATCTCATGTAAGTGAATACTCTGGTATGATATAAACTTCAAAAATATGCTCTGGGATGTATTAGCTGAACTCAAATCTTTGCTTAACTCTTAGTCAAAAATAGCTGTTGGATGCTATGTAGGCTACAATGAAGCAGACATATTCTAATGAGCCAATTCAATGATCTTCTAAATTCATTTGTTTTTCTTTTGTTCTAACTATGACAACATTCATTACAGTGAAGTTGCATCAAAGGATACAGATAGAAGACTTGATTAGAAGCAATCATGGAGTTTCCTGTCTAAGCTACACTTTACATCCCAAAGGATTAAAGGGAAAAACAATCTAATCTTTGTTACCCAGTGGTTTTAATCTTCATCTCAAAAGCCATGTCCTCAACCTAAAATGAATTTGAAAGAGATTCAGTGCAGATATTATTTTGAAACAATACAAAAATAAAACAAAAAATCTTCTGAATTGATGCTAATCAAGGATATATTTTTTAAAAGTTAATATCATAACTTGCATAGAAATATACAATGAATATGTACCAAATATTTCATTTAATTCATTAGTGAGAGAACCAGTAAGACATTACAACTGGTTCAAAAAAGAATTCAAACTGTTCACAAGTATTAGACAATCAAACATGCTGAAATGAATTTGCAAATAGATGTAAATCTGATGAATATCCACATGGCAATAATCAGTTGCATTCTACTGGGCAAAATTCATTTTCATTTATATGAACAAGAATTATTTGTGTTACTAAATAGCTGAAAGAGGATGAAAGGTGCAGGACCAAATGTAATCAGATCACCAGGAAAGGTGTGCTACAAAGAACACGCAGTCATCTTTGCATTTTGTCTATGCCGATGTCCTTCACAATTTCTCTCTACAATCCTGTCAACTGAAATTTTCTATTTTTGTATGTTGTGTGTCGTTGGTGTTCTTACTGTTATTCCTTGCTCAATTTATCCTAAAGTAAGAGGAGGATACAGATAGTTAGCTCTCCTTAAATGGGGGGGCAGGAGGTTCAATTCAACTGCTTTTCAAAAAGCTCTGATGCAAGGCATTTGAGAAACAGATGTATTAAGTCACCTGATTTTCTGTGACTAACATCTCTTGATGACACTTATAAATAGCCATGTGCTCTATGTGTAAGTTTCTTCCACTTCGCCATATAGGAAACTCATTTGTTTTAAGTGCCATTGTCTGACACTGAAAAGATCATGTCTGTTTCAGGAAATCTGCTTGACAGCCTGCAGTATAGAAGAAAAATACCATAGACACTTTCTTATACCAACGCAGTAGAATGTAGAGTAAGAATATAGCCCCTTAGGTTAGTAAATGGGAGTGTCAGCAAGCAGTAGGATGTTTAACCAGCAAATGGCTTCTGTGGAGGCAGCCCATAGCTTACTGTGGCTACTCTGCCTTACATCGACAATTTAAAGCTCTAACTGAACACAGCTTAGGGTTGATTGGTGCCCTCTGAAAAGGAGCTAGTCGTTTCCAGAAAGGCCCTATTAGGCAGGCATCAATGCTTCCTGCAAACTTGAAAGGGATATCACAAGCCTGAGGGCCTTTCTAGCTTACTCCTATGAGCCTTGTTGGTTGATTAAGTTTGAGGTTCTTGTGTGAAGTGCTTTGGGGGAGTCCACACTGTGAGGCTGACAACACAATACTTCTTTTTGTGATTAACTTCCCCAGGGCTCTCAACTCAAAACCTTGCACTTGCACTCACTTCACTTAAAATTTTACAAAAGCCAGAACCCCTGAGGTCTCATTGGCTTCTACTGAAATTTGTCTTTTCTGCCAAAAATTTATCTTCTTTAACAGAAGCCTATATCCGCCCACCCATCCTCCCTTTGGGAAATTGTCCAGCTGTGGATCAGACCTCATATGCTATTCTTCTGATATTCAAGATAAATCTGACTTTGTGCATGCAATCATTCTGATTCAAATAATTACATGCTTGGTTTAGTAGTGGGTGCCAGCCACAAATGTGATAATTTCTTCTTCCTGCAGTCTCACACAAAGAGGTAATTTGTTCCATGCCCCCAGCAACAGGTGAATGGCACAAAACATGAGCAATGCATGCATGGAGAGAAAGCCACGTTTTATGGATAAAATGGGTGACAGAGAAATGATCCATGTGCACAATTACTAAATTTGCATTAATCGTTTTGGGATGGATGCACTTATTGTGCGAGTGTTGGGAAATTTGGCAGAGGAAAGCTGTTGCCTAGAGAATAAAAATAGCTTTATTCTTGCCATCATAAGCCTGAGCACTGGGGGATTCAATTCCCTTGCCAACTTTTTGAAACTCCAGCCCAAGGCATTGGAGTGTCACTTAAAGCCCTCCACTTCTTAATCAGAATCCAAGTTTTTCTTTTTCCAATACTTTGCTTATACTTGCTCTCAAACAGCAGTACCACATAGGCCTTACAATTATGTACTGTTCCTATACTGGTATGAGAAAAATTAAAAGGTATCCCACAGGTAAATATACAGAGGGTGAAATATAGCTATTAGTGTTTTGTTTAAAAAAAAAGAAGCTTTTAGGCTTCTTACAAACCTTTCATTCTAGTTCATAAATCGGCAGGAAGAAACAGTCACTCACTTGAATGACATTGAAACCAATGCTTAAGCCACAGGTGAAAGTGAAGGAATATTTATGCCAGCAAGCTTATGTGAAGAAAAGTATACATCTCCAGCTGCACTACAACTACAGATAAGCATTGAAAGGCTTGAAAATAAACAAATTATAGCATTACAGATGGTGAATTAGGGAACCAATTAGTATTTACACATTTATATGAATGGAGGGTACACCAGTTAATTTTTTGTTCCATTAATTATGCCTACCTATTCTAGATCTTCATTTGCCTAGGAAATAGTTCTTTCCATGCCCCAAAACTCAGAGTGTCATTCTTGAACAGCTTCTTCTCTGTCACTCCCACAAAACTATAAGCCTCCTCTTGCCTTTTCATGACCCCTCTCACCCGGCCCATACACACATACTCCTATAAGACTTCCTCACCTCCACCTCCTGTATTTACTTACCCTATCTTTGTGAGCACTGCTATAAATCCTTTTCATTGGACCCAGTCTTTTTCCATAGGCATTATCATGATAAAAGATTTTCTTTTTTATTAACTAACTTTTTTGTTTCTGTGGCCACATTTACTTGCAAAAGGGACCTTTGTCCTCTGTTGTTGCCTGCAGATGCCATCTGGAGTAGGCCATGGCAATGCGGGGTGGACTGACAGCATCTGCTGCCCCTCCCAACTCTAAGGTGTTCCTTCCTCTATACCATTTCCATCTTTCAAAGGTTATATTTTGTTTTGTTTTATTTATTTTATTTTATTTTATTTTTTACCATGAAACTAGCTAAGACAAACAATATGGCCTGGTAGAAGAGATGGGGCCTGGGGAAATGCCAATATTTTCCATGAGATGTTAAGCTTCTACCCACATCTGGTTGACAGAATAATGGTTTTAAGTCAACCTGATTGTCATTGCTGAGGCCCACGGATGAAGGTGCCCAGCTTAGATCAGTAAAGCTGCCTACCCAAACAGAGGACACAGATGAGTAATGGAACCCAGTCAAAACCAGAAGAATCAGCTACCTAAGCCTCACCTAAATTATAAACTACAAAATTATGAGCTGACTAAATGCTTATTTTTATAAATTACTAAATATTGGGGTGATGCTGCACCACAATAGCTAGCTAGTAAAACACTTGTATTTGACTTCACGGAAAGAATTTTCATTACTGGATCCTTGTATAACTACTTCTTGCATGCATGGGTTTTGTCGCAAACAAGTTTGGTGACTGGAGTCAATTTAGCTCTCAAACTTTTCATCTGTAAAATAAGAAGCTGCTACCATGTGATATACAACACCACACTTAGTTGTAAAACTCAATCTAAATATAAAAAGAAAAAGGGATTTTAAAATATACATTGTCATTCAAACAAAGAATATGACTAATATGTGCACCAAAGATTACCACTTGTCATGGGACTGAGAGAATGAATTTTATCAACTCTTAAAACAAAATTAAGCCCTGATCTTAATATATACATTTATTTCACACCTCTTCTTCTCATTGATATACCACAACAGCAGAAACTGAAGAATATAGTTTAGAGACAATAAAAATGGAGAGCAAACAATAGAGAGAAAGTGTTTTAATTACTGAGTATTGGACCCCAATTACTAAGTTCTAATTTAAAAAAAAAAGTACTGTACTCTGTTTCTATATAACATAAACTTACTAACCTTGCTTTTATCTTTAAAAATCTAGAAAGCTGCTCTATGCTTTCTAAAATAGAATTAATCACCACACTTAATTGAATATTTGCTTTATTTTAAATGTAAGACAAACAGAAAGAGTGTCTGTGTTATCAATTTGTTTCATCTTGGTTCCAAATGCACACTTCTTGACTCATTTTGTGATGTTAAAGCTGGACTTTAGTATTTCCCCTGTACCACTTGGCATAATATAAATCTTTGTCAATAGAGGGTGCTGGAGGGATATGAAGATCAAATCAGGAAGCGCTTCTCTTCCCGGTGCAGAAGGTTCTCATGGTACAGTTCTCAGTACATGTACGTGCATTTGGCCCGAGGTGGTCACTCTCTGGCTAGTTTCTAGGCCACAGTGGACCATTGCTGCGGGCCAGCTCAGTCCACTGACAATCTGCAGCAAGTTTCTCTGCTACCAGATCGCTGTTTTCTGTGGATAAACTCCAGTTTTCAGTGTTTGTATTAACTAAGTTACATCATAAACAAGTGCTATAATGTCATTTTTATCCTGTTTGACTAGCAATCAACTGTCATCATATCAAAAATATATAAAGGTTAATAACTTATATATCCTTTCTAAAGTTTCAAAAATAAGATTATCTACTCCTCAAAATGGGCAGTACAACTGTACTATCAAATAGTAAATGAATTAAGAGTTACATTCAGGCTGATATTTTTTTCAGAAGAATATAAGTTCCTTAATTACAGTTAGAAGAAAGTCAGTATTCTTAGTCATTATTCTTAGTATGTAAAATATCAGTCATGGCTTTAGGAAGGTATCAATCTAAAATAATATCAGTAGTACAAACACTTAAGTGTTGTTACAAATATTGCAGAACTTTACTAAAAAGAGCAAAACTCTCTTTCTAAACTCATTGCAGATATGGGCTAAAAGAGTTAGTCATTTGACTTATGGTTTGTCTTAGGCCAAGATCCCCAGAAGCAGCTCCTAAGAAGAGAATTCTTTCGTTATGGTGTATTTAAAAAGTATTTCTATGAGAGATCATTAAGGGTGGTCAGGAGGAAGTGACTAAATTAGAAAGAACACCAGACAGTGAAGAAGCTAACAACTGGTGTGATTGCAGACAATGTCTCAGAATGGTATATCCAGCCTGCTACTGCAGAACTTTGGCATATTAATTATGAGCTGGGTTGAAATAATCTCATAAGATCACTCATTGGCTAAGGGATCTGTGCAGAACAATAACAGTATTTGCTATTTAGCAAAAGAAAACAATTCTTCTGGGTTTTTTTTGTTTTTGTTTTGTTTTTTTGTGTTTTTTTTTTTGGTGTTTTTATTCACACAATTGTCAGACCTATCCTGAACAATATGCAACCAAGAAAAGATCTGGAATTAAAGAACTTATCAAAAGATCAGACATTGTATTAAATAGTGATGATCTGAAATGGATTTAATAATCCTATGGTACCCTCTAAGTCAAGACGCCTGTCTTGCAAAATAAACAGCTATGTTCTGAGGAAACAGGGTGAATCATACGAAATTCAGAAATTACATGAAGTTCTGTTTAAGTATAATAATTAGAGGCTATAAAGGTGGAGGGTTTGGAGGGCCCCTTGGGCCTCTTTTTTTCTTACCAATGTCAATTTATGTATTCATTTGAGACTCCAGGCTGACCCCAAATATTTAGGTATGCTTTTCAATTTTGGTTCAGAATATTTCCCTTTGATTCTATGTAGCCTGAATTTCAATCATATCTATCCTCTGATAAATGTGTAAACAGTGATTGAAAGTAAAAGAGTAGAGGATAAACTGCCAAGCCAGAGAATATAAAGGATGCAGGGTAACAGGGGTTTTTAAAGTCTGCAACTAAAAAGAAATTCAGCAACAGACGAAATTATGATATGAAAAATCTGAATTCCACTCTCTCATGAAAGAAAAGGCAAGCAAGATGGCTTTAGAATAGCTTAATATGACTAGAAAGGGAAGGTTAAGGATTAGAGAGCACCAATGTCTGCATTTGTGCCCATAATGAAATATCATTCATATCCAAAAGTGTATTTACCTGAAAATAAATCTTAGTTAGCTTAAAATGACATTCTGAGAAGGTAGGATACACAATGAATGCCAAGAATGGTGTGCTACAATGTCAAATAGTTTTATTTCTAGCATATCTCACCCTACATAAGATATATAATTATATTTATAGTTCTGTCATTGGCAAAGAATTAAAATATAGATCAGATTCCACTCCTTTTCAAAAGCATTCAGGACTTAACAGTGTCTATACACATGGTGACAAGAAGAGGACTGAAGTGATTTGGGGATGATTTGAATAATGATACAATTGAATCATTTTTTCTTTCTCTTTTACATGTAAACCAAATTTCTAGTGAGGACTATAAATTTATTTAAAGTTAGCATATAATTTTATTCTTTAATTGAAAAAATATTTATTATGTACCTATTAAATGACAAAAATAAGAACTTTATCTTCTGAGAGATCCTTCTTGTTGGGGGTAAAGATGAGGATGCTTCTCAGTTTTGGAGGTATTAATATGATTCAGATAACTAAAATCTATTTAGAACTCAGGAAAATCAGCAAGGAAAAATCAAACAACCCTATCAAAAAGTGGGCAAAAGACATGAACAGAAACTTTTCTAAAGAAGACTGAATAAAGGCCAACAAACATATGAAAAATGCTCAACATCCCTAATCATCAGGGAAATGCAAATCAAAACCACAATGAGATATTACTTATCCCCAGTGAGAATGGCCTTTATTAACAAGTCCCCAAACAATAAATGTTGGCGTGGATGTGGAGAGATAGGAACCCTCTTACATTGCTGGTGGGATGATTTGAATAATGATATAATTGTGAATTTGAATAATGATATAATTGGGACTGCAAACTAGTTCAACCTCTGTGGAAAGCAATATGGAGATACCTTAAAGCAATACAAGTGGATCTACCATTTGATCCAGCAATCCCATTACTGGGCATCTACCCAAAAGAACAAAAGTCACTCTGTGAAGAAGACACCTGCACTCGAATGTTTATAGCATTACAATTCACAATTGCAAAGTTGTGGAAACAACCAAAGTGCCTATCAATACATGAGTGGATTAATAAAATGTGGTATACGTATACCATGGAGTACCATTCAGCTATAAGAAACAATGGTGATATAGCACCTCTTGTATTTTCCTGAATAGAGCTAGAACCCATTCTATTAAGTGAAGTAGCCCAAGAATGGAAAAACAAGCACCACATGTACTCACCAGCAAATTGGTATTAACTGATCAACACCTAAGTGAACATATAGGAATAACATTTATTGCGTGTTGGGCAGGTGCGGGAGAGGGGATGGATATATACATACATAATGAGTGTGATGTGCACCAACTGGGAGATGGACACGCTTGAAGCTCTGACTCGAGGTGGGAGAAGGGCAAGGGCAATATATGTAACCTTAACATTTGTACACCCATAATATGCTGAAAAACTAAATAAATAAATAAAAGAAGTAAGACTGAAATAAGGTAGAAATGTTGCTTTAGCTGAGACCTAAAAATTAGATGTTTTATCTAAGCAAAGAAATTATAGAAAGAGAATGAGTATATGTAAAATTGTTACATAATTAAATGCAAATATTAGGTCTCCCTGAATAGTATCTCCTGATTGGCTTCTTTTTTTATAGCAAAATAATAAGGGAGTAAAAATGTTTTCGGTTACATAGATCACTTTTATAATGTTTGAGTCATGGCTATGGGTGTGCCAATAACCCAAATAGTGTTCATTGTCATTATTAGGTAGGTATTTGCCCATCCCCTCCTCCCCTGTTCCCTCTGCTTTTGTTCCACTGAGTTTTTACTTCTCTCTGTGTACATTTGTGCTCATTGGTTAGGTCCAATTTAATATTGAGTACATGTAGAGCTTGTTTTTCCATTCTTGAGATACTTCTCTTAGGAGAATGGTCTTCAGTTCCATCCAAATTGCTACAAAAGGCAATAATTCATACTTTTTAATGGCTCCATGGTATACATATGCCACATTTTATTAATCCACTCTTTAATTGACGGATACTTGGTTTGATTCCACATCTTTGCAATTGTGAATTGTGCTGAAATAAACATTCCAGTACAGGTGTCTTTTTGATAAAAAGACTTCTTTTCCTTTGGGTAGATACCCAATACTGGGATTGCTGGATCAAAAGGTAGGTCTACTTTTAGTTCTTTGAGAAATATCCATACTTTTTTCATAGAGGTTGTACTGATTTACATTTCCACCAACAGTATATTAGTGTTTTTCTCTCTGCATCCATGCCAGCATCTATTGTTTCGGGACTTTTTAATAAAAGCCATTTTAACTGGGGTAAGGTGATATCTCATTGTGGTTTTAATTTCAATTTCCCTGATTATTAGTGACAGTGAGCATTTTTTTCATATGTTTACTGGCTATTTGCCTATCTTCTTCTGAAAAGCTCCTGTTCCTGTCATTTGCCCACTTTTAAATAGGATTATTTGTTTTTTTCTTGCTGATTTGCTTGAGTTCTTTGTAGATATTTCTTATTAGCTTATTTTTTCATGTTGCCAGGTTTTTTGCTGCTTTTTCCTCATCTGGCTCCCCTACTCTCAGCTCTGAGTTAATAAAATTGCAGGGCACCTTTTCTCCTTTGCTGGGAGCTCCCCTATTTATTTAGGGGAAGGGGAGGTTCCTAGAGGGAGCTTTTGTTTTCTACTCTGGAGTATTGATGCATCCTTCAGTGGAGGGGCAGAGCACTGAGAACCTGTAAAAGAGCTGTTCTGTTTTAACCCATTTCCTTGTGATTGCCACAGTTCAAGCCAGTGCTTGATGATCTTCGTGTGGGGTGGAGCGACATTCCCCAGCTCATTGTTGGAAGTTCAAGTTGGGGGCTGGTTGTGACCCTCTCCTTGGTTGCTGTTGTTGTTAGAGTTTTCCATAGCACCCAGCGGAGGTGATATTGGCAGATGGGTGAGTCTATTTAGGCAGTGGTCATGGATGATCAGGCTGTGGAAATTTGCTCAAACCAGGTCCAGGATTAATGGCTGCTCAAGGCTGGGGAGTCCTGAGTGAAGTGATGGACCTCAGAGAAGTTCCACCAGCCCAATGGCAGTGGTAGGGACTCAGTGGTGGGCTCTCGGGGCCCAGGCATAACTCTGGAATCCAAGGGGTGGTGTTGCAGGCCCAGCAGGTACCCTGGAGTTACAGAGGCAGAATCTTGGGCTCAGACACAGTGAGAGCTTCAGAGCTGGCTCTGGAGATTACGGGGGCAGAGCTGTACATATGGAAGGCTGTTCTGCCAGCATGGAGACTGATGATGCCCAGTCACACAGCTGCTGATGCTCAGCAGCCCAGGGACCACATAGGCAGCTACTGGTCAGCCAACATTTTCCCCCCACACCTAGGACCCTCTTAGGCTGTCACCCAAGGCTTTCTAGGCAGTGCCTGTGGCATCTCAGGCTCTTTCTCTGCCCAGATCCTATGCAGGGGAGAAGCTGTGATCAGCCCCCAACCATGAGGCACAACACAGGGGAGTGTCTGCTCCCACCCTGGCCTGGTGGGGGTAATGCAAAGGCTACTGTTGGAAGGCTGAGTCCCAAGCAGAACTGGCTCCATGTACCAGAGAGATCAGGATGGCATCAGTTGCACATACCCGGAATGGGCAGCCACAGATCTCTACTGCACCTGCTCTCTGGTGCAATGTCTCTGCACCGACTCAGAGCAGCTCCTCCATTACCCTTGAGGTCTGCAGTGAAGGAGGGAGACCCCTCACAGCTCAAGCTGCCTGCAACTTTTATTCCTCTCTTAAAAAGCAGTGCCCCCCCCCCAGGATTTTTTTCTACTTTGCTATCTTTCCTTCTTCTCAGCAGTGTGAATTGTATTGGCACCACCAGCTTAATCTTTGAGATGGTGGGTGGTGCATGTGAATAAGAATCGGCCACACCCTGTTTGATTGAGTCAGCAGATGCTGTAATGATCTGTACAGTAGTTCTCTCTGTCAGAGGTTGATGCTTACATACTGATGCTAATTGTAGAGATGTACTTTTGTGCCTGTAATAGGTTCTAGTCCCCCAGGAGAAGCATTTGAATGCCCCAGGCAGTGGGGGCGGGGTTGTAGCTCCCAGAGGATTGCTTGTTCTCCACCACAGTAGAGGTGGTTGGAGGAGTGAGGCTAGTCAGGGTAGGTGGGGCAAGCCTGGAAGGCTCTGCAAAGTCTCAGCAGGGCTCAGAGGTAATTTCCCAGGGTCCTGGTGAAAGGTGCTGTGGGGGTAGTGGGTGGGGGGTGGCTGAAGCATCCTCTCTAAACAAGAAAGACTGCTTGCCAGGGAGGCACTGTCTGTAATTCACAGATTGACTACTGTGAATCTGGAGTGAACTCTGTCTGCTTCTCTGTCACTACACCTTCCCTGTGAGTATCCCCTCCAGTGTCTGTTTGCAAACGGTTGCCCAAACACACCACACTTGGCAGCAATGGAGCTGGACATGGGAACTTACTGCTGGAGTACCCACCCTAGTCCCCGACAGTGCGACTCTCCTCTGGGGCATGGGCAATCCATCAGATCATAGTGGCTCAGACCCACACTGTACTCTCCCTTCAGTTCTGCCCACATGGACTCCCTGGCCCCACAAGTCAAGCTTTCAAATCTCTCCCTTGTGCCCTCTAGCAACCTGCTAGCGTCCTCAGGGTATGGGATCTGGCCTGCATGTCTGACCCACTGGCATGCATCTCTGGGGAGTGCCAAAAGGCAGAGAACTCTCAGACCAGGCACACCTGGGTCCACTGAAGGTTCTCAAGGAGAAAGGTGTGGCCTTTACTCTCTATGGAAACCTCAGACTGGAGGATGCTCCAGATGATGAGAGGCGGCTCCTGAGAGTCTTGGCTGAATCTGCTCTACTGGCTACAATGGGCAGGGGACAGGTAGGGTAGGAAAAGAATCTGAATGGAAGATATCCAGGACTCCAGATCATCTGGTCCCTCTCCTTGGAAGGAAATCCGCGTGGAATGTCCAAGTTCTGGCATCACACAAGTTCCCCACACAATTCAGTGATTGCACCCACATTTGGGCTCCTGAGAGTAGAAAAGCTTCTGAAGGATTTGGCAGCCCACTGATTACAGAAGGTGTGTGGGAAGAAGAAACAAAATCCTCCCTTACCTCTTCACTGGGCTCTGAGCCTCTGCATTTGATCCTTGCTGATATCTTTTCTTCTTTTTCTTTTTTGTAATTTAATTTTTATTTATTTTATTTCATTTTAGCATATTATGGGGGTACAAGTGTTAAGGTTACTTATATTGCCCATGCCCCCCTCCCCCCTCAAGTAAGAGCTTCAAGCATGTCCATCCCCCAAACATTGCACATCTTACTCGTTGTGGTTGTATACACCCCTCCCCTTCACCCCCCTCCCACTCTCCCAACACCTGATAAATGTTACTCCTATATGTCCACTTAGGTGTTGATCTGTTAATACCAATTTACTGGTGAGTACCTGTGGTGCTTGTTTTTCCATTCTTGAGATGCTTCACTTAGTAGAATGGGTTTCAGCTCTATCCAGGAAAACACAAGAGGTGCTATATCACTGTTATTTCTTAAAGCTGAGCAGTACTCCATGGTATATATATACCACATTTGATTAATCCACTCATGAATTGATGGGCACTTGGGTTGTTTCCATAGCTTTGCAACTGTGAATTGTGCTGCTATAAACATTCAAGTGCAGGTGTCTTTTTCATAGAGTGACTTCTGAACTTTTGGGTAGATGCCCAGTAGTGGAATTGCTGGATCAAATTGTAGATCTACTCATATCGCTTTGAGGTATCTCCATATTGCTTTCCACAGAGGTTGCACTAGTTTGCAGTCCCACCAGCAGTGTAGGAGTTTTCCTCTCTCTCTGCATCCACACCAGCATTTGTTGTTTGGGGACTTTTTGATAAAGCCCATTCTCACTGGAGTTAAGTGATATCTCATTGTGGTTTTGATTTGCATTTCCCTGATGATTAGAGATGTTGAACATTTTTTCATATGTTTGTTGGCCATTATTCTGTCTTGTTTTGAGAAGTTTCTGTTCATGTCCTTTGCCCATTTTTTAGAAAAAAATAATTTTATGCTTCGTATGGAACCAGAGAAGAGCCCGTATAGCAAAATCAATCCTAGGCAATGAAGACAAAATAGGAGGTATCAATTTACCAGACTTCAAACTATACTACAAGGCTATAGTACTTAAAACAGCTTTTTACTGGCACAAGAACAGGGACATTGACCAGTGGAACAGAACAGAGAACCCAGATATAAAACCATCCTCATATAGCCAAGTAATCTTCGACAAAGCAGACAAAAACATACACTGGGGAAAAGAATCCTTATTCAATAAATGGTGCTGGGAAAACTGGATAGCCACATGTAAAAGACTGAAACAAGACCCACACCTTTCACCTCTCACAAAAATCAACTCACGCTGGGTAACAGACTTGAAGTGAAACTATTAGAATTCTAGAGGAAAATGTTGGAAATACTCTTCTAGACATTGGCCTAGGCAAAGAATTTATGCAGAAGACCCCAAAGGCAATCACAACAGCAACAAAAATAAACAAATGGGACCTAATGAAATTAAAGAGCTTCTGCACAGCCAAAGAAACTGTCAAGAGAACAAACAGACAACCCACAGAATGGGAGAAAATTTTTGCAGGCTACACATCTGATAAAGGGCTGATAACTAGAATCTATTTAGAACTCAGGAAAATCAGCAAGAAAAAAATCTTTTTCTTTTTCCTGATCTGCTTCACAATTTCCTTCCATGAAGTCCCCAGCAGATTCCAGCACTTATTCCTCTGAACTGTGCCTGAGCTGTGCCCATTTCCCCATCTCCTTTATCTGAAACCCTTCCTTCTCTCCGGGATGCTCCAGCAAGCAATGTCTCTCTAGTCAGTCATCTTGCTTCTTGACTTCTCTTTAAATTTTATTTATTTTTTTTAGACAAAGTCTCACTATATTGCCACGGCTGGAATGCACAGGCTATTCACAGTCACCATCATAGTGCTCTGCAGCCTCAAAATCCTGGCCTCAAACCTCCCAAGTAGCTGAGACTACAAGTGTGAGCCATCACACATGGCTCTGATTGACTTGTCAATGGAAAAGAAGCCAAACTCTGAGAAATAATTTAAAGAGGTTTATTCTCTGAGCCAAACTTGAGGACCATGACCTAGAGCCACACCAAAGACAACTTGAGAAAGTGGACTCGCTGTGGTTGGGTTACAGTTTGATTTTATCCATTTCCAGGAGACAGGGATTACAGGTAAAGTCATAAATTAATACATGGAAGGCATACTTTGGTTGGGCCCAAAAAGGTAGGCCATCTTGAAGTGGAGGCTTACAGGTTATAGGTGGGTTTGAAGATTCTTTGACTTATAATTTGTTAAAGACATGAAGTTTTGTCTAAAGGCTTGGAATGTTTTAAGATAAAAAGGCCTGTTAATCAGAGACACACCACTGGACATATTTGTTGTATAAATTGAGGACCTATATGTTTGTCTTGAGTAGCCTTAGGCCTGTTAATGAGTTACAAAAAAATATTTCTAAGAAGGGAAGGGGCAAGATGAGGCATGTCTGACCTCCCTCCCCATGGCAGGAAATTCAGTTTTAGGGTATCCCGTTGGGCAGCAAGGGATCCATTCAGTCAGCTGGTGTGGGGGAAGCCTTAAGATTTTATTTTAGTTCACAGACTTTTGATTGTAATTGTTTGCTTTTCCCCCTATGGGTTCATTGTATCCTCCTGCATCGCTCCATCTTTCCCCACCCCTGCTATAAAACATGTGGGAGGGTTACTTCTGGATTTTTTTCACTGAGAAGGAGATGTAGAGCCAATGACATTTAATATCCTAGCATCAGGGATAAAAGTCCCATTACCATTTTCTCAGAAGAAGGATAATTTTATACATGGTAATGTAATGAACATGGAATTAAGCTACAATATTGTATTTGTCTCATTTTTTTGGTCCTTGTTCCCTTCAACTCCTAATTTAACAGCATACTGGAAAGGTGCAAATCTCCATTTTACATTCAATATATGGTAAACTTTATGTAATAAGCTGAACTGCTAGAGTTCAAAGAGATGCTTAAAGCTTATATGACCCTCCTATATATTTTTAAAATTTAAATCCTTAAAATTTAGTATTTTCTAAAGTGTTTTGAGTGATTTTTAAAGCATAATTTTTAATAATTAGTATATCTAAATGTAGATGTATTATAAATATAAAGTATTAACTTATTACTTGTTATTATAACAATATAAAGTATTAACTTATTTTATTCTTATGTTTAGCCTTTTGAGGATCTGAAAATCCAACTATTAAATACCTAAACCCAATATACAAATATATACATCTCACTTCACTAAATATAGAAGCAAAAATAATCCATTCAGATGAAAAGTTGACATAATACAATCAAATAAAATTTCATAATGTAACAATAATTATGCTGGTAATAATAATGGTCTAATAATTATTAAAATGGTGATGATAATAGCAAAAACATCTAAAATGTATTGAAAGTTAAACACATAGAGTCAACTCTTCATATCTCTGGGCTCTGTATTTGTGGATTCAAACAACCACAGATTGAAAATATTCCCCCCCAAATCACATCTCTACTAAACATACAAAGACTTTTTCCTTGTCAATGTTCTCTAAACAATACAGTATAACATCTATCACATTGCATTAGGTACTATAAATAATCTAGAGATGATCCAAAGTATATGGGCGGATGTGCACAGGTTATACACAAATGCTTTTAATACAACATTTTATATAAGGGACTTGAGCATCGCAGATTTTGGTATCCATGCAGTTCCTGAAAACAATTCCCTGTGGATACTGAGGAACAACCACATCAGCATTTAACATGTCAATTCATTTACTTCTCCTAATAACCTCAGATGTTATATACAATAACATGTACATATCATGTCTTTTGTTGTTATTGTTGTTAAAGGAAAAACTTGGGCACAAAGAGGTTAAGCCAGATGTTCAAAGTCACAAAGCCAGTTAATTTTAAAGCCAGGATCTAAACTAATGATCTTGAACTAAGAATGTCTTCATGCCTATACTCTTAACTATCATGCTATATTACCCCTAATTTTGTTGCTAACTCGTGTCTATTATTTTTAGCCAAGAAATAAATATCAATAGTAGTCAAAAACATCTCCTCTTTGACAACTTCTCATAGAAAATAAGGTTAAAAAATATTTATGTATGAGTGTATGTGTGTGTGTGTGTGTGTGTGTGTATGGTGTGTTATAACAATAACCTGACCCTTATCTACTGGGTTTAGAAAATCAAACATTGAACTCTACTTAGGGATTTAAGAGCCTATTCTTCATCTTTTCTAAGCTTGGGAAAAAAATGATTTTTTTCTCTTTCCCTTACAGGGGTGAGAGGTGGCCTTTTTACTAATCTCCAAGAGCGCTTATGAATTAATTCAAACCTGCTAAAACCTTTCACTTGAAAGAACAGAGGTTGTTATGTTATGGGACCTCTGTTAAAGAAATAGAGGCTTTGAAGGTACTGCTCTGTCTTCCCAAGTTATTTATTCTCCAGAAGAGAACATCAAAACTGCTCCAATTCTTTTCAGAAAAAGTGCTTCTTTTATGTGTTTTATTTTAAGAACCAATCTGCCAAAATTACTTTAATCTTCTGAATCATTCTTAAAAACTTTAAAGAATTAAGTTCCAAACATTCTCTTTGAAAAACAATGAAGATTAGGTGGCAATTTGTTGAGCCATGAAGGAAACCTCCAAATAGGGTAATCAGGAGACAAGTGAGAAATATTGTACAATTAAAACTTTATTGACTTTTTAATATTTAGTTCTTTAATCTTTCATCAGTTTACAAATTTCTATTAAAAATGAATACAACTAAAAAATTAAAAAAACTTTTTAAAAATACAATCCATTGAAAATCATATTTAAAAAAATTTCCCAGACTTTAGGGAAACTGATTTCCAGTGTGAATTATTTTTTTTTCCTTTGAATACACAAAAATCTCCACAATCCTAGTTTGAAACTGTGGAAAAAAAAAAGGAATGCTTCTGTTTTATGCTAAGTACAACAAAAAGATAACTATATACATTATATTTTCAATACTAGATGTTTCCTTACAGTTATGACAAATGTTTTCAGCAATAAATCTGTACTCCTTTCAAAACCGAAAAGCACTACATTCTCCTGGGTATTCATGAAAATTGCATAAATGATTAAAGTGCTAGTTGTAACAACGCCTAGTATGTTCAATACAAACTTAGTGATTCCTCCTCTGGGATCTCTCATCCCAGTTAGCAAAGAGGCAAAGTTCAAAACCTGTATTGAGGCTTTTCCAACTTTTTCAATCAGCCCATAAAGTAAAGTGAAATGATTCCACAAGTTTCAACTAAACAAACACTTCCAAGCAAATCAGAGTATAAAAGGATCGTTTTTAATCCTAAGACATTTTCAGGCCATGTAAAAATTGTTTGTCAAATATAATTGTTCTCTGTCCCTTTTTAAACATCACGATGTTTGGCTTTGAAATGTATTTGACTATACTAAAATTGACAGTACACAGCAATTTATATGTAGATTCCAAAATGGTGAGTACAAAGACCCAGAACCTCAAAGAGAGCCTGCAAAATATAATTATAAACTGGAATAGAAAGTATCTTCAGTTTCTGTAATCTACCTAGAGATATTGCTAAGTAGAAGTATAGCATAAAATATTGTGAATATTCCAATAATGACTCCTAGGAATTTACTTATATTTCTAAGCTCCCTTTTCCCACTAAGGAGAAATAATTGCTCGTCAGGCATAAATTATTTATATAAAAATAAGACTCATTTATTTTGTGTGCTGTTTAAAATACATTTTACCTACACATACATACACACACACAGTTGTCCCTCAGTATCCAAGAGGAATTGCTTCCGGGACCCCCTAGGGTACGAAAATCCTCAGATGCTCAATTATCTTATACAAAATGATGTATGTAGTATTTGCATATAATCTACATACTTCAAATCATCTCTAGATTACTTATAATATCTAATACAACATAAATACTATATAAACAGATTTTTATTTGCATTGTTGTTTTACTGTTGTAGTCTTTTTTTATTGATTTTTTTCAAATATATTCAATCTGTGGTTGGTTGAACCTGCAGATGTGGAACCCATGGATATAGAGGGAAAACCGTATAAATGTAAAATTTAGGACATAGAACAAAATTCTTTGAGATTGATATTATTAACAGCATCTCTAGATGAGGAATCTAAGGCTCAGTAATAATAAATTATCAAAAATAACATAATTAGTAAATGGTAGACCTGGATGCAAAGTTAATGCTTTAGAGTTGAAGTTCTGTGCACTTTCTAGTATCCCAGTGAAGAAAAAATAGAATTATTATTTAAAAAGACATGTTGATAACAAAAAGGAAACTGAGAATATTTCTTCCATAGAGTTAAATATTGAACACTAAAGTGCAATACTTAGGGTTTCCCACTGCTGCAATGTCTCCGTGTGGCACTCTTTTTACATTCTCACCAATCACAGCTGCAGTCTAAAGTGATTACACAGAAAGATAAATGAGATAACTCAATTCTTTGTGATTGCTGTTATCACAATAATATAAATCAATTCTTAAACCACCAGGTGAAACTGTGTAAGTGACTGCTTTCAAAGGTTAATTATCTCCCTAGAGAAGGACTAGAATCCCAGGACTTTGGACAGACGCCCTAACATGTCATGGATTAAGTTCATGCCTCCTGAAACTGCAGTGATTTTCTCCACCCAAAGATAAGCTAACTGGAAGAACACATGAGGAAACAAAAAATAGAAGCTGGATTTACCATTTTTTTAAATAAAAGGATTTATTTTGCAAGTGTTTACTTAATCATCTTCCATTGAAGACTGTAAAGCTCCCAAAGTGCTGGTATGGAAGTCATGTTCAAAGAATTCCAAATAAGCCCGGGTTTCAAGGCATACCATGCATTTCACATTATCCATCCTTTTCACTCTCAGAACTTGCATTCTCATCTATTAGACCATCAGATGGCTGATATTTATTGCTCAAAAGTCAATCATCCAATCATCCTTCAGTCCTTGTTCCCTTTAGAACACTTACAAATATCCTTTCCAGCTGGCCAAAAAGAAAGTGATCTAAGAGAACTGGGAAAAAAAAAAAAAAAAAAAAAACCCTGCTGAAGCAGCAATGTATTTGAAAATGTACCAACAGTTTGACGATTCATAAAGTTGTGTGAAGTTATTCCAGTAGTGGCCAAGATGAAGTAAACTCATGATAGACGATAGCTTGCCATGAAAATAACTAAAATTCTAGACAGAATGCAAAGAGAAATGATGTGAAGACTCTAAAAATAAACAATAACAGACAGATTGAGGAGGAAAGTAAAAAACTGAAGGAGTCCAGGATGGTGGTGAGTTAGTAGGGTTTTTAAAATCCTCCTTTATCTTTACATTTGATCTGAGAGCAGGCTGAGCCCCAGAACTGTGCAGAGGGCATGGATAGCAAAATCTCTTAAAGAAACTATTTTTAAAGCAAAAGAATTGGGAAAATGAAACTGTTCAGCTAAAGAATGCAGGAAAAAGCTGATGGGTTATTTTGGTTTGTGTTTCTCTCCTGAATCTGCTCTGAGTTCAGCCTCAGTTGATCTGTTACAGCAGCAGAAACACCTAAAACCTTAAATTAAATGTATCATTCTGCATTCCTGGTGGGAATGCAAATGGTACAACCACTCTGGAAAGCAGCACTCTGGCTAAGCAATTAGCCCTCTGTGGTGTCACACTTGTATTCCTAGCTATTCAGAAGGCTAAGGCAGGAGGATTCCTTAAACCCAGGAGTTCAAGGTTACAGTGAACTGAACCACTGAATTCTAGCCTGGGCAGCAGAGCAGCTTCTTACAAAACTACGTATGCACTTATCACACAACTCAACATTGCATTCTTGGGTGATTATCTCAGAGAAGTGAAAACATATGCTCCCATAAAAAATGTATGGGAATATTCCTAGCAGCTTTCTTTATGATAGTTCTAAATTGGAAACAACTCAAATATCCTTCAATAGAAAAACTGTGGTACATACATTCCAAGAATACTACTCAATAAAAAAAAGGGGGGGGGAAGTATTGATAAATGCAACAACCTGGACAGATCACAGGGGAATTATGTTGAGCGAAAAAGTCCATCTCAAAAAGTCACATACTATGATTCCACTTATGGAATCTTTCTTAAATGACAAACTATAGAAATGAAGAATAGCTTAGTGGTAGGAAAGGTTAAAAAGCAGGGGGAAGGCCAGGCGCTGTGGCTCACGCCTGTAATCCTAGCTCTTGGGAGGCCGAGGCGGGTGGATTGCTCAAGGTCAGGAGTTCAAAACCAGCCTGAGCAAGAGCGAGACCCCGTCTCTACTATAAATAGAAAGAAATTAATTGGCCAACTGATATATATATAAAAAAAATTAGCCGGGCATAGTGGCGCATGCCTGTAGTCCCAGCTACTCGGGAGGCTGAGGCAGAAGGATCACTGCAGCCCAGGAGTTTGAGGTTGCTGTGAGCTAGGCTGACGCCACGGCACTCACTGTAGCCTGGACAACAAAGCGAGACTCTGTCTCAAAAAAAAAAAAAAAAAAAGCAGGGGGAAAGGGAATTGATGAAGGGCGACTATGATTATAAAAGGGATAGATGACAGATCCTTGTGATGGAATTGCTATATGCCTTTGGAGTTATGGTACTTATACAAATCTAACATAGAACGAAATACACACACAAATTAGTGCATGTAAAACAGGTGGAATTTGAATAAGGTTGGTAGATTTTATCAATACTTATGCAAGACGTTACTACTGAGAAAAATTGAGTAATTGGAATTTCTCTGTATTATTTCTTATACTTGCATGAGAATGTACAAGTATCTTAAAATAGAAAGTAAAAAACAAAACAAAACAAAACAAAAACCTGTCTAGGCATGTATAATAAATTTTCTCCTGAGCTTTGCCTTTCCTACATTTCAAAATTTGGGGTAGTTGTGTTTTCATTTTTATTTGTCTCTGGGTATTCTCTAGCCTTGTGATTTTTTCTTTGAACCATTGGTTAAGAGTGTGTCGTTCAATCTCCACATACCTGTGAGTTTTCCAGATTTCCTCCTGCTATTGATTTCTAGCCTAATTCCATTGCAGTTTGAAAACATAGTTTGCATGATTTCAATCTTTTAAAAATATATTGAGACTTCTTTCATGGCCTAACATTTACCTGTTGTTAACATTATATTTGAAGCTGTTTTCTTGTGACAGCATATATTTTATCCAATGTGACAATGTTTATCTCTTAATTGGTATTTGTTACACTTACATTTATTACAAGCCAATCCTCAAACTGATATAAAATTTCAAAAGTCCAGCATAGCTGAAACATTCTTGACAAAGAAGAGCAAAGTTGGAGGACTCACATTTCAAAACTTACTATGAAATTGCAATAATCAAAAGAGTATGGTGCGTACTGTCACAAGGATAGACACACAAACCAATGGAATAGAATTGATAGTCCAGAAATAAACTCATACTTCTATGGCTAATTGATTTTTTTATATACAAATGTTTGTTTATGTCATAATATTCATAACACATTAAGTTGAATTTACATAAAAAATAAAACATTTGGACATTGATTCAAGAACATAGACATATCTTTGGAAACAAAGAATAAACAGAAAACCCAAGCTTGATTGTGACAATAATTAATATTTAAAACTCAATTTATATTCTAATGAATCTATTAGGTTAAGTACATTATGGATTGTTCCATATTTTTCTGCAATGACTTTGTATAATATTTATACCAAGCATAAAGCTCCTAGGTCTAAACACCAAGTAATTTTCTATTCATGTGTCTATGCAGAGGAGGTTTGTCTGTCCTTCCCAGGATAGACTGGAAAATTGGCAGTGCTTGGTTCACCACAGGACAGATACTCAGGACATCCTGATTCAGGAGAGGTGAAGGAGCAAAAGCTAGGTGCAGTGGCTCCTCAGCAGAAACTCTCATGAGTGTAAATATATGGGATCCACCTTCAATATGTTAGAAGGATATTTTTCATATGCCCATATCCAAGAAAATCCCCACTTGCTTTAACTTGTGGTCCATGCAGAGGGAAGTTGGAGGCCTTGTGCTGGCAAAGAAGTATACTCTGTATTCCAACTCTCAAACTCACAGTTCAGGATCCATGCTCTGGAGAGAGTTTGATCTTTCTCAGTCGGGGGACAGATTCTTTACAAACTCCCAGGCCCTATTCTTTGCTTTCACCCATGTTCACCCTCTAGTAATGATGGCTACAGGTGACATGAGGGAAGCCCAGGACACAGACTGCAAAGTCAAATCTCTCAGCAAGCTCTTGCTGATTCTGTTTGACATGCTCATATTGGATGCTCCTGAGGTCATCCGAAATAATGTGGAAGTTGTTCCCCATGTCAACATCCAAGATCACATCCACTTAGAGATTCCACATCCTTGGGTTCATCTGTTGAATAGCTTTCAGTTGGACCTCAAGTTCCTTAATATTGGAAACCAGCTTCCATTGGGCCCAATTGCATTTTTCTGAGAAACCATCCAGCAGAAGAGACACAATAAACCCTCCCATTGGACTCCTTCTAGGTGGATTGATGCAGTCGAGGCAGAAGATGTATCTACATTTCAGGTTCTTTGGTGTTTCAAGATAGGCTGAGCAGATGAGACTGCTTGAAAGAGTTCAGACGTGTCAACTTTTCTGTGTTAAGATCTCCTCTGTCCTCCAGCTGCTTCTACCAGTAGCTCAGGTCTTGTGGGAAAGGGACATAGGAGCCCCTTTTATTGGCAAATTCCCTTCTCTCCCTCTAGTCACACCCTGCTGTGCCTCTTCAACCTAATCAGATTTTTATTTAAGTATAACAGAGAATGTAGGGTTGGTATTTTTATTAATACATCATAGTTGTAGAAATTTTGGGGGTACATTTAATATCTTGATAGATGTGTACAATGTGTAATGAACAAATCAGGCATTTGATAATTGGCATATCCATCACTTCAAACATTTATCTTTTCTTTGTGTTGGGAACATTACAATTCTTCTCTTTTAGCTATTTTAAAATATACAAACAATTATTGTTAACTACAATTTCCCTACTGTACTATGGCTAATTGATTTTTAACAAAGTTGCCAAGTTCATTTAATGAGGAAAGAATCATGCCTTCAATAGATGGTGCTGGGACAGCTGGATTTCCATGAACAAGAGAATGAATTTGGATTCCTACCTCAGAACATATAAAAAAAGTAACTAACAATTGATCTATAATGTAAACAACAAATTAAAAATGCAAAACTGTTAGAAGAAAACATAGAGGTAAATCCTCATGACCTTGAATTTGGCAATGGATTGGTTCTTAGATATATCACCAAAAGCACAAGCAACAACAATAAAACAAACAAAAAAAATCCAATCAAAATATGAGCAAAGAATTTGAGTATATATTTCTCCGAAAAAATACATACAAATGACCAATAAGCACATGAAAAAAATTCTTAATGTCATTAGTCATTAGGTAAATGCAAATCAAAACCATAATAAATACCACTGCATACCTATCAGGATAGCTGTAATTAAAAACAAACAAACAGAAAATAAATATAAGTGAAAATGTAGAGAAACTGGGCCCTTGTACATTGCTAGTGCACTTAAAAATTTGTCAAGTAAATAAAACTTATGTTAAGTGTTCTTACTACAATAAAAAAAAATGTAATATTGTGTAGCCACTATGGAAAATAGTTTCCTCTTTTCTGAAAAAGATACTCACTAAAGGCAGAAAGATACAAAGTATCAAAACATCTATCAACAGATCAATGGATAAACAAAATGTGATACATACAATGTAATATTATTCAACCATAAAAAGAAATGAAATTCTGATACATACTGCAACATAGTTGAGCCTTGAAAATATTATGCTAAGTAAAATAGGCCATATACAAAAGGATGAATATTGTATAATTCCACTTATATGAACTATCTATAATAGGCAAATTCCTAGAGACAGAAAGTAGATTAGACTTTACCAGGGGTTGGGGAGAAAGGGAAATAGAGAATTATTCCTTAATAGATACAAGGTTTCTCTCTGTGGTGATGAAAAATTTTGGAAATAGTCATAATAGTTGCACAATATTTTAAATATAATTAATGCCACTGAATTGTACACTTAAAATTGTTAAAATGGAAAATTTTATGTTATATATGAATATATTTTACAGAGTTAGAGAAGAGATCTGCAGTTATTTGGGTTGGGAGATGGGAGAAAGATTAGTTTACAAAGGATCAGCATAAGAAACTTCTTAGGGTGATGGATTTGTCATATGTTTTGATTGTGTTGGTGGTACGCAATTCTGTGCATTTGTCCTTGCTCGCAGAATTATACACCAATACATGTGAATTTCATTGTATGTAAATTTTAAAAATTTGATCTACTTTCCAAAAGTAGAAATGATTTAAAAATAATTTATGGAAATATAATCCTTTTATCCACCAAAATAACCAATTGATAGGCTTCAATAATTTCCAAAGAAGTTTCCATTTTTGTGTGATACATTTTTTATTTTACTGGGACTGTTTCCTTACAGTATGAAAATAGTTCCAAATGACATAAAAAATGTACGTTTCATTTGTGGGGACATTGGGCATCCTCCCAGCTTCTAACTGTAGTTTATAGAACATATACCAATATAGCATTCATGAAAATTAAACAAGAATGTTATTATTAAGTACCACTTCAAGTCAAGGGAATTTCATGATTTTCTGATGTGGTGGGTTGGTTCAATCTTTAATAATTGACAGGCCAAGCCCATCATCATATTTAAAACCTTTACTTTGCCTCAGGTTCAATTCTGTGCCTGTTAAAGGACACTGGCCATTGGTCCTCTGAGCTTGCCATTAATCATTTCTGAATTTATGTCACTAAAATTTTTAGTAATTTTCATACGATTGAAGAACTGCTCTATTTTTTTTCACTAAAATAAAACTCCAGCTCTCTTCTTTACTCTGTTTCTTCCTGAAGATTCATGAGCCACATTATCTGTAACTATTTCTGATTTTCCATATTAGGAGCAATCATTTTTCTCCTGATGTATTTTTAATAAGTTCAATAGTGAGGAGTATTACAATTTCAGTTCTTTCAAAGTGTCTAAAGTGAATAGCGGCTATGTCTGTCATAACTGTCTCTAAAACTTTGAATTCTTTACCTGATTAGGGTTCAGCTGCTAGCAACTTCTGAGACATTCCTTTTCTCAGGAAATCTTTCTACATTCCATCTTTCAATTCCACTAAGTCCCCCTGCCTGTTCTCTGCTGCAGAATTTTCACCACTGATATAGAATTCCTCTACACTGTTTCCTTGGATTTGATGTTTCCAGACATGTCAGGATATGTATAAGTTCAGAATCAACACAATCTATTCTTTATTTACCATGATTCCTAATTTCCCAAAACCAAAAATCAAACTTTCATAACTAATAGAATCACATTGAAGTAAAAAATGTTCCATTCAATGACATATGGAAATGCCAATTTCATCATTGTTCTCACAGTAACCACACAAAATGAGATTTGTAGTTGTAGGTATGAGCTTGGATGATCTGTAGTAAGTATGTTATCTTTACAGAAATCCCACTGGAAAGAAAACTCATGTGTATTCTTTTCCTGTATGTAAGATTGGTTTTATTTGAAACATTGTTCACCTAGCTGAAACTGTGCACTGTGATTTACTGTACTTTACATATGGATTTTACAGTTATAATCTAATGGTAATAGAAGCAGAGTTATCAACATGCACTAAAGGCCTTGTAATATTTTCCTCTGTCTTCTGAGGCATAGACCTATTAGAATGTATTTACATCTTACATTTGAAACCTTTTAAGTTATACATTACATATTCATAGGTTTTAAATTATCTGCAACTACTTGAAATAATGTGGACAAATCTTATGGTTCCTCTTGGGTACTTAATAGATCCTCCTCCCATCAGGATTTAAACAAAGGTCCATGGCTAGAAATAAAGTCTACTTTTACATTCTTTCTGCATTTGTCATGGATATACATACTCCACAACACCATAGGCGTTAATGTAAAATAAAATAAGTTTTGTTAGGGAAACTCACAACCTGGGTTGCAGCAGAGTACATGACTCCTCCATTATCTTGGCACTGAGTAGAGAGGCATGCTTGGGTAGAGGGCAGCTGAGAGCCTCTGACCTTAGCTTCTAGCATTGTTTTCCTATTGCCAAACTGCTGTACCAGCTGCTTGGTAAGCTACAAAAAGACCTTGAAGTGGGGAGGTAAGCCTCAGAGCCATCCAAATAATTTTCTCCTCTGTCCATACCCTGGCCATTGGTGGCTCATTAAATATGTCTTTTGACTAGCTCTCACGGTTTCTGGGTCAGAGTGATTCTTGCCTATTTGCCTCAGAGGTCTCCTTGCAGCTGCGACAGATAGCAAGCTACTGTTTGAAACAACTGTGAATGATTATTTTGGCCTTTTCATTCATATCTGAAATGGGGAATCCGTACTACCACATGCTTTCTGGGGTCAGCTATTTGTGACTGAGGTCTGTCATTCCTCTGAGTTTACAAGCCAGGCTATATATTCACTTTTATGAAAAAAGGTTCTGCAGGGACTGAGAAATCACATCTTTGTTATTGAAAGCAACCTATGGGTAAAGAAGAAGGTAGTTTTACAACCACAAGAGGCAACACTACTGTCTAGATTCATGCCTTTCCAGGTGTTCTCAATGAGAGCAACATACACTGAGCATCTACCGACAAAGGTCAAACACTACCCATCCACACACCCAGGTCATTACACTGCCCATCCGCTGACCAAGCTTGTACACTGCCCATCCTCCCACACAGGTCATACATTACCCATCCATATAACAACACCAAAGCCAACATGAATTTAAAAAATATTGAAGATGCCCAGACTGTTTACCCTCAAATTTTCCTGGCTTAATACCCTATGTTTCCTGAGTACACTATTGCTCAGCCAAGATAGAAAAGATAGAGTAGTGTACAACTTTTCAAGAGCAGCAGGTAGCCAGTCCAGCCAACTTTATCAATGTAGTTAATGGAAAGTCTAGAAAAGGTAGCAAATAGAGGATTCTACTAATGTCAAGAATATTTTCCTACTGGGCACCCGGGTCAATTATGGTGGCTCTATTAATATGGTGAGTGCAAGCATGGGTACCACAATCAGTAGTAGAGATGATGGTCGCGTATGCCTCATTTGGTTTTTCAGCACAAAAGATTTCTTCTAAATGTGGCCACTTTACACAAGCATGTGTAACATTGAGCTCATTATTAACTTGTTCTGTTTCAATGGGAAATGGCTGCTAAAGACAGCACTTTTTTGCCTTTTATAGTCCAATCGTGGGTGATGCACAGCTGGATCACATATTTAAGCTGTAATAATGTGTTATGCATCAATGTAGATGTTTACTTCAGCTGATTTCAGATGGGCTGCTCCATAATTAAGTGAACAAGGGTTTGATTCATTGCATGGAATCACCACCAATCCTGTGGGTTTCCAACAACGTACCATCACTCTGTTTGGTAGATGGCCATGGCATTTCATAGGATTTCCCCACCTTGGAGAAGAGATGTTTTTAATAAGTGACCCATGCCCTCTAGGAAGGTAAAAATTCTTGCTGACAAAACCCTTACTACATTAGCAGAATGGATAAAGCTGTAGGTGGGCTATCTTCTGAGAAATGAGTAGGAAGTTGCCTGTTCATAAAGTTTAGTAAGACTCACTCAGAAACCAACCTTAGCTGTTGATTGTATCATGTCCATTTTTCAACAGATCATTTTCAGGTGTGCGTTTTCATATGGGATTTTATGGTTGAGTAAGAATACTTTGCAGGAAAAAGTCATAATTCTTTGTTTAGAAAAAATCATTTGCCTTCAGTAGGGCCCAATCCCAAACTATCAACTATTGCTAAACATCAGAATAAAGTTATCTTATCCAAAAACCCAGAAACCACTGTATACAACTGAGGTTTTTGTTTGTTTATGTTATGTTTTCTCTTTGTTTATTTTTGCTAAGGCTCTAAAGAGCTCTAAGATTCATTTGAAGTCATTGAAAGACCAAGAATAGGGCTTTTTTTTTTTTAACAGATTTGGGGAGTTTTTCAAGATTGTGGCCTGCCAATCAAGTTTGTTCACTTATCTGGTGCTCTGGGATACAGATTTTAGTAAAATGTCCAAGTATAGAATTCATTTATTTCCAATATTCAAAGAGGTCAAAATTGGTGTGCTTCTTTATCTCCAGTGGGAGATGGAAAGTCTAGAAAATTGTGCTTAATAAACCATGAAATGTCTCTGAGTATTGTAGTCTAGTTAGCTCCCAAGGTTAGTTGTGCAGCAGAGGCTTGGGGTCAATTTACATTTAAGGCCTCATTCGTATTTAGTCACACGGGCTTAGAAGCTATGCAATGTAATTAGAAGAGATTTTTAAGTGGGGACCACTATCAAAATATCATCAATATTCTGGAAGGTTTAGACCTCATCTATTAGTGCACATGGTATTCGGCTTTGTCCAATCCCTAATGACATTTCCCAGGGAAGCTTGGGAAAGTAAAAACATATTGCATTACTTGTCAAGTAAAGACAGACTGATATGTTGTTTTTTTTATTATTATTTTTTATTAAAGGGGTATGGAAAAAAGGGCATTAACAATGCCCAAGGTTACATATAAAATATCATTCGTGACAGCTATCTGCTCAGTCATTGTAATGAAATGCTTTATTACAAGAACAACAGTTCCTTCTTTATAAGCCTCAGTAGTCCACAGTGAGTACGCAAGTACCAGAGATTTTAATGACTTTTCACTGGCCAGAATGGGAGATTGTTTTATAGCACCTCTGCCTCCAATGATGCTTGGATAAGGAGAGTACATTTCTTTTTTTCCTTTTCATGAGAGATGACATTGTTTCGATGTTACAACCATCCACAAGCTTTAAGCTTTCTAGCAACTCTGAGCCATGCATTCAGCAACTAGAGAAGCCACCCACAAAAGTCACAATGATTAGTACGTCCATGTACCCATGCACTCAGAACATCCACATTCATGAAAAGGAAGGTTAGCACAGAAGAACAAGCACAGGCTGAGCACTCTCCCCTTCCAGGACCCTCCCCCAGCAAAATGATTAACGGCCAGTTAAAATGTGATTTACTCAAATTCCCTTAAATCTAATAATCCAGATTTTTCACATCAATGCATTGAGTAGTCTGCATATTTCACTGTCTAGGCAGCCAGATACATTCCAAGTGTTTATGTCAGGCAAACAGTATGGATGCATTTCTGAGCAGCCCTTGTCTTAGCTTATTCATAGTTTTTTTTTTTATTCTCTAGGAGAAGTCTCTACCTTTCCTTCACCAAAGCGTTGCTAGTTTTTGTAATATTCCTAAATCTCTTGGAAGCCCCCTCATCCTCAGAGACCACCACTGCCCTCAGCAGAGCTCCTCTCTGTAACCGTATGAACACTCTGGCTTTAGCAAATTTATACTGAATGGGATACTTCACTTCCCAGCCTACACCCCCCCACACCCCACCATCCCAACTTTCCTGAGGCCTGCCTCCTTCCTACTAGTTAATGACAGCCTTATTAATTTATTTTATCTTTCCAGGCAAATCCTCCCTCTGAGATTTCAGAACATGGATTTTGCTGCCACCTCCCAGCCACTGCATAAATCTGAACAGATACTACAGAAAATCTGTTGATGATAGAGCTTGGAACACACCATGGTTACCTCACCCAATCTGAGTCTGTAGAATATTTGATGACCAGCCCTTCCACTTTCCTTTCCCTAAGAAGGAATATAGTTGAACTCTGCTATTTTCAAAAACATAAAGCCCAGAATGGAGTGGTGCTTGTTCCTGCATGGTTGCCTGTTATTATGCAAAAGAGTCATTGACTTACCACTCTAAATGTAAGACAAAAAAGGTTTTCTGAGGAAACTTAAAGGCAGTGAGATAGGTGGGGTGGGGCAATTGAAGTCCATCTGTGTTCAATTGGCTTTATCCATAGAAAATGTAAACTTTCTCATATCATTATAACAGGAGATAGTTTTATATCTTGGAGCAAGATATCCTGCCTGATTTAGGCTCCCCCTCTCAAGCAGAGACTGGGAGATGGAAACACTGTCTTCTTTGGTGATTACATCTCAAAGGGGTGGCTCCCAGATCCTTGAGAAAGACATTGCTGGGCCATGAAACTGGCAAGAAGCTTTCAAAAGATTTATGTCTCAAAGGAGCACAAAAAGAATTTACAAGTCTCTAAAGTAAATGCCTCTTAACTTTAGACAGTCTCTAGAACTGATTCTTTGGATTCATTCTGACCAACGTTCTCAATGTACTGATTCTCACACATTTTCTACAAAGATACCAAGTGTAAAAACTGATGTTTTCCTTATAGGTCACCCAGGAGTCAAGCACAAGTCAATGGGGCATTTGTATGAAAAAGCTAGATATACTGGAAAACCAAAAGTGGTAGATGAGCACATGAAGCCAAGTGGAAAGGGAAGAGGACATGCCAACCACCTCTCTCCCCATCTTGCCCACTCACCATAGTCAATTAAAATCAGTTGACACATTTGCCATTTATCACAACCACAAGTTTTGTAAGTCTATCTTCCCTACCTTCAGTTCATGTTCAATGCTGCCATTTAACTTGTCAAGTCGCAGAAATAATTCTCCCATCAGTCATTTCCTTAAAAATTTTAGTGGCTCTGTCTGGTCATTGTTGTCCACTCTCAGTTCTTGGTGTGCTCTTGGCCAAAGAATGATGAGCCTCACCAAAGTAAGGAACACATGAGGCGAAGTTTATCGAATAAAGTAAGATACAGACAACAAACAGGCCCCTGTTGTAAAAGGAGGACCCTGATTATGATCTGGGGTCTTGTTTTATATTGTCCAGGCTGGGTCTTCCTTGTGGTTCAAACATCACCATCAAACCACTTTGATAGACAGTTGGAAGTTATATAACCTGAATCTTACTGCTCATGAGGCTTTCCCATGAGCCTCTCTGAAAGCCCATTTTTGGGGGTGAACCACAATGTAGATTTAAGCTAATGACATGATAATTAGCCTTAGATTGTTCTAGGTCACCTACCAGACCCTACTGTGCCTGTGCTACATGGCCCACAGGCTAGGGAATCCTCTGTATACTTTTGTACTTGGTGAGCTAAGTTCTGATTGGCAGATTGATAGGCCATTCCCACCTCCCCAAGGTGTGGCAATTGCTTGGGGTATCTGCCTTTGTCCCCAGGAGGGCTGTAAGTCCCTCACTGTCTACCTAATACCTGTTCCCAACTGAAGAATAAAGTCACCACCAAACCCTAGGAGGTAAAAGGCATCCCCTAGAATTGTGCTTTATAGTGAAAATGTCTAACACATTTTTTTTCAACCATTCCCTGACCGAAGCTGTCCTCCTACCTTACAAAAGATCTTAATCATGAAACATTACAATATTATTATTTGAAGCAAAGAGAGAATTTTCACTGTTATAGTCAAAGTCTTTCTTCTGATCTTGCTTATGAGCAGAATGTAATCTCTTTTGGGATTAGATGTGGTACATTCATCTTTATTGTTCATACTACTTATAATATAAAGCCTGGTTCTGGGTTTACCATCAATAAAACAATGCCAGATAAGAGAAAATCATTGTAAATGAAGGAGTGGATAAATGACTATAGAACAACTAGTTGGATATAACTTATAAAACTGATAAGAGAAATGCAAATATACACTGGAAGGGATCAAAGGAACAGTATTAACCTGCATTAACTAGACTGGACCACTGAGTTAATGAACCTAGATTCACCCTACCAGGTTTACAAAAACACCTATATGTATCCTTGGCAAAGATGGCATAAAACCAAGGACTCTTTCATCTTATTTATCTACTTCATTGGAAAGTAGTAAAATGCATTCTGTTTCCTAAAATCCCTTTCCTCCACAATCTTTTTCAGCCTCTGGTATTGATTGATCTTCATCAGTTTTAGCCTTGAAATGATAAAAAGGGTGGAATATAAACAAAGAGCTGCCTCCACAATTTAGGTGGAGAACATTCATCAGTGTGAACAGTTCTGACTTAAAAGCAGTAAGGAAGAGTAGTCCCCCAATGCCCAAGTATAGTTCTCAGCTTTAATGAAAAAGAGACAATTAGAACAAAGGCACTTGCTCACTTCAAGTCACAATTCATCAAGCTGTCAAAGACAATAAAATGCTACATACCTAATCTTTCCTGTTAACCATAATGTAGGCAATGCAATTACATTGTTGCAGCAAATTGGCAAGAATTAGAGGAAGAATTAATGTAAAAACCTTGTGAAATTTTCTGTTCCAGTAAATGGTGTCATTCATATTTTAAAATCTGGTAAAAAAAATATTAAGTATTAAGTGAATTAGCAATAAATACCTTGTATTAAACCAATTTTCTTTCTCAGCAGTTTTAGAGATATATTTTTAAGCATATAAGCAAGGAAAAATCAATTAGCACCACTAAAGCCCCCTATTAAAATTAAAACCAACTGAAAATTTTATGTGAAATAGAAGATAGCAACACAAATACTTTATCATACATAGAAATGAAAGATGATAGGTAAAGTTAACTCCAAAAGTGGTCAGAATGTTTTAAGCGTACGTTTTCTGTAAGTGGTATATCCATATACACACAGAAAAAGAAATTGCAACTGACTATGAAATTATATTATTAAACTTAAAAAGTCTTTTCTAAATGACCTCTGTTTACAAAACTCAGCTCTTGGCACTATTAGGAACATAGAAAAATAAAATAAGCCTCATGCTAACTGTACAAACATTAATTGAGGACATATTAATGCCAGGCCCACATATTGAAAAGATGAGGAGGGTTGTTATATCTGACCTGGAAGAGCCCCAAATCCTCTAAGATATATAAACAAATCATTGTAACTTATACTCTACTTTTCACATAGGGCAAAAAAAAAAAAAAAATGGAAGATATTTATTTTCACTTTGGATCTAATCTTGCCTTAAGTCTCTATCCTACATAGCAATAATGAGACTGATTCTCCAAGTTTGTTTGACATTCTCATTTCAATTTATTAATTATTCAGTTAATTCATAGTTTAACACCCATTACTGTTGTTTTTTTGCTTCCACTTTTTTCAACAAGAAACCAATGCACATATGGAGAGGTTGGGCTTGCAGGACTTTGTGGACTTGGACACTCTCTCCAGCCTACATCCTGTCCTCTGGATTCTGTCTACTCTTGCTGTGAGTTCAGCAAACTCAGTGCTCCTTTGCTGTCTCATAGTTCAATTCTTGCTGCCATTTGGGTTCTGTCTGTGTTCTTATGGCCTTGGCCATGTGTGTACTTCTCACCAGATTAAACCTCCTCCTTTTTTCCCCTCACACTTTAAGCTCATGAGCCAGCAGTATCAATCATTTGCATCCTTCCAAAATCACGGAAGAATGCCTCTATCTACCACTTAAACACACATGAAAACCACAATTAGTGCTAACACCTTTGCTTTCTTTCTCACTCTCTCTCTCCTTGCTGAAATAGAATACACATGCATTTCGACTCTGATATAGCCACCCCATGTTGAATTCTCATTTTAGAGATTCAGATGGGATTTAGAACAAAAGCACCCCCACCTTTTTCCCCCTATTCCTCAACAAAACACTCTCCAACTTCTTTCTCATCTATTCTGTAATTCCCATCCTTCTCTAGAGAAAAAAGAAGAGCTTTCTGATGTTATTTTATGTTAGCAGATATGTACCATATGATGTATTGTTTTTATGTTTCTCCCAGGGGGTTTGAAGTCACATAGTTTAGCCCTAATTATGGGCAGGGTTCAGGGAGAACAAACACTTCTTTCTGGTATGCAAAACATTTACAGACATTTCTCATAAGTATTGTCCCTGTTAGACTCATAATTGCATTACAAGTATGGCATAGGAAGACAATGTCAATGCTGTAAAAGCATAAATCAGAACGATTAGATTAATTTAGGAGACTGAAGAGGGTTTGAAAAAGAGTACATTTGATTAAAACAGTAAGGATGAGCAGAATTTCCAAAAGTTGAAATGACAAATACTAAAAATCAACGATCTCTCTTTCTCTCTCTCTCTCTCTCTATATATATATATATACACATATATATATCATAACAAATGTATTTATTGACCAACAAAATGTAAGAATTCTGTGGTAGACACATATGTGTGGCCCAGAGACATCCCTTCAAGAATAGACTTGCTGCTAAGCACCACAAATTCAGCAGCTAGACTTCAGCCCTCAACTTCTTCAGGGTCTGCCTTAGTTTCAGAAGTTACACTGCTTCTGAGCCCAAATTCAGTGACTGAGCAAGGCCAGGGTATAATATCCTAAGAGTCTGGGCCTGACATAATGCATTCTGATGGCCATTACTCACTCTAGAGCTCCCTGCCAAGTTGAATGGTGCTTTGTGGGGCCTGTATTGCAGTTTAACAAGTTGATTCTTAATAAACACCTTGCACACAGTTGATTCTTAACAGACATCGTGCACCCCAAGATCTGTTTCAACACCTGAAGAAAGTAGGCCACAAAGATGGGACTTTCAGAGTGCATTACTCAGCATACAGCAGGCAATGAGGACATTAGCACTGGTGGTATGCCAGTCAACAAAGTTATGCCAGTTAACAAAGCAGTTAATGCTCTACCAGTAGTCAATTTGGAGGGCATACTAGTGAAGGGGAAATAAATCAGTACATGTAAAGATCAGGCTTTGCAATTTAGGAAGGAACTAGTAGATATAAAAATAACAGGATGGGCTGGCTATGACTTAGGGCCTTTGATGCTCTATTTAGAAAGATAACAAGCAGTTAAAGCAACTAGCAACCAAAAGCTAGAGGCCTCTTCAGTTGTCTACAAAGAAGCTCTTATCATCTGCTGTGGCAGGGCAGAAAAAGCAAGGAACTAAGTATAGGACTTAATAGGTTAAGTGGTTAAATGCCCAACAACAAACAAGGTTAAATGCCCAACAAAAGCAAGTCAATTTTGCAACAATCAGGGCTCCAATTAGGAAAAACCTGGGTCCTAACATGCAAAATGGAGCTGCTACCTGAACAAAGAAGAATAAGATTATAGTAGAGAAAGAGATACACTATAGGAGGTGTGAAGATGTACCATTCAGATGCTCCTTAAAAGAAGGACCTGCTCTGGGGAAGGACCTGCTCTGGGGAATGTGCTTAGCAGACACCCTCCAGCTGTCATCCTCTTCAGGATCGACATCAACTGTAGAGAACAGCCTGGCCTGAGGTCACACCCTTCCCAGGGCAGCCCACACTCATTTACTGAGTGAGGAAGGCTTGTGTAAAGTTTAGACAGTGCCGCCTGATGTAAAACACTCTAACAAACAAATTTGCTCCAGAGCCACCTGCTGGATTGCTGGAAGCTTTGTCAGGGCTGTTTTCCCTGCCCAAGCCAGCCTCTGCTCCTTTCCTTTCACAGGTATTTAATACATACCTTGAGTCCCAAACTCCAGTATCTGTTTCTGATGCTAATGGTTCAAAAATAAAAGTATAGTACAAGGATCAACAAGCAATTACAAGGTATTTGTTTTGTTGCCTATAGGTTATAGTTAACGAAATATTTGATAGGAAGTATTTGAGATGACTTTTGGCATTGCTGAGAAAGAGAATTTTTGTCATCTATAAAAACTATCCAGTTCTTTCAAGTGATAAAACAAAATATTTTAATATTCCATTTCAATTGTCCTTTGGAGTGTTCCTATGTCTTTGGTTCAAATTTAATATACTGCTCATTTCAGCAAAATATATGGATTCTGGTGTACCTGAGCTAAGTGGGATAAAGTTCACATTTATTAAGTAAATAATGCATATGAATAGGCCGGGC